>NC_138161.1:142100978-144500978 GCF_964165515.1 Mesoplodon bidens
GTAAGTCTGAGATCCTTAGGAGTATGGAGAGTGAGGGATGCAGAAGAAGGAAACCTTCCTGAGATGGTAATATCTAAATAAGTTTTGAAGTCAAATAAGTGTTAACTAGATTAGTAAAAAGAAATGGGAGGGTGTTATGCAAAGGAACTATCACATTTAAAAGCCCAGAGATGTAACCCAGCCTGGCACGTTTGAAGGACTATAAGGAACTCTGTTTTTCCTGGGATTAGCAGAAGAGGAGGCTAAAGAAGTTGGCGGGAACCAGATTGGGAGTTGGAGAGAGTCAATGTACTAAGGCAAGGAGTTTGAAAGGAATGCCCAAAGCCACGAGGAGTCACTAGGATTGTGACTGCCGTGTGACAGGGTGCGGGTGGGGATTGTGTGACATGGTCAGATTTCTCTAAAATTAATTTGATTATAATCCAGGATACTGATATCCAGTTAAAAAAAAAAAAACCTAGAAATTTTGCTGGAGTATTCATTAAACAGGAGGTAGACTTGAGCAAGGAGTCCTCAAAACCAGATGTCTCGCTGCTCCCTTCCTGGATTTAAGGAACCGTTGTTTGTCCTGGGAAGAGACACTTTTTGCAGGGGCTTGCTGGTTTGGAAAGCAACCTGTGTGTTTACTCCTGATCAGAGTTGCAAAGCCTTTTAGGCCTTTTAAAAACACATTGGTGTGACAGATACATGGTTGCATAAGCCAGAGAAAGCAGGTGTGAAGTTTCTTTCTAAAACTAATATTAAGCCTAGAATACACATGCCTACAGATAATTCCAAAAGACACAATAGTTTCCCATCACTCTCAAACACAGATGAAATGATTCCCATTTTTATTAAAAACTGAACCCCAGTGAAATAAGCCAAAGACAAATACCAAATGATCTCACTTATATATGGAATTTTTTAAAAACAAACAAAAAAGCAACAACAATAAAAACCAAACTCATAGATACAGAGAACAGATTGGTGGTTGTCAGAGCTGGAGGGAGTGGGGAGAGATGGCTGAAGGTGGCCAAGAAGTACAAACTTCCAGTTATAAGATAAAAAGTCATGGAGGGGCTTCCCTGGTGGCGCAGTGGTTGAGAGTCCGCCTGCCGATGCGGGGGATGCGGGTTCGTGCCCCGGTCCGGGAAGATCCCGCATGCCACGGAGCGGCTGGGCCCGTGAGCCATGGCCGCTGAGCCTGCGCGTCCGGAGCCTGTGCTCTGCAACAGGAGAGGCCACAGCGGTGAGAGGCCCGCGTACCGCAAAAAAAAAAAAAAAAAAAAAAAAAAAAGTCATGGAGATCTAATATGTAGCATGGTGACTATAGTTGGTAGTACTGTATTGTATATTTGAACCTTGCCGAGAGAGTAGATCTTAAAAGTTCTCATCCCCCGCCCCCAAATTTGTAACCATGTGTAGTGATGGATGTTAACTAGACTTACTCTGGTGATCATTTCACAATAAATACAAATATCGAATCAGGTTGCACACCTGAAACTAATATAATGTTAATGTCAATTATATCTAAACTAAAAAAATAAAGCTGAACCCACACCAGAAACAGAGATGAGACATCTCCATGTTATATAAGCCTTAACTCTGAAGATTAAAAACTGCTTTAATTACAAACATAGTATTTGTTCATTGTAGAAAATATTTAAAATATTTCAAAATATAAAGGTAAAAATTGAAATCACCCGTAATTTCACCTTTCAGAGATAACCATAGTTAACATTCTCATGTATTTCCTGCTAATCTTTTTTTTTTCCATAAACGTTGAATACCAAGAGTTGTTGGAGTTTAGAATTGGCAATAGTAGAGTTTGTTTTATACCTTAACAAATGTTTTCTATTTTTTGCATTTACAGAATAAATGAAACTGTGACTTATCTTACAGTTTGCTAAACTAGTATTGTTCACTTTTGACAGTTTTATCATATTTCTTGAACATGAAAAAGTTTTTCACTTGAAAGTTGGGAGGATGCTATAGGCACCCACTCTCACCTGTTACACTTACTATTAAACAGTGTATCCTGGGGGACTTCCTTGGTGGCACAGTGGATAAGACTCCACGTTCCCAATGCAGGGGGCCTGGGTTCGATCTCTGGTCAGGGAACCAGATCCCACATGCCTGCCGCAACTAAGAGTTTGCATGCCACAGCTAAGGAGCCCATGTGCCACAACCAAGGAGCCGGTGAGCCACAACTAAGGAGCCCACCTGCTGCAAGTAAGACTTGGTGCAACCAAATAAATAAATAAAAATAAATAAATAAATAAATCGTGTATCCTAATTTTTTAGTTCATTTTATGCTATTAGCATTTCCCAGTGTCATGAAATATCCTTTAAAATATGATTTTAATAAATGTGAAACAGTTCAATGCAAAGATAATCCATTCAATATCTCATTGAAATAGTTTCCTACTCCTCAATATCTAGGATATTTTCAGATTTTTAAAATTAATATATAATACTATGATGATATGAAACTAATATATATGATATGCATATATAAACTCTGACCACATCTCTGATCATTTCTTTAGGATAAACTCCTAGAAATAAGACTGGTAGATTTTTATAGGATTTTCTCACAGATTCAAAAGGGACCCAGTGTCTTTCAGAGAGAGCCTCTCCCCCAAAGCCTCTGGGCTTAGTCTGTCCAGGTGTTGCCCTTTGGTTTAAACCTGAGATTCCATGAATCTCTAGAGCATCTTGTTCAGCCTAACAGGCTTGTCGACCACCTCACTTTCATCACTTTATAGACAACAGCTTTTTGAGTTTTCTTCTTTGTTCTCTTCCTGTGCCCAGCTCAGACCATTCAGAAACAAAATGGGATAATATGCGCCCATCTGCCTCTCTCCCCCTTCTCCAGGTTTACTTTTCTCAGCTCCACTTTTAATATCTTCTCTGCGGACACTCCAGTGCCCCAAGGATAGGAGAGCCAGTAGATAAGCACTTAAGTCTTCTTACGTTCTGCCTCCCAGGGTATTTAAGGACCTAACCAGTCAGGACTTCCATAATTACCTGCATTTTAAAAGAGGATCCTAGAGGAACAACAATGCTCAACTCAAAGAATGAATCACTAATGGTGGAAATCACAAAAACAAACAAACAATAAATCAAGTCAGAGAGAGCGATATTTTGCATTTGGTCAATAGGAAAAGAAAACTATTGAAGCCATGGGCTTGGCTGAACTTACCTACCAAGACTGAGAGAAGGAGGAAGATGAGTGAGTCTGATATGGAGCCCTGGGAGTCAGTGGCCTGGGCTCTCAGGAGAGAGGTGGAGGGCGGAGTGGACCAGAAATCTGGACGGTGGGATGAGAGGGAAACGTGAGCCTCTGCCTGTCAGGTGAGCAGTCTGGCCTCATACCTAAAGACAACAGGAGGACACCACTCTACGGTCTCAGGCAAGAGGATACTGTGCAGAAGCCAGTGTCTGAAGATTCTTCTAGCAACCATGGGCTTGATAAATTGCAGAGGAGAGAAACCAGGAGTATAAAAATCAGCCAGTAAACAGTGGCAATAATAGCTGATATTTACTAAGTATTTATTGTGTGTCAGGCACTGTGTTGTATCTCATGTATTAACTCATATAAAAACCAGCCCAGATTTATGTCGTAAATAGTAGTATCACCCCATATTATAGATGAGAAAACTGGGAAACAGAGAGGTTAAATTACTTGCTTAAAATGACACAGTTAGTAAGCAGCAGGGCAAGGGCCTGAACCCAGATTCGTAGCCCCTACACTGTGAATTGCTGGGCAGATGGCGGCCTTGGCTGAGGAGACCGTTGCAGCTTTGGGAAGAAAGAGCATGCGTGCATCAGTGTGCGCACAGTTTATATTCCAGGCTACGAGGAAGCAGAGAAAAAAATGAAGACTGTGTCTCAGAAATGTTTCCGAGATGGCAAAGGCAGGAGCAGGAGGTGAGAACTGTGCGGTGTCACAGGACCATGGCCGTCACATGTGTGGTGGCACAGCTGTCCTCTGCAACTCACCAGACTGCTGGACTAGCCAGGGCGGGGCTCTGCTGGACTCAGTGCAGCTGACGTAGGAAGAGGAGTAGCTTCCTCTTACTGAAGAGGCATCTATTTTATGCCAGGCACTGGGCTAGCAGCTTGACGTGTATTATCTCATTCATTTCTCATGGCAAAACTATTTTTACTTCTATTTTACAGATGAAAAAACCGAGGCTCCAGAAAGTTATGTGACTTGCACAAGGCAAACAACTCTGCGAGCCGCATGGTTTGAATTTAGGAAAGGCTATCAGCTCCAAGGCTATCAGCACCCTGTCCACTCCTGGCTAAAGATGACGCTTCACGTTCTAGCCTTTGGGTCCTTCCTTCTCCCACTCCCCAGAGGAGGCCCCTTTCCCATCAAGGAAGAAAGGCTGAGGCTTCCCTTTGCTCAGACTTGTCATCAACACCCTTCCCCACACTCCTCCCTTCTCCTGCCGGTACCAAAAAGAAAATAAGCTATCAGTCCCTGGACCTGAAGGTTGATGGATAGTTTTCCTCAATGGATGATGCTGTCTGGATATTCCCTCCCCTTTTATGAACTCCCAGGGAGCGAGGTCACATGGGACCAAGCACAAGATGTGGAACCAGGAAGCCTGGTTAAGCCTGTTAAGAGTCGCAGCCCCTCAGCTCATGGATGTATGATTACGAGCCAACCTTAATTTCTTCGTTGGGTTGTTGGGAGAACCAAGTGAAATGACGCACGTGAAAGGCTTTGTGAACTGGAAAGCCCAATGTATCTATTCCACAGCACCTGCCCGCTCTCCCCCATCGGTCAGGATTGAGCCCAGAATAACTGTCCCCGAGCTGCCTTCTCCACATTAGGGGAGATGAAACCGTGGTCAGGGAAGTCTGGGCATCCATCACAGGTCTGCTGCGAGCCAAACCACCTGCCTGCTGAGTCGGGCTGGAGTCAGGGCCAGGCAAGACGGCTCGTGTCTGTACATCCGCATCTGTTACGTGGTTGCTTCACAACCACCCTGCGAGACGGCAGCGCCATCCCTGCTGGTCACGAGAGAAACCTGAGTCTTCAGGGACGTGAGTAGCTGCCCAGAGTCACAGAGTTACTGAGTGAAGAGCTGGGCTCAAGCCCTGGCCTTGGGCCTCCTGGTGCACTGCCGCTTCTGGATCTTGAGGGGCGGCCTGGGGTCCCCAGCGCAGCTTCATCCCTCAGCTCATATAAATTATGTGTAAGTGTATAGTTTTCTGTAAACTGTGTGCAAGTGTATAATTATGTGTAAAGTAAGCATACGTTAATTTTGATTATACTATTTTTTGTTCTAATCTCAAGTTGGGAACATCTCAAACATTCTGGAAGACCCTTGGAAGCCCCATCAGTCCTACACACACGGTCAATACAGCCTAATGGTTAAAATCGCCTACTCCCCAGCCAGACCCCTCTCCCCATTCCAGCTTGAGGCGCTCGGCTACATTCAGTTCACCTCGCTTAAGCCCAGATGTGGAATCCCGTCCCCACTAGTGGGCCAGGAACCAGCAGTCCCCTGCAGGTGGACAGGCGGCCAGGGGGCTGTCATAGGGGATGCTCACAACCTCTGCTTGTTCAGGTCTTGGTCCAACTGTCCCCTCTCCGGAAGCCGTCCTTGACTCTGCCAAGCTGGCCGAGGTGTCCCTTTTCAGTGTTCCCACAGTGCCCAGTAGTGGGCTCAGTCACTGTGTGGTGAGTGTCAGTTGCTTGTATGATACCCCCTCCAGACAGGGAGCAACTGAGGCCGGGGACCGTGTCATGCCCTCTTCCCCAGCACAGGACCCATCGATAAACGCTTCGGATGTGAGTCAGTGAGCAAAGGTAACAGTGTGTGGATGGATGGAAGGGTATCTACCTCCCCTCCAGCTCTTAAATTCTTCTCTACTTGTTCTCCTGTTCAGAAAGGGCCAGGGGTGGGGGGGGGCCATGAAGACCAGAGAAATAATACTTTTAAAAACTAGTATTGATGGAAAGTTTGGTTTTCTTTTAAAGACCCAGCTCTTATGAGCCCCCAGAGGGATGGCCCACGGCACAGAGCCTGGCCAAGGAAGTGAGGCGTGCTAAAGTCCTCTCTCACATTCCTGATCCTCTGAACTTGTGTAAGGACAGTGAGTTATCTTCTCTCCGTTCCTTCCCAGGTCACTAACATTCAAGCTGCGGTGACCAATGTTTACTGTGCAGCAGTTTCCATTTATCCATTTCCTTTGGTAACTGTGATTTTTTTTAAAATATATCTTAGGGCTTTCTCCTTGACCTACAAAACAGCACTGTGCACTCTGCGTTCTCTGGGGAGACGTCCTCCTGAACCCTTATTCAGAGAAGCGAGTATGTGGCCGATCCTGTCATCCTCGGTGGGAAGTTTGATTCATCTCACCAGGGGACGGCTGGGGGCAACGCCAGCCTAGGCTTCCACTTCTTCCTTTAATGAAGTGGCACCTATTTAGATGATAAGGAGCCACTGAAAATTGGGAACATCTTACAAATGCAAAATGCCCTTTATATAGAAATGTATATCTCACTTTAGAATGTGTCCTGTTATATTATTCTAATATAATAAGGATTCCTACAAGGAGTTTATAATAACTTGGGGAAATGTTTATGAAATAACGTTAACTTTAAAAGCAGAATGTGAAATTATATATACAGTATGTCCTCAATTCTGTTGCTGAAAAGTGTACATAGAAAAAAGAAAGGCAGCTTTTTCATTTCATCTTTATAACAGCCCTGTGGTGTTATGTGGAATTATTAAATAATTTGCCCAAAGCCATACAGCTATATGTGCTGCCCAAGGTCACAATGCATGAACAGAAGTTTGACTGTGCATGTATATTTCATCCAGAAGGCAATTTGGGAAACGGGAGGGGTACCTGGGGCTCTGCTTGGAGGCATGTGGCAGAATTGCCTTTCCCTAGCACCGTGGAGTTTGCTGTGGCCAAATGATTTGCTCTGGCCATGTGACTGGCCATTTGCTCAGTCATATGTGACATGTGACTGAGATGATGTATCACTTTCAGGTGGGAACTTGAAGAGCGATGGAGCATTCCCCATGTTTTCCTTTGCCTTCCCCCTAAAGATTGGCAGTCCTCCAGAGAAAGGCTGTCCTGGCAGCTGTATCCTGGAGGAAGGACAACATGAAGCAGAATTCATATGTAGCATGAGTGAGAAATGGCCCTGAGTCGTTTTTAAGCCACTGAGATTTGGAGGAGGATTGACACCACAACATACCGCAAGAAAACCTGGCTTATTCTGCCAGATTCAAGGGCACCGACCAGTAGGCCAGATGACATGAACACTCCCACATGACTTCTTACAGTTCAAATGGGAGGTGGTGTGATGTTATAGGGAGTTTGGGTCTCAGAACCAGAATTGAGTTTCAACACAGGCCATTAACCTGGTTAAACTTACTTTCATGTTTTAAAACAAGGACTATACTATATTCTATAAAGAGTTATTGTATTAAATAAGATAGTGCACATAAAGTGCCTGCTACTTAGAAAAAAAATTAAAACTGGTTATTCTAAACTTTTTCTACATGATTGATTTTTACACAGATGCCCCAATCCCAATGTATTTGTTAAGCAAGGTATGAGTGTACCTTTTCGATTGTAAATTTCTTTTTTCTACTGCTGAACAAAAAAATTGTGATGACTCTAATTTTCCCTCTACCAAACAGTAATAAATATACAATCTACAGCATTAATATGTTCATGTAGTTCTAAGAGGAAAAACCAGTGGTTATCATAATTTAAAAGTTTACCATTAATAAAAATTACTATTAAGATAAAATTAAGAGAAGGAAGATAATGTTATTAAAAATACATTTTACAAATATAAGAATTGAGGTTCAGTCATGCATAACCTCAATCTAAAGAAATAATGGGGGCTTCCCTGGTGGCGCAGTGGTTGAGAGTCTGCCTGCCAATGCAGGGGACACGGGTTCAAGCCCTGGTCTGGGAGGATCCCACATGCCACAGGGCGACCGGGCCCGTGAGCCACAATTACTGAGCCTGTGCGTCTGGAGCCTGTGCTCCGCAACAAGAGAGGCCACGATAGTGAGAGACCCACGTACTGCGATGAAGAGTGGCCCCCGCTTGTCACAACTAGAGAAAGCCCTCGTACAGAAATGAAGACCCAACACAGCCATAAATAAATAAATAAAGCAAACTGTCAACAAGTAAAAATAAATAAACACTATAAAAAATAAAAATTAAAAAAATGGTGCTGGAACAACTAGAAATCTATAAGCAAAAAAAAAAAAAAAAAAAAGTGAACCTCACCCTGAACCTTACCACTTAAAAAAAAAGAAAGAAAGAGAAGAAATAACAGAATAACACTAGGAACTAACGGAATCTAACTTTCTTTGAATGCCTTCTCTGCCAAATACACGGTTCCTGTCCTCAACAAACTTCCAATCTGAGAAAATTAAATATACACAGAAGATTTAGCTCTAATGCTGCATGAAATTTTAGAATATTATGTTACTCTCCTACTACTTCTTAGGTTATTAATGGATCCACTCTTTTTTTCTCATTTCATGATCCACCCACACACAAAAAGAGAACATATGTGGATATGTCAGATTGTGACTATAATATAATGCATCTGAATAAAAATCAGATCATTAAGTTGCAGATACTTCTGTAGGAAGCAGGAAATTTTCATCTCCTTTTCCAATGCTAGGGTCAGGTCTTTGCACCTCCTTCTTAGGACTCTCCCAAGAAAGTGCAGTTGGAAATCTATTAGTCAGAGCCCAGGATCTTCCTTGTACATTTTCATAATTTTACAGGTTGCCATGTCTTAAAATACAGGAGCATTGCTATAATGTCTCTTCTATACACACCCTCAATCCCAGAGTCAGCCTCACTTATGCAGAGACCAATCAAAGCTGCTCTGAGCTTCTGCTGGCTCCCTGAATAAGTCCACCCTTCATTGCTCAAGGCTGATAATGGGGAAGAATCTCATGGGGCTGTGGCTCTGTCTCCCAGCCCTGATATGTCTGCTGAGACTGACCTTCCCATGGGGAGGCCACTAACTACCTCTGCAGTCACTGTACTTGCCCTAGAAGTGCAGCTCCTTCAATGCCATGACTTAGAGTTCTTCCCTTGGGGCCCCTCAGCCCCCTCCAAGGAAGACTTCCTCCCATCCCGTCTCACTGGAGACAGTCTAGCCCAGCCATAGCAAAGTCTGTGAGGATAAAGTCTCACCCTTGTTACCACTGCTGCTCCCCAGGACCCCCCAAAGTGACAGGCTCCTCAAGGAACCAACTTATCTTGCCCCACTCCAGAAGACATACCAACAGGAAGTGACTGGACAGCCATCCCCTACCCCCACCAGCCACCCTCTGGGTCTAGTCTGGCTGTGACCAAGGGGCCAAGCTTAGATTCACCCCAGGCCACTGTTTGTGGCAAACGGGATTGTAGATACAGAGGAGAGGGGTAGGGCCGAATGCATACCCTGCCAGCTTTGGCCATTTAGACACTCAGACAGGACACCCAGTCACGTGCAGCAGCAGAAAGCAACACTTCTCGTTTCACAAATTACTTCATCACAGGCTCCTCCAAAACCTAAACCACTTCTCCAGCTTGGGAATTTGCTCCAGAAGGACATTCCCTGTGACTGTCAGCCCGTTGTTGCTCCATGTTACTGTCTCTTTATACTGTGCCTACTTCCTGTGCTAACCAGAGCTAAATTTGGTAAAAACACAGCTCTTACACTGTTCATTCAGTTCTTTTTATCCATCGTGGTGAGTTACAAAGTCCTTCCACTCAACACTCCCTCCTTCCATTCCTCCACACCCTTTTAGAACCTATTTCTATATAAAGCTTGGTCCCCACTCCCCCAAGGAGCTAGTATTTGTAATGCTCGTAGATATTGAAAATTATAAACCAGATGATATATTTCTTTTTTCCTTTATCTGTCAGAAAGCTCAGAGGCAAACTTATAGCTCAATTATGGGAACTGAGTCTTTTGGCTCACATATCTATATCACTCTTCTAATTTATACATCCCTCATTCAAATTTTTATGTATATTTCACTATTTTATTATATGGGTTTCTATATGCGCCCTCAACTCTTGCAAAATCCAGAAAGGAATAGAGATGTTACTTTGATGGCTAGCCAGGTAGGTAGGCCTATAAATAAATAGGTATTAATAGATTAAAAGAAATTTCCTACTCACTGGTTACTTATTCAGCCAAATTTCTTCACTGAGTGTCCATAGTATTCCAAGTAGTAAACTCCTCTCTTCTTCAGTTCTCTTCCTCCCTCTGGACTATGTTTTCCCCTCAGGAACTCACAGACCCAGAGAAGGAATACTACCCTTCAAGGCAAAGAGGTGAGCATCCTGTTCAGGGCAACATGCTGTGGCAGTGGTCCAAGCAGGGCTGACCCAGCTCTCCTGGTTTCCAGCCCAGTGATCTTTTCACAACATTGTTCTGCTTTTTGTGCAGTTTACAGTATGGAAAGCCCACAGTTAAAGACAGAGTCCAAACTAACCACATATTTTTTGAGTCCTGCTCTAACCCCATCTCCATCTTTTCCTGGATAGGGGATGTTCCCTTTCTTTATCTTTTCCCTGAGCATTTTTACCTTCTGCAGCACGTTTCTTTCTCTCCCATTTTCAATCTTTCACTCTTAGTATTTTACCTGGAAAGAAGGAAAGTAAGAAAGAAAGAAAGAAAGAAAGAAAGAAAAAAAGAAAGAAAGAAAGAAAGGAAGGAAGGAAGAAAGGAGGGAGGGAGAGAGAAAGAGGAAAGAAAGAAAGAAAGAAAGAGAGAGAGAGAGAAGAAAGAAAGAAAGAAGAAAGAAAGAAAGACAGAAAGAAAGAAGGAAAGAGAAAGAAAAGTACTCATAACGGTCCAGCTGGCCTGCTGCCATCGGTACCCAATAAATGTTAGTTCTCTTCCCCTACACACTTTGACATATATTAAGTGCTCCTTGCCCTTCTTCTATGCACCCCCCCGCCCCACTTCCTGTGCTTACACCGTACTGGATACCTAGACCTGTGAACTCTGCCAAATGAACCAGGAGAGATAGAACAGATAGATGTCAGTGTCATTCTGGTAAGAAAAATAGAAATAAAAAAGGGGCCAGTCGGCCGAATCAGGGTATCAAAAAGCATTCCCAGTTTCCAGTAAGTCTTTTTCTCTCTTCAGCATAGCTGACATTTGTCTTTACATACCTGGGGAAATGACGCCTGTCTGCTCTTCATCACTTGATTTGCACTGTAGAAACTCGACTCCAGTGAGGTCATAGGGAGGAAGATGATGATTTGTAATGGACATGTGTGGTAACTTCTTCAATATCCATTCCTTTCTTCTTTCTTTATGGCCCCATAGGGAGACCCATGTGGTTACAAGGAAGCTAACTCTACTCTCTGGCTCTGGGCTGTAGAGCACACGACGTAGCCAAAGCACATCATCGCATCCCACCCACCTGGCCATAGTGATTCATTATCAGGTTAGTGCTATGACCTCAGGGAGCCCAGCGGGAATAAATCTCAGGACTTTGGTTAGGATTCCTGAGTCAAGGGTCTTCTCTCCTCCTCTGGAAATAGGAAGTCTAAAACTCCTCCAGCCATTTTGCTACCACAAAGGAAACCAACTTGAGAATGAAGCCAAAATACAGAGAATGGCAAAGAAATGAAGTCAGGGCCCGGATGACATCATGAAATCTTAGATTAGACCTTACCTAAACCTAGAATTTTTAGTTACATGAATTAATAAATTTTATTATTTACACTCACATGTTACACTCAAATAAAAACTTTCTAACTGATACACTGATGTTACCTTAAAATTCATGTAAATTATGCTTGTTTTTGATAGATAACAATAGTTGTGATTCATCTTTGCTACTTATGCCCTGTCCAATATGCTAAAGACACCAAGCAGGTAGAGGCTATGGTGGTGTGTATGTCTATGTAGGTGTGTTTTCCCAGATGATCAACACCAACAATTGTCATCATCCCCATCATCACTGCGGATGGGGCCATCATATGTAAATCAAACTCAGATGACCAAAGTTTACAGCAATGCTTGAAATTTAGTATCTCAGAAGCATTTCATTTCAGTCCCATAAAAGTTATGACATGCTGATTAAATACTGACTGGAGGCTGAAAGAGTGCTTACTTGAGGTTTATAAGCATGAAAAGGATGCATTCTGTTGCCACCTATTTTTTTTTCAAAATATTGTTGCCCTGAAACAGCCAAATGCATGTATTTCAAGTGTTTTAAGGGAAAGAGGTGACATACCTTTTATTTTTTATAATGGTATTTTCTGCCAATAATAAAATAAGAGCAAGAAGAAATGTTGGCTAAAGAAGCCATATTCCTTTTCCAGAGAAAACATTTGTTGTCTTCAGTTTCCTCACTTTTATTTTTGAGAAGAGAGAGGTAATTCATTCCCTCCAGTAAACAATTTTCACGTGGGAGTCTCCTAACTTTCCCTTTTGTAACTTCAGCTCAGAGCTTTAAATATTTTGTACTTATTTCCTCCCTCCTTTTTGATTCTCTAAGACCAAGAACAAAGGTCTCCTGAACAGGTTTCCAGGCGAAAAAGCAAAGAAATAAGAAGCTGTTCAGGGGAACAGCGACTGTCCATAAGCACCCCATAGGGGCTGCTCCATACACAGAAGGCAGGAATAGGGAGAGACCAAGATGCCATGAATGATAGAAAACAAGATTTGGGGATTTCTGATTTCTCCCAGGAGGCTGCTGGGAGTGTCTGCTGATGGGGAATATCTGCTGTGGTCAAGTAGCTGTAAGGGTTTGAGCTGTCTTTAGGTGTAATATTGCTCCAGAACTAAAGCCTGGGTTTCTTGGCTCTATAAGCAATAAGTACATCCTTTGATGATTTCTTTATTTCCAATATTTTATTGTGAGCATTTTCAAACATACAGAAACGTTGAAAGACTTGTGAAGGGTACACCCCACATACCCACCATCTAGATTCTATAATTAATAGTTTGCTATATTTGCTATCCATTTATCTACCTACCTATCCATTCATCAATCCATCTTATTTTTTGGTGCATTTCAAAGTAAGTTGCAGACATCAGTATCCTACACTCCTAAATACATACCTCTTCACACCTTTCATTAACTAGAGTTCAGGGTTTATTTAGAATAATTTTTTTCCCTGGTGAAATTTACATACAGTGAATTGCATGAATTTTAAGTATATCATTCCATGCGTTTCTTTTTTTAATAAATTTATTTATTTTTAGCTGTGTTGGGTCTTCGTTGCTGTGCATGCACTTTCTCTAGTTGCGGCAAGCAGGGGCTACTCTTCATTGCGGCTTCTCATTGCGGTGGCTTCTCTTGTTGTGGAGCACGGGCTCTAGGCATGCAGACTTCAGTAGTTGTGGCTCGAGGGCTCTAGAGCACAGGCTCAGTAGTTGTGGCGCACGGGCTTAGCTGCTCATTGGCATGTGGGATCCTCCCGGACCCGGGCTCGAACCTGTGTACCCTAACAATTACACCACGAGGGAAGTCCCCATTCCATGAATTTTGACAAATGTACATGCCTGGAAAAGGAAAACCATCAAGATACAGAACATTGTCATGGTGATTTCTTTCTGACACCAATTATCAGTAGGGCTATTCTCCACTGCATTCAGTTATCCAACAAATATTTTCTGAGCTCCTATATGGTTCAGGTATTTGCTAGGTGTTAGAGAGGTAAATGGTACATAGCCCTCCACAGGAGTCAACAGTTTAGAGAAAGAGATGCCTACAGTTCTTGAATTAATTAGTTAATTTATTAAATAGAGATGCTGTGGAAATCTGTTCACACAGCGGAGGGGTCAGCCAATGCACCTGATGTGGGGTCAAGAAGGACTTCATGCTGGGCATTTTGAAAGATGAAAGGAACATTAGACATCCAGGGACAAGAGCACAAAGAAGACTGAAGTCCATGACCCTACATGGCATCTGGCATGGCTGAGATACAGGACAAGGGGAATGCAATGAGGCTGGAGACACTGCAAGCGCAGGTCCAGGAGGGCCTTGAGTGCCTGACTAGGGGGTGGAGCTGTTATCCAAAAAGAGATGGGAAGTTGAAGAGGAACCTGCCAGACACCTAAGCCAAGGTGATCTGAGTAAATTTCACTCCATGTTGGCCTTGAGAGAGATGAAGAAAGGGACTAACGTGGATGCTCTGGTGATACAGAGACAAACGCTTTGGATTAGGTGATAAATTATGGAAAATTCTAGTCCATAATCCAAGCTGCTGGACCCCAAAGGTCATGGGGGCTCCAGCTGGCTGCCAGATGGAACACGGCATCCACGCGCTGCCGAGGAGCCCTGGAGACAACCCGGCCTCCAGCTCCTCCTCCACTCAGCACCAGAGCCTCACAGACTAAGGAGAACTGGAGAAGCCAGGCTGGGAAAGCCTGGGTTCTAACATATTATTTTTTAACGTAGCCAGTTGCATTACAATCGCCTACTATTGATCATGGAACAACTTGTTTAAAGTGTTGTAAAGGGTCCCACCAGACTCTAATCAAGAGACAAATCTTGTGTCTAAAACAATTCAATCACTTCTTTTACACTGAGAGAAAACTGAGTGATCACATATACACAACCTGCTGCAATCAAGGCTGAGACTTCTTGTATGCTAATGTCCTGCTAAGAAGTGTGTAAGTGTATAACTTCACAGGGTGAAGTGTCAAATTCTCTTGCATTAGAATGGGAGATAATTGTGCTGTTGTATGACAAGTAGTAAAATCCACAGTGGACGATTGAATCAATAGCTGTGAAATGTAGAACACTGCTGGTTTAAAACAAACAAACAAAAAAATAGCATCTCTCCATTGGAAAGGATGCCTTTTAAACTCAATGGATTCCATTTGTGATCAAAGTTGAAGGTGCAAGTCACATAGGAAACAATATCAACAAAAATATGGGCAGAGGAGTGGATGAGGAAGGGAAGAGAGAGGCTTAATGGGGAACAAAGAGAAGAAATAATTTCAGAAGAAGGCATGTCTTAATTTTTTCCTACCTTTTAATAGAGCTAGAGTTTTATAAATCAGCTAGAAGTATCTTGCTTAAACTGTCAAGAAGAGTTACTCTTATGGACTGAATGTTTGTGTCCCCCCTCAAAATTCATATGTTGATATCTAATGTGATGGTTTTAGGAGGTGGAGCCTGTGGAGGATAATTAGTTGATGAGGGTGGGGCCCTTGTGAATGGGATTCCTGCCTTTATAAGAAGAGGCCAAAGAGTGAGAGAGCTCTTTACACCACTTGAGGGTACAATGTGAAGCTGGCTGTCTGCAACCCTTGCTGGCCCCCTCATCTTAGACTTATAGTCTCCAGAACTGTGAAAAATAAATTTCTGTTTATTTTAAGCCACCCAGTCTATAGCACTTTGCTAGAGCAGCCCGAACTGACTGAGAGAGTACCAAAAAGAGTAAAAATGCTGCGTTTTAGAACTTAATACCCTGCACAGTGGAAAGCTGTCCCATGAGAAGTTCTCTTCTCCCTTGTTCTCTTTGTCTCCTTTTTAATTTTGAGACTCTCGCTGAGCCTTAACCAGAAGAATAACAAATCTCTAGGTACTGGAAGAAATCTGAGAAGTTGCCTTATGTTTACACCTCATTAAGCCAGAGACCAATCTTCATCAAAAGCAAAAATCCTAGTACTCACTCCACCTCTTTTTTTAACCTCTCTAAGATTTTAGTTAAAAATAATTTTTCATTGGCTTTAGCACATGCCCTGGCCCATGTACAGGACTCGGCCCCTCCCTCTACTCCTCTTGCCTCTACATTGACTTATCCCTTTGGCTGGTTTCTCCAGGTTGAGGCTACAGCATCTCCAGCCTCACATTCTGGGGACTGACAAAGAGCTTTTTGTCCTCAGTAATTAAAAAAAAAAAAATTCCCCATAACTGAGTTCCACTGGACCAGGTTGGCTGGCATGCTGATCCTCAAATGAAATATGCAGATTGGCCAGGACTAGGTCATATCATGGCCCTAAATTGGGGAGTGAGGCTGAACCCATGGCTTCAGGGTGAGGGAGAGTTTTCCCCAAGGCGAATGGAAGGGTTAGTACCAAGATGGGGGTGGGGGCGGGGGAGGGAATGGATTGGAGACCAGCAAAGATAAGAGATGTCCACCAAGCTTCTGAAGACTCAAGGGTTGAAACACTAGTAACAGCAGAACCCAAGAAACATGCAGACAGCACGCCTGCATCTCTACTGGTCAGAGTGGGGAAGGAGAGTGTGGATCCCAAGCCTCCACACTGAGAACCACTGCTCTGCAACTGCTTCTCCCCACCATCTACCTCCCAGCCCCATCATTCACACAAAGTGACCAAAAGCCTCCCTGCTGGTCTCAGGAGCAGTATGGTGCTGGGAAAGTCAGAATAACAAAGTGCACCCATGAAGTCTGACCTTGAACTTTATTTTCAGTCTTTTCCAATAACTGTTCTTCCACAAATTCTCTGCTCACACTACCACACTCTTCTCATGCCTCCATTTACAAGTATTCCAGTCACTCAAACACCAGCCCCAGAAAGTCCTCTGCAATTAGCCCAGGAATCCACAGTCTTTCTAACACTGATTCTACACAATGTTAATAGGTGCTGTGCCTAAAAGGAATTCTGTAGTCCAAAAAAGTGAGGGAAACACTGGGTTAGACAACATTAAAAAGATTTATTTAGTGCACGACTTCTCCTGGTCCTTAATGTGTATATGTGTATCGTGAATCTACAAAAGGAGGCTTTGGTAAGGAGTTATTTCCCACATTTATTTAAACAAGGGATTTTATTTCAGAAAACTTCTACAGAAGCCATTGTTTCTACAGAGCATGTTTTGAGAAAAGCTGACCCTGCCTAGCCCCGTTACTTTCTAGATGAAGAAACCAATTCTCACAGCATTTTAATGACATGTTCAACCTGTAGCTGGTCAGTGTCAGGGGCAAGGCCACAAGACCCATCTCTCAATTCCAAGTGCCAAGCCTTGTCCTTTGCCATGCATGCATCCTCGCAGGTGGCACCTCGGGCTTCCATGGCCATCCGTTCCCTCTGAGAATGATCAGGGTCTGCTCTATGGCTGGAGGGAGGGGTGGACTCTCCAGGTGACCCTACTTTTAAGGCAGGGGTGGTGGACTGAGCACTTCTACTTTCTCACCAGCACACCTCAGAGCTGAGGCAACGGTAGAATCAAACACTTATGGAACAGGGCAACAGTTTAGTAAAGAGTTTGCATAGCGCTCGGTACATAGTTAGCTCTCAAAATTATTACTACTGGGAGCCAGGATGACAGACAACATTCAATATCATCTCAGAATGGGGTCCCCAGAGGCATGTACTCAAAAGGATTTGAGTGCTAGTAATTTATCTGGGAAGTGATTCCAGGAAGCAGGTAGGTAGGGATGTGGAGAAGTCACACATGAGGGGAAAGAAGCCAATCCAGGGTGCGTTCATGTGAAGGTTACCGAAGTGGACAAATGGGGCTGAGTTCTGCCGGGTCATCTAGGGAAGCAGAATACAACACACCTCAAAGATACCCTGCAAGGAAACAGGGTATTTATTATGGGTTGAAGACTGTTTCCAGGGATGTTAACTCCTCAGCACTCCTGGCTGGCCCTCAAGCAGACCAAGCACGTTCTTATGGTCATGGACTGGGTTCTGGCAGCATCACTTAAGCACCATGAGGAAGTGCCCAGCATAGGACATGGGGACGACGCACTGTCTCAGCACCAGGTGACCGGGCCCCACCAAGTCCATTGTGGAGGCTATGAGGATACGTTTTGCAGACCTCCAGTTACAGGGCTGAGGCCACTCCTCCCACGAGCTGCTTCCAGCCAATGACTGAGTGTGGCGGAAACACTAAGGCAGGCCCAAATCCTGGAGTCCTCTGACAGCCAGACTTAAGCTCTGGGGCTCCATGCCAGCCTCGCTGATCTTACGCTGCACGTCTGTCTAGGATGCTTGCACCCAACTCTCCCCCCCGCCGCCCCCTGCGCTATTGCTGAACTTGCGTTGTGGTCTCGTGGCTCCCCTAGACACTGCCAGCCAACTCCTTCCCCATGGGCTCTCACGCGGCGGTTTTCTCTAACGAAATCTTTGCACATTTTACTCCCATCTTGGCATCTGCCTCTCTGAGAGCTAAGACTAACACATGCACAAAAGCCCCCCGGGTCACAGCCATCAGAGCAGGGACCGTATAAACAAAGTATTCATGAAATCCTTTTGCCCCAGGGACAGCAAGTAATATTTCAATGGTCAGAAAAGGGTTATAGGAGTTCAGCTGAGAATCGCTCTCACTGCAGGAAAGTTTTCGTAGTGCTTCTCCTTTCCCAAGTGTAAATAGCTCTGTTATCGCATGAACAGCTTCCTTCTACACCCCGCAACGCTCCCGCCACACCCTCACATCACTCGTACCCATTCTCCCCAACGGCACTGAGTGTCAGCTGGTCCATCCGCCAGGGGCTGTGAAATGTTTGGAAATAACTTTTAGTATCAGCTTTGACAAAGAGAAATAAGAATTTGGAAGGGATGCTTGTTGCAAAATCGAATTCTATGCAGCGAAACCTTGATAATTTGATGCATTAGTCATACAGCCAGGCAGACTTTGCGACAAGCCTGGGTTCTAAAACATGGTTAAAGAAGTTTACTTGCAGTGCTTTCTGAATGGCAGACTCCGTTTACAACTTAGCTCCAAGGAGGTACCAGTTAGAAGTCATGCCCTGCCTCTAACCCCTTAGTGCTGCTAACGGTACTTTGAAAGAAAATCCAATTTTTTGAGCCCTTGGTTTGAAATAGTTATTAATTATAGAATGGGTCCCTTAGCTTGTGAGTAAAAGCTTGCAATTTTCAGGGAAGGAAATTCTATGGTTTTTATCCAGCAAGTATCAAATAATTGTGCCACTGTCATCCTAAGCCCAGTTTGAATGATTGGGTTGTTCTCTGGTGGCCAGGCAGGCAGCCCAGTCCCTGCAGACAGCTCTCAACATGCAGCACGTGGCCTTACAGAAAAGGCTCCCTCAGGCGCTCATGTGTATAGCAGATGGAACAGTCAATTGTCCTAAAATGAAATAAGGGCCGGATCCCTTTCCTCCTTCAGGCCATGAGAATGCTTCCCGAAGGCCCCTTCTGGTTGGATGTCCCCTTGCTTTGTTTTTCTTCTCTCTCAGACCCATGGGAGACTCACCCTCCAGCCTGCTCATATCTGGATAGTAGAAACCAGAGGCTGCTCCGTGCTGTGGGTGTTCCACCCACCATCAAGGTGCTGGCTGGGGCTTCAGTCATCTCAGATCTCCACGGGGGAGGTTCTGCTTCGAAGCTCACTTGTGTGGCTGTTGACAGGCTGGGGTCCTTGCTGGCTGATGGCCGGACCCATTTCTTCCTTGCCACGGTGATCCCGGCAACATGGCTGCTTGCTTGCCTGAAGTGGGAGCTCTGAGAGGAGGAGACCAAGAGAAAGTCCTCTTGTAACCTAACCTCAGAAGTGACATCCCGTCTCTTCTGCTAGGTCATCCTGGTTGGAAGCGAGTCTCTAGGTCCAGCTCGCACTCAGGGAGAGAAGATTATAGAGGGGCAAAAATACCTGGACGTGGAGGTCAGTGGGGGCCATTTGAGAAGCCATCTGCTATGTTTGCCCTCTGGCTCCAGTGATTCCTGACCCTCTCCACATGCAAAACACACACTGGTTGTTCTCACCCAGGGAAGCTTTAGGTTTCTCTCAGTCACAATCATTTTTGCAAATACTCACTAATTCAACTGGGTGTTTGGCTAGAAAATCATCCACTTGAAACTTGAGCTCCTTCCATTGTGGGCAGCTCTGCTTTTTGGAGGTTTTTGGACTCAAATTCATGCACTCTCTTAGGAAACTGATGAAACACATATGCCCTCAGTGTAATATGTAGGAGTGAGATGGGACTTAACTGGCTTGGCAGGACATGGTCAGATGGGGTGGAGGAAGAGTTATCTGATACCCTCCCAGAGCTGGGTCAGAAGGGGTACATCCAGGGCCTGGCCTTCTGGGGCAGTGGGTAGGCGAGCTGCATGAAGGTTGTAAGGCCATGCATGGTTTGTGCTTGTCCAGTGTTCAGATGAATCATAATGTCCATTTTCCAGGTTTAGACAGAGACATGATACAATACAGTAAGTCCCCTACATATGAATGAGTTCCATTCCAAGAACACGTTCATAAGTCTAATTTGTTTGTAAGTCCAACAAAGTTAGCCTAGGTACCCAACTAACACAATCGCCTATACAGGACTGTACTGTAATAGGTTTATAATACTTTTCACACAAGTAATACATAAAAAACAAAAAATAAAGAAAACATTTTTAATCTTACAGTACAGTACCCTGAAAAGTACAGTAGTACAGTACAACAGCTGGCATCCAGGGGCTGGCATCGAGTGAACAGGCAAGAAGAGTTACTGACTGGAGGAGGGAGAGGAGGTGGGAGATGGTAGAGCTGAAGGATCCTCAGCCACAGGAGACGGAAGGCAAGATGCAATTTCACTCACGCCTGATGTCGATGGCACAGGTTCTGGTTCCTTGCTGGATTCAGTTCTATCTAACCTCTTGAAAAAATGATCCAGTGATGTCTGGGTAGTAGCCCTTTTTTTTCTCATCATAGATGACACAGTAGCACTGGATTGCATTCTGCAAGGCTGCTGCAACCTTCATGTACCGTTCTACATCCGGGTCCTGTGCCTCAAAAACTAACAGCGCCTCCTCAGAGAAAATCCCCTTGCCATTTCCTGCATCGTGAATCTCTTAGGTTCTTCGGTTACTTCTTCCTCTTGTCTCTCTTTGTCCTTTCTCTGGGCCTCCAGTTCCATCAGGTCTTCATTAGTAAGCTCCTCGTGTTGCACAGAAACAGTACCGTACAGTAAAGTACACAAAAGCATAACCACTTGTAGAGGATGCACGCACGTGACAATGTATGCCAGACACATGAACTAACTTACGTGATTGGCCACGCGAACGTACGTTCACGTCTCTGAAAGTTCGCAACTTGAAGGTTCATGTGTATGAGGGAACTTACTGTATAGAGGTAAACAGCTTGGATTTGGGA
The DNA here is from genome assembly GCF_964165515.1 of Mesoplodon bidens. Lineage (NCBI taxonomy): Eukaryota > Metazoa > Chordata > Mammalia > Artiodactyla > Ziphiidae > Mesoplodon > Mesoplodon bidens. Next base: position 142,122,005 of record NC_138161.1, read on the forward strand.
GTCAAACCATCTGAATTTGCATCCCAGCACCACTCTATAGTGTGATCTTGAGCAAGAAGCTCAAGTTCATTATGGTATTGTGAGGACTAAATGAATAAGGGCTGTAAAGTGCTCAGCACAATGCCTGGCACAGGATAAGAGACAAACCGTACTAGTTACTGTCACTTTCACAAATTCTCTTTGAGACTTTAGGTGGGTCTCCCAACTTCACTCTTTATTCAGATGCTACAATCTTTTGTTACCAGCTGATAGTGCTGGTTTTCTGTGGCAGAGAAACTCAAACTTCTAGCTTCCTGTAGGGCTTGCCATGCCCTGGAGGACCACCTGAGAAACTCTTGTTTGCCCCAGGTAGTCTGCACACCTGCTGCCAGGCAGTTGGATGCCAAAGCTCTGATTGGAGTATAATAATCATGTGGCTTCTGTCATGCAGAATGAGAGAGCGAAGCAGGTTCTGTGACTAATCCAAACCACAGCCCACAGAGATCTCCTGCAGGCAGCCAGCCCCCACACGCAGGGGCTGGGTCTAAATTTTCTATAATCCAGCACCAAGCAAAATACTCCTGGTGCACAAAAGATGCAGTGAGCATTGGATGGAGGTAAGTCCCATCTTCTCTCCTATTTGGGGCACTAGATCAGTCCCCAGATAATAACTGCCATTTACTGAGAGCCGAACACTGTGCCAAATGCCTTCAAAACCAGTTACACTCTCTCAGTTCCCCAGCCAGTCCTCCATTAAATGGATGTGGAAATAGGTGGCAGCAAACAGTCTATTGGATAATGAAGGCTGTGCACATGTCCTACGCCATGCTGCTCCAAGCACACTTGAAAACGCCAGATGGAAGCTTCTTTCATCTGCCTCCCTCATCTTGAGGGAGCTGGACAGGGACATCCCCTTTTGCTAGTCCCAGATGAGCTCCGGATAGGGGAGCCATCTCCCCACCCACCAGACATCTTGCAAAAGCTCCTGGAAAACCCACTCAAGGCTCTGAGCCCACCTCCACCTTGTACCACAGGCAAGGAAGCAGCTCACATGGGCTGATGAGAGCCGAGTGTCTGCATCTCTTCCCAATTCCTCATTAGTAGTTGGAAGTTAGCCAGTATGGACTATTTATACCCTGGAAATTGGTGAAACTACAAATCAAGACTTTTACTTTATTCCAGGAGCACTGGTTCTTAAGCATGGACCAGCACACCAGTGTTATAGAGTGATGAGATATAAAGCCTTACCACCCCAAGACAACGTTCTCATCAGTGTGCAAATATTTCATGCTGCTATGAAAACTAGGAATGTGTCAGATGGAGTCACATGCTGCCTCTGGGAGAAACCTTCCTATCACCTTGCTTTAAGTATTACAACTGTCATCTTGGAATTTTTCATTTACCAATAGAACCCTTAATTCACCTATAAAATATGATTCACATAATGAATCCAGGTATTTCACCCAGTGCTAAAATCCAAAAGCAATTAGCCTTTTTGTTTATTTCATGTGGGAGTTAGACTAAAAGCTAAATGAACACACAGAAAAAGAGCCAGGCATTGGTCCAAATGTCTGAATGATGTACTAATTAAATTGTATAACAACACTGCTATCTTTATACATACACTTTATTACAGATTGGGGATTCAGCCTTGAGCCGCCCAAGTCAGCCTCTGGGAAAGCATTTCTTTAAAACTAGAGGAACAGTACGGGGTAAGGCTTTGTTAGGAAGATTTAGCTACACATTCAGGAAGAACAGATAAGACTTTGGATGAGATTTTAAAAAGCTTGGTTAATTTTTCTCTTCTCTCTGCTATAATATGATCCTAATCAGGGATAAGAGTTTAAAAGTCTGCTTATTATGTATTCACTAAATAAATATGATAAAACCTGGGGTAGGTCTTCCCTGATGGCGCAGTGGTTAAGAATCTGCCTGCCAATGCAAGGGACACGGGTTTGATCCCTAGCCCCGGGAAGATCCCACATGCTGCGGAGCAACTAAGCCCGTGCACCACAACTACTAAGCCTGTGCTCTAGAGCCTGCGAGCCACAACTACTGAGCCCTCATGCCACAACTACGGAAGCCCACGAGCCTAGAGCCTGTGTTCTGCAACAAGAGAAGCCACTGCAATGAGAAGCACGTGCACCTCAACGAACAGTAGCCCTTGCTCGTCGCAACTAGAGAAAGCCTGCACACAGCAACAAAGGCCCAATGCAGCCAAAAGTAAACAAATAAAATAAATAAATGTATAAAAAAAAAACCTGGGGTAGATGCTGGGGATAACATAAAATTAATCAGACCTGTTCCAGGCCCTCTAAAATTCCTCAGATAGCCCCAGTCTGACAGAGAAGTGAATGTTTATGAGAACATGTCCTTAAATGCGACCTAGGACTCACAGGTTCCTTGTGGGTCTGGAGAGGGATTGTTAATAGTGTCTGGATCGAGGGTGGGAGAGTGCATACTGAAGGCTCCTCAGAGGAACGTGGATTTGAGTGTTTTTCTCTCATTTCTTTCATCCTAATCCATAAGCTTCCATGAGGAGTTAAAGAATTATGTATTATTGAGGTAGCTTGCTTCCAGACTCATGCTGGTTGTTACAAGGAAAACCTAGAAAGACTAGTAATAGCAGTAATGGCTAATAGGCACTGAGGCTTTTCCAGGGGCCAGGCGCTGCTCCAGGAGGTTTCCGTGGCCTGATTCACTTACCATTCACAGCGACACTAGGAAGAGCACAGGTGAGCAAAGTGAAGCTTAGCGAGTGACAGAGTGGACATCTGAATCCGGGGTCTGGTGCTCCCCACCATACACTGTCTGTCCAGGGTTCCAATGGCCAAGTGCCACTGTGCTCTCATAAATCACCTAACTTATCATAACATCATCTCTGTATGTTTACTGTCTTTAAAGAGAAGGTCTGGTACAGCAAGAGATACGTCGTGACATGAGGCTTAGCGTCCATCTTGAATGTTCCTCCTGCCCACATCACTAACCAGGCTGTGACATGGACGCAAGTTGTCTCTTCAGTCTCAGCTGCCACTACTGCCCACCTGAGGCCACTAAACCCAAGTCCCCTAAACCACTCACCATCTCCCTAATCATCAGGTCCTGGTGGATCTCCAAATCTCTGCAGGTTGTTTCTACTCCCCAGAATGAACTGATGACTCTAGAACAAAGTTGCTAGCAACTTCTAACGGTGTTTCTCTGCTAGGCACCAAAAAAAAAGGGTAAATCTTCTTCACCAGCACCAACTGCACCAGTCAAACAGTCCAAGTCACTGTGAGAAAGAAAATGGTCACTGTGGGTCTGAGGGGAGCCCCAGGAAGAGTGGGGGTGACCCTTAGTGCGGACCCTGAAGAACAAGCAGGTTAACCTGGAAAGAGGAGAGAGAGCTGGACTACAGACTATGCTTCCTTATACAGGGCCCGGCACACAGTAGTTGCTCAATATAGTTTTGTCAAATAAATGATGACGGCATCCTGTCTTGTGTCATGTAGGTGCTAGGGGATATTTGCTAGTGATAACAAGATACTCCATGCAAGGAAGGAGGGGATGGATCTGGTTAACGGCACAGAGAGAACACACCCGGCTGTGGTGGAAGCAGGTGTGTTGAATGGTGGGGAACAAGATTGGGCAGGTAAGCCTGATTCTACCAGCTAGAAACCAGGGATGGGATGAGAGAGAGAGAGAAGGGGTTCTTCATCTGGGGGGTGCATGCGGATCCCCAGGGCAGGGTGTATCAGACTCCCAGGTACACACACATCACTTGAGGAACCTCATCCTAATGTGGATTCTGATGCAGCAGGTCTGGGCTGGGGCCTGCAAGTTTGCATTTCTAAAAAGCTCCTGGGTGCGGACACTGCTGGATCACACTTTGAGTAGCGAGTCCTAAAGAGTCCACAACAGGCTTCAGAGGTCTGTGAACTCCTTAAAATCATTTGCAAAATGTTATATTCTGTACACATGTGTGTTTTCTGTAGCAAGACCATAGTTTTCATTAGACTCAATAGGGTGTGTTTTGGGTTGAATTGTGTCCCCCCAAAAAGATATGTTATAGTCTTAACCCCAGTATCTGTGAATGTGACCTTCTTTGGAAATCGAGACTGCTGACGTAATCAAGTTAAGATGAGGTCATTAGGGTGGGCTCCATCCAATGTGACTGACGTCCTTATGAAAGAGAAACGTGGACACAAACACACAGGGAGAATGCCATGTGACAACAGAGACAGAGACTGATTCAGTTGTAAGCCAAGGAATGCCAGTATTGCTGGCAAACACTAGATGCTAGGGAGAGACAAGGAAGAATTCTCCCTCACAAGTTTTCAGAGAGTGCATGGCCTTGATTTTGGACTTCCCGACACCTTGATCTTGGACTTCTAGCCTCCAGAACCATAAGACAGTACATTTCCATGTTTTAAACCTCCAATTATTTGTGGTACTTTGTTATGACAGCCCTGGAAAACTAACGAAGAGTCTGAGATACACACACACACACACACACACACACACACACACACACGGTGAAGAATTATCATAGATACAAGAAATCGTTGATGATTTTGAGCCTAAGATTTGCAACCATAACTGGCAACCTGCGACTACTACACTTGCCACTTGCATTTGCTTCCTTTCTTAAACCCTAAAGATGGCGTCTTTCCTGATCAGATCTTTCTCTGTGACCTCCAGCTTTTCTTTTTCCTTCAGCCTGTAGGAAGACACACATTCCTTCTGGACTTCCAGACCTGAAGATCCTGCTATTTTCTTCTTGGCACAGAACATGGAGAAGCTGAAGCTTATGGCGTTTCTTCCTCCTCCAGGTCCCACCTCTGCCGTGGTTTTGTCTCATTTTGGTCCACACAATCTGGTTCTCCTTCTTTTTTTTCTTTTTTTCTTTTTTTGGCCACACCACACAGCATGCAGGATCTTAGTTCCCCGACCAGGGATCGAACCCATGCCCCCAGAGTCTTGACCACTGGACCACCAGGGAAGTCCCTGGTTCTCCTTCTTTATTCTTGTCCTTCCTTGGCTGTGAGGAGAGAGGTAGCCTTCCCTCTTTGGATGAGTAGATTTAAACCTTGAGGTATTCTACCCCATGCCTTACCTGGACACCCAGGCTCTCTGGATTAGGGGCCAAGATTCAAATAACTTGTCGTATTTCCACAGGAATTGCCTCTGTCTCCAATTCACTTCCTGTCCTCCACCATGTCTGGGCTCTTAGGAACTCTGTTCCCCACATATGTAATTATGGTGGCCACTGCTACCATTACACTTATCTTCTGCTGCAGGAGAAGAGAAAGCAGATGGAGAACTAGCATTTACTGAGTATTCAGCACGTGGTTTTATATACATTGTCCCTCTTACCCCTCACATTCACATTTACATACTCAAAGTGCAAATGAGTATCAGCACACCATTGATCTCATCTTCTAAATTAAGACACCAAGTCACAGAGCTGGCAAGGAACAGAAGCAAGAATCCAGTGCAGCTCCGTCTGTTCCAAAGCCCATGCTCTCCTCACCACTCTAAACTGCCTGTCTGAGGCTGAGCTAAACAGGTAAATCAGGGAAATATATAAAACCAGTCAGGCTCAATTCTGTAGTTCCAGAACATTGTCTTTAAGACAAATATTTTGGTGTCATGTAAACACAAGCACCATCTGTCTGCATGCTTGCTATCTGTCTGACTACTTACTCTATCTGATGCAAAAATAACCACCACCAGCTATTCAACAGACAAGACAAGCAAAGCGGTACTTTTACCCTGGTTGTTATGGACACAGTCAGAGCTTTAGCTTTTCAACAATAATCCCCAACTCTGAATTTGCAACACCCCAGGGCATTTCCCATCACTGTAAGGGATTTTGAAAGATTCTTTAAAATTCCCAGAACCAGTTAGTGTCAATGTACTATAAGAAATAGGCTCTGAAGAGCAGACTCTCCAGAAGGCAGGGAGAAGGCTATATGGTGGAGCCCAGCAATGGTGAGAGCTGCTACGATGAGCACAAGGTGGGTGGGTCTGTTTCCTGTTTCTTCACTCAGGTGGCCCTTTCCCTCAAGAAACAGATGAACATGTCATTCTTGCTTGTAAATAGGCATGAAGACCTTGACGTTGTTATGGTACGAAAATGGATGAGAAAAAAAAATCCCAAAAGGCTACAAAGATTTCTGGGTAAAGGTAAGAGGACATGGAGCTAATTTTGCTTGGAGAAAGGAAAGCTGAAAAGCAAGGCTGCTGGTTATGTTTGCGAGCGACATATAAGCAGCACTTCTGACCCCCACTTCTGTCTCCCTTACCTGTGGCAGACACCACTCACTAATAACAGAACTCTAGCAAGGAGCCAGAACTGAGCCTCAGAATCCTTCTCGACACAACTCTCTAGGGAAGCACAAGAAACCTACTGGCCATATTCCTGATATGGAGCAGGCTACCAATCAGCGAACTGATACACACTAGTACATCATGAAGGGCAAACGGAATGGCAGAGCAAGTACCCACACCCTATGTCTCTTCTCCTCTCTTTACCTTGCCTTTGCTCCTCTGATTTCTCTCCTCATCATTTCTAGACAAACCTATCCTTCTCAAATGATTCTGAATTTGTGTTCATTTTTACCACTGGGCATCCACTCACTTACCCTTCCTCTCATAGGTACATGACAGCTAAAGTGGCATTTATAAGAAATGATCTCAGCCTGAGAGTCTGAGGACCTCAGTTTGAATTCACCCTATTCCAGCCCTTTGACTCTGGGCAAGTCTATTTCCTCATCTGTAAAAAAAGAAGATACTTGCAGGAACCTCTTCATATGGTTTTTATGAATATCAAATGAAATAATATAAAGGACTTCACACAGTACCCAAAATGAATAGATATTCAATAAATGTTTAGCTTAATCTGAGGAAACAGGAGACGGAGCTATTTCGAGACAAATTCCCCACCATCGTTGAAAAAGCACCCTAATTCACCATGTTACTTATATTGAACACTCTCTTAAAATCTAGAGTCAGCTGGGACCTCCCTCTCCCTTGAGATTTAAGTAAAATTAACCTGAGCTCCACCCTGCAAAGCCATAGCCTTTGGAAGTCCAAAGCCCTTCCCATGGATTCCAGGGTCTCACGTTCTCAGGACCATCCCTCCCTCCTGGGCTCCTGTGACCTCACATGTAGACTCTGCTCAGAACTTCCCCAGCCCAGACACAAAACTGAGCTCCTTCCTCATCTGCCAAAAAACAAACAAGTGCACGTGTGCGTGTGTGTCTGTTTTCCACAAAGATTTTGGGAACAGAAGAGCCCTTGCCTCTTCCAGTTTACCACGGACACTGGCTGCAGCCCCCAGGGATGTGGTTATTCATCTCCAGCCCCTGTCGGCAGAGGGTCATCATCCCACCCATCCTAGAGCATAGGACACAAAGCAACCTCCTGCCAACTGTTTTTCATCAGCCACCCATATCTGGTCCACAGTGCACATGTACACATTTGTAGCACTGAAAACCCATGGGAGTACAGGGTGACCCCAGTGTGACAGTTCAGCCAGACTGAATTTTTTAGATTTCTTTTTGATTTCTCAGGTGCAGACTGAAAAAGTTGGAGTTCGGGCCACTATTTTGCCTCACGCCCACCTACCTGCAACCTGCACAGAGCCTGAGCCTCCTTGAAAGTCATTTCCTCTTGAGATGAAAGGGTTCTATTCCCCTGCCATCCCCCCAGAAAATGACCTTATCAATATTATTGGTTCCACATGCTCTTCTTGAACCTTGACACACTCCCATCAAGAAATGAATACTTTCCCTCTCCTTGAAATTAGACAAGCCACTATTGCCTCAACCAATAGAATATCTGGCAGAAGTGACACTGCATGAGTTCTAAGACAAGGTCATAGATGAAAATATGGCTTCTTATCGGATCCTTCTATCCAGGATTCTCAATCTTGGAATCCAGCTACCATGTTGTAAGGAATCCCAGGCTAGGGGGAGAGGCTATGTATAGGTGTTGTAGCTGACAGACCCAGCTAAGATCACAGTCAACAGCCAGCATCGACCACCAGACATGAGTGAGTGTGCCTTCAGATGATGCCAACTCATTTCTTCAAGTTTCCCCAACTGATGCCAGGTGGAGAAGAAAACAGTTATCCCTGCCAACTCCTGCTTTAATTGCAGATTCATGAGTAAAATAAATGTTGTCCTTGTTTTAAGCCACTTGGTTTTAGAGTGGCTTACTTTGCAACATTAGATAACCAGACCAAGCATGCCTACCAATTACTGAAGATTATACAAATGCTGACACTCCATAATTCCATACAAACTGGTTAGTCACTGAGCAATCCTGAGAGTTAGGAGTTAGCACTTGGGCACCAGAACATGTCCCAGCCCCAGAAATACAAGGACCAGGACCTCAGAGCTGACGATCCTTCAGCTCTACCATCCCCCACCTCCTCCCCCTCTTCCAGTCAATATGCCAGTTTATTAGCTCATTCTCTGACTCATGCTAGGGGGGATCAACACAACCCTTAACAGCCAGATAAGAGTGGCTCCAACGTCCTCCTTAAGATTTCCTGAAATTCTGTACAACCTATCTTCTTATAGTCTTTCCTGGCTCTGTTCTTCTTTTTTTGCTGAATTAGCTCTGTCAGTGGGTCATTTCTCTGACTAGCACGTGCTAGTAGAGAATAGAAGTCAACCTCTTTCTCTGATGTTTCAAAAAAAAACCATTCACATAAGTCTTTGTCTGTGAATCAGACATTACTAAGTGTTTGAGCAAACTACGATGATATACTGCAGAACTAGAAATGAAATTTCAGACATCCCTGTTCCTTTCATGCTCCCATCCTGGCCACCTCACCGCATCCAGAGATCTGGATGTCTTCAGATTCAGATTTCCATCTCTCCACTTTCACCCTCAACATTTTCCCCTCATCACTGTCTTCCTCTCCAAATGCCCCCAGGAATATCATGTCCAAACATGGTACTTTTCTTTCTACTGTGTAGGTCAGTAGCTCTCAAACTTGATCATGTGTCAGAATCAACTGGAGAGCTTGTAAAACACAGATTTCTTGTCCTCATCCCAAAATTCCTGGTTGAGTAGGTCTGAGATAGGGCCTGAGAAGTTGTATTTATAAACAAGTTCCTGAGTGATGCTGATGCTGCTGGGCTGGGGACCACACTTCTCTCCAGCCCTTATTTTCAAACTTGTCTCCAGGTCTGCCTTTGCTCATCAGCTAATCAGAAAGAGTCACCATGCAGTTAGCTGCCCAAAGGTTGCTTGATAGCCTCTAGAAATCACTTGTGCTGTAGAAGTCAGTTATGGTTTTAATTACAACCTTTTCCCCCTCCAGTTCATTTGGAAGGTAGTATAAGCTAGTGTGACTGGTTCAGAGTTAGCTCTACCTATCACTAGTGATGTGACTTTGGCCATGTTATTTAACCTCTCTGAGCCTGCTTTCCTCACCTGTAAAACTATGGGTGATAATGCTTACTTCTTAGGGTTGTTTGAGCATTAATGGAGATAGAGCATGTATAGTACTAACCAGTTTCTGGGTATGTGAAAAAATATTCATGGTAGTTATTTCTCATTTATTCTACAGACCTTGACCAAGCCCCTGCTGTATTTCAGGCACCTTGCTGGTCACTGGGATGAGAGGTGAAACCGCATGATAGGAGAAGGGAAGAACAGTAAACAAACACAGGATCACAGGTTTATGCCAGAGATAAGCTCGTGAAGATGTCTGATAATTTCAGACTAATTCCTCTTAGAAATAAATGTAAAATGAGAGATGTATTCTGGGAGCACATAAATCCACGAACATTGTAGAATAATGTGCTCTAATGCTGCTTTTTATTTTCTCAGCATTAGCTCTAATATTTCACAGAGGGCTTGTTCTTACATTAATAGCATATCATGGCAGTTGTTGGCGCTTCCTGGTCGTATTTTATCACCTCTAACTTCTATTCCAAAGTTATTGATCTTTTTGGTACGCTTTTCATCACTTGTACAAACATCACCTGATGAATGCTTGGATGACTTTGCTAAATGATAATAACTGAATGTTAAAATAACAGAACAATAGCCACCAAAAATCACTCAGGGAAGTTCAGGTGCCCGTAAACAACGGAACGGTCGCGAAGTGCTGACGCCAGACATCAGCTAAGATGGCGCCGCCCTGTGGCAGCAAACACACAGTTCATTTCACAATCCCCTGGGTCCTCCAGTCCATGATGAGTACTTCCGGCTTGGACTGTTGCTGCTTTTCATTTGGGGGAGTGGCATTGCTTTACACTTTGTGCATAAAGTGAAATTGGAGTCTCTATGTTGCACTGTTTCAAATCTGTTCCTCAGAGGCCCATGAAATGTGTGTGCCCAGAATCACAATGGTCTGATGTAGGTGGTGGGAGGCATTGAAGTCACAGTCCAGTGATCCGCCCCCCGCGTGGGCAGCTCCATCCTCCATCCCTGCAGCTCCTCCTTCCCTTCTAGGTGCGCCTTCATCAGACAAGCACCCTTCCTGCCAAAATACAGTAAGCCCCTACATATGAACCTTCAAGTTGCAAACTTTCAAAGATGTGAACGTGTGTTCTCACGTGAAATCGTGTAAGTTAGTTCATGTGTCTGGCGTACTTTGTCATGTGCGTGCATCTTCTACAGGTGATTGTGCTTTTGTGTACTTCACTGTACAGTACTGTATAGGGTACAGCAGTACAGTATCTTTATTTCAAGCCCAGGATGTCCAGAAGCAAGTGTAAAAACAGCAGTGATGTAGCTGGTACTGGTATGACGAGAAAAAAAGAACTACTAGCCAGACATCACTGGATCGTTTTTTTCAAGAGGGTAGATGGAATTGAATCCAGCAAGGAACCAGAACCTGTGCCATCAACGTCAGGCGTGAGTGAAATTGCAGCTTGCCTTCCATCTCCTATGGCTGACGATCCTTCATCTCTACCATCTCCCACTTCCTCTCCCTCCTCCAGTCAGTAACTCTTCCTGCCTGTTCACTCGATGCCAACCCCTGTATGCCAGCTGTTGTACCACACTACTGTACTTTTCAAGGTACTGTACTGTAAGATTAAAAATGTGTGTTTTTTTTGTGTTTGTTTGTTTTTTATGTATCACTTGTGTAAAAAGTATTATAAACCTGTTACAGTACAGTGCTGTATAGCCGATTGTGTTAGTTGGGTACCTAGGCTAACTTTGTTGCACTTATGAACAAATTGGGCTTATGAACATGTACTTGGAATGGAGCTCATTCGTATGTAGAGAACTTACTGTAAAAGCAATGATCCCAGGGGTTACATATTGTCATAGGCTTATAGTCTGGGGCCAACATCTAGCTTCTGTGGTTGAGACAGTCCATCCCACAGGAATTCATGGAAATTAAAGAGAAATATGTATCCTTCCAAACCCTTCACTGTAATAAAAGTATTGCAAGTAGTTAATCCTTTTCTGGTTTAAATATAGCCAGCTTGACACTTTTAAAAGGAATAGAATCTCTGTGTATATTTTGAATGTAAATTTAGGATTATGATCCAGAATACTGTCAATTATTTAGTAACTAAAATTAGAATAAATCAGGTAGGACTCTAAAAGTTACATTTTAGGGAAGTTAGCATCTGCCTTCCCACTGATGTTTCATATTTTTCTTTAGTAGTAGTATTTCGAGTAGAAGGGAAATGCTTTCTAACATTATTTAGTCCCTGCATATTTAAGATGTGGTAAAAAAAAATAGAAAGAAAGAAAGAAAATTACTTACCAAGAGTCCTGATTGTGGAAATGTACAGTATGGAGCTAACACTGAGTGATTCCTGATGTTCTAGACTTTGGAGAATATCTGATGTTCAATTAAGGATATTCAACAAGAGTGTGTGCCAGGAAAATTTTTGAGCTTTTCATCTGTGATTTGTTCTCATTGTATCTTTCCTCCTCATGCCACAAAAAAAAAAAAGGCTAAGTTTCTGTGTTCTCTCGTCTCAGGAGTGTTTGTGTTACAGGGCAGAAAGCTGAAGTCAGCTGAAAAGGCCCTGCTCCTGGCTTCTGTTCTGAAAGCTGAAACTCTTTGAAGAGATTAGGTTCATCTCTCCAGGGTACAAGGGTAAAGAAGCTGCTGCCCTTGGGGGTGGCAAGAAGGAACAGCACCCACTAGTGGCAGGGGCAGGGACTGGATGGTGCCGGAACACATTCTCCAAAAGTCACATCTTTCTGAGTTTTCTCTTTGAGTAACATGTTACCATGATTGCTGTAAGAAAATGATGAAAAGATACTGCACTAAGCATGTGAAATATGCGATGAAAGTGTTCATGGTCTGATATCACAGCCAGAGAGAAAGCAGTCTCAGGGAAGAGCCTTTCCGGTTTGTAGGATCACCCGCCCCTGCTCACCCACTGCAGAGGCCTCCACTGGGCACTCAGTGTTGCTGAGAGCCTCAGCCCAGTGCCTGTCCTCATGTTAGAACCTGGCCTGGCCGCCAGGTAGAGCTAAAAAAGGTTGGCCAGGGCTGAGGTGTTTCTGTGGAGAGCACTGGCCTGGGAAGCAGCTGAGACTCCTGCCTGTAAGGAGCCATGAGGGCCTGGGCACTAAGCATCTCGTAGCAGGCAAGATCCCTCACACTTTTGAACCCTGAGGGCCTGGCAAAAATGCCTACACATTTAACAACTATCTCCTTATGAGGCATCACGTATGACTAACCCTGACCAACTTTCTTAAGAGGGGTTGCAGCTCTTATTACACAATCTTAATGCAAATAGAGATTATCATACTAAGTGAAGTAAGTCAGAAAGAGAAAGACATATACCATATGATATCACTTATATGTGGAATAGAAAACATAACACAAATGAACCTATCTATGAAACAGAAACAGAATCACGGACATAGAGAACAGACTGGTGGTTGCCAAGGGGGAGGAGAAGGGGGGAGGAATAGAGTGAGAGGTTGGGGTTAGCAGATGTAAGCTGTTATATATAGAATGGATAAACAACAAGGTCCTACTGTAGAGCACAGAGAATTATATTCAATATCTCAATATCCTATGATAAACTATTATGGAAAAGAATATAAAAAAGAATGTATATATATGTATAACTGAATCACTTTGCTGTACAGCAGTAACTAACACAACATTGTAAATCAACTATATTTCAATAAAGTAATACTTTGGTTAAAAAAACCTAAGGTTAAATAAAGACGTTCTCAGAAAAAAACGGAATCTTAATACATCCAAAGTGGTGAGACTAATTAACCCTAGACAAAAGGCCAAAGGCAAGCACAGTTTATAACTGTGATACATCAGGTACTGGTGATAAACTGTATCCTTAGGAGGATCTAAATTATATTGTTAAATGATTCATCTGAGAACATTTGATGGTTACTCACTCCTCAACAATTTACAGGAACTCACTATGTGCCAAGTACCATGCAAAATATTACTCCTAAAAGTATAGAAAAAATTTTTGTTCCTGCCCTCAAAAAATTCCCAATCTAGTCCAGGAGTCAGATGAAAATTCAACAGAACCTAGAAAATGCTTTAGAGAGGTATGCATATATTTCCATGGGGAACTTATTAGGAGCAGAAGGGCCAAAGATGGACCAACTCACTGAGTTTGAGGCACTAAAAGTGAATTCCTGGGTTTTATTCCAACCATAATGGAAGCAGTATACTTTTACTTCTTGCTTTAGTTTCACCCTTTTTGGAATTTTCTCAGCAAAACTGGTCTTTCTCTAGATTAAGAGTTCATGGGTCTTTGAATGGATTTTAAAGAATTAGTGAGCGCTAAACGGGAGAAGCACTGGTTTGAGAAAAGCATGGGTCGCAAGTACACATTGGGACCCTGCCATTAATGGAGGGGAAAAGCGGGGAGACGCCAGCAGATTCCATCCTGTAAGCTGGTAGGAAGCCTGAAGGCTTTTTGGGATTCCAGTGTGATAGGAGGCAAGGACATGCTTCAGGACCCCGGAGGAAGATGGCGGAAGAGTAAGACGCGGAGATCACCTTCCTCCCCACAGATACATCAGAAATTCATCTACACGTGGAACAACTCCTACAGAACACCTACTGAACGCTGACAGAAGACCTCAGACCCCCCAAAAGGCAAGAAGCTCCCCACATACCTGGGTAGGGCAAAAGAAAAAAAGAATAAACAGAGACAATAGGATAGGGACGGGACCTGCACCAGTGGGAGGGAGCCGTGAAGGGGGGAAGGTTTCTACACACTACAAGCCCCTTCGCGGGCGGAGACTGCAGGTGGCGGAGGGGGAAAGCTTCGGAGTAGCGGAGGAGAGCACAGCAACAGGGGTGCGGAGGGCAAAGCGGAGAGATTCTGGCACAGAGGACCGGTGCCCTCAGGCACACACCAGCCCGAGAGGCTTGTCTGCTCGGCCGCCGTGGCGGGCGGGGCTGGGAGCTGAGGCTCGGGTATCGGCTTTCAGTCGGAGCGCAGGGAGAGGACTGGGGCTGGCGGCAGGAAGAGAGCCTGAAGGAGTTAGTGCACCACGGCTAGCCCGGAGGGAGTCCGGGGAAAGGGTCTGGAGCTGCTGAAGAGGCAAGAGACTTTTTTCCCTTTTGTTTCCTGGTGCGCGAGGAGAGGGCATTAAGAGGGCTGCTTGGGGAAGCGCCGGTGACAGGCACGAGCCGCGGGTAAGGCACGGACCTCGGAGACGGGCGTGGGCCGCCGCCGCCGCCGCCGCCGCCGCCGCCGCGGGGCCTGTGTGCGAGCGCGGGTCACTGTCCGCCCCGCCTTCCGGGGGGCCTGTGCACCCCGCCACTGCTGGGGTCCCCGAGACCCGGGGACGGCTTTCCCGGGAAAGCGCACGGAGCGCCACGGGCTGCTGCAACGTCACGCCGGCCTCTGCCGCCGCAGGCCCGCCCCACACTGCGCGCCCCTCCCTCCCCTCTGCCTGAGTGAGCCAGAGCCCCCGAATCAGCGGCTCCTTTAAACCCGTCCTGTCTGAGCGAAGAACGGACGCCCTCCGGCGACCTACGCGCAGAGGCGGGGCCAGGTCCAAGGCTGAGACCCGGGAGCTGTGAGAGCAGAGGCAGGGAAATTCTGTGCAGCCTCGGAGGCAGCGGATTAAAGCTCCACGGTCCATTTGATGTGCCCTGCGTCTGTGGAGTGCATGAATGGACAGCGAATCATCCCAAATTGAGGAAGTGGACTTTGAGGACAAGATTTAAGACTTTCCCCCCTTTTCCTCTTTTTACAACGAATTATTCCAAATTAAGGAGGTGGACTTAGAGAGCAAGATTTCAGACTTCTCGCCCTTTTCCTCTTTTTACAACGAATTATCCCAAATTGAGGAGGTGGACTTGGAGAGCAAGATTTTTGATTTTTCCCCCTGCTCTCTTTTTGTGAATGTGTATGTGTAATCTTCTGTGTAAGATTCTCTCTGTATAGCTTTGCTTCCACCATATGTCCCAGGGTTCTATCGGTCCGGTTTTTTTTTTTTTTTTCAATAATTACTTTCTAATTTTAATAACGCTACTATATTTCATACTTTATTCTATTTTACTTTACCTGCTCTTTCTTTTTTTCCTACTCTCCCTTCCTCCCTCCCTCCCTCCGCTCCTCCTTTCCTTCTTTCTTTTTCTTTCCTCCCTCCCACCCTTCTTCTTTCCACTTTCTTTTTCTTTCCTTCCTCCCTCCCTCCTGTCTTTCTTCCTTTCCTTTCTCCCTCCCTCCCTCCTTTCTTTCCATCCTTCCTCCCTCCCTCCCTCCCTCCTTTCTTTCTTCCTTCCTTCCTTCCTTCCTTTCTTCCCTTCTTCCTTTCTTTCCCTCTCTCTTTCTTTCTTCTACTAATTCTTTCTTTCTACTTTTTCTCCCTGTTACTCTGAGCCGGGTGGATAAAAGGCTCTTGGTGCTGCAGCCAGGAGCCAGTGCTGTGCCTCTGAAGTGGGAGAGCCAACTTCAGGACACGGGTCCACAACAGACCTCCCAGCTCCACATAATATCAAGCAGCGAAAATCTCCCAGAGATCTCCATCCCAACACCAGCACCCAGCTTCAGTCAACGACCAGCAAGCTACAGTGCAGGTCACCCTATGCCAAGCAACTAGCAAGGCAGGAACACAACCCCACTCATTAGCAGAGAGGCTACCTAAAAACATAATAAGGCCATAGGCACCCCAAAACACACCACCAGACGTGGACCTGTCCACCAGAAAGACAAGATCGAGCCTCAACCACCAGAGCACAGGAATTAGTCCCCCCCACCAGGAAGCCTACCCAACCTACTGAAACAACCTTAGCCACTGGGGTCAGACACCAAAAACAACGGGAACTACGAATCTGCAGCCGGCAAAAAGGAGACCCCAAACACAGTAACATAAGCAAAATGAGAAGGCAGAAAAACACACAGCAGGTGAAGGAGCAAGATAAACACCTACCAGACCTAACAAATGAAGAGGTAATAGGCAGTCTACCTGAAAAAGAATTCAGAATAATGATAGTAAAGCTGATCCAAGATTCTATTTCCATGATCCATAATCTTGGAAATAGAATAGACAACATGCAAGAAACAGTTAACAAGGACCTAGAAGAACTAAAGATGAATCAAGCATCGATTAAAAACACAATAAATGAAATGAAAAATACTCTAGATGGGATCAATAGCAGAATAACTGAGGCAGAAGAACGGATAAGTGAGGTGGAAGATAAAATAGTGGAAATAACTGATGCAGAGCAAAATAAAGAAAAAAGAATGAAAAGAACAGAGGAGAGTCTCAGAGATCTCTGGGACAACATTAAACGCACCAACATTCGAATTATAGGGGTTCCAGAAGAAGAAGAGAAAAAGAAAGGGACTGAGAAAATATTTGAAGAGATTATAGTTGAAAACTTCCCTAATTTGGGAAAGGAAATAGTTAATCAAGTCCAGGAGGCACAGAGAGTCCCATACAGAATAAATCCAAGGAGAAATACACCAAGACACATATTAATCAAACTGTCAAAAATTAAACACAAAGAAATCATATTAAAAGCAGCAAGGCAAAAACAACAAATAACACACAAGGGAATCCCCATAAGGTTAACAGCTGATCTCTCAGCAGAAACCCTACAAGCCAGAAGGGAGTGGCAGGACATAATTAAAGTGATGAAGGAGAGAAACCTGCAACCTAGATTACTCTACCCAGCAAGGATCTCATTCAGATTTGATGGAGAAATTAAAACCTTTACAGACAAGCAAAAGCTGAGAGAGTTCAGCACCACCAAACCAGCTTTACAACAAATGCTAAAGGAACTTCTCTAGGCAAGAAACACAACAGAAGGAATATACCTACAATAACGAACCCAAAGCAATTAAGGAAATGGGAATAGGAACATACATATCAATAATTACCTTAAATGTAAATGGACTAAATGCTCCCACCAAAAGACACAGAGTGGCTGAATGGATACAAAAACAAGACCCATATATATGCTGTCTACAAGAGACCCACTTCAGACCTAGAGACACATACAGATTGAAAGTAAAGGGATGGAAAAAGATATTCCATGCAAATGGAAATCAAAAGAAAGCTGGAGTAGCAATTCTTATATCAGACAAAATAGACTTTAAAATAAAGACTATTAGAAGAGACAAGGAAGGACACTACATAACGATAAAGGGATCGATCCAAGAAGAAGATATAACAATTGTAAATATTTATGCACCCAACATAGGAGCACCTCAATACATAAGGCAAATACTAACAGCCATAAAAGGGGAAATCGACAGTAACACACTCATAGTAGGGGACTTTAACACCCCACTTTCACCAATGGACAGATCATCCAAAATGAAAATAAATAAGGAAACACAAGCTTTAAATGATACATTAAACGAGATGGACTTAGTTGATATTTATAGGACATTCCATCCAAAAACAACAGAATACACATTTTTCTCAAGTGCTCATGGAACATTCTCCAGGATAGATCATATCTTGGGTCACAAATCAAGCCTCGGTAATTTTAAGAAAATTGAAATTGTATCAAGTATCTTCTCCGACCACAATGCTATGAGACTAGACATCAATTACAGGAAAAGATGTGTAAAAAATACAAACACATGGAGGCTAAACAATACACTACTCAATAACGAAGTGATCACTGAAGAAATCAAAGAGGAAATTAAAAAATACCTAGAAACAAATGACAATGGAGACACGACGACCCAAAACCTATGGGATGCAGCAAAAGCAGTTCTAAGGGGGAAGTTTATAGCAATACAATCCCACCTTAAGAAACAGGAAGCATTTCGAGTAAACAACCTGACCCTGCACCTAAAGCAATTAGAGAAAGAAGAACAAAAATACCCCAAAGCTAGCAGAAGGAAAGAAATCATAAAGATCAGATCAGAAATAAATGAAAAAGAAATGAAGGAAACGATAGCAAAGATCAACCAAACTAAAAGCTGGTTCTTTGAGAAGATAAACAAAATTGACAAACCATTAGCCAGACTCATCAAGAAAAAAAGGGAGAAGACTCAAATCAATAGAATTAGAAATGAAAAAGGAGAAGTAACAACTGACACTGCAGAAATACAAAAGATTATGAGAGATTACTATAAGCAACTCTATTCCAATAAAATGGACAACCTGGAAGAAATGGACACATTCTTAGAAATGCACAACCTGCCAAGACTGACTCAGGAAGAAATAGAAAATATGAATAGACCAATCACAAGCACTGAAATTGAAACTGTGATTAAAAATCTTCCATCAAACAAAAGCCCAGGACCAGATGGCTTCACAGGTGAATTCTATCAAACATTTAGAGAAGAGCTAACACCTATCCTTCTCAAACTCTTCCAAAATATAGCAGAGGGAGGAACACTCCCAAACTCATTCTACGAGGCCGACATCACCTTGATACCAAAACCAGGCAAGGATGTCACAAAGAAAGAAAACTACAGGCCAATATCACTGATGAACATAGATGCAAAAATCCTCAACAAAATACTAGCAAACAGAATCCAAGAGCACATTAAAAGGATCATACACCATGATCAAGTGGGGTTTATCCCAGGAATGCAAGGATTCTTCAATATACGCAAATCAATCAATGTAATACACCATATTAACAAGTTGAAGGAGAAAAACCATATGATCATCTCAATAGATGCAGAGAAAGCTTTCGACAAAATTCAACACCCATTTATGATAAAAACCCTGCAGAAAGTAGGTATAGAGGGATCTTTCCTCAACATAATAAAGGCCATATATGACAAACCCACAGCCAACATTGTCCTCAATGGTGAAAAACTGAAACCATTTCCACTAAGATCAGGAACAAGACAAGGCTGCCCACTCTCACCACTCTTATTCAACATAGTTTTGGAAGTTTTAGCCACAGCAATCAGAGAAGAAAAGGAAATAAAAGGAATCCAAATTGGAAAAGAAGAAGTAAAGCTGTCACTGTTTGCAGATGACATGATACTATACATAGAGAATCCTAAAGATGCTACCGAAAAACTACTAGAGCTAATCAATGAATTTGGTAAAGTAGCAGGATATAAAATTAATGTACAGAAATCTCTGGCATTCCTATACACTAATGATGAAAAATCTGAAAATGAAATCAAGAAAACACTCCCATTTACCATCGCAACAAAAAGAATAAAATATCTAGGAATAAACCTACCTAAGGAGACAAAAGACCTGTATGCAGAAAACTATAAGACACTGATGAAAGAAATTAAAGATGATACAAATAGATGGAGAGATATACCATGCTCCTGGATTGGAAGAATCAATATTGTGAAAATGACTCTACTACCGAAAGCAATCTACAGATTCAATGCAATCCCTATCAAACTACCAATGGCATTTTTCACAGAACTAGAACAAAAAATTTCAAAATTTGTTTGGAAAAACAAAAGGCCCCGAATAGCTAAAGCAATCTTGAGAACGAAAAACGGAGCTGGAGGAATCAGGCTCCCTGACTTCAGACTATACTACAAAGCTACAGTAATTAAGACAGTCTGGTACTGGCATAAAAACAGAAAGATAGATCAGTGGATCAGGATAGAAAGCCCAGAGATAAACCCACGCACATATGGCCAACTTATCTTTGATAAAGGAGGCAGGAATGTACAGTGGAGAAAGGACAGCCTCTTCAATAAGTGGTGCTGGGAAAACTGGACAGGGACATGTAAAAGTTTGAGATTAGATCATTCCCTAGCACCATACACAAAAATAAGCTCAAAATGGATTAAAGACTTAAATGTAAGGCCAGAAACTATCAAACTCTTAGAGGAAAACATAGGTAGAACACTCTATGACATAAATCACAGCAAGATCCTTTTGGACCCACCTCCTAGAGAAATGGAAATAAAAACAAAGATAAACAAATGGGACCTAATGAAACTTCAAAGCTTTTGCACAGCAAAGGAAACCATAAAGAAGACCAAAAGACAACCCTCAGAATGGGAGAAAATATTTGCAAATGAAGCAACTGACAAAGGATTAATCTCCAAAATTTATAAACAGCTCATGCAGCTCAATAGCAAAAAAACAGACAACCCAATCCAAAAATGGGCAGAAGACTTAAATAGGCATTTCTCCAAAGAAGATATACAGACTGCCAACAAACACATGAAAGAATGCTCAACATCATTAATCATTAGAGAAATGCAAATCAAAACTACAATGAGATATCATCTCACACCAGTCAGAATGGCCATCATCAAGGAATCTAGAAACAATAAATGCTGGAGAGGGTGTGGAGAAAAGGGAACACTCTTGCACTGCTGGTGGGAATGTGAATTGGTACAGCCACTATGGAGAACGGTATGGAGGTTCCTTAAAAAACTACAAATAGAACTACCATATGACCCAGCAATCCCACTACTGGGCATATACCCTGAGAAAACCATAATTCCAAAAGAGACATGTACCAAAATGTTCATTGCAGCTCTATTCACAATAGCCCGGAGCTGGAAACAACCTAAGTGTCCATCATCGGATGAATGGATAAAGAAGATGTGGCACATATATACAATGGAATATTACTCAGCCATAAAAAGAAACGAAACTGAGCTATTTGTAATGAGGTGGATAGACCTAGAGTCTGTCATACAGAGTGAAGTTAGTCAGAAAGAGAAAGACAAATACCGTATGCTAACACATATATACGGAATTAAAAAAAAAAATGTCATGAAGAACCTAGGGGCAAAACGAGAATAAAGACACAGACCTACTTGAGAATGGACTTGAGGATATGGGGAGGGGGAAGGGTAAGCTGTGACAAAGCGAAAGAGAGGCATGGACATATATACACTACCAAACGTAAGGTAGATAGATAGTGGGAAGCAGCCGCAGAGCACAGGGAGATCAGCTCGGTGCTTTGTGACCGCCTGGAGGGGTGGGATGGGAAGGGTGGGAGGGAGGGAGATGCATGAGGGAAGGGATGTGGGAACAGATGTATATGTATGACTGATTCACTTTGTTATAAAGCAGAAACTAATTAAAAAAAAAAAAAAGAGAAATCTAGAAACAATAAATGCTGGAGAGGGTGTGGAGAAAAGGGAACACTCTTGCACTGCTGGTGGGAATGTGAATTGGTACAGCCACTATGGAGAACGGTATGGAGGTTCCTTAAAAAAACTACAAATAGAACTACCATATGACCCAGCAATCCCACTACTGGGCATATACCCTGAGAAAACCATAATTCCAAAAGAGACATGTACCAAAATGTTCATTGCAGCTCTATTCACAATAGCCCGGAGCTGGAAACAACCTAAGTGTCCATCATCGGATGAATGGATAAAGAAGATGTGACACATATATACAATGGAATATTACTCAGCCATAAAAAGAAACGAAACTGAGCTATTTGTAATGAGGTGGATAGACCTAGAGTCTGTCATACAGAGTGAAGTTAGTCAGAAAGAGAAAGACAAATACCGTATGCTAACACATATATACGGAATTTAAAAAAAAATGTCATGAAGAACCTAGGGGCAAAACGGGAATGAAGACGCAGACCTACTTGAGAATGGACTTGAGGATATGGGGAGGGGGAAGGGTGGGCTGTGACAAGGCGAAAGAGAGGCATGGACGTGTATACACTACCAAACGTAAGGTAGATAGATAGTGGGAAGCAGCCGCAGAGCACAGGGAGATCAGCTCGGTGCTTTGTGACCGCCTGGAGGGGTGGGATGGGGAGGGTGGGAGGGAGGGAGATGCATGAGGGAAGGGATGTGGGAACAGATGTATATGTATGACTGATTCACTTTGTTATAAAGCAGAAACTAATTAAAAAAATGAATAAATAAACTTAAAAAAAAAAAAAAGAATTAGTGAAACAGAGAAGAGATTTGTCATATTTGAGCTCCTTCTGAATAGTTTGAAAATTGTCTCTATGGAAAAAATTGTCAAATTTTGTTCTGAAGAAATTGTTTCATACTGCACAAGTATAGAGGGTCATGGATATTACTATACTTCATCAGGTAACAAATAGTCATCATCATTGAAGTTCTTGCCTGTTGATATATATTTTAGATGTGAGCTTCTATTATGATTATGAGCATCAATCCTTACTTAGTACATGGCCTGGCTTAGGTTGGAAAACATCAAAGAAAATAAAGTAGAAGAAAATGTGTTTCCTTGGGTTTCATCCTAAATGTAATGGACACCAAAACATGGTCCCTCTTGCACAGTGAGTTTCTTGCTCAGTGGAAGCATAAAAACTAGCAAAATCAAAGGAACAATTGGCATCTGTCTATGGTGGGAATGCCTGGTTCAGAATGGATCGCTTTCATGAGAAGATAGGTCAACTCAAAAAAACTAGAGAAATTTACACCAACTCAATAACACAGACTTAGAGCATCCTACAACAATGCTTATCTCATGACCATGCAAAAGAAGCTTTGTAACTGGGCAGACCTTGGGGTGATTTACCCTAAAGCAGTCAAGTGGATCTGCAGTCTGAGAAGAGAAAAAACACTGAAGCAGTGCCTTTGTCAAGAAGTGTTGCCCTTACCTAGAGTCACCAGATTTTCTTCTGTTTGAGAAGGTCTCAGGGGACACTGAGCCAGCCAACTTCCCTTCATCATGCAATTGAATGAATGCATGAACTGTTCTCAGTGGAGCCAGCTCCTTGTTTTCCTATTACATACATGCAGATGTTCATTTGGCGAGCCCCTCTCGGAAGCATCAGATGCTTAGGGCAACTTTGAAATAATGAAAAATTTCTTTGCCAAGCAAAATGTTGGGAGAAAAATTTTGGTGCCATGGGTAAAGATGGACACATTGCTGTTTCACAAAGCCTCCAGGTTTCCCATGTTGCTGAAAAAGAAACTCCACACATCAGACTGACCTCTTGTTTTCTACATCCACATCATGTAGACAATAATTCTAAAATAAGTCATGTCCACTTCAACTTAAGAGTCAGAACCTTGAATCATGCCTTAACAATAGGATTTGTCAAGAAATTAAATGCTGAAGTTCACTTGCTTTCTAAAGTACAAGTTTTGAAGCAATTGATTAACTTCAGGCAGAAAGCTTTAACTTTCTTAAGTGACTAGCAAAGTCCATTGTCAGACTGATTTGACACAGAAGAGCTCATTCATGACTTGAGTGACTTGACTGACATCTGTGGCCATCTGAATGAGCCATAACTCTTGACTCAACATCCAGCAGACACCATTATAAATGCTACTGAAAAACATTTCAAGTCTCCTGACCAGGCTACCATTGTGGAAGAGGTGTTTGGAGAAAGACAGCTATGTGTTCCTTGCATTGTTGGGGAAAGGACAGCAGGAGGCCAGAGCCAAGAGTGAAAAGGCTTTGCTGACTCTTGTGCAGGTACAAATGGGCAGACAAAGAAACCCTTGAAGAACAGTTCTGTTGGATGACCTTAAAATTGAAATATATAGTCCTGATTCTTTCCCTTAATGACAAAGACACAATTTATGATTCAGACGTTGACTAGGTTGACCTCATTGAATTGAAGGCAAAGAAAATAATCTTGCAAGAATTCAACTCAAAGTGTTTCAGAGAATTCTGTGTTCCTTGACACAAGCCTACCAGAATAACCTGTGAAAACTCTCTTTTGCTAGCAAATACCATTGTGGGTTAGAATTTGCTATCCTTGTTACCACAAAAATGAAAAGTCTAAACTGATGGTTTGTGAAAGATATTTGCATTAACACATAAAAAATACCCACACTCTAATTTCAATCTCATTCTAACCAAACTTCAGCAATCTTCTTATGGAACTCACTTCGGAACTAAATTACATTTTACTTATATTTGCACATTTTGGCTTACTAAGATTTTTTAGGAAGTGGCTATTAATTTTTGCATGCAAAATGAGATTAAGAGGATCATGTCTTTTTAAAGTATTGTTTTAACATTATAGCTATGTGAAAGATATGTTTGCAATGCAGCAAACTAGATTGTAGGAAGAAAATGGATGTAATGTGTTTACATGCATTTTTCTGAAGAAGGCATCTCTAGCTTTCATCAGATTCTTAAAGACTACCCACCCATTCACACATACCCCTTAAAAGGATTAAGAATTACTGACCTAATTAAATGTGTATTTTCTGACGGGCTCTGACGGAACAGACCCAAACTCATATTTGGTAGCTTGTTTTAATAAAGTTGACATTTTTAAAACCAATAGTCCATGGACCTGGGTTAAAATGACGTGTTTTTTTTTTTAAGTTTAAATAGATTGAATTTTTAAATGTGGTTCTTGTTTGTTTATTTTCCCTCATGGTCCTCAAAGTCCATGTCTGTATCTTTGAGGTACAAGGCAAAACTAGCAGTCCTAATGCTAAAATATTTGGAATATTTATTAGGGATCTTATCACAGCAAAACATACTTAAAATAATTAGCCCTGGAAACAAACATTAGAGCATCATAATATATTGCCCTTCAGTTCTTCAGAATGCTCATAGCTGAATAAGGAAAAAAAAAGACTTGAAGGAAATAGAGACGATAAAGTCAAACACAGAAAAGACTTCACTCAGGACTTTCCCAAGGGACTAAGTACGTGTACACACAGATGAGGGGCATGCCGTGTAGCAGTGTGCATGTGTGTGTGTGTGTGTGTGTGCGTGCACATGTGCATGTATTTGTATGAGCATGTGAAATGAGCAAACAGCAGTGATTTCTTCCAGCCAAATGCATATCTTTGAAAGTGGAGAGTCAGCCCTGGTGATGCTAATGAAGTGGAACATAAATATTGGCAAGCTGGTTGTCAAATAGAAGCTTTTAAAGGTTGGGATTTTTCAAGGAAAGTGTTAACTGCAGTCAAAGGGCCAAAGTGGTCTTAACCTGATCTCAGAATCCAGAATTTCACTTGAAGTTCTAATACCCAGGAGTTTTATGCTAACTTTAGCTTTCCCAGCTCTGCGACTGGCATTTTGGAACGTTTGGTCCATGACGATAAATTATCACACTTGCTGAATACAGGGTTAGAAGGGGACTAGCAGACACAACCAATTAATATATCAGCCTCCCAAGCAGCCCGGGAGCAGACGGGAGTGTGCGGGCTGATAATGAACTCTTTTGCCACGTTTCAAATAACAAGTGTACTCACCCCTGGACAGACCTCCCACCCTCCCCCCAAACCCACACACCCAGCAAGTCTTTACTTCTCACTACTTTTCCAGGTTACAGCCATCCCAAGAACCAGCCTAATTTCTACCTTCTTAAGGCTTTCTTTCTCTACTCCCCATAACTACATCAACCTCGACCTTCTCTAAGTTCTTCTATATCCTTCACTCTCAATCTCACTCATTTACTAACCCAGGTTGCTATCTTATTTATAATAACAGCTAACACGCACCTAAATTTGTACTGTGTACCAGGCACTATGCTAAATGCTTTACGGGAATGCCCTCATTTAATCCTCCCAGCAGCCCTATGATGTAGTTTTTATTATTATTCAAGAAATGTTTATATGAGGAAACTAAGTCTTTAGGGAGGTAAAACAACTTTCCCAGGGTCCACAACTAATAAATAGTGGGCCAGGCAATCAACCAGCTTGTCCTGCTCAAATGCCCACCCTCTTAGTGGCAAAATGTACAGCACTGGGTCTTCCCTGTTAGCACAGTGGATCAGAATCCGCCTGCCGATGCAGGAGACATGGGTTCGATCCCTAGTCCTGGGAAGATCCCACATGCCATGGAGCAACTAAGCCTGTGCGCCACAACTACAGAGCCTGTGCTCTAGAGCCCACAAGCCACAACTACTGAGCCCACGTGACACAATTACTGAAGTCCACGCGCCTAGAGCCCGTGCTCCACAGCAAGCCACCACAATGAGAAGCCAGCTCACTGCAATGAAGAGTAACCCCTGCTCGCCACAACTAGAGAAAGCCTACGCGCAGCAACAGACCCAACGCAGCCAAAAATAAAATAAATTCCAAAGAGTAGATTTAAAAAAAAAGCAAAGAATAAAAAAAATGTACAGTACTGATGTCTGATGTACATATACCATCTACTCAGCTAGATTTTAAGCTCTTCAGAGCACCTGTATAACCTTTCCTTCATGTGACTCTCAGACACCCATAATCAATCAATACTTATTGAGGGAGTAAATGAATTAATAAGTGAAAAAAAATCAATGCACCAGCTGAAAAACCCAAGAAAAATTAATTGATTTGGACCTCCAAATAGCATGCAGAATCAGAAAAAATGTTCCTGTTACTACATTTGGCAGTAGAAAGCAGATAAATTGCTGACTCGCTGCCCTTGTGCTCAGCACAGAGTTAGAGCTGGGGAATAGGTCTCTGTTAACAACCATCATGGCCCTCGGCTTTGTCCCTGGAAGCCCTCCAACCCCCCAAGTCTATCCTAATCCCAGAATCCACAAGGTTCACTGGGAGAGAGGGGAGCAGCACAGGAGCTTACCAGGGCCAAGGCCAATTCTCCCCTAGACCCAATGCCATACACACACACACACACACACACACACACACACACACACACACACAGGAAGATGATTCCAGTTAGTTCACTGCAATAAATTGTTTTGAGTATCTAGCCCAGAGATTCACAAACTTGGCTGCATATCACAATCATCTATGGATTTAAAAAATTTCCAACATCTGGGCCCAACCCCAAACCAGCTGACTCAGAGCCCAGGCTCTGGGACGTATTAACCATTACTCATGGGAATCGAATGTGCACTGGGGGTAAAGAACCACTAAGATCCATGCCAAGCACTGTGTACCAGGAGCTGAGTCACAGAAATGTGGATGTGAAAAGGGAAGTTTGCAGAATAGTAGGAGAGTCACAAAAGTAAATGTAATAAAAGCATCATGAAAAAGTAACTGTAGTTAAAGTGCTCAGACAGCAGTAACCACAGGGTACCATTGGAGCTTGGAGGAGGGGTACCTACTCTCACTGGAAAATGTTGGGAGGCAGGAGTGAAGGATGCAGATGAGTGAGGGAGGTGTGTTCTATATAATGATCAGGCAGAGGGGGTGAAACTTTCTGCTTTCCTGGAGGAGAAGGTTAGATCTCCTTAACTTCTGATGACCTCCCTGTGAACATTTGCAAATGCTCCCAATCCCTGGCGGCAGCTGTGACTGCCTCTTAGAGGTCCCTGAATCCCTCCAAACCCCTTTGAGTCTCATAAACACAATGGAAATAGCGATTATTAAATATTGGTCCTTGGGATTTAACATCAGGTTTTAAACTTTTTAGAACTTTTAATCAACAGTCAATGGAGATTGAGAGATTTTGCCCTAAATGTGTTCATCTGTAAAGTAAATATAATAATCTGTACTCTGCCAGTGATTGTGAGGATTAGTGTATTCATTCAAGAAACATTTACTGGCTTCCCTGGTGGCGCAGTTGTTGAGAGTCCGCCTGCCGATGCAGGGGACATGGGTTCTTGCCCCGGTCCGGGAAGATCCCACATGCCACGGAGCAGCTGGGCCCGCGAACCATGGCCGCTGAGCCTGCGCATCCGGAGCCTGTGCTACGAAACGGGAGAGGCCACAGCAGTGAGAGGCCCGTGTACCGCAAAAAAAAAAAGAAAAAAAAAAGAAACATTTACTGAGCCCCTACTGTATTACAGGCATGGCGCTAGATACAGAGATACAATGATGAACGATCACAGACCCAGACCCTGTTCTTGTGGACCTCATAGTCTAGTAAGGGAGATGGACATAGAGGAAATAATCATACAATTAGTGTAATTACTTTCAGAGATGAGCCCTGTGAGGGAAACATGTAAACCTAAGTGCCATGAGAGCATCTAATAGGGGAACATGGCCTAGTCTACAGGGTCAGGGAAGGTATCCCTGATAAGAAACTCTTAGGCTGAGATCTGAAAGATGTCTAACAGTAAACTAAATAAAGAAAGAAGCAAGAGAATCCAGCAGGGAGAATCCTGGACAAAAGCCCTGTGACAGAAGCAAACCCCTAGGAGAGATTAACCAAAAGCAGGCCAGTGTGGAGAGAGCACAGAGAACAAGGGGGAGAGTGGGCAACACAAACTGCAAAGGGAGTCGGGGTCCTGCCAGCCACATCCTCATCCCAGTAGCAGGGCGAGGCTCCTGGGAGGCTCTCAGCCTGTAACATGATCAGGTATGAATTTTAAGAAGCCCCTCTGGCTGCTTTGTAGAGAATGCATTGGAGGAATATGAGTGGATATGTATGGACCAGCTAGTTTGTTATTGTAGTCCAGACCAGAGGTGACCAAGTTTGGTGTTGAACATGCAGAATTCAAGATGCCAAGTGTAAAAGAGAATTGAATTTGAGATAGCCTATGGCACATAAATGGTTACTATTTAATTAATGTTACATAGATATTCAGGTTTATAGAAACATGGCTAAATAGATCTCTTTTGACACATAACCTACAACAGTGAGCCAATTCCACCTTCCTCAGACCATCATTTTGAGTGAGGCCATCCATTAGGACAAGAAGGTTGAGCCAAGAGCTCCAGAGACCCCTTCAAAGTATCCTTCATAAACAGCAGGTTGACCCTTGAGAAGAAGACAAGGAACTAAGCCACATTTCTCACCCTGGGACAGCTGCAAAGATGCTGCCCTTGGGCCCAAGAGGAAGGAATTTGCCTCCATGTAACTGGACTTATTCCAAACCTACTAAGGTATAACAAATTCCAAACCAAAAAGCATTGGTCCTGGCTGAAGGAGATGAGGAAGTTAGAGGCCACCATTTCTGGCCCAGGGGGATTTGGGTTGGAAAGCTAATCAATAATGGTTCCTGAAATCATAATCTAGGTAAACTGCATGTGATCAGAGAGCCATGTCTCAGAAAGGGTAACCAGGAATGCATTTCCTTTACAAACTGGCCCATCTTTTCATAACAAACTTTAACTTCTTGAGAAGGTGATTGCATAAGTTTGTGGATGGAGGCACCCACATACCACAGGAGGTTCATTGCACAGGAGCTGTCAGCAGAGGAAGATAGAGAGCCCAGAGGCTCCTGATACAGTCACCATGGCAACCAACCCAAATCAGGTCCATTTTATTCACAGACAAAAAACCCAGTTCAGTGAACACTGTAGGGAGGTAGGAGCGGCTTAGATTAACCAGGCTATCTTCTGGCCCCAAGCAATCCACAGGATAAGACCTTGCATTAGGCAAAGGTCTTCACTGTGACAAAGCAGAGGATTTGTTAAGTTCTTTGGATCTCACTGGGCCCATTTAACTTCTAGTGTGGGATTAAAAATTACTCTTCTCCAGGCAGGAGGCCTGAAGTTTCACATGAACTCAGTTTGAAGTGGTAATGGTCACACCACAATAAACAATCATCCAGAGCCATTCTCCTCATCATCTGAGAGGTCAGGAGACTGTACAGTCAGGACATCTCTGGCTTACCAGGTAAGCAGATAGACCATGTTTTATAAATGGGAATATGTCCTGAAATTGCCTTGAATGTCAACATGTAATTTACATGTATGGTTTTCCCTTTTTTCCCTGGAAATGAGAACAAACATTTCTCTGAGAACTGAACTAGGAGAAGCAGCAGAAGTCTTTTCAAGGAAACATCATTCATTCATTCATTCATTCATTTAATTTATGTTTCTTGAAAACCTACTCTATGTCATAGGTGACAGAGAGGACTAAGCAAGGACTCTGCTTACAGTTCAATGAGGGAGAAGAACTTCATTAAAAATAAAGATTTAAATGTGTTAGAACTGTGTAAAGTAAACTGCAATGGCTCAAACAAAATAGAAGGTAAATCTTGCTCATGAAATAGTCCATGACAGATGGTCCTCCACTATGCTGACAAGAGAGTTCACCCTCTCCAATTCATGGCCACCATGACACTCTGGTTGCCATCATGAGAGGGTTTGTGGGCTAGAACCGGAAGTGGCACACATCACTTCCACTCACATCCACTGGAGAGAATTTAATCACATGTCCGTACCTACCCGTAAAGAATCCGGGAAATGCAGGGCACTGTGCTGTGCTACAGTCCTATTGCCAAGGAAGAGGGAGAAAGCAGAATGTGGAAAAAAACTAGCCATCTCTGACAATAACAAAGACATCTACCAAGCTTTCTAGAAACAGAAAAGAGAAACTAGGAAATACCCACCATACTCAAAAGCCTCAAATATCTATGAAAGAAATATTGAACTTTACTCGTAATTCAATAAATGCTAACTATAAAACAATGACATGTCATTTTCCCCTGTTAAATTGCCAAAAATAAAGAAAAAATAATAATAGTGATTATTGTTGGCAAGGGTCCAAAAGAAACAGGCACTTATAACTCCAGAAAGCACCAATTAGTACAATCTTTCTGGAGGGCAGTTTGGAAGTGTTCATGTAGCAGATATTGTAAAAGTCACAACAATGAGGGAAGTCAGGTGTGTAATACTGTAACATTCTTCACTTATCTATATTTTAACCTAGCTTCTGAGCCTGCACTTCCCCTTGGTAGGGGGAAATTACACCTGTCAACTCAAGGTACCAGTGACCCCCAATTTAAAACTCAACTTTTGGGGGAAAAGTTAATCAAAATCAGGGTTACCTCTAAAGGTGACCTCCATAAAGTGGAAATCGATTCTCCTCTAAAACCTCTAGAAAGAGCACAGCGCTACCAATTCCTTGATTTCAGACTTCTGACTTCCAAAATTCTAAGAGAATAAATTTGTGTTATTTTAAACCACCAAGGTATTTGTTACAAAAACATTAAGAAACTAATGACCCCTTCCTTTGCTCCACACCCAGCACAGCCCTCTCACCCAGCACAATGATCTTATGGGACAGATTAATCTGCTATGGGAATTTGGAGCCAGGAATAGGCAGTGTGGCCCAAGCTGGTCCAGGAGACACTCCCAGGCAGAGCCTGAACCAGACATGTCAGATCTAAATTTGCTGAGTTGGGGACAGACATTCAGACAAAGGTAATTGCATAACCAAGGCGAGAAGGCAGGAGTGAAGGGATTTATGGGTTATGCTAGGTAAAGACACCTCGCCAGACCAGAGCAGTGGCTCAGAGGGGTTCAATAAATCTAATGAAAAAATGCTGATGAAGAAAGCTGGCACCTTCAGGGTATTAACCATGCTTTGAGATTAATAATAAATCTGATGAAAAAACTCTGATGAAGAAAGCTGGCACCTTCAGGGTATTAACAATGTTTTGAGATTAATGTCTGGACAAACAGGACCCCTGCTCCCTTCTGATGGCCAGTGCCAGAGGCAGAATCCTGGGTGGGAAATCCACAGCCTCCTGAGTAACTATGAACATGTTGATGTGTGAGCGTATCTTCCTTTGGAGAGGACCTTTGGTCCTCCCACGCTTTGCTCTCTCAACCACTCAACCTCCTGGGTTTCATTCAACTCTGTTTAAAAAAACAAAAAACTTGGAACCCATAGTTGCCTAAGGACAAACAGCAGGACCTGGGGAAATCCTGAGGTTCCTTGAAGCTCTTGGAGGCTGGGTTTCTATATCAGAAATAGATGTAATTGGTTTGTACACATACAAGGCCTGGCCACAGACTGGAAAGCCCAGCTCCATCTCTTAGGCTGCAATGTCTGCATAAGCTGATGTTGATAAGGAGTAATGGTGGTGAGGGTTGATATTTTAGGAAATCTGATCTGTGAGTAAACAAAAGAGGAGAGATTGAAGACATGTAGAACAGAGAGAAAAGCATAGGCTGGGGGGAATGTGGAGTAAGTGGCTTGGACAAGAGGTGGAAGCGATGTCAACCATATTTCCAAACATTGGAATTATTCAAAAGGCTGGATTTGGGGCTCTTAACACCTGCCAGCAGGGTACATTGATCACAAGGCTTACTGAGATGGAGACCTGGACTACAAATTTTCCAGCCTTCTCTTTAATTACACATATTAAACGGCTAAATGTAGCACAAATTAATGGCATAATCATTGATTAAGATATTTAATAAATCAATTCCAATGTCTTCCAATGCATTTCTGGGCCATCTTTGCTATTGACTACAGCAGAGCCTGACCTTTGGCACTGTGCTGAGAAGGACTGAAGGTCAGAGCCGGCAGAGATCCAGATGTGTCTGGCAGAGACTGAGGAACAAGCAGGACCCAGAGATCAGAATAGGCAGCAAGTCAGAACGGCGGGTGGTCAGACAGAAACAATATAAAGCACAGGCCAACAAGATCATAAGGAGAATTTCTAACCTAACCTGAGGATTCTTACATACTTCCTATTGAGGGTGGACCAAGCCTAGGGTATGAGCAGCTCAGGGTCCTCAGGTTAAACCAGGTAAGTGGCCACAGCTGAGGAAGAGGTAGTGAGGCCACAACTGCAAAGGAGATATTGTCACAGTCCCTTTCTAATCACCTTATATTTTATCATGGAATCAAGTCCCATCAAGGCCTGGGAAACATGCCTGAGGATTCAGAACAGCATGACATCAAAAGCCGCTCTGAGCCAGGTCCTACAGCTGCTGTGACTCCTCTGTGTTCCAGGCTTCTTTCTCAGCCATGAGATTGAACCTTCAGAAAGATGGAGAAGTGTTCCCTCCCTAGTTCCCTTTCTTCTTCTCTATCTTTCATTTGGCAGAAGCAGAGAAAGAAGAAAAATCATGCCACTTAAGTGTGAAAATTCCATGACTCATACTATTCTTCAATGAAAGTTGCTTTCTTCTTAACTCCTAAAGACATCTGCCCTCCAGTCAGGTGTTTCCAGCACTAGCTGCTGGCTAGGTATTATTTGAAATTTACATCCTTTGTCACCCATGCAACCTGCACATTTTAAGCTGTTTCTGACATAAACTGTTCCAGAAGTCTTTTATAAAGCATTTGTATCTCTTGCCGTGGAATATTTTTATCCCAACATTTAAACATGGATTTTGCAGCATAAATGAAAAGTGACTTCCTCATGGGGACACATCCTTGGAGTTTGCAAGAAAGAGCGAAGTGCTGCCCCAGGGACTAGAAGGCACAGATCTGGGAGCATGCATGACAGGGCTCCGTCTCTCCCAGAAGTCAGATAGAGAGGTTTTGAAGAAGTTTGGACATGGCTTGCGAAGGGAGCTCTGGAGGAAGCAAATGATGTGGGCAAGACAGCAGCTACTCTTAGACTCAACGTGGTGAAGCCACCGCTTACAGGGCATCGAGGATCTGGAAAGAGGCAAAGCACGGGACCCTGGGCTGGGGGCACTGCAACACATGAATGTTGACCAGGCCAGACGTTCTCTGCATCTGGACTCACCGAGGGAGCAAAGGAAGATGTGGGCTTGGACAAGGTAGGCTTAAGAGGCTGGGAAGGGGCCCTCACAGGCTCTAAAAGAGAGCCAGCAGCCTTGAAGGAAAATATCCAGAATCCTCCAAGGAAACCTAGATTAGCCAGAGTGAGGGTAATAGTTTGGGTGAAGACAGGAGATGAGAAAAAAAGGACAAAAGCTTAGAAGAGAGACAAACCTGGGTCTAAGACCCAACGCCACCACCAAGTTGCTAACATTGAACAGGTAGCAACCACAATTACACAGGTTCAAGGTGCTAACCCAGCGAGGGGTAAGAGAAGGCGACCTGGATGATGGGACAGCTGAGA
Source organism: Mesoplodon bidens (assembly GCF_964165515.1). Taxonomy (NCBI): domain Eukaryota; kingdom Metazoa; phylum Chordata; class Mammalia; order Artiodactyla; family Ziphiidae; genus Mesoplodon; species Mesoplodon bidens. The sequence goes on from NC_138161.1 coordinate 142,155,912, forward strand.
GACATTTTGAATAATAAGCAGAGGGAAGAGGAATTCGGGGAAAACACCAGCAGCGCGTTAAGGTATAGACTGGGAGAACTTGGCTTGTTCCTGGGGATTAAGGGCTTCACTCAGTACTTCCGGTGTGTAGGAAGCAAGAGTCAGGACAGAGCAGGATAAACCGGAACTCCTGGGCCAGGCTTAATTGGGTCTTAAGGGAGGAGACGAAGAAAACCACCAAAGGATTTTGTTCCATTTTTTTTAACCTGATCTGATTTGCAATGCACAGAAACGCACCCCCCTCCCCCCACCACGGGTTGGGGTATGGGGGAAGCTGAGGAGGCGGGAAAGGAACGGCTCTGGAGCTCTGGTTTCTAAGTTCGCTATTGTTTGCTACCAGCATGGAGGGGATTTGAGGCAGCCTGCAAGGGGTAGGAAGAGGAACGGAGGAACAGAGCTAGGTGTTTACATGCGATTATTAGGACAATTTGCTCAGCTAGGTTGATGTGACCATCACCTCCACTCCCCGTGAAACCTTCTGTGAAAGTTCCGTTATTCCTCAAAGGCTTTCAGAGTAAGATTGTGTTTGGGGAGTGGATGTGATCATGAGCAAAGTTTCACCGCACGGGCAGGGCTTGATCAAGAGTGATTCAGAGGAGTTCAGTTACTTCCAGGTTATAGAAAGATCTCTCAGGTGAGAGCCTGGGCGATGGAGTGGAGTTGAAGGGGATCTGCCTTCGGAAGTGAGGAAACCAGAAAGGAGACTCCTGCAATTGTCCTGTGGAAAGACCCAAGGCAGTGGGCACGGGAATAGGAAGAAGGCACAGAACGGAATGATATCCAGGAAGTGGTATCAGTAGAGGATCGTGTCACTAACTGGATGTGAGGAAGAGGGAGGAACCAAGGAGGCCTCCACGCTGAGGGAGCCCAGAAGACAGAGCTTCGCCCACTAAGACAGGGGACATAAAATGGGGCCGTTGGGGAATGGTCTCTCTTGAGATTGGATGATTTTGAGTTATCTGTGGGACATTCAAGTAAGTATGTACAGGAGGCAGTTGGATATATGGACGGGACCAGAGATATCCATCCCTCACCTGGATTATTGCTCTAGCCTCCTGATGGATCCGCTGTTTTTGCCTCTGATCTCTTCCCACCACCTTCATTCTTAGTAGAGCAGCCAGTGTGACCTGGTAAACCACAAGCCAGAAAATGGTACTTCTCTGCTCAAAACCTCCCAAGGGCTCCCATCACCCTGAGCTGTGGCCACAGTCCTGCCTGTGACCTATGAGGCCCCGGCCTCCTGACCTCTCCCTTCTCCGCACCATTCCAGCCACTCTGCCTTCTCATTGCTCCTCTCGGGAACTTTGCCGACCCACGGGGATGAGGGACTTGCCTCTTGGAGGCCCCTGTTTCCCTGAGAGACAGGAGGCGGGGTCATCTTCTGAGAGTATTTTGGAAGTCAGGGGGATTATGGTTACGAGAAAAATGGTGAGGGTAGGGGTGTGGGAGATCTGGGAAGGGTGGGGCTGCTATGGGATCAATCTCAGCTTCTACTGAAAGGTAAACACTGAGAACACAGCAAATAGTCTTCCTTTAGAGAAAAACATGAAGACGCATAGCATGGGCTGCCTTTACAGTCTATAAATCAAATTACCCCACAGTGTGAGAAATGACCCATTGCCCACAAGTACTGAGGCCAAAGCCAAGAAAAAGGGCATAAGTTTTAGCATCAGAAATTCAAGTTGACTTCAAAATCTTTTGATACACATATTACACATATTCTAGGTAGCTTAAGACTCAAGAAATCAAATTTTGATCCAGGATTAGGCCCATTCCTGCCTTGAAATAATAATAATAATTTACATTTATATCAGTAAATATTACAAATGTTTTATAACATAAAGATTAGAAGTGAGGAAACCAGAATAGAGACTCCTGTGATTGTCCTGTGAAAAAGACAATTAACATTGCCCTTTTATATTAAAATGTATTAATATTATATTTCCCTATTTATATAGTAATTTTACAATTTTAAAGTTTAATTTTTACAACAGCCCTGAAAGAACACTGGAACAGGTATTAATACCCCTCTCTTGGGAGATGGGGAAACTCAGGCCTAAAGCAGTTGAGTTGCCCAAGGTCACTGAGAGGAGGCCAGAACCCAGGCTCCAGCCTGTTCCGCTACCACTTTCCACTGCACCGTTGACTGCTCTTTCAGCCTGACCTTGAAGTTGTTCTTTTATAAATGAGGGGGTGTTCTTTTGACCAAGAGGATGAGGCCAACTGGCGTAAGGAAGGAATTGACTTGGGGCAATACTCTGACACATGAGACAGGGATGTCCTTGAGGTGATGGTAACTCGGGGGACCACAGCATCTCTGCCCAGCAGGCAGCACAGGGTTGGGAGTGGCGGGGGAGACATGAGAGGTGCCCAGAGACCGCAGTCCAGAGCCCCCTGAAGGTGTCTGATCCCCAGCTCAGGCCTGAGGCTTTGCCCCACAGGGACTTTCCTAATGTATCTCCGACTTCTCACAAGCCCTTCCAGATGTAGCACTGATGAAATCTCACACATTTGTTCCCCAGCACTGAAATGTGTTTATGCTCTCAAAGTGAAGGTTTGTAATGGGTTTTGCTCACGGGAATGATTATTTTAGTGCTGACTTTTAAAAAGGCAATTGATAACAAGTTTACCCAGCCAAAAGAGCTCTGGCAATTATCTGCAAATTCAGACTCCGTGAAGAGCCAAACCAGATCATTTAAGACCCCCTGAATCCATTCTGGGACCAAGATTATCCGAATTGACAAGCTAAAAATGGGATAATTTAGGCTAAAATGGTGCTTATGTAATCAAGATGCTACTCCGGACGGCTGCTGCTGCTGCGAGCTGCCACGAGCCCTTCTCTTATTTTTCTCCTTCCTGGGCTTCTTCCCTCCCCTCTTCACTTTCCCAGTTGTGGGGGTAAAGAAGCGGGTGGTGGGGGGCTGTGGTGTTCGGAAGGTTTTAGCCTGAGAACTTCCTGGGATGGTTTTTAAGCTTTTCATGCGAAGCCTTGAACAATTTGTAGAGAATACAAAGGTCTCCAATGCCAGGGTTTGTTGACATTATTTGTTTGTTTTTAATCACAGCTCTGGGCAGGGCCTGGGTTGTGGAGAAATCCCACCAATGGAAAGGAAGACAAGTCCTGAGATTGCTCACCTCTGCCGAGCTCTTCAGCTCACATATTCCGCCAGGTGGTCTTGGCCTTAGACCTAAGCACTGCGGCTCCACAAGTGGGAGAAGATGTTGGTTCACCAGGGGAGCCTGACCTGCTCCAAGGCTCCCCTCCTGATGCTCTCTGAGCTCAGAGCATTGGGAGAGTCGCTGAAACGAGACCCACCTAATTCTAACCACCAGGGTCCTCACCCACCAGCCTAGTCAAAAACAATCAGCAGAGATCTAGGAGAGAATGAGCTGACTCTGCTCGGTCAAACGTGGTAGGCTAACCGCACATCAATCTCCTCCCCTCTCCACACTCTCTAAATGAAAGAAAAGGAATCAAAAAGTACCAACCAACAAAGGTCAGAAGAATGGCAAAGTAGGAGAGAGTGGAGGATCCGTTTCAGTAGGTTTGGAAGCCAGAAAGCAGATGGATGGGTGGTGACAGCCCTAAAGGAATAGAGGAAGTAAAACCTTTGAGCCTGCAGAGGAGCTACACAGATAGAAAGCAAGCCGCTTTGTCCTGCCGTCAGGTTAAGAGACTTAGGCCTCACTCAGAAGCACCAAGTACTCTGGAAGCCAGGGTGAGATGTGCCGCTAAAAACTATGAAGTTGTTGACAATCTATATAAAGAGCAGTTGGATCTTCCAAGCTCCCACTCCCAACCCAGCCCCAGGCATCCCAGGCAACCGGTACCATCCGGATCTCTCACCTCTGCAGGAGACGGGAGGTTTATCCCCTGAAGAAGATAAAATGGAGGTTTCAGCGCATTGGTCAGGTGTTAGATATGAAGCTGAAAACAAGGGATTAGTTGGCGGCCTATATACTGAGCTGTGAGGCCCCTGGACCCTACCTCCCTCTCAAGAGCAGGCAACCAGGAATACATGTGTCCTGGCAAGAAACAGAAAGATTATTCTTTACAGGGAATTAACAAAACTCCCTAAGAGGAGATCCAGTTATTGATGTTTGGGGGCTCCCCTAAAATGTGGCTGGCTCACCCTCTGATCACATCACAGTAAAGACAACAAGTGAAGAAGCCCTGCTCCCACCCATACAAGGGTATCTAATTGGTCTTAATTCTTTGCTGCATTCCAAAACAGAGACACCAAAACAAGGACAGGAAAAAAGAAGAAAGGGAAAAAAACCCTCGAGAACAAAAGCAATGAGATCTGGCCCAAAAGAAAACTTGAAAAGAGTAATTTCAGAGTTAAAAAGTTATAAAGGAACAAAGAACTAGCAAGGGGTTTGGGGGTTTGGGGGTTTTTTTAGAAAAAAAAAAGACAACCAAAGTTTAAAAATCAGCAAAAGGAATAAACACAAAATTGATAAATTCTCCGAGAAAGTGAATAGAAAACTTAAAATACAAGAGAATTACTGAGAAAACTAGAGAATTAACCCAGGATACGCAGACAGAACAAAATAAAAAGACTAGAAGATATTCCCAGAGAAAGTATATAAGAACTGAAGGGGCTTCCCTGGTGGCACAGTGGTTGGGGGTCCGCCTGCTGTTGCAGGGGACATGGGTTCATGCCCCGGTCCGGGAGTATCCCACATGCCGCGGAGCGGCTGGGCCCGTGAGCCATGGCCGCTGAGCCTGCGCGTCCAGAGCCTGTGCTCCGCAATGGAAGGGGCCACAACAGTGAGAGGCCCACGTACCACAAAATAAAAAAAATAAAAAAAACAAAAAACAAACAAACAAACAAAAAAAAACTGACGGACTTGAGTTTCCAGATTTAAAAGTCTACTGAGTACTCAGCACAAAAGCACAAAGAGAGAATAAAAAGTACACCTCATCTTAACGTTTTAGAATATTGAGTTAAACAGAACATCCTAAAAACAAACCAAAACAAAACATAGCACATTCAAAGGAATAAAGCTCCGAAAGTCATCCTACTTCCCAAAAACAAAACTGGATGCTAGAGAAGAGAGGGCAGTGCTTTAAAAATTCTAAGAGGAAGAGGTTTTCAATCTAGAGTCTATAAATAACTACCAATGAGTCATAAGGTAAAATAAAACTATCAGACACAGAGCTCAAATGTTTTTCATTTATGTACTCTCTCTTAGGAAGCTACTAAAGGACATGTTTTGGCTAGTTACAGGTGTAAACCAAAAAATAAAACCAAAAAGGAAGACATGGAGGTCCAGAGAAGAGAAGAGCCAGCCCAGAAGTAAGAGGAAAGAAAATCCCAGAACCATCTCCCTCAGCAGCCTTGTGAGCGGTGAGCCCTGATGGAGCTCAAGAGAGGACTGAGGAGTGGAAAGCAACAGTGTCCTACTCTGCTCAGCTGTGAACTATATCTGCATATTTGTCATAATATAAGCACTGACTGTTAGAACTATTCTGGAAGAGTGAGGGGTGGTGATAGAGCGAACAAGAGGGCTGAGTCTTCAGCTATCAAAACAGGAGTGAGGGCTTCCCTGGTGGCGCAGTGGTTGAGAGTCCGCCTGCCGATGCAGGGGACACGGGTTCGTGCCCCGGTCCCGGAGGATCCCACATGCCGCGGAGTGGCTGGGCCCATGAGCCATGGCCGCTGAGCCTGCGCGTCCGGAACCTATGCTCTGCAACGGGAGAGGCCACAGCAGTGAGAGGCCCGCGTACCGCAAAAAAAAAAAAAAAAAAAAAAAAAAAAACAGGAGTGAGTAGATCTGTGCAAAATGGATCAATGAAGAAAGAGGACAATGATCACAGATATAGGTTTATGGAGGAAAACATCAGAAGAAACATCTTCAAGAGTGGGGTGGGGGGGACTGGGGGATGGGTAGGAGACTTCTGGTTTTCTTAGTTTAGTAATGTGTAAGTACATGACATAGATCAAAATAAAATTTAAATTAATTTTTTAAAAGTAAATTCAAACATCAGTGCATTTCCCATATGCATAAGCATGATTAAAAGTCTCCATTTAATTCCATTATGATCCCTGAACATCACAAAGCAGGTGGTATCTCTCCTTCTTTTCCAAAATTTACTGATCCGTTGCTCCATAGGAGTCCTTGTCAGTTCCTGGGAAGAATTTTTCTTTTCCTTTTCCTCAGTGGCAAGAGGAAAAGGAATATTAGTTGAATATATGTGAGGCCTAAGTAAGGCAAAACTGAGATTCCTGGCCCCCTGCACCATCTTCCTACCTGATTGTATAGGACAAAATCAGTAGGAAGCCAGTCTCCAACTCCATTTCAAGAGGTGACTAGGTTGCTGGCTGAACCATGTGTTATTGTCTCTGTGTATGAGACTGAACTGGACCCTGGGAGCATCAGAAGAAAGAAGCCACGGAATCAAACTCCTCCCTCTTATCTTTCTCCTCATCAGGAATGGCAACAGGAACATGGCCCTGGAAGACCCATCCTGTCCTGTCTCTGGTGGTGCCCAGTGTTGCTAAGCCCTTGAATCCACAGAGGAAAGTCATTGGACTGAAACTTCTTTGGGTTCCAGAAGACCAGATAGACATGCTGTTGCCCAAGAAAGCTAGAAAGAAGAACACAAAAGGACCTCTACAATGAATTTTGATGATAAACCCATAGAGGGGGCAAAATGAAGGCAAATTACATTGAGGGAAGGATAGGCAGAAGAACATTCTACAGAGCCAGCAAGCAGTGCACCTACTAATCTTATCCTCAGCAGCCCTGAGTAGACGTGAACCACTTAGGGGAACAAAACGCCTTCAGAACAAGCAATGAAGTTGGGCTACAAGGTAGTAAGGAGGCCAGCCAAGGGCTCTGCCCGATCCTGTAGTCACAGAGACAGGGCAGGAGCTCCAGCTCTCTCAGCAATATTCCCTATTAATGAGGCATTAAATTCTGTTTCCTTTTTCTCTTTTCCTCAGTCGTGGAACTCCTGACCTCAAGCCTCTGTCCTCTGCTTTCGTGGGAATGGTGGAAATAAATTGGTTCACATAACTAAAGAAACAAACCTAAAGGAAAAAAAACTAAAGGAAATTAAAATAAATGATAAGGAAACTCCCATTAAAGGCCCTTCAAAACGATAAAATGATTTCAATGTTACTCTGTCTCGCTCACTTCTCCCCACTTCCTCCCCAGATATACCTGCATATCTATCTATTTATACAGATATTTTTTATTATTTAGTTAATATGAATTACAGGCCTCATACTTCCTCCCTTCTAAATCCACAATGAGGAAGCTTTCTCTTTTCTCTCGCTCCCTTTTTTCCTCCTCTCCCCCTCACCAACACGATTTACATTCTCAATATAATGTATTAAAAAGTTGACAGGGACGAAAGGATTCACACGATGTCTGCTAAGAAACCCAATTTCCATGATGAATTGCCCGAAGCCCCTGAATCACAAACCATTTTTTCCGCTGCTCAGAAGTTGGGTTTTTTTTTTTTAAATCTTCTTAAAGCTTCCTTCCTAATCTTTGGCTAGAAGAGATGGGTGAAAGGATTTTTTTTTTCTAAACTAAGGAAAGTATTAGCATCTTGGTTGTTGTGCATCAAATTTGAAAATGCAAGGTTAGTAATATTTCAAATCGGCCATGGTCCAAACCTCCTGATAAGTGAGTGTGCTCTTTCACGTTCTCTCTCTCTCACCTCCTTCCCCACCCCACCCCTGGTCTTATAGCCAGTAATAAGAAGGAGCTAAAGGAGAAAAGGAAAATTTAGATTGATTCATCAAATATCTACCCCTTTTTTCAAAGGTTATAGAATTCCAAATAAGAGAGATCCACTTTCCTAGAATTGGATGGATCATCCATATTTAGGTGAAGGTTTCAGCAGCAAAACCCTAACCCAACTCATGCAACACACCCGTCAGCTCAGGAGCAGAGACTGTGATCAGAGCTGAGTGTACATAACGCTGAGTATGTTCTCTTAAGACATTGCATTTGCCCGGAAGACTTCACCCTGGGCTGCCCATTACCAGAGCAGTGAAGAGGGACACAGAGTCCATCTAAGGTCTTGCTAAGGTTTTTGCACTTTGAAAAAAAACCCCACTGTTTCCCAAATATTCCAGAAATTTGGGCCTCTCCTGACTACCTGATTTCAACTTCACATTTTTTCTGTGTTTTAACCAATGTATACAGATCAGTGGTTTCTGAGGAAGAGGAGGTAGGGATGAAGAAGCAGAGCACAGAGGATTTTTAGGTCAGTGAAACTCTTCTGTATGATACTATAAATGATACATGTCATCATACATCGGTTAAAACCCACAGGATGTACAACACTGAGACTGTGCCCTAATGTAAACTATGGACCTTGGGTGACAGCAATGTATCAATGTAGATCCCTCAAGTGTAACAAGTATACTACTGGTTCAGAATGTTATCAACAATCTGTGGGGGAAGCAGTGGGGGCAGAGAGTATATGAGAACTCTCTGTACTTTCTGCTCAATATTGCTGTGAACCTAAAACAGCTCTAAACAATAAAGTCCATTTAAAAGGGAAAAATTAATAAAATAAAAGAGTTGTACAAGGCAGGTGGTACTTTCTAATGTCAAAGCCTATGGAACTGTGAATTGTGTTAAGACCACATAGCAAAGACGCAAAAAAAAGGATAAAATTCAGAGGTCACATAATCACCTAGTGACAGGCATAGGAAAAAAAGTAAATGGGAGTACAGTTGACATGGATTCATCTTGAGTGAAATAAAATGGAGGAAACAGTCTGACTAGTTTGAAATTATCCTTCCTGCATAATTTAAAACTAGCTAAAATTGAAAAGGGAAAAAGGTATAAGATAGAAGTAAATAACCATATTAGAAAAGAGAAAAGGAAGATCTCACCTTATTGGCTGGTAAGTGTGTTCACTGTTCATGGACTAATAAGAAAGAAGATTCCACCATGACAAAGAAATGGCCACATAGATGGAAGTTCCATGAGAAGAGGGACTATTTTTCATTCACTGTTGTATCACTAGTGCCTAGAATAGTAGCTAGCACCCAATAAATATTTGTTAAATAAATGATTTAATAAATCAAAAGGCTAGAGTTGAGTACATTATTGTGAGATAAAAACAAAGTGGTACAAAGATAATCACCAGTGACCCACAAAAAAGCAGGTGTATGATTCATGGTTCAATAACTGTTATAAAAAAATCCCAAATTTTCAGTAATTTAACCAATGAAGTTTTCTTATTCCCATCATAATCTGATAACAAAGATTGTGGAGACAGTTCTGCTCCACATAGCCATTCAAGGAATCAATATTTTTTCATCTATTGACTCATAACTTTGAGAGCCTCAGAGTCCTCCATTAAGTCCTCTGTATCCAGCTGTTGAGAGCAGAAAAGCAAATACATGGAAGATCACATGTAGTTTTTTTAAGGGGTCAGGTTTGGAAGAGACATCTGTCACTTCTGCTCACATTCCATTGACCAGAACTCAGTCAGAGTTCCCCCGTAACTGCAAGAGATTCTGGAAAATGTACTCTAGCTGTGAACAACCAGGTAAGTAGCATGCCAGAGCATCAAAGAGGCAATTGCAGATACCTGAAATACTTGTTTTCTTGGTCAATGTCTGTGCCTGTCAAGAAAGAGAGAGAGAGAAGCCAAAGTCGAGAATTCACCCAGAGTAGAGAGTCTTGTGTAACATCTTCCTCTTATTAATTTAGGATCCCAAAGAGATATACCTTCAGGGAAAGAAAATTAGATCTAGCTAGACCTGCCTGCTGGGAATGGTGGAAAGAGCTACCTAGATAATCAGATCAGAAGGGGATCAAAGAAGAGGATCTCTGGTAAGTCTTAGTTGTAGACAGGACTTATCTGCATTCAGTTCTTCAAGAAGCAGACCCTGAGCCAAGGATTCAGTGAAGCTGATTTGTTAAGAAAGTACTCTCAGGAAAAACTGGTGACTAAGAGAGGCAGGATAGAGAAAAGAAAAAAGCCAACCTAGGGTGAGAAAATTCAGGTGAGTCCCAGCTTTAGCCTGATCCTCAGGGAGCTCTGAAGTATAAATTACACATCACAGATTTTCTCACCTCCAGGCAAGGGATCTGGGCTTTTGTGCTCCTGCACCAATTTTTCATTGGCGATAAGGCCTTCTTGAGGGGAAGTAAACTCCCAGGTATTTCTGTGTCAATCAGTTATTGGTTACAGGCAACGCTGAGGACATAAAGTCCCAGAAAATTCTTGCTATCTCAATGGGCAAGGTAATTCCAATAATCCAAGGGCAGTTTCTGAAGAATGTTTCAGGTACTAGTTATTAGCAGCAAAGCATAACAATTCTGGGGGATAAAACACACAGAACCAGTGATAAGGATTGGGGGGAATTTAAGTGAGGTGCCTACAGGCCCTCATGCACAATTGGACCCCAACTCCTCCATTTTCTGGGTGAGCCAAAAACCCTCAGTCCTTGAATTTACTTTTGGTGGTACCAAATGGTAGAACACATAGGCCCCTGGAAGGAGCTAGCATAAGTTCCCTCTGGAGGAGAGCACATCTATTCTACATACTGGGGAAACCTCACAAATTATGTTTGAAAAGCAATGACCAGCAAGCAATCAGAAATTACCAAGCATATAAGAATACAAGATAATATAAATATATACAAGAACTAAGAAAAAACACAGAGAGCAGAAACACACACAAACTTCAAATATTGCAACTAATAGACACAATTTGGTAAGATGTTTACCATAGTTATTTATCATGTTTAAAAATATAAATGGCAAACTTGAAAATATCTGCAGGAAACAGAAGACTATAAAAAGTATCATAGAAGATTTAGAAAAAAATCAAATAGAGCTTCTAGAAATAAAATTATAATAACCAAAATTGTAAACTCAGAAGAGAAGAGAAAGGGACAGAGGTAATTTGTAAAGAGAAAATAGCTAAGAATTTTCAAACCTGATTGAAGAGTTTAATCCACAGATTCAAGAATCTCAAGAAGGTTAAATAGAAGGAAATTCACCCCTTAGAAAAATCATAGAAAAATTGAAGAAAAAAAATCAAAAATCTTAAATGCAGCAAGTGAAAATGAAAAGATTACCTTCAAAGAAGAATCATTTAGACCAACAACTGACTTCCGAATGCAACAGTGAAAGCTAAAAGATAACTGAATGTCTTTTCAAATTCCTGAAGGGAAAAAAAATGCAACCTGGAATTCCCTATCCAACAAAAATATCTTTTAAGAGAGAAGATAAAATATATTTCAGAAAATATAGAAAAATTTTATCAGCAGTACAGTAGACCCTCATAATCTAAAGGACATGCTGTGAGCAGTAATCCTCGATTAAAGGTCTGAAACACAAAGAGATATGAAATGAAATTGAGTGGAACTATATGGGAATTGTAAGTAAATATTGATGGCATAAAGCAGTAATAATGCCTATAGGGTTAAAAATTAAAAAGGCATTATTACCAGATAGTAATAATGTATAAGTCAAAGGTATGGTCTAGTGGTTAGGATTTGGTGCTTTCACTGCAGAGGCCCAGGTTCATCCTTGGTCAGGGAACTGAGATCCCACAAGCTGCGCAGCACAGGCAATTAAATAAAAACAAAAGTATGATAAATGGAATTATAGTGTTCTAAGGTGTCATTTGGAAGATGGAGAAAAGTTATTAGCTCTTTTAAAATTTAAATATGCATTTTATAATTTCCAGAAAACCTCCTAAAACAATGTAAACAGAGTTTAAAATACCCTCCCCCCCCAAAATTAGGAGGAGTGGAATAAAAAACAGTTAAAATTTAGAAAGGAGAAACAAACATGAAATTGATATAGAAAATATATAGCATAAAAATTCCAAATATATCAGTAATTATGATGAATATAAATCAACAATACTTCAATTAAAGAAAAAATGATTAGAAAAAGTACAAGATCCAACTATATACTTTTTACAAAAACATAAAATAAAATGATATAGAAAACGTAAAACTTAGCATGAAAATACTAATAAAGAGAAAGATGGTATAGCTGTATTAATATCAGACAAAATAGAATTTGAGGCAAAAGTTGTTCCTAGAGATAAGGACAATCACTTCATAATAATAAAAATGTTCAATTCATGAAAGAAAAACACAACAATTTTAAGTATATATGCATTTGTAAAGTGGCCTACCGTACAGAATGTAAAACTTAGCAGATAGAAAAGTCAATATCGACAAATTGTGAAGATTTCAACACTCCTCTTTCAGTGTTTGATAGAACATGCTGATAAAAATCAGTGAAGGTATTTTAAAATTCTGCTTGAAAAACAGAATTAACAACCCTGACCAAATGGACATACAGAGAAAATTATACCCAACAGAATACACTGTTTTTACAAACATACACATATATTTACAGAAATAGACCATATAATAGACCAGAAAGCAAGTCTCAACAAATTTCTGAAGACTGAAATCAGTATATCTCAGTGTTATATTCTCTAACCACAGTGCAATTAAACCAGAAATAATATTAAAACATTCTTAAATTCTGAAATATTTGGAAATTAAAGTATATTGATAACCACAGATAATGGAAGAAATAATAATGGAAATTTGAAAACAGCACTAAATGATCATGAAAATACTATACACTGAGACCTATAGCAAGTATTAGCCTTAAAATGCATTTATTAGTTAAGAAAAAAATGAATCAGTTAAGCACCATCTCAAAAAGTTAGCAAAAGAAGGGCAGAACCTAGAAAAGAGAGAACAGCAGAAATCAATGAAACCTAAAGAAAACATAGAAAAGAGAAAGGGAAAACAAAGTCAAAATTGATCTCCTAGAATAAGAGATGACAAAGATAACTAACAGCAGGAATGGAAAAGAAATCAGTTCAGATGCTGAAGATGTCAAACAGATAAGAGAAATTTATGAACAACTTAATGCCTATAAATTTGAAAATGTAAATGAAATGGACATGGTGGCACACCTGGCATGTTTGATACCCAGAGCAAATCCTTTTTAACACCCCCAACTTCTATTCAACAAAATTGTTTTTAGGGATAATCATGTAATCAAACAAATAATAATAATGACCAGAAAAAAGAAAAAAAACACAGACAGTGAAAATTTCTTTTATTGAACTTCGTATGCTAGTAAACACACACAGATACATACCCCAAAAATTGTTTTAATAAAATAAATATTACAAGAAAAAAGATGAAGAAAGCAATGGAATACTTTTGAATTGCCTTAATATATTTTTAAAGGGAAAATACTTACAATTACATATTGATCTGTCACAGTAATAAACACAAACATTATAATTTCTATTTCTGAGCCTAACTTCTGAAGGTTTGTCGATGACTTCATCAAAATTGATCTTGTTCACATATTCATGTCCATAGGCAGTCTAGCCAGATTTGTCAATCTCTCTTTACTCAGAATTGAGCAAAAAAATACTTTTTATTAATTTTAATTTTGAAACCTATCTTTCATATGAAGAAATAGATACACAAGTAGTTAGGAAAAGTCTTAAACACAATAAGTGTGGCCAAAATTCATAAAAACATCACTTCATAATAAAGTCTAGAAATGGCAGTACTATCTATGCCTTTGTCCTTGGGATCCATTCTAGCTGCTTTCAAACATCTCTATGGATGTTTGTAAAATCCAAGTGGTCACATAGAATGACAGAATTTATGTAACTTCAGTTCTGTTTCTTTGACTTTCCAGTTACTGCACTATTGTTGATTTCTAATCTACAATTTAGACAAAGGAACATGTAGTATACCACAGTGGTTGGAGAAACAACCTGCACTCAAAGCAGGCACACTCTAATAATTCCTAACTGTTACAACCTGACTCTCGAAACAAATGTGTGTAGCTGGGTGCAACTGTGTCAAGAGCCAACCCCATAACTGAGAATCCTCCAAATTAACTTTCACATAGAATATAGTGATTTTTAAAGAATAAGTGTTTTAAAAGTGCCAGTTTGAAACTCACATATATATTATTAAAATGCAACAAAAATCTCAGCTTTTTAAAAAATAACAACCAACAAAAGATTGGAAGGGAGTTTGGAACTGCTGACAGTTTCACTGATTTTATTATGGTTTTAAAATTCTCTACAGAGAATTATAGAGAATGTATGCAATTCTCCCTATTGCATACATCTAGGGTGCCTGCTCCCAACGCCCTGATCTTGGTACTAAATGGACAAATTCCTAGAAAATTGCAACTTATCAAAACTCTCTGTTAGCAGAACACACATATAAGAATATTCAGAGCAGCATTGTTCATAATCGCCCAGCGTATGGTTATAATTATACGATAGAATACCATACAGCCAATCCCTCCTCTAACAGTGCCCTGCTTCTTTTCTTTATAGCACCTAACACAATTTGTTACAATATCTGTGTTCATTGCTTACTCTTGCTTATTGCCCATTTCCCCCACTGGTTGGTAAGCTCCTCAAAGGCAAGAATCAAGTCCCAATTCTCATGCAATGCCCAGCCTGGTGCCTAAAACTTGGTGGGCACTCAGAAGTTATTTCATGCATGAATGAATGATGAATAGTTACAGTTGAGCTCTGCTTGCCTAGACACCATTCTGTCACTTTGAGGTGACTTTGTTGTAATCTACTATGTATTTATCTTTTTGTTTCATCCTCAAAAACAACCATTTTCTTCAATTCCAAAATCCTAGAGGACCCTCAATGTATGCCCAGATACTGATAACAAAGGCAATGGTGGATGTGGAATTGATTAACTCTGAGGGCATCAGACATCTAACATAGGTCAGAATATAACAAAAATTATTAACATTTATTGAGTGCTTACTATTTGCAGGCACAACCCTGAGAGTCTCAATAATCACAGCCATCAATATAAAGTAGGTGCTAGTATTATTACCTTTCCGCAGATGGGGAAACTGAGGCACAAAGTAGCTTTTCAAAACTCATACAGCTGGTTAAGTGGTGGGTCTGGATTCAAACCCAACAGACCACACTGGGCTATGCTACATCAAACACTCAAGGTTGAAACTAAGAGTACTCATTGCAACTCACACCACAAATTGGTTGGCAGGTTGAACAGCATGGCCTGGGTTGTGTGGTGAAGAGAAGACTGAGCTGATGGGCTCCGCATGGAGCCTGTGAAGCCGGGCTTCAGAAAGCCAGTGCCCACGTGGGCTTCCAATAAAGAACCCTTCAGATCCCACCTTCTTCCTGTGCTGGGTAATCGCAGGTTTTACCTGGAGGAGCCAGGATTGCATCTCTTGTGATCCTGGCTGGGGGTTCAGAGTGCCTGTTGCTACTGGAGTCATCTACAATTAGAGAATTAAACCTGCTCACACTTGGGCTGACTGCAGGCGTCCTTGACAACCTTCAGTCTTGCTGATGGGCACGGATGTCTGTGTGGTCTGTGGCTCCATGGACAGATGGCTAGAACTTCAGAAAAAGAAACTGCAGAAATCTTTCAAGTTTTCATTTCTCCCTGTTCAGATTTTTATTCCCTTTTCTGAACATTTTATGCACCAAAGCTATATGGCCATCCTTCCTTCCTCTGCCACCCTGAAGACTAGCTGCAGAGCAACATCTGTACAGCTCGACTGCACTGCACTGGGTGACATGCCACCTAGGGACATTGTCATCCACACGCCAAGTTTGTTTGGCACAAGAAAACCATCAGGGATCTCTTCCAAAGCTGCCCTCCCTTTCACTGGCTCCTGAGCTAAGGCTGGCGGTCTGCATTCTGCCCTCAGGCTGTAAGCCACTCTGTTAGGTCCCTGGAAGTACTGCTTCTCAGCTCCCAGTCTCTCTGACCTCCCTGCTGCTAAGCGACTGCAATATTATCAAATTATAACATGTTTATCACCAAAACATCAGACAACATTAAAGTACATTAAGAAGAAAGTAAAAGTCCCCAGTGATTCCACCCACACCCGAGAGATGACCACTGTCATTAGCTTGGTGCCTATATTCACAAAACCCTTCAAAGTGTCTAAAATTGATAGATAGATAGATAGATAAATAGATGATAGATAGATGTCAACAAATTATAAGAAATTGTTTCTACTATTTTATAATCTAATTTGCTTAATAACATGTTGTGGACATTTGTCTATGTCTGGAAATTTTGAAAGACTGATTTACCTTATCCCTATTAATGGCTGCATAGTATTTCACAGTCCAAAAGCAAACTCTTTTCCGTGAAGAGAATCACCATCCATCTAGATAAAAACTAGCTGTCTTCCCTGACATCTCCCCAGATCCAATCATTTACCAACTCTGGTGAATTTGCTTCTTAAATCCACTCAAATGCAGCCCTCTTCTCATCTCTGTCACCACCACTTGAGTCCAAGTTACCCTTTTCTCTCACCTAAACTTCTGCAGTTGTCTCTCAATAGGTACTTTTGCAAATTATAAATCTGATCATGTCATCAATCCCAACATCCAGCCCCCCTTGCTTTAAAAGCATTGTAAAAGCTTCCTTTGCTCTTGAGATATGGACAAGATGCCTTAGCATAGCCCACAGGCCCTCATGAGGAGACCCCTGCTGAGGCAAAAGTTCATGCACATTTAAAATTTTGATAGTCATCATCAATCTGCACTCCAAAAAGGTAAGCTAGGTTACATCACCACCAATGGTATTTGAAAGTATGAGAAAGAGACATGTTTTTATAACACCCCCTCCCACCCCACCCCCACCATTCTATACAAAAAAAAAAAAAAAAAAAAAAAACCTCCCTGGGCCTAAATGTTGATTTAGCCAGCATTATGTTTTTACATCCATAAAATAATATGACTTGAGGCAATGTCAAATTACTAGAGAAAATGCTGCAGTAATTTCAGATCTGCCAGCGATGTTACCACACAAAGGCTCAGTTGGGAGGTAATTACAAACCATGGAATCCCGGGCCTCCTGCAGACGTGAAGGAAGGAAGGTCTACTTGGCTACCGAGTGCTTCCAATTTCAGTATCTCTCAGACAGCCAGCTGGAGGCTGCCATCTGGTTTGTGAAGCGAGGTCCCTAGATGGTTCTTCAATCTGGAAAAATGTTTGCTGCTCATTTCCTCCTTTTAACTGTTCTCTGGATCAGTTTGAGGCCACACCTTCCCCACACATTTTCTCCAGGGTTAATTCTTAACTAATGCTCAGCAAATTGTGAGGTCTCTAACCTAAGAGTAGAGTCACACTTTGAATCCATGTTTATACTGGATTCTGGTTTAACCCCAACTTGGTACTGCCTTAATTATTCAGATTTTTTTAATGCAAGCCACAGAAGAAAGCAATAGCTTAAAATTTCCCTCCCATATTTCATTCATTCATTCACTCACTCACTCACTTGATAAAGAACTGTGGGATGCATATCATGTACCAGACACTGAGTAAAGTGCCAGGAAAATAGCAATGAAAAAAGACAGAAACAAACTCTTTCTGCTGAGCATTGCAGCCTAGAAAAATAGTGTATGGGGTGAATAGGATTCCAAGACAATGCACTGTCAAACACAAATTCATGTGCCTGACACACAGTAAGGTCAAACAAATGGAAACATCGAAGTCTGGAGCAGAGAAAGGTTTATTGCAGGGCCAAGCAAGGAGAACAGGTACCTTGGGTTCAAAAAGCCCTGACTCCCTAATGGTTTTGGGGGAAGAGTTTTTAGAGGCAAAATTTGGGGACAGGGCTTCAGGTTGTGTGACCTTCCCCCTGATTGGTCAATGGTGAGGTAACAGGGTGGTATTTCAAGCATCTCAGTCATCAGCCTTCTGGTTCCAACCAGTCTGGGGTCCAAGGGCTTGTACTCAGCCTGAAGTTACCATCCTCCACCTGGATGGGGACCTTAGTTCCTGTAGAAGGACTCAGAGATATGTATCAGATTGCTATGTTTATCCCTTGAGGAGGAACCAGGACCCTGCCCTATCACTGCACTATTGTTTCTTGACTGACTTTCCTTTGTTTCTATGTTCCCTCATTCCTCTAGTCAGTAAGTGTTTGAATCTGCCCTTTGGAACTCAAGAAAGGTCTAGGAGGCTGAAACCTTTTTCCCACAAACAAGAAATGGGGGACATGGTAAGTCTTTTTTACCCGTTTTGTACAAACGTGTCATTTCTGACTTTTATTCAAGACCCCATTTCTGTCCCCATCATTTAACTTCAGATCTCACTCTGAGTTACCCACAGAGCCTGGACTGTGCTTTCCCAGAAATAACCTTCTCAAACAAGATGGAATCTTCTCCATTTAATACCTTTTGTTTTCAGGGCCTTCAGGCTCTTTTTCTTGTCTGCTTTTAAAAAGAAATCTTCCTAGTCCCTGTGGTAGATTAAATTATTGACCCAATTCTTCACCCCTCCTTGCATTCATCCCCTTTATCCAGGGGCTTTGTGGTTCCTCCCACTGGAGGACCTTGACCTTGAGCTCAGCCATGTGATTTGCTTTGGCCAATGGATGTTAGCAAACATGACACAAGCAAAAACACATGCACATGTTTGCATGCATGTGCTCTCTTGCACTTCTACCCTTACCATGAAAAGAACATAATCTAGCCAGCCCACTGATGTGAGGAAAATGAAAGACACCTGTAGGAAACCTGGACCCAACCTGAAACCTGGAGTTAGGCCCAGGAGAGCTCAGCCTAGAATAGCTGAACGTCAGCCTACTCATAGGTGCATGAGTGAGAATAAATGATTGTTGTTTGAAGACACTGAGCTTGGGGTGGTTTGTTACACAACAACCAGTGATTGATAAAGTCTCCTGCAACTGATGTAAACATCCCTAAGTCCCTCTCCCCTATAACTCTGCTAGGCCTCCTTCTTGAAACCCAAACTAAAAGATGACCACGCTTTAAATTTTTGAGAGAAGTCTGTTTCTTGGGGAACTATCACAAATGGGATATTTTTACCAACAAATTCACCTGTTCCTCTGTCCTCTCTTTGTCTGGTGAAGATGCTGTCTGAGCTCCTTTCTGCACTCCATCCAACCAAATAGCACAGGATTCTTCTAGGGTCCTTTTGGAGGAGTACTGGAAGGGAAATTTGAGTTTAGAACATCACAGGCCTGCATTTAAAGTATGGCTCTTGTGTTTATTAGCTGTGTGACCTTGAGCTTTAAGGTGATTTAAAGTCTCCAAATCTCACTGTACTCAACTGAAAAGTGAAACTGTTTCTCATCTCAAACTAGATAATATCATCTGTGAAAATCTTGACTTTGGTTTCAATTGTGCGATTCACTGAAAGGTTGTAGGGTGCTTTTTGCTTTGTTTAATATTGTTTTATTGCTGTAGTTAATTTGTGTTTTTTGTTTTCTATTCTTAGCTTACCACCATTCTCTACTGTATCTGAGGAATTGTCAGAACTAAAGAAGTAAGAAAGAGGACTTCCTATACTTTCTAGAAAAGTACATTTGAAAAATATGCTTTATATTAACACTTCAAAATCTCAAATTAAGCAACCAACATATATGACTATATAAAAATAAAGTATGTCATGGCTTCAGGGTAAACATGGCAAAAAGAAGATAAACATTTATCTCATATCTTATGAAATTAGTAAATAATGATAACACCAGCAAAAAAATTCATCAACAATAATCCAGGGCTTCCCTGGTGGCGCAGTGGTTGAGAGTCCGCCTGCCGATGCAGGGGACACGGGTTCGTGCCCCGGTCTGGGAAGATCCCACATGCCGCAGAGCGGCTAGGCCTGTGAGCCATGGCTGCTGAGCCTGCGCATCCGGAGCCTGTGCTCTGCAAGGGGAGAGGCCACAACAGTGAGAGGCCCGCCTACCGCAAAAAAAAAAAAAAAAAAAAAAAAAAAAAAAAAAAAAAAAAAAAAAGTGGTGGCCAAGAAGTGAGTCAAGTCTGTGGTGTGGCTCTGCAAGTTCCTAACATTGGCCTCAGCTCCCAGAAACCAAACTGGGGGTGGGGAGGGGAGGTGAACCAACAAAATCTTGAGACTTCCTCCAACAGCCTTGAGTCTGGAGAGAAGACTAGGGTCTGAGCCAAGGAAATATCATGGTTAAAACCCTGGAGATAAAAGCCTCCTACTACATACAGTGGAATCTTGGACTATCAGTAAAATGGCCTTCCAGGGTGCCATACTGAATTGTGAGGATGATCTGAAACCTGTGGGTATCCTCCCTAGGAAGCAGAGACACCCTAACAAGGAGGTATAAATTCAGAATGGGTCATTTAACAAAATCCCAGACGATAGCCCAGGACCCAGATCATGCAGCAAAGTCAGCCTAAAGCTCTAGAAGACTTCTCCTCCACCACGTCCCCAGCTCCTGCCCTGTGACCTTGAGTAAACTGAAAAGTGAATAAAACTGCCATATCTCAGGCTTTAAGCAGTAGCTGAGGAGAAAAACAGATCTCAGCTACAGAGAGAAGGGAGCCAAGAAGATTCATCCATACTCAATCAAAGAAACAGAAAGGCTGCCTACATTAACAAGAACAAGACAAAAAGAAAAGGTATGGCAATTATCAAATTTACCACATCTAAAGGAATATAGCATGCTAATGACAAAATATCCATTTTAGAAGAACATTTTCTACAACTGGTTTGGGCTATAGAGAAATTTAATAAAAACATGAAATCAATAATCAAGAGTATGAAGGCAAAATTACAAAACAAGAGAATGAGACCAAAACAACAGAATGAGATTAACAGAATAGCTAATGAAATAGCTTGAAGACCAAAATCACATCATCAAAGAACTAATACTCAAATTAGAAACATCAGTGAACAATCTAGGTTTCACTGATTGAGGAATAATATGAGATAATCAAAAATAAATTTTGGGGAAAAAAGATAAGGAGTTTTAAAGCACTTAGAAAATAATAGATATGAAAGACAAATGCCATCCAACACAGGAATTGTTCCTGAAGAAGAGCCAAAAACCAGAATAGAAATGTAGTTAGAGATATAACACAAGAAAATTCCCTGCTATAAAGGAAGAACTAATACCACTTGCCGGAAAATTCCAGTATGGAATCATCAACAGGGCATCACCTTCTTGCATTATTGAAATTCAAAGACTGTGAAAGAATTATTTAGGCATTCAGAACCCTCCAAAAACACATAGAATCACTTATAAGGAGGCAAATATCAGACACATAAAGGTAACAGACAAGTATTCTTGACATGAAAGAACTTGGAGAATAAAACATCTAAGAATCCTCCCCCAAAAAACTAATAATGAATCCTGCCAATCAAGAATGATTTGGGGGCTTCCCTGGTGGCGCAGTGGTTGAGAGTCCGCCTGCCAATGCAGGGGATACGGGTTCGTGCCCCGGTCCGGGAAGATCCCACATGCCGCTGAGCGGCTGGGCCCGTGAGCCATGGCCGCTGAGCCTGCGCGTCCGGAGCCTGTGCTCCGCAACGGGAGAGGCCACAACAGTGAGAGGCCCGCGTACCGCAAAAAACAAAACAAAACAAAACAAAACAAAAAAGAATGATTTGAAGAGCAGTGATAAAGGGAACAGTGCAAAATTCAGTACCCAAAGGCAGTGGCACAATGCCCACAGTCTTATGGGAAAGAGTTGGGACACCAAACTTTTATACCCAGCCAGGTCAGTGTGGAGGAAACCAACAGAAATTTTCAAGTATGCAAGAACTCAGAGAGCAAGTACTATGAGCTCATCTTGAAAAATGTTTGATAAGGAAATCCAGCAAACTAAAATTGAATCCGAATTTTTAAAAATAAATAATTCAGGAAAGCAGAAACTGCAGTACAAGGACAGGGAGTGAGCAGCAAATTCTTTTAATTATAAATGTAAGACTAAACCATGATAATTATGGAATTATAGAATTATAAATGTAGAATATAAATGCTTTATACTCCAACATTTTTTTAAAATAATGTTGCTAAAAAAACTCATAAGATGAGGGGAGTGGGAAATGAGGTGAGAGGAAGATTAAAAGTTTTAATTTCCTTATCTTTCATAGCAGAGAGTCAATCAATATGTCTAAAATTAAACATGGACTTTTTTTTTAAAAAAATCTAGCTTTCTTAATTTTTTTTTATAATCTTTCTTTATAACCTTAGGGAACACTTTTAGGATCTAATATCTCTGTGGTTTAAAAAAAAATTATCTGAAGTTCCATAATTCCTTTGGTTTTTCTTTGGTTTCTTTTTCATCTGTTAAATTCAAGAAAAATTCAATTTAATGCTTTTTTATTTTTCTGAAAATACATAGTAAGACTCAATTTTTACAAAATTATTCTGCATTTTCATTCCATTTACAAACTTAAAGAGCTACCTAGAATGATATTCACCTGAAGTTATTAGGTTACTTCTTGACAGAATTTGAGGCAATATTTTTGTTCTCTTTTACTTTTTGCTTATTTTATATTCAACATATATCACCTACATAAGAACAATAAAGTCATCTGGTCTTCAGTACATAAATACCAGATTACAGAAACTGATCACAAAATCCTCCCATCTCTGTATGCATGCTCCTTTGCAGTATGACTGCAGCTGCACCATCAAAGGCTGGATTCAGTTTCCCCATCCCTTGAATCTGAACTGGCCTATGACTTGAGTTGTTCTATCCAGTAGAATGTGGCAGAAATAACACATGGCTTCTGAACATAGGCTTTAAAATGCTTTGCAGCAGCTTCTCTCACCTTATTGAAATATTTCCCTGAAACTGCAATGTGATAAAACCCCGGATGACTTTCTGAAGGAGGTGAGGCCACATAGCAGAGTTGAGCAGTCAAAGCCCCACAGACTCACCATCTGACAACCAGCACCAACTACCACATGTGTGAATGAAGATGCCTTAGACCATGTAGCTTCAGTAGAGCTGCCAGATGACCAAGGCCACTAAGTGACCCCAGATGAGGCTAGCAGAAAAGCTGCCCAGCTGAGCCCAACTCAAATCGCTGCCTCACCAAATTGTGAGCAAATAAAACAGCCATTGTTTCAAGCTGCTAATTTTGAGGTGGCTTGTTACATGATGATAGATATCAGATATACATTAACATAGGCTCCCTGTGTTAAAACATCATCAGGCATTTAATTTAAATGGAAGGCTGAGCACATGTATTTGTCTCCCCAAGTCCACTGAGTTGACATTACAGAAATACAAAAGGAATAAAGTCATAAGAACAAATTCCAAAGGGCAAAACTGAGTCATATGTTCATGTCTAAACCACTCCCTGGCAGAGAATGAGACTACAGTGACCAGTTTCACCCCTGGGTCTGGAAAGGGACAACTTCCCTAAGCACATGCTAGGGGGTCTCCCAGAAGGGAAAAATGAGGGTCACTCACATCTACCAACCAATATTATGAAAAACATATTCCAGCGAACCTTTTTGTAAGAAATAGATGAACCCTCTCAGTGAGATAAATACCTCACATAGAATCAAATATCAAATCGATATTTATAGGAGAAAGAAGTAGAAATTGAGCCAAGATAGGAGACAGATATGGAATAATCCTGGAAACAGAAGCTACTAGCAGTGTATTCATTCCACCACAAATATTTATTGAGTGTCTACTATGTGCTGTACAGTATACCTACATCAGAAACCAAAGAAAAGCACTACAAGAAAGGGGGCAGTGGGTGTCAAATGCTGTAAAGAAGTCAAAGGGAATGAGTCTGATAAAGGGCCAGTGGCTGCAATGAAGGAAGGGAGTCCTTGACTGCCCTGGAGAGTGCAGTTTTAGTAGAGAGCTGGAGGAAGATGCAGATAGTGAAATTTATAGATGGAGCAATGGGGAGAAAGTGAGTACAAGGGTTAGAAGACCACTTATTTAGGAAGTTTGGGGGTCATAAGAAAGGAATAGGACAGCAATCACAGGGAGCAGATGAATCAAGTAAAGGCTTTATTAAGGTAGCAGGTTTGTTGAAGAGAGAGAACTTGAGTTTGAATAGCAGGAAGACAAGCAGATGTATATAAAGATTTTGATATCCTTAGGTGAAATGGAGAGAAAACAGGGCCATCCCATCAGATGGTCCAGATCTCTCTCAGCAAAGGAGGAATGAGCTTATTTCAGAAAATAGATTCCTCTATGTGACCAATTCAGAGAATCTAAAGCCTAGAGGGTGGCTCTAGGAGGGTATTCCACCTTCCTCATCCAAGGAGATGGAAGTTCTGGCCCAGGCTAACAAGGTTGTGACCACCTATATGTTGTGTAGTCAGAAGTACCACTTACCCCACAATCCCAGAGTAGGAGACAACATCTAAATTGTTCCAGTGATCTCCACCTCCTGGTATGCATGTCCTTGCCTAATGTCCTCCTCTTGAGTGCAGTCTGCTAATCTACAGACTCACTTCTTATGAACAAAATATGACAAAAGTGATGGGTTGTCACTTCCAAGATTAGATCACAAAAAGATTTTGGCTTCCTGCTAAGTTTGTCCTCTTGCTTGCTCTGATGAAGCCAGATGTCATATTGTGACCTTCCCTATGGAGAGGTCCACATGGCAAGAAACTAAGGGAAGTTTCCAGCCAACAGCAAGCAAGGAACTGGGGTCCCTCAGTCCAACAACCTTAATCCTCCCAAAAGCCTCATGTGTGAGTTTAGAAAGTGAATCCTTCCCCAGTAGAGCCTTGAGATTACTACAGTCTTAGTCAGTGCTTTAATTGCAGCCTTGTAAGAGACACTGAAACTAGGAAAACCACACCTGGATGACCCACATAAACTGTGAGAAAATAAATGTTTGTTGTTTTAAGTTGCTATGTTTTGAGGTCATTTGTAACATAGCTGTAGACAGCAACTACACCTGGAATCACAGTTCTGACAGGATCTAGCAAAGCATCTGGACAAAGGGTTTCACTGTACTCCCTGAATACAGCCTCTACTACCAGAGATAATCTCCAGAATTCCATTTGTTCCCTCTTAAGAACACATAATAGAGATACTTACCAAGAATAGAAATATATTTTGTCTTGGCTCTGTCTCTATCAGTCTCTATGCTTCTGAAATCTCAGAACCATCTTTTCTTATCCTCCAAAGATGAGCTCCTTCCACAGGGAAACTGCCTCTCATATGAGGACTCCTCCTTTTCCCATGTCCATGGTCCTGCCCCACTGGAATACTGATCATCCTAGTCCCCAAAGCCCCCTTTTATCTTTAGTATTCTTCAGTATTAGTCACCTATTGCTGTGTAACAAACCATCCCAGAATTTAATGGCTAAAAACATCATAAGTGTATTATTTTTCATAATTTTGGGGGTTGGCTGAGCAGTTCTTTGTTGGTCTCATGTGGACTAATTCAGGGGTCTGCAGGGAAAGTTGACATAGCCGGGACAGTGAGGACAGCCGAGATTTCTGGACCTCTCTCTTCATGTATTCTTTCATCCTCAAGGGGACCATACCAAGCTGGGCTTGCACACAAGATGGAAGCTGCATTCTAAGAGGGCAAACCCTAATGCACGAGCACTTATCAAACTTCTGCTTGCTTTATGGATGTTGATGTCCCATTGGCCAAAGCAAGTCACATGACCAAGCCCAGCATGAATGTGGGTGGGAACTACACAAGAGGGTGGGTAGTGGGAGGCTGATTCACTCGGAGTGAATCAGGAGGAGCAATCTACCACACCTCCTCATTCAGTCCTAACCACTATTCCTAGATTAATCTTCCCCAAACACCTGTTCCATTATCCCAGATCCTTGCTCACTCATCTCTTGGATTCAGTGAGATACAGTGAGGCATTGACAATTTCTCTCATGTCCACGTTGTGGGTGAAATGTGGGATATATATTACATTTAGGGTGGAAGCAGTCCTGCTATGCTACATGCTACTGATTGATCACATCTGGGAATTATAACCAACCAGGCAAACAGAGAACAGTTAGGACAGGGGAGGGATCTTGAAACCATCTCTCTTGTCTGAGTGCACAAACTGTGTCTTTCATGCCTTTACCCCTACAATGTGTCTTTATCTCTTTATCCCAGTCTACAATGTTTTAAGTCTATAAATATTTGATGGACGAATGAATGGATGGATGAATGAGTGAATTAAAATGGGAGAGTTGAATGAACAAAGAATTCTTAGCCTTGAGTAGTGGTTCTCAAATTTGAGCCTTCATCAGAATCACCTGGAGGACTGTTGAACCTCAGATTACTGGGACCCATGCCCTACGTGGGGGAAGAGGAGCTGAGAATTTACATTTCTAACAAGTTCCCCAGTGATGCTGATGCTCCAGGTTGAGGACCACACTTTAAGAACCCCTGGCCCAAAGAAGAGAAGATCAAGGGAAGAAATGCTATCATTCAAATATCTAAAGAACTGAAGTAGCTAGAGAAAGCTGATTTGTTCTGCAGTACAGGATTTGGAAAGTTACCTGGTGATAGACTTTGATTCAACATTAAAACACATTTTCTAATAACTAGAGGTGTGTAACAGTGGAATAGGCTCATCCTCCTCCACCTTCTCCTGCCTCCTTTCCTGCCTTTCTTTAACTTCCCTCCTACCCCCATGCTCCTGTTCCAATAACAAGTTTACAGCCCTGGCTGAGAGTATAGATGTCACATCTCCACAATCAGAAATGTCCCCCTCCTAGGAACCAAATGTCAGCAATTTTCTGAATACAGTCTTGGAAGAGAAAGAATCAGGCTCTCAAATGTCCATTTGTCTCATTTTGTGCTGTAATATTATGATGACTTTTGGCTCAGGTAAGCAAAGCAATCTACATTTGGCCTTTTCTGTATGTTTATCCCAGACCACTAATTTCTAATAAAAAATCAAATCCCATTTTAACATGACACCATCTTGTTTCCCTGTGGAATTATACGAACATTTGTAACAATTTTGCTTTTGAACGTGGTGCCACACAGGAAATGCTGATAACACAATTTCTTAACATACACCAAGTACACAGGTTACACAAAAGCAGATTCTATTTTAGCTTTTTAGAGAGCTAAAAGCTTTTTAGCTTTTTAGCTATTTAAAAGTTAAGTTCCCCTTAATGAAACAGCAAGAAAAAGGGCTTTGCTTTTCTTCTCTCAGCATCCCAGCTTTCCCCTCTTTGTGGGCTTATGATGTTTTCCTTCTTCCTTGTGTTATCTGCATTTCCTGCTCATCTCAACTTGATGGCATGTTGCTGAGACAACTAAGACGCTAACCTTCTTAACTTGGCTTTTGTTGTGTGCTCGCGTGTGCTTAGGCGGGATATTTTTATTTCTCTTAGAATGCTCTGTGTCTGCTCTGGGGAGGGCTATTAGACCTGAAGGTGGAGAACAAGGGAGTCTTTTTAAGTGCTTGCCATTCAAATCGCTTTTTTACTTCCTTTAAGCCCATCGTTTGTAATGTGGGAGGGAGCTGATGGAAGCTTCCCCCGTCGCCTATGGTCAGGATTAATTTACTCAGTGATGTCGTGGGTGTTCCAGCCCAGACTCCTCTAGGGGAAGGGAAGGTCCAAGCAAAGAAGCACACAAATTGCCCATCACCCCCGTTCCTTTATTTTCTCTTTCATCCCTTTTCCAAAAGTGGGGAGCCAGCTTGACTACAAAACAATTACTCTGTGCAATCCCTTTATCTGTTTGCTTATCCAATGAAATAAGATTCAAACATAAAACCCACATTGGCCTCGTTCCACACTGAGCTGTCCAGGTACTGAAACAATCCTTTGTCTGTCTGCCTGTGCTCCTCCCTCCCCGCCACCCTGTGTTGAGCTCCCCTTGGGCTCTAGCCTCTGTCCTTCTATCTTTGCCCACCTCACAGAGTGACAGCAACAGAGTTCCTCCTGCTGCAGGAGTAACGGATACAAACGCGGATCCTAGAAAGTCGCTTCTTAAGACACAATTAATTAAAAGTAGCTTCCAAAGCTAAACTTTACTCTGTCGATAGATACAAACTCACCTAACTAAATCTAAACTGAAATGGAGAAAGAATATTAGATTTAGAAGCCATTTTTAACCCATCTTTGTGTTACACGGCTAAATTTTTAATATCTTTCATGTCTAAATTTTCCACTTTTCAAGGAGATCATTACTTTGGTTATTCATCTGTTTATTTTACAATTATAACTCAGGAGTCATCTCCATAGGTGTCCCCAGATTTCCAACCTTCTGGGGTTGCCTTTCCCAAATCAGGAGGATGTCCAGCAGTGTCATCTAGATTCCCAGTAATTCCTAAAGACCTTGTTCTCATGGCCACTTCTGACTTCAGTTTCCTCCCCCAGCCTACTCTCAATGTCTCCCTCTCTCATCTCCTGTGGTGTATCTCTTATCTAAGCTTCCAGTTGATTTAAAGGTGGAACACAGACCCTTTATCTTTACCTCCCCAAGTCAAGCACTAACCAAGACTAACATATACAAGAGACTTATGGGAGTTTGGGCTTGGGGTCTGTTACATCACAACATGTACAACAAATACTTCTCACTCCTTTGTTTCCCAGGAACAAATACCTGCCCCACAACTGAGCACTGAGGCAGTTCCAGCCCTCCGTGGACACCCAGGGGAGGGCTGAAGAGAGAGACAGCTTGTCTTTTGAGCGACTAAAGAAGATATTGAGGTTCCTAGAAAGAGGTGAACTTTCTGAGAAGGAAAAAGAATTGTGACTTCCGAGATTCAGAGCCTAGAGTGCTTGAACACTATTTGTGAAATAAATTCACGTGGGGTAGAATGCAATCATCACATAAGCATTTTCCTGCCTGACAATGAGATTTTTTTTTAAATAAAAATAAAAACCTTCCTGGTCCTGGAGAAAAGAGCCTAGAGAAAGAAGGAACCCAGAAAGAAAAAAGAACCAGTGCCTCACTTTCCAGAGCAGAGCCTGGGAGAGAATGCCATACTCAGAGAGAGGTCCTGCATCTTAAAGGTCTTTGCACGACCAGGGGAGCCAAGTTAGAAGGTGGAAACATGGCCACAGTGACCCCCTTAAAAGGAGGAGTTCAATATATATATATATATATATATATATATATATATATATATATATATATATTTGATCCTCCTATGGTCCCAGAGAAATTGTGATCTTGGAGACTGAGCATGAAAACACTTAGAGTAATTTTTACTTATCAATACCCACTTGCTCTACTGAAAGCTAATGTACTTTTCAAACACCCCTCTCCAAATATCCAGGATGATAAAGCTTTAGCTTCTCTGATGTCAACATCACACCAGAATACACGTCTCTGGCCTGACTAGTCAACCACTCTTCTATTCACTACGTTAGTCAGCTTTGCTATATAGTGCTGTGGTAACAAACATCCCCTAAATGCAGCAGTTCCCAACAACAAAGTTTTCTTTCAACATGTAAGAAATTTCAGTTGATGGTGGTGATAACTGGAACTTAATCAGAAAATATGTGAAAAATGTACTACTATCTACCTGGTCCCTTTTTTCTTCCATGTAGGTGAATCTAGATTTCAATACTAGATTTTAAGTTCTTTGAAGGCAGGGAATCAAATGTACCTAATACTCATGTTTCTCTCACTTCACTTGGTGTGTGATTAATTAAATATTTGTTGAATGAACCACTGAATAAATGCACCTATTGAAGAACTGTGAACAGGTATGTGAGTTAATGGCATGAGACTTTACATTAAGCTTTCTTGTTAAATGGCAATTAAATGCATTGACATTCATTATAGGCTGAATATGTTGAGAATCTAATTGCTTACACGTTGCTCATGCAGTCTCGTTATTTCAGTGACAACTTGCTGTCTTTCTGACATACTTATTGTAACTGGATCAATGGCTATTTAACTGCTAATTGATCTTTTATTAACATATAATAACTCATTAAATCTAAATTATAGTCTTAATTGAGACACTTTATCTGCAGTGTTTCAACATACAATCCTCATAACATAATGGATAATCGACAGAAAAGCTGGTAACATATTATCTGTCACCTTTCTCATTGACCTGAGAACAGATTTTCAGCTGCAAGATTTTTTTCCCTTCATTAGGAAACCTGAGCATCAACTACACTCAGAAACGTATCAGCACAATTCAGTTTCTCTGTTTTCACACAGAAAACTAGTTCCCCAGCCTCTGCTTTCTTCCTCACACCTCAGCTGAGGCCACATGACCACCAACAGCAATCGATAAGCACTATTACTTTAAACACAAATGTGTCAGCACAGCTACCAAAGAGGCTGAAGTAAGTAGTAACTACACCCTCTCCTGCCCCCGGCGATTCTGTCTTGGCTCCCTGTCCTCTAGCACTTAACTTCCCTTTCCTTCATCCCAACCAACCCCTCCTCACCCGGCCTCCTTTTCTTACTGTGTGACTCTGCCCCAGTCAAGGGGATGGTCCTGCCCTGCCTTGCTCTGCCATTTGGGCAACATCTCCCCTTGCTGGATCAGCCCAATTTCCTCCTCTTATTTCCTTTTTTCTAATCCATGCACTGATGTTCCCAAACTCTACTGGCCTACTCATGCCAGTCCTGTCCTCAGCCAACAGTTCACACTTGTGCTGAGCTGGACCCAACCTCCCAGTTCTCCTCTCTGGGTTTCTCACTGATCACACTGTCCATGGACCATAGTTTAGTATCTTGCCTCATTCCTGTTCCCTCAATAATGCCAGTCCTCATCTGGTGTCATCTGGTGCCTAGGACTTTACTAACTGCTCTCAATCTTCCCCGATGCTCACAACATATCTAAATTTCTGAGGGTCACCTGTTTCTGGATTCCCCATTGTTGTGGATACCAGATAGCCTATGCTGCATCCATTCCCCACCTCATCCCCCACAAAATACCCTCTCCCACAGAGGCCACCTGCCTCAGGGGAAGCTGACAGCTACCCCAACTCCAATAATAGGCCCAATGAATCCAAAGGAAATCTCTTCTTCTTCCTTGCTTGGTTTGAGAATGAGCCAATGAGGATTATAGGGGCTTCCGGAAGGGACACTCTCACTCTTCTTCTGGACATGATCATATCCACACACAGTGCATGGGAATGGCTAGTTGCCCCATCACCCATCTCAGGCTGATGCAGGAGAAACAAAATGAAAAAAAAATACAGAAATTCAGCCAAACCCATTGGATAAAATCAACCCTGAAGCCAGTCCTGCCTCTGGAGTTCCAGTTATATGACCAAATGAATTTCCTTTTTGTTTATACCTATTGTGTTGGTGTTTGCTACTATTACAGCTGGAAGCATCCTGGCTGATACACATGCCTCTCAGAACTTGGAATCCTTTAGGTGGTTACATCACTTAACCCTCCACTGCTTGACACTGGCCATATTCTAATCAAGCTAGCATCCCACAACATCTGATATTCTCTGCTGTTCTCTTAGCCAGTGCAGGTGGGTCTACACTCAGCATATGCTCTCCCTCAGTAGGCAGGTCTCACTCTAAGTTCCAGCCCTTCCCAGTTCTCTGAGTCTGGTACAGAACGTTCACATTTCAAGACAGAAGAAAATGAAGAAAACTCATGTAAAAGTACATATTCCAACTGCTGGAAATTCCAAATCAATATGAGGAACTGGGCAAATACTTTTAGAACATATGGAGTTACAAAAGGTGGCAATTTCTTAAAAACCAAAGTCTTACAAATATAATACTTAAAGTGAGAATAGTGAGCATAGCATCAAAACATAAATGAGCAAATCTCTCTAACAAGTATGTCATTAAATACATATCTGATGAGATGGCCTCAGATATTACCAAAGAAAAAGTCTTCCTTGAAAGCAGCTATCAGAATGTAATATCACTGAGATTGTGTATATTTACTTGGTCCTTTTGTAAGTATTTTATTTAATAATATTCATTGACCATTCTTCTCAGGATGATCAAAATGCACTTTATGTTTTGAAACACTATCTATGTTGAAAAAGCTACTTTTATTGACATTTTCCAGTTTTCATAAATGGGGTTAAGGGTCTCAAAGTATACTTAACCAGTAAGCAAATGTTTGTGACTCACTGGCTGAGGGCTCTGTCAGAAGCTCTTCCCACTCCCCCTGCCTTTCTGTCTACAGAGGTGTCTAGCTTTGATGAGTACACATGGATCATCCTTGCCCAGGTCAGCCATGAACTACTTCCAGAAGTGGAATGGGTTTTCACAGCAAAATGAAGTTTGTTTTACAAATTTAAAAAAAGCAGCACAGGGCTTCCCTGGTGGTGCAGTGGTTGAGAGTCCGCCTGCCGATGCAGGGGACATGGGTTCGTAACCCGGTCCGGGAAGATCCCACATGCCGCGGAGCGGCTAGGCCCGTGAGCCATGGCCACTGAGCCTGCGCGTCCAGAGCCTGTGCTCCGCAACGGGAGAGGCCACAACAGTGAGAGGCCCGCAAACTGGAAAAAAAAAAAAAAAAAAAAAAAAAAAAAAAGCAGCACAATTTTCTGGGGGAATATATTTTTATTGTATCCAAAATTCAAGTAATTATAGAGATAAGCTCTATAATTATCTTACTTTGAACACAACTAACTCACAAGCTCTTTGATGTGAAATATTGATTTAAAAAAGCCCAGTCTTTCAAATCCTGACTCCATATTTACCAGCTGAATGATCCCAGGTCAATGACTTAAGCTCCTAATCTCAGCATCATTATAACCATGGGTTGTACTTTCTCTATGCCAAACAATCTCCCACCTACTTTGAACAAGTTCTAGGTCACAAGCTCTTTGACAAATCTTTCCCCAGTTTAACCACTCTAGGCTGGGTTGGGTGGCTCACTCTGGCTCCCACAGTGCCCTATGTTTAACTACATCACAACCCCTAACACACTAGGTTGTTATTTTCATTTTCATGTCCATCTCTTCTCACTCAACTATGAGCTCCTCAAGAACAGGGGCCATGGGTTGCTTGTTCTGTATGCCCAGAGCCCACCACAGTATCTAGCATGTAATAGCTCTTAATAAATCTGTATTGAATGAATGGATGGGTAGTTGGACTTCTATAGAAAAGTAGAATTGTTGGAGTGAAAGCACGTGTTTCCTAATTCACTAATTACTATCTTTGTTTGGCAAATATGACCCAGATATAGGAAAAAAAAGATTTTTTATCATTACATCATTTGTGGTTGAGGTATAATTTGCACAAATTATAATGCACAGATTTTAAGTTAACTGCCAATGAATATTGACAAATAAATCAATGGAACAGAATACAACATCCAGAAATAGGCCTCGTATGTATGGTCAATTAATTTTTGATGAAGATGCCAAAGTAATTCAACAGGAAAAGAAAATCTTTTCAACAAATGATACTGGAAAAATTGAATGTATAGGGGGAAAAAAAACAATTTCTACTTCAAACCAAACATAAAAATTATAGCAGAGACCTTCAAGATGGCTGAGGAGTAAGACGTGGAGATCACCTTCCTCCCCACAAATACATCAGAAATACATCTACGTGTGGAACAACTCCTACAGAACACCTACTGAACGCTGGCAGAAGACCTCAGACTTCCCAAAAGGCAAGAAACCCCCCACATACCTGGGTAGGGCAAAAGAAAAAAGAAAAAACAGAGACAAAAGAATACAGATGGGACCTGCCTCTCTGGGAGGGAGCTGTGAAGGAGGAAAAGTTCCCACACATTAGGAAGTGCCTTCACTGGCAGAGACGGGGGGGTGAGTGGGGGGGGAAACTTTGGAGCCACAGAGGAGAGTGCAGCAACAGGGGTGCAGAGGGTAAAGCAGAGAGATTCCCGCACAGAGGATCGGTGCCAACCAACACTCACCAGCCCAAGAGGCTTGTCTGCTCACCCACCAGCTGGGATGGGTAGGGGCTGGGACCTGAGGCTCAGGCTCCTTTGGAGGTCAGATCTCAGGGAGAGGACTGGGGTTGGCTGTGTGAACACAGCCTGAAGGGGGCTAGTGCACCACAGCTAGCTGGGAGGGATTCCGGGAAAAAGTCTGGACCTGCCTAAGAGGCAAGAGACCATTGTTTTGGGGTGCATGAGGAGAGGGGATTCCTTCCCCGTGTGCCCACAGAAGGCAGAACACCATCTAAATAGCTCCAGAGACGGGAGCGAGACATGGTTATCAGCGTGGACAGCAGAGACAGGCATGAAATGCTAAGGCTGATGCTGCAGCCACCAAGAAGCCTGTATGCAAGCACAGGGCACTCTCCACACCTTCCCTCCCAGGAGCCTGTGCAGCCCACCACTGCCAGGGTCCCATGATCCAGGGACAACTTCCCCGGGAGAACACACTGCACGCCTCAGGCTGTTGCAACATCATGCTGGCCTCTGCCACCGCAGGCTGGCCCTGCATTCCAATTATAACTACCGTACCCCTCCCTCCCTGCCCCCCCGCCCCCCTTCCCCCATCCCCCACCCTCCACCCCCTGGTACGAGTGAGCCAGAGTTCCCTAACCAGCCACTGATTTAACCCCTTCCTGTCTGGCTGGGAATAGAAGCCTGAGGGAACCTACCTGCAGAGGTGAGGCCAAAACCACAGCTGAACCCCAGGAGCTGTTCAAACAAAGGAGAGAAAGGGAAATTTCTCTGTGCAGCCTCAGGAACAGCAGATTAAATCTTTACAATCAACTTGAGGTACCCTTCATCTGTGGAATACCTGAATAGACAATGAATCATCCCAAAATTGAGGCAGTGGACTTTGGGAGCAACTGTAGACTTGGAGTTTGTTGCCTGCTACTGACTTGTTTTTGATTTTTATGTTTATCTTAGTATAGTTTTTAGTACTTGTTATCATTGGTGGATTTATTACTTTGGTTGATCTTTTCTTTTTTTAATTACTTTTTAATTTTTTATATTTCAATAATTTCTTTTTTATTATTTTTATTTTTATTATTTTTTCTTTCTTTTTTTTCCTCCCTTTTCTTCTGAGATGTGTGTCAGGCCTGGTGTCAGGCCTGAGCCTCTGAGGAGGGAGAGCTGAGTTCAGGACATTGGACCACCAGAGACCTCCGAGCCCCATGTAA
Source organism: Mesoplodon bidens (assembly GCF_964165515.1). Classification (NCBI taxonomy): domain Eukaryota; kingdom Metazoa; phylum Chordata; class Mammalia; order Artiodactyla; family Ziphiidae; genus Mesoplodon; species Mesoplodon bidens. The sequence continues at coordinate 142,190,704 of NC_138161.1, forward strand.
TATCAATTGGCAAGAGCTCGTCCAGAGATCGCCATCTCAATGCTCAGACCCATCTCCACCCAACAGCCAGCAGGCTCCAGTGCTAGACGCCCAATGCCAAACAACTAGCAAGACAGGAACGCAACCCCACCCATTAGCAGGGAGGCTGCCTAAAATCATACTAAGGTTACAGACAACCCAAAACACACCACCGGACACGGCTCTGCCCACCTGAAAGACAAGATCCTGCCCTACCCACCAGAACACAGGCACCACTCCCCTCCACCAGGAAGACGACACAAGCCATTGAACCAACCTTATCCACTGGGGACAGACAACAAAAACAATGGGAACTACAAACGTGCAGACTGCAAAAAGGAGACCCCAAACACAGTAAGGTAAGTAAAATGGAAAGACAGAGAGACACACAGCAGATGAAGGAGCAAGGTAAAAACCCACCAGACCAAACAAATGAAGAGGAAATAGGCAGTCTACCTGAAAAGGAATTCAGATTAATGATAGTAAAGATGATGCAAAATCTTGGAAATAGAATGGAGAAAATACAAGAAACATTTCACAAAGACCTAGAAGAACTAATGAGCAAACAAACAATGATGAACAACACAATAAATGAAATTAAAATTTCTCTAGAAGGAATCAATAGCAGAATAATGGAGGCAGAAGAACTGATAAGTGACCTGGAAGATAAAATAGTGGAAATAACTACCACAGAGCAGAATAAAGAAAAAAGAATGAAAAGAACTGAGGAGAGTCTCAGAGACCTCTGGGACAACATTAAAGGCACCAACATTCAAATTACAGGAGTCCCAGAAGAAGAAGTGCAAAAGGGAGAAGGAAAAGCACTGAGAAAATATTTGGAGAGATTATAGTTGAAAACTTCCCTAACATGGGAAAGGGAATAGTCAATCAAGTCCAGGAACTACAGAGAGTCCAATACAGGATAAACCCAAGGAGAAACACACAAAGACACATATTAATCAAACTATAAAAAATTAAATACAAAGAAAAAAGATTAAAAACAGCCAGAGAAAAGCAACAAATAACATACAAGGGAATCCCCATAAGGTTAATAGCTGATCTTTCAGCAGAAACGGCAAACCAGAAGGGACTGGCAGGACATATTTAAAGTGATTAAAGGGAAACACCTACAATCAAGATTACTCTACCCAACAAGGATCTCATTCAGATTCAACGGAGAAATTAAAACCTTTACAGACAAGCAAAAGCTAAGAGAATTCAACACCAGCAAACCAGCTTTACAACACATGCTAAAGGAACTTCTCTAGGCAGGAAACACAAGAGAAGGAAAAGACCTACAATAACAAACCCAAAACATTTAAGAAAATGGTAATAGGAACATACATATTGATAATTACCTTAAATGAAAATGGATTAACTGTTCCAACCATAAGACATAGACTGCCTAACTGGATACAAAAACAAGACCCGTATATATGCTGTCTACAAGAGAACCACTTGAGACTTAAGGACACATACAGACTGAAAGAGAGGGGATAGAAAAACATTCCATGCAAATGGAAATCAAAAGAAAGCTGGAGCAGCAATTTTCATATCCGACAAAATAGACTTTAAAATAAAGACTATTACAAGAGACAAAGAAGGACACTATATACTGATCAAGGGATCAATCCAAGAAGAAGATATAACAATTGTAAATAGTTTTGCACCCAACATAAGTACACCTCAATACATAAGGAAAATGCTAACAGCCATAAAGATGGAAATCGACAGTAATACAATCCTAGTAGGGGTAACACCCCACTTTCACCAATGGACAGATCATCCAAAATGAAAATAAATAAGGAAACACAAGCTTTAAATGGTACATTAAACAAGATGGACTTAATTGATATTTATAGGACATTCCAACCAAAAACAACAGAATACACTTTCTTCTCAAGTGTTCATGGAACATTCTCCAGGCTAGATCATATCTTGGGTCACAAATCAAGCCTTGGTAAATTTATGAAAATTGAAATCATATCAAATATTTTTTCTAACCATAATGCTATGAGACTAGATATCAATTACAGGAAAAAAACTGTAAAAAAAAACAAACACATGGAGGCTAAATTATACGCCACTAAATAAACAAGAGATCACTAAAAAAATCAAAGAGGAAATCAAAAAATACCTAGAAACAAATGACAATGAAAACATAACTACCCAAAACCTATGGGATGCAACAAAAGCAGTTCTAAGAGGGAAGTTTATAGGAATACAATCCTACATTAAGAAACAAGAAAAATCTCAAATAAACAACCTAACCTTACACCTAAAGCAAATAGAGAAAGAAGAACGAAAAAATCCCAAAGTTAGCAGAAGGAAAGAAATCATAAAGTTCAGATCGGAAATAAATGAAAAACAAATGAAGGAAACAATAGCAAAGATGAACAAAACTAAAAGCTGTTTCTTTCAGAAGATGAACAAAATTGGTAAATCATTAACCAGACTCATCAAGAAAAAAAAGACTGAAATCCACAGAATTAAAAATGAAAAAGGAGAAGCAACAACTGACACTGCAGAAATACAAAGGATCATGAGAGATTACTAAAAGCAACTATATGCCAATAAAATGAACAACCTGGAAGAAATGGACACATTCTTAGTAAAGGGCAACCTTCTGAGACTGAACCAGGAAGAAATAGAAAATATAGACAGACCCATCGCAAACAGGGAAATTGAAACTGTGATTAAAAGGCTTCCAAGAAACAAAAGCCCAGGACCAGATGGCTTCACAAGCAAATGCTATCAAACATTTAGAGAAGAGCTAACACCTATCCTTCTCAAACTCTTCCAAAATATAGCAGAGGGAGGAACACTCCCAAACTCATTCTATGAGGCCACCATCACCCTGATACCAAAACCAGACTAAGATGTCACAAAAAAAGAAAACTACACACCAATATCACTGATGAACAGAGATGCAAAAATCCTCAACAAAGTACTAGCAAACAGAATCCAACAGCACATTAAAAGAATCATACTCCATGACCTAGTGGGGTTTATCCCAGGAATGCAAGGATTCTTTAATATATGCAAATCAATCAATGTGATACACTGTATTAACAAATTGAAGGAGAAAAACCATATGATCATCTCAATAGTTTCAGAAAAAGCTTTTGACAAAATTCAACACCAATATATGATAAAACCTCTCCAGAAAGTAGGCATAGAGGGAACTTACCTCAACATAATAAAAGCCATATATGACAAACCCACAGCCAACATCATTGTCAATGGTGAAAAACTGAAACCATTTCCTCTAAAATCAGGAACAAGACAAGGATGCCCACTCTCACCACGTTATTCAACATAATTTTGGAAGTTTTAGCCACAGCAATCAGAGAAGAAAAAGAAATAAAAGGAATCCAAATTGCAAAAGAAGAAGTAAAAGTGTCACTGTTTGCAGATGACATGATACTATACATAGAGAATCCTAAAGATGCTACCAGAAAAGTTCTAGAGCTAATCAATGAATTTGGTACAGTAGCAGGATACAAAATTAATACACAGAAATCTCTTGCATTCCTATACACTAGTGATGAAAAATCTGAAAGAGAACTTAAGGAAACACTCCCATTTACCATTGCAACAAAAAGAATAAAACACCAAGGAATAAACCCACCTAAGGAGACAAAAGACCTGTATACAGAAAACTATAAGACACTGATGAAAGAAATTAAAGATGATACAAACAGAGAGAGAGATATACCATGTTCTTGGGTTGGAAGAATCAACATTGTGAAAATGACTATACTACCCAAAGTAATCTGCAGATTCAATGCAATCCCTATTAAACTACCAATGGCATTTTTCGCAGAACTAGAACAAAAAAATTCACAACTTGTATGGAAACACAAAAGGTCCCGAATAGCCAAAGCAATCTTGAGAAAGAAAAACGGAGCTGGAGGAATCAGGCTCCCTGACTTCAGACTATACTACAAAGCTACAGTAATCAAGACTGTATGGTACTGGCACAGAAACAGAAATATAGGTCAGTGGAACAGGACAGAAACCCCAGAGATAAACCCATGCACATATGCTCACCTTATCTTTGATAAAGGAGGCAAGAATATACAATGGAGAAAAGACAGCCTCTTCAATAAGTGGTGTTGGGAAAAGTGGACAGCTATATGTAAAAGAATGAAATTAGAACACTCCCTAACATCATACACAAAAATAAACACAAAATGGATTAAAGACCTAAATGTAAGGCCAGACACTATCAAACTCTTAGAGGAAAACATAGACAGAACACTCTATGACATAAATCACAGCAAGATCCTTTTTGATCCACCTCCTAGAGAAATGGAAATAAAAACAAAAATAAACAAGTGGGACCTAATGAAACTTAAAAGCTTTTGCACCTCAAAGGAAACTATAAACAAGACGAAAAGACAACCCTCAGAATGGGAGAAAATATTTGCAAATGAAGCAACAGACAAAGGATTAAACTCCAAAATATACAAGCAGCTCAATATCAAAGAAACAAACAACCTAATCCAAAAATGGGCAGAAGACCTAAATAGACATTTCTCCAAAGAAGATATACAGATGGCCAACAAACACATGAAAGGATGCTCAACATCACTAATCATTAGAGAAATGCCCATCAAAACTACAATGAGGTATCACCTCACACCAGTAAGAATTGCCATCATCAAAAATGTAGAATCAGGGTTTCCCTGGTGGCGCAGTGGTTGAGAGTCTGCTTGCCTATTCAGGGAACACGGGTTTGTGCCCCAGTCTGGGAGGATCCCACAAGCTGCAGAGCAGCTGGGCCCATGAGCCATGGCCGCTAGGCCTGCGCATCTGGAGCCTGTGCTCCGCAACGGAGGAGGCCACAACAGTGAGAGGCCCGCGTAATGCAAAAAAAAAAAAAAAAAAACGTAGAATCAATAAATGCTGGAGAGGGTGTGGAGAAAAGGAACCCTCTTGCACTGTTGGTGGGAATGTAAATTGATGCAGCCACTATGGAGAACAGTATGGAGGTTCCTTAAGAAACTAAAAATAGAACTACCATATGACCCAGCAATGCCACTACTGGACATATACCCTGAGAAAACCATAATTCAAAAATAGTCATGTACAACAATATTCATTGCAGCACTATTTACAATAGCCAGGACATGGAAGCAACCTAAGTGTCCATCGACAGATGAATGGATAAAGAAGATGTGGCACATATATACAATGGAATATTATTCAGCCATAAAAAGAAATGAAATTGATTTATTTGTAGTGAGTTGGATGGGCCTAGAGACTGTCATACAGAGTGAAGTAAGTCAGAAAGAGAAAAACAAATACTGTATGCTAACACATATATATATGGAATCTAAAAAAAAAAGAAAAGAAAAAATCGTTCTGATGAACCTAAGGCCAGGACAGGGATAAAGATGCAGATGTAGAGAATTGACCTGAGGACACGGGGAGGAAGAAGGGTAGTCTGGGACAAAGTGAGAGAGTAGCATTGACATATATACACTATCAAATGTAAAACAGAGAGCTAGTGGGAAGCAGCTGCTTAGCACAGGGAGAGCAGCTTGGTGCTTTGTGAACACCTAGAGGGTGGGAGGGAGATGCGAGAGGGAGGGGATATGGGGATATATGTATACATATAGCTGATTCACTTTGTTATAGAGCAGAAACTAACACACCATTGTAAAGCAATTATACTCCAATAAAGTTGTTAAAAAAAAATTCGAGATGGATAACAGCTCTAAAAGTAAAAGTTTAAACTTAGAAGTTTTAAAAGAAAATGTAGGAAAAAATCTTCACAACCTTGGACAAGATACAAAAAGCCTTAATCATAAAAGAAAAAACTTTATAAATTACACCTCATCAAAACTTTTTAATTTACTAATCAAATACCACTATTAAGAAAATCAAAAGGAGAGATTATTTTTAAAACTTGACCAATGAAGTTTATTTCTCAGGTACTTTTCCTCAGTGAATTTCAACTTTCACTCTCAGACCCAATAACTTTCACTCTAATTCCCTCTGCAAGTCAGAAATCCAAGCCCCATGTCTTCTGGGCTCACTAAAGACCCTTTTGGCTAAAGAACAACCATTTTTTTCCCTTATTTTGACTTCGGAGAGTTGAAAATGAGAGCAAAGCAAAAAGATAATCTCTGCCATTCTCTCTGACTTCTTAAAACCTATGTTTGTCTCTGTTCCAACCAAGTAACACTTGGCAACTATATTTTCATACTACTGCTTCCTCTAGCTCATTTGACTGTTTCACATCCTTTGAGGATTCTGTATGAAAACAAAATGTATGAAAACATAAACAGCTCAAAATCATTTTTAATTAACTGTGCTCCACAAAATCTCTACATCTTAAGGAATATGCATACTTCCTTTTGAATACTTAGATAAAAACATTTTGAGCGGGCTTCCCTGGTGGTGCAGTGGTTAAGAGTCCGCCTGTCAATGCAGGAGACGCGGGTTCAAGCCCTGGCCCAGGAGGATCCCACATGCCGTGGAGCAACTAAGCCCATGTGCCACAACTACTGAGCCTGCCCTCTAGAGCCCACGAGCCACAACTACTGAAGCCCTTGTGCCCAGAGCCTGTGCTCCACAACAAGAGAAGCCACGACAATGAGAAGCCCACGTACTGCAACAAAGAGAACCCCCACTTGCCACAACTAGAGAAAGCCCGCACACAGCAACGAAGACCCAACACAGCCAAAAATAAATAAATAAATAAATATTTTGAGCATGAAAAAATTGTTTTTATAACCAGAATTTTCCCACACATATCTTTAAATTGAGTTAAAGATATGGATGAAATTGAGTATTTTTATTTTAAAAGTTGTGAGGATCAAAATAGATATCTTATGGGAAAATTCATTGTAAACTGCAATGCATGAGAGATACATAAGGTTTTTCAGTTTTCAACTTCCAGAAATATAGCAGAGTAGATATTTGGATGGGCTCTCATTCTAAAATACAACTCAATCCTGGATAAACTTTAGCAAATACAATTTTAGTTAGTTGCTAGACCCTGTAGAAACTTAGGAAAATCTCAAAGAGTAGGAGAAAAAAAGAGACAGCAAGTTGAATCTAGTGTTGGGAACTTGAGCAATAAGTAAATACAAAAGATTTTCCCTGATCAAAAATGAAAACATTACTAACATCAAATCTGCTACTAGAAAACTGATCCTTGTTCCTCATTAAAGTGTTGAACCTGAAATTTCAGAATTATTCCAGGACATTCGAAGGGAGTTAAAGTGTTGCTAGTTCAGTAATTCTCCCTGGCTCCAAGAAGATACAAAGAAAATTTCTCTATGGGAAAACACTTTCCATACATTGGACCCTCAGAAATCCCACAGACTAAAGACAGTATTTGAGCTCAGACACAAAGAATTACAAGACCCACACAAGGAATCAAGTAAGTCTGAATAAGAATCAGCATAAACACAAAAACCTAGTTAACACACAAGCATCTTAAATATTCTCAAAAGCAGAATTTAAAATAGCTAATATGAATTGTTTAAAGAAAAAAAAAGATAGAATTTTAACAGTGAACAAGCAACTAGAAGGTTTTAAAAATGACCTAATAGGGTTTTTTTTGGGTTTTTTTAATAGGTTGCTTACAGTTTTTAATGATTATAAAACTATTTCAGAGAATATCCTTATACATACATTCTTGGCACTTGAATGTTTATATGTATATATACACACGATGAAAATAACAAAAATATTTTTTTACATCTTTATTGGAGTATAATTGCTTAAAAATGGTGTGTTAGTTTCTGCTTTATAACAAAATTAATCAGTTATACATATACATATGTTCCCATATCCCCTCCCTCTTGCGTCTCCCTCCCACCCTCCCTATCCCACCCCTCTAGGCGGTCACAAAACACCGAGCTGATCTCCCTGGGTTATGCGGCTGCTTCCCACTAGCTATCTACCTTACGTTTGGTAGTGTATATATGTCCATGCTTCTCTTTCGCTTTGTCACAGCTTATTAAAAATAACCTAACAGGTTTTTTAAAGGGCCAAAAGAGCTTTTAGAAATAGAAATATAATAGTTGAAATTAAAATTTAACAGATGGGTTGAACAGCAGGTTAGTCACAGCTGAAAAAACAACTACGAACTGAAACATGGAGATGAAGAAATTACCTCAGTTACAGCACAGAAACAGGAAAAGACCAAAACATAAAAGGTTAAGAGATGTGGGCCAGAGAGTAACATGCATCCAATCAGAATACCAGAGGAAAGAACAGAGAGAATGGAGGACACATTATGGTGAAATGTGGACCACCAAAGACAATAAGAAGATCTTACAGGCATTCAGAGAACAGAAAAACAGATCACCCACAAAGGAACAGCAAATAAACAAAGCTGATTTTCCAACAGCAACCATGGAACCCTGAAGTTAGTGAAAGGATATCTTCAAAATACTGAGAGAAAGTGACTGTCAACCTGGAAATATACTCAGCAAAATTTCTCTCTCATCTAAACAAAATTTGACAGTGTTCCACCAGGAGAACTTCAGTAAAGAACTTTCAAAAAATGAACTTCAGGTCTCAAATGATCTTTTTTTTTTTTTTTTTTTTTTTTTTTTTTCTGTGTTGGGTCTTCTTTGCTTCACGCGGGCTTTCTCTAGCTGCAGCTAGCAGGGGTTACTCGTCATTGCAGTGTGCGGTCTTCTCATTGCGGTGGCTTCTCTTGTTGAGGAGCACAGGCTCTAGGTGCACAGGCTTCAATAGTTGCAGCACGTGGGCTCAGTAGTTGTGGCTCGCGGGCTCTAGAGGGCAGGCTCAGTAGTGTGGCACACAGGCTTAGCTGCTCAGCGGCATGTGGGATCTTCCCAGTCCAGGGCTCGAACCCATGTCCCCTGCAATGGCAGGCAGATTCTTAACCACTGCGCCACCAGATGCCCCTCAAATGGTCTTTATTCTGGGACATGCAGCCTTAGCAAGATGACATCTCCCCCTAAGGAGAGAAAATTCATTCTTCATAGGCAAAAAGCTAAAAACAAAAACCTTACAATTTTTGTGTATCTTTTTAAGAAAGCTCCAAATCTTAACACTGTCAATTATCTCCAAAATGATCTATGAATTCACTGAAAATTCTAATCAGGATTTTCAAAGGAACCTGGCCAGCCAATTCCAAACTTTATATATAAAAGCAAAGTGACCCAAGATACTCCTAAACACTGAATTTAAGGAACCTGTCCTATCAAATATCGTGACATTTCATAAACTACAGTACTGAAGACAAAGTAGTATTGGCTCAGGGTTCAACAAACCAATTGATGGAACTGAGTAGAGAGCTCAGAAGCAGCCCTTGCCTATGTGTGGGTAGAGAATAGTCTGCCCCAGCATTGCCAGCAAGAGTGCCATTGCTTCTCTTCGGTTCTCCTGAACCAATCACTGGCCTGCAGTATTTGGGGATATGATGGCTTAAGTATCATGGCACCACCCCTAGAGCCAGAAAAGGGACAGTCCTTATTAAACCACAAGGGCAGACAATGGGGAAGGAGAGATACCCCTAAAGGAAATAGAGGCACCAAAAAACAAAAAAGGGAAATGGATGCCAAGAGGGAAAAAAAATATCCACCACATGTGCTATAGGCCATTTCTCATGAAAGTGATGTCTTTAGTGATGAGAGGAATGTGGATGTTGGTACAAAGTATTCAAAAACATGGCCATGCAGGCACACAGACACACATATGAGTAAGGGGGCTGTTCATTTCACCCTTGCCCTTACTTGATCACCATGTCTTCTGTTTTCAGGTGAGTTCTTTAGTCCCATTCTGGGTCCCTAAGTTAGCATTTTTGAAAACATCTATTTTCTTCAACCCAGGCTTCTGTCTCATTGTCTCCGAACATTTTTCTCAAAACATGTTTTCTTCATACTGTTCTACTGAAACATTTCCCAAAGTACATTCTACAGACTCCAAATGCTTGGGATGTTGCTGGATAATTATATATTTTTTAATCCATTATGAAATAAGTCAGAACAGTTCACTTAAGCACCATGTCTTATGCGCCATACTACTCAACCCTGGAGCCTTTAACATGACAGTGGGCATTAGGAATCTTCCAGAATGGGATCCAATGCCTGAACCTGCCACTCATACTCCTTACACCCGTGACCCAGGGCACCCTCTCTTCTCCAGGTAGTGACAACCATCAAAAACAGACCTTCTTTAAAGACTCTGGGGATCAGTTTCCCCTCGGACTGCTTCCCTACGCTGGAGGCGCTCCCAAACACGGGCGCGTGAGAACTCAGTCAGCAGCAGGTCACAGATTCTGTCCCACATCCCATTTTCTGCCCATCCTGCTATTGCTCAAGCCTTGTCTCACCCACCGAGAGCAACAGACCTGCTGAAGTACAACCAAAGGGCTAGCTTTTCTTCTACTACTTCTCAATTTTCTCTGATGAGATTACATTAGTTTTACGATAAAATTTTTAAAGCAATTTTTAAACTTAATCTTAACTTAGTATTGAGTTAAGGGCTGTTACCCAAGTAGACCCCCATGTAAAATTTCACTAGTAGCCCCCTTACGGAGTGTTAGTTTAGAATAGAAAGAACACAGGATTAAATTGAAGGATCTGGGTTTTGGTCCTGGCTTCTCCACTCTTATCAGTGTGAGCTTGAGAAGGTTCATTAATTGCCAAACCTCAGTTTTCTCAGCTATAAATGGGGATAGTGTGATGTGCCTCAGACACTGTTGTAATTATGTTATCTGTATAAACACAGTCAATCCTCATGCCAACCCTAGGAAGTTGATATCATCTCCAGGTAATTATTATGACCTTTTTATGGAAGAGGAGCCTGAGGCACAGAGAGGGTACGTAACTTGCCCAAGGACACATATCTAAATAGGTGACCCAGCCTGGATTTGAACATAGCTACTTGGAGCCTACACTCTTGACCACCATGCTGTGCTGCTTGCTAACTGGGATTGTACACTAATTAAATAAGACAACGTATGTCAAGGGTTTGCATTTCCCTGCCCAACTCTCAGACTATAGGTGTCAGGTAGAAAGGGACTCTATGTCACCATCCTGTGTCCTCTTCACAGGGCTTGGTCTCTGACAATACCCAGTTAAAATACGACACTTCTGAAATACTTCCACATGGTTGGTAACAAGCCGCTGCCTCAAGCCTCTTCCCCCAAATTTCCCCGATCTCCTCATATCCAGCAACTGAAGAGTTAACCCCTGGCACAGCAGGGTGCCCTCCAGGGACACAGGGAAGTAACAGTGAACATTTGGTGAGTGGGTAAGCACTCAGGAAACCAAACCCAAAGGTACGTCCTTGGTAAATAGTAGAAATGGAATTTGGACCCAGGTCTGCCTGACTCCAAAGCCCATGGTCTGTGCTCCAGAGAACAGAGCACACATGAGCATCAGTGTCTGAGGCACTTAAGGCCTGAAATTCAGAACAGAGCTAGCTGTTTACCACAGACTCTAGAACCTAGATGAAAATCTCTACTGCTTACCTGGTTTGCAATGTCCCCCCCCCATCATCCTGTCTCCCTGACCTCATGGCTACCTCTCTCCCACACTCCAGCTGCAATGGCTTCTATCTGCTCCTTGGCTGTACTTGGTTTCTATGGCTTGGAAAGCTCTTCCAGCAGACTTGCACCTTCTGGCTCCTCATCATTCAGGTCACATCTGAATGCACCCCCCACCCTCAGAGAAGACTTCGCAGACCACTAGACCTAAGGCCGCTGTTCTCCCAAACACCACACACTTGTCACAATCATCTAAAGTATTGTCTTTTGCTTTAGGTTCTTTGTTTTTGCTTCACTCTCACTAGCATGCAAATACCATGAAGCCAGCCTCTCTGTTTCCCTCCTGTATCCACAGCTCTTAGCGCATTTCTGAATAAAAGAATGGAGAGCAAGTGTACATATTCAGGAAGTGATACCCAAGCAGGCCAAGGCCTGACAGCATGAAATACAGCCGAAAACACCCAAGGAAACCTGATTCTGGCAGAGATTCATCCTCCTGCCAACAATAAGTGAGCATCTGCTCTATGCCAGGCACCATCCTAGGTACTGGGGGTATACAGGAGAACGTACAAAAATCCCTGCCTTCATGAGGTTTTTCTAGTAGGAGAATTCAGGCAATGCATATATACATGAGTAAAACATATCACATGGTAGATGGTGATAGTGCTAAGGACAAAAATGAAATATGAAGCAGCATTAGGAGGTATAGGGGAGGGGGTGTGTGTGCAGGTCTAAGGAGTCTTTTAAAGACCTGGAGGCTGGGAGGCAGGGAGCCACATAGAAGGACCTGGAAGCACAAAGGCCCTCATGCAAACTTGCCTAGGAAAAGGCATCTTTCTAGGAAAAGCAAGGAGGCTCCAGTGGGAGTGTAGTAGAAGATAAGGACACAAGGGACCCCTGAGCGAGATGGGAGCCGCTGGAGGGATTTGAAGAGAGGATAGACATGCTCTGCTACTTGAGCACAGGCTGGGGGGTGCAGCCGAGGGAAGAAGGCAGAGAGTAGCTCAGAGGCTGTCGCATGGCAATCATACAAGCAAGAGATACTGGTGGCATGGACCAAAGTGACAAGGGTGGAGAAGGAAGGAAGCGGTAGAATGCTGCGCGTCTGAAGTCAGATTCTGAAGTCAGAGCAACAGATGTGGAGAGAAAGAGAGAAGGAATAAACAATTGGCAGAGACACCTTGGACCGTTGTACCAATGATGATGTAGCCTGGGAGCAAGGAGAGGTGGGGGAAAGGAGCAGGGAAGCAGGGAGCTGACCTGGAGTTTGGGGCAGGAGTGGCAGAGTTCCGGGGGAGACATGGCATCACCAGGCAAGAGAAGAAAAGAAAAAGGAGGTGTGGAGAAAGTCTTTCTGGCTGTGGCTGCCTCTGCCTCAGAGAAGCTGTGTCCCTAAAGAAAGCAAACTTTCGAGAAGACAAACCCCCTGACAGTCAAGGCCGGCTTCATGGGCAGGTCGGTGATCTGTGCAGTCGCTCAGAAGGGGTCCTGCACTTGGTTTAATGCTCTGCTGTCACTGTCTTAAAATCCCAGTTTTAACAAGGGTCCCCACGCTTCCATTTTGCACTGGGCTCTACATATCATGCAGCCAGTGCTGCTGACAGTGCTCCCCACTCACCTGCTACCACATTTATAAAGAAAGTCTCCAGGTAGGAGGTTTTATGGGGAAGGCAGAGATGATGACATTGGAAGAGCCCTTGGACTCTCCTGGGGAAGGAGATGCTGTGTTTATCTGTGCTCTGAGCAGCACAGTGGTGACTCTGGGAACATTTAGCACACAGCCCTGCAGCAAAGGGACTCGTTGTCCTCTTTTTTTTTTTTAGTCGCTGGCCTCTTTAAAAGAGAAAAGGACAAGAACAACACAAACAATGTCTCTGGTGGAAAAATACAGCATTCCATCTTTCCATAGTTTATCTCTGCCCTCCAAAAACAAATGCATCAAGGAATGGTCCCAGCAACCAAGGTTGTCATTTTGATTGGTGCCAAAAATTGGGACCCAGCCACAGTCTTATGATTGATTCTAAGGCCCAGAACGGAAAACATTAATACTGATTTATCTGTTCATTCTCTTTATTCACTGTTCATCCATTTACCCAGACTAGGCGTAGCAACTAGACACTAGAAAATTAAATTTAAAACAACTCCTCTATCCTGGGTAGACTCATTCTCCTTCTCCTGCTCCTAGGGCTGTGGTTCCAGCAAGCTAAAGCATCCATTATTTTATTTTTTAAATATCATGCAATTTGCTGAGGGGGGAAGGGGAGAGCTCACAACAATCATGTTGGAATAATGTAAACCAAAAACTGCCAGATTGACAGAACTTGTTCCTTTATGACTGTTTTGGTGCCACTGTGGAGCATCTCTGAAAATCAGAAAAAGGGGCAATCGCAGCTTATTAAGCAGGCATTCACATGTTATAGCATCTGAATAACAAGCATCCTTTCACCCTCACACAGCATCCTTCAGTGCAGCTCAGACACTCCACAGCACAAAAACATGAGCAGAACCTCTGCCAGCGACCTATACTAAGATACAGAACACTAGAGTGCTTACATTTCTATTGGAGTATCTTTAATATGGATCCAATCAACTAATAACCAAATACATCTTGATCATCTACTAGGTACAAGCACTATAATCATATTATTGAAAAAGGAAAATTAGGGCTTGCTCTCAAAGGGTTGAATTGAATTTTGTAGAATTGTTCTGGTTTTACTGCTTCCATGATGGACAAGCCATAGCATGGTCTTCAGCAAACACTGTCTTGCTTAGCTCAGTGCCCCAGCCACCCAGGTCCAAAGCTCCTAATATGAGATCCTTCATCACATCACATCTCTAAACCCTACCATAAAATAATACTATGACCTCCTCTCTCTCCCTCCCTCTCTCACTCTCTCTCTCTCTCACTCTCAATCTCTCTCTCTCTCTCTCTCTCTCTCTCACACACACACACACACACACACACACAATTGAAAAGTAGAAAAGTGAAAGAAAAAGAAAAGCCAGACATTGAAAGGAGACTTAAGTAACTGGCAGATTATCAAGACAACTGAATACTAAACAGTCATCCCTAATGGAAAGGATGCAGAATTATGTGCCTACAGCAGAACATGAAAGCACATGGACACAGACTCCACCAACATGAGCTGGAAAAGCTAACCCTGTCCAAAGGAGGACACGGGAAGCTCTTGTAATGGACTGCAAATATCTCCTTGCTCTCATTCACTCTGCATGAGATTTATAGTTACCTCTGAATGAGTCCATCAGGATGGAAATAGCCATTTATCTGAACAGAAGGACATACATATCATTCTGGAAAAAAGTGCTTTGGTTTGAGGCCACTTAGGCCTACCTAGTATACGCTAATGTAGTTCCCCTACTAGATTAGCCTCATGTCCTGGGAATCCATTTTGGGGTTTGGACAAAGCCCAACTAATAGCAAAGTTTCATTTTTCCTGCTTTGCTGCTGTGCTGAGAATCTCACACAAGGTCAGATTCTTCCATTACTCCTGAAATAAGAGCCAAGAAACACAATCATATCATTTTAAGATTTTTTTTAAAAACTGGGAATTAAGTTATTTGCTTGTAAGAATTAGTTCTCCATGGGTTAAAATGACAACTAAGCAAAATCCAGCTTTAGTTGGCAATTAACTAATGGGACTTTAAAAGGTGCCCTTCCTCCAGCAGGTGTTTTTGGCATACTGAATTAACAACAGGAGATAAAGTTTGTGTTTTTCTGACCCAATTTTCAGGGCATACCCTTGTTTTGAGATAAGACAATAGATATACTCAAAAAGACTTTCCTTCAGTCAGATCTATACCTATGTTTTTAAAATAAGAGGTTATATTAAAGGAAATTTATTTCCCATTGCCACTCTTTTATAATAAATACATTAAGTACTTTGAAAGTCATTACTTGTTTCTCTTCAAAAGAGAATTGAATTTAAGAAGGAAGCTTATCTAAGTTCCTTAAGATTTGGAAAGTAACTCCCTAGATAGGCCTGTATTCATTTCAAGTGAAAATTTTACTTAAACAGAGGAAGCCACATGATTAAAAATGAAGGTTCTTTAAAATGTTTTAAATTTTACTTTAAAAAAAAAAAGATGATCTCAGAAAAATGTAGCTTCTCCTGAGATTATTTCCAAAAGCAACCCTCTTCCCAATACTGCCTTACATAATTGCAGGTCTGAGATCAACTCTGTTTGCAGGACAACAGAGTAATCTTCTCCCAAGATTACAAAGGACATTGGAGAGTGTTCCATTCTTCTTACCTTAAAAGCTGTGAAACTATAGTTATCCAGGTCATATACAGTGTTACTTTTTAAAATAATGCACATTTAAGTTAGAGAGCAAACCTAGCATCATTTGGGGTCCATTGTAAGTCATTGATATTTATTAGTATCTTTTTCCTTCCCTTTTTTTTACAGTAATACCTATTTTTTAGCATACTTGAAAAAGAAGCTGTACATGACAACCTCCAGGACTGCCCGGGGAAGAGCATCTTCCCTTTGGTACCTGAATACAGACCTGTTTCTAGTTAGTTTACTCAACTCAGATGGTAAACCAACTTTGGTAAATCACAAAGCAATCTTTTCAGAGTCTTGCCAGAAACTGGAAACATGAAATGGAGTCAGGGGTCAAATTTTTGGCCTACCAGAGCCATCAGGATCCATTTTGTGTTATAAATTATTTTTAACAAAATATCAAGGAAGGAATACTCTTCATCCTACAGACAATATTTCAAGGAGGAAAGAAAGGAAAGCCACCAACTAATTTTACTTAGTAACAAATTTAATAACAAAACTAGAGAAGTACAGAGATAGACAATTATAGACCATTCTGAATTATTAACAGATGGAAGAGTCCTAAAATATTAACAAATCAAGCCCAGTAGTATATTTTTTAAACTACATCATAATCTTTTGCAGTTCAGTCCGAGGTGCAAAGAAAATTCAACATCAGGATCTATTAAAGTATAATTCACGTTAATGAAATAAAGAGGGAAAAGCTCAGTAGGTGCTGACAAGTCATTTGTTAAAATTAAACACTCATGTGTGGCTTTTAAAATGCTTTTAGTGAGCTATGAGTAGGAGAGAGTTTTCTTAATATGATAAAAAATTATTCATCGAAAACCTACAGCAAACATAACACATAATGATGAGAATTTAGAAACATCACCATTAAAGTCAGAAATAAAGACAGCTGCTCTCCCTGCATGAACATTGTCGTAGAAGTACTAGACAACAGTAAGAAAAGGGGGAGAAAAGCAAGAAGTTTGCAAAGAAATACATTAAATTGCTACTATTTGCAATTATTATTTTCCACTTATAAATGCAAGATAATCTACAGACCAACGATTTGAAGCAACAAAAGAGTTTTTGCTAGTTACAAAATCAACATACTAAAATCAGTAACATTCCTGTACACTAGCAATAACTATTTTAAAATGCATTAACGTATGTAGGCACATGTAATTCACAGTAGCAGCAAAACTTTTTTGAAAAACTAGAAATAAATCTAACAAAAAGTTTTAAGAGAGAATTATAAAATATTATGAAAGGACATAAAAGAAGTTTTGGGAAAATAAGATATACCTTGTTCATGGATGGGAAACTGAATAAAGATATAATTTTTTTTTCCAATAAGATCAGTGTGATTCTAATCTCAGTTGACAAAGTGGATTTTAGCAAATTGATTCTGCAGCTCATATGAAAGAGTACAGTTCCAAGAAGAGTCAACATAATTCTGAAAAAGAACAAGGGATAGTAGCTTTGGTATGTATTAAGATGTCATAAACTTTATAGTAATTAAAACAGTATGGTATTAGTGAAAAGATAAAGAGATTTATGAAACAGAATAGAAAGACTGGAAATATGGCATATGATAGAGATTGGCTTACATGGTAGAAGGGAAAGGATAAAGTATTGAGTTAATAATGTTGGAAAATTTGGCTTTCTACCTAGAAAATAAACAATAAGCTTATACTACATATAAAAATACATTCCAAATGAATTAGAGGTGTAAGTGTGAAAATCAAAACTTTAAACTATGGGAAAAAATAAAGCAAAATTCGCGTCCATTTAAAGACAGAAATTCAAATGCACGTGTTAGTCTTCACTTTCTCTTTAAGTCCCAATAAAATAACAATCAATGGATTTCTAAGACGTTAAAATCACAGAAACAAAAGGAATGGAAAAACAAACAGCAGCAGCAAACTTTGCAATCTGACAGGCAGATGGATGAGCAGTAACTTAGTTAGCAGACCCCAGAAAGCCAAATTCTAAATTGGCAGTGAAAAACTCAAGAAGCAACCTGAGGCACTTCCCTGGGCGTCCATTGGTAAAGAATCCGTCTTCCAATGCAGGGGCCATGGGTTCGATCCCTGGTCAGGTAACTAAGATCCCACATGCCACAGAGCAACTAAACCCGCGCGCCACAACTACTGAGTCCACGTGCCGCAAACTACAGAGCCCATGCGCTCTGGAGCCCTTGTGCCACAACTAGAGAGAGAAAACCCGCATGCCACAGCTAGAGAGAAGGCTGTGCACCGCAAGGAAAAGCCCGCGCCACAACAAAAGATTCCCGCGTGCCGCAACTAAGACCTGAAGCAGCCAAAAAAAAAAAAAAAAAAAAACCTGATATACAGAACAGAATCACCAAAAGATTTATCAATTGGCTTTACCAGTACCACTGGACATGAGGGTAAAGGTGAGCTATAAACAAGAAAATTGGTTAAATATATTTAATAAGCGTTTAGACTCCCAAATCCCCATCCTCACTTTGTCCACTAGGTAAGCTACCCCTCCCTGACCCCATAGTTTATTCTCTGTAGAGGGTAAAATAGAAGGCCTATGGGTTGGGGGACACCAGCCTAGTTGAGGGCAAGGGTACCTTAGGAAAATAGGAAGATTAAAGTAAAAGTTTTCATTCTGGTTGACACTCCCATCTTTTTCTCTCCATTAGGTTCCCAAAATTCTGACAGGCAGGCCTATGTATATTCCAATCAAGAACATAAAAAGCCTTTTCTGGGGGAAAATCTCAAGAAAAAGATCTAAAGAAAATTACATGGGGAGTTTCTAAACCAAATAGCACAGCCAGATCTGCCTAAATGAAGCCTCCAGCTAGCTTCATGTCTCAAATGGGTTTAGTTAGCTTCATGTCCCAATTGGGTTTAGTGCCCCACTCAAATACAACAGGACAACCAAGGATCCCCAGGCATTTGAAGAAGTCCTCTGCTTGAAAGATAGGAGCTGTCAAGGCCACTTGAAGGAACAGACTCCATGTGAGATGAGTGAAAACTTTAAAAATATTAGTAGTATCATTACGGACATCAGAGAAGATATTATATTTCCATGAACTAATAACAAGAGACCATTTTAAAAAGAAGGAAAGGAAGATTTTTTTAAGACACTTAGAAATTAAAAGGATAGCAAAAATGAAAAACTTCATTTTGAGGGTTAAAAGATAAAGTTGAAAGACTATCCCTTAAAGAAGAACAAAAAGCTAAAGAGACGGAAAACTTTTAAAAGAGGAACAATAAAAGTTTAGGATGAAATTATCAGAGAAATAATTCAAGAAATTTCCCAGAACATGTGTTTTCAGACTGAATGGGTCCACTTACTGCCCAGAATATGGGGGGCAATTAATCCCCATCAGGACGTGCCATCTTGAAATTTCAGAACACCAGAAGACCCTTTAAACTTCCAAAGAGGAAAAACAATAGCCAGAGGTGTCAAACAAAGAACAATTACAAGAATAACCTTCCAGCCCTAAATAATACTATTCTGATGGTAGAAGACAGAGGAGAAATGCCTCTAAAATTTTTCTGAGGGACAATTATTTTCAACCTAAAATTACACATCCAACAGAAGTATTATAAGTGTGTGGGCAAAATAAGGCATTTTTAGACATTCAAGTTCTCAAAAAGTGTATCTCCTACACATTAGTTTTCAGGAGACTACTGTAACATGTCTTTGCCAAAACAAAGGAGTAAATCAAGAAAGAGGAAGATAGGGAATAGAGGAGAGAGGAAATCCAATACTGGAAATGCAAAAGGAAAAGTCTTAGGATAACAGATGCACTGCCAGTGTAAGAGGCAACAGTTCTTACTGGGGAAGGATAGAGGGTCCCAGGGGACATTTCTTCAAGAGGATGACTGACAGCAGATCTGACGTGTTCGACCATATCAAGAGGAAAGTTGTATATATTCATTCAGTTAAATACTATACAGAAATTTAATGAGTCAACACACACACACACACACACACACACCTCTCAACATGGAAAGATTTGGAAGATAAAATATTGAGTGCAAAAGCAATGAGAGTACTATGAACATTACAATACCATTAGAATTTTTTAAGTTAATGGTACTAGCAATACTGTAGGCTTTTCATGGAGAGTTGGGGCAACTAAGGTCATAAAGTTCCCTTTTCTGAGGAAAGAGGAACATGAATGGTACGGGGGAGGGGAAATCAAGGGAACTTCAATTTTATCTGTAAAATTTCTTTTAAATGATTTTAGAAAACCTAAAGTAAAAATGACTAAGGGTAAATATTAGTTAATTCTGGGTGAGTATACAAGTATTAATCTTTCATTGATCTTCCTATTTTTCTGTATTTTTCTTTTCCAGGAAGAAGAGAAGGAAGGGAGAAAAAAGAAAGACAAAGGCGGCAATGAGAGGCTTTCCCGGGGCCTGGGCAGCAGAGCCAGGAAAGCAGGGGCCAGGACAAGGGGGGCCCACTCCAGCTGTCCCCTCCCGAACTAAAGCTTCTCTCCATCTTGTTCAGCCCATTGATCACAATAAAACACAACAATTTCGCAAGGTGCATGTTTCATTTTTCAAATAAAATCCCTTTTGAAATCTGTTTTTTGCTTTCTCAACACAGTCCACAAAATTTGTGCTTCGAGAGTCCAAAGTCTCAGAAAACTGAGACTCTGAAACAATGGTTTGGGAGAGGGCTTAGTAATTAAAATATTGTTAACCATTTGTATTATTGCTTAGTATAGCTATGACTTTAATAGAAAACATATAAGTAACAATTGACTCTCTCTCACTCACGCTCATTTTCATCTGGCAGAGCGCCGCCAAGCCTAAAGACCTCACCTGGTGGCAGCTACCCCAAAGGCAGGTGAGTGCTTAGGATGAAACCAACAGGACTTGGGGCTGCTCTGTCCATGTTGCCTAAGAAATGATAGTAAACCTCATGATGATGGGGGCTTGGGAGTGGACGGTGCTGAGAAGGCATTTGTTCTGTTTAACATAGACATTTGCCCTTGGCCATCAAAGGGCCTGCTAAATACTCAGCTTCAAGTGCACGGTCACAGCTTCCACAGAAAAGCCAAAAAGCTGAGCCTACAGATACCAGTGCATATGGGCTCAGATGGACTTGAAGTAGTTCATCATCAGACGATTTCATTTCATTTGGAACTGGAAGAATTGCAAAAAAAGACAAAATGAAAGGTACTGGACAGTTATCCTTTCTCTATTAAAAAAAAATAACTCTGAAGTTTGGTGAGAATGTTGTGTGCTTGGGTTCAGGTCATTGCTTATATTCTCTGACGCTTGATGGATTTCTGGCTTCAAATGTTTTATCAAGACAATCCACCTTGTAGCCATCTCCAAAGAAGACTGTGTGGCTCTATTAAGTCCACAATTTGCTTTTTAAAGTGACTAAATATGCTTTTTCACAACAACGACAAGTCATCTCCCTCCTGGAGCCAACAGAGTTTGTCACGCAGCTTCCCCGGCTTTTCAAAGCCAGCCATCAAAAAGCAAAGGAAATGTCATGACTTTGGAGCGGTCAGAAAGCTCTTAAGTCACGGTGCAGGCTATTTCTCCTTTTGTGGCACAGAAAAGAGTGGACAGACAATGAATAAATAATCCCATTGTACTTACAAATGCGTAACAATCCTTCAAAATGAGGTGAGGAACAAAGATAGGAGATAGCAAAGCAGCCCCGGTCGTAACAGAAAAGCTTGCAATTCCAGGGCCTAAACTGCTTTTGCAAACAAACACACACGCAGCCACCCTGAGAAAATAAAAATTAAAAATGGCATCCGATTCAGAATGGTAAGAGGCTCAGCCTAAATGGCTTTCTGCATAATTCACTTTGGACACCTTCAGCCTCTGTGGCTAAAAGGCAGCTGGTCTGGGCCAAGGTTAACACCTTAAACCATTCAAAATAATTGACTTTGAAATAATCATCAGAGTCACCGGTTGTTGCTAAAAGCACCGCTTCATCATTTTTACTTCTCCACGGCCCTTCCTCTCCCTTTAAAAAAGCTCGTGGTTTTATGTTCTAGCGTTTGCCCAAGGCTTCCGTTTGTCATCTCCGGTGCCTGCAGCCGCCGCTTCCCCACCTTGAACTGCAGAATCCAGGGGCAAACAGCAAACGTGTGATCCCTGGAAGGCCCAGCGGAGGTCTCATGCTGGACGAAGCAACGGGGGCCCAAGACACGAATTTGTAAAGCTCCAGCTAGAGATTCAAGGGTTCACAGAAACACAGAGAACTCCAGGAACTCAGAACTTCAAATGGCCTTAGAGAATTAACAACTAAAAACTTTGAGTTATATTTTTAAAGAAAGTGGGTGAGGGGATGCTGCTTGGCATATCAAAAAAATAAATTTAAAAAAAAAGCCTCTTCATCAAGATAGAGAGTAGATTTTGCACATATAAAAAGGAGTTTTACTTTCTCTTTACAAGACCAGTGTTTTCTTACTCTGTAGGCAAAGGAAAAGTAGAATTTGAAAACTAGAATTGTTAGGTGTGGGACCATGATTGCAAGTATTCATCACATGACAGAAGGGGACATTGGACGGCCTCAGTCCCTCCCTGCACAGCTTAGCGTTCTTCTTCTTTTTTTATTTTTTATTTTTTGACATTCTTCTTAAACCATACCTGGGTACCAGATTTGATACCCACATTGATGCAAATGAGTATCTGCCCTAAGAAAACATAACACTACGTTTAACACTTTTCTTCAATAAAGGAAGTTCAAAAAATTGTATTTTGTACTGGATATGATATATTTTTCTTTCTTCCATTGATTATTTTATTGATTTTCAGATCAATAATAAGTCCAGGCACTGTGCTGGGCATAATATAAAATAATACTTAATTTTCAGTGTCATATATTATTGTGAAGAAGACATGGTCTTTGCTTTCTCAGAGTTGACATCTCAAACTGCATTAGGAGAGAGAGAGAATGTGGCATGTGACAATGTTAAAATCCTTAGCAGCCAGTCAGAATAAGAGGCCTCTCAAAATTAGATACACAAATGGCTATTTGTCCCAGTGAAACTCTCTCACTGAGTCCAGGGTTCCTCCTTGGACTATTTTTGGCCTCTTCTTTGTCCAGTTTCATGAAGTTTTCATCCTGAGCTGATGCCAGAGTCCTAATCACCTCAGGGAAAACAGAGAGCCTGAGCTTCGTTAAGTCAGTAGGGAAGATCATAAACACATCCTATAGTTGTGTATCCCAAACTGTGTGCTGGGGCACACCAGGGTGCTACAGTAAACACACATGGATATTTTAAATTTTAAAGGGAAACACAGGGACATATGTCAGACACTGTGAAAACTACTATTACTACAGTATGTGTATATACAGAGAGAGAGAGAGAGAGAATTTTTTTTCTATACCCATACAGTTGTGCGTTAACCTTTTTCTTCTGAGCTACACTATCATTACAGTTATTTTTATACAGTTATTTGAAGCAACATAAATATATTACACATTTTGATATATAATCATTAAACAGACTGTATTTCTCTGAATATAATACATTATTGATTATAACACACATTCTTTTACTTACCTAGAGGGGGAAAATGTCCTGCCAATTAAACCATGATACCAGACTTCCTTATCACATTAGGTTTTTTTAGATTTATTAGATCTTTTTTAGACCTTAGACATAGATTGTAATTATACACCATGCTTAAGCATTCATAAAAAGGCTAATATAAGCGAAATAAATTGGCTATGGTACTCCTACATCTTCACATTTTGAGTCCAGCTCTTCTGAATCACTTTTCAACTGAGACATTAACGACCACAGTTTTCTACCCAATATCATCCTCTGTGCCATCGAGAACATTGGAGAAACAACATTTCTTATGATGTTCCACTATTGTCTCTGGGATTTCCTTCCAAGTCATGGACACCATCCTGTAAGTCTTCATTCTGGAGCTTTCTTACTTGAAATTATCAGGCAATAAAACCACTTCATGACTGAGACCTAACTGAAGGAATTATAAGATGCCATTGACTATGAGACACACCTTGACTTCAGACACCATTAATGCTCTCACAGACACAATAATTATATCTTCAGTGCTATCCTGGTGAAAAGGGAGGCACAAGTCAGGGACAAGGGACACACATCAATTTTGATGAAAGTGAAGAGTCAGAAACCAACCAAGTAACGAGAGGATTTTCGACCGCATCATCAGAGCCAGTCACTTCCTCAAGGCTGCACCTTTTGTTTGTTGCCCCAGGGCATTTATCTATCATGAGGCAAAGGACCACAGTCAGGAGGGAGGGATCAGAAGGGAGGTATGCCGATGTTTTCTAAAGTGAGAGCAGGAGTGGGGATGAGAAAGGAGAATGTGCAGACCTCAGGCACATTCCCAGGCAGACAAAGAGTAGGAAAGAAGACATGTGGAGTGTGAGCATCTAAACTCTCCACGTACCCTCGTGCCACGTGGAAGGTCTCTGGGCATCCTCAGGGCTACGCATTCACCAGGCTGAAGACTACAACACCAGCCTAACTTGATGTTGCACATACAGGGCAGTGAAATACTGTAGAGGTCTGGCCCAGAATGGACGGACTGCCTTGCTGCTCCTACACACCTACAACTCCCTCGTGGATGCCGTCACATGTGAAGAGAGCCTCAACCCCCATAGATACCATGATCCACCAAGCTGGGTTGATGCCAGCTTCTTCCTGGCAACCAAATGGGCCAGGCAACCAAAACTGAGACAAGAGAAGAGCTCCTCCTGGTTCTTTAGCAAGACAAATATTGATGTTTTCCCCCCACGTAGAGCCCCCTTGCTTCTGTCACAGGTTCTGTTCCAAAGACCCGTCACATAAACATCTAGCCAGAGAGTGTGCCTAGATGCTTATGAAAATGCATGATGTTTTAAAAATGTTCTTCTGTGCTTTAATCCCCCTTTAAAATTAATGTTCCTAATTCCTGGGGCTGCTGCGATAGGATCTCGGCCATCTGCTCCTGCTAATTCCTACCACATCTTCTGATTAAACAAAGGGAGGCGGCTGAAGGCACACGGGTGTTCTCTCAGAGGGACCCATGTATTCTTTAGAGGTCTTAATTAGGAATATGATTTTCTTCTCAAATTGTTTTTTTTTTAACTAAATGAACAAATTGTCTTCCTCATCTCTTCTTAATCAGAGAACGGGAAAAGAGTTCTGTTATTTCCCACGCTCACAATTTCAGACTCTACTTCTCCCCAGCAACGCCCTGCCGCTATCAGAATGGTACTTCTGTGTTTGCACAGTCCTCTGTCTACTTCCTCATCATTTTTCGGATACATTCTATACACACAGTGCTGACCCTAACCTTTCCACTTCTCTGAGAATTGAAACAATGGCACTGAAAACATGAAATAAATAAGAGCATCCTGTTGAATGCAGAAAGTGAATACTCTATTCCACGGACACCTCTGATCTAACTACTTTAACAGATTCAATTTTTCACAAGCCACAAGGTTTACCAGAAGAAATGTAACTTCTTTTTCTATATCTCCACTCAATCTGAGGCCTCATTTCCATTTGACACAGCAGCAAATAATTTAGTCACATTACTGATCACTCGGACATTTTAAGTTTAGCTCAGTCAAATGGTGTGTGTCCCTCGTGCTCCACCCCCCCCCCATTCTATATCCCCTATTCATTCAGGGTAGGAGCTGGGTTCCAGAGACAGCACCAGAGTCCAGGATGTGGGAGTGGGCATGGAGGGGGCCTCTGGGTCATAGTCATCCTCACCCCATGAGCTCTTCTCCATTTATCAGCCACTTATGTACTTCTAGGGACAAGGTACTTTCTGACGCTCTTCCAATGGAAAGTTATTCCCATGCCTTTGTGGCCTGGGGAATATTAGCAAGGGTTCCACTTCCAAAGTCCCAGAGGATAACAGGTTACAATTCATTACAACACTTGGAAACCTACAATACATTTAAAGAGGTTTCTGGGTACCCCCTGGACCCACCCCAAGACAGTGCACGGGGAAGAACCCCACTCCCATTTCTAATCTTCTTGCTACTTCCCTAGCTCAATCTCCACAATGCTGGATCTTTCACTTAGGACACTAGTTCTCAACAGGAGTGGCACTGCCCCCATGGCAATTCTGAAAATTTGTGAGGGCAGCTCCCCCCAAACATCTTCTTTTCAAATTTTTCAAATCTCTGGAAGAGTTGCAAGAATAGAACAATAATTTTCCAGATGAGCAAGAAATTTAGCATGAATACTATTATCTATTATACAATCTGTTAGTCAAATGTCCCTAAGTATCCCAATAATGTTCTTTATGGCTGGTTTTTAGTTCCATCCAGGATTCAATTAAGGATCATACATTGAATTTTTTTTATCTTATTGAAGTATAGTTGATTTACAATGTTGTGTTAATTTCTGCTGCACAGCAAATTGACACAGTTACACATGTATATATTCTTTTTTGTATTCTTTTCCATTATGGTTTGTCACAGGATATTGAATAATATAGTTCCCTGTGCTATACAGTAGGACCTTGCTGTTTATCCATCCTGTATATAATAGTTTGCCTCTGCTAATCCCAGAATTGAGTTGCCTTTAATCTCCTTTAATCTAAATAGTTGTGGCACTTAGAGGGCAGGAGGCACGAATAATAATCACCTCACAATGCATGGGATGGTCCCACCAATAAAGAATTGTTCTATGTCCCATGTGACTCTTGAATATTTCTCTAGACATCCATATCAGTTTAAAAAAGTGTTTATATGATGGAAAGAAGCTTTTGGGGGTGGTAGATATGTTTATGGCATAAATTGTGGTGATGGTTTTAGGGGTATCTACTTATCTCCAAACTCATCAGTTGTAGACATTAAATATGTTCAGCTTTTCATATGTCAATCAGACCTCAATAATGTGTTTTTAAAGCAAATAATAATAATAATATACACATTTAAAATTTTTAATAAATAAAATGAAAAATAGTCTATAATTATCCGCACAGAGAGCCTAACTCCATTTTACAACTAAAGTAATTTTTGCACACTTTGAATATACACTGAATTTTCAGGAACAGCAACAATGCTGTAAATTAAGGGACAGCTGTACCCTGTTTTGTCAGAAGTTTTTTCGAGGGTTTATTTCAAAAAGTATGTCACTGGGCTTCCCTGGTGGCGCAGTGGTTGAGAATCTGCCTGTCAATGCAGGGGACACGGGTTCGAGCCCTGGTCTGGGAAGATCCCACATGCCACGGAGCAACTGGGCCCATGAGCCACAACTACTGAGCCTGCACGTCTGGAGCCTGTGCTCCACAACAAGAGAGGCCGCGATAGTGAGAGGCCCACGCATCGCGATGAAGAGTGACCCCCGCTCGCCACAACTAGAGAAAGCCCTCGCACAGAAACGAAGACGCAACACAGCCCTAAATAAATAAATAAATAAATAAATAAAACCCTGAAAAACAAACAAACAAACAAAAAAAGTATGTCACTAATGACAGTGCCATTTACAGGAATTGTCAACACATGACACCCCAATATCAGTCTGTGTTCAAAGTCGTCGCTTTCACAGTGATTCAAGTTCAAGCATAGACCTACTTCATTATATCCTCTAGCCAGGGGTCCCCAACCCCCAGGCCCGCGGATCACGACCAGTCCACAGCCTGCAGCAGAAGGTGAGCGGCAGGCGAGCAAGAGAAGCTTCATCTGCCACTCCCCATCGCTCCCCATGGCTCAAATCACTGCCTAAACCATCCGCCCAAACCTCCCAACCCCCCAACCCAGGTCCGTGGAAAAACTGTCTTCCATGAAACCGGTCCCTGGTGCCAAAAATGTTGGGGACCACTGCTCTAGTGTAGTAATGTCCCAAGTACTTAAACGTTGAAATGTATGTTTTATTTTAAGTTTCTTTCATTTTATTTCTCCTTTATATTCAGAGAAAGCATTATATTGGGGAGTTTTTTGTTGGTTTTTGTTTTTATGTAGGTTGGTTGTATGTATCTTTTTTTTTAGTAGATCTTTATTGGAGTATAATTGCTTCACAATACCGTGTTAGTTTCTGTTGTACAACAAAGTGAATCAGCCATATGCATACCTATATCCCCATATCCCCTCCCTCTTGAGCCTCCCTCCCACCCTCCCTATCCCACCCCTCTAGGTCATCACAAAGCACCAGAGCTGATCTCCCTGTGCTATGCTGCTGCTTCCCACTAGCTAGCTATTTTACATTCGGTAGTATAATATGTTGATGCTATTCTCACTGGGCCCCAGCTTCGCCCTCCCCATGTACTCAAGTCCATTCTCTATGTCTGCATCTTTATTTCTGTCCTGCCACTAGGTTCATCAGTACCATTTTTTTTTAGATTCCATATATATATGCGTTAGCACACGGTATTTGTTTTTCTCTGACTTACTTCACTCTGTATGACAGATTCTAGGTCCATCCACCTCACTACAAATAACTCAATTTCGATTCTTTTTATGGCTGAGTAATATTCCATTGCATATATGTGCCACATCTCCTGTATCTTCTTTAATTTCAGGATAATAAGGGGGACTTTGCAAAGTAACAGTTATAAAGAGGGCTTTCAAACAAATTGTTAGAAATGTATAAGTTAATCAGGGAAATGTGAACACAGTGATGAGGGAATTATCATTAATAATCTTTAGATGTAATGTCATATTGGGGTTATTTTTTCTAACAAGAGTCTTTTATTTTAAAAGATTGCATGCAGATAAAATGCTATGATTTGCTTTGAAATAATCAGGGTAGTGGAGTGAGTCAGGTAGAGATGAAACAAGACTCACCACGGATCAATAATTGTTGAGGCTGAGTGATGGGTACATCGGGCTTGTTTTAGTGTTATCTCAACTGCTGTAAATGTTTGCAATTTTTGGTAATAGAAAGGTTGAGTTAAAGGAAAAGGGAGCCTACTGGGTCCAATGAGGTTGAACACCACTGGTTGATAGTGAATTGTATATTCGGTTTTCTTCAGGGCTTAGCCTTTTGAAGTTTAAAAAAAAAGAATTGACTCTTTTGTCTATGTTCTTTTGTATCTTCCTTCAATGAAAGTGGCAAACTGTGCAGGAAGGGGGCGAAAGGTCACTTGGAGAAGGGTGGGGACAGTAGGGGTAGGGGAGACTGGGGAGAGTTTTGGGGGTGGGGAAGGAAACCTTGAAAGATATCCATTGTCCCACTGCACCACCTCTCAGCATCTTCAACGCCCTCCCTTGTTGACTGCAGCAACCTCACTGAGTATGAAGTATTTCAGACCAGCAGCTCTGTGGACAGGTGCGGAGGATCGGCCCCTGTTCCACTCCCAGCCAGACCTCCTCTGGCCCCCAGATTTCTCTTCCTCTCCACTTGTTTCTAATTCTGATTCTCAAAGATGGAACCTACTCTGGGTGCGGGATTCGTTAAGGAGCATGTCCTAGGTTCTAGGCTACAAGCTGGAGGGGACAGGGAACAAGCCAGATGACACCTGCGAACCCCAGTCTGGTAGAGGCCATGTGTGTGCTAAGAAGCTGCTCATGATGGTACACAAAGCAGAAACACTGTCTCCTCAGGTTCTAAGGCTCCGTAAAATTGTAAATATGATGCAAAATTTTTGTACAGAACAACCCTTGCAAGGAGCTCCTGCAGGTGTCCCACTTCCTCCAGAGCCAAAACTGAATTCAATGTAATTCAGTGACTCTTTACCGAATACCTACCCTGTAGGTAAGGCACGTTCTGGCACTGCCTTTTGGAAATATTCTTCCCAAGACCCACCTGTTTTAATTTTCTCCTAGCTCTCATTGCTGTGATCCTTCTCATTTGTGTTATTTGTGTTTCAGCAACTCCTATCCCAGTCAGATCAACATTTAGAGCTGTCTCCAGCCTAACAGAGCTGCCTGCATTCCAGACAATGTCTGGTTCATTTCAAAGTAACATATTATAAAATAAATAGCTAGTGGGAAGCAGCTGCATAGCACAGGGAGATCAGCTCAGTGTCTTGGGACCACGTAGAGGGGTGGGATAGGGAGGGTGGGAGGGAGATGCAAGAGGGAGGGGTTATGGGGATATATGTATACGTACAGCTGATTCACTTTGTTATACAGCAGAAACTAACACACCACTGTAAAGCAATTATACTCCAATAAAGATGTTAAAAAAGTAAAATAAAATCAGTCAAAAAAAACAAAAAACAAAGTAACATTTTAAAAACACTTTCATTAAAACCAGATTTGCAAAACAAACAAATAAACAAAAAAACCCAGAGCAATGTACACCGCCCCCTTCTTTGCCCAGAGACTCATCCTCCCGAGGGCTCCGCAATGGCTCCAGGATCTCCATGCCTGGAGGGAAGAGTCCTGGCGGGCGTCATGACACTGGCGCTTCTTCAGTTGCCCCTCTCAGGGGTATTTGCATTTTGAAAGAGACCGACAGTACCTTGATCCCTCCGGCTTCTCCAGCTTATAACCCTCTCCTGGCCTCACTTTCTTCCTTCCCCAGGACAGCGTCCAGGGGCGGTTATAAGAACCACCTCCTCCTTTGTTTCCTGCCCTTCCATCTCACCTGCCCAGCAAAACCCAGCCCCTAATCAGCCCCACTATTTGCCTAAAGCCTGAGCGGCTCCAAGTCAAGGTCTCCCCGTCCTGGTCTGCCCTCCGTACCCTGCTGCATCAGCAGCTTCCCTCAGCCGCTCCTCTCAGCCAAAAGCCTCACCTTCCTAGTGGAGAAGATGGAGCGAATCAGGAGCCAACAGGTTCAAAGCCTGGCCTCCCCACCGGCACAGCCAGCCAGACGTGAGGTTCTCTTCTTCCTGCACAAGGCCAGCTGCCTCCCAAACCTGGGTCTGAAGCCCTCGCCTCCAGGACCCTTCCCTGGATGCATCCTTCCCATCGCCGACTGCACTGCAGGTTCCAGGCCCCCCGTGCCCTTCCCCGAGCTCCTCTCGTGTCCTCTCTCCTCAGCCTGACCCCCCCACTGGCTTTCACTTCTTTGCTTCCATTTACGCTTAAACCTGGTTTCTGCCCTATCACCTTGCAGAACTGCTTGCACAAAGCATGCCGTGGCCTCGACGGCCGCATCCCCGTCCAGGCCTCATGGATAACAGAGCGGAATTTTTTCCACGTTTCCTGTTGCCCTTGCTGCAGGGCCCCCTCACATCTCCGTACCTGGCCACCTCTGACGCGTCCTCCCACACTTGACTAACATTGCCTTCTGAAAGCTTGCCCTGGACCCCAGGTTCGCCTGTGTGCCCCTCCTCTGGCCCTCACAGAACTGGCGCTCACCCCCATCTTGACATTTATTATATGTTAAACGTATTTCCTGGAAGGCAAGGACCAGGTCTCCTTCACCTGCGTTCCTTCAGGGCCCAGCCCAGGGTCCGGCACAAGGGAAGCCAGGCATCTGCTGCACTGAGCCGAATGTCTGAAGGTGACATTTCCCCAAATGCCCTGGCTTGCTCTGGACACTTAATGGTGACACAGTCTCAAGTGTCTGTCAAAGCTGGATATTCACACTTTGAAACAGGCACATGTGAGGGGTCACCACAGGCTTCAGGAACCACCTCAAATCTGCGCTCAAGTGACGTTCCAGACAGCTTGAGTCCCCACCTCCACGTACACCTTCACCAAGGGTGTGCATGTGTGTTGAGGCAAGCTTGCTTAGCCCGCATTTGAGAGAGCAGCAAAGACCTATCAATTCCCTCTGCTTGTGCCTGAACAGTGCGATTGAGAGTTGACAATCGCATGTTCTATTTCCTCTGCCACCGTCAGGGGTCAAGGAGAGTGGGTAGACCCCATTCATGGACGGAAGAGCCTTCTCCTCTTCCTCTCTGAACGCTCTTAGCACCTTGCTTATTAGCCTCTTGCTCAGAAGAGGCATTCAGTAAATAAAATGAAATTTTAAATCAAAACTATGAACATTCACACCTCATTTTTTTTCTAGCAGCTGGAATTTTCAGGGAATAAAATCATACATATCTTCTAATTAGTGATTAATGAGAGACAGTTCACGATTCTTCCCTGCATTAAAATTGTACTTTAAAATGCAAAATTAGTCAACTCTTTCACTTGGGGAGCAGAGAGGCTTTCTGGAATCCGATCAAGTCCGCCTTCCTCAGTACATTTCCCTGCTAGCAATGCTCTTAGGAATCAAATGTGGTTTATTTCATTTTAAGTCGCTTCTTTTTTCAATTCAGGAAAATGAATGTTGGAGCCAGATAAGAAACTATAGTCTGCTTTCAAGAAGGTTACAAGAAAACTGCATCTTGCATTACTAATCCTTTATCTTCATGTTAACAAAAAGATTACTGACACATTTTTGAATGAAAGAAAATAAAATAGCAAATGCATCTTAGGAAATGTGTAACTTTCATGCGACACACAAATCAGTTGTTAAATATTTTTTAAATGAGGGAAAATGCATAATAAAAATTTTTTTAGAAGTAAAGAAACCAACTTTTGAGGATAGGAGAAAAAAAGAAAAGAAAACTAGTATTGGGAATCATCCTTTCACAGAATGCAGAATATGAATTAAATGATTGGACCTATAACTTCTTAATAGATAACATGTTTCTTAAAAATGATTTCATTGGCCCAAGTAAGTGTTGTTTTGCGAGGGGAAACATTTCAAAAGCTGTCTCTGTGCTTCTCTCCTGCAAGGCCAGACTCCATTTCCCAGAGTCCCTGAAGAAGATTCAGGAAGACTGAAGCCAGCCAGACATATTTATCCAAGACCCTCAAAAATAATATGTGAGACAGAGAGGCAACTCAAACCAATCAGCAGTGCTGACCAAACTCACCGCGCAGCATGGGGTCAGGAGAGGACCACCATTCTTGGCTGCACGGAGACCTGTCCTCACTCTCAGCCACAGGCTGGGAGCCTTCAGCAAGTTTCCTAACCTCTCTGTGCTCAGTCTTCTCCTCATTTGGGGGGGCGGGCAGCAGGGGAGCCATGCTGCACGGCATGAGGGATCTTAGTTCCCCGACCAAGGATGGAACCCGTGTCCCCTGCATCGGAAGCACAGAGTCTTAACCACTGGACCACCAGGGAAGTCCCATCCTCCTCCTTTATAAAATGGAGATAACAATATACCTACCTCAGAGAATTAAATGGTATTTGATAAATTAAATAAATAAATAAATATTGAGGAAACATAACTGCACATGACAAGAGATCGTTGCTATTTTTGAGCAAGGAAAAGAGAGCCTGAGAGGCACAGGTTACAGGGTGGAGGGAGGATGGAGGAGATGATGACACAAAACATGACACAAGCCACTGAAAGAATTCAGAAGATCTGGAGGGACATCTGGTTGAGTGTTTTTGTTTTTCTTTGAAAGTGATAAAAGATGCTTAGTTCCACTTTAAATGTCAGTTTTTCAGCAGTGGCATGATAATAACCTGGTAATAAGAAGAAACACTCATTGATATCAGAGTTGTTCTAAGTACTTTATACATCATCTCACTGGATCCCATAACAGCTCTAGGAGCTAGGTATTAATATTATCCCCAACCAGGATCTTCCCTGGCTGTCCAGTAGCTAAGACTCCGTGTTTCCACTGCAGGGGGCGTGGGTTTGATCCCTGGTCAGGGAACTAAGATCCCGTATGCCACAGGGCAAAACAAAAAAATATTATCCCCAACCAGAGGGTAGTAAGAATTCCTAAGTTTTGATTCTTATTAGAGATGGAAGAACTTACTTAGGTCTCCACCCCATGCAATATACCCATCCTTTTCCAGAGAACTCTGCATGGAAATATCAACTGTTCGTGCTGTTCTGAGGGATGGAAGGGGGAGGGTTGGTGGGGGGGAGGGGGGCAGTGGAAGTAACTACTCAAGGTCCTCCAGAGAAACAGAACCATCAGGATAACTCAAGCAGGCAGGAAGAAAACAAAAAAAGGGCGGGAGGGTACTAATCCTTCCTTCCTCTGCCCTTTTGTTCTATTTAGGCCCTCCATGGATTAGATGATGTCCACCCACATTGGGGAGGGCCATCTGCTTTACTGAATCTACTGATTCAAACACTAATCCAAAAATACCCTCACATACACACCCAGAAGTAATGTTTAATCTGGGCACCTTTTGCCTCAGTCAAATTGACACACCAAATTAACCATCATAGCAGTTGACTGGCAGAGCAGGATTGGGCATATCTGGGTCTCTAGTCGTGCTATCAACATATAGCACAAAATCTGAGCCATACCGCAAATATGACCAGAGCCTCACTAGGTTTACATTATAGAACGGGATATATATATTATTGGTTCTTTTGCTAGGTTACCAAGGCACAAGCCCATGTTCTTAAAGTCGTGGCACTTGCCACAAGCTCCCTAGGAGCAGCAATGCTTATCTCCCTCACTACCTGTGTAAACGCTGAAGCTTTACCCAAAATACTTTTTCAACTCCGGAGAAAATGCTTAGGAAATGAGCAACTAATCATCCTAATACTTCAGATGATGTTATCTTCTTCAATTATTTCCTTACAAAGACGTTCCCAAGGAAACCCCTGAGTGTTCATCATTTGAACTTACATATTGGAGAAAGGTTAAGAGGCCCTTTAATTCTAATTAAATAATTGGTAAACTCCAAGTAGAAAACAACAGTGGAAGAAAATGTATTATGTGTGAGGGAGACACTTAATGAAAAGAGTCCTCTGGAGAAAAAAATAAATAAAACAGGGCAAAGACTTGGGAAACTGAGAAGTTCTGTATAATAAATCACCTTATTTATTGGTCTTGCCAACCTCTTCCTCTGGAGACACCCCTTCCCTCGTTTAAGTGGACCTGGGGGTGGGGGGAGGGGCTGTCAATCACAAGACACTCCTTCCTCATCCCCAATCACGTAAGCATGGGCTTGACATCCAATCTGATCACTCAGAATTTCCACCCATCCCCCAACCCACAGCAATGATTGGGCATGCAACACAGACCAGACAATTAGATTCTTGACAAGGACTTTTCTGGTAGAGTCAGTAAGAAAGAATGTTGCTTGCCTTGGTGGTCGTAGTGATAGGAGGAAGTCAGATTGGGGTCTCCAGCACCCATCTCCCTTGCCTGAAAAGAGTAAAGGGAAAAACATGTCTATGAAAGAAAAGAAGAAAGCCCAGAGATAAACCTACGCACCTATGGTCACCTAATCTATGACAAAGGAGATCAGAATATACAGTGGAGCAAAGATAGTCTCTTCAATAAGTGGTCCTGGGAAAACTGGACAGGTACATGTAAAAGAATGAAATCAGAACACTCCCTAACACCATACACAAAAATAAACTCAAAATGGGTTAAAGAACTAAATGTAAGGTCAGACACTATAAAACTCTTAGAGGAAGACATAGGCAGAACACTCCTTGACATAAATCACAGCAAGATCTTTTTTGACCCACCTCCCAGAGTAATAAGAATAAAAACAGAAATAAACAAATGGGACCTAATTAAACTTAAAAACTTTTGCAGAAAAAAAAAAAAAAAACTTTTGCAGAGCAAAGGAAACCATAAACAAGACCAAAAGACAACCCTTAGAATGGGAGAAAATATTTGCAAACGAAGCAACTGACAAAGGATTAATCTCCAAAATATATAAACAGCTCAAGCAACTCAATATCAAAAAACAAACAACCCAATTAAAAAATGGGTGGGATTCCTGTAATGGCTGCTTCCTGAAAGGCGCTGTCACGTGGAACCTCTTAGCCTCAGCATCCTGAACTGATAGAATTAAACAAAAGCCGCTTTCTTTGGAACCTTCAGCCTTTAAGAACCGATCACCTCAAGATCTCAACATCATGATCTCAGTTTCAACACAATTGTTCCTAGTCCTCTTTTCATTGCTTCTGGTGCTGCCTGTTGTTGAAGCAGTAGAAGCCCGAGATGCAATCGCTCTCTTGTTAGGTGTGGTTCTCAGCATTACAGGCATTTGTGCTTGTTTGGGGGTATATGCACGAAAGAGAAATGGACAGATGTGACTTTGAAGGGCCTCCTGAATCAAACCTTGCCCTGAAAACCTTTGTGCTATTGAGGTTCAGAACTGAGTTTTGGTGTCTGAAAGTTCTCAAGAAACAGTAAATAGGGTAGCTTCAGAGTCTTGGTTATTTCCCTATAAATAGGAACAAATTGATATATTATGTTAAATGGAAAACAAAACGTTTTCTTCACAACAAATAATGCACTGAAAAATGCCGTCTGTAATTTGCATTTGCTAGTTAGAAAGAAGGTCAAAGAAGTGAGATGGCTGAACTTTGCATAATATTTCATAGTTTCAGAATTCTCAATAAGAAGAAGAAAACTCTTGCCCAGAATCCTGGGAAATTGCCACTGTTTAGTTATAATCACTGCCTCCTGCATCACTGAGGAGTCTTTTCTCCATATTTTTAATGCATTTTTGTTTTGTTATCACCCAAGTTAATACTGTACCTAGATATTAAATACAGTTGGTCAAAAATTAAAACTTATCTCTTTGTGGGGGAAAAAGTTTAGAAAATGTATTCGATGTATCTAACGTTGAAATGGAGAAAAGATTTAATGTAAAAAAATACTTTATATTGACATTGAAATGGAGAAAAGATTTAATGTTTAACAAAAACAAAAGAATCTTTATAAACTGCTAACATCTCCATGGTGAGAAGTACTATATTAAATATAAACCCATTATGTAAAAAAAAAAAAAAAAAAAAAAAAGGGTGGAAGACCTAAATAGACATTTCTTCAAAGAAGATACACAGACTGCCAAAGAACACCTGAAAGGATAATCACTAATAATTAGAGAAATGCAAATCAAAACTACAATGAGGTATCACCTCACACTGGTCAGAATGGCCATCAAAAAAACCTACAAACAATAAATGCTGGAGAGGGTGTGGAGAAAAGGGAACCCTCCTGCACTGTTGGTGGGAATGTAAATTGATACAGCCACTATGGAGATCAGAATGGAGGTTCCTTAAAAAACTAAAAATAGAGCTACCATATGACCCAGCAATCCCACTACTGGGCATATACGCTGAGAAAACCATAATCCAAAAAGACACATGCACCCCAATGTTCACTGCAACACTATTTACAATAGCCAGGACATGGAAGCAACCTAAATGTCCGTCAACAGAGGAATGGATAAAGAAGATGAGGTACATATATACAATGGAATATTACTCAGTCATAAAAAGGGACGAAATTGGGTCATTTGTAGAGACATGGATGGACCTAGAGACTGTCATACAGAGTGAAGTAAGTCAGAAAGAGGAAAACAAATATTGCATATTAATGCATATATGTGGAATCTGCAAAATTTGGTATAGACGATCTTATTTACAAAGCAGAAATACAGACACAGACATAGAGAACAAATGTATGGATACCAAGGGGGAAGGTAGGGCTAGGATGAATTAGGAGATTGGGAATGACATATATACACTATTGATACTATGTATAAAATAGATAACTAATGAGAACCTACTGTACAGCACAGGGAACTCTACTCAGTGCTCTGTGGTGACCTAAATGAGAAGGAAATCCAAAAAAGAGGGGGTATATGTATACGTATAGCTGATTCACTTTGCTGTACAGTACAAAGTAACACAATATTGTAAAGCAAATATACTCCAATAAACAAAATTTTAATAAAAAAATAAAGAAAAGAATGAGGTCAAGAGAAAAAAGAAGCAAAGCTAAGAAATTGCATCAGAGAAAGTTCTGTTGACAGCTCTTGGTCACCTGGATCCAACTGAGCCTGGCTAGATCTCTCTCTAGACTTCCCAGTTAAAGGGACCAATAACTTCCCCAGTCCCTTAAGCCAATTTGATTATAGTTTCCCTTGCTTATAACTGAAAGACTGCGAAGTAATCAAGGATCTTTCTGCTACCAGGCAAAGATGAACTTATCAGGACAAGAAAGACCCTACACCCAGGAATTTTCTGAATATAATGTCCTATTGAAATAGCAATAAACCACCTTTTACAGATGTCCAGTGCTATCCATCTAAGTATCGTTTTTTCAGATATAACTGATAGGTAACATTGTATTAGTTTTAGGCATACAACATACTGATTTGATATATGTATACTTTGTGATCACTACAGTAAGTTAATATTCATCACCACCATAGTTAGAATTTTTTTTCTTGTGATGAGAACTTTTAAGATCTACTCTCTTACCAACTTTCAAATAAACAATACAGTATTGTTAACTATAGTCGCCATGCAGTACATTACATCCCCAGGACTTATTTATGTTATAACTGGAAATTTGTACATTTACCCCAGACTTCTTATTTCTTGTCCTTTGATAATAGTCATGCCTAACAATTGTAAGGTGATAACTCACTCGTTATGGTTTTGACTTGCATTTCCCTGATCATGAGTGATGTTGAGTACATTTTCATGTACCTATTGGCCATCTGTATGTCTTACGTAGAAAATGTCTATTCAGTTCCTCTGCCCATATTTTAATCAGATTCCACCAAAATATCTTATAGTCATATACTACTCCTCACTAATGGGCTCAAGTGTGAGGTTTATGGCTGCTTAAATTTAGAGAAAAAATGAAAAAAAGATTCTATAGGATCCCCAAATGTCCTTCTAGAGGGAAATTGCAAGAGCCAGGTGTTCTAGAATGTCTCCTTCACAACCGGTCAGAGACTTTCACTCAGTGTCCAATCCTGCTTTCCCAAGTGAATGAGTTAAAGAAGAAAAGGAGCTGGCCCTAACTGGCACCTGTACTCTGCCAGACACTGCTGAGTGTTTGACACGTGTCATCTAATCTCATAGCAAGCCTGTAAACATAATAATTACCCCGATTTTACAAATGAAGAAACCAAGACTCAGAAAGGTTTAGTAACCTTGAAAGATTTAGTAAGCTTGAAAGTGACCCCTATCACTCACACCTCTTTGTCCAGTACTAATCCAAAGCCCCATCCCATCACACGTGGCCCAAGAAATGCAGTTCTAACAGGTTCCCAGAAAGCAGAGAGCCAGTGATATTTATGAACAGCAGCAATGACTACCATATTTGGTATAGATACTTGTGCATGACGGGTCCATGTGAGGCAAAGACATGAGGAGAAGATAGATATGGAGAGAAAACAGAGTCTAGAAATCAGACCAGCAAACATGCAAACATTGATTGCATGTTAAGCTTTGTGCTAAGCCCTGGGGCTTCAAAAATGAATAATATAGTGTCTCTGGCTTCAAGAAGTTCATGGTCTGATGACAGTAAATGATGCATGTTATAAATTTGTATGTTGAAGCCCTAACCCACAGTGTGGCTGTTTTGGAAGATAAGGCCTTTAAGGGAGTAATTAAAGTTAAGTTAGGTCGTAAGGGTGGGGCCCCAATTCAAATACCTGGTGTCTTTATAAGAGGAAGAAGAGCTACCTGAGCTCTCTTGTTCTCGGTGCATGCACACAGAGGAAAGGCAATGTGAGGACACAGCAAGTTTGCAGCCATCTGCAGACCAAGGAGAGACATCTTACCAGGAACTAACCTTGGAACCTTGATCTTTGGCATCCAGCCTCCAGAACTGTGAGAAAATTCATTTCCTTTGTTTAAGCCACCCAGTCTCTGGTATTCTGTTATGGCAGCCAAGCAGGCAATACAGTGCATAAGCAGATAATTATAATGTGATGTAGTAAGTACAATGATAGATATCTACACATGGGCACACAGGAGAAGAGGCTCCTTCAGTGATTAGAACATAATAGTGTTTTACCATAGCCACAGGTCACCCCCAATTCTGTGTCCTAGTGCATAACCCAGGGGCAGGGCCCTGCCTCTACTTGGAGGAGAAGATTCAGGAGCGTTGGGTAGCTTCAAGAATCAGTCATGGCCTAGCAGCTCCTCTCACATGGCCCAAGGCAGGCCCCATGCAAGAAGATGCTCAAAAGTCTACCTCCTTAAGGATGAGTGTGAAAGAGAATATGCTAAGGCTGATACTACTACCTACTGCCCCACTATCCTCTTTGGTCATCAGCCTCCTCTCACCAAAGCCCTAGGAAGCAATGATTTTCTGAAATACCCAAGAATTCCACTTTATATTGGATAAAAGCTATACACTGAATAATCACAATTCATGGAATGTGATCAAAAAGTATTTCTATTTTGTCTTTCTATATCCCTTTAAAACATTTATTCAGCAGAGTAAGTATTTCTACTCCTGTATAAAACTCACTGTTCCCATGACTTTTCTAATGACTTATAGGAAAAATCCTACAGACACAGTTTCAAAAAGGCAGTTAGAATGTCCAGTCACACGTAATAGTCAAATCTTATAACTTGATTCAAAGTTCAGCTGGTCTTTCTCTCCCCAGCAATGACTTACTACCTGGGAAGAGGAGGTTGTTGACTTCCATCTTTCTTACTCACCTTCTCTCTCATTCCTCAGCTGCCGTTTCTGACACTGCAAGATTGAGGGCTCATGGAGGGAAGAGTGAAGGGAACAGGAAAGCTGTTACTTGACTGGCTCTGTCCTGAGCTCCATAGTTACGACTTCATGGTGCTTGATTCTCTGATCCTACCCTGAATCTCTTGGGAAGCACTTTCACAAATTATTCAGAGATCCCCACTGATTTCTCACCTACAGTTTCCTTGACCCAGGCAAACCCATTTTCTAGTACAATTAGTCATTTCCTGTGTCCACAGTCCCTGGGCAGTCCACCTCCAGTTTTTGTCAGGTGGGTCCCATTGACCCTCCAAAAGTCCCTACTGGATGGGACTCAGCTCTTTCACACACATGGAGCCATCTAGCCCTTAGGGACACTCATGCCTCTTTGCCCTGACACAGCATGATCCCTTGGAATCATCCACCAGCAGTTAGCCAGCCCATCTCTCATCCATTCAAGATTTACTCGGTGGGAGTCAGACACCAAGCCACTATGTCCTCTATTCTGTGGAGGTCATGGAAACCCTCTGGGTAGTCCCATTAAATGCCCCTCTCTAAGCTTGAGGCAAAGTCAGGTATGACTCACCCCTCCCATCGTGAGGATAGGAGCTACTCACAAAGCTCTCTCCAAAGAACTTCTCTTCACAAATTCTCTCTAATCTCCAAAAACCCAACTGTTTCCACTCCTGATGTGAATGTATATTTAAGAGAGAGAAAACTAGTTTTTTTAATATTTTTCTCTGCAAATTAGCATCATGAATGGGCTCCCTGCTATGGTATCTGTCACCCATTGTCTTTGAGTGTCAGCTAAAATTTCCATTTTAATATTCAGTTAGACTGTGGTGGGCAGAATTGCCTGTGTTCCTAAAGAGTCCCAGCCAGGTAGCTGGGGATTTTAAACAAGACCCCCCATGGGACCCAAACCCATGCTCACTACTGAATTAACATCACAGAAACACCCCTTTTCCTCTATTAGGTTTCATTCAAGGAGTTCATTCTGTCTGTTCTCTTCATTCTCTTTGATCTCATTCTTCCTAATTTCAAAGCATTTGGATCCAAGAAACAAAGGCTGATGCCTGTGTCATTCAAACCAGCCAACTCAGAGCATGTGTTCTGGCCACAATGTGATAAGATTGGAACTCATAAGATAATTATGACCCCACTCAAAAAGACCCATGACTTGGAAATTTATAAAAGACATTTCTAAATAACTCATGGAGCAAAGAAGTCACAACAAAGTATGGAACATTTAACAAAAAAATTGAATGATGGAAAAGCTACATATCAAAATTTGTGAGATATACCTAAAGAGGTACTTAAAGGAAATTTTGTAGTCTTGAATG
Source organism: Mesoplodon bidens (assembly GCF_964165515.1). Taxonomy (NCBI): domain Eukaryota; kingdom Metazoa; phylum Chordata; class Mammalia; order Artiodactyla; family Ziphiidae; genus Mesoplodon; species Mesoplodon bidens. Next base: position 142,232,128 of record NC_138161.1, read on the forward strand.
CATATTTTTAAAAGAAAAAAATTGAAAGGTGACAAAGTGAGCATCCATCACAAGAAGTTGGGAAAAGAAACAAGTAAAATCAAAGAATAGAGGGACAGAAATAATAAATAAAATTAATAGTAATAAATAAAAGAAACATTATAAACAGCAATAAAATAAAGAAATCTCTGGCAAGACTGATCAAGGAAAAAAAGAAAAAGAGAAAGCCCCCCACCAAAAAAATAAAAATTAAAAAAAAACTTTAAAGGACCCAACTACAGATTCAGTAGATATGTAGACAGCAAAAGGAAATGCTACAGAAAATGTTATGCCAGTCAATTTGAAGTTTGAGATGAAATGAAAGAGACAAATTGCCAAAATTGTCTAAAGAAGAAACAGAATGCTGGATTAGAACCATAATTAGTAAAAGCACCAGACCCTGACAGTTCTATCATTGTTTTATCAAACTTTCAAGAAGTAGATAACTCCTACCTTATCAAAATGTCCCAAAAAGTAAAGAAAGAGTAAAGGTGCCCCAACTTATTTTACAAAGTTTGTATTAACTTGATACCAAAACAGGACAAGATTATGAGAAGGAAAAATTATAGGTCAATCTCATTTACAAGCAAAGATGAAAAATATTAAATAATATATTAGTAAAATGAATAAAGAAAAGTATGAAAAAAATTGGCCATGACTGAATGGAGTTTGTTCCAGTTCAAAAGGTTGTTCTAACAGTTAAAAATCTATTAACTGCTTCACAAAATAAGTTATCTAAATGGCCAATAAGCATGTAAAAAAGTGCTTAATATCATTAGTCATCAGAGAAACAAAATGCAAATTAAAACCACGATGAGATATTACTTCATACTCATCAGGAAGGCTAAAATTAAAGACTAACAATACCAAGTGTTGACATGGATGTGGAGCAACTGGAATTCTCACACATTGCTGATAAAAAAATGATAAAACTACCTTGGAAGGCTGTCTGGCAATTTCTTATAAAATTAAATATAAACCTATATTTTATTGACCAGAATTATGTCCCATGTCACAATTACATAATGAATATAATGAACTATTATTATAAAATAATTAATCTTAATATTAATTTTCTACTCATACTGTATATGAATGTTTGTATATGAATGTTTGAAGTATATATAACCAACAAATGAGTATTATCAGAATATGTAAAGAAAGATACAAGAATAGTCCAATAGAAATAGATAATCAATTCTCTAGGGAGGAAACTCAAATGGCCAATAAACATATGAAATGAAGCCCATGGTCATGATTAGGAAAGTGTAAATTAAAACAACAAAACTCACCAAATCATCAAACTGTCCATCAAACAAGTGGGGATAAGGCCATTCCAGGTAGAAGCAACAGCATGTGCAAACACATCTAACTCTATGAGAACATTTATACCCCCATTTGTGTTTCTGTCTGAAGAGAGCAGCAAAAATTTTACATGCAAGTAAACATCAAATCTGGACACTGAAACACTTTTCTCTGCATCCCCTGGCACAAACCCACATGAAAGTCCAGTGGCTCAGCAAATAAAGGCTCTCCAATCCCAGGTATTCTTAGGATTCTGGTGGCTCTTTCTCCTGGGGTGTGGTTACCTCTTCCTACACTAACAAGTGAGTTCCAAGCCACTCATCCATTTGTCCTGCGGGGTGAAAACACTCCTTTAGATGTTCCTGAATCAGACAAAACCAGCAGTTGGGATTACTTCCTGCCTTCCTCTTGCAAAGGTGACCCCTTCCTACACTAGCTCCAGGAGCATCTGACCTTTGGAGGATCCTTGCGCCATGTCCTGCGTGCTGACCTTTTCTGGCATAATAGCATATTGTAGCTGAGGCTATACTACCTCAGAAATCCAAAGCACTGATAAAAATTAGTTGTAAAAAAGTAGAAAGCATCAAGGGGAAAGTAAAATCATTACACGGCTCAATGTGTGCCCAAACAGCAAAAATATTCTCCCATTGTCTACTTTTTATATTATTGTCCTTATTTATTTGATAAATGCAGGTTTTCTACACTTCAGTGAAATTTTCCTAGTTAACAAAAAGAAGTGCAGGTAAGCGTGGAAATGAAAATATTTGCCTCAAGAAATGGAGATGGGGGGACGATGTGTGATTTGGGGAACCACTTAACGTATAGTGAGATAAGAACAAAAACATTAGAGGCCTAAATAAAACCCTGAGGTGGAAGCAAGGACAGCAGGATTGGCTCTGCCTGGCCGGGGGGAGGGGAGGAACAGACAGCGTCACCCCCAGATAAGGTGACGAGCTCCTTTGCCTGCGGAGCCCAGTCCTGTGTGGAGTTGGTTGTAAGAATGGAAGGAACAGCCCACAATGGGGATTAACACAGTAACTCACCCACTGAACTAATTATATCTTGTCTGAACGTTAAGGGTCATAGGGTCAGGGGCAAAACTAAGATTCATGCATCAGTGAGACTCTCTCTCTCTCTCTCCCTCTCTCTCTCTCCCTCTCTCTCGCTCTCTCGCTCGCTCGCTCTTCTTTTAGAAGTAAATAGCAACAGCAGGAAAAATACAAAAGGAATAGGTTTTGAAGGCCAAGTTGAAGAGCAGAAAGAAAATGAGGTAAGGTAGCTATTGTAAGCAAGCACATTAAGGTAATGTGTGTACAGGAGTATGAAAGCTGCTGGAGGGTTTTCACTTCATGCCCCTCTAAGCAGAAGGCCTGGTTGGGGGGCGGTGGGGGGGTGGGGGTGAGCACATTCTAGGGGAATGTCCCCTGGGGAAAGCTGAGAGTGACCGTTCAGGCCTCACCAGTCCATCACTTCTCCCAAAATCAGAATCAGCGCAGACGAACCACGTGAAGCAAGGCCATGTTTCTCAGCTTCTTTACATTAGCATCCCCCTACGGAATCATTTTAGGTATTTTTCCCTAATTGTCCCCCATTAGATTTCAATGCCAAAGATACGCTGTGTATCTGTTTATGTAATGCATGCATCTCTGTGCTGTATAGGTAAAAAGAGTCAGCCTTGTTTTGCCTCCCAAGAACATTTTTCAACCCCTTGAGGGTGATGTGTTCTTCAAGGATGCACAGCCAAGGCCCATTAACCCTCTTCCTCCAGCTTGCCTCGGATGGCTTCCTATAACCACAATCAATAGATTAAATTAAATTCTATTTCTATAGAACATGTAGAACAGGCAAATTTGCCAGGAAGAGATTTATTATCCTGAGCTAATGACTGCAGTCCACAAGGGCACTGACATACATCCAGTGGCAAGTAACAGAATTGCAGGAATACAGGTGAAGTGGAGAGCCAGCTCTAAAGTGGTTTTGTGTGAGTCACAAAAATCTCACACATGCAGGTCTCTCCCCTCCTTGAAAATCACTCCTAGAGTCTATATTCCACGTAGCCTTACCAGCCAAGACGATTGTGTCAGACTTTCTGAGTCACAGTTAGTGGTGTGAAATAAAAATACATTTTACTTTTATAAAATTTTCCAAATTCAAACCATCACATAAAATTTAATGTATTTTTTTTCAGGCCATATTGTCTCAAAATCCTGATATAGCATCCTAGAGGTGGGGGCAGAGTATCCGTTTGAAAATCACTCTCCTGGAAAAAAAATTGACTTAATGATTGTGAGGCAAACATCTCAGAGTTAGCTTGAAAAAACTGGGTAAAGTCACCACACAGCCCATTGGTTCCCAAAGCGTCCATCCACTTGCTTGACTCAGTGAAATCTTTCCAAATTGGTTTAGAGGGTGATAATAGTTGCCATCATAGTTACCATCATTCCAGTAACCTAGAGGTAAGTGTTGCTGTTGTTCCCATTTTCCAGCTGTGCAAAATGAAGCTCATGCAAACTGAGGCCCATACCTGGTCCAAGCCCACAAGGCTAACGAAAGAGGTGGAGTTGCAATTCAAATGCAGCTCAAATGACCCCAAAGCCCGCATTTAACCACAGCAGAGTCCCTCCCTTTGTGTAGGCAAAGCCTTGGTAGAGAGGATTGTTAAATGTCCAGCAGAAATAATTCTGCTAAAATAGGAGCTGTGTCACTCAACTTTGTGGGCTTTTGAAAAATTTAGACCATAGCGCCATCCTTCTAAAACCAAGCAGATTGGAAAAGCCACTGTGAAGATTTGTTTTCGAATCTGAGGGTGTGCTCAGAGCTCAGCAGACAATGAAAAATCATCCCTCGCTCTACCCTTTGACAATCGGTGCGCGCAACTCCTGCTCTCTATCAACTTCCCGGCTCCAGCCGGCTCGCAGGGCTCTCTACTTTGCATGCGACTGCACAGAGGCAATTTATTTTCTCATTGGAAATGGTGATGCCGAGAGAGCAGAGCCGTGTCACACATGGGGGAGCCACCACTATAGGGAACAGAAGCTCCTTCCAGCTTGGCTTAGCTGCCATCTTTTAGTGCCTTGATAGCAGCGAGAATGGTGCGTACCCAATCCCTGTCTCAAGCAGGATTGAGAGTGTCTCAAATCCCTGCCTTCTTAGAGAGAATAATGGCCAGGGTTCGTGGGGGAGAAAGGGAGGGGAACCTCTCTCTTGAAACTCTGACTATTGGGCTCCTTAAAGGTGGATTAGCATTTCAGAGATTTATTCAGTTTCTTGGGTAGAGAAGCTGACTCACAGATACTATAAGTTTGGGTGTGATAGCTTAGAGCTAAATCTGTGTCCTTAAGCAGAATCTCAAACCAGTAATTTTGAGAAGGCATAATGGAGTGCTGTGATAACCCAAAACTCCATAAGTAATGAAGTGACACACACCCCTTATCCAAGAGTCAAGCATCAAACACCCTCAGCCATCCAGAGCATCTGGAAACACACCAGTATCCCCTGCAGTTACCCCACACAGGCAGAAATTAAAAAGCCAGGGAGAGCCTAAGAGTGAAGATTACAGGAAGAATTACATGATTGGTGGGTTTGCAATGACAGGAGCTCCTTCACAGGTAAGCACTGGCTCTAAAACTCAAGTGCCATTAAGAGCAAAAGGAAGGAATGGGGAGAAAATGAGAACACACAAAACCCAAACCCTAGAGAATCATACTAATAGTAGCACTGTCCAGTAGAAATACGTGAGCCTCAAATGCAAGCCACATGTGCAATTTTAAATTTCCTAATACCCACACTACAAATAAAAAGGAACAGGTAAAATTAATTTCAATGATTCATTTTACTTAACCTAATATATCCAAGATATCCTTTCAACTTATAACCTACATTTTTTAATTATTGAGATTTTTACATTCTATTTTTTATACTAAGTCTTCAAAATCCAATGTGTATTTTACACTTACAACACAGCCCAGTTTGGACTAGCCACACTTCAAGTGCTCAACGGCCAAATGTGGTCCACAATCTCCCACCCTGCCATACAGGCCTACACACACACACACACACACACTACACTTGATTCTCCCTCTTCTCCTCTTTCCTAAGCATGTTTGACTTTCAGCCCAGGGACCATGTGTGCATTTGGTGTCCTGCACAAATCTGAAGGCTTTTTGCCCTCTGTCCTTTCTGGTCATTTATTACAGATGCATCAAAACACTGATCCCAAGAGGTCCCCACTTTTAGCACTTCTCTATCCACGCGGCGCCAATTTATCCCTAACCTTGTTGATTGTCTCTGGGCCCGGTTCTTCTCTTGGATAAAAACGGCTTCCTCAGTTCCATGGAAACAGCTTTCAATGTTAAATGCTATCAGAGATCTATTGTTTCGTGAGTTTTTTTTTTTTTAAGCTTAAGCAGTTACCTGCATCACACCCACACAACTTTTTTGACACCCTCACCAAAAAGGAGCAAAAAAGAGAATATATATATATATATATATATATATATATATATATATATATATGATTAGTGAGGCACAAGTTCTCATTCTAGAAACCAGTCTCCCTGTGTGACAAATTATTTTACACTCTCTGGTGAATCTATTTCAAGTTTTCTAGGTGTCCAAGGAACACAGATCAGCCTAAGGTTTTCAGCGTCTTTTGGACTTTCTGATGGATGATTATTTAGAAGCTGAATTCCCCTGCTTTCACTGGGAAATTTTGCACCACAGACAAAGAGCTCCATTTCCTTAGAGGAACAATTTCCTTAAAGGAACAATTCTTCTGGGTTAAAAAAATTTTCAAGATAAATTCCTGTGTTATTTAATAAAAATTCCAAATAGCCTGTCATGGATCACAGAATTCTTTGAAATTCGTTTATTTTAATGGAGGTTAGCATTTTAGCTGTTCATAAACTATTGGGGAGGGAGAGGCAAAAAGATTGAAATTTTCACCATCCAAACAAGCATTTTTAAACAATTCAAAAGAGTCTTAAAATCACATGACTCTATTAAAGCTCTTTCAACTCATGGATATTATTTATACACGTAGATATGTTAGCATTGCAGAAATAAAAGCAGAGAAGCTCTAGACATGCTTCAGTCATTTGAAAAACAAAAACCAAGTATTACCATTTAAGTGGCTCTTGGACAATTTAAATATATTGAATAGAATTTCATCTTTTCCCTAGAAGCAACCCAGGATAAGACCACAGGAAGAAATGTTCTATTTCAGCCCTTCCTGACCTGTGCTCTGAGGAGTAGAAACTGAAGGGATTATCTTCACTTAAAGCCTGGAGAAAGACAGACATTGTCTTCAAAGAGAGGGGCCTCTTCACCCACAAAGCTTTAGGGGTCTGGAGGCAAAACACAACCTGTACTTCAGAGGAGAAATTTTAAGTCCCTTTCTAAAATCTTTTAAAACGGGTCTAGTTCAACAGCGGGTAGATTTTGTTTTGTTCTGTAATTTTCATACTTTGCTACCGAGACTATAAATGAATCTGTAACCCTCTGTTGGTGAGTTCATCCTTTCTTCTTTTCCTCCTTGCCCTCTTTAGATCTCTCTCCTTCCCTTTTATGCCCTATTTGCAGGTAGTATTCTGTTGAATTCATGCCTTGGGAAAGTAGCAGCATACTTTTGTCTTTGGCGCCCTCTTATGGTCACTTCTTTTTTTTTTTTTTTTTTTTTTTTGCGGTACGCGGGCCTCTCAGTGTTGTGGCCTCTCCCGTTGCGGAGCACAGGCTCCGGACGCGCAGGCTCAGTGGCCATGGCTCACGGGCCCAGCCGCTCCGCGGCATGTGGCATCTTCCCGGACCGGGCACGAACCCGTGTCCCCTGCATCGGCAGGCGGACTCTCCACCACTGCGCCACCAGGGAAGCCCGGTCACTTCATTTTTATAACAGCATCTTGGAGCGTTTTGGTGAGGAGTAAAGGAACTGTGCAATTTTAAGACTGAAAAGCCATGAATACATTCACTTTAATATTTTTCCATGGAATGCCAATAAACCACTCATCCAACCAATCAAGGACAACACCCCAAACCCAAACAGGCCTGAGGGGTACCCCTTCTACCTTAGGTGATGCTCCTGCCGTGCACAGGATGTGACATTTCCGTGGTGTTAGCTGTTATCCAAGTCCCATAGACTGATGCTAGCTTCTTCACCCTTCCATATTTCTCAGTCAGCCCTGTCTCAGAAATTTTCTTCCACAGGGGCCCAAAGCCTTTGCATTCACAGCAGCGATGCTCTTCCTGGTGAAACACACAAATCCTATGTAATGAGCAAGTGTGCTGGTCCCACTGTGTCCAGCACCGTCCCTGGAGCACACTTATCCCCGTCTCACACTAATCCACCAGCAGACCGCACACCCCCTTCAAGCTGCAGCTGAAATCCTATCTCCTCTCACCTCCCAAGATGGGCATGGCCGCACCTTATCTCACAGCCCCTCCATCCTTCATACACATCTCCATAATGGTAATTAGCGAGTTGCACACTTTCCAAAGTGAGTTCTGGAGAATTCACTTCCCATTCCCTGAGCTGCTCCGTGGAAAATAGGGTTCTGTGAAAAAATACATCTGAGCTATGGAGCATACTATATTCCCTTCTTGAATAGTATGCACAGAACTATACTTGGGAAAACAGTGCTTTTCTGTCACATTGGCAGAACTGAGTCACCTGTGAGGAGACATATCTCTGCATCCCGGGGGCAGAACTGGCAGGACTTAGGGGAGTCTTCACTTACCTGCTGTCACCTTTCCTCTCTGGGAGGCCAGCCCTCTGTGGGACATTCCTAGCCTCACCGAGAGCTCAGAGAACCCCGCTGTCAGACTCCTCAAGGCCACCTCATGTCTAGGTGGCCAGGAGCTGACTCTCTTGCCAACTGTCTGGATTCCTGATGCCCTGTCCCCACCCCCTTGCTGTCTACGCAGACATCAGAAACTTGCTCGACCCTGGGTCTTTGCCACAGGATTTCCTGATTCCTCTGTTTGCCGGGGTGGGCCCGCCCACGGGCCTCGGCTTGCAGGCTTCTGCCTGGTCACTGCCCCACCATCCCTGTCCTACCCTCATCCACGTGCCATAGCCACTCAGCCCCCTGGCAGAAAACACCTCTTTGGGGAGAACAAAATAGCATCTTAGTCAATGTTATCTCCCAGTACCTCCAGAATCTCCCCACTTCTTTCTGACCCCACATCACAAGTTTAGGCCACCTCATCTCTCCCCTGGGTGATGACAGCTTCTCCCTTGCCTCCATCCTTTCCCCCATCCACTCAAAGCATTCTTTTTAAAAGGCAAATCTGATCATGCCACTCTCCTTACAAAAACTTGCAGTGCCTTCTTGTTGTGTGGATCAAGACCAAACCCCTCCGCAGCTGATGCTCTGACGAATCCTCCAGCCACATGGAAGTTCTTCAGGTTCTTAAAATACCACTTTTCTCCCTGCCCAGAAGACACTATTCTCCCTGTCTGGAGCTCTCTTCCCTCTGACCTTCACATAGCTCACCCCATCCATTCTTTCCTCTCATATAAACCTCACCTCCCCCCGAGGCCTGACTCACATGACCCCTTGGATTAGGGTCTGTACCCCCAGAGGCTCTCATTACCCCCTGCACACCGTCTGCTGTAAAACTCATCTCACTTTAAGTAAGTAACTGCTTCATGTATTCTAATTTGTTAATGTCCATCTCCCCCACTCAGGACAGACATTAGGGCCACAGAGGCCAGGTCTATCTGGCTCACCTCTCCATCTCCAGTACCTAGCACTGGGCCTGGTACATGGCAGTGTTCAATGAACATTTGTTGAATGATGGGAATTCCTTGGCTGTCCAGTGGTTTAGACTCCATGCTTCCACTGCAGGGGCCATGGGTTTGATCCCTGGTCAGAGAACCAAGATCCCACAAGCTTCACAGCGTGACCAAGAAAAGATAATTAAATAAAACTTCAATTAAAAAAACTTTGTTGAATGAATTTTGGATCATGCAATTTCCATATACTCACATATTATGCACTTTTCCCCCAACAATAGTTTTATGCATTTTATGCCATTTCAGCATGAAGCCTCCTTAGATATCACACCAAATCAGCCATTTCTCTGTGCTTCCTGAAGGTAACTGACTTCTCTGTCCCAAATTTGAACCAAGCCTGAAATGAACTGAATTGTACATCACTGGAAGGGTCTTTCTCTTACACATTATCAAATACCCCTCCAACAGGGGGTAAAATTGTGGTAAGAATCTTTTTCATGTCTAACACTCCAGAGTTTCCTAAGTGCTCTTACATGTATCATTGCACAATGTAAAATCACATTATTCTTGCATTATTATATATATATATATAATTGCAAAGTACTGTTTTTAAGTGGAGTTTCCTTGGGATCTCAAAATTACTCCTCACTTGTACCAATACAGGTAATCAGATCATTAAAAAGCCCCTGGGGGGCTTCCCTGGTGATGCAGTGTTTGAGAGTCCGCCTGCCGATGCAGGGGACACGGGTTCGTGCCCCGGTCCGGGAAGATCCCACATGCCGTGGAGCGGCTGGACCCGTGAGCCATGGCCGCTGAGCCTGCGCGTCCGGAGCCTGTGCTCCCCAACGGGAGAGGCCACACAGTGAGAGGCCCGCGTACAGCAAAAAAAAAAAGTTAATGGTCACTGACAGCTTTACTTTTCTAAGACAAAATTAATCTACCAAAGTGGTATAAATAGCAAAATCTGGACTATTTCATTGAGATGAATGGGTTTGGGAACTGGAAAGACTTGGATTTAAATACCAATGATACCACTTTGTAACTATACGACATGCAACAAGCTGTTTAATCTCAGAGATTCAGCCTTCTATAAAATGAGAATAATACCATCTACTTCACAGAGGTGTTCTGAGGATTAAGTGAGAATATGTGTAAATCACCTAGCATGGTCCCTGGCCAAGGTATCCAATAAATATCTGTTCCTTTCCTAATCCATAAGAAGAATGCTGGATTTGTGGTAGGTTTGTATTGCATCAACCTAATCGAGCTAGAACTACATTTTCCAAAACTCCCTTCCCTGCATAATCCTGAGTTAGCAAAAGACATTTTGCTGGAGATTTGGAAGATGGGAGGGAAGCAGCAGCTATATTGCCTATACACAGTAAACAAGTAAATATAAATAAACAGGCTGTAGTAAGTGAAATGGGGAGATCTGATAGGAAATAAATGGAGAGGAGGGAACATGAAATTACCATTTTACACAGGATAGTCTAAGAAATCCCCTCTGAGGAAGTAACATTTGACCCCTCATCTTGATGCCTCAAAGATAAGCTGACAGCCCAGCTAAGAGCTGGGAACAGACAGCCCAGGCAGATACAATAGCAAATGTAAAGGGTGCAAGACAGGTCAGAGCTTGGCTGGCTTGAGAAACAAAAAAGGGCCCCGCATGTCCCTGGTATTTGAAGTAAAACAGAGAATGAATGGCACAAGGGGATGGTGGAAATCTGGGCAGAAGCCAGACCATGTAGGGCTTTACTAGGCCACATCTTTTTTATAAATGTGGATTTTATTCTAAATGTAAGGACCCCACTGAAGGGTTGGGTTTAGGGGATGACATGATGTGACATCTCCTTTTCATGTTTTTCTAAAGATCACTTGTTTTATATCTTTTAGATTGCCAAATATTTTTTAAGTCAGCATCAAATGTTGAAGAATATAGGGAAACAAGAACATTCAGAGTGCTGGTGGCAATGTACTGCCATGTTGAAGAGCAATTTCACAGTTTCAGGTAAAATTGAAAATATATTACCACAGGATCCAGCACTTTCATTTATTCCTGGTATCTGCCAGAGGAATTCTGGAATGTTACATAAGAAGATATGTCCAAGAATGCACAGAGCAACACTCTTGCCAATAATAAGACCGTGAAGTACTGGTGGATGAATAAATAAAATGAGGTCTATCCATCTAATGCAATCCTATTCAGTAAGTAAAATAAATGAGCTTGATCTATATCAATATATAAATATATATATAAATTTTCAAAAATTGCAAAATAATACTAGACAACAATGCTAGACATCAAATATAAATATGGGGAATAAAAGTATAAAATGTATATGTATAACAGATTCACTCTGCTGTACACCTGAGACTAACACAACATTGTTAATCAACAATACTCCAAAAAAAAATTTTTTTAAGTATAAAATGTGGACAAGAAAGACATACACCAAGCTCATCATAGTGGTTTCATCAAGGAAAGACAGAAAGGGAGGATGAGTGACATTAGCAAAATGGCCAAATAAGATAGCCCTCACTTGTATCCCCTCTTAACAAAAATAACTTAATTTGGAAACCATCCACAGACAAACTGCCTTTGTGGGAGACCAAAATCAGAGAAGAACAAATTAGTCTCTGTTTGCAGATGACATGATATTATATATAGGAGACCCTAAAGACTCTACCAAAAGAACTGTTAGAACTAATCAACAAATTCAGTAAAGTTGTCAGATACAAAATTAACATACAGAAGTCAGTTACATTGCTATACACAAACAAAAAAATATTTGAAAGAGAAATAAAGAAAACAATCCTGTTTCCAATAGCATTTCTGTACACAGAAACCTATAAGACTTTGATGAAATACATTGAAGAAGACACAAATAAATGGAGGATATACTGTTTGTGGACTAATAGAATTAATATTGTTAGAATATCCATACTACCCACAGCCATCCATAGATTCAGTGTAATCCCTATCAAAATTCCAATGGCATTTTCCACAGAAATAGAAAAAACAATCCTAAAATTTGTATGGAGCCACAAAAGGCCCCAAATAGCCAAAAGCAATCTTGAGAGAGTATAAAGCTGGTGGTATATGTCCTGATTTTAAACTATACTACAAAATTACATCAATCAAAACAGTATATTACTTGAATTAAAAAAGACACATAGACCAATGGAACAATATCAAGAACCCAGAAAAGAACCCATGCATATTTGGTCAATAATATTTGACAAGGGAGCCAAGAATAGTCAATGGAGAAAGAATAATCTCTTCCATAAATGAAATTGGGAAAACTGGATAATCACATGAGGAAGAAACAAGCAGGACCCTTATCTTATATATCACTCACAAAAATTTTCTTGAAATGGATTAAATACTTGAAAGAAGACTTGATTGGAAGACTTAAAATCATAAAACCTGTAGAAGAAAACATAGGGGGAAAGCTCTTTGACATTGGTTTTAGCAATGATTTTTTTATGACACTAAAAAAGTGAAAGCAACAAAAGCAAAAATAATAAGTGGGACTATATCAAATTTAAAAGGTTTTGTAAAGAAAAAGAAACAATCAACAAAATAAAAAGGCAATTTATGGAATGGGAGAAAGTATTTGCAAACCATATACCAGATAATGTTATTATTTCCAAAATATATAAGGAATTCACACAACACTATAACAAAAAACTAAATAAATAATATGATTTCGTAACCGGACAGAGGACCTGAATAAATATTTTTCCAAAGAAGACATGCAAATGGCCAATAGGTGATGCCCAACATAACTTATCACCAGGGAAATGGAAATCAAAACCACTTGAGATATCACTTCACACTTGTTAAAATGGCTATTGTCAAAAAGGCAAGAGATAACAATTGTTGACAAGGATGTGGACAAAAAGGAACACCTGTGTGCTGTTGGTGAGATTGCAAATTGGTGCAGTCACTATGGAAAACAGCATGAGGGAAGGAAATCCAAAAAAGAGGGGATATGTGTATATGTATAGCTGATTCAGTTTGCTGTACAGTAGAAACTAACACAACATTGTAAAGCACTATACCTCAATAAAAATTAAATAAATAAATAACATGAAAAAAGAAAAGAAAACAGCATGGAATTTCCTCAAAATGTTAGCAATAGAACTAACATTTGATCCAGAAATCCCACTCCTGGGTATATATCCAAGGGAAATAAAATGACTAACTCAAAGAGACATCTGCACTCCTGTGTTTATTATAGCGTTATTCACAGTAGCTAAGATATGGAAATAACCTAAGTGACCATCAATGGATGAATGGATAAAGAAAATATATAAATATATACATGAAAAATGGAATATTTTTCAGCCATAAGAAAGAAGAAATCTCACCACTTGTGACATGGATGGACCTTGAGGGCACTATGCTAAGTGAAGTCAGATAGAGAATGATAGAGAATAATATTTGAGCATGTGCTTGTAGACCTTCAGGAATAATCCAGTTGTAAGGGAGAGACTGAAGAGACAGCAGGGGGAAAAGAGTGATTGCAGGAACAGAGTCCTTAGGAAGGTTAGAGGAGGGAGAGATCCTAGTACACACTGAAGGATGCTTCTTCCACTGTAACAAAAGACAAAAAATGTCAGTGTAGGGGCAGATAGTCTTGAACATTTGACTGTGGAGAAACAAGAGTGTTCCTGAAGGATGCAATAAGGTCACTAACCAAGAGAGGAGGAAGGAAGATGTTACAGGAGATTTGATAAGAAAAGAAAAGCCATCTTTCTTCTCCTCTGGAATTTTCTAAATTATGATTGATGATTGAAGCAAAAATTATAGAATCACATGGTTCAAATATATGTAGAGGAAATATTTAAGACAATATATTATAAATGGGAGAGAGTAAAGGGAAAAAGATACGTTTTCTATACTCCACTCAAACTGATAAAATAAAAACACCAATAGACTGATAAGTTATGTATATATAATGTAATACCTAGAGCAACCACTAAAAAAAAAACTATACAAAAAGGTACTCTCAAACACACTATACAAAAATCAAAATGAATTCTAAAAACTGTTTAAGCAACCCACAGGAAAAAGAAAACAGAGGGAACAAAGAGAACACACAAAATAAAATGGCAGACATAAGCACCAACATATCAATGATTAGATTAGGAGTAAATTATTTAAATACACCAATTAAAGACCAAATTGGCAGAGTGGATTTAAAAACTTGACCCAATTATATGCCATCTAAAAGAAATTGTTTTAAATGTAATGATATAGACATGTAAAATAATATAAACCTATGTATCATGCAAACAGTAATCAAGGAAAGCAGGAGTAGACTTCAGAGAAAAGAAAATTACCAGAGATGGGGAAGGACATTATATAATGATAAAAGGGTCAATTCACCAAGAAGACATAGCAATCCTAAATGTGTATGCACCAAACAACAGAGCTGAATAATATGTGAAACAAAAACTGGAGAAATAGACAAATCCACAGTTATGGAGACTATAACACCCCTTGCTCAACAATTTATAGATAACTAGACAGAAAATAAGCCATACAAAGAACTCAACCACACATTCAACTAACAAGATCTAATCAATATTTATAGAACATTCCACCCAGTAACAGCAGAATACACATGCTTTTCAAGTGCTCATGGAACATATACCAAGATAGACTATGTCTTGGGCTATAAAATAAATTTCCACAAACTTAAAAGAATTGATATCTCAAGAGGGTGTTCTACAGCCACAATGGAATCAAACTAAAGTTCAGTAACAGAAAGATAATGTGGAAATCTTCAAACACTTGGAAACTAAACAACACACTTCCAAATAATCCATGGGTCAAATTAGAAGTCTCAAGGGAGGCCCGGAGGAAGATGGCGGAAGAGTAAGACGCGGAGATCACCTTCCTCCCCACAGATACATCAGAAATTCATCTACACGTGGAACAACTCCTACAGAACACCTACTGAACGCTGACAGAAGACCTCAGACCCCCCAAAAGGCAAGAAACTCCCCACATACCTGGGTAGGGCAAAAGAAAAAAAGAATAAACAGAGACAATAGGATAGGGACGGGACCTGCACCAGTGGGAGGGAGCCGTGAAGGAGGAAAGGTTTCTACACACTAGAAGCCCCTTCGCGGGCGGAGACTGCAGGTGGCGGAGGGGGAAAGCTTCGGAGTAGCGGAGGAGAGCACAGCAACAGGGGTGCGGAGGGCAAAGCGGAGAGATTCTGGCACAGAGGACCGGTGCCCTCAGGCACACACCAGCCCGAGAGGCTTGTCTGCTCGGCCGCCGTGGCGGGCGGGGCTGGGAGCTGAGGCTCGGGTATCGGCTTTCAGTCGGAGCGCAGGGAGAGGACTGGGGCTGGCGGCAGGAAGAGAGCCTGAAGGGGTTAGTGCACCACGGCTAGCCCGGAGGGAGTCCGGGGAAAGGGTCTGGAGCTGCTGAAGAGGCAAGAGACTTTTTTCCCTTTTGTTTCCTGGTGCGCGAGGAAAAGGCATTAAGAGGGCTGCTTGGGGAAGCGCCGGAGACAGGCGCGAGCCGCGGGTAAGGCGCGGACCTCGGAGACGGGTGTGGGCCGCCGCCGCCGCCGCCCGCCGCCGCGGCCCGCCGCCGCCGCCGCCGCCGCCGCGGCCCGCCGCCGCCGCCGCCGCCGCCGCGGCCCGCCGCCGCCGCGGGGCCTGTGTGCGAGCGCGGGTCACTGTCCGCCCCGCCTTCCGGGGGGCCTGTGCACCCCGCCACTGCCGGGGTCCCGACACCCGGGGACGGCTTTCCCGGGAAAGCGCATGGAGCGCCACGGGCTGCTGCAATGTCACGCCGGCCTCTGCCGCCGCAGGCCCGCTCCACACTGCGCGCCCCTCCCTCCCCTCTGCCTGAGTGAGCCAGAGCCCCCGCATCAGCGGCTCCTTTAAACCCGTCCTGTCTGAGCGAAGAACGGACGCCCTCCGGCGACCTACGCGCAGAGGCGGGGCCAGCTCCAAGGCTGAAACCCGGGAGCTGTGAGAGCAGAGACAAGGAAATCTCTCTGTGCAGCCTCGGAGGCAGCGGATTAAAGCTCCACGGCCCATTTGATGTGCCCTACGTCTGTGGAGTGCATGAATGGACAGCGAATCATCCCAAATTGAGGAAGTGGACTTTGAGGACAAGATTTAAGACTTTCCCCCCTTTTCCTCTTTTTACAACGAATTATTCCAAATTAAGGAGGTGGACTTAGAGAGCAAAATTTCAGACTTCTCGCCCTTTTCCTCTTTTTACAACGAATTATCCCAAATTGAGGAGGTGGACTTGGAGAGCAAGATTTTTGATTTTTCCCCCTGCTCTCTTTTTGTGAATATATATGTGTAATCTTCTGTGTAAGATTCTCTCTGTATAACTTTGCTTCCACCATATGTCCCAGGGTTCTATCGGTCCGTTTTTTTTTCAATAATTACTTTCTAATTTTAATAACGCTACTATATTTCATACTTTATTCTATTTTACTTTACCTGCTCTTTCTTTTTTTCCTACCTTCCCTTCCTCCCTCCCTCCCTCCGCTCCTCCTTTCCTTCTTTCTTTTTCTTTCCTCCCTCCCTCCCTCCCACCCTTCTTCTTTCCACTTTCTTTTTCTTTCCTTCCTCCCTCCCTCCCTCCTGTCTTTTTCTTTCTTTCCTTCCTCCCTCCCTCCCTCCCTTCTTCCATTCACTCTTCCTTTTGCTTTCATTCCTCCCTCCCTCCCTCCTTTCTTTCTTTCTTCCGTCCTTCCTTCCTTTCTTCCCTTCTTCCTTTCTTTCCCTCTCTCTTTCTTTCTTCTACTAATTCTTTCTTTCTACTTTTTCTCCCTGTTATTCTGAGCCGGGTGGATGAAAGGCTCTGGGTGCTGCAGCCAGGAGCCAGTGCTGTGCCTCTGAAGTGGGAGAGCCAACTTCAGGACACGGGTCCACAAGAGACCTCCCAGCTCCACATAATATCAAGCAGCGAAAATCTCCCACAGATCTCCATCCCAACACCAGCACCCAGCTTCAGTCAACGACCAGCAAGCTACAGTGCTGGTCACCCTATGCCAAGCAACTAGCAAGGCAGGAACACAAACCCACCCTTTAGCAGAGAGGCTACCTAAAAACATAATAAGGCCATAGGCACCCCAAAACACACCACCAGACGTGGACCTGTCCACCAGAAAGACAAGATCGAGGCTCAACCACCAGAACACAGGCATTAGTCCCCCCCACCAGGAAGCCTACACAACCTACTGAAACAACCTTAGCCACTGGGGTCAGACACCAAAAACAACGGGAACTACGAATCTGCAGCCTGCAAAAAGGAGACCCCAAACACAGTAACATAAGCAAAATGAGAAGACAGAAAAACACACAGCAGGTGAAGGAGCAAGATAAACACCTACCAGACCTAACAAATGAAGAGGTAATAGGCAGTCTACCTGAAAAAGAATTCAGAATAATGATAGTAAAGATGATCCAAGATTCTATTTCCAAGATCCATAATCTTGGAAATAGAATAGATAAAATGCAAGAAACAGTTAACAAGGACCTAGAAGAACTAAAGATGAATCAAGCATCGATTAAAAACACAATAAATGAAATGAAAAATACTCTAGATGGGATCAATAGCAGAATAACTGAGGCAGAAGAACGGATAAGTGAGGTGGAAGATAAAATAGTGGAAATAACTGCTGCAGAGCAAAATAAAGAAAAAAGAATGAAAACAACAGAGGACAGTCTCAGAGACCTCTGGGACAACATTAAACGCACCAACATTCGAATTATAGGGGTTCCAGAAGAAGAAGAGAAAAAGAAAGGGACTGAGAAAATATTTGAAGAGATTATAGTTGAAAACTTCCCCAATATGGGAAAGGAAATAGTTAATCAAGTCCAGGAGGCACAGAGAGTCCCATACAGAATAAATCCAAGGAGAAATACACCAAGACACATATTAATCAAACTGTCAAAAATTAAACACAAAGAAATCATATTAAAAGCAGCAAGGGAAAAACAACAAATAACACACAAGGGAATCCCCATCAGGTTAACAGCTGATCTCTCAGCAGAAACTCTACAAGCCAGAAGGGAGTGGCAGGACATAATTAAAGTGAAGAAGGAGAGAAAGCTGCAACCAAGATTACTCTACCCAGCAAGGATCTCATTCAGATTTGATGGAGAAATTAAAACCTTTACAGACAAGCAAAAGCTGAGACAGTTCAGCACCACCAGACCAGCTTTACAACAAATGCTAAAGGAACTTCTCTAGGCAAGAAACACAACAGAAGGAATATACCTACAATAACGAACCCAAAGCAATTAAGGAAATGGGAATAGGAACATACATATCAATAGTTACCTTAAATGTAAATGGACTAAATGCTCCCACCAAAAGACACAGATTGGCTGAATGGATACAAAAACAAGACCCATATATATGCTGTCTACAAGAGACCCACTTCAGACCTAGAGACACATACAGACTGAAAGTAAGGGGATGGAAAAAGATATTCCATGCAAATGGAAATCAAAAGAAAGCTGGAGTAGCAATTCTTATATCAGACAAAATAGACTTTAAAATAAAGACTATTAGAAGAGACAAAGAAGGACACTACATAACGATAAAGGGATCAATCCAAGAAGAAGATATAACAATTGTAAATATTTATGCACCCAACATAGGAGCAACTCAATACATAAGGCAAATACTAACAGCCATAAAAGGGCAAATCGACAGTAACACAATCATAGTAGGGGACTTTAACACCCCACTTTCACCAATGGACAGATCATCCAAAATGAAAATAAATAAGGAAACACAAGCTTTAAATGATACATTAAACAAGATGGACTTAGTTGATATTTATAGGACATTCCATCCAAAAACAACAGAATACACATTTTTCTCAAGTGCTCATGGAACATTCTCCAGGATAGATCATATCTTGGGTCACAAATCAAGCCTTGGTAAATTTAAGAAAATTGAAATTGTATCAAGTATCTTTTCCGACCACAATGCTATGAGACTAGACATCAATTACAGGAAAAGATCTGTAAAAAATACAAACACATGGAGGCTAAACAATACACTACTCAATAACGAAGTGATCACTGAAGAAATCAAAGAGGAAATCAAAAAATACCTAGAAACAAATGACAATGGAGACACGACGACCCAAAACCTATGGGACGCAGCAAAAGCAGTTCTAAGGGGGAAGTTTATAGCAATACAATCCCACCTTAAGAAACAGGAAACATTTCGAGTAAACAACCTGACCCTGCACCTAAAGCAATTAGAGAAAGAAGAACAAAAAACCCCCAAAGCTAGCAGAAGGAAAGAAATCATAAAGATCAGATCAGAAATAAATGAAAAAGAAATGAAGGAAATGATAGCAAAGATCAATAAAACTAAAAGCTGGTTCTTTGAGAAGATAAACAAAATTGACAAACCATTAGCCAGACTCATCAAGAAAACAAGGGAGAAGACTCAAATCAATAGAATTAGAAATGAAAAAGGAGAAGTAACAACTGACACTGCAGAAATACAAAAGATCATGAGAGATTACTATAAGCAACTCTATGCCAATAAAATGGACAACCTGGAAGAAATGGACGAATTCTTAGAAATGCACAACCTGCCAAGACTGAATCAGGAAGAAATGGAAAATATGAATAGACCAATCACAAGCACTGAAATTGAAACTGTGATTAAAAATCTTCCATCAAACAAAAGCCCAGGACCACATGGTTTCACAGGTGAATTCTATCAAACATTTAGAGAAGAACTAACACCTATCCTTCTCAAACTCTTCCAAAATATAGCAGAGGGAGGAACACTCCCAAACTCATTCTACAAGGCCGACATCACCTTGATACCAAAACCAGGCAAGGATGTCACAAAGAAAGAAAACTACAGGCCAATATCACTGATGAACATAGATGCAAAAATCCTCAACAAAATACTAGCAAACAGAATCCAACAGCACATTCAAAGGATCATACACCATGATCAAGTGGGGTTTATTCCAGGAATGCAAGGATTCTTCAATATACGCAAATCAATCAATGTGATACACCATATTAACAAGTTGAAAGAGAAAAACCATATGATCATCTCAATAGATGCAGAGAAAGCTTTCGACAAAATTCAACACCGATTTATGATAAAAACCCTGCAGAAAGTAGGCATAGAGGGATCTTTCCTCAACATAATAAAGGCCATATATGACAAACCCACAGCCAACATTGTCCTCAATGGTGAAAAACTGAAACCATTTCCACTAAGATCAGGAACAAGACAAGGCTGCCCACTCTCACCACTCTTATTCAACATAGTTTTGGAAGTTTTAGCCACAGCAATCAGAGAAGAAAAGGAAATAAAAGGAATCCAAATTGGAAAAGAAGAAGTAAAGCTGTCACTGTTTGCAGATGACATGATACTATACATAGAGAATCCTAAAGATGCTACCGAAAAACTACTAGAGCTAATCAATGAATTTGGTAAAGTAGCAGGATACAAAATTAATGTACAGAAATCTCTGGCATTCCTGTACACTAATGATGAAAAATCTGAAAATGAAATCAAGAAAACACTCCCATTTACCACTGCAACAAAAAGAATAAAATATCTAGGAATAAACCTACCTAAGGAGACAAAAGACCTGTATGCAGAAAATTATAAGACACTGATGAAAGAAATTAAAGATGATACAAATAGATGGAGAGATATACCATGCTCCTGGATTGGAAGAATCAACACTGTGAAAATGACTCTACTACCCAAAGCAATCTACAGATTCAGTGCAATCCCTATCAAACTACCAGTGGCATTTTTCACAGAACTAGAACAAAAAATTTCACAATTTGTTTTGAAAAACAAAAGGCCCCGAATAGCCAAAGCAATCTTGAGAACGAAAAACGGAGCTGGAGGAATCAGGCTCCCTGATTTCAGACTATACTGCAAAGCTACAGTAATCAAGACTGTGTTCTACTGGCACAAAAACAGAAAGATAGATCAGTGGATCAGGATAGAAAGCCCAGAGATAAACCCACGCACATATGGCCAACTTATCTTTGATAAAGGAGGCAGGAATGTACTGTGGAGAAAGGACAGTCTCTTCAATAAGTGGTGCTGGGAAAACTGGACAGGGACATGTAAAAGTATGAGATTAGATCACTCTCTAACACCATACACAAAAATAAGCTCAAAATGGATTAAAGACCTAAATGTAAGGCCAGACACTATCAAACTCTTAGAGGAAAACATAGGTAGAACGCTCTATGACATAAATCACAGCAAGATCCTTTTGGACCCACCTCCTAGAGAAATGGAAATAAAAACAAAGATAAACAAATGGGACCTAATGAAACTTCAAAGCTTTTGCACAGCAAAGGAAACCATAAACAAGACCAAAAGACAACCCTCAGAATGGGAGAAAATATTTGCAAACGAAGCAACTGACAAAGGATTAATCTCAAAAATTTATAAACAGCTCATGCAGCTCAATAGCAAAAAAACAAACAACCCAATCCAAAAATGGGCAGAAGACCTAAATAGGCATTTCTCCAAAGAAGATATACAGACTGCCAACAAACACATGAAAGAATGCTCAACATCATTAATCATTAGAGAAATGCAAATCAAAACTACAATGAGATATCATCTCACACCAGTCAGAATGGCCATCATCAAGAAATCTAGAAACAATAAATGCTGGAGAGGGTGTGGAGAAAAGGGAACACTCTTGCACTGCTGGTGGGAATGTGAATTGGTACAGCCACTATGGAGAACGGTATGGAGATTCCTTAAAAAGCTACAAATAGAACTACCATATGACCCAGCAATCCCACTACTGGGCATATACCCTGAGAAAACCATGATTCAAAAAGATTCATGTACCAAAATGTTCATAGCAGCCCTATTTACAATAGCCTGGAGATGGAAACAACCTAAGTGTCCATCATCGGATGAATGGATAAAGAAGATGTGGCACATATATACAATGGAATATTACTCAGCCATAAAAAGAAACGAAACTGAGCTATTTGTAATGAGGTGGATAGACCTAGAGTCTGTCATACAGAGTGAAGTTAGTCAGAAAGAGAAAGACAAATACCATATGCTAACACATATATACGAAATTTAAAAAAAAAATGTCATGAAGAACCTAGGGGCAAAACGGGAATAAAGACACAGACCTACTTGAGAATGGACTTGAGGATATGGGGAGGGGGAAGGGTAATCTGTGACAAAGCGAAAGAGAGGCATGGACATATATACACTGCCAAACGTAAGGTAGATAGATAGTGGGAAGCAGCCGCAGAGCACAGGGAGATCAGCTCGGTGCTTTGTGACCGCCTGGAGGGGTGGGATGGGGAGGGTGGGAGGGAGGGAGATGCATGAGGGAAGGGATGTGGGAACAGATGTATATGTATGACTGATTCACTTTGTTATAAAGCAGAAACTAATAAGAAAAATAAAAAATAAATAAAAAACTACAATGAGATATCATCTCACACCAGTCAGAATGGCCATCATCAAAAAATCTAGAAACAATAAATGCTGGAGAGGGTGTGGAAAAAAGGGAACACTCTTGCACTGCTGATGGAAATGTGAATTGGTACAGCCACTATGGAGAACGGTATGGAGGTTCCTTAAAAAACTACAAATAGAACTACCATATGACCCAGCAATCCCACTACTGGGCATATACCCTGAGAAAACCATAATTCAAAAAGATTCATGTACCAAAATGTTCATAGCAGCCCTATTTACAATAGCCTGGAGATGGAAACAACCTAAGTGTCCATCATTGGATGAATGGATAAAGAAGATGTGGCACATATATACAATGGAATATTACTCAGCCATAAAAAGAAACGAAATTGAGCTATTTGTAATGAGGTGGATGGACCTAGATCCTGTCATACAGAGTGAAGTAAGTCAGAAAGAGAAAGACAAATACTGTATGCTGACACATATATATGGAATTTAAGAAAAAAAATGTCATGAAGAACATAGGGGTAAGACAGGAATAAAGACACAGACCTACTAGAGAATGGACTTGAGGATATGGGGAGGGGGAAGGGTAAGCTGTGACAAAGTGAAAGAGCGGCATGGACATATATACACTACCAAACGTAAGGTAGATAGCTAGTGGGAAGCAGCCGCATATCACAGGGAGATCAGCTCGGTGCTTTGTGACCGCCTGGAGGGGTGGGATAGGGAGGGTGGGAAGGAGACGCAAAAGGGAGGGGATATGGGAACATATGTATATGTATAACTGATTAAATTTGTTATAAAGCAAAAAAATAAAAAATAAAATCCCTAAAAAAAAAAGAAGTCTCAAGGGAAATCAAAATATAAATTGACCTGAATGGAAATGAGAGCACAAACTATCAAAATGTGTGGGACACAGCTACAGCAGTGCTTAGAGGAAACTTTATAGCACTCAATGCATACATTGGAAAAGAACAGTCTAAGATCAATAATCTAAGCTCTCCACTGAAGGACCAAAAAAAGAAAAGGAACCCAAAGCTAGCAGAAGGAAAGACTTAATAGAGAGTGGAAAACAATGACATTGAAAACGGAAGAACAATAGAGAAAAGTCAATGACACCAACAGCTCATCTTTATAAAAGATCAATAAAACTGACAAACTTCTAGCAAAGCTGAGAAGGATAAAAAAGGGAAGACACAAGTTACCACTATCAGGAGTTAAATAAGGAATATCACTAAAAATCTTTAGATATCAAAAGAAAAATAAAGGAATACCATGAACAACTCTACACACATACATATGACAATAGATAAAATGGCCCACTTTCTCAAGAGACACAAACTACCACAACTCATTCAATATGAAACAAGTAATTTGAATAGCCTTATAGCTATTAAGACAATTGAATTCACAATTTTAAAACTACCAAAAAGAAAACTCCAGGCCCAGATAGAATCACTGGAGAATTTTACCAAATGTTTAATGAAGAATTAACACCAATTGTACACAATCTCTTCTAGAAAATAGAAGAGGAGGGAACAGATCCCAATTCATTTTATTGATATGAAGCTAATATTACCCTGATGCTAAATCCAGACAAAAAGATACAAAAACGAAAATTACCAACCTATATCTCTCATGAGTATGTAAAAGCCCTTAACATAACATTAGCAAACAGAGCTCAACAGTATATAAAAAAAGAATTATACACCATGATTAAGTGAGATTTTTTTCCTAGTGATGCAAGGTTGGTCCAGTATTCAAAAATCAATCAGTTATCCACCACATTAGCAAGTTAAAGAGGAAAAATCATATGATTACTCAATGCAGAAAAAGCATTGGATAAAATCCAATACTCATTCATTATTGTTTTTAACTCTCAGAAAAATAGGAATACAGGAAACCTTCCTCAACTTGATAAGGATTATATACCAAAAAACCTACAGCTATCATCACTTAATAGTGAGAAGCTGAATGCTTTTCCTCTCAGATCGGTAACAAGGCAAGTATGTCCACTCTCACCACTCTTATTCAACATAATGCTGTACATTCTATCCAGTGCAATAAGGCAAGAAAAGGCATACAGAGCAAAAAGGAAGAAATAAAACTGTCCCTATTTGCAGATGACATGATTACCTACATAGAAAATCCCAAGGGACTTCCGGGGAAGATGGCGGAAGAGTAAGATGTGGAGATCACCTTCCTCCCCACAGGTACACCAGAAATACAACTACACGTGGAACAACTCCTACAGAACACCTACTGAACGCTGGCAGAAGACCTCAGACCACCCAAAAGGCAAGAAACTCCCCACGTACCTGGGAAGGGCAAAGCGGAGAGATTCCCACACAGAGGATTGGTGCCGAGCGGCACTCACCAGCCCGAGAGGCTTCTCTGCTCGCCCGCCGGGGCGGGCGGCCCTGGAAGCTGAGGCTTGGGCTTCGGTCAGAGCGCAGGGAGAGGACTGGGGCTGGCGGCGAGAACTCAGCCTGAAGGGGGCTAATGCGCCACAGCTAGCCGGGAGGGAGTCCGGGAAAACTCTGGAGCTGCCAAAGAGGCAAGAGACTTTTTCTTCCCTCTTGGTTTCCTGGTGCGTGAGGAGAGGGGATTAAGAGCGCTGCTTTAAAGGGGCTCCACAGACGGGCGCGAGTCGCGGCTGAAAGCGCGGAGCCCAGAGACGGGCGTGGGACGCTGGAGCTCCCGCTGCCGCCGCCAAGAGGCCTGTGTGCAAGCGCAGGTCACTGTCCACACCACCCTTCCAGGAGCCTGTACAGCCCGTCACTGCCGGGGTCCCGGGATCCAGAGACGGCTTCCCTGGGAGAACGCACGGCGCGCCTCGGGCTGGTGCAACATCACGCCGGCCTCTGCCGCTGCAGGCTCGCCCCGCACTCCGTGCCCCTCCCTCCCCCCCGGCCTGAGTGAGCCAGAGTCCCCGAAGAGGCTGCTCCTTTAACCCTGTCCTGTCTGAGCGAAGAACAGACGCCCTCCGGTGACCTACACGCAGAGGCGGGGACAAATCCAAAGCTGAGACCCGGGAGCTGTGGGAACAAAGAAGAGGAAGGGAAATCTCTCCCAGCAGCCTCAGAAGCAGCAGATTAAAGCTCCACAATCAACTTGATGTACCCTGCATCTGTGGAATACATGAATAGACAACACATCATCCCAAATTGAGGAGCCCGGAGTCAGTGCTGTGCCTCTGAGGTGGGAGAGCCAACTTCAGGACACTGGTCCACAAGAGACCTCCCAGCTCCACATAATATCAAACGGCGAAAATCTTCCAGAGATCTCCATCTCAACACCAGCACCCAGCTTCACTCAATGACCAGCAAGCTACAGTGCTGGACACCCTATGCCAAACAACTAGCAAGACAGGAACACAACGCCACCCATTAGCAGAGAGGCTGCCTAAAATCATAAAAAGTCCACAGACACCCCAAAACACACCACCAGATGTGGACCTGCCCACCAGAAAGACAAGATCCAGCCTCATCCACCACAACACAGGCACTAGTCCCCTCCACCAGGAAGCCTACACAACCCACTAAACCAACCTTAGCCACTAGGGACAGACACCAAAAACAACGGGAACTACGAACCTGCAGCCTGCAAAAAGGAGACCCCAAACACAGTAACATAAGCAAAATGAGAAGACAGAAAAACACACAGCAGGAGAAGGAGCAAGATAAAAACCCACCAGACCTAACAAATGAAGAGGTAATAGGCAGTCTACCTGAAAAAGAATTCAGAATAATGATGGTAAAGATGATCCAAGATTCTATTTCCCAGATCCAAAATCTTGGAAATAGAATAGACAAAATGCAAGAAACAGTTAACAAGGACCTAGAAGAACTAAAGATGAATCAAGCATCGATTAAAAACACAATAAATGAAATGAAAAATACTCTAGATGGGATCAATAGCAGAATAACTGAGGCAGAAGAACGCATAAGTGAGGTGGAAGATAAAATAGTGGAAATAACTGCTGCAGAGCAAAATAAAGAAAAAAGAATGAAAAGAACAGAGAACAGTCTCAGAGACCTCTGGGACAACATTAAATGCACCAACATTCGAATTATAGGGGTTCCAGAAGAGGAAGAGAAAAAGAAAGGGACTGAGAAAATATTTGAAGAGATTATAGTTGAAAACTTCCCTAATATGGGAAAGGAAATAGTTAATCAAGTCCAGGAGGCACAGAGAGTCCCATACAGAATAAATCCAAGGAGAAATACGCCAAGACACATATTAATCAAACTGTCAAAAATTAAACACAAAGAAATCATATTAAAAGCAGCAAGGCAAAAACAACAAATAACACACAAGGGAATCCCCATCAGGATAACAGCTGATCTCTCAGCAGAAACTCTACAAGCCAGAAGGGAGTGGCAGGACATAATTAAAGTGATGAAAGAGAAACCTGCAACCAAGATTACTCTACCCAGCAAGGATCTCATTCAGATTTGATGGAGAAATTAAAACCTTTACAGACAAGCAAAAGCTGAGACAGTTCAGCACCACCAAACCAGCTTTACAACAAATGCTAAAGGAACTTCTCTAGGCAAGAAACACAACAGAAGGAATATACCTACAATAACGAACCCAAAGCAATTAAGGAAATGGGAATAGGAACATACATATCGATAATTACCTTAAATGTAAATGGACTAAATGCTCCCACCAAAAGACACAGATTGGCTGAATGGATACAAAAACAAGACCCATATATATGCTGTCTACAAGAGACCCACTTCAGACCTAGAGACACATACAGACTGAAAGTAAGGGGATGGAAAAAGATATTCCATGCAAATGGAAATCAAAAGAAAGCTGGAGTAGCAATTCTTATATCAGACAAAATAGACTTTAAAATAAAGACTATTAGAAGAGACAAAGAAGGACACTACATAATGATCAAGGGATCGATCCAAGAAGAAGATATAACAATTGTAAATATTTATGCACCCAACATAGGAGCAACTCAATACATAAGGCAAATACTAACAGCCATAAAAGGGCAAATCGACAGTAACACAATCATAGTAGGGGACTTTAACACCCCACTTTCACCAATGGACAGATCATCCAAAATGAAAATAAATAAGGAAACACAAGCTTTAAATGATACATTAAACAAGATGGACTTAATTGATATTTATAGGAAATGCCATCCAAAAACAACAGAATACACACTTTTCTCAGGTGCTCATGGAACCTTCTCCACTATAGATCATATCTTGGGTCACAAATCAAGGCTTGGTAAATTTAAGAAAATTGAAATTGTATCAAGTATCTTTTCTGACCACAATGCTATAAGACTAGATATCAATTACAGGAAAAGATCTGTAAAAAATACAAACACATGGAGGCTAAACAATACACTACTCAATAACGAAGTGATCACTGAAGAAATCAAAGAGGAAATTTAAAAATACCTAGAAACAAATGACAATGGAGACACGACGACCCAAAACCTATGGGATGCAGCAAAAGCAGTTCTAAGAGGGAAGTTTATAGCAATACAATCCCACCTTAAGAAACAGGAAACATCTCGAATAAACAACCTAACCTTGCACCTAAAGCAATTAGAGAAAGAAGAACAAAAAACCCCCAAAGTTAGCAGAAGGAAAGAAATCATAAAAATCAGATTGGAAATAAATGAAAATGAAATGAAGGAAACGATAGCAAAGATCAATAAAACTAAAAGCTGGTTCTTTGAGAAGATAAACAAAATTGACAAACCATTAGCCAGACTCATCAAGAAAACAAGGGAGAAGACTCAAATCAATAGAATTAGAAATGAAAAAGGAGAAGTAACAACTGACACTGCAGAAATACAAAAGATCATGAGAGATTATTACAAGCAACTCTATGCCAATAAAATGGACAACCTGGAAGAAATGGACAAATTCTTAGAAATGCACAACCTGCCAAGACTGAATCAGGAAGAAATGGAAAATATGAACAGACCAATCACAAGCACTGAAATTGAAACTGTGATAAAAAATCTTCC
This sequence comes from Mesoplodon bidens, assembly GCF_964165515.1. Lineage (NCBI taxonomy): Eukaryota > Metazoa > Chordata > Mammalia > Artiodactyla > Ziphiidae > Mesoplodon > Mesoplodon bidens. The sequence goes on from NC_138161.1 coordinate 142,260,667, forward strand.
AACAAACAAAAGCCCAGGACCAGATGGCTTCACAGGCGAATTCTATCAAGCATTTAGAGAAAAGCTAACACCTATCCTTCTCAAACTCTTCCAAAATATAGCAGAGGGAGGAACATTCGCAAACTCATTCTACGAGGCCAACATCACCTTGATACCAAAACCAGACAAGGATGTCACAAAGAAAGAAAACTACAGGCCAATATCACTGATGAACATAGATGCAAAAATCCTCAACAAAATACTAGCAAACAGAATCCAACAGCACATTCAAAGGATCATACACCATGATCAAGTGGGGTTTATTCCAGGAATGCAAGGATTCTTCAATATACGCAAATCAATCAACGTGATACACCATATTACACCATATTAACAAATTGAAAGAGAAAATAGATCTCAATAGATGCAGAGAAAGCTTTCTACAAAATTCAACACCCATTTATGATAAAAACCCTGCAGAAAGTAGGCATAGAGGGAACTTTCCTCAACATAATAAAGGCCATATATGACAAACCCACAGCCAGCATTGTCCTCAATGGTGAAAAACTGAAACCATTTCTACTAAGATCAGGAACAAGACAAGGTTGCCCACTCTCACCACTCTTATTCAACATAGTTTTGGAAGTTTTAGCCACAGCAATCAAAGAAGAAAAGGAAATAAAAGGAATCCAAATCGGAAAAGAAGAAGTAAAGCTGTCACTGTTTGCAGATGACATGATACTATACATAGAGAATCCTAAAGATGCTACCAGAAAACTACTAGAGCTAATCAATGAATTTGGTAAAGTAGCAGGATACAAAATTAATGCACAGAAATCTCTGGCATTCCTATATACTAATGATGAAAAATCTGAAAGTGAAATCAAGGAAACACTCCCATGAAGAACATAGGGGTAAGACAGGAATAAAGACACAGACCTACTAGAGAATGGACTTGAGGATATGGGGAGGGGGAAGGGTAAGCTGTGACAAAGTGAAAGAGCGGCATGGACATATATACACTACCAAACGTAAGGTAGATAGCTAGTGGGAAGCAGCCGCATAGCACAGGGAGATCAGCTCGGTGCTTTGTGACCGCCTGGAGGGGTGGGATAGGGAGGGCGGGAGGGAGACGCAAAAGGGAGGGGATATGGGAACATATGTATATGTATAACTGATTAAATTTGTTAAATAAAAAAAAAAGAAAATCCCAAGGAATCTAAAAACAAAAACAAAAACAAAAAAACCCTCCAAGAACTAATAAGTAAATACAACAAGGTCACAGGATAGAAGATAAACATAAAAATTTCTCTTGTGTTTCTATACACTAGCCATGAACACATGGACATTGAATTTAAAAATACAATACCATTCGCAGTCTCTCAAAAAATGAAATACTTAGGTATAAATCTTATAAACATGTACAGGACTTGCTTACTGAAAACTACACAATGCAAAGAAAAACCACACAATGAAAGAAATCAAAGAAGATCTAAATAAATGGAGAGACATACCATATTCATGGATTGGAAGACTTGGCATGATAAACATGTCATGATGAAGATTGTCAATCTCCCCAAACTGATATACAATTAAACACAATTCCTACAAAAATGTCAGCAAGATTTTTTGCAGATATAGACAAGAATATTCTAAAACTTATATCGAAAGGCAAGGGAATTAAAATAATTAAAAGTATTTTGCAAAAGAGAAGAAATTAGGAAAAATCAGTCTACCCAATTTCAAGACATATAACTACAACAGTCAAACTGTATGCGTTTATACAGAGAGAGTAAAAGTGGCATTGTCCTAGATAGGGTGGACCAAAAAAGAAAGATCATACATATAATATTCTACTTGACCTAGGCCAAAAGTTTGAAATGCTCTAAATGCAGAATCCCTGGAAATGTTTCAACAGTGTGGTGTACATTGGGTGTCTATATCACATAATACACCTGAAAAAAAATCAAAACATCAATTCTCTCATTTGTCTTCAAATCTGAAAGACAACTATTTGGAGTTTTCATTTTACTCTTACTAGAATTGTTCATTAAGTTGTTTTAAGAAAAAAATAGAAAGAATTATATTCCATAGAAAGGGAAAACCTAGTTGTTCTGCAAAAGTCCAGATGGATAAGTGTGCTGATAGAGAAGACAAATACAAATATATGTTGTGGGGAATTAGAAATTTTGATTCGATTTAGTGGATGTAAATTAAATTTCTACCTCTAATAAAATGATAAGGCACATATTAAGGGAGGAACTGAGAAGAAATTATACTATTTATATTTTACAGGGTTTTATTTCCCTGACAATATTGACAAAGATTTGCAGCTGAAGAAAATGCAAAGGTGCATTCATGTTAACATCACTGCAAGTCTGAAGGTGAAAAAAAACTGATAGAATGTGTCTTCCAAAAATAGCCATCGTCTTCCTAAAAAACAAGTGAGGGTTGAACAAAGCTGGTGATAGACAGCTCTGGCTCCCTATTCCAGTGTTATACAAAGACCATAGGCATGGGGAGGGCCAATAAATAGGTCACCTGCATTTGCAGATTGCTGAGGGCACGCTAAACAAGGAGGGCAGTTATCAAGGTAGTCAGTAGTACCTGGCCCCTCTTTAAACACCTAAGCATGACATTTAAATCAGTGGTTCTTACATTTCAGCATCCATCAGAAACATTTATTGGGCAAGTTAAAGCTCAGACTGCTGGGCCCCAGCCCCCAGAGTATCTGATCTGTAGGTCTGGGGTGGAGCCTGAGAATCTGGATTTCTAACAAGTTCCATGATGATGGCCCAGAGACTGCACTCAGAGAGCCACTAATTTAGAGGAACTTAACACACTTTTTCACTTTACTTACACACTTAGGGAAATTATCACAAGAAAAAGTTTTTCTCCAGATGTGCTTGTATGCCTCCCTTTATCAGATACAATGTGTTTCCCTTTCTTCTAGGAAGCTCAAAACTCTTATTTTTATCATCAATTATATTAAAATGTCAACTGAGGTTTGAGGTGCTTCTATAGTCCTGTTCCTCAGCAGCTTCTCCTTTTATTGAAAAATGCTTTGTTTCTTTTAAGAGAAAGACAGGGTGAAATGAACAAATGAATAAATGAATAACTAAACTTTCATTGCACTTTATTTCTTGCCTAGAAATATCAGACTCGGAAGCTAGCAGCACTCACTAAGTATAAGCCCTAAAATTTGACATCTTTAACTTTGTAAAATACTAGCTTCCAAATGACTGCCCCACGTGTTACACCATTCCCCTCTGATAAGCTAGAGAAAGGGTCATTGAAAGACGGTGTCCACGTGGGCTTTGATTTGGAGCCGGTTCACCGTGTTGAACGCACACCTGACTGGCAAGGACCAGGCAGGAAGGTGCACTGCTGCACAGATGGCACAGTGGTAGAGCTCTGGCCCAGCACTTAGCTCATGAGCCACAGAGCCAGCTTCCCACTGTCTCTTATGACACTGGCTGCTGCAAGGTTCTATTCAAAACCAGCTTCTGAATTCTCCATTTAGACATTTTCTCTGGGCCTACTCTGCCCTGCAGACAGCCCTAGGAAGAGCAGCCTCAGGTGGGACCCCAGCCCCTCAGTCATTCTCAGGTTCCAGTCACGGGGTTGGCAAGGATCCTATCACCTGCCAGGGCCCTCATCAGTCTCTGTTCCCAAATTCTTGGCCCCTTCAGCAACACCACTGTTCCTCTTGCTCACACAAAACACATGTGCACACAAATACATACACACAATGTGCATGAACACCCTTTTAGGGACTGTTTTACAAACTCCTGGGTATAAGATTTTAGGATACCATTTATAACAGGAGTCTTTCCCAAACAGACTAGTTTGGAAAATAAAGAGATTGAATTCTACCTGGCATATGTTTTCTCTCATCATTATCAGGCTATTTTGGATCTGGCTAGTTATTAACTTGCTATCAGCAGAATTCCACTTATAGTTTTCAAAGTGCCCACTGTCAAATGATTTCAACCAGGGTTTTTCTTTACTGGGGATCAGCTGAGTATAGGGTCAGGCAGAGCAGCCCGACAGGATGTCTGAAACGATGCTGTGTGTGTTGCCTGAAGGCGGAAAGATGTTGCAGGGCTGATCTATGTAGCCATGAAACAGGCTCCTGATAACAATAGCTACCATTAGTCAGCACCTCCCATGTGCCAGACATCTTATCTTGCATTTAACCCTCAACGGCAGCACAAGATGTCTATCACCATCTCCAATTACAGATTCTGACTCAAGCCAGTAGGTGACAGGACCAGATTGCACCCTTTCAACTCCAGGACACAGCTTTCTGCTACACAGTGCTGGTTTGCTTCTAGGTTCATAGAAAACCTCATTTTCTCATGATCCTATGGCCCTCTAATCATGGTTTGCCACCATCTATATAAAACTCCAATGTTATCTGGGTAGATGAAAAAAAGTAATGAAAACAGATTAAATGTGTATTGGCTTCTGAACTAATTTTTATTTAAATTAAAGGGTGCATTCCTGTCCGGACAATGGCTATGTTTTTGTTTTTTTTTTCCATCTTGTCTAAGCTCCTCACTTCCTGGTGGCTAGAAATAATGAATGCATTTAAAGGCACATGCACACACAAACATGTGAGCACACACTGGTAGACGGCTAAATGTGTTTGTCTAGCATTTGCTCTTAATTTAATGCATGAAGTTGAGCAGGACTGGTCCCACCAATCCACCAAGTTCTAACAGCATGGGGATTTGTTCAGGGACAGGTCTCTAATTCAAGTTGGTCCATCCTCATTCCCAAGATTTTTGCCAGAGCTGCCAGAAGAAGACACTCCATGTCCATAGGATGTAAACCTAGAGAGAGCCTGCCTGAAGACAACACAGAGAAAAGTGGAACAGAGACATGGGGAAAAAGTCCTGAGGACAGTGTCTGAGGCCCCCGATCCAGCATGCTTGAAGCTAACTACTGGGCTTTTCAGTTTGTGAGGCAAAACAATGCTATTTTGTCTTAAACCAAATTGAGTTGGGTTTTCTGTCATTTCAATAGAACAAGCTCTAATAGGGATCTATAAACTCCAGGTCTTAGCAAGCACCTGGGTCTAGTCCCTGCTTCCCTCAACTAGAGTTCTTTTAGCTGCGAATAACTCAAATAAATTTGAATGGGGGAAGGGGCATTTTTAAGGATATATGTAGAGCAGTGAGGAAGAAGAAAGGACCTGAATTCCAGAACAGGGGACTTTCTGGCCACATCAGTCCCCACCTGCAGAAAAAGAAGACCCTCAGGATTTCCACTTTGCCACCCCACACTGATAGAATTCAGCTGTCCTCAGGTATCTTCTCTCCCTGGGGCTTTTCTGTTGCAGCCTCCTCACGGCTTATTCTTCAACCTGCCATTTCTCTGCCTTGAGTCCCTGCTCCCTCATAACTTGGACTCTCCATCACGCCTCTTAGCTCCTACTCTTCCTCGAAGCTCCTCTTCACACAGCCCTTAAGCTCCAGCTCTAGCCCCTCACAGCCTCCTCCTCTTGGCATCTCCTAGTTCATGTTCCTGAAAGAGAAAGAAGATCTGATTGGCCCACCTCTTCTTTGTGTGCAGGGCAACTTCCTAGGTTGCTGACCAGCCTGCAAAGTGGCTGCCCCTTGTGTCAGTAAGCACTTGTGATCCCATCAGCTGTGGACAGGGGTGGAATCTTTTGCTTTTTCTTAGAAGGGACTGTGGACAAGGCAAGTGCCATGATTGTACACTCTAAGTGCATGCTCACTCTCCCCCAGCTCCGCCAATGAGGGCTTTTTCTTCTGCCTACAGTACCGTTTCTTCTTTCTCCCTCAAAAGGCATCTCAAAGGTCACCTTTCCCAGAAAGAGGCTGTGTTAGATTTCCCCCTTCATAGCATCAACCATCTGCCATTGTGCAGATAATAGAATAATGTTTTATTTTAACTGATGTCATTTTCTCTAAGATTTTCTGATATCTGGGAGTTCTCCTCTCTTTGAGGAGCTAGAATTTGGGAGCCTAGGAAAACATAAGTGATGTATTCTTGGTTTTTTGTGCTTTAAAAACCATTTAGGGGACATAAATCTGGAGTTTATTCTGAGAAAGAATAGTGTCAGTCTGGCCTTGGTTTTGGAACTGGTCTGGCACCCACAGATAGGCCTGGGTGTTTTGTTAAACATAAATAACTTCACAGAACATCAATATCAGACAAGGCTACTATGAAACCATAATGCATCAAGACAAAAACAAGACCACTCCTCAATCATGTCTTAACAGGGTCAAAACACGGAAATTCTTCAAGCCACAAAAATACCCAAGATCCCACTCCCACAGCTAATATGAATGACTGCTACTTCTTTATGTACTAGAGATTTAGCCTCTGTCTAGTCTTCTCTCCTTCTAGATAAAATGTATTAGGTACCCAATTGTAGAATTACCCTACTTCCTGGCAGCATCCAATCTAGAGCAAAATCCCATTTCCTTATAAACTGTTTCAAATCTCTTAACACAAGCCCAATTCTATAATAAGTTCTTTCTAACACCCTCTTACTGACAACACCTCAGTTCTTTATGGCTTGTGCTTTCCCTCACCACACAGAGTAATAAACCAAATATTTTCTACTAAGGTGTGTTCTTGCTGGTCTTGGCTGGAGGGCATTGACATTTTGAACCTTGAAGAAGCCAAGGGGCATAGCTTATACCATAAATTAAAAGATTTGAAAGAATGTGTGTGGTCATTCAAAGTTTTTTCCAATCCACACCCATAGCAGACTGCGTAATATTCCATAATCTGGGGAGCTAAGGCAAAGGGGAGAGAAGATCGAAGGAAACACACTGACATTTGCTACTGAAAAATAGGTTCACTCTATGGGAATTACTGGGACATCAAAAACCAGTATTGCAGTCACTACACGGAAAGGAAGAACTCTGGACCCAGGTGAGTCCCTGAGAGGGGTACCCATGCCATTTACTCTCCCACCTCTCCCCATCTACCCCCACCAACCCACACTCACCAAGCCAAGTCTTATGGAGGCAGTGTGCATAACAGAATTCCCAGATAGATTTGGGGGTCCAAGAGTAAGGAGGGTCTGTGCTCAGTTCCCAGGTGGAGCTCAGTACTTGCTAAAAGTCATGGAACTTCCTAAAGCCCAGCGTCAGGACTCTCTGAACCCAGCCATTTTGGAATTTTTATGGAGGTTTAATTACATAGGTATGATTGGCTAAATCATTAGACTTGATGATTGAAATCAATCTCTAGGCTGGAGGTCGGGGTAATAGGTGGGCCTAAAAATTCCAAGCTTCTAATCAAGACTTGGTCTTTCTGGTGACCAGCCCCATCCTAAAACTATCTATGGGCCCACCAAGAGTCACTTCATTAACTTAAACTCAGGTATGGTTGAAGGGGCTTCTTATGATTAACAAAAGATGCTCCTATCACCTTTATCACTCAGGAAATTCCATAGGTCTTTGGAGCTCTGTGCCAGGAATCAGAGACAAAGACCAAATATGTATTTCTTATTATATCACAGCAGCACAGTGCATGGAACAGCCAACTGTTTGGGGACAACCAAGAGGGTTGTGGGAGCAGCTAAGACTCAGACCTGAAGAAGCCTTGTGGTTGGGATAAAGAGACACAGCTGTAATCTACATGGACCAGCCCTTATGAACCAGATGGAAATGAGATGCTCAGAAGATGCCAGTGTGGAAGATGACACTAGGATCCCCCCATCTCCCCATGTCTTGGCATTCTGATGCCCCCAGAACTCATTTCAACCCCATGGAAGGGGAGGGGGCAGGAACAGACCAAGATACTTACATCAGTGGAAATTAAGTGTCCATTTGTTGTCAGAATAAAAGCTCAAAATAGAAATTAAGTTCTGTTCTGAAAAAATTAAAACAGTTTCATAGTGGGGGCACCTGACTTTGTTTAATGAGATCAGTCCACTACTTTTGTTGTCACCTGATCTAGGCTGCGGGTGTTCGGAGTCTGTCGAGGTCATGTTCACAAGACCTGTCTGTCCCCCTCACTAAGTTCTAAGTTCCTGAAACACTGGAACACCGTATTATTTGTCATTGACCCACCAGTGCCTATCACAATGCAGGTTTTTCATTTGCCCTGGATCAACTATTAACCAGCTATAAATCCTTAGGAAAGTTACTTAATTCCTTTGAGATTCCATTTTGTCACCTTAAAATTAGGTAATCTACTGGCAAAAATAAAGTATGTGTTTTCACCGATTGTAGCAAAAACTAGTATTACATTGGTAATGAGTATGAATTGCAGAATATATTAAGAAAATGTGTTTTTCTATTTTATAGCTATATACTAATCAGAACTAGGTTAACTAGATTCAACCACTCCTTTAATCCAAGGGCTTCAGAGTAGTCCTTAGGGAACCTAATTTAATGACTAGATAAGACAAATTTGTAATTAGTGTATCAACTGCTTATATGGAATTAAGTCTTTCCAAAGTGCTTGAAGGTACTTGAAACAGTTTATCTTAAGTAGACCAACTGTTCCCAAACCTGGCCCATCATCAGAATCATATGTGGAACTTTTTAATCACAGAGATTTCCTCGGCCTTCCACGGAGATTCTGATTGCGTGGGTCCTAGTGGGCTGTGAAAGCTACATGTTTAAAAAGCCTCCCAGAAAATTTCAGTGATCAGCCAGGTATGAGAATCACTGCTTTAGAAAAAATTAACTAGACAATGGAAACTCCAACCGTATCTGAATTATCATAGATTCCAAATTAATTTCTCTTTTACACTTTATATTAGAACATGCTTTTTTCTTCTATGAATCAATACATTACTAGTGAATGCTGTGCTGTCTGGGAGTTGCTTCAAAATAAGCTGGGGAGTTGAGGACTGGGCTGGGGGAATGACATAAAATGAAACAAGATTGGCCATGGCTTGATCATTGTTGAACCTGGGGCAGAGTACAAGTATTCTATTTTGTTTCTATTATTTTATTTTCTCTACTTTCATATATATTTGAAACTTTCCATGACAAAAAGTGTTTAAAAACAAAACTGAGGTACATGAATAATTAGTAAAGCCTCCTGCTTCTCCCTTCTCATAATCTCATTCCCCACTATTAACAGTTATTAGAAGTTGGTTGTATATGCTTTCAGATGTTTTTCTGTGTATTCTAAATAATGTCCATTTTTTTATTCCACTTACATGCCAACTTTGTGCCAGATCCTATAATGAAATTGGTTTAGGAGATACGCCTGGAAAATTGTCACAGAGAAATCATTGCAATCCCCTCACCAACCTTCTTCCTGCTTCCTCACTCCCACCATCTCGTGTGTCATTCCCATAGCAAACAGAAGAGGGCGCCTTAAATCCCAATCAGTCTGCCTGGGAGCCATTACTGCATTTTCCTCACAGCCCAGTTCTCCCCTCCTTGGGACCTTCAAAGGCTTTGAAAGCAGCCTTCAAAGGCAACTCTGAGTTCAAATCCCAGCTCCATCACTTTCTGGTTGGATACTTAATCTCCCTGTGCCTCAATATTCCCATCTGTTCAGACACTAACAGTAAAACTAACTCTTGAGGGTTATTAGGATGAGTAACACTTGTAAAGTTTTTTTTAATTTTTCTCCCCCCACCCCAAATCCTCTAATTAACATGTGCTCTTGTGTCACTGTGAGTTTTTGCCAAATTCATGTGCAAACCTAACTCTAACCTTATACACACACACACACGACAAATATGTTAATATTTCAGATTTTGTTGCACTGAAATGTAAGATAGTCAAACAAATCAAAAAGTTAATTATTTTCTTCAGCCTCCTTTCAATAAAAAGATGTCTTTCCACTAGGGGGATAAAAGAGGTTGACACACGTTCATATAGATATATATGTGTCCCAAACATGATCTCTAAAACCCCAAGTACCTAGCTGGCCACCTCTCAGGTTTTGTCTTGGTTTGTTTTTAAATCTCATTTCAGTCCTTTCTTTTCCAATGCAATGTACAATGGTACAGTGATACAGTATCTCCAACCATAGGTTCCAAGATGGTCTTAACCCATCAAAACCCTTGCAACACATTTCCCAAAACCTGTTTTGGTTGGTGTTCCTTGACACTAAATTCCATTTTATCTATAGATGTATCTGCACAGAAGAGAAAGAGAGAGAGAAGGGGGGTGGTGAGAAAGAGAGAGACAGAAAAGGATAGAGAGAGAGGGAATGCTTCCGAATACCTGGGTCATTCCTGAATTTCTTATTTATAATCCAAATATATTTGGGTCCATGTATTCACAGGCAGAAGAACATACACTTCTTGTTCACATCCTGCATGAGTGCACACACAAACACATGTATAAATCTCTTCTGACCCTATCATGTACATACTTTGAAAAGTTTGTTAGAAGAACCAGACTGGTAATAATTCACTGCACCTCATGTATAATAAGCAGAAATGCACTGGCCTTTATGATGAATTGCCGGGGTAACACAGGGACATCTTGTTTGCATTTCAATGCACCAAGTGTCAGATTCTTATTTCATTACTTGCCGGCACATTAGTGGACAGTTTTTAATTTCTTTTTTTTTTTTTCCCCTTTAGCAAAGCTCCACAGAGACCTCTTGCTTTTACCACTTGCATCGAGAGCAAGGCTGCATTATTTTTAAATGTTATAGTGTCTGGGTCTCACTCGAAATGTTGCTGAATTCACAAAATAAATGATAGCATACTACCAGCAGTTCTATCTGGCTTTTTTTAAAAAAAAAAAAAAAAAGCACAAAGTTTCTCTTGCTTTTATTGAACTCAGTCTCTGAATGGGAGTTTGGAAGATTTGTGTTATCTTCTTCATATTTTATATTGGAAGGTGCTCTTTGTTTTTAGTTATGTTTTGGAGGTTTTTTAATCCAGATTCATATTGTTCCTTACACACAATGATATGAGAAGCTACAAGAAGCTGTCCTCAAGGAAAATGTAGTTCTGAGTTACCTTGTAATCTGCTGGGAGCTGTTGGATGCTTGGACCTACCGTGAAGCCCCCTGGCTTGCCCCACACTTGAGGGATGGGATGTGGATGCCACATGGACTGAGAAGATTTTTTTTTCAAAATTCTCCAAAAATAAATTTGAAGTAGACTTTCTTCCTAACATTTTCCCAGGTACATAATCAGATATAATGAAACATTCTTTAGAGCAGTGATTCTCAAACTTAACAGGCATCAGTATCACCCAGAAGGCTTGTTAAAACATAGATGGCTGGCTCCCACACAGCCCCAGAGATTCTGATTTAGTAGGTCTGAGAATTTGCATTTCTAACAAGATCGCAGGTGTTGCTGATGCTACAGATCGAGGAATACACTGTGAGAACCACTCCAGGGTGGATTAGAAGCCCAGCTCTGCCATTTACCTTCCAAGTGGCCTTGGGAAAGTTGTCTCACATCTCTGAGGTTTAGAGTCCTCATCAATAAGATGGAGATAGTAATAGCACTTTCCCCCTAAAGTGATTGTTAGGAAAAATGAACCAATAAATATAAAGCATCAACCATAATGCAGGATACATAGTCAGTGTTCAACAAATATTAGTCCTTTTCCCTTTCTCTTCTTCTCATAGAAGGGAGATGAGAGGTCCAATAGTCCAGTACTCCACACAGGGCAGGAATCCCTCATGCATCCTCCTGCTATTGTCCTTCGGCTCCTGTCCAGTCACCTCCAGATGTGGGAAGCTCACTACTTCAGGGAACCCATTGCTTTGTGGCCAGCAGTCACTGGTAGAAAGTCATGCTGGGCTGAAACCTATCTCCCTGAAATTACATGCCACTGCCCTCCTGAGTCACGAAGACTAAATCTTGCCTCTGAGCCTGAATGTGAGCAGGCTCAGGAAGTCCAGACTAAAAGGTCTAGGCTTTATTCCTGGTTGGTGGGAAGCTTTTGACTAGTTTTGTTTGTTTGAGTTTGGTTTGGTTTGGTTTACATCTTTATCGGAGTATAGTTGCTTTACAATGTTGTTTTAGTTTCTGCTGTATAACAAAGTGAATCAGCTATATGTATACACATATGCCCTCCCTCCTGCATCTCCCTCCCGCCCTCCCTATCCCACCCCTCTAGTTGGTCACAGAGCACCGAGCTGATCTCCCTGTGCTATGCGGCTGCTTCTCACTATCTATTTTATATCGAGTCATGTATATATGTGAATGCTACTCTCTCATTTCATCCCAGCTTAACTTTCGCCCTCCCCGTGTCCTCAGGTCCATTCTCTACATCTGTGTCTTTATTCCCGTCCTGCCCTTAGGTTCATCAGAACTTCTTTTTTTTGGATTCCATATATATGTGTTAGCATACAGTATTTGTTTTTCTCTTTCTGACTTACTTCACTCTGTATGACAGACTCTAGGTCCATCCACCTCACTACAAATAACTAAATTTCGTTTCTTTTCATGGTTAATATTTCACTGTATATACATGCCACATCTTCTTTATCCATTCATCTTTCTATGGACACGTAGGTTGCTTCCATGTCCTGGCAATTGTAAATAGTACTGCAATGAACATTGTGATACATGACTCTTTTTGAATTATGGTTTTCTCTGGGTATATGCCCAGTAGTGGGATTGCTGGGTCATATGGTAGTTCTATTTTTAGTTTTTTAAGGACCTCCATACTGTTTTCCACAGTGGCTGTATCAATTTACATTCCCACCAACAGTACAAGATGGTTCCTTTTTCTTCACACCCTTTGCAGCATTTATTGTTTGTAGATTTTTTGATGATGGTCATTCTGACCAGTGTGAGGTGATACCTCATTGTAGTTTTGATTTGCATTTCTCGAATGATTAATGAAATTGAGCATCCTTTCATTTGTTTGTTGGCAACCTTTATATCTTCTTTGGAGAAATATCTATTTAGGTCTTCTGCCCATTTTTGGATTGGGTTGTTTGTTTTTTTGATATTGAGCTGCATGAGCTGCTTGTATATTTTGGAGATTAAGCCTTTGTCAGTTGCTTCATTTGCAAATATCTTTTCCCATTCTGAGGGTTCTCTTTCATCTTGTTTATGGTTTCCTTTGCTGTGCAAAGCTTTTCAGTATCATTAGGTCCCATTTGTTTATTTTTGTTTTTATTTTCATTTCTCTAGGAGGTGGGTCAAACAGGATCTTGCTGTGATTTATGTCATAGAGTGTTCTGCCTATGTTTTCCTCTAAGAGTTTTAGACTGTCTGGCCTTACATTTAGGTCTTTCATCCATTTTGAGTTTATTTTTGTGTATGGTGTTAGGGAGCGTTCTAATTTCATTCTTTTATGTGTAGCTGTCCAGTTTTCCTAGCACCACTTATTGAAGAGTCTGTCTTTTCTCCATTGTATATTCTTGCCTCCTTTGTCAAAGATAAGGTGATCATATGTGCGTGGGTTTATCTCTGGGCTTTCTATCCTGTTCCAATGATCTATATTTCTGTTTTTGTGCCAGTACCATACTGTCTTGATTACTATAGCTTTGTAGTACAGTCTGAAGCCAGGGAACCTGATTCCTCCAGCTCTGTTTTTCTTTCTCAAGATTGCTTTAGCTATTCAGGGTATTTTGTGTTTCCATACAAATTGTGAAATTTTTTGTTCTAGTTTTGTGAAAAATGCCAGTGGTAGTTTGATAGGGATTGCATTGAATCTGTAGATTGCTTTGGGTAATATAGTCATTTTCACAATGTTGATTCTTCCAATCCAAGAACATGGTATATCTCTCTCTCTGTTTGTATCATCTTCAGTTTCTTTCATCAGTGTCTTATAGTTTTCTGCATACAGGTCTTTTGTCTCCTTAGGTAGGTTTATTCCTAGGTATCTTATTTTTGTTGTTGTTGTTGCAGTGGTAAATGGGAGTGTTTCCTTAATTTCTCTTTCAGATTTTTCATCATTAGTGTATAAGAATGCCAGAGATTTCTGTGCATTAATTTTGTATCCTGCTACTTTACCAAACTCATTGATTAGCTCTAGTAGTTTTCTGGTAGCATCTTTAGGATTTTCTATGTATAGTATCATGTCATCTGCAAACAGTGACAGCTTTACTTCTTCTTTTCCAATTTGGACTCCTTTTATTTCTTTTTCTTCTCAGATTGCTGTGGCTAATATTTCTAAAACTGTGTTGAATAATAGTAGTGAGAGTGGGCAACCTTGTCCTGTTCCTGATCTTAGTGCAAATAGTTTAGTTTCAGTTTTTCACTATTGAGGACGATGTTGACTATGGGTTTGTCATATATGGCCTTTATTATGTTGAGGTAGGTTCCCTCTATGCACACTTTCTGGAACGTTTTTATCATAAACAGGTTTTGACTTTTGTCAAAGGTTTTTTCTGCATCCATTGAGATTATCATATGGTTTTTACTCTTCAGTTTGTTAATATGGTGTATCACATTGATTGATTTGTGTATATTGAAGAATCCTTGCATTCCTGGAATAAACCCCACTTGATCATGGTGTATGATCCTTTGAATGTGCTGTTGGATTCTGTTTGCTGAGGATTTTTGCATTTATGTTCATCAGTGATATTGGCCTATAGTTTTCTTTTTTTGTGACATCTTTGTCTGGTTTGGGTATCAACGTGATGGTGGCCTCGTAGAATGAGTTTGGGAGTGTTCTTCCCTCTGCTATATTTTGGAAGAGTTTGAGAAGGATAGGTGTTAGCTCTTCTCTAAATGTTTGATAGAATTTGCCTGTGAAGCCATCTGGTCCTGGGCTTTTGTTTATTGGAAGATTCTTAATCACAGTCTCAATTTCAGTGCTTGTGATTGGTCTGTTCATACTTTCTATTTCTTCCTGGTTCAGTCTTGGAAGGTTGTACTTTTCTAAGAATTTGTCCATTTCTTCCAGATTGTTCATTTTATTGGCATATAGTTGCTTGTAATAATCTCTCATGATCCTTTGTATTTCTGCAGTGTCAGCTGTTACCTCTCTTTTTTCATTTCTAATTCTACTGATTTCAGTCTTCTCCCTTTTTTTCTTGATGAGTCTGGCTAATGGTTTATCAATTTTGTTTATCTTCTCAAAGAACCAGCTTTTAGTTTTATTGATTTTTGCTATCATTTCCTTCATTTCTTTTTCATTTATTTCTGGTCTGATCTTTATGGTTTCTTTCCTCTGCTAACTTTGGGTTCTTTGATCTTCTTTCTCTAATTGCTTTAGGTGTAAGTTAGGTTGTTTATTTGAGATTTTTCTTATTTCTTGAGGTAGGATTGTATTGTTAGAAAGTTCCCTCTTAGAACTGCTTTTGCTGCATCCCATAGGTTTTGGGTTGTCATGTTTTCATTGTCATTTGTTTCTAGGTATTTTTTCATTTCCTCCTTGTTTTCTTCAGTGATCTCTTGGTTATTTAGTAACATATTTTTTAGCCTCCATTTGTTTATATTTTTTACAGTTTTTTTTTCCTGTAATTGAGTTCTAGTCTCATAGTGTTGTGGTCAGAAAAGATACTTGATATGATTTCAGTTTTCTTAAATTTACCAAGGCTTGATTTCTGACCCAAAATATGGTTTATCCTGGAGAATGTTCCATGAGCACTTGAGAAGAAAGTGTATTCTGTTGTTTATGGATGGAAAGTCCTATAAATATCAATTAAGTCCATCTTGTTTAATGTGTCATTTAAAGCTTCTGTTTCTTTATTTATTTTCATTCTGAATGATCTGTCCATTGGTGAATGTGAGGTGTTAAAGTCCCCTACTATTATTGTGTTACTGTCAATTTCTCCTATTATGGCTGTTAGCATTTGCCTTATATATTGAGGTGTTCCTATGTTGGGTGTAGAAATATTTACAGTTGTTATATCTTCTTCTTGGATTAATCTCTTGATCATTATGTAGCATCCTTCTTTGCTCTCTTCTAATAGGGTTTATTTTAAGTCTATTTTGTCTGATATGAGAATTGCTACTCCAGCTTTCTTTTGATTTCCATTTGCATGGAATAACTTTTTCCATCCCCTCACTTTCAGTCTGCATGTGTCCCTAGGTCTGAAGTGGGTCTCTTGTAGATAGCATATATAGGGGTCTTGTTTTTGTATCCGTTCAGCCAGTCTGTGTCTTTTGGTTGGAGCATTTATTCCATTTACATTTAAAGTAGTTTTCAATATGTATGTTCCTATTGCCATTTTCGTAATTGTTTGGGGTTTGTTATTGTAGGTCTTTTCCTTCTCTTGTGTTTCCTACCTAGAGAAGTTCCTTTAGCATTTGTTGTAAAGCTGGTCTGGTGGTGCTGAATTCTCTTACCTTTTGCTTGTCTGGAAAGGTTTTAATTTCTCTATCGAATCTGAATGAGCTCCTTACTGGGTAGAGTAATCTTGGTTGTACATTTTTCCCTTTCATCACTTTAAATATGTCCTACCACTCCCTTCTGGCTTGCAGAGTTTTTGCTGAAAGATATGCTGTTAACCTTATGGGGATTCCCTTCTATGTTATTTGTTGCTTTTCCCTTGCTGCTTTTAATATTTTTTCCTTGTATTTAACTTTTGATAGTTTGATTAATATGTGTCTTGGCATGTTTCTCCTTGGATATATCCTGTACGGGACTCTCTGCCCTTCCTAGACTTGATTGACTATTTCCTTTCCCATGTTAGGGAAGTTTTCAACTATAATCACTTCAAATATTTTCTCAGACCCTTTCTTTTTCTCTTCTTCTTCTGGGACCCCTATAATTTAAGTGTTGGTAAATTTAATGTTGCCCCAGAGGTCTCTGAGACTGTCTTCAATTCTTTTCATTCATTTTTCTTTATTCTACTCTGTAGTAATTACTTCCACTGTTTTATCTTTCAGGTCTTATCCGTTCTTCTGCCTCAGTTATTCTGCTATTGATTTCTTCTAGAGAATTTTTAATTTCATTTATTGTGTTGTTCATCATTTTTTGTTTGTTCTTTAGTTCTTCTAGATCCTTGTTAAATGTTTCTTGTATTTTCTCCATTCTGTTTCCATAATTTTCGATACCTTTACTATCATTACTCTGAACTCTTTTTCAGGTAGACTGCCTATTTCCTCTTTGTTTGTTTGGTCTGGTGGGTTTTTACCTTGCTCCTTTATCTGCTGCATATTTGTCTGTCTTCTCATTTTGTTTAACTTATTGTGTTTGGGGTCTCCTTTTTACAGGCTGCAGGTTCGTAGTTCCTGTTATTTTTGGTGTCTGCCCCCAGTGGGTAAGGTTTGTTCAATGGGTTGTGTAGACTTCCTGGTGGAGGGGACTGGTGCCTGTGTTCTGGTGGGTGGGGCTGGGTCTTGTCTTTCTGGTGGGCAGGGCCACATCCAGTGGTGTGTTTTGAGGTGTCTGTGAATTTAGTGTGATTTTAGGCAGTCTCTCTGCTAATGGGGGGGGGCGGGGGGTTGTCTTCCTGTCTTGCTAGTTGTTTGGCAAAGGTTGTCCAGCACTGGAGCTTGCTGGCCATTGGGTGGAGATGGGTCTTAGCATTGAGACAGAGATCTCTGTGAGAGCTCTCACCAATTGATATTACATGGGGCTGGGAGGTCTCTGGTGGTCCAATGTGCTGAACTCAGCTCTCCCACCTCAGAGGCTCAGGCCTGACACCAGGCCAGAGCCACAAGACCCTATCAGTCACATGGCTCAGAAGAAAAGGGGGGAAAAAAGAAAGAAAAATAAATAAAAATTAAAATTAAAAAATAATAAATAAAACAAATTGTTTTAAATTATTAACATACAAAATAATAATTAAGAAAAAGAGAACAACCAAACCAATAAACAAATCCACCAATGATAAGAAGCACTAAAACTAAAGTAATATAAACATAAATATCAGAAACAAATCAGTTGCAGACAGAAAACCCCAAGTCTACAGTTGCTCCTAAAGTCCACCACCTCAAATTTGGGACGATTCATTGTCTGTTCACTTATTCCACACATGCAGGGTATCTAAAGTTGATTGTGAGGATTTAATCCGCTGCTCCTGAGGCTGCTGGGAGAGATTTCCCTTTCTCTTCTTAGTTTGCACAGCTCCTGGGGTTCAGCTTTGGATTGGGCCCCACCTCTGCATGTAGGTTTCCTCAGGAGTCTCTTCCTGACCAGACAGGACGGGGTTAACGCAGCAGCTGATTAGGGGTTTCTGGCTCACTCATGCCAGGGGGAGGGAAGGGTATGGTAGTTATAATTGGAATGTGGGGCAAGCCTGCAGTGGCAGCAGCCAGCATGACATTGCAACAGCCTGAGGCACTCTGTGTTCTCCCAGGGAAGTTGTTCCTGGATCACAGGACCCTGGCAGTGGCCGGCTGCACAGGAAGGGAGGTGTGGATAGCAACCTGAACTTGCACACAGCATTCTTGGTGGCAGTGGCAACAGCCTTAGCGTTTCATGCCCACCTCTGGGGTGCGAGCTGATAGCCGTGGCTCGTGCCCAACCTTGGAGCTCGCTTAGGTGGTGCTCTGTCTCCTGTGGGCACATGGGGAAGGAATCCCCTCTCCTCACACACCCCAGAACAATGGTCTCTTGACTCTTAGGCAGACCCAGACTTTTTCCCTTTCCCGGATGACCTCCCAACTTGCTGTGGCACACTAGCCCCCTTCCGTCTGTGTTCATGCAGCCAACCCCAGTCCTCTCCCTGGTGTCTGACCTCCAAAGCCCAAGCCTCAGCTCCCAGCCCCCACCACCCCAGAGGGTGAGCAGACAAGCCTCTCAGGCTGGTGGGTGCTGGTGAGCACCAATCCTCTGTGCAGGAATCTCTCTGCTTTGCCTTCTGCATCCCTGTTGCTGCACTCTCCTCCATGGCTCCAAAGCTTCCCCCCATTCACCCCCCATCCCCGCCAGTGAAGGGGCTTCCTAGTGTGTGGAAACTTTTCCTCCTTCACAGCTCCCTCCCAGTGAGGCAGGTCCCATCCCTATTCTTTTGTCTCTGTTTTTTCTTTTTTCTTTTGCCCTACCCATGTATGTGGGGGTTTTCTTGCCTTTTGTGAAGTCTGAGGTCTTCTGCCAGTGTTCAGCAGGTGTTCTGTAAGAGTTGTTCCACTTGTAGAAGTATTTTTGATGTATTTGTGGGGAAGAAGTTTATCTCCACATCTTATTCCTCTGCCATCTTGAAGGTCCCCCCTGCCTTTCACTAGTTTTAAGCCAGAGAGTGAAATGGTCAGATTTGTATTTCATAAAGATCACAAGGACAAGAGTTTGAAGAATATATTGTATATGGTGAGACTGGAGCCAAGGAGAATAATTAGAAGATTACAGAGAAGAGGAAGTGAATAGGAGTGTATCAAGGGGGTAGAAAGAATAGGACTTGGTCATCAGTTGTGTGTGAGGTATGAAGGAAGGGGTATGTCTAGGATGATGTCCAAAGCCCTGGCAGCTGAATAAGGGCTAACATTTACTGATAAAGTACTACTTGAAGAGTATCAGATTTTCTAGGAAATAATCAGTCCAACTTGGGGCACGTTAAGTTTGAAATACTTGTGGGATATCCTGTGGGCAGTTGAATACATAGATCTGAGATCTCAGAGTAAGATCTGAACTGTAGATGTAGATATGGGAGTCAATGACTTACAAATTGTAGCTGTTATAGGAGTGATTATAGGAATTATAATTATAGGATAATAATTCCATAACTATAGGAAGGAAAAATACAGAGAGAGGAAAGAAGGGGACCAGGACACAACTTGGTGGAAGAGCAACATCCGAGGGGCATATGAACCAAAAAGGATGGACCCAGGACAGCCAGAGGGATGGGAGAAGACAATGGAGAAAGCAATAACACAGAAGCCCAAGGAGAACCCCAATGTTCACTGCAGCACTCTATACAATTGTCAAGATGTGGAAGCAACCTAAGTGTCCATCAACAGATGAATGGATAAAGAAGATGTCAAGATGTGGAAGCAACCTAAGTGTCCATCAACAGATGAATGGATAAAGAAGATGTGGTATATATATATATATATATATATATATACACACACACACACACACACACACACACACACACACACACACACACACACTGGAATACTACTCAGCCACGAAAAAGAATGAAATTTTGCCATGTGCAGCAACAGGGGTGGATTTGGAGGGCATGACCCTGAGAGTGAGGGTCTCCTTAAATTTTATACTATAGGAGTCTCAGTCACCTCACCCCAGTCCTGGACATAGATTCTCTCAAGGATCTTCTTTGATATCCTAAAACAATACTATTTGAAGACATATAAAATTATCTCATTTCTGGGGCGATGTCACCAACATGACTAAGACATCCCTTGTTCCTCCCCCTATAGACACCTCAACAATGACAATTTGGCATCCATCCACAGGTATGGGAGCTGTGGGATCCAACACAATACACCAAGGGACCCAGGAGGGGTCATGCCCACCCATGTGGCAGATAATAGGCATACAGACCTCTGTCCAAGCTCTGGACCCTGCAGTGGTGGCCCATGAACCTGCTCCAGCCCCTCTCAGCCATAGTCTGGGAGCCCCTGGAAAACACTCTCTTAGACAATTACTCATGGACCAGAGAGCCTTTGTGGAAGTTCAGGTTTCCAGCGGAGAACTTCCAGCACACCACTGGAAGAAAAAATGCAAGTTTGAATTCATTGGAGAGGGTAAGAGGAACAATTTGGTTTTCCCACATTACCCCTTACCAAAGCAGCACACCTCAGGGCCAAGTGACATCTTCTCTTCTTGGCCTGTGATTACTCCCACAGGGGAAAGGGAGTGTTTGAGTGAGCACCTGATTTACCTACTTGTGCTGGATGCTGCCAAGGAGGCCCATTTCTCTCTCACTCCACCCAGAGCACTGAGTCATGAGCTGCATGACTGGGGAAAGAGGGTGGGAGAGCAGCACATAGGAATCTTGGAGAATATTAAAGGGATGTGAACCCACTAACTGTACCAAGGACCCCATCAAGCCCACCCACATCTGCTAGGGACATCTAGCCCACAGATCCCCACAACTGGCCCACAGGCAACTGCAGTGCTCCATGTGCTTCAACCACACACACCCCGACCCAGCAGCCTGTTCTCAAGGTGTACTACCAATGGCAGCGAGAGCAAGCTTTGGCAGATGGCTGGTGAGCAAGCACAGAAAGCCAGTCCAAATCTGCAGACCAGGAAAAGGCCACAACCTTGAGCTTTAATGCCTCCTCCAGAAAAACAAAAAGGAGGCTCTCAGCACATGATCTGGTGTGTTGCAGGATCAAGAGAAAGCATACAAGCTTAAGAATTCTGCCACAAGAGGAAGGAAGAAGTATGGAGCCGGTGTGTCCATAGTGGGTCTGAGAAAGCCTCAGGATCCCTAGCTGGGCTAATGGAAGATATTTCTCTCCTGAAGTCAGTAAAGACAGGAGGAGGTGACTACTTCAAATGCAGAGATAGCAACTCAAGACTTCAAGAATGTGAAAAATCAAGGAAAATGACACCACCAAAGAGTTACAATAATCTTTCAGTAATTAACCCCAAAGTCATGGAGATCTGCAATTTATCCAATAAAGAATTCAAAATAACTAGTTTAAGGAAGTTCAATAAGCTATAAGAAAACACAGAAAGACAAGTCAATGAAATCAGGAAGAAAATACTCAGAGGGGAAAGAATAGTAGCTTCCATAACTGGAGGTGAGAAAACTGGATAATCACATGCAGAAGAATGAAATTGGACCTCTGTCTTACGCCACAAAAATTAACTCAAAATGAATTCAGAGTTAAACATAAAACCTGAAACCAGAAAACTCCTAGAAGAAAATGTAAGGAAAAGGCTCTTTCACATTGGTCATGGAAACAATTTTTTTAGATATGACACCAAAAGCATAAGCAACAAAAGCAAAAGTAAATAAGTGGGACTACCTCAAACTAAAACACTTCTGCACAGCAAAGGAGCAATCAACAAGATGAAAAGGCAACCCAGATATATTTGTAAATCATATATCTGATAAGGGTTAAGATCAAAAATACATAAGGAATTAATGTAACTCAACAGCATAATTAATTAATTAATTAATCCAAATAAAATGGGCAGAGGAATTGAAGAGACATTTTTCCAAGGAAGATTACAAACGGCCAACAGGTACATTAAAAGGTGCTCGACATCAGTAATTATTAGGGAACTAGTAATTAAAACCACAGTGAAACATCAACTCACACCTGTTAGAATGGCTGTCCTCAAAAAGACGAGATATACAAGAGATAAAAAGTGTAGCGAGGATGTGGAGAAAAGGGAACTTCTGTGCACTGTTGGTGAGAACGTAAATTGGTACAACCACTACAGAAACAATATGGAGCTTCCTTACAAAATTAAAAATAGAACTAACATATGATCCAGAAATCCAACTTCTGGGTGTATATCCAAAAGAAATGATCAATATCTCAAAGACATATCTGCACTCCCATGTTCATTGCAGCATTATTTCCAATAAGCAAGATATGGAAACAACCTAACTATACATCTACAGATGAATGGATAAAGAGTTGGTATGTATATATAAATGTGTATGTATATATTAATATATATGAATATTATTTGGCCATGAGAAAGAAGGATATTCTGCCATTTGTTACAACATGGATGGACCTTGAGGGCCCTATGCTAAGTGAAATAAGTCAGAGAGAGAATGACAAATACCACATGATATCACTTATATGTGAAATCTAAAAAAGTCAAACTCACAGAAACAGAATAGAATGGTGGTTGCCAGGGACTGGAGGATGGGGGAAATGGTGAGATTGGTCAATGGCACAAATTTCCAGTTATAAGATAAATAAGTTCTGGGGACCTAGTGTACAGCATGGTGGCTATAGTTATCAGTACTGTATTACATACTTGGAAATTTGCTAAGAGAGTAGATCTGAAATATTCTCACCACAAAAAAGAAATAGTAATTATGGAGGTAGTGGAGGTATTAACTAACACTACTGTGGTAATCATTTCACAGTATACAAGCTTATCAAATCATCATGTCACATACCTTAAACTTACACAATGTTATATGTCAACTATACCTCAGTAAAGCTGGAAAAAATTACCTTATTTCTATAAGCTTATTTCTACTTTCTGCTAGTCTTGTGTATGTGCAGAGATATTATGGAATGGATTTGTATTGAGAAGGACTATGTTGGGATTGAGTGTTTGAAGGTTTATCTTAGCCTAAATTCCCAGAGACAAGGGTTGGTACCACCAACCTCTAGTAGCTAAAAGCCAGAAGTCTGAGAGTCAGTCCTGAAATGCCTCTTGCTCCCTCCCACATCTAACCTGTAACCAAGTCCGCTGCGTCAGTCTACAAAATACATCTCAATCTGTCCATTTCTCTCTAACTCCATGGCCATCATCTGGCTCAAGCCACCATAGCTATTGACAGGAACCATATCAACAGCCTGATGACTAGGCTTGGTTCTGATCAGTCACCTCCAGCACTGAAAATGGACTCTGGTGGAAACTTGTCATCGCCTAAAACTAGCTCAACAGGGTAGGAGTGGGGAAGAGGTGAGGGTCACGACTCCTGACCCGTCAGGTGCCAACAGCTGAGTGGGCCTCCAGCTTCTGCAGGAGGCCTATTCTCGTCTATTTAGGCTTATTCTGACCCTCAGTATTGACCTCACAGTACAGACTTCACATCCAGGGCCCTCGAGGCCAGTGAACACATCAGTTCTTCCTTGCCCATCTACCCACCTGGCTGTCCGCTACTGTCCTGCTCCTGCTCAGACCCTCAGCACTTGAAGGTGTCCAGCACCCCTGCTGCCAGCCCTTCAGTTCTCCCTCTACCCCCAGATTTTTCCCAGGGCTTCTGGGCCTGAGCTTCATCCCTAGGGCTGCCCCTCAGGCTCAGCCCCTCCATCCATGAAAGTTATGCCCTTATTTTGACAGTTCCCCAACACCTACAGGACAAGGGCCAGTCCTCTCCTTTGCAACATGGTACACAACTGCCCAGGCCCTGCTTACCTCTCCAGCCCTGTTTTATATATTCCCCCTCCTCTCTTGAACACTCCAGCAATCTACCTGTCTCCCAGACAGGCCTCTCGGTTTCACACTTCCATGTTTTCTTCATGCTGTTCCCTCTGCCTCAAAGGCTTTTCCCTCACTTTTACTACTGACTACTCCTGTTCGTTCTTCGAGACTCAGATCAGATGACCACCTCCCCCCACAGGCCATCCCTCATCCTTCCACACCTACCAGTTCTAGATGCCCCTGCTTCCTGCTCCTGAATTTCCTGCTCACTCTGCACTGTACCTATTACATATTAATTATTTGTTTATTTTTCCATCTCTGTCACTGAACTGTGAGCTCTTTGAAGTCATAGACCACCTCTTATTGACCTCTGTCCCCTGGGCTTTGCATAATCGCTCACACACAGTAGGTGTCAAATAAGTGCTTGTTGAGCTAAGCTGGCCTGACTCCCAGACCCCCTGCGCCCTGTGTCCCAGGTGCCAGCCCCCAGCAGGGTGACACGCTTCTCCCTCTCCACAGCAGGGACTCTGGCTGCTGCTTTTCCTGAACTGAGACACATGGCGGCCGCTCTAAATGCAGTGCACAGGTAGTGAGGCCTGGATGGCTTTTTAAAGTTTCTCAAGGAAAAGGAAATTGTGAAATGCCCCACTGGGGCTGCAAAGCAATCTCTCCTAGTCCAGTCTTGAGCCCAAAGCCAGCTGCTTGGGCCGGGAGATAACGGGGCCCCATGCTGAGCTGCCACCAGCAGACTCAGAAAAGTAACAAATTGACAACATTCAGGAAGAAGATTCCTCATTTCCAATAGTATCATCTATACCCTGTGGCATAAAGCACCTCCTGCTTATTAACGTCTTTTACATTTTTTAGTGCTAAATCCAAGGTGAAAGGGAGGAGGGGGAGAGGGTACGTCTGTACCAGAGTCCTTCAGGAACCAGGAAAATGCCGTGGCAGAGATGAATTGTAGACCCAGAAATAGCATTTTGGGGAGGAAATGTATAATGTTCACTCTTTTTCCAAAAAAAAATGTTTAATACAGCCCAAATGACATCATATCAGGTCAGATAGAGCAGAAGGAAGGAAGAAAAATATTGAACATTAAAAGAAATTAATCCAGACAGGCGCTTTCTAAAATGGATTCCACACTGCACACACTGAAGACCAGGGAGAAGAACCTTCATCAAAAACGGCGTCTCCCCTTACTTGTCACGGTTAAATACCAGCTGGACTTACTTAGGTTTTAAACTATCCACTGCACTTCAAAGACCAACACCAAAACTTGAAGGAAAATAACATTTAGCTAGTCTAGTTGGGCTCTCTCCGAGGTACGCCTGTGAAATAGGGGAGTTCCTTATCATATTCACTCCGCCCAGTAAATTTCATTCACACAGAATCCCTGCCAGCCCCCACCCTGGCTTCCCCACTGCCCAGGACCCACGTTCCCATGTTCTCCATCCTTGAAAACATAAGCTGTCCCAGGTATTGCTGAATTATAGAGTTCTACAAATTAACATGTCGCCACTAGTATTCTCGTGGTGGCAGGTCACTGAAGCCCACTCGATCTAGTTTCAACAAAGAAAGGAGGAGAATTTTGTTTATTTTAAGGCCAATAAGCTGTCTTACAGAATCCAAGAGGAAGAATGAAGCCTTTCTCAGGAAAGAAATAGAACTCGGAATCATCATGATTTCAAGTCCATCTCTCATTTCTGATTCTCTCTGCACATGTGCTTCACTGCGCTGGCTCTGCAGGCTGGCATTTCCTGATCCTTAGCTCACGGGACGGATTGCATAACCCACAGCCCCTGAGAAACCCATGGTTCCTTCCATTCCACAAAGAAACAAAACAACTGGCTCTCTCTCTCCAGTTCAAGTCCAAATTCCTCGAGAAGGGAATCTGATTGGGTAATGTATCGTGTCTGACCCAATCAGCCCTGACAAAGAGGATATATCCTATAGTGCATATGGTTGCCTTGTGCTCACCCAGAGCATCTGGGAGCAGTTCCCAGGGTAGATGTGTTTGTGTTCTGTCCAGGGTCCAGAACCAGCACTGGACAGTGGACCACTGTGTCTCTCCTGACCCTAGCACAGTCTGAGTCCTGTCCAATCTCTCTCAGGAAATCTGGACCAAGTCAGGAAAGAGAAAGCTTTTGGAGAAAGGGATTAGAGATAGAGATACTAATTATAGGCATCAAGAGAAGCCAACGGATGAACAAGCAGTACAAGTGCTTTGCCATGGTTTTCAAATAATCATTTATCAAGAAAGAAACCAGGGAGATGCAACACTGTCATGAAAACACAATTCATACACAGACATGAAGAACACTAGAAGGGCAGAGATGATATAATTGAAGAGTTATCTCATCCACTGAGTTATACCAAAGTGCTCATAATTTGTTTTCCTTTTTCTATCTTGATGAAAAATTCTTTTTATAATGCTATAGAACTAATAAATCTTGATACGTATAGCACTGTTTTAATGATTCTTTCACACTTATGTTATAATTTAGTTTTTACTAAGTATGACCAGGTGAAACTGCCATTTTCATAGGTCAAAAATGACAAATATCAGCCATTTCAAAATAATATATATGTATCCTTTTAAATAGAACTACAGACTTAAATGAAAACATCGGTCCTTGGGATGACTCCCACTATGTCCCTGATTCCTGCTGCCCAGAGGCAACCATTTTTAGTTTTTAGACTATTTTTTCTGATTGCTTATTTCTAAATAATATATTCTTATCTCTTGATTTTTCTATTTTATACTTTATATGTCAACTTCCTCCTGTGGAAGATATGCAACATCTCAATGCCATCAAACCTATCGGGTAACTTACAAGCTCCAGGGGATTTCTTGAGAACATTCCTCCTGAGGACTTCCATCCTTCTCCTCAAATCTCAGCTGGGGCTCTCTGGACCTACAGACTAGCTACAATACTGGAACTTCTCCTCCCGTCATCCTGGGAATTCCCTTTGCCTTTGCCGCTCTCCTGTGTTGCTTTTTCCCACATTAATTTGATGTTCTCCTCTTTCTTGGTTTGCAATCTCATTCTGTGGAGCACACACCCAGTAGCTTTCTGAACACCTGAACAAAGGAGATACATTTGTAAGAACTTACATGTCTGCAAACATCATTCTGCCTTCAATCTTGATTGATGGTTTGGCAAAATACGGAATTCTAGATTGAAACATATATCTTTCCTAGAATTTTGAAAGCATGACACATTATCTTCCATCTTCCAGAGTTTCCATGATAAATCCTATGCCATTCTGATTCCTGATATGTATCCATAGCCTGCTTATTCTCCTTAGAAGATTTTAGACCTGTGTCTATGTCCCAGGTATTCTGAAATTACATGAAGATGTATTTTGTAGTCAAACTCTGTTCATTCATTTTGATGGGCCTTTAAATCCAGAAGTTCTTGTCCTGGAAATCATCTTGTATTATTTCTATAAATTTCTCCTGCATTATTTCTTGGATAGTTTCCTCTCCTCCACTTTCTCTCTTCTCTCTTTGGGGCTCCTTTTCATCAAATATTGACAGCTTGACCTGATTCTCCAGTTTTACCTTTTCTTTCCTATTTTCCAGTTCTTTTATTTTGTTATTCTATTTCTGAGGGATTATCTTTCACACTATCTTGCCCAATGTTATCTTCCAACTTATTTATTAAATATATCACTTTTATCACATTTTAAATTCCCATGAGCTCTTCCATATTACATCTCCTCATTTCTCTAAGGACACCTCATAAAATATTACCTCTTATCTCTCTGAGGATATTCAATTATATGGAGCTTTTTTAAAGATTTTTCTTCCTTTCTTATTTGTGGTTCTTCAGTTACTTTTTCCTGTTTGCTTGTTTTGGTCACTATCTTTTCTACATGAGACTTGTCACAAATGTCTGATGATCTTTGGTTGCCCATCTAAAGTGAAGCCCTGGGACTTCCGAGGCAGTCCAATGGCTGGGACGTCACCTTCCAGTGCAGGGGTGGTGCCGGCTCGATCCCTGGTCAAGGAGCTGGGATCCCACATGTCTAGCGGCCAAAAAAACCAAAACATAAAACAGAAGCAATATTGTAACAAATTCAATAAAAACTTTTAAAATGGTCCACATCAAAAAAAAATCTTAAAAAAAAAAGGGGGGCTTCCCTGGTGGCGCAGTGGTTGAGAGTCCGCCTGCCGATGCAGGGGACACGGGTTCGTGCCCCGGTCCGGGAAGATCCCACGTGCCGCGGAGCGGCTGGGCCCGTGAGCCATGGCCGCTGAGCCTGCGTGTCTGGAGCCTGTGCTCTGCAACGGGGGAGGCCACAACATTGAGAAGCCCGCGTACCGCAAAAAAAAAAAAAAAAAAAAAAAAAAGTGAAAGTGAAGTCCTAAAAATGCTGACCAGAAGCTGTTTGTGCTTGGGTGCAACAGGAGATCAGGTGGTGACCCAGCCATTCGTGTGGGGATTTCCAAATATTAACATCTGGAGATGTGTTCTCTCTTGTATTCTTTGTTCTTGTGGGTTTATTCCCTTTATATTCCTTCTGTTTTCTCAGTGAGATTTGAGCAGGGAAAAGAAGTGATTGTATGGATTCAACCCACCACCTTGAGTTGAGACTGCTCTATTGCATTTCTGACAATTCACGTTTCTTTCTGGGGAACTGGGAGTTCACATGTCTCCTGTGTGTCCCCAGTGCTGTGTTTCTGCCTGCTGGTGAATCAGCCCTCAGTAGTCAAGAATGTGCCCTTATCTTTTGCTCCTTTGTTTCTGTGGTCCTCTCACAGAACAGAACCCACTCGGGGGTTCTCACTGGTTTCTCTGAGCCCTTGAATGCAGAGAACAGTCAGCATACTTGGGGATTTACTTACCCCCTCTTCCTTTTTCCTGCTTTAGCTGAAGAAACAGAGACCTGTTTGCTAGAATCTGCCTATTGCTTGTGCACTTAACGTGGTTCTTACCACCCCACCTAGCACAGCCCATCTTCCAGTGATGACTCTTATCTCTGTTGCACCTTAAGACCAACAATTCCTTCTTTGTAAGGCCTTTCTTTGCACCCACTCAGAAACTGGCAAAGAACAGGGGCTTCCTCTGGGAAGTAACATGATTGGCGCAGTGCGGGGGAGCATCTGCTTTAAGACAACTCTGGGTTTTGTACCAGCTTGGTCAAATACTGAACCTCTTCGAGACAATTTCCTCATTGTGAAATGGAGATAACATTAGTACAGTGAAATAACGTTTCAAAGAATTAGCTATGATACTGTATAGCCACTGTCCCACTCACACTCTGCAGTTAACGGGAAGGAAAGACATCCACTGCGGTAGCAACAGTTACTTTTGGGAACAAATGTGCTATATTCTTTATCTTTTATGGTCAAAAGGCACTTTCTGGGTATGAAACATAAAGATTTTTAAATGGGGATGTGAACAGAGAAAGCAGATTTGTCCTGTACTCCACAGCAAATGGAAGAGTTCCAAGATGGAGGAGAAGGAAGAGAGTTCTGAGAGAAAGAAAAAGGAGACACCTTGTAGGAACCCAGCTCCCTGCCTCTCATGCCTGGGGCAGGCTCAGGCTGGGCAGAGAGCATCTGAGAGCGGAGAGGGCTGTACCCTGCCCACCAGAGAGCTCTGAGAGTCAGCCAGCAAGCAGCCTTGCAGAGCTGATGTTGGGAGGTGATGGGCCAGCTGCAGGAGCCCCAGGAGTGTCCATGGGCATGAATGGAAAGCAGAAGTTTACTGAGAATGAACACAGTGAACCAGCCTGGAAGTGAGCACAGCTCACGGCAAGTGGGCCCCATCGCTGAGGCTGGGGAGGACGGCCCAGACGGATCAGAGGAACCTCTCTGCAACCGAGCTCAGGGGAACAGCAGCAACGCTAGGGCAGAAGTGGGGATAAACCAACAGAGGAAGATATCCCTGGTCCCGGCCTGAGCACAAACTGAGGTGGAAAAGGAGACAAAGAGGGGCACCTGCAGCAGACACCTCATCAGTGAGGCAACCACAGGCCAGAAGCCCACCAACCCAATGCCACTGGGTCCTGAAGGCTCCCTTGAACAAGATATATGAGTATGGGGGGACAGGGGCAGGGGGGAGCCACAGACCTTGAAGCGGTTACATTTTAAACAGAAGGGACAAAGAAATTAGTATCTGGTGTCGAAAGGGCTTGAAACATTGCTAGGTTACATATCTTCTAGCAGTAGGAATAGGAATTTGCCTCTGAGTTCAATATTAGAGAAATTTTTAAAGTTTCATTTCTTCTCATCTGAGTCTTTGAGGCTATTGTGACTGTAAAAGCCATGGTCATTATACTTGCTTCATAGAATTCTTATTGTGATTAAATAAAGCTCTATCCATAAAGTCCCTAACACCAAGTAAAAACTCAAAAATGTTAACAACATCCATGTGCCTTTGCCCCTCCGGAGTTAAAACCTGTGGGCCTAGAAAAGTAACACAGGGAGCAAACACTCATTGCCTTGGAGCAGTGCCTAACCCTGCTCGCTGTATCCCCCAGGCAGGGGATGCCTCCCCGACGCTGGTTCCCCGTCCCTGTATCTCTTTTCTGCAGAACAGGTTAAACTGGGCTTCTGGCTCTGAGCCCGATGGACTAATGCTTCCCCTTTGCCAATCACACTCTGAGTTCTCACTTTGCCCAAAATACCACCATTTAGGATCACTGAATCATCCTCTCCTTTTCCCCATGTCAATGTGAAGCCAGAGGTACATTCACAGTCACCCTGCTGAGAATGTTAGACAAATAATGCAGTTTGACCAGACACTGCATGTTCAATTCAGCTGGCTTTAAAGACAGATGGTGTGGAAAGCCCCAACCAGGAGATAGAGGTCTTTAGATCAACTACAGAAGGACAAATTTAAAACATCCGTGGACTGAATGAGACAGTCCCGTGGGGAAGATCCTTCCACCATCAGGAGGGTCCAAATTTCATACCCAGGTAACAGGTTGCTTTTCTCATTTTATAGACCTCCAGCTGGGTCTGCAATTTGATGTATCAATTTCTTTCTTCTAGTAAAAGATGAGCTATGAGGCAGCAGAAGATGAGATGTTCAGGAGAAAGTTAGAGGAATTTTTTTTTTTTTTTTTTTGCGGTACGCGGGCCTCTCACTGTTGTGGCCTCTCCCGTTGCGGAGCACAGGCTCCGGATGCGCAGGCTCAGCGGCCATGGCTCACGGGCCCAGCTGCTCTGCGGCACGTGGGATCCTCCCGGACCGGGGCACGAACCCGAGTTCCCTGCATCGGCAGGCGGACTCTCAACCACTGCGCCACCGGGGAAGCCCATGTTAGAGGAATTTTAGAGCCTATGTTGTCCATGCCATCCAATGGCAGTCGGCCTCTATAAATACTTATTAAAATTCATATTGTTTGAGCAAGTCCAGAAAGAAGAAAGCACTTCTGCAAGCCTCTGCATAACATAACTCTCCCTCACAGAGCCTGGGACCATAGCGACTGCATGACCCGGTAGGTCATAACGCCGTTGTGATGAAAAGAACATTGTGCAGGGAATGAATAAACGGCCCGAACGGCACTTTGGAATCACACTCCCAGCTTAGGCATAGCACTGTTGATTCACTCCGCCTCTGTCCTTTACCGGGAGCATCCACACACCTAATAGTACCCTCTGGTTATGGTGACACTGATTAGGTAAAACCTCAAGACAAAGCAGGCCTTGCCCAAGCAAGTCACAGCTACAAGCCTGCGGTCAACATGTGCTCTTACACACCTAGCCTACATTAAAGGCTGCGGCCCTGGCTCCAGAACGCCAAAGAAGCCATGTCAAAATTGAGCATTGCCTACAATCAGCGTGGCCTCTTGTGCACTTGGGCAATGATAATGGGAATGCACACGTATACGGTACTTTATAGTTTACAGCGGAGTTTTTACCAACTTTATTCCAATGAATCCTCAGAACATGAAAAGAATAGGTATCATGATCCTTATTTTATAGGGGAGGAAACTGAGGCTCATAGAAAATAAGTGACTTGCCCAAGGCCACAGATCGAGTAAGCAGTAGAGCCAGGGTGTGCATCCAGGTCCCTGACATTGTGTTGCTTTCCTGCAACCCGCGCCTACGGCAGCAGGGCACAGGGCTGGGATTCCCCACCACTCACTCTTGCCCGTCATTTTTCTCACTTTTGGGGCAGCAGTTACAGTACTTTGGGTTTATTACATTGAAAAGGAAGGGCATAAAAAGCAAAGAACAAAGAAGGGAGTTTTCAGCTTTTGAGTTTAAAATCGAATTTTGGAACTTCTGACAGCAAACTGCTTGAGACCTCAAAATCCTGGCTTCTGAGTACACAAAAGCAACATTCTGTAAAAGTAGAATTCCGAAGACACACCTGAGTTGGGTCAGCTCCCCCACCCAAGTCTCCACAGGGCAGAAAGAGACAGAGAGGTAGAGGGGGAGTCAGAGATTAATTCAGGAGTAGGGGGTCCTGCACCCCCCAGGTGGGTGTTCTAGACCCAGGAGCTGGACCTGCAGGGGGCAGACTCTGAGCTGGCCCCCCACGATCCACCTATCTCTACCTCCTGGTACTCGTGCCCTTGCAAATCCCCTCCCCTTGAGTGTGGGCAGAGCCTGTGACTTGCTTCCGACCAACAGATATGGCAAAGGTGACAGGATGTCCGCGATCATGGGTACATGATTACACTACATACAGTCTTAGTGCCTTCCTTGCAAGGAGACACCCTCCCTTGCTGACTGTCAGAAGCCAGCTGCCGTGCTGGGAGCACCTCCACGGTGAGGACCACATGCCAAGGAGCTGAGAGCACCATGCGACCAACAGCAGCGAGAAACTGAGGCCCTCAGCCCGTGGCTGAGGAATGAATGCTGCTGACCGCCATGGAAGCCTGGAGCAGATCTTTCCCCAGTTGGACTTCAGGGAAGAACTCAGCCCTGGCAGCACCTTGACTGTGGCCTTGCAAGGAGCCCAGCTAGGCCATGGCCAGACTCCCAACCTGCAGAACCCATGAGATAATACACATGTCTTGTTTTAAGTCTCTACACATGGGGTAATATTGTTTTGCAGCAACAGAAAACTAGTACAGATAAGTTCAGGGATCTGTGGGAGAAGGGATGCATGTCACTCCCAGGCAAGGCCCAGCAGGGTAAGTGAGGTCCTTGAGAGTTTCACAGCCCCAGTACGGTAAAGACACAACATGGTAACAGGGAACTCTACCCAATATGCTGTAATAACCTAAATGGGAAAAGAATTTGAAAAAGAATAGATGTATGTATATGTATAACTGAATCACTGTACTGACACCTGAAACTAATACAACATTGTAAATCAACTATACTCCGATATAAAATTAAAATTAAAAAAAAAAGAAGACACAATGGGGTAAAATGCTGGCAAGACACACCTGAGCATATAGGACCTGGCAGAGGCTCTCCTGAGTCTTCCTCATACTGTAGAAGCTCAGGAGTTTCATCCAAGGGACTCAGGATATGGCTGAGGAGGGACAGCAGACAAGGAGGGGCCTTGTGGGCAAGACCAGGAAGACACAGACCAATGACACAGACACCTTCAGGAGGTGTCAGTGGTTCAGGATGCCAAAACCAAGCCAGAGGGGTAAGTGACACATCCCAGATGCCAGCATGGCCTCTTGCCACGACCAGAGACCAGGAGCTGTCCATGATGCTGAGGTGTCTCCAGCTCCCTGGACTGGGTATCACTCCAGGCAGAGGGTGGGAGCTGGGACAGGAATCCTGGACAATTGTGTTCAAAGTAGAAATGACGGAGTTTACCTGGAAATGATTAAGGATCCATGTTCTACCATCAGTGTAGGAGGGCGGCAAGTAAACAACCTGATTCTGCAGGCTGATGAGTGCTGGGGTAGCAGGAAAGGCAGGGATCTTGGGGCTGTGGGAAAGGATCACTCAGTAAAGGGCTCCTGGAGGAGGTGAGAGCTGAGCTGAGTTTTAGAGGATGAACTAAAAGGAGATCCTATGAACATAAGATTCCAAACTTTCATGTTCCATGCATTTATGTTTTCAAGGTTCTAAGATGCTTTTTTTCCCAAGTCTACAGATCAAAGTCTCCCCGCTGGCACCGTTATCTATTGGGGCCCTGCTTGGGAGTGGGGAGGACACAAACGATCTGAAATGTATCTGAATCAGACCCCTATTTCTCATCATTTCCCACATCTCTGTCATCTCTGCCTGTAGGGATTTACTCCTTTTTTTAATTTACTCTTTTATTTTTAAGAAAAGTTTCACATGCACACAGTTTCAAGAATCAAATCATTGTACAAGACTTGTATGAAAAAATAACAATTGCACACACTGCCCCATTCCACCCCCACTTCTCACCACCCAGAGGAAATACATTCAACTTTTAGAAGATTGTTCCAGATGTTTTCCTCCCTATCTCTAAGTAACTTGCTGATCCTGCTACTTCTTGATTTTTCAGCTGCACTATCCACTGGCTTCCCAGTATGGAAGATGAGACTTTTTTGCCACTGTCTCTAACCCTACCACACACACCTTCTTCTTGTCCCCATTCTCCCAATGGAGTTGATTTATGATGCTAGTTAAATTCAATACATTCAGCGTTTATATTATTATGATCATGCAAATGCTATTCACAACTAAGTCATGAGGCTTATGAACTATTATTAATTTCTAATAGATTTTGTTTTCCCTGGAGTTTATGATTGTTTTCATATTTCATTTGCTAACTTTTCTATATTCTTATCATTAATCTAGGTGTGAACTCTTCCTCATATATGTAAATGTCTTCTCAATATGTTCAAACTCGTTAGGCATTTTATCACTTGTACCTTTTTGAAATAGCTCTCTCCCAGGCTTCGGATCCACTCCAGCAATCTGAATGGCTTACATGTCTGCCATCTTGGGATTTCCCTTGAACAGTATCCTGGAGATTCCTTTGTTTCTCTGCTAAGTTGGAGTCTGTGTTTCCCATGTCCCTGTTTCACCATTTCACCATTTTTCATGTACAAACACACACACACACACACACACACATGCTTCCTGGCTTCAGTGTGTTTTTGTTTCCAACAGCTAGTGCTTACAGCTCTTCTTAGGAGGACTGTCCTTGGGCAGCTGAAGGCTATTTGCCTGAAACTGAAGATCCAAGGGCCTTGGAATTTTCATCCCCCACCTGCCACCCCAGAGCAACTCTTAACTAATGGACTAGTGTGGGAGCGTGCAAGCCAGCTCCTCTGTCTCAGGTTGGGACAACTCTAAAGTAACTTACCCTCCAGCATTTTCCTGGAGGATCAGACTGAACTCTGCCTGGAATCACCCCTTGTTTGGCTTTCTCTATTTCCTTGTCCTGATTCCTCTACTTCCTTAGAGGTCTCCTTAATAAATCACTTGCACAAGAATCCATGTCTCAGAGTCTTCAAGGGAGCCCAACATAAGACACATGTCTTCCTTTTGCTTGGTTTAATCCCTTGGTTTGTTGGAGCACATCCTTCAGTAGCTTCCTGAGAAAGAATGTATGGAATAACTTTTATAACTTTTATAACTTTAAAAAGGTGACTGGAAGTCCCAAGTGTGTGGGAGAGTTCATGAACCATCATCTTCACAATCGAGTGATCTGGGTGAGCTGTTTGTCTGGGGACCCTGGTGTCAGTGTCTTTAAGTCATTCCTCTTAGTCTGCCAAGGTTACGTTCTGAGGTTTGTGTGTCCCTAACACACACTGTTTTGTAGATACCTTATTTGAGACAGCCCTAATTGAATACAGAGTGTTGGGATTAATGACCTGTGATGCTCTCTCCCTCCTATGTCTCTGTAGGAATGCGTTATCCAATCAATGGCAAATCCTGAAGAGGTGACAATGGACGTAAAGGTTCATCTCATCTTTTAAGTCATACCACATGGCAGCATGAGCCTAGAGAAAGGGAAGATAGAAACTCCAAGGCAGCTGTGATGAGGAATCAAGCCTGATTTGAGCTCTCGTTCATGCAAGTTCCCCTCCAGAGGCAGAGTGGTGTAGTGGAGAAAATATGGGCTTTGGCCCCACAGACCAAAGATGATTCCTATTTCTAACACTTCCCGGGTATGTTAGGAAGCTAGGAGAAATTACTTAGCTTCTACAAGCATTAACTTTTCCTTTGGAAATCCAGATCAGGAGTCAATCCAATTGTCCCCCAGGACCCTAGATTTCCTCCACCATTAACCTAACCCACACTATGACTGTCTGCTTGCCTGCCTCTCACCTCGTCCCAAACATCAGCTCCTGGATGAGAAGGGCTGGTTCGTTTACCACTGAGCTACATAGGCAACCTGGGGACCTGGGATTCAGTGAATGTTGGATCAATATTCATTCTCTTTCTCCTCATTTCCCCTATGAACTAGGGACCAGAATCTTTTTGGCAGAATGGCTATTTTCAGTTTGCTTATAGATACAGAAGATCCACAGAGCACAGGGAGAGAAACAAGAAGAAAGAGGGAGAGTTGGTGGTGGATTGAGAGGAAGAAGCAACCAACTGAAAGAAACTTGAGAAGAGAGGGAAAAAAATTATAGAACATATCCAAAACAGGATTATTTTGTAATGAAGGATTGGGGGAAAGGAAGGCCAGAGGATACAGGTAAATTTGGATTCTGGAGAAGAAAAATAGAACTTAATAGTAGGACCATGTGATTAAAAGGCTATAATAGCTTAGCCTGGGTGAGAATGAAGCTCCCTTTTATGCTGACTGTTGTATTGGTTTTGACCAAAACCCTTCCCTTCAAGTAACTGCTGCTACCCCCCGCTTTATCTGTGCATTTTCCTCAGTTGCCGCCACTTTCTTCCATGAATCTTCCTTCCAACCCCTGCCACAGCTGACTGAGCTAGTGGTGGGCGTCCAATACTGTCTGGACCAATCAGAGACATTCTTCAGAACTTTCTTCATTTATGTAGACTTAAAGGGCAAAACACAGGTGCTCTCAGAAGCTGCTTCTCACCATGTGGAGAAAGCCCACCTGCAGAGAGCAGCAGACAAGGAGCCCTGGCCGCACTCAAGACCATGGATCAGATTGCTGCTGAAGCCCTGCTATCGCCCCTCCCTTTTCACAGCATGGTAGTTCATTCTTCATCGATGTCCATTAACCAGTACTTTCCTCCTTTTGCCCAAGTCTGCTCAAGATAAGTTCCTGTCACTTGCAACCAAAATGGTCCTAGCTAATAAGATATATGTGAAGAAAGTCTGTGATAAAAGAATATACTGTTCGCATGTTAGAAACATTTATATATGCGCACATTATCTTTAGTCTTGCCAAATCATTAAAGCGGGCCTAGGAAGAGGATCTTACCTGCGTTTGTTACCAGTGGCGCTTGAGACATTTAAGATAGCAAAATCCTTTCCCTAAAAGTCCATGGCTCCAATTTTAGACCACCCTTCCTTCCCATGAATTCCCACTTTGGTCTCCTGTACTATTAATGCAAACTTTAGAGAGATATTGTTTCTTGCCTCTTCTTTGACATCATGTCCAAAATATCATCATCACTTCTACACTCTATAAATTTTGAAAGACTCTTCCTTCTCATAAACTGGTAACTTCCAAATATTGGAAATTGAAAAAAGATAAATTTCCAATTGAAGTCAAGATAGAGTAAGCACCCTCCAACTTCTCTCTCCCATTGAACACAATTAAAAATCCCGGACAGAATGCATGGAGCAATCCTCTGAGGACTCTGAAAACATAAATGTTGACAGGTAGATTGGGAAAGGAAACCAGAATTCAAAGAACCACCCAAAGAAATGGTGAGTTTCCAGGTTTTATTCTTCAGTATCTCTGAGCCTAGATTCGAAGGCAGTCTGAAGCCTGGAATTGTGCATCAAATGAGGACAGAAAGAACTCCAAGAAAAACCATCTATCATCTCTGATCTGAGGCATTGGAAAGAAAGTCCTTACAGGTCTGAGAGAGTGAAAGAATTCCCCTGGGTGGCTTGGTTGGTTGTTTTTTCCATTCTCTCACTGCCCCCAGGTAAGTTCTTGGCAATTCCTGCAGTCCTGGGTAGACTCCTAAAACTCCAAGAGAGGAGAACCCTTCTCTGACCAGAGAAACAGATTTCCATAACGTGGAGATAATCCACATTGCTATATTTTCTCTACATACTCACTCAACTCATCATGGCTCTGGATGCAGACACAGTTGAAGAAAGTGGATGGCAGAGTGGAGAAACTAAAGACCCAGCTTCCTAGCCAGAGGACCAGGAGGGGAGGACCTTGGAAGCCAGGAAGTGTCAGAGGAAGTGAAACCCAATCCCCAGCTACAGGGACAAGTTCTGCTAGGTCTAACCTTAGCAGATCATTTTGATTTCATTCCTCTTGACAGCAACTGGTTTAAGCATGACATGGAATGCAATTCTGGCCAACGAGAAATGAAAGAAGTGCTGGAGGTGAGAGGGGTGGGGACAGGGGACAGATTTTGGTAAAGGTCTCAGAGAGAAAAAGACAGTGCTGATATTAGGTGTTATATTTGTGGACTAGGGCCACAGCAACTGTGTTGGAACCACAAGCAGAGGTGGCAGAGGACAAAGCTGACCTTCTGCAACTGGCAGAATGGAAAAATGGAAAGATCCTGGAGCTGCGGAATTAACCATTCTGGAGCTGCCCTACCCCTGGGCTTCTTGTTATAAGGGATACTTTTTTTCATGTTTTTTGAGTGAACTGAGGCAGGATTTTCTAGAATTTGCAGTCAAGTTACCTAAGAGTCATACCTGATAAGGTACATACAATGCAAAACGATTGCTAGACCATGGGCGAAGGGTCAGATCCTCACCCACCCAGTGCTGCTCTCACTCTATGCTTTAGGCCCTTCCTTTGAACCCTGGAGCAGAGCATTACTTAAGTCTTCCTCAAGGTTCAGAGGATGTATTACGTTCAGGGAAAAGTAAGAAGACTGTATCTGGAACAGGGAGGGAAGAGGGACTCCCCTTCCTCCAGGCCGTCCACAGAGACTTGCAGCATCCTCGGAATGGCTTCCTGGGCAGGCAGCAGGCCCCAGGTGATCACCCAACCACAGCAATAGACACAGTACAGAAATAGAGGTCAGCTCTCCAAAGGAAGCTAGAAACACCCTACATGTTAGAAAAGAACTGACTGCATGGATTGATTACCCATGTAATGAAGTTTTAACTACCATCTCATTGTTTTGTCAAATAGTAGATGTTTGACAAATATTTAAATAAATAATTTTATAGGAAAAATACCCCAGGAATTGAAAACTTCCAGCTACTTACATCTACCTACATTTTTTTCCCAGACTCATCAGAACACAGACACCATTTATGTGAAGCTATAAGAGTGGCTATTCTATTTTGCATTCTGCTTTGCTTGCACTTAGCTTTGTGATGTGTGCACATTTCCACAGCTCACGTACTTTTCAGTTTCGGTGGTCACAGGGAATTCTGATACACCATGGTTCTCTTAACCATTCCCACTGACTGGGCATTTGGGTCACTTTCTATTTTCCCCTATTATGAACATGCTGCCATAAATATCTTTGTAAAAATGGCTTTTTTCCATTTGGATTATTTCCTTAGGGTATTTTCCCAAAAGTGGGATTACCAAGTCGAAGGATATAAATGCTTCATAGTTCTTATTATAAATTGTCAACTTGCACTTGAGAAAAATAGGAACAAATTACAGAGTAGCCAACTGTGTGTCGGTTTTCCATGCAGAACCTAACTTAACAGGTTTTCTCCATCTTATTTATTTTTATTACTTTAATGTTGGCATTCCTTAGCTGTTCAAATCTGTATTTCTTTAGTTATTACTCAGGCTGAACATTTTTTCATGTCAGTTTACTATCTGTAAGAAACAAAAACAAGACATTTTTGTTAGAGAAAATCTATTCCTTATGATGATGTGGCAACATTATAAATTGTAAGGGTGATATTAATTAAAGAGGTTACCTGTCATTCTTTATATGTAAACAATATTTTCATAGCTTTTGATAAAGCCTCAAGTAGAGTGCAGGTCTTAACCAGAAATTTGCATAATTCTGTATCTATTTTGGCCCTTAAGACTTATTCATAATAATTAAAATAATTTTCTAATTTCTTCATTTCACTTAGTATTTTTTCTCTACAAAAAAGTTGAAATTATTTTATAATTGATTTGATTCACCTTGTTTCTGATGATATCTTCTATTGCTTTAAATATCACAAATATATTTCTCGTCCATTGTAGAAATAAATATGCTACTTCATCCTCTTTTGATTTTTTTATGGTTTGTTTCATGGTCATTTGCAAGGTGCAAACCTGAGGTAAATTTCATTACTGCCTGGACTTCTGACATACGTGGCTAAATTCTTTCCTTCTAACACTAACAGAGGATGAGAGCACACAGTCTTTTAGTTCTGTGTGTGGTGGGTTGGTACGGACCAACTCAGAGTTCAGGATGCTACTCTACCATACGCCTCACCCTCCTGCAGGATTCCTTACTAACCAGACAGAGCAAGTAGAAGGGTGTTCATAAGCATCATGAGCGGAAGAAAATGCACACACACACATTTTGTTTGTTTGTTTGTTGGTTGGTTTGTTTTGCGGTACGCGGGGCTCTCACTGTTGTGGCCTCTCCCGTTGCGGAGCACAGGCTCCGGATACGCAGGCTCAGCGGCCATGGCTCACGGGCCCAGCCGCTCCGTGGCGTGTGGGATCTTCCCGGACTGGCGCACGAACCCGTGTCCCCAGCATCGGCAGGCGGACTCTCAACCACTGTGCCACCAGGGAAGCCTGCACAAACACAAATTTTACTGCATGTCTCTGTATTATTTCTTACACCTTCATGTGCATCTATAATTATCTCAAAATAAAAAGTCTAATTAGAAAAAAACTTTTAAAATGCATGGAAATTTAATAAGATATTTTCTTTGAAGTATTCACACCCTGACTCTCAGCAGAAGTCCAAAAGCTTAGCACACGGTATTCTTCATCGTCAATTCTGGTACTCAGGGCAGGGGCCGCCAAGCGGTGGAGTCTTCATCCTCAGTCTCCCATTATTTGAGGAATCAGCTTTCAAACACTGCCATATTAAGGCCAAAGGCAGGTTTAGAAGTTCTGATTTTTAACCAGATTGCCAAATATTTATTAAGGGCCATAAGCAATCTTGCTTGAAAGTGGGGCACCAGCTGTCAAGTAAACAACTTGTAGCGGAGAAAATATTTTAAAGCTGCCAACAACCTCTTCCCATTGCTACAGGTGAGGTTTAATTTTTAAAGCTGAGAAACTGTCATTTTGGTACCTGATTGAATTTTGCATCCTAGAATTTAAGCGGGAATTGGTCCTCAGGCTGGCCTTCCTTTTCCTTTGGAAGGGCCTCTAAGGTGACCCTTTTAGTCATGCAGACAGAGATAAACCAATTTCTTACCCCTTTTTCTTCAGACAGCCTGCAACCAGTCAGGGCTTTGGATGTTAAGTATTCTATTCACTAATGAAAATTTGGTTTGTATTTTAGCAGGACTGCACCTTTGCAAATAAATTATTTTAAAATGTGAATTTAAACTGTTCAGTCCCTGAAAAATATTTCTTGTTTATGAGAGATATTTCTATTTTCTCTACCTCCAGTGTTTATTCCCAGGAGATTGCGAGACCAGCTCATGCCAGGAGCAACATCAGGCCTGGTGATCTCCTCACACTGAAGAAAGAGG
The DNA here is from genome assembly GCF_964165515.1 of Mesoplodon bidens. Classification (NCBI taxonomy): domain Eukaryota; kingdom Metazoa; phylum Chordata; class Mammalia; order Artiodactyla; family Ziphiidae; genus Mesoplodon; species Mesoplodon bidens. The sequence continues at coordinate 142,302,074 of NC_138161.1, forward strand.
ATCTGGACTGGGTTTGGCAGGTGCCCCTTTGCCTGGCCAGTTGGGACCCCACATTTGGGGCTCTGCCTCTGCTGCTATTACTGCCTCTAGCCCAGCAGCCGCAGACCCTGAAACAATCTAACTACTAGGAGCACAGATTGGAGTTTGAACCCCAATTCTATCACTATATCCCTGTATGACCTTGAGCAACTCACTTTACCTCTCCTGACTCAGTTTCCTCATTTGCAAAATGGGGAAAGTATTACCTACTAGAGGGGCGCTAAGACAATGTTAGTTTTGCCCCCAATCTGCACCCTGGGTTGGGGGGCTTTGCCATCCTATAACATACAAATTGACATCCAGTCAGCCAAAGGAGCTGATAAGCAAGAGAGACAGCCTCTCACCCCCACCCCATCCCACTGGATATGCCATCAGAACCAGATCTCTGCAACAGCTACCTGGGAGCTGCTAAGTATGTGGAGAGCATAGGAATACTCCCCAGGACCTCAGTTTATCCATCTTATCACAGACGATTTGGGAGATCTTCCCTGCGATCCGCCTCTCCCTCAGGTGCACAGAATTGCAGCTGACACCAAGGCTGACCTTGGTCTTCCTCACGTCCTGGCCAGGGACATACAAAGACCCCTGGAGGGGCAAGTAGTCTCTGCCCAGTGGGCCACCTCACTGAGTGGGCCCTTGACCCCCTAGTAAGAGAGCTAGACACAAGCGTGCATGCCCGTGTACACACACCCACCACTTCTTATATGCACACAGGTCAGTACACATGCATTTTTCACCTACATCCACATTCACAAACAGAAACACACACACACCTATTTGGACACACGTACAAATACAGGCAAACACTCTTGTCCCCCAGAATATGCACGTACACATTCTCAAGCAACATACCTGTATGCTTACATGCTTACACACCACCATGCCTGTTCTCACACTCCCTTCCACATGAATGTGCATGTGTGCGCACACACACACACACACACCTGAGGACACACACATGGTGAAGCGGGCTCAGACCAATGGCCCTGCGTCTCATCAGAGTGTGTGACAAGCTAGTGTGTGTCTGAAGTCCGGTTGCCCAGAAGCAGATCCTGAGATGAGAGGGAGCGTACAAGTGATTGATTAGGGAAGTGCTCCCGGGGGAGTTCAGTAAGTCAGACAAGCAGGATTAGGGAAGAGGAGGAAGCTAGATGAAGCGACTGTACGTGAAGTTGCACCTCGCCCTGATCCTTGGTGGTGCTCTGAAGCACAGATCACCCCTCATGGTGTCTCTCAAGAGGCAAGGAAACTGTCTGTCATCCTGCACCGGTAACTCAGGAGCATCCTGCAGCAGTAACTCGAACCACCTGAATGTCTCCAAAGCCAGCAGAGCCTGCATCCTTCTGACAGCCTAGCAAACAGCTGGGTCCTGGGCCCCGGTGAAATGTTCATAAACATAGCCTCATTTCTCCGTTAGGCAAACATCAGATCCACTTCCACACAAACTGACACATAAAGGAAACATTTGGGGAAGAGGGAAATCCTGTGGTAAATGGAATCCTGGCCACCAGGACCAAACACACCCACCCCACTTGACAACTTTCAGCACATTTTGGTGCCTGCGAAGTTAGAACCAGCCCCCACTCTCTCCCGAAGGGCTTGGCAGCCAACCTTCCACTTAGTTTTACGAACTTAGGTAAGTTTCCCATCCTTTCTGCGCCTCAGCTTCCTCATCTGAAATTGAGGATAATAATAGTATCATTAGATAATAATAGTGTGCTTACTAGAGTGGGCTCTCCATGTCCGCTGGTCCTGAATCCAACAGCACTGCATCATTTTATACAAGGGACTTGAGCATTAAGCAGATTTTGGTGCCTGTGGGGGGGGGGGGGTCCTGGACACAGAACAATGTACCACAGTTTGGGTAGTTTAAACAACAGAAACCTCTCTTAGAGTTCTGGAGGCTGGAAGTCTGAAATCAAGGTGTTGGTAAGGCTGGTTCCTTCTGAGCCTTCTCTCCTTGCTTGTAGATGGTCATCTTCTCCCTGTGTGTTGGCAGTCTTCCCTGTATGTGTATCTGTGTGTCCAAATTTTCCCTTTTCATCAGGACACCAGTCATACTGGATTAGTGCCCACCCTACTGACCTCAATTAACTTGATTATCTCCATAAAGACCCTATCTCCTAATAAGGGCATATTCTGAGGTATTAGGATAGAATTGAAGACACAATCCAACCCCTAACACCTTATAGGGTTGTCATGAGGATTAACATGAGTTAGGTTTTGTAAAGTGCTTAGATCAGTGCCTCGCAGACAGTAAGCCCTATACACATTTTGCAATGATGATGACGATGATTATGATGAAGAAGAAGAAAAATTATATCAACTTGAGAACATTTGTACTGTGTAATAGTAAGATGTAAAAGTGGTTGTAAAATGATTTAACACAAAATATAGTAAGTTTTATAACACACAAAATGGAAGGAAAAGACAAAACCTGTCCAAAAGTGTTTACTCTCTGGTTGCTGTAAGACCAATTTCCACCAGCATGTGGAGTGTTTGAGCCTAGCTTGTGTGCCACAAAACTGGTGGGTAAAATTAACCCACTGTGGGCTTCCCTGGTGGCTCAGTGGTTGAGAGTCTGCCTGCCGATGCAGGGGACACGGGTTCATGCCCCGGTCCGGGAAGATCCCACATGCTGTGGAGCGGCTGGGCCCGTGAGCCATGGCCGCTGAGCTTGCGTGTCCAGAGCCTGTGCTCCGCAACGGGAGAGACCACAACAGTGAGAGGCCCGCGTACCGCAAAAAAAAAAAAAAAATTAACCCACTGTTAGACAGCTCTTAGTTACACTTTCCCACTGCTGCTCACGATAAACAAGCAAAACTCACCTCAGACTGAAAATCAACAGTAAAGGGACAGACAAAGAGGCCTTGCCACAAGGAATCTTTTTTTTTTTCATTAACTCACCACCCTGAGATCACAGAACCCAGGAGAAAGGTAAGAAAATCTTTGAGTGCATTGCTGAGTTCCAGACTCAGGGTAGCTTCCAGGATAAATACTATAAATGTACATTTATATTGTGTGAGCCAATCAGGAAGCCCTGCGTCTTTGCTTGCCCTAGGAAATGGAAATTACTTCCTCCAGGACCCCTGGCAGGTGCGCGGAGGCTTACCCCTTTGAATGAACCAACCACACAATAGTGGTGACTGGTGGGAGACCCTAGAACTGAATCCCAGTGTTCTTCACCCACAGCTCTGCTTCCATCACTGACTGGCACCTCCAATTTGCCCCTGCGGGCCTGGAGGGGCAACTGCACCCACAGGCCAGGCCTGGAGGTCACTGTGGCCTCAACCAGGTAGCTATTGCTTCAAAGGGCTCATTGAATATAAATGCAGTTATTGCATTTAATGTAATGCAATTATTAACATAGATTATTTTGAATTGGATGAATATTACATCAGATGTATTCAGCTATGAGTAACAGAAAATCTAACAGATTCAAACAAATACAGGCATTCATTACTTGCTAACAAGAAAATGAGAAGAGGGTGATCCTAGGGTTGGTTTGACAGCATAATGTGGCCATCGAGGAACCAAGAGTGTCTATCTTTCCATGCTCCCATCTTTGGCTTGTTGGCTTTTGTTGCCCTGGTACCACTACCTTCTTGCTTCATCTCTCCCATGCAGGGAGGGAGCAGCCCCCTGCCACTGCTAATTTCTGGGTTGTTTTATCCATCCACTGTTTGCCTTCTCAGCAACTCTACCACCTGCTTAAACAATTGCCTACAATAAAATCCTTCTGTCACAATAACTAAAATGACTTTGTTTTCTCAATTAAAACCTGACTGGCCACACAGCTGACACAGTAACAAACTCAAATCCTCAGGGAGCAACACTTTAAGAGTGCATACAAGCTTAAGGAGAACACGAAGATAATTTTTGGTAGAAATCAACAAAACTCAAAGTAGGCAATAAGAAAATGATACTAAAAATGAAGCATGTGATCACATGATGATGGTAGCACCGTTGACAAGCGAGAAGGTGAAAGAGGCCAGCCCCCTTTCTAGTATGTTCTGTACAGGGCACCTGGACAAGGAGGTGAGTAGGGGCTCAAATTCAGCCTGTGATTCGGTCAGCGCACTATGCACCCTGCATGGGGCTAGTCTCCCAAGGAAAGGGCACTTTTTTTATCATTTACACAAAGGTTACACAAAGGTTTCTCTAATTCTCATTGGTTGGCCTTGGCCCTGTCCAGAGTTGCCAAAACTCATGGCAGGCAGAAGAATGAAGAGGAGCAGGAAGAAATATCAACAGAGCATAACATGAAGCCCACCTGAACCCTCAAGAGCTTCGTGTAAGGTTTTTAATGTTCCGAGAACACAAGGGGATGGGAGTTTTAAGAAGGAGCCTCCCTGTCCAGAGGCAAGGCTGGAGTATAAAATGGAGACAGTCCGTCCTCCAGAGGAGCAGAGAGAGGCAGTGCCCACAGCAGCCCTGCTGGAAGGTACCTCGTTAGAAGAAAACCCATACTTGCAGCTCTTGGGGCCTGCTCCCAATAGCTGCAGCTTTTTCTCTCCTTTTCTTTTCTTTTCTTTTTTCTTTTCTTTTCTCTTTCATTTGGGAAGGTGGCCCAAATTAGAAATTCAGAACTTAGAAAGTCAACTTTTACCTCGGGTGTGGGCTTAATAGTCCCTCTTACAAAATAGCAGGACTCCCAGACAGACCTGGAACACACCGTTATTTCTGGAAGTCCTCAAAGGGGAGCCTGCCATGTACTCACAGCTGATCTATGCAGCTGCCACCAGACATCAGCCTTTCCTTCCTCTGGACCCCACATCTTATTTGTCTGTATCCCCCTCCCTTAAAGCTGTTTGCAGGAGCCTCAGCTCCACCAGCCCATGGAGGGATGCCTCCATCTGTGCCACATGTGCTGTGACGGATGCTCCCAAAGCCACCGTCCTCAGGTGCCCTCATGGTGCTAGACCCTCCACAGAAGTGGGGAAGTGGTCTCCCCAGCTCTGTGCTTCACCTCATCACCTGGGTCTCAAAGCAGCTCTGCCAGCACCCAGAGTCTCACCAAGCGGCCCTACCAACTCCTAGAACGCCCCACTCCCGGGCCTGGGCAGCCTGAGAAACCTGGGTGCTAGCAGGGACCTCTGTGTCCTCCAGGGACTCAGCCCACCAAGCTGAACCTCCAGCAGACACCATACCACCCACCTCACTTCCTCCTCTTCCTTTTTACCCTCTCCGGCCACCAAAAAATCCTCTGTGAAGCAAAAACTCACACATACTGATGTGTCTGAGAGAAACACAGAGTACCACCTGCATCAGCGGCCAATAAAAGACCCTCTGGTACACTTGGCAGAAGGGATGGAGGTCTCTCCTCGCCGGGGGAAGGCATTAGGTAGGGCCTGTGCAGAGTTCAGAGAAATAAGGGTGGAGACAATTCCTGCCTCTGTTTGACCGCCAGGCCTGTAGGTGGCGCAGCAGCAATGCCCTGGAACCGTGGAAGCTCCCTGACAGCATGGGGTTTGGGCGGTGGCCCTCCAGCTCCCTCCCCTCTGCTCTCATCTCTGGACGTCTTCTCCCGCTTCCATTCCCTTCTTTTCATGCTCACCTCCCTCCCTCCCTCCTTCCTGCTCCTTAGCCTCCCATCACTGTTCTTCCTCTACCTCCCTCCTCATTCCACTTTCCCTCCAGTACCGCTTGTGGACAGAACACTTTTCTACAGGCTGTTGGAGGTAAAAAAAGGATTGGGAGACACTGGCCCACCTTAGGGGTTAGCAAGATATATATATATATATATATTTGCTTGCAGAGCCAAGCAAAAGGGTAGGGCTGAGTCAAAGATGGTTTGACCCTCTAACCCTTGTGCATTCACCTGTTAAGTCAGCCTTGGGGGAAGACATGGCCAGAAAAGATAACCCAATGGGACCCTACTGTATCAGTTCAGAATACGAAGGGTTTGAGAACCCTTGCTGATGTCTGCTCAGTGACACAACTGAATTTTTCTAATGAGAAAGCAAAAAATTTTCTAAGAGGGATTCAACTATTTCTCTTTTAAAAATATAATGTTTTGCTTGAATGTGTTTTTACAGTCTTTTGAAAAGCCTCACACACATTGTCAGAAGTCCTGTTAGATATAAGACCCCCAAACAGTAAGGAGGACCATAAATACTGTTAATAGGAGTTTAAAAATTCACTCAACAAACTTGATAAACTCAAGTTTTGTATTCAGATAGGAGGAGCTAGACAGATGAAAATTCCTCCTTTCTAGTTGGGAAAGGTTCATCCTAAGGATTTCTGGGCTCGCCATACAGGAATTCTTCCCTTTTGTGCCAGGAAAGACAGACTCAGGCCTACAGAGCATAGAGGTGGGGAACCAGCCTCTTAGGGGAAGCTAACTGCTGGCTGAGAGCGTGCAACTTCCCTAGTTGTCTAAATGCATGTCCCAGACAAGGCAAGCAAGAGCCAATATCATCTATTCCAATCTGGGAGGAGGAACCAGGGATGGGTAAACAGAAGCTGATTCTTCCTATGTTTTTATATTTCTTTAAGTCTTACCCCAAACATAGTAGTCTATCGAACAAACATATATTGTATTAATAAGAGTTAACTCTGTAGTGTTTTTAGTTTTTATAGAGCTTTAGAAAAGGAAGCTATATGGTCTTTCAGTCTCCCAGGGCTATGGGAAGCCCAGATATGGACCCTGATGACCCGTAGCAGGTACCCGGACTGAAAGCACCCTGCTTAGGAGGGTGCCTAGAATCACCCAGCTAACCCAAGAGGTAACAACAAATAGCACAACTCCTACCTAATCGAGGCATGTGGTGAGGGTCCAGAAAACAGCTGCCTAATCACACCAGTAACTTAGACAGAGCAAAGGGGAAATAGATAAGAGCACACGTTTTCCTGTTGATGTCCCACAGCTGCTTCCACCCACACCTTTGGATTAAGAATGATGGACAGGAGAACTACCTTCTGCCAATTAATTCCAGAGCGTAATTTGTAGCCTGGGCCCATCCTGGAAGATCCTGGGCTGCTAACAAACCATGACACTGCTTTAATTTCTCCTTTGCCCCCGCATTTTATTAAAACCTGGAGTGGGTTCCATCAAATATCCCTTCAAGGGAAAAACAGAGAGAGGGAGAGAAATGGAGCAACATTTGTCTCAATGCAATATGAAAGATTAGAGTTTGCTGGATAAAGAGGGAGAGGGGAGGGGGTAGAAATTCTTGTGAAACACACGCACGAACAGGGACACACACACAGACACAATTTCTCTTTTGCAATGACCTCCTTATGCCCCATCCATCAGCCTGGGGTTGGCTTATTCTAACTAGCAGATTCCTTTATTCAGTATAACAGGCCCATCAGACACAATCTGCATGCCAATTACTGGCACAGACCCCTTGATACCAAAAAATGTAAATTAGCTGTCAAGAAAAAGCTTCAGCTGGCCAGGTCTCTTTCTTGCTCTCCATTTCCAGCTCATATACACACTCACTCTGCTCAGCACCTAGCTCTCACCAGTGAGTCCCCAGTGGAAAAAGTCATCTAAGAAATACAAACATATTTTATTATTATTAGTATTAGTTGCTGACTTTCTCAGTACAATGTGAAATTCACCAGTGGGCGAAAGCTGCTTAGGGCAGAAATGGGTGAGAGAGGTTGATTTCTGATAATTGCATTTCTCTGGGAGCAGATCAAGGCGTCCCATGAAAGGACATTCAAAGAAATGTGAGGATAAGGGCAAAGAAAACAGACAAGGAATGGGATTCTGTAACCAAGATAACAATCAGAACTTTCACACTTAGGAATGGGCCTAGGCAGAGTTGCGGGGACAGAGGTGAGACACCAGGAACAAGCTCCAGGAACAAGCCTGCGAGACTGCTTTGCATTCTAATCAGCTACCACAAAGCCAGGCTGCAGCCAACCTAGACGGCTTCTTATGGACACAGAAACACTCCAGTGTGTTTTCAACCCAACCTAAACATGCTACCCACAGGTTTCTGTCCTGCTGCTCCCAGAATCTCCAAAAGAGCACATTTGATTATACAGTTCCTCTTTTCTTTTTCCCAAAATGAGTCACAGAGGTAGGAGTTTATTTTCTACTGCCAAGGGTCCATGTTGAATTTCATTTGATGGGACAAAGGACACCACGTGGACCACTGTGACTTCAGAGTGATACACTGGGAGATCCAGGGCATCCCCTTCACTCAGGGGCATGTCCAGCCCAATGTCGGGGAGGCCCTTATCCTTAAAATGTTCAGTGAGGAGTATCTCTGTATTAACAATTTTAGTTGCATGGATCCATCCATGCAAACAACAAATTCTTTTTCATTAAATATTTTCATTATCACACAATTCAATACTTACTCAAAATCTGGATTCCTTCCATGACAAGTGGAAAATATCTTTACTTCTAAACAAACTGTGTTTTCTTCCCCTGCATTCTGGCAGCTAAAATTGTCAGCTAGGAAAGTCTGGAGTTTTTTAGATGCACAATTTTCAGAACATGATGTAAAAAGAGCTTAATTTGTCCAACTGAATGCCTACTATGTTCCTGAGACCTAAATGTGTGACAAAGATTGTAGCAAGAATGAACGAATGCCAGGAGCTAAGTCTGCAAATAGGTTGGTGAATAAGACACATGCCTTGACCTTGAGGAGCTCAAGGTCAGATCTAGTTGAAATCCTCATCACTCACTTCTTGTCCCTGTATGTATTTTGCAGCTGGCATTAATAAACGACTTGCCCACTTCATGCTAGGAACTCTTGTATGAATTGCCAGGAAGAAGGCCACCGCATGCAGTACCCTATGAGCAAGTGAAACTAGGCTAAGCACAAAGGAAAAAAGTGCCAGGCATGTGTGCTGTCTATTGATTAATTTCAAAAGATAAAAGTGAATACACACATCTTGAGTTGAGTGTCCTGTGAGGAGCTTCAGTGCACATCCCGAGCTGAGGTGTCGGCTCAGCCATTTCACGAGGAACTCTGGTCTGAAGGGCTGGGGGCAAGGCCTCTGCACAGGGGCCGGTATGAGCAAGTGAAACAGACTAAGCACAAAAGGAAAAAAGGTGGATGGGCTAGGCCTGAAGTGAGGTGGCCAGATTTAGGTCCTTGCCAGATGAAATGTGGATCCTTTAGCAACAAAAGTAATGGAAGATTTCCCTAAATCTGCCCTCAAGCTTTTCCTTGATTGATCTGTGAGTATGGAACACTTCAAAACTGAATAGTGTGAAGAGAGAGCACCTTCATGGTGGCAGAGGAATAAGACGTGGAGATCACCTTCCTCCCCACAAATACATCAAAAATACATCTACATGTGGAACAACTCCTTACTGAACACTGGCAGAAGACCTCAGATTTCCAAAAAGTCGTGTGACTGACAGGGTCTTGGTGCTCCAGCCAGCTGTCAGGCCGGAGCCTCTGAGGTGGGAGAGCCGAGTTCAGGACATTGGTCCACCAGAGACCTCTCGGCCCCATGTACTATCAATCAGCAAGAGCTCTGCCAGAGATTTCCTTCTCAACATGAAGACCCAGCTCCACTCAAGGACCAGCAAGCTCCAGTGCTGGACACCCGATGCCAAACAACTAGCAAGACAAGAATACAACCCCACCCATTAACAGAGAGGCTGCCTAAAATCATACTAAGTTCACAGACACCCCAAAACACAGTAACGGATGTGGTACTGCCCACCAGAAAGAAAAGATCCAGCCTCATCCACCAGAACACAGGCACCAGTCCCCTCTACCAGGAAGCCTACACAATCCACTGAAAAAACCTTACTGACTGGGGGCAGACACCAAAAACAACAGGAACTACGAACCTGCAGCCTGCGAAAAGGAGACCCGAAAAACAGTAAGTTAAGCAAAATGGGAAGACGGAGAAATACGCAGCAGATAAAGGAGCAAGGTAAAAACCCACCAGACCAAACAAATGAAGAGGAAATAGGCAGTCTACTTGAAAAAGAGTTCAGAGTAATGATAGTAAAGATGATCCAAAATCTTGGAAATAGAATGGAGAAAACATAAGAAAGGATTAATAAGGACCTAGAATAACTAAAGAGCAAACAAACAATGATGAATAACACAGTAAATGAAATTAAAACTTCTCTAGAAGGAATCAATAGACGAATAACTGAGGCAGAAGAATGGATAAGTGACCTGGAAGATAAAATAGTGGAAAGAACTGCCAAGGAGCAGAATAAAGAAAAAAGAATGAAGAGAATTGAGACAGTCTCAGAGACCCCTGGGGCAACAGAAAATGCAACAACATTTGAATTATGTGGGTCTCAGAAGAAGAGAAAAAGAAAGGGACTAAGAAAATATTTGAAGAGACTACAGTTGGAAACTTCCCTAATATGGGAAAGGAAATAGTCAATCAAGTCCAGGAAGTGCAGAGAGTCCCATACAGGATAAATCCAAGGAGAAACACGCCAAGACACATATTAATCAAACTATCAAAAATAAAATACAAAGAAAAAATATTGAAAGCAGCAAGGGAAAAGCAACAAATAACATACAAGGGAACCCCCATAAGGTTAACAGCTGATCTTTCAGCAGAAACTCTGCAAGGCAGAAGGGTGTGGCAGGACATATTTAAAGTGATGAAAGGGAAAAACCTACAACCAAGAATACTCTACCCAGCAAGGATCTCATTCAGATATGATGGAGAAATTAAAACCTTTCCAGACAAGCAAAAGCTAAGAGAATTCAACACCACCAGACCAGCTTTACAACAAATGTTAAAGGAACTTCTCTAGGAAGGAAACACAAGAGAATGAAAAGACCTACAATTACAAATCCAAAACAATTAAGAAAATGGTAATAGGAACATACATATCAATAATTACCTTAAGTGTAAATGGATTAAATGCTCCAACCAAAAGACACAGACTGGCTGAATGGATACAAAAACAAGACCCATATATATGCTGCCTACAAGAGACCCACTGCAGACCTGGGGACACATACAGACTGAAAGTGAGGGGATGGGAAAAGATATTCCATGCAAATGGAAATCAAAAGAAAGCTGGAGCAGCAATTCTCATATCAGACAAAATGGACTTTAAAATAAAGACAATTACAAGAGACAAAGAAGGACACTACATAATGATCAAGGGATCAATCCAAGAAGAAGATATAACAATTGTAAATATATATGCACCCAGCATAAGAACACCTCAATACATAAGGCAAATGCTAACAGTCATAAAAGGGGAAATCGACAGTAACACAATAATAGTAGGGGATTTTTACACCCCACTTTCACCAATGGACAGATCATCCAAAATGAAAATAAATACAGAAACACAAGCTTTAAATGATGCATTAAACAAGATGGATTTAATTGATATTTATAGGATATTCCATCCAAAAACAATAGAATATACTTTTTTCTCAAGTGCTCATGGAACATTCTCCAGGATACATCAAATCTTGGGTCATAAATCAAGCCTTGGTAAATTTAAGAAAATTGAAATCATATCAAGTATCTTTTCCAACAGCAATGCTATGAGACTAGATATCAATTACGGGAAAAAAACTGTAAAACATACAAACACGTGGAGGCTAAACAATATGTTACTACATAACAAAGAGATCACCAAATAAATCAAAGAGGAAATCAGAAAGGATCTACAAACAAATGACAATGAAAACATGACAACCCAAAACCTATGGGATGCAGCAAAAGCTGATCTAAGAGGGAAGTCTATAGTAATACAATCCTACCTCAAGAAACAAGAAACATCTCAAATAAACAACCTAACCTTATACCTAAAACAATTACAGAAAGAAGAACAAAAAAACCCCAAAGTTAGCAGAGGAAAGAAATCATAAAAATCAGATCAGAAATAAATGAAAAAGAAATGAAGGAAATGATAGCAAAGATCAATAAAACTAAGAGCTGGTTCGTTGAGAAGATAAACAAAATGATAAACCATTAGCCAGACTCATCAAGAAAAAAAGGGAGAAGACTCAAATCAACAGAATTAGAAATGAAAAAGGAGAAGTAACAACTGACACTGCAGAAATACAAAGGATCATGAGAGATTACTACAAGCAACTCTATGCCAATAAAATGGACAACAATAAAATGGAAGAAATGGACAAATTCTTAGAAAAGTACAACCTTCCAAGACTGAACCAGGAAGAAATAGAAAATATGAACAGACCAATCCAAGCGCTGAAATTGAGACTGTGATTAAAAACCTTCCAACAAACAAAAGCCCAGGACCAAATGGGCACACAAAACGGCAAATTCTATCAAACATTTACAGAAGAGCTAACACCTATCCTTCTCAAATTCTTCCAAAATATAGCAGAGGGAGGAACACTCCCAAACTCATTCTATCACCCTGATACCAAAACCAAAGATGGCACAAAAAAAGAAAACTACACACCAATATCACTGATGAACAGACATGAAAAATCCTCAACAAAATACTAGTAAACATACTCCAATAGCACATTAAAAGGATCATACACCATGATCAAGTGAGGTTTATTCCAGGAATGCAAGGATTCTTCAATATACACAAATCAATCAATGTGATACACCATATAAACAAACTGAAGAATAAAAACCATATGATCATCTCAATAGATACAGAAAAATCTTCCAACAAAATTCAACATCCATTTATGATAAAAACCCTGCAGAAAGTAGGCATAGAGGGAACTGTCCTCAACATAATAAAGGCCATATATGACAAACCCACAGCCAACATCGTCCTCAACAGTGAAAAACTGAAACCATTTCCACTAAGATCAGGAACAAGACAAGGTTGCCCACTCTCACCACCATTATTCAACATTGTTTTGGAAGTTTTAGCCACAACAATCAGAGAAGAAAAAGAAATAAAAGGAATCCAAATCTGGGCTTCCCTGGTGGCACAGTGATTGAGAGTCCGCCTGCCGATGCAGGGAACACGGGTTCATGCCCCGGTCCTGGAAGATCCCACAAGCCACGGAGTGGCTAGGCCCGTGAGCCATGGCGGCTAAGCCTGCACGTCCGGAGCCTGTGCCACACAACGGGAGAGGCCACAACAGTGAGAGGCCCGCGTACCTCAAAAAAAAAAAAAAAAAAAAATCTCTTAGAGGAAAACAGGCAGAACACTCTATGACATAAATCACAGCGAGATCCTTTTTGACCCACCTCCTAGAGAAATGGAAATAAAAACAAAAATAAACAAATGGGACCTAATGATACTGAAAAGCTTTGCACAGCAAAGGAAACCATAAGCAAAATGAAAGAGAACTCTCAGAACAGGAGAAAGTATTTGCAAATGAAGCAACTGACAAAGGCTTAATCTCCAAAATATACAAGCAGCTCATGCAGCTCAATATCAAAAAAACAAACAACCCAATCCAAAAATGGGAAGAAGACCTAAATAGACATTTCTCCAAAGAAGATATACGGATGGCCAACAAACACATGAAAGAATGCTCAACATCATTAATCATTAGAGAAATGCAAATCAAAACTACAATGAGATATCATCTCACACCAGTCAGAATGGCCATCATCAAAAAATCTAGAAACAATAAATGCTGGAGAGAGTGTGGAGAAAAGGGAGCCCTCTTGCACTGTTGGTGGGAATGTAAATTGATACAGCCACTATGGGGAACAGTATGGAGGTTCCTTTAAAAACTACAAATAGAACTACCATATGACCCAGCAATCCCACTAATGGGCATATACCCTGAGAAAACCATAACTCAGAAAGAGTCATGTACCACAATGTTCATTGCAGCACTATTTACAATAGCCAGGACATGGAAGCAACCTAAGTGTCCATCGACAGATGAATGGATAAAGAAGATGTGGCACGTGTATACAATGGAATATTACTCAACCATAAAAAGAAACGAAATTGAGTTATTTGTAGTGAGGTGGATGGACCTAGAGACTGTCATAAGAGTGAAGTAAGTCAGAAAGAGCAAAAACAAATACCGTATGCTAACACATATATATGGAATTTTTTTTTAATGGTTATGAAGAACCTAGGGGCAGGACAGGAATAAAGACGCAGACATAGAGAATGGACTAGAGGACATGGGGAGGCGGAAGGGTAAGCTGGGACGAAGTGAGAGAGTGGCATGGACTTATATATACTACCAAATGTAAAATAGATAGCTAGTGGGAAGCAGCCGCATAGCACAGGGAGATCAGCTTGGTGCTTTGTGACCACCTCGAGGGGTGGGATAGGGAGGGTGGGAGGGATATGCAAGAGGGAGGGGATATGGGGATATATGTATACATATACTTGATTCACTTTGTTATACAGCAGCAACGAACACAACAATGTAAAGCAATTATACTCCAATAAAGATGTTTAAAATAATAATAATAAAATTTAAAAATAAATAAACAACTTGCCTTGGCTTCCACTGGAGGATGGCTTATGTGTTCCCTCACCCAAATGCTCTTCCCCCAAATCCCAGTTTTAAGATACTGTATTTCAAAAAAGTTGTTTACTTTTTATCACCCGTCAAAACAAAAACAAGTTGATTTCGGATCTGATGATAGTTAGTGCTTCTAACCACTCCCTCCGTTCACCCTGGATGTTTCAGGAGGCATTCCTAGTTTTCCTTCCATTTCTCTGACTGCTCCTTCTCCTCCTCCATTGAAGATTCTTCTTTCACTCCTTAAATGTTCGTATTTCTTAGGGTCTGTCCCAGGTTCTCCTCCTTCTCATATATTCAGGCTCCAGGACAACAAAGAAGACAAGGAGAGTCCAAGGTGACCCCCAGGTTTCCTGTCTTGAGCAACTGGACAATCATAGATCATTCTAATCAGAGAATCTTTTATTGTAAGGAACAGAAATCCACTCAAACTAGCTCAAGTCAAAAAGGAGTCCTGGGACTTCCCTGGTGGCACAGTGGTTAAGAATCCACCTGCCAGTGCAGGGGACACGGGATCGAGCCCTCTTCCGGGAAGATTCCACATGCTGCAGAGCAGCTAAGACCATGCACCACAACTATTGAGCCTGTGTGCCACAACTACTGAAGCCCACGTGCCACGAAGCCTGCTTGCCTAGAGACCGAGCTCCACAGAAAAAGAAGCCACCGCAATTAGCAGACGGCTCACCGGCATGCAGGTGGTGAAAATGAGGAGGGAGAAATGCTGATCATTCCTAGGAAAAGTCCAGCAAAGGAAGACGAGAACTATAATCTGAGAGGACAAGAAGTGACAGAGTCACTGAGGTATGAAAGTTGGCGGGGAGAGGTGGGGGGAAGACCCCTCGAGACAAGGGGAGGCAGAAGTAGACCAAGGCTTGAGGGTCCAGGCTTGGAGGCACCTTTGGGGAAATGCCATGGAGGGGCCCCAAGAGGACAAGTTCAGCACAGCACAACTCAGAGTCTCCAGCTGAGGTTGGATGTTGACTCCACCTCCTTGACTTTCCCGAGGAGCCCCAAAGGCCTGGATAAAGAGCAAAAGGCAAACAGAGGAGGCAGTTGGATTGGATGGTTTCATGGAGGCTCTGAGAAGTGAGCGATGCTGTGCTGCTGGAGAGAGCAATGGTAGAACAGCTGAGAAGGCAGAGAAGCTGGAGAACGCTGGGGAGTGGAGAACTGAAGTGGGAGGGAGAGCCAGACAGCAGCCTAGGGAAGGGCTCCATCAGTACCTGCGGAGTGACACACGGAAGAATAAACGGCCAATCCCTAGCCACGGTGCTGCTGGTCAGGGGGTGTGATGTAGGATCTGGGGACGCAGAGGAGGGGTTGCGATTGGATGGGGGCCGGGGCTGCAGATGAACAGCATCACATCCCTAACCAGGCCACACCCAAGGCTCACAGAGCTACACAGATGAGGGTGCCCGGCTTTCTTGCAGGATCCATTTGGTCACCACAGTCGAAGGAGCCCCTGGCCGCCCAGAAGGAAGGAAACAAGGTTACCTCATCAGCTTCCACCAAGTGGTCTATCATTATTTAGCCCTATATCTTTTTAGCTGGGGTCGGGTGGGGGGGGGACAGTTTTATACACTGTCTCCACCTGCCATGTAAATGTTTATCCAGGTTTGTCAGATGGACACTGGTAGAAAGCACATTTCTCCTCCCAGGGGAAAGAAAGATGTCACTGAAATTATCTTGGGCTCTATAGGTGACATTAGTACATCCAGACTGCAAAACATCAAGTACCAATTTTCATGTCAGTTTCTGTTGCGCTAAATGGAAATCTTACCCTTGTGTCGACTATATTGATGAGAAAATTCCCCCAGCCGCTGGCCCAGCGCTGGGTTGCACCTGGGCCCAGGGGCCACTTATCTGCCGTGCAGGTGAATTCTGCGCTGCTTGGCTCTAGAGGAAAATGCATCTTACATAAGGTTCTGCTCCACAGATAAGTCTGTTGTTAATATGCCTCAGACTGCCTTGGCTTCGGCTATTATCACAGATACATGCAACGTACATCGTTTTTATCAGTGTGCATTGTACTTGGGGTTGAAAAAAAATAAAAATAAAAAAAGAAGAGAGACCACAGGATGTCATTTGTTATTTTTTAAAAAAGAAAAAAAAATGTTTGCTACAGATTCCACCCATACCACATATTATTCCCAATGAATACATTGGAACATCGTGCTCGCTTCGGCAGCACATATACCAAACCTGGAGCGACACAGAGAAGATGAGCATGGCCCCTGTGCAAGAATGACATGCAAATTCATGAAGCGTTCCATATCTTTAAAAAAAAAAACTGGAGCATCAAACACGCACTAGTCAAGTGTGTGGGTTTTCAGAATGGACGTTTCCGTAGTGCAGTTTTTCAGAATGGACGTTTCGTAGTGTGGTGTGACTGAGTAGTAGGTGTAGGGCATCACGCCTGCGCTGAACGCTGCCTGCCACGACTCTGCCCCATCCTGTAAATGTACGGGGTATTTTTTCCCAAAAATGAAAGGAGAGGATTTGGTAATGAATTCTTTTAGCTGAGGGAACGGAGGAAAAGTGGGGGCCTAGTGTGAATCTGGGCCATTTCTGCTTTCATATCCAGGAATTGGTCAACCTGGGGAAGCTGAGGCAGCTCAATCAGACGTTTGTTCCAATAGAAGCCAGCTTTGCAGCACAGTGAGTCCCAGCTGCACTGTTGGCAGAACTCCTGTCCCTCCTTGGAAGACCCTCCCCTGCGTGGGGCATTCAAACAACGCGACGCTGTTTGGGGGTGTTCGGGTAGTGATCGGACAGTAATGTATTTCCCCGTTTCCTGGACCCAGGAAGAGGCAGAAACTTGAATGATGACCAGTGATGAAACCACCAGCACAGCC
The DNA here is from genome assembly GCF_964165515.1 of Mesoplodon bidens. Lineage (NCBI taxonomy): Eukaryota > Metazoa > Chordata > Mammalia > Artiodactyla > Ziphiidae > Mesoplodon > Mesoplodon bidens. The sequence goes on from NC_138161.1 coordinate 142,319,322, forward strand.
AGGCCAGGCCCAGGAGCCCACGGACTGAAGAAGCCCCAGTGAGTTGATTGCATCCATGTCTCTAGGTCTCGTGTTCCCATGTGTGAGACGCCCTGAGGGGACTAAATGACCAATGACGTCCTCTGCGCCAACCATGTGTACAATGCCTAATGGATGGATTTCACCCTCACTCTAGTCTGGCCTCTCCACATGTTTCTGGGCTTCCTGCTCATCAGGGGGCAGCTGAGGTGCTGGCTGAGGATCCCACCTGAGCTCTGGCTGAAGCCCATCCCCAAGAAAAGCCCAGATCCCAGACTAGAGTTGGTACTGAGAGGAAGGGATCCCAAAAATGTGGATCTGAGCACATGGATGGAGACTGGAGAGTCCAGCTCCCACAAGGAACGAGAATCTTCTGACAAGGCTGGCCAAGAGCTTTGTGCATCACCTGCCCCAAGAGGGCGCGCTGACAGCTCCAATTGCAATCAACGTGCACAAGGGCTGATGGGGGACATGTGGAAGGGACCCTCTCAATGCTCCATCCAGATCCTCTTGGGTCCCTTCCACCATTTCTGAGCATCTCCCTCCTGGCTTCACTATGCTTTTCCCTAATGGCCACCATCCCACTTCTGGGATTCAGACCCTTCAAACAGAGATTAGTTTATGAGTCCTGGACAGGACTGAATGCTAGGCCAGAGTCTTAGATGTTTTCCAGAGCTTGATCCAGACCACGAGAATTCTCTCCAGCCCATAACTCACGTATTCCCAGCACGCTCTAATCCCTCTCACCTCTTTGCTCATCCCATGTCCCGACTGCCTGCCTGCAAACCACTGAACCATATTTATGGTTGTCTTCTACGTGACTCGGAGCATAACATGGTTAAATCAGGAGCCCCAGTACTCCTCTGTCTTACCCTCAGCTGCAGGAGCCTGGAGGCATATTTAATAGTCACACAGAAAGTGCCGCGGTGCCTGTGCTTTGTCCCAAATCCAAGAGGAAGCCTCTTCTGTCCAATGTGGTTTAAAACGCCCCTCCCACTGTAGATCGTAGCAGCGAAGAATGCTCAGCAGGGCAGAAAACACAACACCCAGACCCCAGAAACAGGCTGCATGCCCAGGTTAGGGAGGAGAGAGCAAGAGAGTGGGAGAGCTGCCCAGCACTCACAGCGCCCCCATCGCCCCGTCCTGGCAGTCTGGCAACCAGTCCCTCCTCACAGGCCTGAAGCCAGAGCCCAGCGCTTACTCATTCGATAATAGACAGTAATTCCATATGTGCCTGTCCATAGAAGTCAGTGAATAAAGAGTATTTACAGATTTACTTTTCACATCTGTTGGTACAAAGATGAAGAGCTTTCTGTCAACAGTAAAAGTAACTCAGTCCAAAGTGAGTCCAGAATTTAACAAACTACACTCTCTGCCTCTTAGTCCATTGGGTAAGGATAGCAAGTCACCTTGGGGCCATTGGGGGTGCCTTCTTAGTTATGCACATTAAGGCCTTACCTATATTCAGGGAGAGGATGCTAAGGCCCCATGGGGATGTAGGTATATAACTCCCTATTGCTGATGCCCTGGAGGAGTGTAGTAGGATTATATGGTGCTGTGAAGCCACGCCCCTGCCTGACACCCCACGATCTGCAGAGCTCAGGAGAAAGGTGGACAGTCTGTAGTAGGATCTGGGATCTTCTGAGAATAAAGCGTCTAAGATCCAAACTTGTGGCTAAGAAAGATGTTGGGGTGGACAGGTCTATGGGAAATCTGGAACGGGGACCCAGGCCCTAACCAGAGGCCTGAGGCCTGGGGTCAGGGCTTGTGAGTCGAAACTAGAGCTGGCAGGGCACCTGGCTGGGGCCTGTGCTGGGCCCTGAGGGTAACAGCTGAGCAGGTGAGCAAAACCTGAGTAAATAACTTGGGTGCCAAGGTGAGAGTTCACTCTTCAGAGGACAAACATCCATCCATCTAGGACCAGACTTTGGCAGGAATGCCCTGTGGCAGTGACCACAGTTTGGATCCAGGGGTTAAACCATCTGGGGTTCTGGAACAGCATGGAGGTGAGATATGGAGGCCTTGAGAGGTGGTTCTCATCACCCCTAGTTAGAGCCTGTGGGGACTCCCCAGGGTAGGTAGAAACAGTAAAGCAAGAGGAGAGAATTTTTGTTTCGAGCTGGTGGTGTGGCTCAAACATAAAAATCTTAAAACAGAACAAAACACACACAACACTCCAGTCTAAACAGGTGGGCCGTGGAGGAGGCTTGCACAAGCTGGAGGAAGAGAATAAAGACCCTTTTACTGGCAACCCTGTCTAGGGGTCTACCAGCCCTCCTGCCATTCTCACTGGAGGTCAGCTGGGGAAGGACCTCTACTGAGACCTCATTCCAGAGTGCCAGCTCACTCCTCCTTTCACTCCTGTCACCTTCATAAAGGCCTGGATTGAAGGGCTCCCCTGCATAAATTTAATATTGATTGGGTCAACATTCTATAGTCCAGAGTAGCAACCACTTGGTAGCCCCTCTGGCCATCTCCCCAAGGCAATGCTCTCTGCCTTCCACCACTGGCCGGGGGAGAGATGCTCACCACATCTGGCCTCCCTCGCACCCCGGGGAAGAAGCCCAGTCTGTTGCAGCTGAGAACAAACTGAGAGAGTAATGCCTGGCCCTCCACGGCGGTCCCCATTGCACCCCTCTCCCCCCACCCTGTGAAGCGACCATCTCGGCTGCGCCAGGCCTCACAATTCACAAAGGGGTCCACATGCACAGCCCACCGAACAGCGTCACTTGGCCTGCATTACCTCTCCATAATAATCTCATACATCAAAGCGGGGAGAGACCTGGCTCTGCCTGTAAGCGACTCCGTTAGACATTGAATATCATTATCAGAAGCCCCTCGCTCCCTCGGCTTCGTATGCAAACTCCTGAGCTCCCTGGAGTCCTTCCTGAAGAAAGTGCCCTGCACGACGGACATTTGTTATTTTGCAGGAGAGGACGCTGAGGCTCCACGGGGACCGAACCAAATTAACTGCAGCCAAGAATTGGCGCCAATCAAGACCTACATTGACACCTAGTGGCATCTCTCGGAACTGCAGCTGGCTCCGGCGGGTTCCTCTGGAAGCCACTCTCAGAAAAGCAAGAAACAAAGCCACTGATCCAAATATTTACAAATATCCGAGAAGAAGACAGAGTGGGAAACAAATTCACTTTTCAGCACCTCTTTGGTGATAGAAAAACCCACACTTCATGTTTAAATATCTTAACTTGGCATGAGAGGGAGAAATTGAAACCATTACTCTTTCATCTCGGGATAAAATTCATTGAGAAAGAGAAAGGGAGGAATAGAGTCAAAAGCCTAAGTGGACTCCAACTTTACATTGCACATCCCTCTGATCTACGAATCCGACCCACATGCAGACACACAAGTGTGCAAAGATAGTCATTGCAGCAGTGTTGGGAATTTTCTTTAAGTGGAAATAACCTTAAAAGGCCAACTATTACATATAATATTATACATTATTGTATATATTATATATAAATGTTATATTTATATAATATATATATAGATAGATATCTAATTAAAGTCATATATAGTGATATATAGATAGATCACCTGGTGTATGTGTCATGACTTTTGTTATTGTTACATAATGTGATTTTACCTTTATTTGGAGTCTCCATTCCTCCTGATGCAGAAAAAGTAACCATGGTCAATCCTGGATAAAGTCAGGCATTTTATTTTTTATTTTTTTAACACCTTTATTGGAGTATAATTGCTTTACAATGGTGTGTTAGTTTCTGCTTTATAACAAAGTGAATCAGTTATACATATGTCGCCATATCTCTTCCCTCTTGCATCTCCCTCCCTCCCACCCTCCCTATCCCACCCCTCTTAAGTGGTCACAAAGCACTGAGCTGATCTCCCTGTGCTATGCGGCTGCTTCCCACTAGCTATCTATTTTACATTTGGTAGTGTCTATATGTCCATGCCACTCTCTCACTTCGTCCCAGCTTACCCTTCCCCCTCCCCATATCCTCAAGTCCATTCTCTAGTAGGTCTGTGTCTTTATTCCCGTCTTACCCCTAGGTTCTTCATGATGAAGGCATTTTATGTTTAAACTTAGTCAATGCAGAAGTTTTCTTTCCTTACCTTGGCCTATAGATTTAGGGGCTTACTTCACATCACATCTTCAGAGGGGGGGTGTCTGCTCGCCAAAGCTCCACATGGAGGTTTATCATTGACCCCTCAGCCCCTGAGTCCCCAGACTCTATCCTGAGCGTTCTATAACACCCTCATATGTTCTGTCTAACCCCCAGGGGAGGGCACAGGAGACGCCCTTTTGACAGCCTGACTGTTTTTTCTTACTCCTCCCTCATCTTCCCTCTCCCTCATCCACAGCTTGATCTAGCCTGAGTTTGGGAAGAGGGGGAAAAACTGCCAAAATATAACCTTTTCTGCTCAACCTTTTCTACTTCATAGTTGGGTTGAACATTTTAGACTAAAATCCAAGAACTGGCATATTTCATCTCTGATTCCACTGTGACAGCTTCCTTGAAGAGATGAGTATCTCCCACCTACCTTCCCAAATCGGGAGTGGAGGAGGGCTCCAGAGAAGAGGGAGCGTGGGATGGGAGAACCAGATCTGCTGATACTTCACATATTATCCCGTCTCTGAGAGAGAAGGATCTGGAAGGAGGCACAGCAAACAGTCACAGAGCTCACACCTAGGGTGAAGGAGGAAGGAAGGAAAGGAGGAGCTTTTTGATTTATGTCCTTCTGTGTTGCTCGAACTTTTTACAGTAAGCAGGTATTCCTTTTGGAGATAAATTTAGTTGGCCTAAAGATTAAAAATCAAGGGGCTAGGGCTTCCCTGGTGGCGCAGTGGTTGAGAGTCCGCCTGCCGATGCAGGGGACACGGGTTCGTGCCCCGGTCTGGGAAGATCCCATGTGCCGCGGAGCGGCTGGGCCCATGAGCCATGGCCGCTGAGCCTGCGCGTCCGGAGCCTGTGCTCCGCAACGGGAGAGGCCACAGCAGTGAGAGGCCCGCGTACCGCAAAAGAAAAAAAAAGAAAAAAAAAAAAAATCAAGAGGCTAGCCAGATCTTAAGTTTGTTCCCTTCCTCTTCTTTCCATCCTTTGAAAGCAATGCCTGTGACAGCTCTCCAATAGGACAGCAATTAGAATATGTCACAGGAGACAGGCACTGCTGTGTCCTCGCTTGCCCGCCCTGTCCCCATCACTGAACCAGCCAGGCGCCAATCACAGAGCCGAGCGTCAACACTGAGGAAAACCCCTGGAATAAGCTCCTACTGTGTGTGGTACTCTGTGTCTGAGCCCTAAACTACGAGTGCCTTGAACTCATCATAAACTACATGTGGACCAGAAGTAACAGAAAAGTCTTTTTTTTTAAAAAAATGGGAAAAAAAGCCTGTTAGTCTATGGAGAGAGAAGGGATAAAGTTGTGGAGATGACAGTCACACGCCCCCTGTTCTCCCTCCCTGGGCAGAAGAAGGCAGGACACACTTTTGACCCAGATGTTTCCCGTGATGGAAATGTGATCGCACTGATGCCGGCTCTCCTTGCTCTGTTCCCAGTGAGGCATGCCGGTGGTGGTGCTCGGGACGGATTGTTTGGGTTTTTTAATTACTTTGCCCTCACCATAATCCGTGCACTATTCTGAACTGGAATTTTTTTCAATTACGGAAATTTTTCAGCCATTCCCTCTCCTGTGATCTCACCAGTTTTCTCACTCAGAACGCCTCTCGGATTAGAATTTCTCAGTCTATCTTCCATGACTCTTAACTTCAGAATTTTCATTTCTCCATCTTTTGGTTCTGTATTATATGTAATTTCTTTCTCTCCTTTGATTGACTCGTCTCTCATCAGCTATTCTAGCCTCTTATTTTTCCTACTTATTGGAGTCTTTTTATTTCCAAGAGCAATATTTTTCATAACTGCCTGTTCACATTTAATCATCTCCTGGTCTCCTTGCAAAGATGCTGTTCCCTCCTTACCTCTTCAATACGTAACATGATATTAAACTTTAAGGGAATATCCAAATATTGTACCTAACAACCCATAGAGAGGACATAAAAAGGATTGAGGGCTTCCCTGGTGGCACAGTGGTTGAGAGTCCGCCTGCCGATGCAGGGGACACGGGTTCGTGCCCAGGTCCGGGAAGATCCCACATGCCGCGGAGCGGCTGGGCCCGTGAGCCATGGCCGCTGAGCCTGCGCGTCCGGAGCCTGTGCTCTGCAACGGGAGAGGCCGCAGCGGTGGGACGCCCACGTACCGCAAAAAAAAAAAAAAAAAAAGATTGAGTTGCTGGACATTTCAAAGGATTTGTGAAGAGGATGTCTTTGGAGAGAGTGTTGGAGTGCTCTCAGTTTCACTGACCCCAGACTGAGGATGGAATGAGGGGCAGATTATCTCTTAACCCCAACCTTAGGGTCCCATGCAGAGAGGCTGATGTGTGTTCCCTGCTGTCGGGGAAAAAGGAGGCTGGGTGCCTGGCTCACTTGGAGGAGGCCAAAGGGCCTATGAATACAGTGCAGGTGGTAGTGTCTGAGGAAACCAGAGGAAAGCTGCAGCTGTGGACTAGTCTGGGTTCTCCAGGGAAACCCTAAGGGCCTGACTTGTGATTCACTGACAAGGGCTGCCAAAGGCTCCAAGCAGCATCCCTACCTGCCATGACAGTCTAAGCCCCATCGGATCTGCTGGATCCTGTGGCCCAAATGGCAGAGCAGCTTGCACCGCAGCCTGGACCGATGCAGAGCCCTCTCTTGTTCTGGGCCCCACTCAAAACTAGCGTCTTTTGGGACTTCCCTGGTGGTCCAGTGGTTAAGACTCCAAGCTCCCAACGCAGGGGACCCAGGTTCGATCCCTGGTCAGGTAACTAGATCCCACATGCCACAGCTAAGAGCCCGCAAGCCCCAACTAAAGATCCTGCACGAGGAAACAAAGATCCTGCATGTCGCAACTAAGACCTGGCGCAGCCAAATAAATAAATATTAAAAAAAAAATCTAGCGTCCTTTCAGATTACTCAGTAAATGGGCTGGAGGAACACATCACATGAGGAATTTGTTGTATCCAAAGTCCAAAGAGGTACAGTGGGTGCTGTGCCACATTTTGGCTGTAGGAGGGTCCAAGCAACAACTTATCCTTTACCTTAGAAGGGCTATCTGAACAGAAGTAAAGGGCTGAGTAAGACAGAATTCTCTCTCCTTCCCTCTCTCTCTGCCTGTCTTCAAGCTGGGACATGAGTCTTCTCCCCCCTTGAGACTGGGACTCAGACTAGAACTTATACCATTGGCTTTCCTGGGTCTCAAGTTTGCCAACTGCAGATCTTGGGACTTCTTAGTCTGTATAGCCATGTAAACCAAAACCTTAGAAGGGAGATCTTGACATGCCCCTCACCACGGTGCCCCTAGAAGTTTCACTGAGGTAGAAGGCCCCTGAATTTTAGTCAGGTTTACTTCCCATCCTCTAACATGAAAGTGTCTTACCGACAAGTCTAGAGTAGTTGCTACTTCTTGCTCAGTAGATCCAATCAGCATAATGTCATTAATGTAATGGACCAGTGTGGTATCTTGTAGGAGAGAAGGGTGATCAAGATACCTGTGAACTAAATGATGACATAGAGCTAGACTGCTGATATACCCCGAGGTAGAGCAGGGGTCGTGTATTGCTGGCCTTGCCAATGAAAAGAAAACTGTTTCTGGTGGCCTTTACTAACAGGTAATGAGGAAAAAAGCAATAGCTAGGTCAATAGCTGCATACCAGGTACCAGGGGATGTGTGGATTTGCTCAAGCAATGAAACCATATCTGGTACAGCAGCTGCAATTAAAAACACCACCTGGGGCTTCCCTGGTGGCGCAGTGGTTGAGAGTCCACCTGCCGATGCAGGGGACATGGGTTCGTGCCCCAGTCCAGGAAGATCCCACATGCCGCGGAGCGGCTGGGCCCGTGAGCCATGGCCACTGAGCCTGCGCGTCCGGAGCCTGTGCTCCGCAACGGGAGAGGCCACAACAGTGAGAGGCCCACGTACCACAATAAATAAATAAATAAATAAATAAATAAATAAATAAAATTTAAAAAAAAACACCACCTGGCTAAGCTTATAATATTCCATGATGCACTGTCATTCTCCAGGATCCATTCTTCTTCTTCAGAGGTCAAATAGGTGAGGTGAATGGGGGTGGGGTAGCAACCACCACCCCTGCATCTTTCAAGTCCTTGATGGTGGCACTAATCTCTGCAATCCCCCCAGGAATGTAGTATTGCCTTTGAGTTACTAGTTTCCTAGGTAGAGGCAGCTTTAGTGACTTCCACCTGGCCTTTCCCACCTCACTCCACAGGTCAGAGAAGCAGTGTGGGAATTCTGCCAGCTAATGAGTATATCTATTCCAATTATGCATTCCAGAACCAGGGAAATAGCCACAGGGTGTGTTCAGGGACCCACTGGGCCCACTCTGACATGGACCTGAATTAAACCCCGTTGATCACCTGACTTCTGTAAGTCACTGCTCTGACTGGTGGACCACAGTGACATGTTGGGTCTCCCAAAATCACTGCCAGTTCAGAATCAGTGTCCAGTAGTCCCCAAAAGACCTGATTATTTCCTTTTCCCCAACGCAGTTACCCTGATAAAAGGCTATAAGTCCCTTTGGGGAAATCTGGAAGGAAGAATAACAGTACAAATGTTTGGTAATGTTCCAGTGTCCGTCCTAAAGGGCATTAGCACCCCCTTCATTCAAGGGCCTCTGGGTCTATAAACTGGCTCAGGTCTGGGAATTGACTGAGAGGCCACAGTTTTTTTTTTTAATTCTATTGGCGTATAGCTGATTTACAATGTTGTGTTAGTTTCAGGTGTATAGATAGCATAGTGATTCAGTTATACATATACATATATTCATTCTTTTTCAGGTTATTTTCCCATATAGGTTATTACAGAATATTGAGTAGAGTTTCCTGTGCTACACAGTAGGTCCTTGTTGGTTATCTATTTTATATGATTCAGGTTAGACTTTTGTTCCCTTGACCTAGAACTTTTCTGTTCCTACAGATCAAGTCGTAGGCTTCCTATCAATTTCACTTCTAGGAACACCATGATGAAGTAGCCAACGCCCTAAGCCTGTATGAGTCAGACTTTCCCAATGGCTGCCTTGACTCTGCTGTCTATTACACTAACCATGTCCACCTTGCCTTTGGCGGTTGATTGCCACCACTTGGCTCCTGCCACCCCGGATCTAATTACTCCCATTGCATTTAGGCCTCAATGACTGCAGCTGCCACTGTGAGATCTGACCTGCAGAGAAAGGTGATCAGAGCTCTTCAAGGATGTCAGGTCTCCCCTCACAAACTTATTTCTCACAGTGATGGTGAAAGGTCTTCTGCAGAGAAAGACAAATACTGCATGTTTTCACTTGTATGTGAAATCTAAAAACTAAAACAAACAAATGAATATAACAAAACAGAAGCAGACTCACAGATACAGAGAACAAACTAGTGGTTCCCAGTGGGGAGACGGGTGGGAGGCGGGGCAAGACAGGACAGGGGAAGGAGGTTAAGAGGCACAAACTAGCAGGTATAAAATAAATAACATACAAGGATAAAATGTGCAGCACAGGGAATATAGCTACTATTTTATAACAACATTAAATGGAGTATAATCTATAAAAATATTGAATTACCATGTTGTACACCTAAAACTAATATATTATAAATCAACTATAATTCAATTTTTAGAATAAAATAAGATAAAAAGAAAGGTATGTCTTCTGGACCCTCCCGGTGGGGGAGAGAGAGAGAGAGAGAGAGAGAGAGATTTATTATAAGGAATTGGCTCACGTGATTTGGGGGCTGACAAGTCCCAAGTTCTGCAGTTGGCAAACTGGAGACCCAGGGGAGCCAATGGTATAGTTGCTGTCTGAGTCTGAAGGCCTGAGAACAAAGAAAGCCAATGGTGTAAGTTCCAGTCCAAGCTTGAGTCTGAAGACAGAAGTCTGATGTCCCAGCTTGAAAACAGTTGGGCAGAGAGAGAGAATTCTCTCTTATTCAGCCTTGTTATTCTACTCAGGCCTTCAAGTGACTTGATGAGACCCAGCCACCACAAGGAGGGCACTCTGCTTTACCCAGTCCACCATTTCAAATGTTACTCTCCTCCAGAAACACCCTCACAGACACACCCAGAATCATGTTCATCCAAATATCTGGGCACCCCATGGCCCAGCCCAGTTGACACATAAAGTTAACCATCACAAGCTGGAAAAACAAAATTCATTACCTACATGGGAGTTACAGTCTGAGAGTTTCAGCAGGAAAACTTACGAAGAACTCACAAAAGTATTCATAGGAGAATCAGCTTTAAACCTCAGCGGGTCCCAGGAAGCCCAAACCCAGCTTTCCACTGTTCCAATCAAGTAAGACCCTTCCTGATCCCCCTTTTCCCTCTTCCCTTCTTGAACTCCAATCTCAGAGGGGTCCACAATGGCTGCAGGGGAAGGAGGAGGATGTAAAAAAAGAGAGATAGAAACTGACCACACCTTTCCCTGAAGTCAGGAAGCCACCTGCTAAAGACAAAAGAAGCTTCATATCTCATGAGAGTTCAAAGTTTTTATTACTATCTGGGAATAGGCAATTTTAATTATGAATGCAAACTCCTAGCGAAAGTGGCTATAGAGCTTTCTATTACCCAGAAGTATCCAAAATAGTCTCAATTGGCAGGGGAAAAAAGCTGCCACCACTAAATTTTAAGGAAGGGTGGGAGACATTCCATGAGTTTTTAGATTTTCAAATTATCTATTATTTCCATCTCTTCTGTTATGAATTCTTCTGTCTGTTGAGTCTGTAAAATGAGCCTCAAGATGAATTTCGTGATGTCCTTTGTCATTTTTGTTCCAAAGCTCATTCTGCCTGGGAGTGTTTTCCATGAACAAGTCCTTGCATGGTAAGTACTTTTGCAGCTGACTTAGCCCATTCTTCCTGGTTTGCACACCCAGGGCGGGCTCTTAAATTATGGACTTTCAGGTGCTGGCTCTCAGCCAACAAAATTCCTGGCGCTGCACCCCTGGTGCAGGACCAGCCCAGTTCCCATCTTTAGCGAAGATGTCCCTTTTCCTTCCTGCACCATGGGCAAGCAGCACATTTCTGGAGTGTTTTCAGCCCCCATTTGCTGGATAGGCAAGACAACCAGCCCCAATCCCAGCTTCATGCAGCAAGCACGGGTCCACTCTCCTGCCAAGCACAGGGTACACTCATCTCCATTCCCACATGAGCTTTGAAGCCCAATCTATGTATTGTATACCCATTTCCTTCTACCCTTGGGCTACATTTCACCAGCCTACTCTGTAGGTTTATTCTTCATTATTGGTCCACAAAGATTGATTGATTTTTTGATTCATTCATTGGCTCATGTGTGTGTGTGTGTGTGTGTGTGTGTGTGTGTGTGTGCATGCACATTTCATCAATCACTCCTCTGTGGCTGGAGGAGGTTACAGAGAGGGCTTGATGTGTGCTCACTCCACCATCTTGATCAATGTCTTCGAGGCATGTCTCAGACACTACTGAGCTAGACAAGCAAGAAGCATGTCCAGACCTGGTCATCTCAGTCTTCACAGAGTGGACAGGCCCATTTCCAAAGTGGCAACACTCTCCCTCGGTGATGGGAGGACTTTGCTTATTAGTAGCTAAAGCAGAAATCCTTTCCTCTCCTGTCCTGTCCTACCCAGAAGAGTGGTCATGAGAGCTGACACAGGGCAGACTGGTTGAACATCCTGGAGAGGCACAGTTCCAGAGGTTCGGTGATACCAAGTTTCAGTTCACGGTAGGCACTGGAGCGCAAAGACTGGCTGATTTGTGTCTGGGGTGGCAATAAAGGGCTAGATGAAGTTTAGGAAGGGAGGAAACTCAGAGGTGGCTGATTGGAGGATGGGAAGGGGGTGGAGGTAGTCCACCCCCTTGGCTCAGACCCAAGCTTCTTAACAGTTCTTCAGCCTGAGGCTTGTCTTTGCCAATGCCAAATTAAATTTCTCCTTCAGAGTTTAAAACTTTGTTAGAAAAGAAAACAAAGATAAAAGGAAGGAAGGAAGGGAGCAAGGAAGGAAGGGGGAGGAAGGGAGGGGGAGGGAGGGAGGAAGGGTGGGAGGGAGGAAGGGAGGGAGGAAGGGAGGAAGGGGGGGAGGGAGGAAGGGAGGGAGGGGGGAAGGGAGGGAGGGAGGAAGGGAGGGAGGAAGAGAGGGAGGGAGGAAGGGAGGAAGGGAGGGAGGGAGGGAGGAAGGGAGGAAGAAGGGGAGGGAGGGAGGGAGGAAGGGAGGGGGAGGGAGGGGGAGGGAGGGAGGAAGGGAGGGAGGGAGGAAGAGAGGGAGGGAGGAAGAGAGGGAGGGAGGGAGGAAGCCCTTCAGCGAGGTTAATGTAGGCGGGATGGCATCAGAGGGCCCTAGTTCTGGGGTGTGATCTCCTAACCCAAATAACATCTGTAGGCTTACACCAAGGCAGTTTGATAGAAGACTTACTGGCATCTCCAGGAAACTTGGAGATGTGTGGCCACCTCGTAGATGAGTCATTTTAAAGCACAGGAGCAAACGTAGAAGTCACTGAGGTTTACACAGGCACTTATTTTTCCAACAGCCAGGTTTTTTAAAGTCGTTTTTTAAAATTTCCCTAGTGGGGCCCAGTGGAGGGACCAGGGACATGGACCTCCTCCCACAGGAGAGTTTGTGCTTTTGCGTTGGGGGCTTTTTTGCAGGTACCTGAGAAGGCTCGTCAAATTTTCCTCCAAGGCCCTTAATGGGGTTTTACAACCTCTCCTGGGCTGGCAGCCCGCTCCACTGAAGGAGGCAGAAGGGGCTGTGACTTCCCTTTGTGACCCTCCTGCTCCCACCTGTGTGGGTTTTCCAGGCTTTTTTGTTAGATGCTTGAGGACCTGAGAATCCCTTGAGCCAGAAAGAGAAAACTGTAACTTGGGGTCAACTCTTGTGTGCCACTTCCAAACGTCCCGGTCTGGGCGCCAAAATGGTTTAACATGACTCTCCCGTCATGGGAACAAGAAAGTCACTCAAATCCAGGGATAGGCTAGAAATAGAACACATGGGGAAAAATACCAAAAACTCCTTTTTTAAGAGGTAGGGAAGGGCAGCACAGAGGAAAGACCGACAGACAGGGGAGGAGGGAGACCCGCGTGGGCACAGAGTGGAGCCCTTGATCACGTGCTGGGGACAGACAGAACACGAGGAGATGGTGGCCTTTGCTAAACTCTAAATCTACTGACGACAGTGGAGGTTTGCTAGGGACCAAGCCCGTGGAAGTTTGCTGTTGAGTTCTCATTCTAGGAAACTTGCCTGAGTTTTCCTTTTCTCTATCCAGGAAGCCCAGGGCGCTTCGAGGCGAGTGGGAACAAAAGAAGGAATTTCCCGTACTCAACACTAGGTGGCGCCAGACAGCTGTGGGCGTAATGAGGTTCCTCCCTCCAGGTGGGCTCAGAAGCTGGCGGAAGTTCCCTGAAGCGACCGAGTCAGGCCAGATTACAAGGAAACTGAGAATTCTAAGCACCCACAGGAAGTTAGCCAAAGCATAAAATGGGCACACAGAAAAATAATAAGGAAAAAAAAAGTCTAAGAGATGGGGAAATGTAGCACAGAGGCTAGACAGAGTCTACAGTCTGTAAAAGGAACTTAAAAGAACGTTGCCACGGAATCCTTGGCAGGAAAGATGTGCAGAAAGATTGGAAGGGGAGGCTTTGCAGGCGTTCATGGTGGGGAGGGTCATGGCCTGGGCCAGGTAATGCTGGTGGTGACCACCTTCTGACTGCTGTACCTACATTCACTAGTCTACATTTACTAGTATGATTGTTTGATACAGCGAGTCAATAAGCCCAACAGGATTCAATAACAAGAATCAGTAGAAATACATTCTATTCATCTTCTCTGAGCATTTGTTTTGTGTGTGTACAGTTATGGACCCATGACTTTTCAAATTTATTGTGTCCATTGATGTAAGCCAAAATTCTCCTTTTTTTTTTTTTTTTTTTTTTTGCGGTAGGCGGGCCTCTCACTGTTGTGGCCTCTCCCCTTGCAGAGCACAGGCTCCGGATGCGCAGGCTCAGCAGCCATGGCTCACGGGCCTAGCCGCTCTGCGGCATGTGGGATCTTCCCAGACCGGGGCACGAACCCGTGTCCCCTGCATCGGCAGGCGGACTCTCAACCACTGCGCCACCAGGGAAGCCCCAAAATTCTCCTTTTGATGCTCACATTGTCCCAACTTTTGCTTGGGCAAATTTACCCCTTTTAGATTGATTCTTGCATAATTTTGAATGACCCAACTATTGAAAGCTTTGCTTCTGGCCCAACAAGGTGTAGGTGTCCTGGGATTGCCTTGCACCCTTCCACCCCAGACCAGGCGTGAAATTGGACATTGTTCCAAGATACCATGGTTCCTTTTGGGAGAAAAATAGCATTAGAAACCAAAATCTGGGGTACTTTGCAACTCGTCCCTTTCAGTGGCAAAAAGCCAAAAAGGAAATCTATTTTTCATTTAATGTTTTATAAAGACATGACTTCATATTGCTATATTCAGTTCAGTTCCAGCAGTACACTGCTCCTCCTCAAATGTTTGAGTCTACCATTGGCCTTCCCTTTCACTAATCTTGAAATCTAGGTTCCCGTCAAAATAAACACAATTATTTACTTGCTCTGACAACTTAAGGGAATAGCTTTAAAAGAAATACACTGTCAATACAAACAGTATAAATACTGAATATAGTTTTTGTTTTAGACTGCACACTCCTGAGGCTTTGTTGCCAAAGCATTTTGTCCCAGAGTCATGCTTAATCTCCCACAATGTGTGACTTATTTGACTGTTGTGGTTCTGCTGTTTCCATTTATCTTCATTCAGAGGAGGCTGCAACCTGCCCTTACCCCACCCCTCCATTTTCTGCTCCACCTTGTCATTTTCTCATAGGACTTACAAACTCCCAATATACTAGATAATTCACTTAATAATGATAATTGCTAGTATCATTTTATTATTATTTCTCCTTTCCCCCCACATTCGAAGGTAAGCCTCATGGAGCAGGGGTTTTGTTCCTTGGACTCTGGCAGCATCTGAAGGCAGGACTAAGAAAGTTGGGCTTGATTCTGGGGTCACGGGTGTCAACTCAGTTGAGCAGCATAAAGGAATGTGAGAGATGGTCAGTCTCCTGCCATCCTGTTGTAGTTATTAATCACTGAGTTATTAATCACCCATTTTCATTCATTAAAGTGTCCCAGCTTAGAGGGCCGGGTGATTGGAGGGGAGGAGGGGAGGCTGGGGAGTTAGAACACAAGTACTCCAGGCCAGAGGGAATGGCCAGCTACAGGGGAGGCAGCCCCTCTACTTTCAGGAACTAGCTCAATGTCCGGTGCATGGCTGGGCTTCAATAAGAGATTCTGGGGACATGGGACGACACTAGAATAACTGAGAGAAATTCCTGTATACCTGTAAATGCCTGCAAGGTGGCTGGGCAGTGAGACTACCTGTGAGAGGGACGCAAGCAGAGGGAAGTCAGGGGTCATTTCTGGGTTCTGGGCCTAGACAGGTGACAGGGGAGAGGGAGGAGGGGGTTGGTGACTGGTGAACTAGTATCATCTTTATTTCTGCAAACTAAAAATATGTTTCCAGGTTAGACCAAAGGTAAAAGGAACACATACTCTTCGTACAAGAGTCAGACAACACAGAGGCATACAAAATGGTACAGAGGAAATGATCTTCAGTGATCTCATCTTAAAGAGAGCCCATCCTCTGGCTCCTCGAAACCCCACCAGATGAAGAGAGGGCTGTGAGCCTCTATCTCGTAGGGGAAACACCTGGGTGAAGCAGTTAGACTGTCTCCACCTCTGGGCTGGCTGGAAGGGGCCCAGGAAGTGGGAGTGGAGACAAACCAATTCAGAGGCTCCAGAACTGGGAGGGCTGGGGTCTAAAAGGGAGGCACAGGCCTTGCCCAGCAATCATTTCAGCCTTCAAGAAACTTCCCCCTCCATCCCTTCTCAGAACCTGACTCTTCCTCACCTGGTGGCGGAGAGGGTCGGGAAGAGGCTTCAGTCACGTGCCCCAGGTGAACATGCTAGGAGAGTTAAGGACACCCGAGGAGCTGTCTTAAGGAAAAGAGGTCCCCAAGGGAGTTCCTGTATCATGAGGCCTCCAGGAAGACGCAGGAGCATCCTGGCCGGATGAGGCTTTGGTTAGCTGCTTCAGTCACGTTTCCCATGCAGCCAGACGCTGCCCCTAGCTGGTTCCCTGCCCCATCCCCTACCTGGGGCTACTCCCACATCTCCTGACTAAAGGTGGTCTTCAGGTGACCTGCACTCAAGGTTGATGATATAACTGGAACCCTAAAGACCACTTTTTTGGAAGAAACCACAATGATTACCCAAGGTGACACCTTTTTGTTTTTCATTCAGTACTATAACAACTCTACAGGAAAAAGGAACACAGCAAACATCGCACTTCTGATCGACATCCTTCTGCAGTCTCACCTCATCATGCACATGCATTTTAGCTGCTGTCCTCAGTGTGCACACACCATTACCCTGTACAGCATTTCACGTGTCTGCAGCATCTGTGTGCGGCCCATTTTCAGGGGGCTGTGGCCTCCCTCCGGGTCATGGTTTGGAGAGCTGGCTGAGCCATTCAGTCACCTCTGCGCAGGCATTTGGCTCGAAGTGAAGTCAACACCGTTGCACCCACCCTTCCTTTCCTCTTCAAGGTTCCTCTAGCAAAGCAGGATCTCCAAGCCAACAGGTGCATAGAGCCTGGGATTATTCTTGTTACACGTGTATCTACTGCTCTTCAGAAAAGCAGAACCAATCCCAATGCACAGTGTTGCCAATTTCCCTACAGCTCTGCAAGAGGTGGAGAGATGATATGGATATATATACAATACACATGATTTAATGGTTGGGTACTTAATCCCCTCATTGTATAGTTGAGAAAACTGAGAGACGAAGCACTTTCCACAGGGTCATCCCCCTAGAGGACAGCAGAGAGATCCAGTGCTGGAGGTCGCATCCCCTGACCCCCTCTCAGTGCTCCGTCGGCCAAACCACTCTACCTCTGACAGTTGCTTCTAACACAGACACAGCAGGCTCTTCTTCTCTTGTCCTTTGTTCTTGGAGGAAAGCCAAAGCACAGCCCTTCTCCTCGCCCTCCCGTGTCCTGCAGACCAGGTTTCTAGACTTCACCTGCTAGATCCAGACCCTGAGGAGCTCCTCAGAAGACAGCCCGGCCGCCACACAGGCTTCCACCTCTTCCCTTCTGCAGCTGATTAGCTTCTGGGGTGAATTAGTTATTATCTGAAAAACAATTTTCATTCATATTCAGTAGGTGAATAGTCATAGTAATAGTAATCGTGGAGAATATCACCAAAAACCTCGACTATCTGATTCATTAACTTTCCAGCAGCAGAAAAGCCCAAAGACAATTCTAACCCTTAGAGCAAGGGCTTCCCACCTTCACTGAGGTCGTCTCCCAGGTCCCCAACCAGCAGGTGTCTTGGGGTCCTGCCTCCTCGGCACTCCTCCCTAGGGGACCCTGCCCCACAGAAGCCCAGAATGTAGTTCTGGTCCAAAAAAATCTAACCTTCTTCCACCAGAGAGCTCTGAAAAGAGTGACCTGGTCTGAGGTGCTCCACGTACAGCACTAGCAGGGCGTCTGGTCCAGGGATGGTGCTCCATAAACAGGAGTCCCTTCCTACTCATACTTCACATTCCTGCTATCTTCTCCCAGCAACCCCAATACATCATCATAACTGGTTGTAAAAATGCAGGTATCAACCTTTCAGGGCGACTTTCTCCAGTGTCGCCGCTAGCCCACTCACCTCCAACAAACTCACTTGGGTCTTGCACAGCTTCTCCCACAGCCCTTCCCATCATCACTTTTTTTTTCTTTTTTCTGTTTCTTTTTCTTTTTCTTTCTTTTTTTTTTTTTTTAGCTGCACCATAGGGCATGTGGGATCTTAGTTCCCCAACCAGGGATCAAACCCATGTCCTCTGTAGTGGAAGCGCAGAGTCTTAACCACTGGTCTGCCAGGGAAGTCCCTCCCTGTCATCATTTTAAAGAGTGGCATGTGGGCACAGACAGGTGGGCACAATGGTTTCCTCCACCCGCATCCCCAGAGACATTAGCTTCATCTAGTCGGTTGCCCTTGATCTTGTTTGTAAAGAGGTGGCTACAGGGCTCACTCCTGGTGTCCACAGGCAAATAATGGGAAAGCAAGGCTCACTGAATGGGATGTCAGTGTGGAGCCCACCACCAATTCCCTGAGGCTGGTCTGGTCAGATTCTCAGGACGCTGGCTATCTACATCTGCAGTGCTTATACCTGATTGCTTTTTAAACTCTAGAGGAGTGCCTTGCAATGGAAATGTAATGTGAGCTACATATGCCATTAAAAATTCTCCAGTAGCACATTTTATAAAGTAAAAAGAAATAGGTAAAGTTAATTTTAATAATATATATTATTTTAAAAATAAATATTATTTCAACATGTAATCCACATAAAAATATTAATAAACTATTTTATACTCTTCTTGTACTGTCTTCAAAATCTGTCATGTAGGGCCTCCCTGGTGGCGCAGTGGTTGAGAGTCCGCCTGCCGATGCAGGGGATACGGGTTCGTGCCCCGGTCTGGGAGGATCCCATATGCCGCGGAGCGGCTGGGCCCGTGAGCCATGGCCGCTGGGCCTGCGCATCCGGAGCCTGTGCTCCGCAACGGGAGAGGCCACAAGAGTGAGAGGCCCGCATACCGCAAAAAGAAAAAAAAAAAAAAAAAAACTGTCATGTATTTCATAGTTACAGCA
Organism: Mesoplodon bidens; assembly: GCF_964165515.1. NCBI lineage: Eukaryota > Metazoa > Chordata > Mammalia > Artiodactyla > Ziphiidae > Mesoplodon > Mesoplodon bidens. The sequence goes on from NC_138161.1 coordinate 142,338,113, forward strand.
CATCTCAATTTGGACTAGTCACATTTCAAGTGCTTAATCATCACATGTGGTTAGTGGCTACCATACTGGATGGCGTCGCTCTAGAACATTAAATTGAAACAGCTTAATCTCAGAATTTCAGAAGGTACAAAACTGTTGTCCCATAGTTTAGAACAAACTTCCAAGCAAGGTTCAGCTGATATATATATTTTTTAATTTGAATTTGTTCTTAACATTTGAAAATCAGGAGATTTATTATAAAGTCTGGATTTCTGATTTCTCATTTCAAATTTAGGAAGCACTGGCTCACATCCCGTCTTGGCAGCAACCTGCATGAACTGAGAAGAAGCTGCTTTCTTTAGCTGGGCCATGTTTGCCACGGTCCTCATATCTATCTCTCCCTATTAAATCACATTTATTGCACTGTACACTTTTTTTTTTTAATCTGTCTGGGCCCCAGAAGCATCTGGGCTCACAAACTTCACTTTCTATGAGGCACACAGAGTCAGACTTGAGATGGTCCATTGGAGCACGTCTCAATTTAGAGATGACTAACTTGAGGCCATCTTGATGCTTGCTACCCACATTACAGTGGAATGTGACAGCAATAAGAGAAAGAATCAAGTGAGTCACAGAAAGGAAACAAAGAACCTTTAGCACCAAAGCCTCCATCCCCATGAAGCAATTATGGATAAAAGACAAGGAAAATACATTATATTTTAAAATAGGGAACACACACCGAGCAGTCTTAACATAATTTTCCTTGCATATATATTTTTGCCGTAGACTGTTACTTGGTGATAAAAACTTGAATGGAAAGACATTCTTAATGGTATATTTCAGAGTGCAACCATCACCAACTGTAAAATTATAGATGAAGACATGCAATGTTTAATCCAAACAGACAAATTAAACATTTACAAACTCAATAGGACTTTTTGAAGCCTTGTCGAGGATTTCCACTTGGTGATTTTCCATGGTTTAATTGGAAAGATGCATGGACTTTGCAAGTTTGGCTGGAAGTTGCTTTTTAATAGTTTGGAGGATTATCTATGACCAGTGCAAATGTTGAAGTGCAATTAGGCTGTACTAAAGTGAAGGTTGAGAGCGGGGAGATGGTGGTGGTGATGTGCAGCTCCAGAACTTATTTAGGATTTGATGAACACTAGCTATCTATTTCTCACACAGCACTGTGGGAAATGCATACACTCAGAGAAACTGTCCATGTTAAAATCTGGGGAGAAACAGAAATTAAAAGCCTTATGGAAAAGAATGCATGTAGGAACAGACACTAGAACAAAGTAGGAAGGATGGTAAGGGCAACAGAGAAGCAAAAGGTGGTCAAGGGTCATGGCATTTATCTTCCATGGACAAAAGTGGTCATTCTCTCATAGAATCTCGTCTCGGGACTTCCCTGGTGGTCCAGTGGGTAAGACTCTGTACTCCCAATGCAGGGGGCCCAGGCTTGATCCCTGATCAGGGAACTAGATCTTTCATGCGTGCCGCAGCTAAGAGTCTCATGCCACAACTAAGAAGCCCACATGCTGCAACGAAGATCCTGCATGCCACAACTAAGACCCAGTGCAGCCTAAATAAATGAATAAATAAATAAATAATATTTTTTTAAAAAGAACTTAGTAGGGAATCCAGATAATACTTAAAAAAAAAAAAAGAATTTCCTTGTCTGTGGTCTCATCTCAGTTGCTTGGTTTTCTCCAAAAGCTATTTTTAGGGTATGACTCATCATGCATTAGGATTCCTAGGAGCTCTTGCCATTGGAGGGCTTTCCTCGTGCCCCTGAAATTCTATAGGGAACGGACCCTTTACATTGTTCTTTCCCTGGCCCTTTACTCTGTGACTCCCTAACAACGCACTGGGTCCTGTGAGGGAATTCGGCTAGGTCATTGAATGTAGGACCAGAAGAGGGAAATTGAAGGAGGGTATTAGGAATGGAAGAGCTCGTGAGTAGAGGGTAAGCATGGGAACAGAGTTGAGAGGAAAGCCGTAAAGGGTGACTACTCCGTGGAGTCCAGCCGAGGAGGCTGAGCTTTTCACGTGTGTGGAAAAGAAGAGCTAGTGACCTGCTGAGCCAGGAATGCTCCCCTCCCATCATCATTGTTTTGGGTTCATTCAGGGGTTCTTCCTTTACTGCAGGGCTCCACTTCTACTAACGGCAGAGGAGCACCAATCAGACCAATCCTCCTGCAGATAGCAACTTCAAAAACGGATCAAAATATGAAACCAACTTCCTTAAGTCACAGGAGGGCAACCAAAAGTTGACACTTGGAAGAAGGGAATGTCTCTGGGTGAGTTTCCCATTTTTTACAGTTCTCTGAGGAACTGAGGGCAGGTCTCTCTTGGTGCCATGAACAGAAGAACCAGAAAACAGATATGGGTGCAAACAGAAAAGTTAGGAAGTGAGAGGACTAGAGTTAAGTGTTAATGGATTAAACATTCCAATTAAATGGCAGAGATTGTTGGAACAGATTCACTTAAAAAACAAAACAAAACAAAACAAAAAACCTCTGTGCTACTTCAAGAGACACTATTTAAATTTGAGAACACACATAAGTTTAAGATAAAAATATGGAAGAAGGGCTTCCCTGGTGGCGCAGTGGTTGAGAGTCCGCCTGCCGATGCAGGGGACACAGGTTCGTGCCCCGGTCCGGGAGTATCCCACATGCTGTGGAGCGGCTGGGCCCGTGAGCCATGGCCGCTGAGCCTGCGTGTCCAGAGCCTGTGCTCCACAACGGGAGAGGCCGCAATGGTGAGACGCCCGAGTACCGCAAAAAAAAAAAATAATATATATATATATATATATATATATATGGAAGAAGATACACCCTACAAACAGTAAACCAAAAAGGGCCATATTGATATCAGGATAAGAATACTGCCAGAGATAAAGAGGGATATTTCATGATGATAAAAGACTCAATTATTCAGGAAGACCTATCAATCATAAATATGTATGCACCTAAAACAAAGTTCAAAACACATGAAGGAAAAATTGACATGAAAGGAGAAACAGACACATCTACACTCATAGTTGGAGATTTTGTTGTCTCTCTCTCAATAACTAATAGAACTATACCAACAAAATCAGTGAGGAAAAAGATGATCTGAACAGTATTAAACATTTTGGCCCAACTGATATTTATAAAACACCACCCAACAACAGCAGAATACACATCCTTTTGTGCTTCAGGGCACTCTGAGCCCCTCAAGTTCTTGCTGAAGGGGATGCAGGCCAGCCCTGTCCCCTGTGTTTGACACATCCCACTGCCTTTATGTTTAGCAGTAAACCCTTTAGTCATCCGGAGGTGCTGGAGGGGGAACCGATGTAAAGAACACTGGTTGGTAAGCATTATGAAAAGAGGCAAATGAAATGAGCAAATATCCGTAAAGCCTAGAACAGTGCCTGGTGCTTAATTCTGGGCCAGTGTCCCCTGGAGTCATGACTCCCTAAACTCCTGGAAAGAAAGAGAGCTGACACTAGGATCATATGGTGGGGCGTGTGGGGTGTCCTGAGGACTGGACTGCAGGGAGGGTTAGTCCTCCTGTGATGGGGGAGCATGGCTTGTGCTCTCAGGGCCCTGTGATGTCACAAGAGGGACTCCTTCCAGGGTGACTCCTGGCTGATAAGGAACTACAGGAATGTATAGCTTGCAGGCAGTTCTGGCTCTAGTTGCTTCTGAGAAGCTGACCGCTAACCCCATCCTCCCAGGACAGAAGGGTGAGATATCCCTGAGGCGACAGGGATGGGTTTGCTTTTGTTTGTTATTATTTTGTTGTGTTCTGTTGCACTGCTCGGTGGCTTGAGGTCTGGGGCGGAGGTGGGGGGCTAGGGTGCACAGGAAGCAGACAGATGCAACGTGTGGGGAGCTCTGGAGGCCTGCTTTTGCTTTTCCCCGACCCTGGCACAGCACACAGGGCCTGTCCCCACTGGAGACACTCAGATCTATGGCCCAGCGACCTCAGGAGTAAGATAAGAACCCTGGCTTGTGAGGAGTTGGGATCCCTCACCTTGGGTAGTCACAGGTCCAGGTAGTCCCCCTGCCCCCAGCCAAAGGCAAAGCAGACTCCACATGCCCTACTTTCACACACGTGCGCTTCACCCTGAGGACCCATGAGGCTCTTGGCGTATGAACTGACTATGTTGTATTGGAACATATTTCTGGATGCAGCTGCTGTTACAATTATGGGAGGGAGGTAAGAAGGCTCGGTAGGCCAGTCCTCAGGGTAAGACTATGCATGACGCCTGGAATGCAGAGCCTCCTGGGCTGGGCTACACACCTGCTGCCTTGGCCGTGCCAGGACCTGGGGGCAAGGAGCCTCTGCCTAATGGGAGCCTGGGGAAGGCCACCCCCCCTGGTGAAGGGAGGTCTCCCGGCCCCTCTGACTAGGAGGGAAGTCCTGAAAGTACTCTTCTCCCCTCTTTGTGCAAATGCTTGCAAACCCACGAAACGTGTGTCCCTGCCCCACTGAGGCCCAGACTACATCGGGTCAGCGTCATGCTGAAAGGAAAAAGAACAGTTACCAAGGTCTCGGGGAGCATCACCACGGGGCAACAGGAGTGCTGGAGCAGCCGGCCCATTTTCCAGATGGAGAGCGGTACAACCACGAGGATCAGCATGAAGCCCACAAACGAGAGCAGAGCCAGTGCCAGCGGCAGGGTCTCTCCTGGAAACGGAAAGACAGGAACCGGCTTAGGAGACAATCCTGGGCCTCTCTCACTTTCCTGAATCTGGCTCTGCACACTGGCCAAGAGAGCAGATGCCAACACCCTGACATCTGATGTGTGCCCTAGTGACCAAAATGACCACCATTAAAACCAATTTTCTAGAATCCAGATTGGTTTCCAGAAAGCCAAGGAAGATTACGATCTTTTTCTTGGGAAGGGAAAGGGAGGAGCATCATCTATTAAGCCACTAGCTGAGTTTGCACGTACCTCTGAGCCACTGCCAGGAAGAAGGCAGAGGGCCAGGCCCCGGGCAGGATGAGGGGGAGGCACCAAAAGAGAACAGCCCAGAAGGGAGCTGGGCAGTAACTGAAAACAAAGAGTATTTCACAATTTACTCTTGGCATTGATTCATATGATGGAGGAAAATGCTGAATTCAGAACACAGTCACATAATAACTTATATATCAAGCCCCTGCGAGGGTTAAGTGACTTACCCCAGGTCACGCAGGTAGGGCTGGCTCCAAATTCTACTAAGTGATGTATCAGAAAGTGCCAAGTCTGAATGTCTGGAGATGCGGAAAGGGGGATGGGTTACTTTCCCATCTCACTGTTCTATTAGTTTAGCCCCTCTGGGCTGGACTGCTCATCCAGGATGTGAAGGGTGCCACAGCCAACGCAGCTGCAGAGAAGCTGGTGGGCTCTTCCAGACGGCTGGGGTCCCCACAGTTTGTATCAATGATTTTGGAAAATATGTTGGCAGTACACATCAAGAGATACACAGATGTTCATACTCTTTCATCCACTCCTGTGAGTGGATTCCAAAGAATAATTCCAAGGAAGGAAACATATGCAGAAAGCAGTTCACAGCAACATCTTTATTAGAGCAACAGCCTCACATAACCAGCCCCCCTCTCTGCCCAAAGCAGCAACCCTGCCCCTTCTGCCACCCCAGCACGCTCTGGTGTGCTTTCTCATAGCACGTACCACCAAGGGAAACCATCTCATTTGTTTACTGCCTTGTAGCCTGTCTCCCCATCTAGAAGGTAAGCTTGGTGAAGGCAGGCACTTCCCTGCTGTATCCCAGTGACGGGGCCAGCAGGTGGCACATAGTCAGTGCTCAATAATTATTCACTGAATGAATGAATGAATTAGTGAATGAACATCATCTTCAAAAGCAGATGGCAGGGGCTTCCCTGGTGGCGCAGTGGCTGGGAGTCCGCCTGCCGATGCAGGGGACGTGGGTTCATGCCCCAGTCCGGGAGGATCCCACATGCCGCGGAGCGGCTAGGCCTGTGGGCCATGGCTGCTGGGCCTGCGCGTCCGGAGCCTGTGCTCTGCAACGGGAGAGGCCACAACGGTGGGAGACCCGCGTACCGCAAAAAAAAAAAGCAGATGGCAATGATCTAAGTACCCCAAATGGAGGATGATTTAATACATCATGGGATATCATCATGGCAGGTCAGGAGTTCAGCTATTAAAATGTGAATTAGGATATATACAAACTTGTTTGCTGCATCACGGGTTGTAGTGGCAAAAGGCTGGAAAGCACAGAATATACCTATTTATGGGGGGATGGTTATGTATACTTTGGCACAACCATATATTGGCTTGTTATGCATGTTCTTAAACAATGAGGTAGATCTATAGGCACTGACATGAACAGGTGTTCACAATAACAATACCCACTGAAGGTGAGCGAGGTACAAAGCAGTAAGCACAGTAAAGTCCCAGTTGTGCCTCTGAGTACTGGCATCACACGATGACTGGAGGATTAAATGCCAGACTTGCCAAAGGAAACCTCCTGAGTGGCGTGGGGAGAATGGAGAACGTGTACTTCTTACTTTATATACTTCTGTGTTGTTCGAATTTTTTAACAAGCTTGACTTACATGGTTTTAAAAAGTAGTATAGGGCTTCCCTGGTGGCGCAGTGGTTGAGAGTCTGCCTGCCGATGCAGGGGACACGGGTTAGTGCCCCGGTCCGGGAAGATCCCACATGCCGCGGAGCAGCTGGGCCCGTGAGCCATGGCCACTGAGCCTGCGCGTCCGGAGACTGTGCTCCGCAATGGGAGAGGCCACAACAGTGAGAAGCCCACGTACCGAAAAAAAAAAAAAAGAAAAAGTCGTATAAAATGAGGGTCTGTGGGAGGGATAAATTAGGAGCTTGGGATTAACATATACACACTACTATATATAAAACAGATAACCAACAAGGACCTACTGTATAGCACAGGGAACTATATTCAGTATCTTGTAATAACCTATAATGGAAAAGAATCTGAAAAAGAATAGATTTATATACATATATATGTATAACTGAATCGCTTTGCTGAACACCTGAAACTAACACAACATTGTAAAGCAACTATACTTCAATTAAAAAATAAATAAAGACCCCCAAAAAGTAGTATAAAATGGTAATCAGAAAATCTACATGGAAAATGTTATGGATGTGATATTTGTGAAAAAGCAGAGTCAAAGTGTATATATAATTCAACAACAACACGTGTCTACACAAAGGCTAACAGCCCTTTAGAGGGCAATTTGGAAACAGCAGTCAAAATTCAAGTGTGTATGCCTTTGACCCAGCAACTCTACTTCCAGGAATTTATCCTTCAAATATACCAGCAAATGATCTATGCCCAAGGTAATTAATGAAAGCATTGGCTGTAATAGCAAAATATTGGGAGAAAAAAACTAAATACACATCAATAGGGAGCTAGTTAAATTAGTTATATACACATACAGTGGAATACTATGTACCTACAAAGAAGGATGAAAAAGTTCTTTTTAGATATGGAAAAATCTACAAGATATGTCAAGTGAAAAAGACAAGATCCAGAACAGTGCATGGAGTGTGCTAACGTTTGTGCTAAAAGGAAAGGAAATATATAAAAGTATATCCCATTTATTTGTAAATGTATTGAGAAGTCTTTAGAAGGATATACAAAAAGCTAATACCTCTGGGGGAGGGGTGGGAATTACATGGATGAGGAAGAGGAGGAGGAAGGCGGTTCCACACGTACCTTATCATATTTTTTGAACTATATAAATGTACCAAATATTCAAAATGATAATTTTTTTTTGTTTTTTTGGCTGTGTTGGGTCTAAGTTTCTGTGCGAGGGCTTTTTGTAGTTGCGGCAAGCGGGGGCCACTCTTCATCGCTGTGCGCGGGCCTCTCACTGTCGCGGCCTCTCTTGTTGCGGAGCACAAGCTCCAGATGCACAGGCTCAGTAGTTGTGGCTCGCGGGCCCAGTTGCTCCGCGGCATGTGGGATCTTCCCAGACCAGGGCTCGAACCCGTGTCCCCTGCATTGGCAGGCAGATTCCCAACCACTGTGCCACCAGGGAAGCCCTCAAAATGATAGATAGATATATATATAGATATATATATAGATATATATATTTTTTTTTTTTTTTTTTTTTTTTTTTTTTTTGCAGTACGCAGGCCTCTCACTGTTGTGGCCTCTCCCGTTGCGGAGCACAGGCTCCAGATGCGCAGGCTCAGCGGCCATGGCTCACGGGCCCAGCCGCTCCGCGGCATGTGGGATCCTCCCAGACCAGGGCACGAACCCATGTCCCCTGCATCGGCAGGTGGACTCTCAACCACTGCACCACCAGGGAAGCCCGATAATTTTTTAAAAACTAAAAAGTTATACACAAATGTCACTCGTGGTGTTTGTGTGGCAGAATCATGGGATATGGGGTTTTGTTTTATTTCTTTTCACTGCAGGCTTTTAAACCATAAAAAATTCAAGGGAAAAAATTAAGTCAAACAAGAGGATTCTATAGACTTTCCATAAGGCCCCTCCCAGCTGAGCACGGCCGTGCTACACGGTGGGCTACGTCCACACGAGGTCCGACGCTCAGACCCCGGCTGCCTCACCTGCACCCCCCTCTGATACACAGGCAGCTGCCACCGGGTCAACCAGCCTTGCAACGTCTGGCCTCAGGCCTCGGGAGCTTTCAGGGAAAAGTGTTCTAGACAGCTGCCAAGTGACCCCTGCCCAGCCCCAGGGTGGACTCCTCGGGGGGGGATTAGAACGCAGAACAATTTCACCACAGGATCTACCCAGCCTGGGGGAGCAGGTCGGGGAAACCGAGGGGATACTCAGAACCAGAGGAAGCAGCAAGCAACGAGCATCCCCCAGGAGGGGCAGACAGGTGGCCTTACCTTGCACCTTGACACATTCTGTCTGGCTGAAGGCACTGTGCCTCCCGATGGCCTTCACGAACGTCCGGACCTTCACGCAGTGTGCAGCCCCTGGCTCCATGGTTTCCAGGTGCACTGGAATGCCCCCGTGCCTCACCATCTTGACGTGTTCCTTTAGGAAAACAGAAAACAGTTACACTCTGGGGGAAGCAGGACACAAAAGAGGGAGAAGGAGGGAAGGGAAGCTGTAAATATTTCCTTTCCAGGATGCATACAGAATGTTCCTCTCATTCATTCATTTACTCATTCATTCATTCTTAAATATTTATTTATTTAGCACCTACTGTGTGCCAGGCACTGGTGTAAGCACTGAACAAAACAGGGACACAGCATTAAACAAAACGAAGTTCCTGCTCTCGTGGAGCTTATGTGGGGTAAGACAGACCATATATATAACACACATCAGGTGGTAATGAGGGTTGTGAAGAAAAATGAAGCAGGACAAAGAGGTAGAGAGTGATGAGGAGGCACCAGACTAGTGATTAGGGAAGACCTCTCTGATAGGGTAATATTTGGTCAGATTTCTGAAGGTCAGAAATCTGACTGGGGGCTTGGCCGGGCCACTGCTGCCAGGGGGGATCAGTGCACAGGAACACTGGAGCCTGTGGGCAGTGCCTCCTCACACTTGCATCCATCCACTGTCTGTCCATCCATCTGCACACCCCTCCACCCCCACTCACCCCGAGGGCTGTGCTCCGCGTCTGAACCTGTGGAGACTTGTCTGGGCCAGGCCCAGGTGGCTCAGGGCACGCGCTCCTCTCCCAGCACCTGCTCTGCACCTCCCGAAGAATCCTAGGGATCTGCGTGCTCCCGGCCAGCCCAGGCCCTGATCAGTCCCCCACACGACTCCCTCCGCCTGGCAATGCCACCTCCTACCACTGGGCCCTGACCCAGCAGGAATATATGCTGGAAACCATGGCTGTTCCCTGTTCCACCTACACATACCACCTTCCAGGGGAAGCTACCCAGCCCACGGTCCCCATTGAGTGGGTGGTAGGGCACATGACCTGTCCCTCAGACACTGGCATTAGGTCAGGGGTACCCTTGGCCTGAAAAGGGTCTATCAGAGGCCAGCCAGCAACCGGCGACCCCTAAGCTTGGCCTGATAAGACAAGCAGTACCAGTCAGATTTCCTCTGCTAGGAACTGATCTTGGGGAACTGATACCTGCAGCTAGAAGCAGGGACCAAGGGGAGAGGACATGGCGAGGAGGAGCCGGGCCTGGTAAGGCACAGCCATAGGCATGTGCAGGAAGGAGTGGTGAGGGATCAGGGCCTGAGAGCAAGCTGGGGAGAGGGCCACGGAAAGAGTGCAATAGAGAGGACCCGCTGGAGGGAATCAGGGACTCCACAGACGGGGGCCGCTGGGCAAGTGAGGCTGTGCTGCAGCCTGGCTCTGGGCCTGCTCTGATCATGGAGTCTATGAGAGCCCCTTATAGCACCATATTAATCCCTGTGACAGAGCCTGTTTTTCCTTGCGCTGACTCAAGTGGGCCTTGTCACCATTTCAGCTTGGACAGGGCCTCCACAGGTCTGCCCAAGCTCCATCCTTTCTGCTGCTGTGGCTGCAGGATGCTTGGCCACTCCCTCTGGGAGAGCTGGCGTCCCACCCAGCCTAGCCCGCAGCACCCATCCCACAGGGTAGGGCAGCGCCCCATCTAGGCATTCCAGGTGGCCCACTGGCTCAGAATTAGGGTTGTTTATCAGCCAGCTCCTGACTCTCTGCCCCGACTTCTTCACCCTGCCCAGATACACACCCTCGAGAGCCTTGTGCCAGCCTCATATGCTTTTGAAATCATCCAGTTGATCTGGAACACCCTGGTCTGCCGCCTGTAAACAGCAGGGAGAATGGCTGAGAAGACATGCTGATTAGGGAGAAGAAATGCATTGAAAAGGTATCATGGATCCAACTATGGCAGAGTTTAGGGCAAGGAGGCAGCCCTCATACTTTAGCAAACGTGGCCTGAGACAGCTCCCAGCCACGGTCTGGGTTGGACCAAGGCAGTCCTTTGAGGAAGAGGCTGCTGGGATTGTCAACCTACGCCCATCTCTCCTTTCCCACACTTCACCCAGGCCCGCTCATCCTCAGGCCACCCCAGACAGCAAGCACTGCAGGGACTGGCTTTCCTCATCCAGCTCTCAGAGGTCTGTGACTGCTTCTCCGAAGTCTAACTCAAAGGCCAAGGGTGGAAGTCTCACCTTGGCACCAGGCTCTCTCTTCCAGTAGGCCACGAAGAACTCAAACTGTGGCCCCAGGTCTTCCAGCTTAATAACCAGGTGGAAGCCATCCTTGGTGATCTCCATCCCAGGTGGGGTGAGGATGGCTGTTGGCAAGACAAGGAGAGAATCAAAGCCAGCCCCAGACAGGACTGAGTTTTGTCCAGGGAGACCATGACCAAGCCATCAGTAGAAACATGTCAGGCTCATGGGAGGGGAGGGGTTTGGATATGGCTTCGCAGTGTGCAGAGGTGTGTACACTGATCCTCTTCTGTACTCAGCAGGTGCTCAGTAGACACTTTCTGAATGATGAGCAAATGAAAAAAACAAATGACAACAACTTATTACAATTCACATAGATCAGTTATATATATCGGCTGCTGCTAACTCTCAAACATCAGGAAATCAGCAGCCTATGGATGGGTTGGCCTCTCTATTCTCAGTCCAAGCATTCTTCAATCTCATATCCTTAATGGAAGATGTTGGAAACTCAGAGCGTTTTACAAATTCCAATAATCAGCTCTAGAAATTTACAGCATAAGCACAAGCACCATCTTTCATATTACTGGATCCCAAACAGAGAGGCCAGCAGCCCCCATGGATACTTTCCTATCAGGAGACCAAGAACAGAGGGCCCGCACAGACAGTCTTTAGTCCCTGGTTACTGATGATGGATCCAGACTTGCCTCTCAGATCCAGGCGCTGCAGGACCAGAGGGGCCACCGCAATTGCTGGCCTTGACTTGGCAAGTTTAGCAGAGTGTGTTCTGGGCTACATCCTTCTGCACTGGGGTCAGTGGACACTCAAAAGAAAGGCAGTTCCTGCAGGGAGTTTTCAGAGAACAAAGTATTTCCTGGCATATGAAGAGCTGCCTGGAAAAGGAACATGAGGACTTGGAAAGTCAGGGACCAACTGTACAAAACATACCCAGTTCAGAGGCTTCATATGAGCATACGGCACCACTAGAACTGCGTCTGAAACACCTCCAGTAGGGAGAGAGATGTTTGACTCCTCCGGTTTTAAGTCAAGCATGATTAGAATTGGATCCCCTGATCTCCATCTATGTTGAGAATAGAATTAGGCAAAATGACCTAATGTCATTTCAGTTCAGAGAATTTTTTGACAAAGTTGGGACAGGAACTTCTGTCCTATGTACTCTACAAACTTATCTCATTTAATCCATCCAGCAAGCGTAAGAAGGTAAATACTGTTCCTATCATACAGATAATGTAACAGCCTCAGAGAGGTTGAGTGACTTTCCCAGAATCACACAATTAATGGCAGAATTTGAGTCCATGTCTTTCCACGTTTCTAGACTCTGCTGTGGGGTGTTTTTTAACTCCCAATGAACAGGATGCACATAGATCGTTTAAATCAGATTCTAGGCTTGGGCCCTGGAGATAAGTGGTTCTAAAGCTCCCCTGTGACATGAATTCATATAATTGAGGTGAAGAACCTCTGCTGTCAACAGGCTTCCCTTTAAGGGTAGGAGATCCTTTTCAAGAGAGCCTTAAAATAAGATTTTTCATATGTCTGGGGAGAAGTCAGCGTGGCCTTTTTCAAAGGCCAAAGAACAGATGTAATGCCCTTGAGAGTCTCGAATCCATCCCAACTCTGCAGCTAACTTCATCTGCACAGGGACCACACAGGAGCAGCTTCTGGGGCAGGTACAGAGACTCCCTTCCTCAGCTCCTCCTGCAGTGGCCCTTTTCCTGTTTATATTGGCCTTCTCAAGCACAAGGTGCTACTGCACACACCCGCCCCCATAGCTTTGTAGGCACTCCCTCAATCTCCAAATGCCCTGTGCCTTCCTTTCCAACAGCTGCCAGCCACCAGCCATGACCTTGGCTGGAGCCCATGCTTCCAGGAGCCAAAGGGAGGTGGTGCTGGGTGCTGCCCAGGCATGGCAGGCAGAGGCAAAGCTGCACTACCCTCCAGCGCCCCTCAGGCTTCCCCAGGGCCTGCGATGGGATCCCACTGCCGCCACTGTATCCTCCCAGCGCCTAGAGAAAGAGACTGGGAAGAGGAGCCCACATTCGGCAGCGGAACTCCTCTTGGTATCCATTCCAATGGCCCCACTGCTGCCCCCAGCTCTCCCCTCCTTCCTCTGCTCTCTGGCTCTCAACTCCGGGCACCCGTGGGGAATTCATAGTAATATTTGCTAATGGCTGCGTGCCGTGAGGAGACAGCGCCGCCCGGAGCCCTGCACGTTTCGTCTTGTCCACAACCACCCAGCGAGGCAAAGTGTCGCCCTCCCTGCAGATGAGGACTCACGGGGCGGCGCTGGCATTTCACCCCACCCGCCTGACTCTGGAGGGCAACTTCCCCTTCAAAGTCCCCTTCCTCAGCCCCTTCGAGCGTGGACTCCCTCACCTTCTAACCGTCCTAACGTCTACCCAATCTCATATACTCCTCAGTAACCTCTGACTCATTCCATTACTGTAGATGCTGCCCCAAACCCTCCTTTGTCCTCACTCCCAGCAGAGGGTCACCTGCCACACCAAGAAAACAGGTCACCGCAGGCCCTTCCCTTGCCTTTCCCGCATGTCCCAACTGGTCACGTTATCATCCACACCTGCCCTGCCCCTTCCGCCTCCGTTCAACCCTCCAGCTGGCAGCCTGTCCACCATCACCATGGCTCCATGAAGCCACTTTCTCAAGGACCCATTTTAGGGGCCTCCTTCAGGCCCAGCAGCAGCTCATCCGCTCTCCCCTCCATGACCCTCTCCCCGCCCGGCACCTACTAGTGCCTTTCCCTCTACCCTCTTTTTAAACCTAAGGTTTCCCAGCAGCCTATCCTGGGTTCTCTTTGTCCTTATGTCTTGTCCCTGGACATCTCACCTGCTCTCAAGCCACTAGCTATTAATTTTGTGTTGTGTGTCTGACCTTGACCTGTCTGAGCCCCAGGGCCTGATTTCCAACTGCCAATCAGACATCCGTGGCATGATATCCTACAGGAATCTCAATCTCAAAGAGCCCAAAGCCAGCAGCAGCTCTTATTCCTCAGACCAGTCGCTCCTCCTGGGTTCTCTTCCTTGTGTGACACTCCCACTAACCCCATCTGGAAGATGGACGCCATCATTATCCACCCCCCACCCACTCTGTCTCCCAGTAACTGGTCCCCAAGCACTGTCCTTTCTAACTCAGCAATGTCTCTAGAATTTGTCCTCTTCTTCCCATCCCTTCCCCACTTCTGGGATCAGGACCCACCTTGGCTCAGCTGGAGTGTTACAACCCCGTCCTCACCGTTCACCTGCCCTGAAGGCTTGTCCTACTCCAGTTCACTTTTCACACCACAGCCAGAGTGATTGTTCTGTAAGACAGACCTGGCCTAGACCCTCTCCTCTTCTGTGACCCTCCTCTACCGACTTGATCAAGCTTTATGTCAAAGCCCTTCACCATGTGACCAGCTGCTTCCTCGCCCCCGGCATCCAGACCCTGCTCCTGCGGTTCCCCACACACACCCTTCTACACACTGGCCATTATTTGCACTCTGCCGTATTTGGTCACCAATCTGGATTCTTCCCTTACTTCTTTTTTTTTTTTTTTTTTTTTTTTTTTGCAGTACACGGGCCTCTCACTGTTGTGGCCTCTCCCATTGTGGAGCACAGGCTCCAGACGCGCAGGCTCAGCAGCCATGGCTCACGGGCCCAGCCGCTCCGCGGCATGTGGGATCTTCCCGGACCAGGGCACGAATCCGTGTCCCCTGTGTCGGCAGGCGGACTCTCAACCACTGCGCCACCAGGGAAGCCCTCTTCCCTTACTTCTTCCTCAATTATTTTCCAGGTTCTATTGCTATAGAAAAGTTACTTATTTTCAAAGGACTGTTCCTAATCATGTATAGACCCTATTGCACGAAGAAGATGCTCACACAGCAACAAAGATGAGGTTAGCGAGGCCCCAGATGGGAGGCAGTGTAAGATTTATGAGGCACTGCTACGGTAGGGAGAGGCCGTCCCAGCCCCAGCTCCCCACTTCCAGACCAGTTTTCCTTCCAGAGACAGGACTCACTTCCAAAGTCTCTTTCAAAACAAGAGGGAGGGCCTGTGGGAAGCAGCTGGCTTTTTAAAATGGAGCAGTTAGGGCTGTTGATGTTCACAGTACTCTGGCTTTGCAAGACTAATTTGATGCTAAAAAGAATCCCGACAGTCTCAGTGAGCATGGTTCCTGAAGGGGAGGCTGCTGGGGGTGGGGGAGTGAGGAGAGAAAAGCCTTACTTGAGTTTCGATTAAAGGGGTGCTTCAGGGTGCTCCAGGCTGAGGTGAGTGAGCCCAGGGTGGCCCTGACCCGGAGGCTGTACGGTACAGTGGCAGTGATGTCATCAGTGATGTCACACTCGGGCCCTTGGGTGGGCGAGCACCAGCTGCTGGGGATCCAGATGTGGCTCATGTACAGGCTCTCGTACTCTCTGGCCAAAGAGAGGAGGGGACAGCGTCACACCAGCCCCTTCTACCCAGGCTCAATGCTGGTTTCAAGTACCTGTCGCATCCACTGACTCTTTATGGGTCAGGAAAGCAAGCATTTGCTCCATACCCCCGTTTCTCCCCTCTCCTCCCTCACCGACCATCCTTTCTTCCTTACTCCTTCTCACCAGACAAGGGAGACCCAAGCACAAACCCCACTCTGTCCCAGTCTCTCCATC
The DNA here is from genome assembly GCF_964165515.1 of Mesoplodon bidens. Taxonomy (NCBI): domain Eukaryota; kingdom Metazoa; phylum Chordata; class Mammalia; order Artiodactyla; family Ziphiidae; genus Mesoplodon; species Mesoplodon bidens. The sequence goes on from NC_138161.1 coordinate 142,353,844, forward strand.
TGCACGCTCACCACCCCAGTCTCAGCCACTGTCATCCCTGGCCTTGCTGTGTGTCTCCTGACTGATTTTCCTGCTTCCGTTCCTGCCAGTCTTCAAACCATTCATCACTCAGCAGAGCAGGACATTTGTCTCCTTAGTGGCTTCCAAAGAGTCTAGAATGGAATCCAAACTCTCTCCCATGGCCTACAAGACTCTCTGGCCTTCTCACTACACCCCTAAACATGATGCTCCCTCCACACAGGCCTCCTTGCCCTCCCTCCCACAGGCTGTCATGTTCGCTGTGTCTCAAATGCTCTGCCCCTGCATTCCCTTTGGCTGCCTGCTCCTGTCCTTCAGATATTGGCTTAAATATCACATCCTCATGTGATATGGACATGTGAGATGGACAGACCTTCCCCGACCATCTGATAAAAAGCTGCCACAGAATCAACTCTCTGTTGCATCAGCCTTTTAGCTTCCTCCTAGAGCTGATTTCTATCTGAACTTACCTACAGCAATGCTGCCTGGTAGAACTTTCCATGCTGGTGGAAATGTTCTGTATCCCTGTTGTTCTATATGGCAGCTACTAGCCACATGTGGCTATTAAGAACTTGAAATGTGGCTCGTACGACTGGGAAACAGACATTTTAATTTAATTTAACTTTGATTAATTTTGATTAATTTAAATTTAAATAGCTGTCTGTGTCTAGTGGCTACCACACTGGACAGTGCAGACCTCGTGTACTTATTTCTTTACCTTTTTACTGTCTCCTCCTGTAAATGTAAGCTCCCTCTGTCCAGAAGCTTTGTCGACTGCACCCGTGAGCCTAAGAGAATGTCTGCACATGTAGCTGTTCAGTTTGTATAAATTGTTAATGAAATGTATTGAGCACCTTCTGTGTCCCTGTCACTCCTTGACAGCTCCGAGGGCCTGGACACCTGGAGAAGGGCCAGCTGACCTGTAGGATCACAATTTGTTTTGGCTTCTAGGGGCAAGCACACAGTCAGGAAAACTGAGGTCTCCCCCACCACCAAAGGATCTGAGTCCCCAGTGATTTCTCCACCTCAAGTCAGAGGCAAACTTGTTCCTTCTTAAAATTTTCTTCAGCATTAGACAATTGACTCACTGTTGGAAAGAAGCTCCACCAAAAAGTGTTTATACATGTTTGTGTTCCCAGGGAGTTCACTGTCAAATCCATGGGACAATTTCCCTGTTGCTTCAACTCTCTCAGTGCCCATGCAGACAGAGGATGCAGATCATGGGAAATAACCTCTCCCTGGGCTCACAAAGCCTCCTTGAGCTCTGGAATGAAGGTTGTGATTCCTGGAGAGGAATCAACTAATGTCTAAAAGAGAAAAACTAAAAAAAACAAACACCGAGAAAACAGAAAACAAAACTCACCCTTGGTACTCGACAGAATAGTGTATTATTTCTTCAGGCACAATCACTGGGCTCCATGTCAAGACATGCTTCATGTTGGTTGATTGTACAGAGAGGTTCTGAGGGGCAGGCAGAACAGCCACTCCATCTGGGACCAAGGCAGATAGACAGGCTGACAGGTGAGCTCAGGGGGCTGGTATCGGGGGAAATGCCACAGCTTCAAGTTAGTTTCTAATGAAAAGCCAAACATGCTTAGGAACTAGAAACAACTCTAATGTCACCATACTTATGTTCATGCTAAATTTTGCTATCATCATTGTAATTCTGCCTTTGGTGATTGAATGGCATGTTAATAATAATAATGGCTAACATTATTGAGCACTTACTATGCTCTATCTAGGCTGTGTGCTAGGTTGTCACATGATTACCTCATTTAATCCTCATGACCATACTGGGAGGTAAGGACCATTAGTTTCTCTGTTGTACAAATGAGAAAACTGAAGCACATTATGTACAACCCTTATGTCACGTTGATCTAGATGCAGGCCTTGACTCTGCCACTTACAATGTGACCTAAAGCAAGTTGCGTAAACCTGAGCCGCCCACCCTTACATGGCAAACCCATATCGGCTCCTGCCAGCTTCTCACCACCACCCTCTCCTGCTACTGCCATCCTCAGGTACCAAAGCAATTCGTTTGTGTCCCCAAGAAGGCCAAACAGGGCGCAGCTGCCATCTGGGAAGTGCAGGCTCAGGTCTGCCGTGGAAGGAGTCCAGTGCAGAAAGGCACTAAGCCAGCTCGGAGACTCCGCCCCAGGCAGCCTGCAGCCCTCTGAGCCAGCCGGGATTCAAGCACCTGCTCACACAGCTGTGTGTTCAGAGTGTGCACACAGTGGGTCTACAGTTTGCACACAGAATCAAAGAGGCCTGTGAAGCTGAACCTGCCCTCATAAGGACTTTGCAGCCCCAGGGCTCATCCTTGTGTGTAACCCAGGGTGCAGTCTGGATCTTCCGCTATGGTCTTCCCCTCCGACTTTCACACACTCTTCTTTTAATGCCCAACAGCTGCCTCCCTTTGCTGTTACAGTTGCAGTGATAACATCGACAGCATGGTGTGTATGAGGCTGGGACCCTCGTCTGGGACTTTTCAATCTCCAGATTGGCACCTGCTGTTCGTTACCCAGCGCTGTAACCACGAGAGGATGGGTGCTGCCAGGGACACCCCACTTGGTGCCCTCGCTTCTTCTCTAATGTAGGACCCTCGTGGTGCATCCTGATCTCACTCTCAGCATCCACGGCCTGCCCTGTGAGGAAACACCTAGGGTACCCACAAGTGAGGCTTCCTGCCCTCCCCACTTTTAAACTTGTAATCACCCAAGGGATGAAAAGGAAAAGAGCCAGCTGCAGTGAGGTCACACGGGAAGGCGGAGTGTGGTCCTCTCTGACATCCTTCCTCTGGTAAAGTAGACAAAACATTTCCCTAGTCAGATATGTGAAGATTATAAAGCTATGTAAATATAAAGCTCTAATTCATAATTCTAAAACTCTCAAAAATGAAATCTCCTGGCCCAGATGGTTACACTGGAGAATACTATGAAATAGTTAAAGAGAAATTAACACCAATTTTATACAATCTCTTCAAAAAAATAGAAGAGGAAAAAGCACTTTCCAACAAATTTATGAGGCCAGTATTACCCTGATACCAAAATCAGGTAAAGGTAGTATGTATTTAAAAAAACAAAAGCCTACAGATCAATATATCTCATGCACTTAAATGCCAAAATCTTCAACAAAATACTAGCAATCCAAATTCAACAATGTATAAAAGGATTATGCACCATGATCAAGTGGAATTTATTCCAGGTATGCAAGGCTGGTTCAATATTTGAAAATCAATTAATGTAATCCACTGCATCAACAAACTAAAGAAGAAAAATCATACAATCATATCAGTTGACACTGAAAAAGCATTTACAAAATTCAACATCCATTCATGATTTAAAAACAGAAAACAACAACAACAAAAAACCTCTCTTCAAGTCAAAAACATTAGGGAGTTACCTCAATTTGATAACGACCATCTATAAAAAACCTACAGTTAACATTTTGTTCAATGGTGAAAGACTGAATTCTTTCCCCCTAAAATCAAGAACAAAGCAAGGGTGCTCACCCTCATCACTTTTACTCGACATTGTACTAGAAGTTCTAGCAGCTGTAATAGGGCAAACAAAGGAAGTAAAAGGCAATACAGATTGGAAAAGAAGTAATTAATCTCCCCCTATTTGCACGCTATGTAGGAAATCCCACAGAATCTACAAAAAAAACCTCCTAAAACTAATAGCGAGTTCAGCAAGTTCATAGGATACAAGATAAACATTAAAAATTAGTTGTACTTTTAAATACTAGCAATGAACACTTATACACAGAAATTTAAAATATTATTTACAATCATTCCCTCCCCCAAAAGAAAAACTCAGGCGTAAATCTAATGAAACATATCTAGGATTTGCATGGGGAAAACTCCACAATGCTGGTGAAAGATTTCAAAGAAAATATAAATAGATGGAGAGACATACTGTGCTCATGAATCAAACAATTTGACATAGTTAAAATGGTAATTCTCCCCAAATTGATATACAGGTTTAACGTGATTCCTATCAAAATCCCAGCAAGGTTTTTTGTAGATATATACCAGCTTTTTCTAAAATTTATAAGCAAAGGCAAAGGAATGAGAATAACTGAAACAACTCTGAAAAAGAATAAAGTGAGAGAAATCAATCTACCCAATTTTAAGACTTACAGTAATGAAGATTGTGTGGTATTGACAAAGAAATAGACATATAGATTGATGAAACAGTATAGACATCCCAGAAATAGACCCACACAAATATGCTCAACTGATTTTTGGCAAAGGTACAAAAGCAATTCAATGAAGGAAGGGTAGCCTTTTCAACAAATAATATTAGAGCAATTGGATATTTGCAGGCAAATAAAAAACCTCAACCTAAATCTCACACCTTATGCAAAAATTAACTCAAAGTGGACCATAGACTTAATGCAAAATATGAAACTCTAAACTTTTAGGAAAAAACATAGGAGAAAATCTTCAGACCTAGACAAAGATTTCTTAGACTTGACACCAAAAGCAAGATCCATAAAAGGAAACATTTATAAATGGGCATCATCAAACTTAAAATATCTTGCTCTGCAAAAGACCCTGTTAAGAGGATGAAAATACAAGATACAGACTGGGAGAAAGTATTTGCAAACTATATATTGCACAAAGGATTCATATCTAGAATATATATACAAAGAATACTCAAAACCCTACAGTAGAAAAGCAAACAATTCAATTAGAAAATGGGCAAAAGACATGAAGAGTCATTTCACCAAAAAGCACATACAGATGTCAAATGAGCACATGAAAAGATGTTCAACATCATTAGCTATTAGGGAAATGCAAATTAAAACTTCCGTGAGATAGCACCACACAGCCATCAGAATGACTAAAAATTTTTAAAGTAACAATACCAGACCCTGGTGAGGATGCAGGGAAAGTCACTCATACATCTCTGGTGGGAATATAAAGTGGTACAGCCACTCTGGAAGATAGTTCAGCAGTTTCTTGTGAAACTAAACTTATAATTACTATAAAACCCACCAATTGCACTCTTGGGCATTTATCCCAAAGTAGTAAAAATTTATGTCACACAAGATCTGCACAACAATGTCTATAAACAAACTGGAATCAGCCCAGATGCCCACAGGTGAATGGTTAAACAAATTATGGCATATCCAATAAAAAGGAACAAACTATCACTACATAAAACAATCTGGATGAATCTCTAGGAAATTATGCCAAGTGAAAAAACCCAACCCCCCAAAAGTTACATACTGTATGATTCTATTTTTATAACATTTTGAAATGGCAAAATTTTAGAAATGGAGAACAGATTAATGGTTGCCAGGGGTTAGGAACAGTGGGGAAAGGCACAGTAGGGGGAAGTTCTAAAAAGGCAACAGGAGTATCATTGTGATACTGGAACTGTTCAGTATCTCGACTGTGGTGATAAATACAAAAACCTATTACACACACACACGCACACTCGAACGAGTGCACGTAAAGCTGGGGAAATCTGAATAAGACAGGTGGATTGTATCAATGATATCAATATCCTGGTTGTGATACTATACTATTGTTTTGCGAAATACCATTGGGGAAACTGGGCTTTCTGTATTATTTCTTATAACTGCATATAAATCTAGAATTACCTCAACAAAATTTCAGTTAAAAAATACAAACATAGTGTCATGACACCTAAAAAATCAGCATTAATTCTGATTATCTGCATGACAGGATACATTTTAAAAGACCATGATAGGATAAATTCAAACAGGATGAAATGCACCTAGGAGAAAAGTAAAGTTGTAGAATTAGGTGCAGTCAATTAAATCAGTGAGGGACACCTGTTTAGGGTGGGAGACCTAACGATTAGGTGTCCTAATGACAAGGGCACTCATCAGGGCTTTAAGCAACTACTCTGAGGTTGAGTTTCTGGGTATATCTTTCTTCATGAGGGGCACACAGGCAGGACAACAGCAAGAGATGTCCCAAAATTTAGGTGGCCCCATTATGTTATGCAGCAGTTTGCACTTGTGTAACTGTCTTCTCCTACCTGTGAAGTTCCAAATCTAACTCCACTATGGGCAAAATACTCAGTCTCATTCCTGTCTTAAAATGAAAACTACTGCTTCTTTCTGAGCCCTGTAGGCAACATCTTCAATATCTTTATGCCATTTGTACCGTATATTCCAAATTCCATCTTTGTTTCGCTGTTGTTTATGTAGCACACATAGACATTGGGAATGAGATGGAAAATCAGTAATGCCCATGAACTACTGATGCCAGGGGATGTTTAATTGGGTTACATAGAAAGCATGGTGGCCCTACATGAGGAAAGATCCATTTTATGCTAGGACACTAAATAGGGAAGTCTATTTTCAGCTCAGACTCCAAGCTGAAAGTAACTCCTTTCACCTATGAAGGGTTTCATAGGTGAATCCCCTCCAGTTGTTAGACAAGGCTCACGGTGGTCCTGAGAACACAATTCAGTGGAGAAAAAGAAAACTTTGTTATCTACCCACCATTCTCGTTAACAAGAAATGTCATCTACCAGCCAGGAGTAATGTGTATTGAAGTCAAGTCTCTGAAGAAACCAGTTAATAGAGACTCTTCCTGATGTGAATGAGTAAATGCAAAAACAAAGAATGCACTCAAGGCGGGAGGGGAGAGTAAGCTTACAGTGTGAACAGGAAAGACATATTGGCCACAGCGAGAAGGGTGCAAAATTGGGAATAATTATTTCCTCAGCCACACTGGATGAGAATTCTCAACGGAGCTAGACCAAGATATCGGAATATCTTCTGTATAATCGTTTGGTTCCTTGTGAATAGTTATGCTCCTGTTACTGTAGAGAATTGTTCTTGTTCTAGCAGTCTGACTCAGTATCTCAAGAAGGCCCACTGGGTGCAGCCTCTTGGGTGTTTCCAATAGAGACTTGAGCCAGGTGTCTGTGACTATTTAAGATTCTGGTGCTCAGTGTGGCAGAAAGTAGCTAAACAACACTTTTTGCATAGAGCTGCATTCACAAAGCTGATCCCTCTTTCTTGCGGCCTATTAGTATTCTATTGCTGCTGTAACAAATTCCCGCAAATGTAGTATCTGAAAACAACACAGATTTATTATTTTCCAGTTCCATAGATCAGAAGTCTTATACAGGTCTAAATTGGCTGAAATCAAGGTGTTGGCAGGACTGCAGGCTCCAGGGGAGACTGTTTTCTTGCCATTCCCAGCTGCTGGTGGCCACCCACCTTCTTGCGCATGGCTCCTCCTTCCTCCATCTTTAAAGCCAACAATGGCTGGTTGAGTCCCTTTCATGCTTCAAAGTTCTCCTGCCTCTTTTTCTGTCCTCCCATCTCTCTCTCACTGCATCCAGGAAAGGTTCTCAGCTTTGAAGGACCCATGTGATTAGATTGGGCCCACCCTGATAATCCAGGCTAATCTCCTAATCTCAAAATCCCATAACATTAATCACATCTTTAAAATCCCTTTTTCCATAAGAGGTAACGTATCCACAGGTTCCAGGAATTAGAACGTGGATGTCTTTGGGGGACCATCATTCTGAGTACCCCATGGGGCTTGCACTTCAGGGGATATTGATACCATGAACTGACACGATACCCTAAAATGTCTCCCTCGAATACAGTAAATTATTTCAAGAGAATCCCCTTGTATGTGGCCAGAAGAAGAAAAGAGCAAGGCTGAGCTAGGACATGGCTGCTAAGCAGGTTGCTGGCATCACTCACTGCCTAAGTAACTAGTGCCCACGCCCCAGCTTCAAAAGGTATTACTCAGCCATAAAAAGAAACGAAATTGAGCTATTTGTAATGAGGTGGATGGACCTAGAGTCTGTCATACAGAGTGAAGTAAGTCAGAAAGAGAAAGACAAATACTGTATGCTAACACATATATATGGAATTTAAGAAAAAAAAATGTCATGAAGAACCTAGGGGTAAGATGGGAATAAAGACACAGACCTACTAGAGAATGGACTTGAGGATACCGGGATGGGGAGGGGAAGGGTAAGCTGTGACAAAGCATGGACATATATACACTACCAAACGTAAAATAGATAGCTAGTGGGTAAAATAGATAGCTAGTGGGAAGCAGCCACATAGCACAGGGAGATCAGCTCGGTGCTTTGTGACCACCTAGAGGGGTGGAATAGGGAGGATGGGAGGGAGGGAGACGCAAGAGGGAAGAGATACGGGAACATATGTATATGTATAACTGATTCACTTTGTTATACAGCAGAAACTAACACACCATTGTAAAGCAATTATACTCCAATAAAGATGTAAAATAAAATAAAATAAAAATAAAATAAAATGAAAATAAAAGGTATGCAAACCAATTCGTGCCTCAGGAAAGTGATCTACTGCTTCAGGATCTTAAAGTGTGGTCTTTGGATCAGCAGCATCACAAAACCCAGGAGCTTATTAGAAATGCAGACTCTCAGGCTGCAACCTGTGCCCTACAGAACAAGAATTTGCATTTTAACAAGATCCCCCAGGTAATTCATAAGCATATTAAAGTTTGAGAAGCGCTGGTATATAGAGTTCTAATGGTTCTCAACCTTGGCTGCCCATGAGAATCACTGGGGAGGTGGCTTTTGTGGGTGTTTTTTTAAAGTTTTATTTTGAAATAATTTCAGACTTACAGAAGAGTTGCCAAAATAGTACAGAGAGCTCCCATATTACCCTTCATTCAGCCTTCCAGATGTACATGACCATAGTACAAATATGAAAAGGAAGATATTAACATTGGCTCAATATCAATAATGAAGCCTCAGTATTTATTCAAATTTCACTGATTTTTTTCCCCTAAAGTCTTCCTTCCTGCCTGCCTGCCTGCCTTCCTTCTTTTCTTCCTTTTTTTCAGGAACCAATCCAGGATCCCACATTTAGTTGTCATATCTATACTTAGTCTTCTTTAATCTGTCCTCAGTCTTTCCTTGACATTTTTGACGGGTACTGGTCAGTTGTTTTCTAGACTATTTCTCAGTTTGGATTTGTCTGATGTTTTTTCATGATTTGATTAAGGTTGTGCATTTTGGGAACATACTCACAGGGAATACACGATGTTACTATGTCTTATTACTGGTGGTGTTAACCTTGACCACTTGGTTAAGGCGGTGTCTTCACTGTAAAATGACCATTTTCCCCTTCATAATTAATAAATAACTTAGAGGAGATACTGTGACACTATGCAAATATTCTTTCTCCCCCAACTTTCATCCATTAATTTTTGTGTTTATTGGTGGATATTACTTGCAACAATCATTGCTGTGATGTTTTAATTGTGATTTTCTATGTGTTAACTGGAATTCTGTAAGAAATAGCTCTTCCTTCTCCACCATTTGTAATGGAAATTTATTTTATTCTATCGTTATTTATTTTGTTACTCAAATTGTTCCAGCTTTGGCCATTGGGAGCTTTTTTGGGTTTTGTGTCCTTTTGACTTACTCCCATCTCTCACTCTCTTTTTTCATGTTATTTTTATTAATAGACTTTTAATTTTTAGAATAATTTTAGATTTATAGGGAAAAAATGTAGACAGTAAGTACACAGAATTCCTGTACACCCTTCACTCAGCTTCCCCTAATGCTAACATCTTATATAGTCATGATATATTTGTCAAAACTAAGAAACTAACATTGTACATTACTATTAACTAAACTCCAAACTTTATTTGGATTTTACCAAATTTTCCACTAATGTCCTTTTCTCATTCCAGTATCTAATCCAGGATACTTGTTGCATTTTGGCTCCCATCCTTTTTTGAGCACTTCCTTCCTTACCACAAGATGCTCCAAACTTCTATTTTCTCTTCCCAGTTATGGAATAAACCACTTCTCTAAGGAGCCCCACCCAGGAAGTTTTGAAAAATCCCAAAGAGCAGGCAGCACCCTAGATTAGTTAAATCAGACCTCTGGCTGTGAAATCCTGGCATTTGTACTTTTAAAAGCTCTTCAGTTGGGCCTCCCTGGTGGCGCAGTGGTTGAGAGTCCGCCTGCCGATGCAGGGGACACAGGTTCGTGCCCCGGTCTGGGAGGATCCCATGTGCCGCGGAGCGGCTGGGCCCGTGGGCCATGGCCGCTGGGCCTGCGCGTCCGGAGCCTGTGCTCCGCGACGGGAGAGGCCACAACAGTGAGAGGCCCGCATACCGCAAAAAAAAAAAAAAAGCTCTTCAGTTAATTTCAATGTGCACTTGAGATTGAGAACCACTGATCTAGACCTTACTTCAGGTACTTGAAAGATAGTTAAAGCTATGAACGATATATGATATCACTTAAATGTGGAATCTAAAATATGACACAAATGAACCTACCTATGAAACAGAAATGGAATCATGCACATAGGGAACAGACTGATGGTTGCCAAGGGGGAGGGGGTTGGGGGAGGGATGGAGTGGGAGGCTGGGGTTAGCAGAGGTAAGCTTTTATATATAGAATGGATAAACAGGTCCTACTGTGTAGCACAGAGAACTATATTCAATATCCTGGGATAAACCATAATGGAAAAGAATATAAAAAAGAATGTATATATATGTATAACTGAATCACTCTGCCATACAGCAGTGATTAACACAGTATAAATCAACTATACTTCAATAAAAAAAAAAAAACTATGAATGATAAATCCCTAAAGACTTAGGTGTATTTCCCAGCAGGTTCTTATGTTCCCTGAAGACAGGAAATACTGTTTTGTTCACATCTAACCACCCAGAACGCGGCACACAGCAGGCGCTCAGAAACACAGAATGAATGAAAACGAAACAGGTGAACCAAGTCTTGGCTCCTTAGTGAAATTAGCCTCGGCCTGATTTTTCCCCCCGAATTCCTATCTCACATTAGACCTCTGTTTCATTCTGAGGTTTCTGCCCGCCACAAAGTCCCTGGGCACATTTCCCAGGCAGAATCCCTTGTACCTCCTCCCTGGAATCGCCATGCTGGCTTCCCCTCACTGTGTCTGCAGTCAGCTCCCCTCATTTGGGCTCTGTTCTGCCACCTTTACCTCCAACAGCCCTTATGGCAAATGTGTCAGAAAACATAGCAACATCTTCTTTATTCCTTTTGCTTTGTCCCTCCAAACTTTTTCTGGCCTGCTTCAATGTCTCAGCTTCTTCTGCAGAGAAGTACAAAGGGCACAGGCTCTGTAGCCAGCAGAACCAGAGTCAAATCCCAGTTCTCCCACTTATTAGATGTATACGCTTGGGCAAATAGCTGAACCTCTCTGAGCCTCTCTTTCGTAGGGTATAAAATGGGGGTTATATCACCTGCCTTGCAGGATTGATGTGAGATGTCAAGAGGACATTTTTGCTAATCCAGAGCACAGTGTGCAGTCATAAATGGCAGTGGCGATGGTCATTGTCGCTGTTATTATTGCTGCTATTATTACTATTATTATTATTATTATTATTGGTAGTGGGAATCAGTTTCCTGAATTACACACTATTATTTGAAAGGGACAGGGCAAGGCAAATACGTTCTGTAAAAGAGAGCAAGACCTCTACCCATCTGTCCCAAGGACCTAGAGTAAGTAGTAGAAGTTCATTTAGACATTGCAGAAATCATTGCAGGCTCCTACACAGTCCAGAGTAAATGGTCAAAATTGCATAAAGGCAACCTCAGCTAAAGCAAATAACTGCTGACTCCACCACCGGTTTGCATAACCAACAGATGAAAAGTAACATCTTCAGAGTGCCTTTGTTTGCATAATTTCGTTTGACACCTCCCAACCGAAAGGTAGCTATTTTGACCATTTTGAAGATGAGGAAACTGAAGTGATATATTCACTGAACCAGCAAGTGGTAAAAGTCAAAACTCACACACAGGTCTTTCTCACTCTGACATCCTTGTGGCTTCTACCACTGGTGGATTTTTTGGGGGTTTTTTTTGGGGGGGTGAGGGGGACAGGGATGGTGGTTGTAATTTTTTGTTTGTTGTTTTTATTCCTGTGTAAGTTTACAGGTGTCAGAAGAGTACTCACCTCCAGGTCTACTTGAAATAGGAGTCTTCAGGAAAAGGCTTAAGAGACTGGACTACCTCATTGAAGAAAATGTCAAATTAAAAAATGGGTGGGGCTTCCCTGGTGGGGCAGTGGTTGAGAGTCTGCCTGCAGATGCAGGGGACGCGGGTTCGTGCCCCGGTCCGGGAAGATCCCACATGCCACGGAGCGACTGGGCCCGTGAGCCATAGCCGCTGAGCCTGAGCATCCGGAGCCTGTGCTCCGCAACGGGAGAGGCCACAACAATGAGAGGCCAGCGTACAGAAAAAAAAAAAAAAAAAAAAAGTGGGTGAAGGGGATCAAAAGTGTAAATTTCCAGTTATAAAATAAATAAATCATGGGGATGTAATATATAGCATGGTGACTATAGTTACTATACTGCATATTTGAAAGTTGCTAAGAAAGTGGATCTTAAAAGTCTTCATCACAAGAAGAAAAAATTTGTATGGTGACAGCTGTTAACTAGACTTATTACAGTGACCATTTCACAATACATACAAATATCAAACCGTTATGCTGTACACCTGAAACTAATATAATGTCATATGTCAGTTATACCTCAATTAAAAAAAAAATCAGGAAAAATATGCTGGCCTTTCCCCTTCTCATTTGGCCACCCCGTCTTCTCCCTTTAGCTTAGTGGAGGAGTGTTTTCCTAGCAACTTGTTTGTGCCACCAACTAATCAATCAATCAAGTAACTAACCAATCAACTAACATGCTGAGCCTATGCTAGGGGCTGTGGGGACGCCAGGAAAGATGCCTAGGCCCTGCCTTCAGGCCAGCGCAGGAAACAGAAATAACCCACTGAAACAGAGTACATGGGGTCAAGGATCAAAGGAGAGAGGTCTGGGAAGGGTCTGCAGCAGCAGGGACCCATCTGGAATGATGATGGGAGGACGGGTTTGGGATGGGGTAAGGACTGGAGACGGAGCTTCTGAGGGAAAGAACAATAATAAACACCAGGAGGAGGAAATGGGGGGGGGGGGATGTGCCAGCTGTGAAGACAGCAGCCGCCTGTGGCCCATGCTTGTTTTCAAGGAGTGAGAAATAGGATTGGGGCCTAAATATGCTGTGTCACGAAACAAACAGCAAGTTTGCTCATCATGTGCTGAGACATAGAGTTGTGAAGGGTTTTGAGCTACACAGGCATATATTTGATGTTTAAGTCAGCTCTAAACATTTGCTAATCACCTCGGCACTGATTTGTTACCTGATTTAAACTAACTAGAATAGTTAGTTCTCAGTGTTAAAAAAAAGAAAGTACTCAAGACACCCACAGGCACTGCAAAGTGCCTAGTACCTTGGTGTATTCAAATTAGAAATTTCTCTTAAAAACGTTATTTGACAGGAAGAAACATCAAAAGCGAAAGCTGCGATTTCAGAACAATAACATGTAGGTGCAAGCAGCCAGAATGGAGCAGAGAAAATTATGTAATCTTACTGGCAGGCAAAATGCCCCAAACCAAATACTTTTCAAAATGGTATGGAGTACCTGACTGCTACCTTTTCTGAAGTGACCAGGAGAGAATTCCAATTTTCATAAATCTTGTACCCAATACTAAGGTTGCAAATTATGTCTTTCTATTCACGTGTATTTTGTTAGAATCTTTACTTAAACCTGTCCTTACAGTGAACATCTCTGAGGCACACACACAAAGACTGAGATAATAACTATGTTGTGGCTTTTAAAACTAAATAATAAGATAAATAACAAAATGCATGGATCTCTGCTAACCTTTAAACTATTTGTTCTGATGCTTTATCTTCCTAGATTGTTCTGTGGACATTAAGAGATTTCTAAACAGAATGCAGGTCTTTTCTCTGTGGGGATGGAGGATTAGGAGGTGAGAAACCTTTTCAAAAACAGACATAAGATGTTCTACGCATATATTGCAACCCCAAACCCTGGGAAAGTATTTTTCACCTTCTTAACATATATTTGAGTCCCAGACTGTAGGCGGTATTCTGATTCATACTTACCCACGAGCAAACAAGGAATCAAGGCGTAGGAAAACCACATGATAAGACTTGTCTCGATTTCTTCTAGAACCATTGTGAGGGTCTCTGTTTGGCAGGCTCAGTTTGACCTGGAACATTGTTTCCTTCCAGAATGAAGCACTCTTTCCATATCAGCAATCCTTGCTTCGGAACGCAGGAGTTGGAGCTGAGTCTGAGTCGCTGTAAAGCCTGAATTGTTCTGGAAAGAGGAGCCAGCCCAGACACCTCAGAAGAGGCGGGCTGGGCAGCACCCTCCTTTCTGCCCAAACCCAGATGTTGCATCAGGGGGTGTGGCCTAGGAGAGTTCCAGAGAAAAGATAACTCTGGGAAGCTTAAGAATCCGCATGGGGGAGATACCTGGATCGTAGGCTCTGCCCTGGGGGACCCTGGTGGTCTCCAGAGGCACCCCTGGCAGTAGCAGGCAAGATTATCTGAACTTCTCATCAAATAGCTGTTCTCTTCCAATTCTCTCTCCTGTGAGTTCATGCAAGCTACGTACTGATTAGCTCTTTTTCTACATCTCCATTTCAAAAAAAGTAGAGGGCTTCCCTGGTGGCGCGGTGGTTGAGAGTCTGCCTGCCGATGCAGGGGACACGAGTTCGTGCCCCGGTCCAGGAGGATCCCACATGCCACGGAGCGGCTGGGCCCGTGAGCCATGGCCGCTGAGCCTGCGCATCCGGAGCCTGTGCTCTGCAACGGGAGAGGCCACAGCAGTGAGAGGCCCGCGTACCGCAAAAAAATAAAATTAAAATTAAAAAAAGTAGAGAAGTTAAAAAATTTTTTTCTAAATATCTTTTATAGAGTCAGGAGGTGAAGAATATATAGCTTCATATTTGCTTGCATCTGCAAAAAGAAAACCTGGAAGGAGATAAAACTACCAAAACTGTTTACCTTGGGGCAAAGGGAGTGGGAATTGGGAAGACAGAGGAGAAAAATGGGAATGAGACTCTTTCCACTACCTTTTGTTTGAGGATTTTAAAAAATTGTTTTTATTGTGGTAAAATACACATAACATAAATTTACCATCTTAACCATTTTTAAGTATACAGTTCAGTGGTATCAAATACATCCAAATTGTTGTACAACCATTACCACCATCTGTCCACGTAACTCTTTTCATCTTGTAAAACTGAAACTCTATATCCATTAAACAATAACTCCGCCTTCTCCCCTCTCCTGGAAACCACCATTATACTCCTGTCTTTATGATTTTGACTACTCTAAGTACCTCATATAAGTGGAATCATGCAGTACTTGTCTTTCTGTGGCTTGCTTATTTCACTTAGCATAACGTCCTCAAGTTTTGCCCATTTTGTAGTATATGGCAGAATTCCCTTCCTTTTTAAGGCTGAAAAATAGTCCATATACCATGTTTTGCTTATCCATTCATCCATTGATGGACACTTGATTAGCTTCCACGTTTTAGCTATTGTGAATATAATGCTGCTCTGAACACAGATGTACTAATATCTCAAGACCCTTTCAATTCTTGTGGGTGCTGTTATCTTTTTATATTGTTTGATTACTGAACCATGTGAATGTATTATTGAAAACTTTAAAGTTTTTTAATTGGAAGGAAAATCTTATGATAGGGTTTGGCCCCTTAAAATGTCAGTTTTTTAGACTCTAAACACTCCACATGTGCAAACATTTCAGTAGAAAGAACAGAATTTTAGAGTGCAATACATTTTGGTTCCAGTGTCAGAATTTATTTGCAATATAACCTTGGGAAAGTTACTTATTTATTCATTCAACAGACATTCACTAAGGGCTTCTTATGTACTAGATCCTGGGAATTCGATAGTTCCTGCCCTCAACCCAAACCTAGTGGAGAAAATGGACATGAGAATAATCACAAATCAATACTGAAAATGAAGTGACAAATATTCACAAGGGAATAAAGGAGCATTAAAGAGAAACACCTAACCCAGCCTGGGGGATCAGAGAAGACTTCTTGGAGGTGACTTTGGGCTGAGTATTAAATGCTGAAAAAACTCAGCCAGCCATAGCGTGTTTAGGAAACCGCGAGAAGTTTGATGCAACTGGAGAGCAAGGTTGGAGTGGCAAGAAGTGGGGTTCAAAGGCAGACAAAAACAGGATTCAAGAGGGAGCTTTGAATGCCTTGTTGAGGTGCTCAGAGTTTATCCTGAGGCAATGAGGGTCAAAGGGTTGAAAGCTCAAATCTAATCTGTCATTCCCGGTATTTGAGCTTTAAAAAATTTATGACTAGGGTAGAGAAAATTGTGGAAGCGGCCAGACTGGAGGCAGGTGGGCCAGGAGGTAGGGATGTGGGTCAGCCAGTTGAGAGATGTTGGCTTCCACTAGGTTTTCCCACGTCTGTAGAGAGAAGTGACTAAATTCAAATGATGGAGGTAGAATTGACAGCTCCTAGATGTCGAGTGGATTGGCGGAGGAGGCGGCAAACGTGATTTTCACATTCTAGGTTTGAACAACTAGGTGGATGACAGCACCTCAACCTAAATAATGTTAAGGAGGGTGGGCTGGGAGCAGGCAGGCAGGGTTGGGGATGGTACAGAAAAAGGCTCCATGTGTTCAGCTTGATACACTTGACTTTGAGGTGCTCATATGGGCAGGGGGAGTCTCCAATATTCAAATGATCTTTGTCTCAGTTTATGAGTGTCAGGGTATGGCACCACTTCCCCTACGTTCAGCATTTCATTGGTAGCTGAGACCAGGAAGCGGGTGAGAACATTCAGGGAGAGTATGTACATTAAAGAGATGTGTGGATACGCTCCAGGAGAAGACCCGCATTTAAAGGACCAGCACAAGCAAAATGACATAGGAAGATATAGGGGGAATAAATAGGTCAGAGAAGTGGGCCTGGAACAAACTATGGTCCTGGAAATGATGAGGGATGGAGTGATCACCAAGGGGGGTGCAGAAGAGAGTCACTGAGTAAATTATCAAAAAATGTCTCCTGGATTTACGTCACCTAGAAGGTCATTTGTAATCTCAGTAAGAGGAGTTTCAGCGGAGAACTTGGATCAGAAGCTAGAGTTGTAGGCTGAGGATTGGATGGGAAAAGTAGTACTCTCTTGATGTGAAGGGGAAGAAAGCAACTCTGTAAGCGTCGTTTTTATAAAACAATGATGTCTTGCATAAGATTTGTGGGAATTAAAGAATGTAGACAAAGCACATTAGCACAGTATCAGGAACACTGTAGGTCTTCACAAATGCTCTATTAAGCATTTGTTATATTAATAATATTAACAATAAATACATTAGGGTTTATTTGCTCTGACTGGCTGGCCCTTTGTGGGCTGCCCATCTTTCACTTTGGCCCCTGGATCAGCAAAGAAAAGCTTCCAGTTGGTGACACCTATTAGAGGGTGGTCGTTAGAAGCATGGGCTCTGGAGCCAGACTGTCTGGGTTGGCATTGGGGCTCTGCCACTTACTAGCTATGTTTTTTTCCCCCAAGTCTTTTAAACAATGTTTTAATGTCCTCCTCTGTAAATTGGAGACAATTATAATAGTACCTAATTCATAGGGCTGTTGTGAGGATTATATGAGATGGTACACTTAGAACAGAATCTGGCAAAGTAAGTATACAATAAGTATTCGCTGTGTATCTTTTAACTACCTCAAGGTCAAGGACACTTGCTGCACCCTCCCCTTGATCCCTGCACTCTATACACATTTCCATATATTATACGACAGACTTGCAAGGTATTGATAAAATCTGATTCCCAACTTTTCAGATGAGGACACATCTGAAGTTTATTTACTGTAGATCCCAGAGCCAGTCAGGGATGGAGACAGGAATCCCAACAGAGATCTGCCTAACTCCAAGTTCTTTTCACTCACCTTACTGCCTCCCAATTAGTACCAAAGGAGGGCGCTCACTGTGTCTGAGGGATGTAGAAGAGTTAGTGATCTAGGAGGTTAGCAAAGGCTTTAGAGAAGGGACAATCCTCAATATGGAATTCCAAGGATGTACCCGTTTGGATTTGGGTAGGAGAGAGGTGCTTGCTAAGCATTCCAGCTGGGAGCATGGCATGGGAAGGCTCAAGGATGGCAAAGCTGAGGGGAAAACAGACTGAGGAGGAAAAGGAAAGGAAACAGAAAACGGGAGAAAGGACAACTCATTTAGCTATGCGATGGGGGAGGAAGGAGAGTCGTTCACCAAACCTTGAGGTGTTAAGATAGCTCAACCTGGGCATGGGTCCATGTCAAGATGCCCCTGCCCAGCACTGCCATGTTGACAAGGCAGTACTGCCTGCCAATCCTTCACAAGCCACTGCAGAGAGTCTCTGACCTGGGCTCAGCACACCTCTAGGGGCACTGAGGGGTAATGCTACCTGCCTGCCACAAGCTTTTGAATGGCAGTTCCTCTCAGGACTGGTCCATGAATCAAGGAACTCAGACGATCCACCTCTGCATGGGCCATGCCACTGGGTGAGAACCTCTGGAGGGCCGTGCCTCACTTGATAGCCCCTACCCTTGCCTGGATCCCCGACTCTGATCTTGCCTTTCTCTTCTGGCTTTGAGGAACTTCTCTTTCTACACTTTCTCATCAGCTGGTTGTGATATTTTGCCAATGCAACATGCCAAAACCAAACTATCCTCTAACCTGTTGCTGCACTTCTCAGATTAATTTCCACAGCCTTCCAGAGTTGAAGATGATCAGTCACCTATGCCTGAAGATGAACCGCTGGAAGAATAAAGCTATTTCCTATCATAAACAAGTACAGTCTAGAAATAGGAATTTTTTCTTCCTATTACACAATTTGCCGCCTGAATATTTAATTACAGAAGGAAAAGCAAGGAGTTAAAGGTTTTTGTGGAAAAGTAAAGAGTGGGGAAGGAAAAGGAGATTGATGGTCAAGGAAGAGAATCCTAAGCCCTCTGAGCCCCATAGGGCTGGGACTAGAATGAAGCAAGGGAGGCACCAGGGTGCAAGATTTCAGGCACTCACTCTTAGGGTCGTGCAAATGCAGGGTAGGTCCTTGTGCCCTGGCACAGACCACGTGGTCAATTAATTGCAATAACCCTTCCTTGCTCTACTTAACACAAAACAGTTCTCTTCCCTTTACCAAGATTCCTAAATATCTATGTCCGGGGTTTTAGCACATCTGACATTTAATTGTAACCCACTGTCTCAATTATTACTATTATATTTTTTTTCTGGAAGTAACACAGTGTATTTAAACAGTGGAATTCTCCTTGTCATAGATTTTTCTAACTCCCGCTTCTACTGAGTCTGCTCCAGATGTAACTTGCACACACTTTCAAGCTCTGGTTTTCAGGGTTCTTACAGCCCTTTTTCAGCCTCCTCTGAACACTATTTTCTTCTTCAACTTCCTGCCTCGTTTACTGTCTGGCACCAGTGCAGGACATCAGGAATTTAACCTCCCTTAACCTCAATTCTCTCCTTAGGGGGTGATGAATTAAAACCCTTAAGTCTGTCAAACTGCCCTCCTTCCTGTAGTTATAACTGATTCTTTTCTATGTGACATTTCCCAACAACTCCTCTTAAGATGTAGAATCAGGCCTTATTCAGAATAGTCCTTTGTAGTTAAAAGTTCCATGTTTAAATAAAACAAATACCATTTTATTCAATTCTAAAATTTGAAAACCAGAAACAATGCTCTGTAATAGTGAAGATCTTAATAATTTTCAAATGATTTTGATTGCTGTAGTTTCAGTCATTCACTGGTTTAATCCTAGTCATCAGTGATTCTATTGAGTGAAGCACACAATATGCTCCAAGTCTGTTTTATGAGGCCTCCTTTGACCATCCTATATAAATTAACACCCCACTCTCACTCTCCGACCTCCTCATCTTGCTGTTTTTTCTTCATAGCACTTCTCCATTAGGCTAATTACATCACTAGAAATGAAAGTTTTAGGACAGCTTTTGGACAAATTTGTCCATTTTCTTCACTATCATTTTGCTAGGTTAGAACAGCCTGGCACCTACGCAATCAAACATTTGACGTGAGGTGGTTGGATGGTTGGTTGAAGGATAAGTATCTCCAAAAGCAAAACAAAGACACAAAACCATACACATAGATATAACCGTTCAAAAAGTATTTTTCTCATCTTGACGCCAAGTGATTAGCATATGCACTGATGAAATCAGTACTTGTTTTCTACAACATTCTCCTTATCTATAGTCTAGAAACCATATCAAAACAAGTAAATGTTTGGCATTACTTGTTCCAAGAAAAGACATGCTTATTCAGGGATCACTAATTTCTTCTACAAATGCTCAAAAAACCCATAAATTTAATAACCATTCCGGTATTTAACCTAAAACAGACAACACTTCAGTCTCATTCTGGACTCCACCTGTCTCCATAATTTCCCGAAAGCTATCTGCAAATGTTCTACATAGTTTCTGAGCCTAGAGACTTAAAGCAACTAAATACCTTAACTACCTTAGATGTCTATTCTTAATTGTCTATTTATGCTTGTTTTCCTGTTCAAGAGTCATTATCATTCCATGAGGTACAAGAAAACATGGAGAGGAAATTGAGTACTCACTCTTTCTTTGTCTTCTTTGTAGTTATAACTACAAATAAAATTTGCAACATTATTTCAAAATACTGAGATCAGCTTTCCCTGGAGCTTTAAAAACAGCTTAAAAAAGTAATTTGAGTGGAAACATTTAGAAAATCAGCCAGTCCAACAGGTAAATTAAATGTTTGTGTGAATCCTTTGTAGGCATCAGGCCAATTCTGAAGTATTTGAGATAATGAAAGTGCTCCAGCCAACAAACATACCCTCAAAAAGACACTGTGGTTTAAAACATTTACCTTCGTGAACACCGCCCATAATAACAAAAACTCCTCCTCCTGCTCTTCAAAACCTCACCAAGCCCAGTTTATGTTCTACTCATTAAACAAACAAGTCTCAGCAAACTGTACACTTTCAAATCAAAAGGACCCCTCACTAGTAAACAAGAAAAATATCTTTCTTTGGTCATTTGGTTTTAGGTCAACAGCAAAAAACTAGGGTGTGGAGTATGCACAGTATGCTCGTCTGTAAGAGTTTAGAAGATGACAGAGTTGAGTCATATAAACTTGCTAAACCAATAGAACCCGTTTATCAGAAGAGAGGAGCTTCCTACCTTGCCTTGCAATAGAATAAAATACAGGTTTTCCCCAGAAGCAGTAATATGGCATTTTCAAAAAGTTCACTGGATGCTGTTCAAAACATAAAAGGAGGATGTCATCTATCTTATATCAAATGTACTTTAAGTTAAAAGCAACCTCAGTTGTGAAGCCATTCGAAAACAGTTAAAGGATGTATATAAATACAGGATTACAAAGGATCTCCCTTTCTTCTAGCAAAGCATTAAAGTGGAAAAGTTAAAGCATGGTGTAATGCTACATTCCTAATTTATTGATTTGGACATTGCACCTGAAGCATTTCTGCAAAATGGTAAGTTTCCAGGTAACTCCAAGTTACAGGAGAAACAGGGAGTAACAGTAACTGCATTTGGAGACTTGAACCAGGGGGATAAAGGCTGGGAAAGAGCCTTTTTTACACTTTTGTTTTTAACCATACGCATTGGTAAAAACAAGGGAAGCATCCATACCATCTGATGCCTTCTGGGAATTCAATTTAGTATTATCAGCTTCTCATTTTTCACAGGAAACCAGAACTCTGGATTTTATGTGAAATTCCCCAATTTAAAAATGTTAACAATTACTTTTTTAAGCATTGTGGGTTGAACTGTATTGGTTGTATCCTGAACAGGGCACCTTGCAAGATGGGAGAAGGGTAGTGGTGGTGAGTTTCGGACTTCTCAACAGCAAAAAAAGTGGCTGGGCTTGCCCAGAGAAGAGGTGCCTTTTCCTAATTCTCACAATGTACCTACACAGACAGTAGTGGCCCTGCTTCTTGCAATCTCTGGATTAAATGATAGAATTAAAGCATTAACGCTGGAGATAACTTATGTGCCACTGATCTATCCACACATCTATGAGGATAACATCATTCTAACAATCCAAGTTGCTCATCTGCTAGGCTTTTTATTCTTCCAGCAATGGCAGTTGATTGCACTTAGGCCCTTCTGATTTTAAGTGATATGTCTGTGACACACCATCTTTAATAGTGCCAGGTGCCTGTGTGACTGTGTATAGTCAAAAATGTGTAATATATGTTTGTGAATATGTATTCAGCTGAACTTAAGGACTTATGACCAAATAATAGCTACAGCAGCAATAGCTTTTTGTCATTGAGTTTATAAAAAGTTCCGAAAAACCTTCTTCCAAGATTTTGGAGAAGTTATTTGTAGAAGTGGGTTGGGCAGGGTTATGTTTATTATGATTGATAGCTAAAATTGATAGCTAAGCATCTCCTCACAGGTGGAAGAAAACTACTGTAATACTGCTCTTCCCAGGACTTTCCTCCTTGTCTAAAAACAAGCACACAGAAGCCAATGTGTCACAATATAGAGTGTATCAGGCTGGGAATAAGGAAACCTGGTTTCTAATACAAGTCCTGCTACTAGCTAGCTATGTAGATGTTTTCTAAGATAGTTCTAGTTCTTAAGAAAATTAATTCATGCTTTTAAAAGACAGCCATTGATGTAAAGATTGGTTTTAAGACTTATAAAAAATTGATAAAATGTTGAAGTAGAACATTAAGTAGTTCCCAGTGAGGTTTCATCACATAATAGGAGGAGCACACAATAGCTATTATTGGCACACATGGACTATCTAGGAACTCCCTAGTTATTATAAATCTAATTATGGCACAGAAATATGCATTCTGCTTCCAGTGCTACTCCATTCCTAGCTACTTTCTCAAAATCCTTAACATCAGCTCTGCAGGGTTTGCTATAAATAGCTCATGTCTGTGATACAAAGTAGTAACTGAATTGCTCCTCTCTTTTTTTTAAAACAAATATCCATTTTTTAAATAAGGAAGACTGGGGGGTGGGGACCACAAAGGGGTGGAGAATAAAAAGAAAGCATCATCAAATGTTTGTTTAAAATTAAAGAGATGTTTGCTACCTAGTCATTTTACAACTACTTTAAAACTATTTTCCTCAATTTATATTCAAGTGATTTTACAGCAAAAAAGGTAAGAATACATGACTTTTGTTTCCATTAAACTTGCCTACTAATAATCTTAATAAACAAAGGGGGCTGAAGAAGATAATGAAATATGAATTAAAAGGCTTTAAAAGCAGATGTAATGAAGATAGAAAATTGTACAATGTCTGTATTTGCTAACTCCTATTGCTTAGTGGGAGAAGTCAGGGCTGCCACCCAGTGGCAATGTAAGTCTTTAAATGATTTGAAGATTTAGAGAATTAAAAAAACATTTAAAATAAAACAAATTTAAAAAAACCAAAATCAAAAACCTCATGAATTAGACAACTTCAATTTTAGAATCAGTAATTCTGGTGTCTTAAATGTCTGTTCATATTAAAGAATGGAAACACTCATTTGCATAGGCAGCACTGGGGAAATATTTTAAAATCTCATGACATTCTACTATTTACTAAGTTATGTGGTTTTAGTAAGTATTTTCTATTAAAATATTGAAAGTTCTTTGCTTAAATTAAATCTCCAGAATTTATAGTGGGGGGAAAAGCTGTGACCATAAAATATAACTGGTTTTCTTCTGTGATGTACAGAAATAGATTAAATACGCTACAGTATCCTCTCATCCATACACCCAAACTTCTGCTTGATAAACAAAAACTTAATAGAAGCATCTGCAAAAATAAGATTCTAAAAATAAGTTTCCCTTACCATTAGCACATCACATCTTTTCCTCAGGTACACATCAATTTTAGTGTCCCAGTCAATAAAATTCAAAGCTGAAAGAAGAAAATGAGAAGAGTAGAAATACTATGCCTGATAATTACTGATTTTTTTTTTTTTGGTGGGGTTGGGGAGAACCAAGTATCTCATTGCCTCTTACTTCTTCAAAATTTGGCCATACCTTTTTTCACATTGACACAGATATAACATATTCAAAAACAAGATGCTTTGGTAAAATAACACTAGGGGAAAAAAATAACACTAGAGCATCCATTTACAGTTTGAAAAGCTAAATATCTCAGAGATTGTTTTGTTCTCTTGAATAACCAGATGAGAGAGAAGCACCAAAAAAAAAAAAGAAAAAAAAAAAACTTAGGAATTTAGAGATTTTTGTTTCTAACAGCTGTAAGTTTAAACTGTACAAGATACGTTTTTTAACCTATGTCCCGTATGTTTTGCTTTACACTGAAGACAACAAACGAATTTTGAAAAATAATGACACAACATACTTGATATTTACAATGGCTTGTGACAAATATAATACCTGAAAATAATTTCTAATTTTCCATTTATTATTGCTATTTAGTCACAGAAAAGATTAACAACTCTCCAAGAAATTTATTTTAGCATATGCCATATATTGATATAATTGATATAATAATTTTATATGAAGAGAACCATTGCAGAAGTAGCTAAGGTGGTGCCCTTACAAGGAAATAAAGGAAAGGCAATAAAGAAATTCTTCCATATAAAGACTTTCGATCTGCATCATTTTTTCAAAATATAAAACCTTAATATTAGAAGCGAAGAGAAAAAGAGCAAAAAAAACAATAAAACAGAAGACCAAGGATAAGGAATTGCTCTATGCAGATGTTTGGCATATGTAGTATATATGTATGAACTGAGTTATAATAAAAATACTTATGTATTATAGTCAATTTTCATATAGAGTTAGAAACAGCAATTTCCAATCAAGCATGACTGGACTGATATTTTCTCAGTCTTCACATGATGAATTACAACTGTATAGCAGTCACTTCTGGTCAGCAGTATCATGATAAATGCTTGATAAGATACAATTTTTCTCCTTGTTCACTTGTAAAAATTGGTGCCTTTTTGTAATGTTCTACAAGTTCTTCCATGGTGCTGAATTTACGCTGCCCAATGCAGTAGACAGTCTCTTTTAGTTGAACTTTAAAATGCTTGTTTTTCCCTTGTGCTTTTAGTGATACTGAAAAATCATTTGGCTAAAAGAGAAAAAAATTTTGAAAGACATCTATTAGCATTTTTACATTAAACTAGTAACAGCTAAAATGTGAGCACTTTAAGTACTAGGCACAATATTAAATTACTTACATGAATTATCTCCTTTATGCCTCAAAACGAACCCATTTTACAGATGAAAAATAAAAAATCAAGGCTGAAGAGAAGCTAAGTTGCCTAAGATCATCCATCTAGTTAACAAAAGAGCCAGGATTCAAATCGAAGCAGCCAGACTCTTAAGTCTCTTAACTAATATGCTCTACCTAACACCAGGGCAAATCCTCTAGTTTAACATCTGAAGCATAAAAAACTATCTTCTCTCCATTCAAACTACTGGAGAAACATAGGAGAAAATCCAGGACATCCACCCCTTTTCAATTAGTAGTTAACAGTAGCTGTCTTACAGAGTAGCTGATGTAATACTCTGAAATCACAAAGATGAAGGACACAAAAATGAGAACTAATTTAAACTCTAATAAGAGGTCATAAACTCAAATGCCTATAAGGGGCAAAAAAGAAATGTAAACAATGGCCAGGGTGGCTATATAGGGGGAACAGCAGCACATGGCCAATCTAAAGGAGGCGGCCACTTAGCTGCAATTGTTGCCTTGTAGGAATACAGCTCAACATTGACAGGCCTTCCAATTTTAAAAGGGAAATCTGACGTCTAAATTCTTATACTAAATCTCCCAATATTTAAAAACTGACAATGAATTCAAATGTTTAAAAACACTGTGCAGGTCAAATGAAATATGCCTATTTGAGACCTCTACTTTAAAAATTCTACTATTAAAAGTAATGGTATATTTTGGATAATATCTATGCTCAATTACCCACAAGAATTTACACAGTATTTTGCAATCAAGCTTTTTTAGGTTTTTTTTTTTTTTAACCTAACACTCTTTTGAATAGTCTATATCAACCTGTTATACAGTTACTGCCAAAGTTTCAAACAGTGGGTTTCTTGGAAACATCTTATGGTTATTTACCACCCACTTCAGGGTCACTCCCATCTAATCCTTCTGCCCACTGCTAGTCCTAGAAAGTGGGCCAGGTCAGGCATCTAACAGAAAACAAATCCCACCACTCTTCCCTATCATCAATCACCTTCTCTTTCAGAGGGGTTATGTACAGGACCCCATTTCCTGAACTTCACATCAGGCAGTTCAATTAATTTCAATCTCGCCCTCTCATCTTTCCCACCCCTCACCCCTTACACACACACGCACCACTCACACAGATAGGTTTTCTTTCTTTCAACCTTCTGTACAATCATACATTAACTTTTGTACAAATACATATACACAAAAAAAGCCAATACTAGTCATGGAAAAGTAGTGACATCCTTTATCAAGGAAAAATAAAGGCCATTTTTAAGGGAAATGAGTATTGTTAAATTCTAAAATCCTAGATAGTACCCAAAAGAGCCCACATAACTATTTTCTTATTCAATTTTTATGTTTTACAGTTTTATTGTTTTACTAGTATTGGAACAGAATTTATCTTTTATTGCAAATGCACTTCAAATACAGTGCATGTTCAAATGGGTTTCTGAGGTATGTAATAGTGTATTCCAACTTCCAAACAAGCAATTTATAAAAAAATCAAATATCAATTTTTTAAATTCAGGGATTTCCTTTATTGTAAGGATGACAGTGTATCCATTATGCAATTTAAGAAGTGTTTTCCCAGTTTAGTCTACTGCATTGTTCTACTCTCAGTGACGAAACCGGTATTCAATTTTCTCCATTTTTCAGTTTAATGCAAAAGAAAGTATTTCAGGAAGGCAAAACCAACAGAACTAGACAAGGCTAAATAATCCAGTGTAGGGCTATATATTACTAAAAATAAATACACTTGGAAAGAACACTGACTTTCACTAAGAAACTTTACATATTTTAACAAATATCCTACCTGGTTAATTTTAGGGAAGCCACTTAACTTCTCTAATCTTCTATTTATTTTTTTAATACTCAGAGTTCTATTTCCATTTACCTTTGAAAACCAACTTACCGAAGATTCACTATCACGAATGAGGAAATCACCTTCATGCCCTCTTTCATTTAATGCCATTTCTGCTTGGTGCCTGGTGACTTTCCCATAATACCATGGATTGCCAGCAAACTTTCCAGTGAGTGAAGGCCTAATGTAATCACACTGTGGAGGCGATGGTTCCAAACCTGAGGTTAATGGATTATTCTGCATAATGGTAACATAGTTTTTTGGCACCAGACCAACCATTCCATTGATCTTCCTGCATTTCCACCACTCAGGGTCATTTTCAGGTTTTTCAATAACATCCATTACATCGCCTTTCTCAAAATTAAGTTCTTCATCATTGGACGAGCTGAATGGGTAAAGAGCCTGTACCACATGTAACACTTGCCCAGTATTTAGGTTACTGACGACTGCTGCTAATTTCTCTGACAAAGAACCCACATGGTCACCCAGAGGACTGTCGCCTTCCTCAGTCACATAGTTTGAAGGGAACCATCCAACATGTCCATTGTAGCTACCCCGCCACCACCCATCACTGCATTTCTCCATGACGATCACCTTTGTCCCTTTTATCAATGACAATTCATCCTCTCTCTCTGCCATGTAGTTAAATTTTACATAAGCAGGCATGTTGAGGTCATACAGACGTTCCCCTGGGTCAACAAAGCTATCATCAGCAGGAGATGCAGAATCTGGCACACTAGGTTTTCTTTTCACTTTTCCAATGCCTGTTTAAATAAGAAAGGGTAATGAGAATATAAAACAAAGATACTCAAAAACACCAATTTATTCATTATTAAGAAAGTATCTTCAATTCTGTAATTCTTTCAAGCCTTTTAACTAAGATAACAAATTCCATCCTTCCTTCCTCCCTCTCACTCTTTCTCTTTCTTTCTTTACATCCTCACGACTTACACATAAAGGCTCCAGCAAACCCGTATTCTTCTTGTCTTACTTTATTAACTGAGATTCTATTAACTTGCTGTATAGAAATAGAACAGTAACTTAAATTACAATTTGATATGCAATATAAAATTGTAGTTATGTCTAGGTAATCCTCCCATTTGCTTTCTTAGTTCCCAAGACCCAGGTTGCTCTATTTATTTTACCTCATGTTTATTTTAAAATAATATACTATTTACTTGCTTGTCTGCCTTCACCAAATTCACACAGAGTCTCCACAACAGCAGAGACTTTTGCTGACTTTGTTCATGGATATAATCCCAAGGATCTCAGACAGTGCTGAGTACACAGGAGATGCTTAATATATATTTGTTAAAAGAATGAAAAAAATAACCAAATGGTACTATCTATCATCACAAATGTATGCTACAGCAACTTTAGTCAGGCATTTTCACCGCTGCTCACTTATTAGCACATGATTTTGTGTTCTACTTTTACTGAGAAAACTAGGCATTCCTAGGTAAAATTTCTCAAATACTTTCTCAGTATCTCAAAATTCTTTCTCATTACCCTTACTCTTTTTCTTCTCCCAAGTTCCCAACCTCTGATCCTTCTGGGTTCTTAATACCTACCATCTTTCCTGCCTCTTCCTGGGACTCTTGGCCATCCTTGTTTCCCTCCCACTCACTCCCTTCTATTGTCTAAAAACACATTTAGATCGCTTTTATTCCAAACTAAAGTTACTTCACCTCTGCTATTGTTTTTTAACTACATCGTTCTTTATAAAACTGTCTTCCCTTTTTCCTTCAACTTTTTCACCACTCACTCACTTCCAACGCCTTATAATCTGGTTCTCTATCTCCACCAAAACTACTCAGTTAGAACTCTCGTCTCTTCATTGCCAAACTAGTCCCTTTTAGAGCCCTCGGTCTTTTCAAACTCTCTATACAGCAACCAAGATCACAGATAACTCTGTACAACATATTCTCCTTCTTTAATTTCCCTGAGAGTCTCCTGTTTTCCCTACTGACCTGTTTAAATATTCTTGTGTTCCTCTGTCTGGGCTCCTCTAAACCTTGTTATAAAATTGCATTGTACTTGCTTACTTGTCCATGTAATAAGAGTGAGTTTCCTGGGGGCAGTAAACTGGATCTTATTACCTTGTATCTCCAGCACTTAGCAGTAACCATACTAGTGGCAGGAACAAAGTGAATGTTTGCTGAAAGAACAAGTGAATGATTCCTTTGGTGAAAGTGTTTCCCAAGACGCCATGCTTGGACTTCGCCTCTGCTTCAAGGAAATCATACACTTTCACTTTCTATAACTTCTGTATAGAAGGTCTCTTTGTAGCTCTAAGCTGGAATTCAAGCATTACAATTCCAACTGTCACTAGACATCTACAGAATGAATGTACCATCAGCACCTCAAATACAATCTCCATGTCCAAATAAAAATAACCTCTCCAAGATCCATAAATCAACTAACTCCCTCCCTCCCAATTTCCTTCCTTCTGGTTAATGATATATCATCATCATGAAAAATTCATACATCAGGGATTTCTGGCCCAGCAGGGAACTCTAGGGTTCCATCCTTCCAAAAGAGTAATTAATGAGCTGGTGAATACTGTCAAAATCAACTTTTGCGGAACTCCAGAATCTAGTAAAAAACTTATAAAAACTAGCTAGGCTTAGTGAATAAAGAAGCTGCTACTTCGTAGTAAGAGAGCACTGTAGCATTTTAAGCTGCCTGCCTAATATCTCTTAAATCCCAAATCAGAGGTGGCTGTGAGGATAACAAACTGAACTCCTAATGCCAGACAGAACAATACAGAACTTTTTCACAAAGAATTGTAATTGTGCGTTTCAACCTATCTGGAAGCTACCTGAAGGACCGTCACAATGGCTTGCCTTGGTTTCACCTGACTTGGAGCATTCCCAGGGCTAGGATGTTTTCTGCTGAAATCATTTAATTGATGCAGCAGACTGGTATAAGAAACAACAACTAGGATAAGAAACAGATAAAAAATCCTAGGAAGGAGAAGTTTCAGTAAGGACACACGTGGGGTAATAAGGGCTTCGAAAAGCCCCTGTGTATACCAGAAAATCAAGAAAGCCACACACATAGCCAGAACCGGCACTTGTTCAGCAAAGGCCTGAGAAGATCCTGAGCTTTCACCTATTGCTGACCTTCAAGCTCTGAAGAAGCAGTAAGTAAAGGCTAAGGAAGAATTGCAAATGGCCTGGCTAAGTGTTGAAAGAGGTTTTTTTTTCTTTTTCTTTTGGTTTCATGTGTTTAAGGAAACTCTTTCAAAACACTGGCTGACAACTAAGCAAAAGAACACAGATTTCAGTGGTCACACAATGACACAGACTATAAAAATAGTTTAGAAAAGTCACTAAACAAGCAAACAAAACAACCACAATAAGGAGCAACAACAAACCCTAGGGACAAGGTAGAATCTGATGCTGAAAGAAAAAAGTATCAATCAAGAATTCCATGTCCATATATAATACACTATCAAACGTAAAATAAGATAGCTAGTGGGAAGCAGCCACATAGCACAGGGAGATCAGCTTGGTGCTTTGGGACCACCTAGAGGGGTGGGATAGGGAGGGTGGGAGGGAGATGCAAGAGGGAAGAGATATGGGAACAGATGTATATGTATAACTAATTCACTTTGTTATAAAGCAGAAACTAACACACCACTGTAAAGCAATTATACTCTAATAAAGTTAAAAAAAAAATTTCATGTCCAGCAAGTGTCCTTTAAAACTGAAGAAGTTAAGATACTCCCAAGGTAAACAAAAACTGAAGGAGTTTGTCACACTACACCCGTGCTACAAAAAACACTACAGAGAGTCCACCAGGCTGAGATGAAAGGTCACTGAAGTCATATGAAGAACAGTGGTAAAGGTAGCTACACTGTAATTATGAAAACCAGTTACATTTTTAGCTTGTAAGTCCTCTTTTATTCCTATATGATTTAAGATGCAAACATATAAAACGGTAATTTCAAATCTAGGTTAATGGGCACACAATGTATAAAGACAAAACTATAAAAGAGCAGACTTTTGTATACTATTGAAGCTAAATTTGCATTACTTCAAACTTGATTGTTAAAAAGTTAAGATGCTAATTGTAATCCACAGGGTAATCACTAAGAAAAAAACTAAACACACTGAAAAAGAAATGAGAAGGGAAACAAAATGTGCATCATAAAAAAATCAATTATATGCAAACGAAGCAACTGACAAAGGATTAATCTCCAAAATATACAAGCAGCTCATGCAGCTCAATATCAAAAAAACAAACAACCCAATCCAAAAATGGGCAGAAGACCTAAATAGACATTTCTCCAAAGAAGACATACAGATTGCCAACCAACACACAAAAAGATGCTCAACATCACTAATCACTAGAGAAGTGTAAATCAAAACCACAATGAGGTATCACCTCACACCGGTCAGAACGGCCATCATCAAAAAAATCTGCAAACAATAAATGCTGAAGAGGGTGTGGAGAAAAGGGAATCCTCCTGCACTGCTGGTGGGAATGTAAATTGATACAGCCACTATGGAAAACAGTATGGAGGTTCCTTAAAAAACTAAAAATAAAACTACCATATGACCCAGCCAGACCACTACTGGGCATATACCCAGAGAAAACCATAACTCAAAAAGATACATGCACCACAGTGTTCATTGCAGCACTATTTACCATAGCTAGGACATGAAAGCAACCTAAATGCCCATCGACAGATGAATGGATAAAGATGATGTCGCTCATATATACAATGGAATATTACTCAGCCATTAAAAGGAACGAAATTGAGTTATTTGTAATGAGGTGGATGGACTCTGTCTGTCATACAGAGTGAAGTAAGTCAGAAAGAGAAAAACAAATACCATATGCTAACGCACTTACATGGAATCTAAAAAAAATAGTACTGATGAAGCTAGTGGCAGGCAGGGCAGGAATAAAGACGCAGATGTAGAGAATGGACCTGAGGACACAGCAGGGGAAGGGGAAGCTGGGATAAAGTGACAGAGTAGCACTGACATATATACACTACCAAATGTAAAATGGATGGCTAGTGGGAAGCTGCTGCATAGCAGAGGGAGATCAGCTTGATGCTTTGTGATGACCTAAGGGGTGGGTTAGGGAGGGTGGGAGGGAGGCTCAAGACAGAGGGGATATGAGGATATATGTATACATACAGCTGATTCACTTTGTTGTACAGCAGAAACTAACACAACATTGTAAAGCAGTTATACTCCAATTAAGATATGAAAAAAAATCAATTATAAAAGGCAGTAATAAAAGAATTGAGGGGAAAAAAGGTATAAGACATACAGAAAAACAAACAGCAAAGTATCAGAAGGCCTTCCCTACCAGTAATTTCTTGAAATGTTGGATTAAAAGGTAAAGAGTGGCAGAATGGATTTTTAAAATATGATCCAACACTATGCTATCTATAAGACACTAACTTCAGATCCAAAGATGCAAACAGGCTTGAAAGTGAAAGGATGCAAAAAGACATTCCATGAAAATGGTAAAAGAGAGCACAGATTTTAAGACAAAAATTGTTACAGGAGACAAAGGACATTATATGTTGATAACAAGTCAATCCATGAAGAAGATTTAACAATTATAGATATATATACACCTAACAACTGAGCCGCTAGACATATAATAAAGCAAAAACAGAATTAAACGGAGAAATTGACAGTTCTACGATATAGTTGGAGATTTCAATACCTCACTTTCAATAATGGATAGAACAAAGGACCATGAAACTGAAATCATATAAAATATCTTCTCTGACCACAGTGGAATGACATTCAGAATCAATAACAGAAAGGAAAACTGGAAAATTTACAAATATATGGAAATTAATCAACACACCCAAACAACTAGTAGGTCAAAGAAAAAATTACAGGTGAGATTAGAAAATACATTGAGATAAATGAAAATGAAAACACAACATACTAAAACCTATAGGCTACAGCAAAAGCAGTGCTCACAGGGAAATTTATAGCTCTACCAGCTTACATTAAAAAAGAAAATCAATCTCAAATCAATAACCTAACTTTACTCCTTAAAGAACTAAAAAAAAGATCAAGCAGAAGCTAGCAGAAGGAAGGAAATAATAAAGATTAGAGCAGAGGTAAACACAAAGAGTACAGAAAAACAAAGAAACAATGAAACCTTTGAAAGTATCAAAACGGACAAATCTTTAGCGAGACTGACCAAGAAAAAAAAGAGAAAAGACTTAAACTACTAAAATCGGAACTGAAGTGGGGACTAGAAACGTTACAGATATAAAAGAATACTACAAACTATATGCCAATAAATTAAAAAACCTACATGAAAAGAAAAAATTGCTAAAAACACACAAACTACCAAAAATGACCCAAGAAGAAACAGAAAATGTGGATAGGCTCATAAAAAGTAAAAGACTGAATCAGTAATCAACACTTCTCAACAAGGAAAAGCCCAGAACCAGTTAACCTGACTGGTGAATTCTACCAAACATTTTTCTCTCAAACTTCTACCAAAAGAGAAGGAAACATTTCATAACTCATTCCATGAGGCCAGCATTACCTAGATACCAAAGACATAAAGATTTCACAAGAAAACTACTGACCAATATCCTTTCCTTTATGAATATAGATATAAATATATTCAACCATCAATTTTTGTTATTCACGGTGGTTCTGTTCTATAAAGTGACCATGAATACTTAATTAGCATACTGAACCACTGTTCTAGGGGGTACTCTGTTCACGACATTTTTGTTATGTGTCTCTTTAAAGACACTTTATTTAATATAAATTGTTGACTCACTGACACTGAACTCACAACAACGCTATAAACTCATGCCTGAATGAAGCTTACCTAGCACATATATTTTTTCCCTAAAGCAAATCAAAGCTTTCTTACACTTAGGAACACTAGACAATACTTTAGCACTATGCTTGGGCACCATTTTAAACAGTAAACACACACACACACATACATACACACACACACACACACACACGTGGCATTAAACTGCAGCAAGGACACTGATTTGCAGTATGAGAGCTGAAATGAGAGGTCACCTTGTTTGACCTCTGCTAGCAGCTCAAATTTTTTGCCCTTGGCAAATGTCCACAAAAGTACTGCAAGTAGCAATTTGGGATTTTCATGATAAAAGTGATAAAACACCCTTTCATGATAAAAATGGTCAGCAAACTAGGAATAGAAAGGGAATTTCCTCAACAAAATAAAGGGCATTTATGAAAAAAACATGGTTACTATCGCACTCAGTAGTGAAAGACGGAAAGCTTTTCCCCTAAGATCAAGAACAACACATAAATGCCCTCTTTCACCGCTTCTATTCAACACTGTACGAGAGGTGCTAGCCAGAGCAATTAGGCAAGATAAAGAAATAAGAGATAGCCAAACTGGAAAGGAAGAAGTAAAATAATCTTTATTCACAGATGACATGATCTTATATAGAAAATCCTAAAGAATTCACACACAAAAAAGCTAGAACCAATAACTTAGCAAAGTTGAAAGATACAAAAACACAAAAAAATCAGTGTATTTCTATATACTAGCAATGAACACTCTGAAGAGGAAATTTTTTTTTCCTGTGCTCTTAACCCCCCAAACCTTATTGGGCTCCTTCCTTCCTTCCTTCCATTCATTCAGGCTGGCTGCGTTGGGTCTTCATTGCTGCACACAGGTTTTCTCTAGTTGTGGCAAGCGGGGCTACTCTTCGTTGTGCATGGGATTATCATTGTGGTGGCTTCTCTTTGTTGCGGAACACAGGCTCTAGGCACACAGGCTTCAGTAGTCATAGCACGCAGGCTCAGGAGTTGTGGCTCGCAGGCTCTAGAGTGTAGGCTCAGTAGCCATGACACACAGGCTTAGTTGCTCCGCAGCATGTGGGATCTTCCCAGACCAGGGCTCGAACCAGTGTTCCCTGCATTGGCAGGCGGATTCTTAACCACTGTGCCACCAGGGAAGTCCCAGGAAATTTTTAAAATTTAATTTTTAATAGCATTAAGAATAAAATACACAGAAATAAATTTAATCAAGGAGGTACAAGACTTGTACGCTAAACACTACAAAATATTGAGAGAAATTAAAGAAGACCTAAATAAATGGAAAGACATTCTGTGTTTGTGTGTGTGTGTGTGGTACACGGGCCTCTCTCACTGTTGTGGCCTCTCCCATTGCGGAGCACAGGCTCCGGACGCGCAGGCTCAGCGGCCATGGCTCACGGGCCCAGCCGCTCCGCAGTATATGGGATCCTCCCGGACCGGGGCACAAACCCGTGTCCCCTGCATCAGCAGGCGGACTCTCAACCACTGCGCCACCAGGGAAGCCCCCATTCTGTGTTTATGCACTTGAAAACTTAGTATTTTTAGATGGCAATACAGTTGGCCCTCGGTATCCATGGGTTCCGTATCTGTGGATTCAAACAACCTCAGATCAAAAATATTTGGGGAAAAAAACTCCAGAAAATTCCAAAAAGGAAAACGTGAATGTGCCACGCACCAGAAACTATTTACATAGAATTTACATTGTATTAGGTATTACAAGTAATTGAGAGATGATTTAAAGTATATAGGAGGATGTGTGTAGGTTAATGCAAATACTATGCCATTTTATACAAGAAACTTGAGCATCCTTGAGTTTTGGTTATCTGCAGGGAGTACTGGAACCAAACCCCTGCAGATACCAAGGGATGACTATACTATCCAAAGTGATCCACAGATTCAATGTAATCCTTATCAAAGTACCAACACCCTATTTTTTGCAGAAATGGAAAAAGCTGATCCTAAAATTCATATGGAATCGCAAGTTATCCCAAATAGCCAAAACAAACTTGAAAATGGAAAACAAAGTTGATGGACTCACACTTCCCAATTTCAAAACTTACTACAAAGCCACAGTACTCAAAACAGTGTAGTACTGGCAAAAAAGGAATGATGAATAGACTAATGGAAAAGAATTGAGAGTTCTGAAATAACTCTCAATTCTATTCCAGTTGCTCCGTATTTTTTGACTTTGACCTTGAGAAGGGTGCCAAGACCATTTAATGGAAGAAAGAATAGTCTCTTCAACAAATGAT
This sequence comes from Mesoplodon bidens, assembly GCF_964165515.1. NCBI lineage: Eukaryota > Metazoa > Chordata > Mammalia > Artiodactyla > Ziphiidae > Mesoplodon > Mesoplodon bidens. The sequence goes on from NC_138161.1 coordinate 142,389,870, forward strand.
GCCGGGACAACTGCATATCCACAGGCAAAAGAACGAAGTTGGATTCCTATTTCATACCACATACAAATATTAACTCAAAATGGATAGATGACCCAAATATAAGAGTTAAAGTTTTAAAACACTCAGAAGATAACATAGGGAAAAGCCTCATGACCTTGGATTTAGCAACAGATTCTTAGATTTGACACCCAAAAAAAAAGAAAAAAAAAAGATAAACTGTACTTCATTAAAATAAAAAACACTAGTGCAAAGGACACTACCAAGAAAGTGAAAAGACAACCTACAGAATTAGAAAAGAATATTTGCAAATCATAATGCTGATAAGGATCTCTATCCAGAACATATATAAAGAACTCTCAGAACCCAAGAACAAAACGAAAAACAACCTATCTCAAAAATGGACAAAGGACTTGAATAAATAATTCTTCAAGGAAGATGTACAAATACCCAAAAGCACACGAAAAGATGCTCAACATCATGAGTCATTAGGGAAATGCAAGTCAAAACCACATGAACTTTTTTTTTTTTTAAAGAATCAATTTTATTTATTTTTGGTTGCGCTGGGTCTTCGTTGCTGCGTGAAGGTTTTCTCTAGTTGTGGCAAGCAGGGGCTACTCTTCATTGCGGTGCGTAGGCTTCTCATGCTGTGGCTTCTCTTGTTGTGGAGCATGGGCTCTAGGCATGCGGGCTTCAGTAGTTGTGGCACAAAGACTCAGTAGTTGTGGCTCACAGGCTCTAGAGCACAGGCTCAGTAGTTGTAGCACACAGGCTTAGTTGCTCCATGGCATGTGGGATCTTCCCGGACCAGAGCTTGAACCCATGTCCCCTGCATTGGCAGGCAGATTCTTAACCACTGCGGCACCAGGGAACTCCGACAGTGAAATACTGATACCACTTCACATCCTACTAGGATGGCTATAATAAAACCAAATTAAACCAAACGAAAAAAAAAGGAAAATAGTGTTGATGAGGATATGGAGAAACTGGAACCCCTCTGGTCAAAATGTAAAATGGTGCTACTGCTGTGGGAAACACCTGATGGTTCCTCAAAATGTTGAACACAGGGCTTCCCTGGTGGCGCAGTGGTTGAGGGTCCGCCTGCCGATGCAGGGGACACGGGTTCGTGCCCCAGTCCGGGAAGATCCCACATGCCGCGGAGCAGCTGGGCCGGCAAGCCATGGCTGCTGAGCCTGTGCGTCCAGAGCCTGTGCTCCGCAATGGGAGAGGCCACAACAGTGAGAGGCCCGTGTACCGCGAAAAAAAAAAAAAAAAAAAAAATGTTGAACACAGAACTACCGTAATTCTACCCCTAGGTATATACCCAAAAGAACTGGAAACAGGTATTCAAATAAATACTTGTAAAGAAGTGTTCATAGCTTCACTATTCACAATAACCAAAAGATGGAAATGACCCAAATGTCCATCCACAGATGAATGGATAAACAAAATGTGGTATACCCATATAATTCAATATTATTCAGCCATAAAAGGGATGAAGTAGTGATACAGGGTACAACATGAATGAACCTCAAAAGCAGTATGCTGAGTGAAAGAAACCAGACACAAAAGGTTACATATTGTATGATTCCATTTATATGACATAGCCAGAACAGGTAAATCCATATAGACAGAAAGCAGATTAGTGGTTGCCAGGAGCTAAAGGGAAGGGGTAATGGGAGCAACTGTTTAATGGGAATGAGGTTTCCTTTTGGGTGATGAAAATAGTTTGGAATTAGACAGATGTGATGGTTGCCCAACATTGTTAATGTACTAAATACCACTGAACTGTACACTTTAAAACAGTTAACTTCATGAATTTTATATCATAAAAATTGTTTTCTTAAAAGATTCACACATCAAATCCTTAAAGTCACCATATGTCCTTTATGCCAACACTTTCCATTTCCACTATTCATGTGCTAGTTCAGGCTTATGTTGTTGTGCTTGAGCCTTCACTACGCACTAACTAGTTTTTTTTTTTTTTTTTTACTAATCCAATCTATCCCACTTCAACCTATCATCCACATCATTCAGTCTAATCTTATATTACAGCTACCATCACATGACCCTATTGCTCAAAAGCCAACAGTGGCTCTCCTGCCTAACAAATTAAGAGAAATACTCTGCCTGGAATCTACAGCCCTCTCTAGAATGTCCTCAAGCCTTCCTTTCCAGGCTTATGGTATAGACCAGCGGCCCCCAACCTTTTTGGCACCAGGGACCAGTTTCGTGGAAGACAATTTTATTTTTCCAAGGATGGGGCGGGGGCGTGGATGGGATGATGATGGTTCAGGCAATGGGGAGCAGCAGATGAAGCTTCACTCACTGGCCCATCACTCATCTCCTGTTGTGCTGCCCGGTTCCTAACAGGCCGCGGACCAGTGTCAGTCCGCAGCCCAGGGGTTGGGCCATCCCTGGTACAGACTATAGAAAAGAGTGTAGACCTTGAAACAGCCTTTGAGTTCAAATCCCAGGTATGCTTCTTACTAACTGTGGAAACCTGAGCAAGCTATTTCACTTTTCTGAGCTCAGAAATGGAGGAAACAGCACTTACCATGAGTGTTGTGAGAACTGAATAAAATAATGTAAAGTAATAGTACAGTACACAGAGTAAATGTTAAACAAAAGCATCTTTCTATAACGCCCTGCACGAAAACTACTCTAAATTTTAGTAAGAATGGCCGACTTAAATCCCCTGAATTAGATGTTTCTACCTTCATGACTTAGTTTACCTTGTTAGCTTCTTAGCAAAACCTCATTAAAACTTCTGCCTTTCAAAAATCTACCCATTCAAGAAGTGCCATTTCAAATCACAACTTTATTCTTTATCTTTCTGTTCATGTTTTTCAACATCCTTCATTCCCCATCGTCACCCTCAGTGATATGTAAGCTCTCCTTTTTGAAGTACCCCAGCACCTTGTACTTCTGAGGTACTTGTATGCCAGCATTTCCTGTGTTTGTCTTTTAAGCCCATCTACTAGAGCATAAGCTTCCAGAGAGGAGCATTTTTAATGTCTCACTGATCTTTTGCATTTCCTATACTATTTAGAACTGTATATACAGCAGATGATCAATGTGTTTATTAAACTGATTAAACTGAATACTGATACAAGCAAATATAAAATTCTAAACCTGAAAATAACGGCTAGTTCTAAAATATTTTTCTTTTGATTCTGAAAAAGATAATGTCGAAGACTAATTAACCTTGTCCAAAAAACCTGTGAAGAATTTTTGGACAGACCCAACAATTAAAGCCCTAAGTGGGAAAACACCAAAACAACCTATTTTAATCTTAGAGGCCAGAAATAGTTCAGAGAAAGAATATAAGCTTAGAATATTTGTTTTCTGTGCAACACAAAGTCCTGTTTATCATGTGAATGACTGACAAATGCATGCATAATTAATAGCTTGCTTTTTCCCCTGCTTACAAATCTTCCAGAAGGGCCTGTTTATTGCCCTTTGTTTCCACTGCTTAAAAATAGTCCTTCCAATCTCATGCTATCAATGAGAGAGTAGATGCAAAAGTACTTTACAAAATTATACAAATGTAAAGTATCAGTAATTTCTCAAGTACGTTATAATCAGCAACAATCAGATCATTCCACAACAAGCAGGCTCCCTCAGATCAATGTATTATCTTTTCTAAATTTTTCCCAGCCTCACAGTTAATTCACCACAACCCTCCTAATTTTAATCAGTCCCTTTTGCATCAAATTTTTTCAATCCATTACTTATCTGACTCTAGTCTTTTCTCTACTCTATAGTCATAATGTGTGCACTAGGGAAACTCTTAACAAAAGAGACCCGAAGTTTAAACTTTAGTGCTGTTACTTACTGGTTAATCTGATCTTGGTCAAGTTATTTAATATTCTTTAAACTCCAGTTTCCTTGTTTGTGAAATGGTGGTGTGTAGTAAGTACCTATCTCAGAAAATTTTTGTAAAGAATTTTTTAAAGTTTATATGTAAAGCACTCAGCACAGTGCATAGCACCTAGCAGGCACTCAGTCAATGGTGGTTATTACTTTCCTACCTCCTAGTGCTTCTGGCATTTACTTTTTCAGAGTTGGGAGGGAAATACTCAGGTATATGCACTGAGGATGTGCATAACTCTGAGGCAGTCATTTTTATCATTAGCTTTGTTTAAAAAACCAAAAGCATTAGTATAGCTTTCAATCTTCCCCTCACTCCAATCCATTAGTCTTACTTCTTTCTTCCTATAGCACTGTTTCTTGACCAAAACAATGTACTATTAACTCCTCAAAAGTTTTTAAGAATCTGGTTAAACACTGTAAATATTCCATCTTCACACAATAGTTGTCCTCTCCCTAAGGCAAATAAAATAAAACTATTCTTTATGTAACCTGGTTTCCAAATCCTTTGATATACTTCATGCTAGTATTTGGAAGCATCTGAGTTTCTCAATATCACTGTTAAAGTATATTTATCCAAAGTGAATAGACGATGTCATGTTTTATTTGGCCAGCACACACACAAGGGAACTACTGCATCCCTTCACCTGAGTGCCTCGTAGATTTGAATCAATGCCATCATACAGTGTGTTGAGATTTTTTTTTAGCACCTACATTATCACAGCAGCTCCTACTAAGTCTTTCACTCATGTAAATTGCAGCCAGGACAGATTCTCAGCAACTTTTTCAATTCCTTTTAAAAACTTAATGTAGAATTTTACATTAATGTCTGTTTCTATTCATCTTGTTTATTTCTCAGTTTTTAGCTTTCAAATAAATTTCTGAACTCAATGTACTACTTATACTTCCATCATTAGGTCTTTACCTTAAGCATGTCATTTCTCTTCCATCTAAATCAGAGTAAACAAGTGTTCAATAGAATGAGGCCTAAGAAAGTATTACTGATTCTTGCTAATTCTTTAGGGAACTATAATTCTGTTGTGTTCCTCCTCCTTCAAAACCAGTTTCTCCCTTATGGACTTTCCCCTGATTTCTATACCACATGTAAGACTGATCAGTTGTTTACCAGGACTAAAGACTTTCAGAGTCAGAAGGGACTTTCCAGGATCATCTGGTCTTGCCCAACTCTCGCCTTTACAAATAAGGAGCAGGAAATTAGGAAAGTTATATACCCTTGGCCACATGGCCAATAAGTGATATATCTGGGAGCAGAACAAAGGAATTCTAAATACATATAAGTGATGTTCTTTCCAGTACAGGTTTTTATTTAATTTTTTTGTATTTTTATCTGCTCACTTGATTTATATGAAGTAAGATAAATTACTGCTTTTTATTATTCTCTGCTTTCTCTAAAACAATGTGCCCTTTTTGTTCTCAATGGTATTCTGGCTACCACACAAGGAGCACACTTTTCCTCTTACTTTTCAAGGCCATTCAGGGAAAAGATTGGTGAACAGCTACAGAGCTAAATAAATATAAATTTTGGCTTACTGCAGGCAGTGAGGAAAGGAGTATTTTGGTTATAAATCTCAAATCCTGACTCTCAGTCTACACATGTATTTAAGAATAACTATCAACTTTCTAAGACTCTATAGAGAGAAAGATAATTTTATACTGTGTTGATGGTATATATTAAATCACTGTATCAATGATACAATATATTCTTTTTATACCACTTCTAGTTGATTTATGGTCAACATCACTTAGATATCAAACTCAGATATGAAATATTAATAATAAATAACAACCACCACCTACCTCCTCACCAGAATGTAAGTTCTGTGACAGTTAGTGTTAGTTTTTCATTCTATAATTTTTGTGTGGCTTGCAGTGGGTAGGCTCTCAATAAAAATGTTGATAAACAAATGAATAAATAAGCTCTTTAAAAGGAAAACTAACCCCCAAAAATGGATCTAAAATTTTAACAATTCCCCAAAAAGTAAACAAAAGAGATATATTCTAAAAGGATTTACTTGGCCACCAAACTTAAAGAAATGAATGAGTCTTAATATTACAACTTTTTTTTCAACAAAGTACTTTTACTCCCTTTCCATTTTGCCCTTTGCCCCGAAATCTTTTGACAGGTTACTCTTTGTTTCCTTAGACTCCTTACACATAAGAGACTTCTACAACAATCCCTCTGTTCATTTTCCTAGAACCACCAAGCAATTGTTCAAAGAGACCAAATCAAGTTCACTATCATAAGAGTATAAAAAGGCTATAAGCAGATACACAGATGAGGTTCTTGTTAGTATTAGAATTACTTTATGACCTGAACTCACAAACAATCTAAGAATTCACTATCTTCTGTCAATGTTTTCATATTCTTTGTATGCAGCTGCTCTCACAATTCATTTCAAAATATCAAGTCTCACATTAACCAAAATAGCAATTTCTAGCAATCCGACATTAAGTCAAAACATTCTCTTTATTGATGCTTTTATTAAACATTATCTTCCATATCAGTCCGCTGAAATCTAAGTAAAAAGCACCAGAACAATATGTTACTTCAAATGTTGAGGATGAAGGAACTTGCTTACTTAAAGCCTTTTTCTCCTCCTGTTTTTAATATGTTTACAATTTATTTAATTCACTTCAAATGTCTATGCTAAGTTCAAAGAACTAACTGCATCAAACTCAAATCATTTATATCCTTTTCCTGCCTGTTATTTAAACATTGATATTAAAAATTTTATTAAATTACTTATCAAGTCAAAGCTATTAATATTTGATGTATCACCAATCACTTAGCTTATGTTTCATAAACAATATAAAGCACCAGCCGATATAAACCCACCATGTTCTATCCATAGTTTTCCTTTAAATTCACAAAGTGAAAACTCTACTTCAAGAAACTACAAGAAAACTACAGATTTAATAAACAGATTAACTTACTGAAAAAATCTTTAAAGACCTTTAACCAATCCATTCTGAAAAAAAATCCCGTGTTCTCTTTCGTCAGTTTGTTAACACAGCTCAGGATAATTCTTGGTGAACTTCCTGGTTCTGCAACATTGAAATTCCCCACACCCAATTCATGTGACTTGGCCCACACCCAGGCAATAGAAAGGTTTCCTGAGGCTTCTCTCTTTCCAAAACATTTTTCCCCTGAACTCCAACAGAACCTATAAAACAAGTATATCATGATGGCCACAAATATGACCTTACTATTCATATTTATTTTGGAAGAAGCTTTAAAGTGTGTTTTTTTTTTCAACAGTTGAAAATATATTCATGTATTCATTCTTTCCTTTGTTTTCTCCTTTTCTTTCTTAACCTTCAAACAGTGTCTCCATCAGCACAATCAATCATTGTGAAAAAAATCCATTAGTTATATGGGACATTAAAGTTACCAAAAAGGGATTCAGAAATTCTGAGAAAGGAAAGAAGGCTGTCCGATGCAAAAGCTGGATTTACATCATTATACAGGCTAACTATAGATCACTAGTCCTCTGGAATAGACAGCAATAACTGTAATATACTAATAAAATTAACAGCGATAGCCTAGAACTTAAACAGATAGAGTCTTGCTGAAACTGTCTCAATAATACCAGGAAATAGTACGGAAGGTTTCCCAGGAGTATTAATAATAAACACTGTCTCTCATAAGGCTTTTAAACTTCATATGCGGTCATATCTAAAACTGGGGTGAGTCTCCTCTGTGCTCTATATTAGGTTTTTCACTGCCTTTTGTTAATTAACTGTCACATCTGCTACACCTCTCAGGATACCACTATCCTTTTCAAAAGGAACATAAAAGTTTATCTAGGTGTGGCCCTAGTCCTTTTTTGTGCCTTCATCACTATGAGGCATACTTTCTTGATAGAAGTTACCTTAATTTTCCCTAATACACCTAACCAACATGCTTTAAATAAATGTCCAGTATTTACAAAATCAAAAGTATTCCTGGTTCTAACTTTGGTCTCTTCAGCTATTCAAGGACAATCTCTTTCCAACTGTCTTTCATTCATATGTGAATTGTCTTCTATTTAAAAACTAATAATAATGGCCTTATTTGCAAAACCTTAAAATCTCAAAAAAAGGTAAACCTACTTAAAGCAGTTAAGTATCATGGTGAAAATTCAGATTAGTAACTCCATTTATTAAATGACCTTCAGAATAGAATAATAGAGTAACAATAATGCTGAATAAGAAATAAAAACTAATATAAAGCAGTTAGTCAATAATATTCCATATTCATCAATCATGCCACATTACTCTCAAACTATCTTTTTTTCAAGGAGAAATTTTACTTCTTCTCCTACATATATACCAAAAACTATTAAGTAACAGCATGCTTGCCTGAATACCCGAGGGAAATTCTGTCCCTCCCAATTCCTTCCTGTCAGCCAAGGAGAATTAAGAGAGAGAGAGAGAGAGAGACAGCCTAGGCCTCATTTGCACGTATTTCCTTCCTATCACAGCTTGGCCAAGCCCAATGTGAAGTAGGTTCCCCTATCTCTGGCCCTAACGGAAGACCAGTGAAAACAAACAAACTTTACAGTTAGGGGAAGAAAGAAGAGGAAAAAAGAGAAACAAAATAAGAAAGAGATAAGCTTTGTAGATGCTAATATACAGTAATGCACAATTTAAAACTTTTATCAAATATAAGAATAAAATGATGGTTTGTTTTTAAAAGCACAGTTCAAAATATAAGCCATTAGATGTAAAATGAAGCAATGAAGCAATCCTGTAAAATAAGTTGCCTTGATGACAAGGAGGATATTCTGCATCTCACTCATTTTATCCCTATCTCAATTAGATGTAGAATCTGTCTAAACTCCAACAGGCACTCATGGTTCAAGGAGCCCCTGACAGAAGATGAGAGTTAAGTTCCACTGTCGGCATCACTCTGGCTTGACTCTTGAACTCTGGCCAGATCCACCAGCTAGATTTACAGAAACTGACCTTCACTGGTCTCCCTGAACACACCTGACTTGAATACCCCTGCTATGAGCCAAATTCACCTTGCCTAGCTGAAATCCCAGCCCTGGGATGTTCTAGTCGATTCTGCCCACTGCTGCCAAAATTCAGTACAGAGAACCAAGCTCTAGCGTTCATTTAAAAGAAAGTACTGTCATTCTTGTTTTAATATAAAAATAACTTACCTAACGTATCCTTTAGGTTTTTTACAATCGATGCTTTCCGAGCACTGTTTTTCCTTTCCACGTAGTTAGAAGGCACAAAACCCGTTTTATTCATGGAATTTCGAACTCGCCACCAGGACTTAGAATCATCCAGAAGCCACAATCTCTCATTCTTCTTGATGTCCAGCTCTTGTTCTTGTTGGGCCACATAATCAAATTTGGCTACTACCACCACTTCTTCTGCCATTTTTCAGCAGCTTCTGCACTGTAACCACACAGAAAATATTTTACATAAGGTTTAACTAGTAGTAGTCTACATGCTTTTCCAAAGAAACACACCTAAGAACCAAAGAGCACTGAATGATTGAAAATAAAAATATGAAAAAATTAAAATACCAGGCATATGCTAGTCAATACAAAACTGGTGTAGCTGTATTAATAACTTTAAGGCAAAACTATTACTAGTGATAAGGAAATTAACTACATCATGATAAAAGGTTGTTGTTGTTTTTTTTTTTCTGTATGTGGGCCTCTCACTGTTGTGGCCTCTCCCGTTGCGGAGCACAGGCTCAGCGGCCATGGCTCACAAGTATGGCTTGCAGTGGGTAGGCTCTCAATAAAAATGTTGATAAACAAATGAATAAATAAGCTAGCTGCTCCGCGGCATGTGGGATCTTCCAGGACCGGGGCACGAACCTGTGTCCCCTCCATCAGCAGGCGGACTCTCAACCACTGCGCCACCAGGGAAGCCCACGATAAAAGGTTTTATTCAATATATGTAACAGCTAAACTTATATGGACCTATTAATATAGCTCCAAAATAGAACCACAAGGAAAAATTGACAAAATCATTGTCATAGAGGACAACTTTTAACATGTTTATCTCAGTAATAAATTAAGGAGACAAAAAATTAGTAAGGCTAAAGAAGAACTGACATCATAACTGCTAAGTTTGATGTAATAAACATATACAAATATAACTTCCAAACAAAGACTATATAGCTAACTTTGTGGGACGCAGCAAAAGGAGTATATAAAAAGGAGATTCGTAGTTGTAAACAGTTACATCAGAAAAATAAGAAAAGTTAAAAATAAATTAATGAACTGATCATCTGTCTTCAGTTAGAAAAGAAGAACATAAAGAAAAGTAGGGGCTTCCCTGGTGGGGCAGTGGTTGGGAGTCCACCTGCCGATGCAGGGGACACAGGTTCGTGCCCCGGTCTGGGATGATCCCACATGCCGCAGAGTGGCTGGGCCCGTGAGCCATGGCCGCTGAGCCTGCACGTCCGGAGCCTGTGCTCCGCAACGGGAGAGGCCACAACAGTGAGAGGCCCGCATACCGCAAAAAAAAAAAGAAAAAAAAGAAAAGTAGATAAAAGGAAATAATACAAATAAAAGCAGAATTTAATGAAACAGAAAACAAAGATATAGAAGAAAGGCTCAACAAAACAAAAGGTAGTTCTTTGTCATGACTAAAAAATGGACAGAGTCTGGCAAGACTAATCAATGAAAAAAGGAAAAGAGAGCCCAGAAATAAACCCACATACCTATGGTCAATTAATCTTCAACAAAAGAGGCAAGAAAATACAATGAAGAAAAGACAGTCTCTTCAGCAAGTGGTGTTGGGAAAGCTGGAGAGCCACATGTAAATCAATGAAGTTAGAACACACCCTCACACCATACACAAAAATAAACTTAAAATGGCTTAACGACTTAAATATAAGACATGACACCATAAAACTCTGAGAAGAGAATATATGCAAGACATTCTCTGACATAAATCGTACCAAGGCAACAGAAATAAAAGCAAATATAAACAAATAGGACCTAAACAAACTTAAAAGCTTTTGTACAGCAAAAGAAACCACAAACAAAACGAAAAGACAAACTATGGACTAGAAGAAAATATTTGCAAATGATGTGACTGACAAGGGCTTAATTTCCAAAATATACAACCAGCTCAAACAACTCAGTAACAAAAAAACAAACAACCCTATCAAAAAATGGGCAGAAGACCTAAATAGACATCTCTCCAAAGAAGATATATAGACGGCCAACAGGCACATGAAAAGATGCTCAACACTGCTAACTATTAAAGGTATGCAAATCAAAGCTACAATGAGGTACCACCTCACACTGGTCAGAATGGCAATCATTAAAAAGTCTACAAATAACAAATGCTGCAAAGAGTGTGGAGAAAAGGAAACCCTCTTATACTGTTGGTGGGGATGTAAACTGGTGCAGCCACTATGAAAACCAGTATGGAGGTCCCTCAAAAAACTAAAAATAGAGGTGCCATATGATCCTGCAATTCCACTCTTGGGCATATATCCAGACAAAACTATAATTTGAAAAGACACACGTACCCCCACTGTTCATTGCAGCACTATTTACAATTGTCAAGACATGGAACAATCTAAATGTCCATCAACAGAGGAATGGATAAAGAAGATGTGGTATATATATATACAATGGAATACTACTCAGCCATAAAAAAGAATGAAATAATGCCATTTGCAGTAACATGGATGGACCTACAGATTATCATAGTAAGTGAAGTAAGTCAGAAAGAGAAAGACAAATACAATATATATGGCACAAATGAACTTATCTACAAAACAGACTCACAGACATAGAGAACAGACTTTTGGTTGCCAAGGGCAGGGGGTGTGGGAGGCATGGACTGGAGTTTGGGATTAGCAGATGCAAACTATTATATATAGCATGGATAAACAAGGTCCTACTGTATAGCACAGGGAACTGTATTCAATATCCTGTGATAAACCATAATGACAAGAATATGAAACAGAACATATATATAACTGAATCACTTTGCTGTACAGTAGAAATTAACACATTGTAAATCAACTATACTTCAATACATTTTTTAAAAAATGAAAAAAAGCACACCAAATTACCAGGAATAAAAAGGGAGTCATAATTATAGGTGCTAAAGACATTCAAAAGACATGGCAATATTAAAAACTTCATCAATAAATCTGAGAAAAAGTAAAATGTACAAATTTATAGAAAAATTAAAATAACAAAAGTAATAAAATTGAATTAGTCATTAAGAAATCTTCCCATAATGAAAACACCAGGGCCAGATGGTTTCACAGGCAAGTTCTATTAAAATTCAAAGAACAAATAATTCCAATTTATGCAAACTCTTTTAGACCAAAGAAAGGAAATGTTACAAACCTAAGTCACTTCTGAACCTAGAATAGCTCTCTGCTTTCTTCAGAGAGACTATTTTACATAAAGAGCCATCCCGGTTTAGCAAGCAAATAAAATTAGCTTCTGATTTTGGATACTGAATATCCAAAATACTGATTCTGTTTTCTCAACGATGAAGCAAGTTCTTCAATGTACTCAGGGAAATGCATTTTAATCTAGAATTCAACAAGCCCTAGCATTCAAGTGTCGATATTTTTACATCTACAAGGTAGATACTTTTGGGGGGTTATTGCAAGGTCTCAAAACCTACCACACAGTCTTCTAAAATAATGACTCAAGTATATACAGCAGCAAAATTAATAATGTTAAAAAAAAAAGAGAGGACGATGTGGTATTCAAGAAATGACGAACAGGGAGAAACCAGAAAAATTAATTTGTATTCTTCCAATTTTTCTGTTTGAAATTACTTGCAAATAAAAACTTACAACCAGGACTTCCCTGGTGGTCCAGTGGCTAAGACGCTGCACTCCCAACGCAGGGGGCCCAGGTTCCATCCCTGGTCAGGGAACTAGATTCCACATGCCTCAACTAAAAGTTCACATGCCACAACTAAAGATCAAGCATGCCACAACAAAAAAACCGGCGTGCTACATTCAACTAAGACCAGGCACAGCCAAATTGAAAAAAAAAAAAGTTACAACCAAGTCTAAATAATAACTGGTGCATGATGTAAAAAATCACAAGTGATAGACTTTTTGAGACACTGAAAAGCAGAGAGATTTTGTCAGGGATACTTGGGCACCAACTGTGATTCCTTCCTGTGGGAACCTGTCCCCCCACCCCCATATTAATCTATACATTTAATAAAATTTAATTCTAGGTCCCTGTGGAATTTATTCTGAAACTTGACAAACTGATTTTTAAATTTATCTGGAAAAGAAAACATAAAACTGGCAAATATTTTGGTTAAAAAAGAGTATAATGATAAGAGTTGGTTTAAAAAAAAACAGTAAGAGTTGGTATAACAGTTGGTAGGTTGTATATCCAGCATTTATTTTCTCTTTTCCTAATAATATCCCAATTATCCTTATAGTTGCCACCTCATTATTATTATTTTAGCCATGCAACTTGGGGGAATGACTCTGGCTTCAAAGATGTATTTGGGTTAATGAAAGCTTTCCCTCCATTTAGAATCACCTACAGAGCTTTTAAAAAAATACAGGAGCTTGGGGCCCCTACTTCAGAGATTCTAATCAGTGTGGATTGTCACTCAGGCATTACTATTTTTAAACGCCACCCAAGTGATTCTAATGTACATGTAGGACTGAGAACTCATCTAAGCCAATCATGACAATCTCTCCCTTGCTAGTTTTGCCCACATTAACCCACTTAAGGCCAATGGAATGCAAGGAAAACTATGCTAGCATCCTCAGGGTAATGATGACTGGCTCTTGAGAGACGTCCTAAAAGACTGTCTCTGTATTTTGTCATGGACAGATGTGAGGCCTGCAGCCACCGCGTCACCAGCTGGAGAATGAAGCTGACAAACAAGTGAAAGGAGAGCTTCTGGGAAACAGAGCCAGAGCTGCTAAAACAGGTACTAAAAACTGCCCCCTAAACCTCCAGTTCCTTGAACTAATGTGTTTCTTTATTACATTAAGACAGTTTTAGCTGGGTTTTCTTCTTTTCAGCTGAAATTCCCACTACAGGCAAACATACCTAACAGATATCAAAATGCACTAAAATATTAAGGCAATTTAAAAGAATATGATATTGGTATAGAATATCAAATAGACCAGTAGAATATAGATTAAGGTCCAGAAACAGATACACCTACATACAGGTGGCTTTAGAAGCCCTCTTCTCTAATATACTAGCTATGAGTTCTTCTAATTTAGGTCTTTTTGAAATAGATGGAGTACTTCAAACCACTTAATACAAAATGAATTTTTGTATATATTTTCCCCCTAAACATTTACAGTGGTCTCACCAAGGCCTAATTCACAAGCAAGCAATTTTTTAAGTGACTTCTTTGTCTTTCCAAAGCAATCAACTTCGTTTTCACAAAAGTAATTTTCTTTCAGCACTATTTTTGTTAATTTATATAATATACAAGATTATAGTAAGAAGCACACCTGAACGATACAACACCTCTAATTCTTGGTAAGCAGATTCAATTTAATTGGTGAGAGCAGAAATATGTCAAGGGTATCAGGTTATATGTTTCATAATGGAAATAAAGGGGTTTAGTCAGTTAATTAGGCAAGTCAGCGAACTTCTACTATGTGTCTTCAAATATGCAAATATATGAGAATTTCATATATAGCAGGGGTGACATTTCAAATCACTGGAGAAGAACGAGTTATTCAATAATTGATACTAGGACTACTAACTATCTATTTGGGAAAAAACAGTGTCCTACCTCACACTATATACAAAAGTAAATTAGACAGACGACCTTGGCTTCCAGGAAGACAGAGCAGCTGTACTTTTCTCTATTTCTCCAGCTAAGTAGAACTAAAAACCCTGGATATTACATACGAAGCAAACAAAAGAAAACTCTGAAAGGTAAAGAGAAGGCAAATCAGCTAGGAAACTCAGGACCCAAGTAACAACATAGTGGTGAATCCCCTAGGTTTTCTTTTTTGCCTGGTACATCCTAGACTTGAAGATGAAGATTGGCAAGCTAAACACACCAACAGGCACAGAAGAAACAACAAAACCCAGTGCTCTCCAGACAGTGGATCAAACAAGGGACAGCTTCACAATACAGAAAACTTTTAGACGATAAAAACTCTACCCCAGTCAAACACTGCAGAAAAAACGGGCCCCACCCATACCAGCAAAGACCAAGACGGAAATCTAGATTTTCTACCCTTGTGAGGCTATAACGGGGCACATGAAGGACAGCAAAATATACATGCTTTTCAAGTGCCCCTGAACAAATACCAAGACAGACCACATCCTGGGCCATAAAATAAACCTCAACAAATTTAAAATAACTGAAATTATAAAGTGTATTCTCTGACTACAACAGGATCAAACTAGAAATCAATAATAGAAAGATAACAGAAAAACCTCCAAATATTTGGAACATACTTCTAAATAATCCATGGGTCAAAGAAGTCTCAAGGGAAGTTCATTTACACTGAAGTGAAAATGAAAATAAAATCTATCCAAATTTGTGTGACACAAGGTCAACCTGCAAAAAGCAACTGTATTTCTATATACTAGAAATGAACACATGGACACCAAAATTAAAAGCAATACCATTTATAATAAAAGGAAAAAAATGAAAGAAGTGCTAACCTAACAAAATATCAAGATGACTATATGTTGAAAACTACAAATGCAGATGAAAGAAATCAAAGAAGATCTAAATAAAAGTGTTTATGGAATGGAAGATTCAACACAGTAAAGGTGTCAATTTTTTCCAAACTGATATACAGGTGATGTAATTCTTATTAAAATCCCAGCAAAAACTTTTGTATATATAGAATTATTATTCTGTAATTTTTATGGAAAGGCAAAATAACTAGAATAGCAAAAACAATTTTTAAAAGTTAGAATAAAGTGGGGAAATACTTACTATGTAGCTATAGTAAGCCAAGACTTACTGTATTTGCAAAGGGATAGACACATATTATCAATGGATCAGGACAGAAAACCCAGAAATAGAGCCACACAAATATGCCCAACTGAATTCTGACAAAGGTGCAAAAAATAATTCAATGGAAGAAAAACAGCTTTCTCAACAAATGTTGCAAGAGCTAATGGACACCAAAATAGGCAAACAAAAAAAATATACATTAACCTAAACTCACACCTTATACACAACTAACTCAAACTGGATGACAATCTTAAATATAAAACTTGAAACTTTTAGAATAATATATGGAATAAAATCTTCAGACTACAGAGCTAGGCAAAGAGTTCTTAAACTTGACACTGAAAGTAAGATCCAAAAAGGAAAAACTCAACAGTAGAAAAACAACTCCAATTAGAAAACAAGCAAAAGACATAAAGAGACATTAACTGAAGAAGATGTATAGATGGGAAACATGCACATGAAAAGATGCTCATCATCATTAGCTACTGAGAAAATGCAAATTAAAACCACACTGAGACATCACAACACACCTATCAGAATGGCTAAAACAGAAGAGTATCAATACCAAATATTGACAAGGATATGTCGAAACTGAATCACCCGTACTTTACTGATGAGAATTTTAAATGGTACAGACCCCTGGAAAACAGTTTGGCAGTTTCTTGTAAAACTAAACATGCAACCACCATACAAGTGAGCAGTTGTATTCTTGGGCTTTTATCCCAGAGACATGAAAATTTATATTCATGCAAAAACTTTTACATGAATGTTTACAGCAACTTTATCTCTGAACTCAAAAAATGTAAACCACCCAGATGTCCTTCAACAGGCAAATGGTTAAACAAACTGTGGTATATCCATACCATGGAATACTACTTAGCAATAAAAAGGAAAAAATTATCAATACATGGAATAATCTGGATGTATCCCCAGGGAATTATGCTGAATTGGGGGTCGGGGGAGCCAATCCCAAAGGTTACACACTATATAATTCCATTTATCTGACATTCTTGAAATGATAAAATTATAGAAATGGTGAGCAGATTAATGGCTTCCTGGGGTTATGGACAGGGTGGGAGTGGGAAAGAAATGCGTGGTTATAAAAGGGAAGCAAGAGGAATTCTTGGTAATGGAAGTGTTCTGTATCTTGACTATCAACATTAATACCCTGTTTGTTATACTGTACTACACTCCTGCCCTATGTTACCATAGTACTTCATCATTATACAAGTATCACAGTTTCCTCAACTATACCTTACTGATGGACAATGGGTTGTTTCCGTCTTCTGGTATTAAACAGTGCTGCAATGAACAGTCTCATATACATGTCACTTTGTTTTCCTGCTTTCTGTGCCTCTGGGTTCGAGTCATAGAAGAATGCTGAGATGAAGCTTAAGGTTTATATAATTTTGTGAATACTGCCAAATTTCCTATCTGTTGGCTCTTTATCTTTTTATATTCTCAACAATATATGACAGTGATTATTTCCTCACAGCCTTGAGCCTTGGCAAGAAACTATGTTGTCAATATTTTGGATTTTTGCCAACTGGATAGATAAGAAATGCTGCTTCAGAGCAGCTTTTATTTGTGTTTCTCTATTACAGTGAGATTGAGCACCTTTCCCAAAATTTAAAGGACATTTGCATTTGTTTTTCTGTGTGGACTACTTGTTCCTATCTTTTGACCATTTTCCTATGGTGTGGCTTCTTTCAGTTTTTAGAAGCTCTTTGTATAGTAGGAATATACCCTTTGTCTTTGGTATAAATTTTTCCATTTTGTCATTATCTTTTTAATTTGGTACTTTTTGAGAAGAAAATTTTTGAAGAACAGCTCAAAACTGTAAATGCACATTTCTTTGAACCAGCAATCTACATACTATGGGCAAAAATGATTCAAGTACCCAAAGTCATTTATGTAAAAATGTTTGCTGTAGCACTGCTTATGTGAAAAATCAGGAGTGAAACGTACACCAAGAGTGCCTAAATTACAAATACTGGTATGGTAAAATGTCCAAGAAATATTAAGCAAAAAATGCAAATTCAAAACAATATGCTTATTATGATTGTATTTTGAAAACATCCTACTACATATACTTGTATATGCATTAAAAAGTTCAGGGAGAGGGCCTCCCTGGTGGCGCAGTGGTTGAGAGTCCGCCTGCCGATGCAGGGGATACGGGTTCGTGCCCCGGTCTGGGAGGATCCCATATGCCGCGGAGCGGCTGGGCCCGTGAGCCATGGCCGCTGGGCCTGCGCGTCCGGAGCCTGTGCTCCGCAACGGGAGAGGCCACAACAGTGAGAGGCCCGCATACCGCAAAAAGAAAAAAAAAAAAAAAAAAAAAAAAAAGTTCAGGGAGGATACACATCCAATTGCACAGTGTAGCCTCAGTGAGTGGTAAGACTGGTAAGACCGTCATTCCCTACTCCATAGATATGTGTGGTTTGAATATTTTTCAATAGGTACGTATTACTTGGTTTTTTAAAATGACTATAAAAAGAGAAAAACAACTGAAAGCTAGCTAATAGGAACTGGCATCCAGAACACAAAGTATGGGTGAGGAAACATGGGGCATGTAAGCGAAAAAAAGAAATGTAAGAGTAGTAAGTTGTTACAGAACTAAATCTGCTTTACAGTAGAATTACACAGAATTTAAACAATTGGAATCTAAAACAAAAACAAAAAACAAACAAAAAAAACCCCACTTATAATTCAGCTTTCCTTTGATGACCATTTCCTCAGTTAAGTACCAGATAAAAGAGCTAACCTTAGAGTTCAGATAATAGGGAAAACTATGCATCTTTAAAAACAAGTAACAAAGTAAAATAACATGTTAACACTACAAGAGGGACAGCAATTGAGGCCAACTGAGAAAACAAAGTAAATGCTCCCCATATCATGCTTACCCTGGAACAGATGCTCAGAGTAGAATTACGGGTAGTAACATTTGCACTATTTTAATAGCCATTTCTCTCTTGCTCTCTTTTGGTTAGAGACTAAAACCTTAGTTCAAAAAACAGAAATTAAATATGAAGTGACTTCATTGCACTTTGATTCAGCTCAGAGGCCTGGCTGTAAAGGTTGTCAATTAATACTCCATACTCTCCTACAAAAGCTTCAGCTCCATGTTTGCAACTACACTAACAATATTTGCACTGGGATGCTCTTGGCCCCACTCTTCTTCCAGGAATTGGATTCCTATCCTTTTGTCTCTCTGTCCTTGTACCTAGCACCTGAACCCAGGAGCCTCATCAACCAGTGTCCATTTCCTCCCTGACATCAAGTGTTGGATTTCCTTTATAAAATCTGAACTACCTATTTTGATCCTCACTGACTACCTGCCCTCCTCTGATACTATGAACATCATGGACCTTGGACTTGACATCAGTCCCACTTTAGAGTACTCACATCCTGCTTGCCTTTTTCTCCTGGGCTTATTTCCTGATCTGTTTTTCAAATTCACTTCCAATCTCATTCCCAAACTGGACCTACACACAGTTGCTGATCATACTTCTGGCCTTTTCTGATCTGGTTACCACAAGAACAGAACCAAGCTGGAATTAAAGAACTCAATCATTTCAACATGTCCCTAAAGACAGACAACATGAAATTTACTGTTCTAGGGATCTTCATAAATTACACCATTCTTTCTTATTGGAAAGGGATCAACAGACTAAGTTGGAGAACACCTACTGGCTTAAGATGAGAGGTATTTACACTGTCACAAAGGCTGAGAGTTGCTAAAAATATGTAACTTTATACCAAGGAACGTTTACTAAATGTCTGTAATTCAGGTATAGCCTAGCATTTCTCTCACAACACTCATTTAAAGCATTATCCTCACTTTACAAGTATAATACAGATACTAAGAAGTTAAATGGCTCTTCAACCTTGGAAAATAAGTGGTTGAAACTGGGAGTCAAATGCATGTTCTTTTCACTCCCCCCAGAGTTCATATATTTTTTATTACTGCTGACTATTAAGGAACAGAAGAGGAATACACAAGTTATACATACATGGAAACCAATTACCTAGTAAATCAGCAATTCTCAAACTATTTGGTTTCAAAACCCCTTTACATACTTAAAAACTGAAGAGCTTTTCTGTTTAGGTTGGGTCTATCTACACTTACCACATTAGGAATTAAAAGTGAGAAAATGTTAGGATATTTTCAATTCAATTAAATATAATCACATTTAATCCAATACATTTTAACATTATTTTTATGAAAATTATATTTTCTAAAACAAAACATTAATGAAAAGAATAGAATTATTTTACACTATTGCAAATCTTTTTAATGTCTGACTTAATAGAAGAGAGGTGGATTCGCATATCTGTGTCTGCATTTAATATATTACAACATCATTTTGGCTGAAAAGAAAACCTGGTCTCACACAAATCTATGGTTGGAAAAGGGGAAGAGTATTTTAAGAGTCTTTTCAGATAACTGTGGATTCTTTTTTAGTACTACACCAAAACTTGACAAGCGGTAGAGTTTCTTAAATACTAGTTTCTAATGTGGAATCTAAAACTTTATCAATGAACTTTTCCATACTGTTTTAAATATTAAAACTCATTGGCCTAAGTATTTTTTTTTGTTTATCCACTCACCTTCTGTTTTTATTTATTTTTTATAAATTTATTTATTTACTTATCTATTTTCAGCTGCGTTGGGTCTTCATTGCTGCATGCAGGCTTTCTCTAGTTGCAGTGCGCAGGCTCCTCATTGCGGTGGCCTCTCTTGTTGCAGAGCACAGGCTCTAGGCAAGCAGGCTTCAGTAGTTGTGGCATGCGGGCTCAGCAGTTGTGGCTCATGGGCTCTAGAGCGCAGGCTCAGTAATTGTGGCACACAGGCTAAGTTGCTCCATGGCATGTGGGATCTTCCCAGACCAAGGCTTAAACCCCTGTCCCCTGAATTGGCAGGTGGATTCTTTTTCGTTTGTTTGTTTTTTCCGGTATGCGGGCCTCTCACTGCTGTGGCCTCTCCCGCTGCGGAGCACAGGCTCTGGACGCGCAGGCCCAGCGGCCATGGCTCACGGGCCCAGCCGCTCCGCAGCATGTGGGATACTCCCGGACCGGGGCACGAACCCGCGTCCCCTGCATCGGCAGGCGGACTCCCAACCACTGTGCCACCAGGGAAGCCCGGCAGGTGGATTCTTAACCACTGCACCACCAGGGAACTCCTGGTCTAAGTATTTTAAATTCCAGGAATGATGAGCGTAAGCCTGCTGCAAACTGTCTCTCCAACTGATTACAAATAAAATCTCCAGAAAAAAAATGCAAAGCATCAGCTACCTAAGGACCCTGAAAAGTATACAATAGGTAGATTGGAGAGGGAAATCAGCTTGAAAACAGACCAATACATAAATATCCTGCTGAATACACTAATTTCCTTTGAAATTTGAGCAAACAATAAATTTCCTTTTGGTCACCCTACCACACACACACTTTATTTCCTAGCAATGACCCAAAGCCAAGAAGAATGGGAAATTGTGCGGAAGGTGCAGTAAGGAAGAACCTCATTTGGAAGAGAAGTTTATTTGGCCAAAAGACAGGGGGAAAAGGCTCTTGAAAGCCAGAGTGGGTGGGCTAAGTCCCTGAGGTGTTGTCCTCCTCTTCCCCCTCTCCCAGCCCTGTCCCAAGGCCAGCCTCCGTGCAGATCTGCACTGCTGCCGCAGCGATGGAGACAGCACAGACGTGAAGACCCCAAGAGGGGACTTCCCTGATGGTCCAAGGGTTAAGACTCCAACTTCCAATGTAGGGGACGCAGGTTTGATCCCTGGATGGGGAACTAGGATCCCACATGCCGCGCGGTGCGGCCAAAAAAATAATAATAATTAAAAAAAAAAAAAAAAAGACCCCAAGAGGACACCTATGCTTTCTCTATAGCCTCATCACCCTTTAGTCAGGCACAGTCAGGCCCAGAACGGAGCAACAACATGCGAGACTGAAACTCTAATAAGAGAACCCAATTTTTCTGGCCAAAGGAAGCAAGGGGTCACTGGGAGCTGGAGAATACTGGAAAACTCCCATGAAAGAAGAGCAGAAGAACGTAATCTATGACAAAGACTCTCTCCTTGACCAAACTCTAGCCAGGCTCCTCTGAACCCTCTTCTTAACTAGGCCTCAATCCTGACCTATAAAAACTGCAGACTCTCAGCATAAATGACTTGTCATAAATGATTACTCACACTAACAGACTTGAACAAACACTAGGATAGTTTCTAATAGCTTAAGGCTCTATCCCTAAGATAACCCCTCCAGCCCCCTTAAATTCCTGCCTGAGAAAGCTCAATGCTGCCAGAAGTTACTGTTTGTTCCAGCTAAATCTTGGTGATAGACAGATAGGCCCCTGAACTCCCTCTCAGAGCAGTTACTTCAGAAAGCTTGCAATTTATAAATACTTCCTCTGCTCCCTTGAGGTATAGACTGTCTACCACCTAAAACTGTCTTCTCAAGGACCCAAGAGCCATCCGTTTAAAATGCAAACATTCGAGATAACTCTCACTCTTGTTCCCAGGCCCTGTAGGAAGATAAGGGCCCAACTTTGGTGGGCACCTTGCTCTAAATTGCTCCACTGCCTCTGTTATAAAGAGAAATTTATTTCTCCTCTGGATAAGTACCAATTACAAACCCTGTTGCCCTAGCCGTATTCATCAGTCCCCTTCAACACGGCTCTGTGCCTTTCCCTTAGCACACTCCAACTTCTTAAAAGTCTGCTGCCTTTTGTTTTGGCAAAGTTGAATTCAGTTCACGCAGGACTCTCTTCCCTATCGTAGTATTTATTGCATAAAATCTATCCTTACCACTTCAATTAGTATCGAGCTTGTGAATCTTTTATACCTATAATTCTAGTTATGAACCAACTTAAGTACTAAACTCCCCTCCCCCAAGTTGGACATGCATGGAATTTCCGAAGAAGCATGACAAAGGCACTGAGAACTGAAATAGAAAATAAACACCGCCCAAGCGCAGACCATCCCTGACTGGTGCATACAGCAAACAGACTCAAATAGTACAGCAAAGGTTTAGAAAATGAAACTGATATTGGAACTACTGCCCATAAAAACCAAGTAAAAACTGGTTTGAATCTAATCAGATTGATGCCTACTAAAACAACAGCAAATTCTCCAAAGGATTTTAACAGGATCCCAATTCTCACACCTTAATACTAGAAATGTCCAGTATATAACTCAAACTTACCCAACATACCAAGAAGTAGGAAAATCTGGGCAAGAATTGGAAGAAAAAAACAACCAACAGATAGATGCGAACCGATAAATAACCCAGATATTGGAATTATCAAAAATCTTAAAGTGGCTAATATAACCATGCTCCATGAGGTAAAGATGAACACTCTTAAACAAATGGAAAGATAAACCTCATCTGAGAAGGAGAAGCTATTTAAATAGGATCAAATGGAAACTTTAGAGCTGAAAATCATAATATTTGAAATAAAAACTTCACTGGAGAGGCTAAATAGCAGAATCAAGACGGCAGATGTATTAATTTTCTATGGCTGCTCTAACAAATTACCACAAACTGGGTGGTTTAAAATAAGAGAAATTTATTGTCAGAGATCTGAAGGTCTCAATCAAGGATACAATCAAGAAGTCTGAAATCAAGGTGTTGACAGGGCTGTACTACCTCTGAAGGCTCTAGGGAACAACCTGTACTTTGCCCCTTCCAGCTTTTGGTGGCTGTCAGCACTCCTTGTGACTGCATCACTCTAACTCTGCCCCTGTGTTTACACTACCTCCCCCTCTTCTGTCTAGCAAATCTCCCTCTGCCTCACTCTTATAAGGATACTTGCCATTGGAATTAGAGCTTACCAGATAATCTAGGAATTTATCCTCCTCTCAAAATCCTCAAATTAATTAATCACACCTTTTGTCACATAAGGTAATATTCACAAATTGCAGGTATTAGGAAATGGACATATCTTTTTAAAGTGTGCCATTCAACAAACTACAACAGAGGAAACACTGTGTAAACCTGAAGACAGATCAATAAAAATTATCCAATCTGAAGAACAGAGAGGGGAAAATATTTTTGAAAAAGAAAGAACAGGGCTTCAGGGACAATATCAAAAGAGCTACTATTCATGTCTTTGGAATCCCTAAAGAAAAGATACCGGTGCAGAAAAAATACTTGGAAGAAACAGTGGTTGAAACTTTCCAAAAGTTTGCATAAGGCATAAATTTACAGATTCAAGAAACTAAGCAAACCCCAAATAGGATAAATTCAAATCATGTCCAAGCACATCATAATCTAACTGCTAAAAAACATAAGTAAAAGAAAAATCTTGAAAGCAGCCAGAGAAAAACAACATATTACATACAGGCCAGTGGTTCTCAACTGGGGGTTATTTCACATCCACAGGGATATGTGACAATGTCTGGAGTCATTTTTTATTGTCACTGCTGGGGAGGAGGGAGGTGCTAATGGGGATACTGCTAAACATCCTATAATGAATAGGATAGGCCTCAACAACAAAAAATTATCCAGTCCAAAGTGCTAAGGCTGAAAAATCCTGATACGGGGGCAATCTGAACGACAGGACTTTTCATTAGAAACCATGAACCATATCTTTAAAATGTTGGAAGAAAACAACTGACAACCCAGAATTCTATATTCAGTGAAAATATCCTTCAGGAATGAAATGAAATAAAGATATTATCAGATGAATCAAAACTAAGTCACTTTGTTGCCAACAGGCTGGCTCTAATAGAAATGTAAAGGAAGTTTTAAGGCTAAAAGAAAAATGGTATCAGAGGGAAACTTGAAACTTCAGGAATGAAGGAGGAGCAACAAAAATGGGAAATATCTGGGTAAATATAAGATTAATTTTCATCTCTTAAGTTCTTTAAAATATACATAGCTCTTGAAACAGAATATTATTATATTTTCATGGGGGGCTTTCAACCTATATGTATAATTCATATGACAATTATCATATAAGTGGGGAGGGCAATGGGACCTATATACAGTTGTAAGACTTTACGTTCTATTTGAGGTGGTAAAATATAAACTCTAGATATACTAGGAAAATTAAGTATATATAGTATATAGTATATTATAATCTTTAGAGCAATTACTAAAATGAAGGACAAAGAGATACAGCCGTGAAAACCAATATATACATTAAAATGGATACTAAAAGAACACTCAATCGAAAAGAAGGAAAAGGGAAAACAGGAACAAAAGAAACAAAGAGTAACAAATAATAAAACTCAAACATATCAATAATTACATAAAGTAAATGACCTAAACATACTAACTGGGCTTCCCTGGTGGCGCAGTGGTTGAGAGTCCGCCTGCCGATGCAGGAGACACGGGTTCGTGCCCCAGTCCGGAAGATCCCACATGCCGCGGAGCGGCTGGGCCCGTGAGCCATGGCCGCTGAGCCTGTGTGTCCGGAGCCTGGGCTCCACAATGGGAGAGGCCACAACAGTGAGAGGCCTGCATACCGGAAAAAAAAAAAAAAAAACTAATTAAAAGATATACTATCAGGCTTCCCTGGTGGCGCAGTGGTTGAGAGTCCGCCTGCCGATGCAGGGGACATGGGTTCATGCCCCGGTCTGGGAAGATCCCACGTGCCGCGGAGAGGCTGGGCCTGTGGGCCATGGCTGCTGGGCCTGCACGTCCGGAGCCTGGAGAGGCCACAACAGTGAGAGGCCACAACAGTGAGAGGCCTGCGTGCCGCAGAAAAAAGAAAAAAAAAGATACTATCAAGGGACTTCCCTGGCAGTGCAATGGTTAAGAATCCGCCTGCCAATGCAGGGGACACGGGTTCGAGCCCTGGTCTGGGAAGATCTCACATGCCGCGGAGCAGCTAAGCCTGTGCACCACAACTACTGAGCCTGCGCTACAGAGCCCACAAGCCACAACTACTGAGCCCACATGCCGACTACTGAAGCCCACCCCTAGAGCCCATGCTCCACAACAAGAGAAGCCACCACAATGAGAACCCAACGCCCCGCAACAAAGAGTAGCCCTTGCTCACCACTAGAGAAAGCGCGCACACAGTGAAGACCCAACACAGCCTAAAATAAATGAATAAATAAATAATTTTTAAAAACATAAGACTATCAGATTAAATTAACAAATAAGACCCAACTGTTATCAAAAACCCATTTTAAATATAATACTATATAGATTAAAAGTAAAAGGATCATGCACACACTAGTCAAAAGAAAGCTGGAGTGGCTATATTAGTATCTGAGAGAGTATATTTCAGAACAAGGAAAATTACCAGGTATAAAGGCCTGAGTTAATGAGAAAAAGGTAAATTCATCAAGACAACCCAACAATCCTAAATATGTATGTAATCAACAAGAGTTCCAAACTACATGAAGCAAAAACTACTAGAACTGAAATAAGTAAAGAAATCCACAATTATTCTGAACTGTAACCACTCTCAGTAATACATAGAACAAGTAGACAGAAAAGCAGGAAAGATACAGAAGATCTAAACATCAGCCAACTGAATCTAATTGAACATTAGATTGAAGCAACATATGTACACATCTTTGCTAGTACACACAGAATATTCACCAAGATAGACCATATTCTGGACCATAAAACCAACCTTAATAAATGTAAAAGAACTGAAATTACACAGCATATGTTCTCTGACCATGAAGATTTAAACTAGATGCCAATAACAGAAAAAAAACTGGAAAATCTCTATAAATATTTGGAAATTAAACAACACACTTCTAAACAATTCATGTGCCAAAGAGTCTTCTCAAGGGAAATTTGAAAATATTTTGAACTGAATGAAAACACAAAATATGAAAATTTGCTGGATGAAGCTAAAGCACTGCTTAGAAGGAAATCTGTAGCATTAAAATGCTACTAACAAAATGTTAGAAAAGAAAAGAGATCTCAAATCAATAATGTGAGCGTCCACCTTAAGAAACTAGAAAAGGAAGAGCACATTAAACCCAAAGGAAACAGAAGGACTTAATAAAGATCAGAAATCAATGAGATTGAAACAGAACATAAAAGAAAAATTACTGAAACCAAAAGGATGTTTTTTTCCCTAAATATACATATATTTAATATTTATTTACTTATTGGGCTGTGCCGGGTCTTAGTTGCAGCACGCCAGATCTTTTAGTTGTGGCATGCAG
The DNA here is from genome assembly GCF_964165515.1 of Mesoplodon bidens. Classification (NCBI taxonomy): domain Eukaryota; kingdom Metazoa; phylum Chordata; class Mammalia; order Artiodactyla; family Ziphiidae; genus Mesoplodon; species Mesoplodon bidens. Next base: position 142,416,812 of record NC_138161.1, read on the forward strand.
AAACTTCAGCTGCAGAGTGCAAACTCTTACTTGCAGCATGTGGGATCTAGTTCCCTGACCAGGGATCGAACCCAGGCCCCCCTGCATTGGGAGCATGGAGCCTCAACCACTGGACCACCAGGGAAGTCCCCAAAAGGATGTTCTTTGAAAAGATCAAGAAAATTGATAACTCTCTAGTAAGAATGACCAAGGAGACAAATTGTTCGTGTCTTAGTGTTCAGTGGAAGGTAAAACTTTTGAAGATGAAATTGGACTATTTGCTTGAAGCTATTTCTAAACAAAGTGCAGAAGGTGAAGTTTAGCTTCTCTTGAATGCTTATACTAAAACACAAGTAGAGAAATAAAGATGGAATTGTTAATCAAGAGGGAAGCAGAAATTTAAATATTAAGTTGGAAAATTCTCTGCCTACCATATTTTAAAAAATGAGAGGAGCTTTAAGATGGTGGAAGAGTAAGACGTAGAGATCACCTTCCTCCCCACAAATACATAAGAAATACATCTACATGTGGAACAACTCCTACAGAACACCTACTGAATGCTGGCAGAAGACCTCAGACCTCCCCAAAGGCAAGAAACTCCCCCCATACCTGGGTAGGGTAAAAGAAAAAAAAAAAAAAAAAACAGACAAAGAATAGGGATGGGACCTGCACCAGTGGGAGGGAGCCGTGGAGGAGGAAAGGTTTCCACACACTAGGAAGCCCCTTCGTGGGCGGAGACTGTGGGGGGCGGAAGGGGGAGCTTCGGAGCCACGGAGGAGAGCACAGCAACCGGGCAAAGCGTAGAGATCCCCGCACAGAGGATCGGTGCCGACCAGCACTCACCACCCCGAGATGCGTGTCTGCTCACCGGCCAGGACGGGCAGGGGTTGGCAGCTGAGGCTCGGGCTTCCATCGGATCCCAGGCAGAGGACTGGGGTTGGCTATGTGAACACAGCCTGAAGGGGCTAGTGCGCCACGGCTGGCCGGGAGGGAGTCCGGGAAAAAGTCTGGAGCTGCTGAAGAGGCAAGAGACTTTTTCTTGCCTCTTTGCTTCCTGGTGCTAGAGGAGAGGGGATTAAGAGCGCCGCTTAAAGGAGCTCCAGAGATGGGCGTGGACCCCCAGAGACGGGCATGAGATGCTAAGGCTGCTGCTGCCACCACCAAGAAGCCTGTGTGCAAGCACAGGTCACTCTCCACACCTCCCCTCCCGGGAGCCTGTGCAGCCCGCCACTGCCAGGGTCCTGTGAGGCACAGACAACTTCCCCGGGAGAACAAACGGCATGCCTCAGGCTGGTGCAATGTCCCGCCAGCCTCTGCCTCCCAGCCTCGCCCCACCTCCGTGCCCCTCCCTCCCCCGCGGCCTGAGGGAGCCAGAGCCCCCGAATCAGCTGCTCCTTTAAACCCGTCCTGTCTGGGCAAAGAACAGACGCCCTCAGGAGACCTACGCGCAGAGGTGGGGCCAAATCCAAAGCTGAACCCCGAGAGCTGTGTGAACAAAGAAGAGAAAGGGGAATCTCTCCCAGCAGCCTCAGAAGCAGCGGATTAAAGCTCCACAATCAACTTGATGTACCCTGCATCTGTGGAATACCTGAATAGACAACAAATCATCCCAAACTGAGGAAGTGAACTTTGGGAGCAACGATATATTTTTTTTCTCCCTTTTTCTCTTTGTGAGTGTGTATGTGTATGCTTCTGTGTGTGATCTGTCTGTATAGATTTGCCTTTACCATTTGTCCTAGGGTTCTGTCTGCCCTTTTTTTTTTATTACTTAAAAAAATTTTTTTCTTAATAATTATATTTTATTTTAATAACTTTATTTTATTTTACTTTATTTAATCTTCTTTCTTTCTTTCTTTTCTCCCTTTTATTCTGAGCCGTGTGGAGGACAGGTTCTTAGTGCTCCAGCCAAGCATCAGGGCTGTGCCACTGAGGTGGGAGAGCCAAGTTCAGGACACTGGTCCACAAGAGACCTCCCAGCTCCACGTAATATCAAACAGTGAAAATCTCCCAGACATCTCCATCTCAACGCCAAGACCCAGCTCCACTCAATGACCAGCAAGCTACAGTGCAGGACACCCTATGCCAAACAACTAGCAAGACAGGAACACAATCCCATCCATTAGCACAGAGTCTGCCTAAAATCATAAGTCCACAGACACCCCAAAACACACCACCAGACATGGACCTGCCCACCAGAAAGACAAGATCCAGCCTCATCCACCAGAACACAGGCACTAGTCCCCTCCACCAGGAAGCCTACACAACCCACTGAACCAACCTTAGCCACTGGGGACAGACACCAAAAACAACTGGAACTACGAACCTGCAGCCTGCAGAAAGGAGACACCAAACACAGTAACATAAGCAAAATGAGAAGACAGAAAAACACACAGCAGGAGAAGGAGCAAGGGAAAAAGCTACCAGACCTAACAAATGAAGAGGAAATAGGCAGTCTACCTGAAAAAGAATTCAGAATAATGATAGTAAAGATGATGTAAAATCTTGGAAACAGAATGGAGAAAATACAAGAAACGTTTAACAAGGACCTAGAAGAACTAAAGAGCAAACAAACAATGATGAACAATGCAATAAATGAAATTAAAAATTCTCTAGAGGGAATCAATAGCAGAATAACTGAGGCAGAAGAAAGGATAAGTGACCTGGAAGATAAAATAGTGGAAATAACTGTTGCAGAGCAGAATAAAGAAAAAAGAATGGAAAGAATTGAGGACAGTCTCAGAGACCCCAGGGACAACATTAAACCCACCAACATTCGAATTATAGGGGTCCCAGAAGAAGAGAAAAAGAAAGGGATTGAGAAAATATCTGAAGAGATTGTAGTTGAAAACTTCCCTAATATGAGAAAGGAAACAGTTAATCAAGTCCAGGAAGCACACAGACTCCCATACAGGATAAATCCAAGGAGAAACACGCCAAGACACATATTAATCAAACTGTCAAAAATTAAATACAAAGAAGAAATATTAAAAGCAGCAAGGGAAAAACAACAAGTATCACATAAGTGAATCCACATAAGGTTAACAGCTGATCTTTAAGCAGAAACTCTGCAAAGCCAGAAGGGAGTGCGGGACATATTTAAAGTGATGAAAGAAAAAAACCTACAACCAAGATTACTCTTACCCAGCAAGGATCTCATTCAGATTTCATGGAGAAATTAAAAGCTTTACAGACAAGCAAAAGCTAAGAGAATTCAGCACCACCAAACCAGCTTTACAACAAATGCTAACAGAACTTCTCTAGGCAGGAAACACAAGAGAAGGGAAAGACATACAATAATAAACCCAAAACAATTAATAAAATGGTAATAGTAACATACATACAGATAATTACCTTAAATGGATTAAATGCTCCAACCAAAAGACATAGACCGGCTGAATGGATACAAAAACAAGACCCGTATATATGCTGTCTACAAGACACCCACTTCAGACCTAGGGACACATACAGACTGAAAGTGAGGGGATGGAAAAAGATATTCCATGCAAATGTAAATCAAAAGAAAGATGGAGTAGCAAAATAGATTTTAAAACAAACACTATTACAAGAGACAAAGAAGGACACTACACAATGATCAAGGGATCAATCCAAGAAGAAGATGTAACAATTGTAAATATTTATGGACCCAACATAGGAGCACCTCAATACATAAGGCAAATACTAACAGTCATAAAAGGGGAAATCGACAGTAACACAATCATAGTAGGGGACTTTAACACCCCACGTTCACCAATGGACAGATCATCCAAAATGAAAATAAATAAGGAAACAGAAGCTTTAAATGATACATTAAACAAGATGGACTTAATTGATATTTATAGGACATTCCATCCAAAAACAACAGAATATACTTTCTTCTCAAGTGCTCATGGAACATTCTCCAGGATAGATCATATCTTGGGTCACAAATCAATCAAGCCTTGGTAAATTTAAGAAAACTGAAATCGTACCAAGTATCTTTTCTGACCACAACCGATGAGGCTAGATATCAATTATAGGAAAAACTCTGTAAGAAATACAAATACATGGAGGCTAAACAACACACTACTTAATAACCAAGAGATCACTGAAGAAATCAAAGAGGAAATCAAATACCTAGAAACAAATGAGAATGAAAACACAATGACCCCAAACCTATGAGATGCAGCAAAAGCAGTTCTAAGAGGGAAGTTTATAGCTATACAATCCTACCTTAAAAAACAAGAAACACCTCAAATAAACAACCTAACCTTACACCTAAAGCAGTTAGGAAAAGAAGAACAAAAAAACCCCAAAGTTAGCAAAAGGAAAGAAATCATAAAGATCAGATCAGAAATAAATGAAAAAGAAATGAAGGAAACGATAGCAAAGATCAATAAAACTAAAAGCTGGTTCTTTGAGAAGATAAACAAAATTGATACACCATTAGCCAGACTTATTAAGGAAAAAAGGGAAAAGACTCAAATCAATAGAATTAGAAATGAAAGAGGAGAAATAACAACTGACATTGCAGAAATACAAAGGATCATGAGAGATTATTACAAGCAACTCTATGCCAATAAAATGGACAACCTGAAAGAAATGGACAAATTCTTAGAAATGCATAACATTCCGAGACTGAACCAGGAAGAAATAGAAAATATGAACAGACCAATCAAAAGCACTGAAATGGAAACTGTGATTAAAAATCTTCCAACAAACAAAAGCCCAGGACCAGATGGATTCACAGCCAAATTCTATCAAACACTTAGGGAAGAGGTAACACCTATCCTTCTCAAACTCTTCCAAAATACAGCAGAGGGAGAAACACTCCCAAACTCATTCTATGAGGCCACCATCACTCTTGATACCAAAACCAGACAAAAATGTCACAAAGAAAGAAAACTACAGGCCAATATCACTGATGAACATAGATGCAAAAGTCCTCAACAAAATACTAGCAAACAGAATCCAACAGCACATTAAAAGGATCATACACCATGATTAAGTGGGGCTTATCCCAGGAAGGCAAGGATTCTTCAATATATGCAAATCAATCAACGTGATACACCATATTAACAAATTGAAGGAGAAAAACCATATGATCATCTCAACAGATGCAGAGAAAGCTTTCGACAAAATTCAACACCCATTTATGATAAAAATCTGGCAGAAAGCAGGCACAGAGAAAACTTTCCTCAACATGATAAAGGCCATATATGACAAACCCACAGCCAACATCGTCCTCAATGGTGAAAAACTGAAACCATTTCCACTAAGATCAGGAACAAGACAAAGTTGCCCACTCTCACCACTATTATTCAACATAGTTTTGGAAGTTTTAGCCACAGCAGAGAAGAAAAAGAAATGAAAGGAATCCAATTCAGAAAAGAAGAAGTAAAGCTGTCACTGTTTGCAGATGACATGATACTATACATAGAGAATCTTAAACATGCTACCAGAAAACTACTAGAGCTAATCAATGAATTTGGTAAAGTAGCAGGACACAAAATTAATGCACAGAAATCTCTTGCATTCCTATACACTAATGATGAAAAATCTGAAAGTGAAATTAAGAAAGCACTCCCATTTACCACTGCAACCAAAAGAATAAAATTTCTAGGAATAAACCTACCTAAGGAGACAAAGACCTGTATGCAGAAAATTACAAGACACTGATGAAAGAAATTAAAGATGATACAAATAGATGGAGAGATATACCATGTTCTTGGATTGGAAGAATCAACATTGTGAAAATGACTCTACTACCCAAAGCAATCTACAGATTCAATGCAATCCCTATCAAACTACCACTAGCATTTTTCACAGAACTAGAACAAAAAATTTCACAATTTGTATGGAAACACAAAAGACCCCGAATAGCCAAAGCAATCTTGAGAACGAAAAATGGAGCTGGAGGAATCAGGCTCCCTGACTTCAGACTATACTACAAAGCTACAGTAATCAAGACAGTATGGTACTGGCACAAAGACAGAAATATGGATCAATGCAACAGGATAGAAAGCCCAGATAAACCCACACACATATGGTCACCTTATCTTTTATAAAGGAGGTAAGAATATACAATGGAGAAAAGACAGCCTCTTCAATAAGTGGTGCTGGGAAACTGGACAGCTACATGTAAAAGAATGAAATTAGAACACTGCCTAACACCATACACAAAAATAAACTCAAAATGGATTCAAGACCTAAATGTAAGGCCAGACACTATAAAACTCTCACAGGAAAACATAGGCAGAACACTCTATGACATAAATCACAGCAAGATCCTTTTTAACCCACCTCCTAGAGAAAGGGTAATAAAAACAAAAATAAGCAAATGGGACCTAATGAAACTTCAAAGCTTTTGCACAGCAAAGGAAACCATAAACAAGACCAAAAGACAAACCTCAGAATGGGAGAAAATATTTGCAAATGGAGCAACTGACAAAGGACTAATCTCCAAAATTTACAAGCCGCTCATGCAGCTCAATAACAAAAAAACAAACAACCCAATCCAAAAATGGGCAGAAGACCTAAATAGACATTTCTCCAAAGAAGATATACAGATGGCCAACAAACACATGAAAGAATGCTCAACATCATTAATCATTAGAGAAATGCAAATCAAAACTACAATGAGATATCATCTCACACCTGTCAGAATGGCCATCATCAAAAAATCTACAAACAATAAATTCTGGAGAGGGTGCGGAGAAAAGGGAACCCTCTTGCACTGTTGGTGGGAATGTAAATTGTTACAGCTACTATGGAGAACAGTGTGGAGGTTCCTTAAAAAACTAAAACTAGAACTACCATACAACCCAGCAATCCCACTACTGGGCATATACCCTGAGAAAACCACAATTCAAAGAGTCATGTACCAAAATGTTCACTGCAGCTGCATTTACAATAGCCAGGACATGGAAGCAACCTAAGTGTCCATCAACAGATGAATGGATAAAGAAGATGTGGCACATATATACAATGGAATATTACTCAGCCATAAAAAGAAAGGAAATTGAGCTATTTGTAATGAGGTGGATAGATCCAAGAGTCTGTCATACAGAGTGAAGCAAGTCAGAAAGAGAAAGACAAATACCGTATGCTAACACATATATATGGAATTTAAGAAAAAAAAAAAGTCATGAAGAACCTAGGGGTAAAACAGGAATAAAGACACAGACCTACTTGAGAATGGACTTGAGGATATGGGGAGGGGGAAGGGTAAGCTGTGACAAAGCGAGAGAGAGGCATGGACATATATACACTACCAAACGTAAGGTAGATAGTTAGTGGGAAGCAACCGCATAGCACAGGGAGATCAGCTCGGAGCTTTGTGACTGCCTGGAGGGGTGGGATAGGGAGGGTGAGAGGGAGGGAGACACAAGAGGGAAGGGATATGGGAACAGATGTATATGTATAACTGATTCACTCTGTTATAAAGCAGAAACTAATACACCATTGTAAAGCAATTATACTCCAATAAAGTTGTAAAAAAAAACACAGATGAATGGATAAAGAAGATATGGCACATATATACAATGGAATATTACTCAGCCATAAAAAGGAACGAAACTGAGTTATTTGTAGTGAGGTGGATGGACCTAGAGACTGTCATACAGAGTGAAGTCAGAAAAAGAAAAACAAATACCGTGTGCTAACACATATATATGGAATGTAAAAAAAATAGAAAGAAAAAAAATGATCAGAAGAATCTAGGGACAAGACGGGAATAGAGATGCAGACCTACTAGAGAATGGACTTGAGGATACGGGGAGGGGGAAGGGTAAGCTGGGACAAAGTTTGACAGTGGCATGGACATATATACACTACTAAACGTAAAACAGATAGCTAGTGGGAAGCAGCCGCATAGCACAGGGAGGTCAGCTCGGTGCTTTGTGACCACTTAGAGGGGTGGGATAGGGAGGGTGGGAGGGAGGAAGATGCAAGAGGGAAATGATATGGGGACGTATGTCTACGTATAGCTAATTCACGTTGTTATAAAGCAGAAACTAACACACTATTGTAAAGCAATTATACTCCAATAAAGATGTTAAAAAAAAAATGAGAAAGCACTATGTTCAGAACAGAACACTAAGGTTGTGGCCAGGACCCCTTGATAAAGAGATTAGTATGGGTGTGAACATCAGACTTTATCAGCCACCCCAGCAGGAAACAGCCAATCAGAACTGGAAGGAGACAGGACAGAATGAAGGAAGATTGCCAGCCTTCTTAGGTTTTACAGGATGGGACCACAAAGCTATTCAGTTGGGAACTAGGGATATTCTTCATGACAAAAGAAGAAGGACCCCAAAGGCTACTCTGAAATCATGAAGGCTGCCTCCCCAGTGTCCAAAGAGGAGGCTATCACCTGGGTTTCAACAGGCCAAACAAGACTCCCATTCCAAAGCCATGGGGGTCAGGCCAGTAGAGCCACTACTATGTGAGATTCCACACACTAAATTGTTATTTAATAAATAATAATAATTTATTAATAATAAATAATTTAATTAAATATTAAAATATTTAATATTTTTAAGTGGACAAAATATTGGAACAGATACTTCACCAAAGAAGATATATGGATGGCATATAAGCATCTGCAAAGATCTTTAATATCCTTAGTCATTACAGAAATGTAAATTAAAACCACAAAATGTTATCACTACACAGCTATTAAATGGATTAAAAAGAGAAGGGAGGTGAAGAAAGAAAGGGGAGGGAGGGGGTGAAGAAAGCAACAAGCGAGTGCGTGAAATAGGAAGAAAGAAGGAAACACACACACAAATGGACAATATTAGGTGTGAATGAGGCTGCAGAGCAGCTGGAATCCATACACTACTTGCTGGAATGCAACACAGCAGAGCCCCTATGGAAAACAGTCTGGCAGCTTCTTAACATGCGACCCAGCAATCTCACTGAGCCAGATTCAAAAGGCTACATATGACATTCTGGAAAAGGCAAAATTATAGGGAACGAGAATAGATCAGTGGTTTTCACAGGTTAATGGTGGGAAGAGAGTCTGACTACAAAGCAAGAGGAAATTTTTTTTTTGAGAGCAAGGTGAAGGAACTGTTCTGTACTTGTATTGTGGTAGTGATTACATAACTCCAAGAATGTGTCAAATCCCATTCATACTCCAAAAAGGGTGAATCCTGTTGTATGTAAACTAAAATAAATATAGAGCAGAAAACATTCATTGTTCGGCCTTAAATGGAACTATTTTTACTCATATATGGTTTTGTATCATCACTCAATATACAGTCACTGAGTTTTTGCATATCTTCCGTACGTTGACGTCTTTATATCATTGTGTTTTATGCAGTATCTGGAAACACCAGAGTAGAAATGAAAACTGAACATCCCAGTCTAATGAAAACAGTTTGGGTCTTATAAACTCCCTAAAAGGCCCACTTTAGGAACCTTCAGAGATTTACTAATCTAAATATGGGAATAACATTAGGCCAAACAGCTAAAAACATGTTCTTCCCAACCTACTTTTACAAATTCATTTGGTGTATCCATATATTAATGACACTAAGTCACTTTATCAATCATCTTATCAAATCATTTTACCATATTGTGTATGATGTGTAAACAATGAGGAAGGGCACTGTTTACTAGATAAATATATAGATCATGATAAATATGACCATTTTGGGGAAGCCAATTATTATATTCCGAGGAAAAAGTAAAGAAACAGCTAGTGATAGAAAATAGTTCTAAAGGGAAATCTCCCATGCTAACACAAATGCAATTTTAGAATCTGCTGTACTTTAACACATAACTTGACAACTTCCTGTTTCTGATAAAAATCAGCAGAGTGACAATACCCAAGTGAGGAGCTCCGGAAGTTTGGCTGGGCTACAGATCACTCAGTAAACAATGAAGGGGTGAAAATCCCCCAATAGTTAACTTCAATATGCTGTAATGCAAAAAGACAAGGCAATTCATAAGATTATTTTATTCTATTCAGTGTTTTAAAACCTACTATTTCATCAAGTAATTTTAACTGCTAGACACTCTTACTAATAAAACAACATGGATAAGAATCCCACCATGAGGAAAACAAAAAATTACAGGCTAGTCTGAAATAAAGACTACTTACCTGTTTTCTTTAAAAGGACAGGTCAAATAAATTGCCATCTTATCCTATTCACTTTTGAAAATATCACTTTGAAAACATCCTCAATATGAGAAAGCACAAGATAATGACAAGAGCTAAAGTCCTGTGCATATCAAAATTTATTCACTTATTCATTCAACAAACTTTTATAGAGTAGTTATTACAGAGTAGGAGGACACTGAGCTAAAGCCTGAGAGTAAAGAAAGGCGTATCAAGCAAAAATCCTGCTCTCAAAAAATGGACTATAACTCTATCTCTTCAACAACTTGTTTAGTTAATGACTTTTATATACAAGGCATTATGCCCTATATGATTATTTTGTCAGGTATCACAAAATTTTACTTATTACTCTCTGAATTACAATAAGCTGTACCAAGATCACAATAAGAATTGCCATTTTATAATCTGAAGAATACTGCATTTTATATAAATCAAAGAAGTCATTACATGTTACTGCTAAAGTAAAAGCAATATGATAATCTTGCTAAGATTGCTAAATTATGAGCAATTATGGTATAAACCACCATCTATAACAAAAGTGTAACATAACAAAGAATTTAATGTCATAATTAATACAACAAATGTAAACACATTAACTGATCTAATCCTTATTGTGCTTCACAACTAAACATAAGTGGGTAAAAAACTGACTGTAATCATATTTTTATATGTATTTTTTAAGTTGTGATAAAACACATGTTTTGGGTTGTACTCTCACCCCTCCTCCAAATTCAGATGCTGAAGTCCTAAGCTCTAGTACCTCAGAATGTAACTACATTTGGAGACAGGGTCTTTAACAAAGTAATTAAGGTAAAATGAGGTCATTAGGGTGGGCTCTAATCCAGTATGATTAGTGTCATTTTAAGAGCTGATTAGTAAACAAACACACTCAGTGGGAAAACTATATGAAGACAGTGGGAGAAGATAACCATCAACCAAGCCAGAAACCAACCCTGCTGACAACTGATCTCAGATCAGACTCTACCTCTGGAATTTTGAGACAATAAATTTCTGTTGTTTAAGTCACCCAGTTTGTGATACTTTGTATTGGCAGCCCTCGCAAACTAATACAATACACATAAAATTTATCATCTGAACCATTTTTTTAAGTCTACAGTTCCATGACATTAAGTATTCACAGTGTTATGCAATCATTACCACCATCCATCTCCAGAACAACTTTCATCTTGCAAAACTGAAACTCTATACCCATTAAATGATGACTCTCCTATATGCAGCCAAACTACCAATTAAGTATGAGCGAAGAATAAAATAATTTTCAGACATGCATTCTCAAAATATTTAATTCCAATGTACCCTTATTCAGGAAACAACTGGAAAACATACACAGCAAAACAAAGGAATAAAGCAAGATAAAAGACGACACTGGACTTAGGAAACAGGGGGACCAATGGAGAAAGGCAAAGAGACTTCCAGAATGCCAACAAAAGCAAATTAAGCTCTGAAACAGGTCTAGAATAAATAGTCCAAATTGGAGTAGGATTACAGGAAAAAGAGAAAAAAAACCTGATAGATTATCTGACAGGTATGACTATGTGAAAAATTAACCAAGTATGAATTTTACAGAACTATTGTAGGGTGTGGGAAGGTTTAGCTACAAATTCAAAGAAAACAAAGAAAATTTTAAATGAGAATCTTACAAATTTCAAGAAAAAGTATGAAGTTACACAAGAAAAGAAATTTAAACATAGGAGGTGGGTCAGCTGTAACCAATACATACATGGTTTATGCGGTCATGATAATGAAAACACTGAATCTGATTATATTTTATCAAGACAATGGGGCCAAGAAAGACAGGTTAAGAAAATGAATATCCTCATTTATCTTAACAGAAAATCAGTAGATGTCTAAATTTAATGAATAAGAGATAATACGGGCATTATATAGTTTTTACTTATCAAAGTAATGTATGAACATGGTTTAAAACATAATATAGTGCTAAGACACCTATAACAAAAGTAACAGTTGTTTGCTCTCCCGCTCCTTTTTCCTCCCCCTTGCCTCAAGAGGTAATCACTTTCAACTTTTTTAGCTGTTTCTTCTTGCTCCATCTGCTATCATTAGAAACAGCTCCGAAAGTTGAAAGTGATTACTTCTTGAGTAAAAGAGGTGGGAAAAGTAAAGGGAGAGCAAAGGACTGCTATTTTTGTTACAGGCCTCTTAGCACTATTTGACATTTTAAACTATGTTCATATACTTTTTTTTTTAATTTATTTTTGGCTGCATTGGGTCTTTGTTGCTGTGCACGGGCTTCCTCTAGTTGCGGCGAGCGGGGGCTACTCTTCATTGCAGTGCGTGGGCTTCTCATTGTGGTGGCTTCTCTTGTCGCTGAGCACGGGCTCTAAGCACACGGGAATCAGTAGTTGTGGCTTGTGGGCTCAGTAGTTGTGGCTCGCAGACTCTAGAGCACAGGCTCAGTAACTGTGGCGCACGGGCTTAGCTGCTCCGTGGAATGCGGGATCTTCCCAGACCAGGGCTTGAACCCGTCAGATTTTTAACCACTGTGCCACCAAGGAAGCCCTCATATACTACTTTGATGATTAAAAAATTTAGAAAGCCTCACTGATCCCTTAAAAATCAAAAATTAAGTCAATCAAAATACTGAATAGCTAACTTTTAAGCTGCACCAGCATCCAGTCTCTCTTCTTTTTGTGATAGTATCTCAACTTCTTTCTGAGAACCTACCCTCTCCATCCCCACCCCCACCCCCCAATTCTATTTCACCATTTTTTAGGTGGAGTTCCATTAACTGTGATATAGTATCTGCAATTCTTGCACAGCCAAATCAGAATATTAAATTCCCTTAATTCTTTTTTTTTTAATTCCCTTAATTCTTGTGACTACTTGGAGAATGGGCCTAAAACTCAAGTTGTTCATTCAGAAAGACTCCTGGGATATCTATGGGGGTTACTGGGATGACACCCTTTTCCCAACAGACTTAAACCTGAGAACATGTACACCATGTAGAACTGGCAATGAAGCTGAGAGGCAAATAACGATTAGATTTCATTTTCTGAGCCCCTAAACCTAATCATTCCTCAATCTAGAACCTAACTCTGAATTTTTCATTTCAGAGATAGCAAAAAATTACCTTTCTGTTAAAAATAAACTAATAGGGCCAACATGTGTGTACGACGATAACAGGGAACCAAATTGAAAAAAAAGAGTATGAAATTTAAAGGAGAAAGGAACAGTCTAAGAAAGAAGACTTCAGATGGAAGAAAAATGAACAAAAACAAGAATATAAAAAGCTAGATAGGGGCTTCCCTGGTGGCGCAGTGGTTGAGAGTCCGCCTGCCGATGCAGGGGACACGGGTTCGTGCCCTGGTCCGGGAGGATCTCACATGCCGTGGAGCGGCTGGGCCCGTGAGCCACGGCCGCTGAGCCTGCGCGTCCGGAGCCTGTGCTCCGCAACGGGAGAGGCCACAACAGTGAGAGGCCCGCGTACCACAAAAAAAAAAAAAAAGCTAGATAGGGATTAAGGAAACTCTAATACCAGCAAGTACAGATACTTCCAAATTTAATAACTCTGTGTGTGTGTGTGTGTGTGTGTGCGTGTACATGTACACTTTGGAAAGGGTTTATTGAAAGCTAACACTGAACACTATGTAGGTCTTATAAACAACCAAATCACTGATTTTACCAAGCTCTCCCTTGTAAACATTTACCAGGTTTTTTTTGAGGTCCTTCTATGTTCCAGGCACAGTGTGAGTGAATCAGCTTACAAAGCTAAAGCTGTCCTGGGAAGAGCTTACAGGTTAGTGGGAAAAGTTCTATTCCTTGTTAGTATTATTTTACCTGTAATGCTGACTTATTTTAAACATATTTTGCTCCCAATTAGCATTACAAACTATGCCAGTTGCATCTGTAAATTAGGTCCAGTGTGTTGCTGTTTATACATTTAGCTACCTCTGACTGGACCAATAAAACTACTTGTGTTTCCACTTTATAAACTCTTAGCTGCCAGAACACACCTATTTTAAAATGTAATATAAAAACATATAGTCTGCTTTGAATTCCAAAGGCCTAAAGAACAAAAAATATAATGGTCCTAAGAAGGCAAGCTTGGTATCAGGTTAAAACAGGACAGATCCAGAGGAGCAGCATAACAAGTTTATACTCACTAGTTCTAAGACAGAGGCTGTACATTCTGGTTTCATTCTCCTCACAAAGGGTAATGCCAAAAAGGAAACTACGAATAGTTGGAGAAGAGCTTTTCTACTCCATGTGTCATCCATCCTGGAGTTTCTGGGAAATACAAATTATCTTCCTGGACATGGAAGGAGCGATTTTATTCAGCCTAGACTGCCTAGACTGCTTCTAACCCCTAAGCGCTGGGGAAAAGGACCCTCATAAAGAAACATGTCCTTTTCCTAAGGAAAATGGAACTAAACTAGGTGACTCTACCCTCAAAAACAAAACAGGAGTCAGAAACTAGAGACCAGTTTTACTGGACTATGACAGTAAAACACCTGGGTTATCTCATGTCTTTATTACTGTTATCTCTACATTGCCTCCATATTTGGGTATGTGGCCTGTTAAGGTAGAGGAAATGAGAGGACTGTCTAGATTCTCTAACTTTTCAGCCAAGCTTGAGAGAACCCTCAGGTGGTTGTGTAGGTGAACACAGCTTTAAAAGCACAAAGGAGGGACTTCCCTGGTGGCACAGTGGTTAAGAATCCACCTGTCAATGAATGGGACACGGGCGCAGCAACAAAGACCCAATGCAGCCAAACATTAAAAAAAAAAAAAAAAAAAAAAAAGGCACAAAGGAAAATCTACATTCTCTGAAATCTGATTCAAGGGAAAAAGGAGAATAGGAACCAGTCCAGGCCTGAAGACAATACACCCTACATTGTTCTCACATAAAGTGAAGCAATGCTCCACAGTTGTTTGCAAACTGTTAAAGAGCACAGAGGGCTAGGTCTTAGGGGATAATTCTCTTCTACCATCACCCCATCTAGCTTCCTCAGGCTATCCCTAATCTGTAGGGCTAGGAGGTATCTCTTACCCTATTTGACATTTAAACCATGTTCATATATTACGCTGATAAATAAGGATCTTGCAAGTGCAGGATCTGCACCTAAGAGTGAGTACCTCCTTCAATTCTGTACCCTAGGCAACTTAGATGCTTGTCTCACCCTAGTCCCAGCCCTGCTTCATTGCCCCTGTGAATAAAATATGCTTATGATACATTCAATTTCCTTTTTAACCACATCCTTGGGTTCTAGATGCTGCTCTGTCATTTGCTATGACTCAGAGAACGTCGTATCAACCTCCCTGAAACTCCATTTTCTTATAAGGGAACTGAATAAGATAATATCAAAAAATCTTTTTTTTTTTTTTTTTTTTTTTTTTTGCGTTATGCGGGCCTCTCACTGTTGTGGCCTCTCCCCTTGCGGAGCGCAGGCTCCGGACGCACAGGCTCAGCGGCCATGGCTCACGGGCCCAGCCGCTCCGCGGCACGTGGGATCCTCCCAGACCGGGGCACGAACCCGCGTCCCCTGCACCGGCAGGCGGACTCTCAACCACTGCGCCACCAGGGAAGCCCTGAAAAATCTTTTTTTTTTGAGCACCAAAACTATGATCTAAGTTTCCCCTTAAATTCTCTCTGGAATAAACAAGACCAGATTTGTATTGTGTTCTTTTGTTTGTTTATTTTTTAGAAATTTATTCACTTTATTTATTTTTTTATTTTTTGGCTGCTTTGGGTCTTTGTTGCTGCGTGTGGGCTTTCTCTAGTTGCGGCGAGCGGGACTATTCTTCGTTGCATTGCGCAGGCTTCTTATTGCAGTGGCTTCTCTTGTTGCGGAGCACGGGCTCTAGGCACAAGGGCTTCAGTAGTTGTAGCATGCAGGCTCAGTAGTTGTGGCTCAAGGGCTCTAGAGTGCAGGCTCAGTAGCTGTGGTACATGGGCTTAGTTGCTCCGCGGCACGTGGGATCTTCCTGGACCAGGGCTCGAACCAATGTCCCCTGCACTGGCAGGCGGATTCCTAACCACTGAGCCACCAGGGAAGTCCTTATATTGTGTTTTTAAATTTTTTCATTATATTAATTGCTCACTATTCCACTCCTTACTCTTTAGTACACTCTAATTACTGTATGCCCTAAAAGTGTCACTCCAAGTTGTACATATTTCCAAAAGAGTACACACAGCACAGGGGACAGCAGAACCATCATTGCCCCATGATGTAGAGTATAAATAAGGTTTAGGTTGCATCATCACTTTTTACGAACCATATTTTCCTGACATACACCAAACTTGAGGTCACCTGAAATCCAAGACTTATTTAACATGCAATTAATCATAACATTTGAGCATCTTTCACGTTAACTGCTGCACTTATCATGCCCTCCATGTGTAATTTTTATTCAAACACAGATTCAGGACTTTACTCAGAAATCACCTCACAGCTATCAGAATGGCTATTATCAAAAAGACAACAAATAAGTATTGGTGAGGATGTGGAGAAAAGGGAACCTTCATGTACTGTTGGGAGAAATGTAACTTGGTGCAGCCACTATGGAAAACAGTATGGAGGTTCCTCAAAAACTTACAAATAGAACTACTATGACATAGCATTTCGACTCCTGGGTATTTATCCGAAGAAAATCAAAACAGTAATTCAAAAAGACATATGCACCCCTATGTTCACTGTAGCATTATTTATTTACAAGAGCCAAGATATGGAAGGAAACTAAGTGACCACCCACAGGTGAATGGATAAAGAAGATGCGGTATATATAAATGTACACACACACACACACACACACACACACACAGGAATACTACTCAGCCATATAAAAGATAAAATCTTGCATTTGCAACAACGTGGATGGACCTAGAAGGTACTATGCTAAGTGAAATAAGTCAGAGAAAAAGAAATACTGGGGCATCCCTGGTGGCGCAGTGGTTGAGAGTCCGCCTGCTGATGCAGGGGACACGGGTTCGTGCCCCGGTCCGGGAAGATCCCACATGCCACGGAGCGGCTGGGCCCGTGAGCCATAGTGGCTGAGCCTGCGCGTCTGGAGCCTGTGCTCCGCAATGGGAGAGGCCACAACAGTGAGAGGCTCACGTAACGCAAAATAAATAAATAAATAAATAAAAGAAATACTGTATGATTTCACTTATGTGTGGAATCTAAGAAACAAATGAACAAACATAACTAAACAGAAACAGATTCATAGATACAGAGAGCAAACAGGTGGTTACCAGAGGGGAGGGGTGGGGGGAAGAGAAGTAGGTAAGGGAGATTAAGAGGTACAAACTCTCAGTGACAAAATAAATGAGCCACAGGTATGAAATATGCAGTGTGAGGTATATGTCAATAATTATGTAATATCCTTGTATGGTGACAGATGACCAGACTTATCATGATCATTTTGAAATGTAAAGAAATATGAATCACTATGCTATATACCAGGAACACAGTGTTACAGGTCAATTATACTTCAAAAACAAACAACAAACAAGTTCAGAAAAAAAGAGATCAGATTTGTAGCTACCAGAGGGGTCAGGGGAGGGGGAATTGGATAAAGGTAGTCAAAAGGTACAAATTTCCAGTTATAAGTACTAGTATTATTAACACTGCTGTATGTTATATATGAATGTTGTTAGGCGAGAAAATCTAAGAATTCTCATCACAAGGAAAAAAATTTTTTTTCTATTTCTTTAATGTTGTACCCATATGAGATGATGGATGTTCACTAAACCTACTGTGCTAATCATTTCACGATGTATGTAAGTCAAATCATTATGCTGTACGCCTTAAACTTATACAGTGCTGGGTGTCAATTACATCTCAATAAAACTGAGGGAACAGTTTAGGATGGTAAATTTTGTATTATATGTATTTTACAACTTTAAAAATCAGGGGGAGAAGTTATATACATTTAAACTTTCTAGATCTAATGTTTCCCTTTTTATCATTTTCTGTTTAATTATTAAATTCTAAACAACCTAGTCTCCACGCTACAGCCAGAGTAATCTGAGCTTTTAACTCCGCTACTCAAAATCCCTCAATGGTTCCTACTAGCCCTCAGGATAAAAACACCTTCATACAGTCGTATCTTTCCATATTCTCTACCTATGCTCTACCCATACATAAAGATCCATGTTCTGCTCCCTAAATTTGGCATCCTTTAAGGATGTTTACCTCTGTATTGCTCCTTCTTTGGAACCTAAATTCAAGAGTCATTTCTCTTATCATCAGATAAGGCTGACTTAGGTGCCTCTCCACACCTCTCTTATACAACCTTTTATTTATTTTATTAAGGCACTCAGTGTCCTGTCACTGAAACAGGCTGCTTAAATAATGTCTCCCTACACAGCAAGTTCTTAGATGAACTAGACAAAGTCTCAGTTCATTTTGTATCCTTGGCACCTTAATACATGCATGTGATAATTAAATTTACAGAATCAACATCATAACTTTCAGCTCCCTTCACATGGTGTTCCAGTCCTCAATATAGCATGCCCTTCCTCACTCAGCAAACTCCGGAATATCCTTTATGATCTCATTCATGTTTGTTATTTTTTTCATGTTTGTTTTCTTTGCATCACTTCCCCAGACATCTCTGAGCAGAGTTAGTCAATCCCTTCTCTATGCATCTACCTCTTGTACAGTTCTTATAATTTCCGTACCTCCATATGGCAGAATCCATTAGTTGTCTACCTCTTTATTTGTCCTCTTCTTCCTAAGTAACAGAACTCCCCAACTGGGCTCACCACATGGCAACCACAATAAAAAATTATATTTTAGGCCTCCTTTGGAGTTAAGATGTGACCATGTAAGTCTTATTCTCAAGTAGTAGTCAGTTGCAGCTTGCCTCCTATAACAAGTAAGGCAACCCACCCCTACATCTGGTTTTTACCCAGTGTCCATAACTCTGGTCTCCAGTATCACGTGTGACTCTGTCAGCCTCTATGATCTTACAAGACATGAATTAAAGATCACCTCAACTATTTCCATATCTAAACCTGGCACAGCCAAGGCTTCAACCCCACTTTGCAAGCTGTACTTCTAGTCCACTACTTCCACAGATAAATTTATCTCATTTTTTAACAAGGCTTTCTTTTTTTTAAATTCTTTCTATTTTATCTTATCATTGCTTTTATACAGCAGGCATATACTACCCATTCTAATATTTTTTAAAAATCAGTTTTAAAATTTGTTAATTCAACGATTATTAAAATTATATGGGTCCCTGAAGATATTGGTGAAGAAAGGTTAATATGACAAAGCCAAAAGATTGTATAGGATATATATGTACCTATTTTGCTATTAAAAAGAAACACATGCTTTTTTTCCCCCTGAAAATCACACTTTTCATCTCATCAACTTTTTTCTTTTCTTTTCCCTTCCTTCTTTCCTTTCTTCCTCCCTCCCTCCCCCTCCCTCCCTCTCTCCCTCTCTCTCTCCCCCTCCCTCCCTTCCTTCCGTTCTTTCATACTTTTGCAGGGTAAAAGTTTCCAAATCTACTTTCAGAATACCATCACTACCACTAAGATAGAAACAATATTTATCACTGTATCACCAGTTCCTAGCATATTAGGCACACAAGGATCTAGTGACTGAGGCTGATGCCACATAAGGATATGTTACCTGTGGCAATGAGGTCAATAGGTAAGATTCTACATTCCCACTTTGTTACAAACTGAGTTACGGGCACTACTCAATTATCAATTCATCAAAAGACAGGAAGAGACACTACCAAACGTAAGGTAGATAGATAGTGGGAAGCAGCTGCAGAGCACAGGGAGATCAGCTCTGGTGCTTTGTGACCGCCTGGAGGGGTGGGATGGGGAGGGTGGGAGGGAGGGATATGCATGAGGGAAGGGATGTGGGAACAGATGTATATGTATGACTGATTCACTTTGTTATAAAGCAGAAACTAATAAAAAAAAAAAAAGACAGGAAGAGAAGTAAAAAAAAAAAGTGGTAAACAAAACAAGGAAAAATAAGTCTACTTATAAACTAGATGTAAATGAGTTTAGTTCATTTATAAGATAATAAGAGGTTATCAGATTCGATATAAAAATAAAATACAAAATTCAACTAAAGCTGCTTATAGGAGAGAAAGGCTGAAAATAAATGAAAAAATATTTTGGCAAACATCAACACAAAAAAAAGATGATGTAGCAATCTTAGTATCAGACAAAACAATATTATGGCAACATTAATAGGTATGGAGAGGTATTTCAAGTACATATGGAACATTTAAAAAAAAACTAATCGTGGAGTCACAAAGACAAAAATTTCAAAGAACTTATATCCAAGACCACCTTCTCTGACCACAATATAATGTTAAAATCATCAATAAAACATCTTTTAAATGTTTAGAAACTTAAAAATGGACTCCTAGGCAAAAAATTTTAAAGAAAATCATCACAGAAATGATAAAATAAGAACCAAGCAACAATAAAAGTATTATGCTATCAAAATGTGGATCTCGGCTTATAGCTCTAATGCATTTTTTTTTACATTTTATAGCCTTTAATTAAGCACATAAAACTGTACTATTTAATATGTTTCTCCATGAACTTTTTGTGAAATTCAGATCGCAGCGTATCATTTACAAATCTTTTGTCTTTCTTCTGACCATCTACACCTTTTGCACAGTTCTTGAAAACAACATCATCATCCCACCTTCTTTTAACTTTGAAGTTGGCCTGAGGCTGGGATGGGCCAGTGAGATTAAGGAGAGGGTTTCCACTCAGAATGTTTTCCATACGAATCCTTTCTTCTTCAGCCTTTTGTTCTTGTTCCTTCCTGGCCTGCTCTTCAGCTCTTTCTTTTTTAATTTTTTCCAGCTCCGCAAGAAGAGCTGCAGTTATCATCATCATCACTCTCCTCTTCAAAATCTTCATCTTCATCTTCCTCATCTGTTAGAGGGTCGTCTGCATCGAGGTTGGCAGCGGGAATCCGGTCCAACCGAGGCTTCTTTGACACTGAAGAGGAGGTTGTATGTTCTCGGGTTGGCCGGTCTCTGTTTTTTTCTCTTGCAGCAGCTCTCTCTCTCTCTTCCAGCTCTCTCCTGAAGTCACGGTTCCGAACTTCTTCAGGGGCATCCTGAGTGGTCTGTCTATATTTTATCTTTGTATGAGAGGGTAGGTCTCTGCTTGAATATTGCTTTGAGAGTTGGCTCAAATCACCTTCTCCTTTTCCTCTCCCCCCTCTTGCACGTTCAAAAGTTGGCCTAGCTGCTGTTGTCACCTTCTATGAGTCTGCTTTCCTGCTGCCGCTCACTTTGGCCGAGCTCCGACGCAGTTGCCTCAGGAGATCATACAGACGCCATTATAACTCTTGGCTCCCAGAAACCTCTGCTCTAATGCATTTTTAACAAAAATATAGATGAAATACCCTTAACTAATATTTTTTCAATCAAAAACTGAAAAAAGATGAGAGTAAACATAAAGAAAGCATAAGTGTATTAATCATGCTTTTAAATTTTCTATATTTTGTAATGCTCTGATATGGCAGGGCCTTTCAGACCCAGGGAAGGACTGTCCCTCCCAGGATTACCTAATCCCTAGAGATAGCAAACAGTAAGCCCAAGAGCACATCTTTGATGTACAACCGATGAATCCAGAGCCCATATCCCCAACCATCTCCATCAAAAAACCTCTCACATACCAAGCCAATATTCTCCCTGCCCTAAATCATGCCAGGGCCACTACTAGAAACAACTAAAGACCACCCCTATCACCCAGAGCTATAAATTATTCAAACTATCCAACCCCAGACCTGCTCAAGCTTCCCTACCCTGACTCATCCTTCTCACAGAAACCACAATAAAGGCTCCATACTTTCCCCTTTGACTCCTTTTGCCTCCTTGGTGTGGCGTGACTTCTGTTTCTAAGGAACTCTGAGTAAAAACTTCTTCTTTCATGACAGTCATTTCCATGTCTGTGTGTCTTACTCTACCTGATTAAATCAAATCCTGTGTACATTTCAAGACATTAAAGGAAATAAAGAGAAATTAAGAAAATGGAAAATCAGAAAAAAATATCCCAGAGAAGGGAAGAGTTTCTCAAACTTAATCAAAAAGCATAATCCATAAAGGAAAATAAATAAATATGGAAAAGATTGACGAGTGAGTACATTAAATCCTCTGCTTTCCTTAAAATCAGTTGTGAGATAGAACTCACATACAAAATTCACTGATTTTAAGTGTAGAGTTTAATGAGTCTTGACAAATGTATAAAATTGTGAAACCCGCACCACAATCAAGATCTAAAACATTTTCATCACCACTTTCTGGCTCCCTTGTGCCCCTTTACAGTCAATCCTCTCCCCTTTAGCAACTACTAATGCTCTGTCACTACAGTTTGCCTTTTCTTAAATTTCTCATAAATGAATCATACAGTTGATTACATAAAACTTAGAAGTTCTGTTCATCAGATTCCCTATTATAAAAAAAATCATTAACATACTTTTAGAAAATGTTATAAAACAGCCTTACTAAAAAAGACGAAATTCTAGCAAGATTAGGATCACCGCAGAATGCAAACAGCAACTTATCAGACATAGAGCTAAACAGGTGGCATAATGGGGTTGGGACCCTTGCTTTCTGGGAGGTAGCAGAACTGACACTTACTCTAGAAATGGAATTGCCTTCCCTGCCCAAAGTGTCCCTCAACATTTACAGTATAATACCTCTGCCCAGCACCACCATCCAATGGTTTCAAAATGTTTGCTTTACCAAAATGAGACCCATCTTAACCTCACCTCAAACCAAAGGACCAGTCTAATGGGGAAGGAGAAATAATACTAAGCATCTGACCATGGCATACTCTGGTCCTACCACATATCACGTCACCAGGAAACTGCCAGACTAACAAAATAATGGAATGGCATATTAAAGGCTCAGCTGAACAGTCGCCCTGCTGGTCTTCCAAGATGACCCAACAACTACGGTGTTATAACCCTATTATCTAGAATGCATGAGTCCAGAAACCAAGAAGTAAAAGCTGGACTAACTAACTCTTTTCACCATCAATCCGAGTAACTCACTTGTGGAATCTGGATTTCCCATACCCACAATTTAAAAGCTTTCCCGTATTAGAGGTCCTGAGAGTAACGCTTCTACCAGAAGATACAATAAGGGTTCTACTAAAAGCTACAACCATGGAAGTTAATGGAAGAAAGGGTTCCAGAGGAGGAAGGCATCAAGCACCTCCTTGATGCAGGATGTGTTCTTTGCTGGAATGTTCTTCCCCACCTCTTTATCTGCTTAATTTCAACTCATCCATCCAGTCTCTAAGTAAGTAGAATTCCCTCAGAGAAACCTTTCCCAATCCCTGAATGCTAGGCCCAGGCTAGTCTCTCTGTCCTTTTACATTTTCTCATGGTCCTGAAAGTTTCGTACATAATGGTTATCACAAATGTGTTGGTTGAAAGGTAAGTAATGCAAACCTAATTGTACTAACTGAAATGTAATTAAATGAATGGGCACTAAAAAAAGCTAAAACCACTACCTGGGCACTTTGGCCTCCTCATGCTGACAGACCAGCGGGCAAAGAAAGAAATAAATATACTAGGAATGATTACTGACTCTCATTATCATTAGCAGTTGCTGTACACAATGTAGGTAGGAAGCAGTCTGTCTCAGACTCAGGTTGTTTTCCGTGCTTGGTACTAATAAAGGGAACAGGAAATTGTAGCAACAATGGCCCAAAAAGGACAAGACAACTAAGGGCTCAAGTCCCTCCGGTTTGAAAGTCTAGAGGTCACAAGCAACCTAGAGCAGCTGAACTGCCGGCCCAGCATAAGGGAAATCTAGAATGGGTGGTGAAAGAGGAAAATGATGAATATTAATTAATGCCTGCTTCAAGACCAGTTGCAGCAGTAGGTAGCACCAGCTTGCAGCAACAACCCTTTTTAAATTTCTGTTGAGACTGCAGTGACTCGGCGAAGGATTAGAATCAATGCAGGGTCCAAACAGATCTGAGCAGAGCAAGAGGTGCATTTGTGGTAACTGGTTACAAAGCAAACACCTTAACACAGCTAGAATCAAAAGAGAGGCTGGCAGCCAGACACAGATTCTATCAGAAAAATCTTCATCTGCATGCAATCCAACTCTCCTTTGATTCTAGCTGTATTCCTTTCCTAATGCTACGTAACAAACTGCCATAAATTTAGTGACTTAAAACAATACACATTCGTGAACTTCAAGTCCTGGAGATAAGTTCAAAACAGGTTCTACAGAGCTAAACTCAAAGCCTGCACTCCTTCAGGAGGCTCTAGGGGAAACTCCCGTCCAGCGCTGAGGAGCTGCCCACAGTCCCTGGCTCCTGGCCAGGCCATCATGACCTCTGCCTTCCACTGTCACACCTCTCTCTTCCTCTCTGTTCTGAGCCAATTTTATGCAAATTCTCCAAAATTTATGCTCAACGTACTGTTTCTAAGATGTTTCACCTTTACATAGTAGTTTCATTATTTCACCTTTCCTTTATATTTCACAGTTTTTCCATTTTCTCCTTCTAAAACTGACACTCCTGCCTTCCTCTTATAAGGCTCCTTCTGATTACACTGGGCACACCCAGATAATTCAGAAAAATCAACCTATCTCCAGAGTTCCTTCTGCTATGCAAGGTAACACAGTCACAGGTTTAGAAGATTAGGATGGAGGTACCTTTGGGAGACCATTATTCTGCCTACCACACTAGTCATAAGCCAAGGCTAATAGTTACAGGTAGGTTCTGACTTACTTCCCCCACAGTGTTCACTGTGATTCATTTTCTTTCTGCCCTAAAGCTTCTTTAAAGCCATGAAGTGAGACACCACTTGGCAGGCTCTCGTGTGCAGCCCTAAAATGGGGGAGAGAAAGAGAAAGAATTTACCCTGCACTGAGGCAACCGTCAACTGATGGAGAACAAGAACAGATGATACAGTTTACTCCTGTCCATCCCTGAACAGACAAACTGAGAAGCATCTAGATCCTCAAAAGTTCCCACTGGGATTGAGTCCTGATTGCCACAGCACTGAATAACTCAATAACACACTCTTGTATTGGCTTTTCTTCTTTTATTTCATTCACGCTGGCCCCTTGCTCTTGTTCCCTAGGATCATCTGCCAAATAAATTACCTGCACGCAACTCCTTGCTTTTAGATTGTTCTCTAGGGGACAGGAGGAGGAGGAGACCTGGTTAAGACAGTCAAGTAAAGAGTTTTAGACACAAAAAAAGGAAACATGACTTAATAAAATGAAAGCTATGCACATAGGAGGTTGTCTAGTGTTGACACTATCACTGTATAACTGAGTCAAATCTCTTAACTTCTGTTTTAGCAACTGCAAATGAATGGTTTGACTTCCATGATTCTCTATAATTCCTTTCAGCTCTAATCTTTTATGATACAACAAACAGCGTTATGGATTGGTGAAAGGGGACAGCAGAAAGGCAGAGTTGTGAGTTTATCACCAAAGAGGTAAGCCAAGGAAACTGTTGAAATCAGCCAGTCAGAAGGTAATATAGTGTGGAGAAATTAGAACCAAAAAGCCATGGGGAAATTAGAACCCTCATACACTGCTGGTGGAAATGTAAAATGGTATAGCCACTTTGGAAAATAGTTTGGCAGTTCCTCAAAAGGGCAAACATAGTTACCATATAACCCAGGAATTCCACTCCTAGTTATACACCCAAAAGAAATATATATACTCACATAAAAATTTATAAAATGAAGTTGAACCCTTACCTTACACCATATACTGAAAGAACTCAAAATGGATCAAAGACATAAATGGAAGAACTAAAACCATAAAATCCTTAGAAGAAAACACGGCAAAAGCTTCACAACATTAGACTTGGCAATAATTTCTTAGATCTAACACCAAAGTACAGGCAACAAAAGAAAAAATAAACTGGACTTCATCAAAATTAAATTCTTTCGTGCATCAAAGGATACTATCACAGAATGGGAGATAATGTTTGCAAGTCACATATCTGATAAGGAATTGATATCCAGAATATATAAAGAACTCTTACAACTCAACAACAACAAAAAACCAACCCAATTAAAAAATGGGCAAAGAATTTGAACAGACATTTCTCCAAAGAAGATATACAAATGCCCAGCAAGCACAAGATGCTCAACATCACTAATCATTAGGAAAATGCAAATCAAAACCATAATGAAATACCACCTCACACTCATTAGGATGGCTAATCCTATCAAAAAACAGAAAATAACAAGTATTGGTGAAGACACAGATAAATTAGAACCCTTGTGTATTACTGGTAGGAATGTGAAATGGTACAGCCACTGTGGAAAAGTTTGGGGTTCCTCAAAAATTAAAAATATAATCAAGCAATTCGACTTCTAGGTATATACCCAAAAGAAATGAAAGCAGAGTCTTGAATAGATATTTGCACACCCATATTCACTGCAGCATTATTCACAATAACCAAAAAGCAGAAGCAACCAGTGTCCATCAACAGATGAATGGGTAAATAAAATGATATATACAATCAACGGAATATTACCAGCCTTAAAAAGAACGTGCTACAATGTGAAGACATTATGCTAAGTGAAATAAGCCAATCACAAAGGACAAATATTGTATGATTCTACTTAAATAAGGTTCCTCGAGAGGTCAACTACATAGAGACTGAAAGTATGGTGGTTACCAGGGGCAAAGGGGATGGGAGAATGAGAATTTAGTATTTTATTGATACAGAGTTTCAGTTGAGGAAGATGAAAAAGTTCTGGAAATAGGTGGTGGTGATGGTTGCACAACAATGTGAATACACTTAAAGCCACAGAACTATACACTTAAAAACAATTAAAATGGTACATTCTGTTATGTATATTTTACCACAATAAAAAAATTTATACATGAATGTTCGTAACAGTATTATTCATAATAGTCAAAAGGGAGAAACAACCCAAATGTCCATCAACTGATGAAAGGATAAATTTGGTACGTCCATACAACAGAATATTATTCAGCAATAATAATAAAGTACTAATGAGTTATAAAGTACTAATACATGTAGTAATAAGGTACTAATACATGCTATAACATAGATGAACCTTAAAAACATTATGCTAAGTGGAAGAAGCCAGCCACGAAGGACCACATATTACATGATTCCATTTATATGAAATGCCCAGAATGAAGAAATCTAGAGACAGGAAGTAGATTAATGGTTGCCTAGAAGGACTAGGGGTAGGGGAGGTCAGAGGGTGACAACTAACAGGAGTGGGGTTTCTTTTGAGGGGTGGTGTAAATGTTCTATGTGGTGATGGTTGCAAAACTCTGCAAGTACTAAAAGCTACTGAATTGTATACTTTATTTCAAGGAATTTTTAAATTTCCTCTTTGATTTCATTGTTGACCCACTGGTTTTTTAGTAGCATGTTGTTAAGTCTCCATGTAATCCTTGTTTTCTCGTTTCTCTTTCTGGGGTTGATTTCAGAATTGTATATTTAAATGGGTGAACTGTATGTATGTGAATTATATCTCAATAAAGCTTTTTTTTTTTTTTAAAGCCAACAGGACCCAGTGACTGAATGGAACTGTAAATGAAGCAAAGAGATGAATAAAATATTAACTACAAGAAAAGGGAAACATCATAGTTTGAATTCTCGCTCTGACATTTATTATGTGTGTGACCTTGAGCAAGTTACTTAACCTCTCTGTGCTTTGATAACATCTACTTACAGGGTTGTTGTGAAGACTAAACAAAGTCATACATAAAACACTTAGTACAGTGCCTGCTACATAATCCTCTTTCCCTGCCCTATCCTCCCACCTAATGCTAAAAATTCCATGACCAATTGTAAGAAAGTATAAATTTAGTTATATCTGAATTTTAAGAAATTATGTCTGTTCCAGGTAGCAAGTAACCTTAAGGTCACCAATTATATACTACTGGCAAAGCAATTTTCAACTGCTAATTCACTGCAAGTTGAAACCCCAAGGCACAGGGAAAGATAAACATTAAAAGCTCTATTCACCAATTATCTCTCAGCTTCTTTTTCCCTTCCCCTCCTTCATTTTTAAATACGTCTTTCCTTGCCTTTCCTTGCCTACCCGCCTTTTTACCCTACCCTTTATTCCAAACTACTACTCTTACTTATAGACTGCTATTGATCATGAAAAGGCAACAATAAGTTACTTTTTTCCATAATAATACATGTTAAGATGGGAGGGGAAAAAAAAAAAAAAGATTGGTCATGCAAGCTATGGAACAACCAAACTCCGCCCAGCTAACCTGTCAAAGTTCCCTAAACAAAAAGATAATGAAAAGGAATGCAGGAAAGCTCCCACTTCCCCTTGTGTAAATGGCTCTTATTTGATTATCTGGAGACAGAATCCTGTGGCAACTGCAAAAAGGAACTGGAATTTCTCCACACTACCTATGACCAAGTTCCACTACCAAAAGTCAAATACTCTAAGCAGTTAGTACAATTTGACATATAAAACTATATTTCCATTTTAAATATACCTTCATTTCATTTCAATGTTAAATAAGAATTTAATCTCAACCCATTTTAAAGGACATTTCAAAGGAGCACCTGCATTATAAATGCTTCCGGAATAAGATTCAGTAAAAGGATGTGGTTAAGAAGCATAAACAGATGAACTGCCATTGTACTGCTATGATTCTGTGTATTTTCAGATCAGAAAACTCCTACTAAAAACTCTTCAAAATAAATTCATAAATGTTATCTCTATATAGGCTTTTAGTACAATTCTAACTTACTGAAACATTTAAAAAGAATATATCTCTAAAGAAAAGATGCTACAGCAAGTTCAGAAGCCTTTTCTTCTTCTACAAACTCCTTAATGCCTTCTTGATGCTTAATGGTATTGTCTTGTATTGTATTTCACTTCAAAACGTTTAATGGACACGTACTAAAAAGAGCAACTACACTAACTGCTTTTAGTATAGTATGTTAATAATCCTCACAGCGACCTTATGAAGCAGATATTAATATCACCATTTTATAACCTTCAGGAAAGGTAACATTTCAGAAGCTTCAAATGCATATCACAAAGAATAGCCACACTAGCAGCAGTCAAGCTAAACTTTCTTCTTTCTGAAACTTCCTGGTTTCCTTAACCCTGTATTAAAAATTGGTTCTCCTCCCTCTCTACCTATTCCCGGTTTCCATATCTGGCTTCTCTTTTTTTCCCCCTTGCTCTTATCAATATATTCCCTCTCAGTAGATCATCCATTTTTAGTGCTTCATCTTATCACCTGGGCCCAAATGATTCCCAAATCTGTAATTTCAATTGTGTGCTCTAATCCAAGCTACTGTTCCTCAATATTTCTACATGAAAGTCTTGCTCTCACCACAAACTCAACACACATCAATCCCAACTCACCATTATCTCCAAAACACCAACTCTTCTATCCTCTTTACTCATCTGTTAATTACAAACCACTATCATCCCCTTCACCCAGACTCCCCACTTTAGTCACACGGCAATTTGTGCTGGTTTTTCCTTTGATTCCTGTTCATCCTTTTCTGTTCCATTGACACTGCCACCACTAAAACCCAAGCCCTCAGCAATTCACCTAAATTACCATTAGAAGTCTTGGTTATAATTCACTCCAGTCTCTCCAGTTCAGTCTGTTCTGTATAACAGTCATTCATTCATGCAACACATTTACTGACGACTGTGCTAAGCATTGGCCGGGTGCTGCAGGGATACAACAGTGAGAAAGACATCTCTTTCTAGCAGAGGACACAAGTAAAGCAAACAGAATGTTTTTTCAAATAAAATAGTTATACATTGTGATAAATGCTGTGATCGATGGAAACACAGTGCTATCATAAAGGACAGAGAATAGGAGAGCTATTTTTGTTTGGGATTTTAGTTAGAGATGGATTTCAAGCTGATATTGAAGATGAAAAGGAGGGAGTCATCTAAATATTTCGAGTGCTCCAAGCAAAGGAAACTACAAAAGACACAGGTTCCAGGAGGAAAAAATGTTTGGCCTGTTATGGGAAATGACCTAGTCTAATGTAACTTGAGAATAATAAGGGGGAAATGGTACAAAATAAGGTTGGAACAGACATAGGCTAATTTTATTCTATGGGTAACAAGAAGTCATTAAAGGGTTTTAAGCAAGGGAGTTCTAATCTAATATACACTGTGACAGAAACTGCTAGTGCTCATTAATATCTGTGTTCTCTCTTTCATTAGTACACTGCTATACTACATTTCCCAGCCGCCTCTGTAGTTAGGTGGAGTCATGGAACTCAGTTCTGACCAATGGAATGTAGGTGAAAGTGATATACGCCACTTTTTAGTGGGCCCTAAAATCTTCCTCCATACTTGCTTCCCTTTTCAAGACAGCCTCAAAAGTCATATTGTGATGGTAGTGACAATTTAAAAAGATAGAGTAGCCTGTGCCCCTGAATTACTGCCTGGAGCAGAGGCATCCCCACTCCTACTCCATCACACATACACACTATACTGACATGAAAAAGTAATTTAAACTTCCATTGTGTTAAGCCACTAAGATTTGTGCTTATTAAAGCTGTTAGCCTATCACGATTAATACAGAAATCTTAAACTTTGACTGCCGTGTAAAGAATTAGTTAAAAGGAAAAAAAACAGTAGAAATACAAAGACTAGTTAAGACTCAACAACAATAACGACAACAAAAGTTTTAAATACAGGACTTCAACAGACATTTCTCTAAAGATATACAAATGACCAACAAGTATATGAAAGGATAGCTACTATCAAGAAAGGAGGGAAGGAAGGAGGGAGGGAGGGAGGGAGGAAGGGAGGGAGGGAGGGAAGGAAGGAGGGAGGGAGGGAGGGAGGAAGGAAGGGAGGGAGGGAGGGAGGGAAGGAAGGAAGGAAGGGAGGGAGGGAAGGAAGGAAGGAAGGAAGGAGGGAAGGAGGGAGGGAGGGATGGTAGTTCCTCAAAGAAAGTATTGCAGTTCCTCCAAAAATTAAATAGAGAATTACCATATGGTCCAGCAATTTCTGAAAAGAGACTTGAACAGGTATTTGTACATTCATTGTTCACAGCAGCATTATTCATAATAGCTGAAAGTGGAAGCAACCTAAATATCCATCAATAGATGAATGGATAAACAAAATGTGGTATATATATTCGATGGAATATTACCAGCCTTAAAAAGGAAGGAAATTTTGCACATGTGACAACATGGATGAACCTTGAAGACATTATGCTAAGTGAAATAAAGCAGTCATAAAAAGACAAATGCCAATGATTCCACTTAAATGAGATAACTAGAGCAAACTCACAGAAACAGAAAGTAGAATGGTGGTTGCCAGGGGTTGGGGAAATGGGTAGTTGTTTAATGAATGCAAAATTTCATTTTTGCAAGATGAAAAAGTTCTGGAGATTGGTTGTACAACAATGTGAATAGGGCTTCCCTGGTGGCGCAGTGGCTTAGAGTCCACCTGCTGATGCAGGGAACACGGGTTCGTGCCCTGGTCCGGGGAGATCCCACATGCCGCGGAGCGGCTGGGCCCGTGTGCCATGGCCGCTGAGCCTGCGCGTCCGGAGCCTGTGCTCCGCAACGGGAGAGGCCACAACAGTGAGAGGCCCGCGTACAGCAAAAAAAAAAAAAAAAAAAAAAAAAATGTGAATATACTTAACAATACTGAACTACATACACTTAAAAATGGTTAGAACTGTAAATTTTACGTTATGTGGATTTTACCACAATTTTTTAGAAGAGCAGTTAATACAAATGTGAATCATTACACTGTATACCTGAAACTAATAAAATGTCAATTATATCTGAAATAAATAACAACAGGAGTCCAAGTAAAAAGATGATGGTAGCTTGGTAGCCTGGACTTGAGTGGTATGGTGACTATGTAGACAGAGAACAGAAGAATTCAAGATGTATTTGGAGTTCGAAGAGACAAGATGGATTAGAAGTGTGGGAAGGAAGGGAATCAGGTATGACACCTGGGTTTTAGCTACTAGGTGAGTGGCAACACCACTGAATGACATGAGAAAGGTTGAGGAATGAACTAATGGAGGCAGCAGGGAAAGGGTGCAGTTTAAGAGTCAGGAAATCAAGAATTTGTTTTCATTGTTTTCAGTTCAAAATGCCTATGGGATATATATACAAGTGGCAACATCAAGGAAACAGCTTGATGTATTTGGCATATTGTATTTTCCAAAGATGGCTGAGACAATATCTTCAATGCTTCTCTTACTATGTAATTTAGACACCACCTCTTAATGGGGGAGACAACTTCCCTCCCCTTGAATATTGGTAGGCTTATTACTATGCAGAAGTGAAGCTATGCAACTTCCAAGGCTGTCATAAAAGTGTTACAGCTTCTACTGGATACCCTCAAGAGGCTTGTTCTTGGAACCCAGCCATCATGCTATCATGAAGCCCAAGCAGCCTACGTAGAGATCTATATGGAGAGGAACCAAGGCCCCTAACCCAGGGGTCCCCAACCCCTGGGCCACGGACCAGTACCAGTCCACAGCCTGTTAGGAACCAGGCCACACAGCAGGAGGTGAGTGGCAAGCAAGCAAAGCTTCGTCCGCTGCTCTCCATCACTCGCATGACCGCCTGAACCATCCCCACCACCCCCACCCCGGTCCGTGGAAAAATTGTCTTACACGAAACCAGTCCCTGGTGCCAAAAAGGTTGGGGACCACTGACCTAGCCCATAGCCAGCCAAGGAGCTCACAGTCAACTGTTAACAACAATTTGTCAGCAGTATGAGCAAGCAACCCTAGATGATACCACTTGGAACAGAGACAAGCCATCTCCACCCAAGTCCTGCCTAAATGTAGATCTATGAGCAGAAGAAAAATGATTATTGTTTTAAACCACTCAGTTTTGGAGTGTTTTTACACAGTAGTAGATAATGGATACCAATAAATGACTCTGGAGCTCAGAGCAGAGGTCTTGCCTGAGCAAGAGGTCAGCCACGTATCAATACTATTTAAAATCATAGGCTTAAACAAGATCACCTAAGGGAGAGTACAAGAGAGAAGTAATTCCAGAATGAAGCTCTAAACTCCAATATAAAAAGCTAAGCAAACAAGAGACATCACTAATTCAACTTCAAACTCTTTGCCAACTGCCTAATTAAGAGATACAGACATAAGGTGTTTTATTAGTTTCATTGTCATAAAACTACCAGGGCCGCCTCACCTGTTCAAATCCAGACTTACTGCTCTTTCATCTGATAATGAGTTAGCATTAAGGGAATTCTCTTTATCACCTTAGGAATCCCTTGTCCCTCTAGAATTTGATTTCCTGTCTCCTATAATGCTCACCCTCCTCTTTCACTGAAGTTTACTCCTTCCTTTTGGTAGGTGGAGCAAATCACGCAATAGCTTTCTGAGAAGGAAGTGAGGAAGAGAAATTTTTGGAGACCTTACACGTCTTAAAATGCCTACATTCTATACTTGTACTTAATAATTTGGATGGGTAAAGAAATCTAGCTTGGAAATCATTTTCCCTCAGAATTTGAGGGCCTTGCTCACTGTCTTCTGGCTTGTGAGGTTGCAGTTGAGAATACTCAATCTCTGAAGTCGAGGGACCCATTTCTCCCCCTCCGGAAGCTTAGAGTCCCATGTATTCCAAAATTTCACAGTGAAATATCTCGGTGTCTGTGTGTACTGGTTATTAAGCTACTGTCCTAGACTTCAAACCTACTCTTCTCTACTCTGCTTTGTAATGCTGAGGGGCTGGAACCCTGAAAATCACAGTTCTTTGCTAGCTGGCGTCCTGTTAGACTCTGCCTAAAAGGGACACTAGAAAGACACTGGAAGATTGAAGGAGGGAACAGGGAGATACTCCTTCAGCTCAGTATCAACTGTCAACCTTCAATCTGGAAACAGCAATGGTTCCAGCATCAGCAATTGGTTTCAGTTAGCAACTTTTTGCTTGCTTTTGTGTTTTTCCTGCCATTCCCAGACCAGCCTTATCAAGTCTCCTAAAATACTTATACTTCCTGAGCAGGCAGCAACTCCTCAGAAGTTTGAGTTCCAGTTCCTCAGGGCCACTCTTCAACCTTCTAAATTCCAATAATTGCAATCTCTTCTCTTTGTTCTCCCAACCCCAGGGGCTAATTACTTCCTATAGTTAATTATCTTTGTGATACCTGAGAGTTGCCTTATTGCCTTTTCAGTTCTCCAATTACCTAATCTATTATAGGTTCTGAGGGCTGCTATAACAAAGTAACACAAACTGGGTTGGCTTAGAACAGAAATCCATCTCACAGTTCTAGAGGCCACAAGTCTGAAATCAAAGTATTGGCCATGCTCTGTCTGAAGGTATTAGTTAGGATCTGTTCCAGGCCTCTCTCTTAGCTTCTGGTAGTCTCAGGCATTCCTTGGCTTGTACATGGCCATCTTCCCTCTGTGTATGCCTGTGTCCAAATTTGTCTAAATTTCCCTACTGTTTTTAAAGAACACCAGTCACAGTGGCTTAAGGGACACTCTAATGCCCTTACTTTAACTTGATTACCTCTGAAAAGACTCTATTTCCAAACAAGGTCACATTCTAAGGTACCACAGGTTAGGGCTTCAACATATCTTTTTGCAGGGACACAACTCAACCCATAACATCTGGCTAAACAATTCTTCATATTACACAATTCTGTTATAAGTAGTATGGTCTCCATTTTCCTGACTAGACCCTAATTCAAAGTACATTTATCTGTTTTCATCCATTTTCCTTGAGAACCCAGAAGGCTTCTTAATATGCAAAATGATATTCCTCAACTTCGGGTATTTTTCTTGAATATTTCACTGTTATTTCTTTTCCACTCTTTTCTCTGTTCTCTCTTACCAACACTTCTGTTGCTTAGAAGTTGATCTCCTGGACTGACCTTTGAATTACATATATTTTTTTACCTGCTTTCCATCTTTTCCTCTACTTTATGCAAGGTCTCCTCTACGTTAACTTCCATTCTTTTATTTTCTTCTTACTGTTACCCTCTAATTTTCAAGAGCTCTTTCTTAGTCCTTATTGCTCCAAATTCTTTTTTTCTATTTGTTTTGGTCTCTTATATTAAAAGCTTTCCTCATGAACCTGGTGATCCTTGACTGTCTTGTTCATATTTAAAACTAGGGCCCTAAAAACTGATTGTGAATAACTTCAGAGTTTTTCTCCTTGGTTCTACTAAGAGAATCATCCTCTAAGTTCCTACTTGATGGTCAGGATTCTGGGACCCCAAGAGGAGAAGGGACCTCAATAAGGGTTCTAACACTGAGCACATTCAGTTAATCCAGGTGTTTACTGTAAGATAACTGGTCTTCGATTACATTAGTATCTACCCCACTCTTAGAGACGCTGTTATTTTATCCGCTGCAGAGGATAAATCTTCAGTCTTCTGCTGCCGCAGTAAAGAGGGCAGTCACTTAGCTATGCAAATTGACAGAGATCCAGGCTCATGCTGCCTTTTTGTTGTTGTTTTGTAATAGCTTACTGAGATATAACTCAAATTCTACATAAGTGATCAATTTAAAGCATACGATGCAATGATTTTTAGTACATTGTCGTGCAACCATCATCACAATCAATTTTAGAACATTTTCATCACACCAAAAAAGAAACCCGTACCCTTGAGCAGTCATTTCCCATTTCCCTCTAATCTCCCCTATTCCCAGCCCTAGGCAACCACTAATTTACTCCCTATCTCTATAGATTTGTATTTTCTGGACATTTCATACAAATAAAATCATACAATATGTGGTCTTTTGTGACTGGCTTCTTTCACATAAGCATACTGTCAAGGTTCATTCATGTTATAACACGTATGAGTACTTCATTGCTGTTTATCGCAATATGCATTTTATTTACCCACTATTAGTTGATGGACATCTGGGCCGTTTCTACTTTTTTGCTATTATGATTAACTGAGCTGGCTTCTTAGACAGACTTTCAAGCTATCCTTCTATTTTTAGCACCATTCTCAGCCCCTCTTCCACAAGAATACC
This sequence comes from Mesoplodon bidens, assembly GCF_964165515.1. Lineage (NCBI taxonomy): Eukaryota > Metazoa > Chordata > Mammalia > Artiodactyla > Ziphiidae > Mesoplodon > Mesoplodon bidens. The sequence goes on from NC_138161.1 coordinate 142,452,843, forward strand.
TGATGCTGCCAACTCCTGAGCCTGAGGATTCTTTTCCATTTTTCCCACTGCCAGTTTAGGATTGAACATTTTTAAATCTACTAAAATGTTTCTATCGGGCTGTTGCTTTCCAGCTTCCAAATTTCATTGCTTCTTCCATTCTCTTTACCTATGTAGTTTATTTCCTATAACAATGCAATTCCTGTTTCTCCCACCCTGCCACGTGGCTTACGTTAATTCTCTCTCTCGTTTCTGACTGATATCAAATACAACCACACACACACAGATATATACGCACACTTACACATATATATGTATATGTATATTACTGCCTGGAACAGCTTCTTGTCTGGAGCCAATTTATTCTGCCAGTTATGATTTACCAACTACAGAGAGAGCTGATGAAAACTGCTCATTTAAAACATGACTTGGGCCTGTTCTCAATGCCCCTTTCCCCATTCTTGAAAGTATACGCACTTATGTTATAGACTTAGATGACAAGAAAAAGAACAATGCACACGTACACTCATTATGCGTTGTGATTTATTCCTTCAGTATTTTGCTTTTCCTACTTCTTGAGATTTTACATTAAAAAATCTCATATCTCTGATAATAGAGTATATCCTACCAATTCTTAGTCATAACTTCCATGATATGCACTAAACTAAATTAAAACAAATAGCTTCAGGAAGTTCCAAGATTGTAAACTGAAGCCTGAGTGGGAGTAAAAGTAGTAGTAGTCTAGAAGCTTTATTAAAGGAAATCAGAACCATTACAACCAGAACAAGGTAGGCAAACCTTTTCTGTAAAGGGCCAGATAGTAAATGTTTTAGTCTTTACGGGCCACACAGTCTCTGCCACATATTATTTTTTTACAACCCTTTAAAAATGTAAAATCATTCTGATTGGTTGGTTACTCCACTCTGAACTAGGGCTCACCAGATATAATTAAAGATCTGCATACCCTACCAAAAGTAGGGGAATGAGAAGTCCAATCCCTCAAACCAAAAAAAAACTGGTGGCCAAACTTTCAGACCTCAAGCAGATTTGAGTTTTCCTTCATGAACCTGACCCAAGAGGAAAACACCTCCTGCACATCAATCAGGGTTTTCTCAAAAAATGGCTCACTTAGGCCACCATGCAATGAAATTCAAAGTCTTCAGGTCCCCATCAATTCAGACTTTCACTCACTAGATAACATCCAAGAATCGATTACTGACACCTGAAGTAAGCCTCCAACATAAAAGCTGGAGACCAATTTAGAAGGAACACAGGCTGCAAAAAAAAAAAAGTTTTAAAAAAAGCTATTTATAGCCTCAGAAATTAGAGAAGACAATGCATCCATGACAGAAGCACAAGATGCTCTCTATAAAAGAGAATCTTTAAGAGAACAAAAAGAACTCCTGGGAAATCAAAATCTTCACAGCAAAAGATGAAAAATTCAACAGAAGGCTTAGGAAATAAAGTTAAGAAAGCCTCCCATATAAAATAGAGCCAAAAGACTAGGAGTGAAAAGTAAGAGAAAAAGCGAGTATCAGAGGACTAGTCTAAGAGATCCAAACAAAGAACAGAAGTTTCACAGAGAGAGATACAAAAGGGAGGAGAGTAAACCACTGTAATGGACTGAACTGTGTCCCCTCAAAATTTATATGTTGAAGCCCTAGCCCCCAGTGTGACGGTATTTGGAGATACGGCCTTCAGGAGGTAGTTATGGTTAAATGAGGTCATAAGGGTGGGGCCCTAATCCAACAGGATTGGTATCCTCAAAATAAGAGGAGGAAAGATACAGTTCTCTCCATGGAAGGCCTTGTAAGGACACACTGAGAAGGCAGCTGTCTACAAGCCAAGAAGAGAACTCATCAGAAACCAACCCTGACGGTACCTTGATCTTGGACTGCTAGCCTCCAAAACTGTGAGAAAATTAGTATCTGTTCTTTAAACCACACAGTCTATGGTACTTTGTTATGGCAGCCCTAGCAGATTAATCCAACCATCAATAAAAAAATTCAAGAGTATTTCCCAGGACTGATGAACATAATTTGGCAGATTTGGAGGACACAACGAATAATACCTAAGGAAACAGACAAAAATATATGTATGCCAAGTCACACCCTCATGAAATTTACAAAATTCCAGAAAGGCAAAAAACAGGATCAGGAATCAGAATGTCTTCAGAATTCTTAAATGGGCCACAATCTAGAAAACAATGGAGAGATGCCTTCAGAATTCAGAAGGGAAATTATTTCCAACCTACAACTCCTTACCCAACCAACCAAATCAGTGGGAAGACCAAAAATAAATAAATAAATAAATAAAGGGGGTTTTATTAACACAGATCTCAACTTTTCACAGTAATCTACTGTGGGATATACCCCATCAAAAGAAGGCGTCAAAACAATAAAAAAAAATTTTTTTTAAAGAATTACATGATTCACAGGAAATAAGAGAGTTAAGGCAAAGGGAATCACTAGCTTTATGGTAAAGGGAGAAATCCCAGGAAACTACTATGGACCAGCCAGAGAACTGGTTCAATCAGGTTCAAAAACTGGTAGAAAGGGACTTCCCTGGTAGTGCAGTGGTTAAGAATCCACCTGCCAATGCAGGGGACATGGGTTCGAGCCCTGGTCCAGGAAGATCCCACATGCCACAGAGCAACTAAGCCCGTGCACCGCAACTGAGCCTGCACTCGAGAGCCCGCGTGCCACAACTACTGAGTCCACATGCTGCAACTACTGAAGCCCACATACCTAGAGCCAGTGCTCCGCAAAGAGAGAAGCCACCACAATGAGAAGCCCGCACACCACAATGAAGAGTAGCCTCCGCTTGCTGCAACTAGAGAAAGCATGCACGCAGCAATGAAGACCCAATGCAGCCAAAAAATTGAAAAAAAAAAAAAAAAACTGGTAGACAAAAACAGAGCAATTCTACTCCCACGTATATATACTCAAAAGAAATGAGGGTGTATGTCCACTAAAAGACTTGTAAGTAAATGTTCATAGCTGCTTCATTCACAACAGCTAAAAAAAATGAAGTATATCAAACATCCATTAATGGTGAATTTTTTTTTTAATGTATATATTCATCCAACAAAATACTGCCGTCAGTGAAAAAGACCAACTACTGCTGTACCCAACATCATGGGTGAGTCTCACAAACACAATGTTAAGTAAAAGCAGCCATTCACAAAAGTATATACTGTATGGTTCCACTTATATTAAGTTCAAGAACAGGCAAAAATAACCTATGGTGATATAGGTCAAAATGGTGATTACTTTGCGGGGGCGGGGGGAGGGACGGAGGGGAGGAGATACAGATTGGGAGGACCCATGAGAGAGCCTTCTGAAGCACTAGGAACGTTCTTTACCTTGATCTGGGTAATGGGCCTATGTCTACAATTGGAAAAATTCATTTGGGATACACTGAAATTTGGCCACTTTTCAATTTTAAAAAACATAATGATACTTTCTCTAAACAAGTTTTTAAAGAAATTAATGGAACTTTCAATTGGATCCCACAACAGAAATTAATCAAAAGGAAAATTTTCTAAGGTCTTATATACAAAGATCTTTATTTCAAAGTTATTTATAATAGGAAAAAAACTGGAAATAACACTTAATAAATGAGTGTCATGTAAATTCTGGATTTCTCTGGTGTGGGACAGAAATTATTATTCGGTGTCTTTCTGTTACTAGCAGCCAAACTTAATACTTATTAACCCAAAGAAGCCATCTGCCAGAGGGAAGAGCATGTTCACAGGCTCCAAGGCAAAAAAGAGCTTGGCTATTCAAGGCCCAAAGAGCAGCCTAATGGAAAAAGATAATGGCAAGAAATGCAGCTAGAAGCTGGCAAAAGCGAAATCATGGGAGGCTTTATAGGGCTTTCTAAGAATATGTAAAAATAAATGTAAAAAAACATAGAAAAACTAAAGTATTTGGGTTGGCCACAAAGTTCATTCGGGTTTTTCCAAACAAACTTTTTGGCCAACCCAAAATCTGACTTCCTAGGTCAGCAAAAATTTGGGGTTGGGGGGTTGGAGGGGTTGAGGAGGTTGTACAGGAAGTATTCTAAATGTTTCTAAAAATAAAAATGTTGCTTAAAAACATATAGTATCTGGAAGTGATCAAGCATTTCCAAAAACCTTTCCAGTGCCTTGTTTAATTAATAAAATGTTTCTACAATATAGCTGGAATACTCAAAAACTACAGGGAACATTAAATTCTTTGTTATATTTATTATTTGAATTGATCCAAATGCAACATGATTGTGAAGCATGCATGTACTGAAAGTTTGGGAAGGCTGATTCATTAAAAAAAAAAAAAAAAAAAAAAACTTTTTCAATGCACCCGTTTTTTAAAAGATCTCTCCAAGCCATACTCTCACTGCTTTATTCAACTGGTCTGTTTGAACAAAAGCAGAAATTATTCATACCATACTTAAGGAGTGCTCCAATTCAGCACTCCTTAGGTACAATTTCAGGAAAAAAGAACAAGAGAATCAGTGTTTCCACAGTTTATTTTAGCAGATAATTATTTAAACAAATAAGAATAAGCCATTATAAACAACCAAACAGTAAAACAAAAATAGTTTCTAATTTGTTTCAGGCCAAAAAAGTACAGCATACCCTCCAGAGATATTTCACCTGATAGTCTTCTGTGCTGTCTTATACCATTCAACTCTTGCTACATCAATGTAATAAAAATACCAAGGAAACCCTATGCTGCTGGTATTAACAGAAAGTTTAAAGTTAAGAGGGGAAAAAAACGTGAAGAACAGATATATAAAAGCTCTCTAACTCCCCAAATGGAACAAATGGTTTACAGAATGTTTTGCTCAATAAGCAGATTGCTCAATAATCTGGTTCTTGACAGATGAACAAAACGACAAAATAGCAAAATGTAAAAGCGTTATTGTTCTATCAAAAAGAGCAAAAGAACATTTAGTTAGGTCAATAAACTTAGTCACCTAATAAGTCATTGTTCACATCTACTTTCAAGGATCCCAAAGATTCAGTCTCTTATCAAGAGAATCAGACAAACTAAAATCTAACAGTGAAACTTCTAAGAGATTCATTTTTAGTGAGTCATAGGACTCAACAGTGGACATGACAGTATTATTTTTGTTAAAGCTGTTAATACATCCAACAAGCTAGAAGTCACTGTTTCAATGATTCAAACAATGCAAGTCATGAAGGTTCCCCTGCCCTCATACAGAAGTTTTGAATCTATATGAGAAGGCATTAAGACACAAAATGCAAAGTAATGTGAAGCAAACAATACAAAATGACATTGCGGGAGATGAAAAGAAGTATAGTTTCATAGAATACACAATATATATTTTTTTAATATACACAACTTGAGTTAGGAAGTCAAGCAGGAAATCAAGGTTTGAGTCTCAGCTCTGCCACCATCACTAGGTGAATTTTAGTGCAGTTAGGCTGTATGGATTACATTTTCCCTATCTATAAGACAGAAGGTTGGATTCCAACGCTCCCACAATATTGTTCCATAGTATTATGATACAAGTCCACATAAGATTAAAAACCAAAGGAATGATAAAACAGTAAGGGCAGTGCGTTCAGAGGAAAGTGACAACACAGAGAACAGAAAGATCTGGAAGGTTGCACTAAAGGACCAAAAATGAAACTTCAACAAAATTTGCCTTCATTTGCCACTTAATTTAAGGAGGAAAATTCCTTTTAAAGAACGCAGGCTATACATAGGCAAAGTCTCAACAGATACCAAGGTAGAAAAATACAAAGTCTAAATGAGAACAAGAGATTGGGTTGGTTAGGGTGGACAGCTCCTATAGAGAATTAGTGCCATTAACATTAGAAAAAACAGGTTTTGAGCAGATTGTTAGAAGGCTGGGAATTCTGAACTATACTCTGTAAATAACAGGGAACTATTGCTGGTTTAACAGTGAGGGCGTTGGAAGCATTATTTTAAGAACAGGCAGAAGGCAGGACATACTGAGTAGGGAGAAAAGACAGGCAGAAAACCCAGTTAAAAGCTAGTGGGAAGGAACAGATATCTGAAAGAAATTTCAGAAAATGGTTGACAAAAACTGGTCAACGTTAAGTTATGTGGATAGAGGAAGTCAAAGACAAAACCAAGGTTTATGTCTGGGTAATTTAAGGCATGATAAAATCACCAAAACAAAGTCAGCATATGGAATCAGTTTTGAAGGGAAGACTATAAATTCTATCTTTCTGGGGCTTCCCTGGTGGCGCAGTGGTTGAGAGTCCGCCTGGCGATGCAGGGGACGCGGGTTCATGTCCCGGTCCGGGAAGATCCCACATGCCGCGGAGCGGCTGGGCCCGTGAGCCATGGCCGCTGAGCCTGCGCGTCCGGAGCCTGTGCTCCACAATGGGAGAGCCCACAACAGTGAGAGGCTCACGTACCGCAAAAAAAAAAATAAAATAAAAATTAAAAAATAATAATAATAAATTCTATCTTTCAAATAAAGTGAGCATCCAAACAGAACTGTTGCCTTATTAAATAATCTTTAAATGTCATTTGTGGCCCTGTCAGCTGTCTTCCTAAAACAGCACAGCAAAGTATTCACGGAGAATTTGTTAAATGCTTAGTAATTTCAAGAGTTTCCTCCAATTCTACTTATTGACCAAATAACTAAATAATCATTTAGTCTTCTGGTGTAGGTAGACAACATTTGGTATTTTTTCATATTATAAAGGTGAGTAAATTGTAAAAATTATTAATTAAACTATAAGAGGAAAAAAATGGACTGCAACTGTATTTATCAATTCTTCCTGACATGTGACTTATAACAATAATCACATCAAATCTACCTTGAGTTTTGGAAGGAAAGTTCTCAAAGGTTCAAAAGAAAAATGAACCCAGTGGCATAAAGCATCATTCAATATCTAACAAAATGTTCCAAGCTTTATTTACATGGACCTGAAAGCACGGGTAACATCTGGACTAAAGATAATGCTTAGAAAAACAGAGCAAACAATTTAAAATTTAATACATGAACAAGCACAGCTGAGAAATCTTGAACATTCTGCAAACTGTTCACAGATGACAATTTTCCAAAGAAGAAAATCCCAAAGTTTGTGATCAAGATGAAATAAAAGTAATATTAATCAACCAATGCATAGTTCTTGAGTTTCTATCAAACTTTGAATGGGATGCCTGTTTAAGAGCCGAACCTTATTGACAATTACCAAACAAAACCTTCTTGGATTATTTCCCCATTGACTCTGTGAACTCGCTGAAGGTTGAGACTTTAGGCACAGTGCTCTCCAAGTGCTTAATAAATTGTACAGTTGGTCTTTCATAAATCTACCAAAGTAAGATTTTTAGCAATGAATACCTCTTGCAACACCCGTTCTGACCGGACACTGAGTGAGCTTCTTTGCTCACCACCCAAGATGGGGTTAGAAATTTCTCCTTAACCTTATTCTTTCATAACTCCCATGGTTTCTCACCAAATCTAACGGGTAGAATTATTTTCAGGTGACTAGTTCATTCGTTCGACACTAATTAGGCGTCTATAATGTCAGAGTTCTCAGCCCCGAACAAAATCCAGCTTCCCGAGCTTCTTACGGCAAATTTAACTTTCATGGACACACATAAGAAAGGTTACAAAACAACTATCGAGATACATTTTCTTTTTTTACCGAATATATTACAACTCAAGTGAAAAGCTCACAGCCCAAGCAACTCGCGTACGAATCTACAGCAGGTCCATAAGATTAAAATAACCCAGCTTTCCCGAGGAGGAGGGAAACGGCTGGGGGTGGGAGGAGGGGCGGGAGGCGCATCCCGAGGACATCCACCCTCCGCACAAGGAACGGCTCCCTCCCCCTCCTCTCGGGCTGGAGGTGAGCGCGCCCCTTCCCTCCACTACCACGTCCCTACCTTCGCGGCCTCGGATTGCGCCACAACAGCCGTCAGGACTTTTGAGGAGGAAAAGAAACGGGGAAGGGCGCGCGCCTCAAACTCGACCTCCCAGCCTCGCGGGGGCGGCCAGCCGCGGCGTTCACCCCGACCCGACGTTCCGGGGATGGACCGGGAGGCCGCGGGGCCGCGCCGCCCGGGGCAGTGGCCGGAGGGTCGCGCGGAACTCCGAGGCAAACGCCCAGGCCCGGCCGAGCGGCCTCCCCGCCCCCTCCGGCTCAGCTCTGGGCCGGCAGACGGCGCCCCGGGGGCTAACTTCGCCGGGGAAGAGGAAGCACCGCGGCAAGTAACAGGCTATGTGGATTCCCGGGGCAAGGAAAGGCTGTTCTGTGCGTCAGCCTGCCGGCACAACCGTCTCACCTCCCTTCTGCCGAGCCCGGGTGGCCCCAGCTCACCGGAGGAGGGCACCGGGACGCCGCCGCGGCCGCCGCGATGGCCGTTACGGCACGAGGCCTCCGCTCAGCCGCCGCGTAGCTCTGAAGAGAGGGGCGGGGCGCGCGTGTCGGGAGGGCGGGGCTTCAGCGCCGACTGGTCGCGAGGCCGTGGGCGGATCCGCGCGGGCAGGAAACCCCCTCCCTGCCCAATCTGATAGGCTCAGTCTCCCCTTCCACTGACGCGAAAGCCGTCTGCGCCGCGCTGGGATTGGGCGGGCCCCCTTGTCAATCAAGCGCTGTGCTGGGTGTGGAGCGAGCTGAGGCGGCTCCGCGGACAGGGAGTGAGAACGCAAGAAGCGCCCTGCTTGACCCTGAGTCTTGTTGCTTTTGTCTCCCCGGCTGTTCTGGCTTATTACTCTGGGCCTTCCTCCTCAGCGCCACAGGAGACTCTACGGCAGAAATGACTGCTTCCCGAGTTCAGCCCCGACTGCTCTGGGAGCTTCTTTCTGGTTTCTGCACCAGAAGGTCTTGCCAACGGAAGGTTCTTAGGGGCGGGGAGCGAAAAAGAAAAAACAAACAAAAAGGCCTGGAAATGGGGACCTGAGAGAAAAATGTAAGACATATGCTTAATTTGAGCCGCAAACCGAAATAAGCTGAGTCTGAGGGCCTTCAAAGTACCCTGGTTCGTGGGTAGCGTCCCGTCTTGGCTGCGGTAGCCTTGCTGTGAGGGAGACAGTGACCTTGGGTGCCGGGTCTGCCCATTCTTAGCGGCCCAGCCCCAGCCACCAGCCGTCAGTAAGTTGGTTCTCTTCAGACCCGCGCTGCAGCCCCCTATCACCTGCCTCGTTCCTTCCCAGACATCTCTGGGGCTCTGCTTAGGCGATGCCCCCTCAGGGAAGCCTGCTGGGGTGCACAGGTATTTTCCCCATCCTGTTGTTGAAAGGGCCTGTCCATACCCCTACCTGATTGTAAACTCAATTAAGTCAGGAACCATGTCAGTATTCAGTTTTTCCCCAGTGCCTAGCACTTGGTAGATCGTCAGTAAATATTGTTTAAAGCATGAATACATCCTACATTCCCATTCCTGACTGTAAATTCCAAGAGTTTACGCTTTTCTGTATTTAACTTCAAAATTATTCGTTTGCGTCCTGATAGAGGAATGTGGTTTTCTTGCCATATATAGGATCACAAGGTCAAGCACAAATCACCCATGGTCCCTTCCTGGCCTCAAGTTGACTGGGGCAAATGGACCACGAAATTCTGGGCAGCTACTCTGTCTATATCCCATAATTAGCATCTAAAGTCAATAATGTTAAGTGAATTTTGGATTTATTCTAAGGGTCTAAATACCTGTGTATATTTTATCATGGCTGATGTGGACTGAATTGTGTTCCCTCTCAAAATTCATATGTTGAAGCCCTGACCCCCCAATGTGACTGTATTTGGAGATAGGGCCTTTGAAAGGTAGTTAAGGTTAACTGAGGTGATAAGCGTGGGGCCCTAATCCTGTAGGATTAGTGTCTTTGTAAGAAGAGAGGACAGCAGAGAGATTGCTTTCTGTCTTCACAACTAGAAGACACAGTGAGAAGACAGCCATGTGCAAACGAGGAAGAGAGCTCTCATGAGAAACTAACCACACTGGCACCCAGATGTCAGACTTCTCGTCTCCAAAACTGTGAGAAATTAAATTGTTGTTTAAGCCACAGTCTGTGGCATTTTGTTATAGCAGCCCAAGCTGTCTAATACAATAGTTTTATTTGTTGATACGTTTTATAAAGTTTATGGATTGAGATATTATTACATTCATTTTTGAAACTATATAAACCATTGTCCAGAGGTTGAAACTAATTCTCCAAAATCACATGGCAAACTGTTAGCTACACCTGGCTCAATTCAATTCTAGTTACATGTGATGGGATTAGGGAGTGTGAATACAAATATAACAGGTAAAATATTCCTTGCCATCAGGTAGCTTATATCACTGCCTTAACTGGGGAAGTTAAACCCAGAAAAAATATGCTGAAGTCATAAGTTTAGATTTTATTTTGTATGGAAATATGTATTTTGAATGGGCCAATGATCTGAACAGACCCTTTGTGAGATTTTGATCCAGATCTATTGACTACTGTGTGCCATCTATTTAAGCAGTAGAAGAAGTAAGAGAGAAAGCTTTTTCATAAAAGGATTTTAGTTCCCTGTAAATATGTGTTTTTCTTTTAATCTTCCTTTAAAAGTTCCCTCATCACCCATTCTAACCAGGAACTCTTAAAAAAAAAAAGAAAGAAAGAAAGAAAGAGAAGCTAAAAAGATATAAGAAAAAGAGAAGGAATTGAAGAAGAAAAATAAGGAAACAGCAATGAGAGAGGAAAGCATTGGGTGGAAGGGTAGATAGACAGAAAGTCATATATTGCAGTATGGTGTACTCAGAAGGAATGGAGTTCATGATCATAAGGGGTGGGAGTTGTCCCAGAGACCTCCTTTCACACAGTCTGTCTCCCCAACTTCCAAATATAAACATGCGCTTGGCTTCTTCTTCCTCTCTTTTAGCAGAACTCAAACCAAAAATGGGAATCAGCCCTGCTAATTAGTTATGAGTGGACTAGGAACTAGCCAGGATCAGGCAACAACATTTAGGTCAAAACTTATGACCTATGGACTAGAAATGGGGCCTTGGATACGGGTAGCTAATCTGTCTAGGATAAAAACATGTAGACAGTTCACTTCATTCATCCCAAAGGAAAGAATTTGGGAAGACAAGGAAAGGAAAAATGAACCTCCATGTCTTAAGACCTTTCCCAGGAAACTATGGAGGGCTTATAGTTAGAAATGCTTAGAACTTGGTGGCACAATGGTTAAGAATCTGCCTGCCAATGCAGGGGACACAGGTTCGAGCCCTGGTCCAGGAAGATCCCATGTGCCGCGGAGCAACTAAGCCCACGCACCACAACTACTGAGCTTGCGCTCTAGAGCCTGCGAGCCACAACTACTGAAGCCCGCACACCTAGAGCCTGTGCTCCGCAACAGGAGAAGCCACCGCAATGAGAAGCCCACACACCGCGAGGAAGAGTAGCCCCCACTCGCGACAACTAGAGAAAGCCTGTGCACAGCAACGAAGGCCCAACGCAGCCAAAAATAAAATTTAAAAAAAAGAGAGAATGATCTGGTTTAGCATCACTGTAAGGACTATTTAGGACAAAAACAAAAAACAAAAAACTACTAATCAGTAAGAAGAAACTAATCACAGGCTTGACTGTGAAGTATAGAAATTAATGGACCTTGGTAACTAAATTCAATTTCTATACTGAGTATTGTTAGTCTTTTATGGGAATTAATTCAACAAAAATTGATTGAGTCTGCTCTGTGGTAAGCAGTACAATAGATACCAGAGATCTAAAAATCAGTCCTCAACTTAAAGGAGCTCCATTCAATGTCAGAGAACTAGATTTAAACAGATACTTATTTGTATAGTAAATACAGCAATAGATATGTACAGGGGGACATTAGGCCACAGGGGGAGGGGGGTGTGTGGTCAAGCTAGTCAGGCAAGTAAGTAGGCAAAGAAGAGAGGGTCTTTCCACATAGAGGGGCCTGCGTTAAAAAAAAAAAAAAAAAGGTATTACACAATAGTAGAATATTGCTAGAGCAGAAGATGACTAAAAGTGTAAACAAGAGTGGGTTATGCAAGTTAAGGGCCTTAGACTTTATCCTATAGGCAATGAGAAGCCATCAAAGGGTTTTCTTACAGCACTTTAAACTGTCATTCTGTTGTTTTCTGGCCTCCACTCTTTCTGATGAGAAGCCAGCTGTAATTCTTACCATTGTTTTCCTGGGTGTCATATATCTTTTCCTCTGGCTGCTTTTAAGATTTTGTTTCTTTATCTTTGTTTATCAGTAGTTACACTATGTTTCCAGGTGTGATTTTCTTTGTATTTATGATGCTGGGGGTTCACTTATTTCCCTGGATCTGCGGATTGCTGGTTATTGTATCTTTTTACCAAATTTGGAAGACTTCTGGCCAGTATTTCTTCAAATCTTTTTTTATGCCCCATTCTCTCTCTTCTTCTGTGACTACACTTACACTTATACTAGACTTCTTACTCCTTAGTACAGGTCATTCCAGACTCTGTTCATTTTTTTTTTCAAATCTTTTTGTTTCTGTGCTTCAGTTTGGGTAATTTCTATTGAAAGCCAGTAATTCCTGAAAAATCTGAATGTTAACATTTTCCAAAAGCAGAAACACCCTACAAATGACTTTGGGTTCCTTTGGGGTATGTTTGAAGGCATATTAGGAGAACAGAAATCACAAGATATTACAACAGAGAACATAGTATTGGGTGTTGATGGACTGGAAAAGCAAAAAGGGAACACTGAAGCAGCCCAGATATGATAACTATAGAGAGCAGCTACCACCCCTAGGAGTAGTGAAAAAGAGAAATCAAGGTTGGATCATCAGGTCTCAGGAGCTCAGAGGAATGACTTGCTGACCTGTAGCTTATACCCCTGGGAGGATGCTGTGCAACTGGTCCTGCTGCTACAGAGAGGGAGATGATGAGGCTGGGTAGGGGGTGGAGGAGTGCCAAAAGAAGCTTAAGGCTGAGATCAATTGCTGCTTCTGGACCAAAGGGCTCTTGCTTATTGCAGGGGTAAAAATGACAGAAACTGCAAGCAAACAGAAAGGAGGAAGTCCTTTATCCCCTCTGTTTTACAGTCTCCCTCTAATGCCCTTTATTGGTGGAACCTAGTGAGACACCAGCTGAGTCATAGCATCACAGAGGAAAGTTATAGATGGGTGTATCTGAAGTTAAGATAGCTCAATAACAATAGCTTAATAAGCAGTACCATATCAACATTTGTTTGTGCTAAATTAGGAAAAATTTCCCAAATTAGACCCAAATTATTGTTACTCTATGTGGTTTTACAGACTTTTAAGCTCTTTCAGTTTTCTGCTGTACTATGATTACTGTTAGTGTCTTTTTCAGGGGTAAGGAGTACCTTTACTGCAGCTCACACATATACTTACTACATAAACAAGGGCAGGTTTGGAAGAGATCTGCATAACTGAGGATGAGTAGACCCTCCCCCAACATTCTATCTCCCACCATAAGGCAAAAAATGGCATAGACTAAGTAGAGCTGGCAGGAAGCCAATCTTTTCCCTACCTCCATTTACTATGCATTGCCTAGTGTGGCCTTAGCAAGGGGAAGACCAATTTCTTCTTCTAAGGTAGGACAACCACCACTGCCAGTGAAAAACCAGCTCCTTTCCTTCGTTCCCTCTTTCTTGCCTCAACTCACTCAAGCTACTTTACCAAGCCCAATCACCTCTAGTTTTCTAATGCAAATAGATGACAAAACAGGGCTTAGTATTCAGCATTTCACCTTATAGATTTTTGAATATTGAAGGATTTTTGTTGAACATTTATAGAACATTGGGCATGAACATTTTACTAATTTTTGAACTTCAGAACCACAGAATTTCCATCTGAAAGGAGTCATTTCTTCAAGTCTTATGTTCTTTAGTGATAAAAGTTAACATTCTCTACCCTTTTATTATTTATAATAAATAATCATTTTTATAATAAAAATTATTATTATTAACAGCAAAGAGACCAGATTCATGATATTCCACATAATTTAGTATATGTTTTTAATTTATTAGACTAGAATAAATTTTTCCACATCTGCATATATTAATTATATAGCACTCTGTCAGTTATACAACACAACATTTACAGATGAACATTAAAATGTCTGTGTACCTATTAATAACTGAACATTAACAAGATAATAATCAGGTATTCATTTAATGGGAGAGTCTAGTATTTCCTGATAATCCTGCCTTCTTAAATTCCTCCAGTAAAGTTTATAGCCAGCAAGGACAAAAACACTAATCATAATGATTACCCCTCCAAAGACATCATAGACACTAGGAAATATATGTAACACTAGAAGCTGCAACACCATGGCTACCACAATCTCCAGATGTTGCACGGTGCTGACCAAAGCTGGATGGAATTTGTCCAAGGCATAATAAACTCCTAAGAAGGCTGCAGTAGAACAAATGCATATAGCAATGAGATAACTCCAGGTTTCTCCATCTAATGGGATGATGGGTTCTTGAAGAACGAACATAGTAGATACTCCCCAGACTGTCCCAGTCCAACCAAAGGTAAACAGTGCAGTCCACATGCTGATCTTCTCCTTAATGGATCTGTATACTATCATGGAAAGAGCAGTGGTCAGTCCAGCCATCACGGTCATAGTGTACCCAAAGGCTTCTTTCCAGGCATTTAACAAAGAATTATCTTCATCAACAATGTTGGGGATCATGACAAGACAAACACCTAAGATGCTGCAAACAACTGTAGCTGTGTCAACATAAGCCATTTTCTCATCTACAAGTAAAAAAGCCAAAATGGCACTGAAGACTGTGGTTGTGGCTCTCCACATAGTGGTCCCATTGCTGGGAGGAACTATTGAAAATGATGTATAAGCACAGGTGATAGAAATGACATTGCATACACCATAAAAGAAGAGTCGCAATCTGTATCCACTGGGTCCAAAGGGGGCTTCCTGGTAGTAACACACAACTAACACAGATAAGACCTGCAAAACAGAACGGATAAAAATCAGTTCTAGAGATGGAACTTTGGAACGATCAGAAACAAGCCTAGTGATAAGAGCTACACATCCATGAGCCAAAGCAGATCCAAACAGCACTATCCACATTTTTCTGGATTGAAAAATATTTTTTTCTGCAAAGCTTTGGAATTGTCCAATCTCATTGGTCATTGGGTCTTCTGTTGGTGGATGTTGAGTATCCATGGTTCCAAAGAAAGTTCTTCCTTTTCTTTTCATTTCACTCAGCAGGCCTTTCTTTGGATTTTCTTCCATAAAATTTCCATAGTCTTCATTGATTTCTTCATATCCATCATCCCCAGGCTGAGGATAATGAGAAGTATATTTCACCATCACTGTGTTTGGGTGTATTTTCACCCGTTTTTTAACTGGATATTTTTTGGAGGGAGAAGTATCCATTTCTTCAGGCAATCAATTCTATTTAAGAAGGAAAAAAAAAAGACAAATGTACATATTCATCACTTGAAATATAGTTTTAGTTTCTATTACTATCATATGTACCAATTCAATAACGGATAGTAGAGGTTGTAACAGGAGTTTTTTTTTTTTAAAGTAATAGGAAGAGATGATCTGGCAATATGCCTTATCAGATGTATGAAGCCCAATGAAATTGTCTACCCTTTTTTCACTCTCATCTTAAGTCTGCCCCTATGTCTCATTCTGATTTTTCTTTGTCTCATTAAGCTCTATTTTCTTTACATCACAAACAACTGATATTTTTCCATTTGTTCATTCCTCCCTCTCTACGCATCCAATAAGATAAACACAGAAAAATAAACGACAACATAGATCAAACCTTTCCTTCTCATTGGGTCCATTTGTCTGTATTATAAATTATAATGATTAAGTCCAAATTCTTTTGTATAATCACTTCTGTATGATACCCAAACTAGTCTTATATTACAAATTATAGTGATTTTTTTCAATGTTTATTCTGGCTTCCCATACATTTTCAGATATATGGGATGCAATTGAAATTAGAAAATAAATAAAATGGATTTCGTGACATTCATGCATTTTTGCTATATACAGCTTTTCTGATGAGCAACTGGGCAATATGTTTAAAATTTTAACTAAAACTACCCTTTAATTCAGCAATATCACATCTAAGATTTTACCCTAAAGAGATGATCACAAGATGCTTTTTACCTTACGTTTTTTTTTTAAAAAGGAAAAAATAAGAGTACATATTTATATTTGTTTATATAATATAAAAAGTATAACATAAAGGAATTATGGAAAGAGACAGGAAGCTAATAATCATTGGGGTGGGACAGGAAACGAATGGAAGGAAACATTTTTACTGTATACTTTTTAATATATTTTTGAATCATGGTAATTGTTTAAAATTAAATTACAAACTAAAAAGAAAAGTTCATCTGTTATTGAGAAAAAGAGAGCATACAAAAAGGTGGGGAAAATGTATGAATAGGAGAGTTCATTGTAGCTTACCAGAATGACCCTCGATACCATGCTATGCAGCCATTAAAAATGACAATGCAGATCTTTACTGTCATAGAAAGATGTCCATGACGTATAAAGGATTTGCCATAGTGCTGGCATATAGTAAACTCTCAATGAATATTAATAAATTCAGCTTCCTTTCACCTATAATTAACTCTTTTGAAACACTGGGTGTCTTCTACAATGTTATTCTTCCTTTGAGACCTGTATTTGTTCACTTAGTTCTCTTTAGTTCTTTCCCCTCTCCCCAAGAACAATTTCCTATTTCCTTCCCAATGATTTCTCCCCTCCCCTCTAAAACATAAAAATTTTTAAAAAGGAAACCTTTTTATTTTTTGTCTTCATAATATATTCCCTGTTCCTTGCCAAAAACTCACCAGTTCTAGGATCTTAAACCATGGTCCAGAAATCAAATCCTATTTTGTTCTTTAACACCATCTGGGTAAACCAACTGTTCCTATTTACTCCTTTCTCTTCCAAATGACACCACCTTCAGTTGGAAGAGTCATTTTAAAAAACACCACCTGTGCCTCCAAGCCCTTCAGTTCCTAGCGTGGACCTCCCACTTGCAGTCCTTCATGCATATTGCTATCAGGCTAATCTGGATGTTCTCTTTTTTCAACTTTTATTAGGATATTTCCACTTCAAATCATGACTTTAGCTTCAATAATCACAAACTGAATTAACAGTCTTGATCTCCCGAATAGATTTTCCTTCCCTAAATTCCTCACTTATGTTTGAAATACCACCATCTTTCTAGTTCCCCAAGCTAGAAACCAAGGAATACTCAATTATCCTTTCTGCCATCACACTCCATTTGGTCATCAATCTTATTGTTTTTGTCTTTGAAATATTTCTCAGATTTTTCCTTTCTCCTCCAATTCCATTTTACTTTTGTGATTCTGGATCAGGTTTTTATGAATTCCCATCTAGAATATTGCAACAGCATCCTGACTAGCCGTCTTGAATCCCAGTCCTTCTCCCCTAAAATCCAACTATATTATACCACTGTCACATTAATGCCTTTAACAGATTTAAAACAAAACAAAAAACTTCCCTCAAGCTTTCCATTCAAGAACCTACAAGCTTTCCTACCAACGTCATTGGTCTCCACTCCTCTGCCTAACTCTCAAGACCCTGACTAGTCTAGCCCCTATCGATGCTTAGCTCCTTAACAAACATACTTTGCTCTGATCAGTCCAGTGTTCTCCCTGTCCTGACTCCCCACATGTACGTGTTTCTCTAAGCTTTTATTCTCACTAGCTTCCCCTCTGCGCCCACTTTCTAAATACTGCTCATCTTTTAAAAAGGAGGCCCAGTCCAAATCCTGCCTTTTAGAAACAAGCCTTCTCTGACCACTCTAGCCACTTATTTTTTTCTTCTTCGTTTAACATCTGCAGTAGTTCTTCTAATTTTTGTAATCTCATCATCTTGTTATTTAGTTGTCTCAATCAGTGGAATTTTGTCTCCAACCCAAATTTGCTGTTAAATCTCTTTTCCTTGCTAGTCAGCAAATATCTTAATGATACCTCAGTTAGATCCCATAACTTCCCACTTGCTTAAAATTGTTAAAGTTGTGTCTTATATCCTTTCAAAGCCTTCCCCTTCCCACTGCAAGCCAGATTTGTAGCCCCAGGAGCACAAATAGGGGAAGGATGTATTCTGTTGTTTTACTCCTCCCTTTCCCTCCTTTTGGAGTCCTTGGGAGGGCAGTATGGTCTACCTCTGGGACACCTCCTCCATCTCTCTAGGCTCCAGCTCCCCTGGTGTATTGGCACAGGGAGGAAGGAAAAGGAAAGGACACATATCTCATACACTGGCTGCTGTTGTGTGATGGCTTTTTGATATATAAACTTGGCTAGGCTGAACTACACTCTCTAGTTATTTAATCAAACACCAATATAAGTGCTGCTGTGAAGGTTTTTGCAGATGTGATAGAAGTCCCTAATCAGTTGACTTTAAGTTAATAAAGAAAGACTATCTTGTGTGGGCCTGACCTAATCAAGTAAGCCCTTCCAAAAACGGATTAGGCTTTCCATGAGTTCAGAGATTCCAAACAATTCATGCCATTGGGGTTCTAGCCTGCTCATGACCTTCCTTTCCTTACTACCTGTGGACAAGAAGCTTTGGCCTTTACTCATGGGTTCCAACATGCTCCTGATCTTTTCTTTCTGACTGCCTGCCCTACAGACTACAAACTTCCTTATCCAGCCACCACAGTTAACATTAGCCAATTCCTTGTAATAAATCTCCTATTGGTTCTGTGTCTCAGGTTGAACCCTGACTCTAATACATGGTGAAATTCTCTCTTTGATTATTGTCTTTGTTTCTGTGCTAACTGATAGGCCATTGATACTCTGTAGGTTGCAGGCATCCAAATGCAGGCTATCTTACAGTAAGTTCTGTAGAGCCTCCCCAGTGCACAAATTCCTGATGTGGGAGAGTCTCCTGCCCTGGGGCTATGGCCCACAGTTTTTGTTTGTTTTTTTTTAATTTTTATTTATTTATTTATTTTTGGCTGTGTTGGGTCTTCATTTCTGTGCTAGGGCTTTCTCTAGTTGCAGCGAGCAGGGGCCACTCTTCATCACGGTGCACGGGCCTTTCACTGTCGCGGCCTCTCTTGTTGCGGAGCACAAGCTCCAGATGCGCAGGCTCAGTAGTTGTGGCTCATGGGCCTAGTTGCTCCACGGCATGTGGGATCTTCCCAGACCAGGGCTCGAACCCGTGTCCCCTGCATTGGCAGGCAGATTCTCAACCACTGTGCCACCAGGGAAGCCCGGCCCACAGGTTTTTGCTGTTTGGGTCCTCTTGCCGGTGGGCAGTTCTCTTGGTTAGGCACCAGAAGTATTCACTTGACCCCAGGAAAGTCACATATCCTTACCACTCCAGTGAGCATATAGGCCACTCACCACTTCCCCCTTCTCTCCAATTTTCTCTTTCCTCGAGCAAGCAAAGAGCAAATTAAAATGTGCTGTCTAAGCAAACTTCCAATTGGAGAACGATAAAGCACACCCAATCGTTGTAAATAATGATCTGGTAACTTTCACCCTCAGTTGGCTTTAAGGAGGAAAATCCCTCTCCCCTCCCCATTAGGAAAAAGCACAACATTCTTCTTAGACCAAGAACCCACAATAGATAATATGATCCCCTTGACAGACTGCATTTTCCAAAGAGAGTCACTAGTCTAGTATCTCCCATACTACATGTCTGGTTTTTTTAAATGTGAATTTGACATTATTAAATAGAGAGGTAGGGTCTATATTCCCTCCCATTAAAAGTAGCCCTGCTTTTGTGACTGTTTCAACAAATAGAGTATGATAAAAGTGACCTATTTTGACTTCTGAGGCTAGGACATAAAAGGAAATATAGCTATTCCTTCCTAGCTGCAATACTTGTGCTTGGAGCTCTGAGCCACCAAGTAAGCAGTCTGACTGCTCTGAAGTCACCATTCTGTGAGGAAGCTCAAACTAGCCCATGTAGAGAAACCACATGGAGAAGTCCTGAGACCACCTGAAGAGAGAGAAATTCCTGGTAAGCCCCCAGCTGCTCCAGCCCCCTGCTGGTCGAACTTCAGCCACCCATCTGTCTTCAGGTATATAAGAGACCCTGAGTCAGGATTGCCCTGCCAAGTCCTTTCCAAATTCCTGATCTATAGAAACCATGACAGATAATAAAATGATTTTTGTCATTTTAAGCCACTAAGCTTTGGAGTGATTTGTTACCTGCAATAGATAACTGGAACACCCTATTTCCCTCCCCAGTATTTTAAGGAATCAGAAGGAGGAGTGGTCTTAATGACAGTTAAAGCAAAAGGCCTCTTATATTTGGACCAAAATGATTGGCTTTTGAAACTGGGATGTTTTGTCCCCCTTTGTGAGATCCTGGATTCTAATTCTGAGGTAAGAGGAAACTTTCTTTTTTCATTGAAGTATAGTTGATTTAGAATGTTCTTTTAGTTTCTGGTGTACAGCAAAGTGGTTCTGTTATATATATGTGTGTACATATACATACACACACATATATATAACTGAATCACTTTGATTGTTATATATATGTGTGTGTGGTGGTGGTGTGTGTGTGTGTATATATATATATGTGTATATATATATATATATATATATATATATATATATATATATATATATAAAGAGGAAAGTTTTAGTCAACATCCTGTTAGGTATAAATTAATGTATTTAATCCTAGTCCAACTGTATACTTTAAACTGTTATTTGAACTGTGTCGTCTTTGTTCATTTCTCTCAGGGAATTAGTCTATAACGGATATATTCCAGGTATTTCTCAACACCATTAATATTATATTGTATAGGGATTCCCTGGAGGCGCAGTGGTTAAGAGTCTGCCTGCACATGCAGGGGACACAGGTTTCAGCCCTGGTCCGGGAAGATCCCACATGCCATGGGGCAACTAAGCCCATGAGTGCTGAGGCTGTGCTCTAGAGCCTGCAGGCTGCAACTACTGAGCCTGCGTGCCACGTCTGTTGAAGCCCATGCACCTAGAGCCCGTGCTCCACAACAAGAGAGGCCACTGCAATGAGGAGCCCGCGCACCACAACAAAGAGTAATCCCCACTCACTGCAACTAGAGAAAGCCCACGCACAGCAACGAAGACCCAACACAGCCAAAAATAAAAATAAATAAAATAAATAAATATATTTTTAAAAATATTATATTGTATCCCACTGATGCAAAAGCCATCTTATACTAAAGGGATACATAAAGATTTTTTTTTTTTGGCCACACCATGTGGCATGTGGGATCTTCCCATGCCCCCTGCATTGGGAGCGTGGAATCTTAACCACTGGCCCCCAAGGAAGTCCCAACATCTTATTCATTCTCCTTAGTTTTCATTTAATTTCAGCCTTTGAAATATAATTATTGAAGAGAATCTGGAATCCTGACTAGTAATTACATTTTTGCACATTTAAGTCTTTAAACCTGTGAACATTTCAATAAATACTAACAGAGGTACCATGTGCCCAGCACCATTCTAGGCTCTATAAATATGAAGATAAATAAAACAGGCATGGCCCCAGCACTCATAGAGCTTATAGACTAGTAGAAGAGACAACAAGTAATTCAAATTTAATATTTTAATAAGTTAATAATGCAAGTAACTACATGAAGTACAAGAAACTGTTGGAGCACATACAGAGGGCATCTAACCCAAATATGGGGGATCTTTGCAGATTTCCAGGTGGAAAGGATGCCTGAATTGGGACTTTAAACATATGTAACATATAGACAAGTAAAGAGGAGAAGGAGAAAAACAAAACTTTTTCTAGAGATAAAAAATTTGAGTCAGAAATGTTGGTTTTGAGTTCTAGCTCTGCCACCAACTAGAGCAATAATTATGTCTATTTTAAGAGAAAGAGTTTTAGATGATAATTGTTGGGGTCTTTTAACTCAACTCTCAGTTTGTCTGTTTAATGATTTCACACTTCTAGTGTTTTGATATCTCTCCCATGCGAGACCACCATGCAATTCAGTGATCACAAATTTCTACCACCTGCTCAAAGTTGTTCTGACCAATGTGCCAACTCAGTTTCTCCTCCTTCCTTACAGAGAGGAGGAATGTGAACTAATTTCATGGCTCCAGTTCCTCTGACATTTATGTGGGGCTGTCCCCTCTCAGGCAGAGGTATCCATTTCAGCTGCATAGAGCAACTCAGCTGAGAAGAGGGAATGTCAAACAATAGGACCAGAAGACTAGCCTATCCAGCTACAAATGTATCAACCTGAAATGTTGGACAAATGGACTAAAAGGATACATAGTTTGGTGTCTGCTTGAACAATGGGCGCAATTCAGTATTGCAAGCCTGAAAAAGCAGTATTTGTATCTAAAAGAGGTACTGTTTCCTAAGCTACATCCCACAACCTAAGGCCCAAGATCACCTCTCTCCTAAGGCTGAGAAAACTAACACTGCCATCCCTACTGTCTTGGTGCGAATCCTTAGAAAATCTCCTTACGGTGCCTACAGCAAATGCCACTTGGTAATCAGAGCTTCTTTCTTTAGTTACCAGACTGATCTCTAAAATGGTAAACAGTCTTAGATATAAAGCTGGCTAGTACAACTTGATTATAATACAGTGGTTTAAATGTGAGCATTGATGTAGTATTTGACACTCATGAATCAGACTGGTTTTGAACTAAATATTTATCGCAAACTGATAGGTTACTACATTATACCTGAGCAGCCCAGTCCTGAGATACCTTATTCCCCCAGTGTGCTTGGACAGTCTTGTCCCTGAATGAAAATGAAAAGACCACACCTAACTGGTCACCTGAAAGGGAAGACCCAACAACCACCTTTCCAGGATATTGTGAGACATCAGGACATGCATAGGATCTGTGCTGTTAAACATATCTCCTGAGAACTATTGAGAGAAGCCATTCATCCCTCCAAACTGATGAAAAGGGGCCCATATTCTGAGGCCTCAAGGCTGTGAGCATGAGTCTGCCAATCCTTATGATGAACCCAGCTTAGCATAACCTTTAACACCTCTCTTTGAATAGGGATTCACTCTCTTCCCCACTGCAACTCATGAGGATCAGGAGAACTAGAGGCAGCATTTAAGTCTGCTTGTACTTTATTAATACTCTTTGAGACTGTACCTTTGTGTAAAGGCCCACTGCTTTAGAGAGGAAAGAACCTCCTTCTAAGCTCCAACCTCTGGAACTAGAAAATCAGTTCTTAAATAAACTAATAAAGTAGAATTTGAAAGACAAGAATAATGATAATAAGTGAGAAATAACAGAGTAGAAGGTAAAGAGCATGCCTTTCTTAAATCAGTCACACTCAGAAAGTGAGGGATTTATCATGAAGTAGATGTTTGCCCTTTTTAGAAGGTGTGATAAAATTCACATTGTGTGTTAAGTGGCAAATGATCAAAATGAAATAAGTCTATAATCAAATCATGAAACGGAACAGTTTATGAAGATGTAAAAGAGGGGCTGCAAGAAAAGTTAATTGTATAATATTTCAAATACTCAGATTATAAAGGAACTACCATAAGCAAATTCAACCAAAGGGGGAAAAAAAGAGGAGACATACAATCTAGTAGTCTTCTATGGTAAACCAACTGAATCTCTATAAAAATATAAAAGGAAATTTCAGAGCAACCTGGACAGAATCATTCTTACTCAGATGTATTACTTAGGACAGATATACCATATACAATGGCAGAAATTGCAATTAGAATAGCATTCATATTGCATCAGATTGTTGCCTGACAAACAACAGTCCATCTACATCTCTCTTAGAAAAGCAAAAAATAAGGCACATTATCAATTTCTCCTTTGTAACACTTAAAGCATCCTTGCAATAGCTCTGAGAAAAAGACTAAGAAGACAAGATCTTGATTTAGTCAGAGATCATGAAAACATTTTCAGCTCTAATGGAAACAATCAGAATTAGCATAAAAGCAAGAATGGGAAAACAAACGATAAAGAAAGGCACAACTGATGGCTCTAAAATCCAGTGAAAACAGAAGGAAATATGGAAGAAGTCAATAATAACAATACTATCAATAGCCGGATGTATTGATATTTATATTTGTACAGACAACGTGCTAAACTCTAAACATGGGTTAACTCAGCTTTGAGAGGAAGTGAAATCTTAGGAGGTTTTGGAGTGGGAGAGCATTGGGGAAGGGTGGAAAACAAAAAATTTGGAGAAAACTAATGGCCTACCTCACTTTGAACTGCAATAACTTAAAAGGAAGTAAAGGAAGGTACTCACTTAAGGAAACTAACTCGGTACATATTATTGAACACACTCTATGTGAAGGGCACCAGGTAGGCCACGTGGAGCAGGTCAGTAGGTCTTATTGTTGAAGACAATTTGTCCCAAAGTTTTGTCTAGAACTTTGTCACCTAGTGCCCCAAATTAGTCTCTCCTCCCTGCTCTTCTCTCACTCCTTCCTCTCCCCAATCCCCTCCCTCTTTCTCCATCTTACCTTCTCAACGTTACTCCTGTCTCCCACAGACACAGCCCTGTCTGACATCCTAGCCCAGAAGTAACTGCCACTTATTCATGCAAATGATTTCAGGAAAAATGATATTTATTTTATTCCCTTAAAGGGCAAAGCATTATCACTGTCAGAGTCACATTCCACTTTCATAACAGAATAAACTATTTTCATTTTCCTGAAATCATAATTTCTCTGACAGGAAGCAAGAGTGATGATGACAAAATATCTGTGCAGAAAGTGGGAGAAAAGCCTCAATCATGTGAGCACGCCTGCCACTAGAACCCCACCCTAAGAACTAGCCTCCTGTCATCCAAACCAAAATGTATACATGTCACTCCTCTGGGCCTTTTACCAGTGCCATCTGGTACTTAGCCCCTGCCTCCTTTTGTCATTTTTAAAAAATTTATTTTATTTAATCTTTTTTTTTTGGCTTTGTTGGGTCTTCGTTTGCTGTGCATGGGCTTTCTCCAGTTGAGGCGAGTGGGAGCTACTCTTCCTTGCGGTGCCCAAGCTTCTCGCTGCAGTGGCTTCTCTTGTTGCGGAGCATGGGCTCTAGGTGCATGGGCTTCAGTAGTTGTGGCACGCGGGCTCAGTAGTTGTGGCTCACAGGCTTAGTTGCTCCATGGCATTTGGGATCTTCCCAGACCAGGGCTTGAACCCGTGACCCCTGCATTGGCAGGCAGATTCTTAATTACTGCACCACCAGGGAAGCCCTCCTTCTGTCACTTTATTCTCTTTGTGTATGACATTGTTAAGTTTTAAAAAGCAATGGTTCCTCAGTTTTAAAAAGCAATGGTTCCTCAGTATGTTTGTGGAAAGAGGGACAACCTAGTGTCCCAACCGATGAATGGATAAAGAAAATATGGTATATCCATACAATTGAATATTACTCATCCATAAAAAGGAATGAAGTTCCAATACACGCTACAACATGGATGAACCTTGAAGTCATTATGCTAACTGAAATAAGCCAGACGCAAAAGGACAAATACTGTATGATTCCACTTATGTGTGGCATTTAGAATAGGCAAATTCATAAAAAGAGAAAATAGATTAGAGATTACCAGGGGCTGGGAGAAAAGGGAATGAGGAGTTACAGCTACAAGGTTTCTGTTTGGGGTAATGAAAAAGTTTTGGAAATAGATAGTGGTGATGGTTGCACAATATTGTGAACGTAATTAATGCTATTGAATTGAACATTTAAAAAATGTGTTAAGGGACTTTCCTGGTCTCCAGTGGTAAAGAATCACGTTCCAATGTAGGGGACGCAGATTCGATCCCTGGTCAGGGAACTAAGATCCCACATGCTGCGGGGCAGCTAAGCCCGAGTGCCGCAAACTACAATGCCCATGCTCTCTGGAGCCCGCACGCCACAAATACAGAGCCCATGCACTCTGGAGCCCACGTGCCACAGCTAGAGAGAGAAAACTCACATGTCACAACCAGAGAGAAGCCCTCGCACCGCAAGGAAAGATCCCACGTGCTACAACTAAGACTTGACACAGCCAAAAATAAAAATAAATAAATAAATATTTTAAAAATGTGTCGGGCTTCCCTGGTGGCGCAGTGGTTGAGAGTCCGCCTGCCGATGCAGGGGACACGGGTTCGTGCCCCTATCCCGGAAGATCCCACATGCCGCGGAGCGGCTGGGCCCGCGAGCCATGGCCGCGGAGCCTGTGTGTCCGGAGCCTGTGCTCCGCAACGGGAGAGGCCACGGCAGTGAGAGGCCCGCGTACCGCAAAAAAAAAAAAAAAAAAAAGAAAAAAAAAAAAAAAAATGTGTCAAAATGGTAAGTTTTGTATTATTTATATTTTACCACAATTTTATTTAAATAGAAAAAAAAAGGAAAAGAAAAGAAAGGGGGAAAATGTAGTGCTTCCTCCAGTGTGGGGCGGGGGAGAAAGGAAGGCATTGGTATTTTCAAAAACCTCCCCAGTAATCCTAATGTATAATTTTCTTGTGGTAGAACCACTCAACTAGATTATCTAAGGACCTTCTGGCTTTAAGATTTAATGAATCTGTATAGGTATACATATAGCTGATTCACTTCATTGTACAGCAGAAACTAACACAACATTGTAAAGCAATTATACTCCAATTAAAAAAAAAAGATTTAATGACTCTGTGGCTGCTACATGATTAAGGAAGACAGAGAGTGGCACAGGGATGGAAATTAGAAAAAAGGGGGGGAGTGGATACTGAAGCCAGACTGTCTGGATTTGAATCTTAGCTACAGAAGTTATTAAATATGTGACCTTGGGCAACTTACTGAACATCTTTATCTATTTCCTCTTCTGTAAAATTTCGATAATAATAGGGTAGAATAAAAATATTAAATCAATTAATACATACAAAACACTAAGTATGTGGCACCTAGCAAGTGCTCAATAACTTTCAAATCTTTTTTCACATGCTTCTGTCTGCCTGGAATGACGTGGGCCTCCCCCTTTCTGCCCTTGTCTACCTGTAGAGTTCACATTTGTGCTTCAGTGATTTGCTCAAGTGTTACTTCCTCCTTTGCAAAGTCTTCCCTGTTCTCTCCAATTTTTGTGCCCTATTGCCCCTGCATTCATTTGTTTACATCCTTTCTTTCTCACCAGACCATACATTTCGTGATAGCAGACTTTCTCACCATTATATCCTCAGCCCCTAACACAGTGTCTGGCACATACTGGGACTCGATAAATGTTTGTTGGATGGAATGGAATGGATTTGAAAACCAAGAAGAGGAAGACATGGAAAAGAATGGGGAATGATGTTGACTACTGACATCTCTATAGGATCTTATAGGCCCACATACCCACTGCTGGTGTCTTAGCATCACTGCTCAATCAATGGTAGGCAGCCGAAAACCTGCAGTTTCCCGTGATCATTCAAACTGCAGAACTGTTCAGAAGAACGCTCCCTATCCTCTGCCTTTACCCTCTTTACTAGTCAGAGTTCTGCAGAGAAACAAAATTAATAGGATGTGTATATATACACCTATAGAGAGAGAATAATTTTAAGGAATTGGCTCACGCAATTATGCAGGCTGGCAAGTCTAAAAGCTTCAGAGTATGCCAGCAGGCTGTAGACCCAGGGAACAGTTGCAGTTCAAGCCCAGAGGCAGTCTGCTGGCAGAATTCCTTTCTCCTCGGGGGATGTCAGGTCTTTTTCTTCAGACCTTCAGCTGATTAGATGAGGCCCACCCTCCATTATGGAGAGCAATCTGTTTTATTCAAATCCACTGATTTAAATGTAAATCTTATCCAAAAACACCTTCACAGAAACATCAGCATATTCTTTGACCAGCCAAGGTGACACATAAAATTAACTATCACAGCCTCATCCTTCGCTTGTCCTCCATAAGCACAAAAGTTCTGGCTATTCCAAACTGCAGGAAATTCTCTATGTCATGCTCTTTCATGGCTCTGGGCTTTTACATATGCTGTTCCTTCTTTATGGAATACTCTTTTCCTGCTTTTTCACCTGGTAAATTACTGCTCATTTTTCAAGGCCCAGATTAAATGTTACCATCTCTGGAAAACTTCCCTAGGCCCATTTCCCACCCCAGTCTGAGTTAGATGCCCACCTCAGTGCTTCAATCATAGAATTTATTGAATGCATTGAATTACAACTGTGTTTTTGTCTTTCTCTTATGCTAGATCTGTGAGGGTTTAAACCCCACAGGTATTAAAATTAGATATTATTAATTTTTATATTTGCAGCATCTAGATCAATGCTTGGCATGAGATAGGTGCTTAATAAATGTTTGTTGAATGAATGGACTATTTCTTAATGAAGCAAATTTTGTTAAGAACAAAATATAAGTAATATAAATAAATGGATTTAAATAGCTAGTAACCCAAATAGGGAGCCTTATCCATTAAAATACCTTAAAGTCCTTAATAACATTTCAAGAATAATAAAACATTAGGGTGAGCAGTTTGGCTATTAAGAGAATGTGTGTATTTAGCTTCTCTGCCTCTGGCTCTATTTATGCTGCTAAGTCTCCCATATTTCCTTTAATATTAAATTCCTCAGGCATAACTGGAGCTGTTCTTTAAATAAAGTTTATCTACTTTTCTTAATTAAACTATTATCAACCAGTTAAGAAGGGTGTGGTGATACATGTCTTTCAGCATCACTAGGCTGAACTTCAGTTGCTATTTCCCTGCTTCCCAGAGCATGTCTCATAGCTTGGCCCAGTCAAGTGAGTCCCACCAACAAGACCACAGCAGTTCCTCATCAGGGTTCCCTGGGCTTGCTCAGGACAATCTTGACTGAGAAGCTATTTACCACCATCAGCCCTTTAGAAAAAAAAACATTTTGTTTATTCCTATTACAAAAGCAATATATGTTTATTGTAGAAAATTGAGAAACATGAGAAAGCAAAGAAAATAACAACTCATAATCCTACCACACAGAGATAACTACTGACCCTTCCAGGTCTTTTTCTACTTGTGAACATTGTTTTCCCCCAAAATGGTATCAAACGCTATATCCTATTTTATAACTTCCCCTTTACTTATCAATGCATTGTACACATTTTTCCATGTCATTAAATATTCTACAACATCATTTTTAATGGCTAGTTAATATGGATCCAATACTGGGTTCTGAACACAACAGGTCAATCATTAACTTCAGCTTTCTGAGAGTTGAAAGGTAAATGGGATGACCAGCTGCCACCAATCCTTTACACAGGGGTAGATCCATAACCATCACAGGAAGAGTCACATATGTGAAAAGGTACACATAACAATGTTGACATTTTCCCTGAATGTAAATAAGGAAACAGTTTTTGATGGCCAGGGGAAGATTGTGAAAGAATAAATAAGAGATAAGTCAAGAGGATTCATGTTTCCTCTTTGCTCTCTGTTCAGACGTCATCTACAGAGAGAAACTAGCTGAGACCAATAGTAAGATAAAGTGTGTCTTCATTCATTTCTTGTGTTTATTTAGGATCAATACACTGTTTGGTTTTGAAAGGATTTGAGGCAACCATTCAACTAGAGTTAAAGGAAAAATGAAACCACAGGAAATACCAAGCACAGATGCCTCGAAGTACCTGGGAAGTACTCTTTTGGATTGTTTCGTCCTGAATATGGCTCTAGATTCTCTAATTATAAGGATAGCTATGATTATTTAGCCTCTATTCTGTGACAGGCATATATTAAGAACTTTATTTTATCATTTAAAGGTCAAAACAACTCTGTGAAGTAGGTATTATAATCTCCATCTTAGATATGAGGAAATAGGTTCTGAGAGATTGGGTAACTTGCCAGTTAGTGGGTGACATAACTAATTAATGGTAGAGACAAGATTCAGGTCCAGGTCTGCCTTCCCAAGCCCTTTCTTCCATACTACTCTGCAAAGTAACCATCCATGGTAGGCAGAATAATGCCCCCCACGCCCCACCAAGATGTCCACATCCTAATTCCCAGAACATTACCTTATATGACAAAGGGGAATTAAGATTGCAGATGGAGTTAAGGCTGTTAATCAACTGACCTTAAAATAGGGAGACCATCCTGGATTATCTGGTTGGGCCCAATGTAATCACAAGGACCCTTAAAAGTGGAAAACGGAGACAGAGAAGATGTGACAACAGAAGCAAAGTCAGAGTGACGCAGTGTGAGGACTCAGCCTGCTGTTGCTGGCATTGAGGATAGAAGGGAATCGTGAGTCGAGGGATGTGGGCAGCCTCTAGAAGCTGGAAAAGGCAAGGAAGTGGGTCCTTCCCTGGAATGTCCAGAAAGGAATACACCCTGCCAACACCTTGGTTTTAGCCCGCTGATACCCCAAACTGGACCTCTGACTTACAGAACTGCAAGATAATAAATTCATGTTGTTTTAAGCCACCAAGTTGGTGGTAATTTGTTACAGCAGCAAACAGAAAACTCAGACACCAACATTTTGTGAATGTCTAAAGATCAGATTTGTATTCTTAGAGAAAAGATCCAAACACTTAGTACTGGTGTGGAAAAGAACTGCCTGCATGTAAACCATGATTTTCCCCAGAAAAGAATTGTTGATCTTCTTAAGATCTAGAAAAGTGTTGAATGAGACTACAAAGTTCTGGGTCAAGTGACATGGACAAGATTATTTTAGCCTGACATAGGAAATATTTGCTGTCTGCTTACCCCTGTGATACTATTTGAGACATCTGCTTTTAAGAACCACATTCTCATGGATCATCTAGAAATAAAGTGAATTATAAAACACCTCTCAAGAGCTGAGTAAACTGCCCTGTTGGATGTAGTCATTAAATACTGAATCAGAACTTTGGTTGGATACCACCAGATAGGACTTTGGATTAATAACCAATGCTGGGGGACTTCCCTGGTGGCGCAGTGATTAAGAATCCACCTGCCAATGCAGGGGACATGGGTTCAATCCCTGGTCTGGGAAGATCCCACATGCCGCAGGACAACTAAGCCCACGTGCCACAACTACTGAGCCTGCACTCTAGAGCCCGCGAGCCACAACTACTGAGCCCATGTGCCACAACTACTGAATCCCACGTACCTAGAGCCCATGCTCCACAACAAGAGAAGCCCGCACACTGCAATGAAGAGTAGCCCCCACTCGCCATGACTAGCGAAAGCCCACGCACAGCAATGAAGACCCAACACAGACAAAAATAAAATAAATAAATAAATATATATATATATATATATACAAGTAACCAATGCTGGACAACAGGTCTAACCAATTCTTGACGCAGCAGATTTGAGCTTGAATTCTACCTCTATCACTTTCTGCCTGTGCATGTATCATGTAACCTTTCTAAACATCAGTTTCTTCATTTGTAAGATGGGCTGATATTACTACCTTGGAAAGGTTATTACTAAGGACTTAATGAAAAGATGGATCAAAAGCATCTAGAACAATACCTGGCACATAGCAGGTACTCAATAACTACTAGCTTGCTTCCTTCATGTTAGTCAAGTACTGTGAAGATTTTGTTACTAGTATAGAAGAAATGCTTATTTTCCTCCCTGATCTGTTTCTATAGCAAGAAGGCTTACTTATAGTTTATAAATTGCTAAATTTGGAACTTTTTTAAAGGATGAAACAATGCCCTCTAGGAAATGTGCCTGGAGGCACAGATTAAAATCTGCTCCTCCAGCCCTTCCAATGATTTGAGAGACTTCTGATTCCTTGTATTCTATCTCTTCCTGATTGAAAGAGCCAGAGTGATTTTTGTTATCTGTAACTAAACCTTGCCAGATACACAGATGCACTGTGTATTACACCATGTGATATGTAAAATTGAATCCCACCAGTCAAGGAACCTCTCCTGCCTATTCTGCTTTTAACAATATTATTTTAATACAGATGCCAATAAAGCATTAATATTTTGAAATTTATGGAAGAGTATTCATTCACACATAATGCCAGTCTAATGAACCAAAGACTGAAGATAATGCTGGTGATCCCTTCCAATAGTCTTAAATTGCTATTAATTCTTTTCTTGATGGGACAGGGTGGTGAACAACAGTAATTCATAGTAGACAATTTGCTTACATTTTGTTCCTCATGTGGTTATTGTTTCAGAAAAATAGCCTAAAATTTATCAAGAAACTTAGAATAGATTTTTGAAAGAATCAACCAGGATTGGTTGGTAGTCTGGAGTAATAATAACATAAGATTTTCATAAAGATGGGTAGACAGCAGCTTGAGCTCATACTGAAGAAATACATGTCAACTGTAAATAACTTAGGACTGCTAATTAAGACAGAATCCAAATAATTCCTTCAAGCCATCTTCTACTAGAAACCTTTTAAGTTTTATGTGATTACTTAGATAGTTCTCTGGAAATGCAACTATCAAGGCAAGTTTATTATAACTTCCTTATACATTCTGTCTACTCAAATCTTCATCTAGGCCCAGCTAGAAAACCAAGCCAAGGGACAAGTATTAAAAGTCACTCAGACCTCTGATTTTTTTAAAGTGCTATTTCTGAGAAGACTCAGAGCCACAGAGAAGTCAGGAGCCATCACAGTATGACTCCATCTCCTCCCACATCCATGCTGGGCAGGACTTTTCAGCACATCCCAAGTTTTCTGGTTTTTGCAACAGCCCAGGGTAGCTCCTTAAATCTGCCATGCCTACTCTCTCAACAGATCTAGGCACTACCTAAAGGGAGTTTGCCAAGTCACAATCTCCTTTGTGGTCTGTGAGTTCCACGAAGGCAAGAGAGTTCTCATCCATATTTGTATTCTGAGCACACAGAGCACACTTAACAAATATTGAACAAAACTAAAGCCTCAGTCCTGAACTGCATTCTACAACTGTTCCTTGAACCCTGTCCCATCCTGCTATCAGTTATCACAAGCTCTGCTGTTCATTCTCCCATTTCTGTCCTGGTTTCACCTTTGAGATTGTCCTCACACTGTTATCTTTGCTGCTTGGCTGCAATTCTGAGTCTCTGTGCTAGAGATATTGGTTCCAGAACCCTGAGGAAGCCTTCTCCTGGTTTGGCCTGCCACTGGACTCTATGCTGGCCCAGGATTGTCACAGCAGCCCAGCCAAGATATATCTGGGAGAGGGGTCAGCATCCCTGCAAACTTCTTGGATTGAGACAACTTTCATCCGAGCTACATTATTGAAGAATTTTCAATCCAAAAATAGGAAAGCCCTTCAACCCCATTCCTCATGCCTCCTTGTCTTGTGAAAGAGATCCTTAACCACCCACCAAGAAAGAAATAAGGAAACGGCAATGAAATCAGACTGAGTGAACAGAGGGAGTAGGGGTATTCACGGAAAGGCTGGCATTGAGCATTTGGAATTTAAAAGACCAAAACAAGTCTTGGTTTTACCTTTTTTTTTTTTTTTTTCTATTTTCAAAATGTTTCGGTGGCTAAAATAAGTTATACTTTGAATTCACTTAAGAGCAATGAATGTTAATATATTAGAAGTTACTTCATGAAATAAGGACAATGTCTTTACTTCAAAATACTCCAAAGTAGTCATCTGAATATTTGACAGAAATATTATATTTTATTAATCCTGTGTTTAAATGATTGCTTAATTACTTAGTATTTTCATTTACACTAGCCAGAAGTGATTACTTTCCACATTTTAGATTTTTCAGAGTAAAAATGATACAATCTTAGACTGGACTTTAAATTGGTTATAAACTGGATTTTTTCACACATAATTTGTGATTATAACTGATGGTAGCTACTCTTAGGTATTTATCCCAAAAATGTTACATTGGGTGTCCTTGGGGATGAATTTTGATCTTTATATTCACATTGTTGGCCAGTAATAAACTGACATTTGGCCTAAAAATTTGTAGGATATGTAATCCTTCACTCTATCCATGCGCTTCTTGCTCTTGAGAAAAAATAATTTACTCTGGGAGTCTGAGGGATAGCTAGCTTCTTGCATTGTGGAATCTGATTTTGGTGCTCTGACCCTGATAGTCCAGCTCTTCACTAGGGCTCACTTTTGTATTACTGTAGCAACAGCTAGCTTTTGTTTCCATAGTCAATGACTGCATCTCCTGATGCTGCCAACCGTCTCTCAAATTCACCTTCTTACTTAGAAGAAACAGGGGAGGAATGTGGATGAACCAGTCTAAATCCATCATCATTGCTGTATTTTGCTGGTGACAGGTCCGTGGTGACATCCTGTGTGAGGATCACTCCCTGTGCTAACAGATGCACAACAGCACCAGAACGGTATGACAGCTCACTCACTCCAGGTG
Source organism: Mesoplodon bidens (assembly GCF_964165515.1). Taxonomy (NCBI): domain Eukaryota; kingdom Metazoa; phylum Chordata; class Mammalia; order Artiodactyla; family Ziphiidae; genus Mesoplodon; species Mesoplodon bidens. Next base: position 142,486,910 of record NC_138161.1, read on the forward strand.
AGAAGAGGTTCGGGGCACACTAGGCTGAATGATAAACTCCTCAGCATGCTAGCTAACCTCGCTTAGAGGAGGGATACTTAGGTGAGAAAGAATCCTTATTCTGGGCTGAATAGCAGAAGCTGCCCAAGTGGATGTGGGTCAAGGCTCCTTAGATGGAGCTGAGATAGGCTGAAGTTGGGGTCGTGGCTGGGTGAGCTGGGGATGAAGGCTGCTTCGCTGAACTAAGAAGGGCAATGGATACCGGATTCCAGAGTAGGCCAGGCCGGGAGGAACAAGGTAGAATGTGGTCTAAGTGAGCTAAGAAGGATTGTGCTATGCTGGGCTATGGGAGAATGAGAGCAAGGCCTCAGGACGTTGCTGGGCTGTGTCAGTCTGGGTTATAGGAGAGGAAAGAATTACAGCTAAAGGACTTGGAGATGAGGTGAGGTAAGGAGAGAGATCAGACGGGATGCGTATGGGGTCGGGGAGAGGCAGGAAGTAGTAGTGGAGAGATGCACCAAACAGGAGGCCTAGCACAAGTTTGAGCTGGAGACTCAGCTGACAGTTCTAGGGCAGGAGGTTAGGAAAGGGACAGCCAGGGACTCCCAGCTGTGCAGGAGCTGCTAGGAGTCAACAGCTCGCTCTGGGAAGGACAAAGAATGAGAAAAAAGAAATCATTACATTTGTAGGAGCATAACGTGGGAAAGGGGGGTAGGGATGAGAGTTATCATTCTGCTTAGAGCTGGCCTAAATATTCTATGTTACCATCACCTTGGAAGTTCTGGGCATGTTAGTTGCTGTGTAGGCAAAATTGGAGAAGGCTGTCTCCTCTGTACTCAATTGTGGCTAATGACTTTAGTAGACTCTAATGAACCGCGCATACCAGGAAAGGAAAAGGTTAACTGAGATTGAAAAAAAGCCTTATGTGGAAGTTTTCAGAGAAGTAGGTTGACTTGGCTTGTGTGAAGGTGATGATGCCTGATTTGGAAAAGAGCAATTTATGTTGTACCGTTTTAAAATCCATTCTGGCACACTGTGATGAATGTGTTGGCTGGCAGCTAAGAACTTGCTGAAATGCAAGAGTCTTTCACCGTTTATAATCGACACTTCCCCTTCCAGGAAAGAGCCTTTCTCATCTCTGAAGCAGTGGACTTATCAATTTGCATAAAATATGCCAGTCTCATTGAACATATATTTATCATCTACCACTTACTTTCCTACTGTCTTTTTTTTAAAAAAGCAGAATTAGTTTACAGTGAATCAGCATCTTTAAATTCAGCTGTGCTGGGTGAATCTGTCAAAAGTGGCAGGAAGTCATCGCTAGAAGGGGGAGGGGAAGGAATAAAATGATCCTTTTCTGTTTCCACGATCTTTTTTGTATGTATCTAAGTGGTTAAATCACCAATTAGGTTAGATGCTAATTAAATATAAAACAGATTACAGCGCTGTTCTGATATCTTGTTAAAGTTGTACTTATTGGTTGTTTATTCTTTACCTAATTCTCACTAGAGAGGATCAAATAGCCCAGCTGAGTTCAAAGAAGGCTGCCAACCCCCCAGGTCTTACACCAGTCCCTGAACAAAAAAGGAACACCCAGGATCAACAGCCTACTCTCAAATCCCTCAAATACTACATATACCACCTGCTCACATTTGCCCTGTTCTTGCTGCTGTTTATCCATGAAAAAGCCAAGCCCGAATTTTCTCGAGGCCAAGATTTATGAAAATGCCAAATGAATCACTTCAAAATTTTACACATTTGGTTTCATTTAATCATAACTGATTCTTCACACTGTAGACACCACTCACATCTCAAATTTTATTAAACTCAAATAACGTAAAGAAATTGAAAAATGGTGAACAGATGGCATCTTGTTTCAGACCAAACCATAAGTCAGATTTTGAACAAAACTCGACAACATCTGGTTGCGTAAGTGGCATACCTAGATTTATTAAAGTCGTTCCACTCCTTTAATGCCATTTAGAGAATACACACAAATATATAATGCTACTGCAAAGCTGAAAAGAGACTTTATAAAGTCCCATCACTGGCAGGGACATTGTATATGAAGGAAAAGCACAGTATAATCCATCCCATCAAGAGTTAATTTTATCAGCAACATGTACCAAAATTTAAAATGTGTGAACTCTTTGACCCAGCAATGCCATTTCCAGGAATATATCCTAAGGAGATCACTAGTAAAGTACATAAAGATGGCAAGCAATGATACTCATCATGGTTTTATTTACACAATGAAAAACTGGAAATAACCTAATTGTCCTTTAATGAGGGACCTGTTAAATAAAAACATCAATGCAATATTATGCAGTCATCAAAAAAGATACTATATATGTATATATATTGACATTAAAAAACCTTCATGTCACATTGCTAAGAAAAAGGGTATAAAAGAATATTCATGGTATGTCTTTATATAAAACAATTTATATCTATACTTATAGATGGTGAAATTTCAATTATTCAGCCCTTTCTTCTTTTTACTTTTTAGTTTAATTTTCCACATAAGCATGCATTTACTTTAAAATCCAGGAAAAAATCAAGCTATTTTCATTAGAGGAAAAAAAGTCATTACTCGGTATTTCAGTTAGACAAAAAGTCACCCAGGGCTTCCCTGGTGGCGCAGTGGTTGAGAGTCCGCCTGCCGATGCAGGGGACACGGGTTCGTGCCTCGGTCTGGGAAGATCCCACATGCCGCAGAGCGGCTGGGCCCGTGAGCCATGGCTGCTGAGCCTGCGCGTCCGGAGCCTGTGCTCTGCAAGGGGAGAGGCCACAACAGTGAGAGGCCCGCCTACCGCAAAAAAAAAAAAAAAAAAGTCACCCAGGAAGCCAAATGTAGCTCTTACATTTCTGTGCCTTCTGTTGCAAAGAAAATTGTGGATAAACAGACCATATTACAGAGAGAAACTGGATGGATGGTGTCTAGAACCCAAACCAAAATAGAGGTGAAATACTACATAAACTAAGGAGGATGCCTTTATTATACATAGTGTTTGAAAGAATTAATTCATTGCGCACGTGTGCGTGCATTACTATATTTTCAGGACTAACAAAAAAAATAGTATGGATTCTAAATGGCAGCAAAGAATATAATCATCATTGGGTTTTCTTACATAAGTTACCACTCTATAAATCTCTGTGTTAATGTGGAAAAATCTGACCTGAACAGATGGACCTCATGCTGTTTTCTAAAACATGAGCAGATTTCTGATCTTCTGGACCAGGAAATGGAGTCAGCACTAAAACAGCAGACACCATCATCCATCTCCTAGAATTTCAATTTAAGGAGCTGCTAATAAAAGCAATATTTCCTCTTTAAAAATAATAGCACAGTGATATGTTTCTGTCCTAACGGAATGTGCTCTTGATATAGTACCAACGTAGTGGAGATTTGTTGCAATGGAGGTGCTGGCTGACTGATCACTGAACTGCACCAATTTTGGAGAATCCCCTCACTGTCATTCTTGGCAGGTAGCATCATTTGGCAGCTTCCATCCTTCATTCTCCAAGTTTCTCATGGAAGGCACAGTCCTCAGGGCTGCCACTCTGCCTGGTTAAATCTTCATCCCATTAGCCCAAGGGCCCCCTTTCCTTGAGCATCTTCACAGGAGCAGTTTCACAATAGATACCCTTGGGCTTGAAGTCCCAATAAAGGGCTCTCAGTCAAGTAATTAGCAACTTTGCATTTTTCCCCCCAGCTCCACCACTTTCTAGCTGTGTAACTTAAGGCTGTGAGGAGGCTGGTGGAGGCAGCAAGACTGGGTCTGAGGAGGAATTGGGGCCAAGGGGATGGCCCACGAGGTCACGATATTGGTTATATAAAGGGAGAATGAGGAAATAGTTAAATACCCTGAAGATAATGGGAACCAGATTTCTTACCATCAGAGAAGGAAGATACAAACAGGAAAAGGGTGAAGACTAGAATGAGCACTGTGGTGTTGGAGTGCAGTTGAAGATATTAGAGTAAACACATTTTAATATAAATAGATGAATAGATATAGAAATAAATATAGATGTGCTTAAGAGTTTCCCGGTTCTGTCTGCTAAGATGGCCCTAAAGTAACAATACTCCAGTAGCAATGACCACACCTAGCACCCAGATCTTGCATTCTCTACTAAAAGGAAGCTGGGCTCTTTGGAAAAATAGCTTTTGAAATGACTGAAATCTTTGGGGCAGGAAAAGTACCAGATGAGCCTGGAACATCTTATACTAGAAAGTACTCTGATAATGGAGATGTCAAAACAACACAAGAAGCAGCTTGAATGGGATTCGAATGGCCAAATCTGTAACAATTTCAGCATCAAAGTCAATAATCGTTAATCACAGTAATGGGTTATAATCCACCTAATAGAATAGAAATCCACAATTCCAAACTAATGTAAATAAATGAATAAACAAACAAATAAATAAATAAGAGAAAACTCTCCCTTACAACAGAATACCAACTAGTAAAGGTCAAATGAATGTTGGAATTGGAAAAATTGCCATTTGGCAATCATCATAGTAATAATTTATTTGAGCAAGAACCATCATAAAATAAGTGACCGAAAGTTTGTTGAAGAATAGGATGTTTACATAGTCTCAAAGTGTCTCCCCACAAAATGCTTATAATTACAAAGGGAAAAATAACAACTTTACAGTGGAGAAGTTATCACCTTAACCAAGTCATCAAAGTTAACATCAGCAGCAAAAAGACAAATCAATATTGTAGCCCTTAATAAGATCCACTGAAAAAAACACAGTATTGCTTCTATCATTTTCCTGACAAAAATGTATAACTATGCCAAAAATGTGTAACGTGCATCAGACAAACCTAAATGAGGAGCATTCTACAAAATTAATGGCCTGAACTTTCAAAAATGTCAAGGTCACTAAAGACAAGGAAGAAATGAGGAACTGTCACAAATTAAAGATTAAAGGGACAGGACAACTAAATGCAATTCATAACCCTGGATTTAACTCTAGACGAGAAATAAAAAACATTTTTCCAAAGAGGAAATTATTGGGGGAAATGGCATATATTGAATGAGGTCTGTGGATTCAGTGGCAGAATTATATCAATCTTAAGTTCCTCATTTTGGTGATAATTCTGTGGTTATGCAGGAGGGTGTCTTGTCTTTAAGGAAGACTACTTAAGTGTAGTCTTCCTACTTAGGGCTAATTAGGCATCACATCTGCAGCTTATTATCAACTGGTTCAGAAAAAAAGAGAAAGTATATGAATGAATGACAAAGCAAGCATTGTAAAATGTTTATAATTGGAGAACTTGGGATGAAGTATGTATGAGAATTACCCTTCACCCCAAGGGTTCATTGGACTATGCGTGCAAGTTTTCTGTAAGTTTGAAATTATTTCTAAATAAAATATGAAAAAATATACTGGGGATAACAGAATCTACCTAGATTTTTTTGGGAGAAGTACACAAGTTAGTATGTGTGAGGTGCTTAAAGCAGAGCTAGGTATATAGTAAATGCTAAATAAATGTTAGCGATGATGGTGATAGTGGTAATGAAGTCCTGAACTTTACATCACAACTCATCTGAATCAGGACAAGTTGACTCTGGTTCACCTATTTGTTTTCTCTTTTTAGATTCAATTTAGAAGTTGAAAAAAATATTTATTTACATTTGAGATGCTAACAACATTACTAAACTTGTTTACCGTAGCTTAAGCACACAGTGTTCATGTAGAACAATATTTTATAAACTGCTGTCCTCAAGAAAAAAGGATGTCAGCAGTATGTTTTAAATAATCAAGATCTCAAAATTTTCATCCTTCATTAATTTAGGCAATGTGATAATAATGAGATTATATGATAAGTACATACATATATATATATTTCTTGATCCAAATACAGTATATACATTAACATGTATATATTTACTGTAGGGTAACTATACACAATATTATAATAATATGCACAGAATTAAAGACCATGAAAGTTGAAAAAGGCTGTGGAGTGCATCTACTCCAATCTCTTTGAAAGTAACTCTAGCATCTACAGCAACCCCAACAAATAGTACAGTTTCCATGTGAACTTACAGTCGCAGAAAACTTATTCCTTCTCAAGGCAGCCACCTGGGAGTCATTCTGAGTGTTAGAAAATTCTTTTTTAACATTGAGTCAAAAATCTCTCTCTATGTAATCTCCAGAGTCTGTTCCTACATATTTGCTCTGGGATCACTAATTAATTCCCTCTTCCACATGACATTTCAGTATCAGGAGCTACTATTTCCTACCCTCCCCATCCCAGGTCTCCTATCATGAGTTTTCTCTTCTCCAAACTGAAAATCTTCTCTTTCTCAATTATTCCACGTGTAATCGTGGTTTTCATCTTACCACCTTAACCATTCTTCTCTGAACGTATACCAGTTTCTATGATCTCTCCTAGTCAGGAGATCCTGATTCTATGAGGGCAGCCTGAGACCACACCAGCTATTCTGGCAGCCTCATGCATTTATGTTTATTCCTTCACTTGGTCAATATTTACTAGGTGCCTATGATGTGGAAGGCACTGTGCTAAGATAGTATGAGAGATAAAATTAAGAAAACAAGTGGTGCAGTGGTTAAGAATCCGCCTGCCAATGCAGGGGACACGGGTTCCAGCCCTGGTCCGGGAAGATCCCACATGCCACGGAGCAGCTAAGCCCTTGCGCCACAACTACTGAGCCTGCGCTCTAGAGACCGTGAGACACAACTATTGAGCCCACGTGCCACAACTACTGAAGCCCGTGCTCCACAACAAGAGAAGCCACCACAATGAGAAGCCCGCACAGTGCAGTGAAAAGTAGCCCCCGTTCACTGCAACTAGAGAAAGCCCATGTGCAGCAATGAAGACCCAATGCAGCCAGAAATAATTAATTAATTTTTAAATTTTTTAAAAAACAGACAATGGTAATAAAAGATAACTTTAAAAAAAATCAAGAAAACATACGCTTTCTCTTAAAGAACTTACATGTTCATTTTGGAGAAAAGAAATATGCTAACAAGTACCACAAAACAGACACAACAAGTGCTATGCATGTTAAAGGAAGTTATACAATTAAATATATATTTGCTTTAACATCAGAGTACTAGAGAACAAAGCAAAAGTAATGACAATTTCACACTAGACCTATTTTGGTTTGGGATAGCATGAGAACCAGTAAAAAGCAGCAGCTTGGGATTTAAGCAACATTAAGAGAGAAATTTCCAGATTAGGAGAATTATTCACAGATTCAGAAGACACAAAGAGTTCATAGTTTTACCCTTAAGAGCTCTGACAATGGGATCAATAATCACTTGTCCAGAGTGATTTACATGCAACTTTATAGAAAGGCAAGAAAATAAATAGACTAGACTACTATGCACCAGGCTTATACCAAGGGCTCAATGTGTATTATTTTACTTAATCCCACAACAACCCCAACAAGGCAGGCACTAATATCAGTCCCTCTTTAAAAAGAAAAAAAATTAAGTGAAGATCAGCAAGCTTCAGTAAGTTGCCCAAGCTTACAAGGAGCTTACTATGGCAGTCAGCCTTCAAATCCAGACTGTCAGCTTCCAGTCCAACTTGGGGCCATCAACTACTTGCTACCCAACAAAGCAATATCTGGCAAATTCCCAACCACGTCCCCACAAACTTCCAGGCGAACTACTTGGAGAAGGCTCTCACTAAACAATCTGTTCCTCCTCTGGGCTCAAGAACAATTTCTACAGGACTCTGTTACAGTCCTTGATACAAGGTATCAATGTGAATTGTGTATGTAACACAAACCCCTGATAAAATGTTCCTGCTCCAAGAACAGAGATTGTGTCCTTATCTTCTTCTTGGAATCCCCAGGCCCTAGGGCATTGCCAGACTCAACAAATGCTAGGAGAATGGCATAGCTGGCCCACTTTGAAGAAAGTCACCCTTTTAACCAGAGACCTCTAATTCTGGGTCTAATTAGTTGTGGTGCAGAGCTTTGGTTGCCACAATGCTGCAACCTAACTCTATCTTCTGTCTCTTAACTCTAACTAAATTAAGGGAATCTGGGAGTTCCCTGGCAGTCCAGTGGTTAGGACTCCACGTTTCCATTGCAGTGGGCACAGGTTTGATCCCTGGTCAGGGAACTAAGATAATGCAAGCCTCATGGTGCAGCCAATAAAATAAAATGATTTTTTTTATAAAAGGGAAGGGGAAAGATATATTTGACTACATAAAAACTGAAATTTTCTATACAGCAGAAAATATCATAACGTTTAAAAATAAAAATTCAAGAAAAAATTGCAACATGTAACAGAGTCTTCAGTATGCAAAGAGTTTTTACAAATAAGAAAAAGAATATAAGCACACCAACAGAAAAATAAGGATATGAGCTGGAAACTCACAAAACAAAAATAAGTATGACCAATAAATATATAAAAAGATGCTCTTTACTGCCTATCCAATTGGAAGAAAACCCTGATTTTGGTGATAGTGTGGGGATACTGACATTCTAATTCAGTGTTTATGCTGGTATATAGGTACATCTTTTCTGTAGCACAATCTAGAAATAGTGTTCTTCCAACAAATATTTCTTGAATACACATATATCTGACACTGTGTAGATACTGAGAACATAGTAAAGAATAAAGCACACAAGGGAGGAGATAGGAAATAATTGAACAAATAAATAAACAAATCAATGTATCAAAAAATAAAATGTACATATCCATTGAACCATCAATTTCACTTCTAGGATTTTTTTTCTAAGAAAATAAATAAGTGCACAAATGTTTGTTCAAAGATATTATTTGAAGAACTGTCTAATAACAGCAAAAATTGGAAATAAATAAATGTTCATTATTATAAGATTGCTTAAACAAATTATGTTCTGCCCACATAGTGCAATATTATACAACACTTAATGATGATGACCTAGTTTTATATGCATTGGTTTGAAAGACATTAATGATAAATTACATAGTGAAAATGCAACCAACAGAAGATTGGTCCATTTAAAATGCATGTGTGTTCATCTAAGAGAAAACCTGTTAAAGTATGGAGGTTCCATAAAAAACTAAAAATAAAGTTACCATATGATCCAGCAATCCCACTCCTGGGCATATATCCAGAAAAAATGAAAGCTCTAATTCAAAAAGATACATGCACCCCAGTGTTCATAGAGGTACTATTTACAATAGGCAAGACATTGAAGCAACCTAACTGTCCATCAACAAATGAATGGATAAAGAAGATGTGAGATATATAGATATAGGTATAGAGATAGATAGATAGATAGATATACAAGGGAATATTACTCAGCCATAAAAAAGAATGAAACAATGTAATCTGTAGCAATATGGATGGACCTAGAGATTATCATACTAAGTGAAGTAAGTCAGACAAAGACAAATATTATATGATATCATTTACATGTGGAATCTAAAAAAACAATACAAATGAACTTAATTACAAAACAGAAACAGACACACAGACCTAGAAAACAAACTTATGGTTACCAAAGGGGAAGGGGGGGATAAATTGGAGTATGGGAGTAAGAAATGCACACGACCATCTGTAAAATAGATAAATAACAAGGATTTACTGAAGAGCACAGGGAACTATATTCAATATCTTGTAATAAACTATAATGGAAAAGAATCAGAAAAAAAGAATATAATGCATATATGTATAACGGAATCACTCTGCTGCACTCCTGAAACAAACACAATATGATAAATCAACTATGCTTCAATTTTTTAAAAATCTATTTACAATGGTTTTCTCTGGTTTTATGTATTTCTCTGTCACCTAAATTTCTTACAGTGAGCATACATTTTATGAGAGAAAAACCACAGATATTCAATGTTTTGAAAAGTATATATGTAATCTTTACAGAGTTCACAAACCATATCCCACCAGTATATTTGAAATTGTCAGCATTATGATACATCTTAGTCATATTTTCTTCAGATTATAACTTTCCATAAGATCGTTAGCTAGCTATTGTTCTGTATCAAATTTTTCATTAATTCTTTTTGTTTAAACTTCCTTTAGCAACATCTTTTTTGTACCAATATCAATTTTACATCTTTCTAGACTATCTTTGTTCTGGAATTAAAATATGTGTAAATACTTCGTTGCTCAGCAAAATACCAAACACTTCAGTTCACCTGTTCCCAAGGTTCTGTGACTTGGGAACAGTTGACTATGGAAGTTAATGGTTCTGCGGAGTTCAGAAACACTAAAGGTGTCCAAAAATAAAGATGGATTACACAAGAAGCTCTGGGGAAAATGTGTGACTTGCAGTGTGTGATGGCACTGAAAACCAATGAGTGTATTTACATGTGCGTAATGTTTGTGTGCATATACACATACATGCATCCTACATATGCTATGCATATGCATACGTGAGAGTTCATGTTTATGCTCACCCTGTGTCCTCCCATGTAGGTAAATCAAACCTGTTATGCATATGCTTTATCTGCACCCCCGGGCGAGCCACATTTGCCTTCACGTTATCTGCGGGAAACCAGCATCAACCCATCCGCAAAGGGTTTCAGTGTCGAGACAGGGAGCCGGCGCCACTCTGGCCACCTGCCTTGGAGAGCGGCTACTCAAAGGTGCGGAGTGGAACCGCAAGGCAGGCCGCCGCCCGGGAAGTAAGCTGATGAAGGAGCTTGAAGCACTTCAGCACCACGGACACGGGCAACCCCAATCGAGTCCTTTCGAGCCGTAAAGTCGGCGGAGACCGCCCGCCCCTTCCCCAGGCGCCCCCAGCCCTCTCCGCCTAGTGCATCACTATCTCCGGGCCCTCAATCGTCACCGAGACGCCAGCTTTCCATCCCGCTCCTCGCCAAGCCCGGCAAAAGCCTGGCCGGAGATGCGGGTCCGCGCAGCGCTCCCACTCGCCCTTCCTGCTGGCCCGCGCCTCCCTGCCATCCTCTTCTCTCTAAAGAGGCCAAACGGGCGCACGAGGCGTAGAAATTCTACGGCCCAGAGCCGGGTCGGGGGGGGTCCTGTTTTCCTCCCCGGAGGTGGGAAAGGCTGAGCGCACTTGCTCTGAGCCTCCACCCGCTACATTCGGCCGCGGCCTGGCCCTTCCTCCTTGCCCTCGCCTTTCGTTGGGGAAAGATTTCTCCAAACCGTTTAATCTCCGCGAAAATCTCAACCCATATAGACTGGCGTCCAAGAGTCAGAGACAGACAACAGAGTAAAGGCAAATACTCATTCTCGGCCCTATTTCTAAAACCATCCGGCATTCTTAAAAGTTTGTATTTGAAATTGATCCCATGGCGCCATAGGGACTCTCCCTTGTTTGGGTGGGCGCCTGGGCGAAAGGAAAGCAGTAGCTCCTGGCCTTTATCAGAGAGCCTGGGGAAGGACCCATACATGCGACGGTGGCAGGAAACGGGGGCGCACAGCTGATACTGACCCTACCGAACCCGTGTCCACGTTTTCCAAGAGAGCAGTGCCGGGAAGTGGGGGCCCCGCAGCAGCTCAGGCGTCGAGCAGAGCCTCCGCAAAGGCTTGTAAAGGGGGCGGGGCGCTTCGCCCAGGGCCCGGCCAACCCCAAAAGAGGGACTCGGCCTCTTAGGTGCCTCGGCTAAAAGCGAGTGTGTGGGGTTCGGGGTACTCTCCCACTCCTTACCGGTGGGGCGGCCCGGCAGGCAGGGTCAAGGTCCCAGTCCTCTGCTGCCGACCGGCTGCCGGGGCCCGGTTACCTGTGCGTCGCGGCGAGGAAGGAGCGCCCGGTGCTCCGGCCGGGGCTGCCCGCTGCCGCGCGCCTAGTCCAGCCTCTGAGCCCACTGAGGCCACCGCGCGCGCTTCGCCAGGAAAACCGCGGCAGGGGCGGCTGAGGCCGCCTGGCTGGGCAGGGAGAGCGGCGCCGCAGGCACGAACCCTGCGCCTGCGCTCTCCGCTGCTCCCCCTCGCTCCCCACCGGCAGGTGCCCAAGTGGAAGACCAAAGGGGAGCGCCGGGGATTTGTGCCCCTTACTCGCGCGGTGGGAGGGCCCAGGCGCCGCGAAAGTGCCTTCCGGCTTTAGCCTATGCCCTTCGAGAGACCCGGTCTGCCGGAGTGACATGGTTTTGAAGCAATCGCCGGTCTGCCGGAGTGACATGGTTTTCTGGAAGGGGGCAGGGAGGCAGCCTCAATCCATTTCCACCTGCCCCTTTGCGTTTAAAAGTCGCAAGTCGATTCCCTGATATTTAAAATATGTCTAGCATGAGTAAATCGTGGTCCGGGAAGGTCTTCGGGCATCCCCCGACTCCACCTGGCGTTTTACCGATGAGGTCTCTGGGGCAAGGGTCTTGACGCTGCAGATCTGGCTCCTGGACTGAGGTCTATATACCCCAGTCCCGTGCTGAATGAATACAGCTTCTTGGAAACAGGGTCACGAGGACAGGCAGGAAGGCCATCAGCACAGGCCAGGCAAGAACAGGTGAGGCCTGAACCAAGGTGCTAGCTGTAGGGAAAGATAGGAAGTGATTGCTGGTTTCTCCTCTGTCCTTCCAGATCCACTCACCACCCTGTTCTGTGACTCAGGACTGACTTTTATGGACGACATCAACTGTCCTCTGGCTTTGCCTGTTTTTGGCCAATGGGAGGCCTGTGCACGAGGGCCATCACAGGGCAGAATGTTGATCACAGGGCAGGATGTTATTCAGGACCTCTCCCCTCCATTCTCAGAGGGCCATTCTATTAGCAGTGGCTGCATTCTTTATCTGAACGCCATTACTCCAATCGTGTGGCCCTCTCCTACAGTTCATTCTTAGTCCTGTTTACCACTTGCTGCCCTTGCCCCTGCAGGCCTGGCTCCCAGATGTTTCCTTTAACCCTGCCCACACCTTTTTAAATAGTCTCTTCCTTAAATTCTCAACTATCCCCTGGATGTGCCATGCCATCTTTATCCCACCACCTTTTTCCTACCATTCCAGGACACTCTAATACTTCACTGTGGTTGGGAAGATTCATAAGAAAAAAAAAAAAAGGTGTCAAAGGAAGATGAGACTTTTGGGACTTCCTTGGTGGTCCGTGCTCCCAGTGCAGGGGGCCCTGGTCAGGGAACTAGATCCCGCATGCTGCAACTAAGAGCCTGCATGGTGCAATTAAACTATCCTGCATGCCCCAACTAAAGACCCTGCATGCTGCTACGAAGATTCCACATGCCACAACTAAGACCTGGTGCAGCCAAATAAATAAATAAGTAAATGTTGGAAGGAAGGAAGGAAGGAAGAAGGGACTTTTAAAAGGTGAGATGTCTCCCAGAGTCATCTTGATAGCGCCCAGGCTCCAGGCAGCCATCATGCTAGGTGATCTCCCCACCAAGTCCACCAGCCTGAGGGTATCAAACACAGTTTGAATAGACCCAAGAATGGGATTCAGACTACTCAGACTCAATGTGTTCCACAAAAGGGCTGGGGGTCATCTAAGTGCCCAGCACAATAGAACTTTTGGGTGCCTCTTGATGGGAAGAGACAATCTAGATCTTTATGGAGCAAGTGCTGGTGCTCTCCCAGCTGCAGCTGGGCTGCTTTTGAATGAGTTGATATCCTTAGGACACTTAAAAGAGTCTTGGGCACAGTGTCTGAAAAATGTGTTTATGAAGGAGCTGCTGAGTGACGCAGTTGTTGATGAGAGTCTCCGGCTGTTTCAGTAGAAAACCCAAAGAATGTTCCCAAAGAGGGAGGAAATAAAAGGCAATAGAGTGAGTAACGATTGCCCCTAGCACTCCATGTCAGCTGGGTCTGAATCCAAGGCCTGACCATCTCTCTGCCTTGTAAAAAAACGATCAAACTGGTTTAACGAGTTTAATTCTTTCCCCATCCCACCCCTTCAAAAACACACAGACAAAAACAAAACAAAACACCGAGGCACTATCTTGGCAAGACTTACACAAAGGTAACCCCAGGAGTAGCTGTTTGCAATCAGAATTAATATCTCCCCTATTTGTACTGAATACAAATGAGACCAGAACAGAAAATTAACAAGTATCTTTGGCCTTTCATCGTTTTGAAGAGGAAGGATCCTTTGTTTTTCAGAAAGCAACCTGGGCATGAATTGTGCCGATCTAAGTAAGGAGTAGGGGAACAGAAGCAAAAGGAGCCTCAGAAGGCCAGACTCATCCACAAAGCTCAGCTAGATTGTATGTTTCTCCTGGAGGAAGTGGGGGAGGAAAAGAGCCAGAAAAGTTTTGAGGATGGGAGTGAGAAAAATGAAGATGTACAGTGATCTGAGTCTGAGAGGTTTGAGACTAGAAATTTAGCACAGCTGCCATTCTGAATTATACTGCGAGACACTGAGAAACAGGAAGAAGGATTTTTAGATGTTTTGTTATGTGTAATAAGTGGAATTCTTCTTTTGCGCTGTAATATTGAGGACTCTTTCTGACAATTGTCAAAAATGCAAACTGATTTAACTGAAAAAAAATCTATAAATAGATAGCTTCAGGTATGGCTGGATCCAGGGTGCAAACACTGTCATCAGGATATGCTCACTCCTTCTCTCTCTGTGGACTTCAAAGTGTTTATTCTCATGTAGTGATTTTTCCCCACCTCCCCACCTTTCCCCAGTGTTGAAACTACATCATCCTTATAGCTAATCATTCCAGTAGAAACAAAGCACATATTTCCAAGTAGTTCCAATAAAATCTTATTACGTCTCATTAGCAAATTCTGGATCATATACCCAACCGTATGCTTTAGTCTGGGGACAAAGAATGAGGGAAGAGTCGTTCTCCAAAGAAAACTCAAGGTTCTATTATCAGGAAAAAAACCCATAAAGTGATGGGCAAATTTGGGTGTCACAAACTGTGATAACAATATGAAACAATTTCTAAGAATATACTGTTAAGATAGGAAATACACAAACAAACAACAACAAAAAAACAAGTACAGACCAGTGTGGAATGTAAGTTGTTGTTTGTGTAAAAGAGGGGGACTAGAGAATGAGAAATGGACAAACAGACCAATAGTCAGGTAGAAACATAGAAATGTATAGGGACATACAAATATACATGCCTAGACAGAATATCTCCAAAAGGATACACAAGAAAAAAAAAAAAGTGATGGGCAGATGAAAAAAGAACATGTCCATTACAGGTACCTCTCAAAGAAACTTCAGTTAAGATTTATACTGCTTTTCAATTTTTTAATACTAGAGTAGTGTTTCTTTTGAAAATGACATCATGTTGACATGGAGAGCAAGGCAGCTGAAATTCTTTCAACCTAAAAAATAAAGTGAAATGTTTTGCTCTTCCTACAGAAAGAGGTGCCAGAAAAGATTTTTTAAATATATTTTGTTTTGAGTTTCCATATACATACAGTCTTTATATGTAAGAGGCCTGTTTTCTGATCCCAAAAAATGATTCAAATTCCTCAAAGCCTGAAGAAGTTACTAGAGTTCCTGATTACCATTGTGAAAATACGTGTTTCCCCGTCAGCACCACCACCACTTCACTCTTGCAGTTAGACACAAAGCTCAGTTCTTGTAGCACTCTGGGCCAAACAACTAAGAATTGATTTGTATATCCACACAGGGAGGCACACAGTAACACCCCATTTTAGGAACATTCAGACTTTTATCAACCTCAAATACCTGGCACACCACAAATCTTGAAATAAGTGAGGCAACTTGCTGTCACAAAATTCAAGCACTTGTCTTAGTCTTCAAATTGTGTACAAAACAAAGGGCACCAACAATAAGCACAGTTATCTATTTTCCCCCAATCAATTCTTTCTTCATTATCATTTACTACTCTATTACCACATTTGCTCACTTCACCAATTACTAGTTCTGAGCTTCAGATTCCTTATCAGAAAAGGGGAAAATAATAACCTACTATACAGGGCTGTTATGAGGATTAAATTAACTAATACATGTAAAGGGCTTAGGACAGTGTTGGGCACCCAGTAAGCACTAAATTAATGTTTGCTATTATGATTACAGGGGCCCAAAAGTAAATCCCTCTAGATAAGTAAAACGAGTAAAAAGTCTGTATGGAGATCATGTCTGAATAGAATGCTGTATAAGGAGAGTAGCTGTTCATTCAGCTTCAGAGACCATAAGGAAATGTGAATCCAGTGTTGAAAGATATTCTGTTTTCTAAATATGGGGTAGAAATCTTGATTTTTTTTTTTTTTGATTCTTTCTGGGATGGATTTTTTTTTTTTTTTTTTTTTTTTTTTTTTTTTGGCTGCGTTGGGTCCTTGTTGCTGTGCAGGCTTTCTTTAGTTTTGGCGAGTTGGGGCTACTCTTCGTTGCGGTGCGCAGGCTTCTCATTGCAGTGGCTTCTCTTGTTTTGGAGCACGGGCTCTAGGCACACGGGCTTCAGTAGTTGTGGCACGCAGGCTCAGTAGTTGTGGCTCACGGACTCTAGAGCACAGGCTCAGTAGCTGTGGCACACGGGCTTAGTTGCTCCACAGCATGTGGGATCTTCCCGGACCAGGGCTCAAACCCATGTCCCCTGCATTGGCAGGCAGATTTTTTTTTTTTTTTTTTTTTTTTTTGCGGTATGCGGGCCTCTCACCATTGTGGCCTCTCCTGTTGCGGAGCACAGGCTCCGGATGCGCAGGCTCAGTGGCCGTGGCTCATGGGTCCAGCCACTCCGCGGCATGTGGGATCTTCCCGGACTGGGGCACAAACCCGTGTCCCCTGCATCGGCAGGCGGACTCTCAACCACTGTGCCACCAGGGAAGCCCAGCAGGCAGATTCTTAATCACTGCACCACCAGGGAAACCCTGGCTTGTGGGATCTTATTTCCCGGACCAAGGATCGAACCTGGGCCCACAGCACTGAAAGCGCCAAGTCCTACCACTGGACCGCCAGGGAATTCCCAGAAATCTTGATTTTTAAATGAAATTTTCTGGTTATTAAAAATGCAAATGCATTCATGACTTTTTAAAACTCAACAAACTAAGAATAGAAGAAACTAACTCACCATAATAAAGGCTATATATGAAAAACCCACAGTTAACGTTACACAATGGTGAAAGACTAAAAGCTTTTCCTCAGGAATAAGACAAGGATGCCCACTCTCACCACTTCTCTTCAACATAGTACTACAGGTTCTAGCCAGAGCAAATAGGCAAGAAAAAGAAATAAGTGACATTGAAATAGGAAAGGAAGAAGTAAAATGATTTCTGTTCACAGATGACATGAGTTTATATGTACAAAACCCTAAATACTCAAAAAAAGACTGTTAATAAATTAATTCAGCAAAATTGAAGGATACAAAACCAATGTTCAAAAATCAGCTGCATTTCTGTACGCTAACAATGAACACTCTTAAAAGGGAATTAAGAAAAAAATCCATTTACAATAGCATCCAAAAGAATAAAATACTTAGGAATAAACTTAACCAAGGGGATAAAAGACTTGTACAATGAAAACTAAAAAACTTGGCTGAAAGAAATTAAGACAAAAATAAACAGAAAGATACCTTGTGTTCATGGACTGTATGACTTTAAATTACTAAGATGTCAGTACAGCCCAAAGTGATCTACAGGTTCAATGTAATCCCTGTCAAACCTCCAATGATGTTTTTTGCAGAAATGGAAAAATCCATCCCAAAACTTATACAGAACCTTAAAGCCAAAACATCTTGAAAACAAAGAACACGTTTGGAGGTCTCACACTTCCTGGTTTCAAAACTTACTGTAAAGCTAATCAAAATAGTGTGGTATAGCACAAAGACAGCCATACAGACCAAAAGTGTAGAACAGAGAGCCCAGAAACAAACACATATATGGTCAAATGATTTTTGACAAGGGTGCCAAGACCATGCAGTAGGTAAAGGACAGTCTTTTCAACATTTAATGTTGGGAAAACGGAATAGCCACATGCAAAAGAATGAAGTTCGATTCTGCCCTTACACCATATACAAAAATTAACTCAAAATTGATCAAAGATATAAATGTAAGAGATAAAACTATAAAACTCTTAGAAGAAAACATATGGCAAAACTCCATGACATTGGATCTGGCAATAATTTTTTGGATGTAACACCAGAGGAACAAGCAAAAAGGGAAAAGATAGCTAAGTTGGACTTTATCAAAATTAAGTGTCTTTTGTGTGTCAAAAGACACTATCAACTGAGTGAAAAGGCAACCCATAGAATGGGAGAAAATATTTGCAAATCACATATCTGATAAAGGATTGATATCCAGAATATATAAAGAATGCCTACAACTCAACAACAACTACAAAAGCAACTGATTAAAAAGTTATCAAGGGGGGCTTCCCTGGTGGCGCAGTGGTTGAGAGTCCGCCTGCCGATGCAGGGGACGCGGGTTCGTGCCCCGGTCCGGGAGGATCCCACATGCCGCGGAGCGGCTGGGCCCGTGAGCCATGGCCGCTGAGCCTGTGCGTCCGGAGCCTGCGCTCCCCAAGGGGAGAGGCCACAACAGTGAGAGGCCCGCGTAACGCAAAAAAAAAAAAAAAAAAAAAAAAAGTTATCAAGGACTTCCCCGGCAGTCCAGTGGTTAAGACTCCCCACTTCCACTGCAGGGGACGTGAATGTAGGAAGCCGGGATGAGCCCCCTCTACCCCTAGTACTTCTTTGGACCTGGTTCTGGTGACCCTCCCACCTCCCAGAAGACCCCCTTCTTTTTCTTTGTGAGCATTTTCACAGTCACATTGAAGCAGAAAGTTCCCCTGGTCGGGGAACTAAGGTCCCACATGTTGTGCAGTGCGGCCAAAAAAAAAAAGTTATCAAAAGCCTTGAATAGACATTTCTCCAAGGAAAATATACAAATGGCTAATAAGCACATGAAAAGATGTTCAGTATCACTAACCATTAAGGTAATGCTAATCAAAACCACAATGAGATATCACTTCACACCTATTAGGGAGATTATTATCAAAAACAAAAACAGAAAATAGGGCTTCCCTGGTGGCGCAGTGGTTGAGAGTCCGCCTGCCGATGCAGGGGACACGGGTTCGTGCCCCGGTCTGGGAAGATCCCACATGCCGCGGAGCGGCTGGGCCCGTGAGCCATGGCCGCTGAGCCTGCGCAGCCGGAGCCTGTGCTCCGCAATGGGAGAGGCCACAACAGTGAGAGGCCCACGTACAGAAAAAAAAAAAAAAAAAAAAAAAAAAAAAAAACAGAAAATAATAAATGTTGGTGAGGATGTGGAGAAACTGGAACACTTTTGCATTCCTGGTAGGAATGTAAAATGGAATACTCACTACAGAAAACAGTATGGCAATTCCTTCAAAAAATTAAAAATAGAATTACCATATGATCTAGCAATTCTACTTCTGGGTATTAAATGTAGTGAAAGCAGGAACTTGAACAAACATTTGTAAACTCATGTTTGTAGCAGCCTTATTCACAATAGCCAAAAGGTGGAAGCAATGCAAGTGTTGTCAGATGAATAAACAAAATATAGAATGTACATAAAATGGCATATTATTCAGCCTTTAAAAAGAAGGAAATTCTGTCATATGATACAGCATGGATGAACCCTAAGGATATTAGGCTAAGAGAAGTAAGCCAGTAACAAAACAATTAATGTCCTATGATTTATATGAGGTACCTAGAGTAGTCAAATTCATAGAGAAAGTAGAATAGTTGTACCTGGGACTGGGGGTGGGTGGGGGCTGAGGAAGAGAGGATGGGGACTTAGTGTTTAATAGGTACAGAGTTTCAGTTGGAGAAGATGAAAAAATTCTGGAAATGGATGGTTAGTGATGGTTGCACAACAATGTGAATACACTTCAGAACTGTATACTTTAAAATAGTTAAAATGGTAAGTGTATACTATGTATATTTGCCATAATTTTTAAAAAGTTAACTTAAAAAATGCAAATTCATAAACACTGTCAAGCACATCCACAACCACAAGTCATAGTACTCACAGAGGAAAATATGGGCTTACAAAAAAAAATTTAAAATCACATGAGGAATCACCAATAGAGAGAGTCAAGGAGATGCAGCAGGGAAGATTAACTCTGGTCCTGGTTGCTTCTTACTGGCACTATGGATCCCCCGATGTCTGGCTGTGACTCCCAGAGGATTCCCAGCCCAAGAAATTTGCAAGCGTCTTTTGGCTGCGAAGTCACTTTGCTGCCACCATGGTGACAGACCAGCTAGCACCATCAGCTACTTTCTGTATCCCTCACAGTGCAGGCAGGAGCCTCTGGATCCCTTCCATGCTACACAAGAGTATGAGTAGAATGAGGAGAGTCACCTCGACCGCTCCTTGTCTATGCCACCCTGCACTTTGCCTCTGCTTTAGTCATCCTGTGTTGGTGCAGAGGCACCTGGGGGGGCTTCCTCCTCCCACATTCCCGACAGGGAGTAGAACAGAAGCCCCTTCTACTCTCAGCTTCCTCCACAGTCTATTCAATAGCCTTGGAATTTCTGCCTGGAAGGTTAAAGTCACAATACAAGCGTCTACCTCTTTACTCCCAATCTCTTTCACTTTCTTCTCCTTTCTGCACTCAAACAGCAAAATGAACTTTGACTCTTTTTTTTCTCATCAAACTCCTTTTTTAGGAGTCCTAATCCTCCCCACCCTCATGGTTAGTAGGTACCTTTGGCTGACCTGAGAGAAAGTCATATACATGGAAATGCAAAAGAGATGAGCATGTTGTATATTATTTTAAATTAAGTAAAATGGCCAATGGCAGTAAAGGGATATAATGGCTCGTATAACTGAACAGTCCAGAGTTTTAGGCCAGGCTTTTAAGCAAATGCTTAAATGATGGGATGAGGACTCAGTTTCTCAAATCCACTTCTTCCTTGTTGGCTCCATTCTTGGCAGGCTTCTCCCCTCGTGGTTTCACAAGGACTGTCAGAGGCTCCAGGACCCACATGTTTTCTTGTTCACATAAAAGGAAGAAGAACACTTTCCCTCTTCCACTTTCTGAACCAAAGTCCTGAGCTTAGCCTGGTTGGATTTGTCCTTCCCTGATCCAATCATTGTGGTGATTGAGACGATGCCTGTTAGCTTAAGTTAAACACCACATCCCATCTGACATATTCCATTCCTAAAGCAGAAGAGGGGTATCAAGTTCCCCTGAAACCCATGGATCTTGAGAATAAACATTAGATACCATTACCAGGAAAAAGGTGAATGTGTGTTGGGTGACCAAAGCTAGTGATGTCTACCACCTCCAATGTCTACCAGATCTGATTTGACTTCCTGCTCAACAAGACTTTATTAAACTAAACACTGAAAAGAAAATGCAAAACAGAATCAAGTTAATCTTAGCAACTCTTCCCCGCAGTACATGTCCCTTCTGACTCCTGATTCCTGTTCTGGGAAATTTCTTTTAAAATAATATCCCAGTGTCTGCACTTGACACACCAAAATTTGCCTATCTCCTGGATGTCCTGGACCACTTCTCTCATCAGTGTCTGTCCTTGCCCTAGGACTTGGTTTGAACCCTAGGGGCTTTACGAGGAACAAGAGCCCGCCCATGTGGGCAGGCTGCCAGTCTATGTGTCCACACCTCCTTAAAGATCATTAAAGTGGTTCATAAACCACCTAACAGCCGAAGTAGGGTTTGCTCTAATTTTTATCACATTCATTATTATTATTTATTTTTATATTTAATATTATCTGTAATATATGGATCCTTCTGCTTCAATTTGACTGTGAAAATGCTCACAAAGAAAAAGAAGGGGGTCTTCTGGGAGGTGGGGGTCACCAGAACCAGGTCCAAAGAAGTACTAGGGGTAGAGGGGGCTCGTCCCGGCTTCCTACCTTTGCGCCTCCACCATTTCATTTTTTTTCTCCTCTGTGCCCTCTCTAAACATAGGTGAAGAACAATAACCAGCCTGCCACCGAATTTTCTATATGCAAAATAACCTCTCTCTTCTCGCTCCATTAATCCTCAAAGGCTTTTCCACTTTAGAACTTGAGATGTGATTGCTCACACCGGGTATTTAATATCCTTTGTACTAATCAGTGTGACAAAAATTAGAGCAAACTCTGCTTCAGCTGTGAGGTAGTTTATGAACCACTTTAGTGATCTTTAAGGAGACATGGTCGCGCAGATTAGCAGCCCGCCCGCGCGGCAGGTGGCATTAGGCAGGGCTCCTGACTGCGGGGTGGGGGGTGGGGGGGAAGCCTGAAGGTGAAGGCCTGAGCTCTATTGTTAGCTCTGCTGCTCTGCAACTGTGTGACCTTGAGCAAATCAATTAACCCCTCTGGACCTACCAGTTCCTCAGCTCTAAATAGCAGGGTTAAACTTGATGTTCTCTAAGCTCTTTTCACCTGCAGCATTCTAAAATGTTCAAAGAAATTGATTTTGTTTTGTTTTGTTTTGTTTTTGGCTGTGTTGGGTCTTCGTTGCTGCGCGTGGGCTTTCTCTAGTTGCTCCGAGCAGGGACTACTCTTCACTGTGGTGCGCGGGCTTCTCATTGCGGTGGCTTGTCTTGCTACGGAGCAAACATATAGGTACACAGGCGTCAGTAGTTGTGGCACGCGGGCTCAGTAGTTGTAGCTCACGGGCTCTTTAGAGTGCAGGCTCAGTCATTGTGGCACATAGGCTTAGTTGCTCCACGGCATGTGGGATCTTCCCAGACCAGGGCTCGAACCCATGTCCCCTGCACTGGCAGGCGGATTCTTAGCCACTGTGCTGCCAGGGAAGTCCCTGATTTTTTTTTTAACAGTTCACAAATGAGAAGTTACCAGTAAAGAGTTCTTCTCTTTTCTAGAACTGGAAAGATCGCCAAGAGACACTCATTCAGGCTGAAAGGGGTTAAGGAAGAGGTGGAGTGTAAACAGTGAACTACAGGGTGATCAGATGGTGGAGGACAAGCTCCTGTGTGGGTCCTGACCCCCCTCTGAGTCTCCAGTGAGCCCCAGAGAGCACCCGCACAGCCTCGGGGGCTGTGTGCACTTAACCGCAAGAATCCCCATGCTCTTTGGCCTGGGGAGAGGTTGAATATTCTAGATTCATAGGATTCCCTTCTTCTGAAGCTCCTCCAGGGACTCAGTCCTCTCTCCCACTACCTCTGTTTCCCAGAGGAGGGCCCTAACTAGGGGGAATATCCAAGGTGTTGTCTCATGACACCTAAATTAGGATGACAGTTGGAAAGCTTGAAGTAACCTCTGCTCTTGCTCAAAAATCTCACTAAAACAACTAGGAAGGGATTTTTTTTTTTTTTTTTTTTTTTGCGGTACGGTGGCCTCTCATTGTTGTGGCCTCTCCCGTTACAGAGCACAGGCTCCGGACGCACAGCCTCAGCGGCCATGGCTCACGAGCCCAGCCGCTCCGCAGCATGTGGGATCTTCCCGGACCGGGGCATGAACCTGTGTCCCCTGCATCAGCAGGCGGACTCGCAACCACTGCACCACCAGGGAAGCCCGGGATTTTTTTTAAAGACATATATCTACAAGGACCAAGAGAAAAGGAGACAGCAACAACGGAATTTTGGAGGTTAGAAAATGCTTGAACAAGCAGTAACTGGCTTAGCAGACTCTAGTAAATGGAATCCACAGTCAGTGATGGTGGAAGGTAAGAAACAGCCCAATTTACACTGCAAAACTGAAAAGGTCATGAATTGGCAGCACCAGATACCACTGGAAGTGAGGTTGAGGTAAGGGATAGGGATAAAAGGGATGGACTGAATGTTCTTTTAAGAAGCTGTCAGTTCCCCAGATGTCCCTCCCAATCCACAGAGCAAGGAAACGACCTCACCCCCACACTCGTAGGAGACTGGAGGCCTTCCCTCTGAGAGCAAAGAGGACTGCTCTCTGGAGAAGGAAAATCTGAGGGTCTCTGCACTGGGGGACATCAGGCCCAACTGGGGCTAAGAAGATCCACATGGAAAACAGGAGAGTGTGAATGTTCACATACTGAATGTTAAAACAACTAGTTCTCTTCTACCTCTTATCCCAGAATAATGGCAGCCAGGCATATACTCTCCAAGAGCCTGGAGGATTCTTCTCTGAGTATTCTAACAAGCTCAAGAGAGAGACTTCAAAATTCTGACATAGGGATTCACTAACCACTGGCCCTGCTAGACCACTGTACAGTGAAATCCACAACTGACAAGCCCCAACCCATGCTCTCAGAGCTCCCAATCAGCTTTTTATGCCCTATCTTTAAATATTAGCAGAGGCCAAAAATCACCACACATCTGAGGAAAGCCTCAGAGAGACCAAAACAAACAAAGATAATTTTGAGGAAGCAGAGCCTAACCTGAGAGAAAAAAAATTTTTTTGTAATAACCAAAATTCTCAGAGAGTGTCATATTACATCAGTGAAAGAGGAAAAGTGTATATTTATAAAAAGGAATATTCAGAGAACACAAAGGGAGACTTGAAAATTTAAAACATGATAGTAGAAAGTTTTTTAGAGGTAGTAAAAAGATGGAAAGGGACAGTTTCCCATGATGTGAAACAAAAGGACAAAAAGATGGAACACTGAACAGAAAAAGTAAAACAATTAGAACACCTACTCAGGAAATCCAAATAAAGAGTCCAGAATGATAGAACAGAGAGAACTGAAGGGAGGAAATAATCCTTGAAATAATTCAGGACAATATCTTAGAGTTTGCAGATCAAAAGGGCCTATAACCCCACATGGTTCTCAAAAACAGGCCCACTTCAAGGCATATCTTAGTGAAATTTCAGAATCCTAGGGACAAGCAGAACATCTTCAAGTTTCTATAAAGAAAATAAACAAAAACAAAAAAAAATTTAATAGGACATAAAAAATTAAAGACAACACAAAAAGATGGAAAGATACACCATGTTCTTGGATTGGAAGGATTAATATTGTTAAAATGACCATAGTACCCAAGGCAATCTACAGATTCAATGCAATCCCTATCAAAATATGAGTGGCATTTTTCACAAAAGCTGAACAAACAATTTTAAAATTTGTATGGAAACACCAAAGACCCCAAATAGCCAAAGCAATCTTGAGAAAGAAAAACAGAGCTGGAGGAATCAGGCTTCCTGACTTCAGACTGTACTACAAAGCTACAGTAATCAAAACAGTATGGTACTGGTACAAAAACAGAGACAGATCAATAGAACAGAATAGAGAGCCCAGAAATAAACCCATACACTTATGGTCACCTAATCTATGACAGAGGAGGCAAGAATATACAATAGAGAAAAGACAGTCTCTTTAATAAGTGGTGCTGGGAAAACTGGACAGCCACTTGTAAAAGAATGAAATTAGAACACTAGCACCACATACAAAAAGAAACTCAAAGTGCATTAAAGACTTAAATGTAAGACCAGGGCTTCCCTGGTGGCGCAGTGGTTGGGAGTCCGCCTGCTGATGCAGGGGATGTGGGTTCGTGCCCCAGTCCGGGAGGATCCCACATGCTGCAGTGTGGCTGGGCCCATGAGCCACGGCTGCTGAGCCTGGGTGTCCAGAGCCTGTGCTCCACAACAGGAGAGGCCACAACAGTGAGAGGCCTGCATACAGCAAAAAAAAAAAAAAAAAAAGTAAGACCAGAAACCATGTTTCCTAGAGGAAAACATAGGCAGAACACTTGTTGACATAAATCATAGCAATATTTTTTGGATCCATCTCCTAAAGCAAAGGAAATAAAAACAAAAATAAGTAAAGGGGACCTAATTAAACTTAAAAGGTTTTGCACAGCTAAGGAAACCATTAACAAAACAAAAAGACAACCTACTGAATGGGAGAAACTATTTGCAACTGATATGACAGGTAGGGGTTAATATCCATCATATGTAAATAGCTCATACAACGCAACATCAAAAAAACAACCTGATTTTAAAAATAGGTAGAAGAACTGAATAGACATTTTTCGAAAAAGGAAATGCAGATGGCCAACAGGCACATGAAAAGATGCTCAAGATCACTAAGCATCAGGGAAATGCAAATCAAAACCACAATGAGATGTCACACCTGTCAGAATGGCTATCATCAAAAAGAACACAAATAACAAATGTTGGTGAGGATGTGGAGAAAAGGGAACACTATTGTACACTGTTTGTGGGAACGTAAATTGGTGCAGCCACTGTGAAAACCCTTCATACTGGGGCTTCCCTGGTGGCGCAGCGGTTGAGAGTCTGCCTGACGATGAAGGGGACGCGGGTTCGTGCCTCGGTCCGGGAGGATCCCACATGCCACGGAGCGGCTGGGCCCGTGAGTCATGGTCGCTAAGCCTGCACGTCCGGAGCCTGTGCTCCACAACGGGACAGGCCACAACAGTGAGAGGCCTGCGTACTGCAAAAAAACAAAAAAACAAAAAACCTTCATACTTTTTTTCACAGTGGCTGCACCAATTTACATTCCCACCAATAGAACTACCGTATGACTCAGCAATTCCACTCCTGGGTATATATCTGAAAAAAACAAAAACGCTAATTTGAAAAGATACATGCACCCCAGTGTTCAGAGCAGCATTATTTACAATTGCCAGTATATGGAAGAAACCCAAGTGTCATCAACAAATGAACGGATAAAGAAGATATAGTACACACACACACACACACCACACACACATACATGTATACAATGGAATACTACTCAGCCATAAACAAGAATGAAATTTTGACATTTGCAGCAACGTGGATGGACTTGGAGGGAATTATGCTAAGTGAAATAAGTCAGATAGAGAAAGACAAATGTTGTATGATATCACTTATGTGTGGAATCTAAAAAATACAGCAAACTAGTGAATAAAAAATGAAGCAGACACAGGTATAGAGAACAAACTAGTGGTTACCAGTGGGAAGAGGGAAGGGGAGAGGGGCAATATAGGGGTAGGGGAGTAAGAGGTTCAAACTATTATGTATAAAATAAGCTACAAGGGGGCTTTCCTGGTGGCGCAGTGGTTGAGAGTCCGCCTGTTAATGCAGGGGACACGGGTTCGTGCCCTGGTCCAGGAAGATCCCACATGCCGCGGAGCAGCTGGGCCCGTGAGCCAATGGCTGCTGAGCCTGCGCATCCGGAGCCTGTGCTCCACAATGGGAGAGGCCACAACAGTGAGAGGCCCGCGTACCGCAAAAAAAAAAAAATAATAATAATAAAATAAAATAAGCTACAAGGATATATTGTACAACATGGGGAATATAAGCCAATATTTTATAATAACTATAAATGGAGTGTAACCTTTAAAAATTGTGAATCACTCTTTTGTACACCTGTAACATGTAATATTGCACATGGACTATACTTTAATAATCAATCAATCAGTCAGGAATTAGAATTCTTAGGGCTTCTTGACAAAGCCCCTGCCATGTATGTGCTCCAGGCAAATTTTCAGGGCTCTATTTGTCTCTCTCTCTCTCTTTTTCTTTCTTTTTTTTTTTTCTGGCCATGTTGCACAGCTTGTAGGATCTCAGTTCCCTGACCAGGGATTGAACTCAGGCCATGGCTGTGAAAGCCCAGAATCCTAACCATTAGGCCACCAGGGAACTCCCTTCATTGCTCTACTCTTAAATATGAGTCAAAGACAGAGGCCAAGGAAAATTATAAACGATGGTGGTAGAAGACTAAGTCCCGTTGAAAACTTTAAAACTCCCTCCCCTCTCCACTACTCCCTGAGCAGCCAGTGGGATGGATAGAGCCAGAGCCAAGGACCTGCCTGCAAGCCATCTGTTTACTTTTCCCTCAGACTTCACCTCTGTCACCCAACCCTTCACTGTTCACTGCCTCCACCTCTCTCTCCCTCTCTCTCTCACGCACGCATACACACACATGCACGCATGCTGGCTTGATTTGAGAACATGCATCATGCTGCTTTTCTTGATAGCAAACATTGTTAACTATGACTGCCTAGGAAATAGGCAAAGATTCCAAGAGCTCAGGCCTTGACAGTAGGGAACTGCACTTCTTTCTGGACAAAGAGTCAGACTAGATTTAGTGACAAATTCTAAATTGCTATGAGACTTTCCCATTTCCTTGAAGCATAATGCTCCATCGATTGATTGCAAGCTGAGTCGTATACTGAGTCTGCTTCTCACACTGTCAGCGGGAAGTGTAATTCCTGAATGACTCCCAGCAGACATTTATAGATTTTTCAGTCTGTTGCGTTATAAAAGATACCCAAAGCCTTTTTTTTTCTGAAGACCTTTAAATAAATCTTGATCTCAACAGCTAAGTCATTGAACATAATTACATTCAACACACTGGGAGTAATCTGCATAGAAGCAAGAGTTAAGTTAATGAGGATAGAAAAACAAGTAAGTGTGTGAAAAACAAAGAACAGAGGACTGAAGGTTGGAGTTCTGCCTTGCAGTTTGCTCTTGTTTAAGAGGTAGAAGAAAGAAAAATAACTATTTAAGGAGATAGGGCAAAGATGGGAGTAGGGACTTGGTTA
Source organism: Mesoplodon bidens (assembly GCF_964165515.1). Classification (NCBI taxonomy): domain Eukaryota; kingdom Metazoa; phylum Chordata; class Mammalia; order Artiodactyla; family Ziphiidae; genus Mesoplodon; species Mesoplodon bidens. The sequence goes on from NC_138161.1 coordinate 142,515,125, forward strand.
GGGTACCAGTACAGAAATCAAAGAAAAAGAATACTTCAGGAAAGTGCTGGGGAATTAGGGCTTCCCCATCCTCACTACAATGCAACAGCCCTTAATCAATGACTCACTGAAGTGGGTGTATAAATATCCCGGATCCCACACTCCTTAGGATAACTCTGAGCCCATGTTCTACACTGACTCCCAGAGTTCCCCAGAAGCATTACATTCTAGTCACTCACATTGGTAATTGACTTGATAGGGTGCCATTTATTGGTTTCCTTCCTTTTTCTTTCTCACTTTCCTACACCCCTACTGTTGCTTCCTGGCACCATCTCCAAAAGACTGGGATGAGAAAAGGCCACTGTTAAGATAGCCTAAAGATTCTTGAGAGATCAATATCTGTAGAATGGAAAAGACAGAAGCCATACTGATGGATTCTAAGGGGAGAGTTAGAGATGAGGAATAAGAGACAGGAATGGAAAACTCTTTCCAGAAGTTTAGCATTTAGAGGAAGGAAAGAAATGTGGGGGAGATATTAATGGGGCAATGGGACTGGGCGACTGGGCAAAATTTTTTTGTTTACATCTATCTAGGAGAGATCCAATGCACATTTTTAGACATTTGACTCTAGGACCATTTATATCTTTCTGGAAGCGCCCCTCCCTCTTTAGGTTCACCTTCTACCTCTCTCCTGTTTTTATCACCTCTTTGGCTAGCTTCTCTTCTTTACCCAGACTTGAGTATTTGTTTTTCTGAGGATTCTGCACTTGGCCTTCTCCTCATCTTTTTCTATACCCTCTTTCTGGGTAATCTAACCCTCTCCCACGACTTGAACTTCCACCTATATACTACTGATTTCTAAATTTGTATCTTCAACTAAGACTCCTTTCCTGGACTCTACACCCAACTGCCTACTTTATCTATCTAGCAAGCAGCTCAAAATAATCATGCAAAAATTGAACTTCCCATCTCCTCAAATTCATTTTTTCTTTGTATTTGATTGGTGAATGGTACCCATTCATCCAGTTACCCATATTGGAAAAGTGGAACTCATCCTGAACCCCACCCTCTCTTTCATCACCTTCATTCAGTCAGTAATTAAGTTGAATAAGTCCTTTCCTTTTCTTTAACATTTTCCAAGTCCACCCATTCCTTCCATCTCCGCTGTTCCTGCCTGAGTTCAGGCCATTAGCATCTCGTCCATGAACCATAAAGGTCTGTTAAGTGGTCTCACTGCGTTCAGTCTTAACCCATTCAAAATATTCTTCACACTCCTGCCAGATAGATTGCCTGCTGTTTAAAACATCTCCAGTCTTTGTCACATGCATGTGTTGGGAGGGTGGGGTGGGGCAGGGGGCTTTGTATGAGAAAGAGAGAGAAAAAGACTCTACAAGAATGTTCATGGTCAGAGTTGGGGAAAATTGTGTCAAGGACCCCAGAATTCTGGGTCCGTTCCCATCTCCCTTTCTCTAGGTTCAAAACAAGATAACAACTCTACCAAAGGTAATTACTCCATTGGAATCTTTTTCTGGGTTTAGCCCCTGTGAATCAGGATAAAGATAGGAAAGACATCCCCTGGTATTTTTTATCTATGGATGATAGCCACCAGTGGAGGGTCCAAGGTTAAGAAGCAGAGGTGAAGGAAGGTCATGATACAGAGACAGAAAGCTCAAGGTACAGGAGCCCTCCTAACACAAGCATCTTCAAGGCAAAGGCCAACATGGCAAGACACAAGAAGGGGATTTCTCTTTTCTTACAAAACTCCTGTTTAGAAAGTTGGTTGTGGACTGGGGAGGGAGACATTCCCTTCCTAGATCCCACATGGATCGGCAACAACATCTCCTAAGACACTGATCTTCAACCTGAAGCCCGTGCAGCACTAGAGGTACATGAAGACTTTATTTCTTTTTTTTCTAAATGATTGACGTGGGTTTGTATCCTGCAGGTTCTCCTATCCTACCTACTATTTTACAGTTATCCTTCTCTCACTTTACAAAAGAAAGTCAGACCTGAATCTTACTGTGGTGCGCCAAGGAAGGGTGTGCATGTATTGGGGTAAATGGGGTGCATGTTTCGGTGTTGGTGCTGAGAAAGTAAATCAATGGATAACAAAACTGTTTGTAAGCCAGGTATTTCCTATTCTTTCTTCAATAAAATTGAAGGAGGATCTAAGCAAGTTATCAGCTGACAGCTCAAAGAAAATAAATTTTTATAATATATCATTCTGTTATTTTGTGGTGTATAACTTAAGAGGAGTTTGAAGCATTGAATGCATTTGTTTATAACAAAATGCCTTCCATTTCCATCATCTTATTTATATAAATAAGATTTTCGGGCTTCCCTGGTGGCGCAGTGGTTGAGAGTCCGCCTGTCGATGCAGGGGACACGGGTTCAAGCCCCGGTCCGGGAAGATCCCACATGCCGCGGAGCGGCTAGGCCTATGAGCTATGGCTGCTGAGCCTGCGCGTCTGGAGCCTGTGCTCCGCAACGGGAGAGGCCACAACAGTGAGAGGCCCGCGTACCGCAAAAAAAAAAAAAAAAAAAAGTCATTCATAACTGGCCCTTAATTTAGCATGACCAACCATGCCAGTTTTCCCAGGACTGACGGGTTTCCTCGGGGGACTTCCCTGGAAGTCCAGTAGTTAAGACTTCGCCTTCCAGTGCAGGGGGTGTGGGTTCAATCCCTGTTTGGGGAGCTAAGATCCCACATGGCTCATGGCCAAAAAACCAAAACATAAAACAGAAGCAATATTGTAACAAATTCAATAAAGACTTTAAAAATGGTCCACATCAAAAAAAAAAAAAATCTTAAAAAAAAAAAAGATAAAGATTTCCTTGGGATGAGGGACTTGCAGTGCTAAAACCAAAATAGTCCCAGGCCAACCAGGATGGTTGGTCACCTCACTGTTCTACGTTCAAGGGACTCACAATTTGGCTTGGGAAAGGTGACCCCAACTTTAGTGTGTTAACTTCTGTCTTCTTCCTACTGACCACCTTTCACCTGTGGAAGACAATCAGTCTTCCATGCTCTGAGAGCACATTCTTAGGATAATACAATTCGAATGCTTTAAACATTTAAGTCACTGTATTCCCAATTACCAGCTCACACTTCAAAGAGCAGTTACTCCATGATCTTAAAAGAAACACTCTCTTCTAATTAATTAAACTCATTAAGCTTGCATATTCAACTCCTGCCAGTGCATGCCTTAGATTATCACTCCAAAATAATTTATCTACAAAGATTGGGGCTCTTAACCTCCTAAAAATAACTTTGAGAGAGGCATTATAAATTTCCTGTGACTGTATGAATGTGCGTTTGGGGACGTGGAAGATGGAAGGTTGATTCTAAACCACTGAAGAGTTTCCAGAATTTCCCAAGTTAGAATGTGGTCAGAAGGGAAGAAGCCATAGAGACATGTTACCTGACTGAACCTCAGTATCCAATCCAATAAGCCTAATAACACCTGTTTTCATTAAATTATTGAAAGGATGAAAAGAGGCAGTGTAGCAACTTAGTTAGGAGCACAGATTCTGGAGTCAGGCAGCCTGGGTTTGAATGTTGTCTCTGTAGCTTACTAGCTATGTGACCTTGGGCAAGTCACTTAACATTTCTGTACCTCAATTTCATCATCTGTAAAGTGGGGGATAACAATAGAAGATGCCTCGTAAGCTTGTTATGAGAATTAAATGAATTAATATGTGCAAAGTGCTTAGAGCAGTGCGAGGCACATAGTAAGTGATATATGTGTTTGTCAACTAAGTGCACGGAAAGTGCCTGCAACATTAATAGGAACCCAGGAAATGGAAGCTATTATTGTTTTTATAGACATTCTTTCTTAGTGGCATCTCTAAACTTTCAGAGAACAACTGGATTCAACAGAAGTTCAACAAATTACTGAACCATGAGAATAGATTTTCTGACTCTGTACTGAGAGTCCTTTGTTCAAATTACTTAGGGCTCCCTGAGAAAAGGCTTTGAGAGAAGAGGTTTTTTTGCATTGATAAGAAAGTCTGACAATTGACAACATAATTATTTTAAATAAATTGTGTTATATTAGCAAGGGTATTGCTGAGGTTTTCATTCCAAGTATTTTATTTCCATCAGTGTTCTGCCTGTCTGGGAAGGGAAGCCAGCATTTGCAGCACGGTTCAGAGTCCAGGTCAGCAGGCAGCCTTCCTCAGCAGGGCTCCCTTTGGTACGCAGGACTGTGAAACCAATTTTGGGTTACCATGGTGACTAAGGGAGCTTCCGGAAATTTTTCCAAATGAAACATTCATTCAGGACATCAACAGTCATGGCCTGGAGGGAGGAACAAAAATGCGCTGTCCCTGACCCCACCAAGTTCACAAGTCTACTGGAGAGCAAGAGTATTTTTTCAAAAATCATTATCTTAAAAAGATGATTTTAAAACATTTTAAAGCTTCTGAAATCAGATGTGTCAATGGATGAGCTCATTTAACGTTATGGGTTCCCCTGACCCAGATATCTATTGCTAAGTTAATAGATTAAAAGATGTCTTACAATCTGTAACTTTTTGGAACTGAAGAAATTTGGTATACTAGTGTGCCCTTTGCTATGACTGAAGCACATACAAAGGACAGAAGGGGTCAAGCATTAGAGGGCGGGAGAAGCAGCATGAGTGTAGCTGAGCTCCCCAGGAAGCTTTCTGCAAACTTCTACCTTGGTTCTTTCTTTTCTTTTTTTAATACATTTATTTATTTATTTATTTTTGGCTGCTTTGGGTCTTTGTTACATGGGCTTTCTCTAGCTGCAGCGAGCGAGGGCTACTCTTCGTTGCGATGCGCGGGCTTCTCACTGCAGTGGCTTCTCTTGTGAAGCATGAGCTCTAGGCGCACGGGCTTCAGTAGTTGTGGCATGCAGGTTCAGTAGTTGTGGCTCCCGGGCTCTAGAGCACAGACTCAGTACTTGTGGTGCACAGGCTTAGTTGCTCCGCGGCATGTGGGATCTTCCCAGACCAGGGCTCGAACCCCTGTCCCCTGCATTGGCAGGCGGAGTCTTAACCACTGTGCCACCAGGGAAGTCCTACTGCCTTGGTTCTGAATTATTTGGATACAGAAAAAGATACAAGACTCTACCAGCAGGATGCAAATCAAATTGCCGTCTCTCTCTCTCTCCCTCTCTCTCTCTCAGCATGGCATACCAGTCTTACCTTATGACAGAAAGATGAGAGGAACAGGGCTTGGTGGTGGCATGGCTTGTGCCCACAGATGGCCAGCCTGTGAGCACTCATCCCTGGCTCTTGCAGCCCAGGCAGCAAGGAGCAGACCTCCTTGAGGAGACTCTGTAGCATCAGCTTTTAGCGTGCTGATCAGGGACACCTCCAATCACACTAATAAGGAGCTCTACAATTAAGGTCCTACATATAGCACAAAGTGCCAGCACTGTACTCTTTCTTGTGGACTGGAGGGATAGTACTGTCCAAAACCAAAAATAGCAAACACTTATATAGCCCCTCCTATGTAAAAACTCTGACACTGTTCTAAGAGCCTTACATAGCTAATTCATCTAATCTACACAACAACTTTATAGGTAGATACTATTACTATCCCCATTTTACCGATGAGAAGATAAAGGCATAGAGGTAAAGAAACCTGCTGGCAGCCCCACATTCTACAAGGTGCTGAGATTTGAACTTGGTCTGACTTTAGAGTCCAAGTTCTCTACCTTCTGCTGCCTCTCAGCCTTGCTGTGAGTTAGACAAGCACACATGGGGAGTCCAGGACCATGCACAGACAGCTCTTTACTTTGACTTTCATGGTATAGTCCCACACTTAGTGAGTAGAGAGCAGGGAGAAGGAGTCAAGGTGGGAAAGGCTTCTACTGAACTTCAATGTTTAGTAACCCCCGCAGGTGTGGGATGAGGCGGGGTGAGGGTTCCTGACTCTCAGACCACCCCATGTGGCCAACTCCTCATAGCTGAAAAAGGAACTTCTCCCCTTTGCATCCTTCCAGCCCTCCATCCACAGCCCTTTCATTCATTTACCCAGAGGCCTTCAGGGGCCAGGAATGTTAACATAAATAGAGAACTAAAGAACAAATTCTCAAATTTAAAAACATTAAAACCTATGCCTGACCAAAAAAACACTTCTGGAGAGAGACTGTAGACTGGGAAAGTTGCCACGTTGCAATCGCTGGTCTATTTCTTTGTTTCCTACTCATAGCCAGAGCCTCACCCCTTTCTGGTGCTCAGCCTCCAAGGAACTGTCACCTAGTCATCCTGCCCCATCCTAATCCCTTGCAGGATAGGCCAGATGAGGCTTCGTTGATCTGGGTCTTAAAGGATGGGTAGGAGTTTGCCAGGGAGGAGTCTGACAATGAAGAAAATGTAGAAAGAAATAGCAAGACCAAAGGCTGAGAGGTAGAAAACCTAAGAGACTGCTTGAGGGTCTGTGGGTATTTTATGTGACTGGAGAGTGTGGGCTTCACATGAGGCTGGAGAGGGAGGCAAGGCCAGGTGTCAGCAGGATTCCAGCATCCACTGAAGAAACTTAGCTTTTACCCTGGGGTCGGTGAGAAGTCCTCAGAGATTTTAAGTTAGAAAGTCAGATGCTCTGATTTCTGTTTAGAACCGTCACCCTGACAGCTGGGAGCTGCAATCAGGCCAGGCTGTCTGAACCAAAGCAGAGGCTCTCCCGATAGAGTGCAGAGGTGCCAAGGATATTTAGCTTGTAGGAATGAGAGTGTTCAGTGATAGGGGAGGAGAAGGGGAGAGAAAATTGCAGTGTGGATAAGGTTAGAGCTGGCTCAGGAAAACAATCCAGAACATGATACTTGAAAGTCTTCGTACAATCCGTACCATTTTGACTTAAACTTACCCTTGAATTGTCTCAACCTACTATGAGTAAATCCCTGTAGAACTGCTTAAAAAGCTCATTCTTTTTCAGTCCAGTTGTAATTGAGATGTCTAGTAGAGGAAACAAACACAGAACCGGTTTGTGAAGAAATGTGGAGGTAACACAGGCAGTAACATGGCAGCAGCAGGTGGGCACGTAGCCTGTGTGACCTCCATGATTCCTGGTGGCTCCCACGCTCTCTTCGTTTCTCTCTCTCTCTCTCTTTCAGAGCTTCCAACTGGCACTGCCCCTCTTCAGTCGTCCAGCCTTTAATTAACTGGATCCTCAGGGGCAGGCACCTCTGGACTATTTAGTCAATGCCCTGAAAGGGCGGAACAACACCTAGTCAGGAGGACTCCAATACCTCCAGATTCAGGACAATTATCAGAAGAGTGAAGGGCCAGCGGGTAACAGGGAAAACTGCTCTTTGAATCGAGGTCCCCCTGGGGAGATGAGCTGTGGGTGACTCAGGACTCAAAGGTTGTGTTCAGAATGAACCATAAGGATTGGGAGGCATGACGGTCAGCTTTAAGCCACTTCACAAGGGACAGTGCCTGGGCACCAGAGAGATGAAATTCAGCAAATAAGAAAAGACTGTGGCCTTTAGCTGCAGGGGTAGCGAATCCAACTGCCTACAGGGACCATGCAAGAGTGGAATGGGCTAGGGAAGACTGTGGCACCCTGCAGCAGGGGTGCTTCATCTAGAAGGGCCAACTCCTACTCAGATCCAGCCAAGACCATGTGGGAATGTGGGCCCAAGAAGGGAGAGCTGCCAACTTCTCAAGAGGAGGGAGAACTTCAGAGTTTTATGAGCCGTCTCCTGATTTGGGGATGCTGGCAATTAATTCAAAGTTTAAAAACATTGAGCAGACCAAACAAAGCTCACTTGTGGGACAGATTTGGCCCAGCAGCTACCAAGTTGCAACCTCTGCTCAGAAACTTGGACATTAAGCTCTGAATTCCAACAATCTGGAGCTAGAGCAGGAAAGACAATGGAGCTATTAGGAAGTTAGAATGAGGCAAATGGTTCATCAGACCTTAGGAGTCATTAGACCAATTCCTAATTGCATAGATGGGGAAACTGAGGCTTGAGAAGACAAGTGCTGAAGGGCACACAGTTTCAGGCAACCTATGGTATTTGCAGCAAGAACAAGGAGACTCAGATCAGGTTCCAGAAAAGTAGCACTGAGCCAGCCAGACTGGCATTTGCTCCTCTCCCCTCAGTCTCCTGTTTGCTTATTTGTTTCTGTTGCCTACTTTGCAGCTGTGGCTGATACACATGTCCTCTCCTGAACTCTGCATTCTCCCCCATTGGACTCCCGGAGACTGTCTTGAGCTTCATCTGGAGCCCTGCCAAGACCTCTCGGCCTGGAGCTGGTGCTATTTCTGAGTCTGTTGGCACTGTGGGCGCCACCCCCCACTGTCCCTGGGCTCCTCCCTGGGCCTGTGTGAGCCCCACCTGTGCTGGCTGTGAGACACAGCTAGTAAGGGGCAAAAATATGGCTTGATCGCAGTCTGCCTGAGTCCTATGTTCTATCCACTCAGACACACTGCTGCCCAGGCTTACTATCTCCCTGCAGAATGGAAAGGCAGGTTTGAATATCACTTTTGTGTGTGAACTATAAAGTGAGTTTGAGTACATTTCAGTTTTGCTATTTCTTGCCCATTTTGCCCTCTCATAGTCAGGGACAACTTCCTCGTTAGACACAACAAGCACAGTATCGAGGGTCCATGGTACTCTAAAGGGACCACAAAATGTTTTCACCTTAATTTCTTTAAAACTCATAGTAAAAACAAATACAATGAATATATAAAACCGAATCCAGTGTACTTAATGCCAGTGAACTGTACACTTCAAATGGTAAATTTTCTGTTATGCGTATTTTAACACAATAAAAAAAAAGTGAATGCAGCCTGGATTGTATTCATCTTTATACCAACACAGTCATAAAATACAATTTTTAATATTTTTTATGGAAAAAGGGTCCACAAATTCAAAATTCTAGGGCCCATGAAAGTCATAATTCAGCTCTTGCTAATAGTGAGTGTTTGGCTAATTCATATCAAAAATAAGTTTCATACTTATGGACCAAACCATATGGACTGCCACTTGTCCATGGCCTTGAGAGCCTAAGGTTACATGTGTGAAGGTTACACACCATGATCCAGGCTCCTAGCACCTGTCACCTGGTGGCAGCTACAGAGATTGTTCAGGTGAGATGCTGAGGACAGTGGCTATGAGAACTTTGTTAGTTCCAGTCTCCACAGTACAGGTTCCCCTTTCACACAGTGAAGCCAGATCCTTGGAGGTGATCAATTTTATTCCAGAGTTGTTGTTTTTTTTTTTTTTTTTTTTTTTGGCCACACTGTGCAGGATGTGGGATCTTAGTTCCCACACCAGGGATCGAGCCCGTGCCCCATACAGTGGAAGCATGGCGTCCTAACCACTGGACCGCCAGGGATGTCCCCCAAACTGCATTTTTGACGCTTTTTTAAAATTAGCAAATCTTTCTCTTGGTTTAGCAAAATAGCCTTCTGGTGGCTCTCCCTGACTTGACTTTTGCTCCCATCCAACCCACTATGACCTCTGTAAACTTTTATCTCCCTAAAATAAGATTATTCAGTGACTCCCAATATTTTCATTATTTCAAAAGCTTGATGGAAACCCCACTTTTACTCATGGTAAGTAAAATGAACTAACTCAAAGTTGCTTGAGTTTGGGCTAGAATTGTACCAGCACACTTGGTATAATTAATAAATTTTGAGAAAACAAATGGATTTTTTTCTTTCACACATGGGCCCTTGGGGAAAAGTTCATGAATGGGTCCTGGGAAGTGCAAAGGCCTGGGGTTTCCTGGAAATGTCTCAGCAGAGCTGGCATGACCCTCCTGGGAGGGCAGCTGCTACTCCAGCCACAGAGAAATTACTGACTAGCTGACTACAGGAGAGGGGGAGGGGATGATGAGGAAACATCACATTAAAATTCAATGCAAAGTGAAAGCTTGTCTTGAGCAAGAGTGAATGACTCAGCAAGAAACCTTTTTCCAGGATTTGGTTACTGCTCTCTGCAATTCCTATATTAAATAACAAGCACATACTTATTATTTACTTGAAGTAATTTCATTACTCACCAGATGGCAAATAAGCAACAAACACATTTCCTAGAATGTTTTTTAAATCCTAAAGTGAAAGGACTGCTTAGGGTCACAAATACTTGGTGCATCTGGTCATTGAGGGGAACTTGGCCTTTGGCATTGTGAAAGAGGTTTTGGTTTTTAAGCCTAGTTCTGCTTGTTTGTCTCTATAGTATATAGTTATCATCTCCCCCTCCCAATTTTGGGGGGAAATAATAAATACATCCTTACTCAGTTCACTCTTTTCTTTATTTAAGTAATACTTATTAGATATCTTCTTTGTGCTATTCTGGACCTAGGGGCTGCAGCAGTGAACAAAATTAAGGTCCTTGATGAAACAAATTCAGGAATTCAGGTTTATGCGGTATAGGTGGGCATGTGACCTTGGTTATTCCTTAGCATAATCTCTCTCCTTAACCATCATTCAGTAACGGACTCAGAAATGTGCACGTGTCTCTGATGAGGTTCCCTAGAAGCAGAGCCTGAGGCGAGGATTCAGATGTAAGGAAGACAGGTGTGCTCTTAGGAGAAACATGTAAGGGAGTGAGGGAAGCAAGATGGAGAAGAGGAAGGAGACGAGAAGAGAACTGGTGTCAGGTAAAGTCCAGATTTGACCTGATTTTGTTTCTGGAAGGAGAAGCTTGCCTCTGGAGCACAAATTGCACTACAGAGTTGTTTCTGCCTGGAGGCAAGGGGCTGCCCTTTTCTACCTCCTTGTCTGTCAGTCACTGGTCTAGAGATAGAGGCAGTGTAACCTTCCAGGCATCCTTGGGTTAGGAGGCTCTTATTAACCAAGGGCAACTCTCGTAAGTCAAGGTCACAGGTTTAAGCTGCTATAGCCACAGCCTCAAAACAGCTGTGGGTGGTGGGAAGAGGGATAAGGATGGGAAGAGTGCAACAGCTGATAGAGGGGATCTGGGTGGAGCACCAAAAACATCTACTACTCCGTGTGTCTCAACCAGGCTAATCTTAGACTGTGAGATTCACTTCTGCAACTTCTGTGGGAACCACTGGGAAAATAACCACTCCTTTTGCTCATTGTGAAATTAGTAGGATGCATGCCTGCAGCTGCTGAAGCCCAGGAAGAGTCAACTGAAAGGAAATAAGTATAGAGAAATGTAGAGAGACAGAGTCCTGATGACACTGAGTCTCACAACCAGCTGTACAAACAGGCACGTGGCCTTGGCCGCGAGTGATGTCCAGCTGGGCAGAGTGTAAAAGCTGAGTCCCAGGGGCACAAATATTTAAAGAGAGAACCAAAGAAGAAGCACTCATGGAGGATACTGGGGTGTCGGAGAAATGGGAACCTAAACTGAAGAAGACGTTTTGAGCCTGTGTCAGTAAGGTTTTGCATAAATTCCTTTAGGGAATTAGTTTAGTAGAATATTTCTGGGTGGCACATTCCCCCTTTTTCTAGATCTCCTGCGACTGCGAAATGAACATGTTCCTTTTTGCCTCAACACCCCCTCTTGGAAATGATCCCTTGCGTAGCTCCTGCTCAGCCTGGGATCCTGCCTCCTCTGGCCACATTTTATTAGAACCAATGGAAACCAATCCAAAGGTAACCAAATTCCCTGATTAAGCTAAGCTGAAAAGCCCAGTGATTGTCTCTGATGGATATTTTAATTAAAAAAACATACAGTGTGAGCCTAAATCGGCACAGGGACAAGCCAGCACCATAGCTAGTAGGAAGTTAAAATAATGAGAGAAGAGTCACCTTGGGAAGAAAAAAGAAACTGGTCCTCACAGAGAAACAGATGAATACAGCAAATGCAAAAGAAGTGGGAACAAGAGCCTTGCAACTTTGTGGGAACTGGAGGGGTAGCATTGCATCCTGACTTTCGGTTTTGAGTCCCATGTCACCAGCACAGTCTCATTTCCTGACCTCAGATGCTTAAGACACTGTCCATTGACCTCTTATAATAATGTATGCTTCACATAAGGTAACTCAAGTGACCTTCTGTTCTGTGACCAGTCCTCTCTGAATTATGAGACAAAATGCCTATCACATCTATGTGGCCCATTAAACAGATGTGTATTACATTTAGACAGTACGGTGGATGGATTTATTGGCATCAGTTCTTCACCTTTGTCTGCATCCACACCCTTTGCCATGTGACTTTACAGTTCCTCTCCTTAGAGGCAGGATATATTTCTCCTTACTGTGTGCAAAGTTTTGTGATTCTTTTTGGTCAGAAGGATATTATCGGACACTGTGCAAGGGAAAGCTTGAAATCTGCTTGTGCAATTGGGCTTGCCCTCTTGCGTCTCTGCTATCACTACGAGAAGAGCTGTCCCCAGGTAGCTACTGCCCGATCAGCCCGAGCCTTAGAATGAACACATATGAAACATATCTGAGCCGTACTCTTAATGAAGACCCAAGCACAGGTGAACCCACAGCTTGAAGCAGAACCATCCAACCAAATCCAGCCTAGATCAGCCAACTCTCAGATACACAAGCAAGAATAAATGAGTTTGGGATTATTGTTACACAGAATTATTGCAACTATAGCTCACTGACACATACACTAACAATTCCTGGACTATTACAGCCAAGCAATGCTATTACCACCTTTCTACACTTACTGAAATATCCTTGGCCTTACCCTCAGTTCATAGGGGGATGGTGTGGTGGGCTCAGCTTTGTGCATCAGGCCTCATAGTATCCCAGCTCTCATGAGGCTCCACTGGACACCAGAACTTTCATTCTTTTCAGGGTCCACACTAAAATCATCTTCTTCAAGCTCATGGCTCAATCCTAGCAAGGCTGGTGGATCTTACCTATAGCGGGTGCTGGGTTTTGGAGCCTAACAGCAAAGCAGTGCTGACTATCTTCTTTCTGCCACAACCAGACCATGAGAGAGTTAAATAAGAAGGCCACCAGACACTGGTAGGTAATTTACATAAATTCTTTTGTTTAATCCTCATAGTAAATCTTGAGGTATTATTATAAAAGGTTATGTTATCTCCACTATCCTTTGGAGATTGAGAGAGTTTGAGTGATGTGCCCAAGGTCACCAGCTGGTTAATGGAAGAATGAATCATGTCTCTGGTCTCCTAAATCCTAGTTGGTGTTTTTCCCTCTGCATACCAAGGTGTCCTCCACCCCCAACGTGTCCAGTTCCCTTCAGCCCACATCAGCTTAACCCAGCTGGGAGAGGACTCAGTAGTCATGGAGTCAAATTCTCTTACTTCAGAGGAGAGATTAAGTGAGATTAAGGTGGCAGAAGACTGGGGATTAGAATTCAACCTCGTGACTGAAATTGAGGGCATGTTCAGGGCACTAAGCTGTCCCAGTTCTTGGAAGGGACTAAAATTCTTTTGCCAAGAGTATTTGCTTTACAAAGTCAAACTGTAAGAGGAAAACAAGCACAAACTCTGCCTGGTGATTGTCCAGTGTATTCCAGTTTATGGAGCATTTTCACATCTAAGATATCCCTTGAGACTCCCACCAGCCCTGGAGGTCACCAAGTCCTATGCCCTCTGCCATGTCTCCCTGGAAACTCAGAGTGATCGAGTGTTCCACTCAAAACAGAACTGGGACAGGATGAGGGTCAGCTTCTGTTCTGCCTCCTGGCTACATGCAAGCTGAGAGAGGCCTTTCCTGGAAGCAGCAGCTGCACACTGTGAATGCAGGCTGGCTGCACTCACCCTCAGCCTCTGTTGGCTCTGTATTTCTTGCATTGAAAGGTGCCAGCAGGCTGAGGGCCAGAAGAAGATCTCATTAAGGAGTATGAAACATATGCTTCACTGCTCCTTTGTTGCTGTCAGACAAGAAGACTGAAGAATTAAGCATGGATGAATTTCTGGAAGTGAACAAGGATAGTGCCAGAATCAAGAGTACAAGAGAAAATACCAACTTTTTTAAAATTACAAAATCCAAACTTGAAGAGACTGTCAGGTTTCAAGCTGCTGCCTAGTTGTCTACCTTGGGGCGATTCCTCTGCCTTTCTCCATACTCCAAAGCTATGTTATTTCTGAAAAATATCCTCCAAGGATTAGCAATGCTTTTGTGGGACGAGTTAGTGATCAGAAATTAGAATAGAACTTTTAAAACTTGAAGTTAGGATTCTCCAACTGCGTTTGTACTTTTCTGAAATACAATGTCCAAGGCTACCTCCTTCCATCTGGACGGCTGGGCCATTCGGCTCTGGTGAGTTTCTCCTTGGTGAAGGTCATGGACATGGTAATCTGCCACTCAGATTCCCTTCATTGCAGGATTGCTGCCCCACCTACTAGGAGTGCTGTTAGCAGACAACTCTTGGTCATCAGTTCCCTCAGGGGTTGTCTCATCTGTAGAGATTAGCTTCGCCTAAGGTTAGTCTTTCAGGGCTGGCCATTCACCCACGGTCAGTCTCAGGACTGGCCATATCCAATGAAGAAAGATGCAGGAGATAAAGACCTAGCCACCTCAACCCGACTTGGGAAAACGTTGAAGGGCCATTCTCACTGTGAAACTCCATTTGAGGGAGCCAAGCCCACCGCTGGGCTTGCATAACAGCTTGATTTCCCTCTGTCAGCTACTGCTTCCTTCCCCTTCATTCAGCAGGAGTCGATCCCGAGGGTACTTCCCCATAAATATCCAGCACACTAAACTCCATCTCAGATCTGCTTCCTGGAGAACATAATGTGAGATAAGTTGTTTCAGTATTTTTTTCAACTTTTAGATGATTTTTAGAACAGGTTTAGGGTCACAGCAGAACTGAGCAGAAGGTACAGAGATTTCTCATGTAACTTCCTGCCCACCACACACACAGCCTCCCCCAGTATCAAAATCCCACACCAGGGTGACTCATTTCTTACAACTGATAAACCTACTCTGACACGTCATGATCACCCAAAGTTCATAGTTTATATTAGAGTTTTATAGGTTTTGACAAATGCATTATGATATGTGTCAACGATTATGGTGTCATACAGAGCAGTGTCATCGCTCTAAAAACCCTCTGTGCTCTGCCTGTTCATCCCTCCCTCCTTCCTTTATTCCTGGCAACTGGTGATCTTTTACTGTTTCCATAGTTTTGCCTTTTCTAGACTGTCATATGGTTGGAATCATACAGTAGGTAGCCTTTTCAGATTGGCTTCTCTCACTTAGTAATATGCATTTAAGCCTCTTCCAGGTCTTTTCATGGCTTGATGGCTCATTTCTTTATAGTGAATAACAATGCATTGCCCAGATGGACCACAGTTTATTTACCAATTCACCTACTGAGGGACATGTTGTTTGCTTCCAAGTTTTGGCAATTATGAATAAAGCTGCTGTAAACATTCCCATGCAGGTCTTTGTGTAGACATAAGTTTTCAGCTCCTTTGGGTAAATACTAAGGAGTGTGATTGCTGGATTATATAGTAAGAGTATTTTTAGTTTTGTAAAACACTGCCAAATTGTCTTCCAAAGTGGCTGTACTCTTTTACATTCCCACCAGCAATGTAAGAGAGTTCCTGTTGCTCCACATCCTCATCAGCGTTTGGTGTTGTCAGTGTTCCAGATTCTGGCCATCCTAATAGGTATATAGTGGTATCTCATTGTTGTTTTAATTTGCACTTCTCTGATGGCTTGTGCTGTACAGCATCTTTTCATATGCATATTTGCCATTGTATATCTTCTTTGGTGAGATGTCTGTTAAGGTCTTTGGTCCATTTATTTGGGTTGTTTATTTTCTTATGGTTAAGTTTTAAAAGTTCTTTGCATATTTTGGATAACAGTCCTTTATCAGATGTGTCTTTTGCAAATATTTTCTCCCAGTCTGTGGCTTGTCTTCTGATTCTCTTGACATTGTCTTTTGCAGAGCAGAAGATTTTAATTTTACTGAAATCTGGCTTGTCAATTATTTCTTTCATGGATTGTATCTTTGTCATAGCTAAAAGGGTATCACCTTACCCAAGGGCATCTAGGTTTTCTCCTATATTATCACCTAGGAGTTTTATAATAAGTTTTGCATTTTACATTTAGGTCTATGATCTATTTTGAGTTAATTTTTTTGTGACGAATGTAAGATCTATGTCTAGATTCTTTTTTTTTCTGCATGTGTATGTCCAGTTGTTCCAGCATCATTTGTTGAAAATATATTTTTTCCATTGTATCATCTTTGCTCCTTTGTCAAAGATTAGTTGATTATATTTATTAGGGTCTATTTCTGTGCTCTCAGTTCTGTGCCATTAATCTATTTGCCTATTCTTTTGCCAATATTGCACCATCTTGATTACTGTGGCTTTATAGTAAGTCTTGATTCTGAGTTATGTCAATCTTCTAACTTTGTTCTGCTCCTTCAATATTATATTTATCACTCTGGATTTTTTGCCTTTCTACGTAAACTTTGTTTATTGTTTAAAATTCTTAATTTTATTTTTTCCCAGCTTTATTGTGATATAATTGATATACAAGGTTGTGTAAGTGTAAGGTGTAGAGTGACAATTTGTTATATGTACATATTGTGAAATGTTTGCCACAATAAGGTTAGTTAACACATCCTTCACCTCACATAATTACCATTTTTGTTGTTCTTCTTTGTATGGTGAGAGCATTTAAGATCTACTCTCATAACAACTTTCAAGTATACAATCAGGTATTGTTATTGATAGTCACCATGCTGTGCATTAGATCCCTGAAACTTATTCACATTATAATTGAAAGTTTGTAACCTTTGGCCAACATTTTCCCTTTTTCCCTACTCCCTATTCCCTGGTAACCATCAATCTGCTCTCTATTTCTATGACGTTAATGTTTTTAGATTCCACATATAAGTGAGATCATATGCTATTAGTCTTTCTCTGTCTCATTTTACTTAGCATAATGTCCTCCAGATTCATCCATGTTGTTGTGAATGGCAAGCCTTTGTGACAGAATAATATCCCATGCAGTGTTATATATATATATATATATATATATATATATATACAATCACATTTACATATAAACAATCACATTTTCTTTACCCATTCATCCATGGATGGACTCTTTGTTTTCTTGTCTTGGCTACTGTGAATAATGCTGCCATGAACACGGAAGTGCAGATATCTCTTCAAAATAGTGATATCAGTTCCATTGGATATATACCCAGAAGTGGGAATGCTGCATCATATGTAGCTCTATTTTCAATTTTTTAAGGAACCTCCATACTGTTTTCCATAGTGGCTGCACCAATTTACATTCTCACCAACAGTTCATGAGGGTTCCCTTTTCTCCGCATCCTTGCCAGCCTTTGTTATTTATCTCTTTTCTTTTTGATAATAGACTTTCTAACAGGTGTGAGGTGATATCACGTTGCCCCCAGACATGCAGAAGGGCCAGTCCAGAAGAGTGATGCAGAAGCCTGAACCAGGACAGTGACAAGGGGAATAGAGAGGAGCAGTGCGTAGGAAGAGTAGGAAGCAGGACCAGCTAGATTTTATCAACTGGATGGTGGGGGATTCGGAGGAGGAGGCGACCTGGGCTTCCAGGGGGAGGATGGGGCTATTCACTAAGGAGTGGTATACAAAGGATGAGGCGATGGGGAGACGGTTTTGCATATCATGATCTGTTCTCAAACTACAAAAAAAAAGTTTAGTTTCAGACTTCTTTGATCTGCTTAAAAGCAAATCTGTTGGGAAAATGTGTAGGGGTATATACTCTGTATTCTTGAAGCTGGGTCATGGATATATGAAGGTATACTCTTCATTTTACAGTTTCCTCAAAATTTGTACATGTTTGAAATTTTCCATAGTAGAAAAAATTTAATGGAAAAGGTTAATAGCTAGATGGATCACCTAAGTCTATCTAAAGGAAAAATGAAGAGAGAGAATGTATATTAAAGATAACAGGCAGAAGAAGAAACACCAAATAAAAACAAGACAAGCAGCCTGGTGGGAATTCCCTGGCGGTTCAGTGGTTAGGGCTCCCCACTTTCACTGCTGAGGAAACGGGTTCAATCCCTGAGCAGGAAACTAAGATCCCACAAGGTGCACGGCACAGCCAAATTTTAAAAAATAAAAAAAATAAAGCAGCCTGAGAAGTTCACTCAGCTCTAGAGGACAGTAGCTAGAGCTTTTAAGGGGACCTTATGACCTTGGCCTCTGAAGGCCCTGAGTCAGCCTGACTCTGAGCTGCAAAAACAGTCCCACACTTGGGCTTCCCTGGTGGCACAGCGGTTACGAATCCGCCTGCCAATGCAGGGGACATGGATTTGAGCCCCGATCTAGGAAGATCCCACATGCCGTGGAGCAACTAAGCCCGTGCCCCACAACTACTGAGCCTGCGCTCTAGAACCTGCAAGCCACAACTACTGAAGCCAGTGTGCCTAGAGCCCGTGCTCCACAACAAGAGAAGCTACCGCAGTGAGAAGCCCGTGCACCAAAACAAAGAGTAGCCCCCCCTCACCGCAACTAGAGAAAGCCCGTGGGCAGCTACAAAGACCCAACGCAGCCAAAAGAAAATAAAATTTGAAAAGTTTTTAAAACGTATATATATAAAAAAGAATGTTTTAACAGTAAAAACTAAAAATAACCTAAATGTCCGCATAATACATTGAAATGCTCTTCAGCCATTAGAAAGAAAGTAGATGTATATAGATAAATAATCCCCAAACTCAGTTGTTAGAGAAAAAGGATGATGTAGGACAATGTTAATATTGATAGTATGCTCTCATCTGTGTAAAAAATGGAAAAATGTAAAAAGGGCAATATGGACACAAAATATTTCTTATGTCTGGATGCAGACATAAGAGATCTGTGAAAATGTTTCCTCTGGGGAGGGATCTGGGGGATCTGGAATGTGAGGAAAGTTTAGTTTCCCTTGCATATACCTTTTTGCAATGTAATTTTCTATTTTAATAATCATGGGCATGTATATTACTTTATTCTTTTTTTATTTTTTTAGTTTTTTTGCGGTACGTGGCCCTCTCACTGCTGTGGCCTCACCCGTTGCGGAGCACAGGCTCCGGACGCGCAAGCTCAGCGGCCATGGCTCACGGACCCAGCCTTTCCGCGGCATGCGGGATCTTCCCAGACTGGGGCACGAACCCGTGTTCCCTGCATCGGCAGGCGGACTCTCAACCACTGCACCACCAGGGAAGCCCTGTATTACTTTTTTTTTTTTTTTTTTACATCTTTATTGGAGTATAATTGCTTTACAATGGTGTGTTAGTTTCTCCTTTATAACAAAGTGAATCAGTTATACGTATACATATGTTCCCATATCTCTTCCCTCTTGCGTCTCCCTCCCTCCCACCCTCCCTATCCCACCCCTCTAGGTGGTCACAAAGCACCAAGCTGATCTCCCTGTGCTATGCAGCTGCTTCCCACTAGCTATCTATTTTACACCTGGTAGTGGATATATGTCCATGCCTCTCTCTCACTTTGTCACAGCTTATCCTTCCCCCTCCCCATATCCTCAAGTCCATTCTCTAGTAGGTCTGTATCTTTATTCCTGTCTTACCCCTAGGTTCTTCATGACATTTTTTTTCTTAAATTCTATATATATGTGTTAGCATACAGTATTTGTCTTTCTCTTTCTGACTTACTTCACTCTGTAGGACAGACTCTAGGTCCATCCACCTCACTACAAATAGCTCAACTTCATATCTTTTTATGGCTGAGTAATATTCCATTGTATATATGTGCCACATCTTCTTTATCCATTCATCTGATGATGGACACTTAGATTGTTTCCATCTCCTGGCTATTGTAAATAGAGCTGCAATGAATATTTTGGTACATGACTCTTTTTGAATTGTGGTTTTCTCAGGGTATATGCCCAGTAGTGGGATTGCTGGGTCATATGATAGTTATATTTTTATTTTTTTAAGGAACCTCCATACTGTTCTCCATAGTGGCTGTATCAATTTACATTCCCACCAACAGTGTAAGAGGGTTCCCTTTTCTCCACACCCTCTCCAGCATTTATTGTTTGTAGATTTTTTGATGATGGCCATTCTGACAGGTGTGAGGTGATACCTCATTGTGGTTTGAGTTGCATTTCTCTAATGATTAGTGATGCTGAGCATCCTTTCATGTGTTTGTTGGCCATTTGTATATCTTCTTTGGAGAATTGTCTATTTAGGTCTTCTGCCTATTTTTGGGTTGGGATGTTTGTTTTTTTGATATTGAACTGCATGAGCTGCTTGTATACTTTGGAGATTAATCCTCTGTCATTTGCTTTGTTTGCAAATATTTTCTCCCATTTTGAGGGTTGTCTTTTCGTCTTGTTTATGGTTTCCTTTGCTGTTCAAAAACTTTGAAGTTTCATTACGTCCCATTTGTTTATTTTTGTTTTTATTTCCATTTCTCTAGGAGGTGGGTCAAAAAGGATCTTGCTGTGATTTATGTCATAGAGTGTTCTGCCTATGTTTTCCTCTAAGAGTTTGATAGTGCTTGGCCTTACATTTAGGTCTTGAATCCATTTTGAGTTTATTTTTGTGTATGGTGTTAGGGAGTGTTCTAGTTTCATTCTTTTACATGTAGCTTTCCAGTTTTACCAGCACCACTTATTGAAGAGGCTGTCTTTTCTCCATTGTATATTCTTGCCTCCTTTGTCAAAGATAAGGTGACCATATATGCATAGGTTTATCTCTGGGCTTTCTATCCTGTTCCACTGATCTATATTTCTGTTTTTGTGCCAGTACCATACTGCCTTGATTACTGTAGCTTTGTAGTATAGTCTGAAGTCAGGGAGCCTGATTCCTCCAGCTCCATTTTTTTTTCCTCAAGATTGTTTTGCCTATTCAGGGTCTTTTGTGTTTCCATACAAATTGTGACATTTTTTGTTCTAATTCTGTGAAGAATGCCATTGATAGTTTGATAGGGATTGCTTTGAATGTGTAGATTGCTCTGAGTAGTATAGTCATTTTCACAAGATTGATTCTTCCAATCCAGGAACATGGTATATCTTTCCATCTGTCTCTGTCATCTTTGATTTCTTTCATCAGTGTCTTATAGTTTTCTGAGTACAGGTTTCTTACCTCCTTAGGGAGGTTTATTCCTAGCTATTTGATTCTTTTTGTTGCAGTGGTAAATGAGAGTGTTTCCTTAATTTCTCTTTCAGATTTTTCATCATTAGTGTATAGGAATGCTAGAGATTTCTGTGCATTAATTTTGTATCCTGCTACTTTACCAAATTCATTGATTAGCTCTAGTAGCTTTCTGGTAACATCTTTAGGATTCTCCATGTATAGTATCATGCCATCTGCAAATAGTGACAGTTTTATTTCTTTTCCGATTTGGATTCCTTTTATTTCTTTTTCTTCTCTGATTGCTGTGGCTAAAACTTCCAAAACTATGTTGAATAATAGTGGTGAAAATGGGCAACCTTGTCTTGTTCCTGATCTTAGAGGAAATGGTTTCAGTTTTTCACTATTAAGAATGATGTTGGCTGTGGGTTTGTCATGTATGGCCTTTATTATGTTGAGGTAGGTTCCCTCTATGCCCACTTTCTAGAGAGGTTTTTTTTTTTATCATAAATGGGTGTTGAATTTTGTCAAAAGCTTTTTCTGCATCTATTGAGATTATCATGGTTTTTATCCCTCAATTTGTTAATATGGTGTATCACACTGATTGATGTGTGTATATTGAAGTATCCTTGCATTCCTGTGATAAACCTCACTTGATCATGGTGTATGATCTTTTCATGTGTGGTTGGATTCCATTTGCTAGTATTTTGTGGAGGATTTTTGTATCTATGTTCATCAGTTATTTTGCCTGTAGTTTTCTATTTTTGTGACATCTTTGTCTGGTTTTGGTATCAGGGTTATGGTGGCCTCATAGAATGAGTTTGGGTGTGTTCCTCCCTCTGCTACATTTTTGCAAGAGTTTGAGAAGGATAGGTATTAGCTCTTCTCTAAATGTTTGATAGAATTCACATGTGAAGCCATCTGGTCCTGGGATTTTGTTTGTTGGAAGATTTTTAATCACAGTTTCAACTTCAGTGCTTGTGATTGGCCTGTTCATATTTCCTGTTTTTTCCTGGTTCAGTCTTGGAAGGTTGTGCTTTTCTAAGAATTTGTCCATTTCTTCCAGGTTGTCCATTTTATTGGAATATAGTTGCTTGTAGTAGTCTCTCATGATCTTTGAATTTCCTTTTTTAAAAAATTTATTTATTTATTTATTTATTTTTGGCTGTGTTGGGTCTTTGTTGTTGCGCGTGAGCTTTCTCAAGTTGCGGCCAGAGGTGGCTACTCTTTGTTGCGGTGCATGAGCTTCTTATTGCGTTGGCTTCTCTTGTTGTGGAGCATGGGCTCTAGGTGCACAGGCTTCAGTAGTTGTGGCATGTGGGCTTAGTAGTTGTGGCTTGTGGGCTCTAGAGCACAGTCTCAGTAGTTGTGGCACACAGGCTTAGTTGCTCTGCAGCATGTGGGATCTTCCCAGACCAGGGATTGAACCCATATCCCCTGCACTGGCAGGCAGATTCTTAACCACTGCACCACCAGGAAAGTCCCCAATCCTTTGTATTTCTGCAGTGTCAGTTGTTACTTCTCCTTTTCCATTTCTCATTCTGTTGATTTGAGTCTTCTCCCTTTTTTCCTTGATGAGTCTGGCTAAAGGTTTATCAATTTTGTTTATCTTCTCAGAGAATCAGCTTTTAGTTTTACTGATGTTTGCTACTGTGTCCTTCATTTCTTTTTCATTTATTTCTGATCTGATCTTTATGATTTCTTACCTTCTGCTAACTTTAGGTTTATTTGTTCTTCTTTCTCTAATTGCTTTAGGGGTAAGGTTAGATTGTTTATTAGAGATTTTTCTTGTTTCTTGAGGTAGGATTTTATTGTGATAAACTTCCATCTTAGAACTGCTTTTGCTGCATCCCATGGCTTTTGGGTCATCATGTTTTCATTGTCATTTGTTTCTAGCTATTTTTTGTTTCTTCTTTGATTTCTTCAGTGATCTCTTGGTTATTTAGTAGCATATTATTTAGCCTTCCTGTGTTTCAATTTTTTACATTTTTTCCTGTAATTGATTTCTAGTCTCATAGCATTGTGGTTGGAACATACACTTGATACGATTTCAATTTTCTTAAATTTACCAAGGCTTGATTTGTGACCCAAGATATGATCTATCCTGGAGAATGTTCAATGAGCACTTGAGAAGAAAGTGTATTCTGTTGTTTTTGCATGGAATGCCCTATAAATATCAATTAAGTCCATCTGCTCTAATGTGTCATTTAAAGCTTGTGTTTCCTTATTTATTTTCATTTTGGATGATCTGTCCATTGGTGAACCTGGGGGTGTTAAAGCTCCCTACTATTATTGTGTTACTGTCAATTTCCCCTTTTATGGCTGTTAACATTTGCCTTATGTATTGAGGTGCTCCTATGTTGGGTGCATAAATATGTACAATTGTTATATCTTCTTGGATTGATCCATTGATCATTATGTAGTGTCCTTCTTTGTCTCTTGTAATAGTCTTTATTTTAAAGTCTATTTTGTCTGATATGAGGATTGGTACTCCAGCTTTCTTTTGATTTCCATTTGCATGGAATATCTTTTTCCATCCCCTCACTTTCAGTCTGTATGTGTCCCTAGGACTGAAGTGGGTCTCTTGTAGACAGCATATATATCGGTCTTGTTTTTGTATCCATTCAGCCAGTCTATGTCTTTTGATTGGAGCATTTAGTCCACTTACACTTAAGGTAATTATCGATATGTATGTTCCTATTACCATTTTCTTAATTGTTTTGTGTTTGTTTTTGTAGGTCTTTTCCTTCTCTTGTGTTTCCTGCCTAGAGAAGTTCCTTTAGCATTTGTTGTAAAGCTGGTTTGGTGATGCTGAATTCTCTTAACTTCTGCTTGTCTGTAGAGGTTTTAATTTTTCTGTCATATCTGAATGAGATCCTTGCTGGGTAGAGTAATCTTGGTTGTAGGTTTTCCCCTTTCATCACTTTAAACATGTCCTGCCAATCCCCTCTGATTTGCAGAGTTTCTGCTGAAAGATCAGCTGTTAAACTTATGGGGATTCTCTTGTATGTTACTTGTTGCTTTTCCCTTGCTGCTTTTAATATTTGTCCTCTGTATTTAGTTTTTGATAGTTTCATTAATATGTGTCTTGGCATGTTTCTCCTTGAATTTATCCTGTATGGGACTCTCTGCACTTCCTGGACTTGATTGACTATTTCCTTTCCCCTGTTAGGGAAATTTTCTACTATAATCTCTTCAAATATTTTCTCAGACCTTTTCTTTTTCTCTTCTTCTTCTGGGACCCCTATAATGTGAATGTTGTGCATTTAATGTTGTCCCAGAGGCCTCTGAGACTGTTCTCAATTCTTTTTCTTTTTTCTTTATTCTGCTCCCTGGCAGTTATTTCCACTATTTTATCTTCTAGGTCACTTGACCATTCTTCTGCCTCAGTTATTCTGCTATTGATTTCTTCTAGTGTATTTTTAATTTCATTTATTGTGTTGTTCATCATTGTTTGTTTGCTCTTTAGTTCTTCTAGGTCCTTGTTAAACGTTTCTTGTATTTTCTCCATTCTATTTCTGAGATTTTGGATCATCTTTACTAACATTACTTTTAATTCTTTTTCAGGTAGACTGCCTATTTCATCTTCATTTGTTTGTGTGTGGTGGGTTTTTTCCTTGCTCCTTCATCTGCTGCATATTTCTGTATCTTCTCATTTTGTTTAATTTACTGTGTTTGGGGTCTCCTTTTCACAGGCTGAAGGTTCGTAGTTCCCATTATTTTTGTGTCTGCTCCCAGTGGGTGAAATTTGTTCAGTGGCTTGTTCAGGCTTCATCGTGGAGGGGACTTGTGCCTGTGTTCTAGTGGGTGGAGCTGGATCTTGTCCTTCTGGTGGGCAGGGCCACATCTGGTGGTGTGTTTTGGGGTGTATGTAAACTTAGTATGACTTTAGGCAGCCTCTCTGCTAATGCGTGGTATTGTGTTCCTGTCTCTCTAGTTGTTTGGTATGGGGCATCCAGCACTGGAACTTGCTGGCCGTTGGGTAGAGCTGGGTCTTAGCGTTGAGACAGAGATCTCTGGGAGAGCTCTTGCCTATTGGTGTCACATGGGGCTGGGAGGCCTCTGGTGGTCCAATGTCCTGGACTTGGCTCTTGCACCTTGGAGGCTCAGGCCCGACGCCCGGCTGGAGCACCAAGACCCTGCCAGTCACACAGCTTGGAAGAAAAGCAAGGAAAAATAAAAAAACACGAACAGATAGAACCCCAAACCAAATGGTAAAAGCAAAACTAAACAGACAAAATCACACAAAGAAACATACACACACACATTCTTAAAAAGAAAACAAACAAACAACAACAAACAAAAGAACACAAAACAGGCAGATCAGTAGGACAAATGGTAAAAGCAAGCTTAAACAGACAATATCACACAAAGAAACATACACATACATACTCACAAAAAGAGAAAAAAGGAAAAAAATTTAAAAATTAAAATAAATAATAAAAAAAATAAAAAATTTAAAAATGGAAGAGAGCAACCAAACCAATAAACAAATCCACCAGTTATAACAAGCACTAAAAACTAAACTAAGATAAACATAAAACTAGAAAAATATCAGATGCAGAAAGCAAACCCCAAGTCTACAGTTGCTCCCAAAGTCCACCACCTCAATTTTGGGAACATTCGTTGTCTATTCAGGTATTCCACAGTTGCAGGGTTTATCAAGTTGATTGTGGGGATATAATCTGCTGCTCCTGAGGCTGCACAGAGAAACTTCCCTTTGTCTTCTTTGCTTGCACAGCTTCTGGGATTCAGATTGGGTTTTGGCCTCCCCTCTGTGTGTACACCACCCTCAGGAGTCTGTTCCCCATCCAGACAGGAGGGGTTTAAGCAACAGCTGATTAGGGCTCTCTTGCTCACTCAGGCCAGGGAGAGTGAGGGGTATGGTAGTCATAATTGGAATGCGGGGTGAGCCTGTGGTGGTAGAGGCCAGCTTGACATTGCCACAGCCTGATGCACGCAGTGTGTTCTCTCAGGGAAGTTGTCCCTGGATCACGGGACCCTGGCAATGGTGGGCTGCTCAGGTTTCTGGTCGGGGGGGTGGTGTGGGTAGTGACCTGTGCTTGCACACAGGATTCTTGGTGACAGCGGCTGCAGCATTAGTGGTTCATGCCCATCTCTGGAGTGCGATGGCTAGCCGCGGCTTGCACCAGTCTCTGGAGCTCGCTTAGGTAGTGCTTTGCCTTCTGTGGGTACACAGAGCAGGAATTCCCTCTCCTTGCGTACCCCAGAACAATGGTCTCTTGCCTCTTAGGCAGGTCCAGACATTTTCCCAGACTCCCTCATGGCCAGCTGTGGCACACTAGCCCCTTTCAGGCTGTGTTCATGCAGCTAACCCAAGTCCTCTCCCTGGGATCTGACCTCCGAAGCCCGAGCCTCAGCTCCTAGGCCCCACCCACCCCGGCGGGTGAGCAGACAAGCCTCTCAGGTTGGTGAGTGCTGGTTGGCACCGATCCTCTGTGTGGCAATCTCTCCGCTTTGCCCTCTGCACCCTATTGCTGCACTCTCCTCAGTGGCTCCGAAGTTTCCCCCCTGCCCACCCCGTCTCCCCCAGTGAAGGGGCTTCCTAGCGTGTGGAAACTTTTCCTCCTTCACAGCTCCCTCCCAGAGGTGCAGGTTTCATCCCTGTTCTTTTCTCTCTGTTTTTTCTTTTTTCTTTTGCCCTACCCAGGTATGTGGGGATTTTCTTGCCTTTTGGGAAGTCTGAGGTCTTCTGCCAGCATTCAGTAGGTGTTCTGTAGGAGCTGTTCCACATGTAGATGTATTTTTGGTATACGTGTGGGGAGGAAGGTGATCTCCATGTCTTACTCCTCTGCCATCTTGAAGGTCCCTCTCTATTTTTTTTTTTTTTGACTAATATAAGTAAAGCTGTAATAAATATCTTTGTATATATTCAATTCCATTAATTTATTTAATTCCATTTTAAATTAGTTTCTAAGAATAAATTCCTCAAAGTAGAATTACTGGGAGTTAAGGGCCTTTATACATATGGTTAAATTATTTTCCAGAATGTTTACGCCAGTTTACTGCCCCAGCTGTGGAAGAGATTGTCTATTTATGACAAAGTTGATTTTCCAAAATGAAAATAGCTTTGTTGCACTTTCTGATTATAAAATCAACATATAATAAATAGAGGAATTCAGAAAATATGGGAAAGTAATAAAAAGGAAAATAAAAATCACTATCCAGAGATACTCACTGTTAATACTAAGGCATACATCCAGATTTTTTCCTACTATATATTAACTTGATTTTGTTTAACTTAATGTTTCTTTCCAAGCTAATTGATCATATGGAGGTACAGTATCTTTTTAATAGGTACACTGTAATCTATTAGGAAGATATACTATAAATGGCTGTGTCAGAATGTGTCCCCTGGGAAGCAGACTCTGAGGTGAATTTTAATAGGCAGGATATTTATTACAGAGTGCCCTTGGTATCAAAATCTGTGGAAGGAAGGGGAAAGAAGCAAAATTGAACAGAGGGAAAAGTTAAACTGGGATGGAAACCAATGAGAGCCTCAGCTGACCTCCCAAGGAATTCTGGCACAGAGTTATCCCAGATTAGACTGAGATGACCAGGACTCTGGCACTAACTGGTCATTGGATATGGGCCATCCTGGGAAGGGACATGCATCTCCACAGCGGAGGCAATCCCCAAAGGAGCTAATAGAATTCCTGGAAGTCGGGGTAACAAATCCTTCACTGAACATGGATCTGGGCAGCATATCACATTGCCCACTGCAGTTGAAACCAAGCAGGACCTTGCAGGGCCTTACTGGAGATGGGCCCCCATATCCCCCACCTCTTATTCATAGAAAAGCTTTAGCCTCCTAAGCCTTCCCCAAGTTCCAAAGAGCAAGTTTAATCAGAAAAGGAAGAAAATGCAGAAAGGAAGGAAAAAGTCAAGCAAGACAAAATAATAATAGTTTAGCCATAAAGCAAAGCTAAGGACCTTTGGTTCCTCCTGAAGGGCCATAGATATTATCTTGACCCATATCCTTGAGTTGTTTTGTTGATTGTGGGTATAAATTGGTACTATCTTTTTGAAGGGCAATTAAAATTAATGATACAATTTAAAATCCATATACCCATTGACCCAGCAATTCTACTTATCTTCCAGATGGAAGAAGTTAACTGCATAGTGACTGCTCGCACATAGACCCTAGATCAGTCAGAACCAAACCAGAAGGTTGATGATTGAGATTCCCAAAATACCACCCGGTCACCTCACCAGCAACAATCAGAATAATGTCCCCTGGCTGATCAGGCATCATGGGACTCTCTCCCTCACCTTGCCTTTAAAAAAAGTTTCCCCCAAAACCATCAGAGAGTTCGAGTCTTTTGAGAATGAGCTGCCCATTCTCCTTGCATGGCCCCATGTTGGGCATCTTGCAATAAATACTATACTTTCCCTCACTACAGCCCAGTGTCCGTAGATTGGCTTTGCTGTGCATTGGGCAACTGAACCCGAGTTTGGTTAGGTAACACAGTCTACCCATTGTTCTATTCAGATATACTTATTCATTTATGTTCTTGGAGCAGAAACACCATAATTAGGATGGGCCTCTTTTTCTGTGGGAAATACTAAAAAGGAAGGTTAATGGCACAAACTAAAACCCCTAACTGAAGCCAGTTAGTCTGTGGCTTCAACTGATACTCATTGTCTCCTTCTATCTCCATCCATTCTGGGTTCCCCTTACCCTAAACTATCATACCTGCTGGGCTGGTGGCATGACCCAGACCCTCAACCTTGAATGGTATGAACCCTGTCACTATGTCCTTCTTGCTCGGAGTTTGCTACACTAGTCCACTTATGGTCAAAATTGGACAAGAGTTCACCAAGAGATGTGCAGTTGGATCACCTGAATGCCAAACATGTTCCTCTCTACCTCCATGTGTAATCTTCTGATGCCAGAATAAGTGACTCCTCTTTCTGCCCAAGGGTCCCTGGAGTCAAAGAACACAAAGAAGTTGGGTTAGCAGCCATAGCTTGTAGCTCACTGGGAGTCTTGCTGTGTTCCCTGGTGAAACTGTGTTGCCTTTGGAGACCTATACCTCCAATTCTGCAGAATTGGGAGACAATTTTCCATGGATCTCTTGTGTTTCTGCTCATCTTACATGCAGACACCAACAGCTTTTGTTCTGAACTATTTTTTCAAGGATGTTTGTATAGGAACAACCTTATAAGATAGAGATAGTATCTCTCTTCAGAACAAAAGACAACTTGTTTTTAAAAAAATTTGAAATATAGCAGGGACTTCTGTAGCAGTCCAGTGGTTAAGACTCAACACTTCCACTGCAGAGGGTGTGGGTTCGATCCCTATATGGGGAACTAAGATCCTGCATACTGCACAGCACAGTGGGAAAAATAATTAAAAATAAAAATAAAATTAAGTAAAAAATTGAAATATAGTTGATTTACAATATTGTTTCTAGTGTACAGCAAAGTGATTCAGTTACCTATATTTTATTTCAGATTATTTTCCATTATAGGTTATTACAAGATATTGAATATAGTTCCCTGTGCTATACAGTAGATCCTTGTTGTTTATCATTTTTATATCTAGTAGTGTGTATCTGTTAATCCCAAATTCCTAATTTATCCCTCCCCCGCTTTCCCCTTTGGTAACCATAAGTTTATTTTCTATGTCTGTGAGTCTGGTTTTATTTTGTAAATAAGTTCATTGGTGTCATTTTTCTGATTCCACCTATAAGTGATATCTTATGATTTTGCAAAAGACAGCTTTGTTTGGTGTTTGATATAATAAAGATAATACCTTTGTCTGGGGAAAAGTTTGGGCAGGTTTTTTGATAAAAGTTTCTCTAAACTCAAGAGTATCTCAGCCATGAAGCAAACCCACTGCATGTACAGCTCTATCTAGACCACCCCACATCTTCCTCATGGTTCTTGGGGAACAAGGGAAACTAGTGCAAATGTAAGCTTCATGCTGCTTGCTGTGCTGTGAACAGTAAAGTCTACTGACAGACCCAGGAGTCTCATGTCTTCTGCCAGCATCCACAGTAGTGGCAGGCTAACTTGTCAGCTTGCAAGCTGGGTAAAATCTCAGACCCCTCACAGTTCTTGACAACTATGTTACTACTAAGGGTGGGAAAATTAACAGCCCTGGGGCAGAAATGTTATCCATTACATGTATATGAGAACTGTTTCTGATTCTCTTTTCTGAGATAGATGGAAAAGAACATACTTGTCAGTTTAATGGTCACATACCATGTACCTGCGTCTGTGTTATTCTGCTTTAGCAAAGAATTGTATCTTGTATTTTTCTCCAGAATCAGTCTGTTTTTTTTTTTTTTTTTTTTGCGGTACACGGGCCTCTCACTGTTGTGGCCTCTCCCGTTGTGGAGCACAGGCTCCGGACATGCAGGCTCAGTGGCCATGGCTCACAGTCCCAGGCGCTCCGCGGCATGTGGGATCTTCCCGGACCGGGGCACGAACCCGTGTCCCCTGCATCGGCAGGCGGACTCTCAACCACTGCGCCACCAGGGAAGCCCTCAGTCTGGTTTTTGAAGGGACCAGACTGGTGAATAAAATGGAGGTATGGGGAATTCCCTGGCAGTCCAGTGGTTAGGACTCCATGCTGCCACCATCGGGGCCTCGGTTCAATCCCTGGTGAGGGAATGACAAGCCTTGTGGAGTGGTCTAAATAAATAAGTAAATAAATAAAATTCATCTTAAAAAATGGAGGTATAATGGGGATCACCAACTTTGCATCCTGTAGATCTTTAGAAGTGGCAATAATTTCCATCATTCTCCCCAGCAATACTTTTATGTCTACTAAGGGAGGGGGAAGTTTCAGAGGCTTCCAGTTGGCTTTCTCCATTATGATAGCTGTTACTTCGTAGAGCAAGGACCCAATGTGGGAGTCGTGCCAACTGTGAAGTATATCTATTCTGCTTGTATATGTGACGACTGAAGAAATGACTAACATGTGAATCTATAGGCCATTTGGGCTCACTGTGACCTGGACCTTGGATAGGACTTCATTTTCCCTGGTCCCCATGTGCACCTACTCTGAAAAGGAGACCATGATGATTCTCTGGATCTCCAAGTATCAATGTCAATTCAGACTCTATGATCAACAGGCCTTGAAATGTTATGTATTCTCATTTTCCCAGTGCACAGTTATCTGAGTAAATGGCCTTAGGTCCAAGGGTTCTGGAACAACCTTTGGTGAAAAACTGAGGAAATCATTACTGAGTACATTTGCATGGTGTTACAGGTTTCCTTCCTCCTGGGGATCTGATCTCTTTTTAAGTTAGTGAGCTCCAGGTCTAAACACAGATTCATGTTTGGAAACTTGGCAAGGAATCATGATTTTAACTGGGGCAATTACCTCAGTCTCCTGACTATGCAGTTTTGAATTCAACTGATGATACAAACTGAGTGGTACCCTTATTGGCTGCCCATTTATTTTTCCCGTAGGGACATCATATTCTATTAATTGTCTGCATAATTCTGTGTAGGTCACTTCCCACCGGCTGCTCCTCTGAATTTATATTACAGTAATTGTCCAACTTGGCTTCTGACCATTAAACAACATAACCTGACCTCTATCATTGGGGGGTCTTATTATCCCTGTTGCTATCAATAAACCTAGTTCCTTAATGGCTTCCTTTACCATCAGCTCTGGCTTATAGACAGTCACCATGGAGCTTCTTAATGAGACTGGTGCCCCTCACAACAGTACATTTCTTATGTCCTTACATATGGTGTAGCCTCCTGGCCTTCAGTAATTTGATCATCTGGTGGGTTTTCATCTTTACATAGTATATGGTCTGTAGCATGACCAATTGTCAGATTCTTTGAATTCTTTCTTCCACTGTCTGTCATGGCAATTATGGCATTTTAACCCAACTTCCTATGAGCCATCACTTTTTCCATGCTTCTAGAAATCATCCTAGTAAATTCACACTGTCTCCTGGGTTTTTTTAAGTATGTTTTTTATTCTTCAATTTGTTAATATGGTGTATCACACTGATTGATTTGTGTATATTTAAGAGTCCTTGCATCCCTGGGATAAATCCCACTTGATCATGGTGTGTTATCCTTTTAATGTGTTGTTGGATTCTGTTTGCTAGTATTTTGTTGAGGATTTTTGCATCTGTGTTCATCAGTGATATCAGTCTGTAATTTTCTTTTTTTGTAGTATTTTTGTCTGGTTTTGGTATCAGGGTGATGGTGGCCTTGTAGAAAGAGTTTGGCAGTATTCCTTCCTCTGCAATTTTTTGGAAGAGTTTGAGAAGTATGGGTGTTAGCTCTTCTCTAAATTGTAGAATTCACCTGTGAAGCCATCTGGTCCTGGACTTTTGTTTGTTGGAAGATTTTTAATCACAGTTTCAATTTCATTACTTGTGATTCATTTGTTCATATTTTCTATTTCTTCCTGGTTCAGTCTTGGCAGGTTATACCTTTCTGAGAATTTGTCCATTTCCTTCAGGTTGTCCATTTTATTGGCATAGAGTTGCTTATAGTAGTCTCTTATGATGTTTTGAATTTCTGTGGCGTCTGTTGTAACTTCTCCTTTTTCATCTCCAATTTTATTGATTTGAGCCCTCTCCCTCGTTTTCTTGATGAGTCTGGCTAAAGGTTTATCAACTTTGCCTATCTTCTCAAAGAACCAGCTTTTAGTTTTATTGATCTTTGTTATTGTTTTCTTTGTTTCTATTTCATTTATTTCTGCTCTGATCTTTATGATTTCTTTCCTTTTACTAACTTTGGGTTTTGTTTGTTCTTCTTTCTCTAGTTCCTTTAGGTGTAAGGTTAGATTGTTTATTTGAGATTTTTCTTGTTTCTTGAGGTAGGATTGTATTGCTATAAACTTCCCTCTTAGAACTGCTTTTGCTGCATCCCATAGGTTTTGGATCATCATATTTTCATTGTCATTTGTTTCTAGGTATTTTTTGATTTCCTCTTTGATTTCTTTAGTGATCTCTTGGTTATGTAGTCATGTATTGTTTAGCCTCTATGTGTTTGTGTTTTTTATGTGTTTTTCCCTGTAACTGACTCCTAATCTCATAGCTCTGTGGTTGGAAAAGATGCTTGATGTGATTAATTTTCTTAAATTTACTGAGGCTTGATTTGTGACCCAAGATGTGATCTACCTTGGAGAATGTTCTGTGTGCCCTTGAGAAGAAAGTGTAATCTGCTGTTTTCAGATGGAATGTCCTATAAATAGCAATTAAATCTATCTGGTCTATTGTGCCATTTAAAGCTTGTGTTTCCCTATTAATTTTCTGTCTGGATGATCTATCTGTCCATTGGTATAAGTGAGGTGTTAAAGTCCCCCACTATTATTGTGTTACTGTTGATTTCCTCTTTATAGCTGTTAGCAGTTTCCTTATGTATTGAGGTGCTCCTATGTTGGATGCATATATACTTATAATTGTTATATCTTCTTCTTGGATTGATCTCTTGATCATTATGTAGTGTCCTTCCTTGTCTCTTGTAACATTCTTTATTTTAAAATCTATTTTATGTGATATGAGTATTGCTGCTCCAGCTTACTTTTGATTTCCATTTGCATGGAATATCTTTTTCCATCCCCTCACTTTCAGTCTGTATGTGTCTCTAGGTCTGATGTGGGTCTCTTGTAGACAGCATATATATGGGTCTTGTTTTTGTATCCATTCAGCGAGCCTGTGTCTTTTGGTTGGAGCATTTAATCCATTCACACTTAAGGTGATTATTGATATGTATGTTCCTATGACCATTTTCTTAATTGTTTTGGGTTTGTTTTTGTAGGTCCTTTTCTTCTCTTGTGTTTCCCACTTAGAGAAGTTCCTTTAGCATTTGTTGTAGAGCTGGTTTGGTGGTGCTGAATTCTCTTAGCTTTGGCTTGTCTGTAAAACTTTTGATTCCTCTGCCGAATCTGAATGAGATCCTTGCCAGGTAGAGTACTCTTTGTTGTAGGTTCTTCCCTTTTATCACTTTAAATACTTCATGCCACTCCCTTCTGGCTTGTAGAGTTTCTGCTGAGAAATCAGCTGTTAACCTTATGGGAGTTGCTTTTATGTTGTTTGTCATTTTTCCCTTGTTGCTTTTAATACTTTACTTTGTCTTTAATTTTTGTCAGTTTGATTACTATGTGTCTCAGTGTGTTTCTCCTTGGGTTTATCCTGCCTGGGACTCTCTGTGCTTCCTGGTCTTGGGTGGCTATTTCCTTCTCCATGTTAGGGAAATTTTCGACTATAATCTCTTCAAATATTTTCTCAGGTCATTCTCACTCATCTCCTTCTGGGACCCCTATAATGCAAATGTTGGTGAGTTTAATGTTGTCCCAGAGGTCTCTTAGCCTGTCCTCATTTCTTTTCATTCTTTTTTCTTTATTCTGTTCCACAGCAGTGATTCCACCATTCTGTCTTCCAGGTCACTTATCCGTTCTTCTGCCTCAGTCATTCTGCTACTGATTCCTTCTAGGGTATTTTTCATTTCAGTTATTGTATTGTTCATCTCTGTTTGTTTGTTCTTTAATTCTTCTAGGTCTTTGTTAAACATTTCTTGCATCGTCTTGATCTTTGCCTCCATTCTTTTTCCGAGGTCCTGGATTATCTTCACTCTCATTATTCTGAATTCTTTTTCTGGAAGGTTACCTATCTCCCTTCATTTAGTTGTTTTTCTGGGGTTTTATCTTGTTCCTCCAGCTGGTACATAGTCCTCTCCCTTTTCATTTTGTCTATCCTTCTGTGAATGTGGTTTTCATTCCAGAAGCTACAGGATTGTAGTTCTTCTTGCTCTGCTATCTGCCCTTTGGTGGATGAGGCTATCTAAGAGGCTTGTGCAAGCTTTCTGATGGGAGGGACCCTTGGTTTTTTTTTTATGATTTTAAATCCTTAGTACTAGGAGAGTGCTCCCAAATCTAATTTCTCTCTTATCCAACTTTATATTCCCTTTTTGTTCATCAAGCACTCTCAAAATTCAATCCTACATATAGTCTCTCAAGTTATGCTGACTGGATATTAAAGCTCCTTTCGGGTATAGTCCCTTTCTTACATTATTATATCCAGCACATTGAGGCTTATCATCAGTTAAGGCCTACGGGACAGGAGGCAACCTGAAAACAAATCTTGAGAGGGAGAGCAGTTGTTGTCTTGATGCAAAGAGGTCTTTTCACCATCTCTGAACAATGGGGGGAAGTGATAGATCTTAGTAGAGGAGGGCAGGCTTCTTCTGGGAATATCCTCATCTACTGTGTCAAGCCCCATTCTTTTCCAACCAGGGCCCTGACCTTGGCTTAGTATATCTGTCTTGGCTAAAAGTTTAATCTTTGGAGCTTAGCTACCCTGAGTTTATTCTGGTCTCCCCCTGCAGGAGATGAGAGCCACTTTATACACTACCAAAGAGACCCTGAAGTCTTCATTTCAGCTTTCAATTGGTGGTTAATCACTTAGCTTTTCATTATCTTTTTACAGTGCATTAATCTGGCTAAGGAATAGTCACCTGTTTTAGTCAGCTTGGACTGCCATAACAATATACCATAGACTGGGTGACTTAAACACTAGAAATTTATTTTTCAGATTTCTGGGAAGAGATCAAGGTGCCAGCCAATTCAGTTCCCAATAAAAACTCTCTTCCTGGTGTGCAGACAGCAGCCTTCTGGCTATATCTTCACATGACCTTTCCTTCCCTGTGTGTGGTGGGGAGAGAGGGGAAGAGGAGGGGGAGAGCAGAGGAAAAGGAAGGAGAGAGGGAGGGAGAGAGAGAGAGAAAGAGAGGTGTCTTCCTCTTCTTATAAGACCACCAATCCTCTCAGATCAGGATCCTACTCATAAGACTTCATTTAACCTTAATTACCTCCTAAAAGCCCTATCTTTAAATGCAATCTCATAGGGGGTTAGGACTTCAACATATGAATTTGAGGGGAGGGGGACACAGTTCAGTCTACAGGACCAGTTAATTTCATTGTCCTTATAGTTACTATTTTCCCCATTTGTCTCAAGTACCTGATACATCATATCCGTTAATACATAGCCTTCCACTAATGTACCAACCTGATTTACCACCCATGAAAGTTTTAACAGTTGGACTGTAATTGTGTGATGGGGTCCTTATTGCCAGGTGGGCAGCTAATAATCAAACTCCAAGACCCCATCTTAGGACCTCCTTTCTCAGATCTCACTCCTGACACTAATTGTCACACTTCCACTAATGTACCAACCTGATTCACCCTCCATGAAAGTTTTAACAATTGGACTGTAATCGTATGATGGGGTCCTTATTGTGAGGTGGGCAGCTAATGATCAAACTCCAAGACCTCATCTTAGGGCCTACTTTCTCAGATCTCAGTCCTGACACTAACCATCACAGGTTGGTTCCTGGGAAGCAGAGTATGAGATAGAGTTTAACAGGCAGGATATTTATTAAGGAGTGCCCTTGGAACTAACACTTGTGAACCAGAGAAGAAGGAAGCAGGATTGGGCAGGGGGAGAACTGAGCTGTATGCAGGTCCCATAGTGAGGTCAGGAGATTAGAATTGACCTTCAGAGTTGACACAAGTTGGCTAAGATGGTCAGGCTCTTATACCCCAACTTTGTTCAGTAATTGAATGTGGGGCAACCTGGGAAGGGGCCTAACGTCGAGCGATGTAGCTTTCTGCAAATGTAGCAATCCTGAAGGTTCCAAAGACTCTGCCAACAGCACCCAGTACCTGGGACAAGTCTTTATAGTAGGGGGATCTGGGCAGTGCAACAAAACACCCACCACAGGGGTGAAGCATTTACATTTCTCACTCCTTTTGTTTTCATAGAGGGAAGACATTTTCTACTCCCCAGGAGGAAAAAGAATGAGAAGAATTCAGCATCTTTCTCTTCCCAGAGAAGTAGGAATGACTTCTCTGATAGATGAGATTAGAAGGAATCAAGCTTAAAAGACTAAACCTTTTCTGGGCTTCCTCTGTTTCTGATTCTGTCTAACTTCCTTTCTGTTTCTCTTTATCCCCTGGCTTGTCAGTAGGATTCAACAAATTCTCTACTCCTCAATGTTATAAGCTTATGGGGAAGGCCTGAATCTCACGAGAAAGCCTGAGGTTGTCCAGTTTTGCTTATGACTGGGTGATGAATGTATTCCGTTGCATGAGGGGACCATTAGCAAGCCCATTTGCCAACCCAAAGGTCTTTCTCTAATTAGCTTTATCCAAGCTAATTTTTCTTTTCTTTTTTTTTTTTTGCGGTACGCAGGCCTCTCACTGCCGCGGCCTCTCCCGTTGCTATACACCACCATATGGATGAATCTCAAAATAATTGTACTAAGTAAAGAAATAAAACAAAAACGAAAGTATTATTCCATTTATGTAAAATTCTAGAAAATGCAGTTAACCTTTAGTGACAGAAAGCAGATCAGTGGTTGCCTGAATGGATGAATAAAGGCAGGGAGGGATGGATTACAAAGGGCTATGAGGCAACTTTTGGAGTTGATGGATATATTTATTATCTTGATTATGGTGATGGCTCCATAGGTTTATATAGGATACAGATCATTAAATCATACACTTTAAATATGTGTAGTTTATTATATGTCAATCACACCTCAATACAACTGTAGTAAAAGAAAACTAAGCCCTCAAAACAAAACAAAAAACAAAACACCAAGTATCTGCTATATATACTAGTAAGTGCTCAATGCATGTCTCCCTAAATACCATTGACAGAAGATGCTTATATTCACTAATTGTTTACATGGATTCAGAAAAAAATTTCAGTTCTGGTCCTGGTAACTTGTTATTAAATTTTGATCCATAGAAATGTCATAACACTAAGATTAAAGAGAGAGTCCAAAAGCTTCTGGAAATGGATAACAGTGGCTGCTTCTTGAGAGGAGAACTAAGAGGGTAGGGGAAAATGATAGGTAAGTAACTTTTTAAACTGGTCACATGCATGTAATATTTATATTAAAAAAGTTCCTTTTCTCAATGTAATAACAAGGGTTCTTATAAGGGGAAAGTCAGAGAGGAGAGAGGATGTGACCACAGAAGCAGAAGCTGGAGTGATCTGAGGAAGCAGCCATGAGCCAAGGAACGTGAGCAGCCTCTAGAAGCTGAAAAAGGCAAGGAAGTGGATTCTCACGTAGAGCCTCCAAAAGAACTCAGTCCTGTGGACACTATTTAGAGCTTCCGACCTCCAGAACTGTAAGATAATAAACTTGTGTTGCTGTAAAGACACTAAGTTTGTGGCAGTGTGTTACAACAGCCATAGGAAACTAATATTAGACCCCAGTTCATCTCACAGTCCAGATATCACTTATGTAAGTCTGATTAATTTAGTATGAAACATGCAAAAAAAAAGTTCTTTTTAAGAAATAATGATTTTCTTTAGGCTTCCCTGGTGGCGCAGTGGTTAAGAACCCTCCTGCCAATGCAGGGGACATGGGCTTGAGCCCTGGTCCGGGAAGATCCCACATGCCGCAGAGCAGCTAAGCCTGAGCGCCATAACTACTGAAGCCCGCGCGCCTAGAGCCCGTGCTCTGCAATGGCCATTTGAAACTCTACGAGAAATAAAGCCAAACAAAGCAGCTTACCGCCCAAGTGTGAAGCACAAATATTTGGGCAGGGGATAATAAGTGAAGAGAATCCATTTGATCCTGATACTCTGCACATTTTCCTTTGAGTGGCTTTCTAGTGGATGTGACAGATGTCTTGAAGAGAAGAAAATGTAGTCCTGGCAACTCTCCATAGCCTGGAAGTGGGCTGTTAATTTTGAGTCAACTAACAGACAAAACACAAAAGATATTGACTGTGTTTAAGGGAGGTGAGTAGAAAGTGGGAAGGAAGAATGGTGGTATTAATATTAGAGAGTCAAAATACTATCTAAGGTTGAAATATTATGTAGAGTTTCACAGTGTACTACTAAAAGTTACAAAGATAACCAACAAAAGAGCTAAAATTAATGTAACTCTTAATTATCGGAAGGCTGGATGTTAACATAATCCTTATCTTTTGTACCAGGGAGTTGTTAGATATTATCTAAAGCTAATATAAGCATATTTAGAAATACTGAAGTAATCACAAACAAAAACATGCAAAAGAGGTTGTCCCTGGGGACTGGTCCTAGAAGTAGAAAGGATTAGCATGATATTTGTTGCTTTTCATCATAAATTCTTTTGTGCTATCTGATTTGTTACAA
Source organism: Mesoplodon bidens (assembly GCF_964165515.1). Taxonomy (NCBI): domain Eukaryota; kingdom Metazoa; phylum Chordata; class Mammalia; order Artiodactyla; family Ziphiidae; genus Mesoplodon; species Mesoplodon bidens. The sequence goes on from NC_138161.1 coordinate 142,554,152, forward strand.
TTTAATTTGTTTCCTTTTATTTGTTGCCATATGTGCATTTCTTTGACCGAAAATAGAAATTAGAGGCTGGTTGCTCTGTTTATATGGAAACAATATTTCAGACATCTACCTTTATCAAGGTTGACTCCCTAAAATATGTCAGGCATTATTCTAGATCTTTTAAAATGAAATTCCAAGGACACCAAGACACTTGGACTAAGCAAATCGTTGTTCTACTGATACTTTATTCTCTACCCTACATGATATTTAAGAGCTCTTAACTCTACCTTCACTAGTTCCAGCCCTCTGCTTATGAGATTTCTTTTTTAAAGTGTTTGAGTAGTTCTGTTCCTCCATTTTGGGGGGGATAGCATTTTGCCTGAACCCAGGTTACTGATTCTGAAAGGGGAGGTCTTCTGGCTCTGTCTTATTACCAATCTTGGGACAGAATTAACTGCTCATATTTACAAGGAATTGAAAAAAATGGTATGGAAAAATCATGGTTTAATCTGATAGGTAGGACACTATGGCACATTACTGCCACCAGTTGGCAGCACACCTTAATTGCAAGAGTAGAAAAGAAGGGAAAACCATTTCTGATTTTTGCAAAATTCTGGCTGATAAATAACAGTAAATATCCTGTGGCCAAGTGAAAAATGCAAAAGAATAATACTTGATTTTGGGAGAGTAAAATGGGACAGTGGTCATGATCCCCAAAATACTATGTTTTAGATATTCACGTGGTATGTGGAAGTTGTCAAAGTGAAGTGTGAGAAAGCATAATCAGAAGACTTTTCTGTAGTCTAAATATCCAGTAGCTGTGTCTAGAACTCTGTAAAAGGCATGGAAAAGGGAAGAATCATGAATCAAATGTTACTTTGAAAAGTTTTTCTTACAAGATCTATATGAGGAAAACTACAAAACTCTGATGAATGCAAACAGAAAAGAACTAAATAAATGAGGAGATGGATAGGAAGACTCACTATCATCAAGATGTCAGTTCTTCCTAACTTGATCAATAGATTCAATGCAACCCAAATCAAGATCCCAGCAAGTTATTTTATGGATATCAACAAACTGATTCTTAAGTTTATATAGAGAGGCAAATGACCCAGAATAGCCCTAGAATACTGAAGGAGAAGAACAAAGGTGGAGGAATAATGCTACCCAACTTCAAGACTTACTATTAAGCTACAGTAATCAAAACAGTTGTGATATTGGCAAAAGAATAGACAAATAAATCAATGCAAGAGAATAGAGAGCCCAGAAGTAGACCACCATAAATATAATCAATTGATCTTTGACAAAGGAGCAAAGGCAATACAGTGGAGTAAAGATAGTCTTTTCAATAAATGTTGCTGGAAGAACTGGACACACACATCCAAAAAAAAAAAGGAGAATCTAGACATAGATCTAACATCCTTCACAAAAATTAACTCAAAATGGATCATAGACCTAAATGTAAAGTGCAAAACTATGAAACTCCTGGATGATAGCTTAGGAGAAAACCTAGATGACCTTGGGTAGGGTGATACCTTTTTAGGTATCACCCAACACCAAAGACATAATCCATGAAAGAAATAATTGATCAGCTGGACTTCAGTAAAATTAAAAACTTCTGCTCAGCAAAAGACAATGTTAAGAGAATCAGAAGACAAGCCACAGACTGGGAGAAAATATCTGCAAAAGACACATCTGATAAAGGACTGTTATCCAAGATAGACAAAGAGCACTTAAAACTCAACGGTAAGAAAACAAACAACCCAATTTAAAAATGGGCCAAAGACATTAACAGACATCTCACCAAAGAAGATATACAATGGCAAATATGCATATGAAAAGATGCTGTACAGCACAAGCCATCAGAGAAGTGCAGATTAAAACAACAATGAGATACCACTATATGCATATTAGAATGGCCAGAAACTGGAATACTTTCAACACCAAATGCTGATGAGGATGTGGAGCAACAGAAACTCTCATAATTGTCGGTGGGAATGCAAAATGGTACAGCCACTTTGGAAGACAATTTGGCAGTGTCTTAGAAAACTAAAGATACTCTTACCATATGATCCAGCAATCACACTCCTTGGTATTTACTCAAAGGGGTTGAAAACTTATGTCTGCACAAAAACATGTATAGGAATGTTTATAGCAGCTTTATTTATAATTGCCCAAACTTGGAAGCAACCAACATGTCCCTCAGTAGGTGAATGGATAAATAAACTGTGGTACATCTGGACAATGCATTATTATTCACTATAAAGAAATGAGCCATCAAGCCATGAAAAGACATGAAAGAGGCTTAAATGCATATTACTAAGTGAGAGAAGCCAGTCTGAAAAGCCTAACTACCATACGACAATTAAAAAAATCAGTGGTTGCCAGGGATGAGGGAGGAGGAGGGAAGAATACACAGAGCACGGAGGATTTTTAGGGCAATGAAAAAACTATTATGATATTATAATGATGGATGTATGTCATTATACATTTGTTCAAACCCATAGAATGTACAATACTAAGAGTGAACCCTAAGGAATCACCTATGGACTTTGGGTGATTATGATGTGTTAATATAAGTTCTTCCTCAGTAACAACTGTATCATTTTGGTGAGTGATGTTGATTACAGCGGAGGAGGCTATAATGTATGTAGGTAGATGGTATATGGGAAATCTTGGTTCCTTCCTCTCAATTTTGTTGTGAACCTAAAACTGCTCTAAAAAAATAAAGTCATTAAAAAAAAAAAAAGATTCTGTGAAAGGAATGCCATCATTATTGTCATGAAACAAGTTGACTGATCGTCTTTTACTTTAAGCAGGACTCTAAGGTCAATGGAATAACTTTGAAATCTTCTTCATGCTAAAATTATCCAGAAGGGAAAAAGACGTAAGTCCAGCCAAATTTTAAAAGGAGTTCTGCCATCTAAATAGTCACAAACTAGTTTTTTATGTTATAAGGCAAAGATCTTCACGTTATTGGTTAATAAATGTGGGCCATTTAGTCTGTAAAGCATTTATATTATATTTACATTAATGTGTAATCCTGTAAATGCAATTTTAAGTTTATAATACTAAATTTAATATTATATTTTTGGACCAGGTTGGCTAAAAGATTGAGTTGAAATAAAAGTTTAATGGGCATGTGCTTCTTTAGACATCTAACCTATCAACCTGAATCTTCAAAGTGGGCCAGGTCTCATTTCACATAATTTGAAACGAACAATGAGGTAGAAATTCCAAAGGGCACCAAGAAACTTGGACTAAGCAAATGTTTGTTCTATTGATACTTTATTCCCTATCCCAAATAATACTTAAGAACCCTTAGCACCTACCTACACTAGTTCCAGGTATTCTTTCTGACATTTTGTTCATACCTCTGACTTGAAGCTGTTAACGAAAACTGTGGTGTTTGAAAATCTTTGCCAAGAACTTTGGAATCTTAAGAACTTCATGAAAGCAGAGGCTCCTGGGAAATGTGTGATTCTGCAACAAAGTTAACTTGTTATAGGACCTATTACTTTATCTTACCAAATAGCTAAAGCTTGAATGTATCTGAAATTACAATGCTATTAAGAGAAATCAGGAAACTTGAATAAGAAAGATGCATTATTTTAAATGTTGAATTTTGGGCTGGAGCTGAATTTTGGGCAAGAAAGCTGAATATGAGGAATGTTAGTTAAGAGAAAATCAGGAACAGATAGTAATTTAAAGAGACTTTTGAAGAGAAAGGATAGTAGAGGAGAACAGAGAGCTAGGAGTTGAACTATGGATTGGAAAAAAGAGGAGGCGCTAGCCAAGGAACCAGAAGACCAGGAAACCAGGTAGGTTGTAGATCCCAGGAATTGTCTTAAAAAGGGGGGAAATAAATAGGGTTTCAAGGAGGGTATAGGATTGGGTGTGCCAAGAAAAAGAGGATGAGAAAATGGTTGTGACCTGAAAGTGTAAATTCAGTTTGTTGTTATCGGTTAGATTGATAAAAGCTAAGGAATAAGGTGGAAATGAAGGTGGGAGGCTGCTTCTTTTGAGAAATGTGACAGTGAAAAGAAGGTTGATAGTACTGTAACTGGAGGGAGTAGTAGTACTGAAATTTTTTAAATGACCATGGAAACTGCTGAAAAACAGAAGTCAATGGCAAGATGTTAAAGATATAAGACCCTAGGAAAGTGGTGGAAGGAGGAAATGGGAAGGAACGGCATACGTAGTCCAGGAAGAAAGACTAGCTTTGCAGAGAAGGGGAGAATGGGTTAATTTGGTGAGAATTTGAGAGGTCATGAACAGGGTGTGGTTACAGATATTTTAATACGGAGAGAATATCAAACCGGAATTGGAATTCCATAGCTTTGATCCCTGGAAACTAGATGATTTTATCTATTAGTATGGATTGGGACTGTCACCTTAACAAGGAAAGCTTCAATAGTCCTTGGGGAGAATACGATAGGAAGTCAACCAAAGATGAGTGAAAAAAATTGTAAGCGGGAGTGCAGTCACAAATTCATACCAAGCAGGTAGAATTGTGACTTCCTCCAGTGAAAACCCACACACCTGTGACCCTTGGGAGAGAAATCAGAAATACGGGTAATCTACTGGAGACTGGCCGTTAAGACTATTTAAAAAAGAGTTGAGCGATTCTAAGGCAAGACAGAAATAGAGCTGGGTATAGTAACAGACATTTAGTCATAAATGGGGCTGATGACCTGGGAGACTAAGGATTCACTTTTGTATTGAAAGTTGTGAGTGGGTGAAAGGTAGAAGCCACGGCCACAGAGACGCGGGCGGAGAGTACAGAAAGGCGACATTCGGCGGCATATTTTGGTCATGATCTCACGTTAGTCAACTTTCCCTTTTGGCAGCTAAAAGGCTAGGATTTTCACGTGCATTTCACAGCTACTGACAGTAGTCCTAGGCTGTGGAAGGTGAAATCTGATTCCAAAGCAGAGGCTGTATTTTCCCAGTCTACCTACATTCTTTACTCACTAACTAGCCAATGCTGCCGCCTTATGCAAAGCCGGCACCACGGAGAGGATCTGCTTTACAGAGGCAGGGACGACGCCAATCGGCCTGCGGCGAGCAGTGTTGGGTCTAGATCGGCGGCGAGGGAGGTCCCAAACAATTCTCGAAACCTTTTCACCCGCGCCGGGGGAAGCGCCTCGTCAACAGTCAACAATAAATCGCTAGTACAATGCTAAACTCTGAGGCCCTCGTCAAACCCAAGAGAGGCGGGAGCACAGTTTTGTGCCGCCACCCCCTCGCGTTTCCGCAGAGCTCGTCCCGGGCGGGGGATGGGGGTAGCAAGAGCCGGGCGGGGCTCTGGGGAAGCGCCAGTCCCGCGACCCGGGGAGGGGCCTCGGTGGAGGGGCCGGGGGCGGGTTTCCCTCCCAGGTCTCGGAAAAGCTCCAAAAATGGCGGGCAGCAGCTCAGCTAGCGGGGCGCGCAAGCGCCGCCGCGGCCATCCTTCCGCCCGCCTCGGGCGGCCACGAACCGTCCACAGGGCCCTCACGGAGAGGTATCCGCCGCTCGCGATTGGCTGAGCTGGGCCAGCGCTCCGTGCGGGGGCCGGGCCGCCACGCAGCGGCCACGTTTCCCGCCCCGCTGGCGCGCGTGCGCGTAATCCCCACAGGAAAGCGTTTGCGCGCGTCCCCGCCGCGGCCTCCAGCTCGCGCCTCAGCTCCCTCCCCTTTCCGGGCAGGTCCGTCCCGTCAGCGAGGCAGTAAGCACGGCGGCCAGCAGAGGGCGGTCCGGACCCAAGTCTGCAGCGGCGCCATTGGCGTGTGGAAAATGCCACCAGATGGCGGGTTAGGATTGCAGCTCCGTTGAAGGCGCGGCCCCCGCTCCCGAACCCCCGGCGACCACCCCGTAACAACCCCCCCACATCGGGAATAACACACCGGAGACTTTTGGGGGGAAACTAGGTCGACGGCCGGCTGCGCCCGGATGGGCAGCTGAGGTGAGTGCGGGCGGCGGCGACGGCAGCGGGGGGCGGGAAAGAGGGGGAATGCGGCGGCAGCGGCGCGGGGGCTGGAAGCGCCGATCCAAGATGGAGGCCGGGAGAGAGCGAGAGAGCGCGAGCGGGGAGCGGGCGGGCCGGGCGCGGGCCCCGCGCGGGGGAGGGAGGCCGCGCGGGCCTGTGCGGGGCGCGGCGGTCGCCGGCCGTCCGGGAGCCGGGGGAAACGACTGTGGGCGCGGCGGGCGACCCGGAGCCCTGGTCACCTCGCACCCCTCTCGCGGGCCCCGAAAATTGTGCCCCCGCCCGTTCAGGCACTACGGCGACGGGCGCGGAAGCCTTTGTGGCGCGCTCGGGCCCGCCGCCAAGCCCGCCCTCCGCCCCCCCGCCTGGACTCTCGGGACTCGCCCGCGCCCGGCGGGGCCGGGCCGAGGCGGGCTGGTGCGAATGCCGCCCGCCGCCCTGCGTTTCTGCGGTGTTTTAGCGGCGGTGGCGGCGTCACATGACAACGAGCTCGCCTCGGCGGAGGGGCCGGGGGGTCGCTCGGCGTGGCGGCCGGCCCAGGCCTCTTCTCGGTGGGGTGGAGCGGGGGGCTGGCGCTTGGGGCAGAGGGGACGTCGAAGCCGGGCTTTCCCGCTATCTGCCCTCCCCGCCCCCGACGGAGGCCTCCTTGTGAAACGTGTCCAGGCCGGAGCACTGCCCCGCTAGTTTGCCAGCCCCCCGGGAGACGAGGCCAATAAAAGTTGTTTTCCCTCCTTTCTCGGGGTGGGGGTGGTGGTGAAGAGCTGGGAAACTGGAGTGCCTGGAGTAGGACCTGGGCCTCGATTGGAGAGTCCAAACTGGGTGCTGCTTGTGTGCTGTAGGGACTAAGAAATTTTCAGGTTTTAGGATTGTCACGTCAACCCTTACACCAACATTTGAAATTTTATCGATTTTCTTCACATTGCAGAGAATCGTGCCCCGGGCGTATAAGTCATGGGATGGTTTTGGACGCTTATAGGCTCAAAACGATGCTGTTTGTATGTGACGACAGCGAATTATTTGCTGTTAAAGTCGATGTTAAGATGATGAATATATAGTTTATCCCTTCTCGTGGTTGTGACTAGAAAGGACTTTATTTTGCATCTCTTAGCAAACATAGTGTTTATGAAAGTATTTGACTTGGCATAAAGAAAGTTGAGTCATTTGTAACTTACGTGGAATTTGACTTCACCTTTTAGATTTTCCTGTATCTTTTTAAGAAAATTGCAAATTCTGATGGTGAAGCACTTAGGAAAATACATACAACAGTGAAAATAAAAACAACCTGTGTATTGTATGATATATTGTACCACGTTCTCATATTTATAACGTACGAAATATTAAGGCTAAAAAAATTTGTCCAAGGGGGGAAATAGTGAAAGATTCGGAAAGGTTGTTTACTTGCTTTGGATTTTTGAGAATAGTTATAACACAGATTGTTTGCTATCTAAATAAAGTACTAAAAAACCGACAAGCGTTTTGCTAAAGCTTTTTCATTACATTTCAAAATGTACATTTTTTTCAGATGGTCTACCCACGGTCATTTTTACAACCAAACTACTTTTGATTGGAAAATTTTCAGTATCCACTTTAGTTTTGACATTCTGACAAAGCTAAGGGGTATATAAATAGATGCGAAATACGGGAAATTGTTATGTTACTAGGAATGCTTCCCTTGAAGACAGTATACAGGTACTGTTGATTTGAATGGCTCTTTTAAAGCCTTAAGGGGGCTGTGGTAGGGGAGAGAGAGCCCTGGACTGAAGTTACTTTAAACATACCCTAGGTTTGTGATCTTTGGGGTGTCACTCTTCCAGCCTTTCTTTCCTCATCACTAAAATGAAGGTAATAAATTATATGATAGTTGTATAACAAGCTGTGTGTGGAAAAGCCCTTCTTAATTATTAAAGCTGTAAAAATTTATGTAATTTTATAGTTTTAATCTTTTTCCTTGATTCTGGATCTGTATATCTTCATAATCAGTGCTGTGAGGAGATACAGTGCACTCTGGAGAAAAAGATGTCTCTTCCCCCTTTTTATCCTTTTCTGTTTTGTCCTATGTTGATGGAGTGTATTAGTTTCCTCTTTATGTACAGCGAAGTACCACAAATTTACTAGCTTAAACAACACCCATTTATTAGCTCACAGTTTCTGTAGGTGAGAAATCTGGGTACTTTGGGGTCTCTTTTCAGCATCTCACCAGGCTAAAATCAAGGTGTTAGCTGTGGCTGCCGTTCTTATCTGAGGCTCATGACCTTCTTCCGTGCTCACTACGTGTTGGCAGAATTTCCTTGTGGCTGTATGACTGATGTTGCCATCTTCTTTCTAGCTGTTGGCCAAGGACCTTTCTCAGTTCCTTACCACATGTTCACGTAGGCCTTTCACATCATGGCTGTTTGCTTTCACCCAGGCAAGCAGAAGTCAGTTGCTCTGGCTTACTCTGTCTCTGTCCTTTGGACTCCCTTTTAAGACCCCTTTTTAAAGCTGATCTGATTTGGTCAGACCCACTCAGGAAGGTCTCCTTTTTGGTGAACTCAACTGATTAGGGAACTTAAATACCTATGCAAAAATCTATTTGCCATGTAACAATCACAAGAGTGATGTTCCATTATATTTACAAGTCTCTCCCACACTCAAGGGGAGGGCTGTATACTAAGGTGTGGGTCATTGTGGATTGTTAGAATTTTGCTTGCCATGGGGAAAGAAGTATTTTTACAGTTGCTTCTTTAGAATCTGGATGTACAAGAAGAGCACATAGGCAGAGCAGTATAACCCCCACCTGGTAAGTTTACTCATACTGGTTTTGTCTTCATGCTTTTTCCTTTTTGTATTTCATGGTAGCTCAATTGAAGTGCGTCCCTCTATAAAAGCATTTTATTGCATTTAGAGGAAATTAAAAATAAAAGTTAAAAAGTTAAGTAAAAAGAAAAAAGGCAATAGAGATTCTCTAATTCTCATTACTGCTTGATACCTATTGTTTTACTAATTTTAGGGATGAGATTGAATCTCAGGGAAGTTAATAAATTTAAATGCCTAAGATCACACTCTTATTAAGTGATAGGTAGATTCATAAACTCATTACACCAGACATTTGCTGTGGTGTGATTGGTCCAGCAACTTTTGAAGAAGGGATTATGAAAAAGAATAGTTATTTAAAACAGAGTAGGGAGGGGCTTCCCTGGTGGCGCAGTGGTTGAGAGTCCGCCTGCCGATGCAGGGGACACGGGTTCGTGCCCCGGTCCGGGAAGATCCCACATGCCGCGGAGCGGCTGGGCCCGTGAGCCATGGCCGCTGGGCCTGTGCGTCCGGAGCCTGTGCTCCGCAACGGGAGAGGCCACAACAGTGAGAGGCCCACATACCGCAAAAAAAAAAAAAAAAAAAAAAAAAAAAAAAAAAAAAAAAAAAAAAATAAAATAGAGTAGGGATATTATTGGTGGACAAAGAGGGTAGCAGAAATTGGTCATGGTATGCGGGAGGTTTAACAGTCCAAGAAGCAAAACACCTTCAAGAGGAGGCAATTAGGACAGTTTTAGTTAAGAATAACAAGATTTAGAGACTATAACCAGGAGTTAAAATTGTTCGGGAGATACAGCTTAATTTCTTAATAGAGAGGTGATATAGTAAGCGCTTGGAAAATCTTTGCTAGCTGAATTAAAATATGAATCTCTAGAATTTAGATGATTCTTGGTACTGTGATGCTCTGTAGGGGAAAGTAGGAAGCAGAGACCTAAGAGGATGCTCTTGCATAAGCCCAAGAAAGATGATTCTTGAGGTGGGAATTAGGATGTGTCTACAGAGGAGGAGGGATCAGTTTTCTGTCATTGTGGTAGTCAAGAGGATGGGATCCCAACTTCCTGTGTTTTAGTGCTGAGAGAAACCTTGTCTATTGACAAATGTGATTCTTTTTAAGTGAGCTTTAAGTAGGTCATAGACCACTTCGTTTTATAGAATCCTTTTTCTGTTTCACTCCTTATTTCTTCCTTCAGGTTTCTTCTCCCTCTTGTAATTCTTTAAGCCAATTAGTGCTTAAAGGACATCTCAATCCTACCTTCTTTATAAGATACATCCTTAGTACTATGGGCCTAAATGATGTACCAGTTGGTTGCCCAAATTTCTCTAAGGAGTTTTGCTATAATTAAACAGCTCTAGAGATGGCTTTTAACTTGCTAGAAGCTCCAAGTTACAAAAACATTTTATGTTGTGACCCAGTACAAACACACACACCATGGAAATAATGTCTAACCTTTATGTGGTACACGCTGATTTTTTAATTTTTTCTTTCTTTTAAATTAAGAATGCTGGTTGCAACTCACCTATGTGATATCATGACTTACAGCAACCCACAGCCGAATTATAATCTCATTGGTAATTGGGAGAGTGCAAAGTAGAACCATAAGAAGAAATCATTTCACTTCTATCAGATTGGCAAACATTAAAAATTCTGATAATATCAAGTGTTAATGAGAATGTGGGGAAATTAGACTCCCACTTTTGGAGGGACATAGTCATTTTGCAAAAGAAAATGACTTTTAGTAAGTTGAAGAATACATGTACCATAAACCTAGCAATTATACTTATGTCTTTATATTTCTGATGAGAGATATTCTTGTATGTTGGGGTAGGTGAACAAAAATATTTGCAGTAGCCAAATTTAGCAACAGAGTGCTCATCATTCTACCACAGGTTTTCAAACACCAGTGGTGGTTTTCAAATGTTAATTTTGGTGCCTAGGATAACCTCACTTGATCATAGCGTATTATCCTTTTTATGTTTAATGTTTTGTTAGGGCTTGAGGATATTTCTTCCTCAGGGATATTATTTTGTAGTTTTCTTTGGTTGTAATTTTTTTTTCAGGTTTCAGTATTAGGATTATGATGGCCTCATAAGATAACCCGGGGAGGTGTTCCCTCTACTGACTGAAAGACTTTGTGCAATATTCCTTGACTGTTTGATAAAATTCCTCAGTGATACCTTTTGAACTTAAATTTTTTTGTGTGTGTGTGGGAAGACTTTTGGTAAATTCAAATTCAATTTTTACTAGACATAGGGTTATTCAGATTTTGTTTCATCTTATGTTAGTTTTGTTGTATTTTTAAAGGAATTTGTTGACATTAGTTGTTTATATGATTCCCTTGTTATCCTTTGACTGCTTGTAGGATTTGTAGTGATATCTCTTTAATTTCTGGTGTTGTTAATGTGTTCTTTCTTTTTTTTCTTGGCCAGTCTAATTCTTGGTTTATCTATTTGTATCTCTTTTCAAAAATAACATTGCTAATTTTCTCCATTTGTCTTTTCTCTCTCATTTGTTTCTGTTCTTTATAATTTTCTTTCCCCCATGTATTTTGCTTTTCTTTTTCTAGCTTCTTAAAGTGGTCATAGATTTCAGACATTTCTTGTTTTCTAATGTAAGCATTCAAAGCTATAGATTTTCCTCCAAGCACTGCAATATCCTGCAGATTTTGATATTTTTATTATCTTTTAGTTTGAAATAGCTGCTGATTGCTTTGTGATTTCTTTGTTGACCCATGGATTATTTAAAAGCGTGTTGTTTAATTTTCATGTATTTGGGATTATTTTAGATATCTTGTTATTGATTTCTAACTTAATTTTATTTTGAGGTCTTGAGATATATTCTGTATGATTTTAATCTTTTTAAGTGTACTGAACCTTGTTTTATGGTTCATCATATGGTTTATCTTGGTAAATGTCCCTTTCACACTTGAAAGACTATTCTGCAGTTGTTGGGTGTACTATTCTGTAAATATCAATTAGATTAAGGTGCTTTGGTAGCATTTTTCAAATCATTTATGTCTTGGGTTTTGTTTTATTTGTTTTGTTTTTTTTAGTCTAGTTCTATTCAGTTGCTGAGAGGGATGTTAAAATATCCAACTATGACTGTGGAATTATCTGTTTCTCCCTTAATTCTGTTAATTTTTGCCTCATGTATTTTGAAGCTCTGTTATTAGGCACATACAATTTACGATTATTAGGTCTTTCTGATGAATTGGGCTTTATGAAATGTCCCTCTTTATCCCTGGTAATAGTCTTTGTCTTAAAATCTGCTTTTCCTGATATTAATAGAGCCACTCCAACTTTCTTGAGCTTACTGTTTCTGTAGTGTATTTTCTTCCATCCATTTACTTAAAACTCTTTTTTCCTTTATATTTACAATGTGCCTCTTGAAGGCAGCGTACAGTTGAGTTTTGCATTTTTTATCCTTTCTGACAGTATGGAAGTGGAATCTATCAGTTATAATAAACATTGATTATGTGCTAATGCCTGTCAAGAACTGTGAAAGTTCGGAGATTTTACCCTACTTGCAGGCTAAGTTAACCTGCTACAGTTTAATGGAGTCATGAGACTCCTTGGTGAGAGATGAAGAACAGTGCATTACAGCAATAGCAGTACAGTAGCCACAGCTATTAGTGTCAGATCTTGGAGCCCCAGTTTGTACATGGTAGAATGAAGATGTGACACTCGCACATGCATTGGGTTGTGGTAGAGGAGGGGAATCCCAAGCTTAGAGAAACTGGAATCTTTATAATGAATGGGTTGTAAGCATACCTCTCCGTTTCTCTGAGGGAGATGCTATTTCTTTTTTCCAAGATTCTACAAATATACTTGAAAAGATTGGATCAAAGGCAGTTGGTGCCTCTGTTTTCAAGACAGGCAGAAAAACAAGAGACTCATGGAGGATTGTCTTTCAAAACTGCTCAGTGAATTTTCCCAATTTCCTCTATGTTATTAGCTTCGATTTTTCTTTTATTTCGTACATGGCCCCAACCTAGCTTTCCAGCTCTGTCTCTGCGCTGTACTTCTCTGTAGGTTTTATGCTCTCACCAATTTGATTACATACTTATATTCCCCCCCCCCATGTCTTTGTTCTGGGGTATAATGTGTGTGTAAGAAACACTCATTGAGTGTTTACTGTATACCAGTAAATATTTTACAGTAACCCTGTGAGGAAGTTATTATTATGTTGCTGCTATCTGTTTTACAGGTTAAACTTATTTAATCTTAAATTAACTAAATTAAGTTTATTAGATTTGCTTAAACCTCTCAAGTTTGTGATGAGGGAGGGACACATTGTAGAGACGTTTTTGGAGTATTCTATTTCTCGATGTTAGTAGTAGTTACGTGGAGTGTTCACTTGATAATTCTTTAAACTGTTATCTAGATTTTATGTATTATGCCGTATAATTGATATAGCTCACAAAGAAAGGAAAAACAGAAAAAACAAACACTGAGCTGTAGAATCTGTGTAAAATCTTTCCTGATAACTTCAGCCAACAGTTATCACCGTCTTTGTATTTTCATTTACTGCAAATGCATTATTGCATTTATTGTTGGCACTTTAAGACTTGGTAAGTGGTGGTGTTCATAAGACACGGTGTTTTGTAGACTAATTGTTGCAAGGCCAGACAACTAATAAATTGAGAGAGCCAGGATTTAAACCCAGACTTACTTTCAGAACCCACACTCTAAATCTGTTAAAAGGGCATTTTAATCTCAGCCTTATTTATGCTTTTTGTAATCTTTTGAAGTTTATTTTACAAAGATTTGGTTTTCTTTCTTTTTCTATCATATAACAGTCATGAGGTCTTGAGTAGAACATTTAATTTCTAGAGGCCTCAGTTGTCTTATTTCTGTGATGGGAATCCAGTTAAGATTCTTTCAGCAAATATTAATATGAGTGCTTACTCCATGACTAGTAGTGAGTATACAAAGTTGTTAAATACATAGACTTTGCTTTTAAAGAGCTTCTGTTTTATGGGGAGAGATTATAAACCGAAACCGAAACCAAACCCCAAAGCAACAAAACAAATAGGGATACTACCTGAAATGTTGTGAGGGCGTTAGGTTCAGGATACTTTGGAAGCATAAAGTGCAGAGGTAAGAGGACAAGCCCTTCTCCTTGTCAGGTCCCCCCAAATGATAGATTATTTTTAATGGGTCAGGAAGAGTCGGAAGAGTTTTTCAGGGTAGTCCTTTTATTTTCTAATTGAGATAACAATACTTAAGTATTACCTGTATTGTCTTTAGGCTCTCTGACAAGATTTCTCTTCATAATTGTTGAGTTGGTTTAAAGGTTCAGGTAGAGGTTTGAGACACCACTGCTTGTCTCCTCAATCTTAGGCAGAAAAAAAGTTTTATACATAGTCAAGCATGACCATGACCTGATTGTCTCTTTTGAGGTACCTGATTCCCTCTGTTATTCTAAAGCTCTGTCGATTCTATTATATCATGTTATTATTTTTTCTTATCTCATTTAGAGTACTGAGAGGTAGGCTTTCTCTGTTCTCTAGTAGAGATAGTACAAGGTAGCATATGTGCAGAAATTCTTATGACAGAATGCAAGATACAAAAGCTAAAGAATGTCTTAAGCTGTGTTCTGCTTTATTTTTAAAGCGTAAATTAACTTTCAGGAAGAAAATGCCTTACTTACCTTGTACTGTTAGGGATAGTTAAAAAGTTTGTATGTTCACAGATGAAGGAAGCATTATCACATGATTAAAGGCTAAGAAAGCCATTATATATTGTCCAAGAGAGTTCCTGACACCTGAGTTAACACAGCCTATGTCAAATTCTAACTCATCTCCTTCCTAGGCATGTAAACTTGGGCAAATTCTTTAACCTCTCTAAATCTCAGTTTTCTCACCTGTATAATGGAAGTAATAAAAGCATGTCTCGTGGATTGCTGTGTCAGTTAAAAAGTTAACTCTTAACTATTAGACTATGTTGCATTGTATATAAATCCAAAAGACATTAATCTTAAATTTAAAAGGTGAATAAAATTATAATCCAGATAAGTCATAAGATTACTTTCCAGAAGCAGAGTTTTAATTAATTGGTTCTTACTAGCACATAAAGCTAGTTTAATAAACTATTAATGAGAGAGGTCAGAGGATGAGGTACTCAGGTTAATAGAGAGGTGAGAGTTATAGCCAGAGTTTTCTGCTTATTGTTAAACGTATTGTAAAAATCAGGCTCTTTTTTTCTTTAGAAAGTACTGTATCTTGGAAAGCCATTGTAATGCTTCCTTGGTAATTGAGAAAATTTGAAGACTGTATCAGGATTTTTATTTATGAATATTAGCTTTGCATGTATAATTTTGCAAACAAAGAGACTTAAGAATGAATCTTTACCAAAAGCAAAACATAATCTTGAAAGTTACCTCTTTAAGTTCCTAGACAAAGTAAGATGGTTAGATGGCTGCTTTTCCTCTCATAAAAATGGGGTAGAGGGAACAAAACCTGGGTTAATCTGAGTTTTTAAAAAAAGTTTTGGATATTTAATATTTTATTTTATAAATGCAAAGGGAGTGTGATACAGGAGAGAGAAAACTAGTATAGGGCCAGTGACTTGAGTTTTAATTACAGCTTTACCACTAACTGGCTGTGTGTCTTTGAGTCACTACTTCTCGGAGCCTCAATTTCTTCGTTGTAAAATTAGTTTCCAAGATTCCTGTAAATTTTTTAGTCCATGTTGAAATAATCAAGAAATAATTCTGAATCAGGTAATGCAAAGTTTTTGATTTTAAAGACTTTAGTTTTGAAAAACCTAAGTGTGTTATCAGCAGGCCCTTTTGTCTCATCTTCCAACAGGTTATTAGAATAATTCATGCTTCCCCCTAGCTGAGTAGTGTACAGGCCAAATACATTAATATTTAGATAGTATTTATGGCTTTTGGTTCCAGCTGTGGGTGTGTGTTTGCTTCTTTATTTGGTGAGAAAGAGATAGATTAGCAAGTGTCTTCATATAATTTTAGTCATTGTGAGTCATTCAAACATGTATTGAACATCTACAGTGAGCCATACACTGTGGGTATAAAAACATTAAAGCACAGCTCTTCCTGATGTACAGAGAAGGCAATTCAAGACTCAGAACTTAGGTGTGATATAACCTTCTCCAAAAATCCTTTCCAGACAGCCTTATTGCCCCTTCCTCCCATCGTCTCTCCCTTTCTCAAGTCCAGGGTTGATCTAAGGGCTCTTGCTTTGTGTTTTAGTGGTAGGCTGTGCCAGGGCTGCCATGACTGGTTGGGAATTGGTGGTGCTCTGTATAAAGGTGCCATGGCCAAGGGGCTAGGTGGGGACTGGAATCCAGGTTTCACTCTGCTTGACCAACTGTCCGTTTGCCTTTTCAGCATTTTCTAATTCGCCTGCCCAAAGGAGGCCTTTTCCCCCAATTCTTGCAAAACAGCCTGTATATGGTAGCAGATATCTAACCCGTGCGTTAGTGTACCATTAAGAATATTCTGTAGTGTGTTTTTTTTTGGCAGATAAGTATTATAGTAGGCAATAAATGCCTTGAGGTGGTTTGTTGAAGTGAGCAAATGCTTCCTGAAGGCAAATTCTTATATAAGTTTTGAAAGAAAAGTGAAAGCCAAGCAAGAATGGGATGATGGAGATGGGAATGGCATTCCAGGTGAATACACAGGGACAATGTAGTGATGTAGTCTAGAACCCAGTGGTTCTTAAATTGTGCTCCGTGCCTCAGCAGTATTAACATTACCTGAGAACTTGTTAGAAATACAAGTTCTTGGTCCTCACCCCAGTCCAATTGAATCAGAAATTCTTGAGATAGAGACCAGCAACTTGTGTTTTGAGAGCCACTACTATAGCCCACTTCTTGAGGAAGCATTATTTGAGTGTGTGTGAAGAGCTTGGGGTTACCTATAGAGGAGTGATTAAAATATAGAGCCGTAAGCAGTGACCAGAGTGCCTAGTGTGCCAAACTAGAGTTTGAACTTTGTCCTTAGGCCAGTGGCTGCACATTAGAATCACCTGGGAGCTTTAAAAATACACCAAAGAATGAGTGGGATCTACCCCAGACCAACTGACATCAAATCTCTGATTTTCTGATGCACAGAGGGTTCTGAAGTACATAACTGTCAGAACTTGGTTACTGATTATAATAGTACACATGTTTATTGAGAATGTGGCAAATACTATGTTGAGTAGCATGATAATAAACACAGCTATCTTACATAGGTATTACTCACATTTCACAGAGGAGGTAAAGTACCTTTTCCCAATATTACCTAGCTAGGAAGCCGTGGGTTTGAGTCCAGGTTTTTATAACTCTGAAGTCTAATCTCTTAAGCAACTTTTTTTTTAAACCTGGAGTTCCTAAACTTAGATGGGAAAATAATATTTTCATGTTCCCTAACCTCTAAGTGAGATTAGCATTTTCTTCAACTTTGAATGTAGGCAACAAATCACAGTTGTATGAGCAATGCTGTAACTTTGTTACCAATAGAAATCAGAAATATTTTCATATTAAATTACAGATGTTGCAGATATCTCAAAATATCTTTTATCCTAATCAGTGCTTTAAAATTGGGCTGTTAGACCCACCTCTAGATCTTTTATTTACTGTGTTAAAGAAGCACATACAATACTGTATCACAAGTTTTTTTTTGATATGTTGATAATTATATTTGAATATAATTAATAACAAGTTCCTTTTCTAAGTATGGTAGCCTTTGCAGAGAGTGTTTAGTAGGGTAAGGTAGACAGGAAATAAAAAATTCATTTGTTTTGTTATCTTGTTGAATAGAGATCCTTAAAAAAGTCTCTCTTTCCTTCACCACTTCTCTTTTATTTGACTTGTTAAATAGACCAAAACCCAAGTTCTTTGTTACCTGTCAAAGTTATTAGATTAAAAACTACTTTGGGTTTAGAGTGCTTTTTTCCTAAGCACTTCTTAAAAAATTAGAGAAGATAAGCATTATCTTATCAGGCATTCTAACTCTCCTGTAGTCTGTTACAGTGCTGTTTAATAGAACTTTCTGCAGTGATGGAAATGTTTTGTATATGTGCTATCCAGTATGGCAGCTGTTAACCATAATGATGCAAAGAAACAAAATAACAATAATATTAATAGTTAACAGTTTTGGTAACCTTAATAGTTAACAGTATTTCCTATATACCAGGCACTGTTTAAGCATTTTACATACATTAACTTATGTGATCCTTACAACAAGCCCATGAGGTGGGTAGTGTTGTTAAGTCTTAGTTTACAGATGAGGAAACTGAGGCATGGAGAAGTTAAGTGATTTTCCAGAGTTCACATAGCTAGTAATTAGCAGAACTGGGATTCAGACCCTGGCAGTCTGGCTGCCTTTATGTTTCCTTTATAATATATTGCTTTACCACTTTCCACAGAACCCCCCCCCCCCAATGCATGTACAGAATGCTGTCAGAAACAGTATATTAAAAAGGAATTTAAGATAAATCATTTTGTTCTAATTATTAGCTAAAAGTTGTGGAGTTTTCTATAAGTAGACTTGTATTTGTATTAGACATACTAGGTATTTTTAGTAACCAACACTGATATTGTTAAACAGTAATTTATATTCTTCCTGAATTTAAAGCTGTGTTCAGAAATTGAATATTCATATGGTTATTTTGTTTACTGAGCTAACTGAAGTATAATTCTGAAGTCATTTTATGATAAATTGGCTTTGGTTAACGGATATTTTGCTTTCCTCAGTCAACATACATATATGAATGAGTAACCTGTGTTACACCTAGTATGGTATGTTATGTTCCTGGAGGCCTGGAAGGGGAGAGGTATCTCCTAGGTACAAAATTACATTCTTACTGTATTCAGGGCGAGCTGGTGGTAGAGTGATATTAAAAGGGTCAAGAGAACTGTCACTTTTCAGTTATCTGTATAGGTGGTGTGCTTGGTGCTTTACATACAGAGCCATCAGTTATTGGATACAGGTTGTTTATCACACCCATCCAAGTGCTTTAGATTCATTACATATGTCATTTAATCTGCACCCAGTGCTTCAGAGAACATGATGATGACAAAGATACTTTATGGATGAGGGCTTTGTTAGTCTCTTCCTCTCCCCTCCACTCTCCTCCCTCCACTTCAAGGGAATGATCATAAATATAGGTGGGGAATGAGAGGGGGGTGGAGTTGAAGTTATTGATACCAACTTATCTAGTACTTAAGGTTCTCGAGTTAATAAATTTGTTCATTTCATTTTGCCTAGATGCTGGAAATAAGGCAGACAAGGTATTTGTCCTCATGTGAGAGACAGTCAGTAATGAGGTAAACAAAATAACTACACTGCGTTAAAAGCTGTAAAGGGAGTAAGTGAGGTACTGTGATGGGTAATAGTGAGATGCATAAACAGAGTCTGGAAAGGCATCTTCGAGGATGTTAAATTTAAGCTGAGCTTGCACATAACCTGGCAAGAATGGTTCAGGCACAAGGAAGAGCAAAGGCAAAATCTCTATAGCAGAAATGGCTGTGGTATTTTAGGGACTGAAAGGTCATTATGGAGGGAGCATAATGCAGGAAGAATGTAGTGGCTTCACCTGAGTTTGGAGGGGTAGGCTAGAATCTGGATTACATAGGATACGTTTGGGTGAGCAAGGCTCTAAGGAGCGCAGATTTTATTATAAGTAAAATGAGAAACCACTGGAGAGTTTTAAGCAGAGAAATGTTTAAAAAACGTCCCTCTAGCTCGGTGATTCTCAACTGTGGGTTGTATTTTGCTTTCAAGGGGACATTTGGCAATCTGCAGACATTTTCAGTTGCCACAGCTGGGGGTGATGATGTACGCTACTGGCATTAGTGGGTAGAGATCAGGGATATGGCTAAATATTCTGCAATAGTACAGGACAAGCTCCCTCCAGCAAAGTACTGTTGGCCCAAAATATCAACGGTGCCAAGGTTGAGACACCTCTAGCTGAGGTGTGAATGTTGGATTGTGCTGGGGGTGGAATGGAAGAGGGGAGTGTTAGGTCGTTGCAGTGTTCAGGTGATGGTGCCTGGGCTATGGTTGCAATAGAGGTAATAATGAGAAGTGTTGTGATCCTTTATGTGTTTTGGAAATGACGAGTCAAGAATGATCTCCAGGTTTCTAACTTTAATAACTGAGTGAATGGTGGTGCCATCCTAAGATGGTAAAGAGCAAGAATGAAGGGTTCTAATTTTTAAAATCTTATTTCATGGAGCCTGAGTTGCCGTTAAGAGACGACACAGCACTATTTTATGTACAATAAGAAGAAACATGCCGTATGCCTGTGCGGTCTATAATTGGTCATACCAGCCACTCATTGCTTTGAAATCTTCTATCCCCAGAGACTTGACAATTTCTTCTGTCTTCATTTGCATTGCTTGGCATGTGATAGGCTGTCCTTTGGCATGTATCTCAGTAACAAAGCATAATACAGCTTCATCTACTTCTGGCTGTTCTCATATCCCATAAATCACTTTCTCGTTGCTTTGCGAGAAAACATGGAATTGGGGTTATTACTAGCAATAATGAAATTTGATTTGCTAATATCAATTTTTGTACCTTTGTACACAGTAACTTTTCAATGTCAAGACATTTTAAAGGTAGTTAAACTCAACACGAATGAAACTAACAATGCAGATAACAGAGTTTATGACAAGGTGAACAGCTATGTCTGAGTTATGGATGAACAATGACAGCTAAGTTTAATTACTCTGTCCAGCACAATTATAAAATGCGATTGATTGTGAGATGCATCTTTACCTCAGAAATGTTAAAATAGGGGGAAATGTATATATTAGAGTGGGTAAACTACAGTAGATGGTGAGAAGCATCCCAAAGCAGCCCATTAAACGTATGATACGGGTTGAGGTGGATTGATAGCTCTGCTGATGGTCCTCGCGTTACTACAAGTGGTTTCTGTGCGTGGAAGCTCACCTTTTAAAGACCCCACTGGCAGGTGAAACTCTGCATTTGCAAGCAGCTGTGTAGACAGTGGTAGAATTTGTTGAAAGAATGGATACAGAGGATGACAGGTAAGAAGCAGTTCTTAGGCACTATTGTAGAAACTAAGTGATGACATTAAAGCGGTGAAACGCCATCATGTGTATGTGTGTTTTGAGGCTGTATGCCAGTACTAGCAGCACAGTTTTACAGAGTAGAGGTATAGGCAAATACGTCTTAATTTTGGCTAGAGAACCTACTGCCGTTTTTTTCACATGGCACTGTAATTTCTAGTTTAACTCACATAGCTTTGGAAAACAGTTTGCTAACAGTTTTGCTGCATCGTATTAAGAGGACAGTAACCATCACCTAAAACAGATACTGAAAGTTTATTAACCAAAACAAAGTTCCTGTGTGTTATTATAAGTGATGTGTGCATATGTATGTTAGTAATGTTTCTCTGACAGGCAAAAACCAGATCTCTTAGTACCACCACGCTTCATGAAAACAGCTGTGGCTCTTTAGTCCAAACCGTAGCCAGGCATCTCAGAAACATCAGGTATTCCTGTGAGGTCTGATAGTGATTCCGCTCCGCCCCCCCCCACCCCCCAGCTAATAACCATATTGGTTAAGTTGCAAATACCCTACTATGACTTTATCTTACTTGTTTGGCACTTAATTAAATACTGTTTGTATTGTGATAAACTGTGATAATTCACATGTGGGGTTCTTTTCTATACTATGAAGTGTCTTCAGGGTAGGCACATGTTGCTTTTGTGTGCTCCGTAGCAGCAGAGCAAGCACATTGCTGGGCAAAATAATAGACACTCAATAAATGGTACTTAAATTCAGCCAAATTAAATAATTTAGATTCATATCATATACTAAGCTTGACTGTTATACTTTAAACCTTTTTATTAGAGATTATTTCATTACAGCTTCAGATGTGCTGAAAACATCATTCTTTGCTGAGATTAACGCCTTTACTACGCTGTTTGTTCGTAAATCTTTCCAGCCACCTTTTTCCTGTTGACTTTGTTACTCCATTCACTCATTATATATTGTTACTGACCAGTTTTACTTTAAGGTCAAGCTAGACAGAGCTTGGAAATAGAAAATAATTCTTTTGTCATATGACCTCACTTTAAACAGATACACACACTATTAAAGGGTGGTATACTGATGTATGGGGTGAGCGATTTGCTTACAGTAAGATTTTTGATAAAGGTTCATTGATTCACTAAGAAATTTGGAAACTTCCTTAGTTAAATCAAAATATCATTGGAAAAAAAATCTTTGGATTTACATAGAAATGTTGAGGAACATATAAATTTGCAATTATAATACTTTAAGCATTTGACCTTTTCCATTTGGAACCTTTCTAGTTCCTCTAAAAAAGGAAATTTGAATTGTTAGACAGGAGCATTCCATTTTCTAAAATAATAAGGAAAAATGGTACTTTGCTGTAAAAGACCTATTCATGAATTTCTGCATATGTTGTTGAATTTTTTGATTTCTTTTTGAACATAGACATTGACAGTTTCTTTTCAATCTTATAGAGCCTTCTAGTCCTTTGACACCTCTTTTGTCCCCTTCCTGCCTTAATTTTCTTAAGTAGCTTGGAACCTTATATAACTTTTGGAATATGCTGAGCTGCTTTGCTCTTTTGTCTCTTCATTGCATCTGTCTAACCCATACTCAGCCACAGATCAGTTAATCTTTTTCATTTCTATGTACCTGGCTCTGACCTGCTGAGCACATCTGGAGAAAACCTTAACTTTGCACACTGGAGCCACTAAATATTCATGCTCTCCAATCTTAATTGGACCCTCAACATTACCCAGTAATTCTTCTTTTTTCCTAGTTAGTTCTTTTTCATTTCTCATAGCAGTTATTTAAAAATTTCTACTCTCTTGTAGCCCCCTTAACCACTTACCCTCTCTTTCTCAGTAGACGACCTTATCTATTCATTGATAAACTTGGATTTAATTACTATTTTATTTTTGGAAGATGTTGAAATGATTGAAACGAGGCTAGGATAGAGATTACTCTGACATTTGCTAGGCCCAACCCTTGAAGGCATACAGCAAACTAAGAAATTTTAGAACAAAATTTGAAATACGTATCTGTAATAATTTTGGTTGAATCTACTGTGGGCTAATTTTAGTATAAAATCACTTTTCCAGTTATACTTACATTCTTGGAGTAGTCTTATGTTTTGAAATTTAAGATTAAAAGACGTTCTTCTGTGTTGTGTTAAAGGTTCCAAATAAATATGCCAGCTTTTAAAATTGCCATATAACATGTTAATACATAAAGTACACTGCTCGTAAGTTCGATGAATTTTTACCATGTAACCACCTCCCAGATCAAGATCTAAAACATTTCTAGCACCCCCAAAAGGTTCTCTTCTCAGTTATTTCTCCCTCCCCTCCCCCAACCTATTCCAGCTTTTGTAGCCATCAGTTAATTGTACTTTGCCTTCTTTTGCTCAACGTGATGTTTGTGAGGTTCATCCATATTGTGGCATGTACCCACAGTTCCTTTTTTATTGCTATGTAGTATTCTGCTCTATGAATATACCAAAACATATATCCTTTTTTTTTTTGGTGCATGGACAATTGGGTTCTTTTCAGTTTGGGGCTGTTATGATAAAGCTACTGTGAACAATCTTGTACAAGTCTCTTGGTGAACACATGCCCTTATTTTTTTGGATACATATACCTAGAGTGGAATTGCTGGGTCATAGTATACTTCTCAATACCTCTTTTGTAATGGAACCAAATCATTAACTGCACACTCGTGTATCTATAAGCGATTTCATTTCTTTTGGTAAAGAATACAAAAAGAGCGTTAGGTTTTCTAACAAGATTCTAATAGAAGGCACTTCCTTGTTTTTATTTACATATAAAATTAAAATTCTTCATTTGGTTCCAAATGGAACTGTTTTTGTGTCTGTTAGTACTTGCTTCAGTATTGTTTTTAAGTCTTTAATTCATTTAATTTGTTTATTTTTGGCTGCATTGGGTCTTCATTGCTGCACGCGGGCTTCCTCTAGTTGCAGCGAGCGGGGGCTACTTCTTCTCGTTGCGCCGTGTGAACTTCTCATTGCAGTGGCTTCTCTTTCTGCAGGGCACGGGCTCTTGGTGTGCGGACTTCCGTAGTTGTGGCACATGGGCTCAGTAGTTGTGGCTCGTGGGTTCTAGAGTGCAGGCTCAGTAGTTGTGGCACATGGGCTTAGTTGCTCCACGGCATGTGAGATCTTCCTAGACCAGAGCTCGAACCATGTCCCCTGCATTGGCAGGCAGATTCTTAACCACTGCACCACCAGGGAAGTCTTTGTTTATAAGCCTTTGTTTATAAATTTCCTTCCTTTATTCAAATTTGAGCATTTCTCTCTACTATAGTTTATCTTGATCTCTGTAAGATTATGTATCTTATTTATTAAAGGATTTCTGACTGCTTTTAAGACTGCAGAAAATAATCATTGATTTTTCTTTCTGGTAGAAGCACAGGTTTTCTTGCTTTTATTGGGTTGGCCTTTTAGACACTTGCAGTGTCTAAAGTGGAAGTAACAGCTGGATTTGGAGACTGGAGATCTGGATTCTAATCCAGGTTAGTCTGTTTATTAGCAGCATGTCTTTTTGTGAATAACTTTTTAACTCATGGACTCACTAGTACTGGGAATAAGCATGTATGTCCTGGTCATCTCAGAGGATGCTGGATTAGTAAATGGGCTACTGTAACAGTGCTCTATAAACTATGAAATATGAATATAAGCAGTTGTCTTTTGCGGGGGACATTTTGTATGTTTGCAGATTTCTGAGCAGCATTCATCTAGTTTGTAAAACAAAATACAAATTGCAGTTTTCGGAGGCATGCAGCAGGGCAGAAGAGTGTCTCTAGGGAAGGCTGACTGCCTGATGAGTCAGTTCTTAAGTGTGGCAGGAACTGATGAACTATGTAGCAGACTCTGGTTCTCAGAATTGATGATGGTTAGAAGTTCAATTTATGATTTAAATGTAGGAGTGATTTAGGTTTCAGGTGAAGTCGGAGGTATGAATTAGGGTGTCAGGTTATTGATACACATTGAGAAATGCAAATTTTCAAATGAAATGGACTGTCCGTGTTCATCAGTCATTTCGTTTTCCTCCTGTCGGAAGCCCTGTATCAGACACAGATTATAATCTGAAGATTGACCAGTAGACCTGGAGTTAACCCAAAGTGAGTTGGATCATCTTAGTTGTCAGTATTATTGAGCTGTGACGGCCTGATACATATGTCTGAACTACAGCAGATCCGGGTCAGAACACTATCCAGAGACAGTGTTGGAGACAAACTGCGAGATTTAATGTTTCAACACTCTTCACTCTTCAGCTAATTTGGTTTCAGCTTTCATATAGTCATGGACAAGAGCTAGGTCCTGATTCCCATGTCACCTTGTTTGTATTTTGTGTATTTACTTTTTCATTCTACAGATGATTTATCTCTTGATGTTTGATTCTCTAATTTAATTCTCACTGTGACTTTACCTCAGTTTTAAAGGAGTCTTTTTCTGTGTGTCCCATATACTGCTTCACTAGGGGATTTAATCTATCCTTGCAAAGTTGAGTAAGACATACGTTGCTTCTAGTGCCACCTTACTTCTGGGTGTAGGAAGAATGAGGATTTTGTAGTCAAGCCTGGATTTCAGTATTGGCTCTGACATCTATTTAGCTAAGATTTTGGTCAGGTTACTTCTTAAAGATCAATCTTTCTATTCATTCATCATCTCAGAGGCACTGGAGTCCCCCTGCTCCTCCTTCCCATCTTTTCCCTTCTCCTTTACAGTTATATTGAGGTATAATTTACATAATATAAAATACTCTTGTTTTTAAGTATATAATTCAGTGATTTTTAGTTAATTTACAAAGCTGTGCAACCATCACCACAGTCTAATTTTAGAATATTTCTTTTTTTTTATTGGAGTATAATTGCTTTACAATGGTGTGTTAGTTTCTGCTTTATAACAAAGTGAATCAGCTATACATATACCCCATATCTCCTTGCTCTTGTGTCTCCCTCCCACCCTCCCTATCCCACCCCTCTAGGTGGTCATAGAGCACCGAGCTGATCTCCCTGTGCCATGTGGCTGCTTCCCACTAGCTATCTTTTTTACATACGATAGTATATATTAGTCCACGCCACTCGCTCACTTCGTCCCAACTTACCCTTTCCCCTCCCCATGTCCTCACATCCATTCTCTACGCCTGCGTCCTTATTCCTGTCCTGCCCCTAGGTTCTTTGGAACCTTTTTTTTTTTTTTTGTAGATTCCATGTATATGTGTTAGCATATGGTATTTGTTTTTCTCTTTCTGACTGACTTCGCTGTGTGTGACAGCCTCTAGGTCCATCCACCTCACTATAAATCAATTTCGTTTCTTTTTATGGCTGAGTAATATTCCATTGTATATGTGCCACATCTTCTTTATCCATTCATCTGTCAATGGACACTTAGGTTAGATTAGAGTATTCCTATCATCCCCAAAGGAAACTCCATAACCATTTGTAGTCACTTCCCATTTTCATCTCTAAACCTAGGAAACTACTAATTATTTTCTGTATCTATAAATTTGCCATTTTTGGATAATTCATATAAGTGGAATCTTAAAATATGTGGTCTTCTGTGTTTGGCTTTTTACATTTAAGTGGTTTTGAAGGATGATCCATATTATAGCATTTCAGTACTTGCCTTTTTATTGTTGAAGAGTATTTTTTCCATTTTGTTTATCCATTCACCAATTGACGGTCATTTGGGTTGTTTCCGCTTTTTGGCTGTTGTGACCAATGCTGTTGTGAAATTTGTGTACAAGTCTTGGTGTAGACATTTTCATTTCTCTTCCACTGATACCTTAGAGTAGAATTGTTGGGTCATATAGTAAATTTATATTTAACATTTAAAGAGATTGGCAAACTGTTTTCCAAAATGGCTATACCATTTTGCATTTCTGCTTATCAGTGTATGAGGATTTCTGAATGTTTTGGATGTCTTTTTGATTAGATTTTTTTTTTTTTTTGCGATATGTGGGCCACTCACTGTTGTGGCCTCTCCCATTGCAGAGCACAGGCTCCGGACATGTAGGCCCAGCGGCCATGGCTCATGGGCCCAGCCACTCCGCGGCATGGGGGATCCTCTCAGACCAGGGCATGAACCCGTGTCCCCTGCATCGGCAGGCAGACTCTCAACCACTGCGCCACCAGGGAGAAGCCCCTTTGATTAGATTTTAATATAACATGATATTAGCTGCCATCAGCAAACAAGAATCGGAGCATCACGGGATTTTACTACTCTAGCTAGAAAAAAATATTAAAATTACACTTACATTAAATGCAAAAATATAGTGCCGAATGTTTAAAAGCCTAGACTTTACTAGGTGAACGTAATTATTTGAAAAATTTCAACACAGCAAGACAAAGCATTCTGTAGAACTGTGGCCAAAATTTATTACTTTCTTAAAATAACTTTTAATTATGGAAAAACCTAAAACATGCAGATGAAGACAGATTAGTTCAGTGAATCCTCACATACTCATCACCCAGCTTGAAAATTGTTTTCTTGTCCAGTCTTTTTTCGTCTATACCCATAGCTGTTCCCTTCTCCCCCATATTACTTTGAAGCAAACCATAGGCATCTTAAAGATAAAGCCATTGTCATACCTAAAGCCATTAGTAATAACTCTTTACCAAGAATTTATTGCTTTAGAAGAGTGAGATGCAGAAAGAAAAATTTAAATATGTCTACATTTAAAAATGGAAATACTTAAAAATAGATTTCCAACTCAGGAATTGGAGTGAGAGAGAGAGAGAGAGAGAGAGAGAGAGTGAGAGTGTGTGTGTGTGTGTGTTTTAAAGAAATGTCTCCCTTTTTAGGGGTTTTTCAGTCCTATGTTTTCCTCTCCTCCCCCCTAGAAAAAAGTCATAACCAAGTTTTGAGGGTGTAGAGACTGGAGTTATGTTTTCATTTGGTCCATTTACATGAGGATAAGTATCTTTAGAACAGGGTTAGGTTAGAAGGAATTTGCCAGTTCTCATTGTATTCACTTTATTGAAGCTTTAGGGAAATTTTTTTTGTCATTTACATTCAAAATTGAATTCCTAAGTTTTAACTTTCTGTATTATGATTTCTGACTAAGATTATAGATCCACTGGGTACTCCCAGATTCATAGCCTGTTTTTTGTTTTGTTTTCTGAAAAAACTACAATTTTTCTTTTCCTGATACATAGAATTTTTTTCTCATTAGTACTGAAATACCTGTAACATCAAAGTCAGTGGTAACTTTATGATAAGTGTGGGCTTTAAGATTGTCTAAGGGATAAAATGAGGTTAAGTAAGTGCATGTGGATTTTTTGGGGGGTGTGGGTGTTGGGTAGGGTTAACAAGACTGTGTGGCATTATACTCCATGCACTTACAAAGGAGAGCAAGGAGAAAGGGAAAAACAGAGGGCAACTATTTTATTAAGTGCCTGTTATATACAATTCATTGTGATAATCCATTTACATAAATTCCTGCTTAATCCTTAGGACAATACTGGAAGGGTTGTATGTATTATTATCTTCATTCCGAACCAAGGCTCAGAAATGTGAAGTGTTTGGCAAAAGATGTAGATTGTTATCCTTACTTTATAAGTGAGGCAACGAAGGCTTGCGAAAGTGTAGTAATTTGCAGAAAGTCTTAGAACCTAGTTAGTGTTAGAATTTGAGTCTAGGGCAGTCTTAATTTGAAAGTTTATGCTTCTTTCTACTGTGGGCAGTTGTATACCAGGGAGAGAATGCACAGACGTTTTTACTCTTTTTTTGTGTTAAGCGTTATAATGTTAAGAGCTGCTTTGGCCAATTAGTTAATTAGAATATTGTTGTAATACAGCCATGTTTGTGGGTTTGCTTAGTAATTTATTTAGGCTTTACAAAAAAGTAGAACTTGAGTTATTTTTTTATCTGCATGACTAAATTGGGTTTGTGGAATACGCATCCCAGAAGCACATGGTCAAAACAGTGGGGTCATCGAGTTGTTTTCAGAACTTCACTTATTCAGGTACAAATGTCAGCAGTTTTTCCATTTGCCAGTTTTAGATTAAAAACTTGTTTAGTGTTGCACCTGGAACTATTCCTTAGCCACTGGTGGTTTGCATATCACTCATTGGAAAACTCAGATTTGGAAGATTTAACCCTAAGGGTTTTATCTTTTTCAAGATAAAATAAGCTGATAGAGAAAGATTGAGCTAAGGAAGGTACAGGCATTCATACTAAGCAAGACCAGAGCAGAAACCATGAGACCAGGCCCAAAGTGACTTCTTTATCTAAGCGATACGATTCTTATCAATTTATGTATACCCTTTATACCTTTTTTAGCTACAGTAATTGTCTAAGATGTCTAGTAGATTTTTGCCATTTATTTGCCTTTTGAAAAGAGCTTTCAATTGTGAAATAAAGTGCATCAAACATAAATGTACTGTCTAGTTATTATAAAGTAAAAAGTATTATAAAGTATAAAGTTATTATAAAGTAAACATTGTGAAACTGATTTGGTCAAGACCCAGAACATTGTCCACACTGGAGAAGCTCCTCCACTGCATGCCCATTTGCATTACAGCTCCATCCCTTTATCCTAAATGAACAATTACCCTGATTTTTTTGGTTATAATTTTCTTGTTTTAAAAAATATTTCTACCTCCTAAGTCTTATCCCTAAATGTTACAGCTTGGCTTTGTCTATTTTATAGAGATTCACATGGACAGAATCACACTATTTTTTTGTCTTGCTTCTTTCAGTCGATAGTGCATTTGTGAAATTCCTCCAGGTCGTGCGGACCTATAGTTCATTTTTTAAAAAATTAATTTATTTTTGGCTGCGTTGGGTTTCGTTGCTGCACGCAGTCTTTCTCTAGTTGCGTTGAGCGGGGGCTACTCTTCATTGTGGTGCGCGGGCTTCTCAT
The DNA here is from genome assembly GCF_964165515.1 of Mesoplodon bidens. Classification (NCBI taxonomy): domain Eukaryota; kingdom Metazoa; phylum Chordata; class Mammalia; order Artiodactyla; family Ziphiidae; genus Mesoplodon; species Mesoplodon bidens. Next base: position 142,583,772 of record NC_138161.1, read on the forward strand.
TGCAGTGGCTTCTCTTGTTGCGGAGCACGGGCTCTAGGCACGCGGGCTTCAGTAGTTGTGGCACGCGGGCTCTAGAGCGCAAGCTTAGTAGTTGTGGCGCACGGGCTTAGTTGCTCTGCGGCATGTGGGACCTTCCCTGGACCAGGGATTGAACCCACGTCCCCTGCATTGGCAGGTGGATTCTTAACCGCTGTGCCACAAGGGAAGCCCTGTAGTTCATTTTTATTCAGTATTCAATTGTGTGATTATGCCACAATTTATCCATTCTACTGTTGATGTACATTAGATTATTTTCAGTTTGGGGCCATTACAAATAACCAATAACGCTTCTAGGAACACTCCTGTATATATTTTTAATGCACACGTGTTACCATTTCTGTTGTATCTATATCTAGGAGTGAAATCTCCTGGTCCTAATGTATGTAATCAGAAAATGCCAAGTTGTTTTCCAGAGTGGTTTTACCATACTTTATTTCTGCCAGCAGTATATGGGAATTCCCTGTCCTTTATTTTTCTCCCCAGCGCTTACTGCAGTCTTTTAAAGTTTTAGCCATTTTTGAGGGTTTTAATTTGTATTTTCACTGGGTACTAATGCTGTTAAGCACCTCAGTTTTGGCTCTTTTTACAAGCTATTTTGTGAAGTGATTGTTCTTGTCTTTTGTCCGTTTTTCTATTGGATTGACTCTGTTTTGATTCATAGGGGTTCTTTATATATTCTGAATATTGAGTCCTTTGTCAGTTTAAATAGATCCCTAGTATCTTCCATTCTGTAGTTGCCTAAGGTGCCGTTTAAAATGGTATCTTTTGGTGCCAAGAAGTTCTTATATAGTTATATTTATCAGTGTTTTCCTTTATGCTTAGTGCTTTTTGTGTCCTGTTTAGAAAAACCTTTCCTTGCTTAGAGGTTATGAAGTTACTTTTCTAAATCATCTAGAAGCTTTATTTACTTTTCTTATTTAGGCATATACTTTGACTGGAAATGATTTTTGTGTGTGTATTAGGTTAAGTTTTAATTTTTTTTTTTTTTTTGCGGTACGCGGCCTCTCACTGTTGTGGCCTCTCCCGTTGCGGAGCACAGGCTCCGGACGCGCAGGCTCAACGGCCATGGCTCACGGGCCTAGCCGCTCCGCGGCATGTGGGATCTTCCCGGACCGGGGCATGAACCCGTGTCCCCTGCATCGGCAGGCGGACTCTCAACCACTGCGTCACCAGGGAAGCCCCTAATGTTTTTTAATATGGATATTCAGTTGTCCTGTCACCACTTAGGAACAATCAAAAAAAATCAGAAACCTTTCTTATTGCTCTGCAGTCATCTTTTCATAATTCATGTTTGTATATGCATGCTTTGTGTCTGGGCCTCCATCCTGAATCTGTTTGTCTATCTTTGCCCTAATATCATTGCCTTATTTATTGAGTTTAATGTTGATTCAGAATATTCTACAAAGCAAGTCTTCCCACTTTTTTTTTCCCCAAGACTTCTTAGTCTATTTCTTTACATTTCATGTGTATTTCAGAACGATCCTGTCAGTTTCTCCCTCACCCCCCCAGCCCCCCCAACAACAACAACAAGAATAAAGCCCCCAGCCAAACCATAAAACCTGCTGGAATTTTGATAGGGATTTCATTGTTGCTTTAGATAAGTTTTGGGGTGGGGAGAATTGACATCCTTTATAGCTTTCTGGACAGAAGTTATGCATATCCTTTGTTAGATTTATTATTAGGTATTTGAAATTTTTTTTTTAATACATTTTATTTATTTATTTATTTTGCTGCGTTGGGTCTTCGTTTCTGTGTGAGGGCTTTCTCTGGTTGCAGCGAGCAGGGGCCACTCTTCATCGCGGTGCGCGGGCCTCTCACTGTCGCGGCCTCTCCTGTTGCGGAGCACAGGGTCCAGATGTGCAGGCTCAGTAGTTGTGGCTCATGGGCCCAGTTGCTCCGTGGCATGTGGGATCTTCCCAGACCAGGGCTCGAACCCGTGTCCCCTGCATTGGCAGGCAGATTCTCAACCACTGCGCCACCAGGGAAGCACTGTATTTGAATTTTTTAGTGCTATTATAAGTATGGTCTTTAATTTTGTTTTCTTTTAGGTGGAATCACAGAAATTGGGATACTTTAATCAGGAGTTTTTTTTTTTTTTACATCTTTATTGGAGCATAATTCCTTTACAATGGTGTGTTAGTTTTTGATTTACAACAAAGTGAATCAGTTATACATATACATATCTTCCCATATTTCTTTCTTCCCTCATGCGTCTCCCTCCCTCCCACCCTCCCTATCCCACCCCTCTAGGTGGTCACAAAGCATCGAGCTGATCTCCCTGTGCTATGCGGCTGCTTCTCACTATCTACTTTATATCGGGTCATGTATATATGTGAATGCTACTCTCTCACTTCATCCCAGCTTAACTTTTGCCCTCCCCGTGTCCTCAAGTCCATTCTCTACGTCTGCATCTGTATTTCTGTCCTGCCCCTAGGTTCTTCAGAACCATTTTTTTTTAATATGTGTTAGCATATGGTATTTGTTTTTCTCTTTCTGACTTACTTCACTCTATAGGACAGACTCTAGGTCCATCCACCTTACTACAAATAACTCCATTTTGTTTCTTTTTATGGCTGAGTAATATTCCATTGTGTATATGTGCCACATCTTTATCCATTCATCTGTTGATGGGCACTTAGGTTGCTTCCATGTCCTGGCTATTGTAAATAGAGCTGCAGTGAACATTTTGGTACATGACTCTTTTTGAATTGTGTTTTTCTCAGGGTATATGCCCAGTAGTGGGATTGCTGGGTCGTATGGTAGTTCTGGTTTTAGTTTTTTAAGGAACCTCTGTACTGTTCTCCATAGTGGCTGTATCAATTTACATTCTCACCAACAGTGCAAGAGGGTTCCCTTTTCTCCACACTCTCTCCAGCCTTTATTGTTTGTAGATATTTTGATGATGGCCATTCTGACCAGTGTGAGATGATATCTCGTTGTAGTTTTGATTTGCATTTCTCTAATGATTAATGATGTTGAGCATTCCTTCATGTGTTTGTTGGCAATCTGTATATCTTCTTGGGAGAAATGTCTGTTTAGGTCTTCTGCCCATTTTTGTATTGGGTTGTTTGTTTGTTTGCTGTTGAGCTGCATGAGCTGCTTGTAAATTTTGGAGATTAATTCTTTGTCAGCTCCTTCATTTGCAAATATGTTCTCCCACTCTGAGGGTTGTCTTTTCATCTCGTTTATGGTTTCCTTTGCTGTGCAAAAGCTTTTAAGTTTCATTAGGTCCCATTTGTTTATTTTTGCTTTCACTTCCATTTTTCTAGGAAGTGGTTCAAAAAGGATCTTGCTGTGATTTATGTCATAGAGTGTTCTGCCTTTGTTTTCCTCTAAGAGTTTGATAGTGTCTGGCCTTACATTTAGGTCTTTAATACACTTTGAGTTTATTTTTGTGTATGGTGTTAGGGAGTGTTCTAATTTCATACTTTTACATGTCCCTGTCCAGTTTTCCCAGCACCACTTATTGAAGAGTCTGTCTTCTCTCCACTGTATATTCTTGCCTCCTTTATCGAAGATAAAGTGACCATATGTGTGTGGGTTTACCTCTGGGCTGTCTATCCTGTTCCATTGATCTATATTTCTGTTTTCGTGCCAGTACCATACTGTCTTGATTACTGTAGCTTTGTAGTATGGTCTGAAGTCAGGGAGCCTGATTCCTCCAGCTCCATTTTTCTTTCTCAAGATTGCTTTGGCTATTCGGGGTCTTTTGTGTTTCCATACAAATTGTGAATTTTTAAATTCTAGTTCTGTGAAAAATGCCATTGGTAGTTCAATAGGGATTGCCTTGAATCTGTAAATTGCTTTGGGTAGTAGAGTCATTTTCACAATGTTGATTCTTCCAATCCAAGAACATGGTATATCTCTCCATCTGTTTGGGTCGTCTTTAATTTCTTTCATCAGTGTCTTATAATTTTCTGCATACAGGTCTTTTGTTTGTCTCCTTAGGTAAGATTATTCCTAGATATCTTATTCTTTTTGTTGCTGTGGTAAATGGGAGTGTTTTCTTAATTCCCCTTTCAGATTTTTCATCATTAGTGTATAGGAATGCAAGAGATTTCTGTGCATTAATTTTGTATCCTGCTACTTTACCAGATTCATTGATGAGCTCTAGTAGTTTTCTTTAGGATTCTCTATGTATAGTATCATTTCATCTGCAAACAGTGACAGCTTTAATTCTTCTTTTCCGATTTGGATTCTTTTTATTTCTTTTTCTTCTCTGATTGTTGTGGCTAAAACTTCCAAAACTATGTTGAATATAGTGGTGAGAGTGGGCAGCCTTGTCTTTTTCCTGATCTTAGTGGAAATGGTTTCAGTTTTTCACCATTGAGGATGATCTTGGCTGTGGATTTGTCATATATGGCCTTTATTATGTTGAGGAAAGTTTCCTCTATGCCTCCTTTCTGGAGAGTTTTAATCATAAATGGATGTTGAGTTTTGTCAAAAGCTCTCTCTGCATCTATTGAGATAATCATATGGTTTTTCTCCTTCAGTTTGTTAATATGTTCTATCACATTGATTGATTTGCATATACTGAAGAATCCTTGCATTCCTGGGATAAACCCCACTTGATCATGGTGTATGATCCTTTTTATGTGCTGTTGGATTCTGTTTGGTAGTATTTTGTTGAGGATTTTTGCATCTATGTTTATTAGTGATATTGGCCTGTAGTTTCCTTTCTTTGTGACATCTTTGTCTGGTTTTGCTATCAGGGTGATGGTGGCCTTGTAGAATGAGTTTGGAAGTGTTCCTCCCTCTGCTATATTTTGGAAGAGTTTGAGAAGGATAGGTGTTAGCTCTTTCCTAAATGTTTGATAGAATTCGCCTGTGAAGCTATCGGTCCTGGGCTTTTGTCTGTTGGAAGATTTTTAATCACAGTCTCAATTTCAGTGCTTGTGATTGGTCTGTTCATATTTTCTATTTCTTCCTGGTTCAGTCTTGGAAGGTGTGCATTTCTAAGAATTTTTTCTTCTAGGTTGTCCATTTTATTGGTGTAGAGTTGCTTGTAGTAATTTCTCATGATCCTTTGTATTTCTGCAGTGTCAGTTGTTACTTCTCCTTTTTCATTTCTAATTGTATCGAAGAGTCTTTTCCCTTTTTTTTTGATGACTCTGGCTAATGGTTTATCAATTTTGTTTATCTTCTCAAAGAACTAGCTTTCAGTTTTATTGAGCTTTGCTATCGTTTCCTTCTTTTCTTTTTCATTTATTTCTGATCTGATTTTTATGATTTCTTTCCTTCTGCTAAGTTTGGGTTATTTTGTGTGTTTCTTTCTCTAATTGCTTTAGATGTAAGGTTAGGTTGTTTATTTGAGTTGCTTTTTGTTTCTTAATGTAGGATTTTATTGCTATAAACTTCCCTCTTAGAACTGCTTTTGCTGCACCCCATAGGTTTTGGGTCATAATCAGGAGTTTTATAGTAAATTTTTTTTTAAGTGCACTTTTTAAAAAAAAAATATTTTTTTAGTTTTGGCTGCATTGGGTCTTCGTTGCTGCGTGCAGGCTTTCTCTAGTTGTGAGGCGCAGGGGCTGCTATTCGTTGTGGTGCGTGAGCTTCTCATTGCAGTGGCTTCTCTTGTTGTGGAGCACGGGCTCTAGGCATGAGGGCTTTAGTAGTTGTGGCTCATGGGCTTAGTTGCTCCATGGCATGTGGGATCTTCCCGGGCCAGGGATCGAACCTGTGTCCCTGCATTGGCAGGTGGATTCTGAACCACTGTGCCACCAGTGAAGTCCCTAGTACAATTTTTTGTGAACAGAATTTCATTCGAGGTTTTTTTTTTTATTTTTTTTTAAGCGGTATGCGGGCCCCTCACTGTTGTGGCCTCTCCCGTTGCGGAGCACAGGCTCCGGACGCGCAGGCTCAGCGGCCATGGCTCACGGGCCCAGCCGCTCTGCAGCATGTGGGATCTTCCTGGACCAGGACACAAACCCATGTCCCCTGCATCGGCAGGCGGACTCTCAAGCACTGTGCCGCCAGAGAAGCCGTCATTCTAGTTTTTTTTTTTTTTTTTTTGCAGTACGCGAGCCTCTCACTGTTGTGGCCTCTCCCACTGCGGAGCACAGGCTCCGGACACGCAGGCTCAGCAGCCATGGCCCACAGGCCCAGCCGCTCCACAGCATGCGGGATCCTCCCGGACCAGGGCACGAACCCGTGTTCCCTGCATCGGCAGGCAGACTCCCAACCACTGCGCCACGAGGGAAGCCCCGTCATTCTAGTTTTAAGTCGAAATTTCCAAAGCATCTCTAGCATTTTTAAAGCCTGAGAGGGTTCCAGATGCTACCCAAAATAATTGCTTCTGATAATGACATTTTCCTTTTGTTTTCAAAGAAGCTGAACAAAGTGATTATTGTGTGTTGTGGTAAAAATATACTTCACATGACCATTTCACTTAACTCAGTTTGAGTAGATTGTATTTTTTTTTGTATTTGGCTTTTAGTTGCATTTACAGTTTTAAGCTATTTGTAAAAATAGCTGCTTAAATAAAATGGTTTATTTACTGTTAAACAAATAAATTTATTTATTTATTTATGGCTGCGTTGGGTCTTCGTTGCTGTTCGTGGGATTTTTCTAGTTGCGGCCTGCAGGGGCTACTCTTCGTTGTGGTGCGTGGGCTTCTCATTGCAGTGGCTTCTCTTGTTGTGGAGCACGGGCTCTAGGCACGAGGGCTTCAGTAGTTGTGGCCAGCGAGCTCTAGAGCACAGGCTCAGTAGCTGTGGCACATGGGCTTAGTTGCTCCATGGCATGTGGGATCTTCCTGGACCAGGGCTCAAACCCATGTCCCGTGCATTGGCAGGTGGTTCTTAAGCACTGCACCACCAGGGAAGCCCTTTACCATTTTTTAGTTGTAGATTTTTCTTCTTGGCAAACTTTACTTTGCATTAAATAGTTTCTTCTCGTCTCTGGTTATAATGGGGTAGGGGCTGTAACCAAAATAAACATTAAAGTGAAGTCATTATGCAAATAACAACCTTGTTGTAATGAATATGAAGTATAAAAAGACTTTTTGAAATTTTAGGACTGGAAAGGGAACAAAATACAGTGTAGGTTTAATTTTGCATTGTGGTGTGTGAGAGAGAAAAAATTAGACAGGAACCCTGGAATTGGAACACTGGAATAGAGTGTAAGAGAGAAAAGTATCAGAGAATAAAGGTGTAAAATAAAATATCTTGCAGAAGGGAATGGTAAAATAATATTTTAACAGCTTATACATTTTTGGAAAACCATTATGAATTCAGACTTCAATACTGTGGGAAAACTGATCTTCAGAAATAAACATTTTGATAAAAACTTATATTTTGGAATTTTGTGTGGGTGCACTTTGCAAAACCCAGCATATTTCTAGGGGTAAATAGGCCAAAAATGTTGTATTACATTTTATGAAAAAATTCTGTGAAACTTATATGGAATTCTCAAACTCTTCCTTAATTAAGGCAAAGTTGATTTAAGCTGATAGAAATAACCATAGATCGTTTATGTAAATCATACTGTAATCTGACTTTCCCAGATCATAAATTCTCCATCAGGGTTGGTTATAAAGTAGGTAATTGTAAACATACACATACCTAAAATAATTGTAAGAATTTACCACACATTTAAAAGATTCTGTGACTCTTTACTACACATTATTTTTTGGGGGGTTGGAGGATTGAGCTAGGCACCTAACAATGGTATAAATACCAATATAGTAAGCAGTGAAACTGTTAATTTCAAATTAGTGTTTCATAGTTCATATTGGTTTCCCATTATCCTTTACTTTTTTTAAAAATTGAAGAGAAATTCATATAACATACAATTAACTATTTTAAAGTGTGCAATCCAGTGACATTTAGTGCAGTCATACTGTTGTACAGCCACACCTCTCTAGTTTCAAAACAGTTTCATAACACCAGAACACTCCCCATATCCATTAAGTAATCACTCCCCACCCCCCCGACACCTGTTAAAAATCAATCCCCCCCCCCCGTAAGCCCTTATCTGCTTTCTTTCTCTATGGATTTGTTTATGCATGGTATTTCATATAAATTGAATCATTTAATATATGTCTGGTTTTCACTTAGCATAATGTTTCAAAGTTCATTCAAGTTGTAGCTTGTATCAGTACTTATTCCTTTTTATGGTTGAATGATAATTCCATTTTGTGTGTGCCATTTTATATAAGGGACTTTATCTGTGGATTTTGGTATCTGTGGTGGGGTTCTGGAACCAATCCCCTGAGGATACCAAGGGACAGCTGTACCTCAGTTTGTTCATCTGATGCACATTTTGGCTAATTTGTCAGTAATGCTGCTATAAATATTTGTGTACAAATTTCTGCGTGAACCTATGTTTTCATTTCTCTTGGGTATATACCTAGGAGCGAAATTGCTGGATCATGTGGTTAATTCTGTGTTTAGCTTTCTGAGGAACTGCCAAACTGTTCTTGATTGTGGCTGCATCATTTTACATTTTCACCAGCAAGGTAGACTTCCTATTAGTCCACATCTTTGTCAATACCTGTTATTTTTATTCTTATTGTTTTGATTTAAGAAATCAGTTTTGATTACTGTAGCTTTGTAGAAGTTTTGAAATTGAGGTGTGGGAGCCCTCCTACTTGTTTTTCCTTTTCAATATTGTTTGACTATTTGGGGCCCCTGCAATTCCATATGAATCGGAGGACTGGATTTTCCATTTCCGTATCCTACTAGGTGTGAAGTAGTATCTCATTGTAGCTTTGGCTTGAATTTTCTTTTTCTTTTTTTTTTTTTTTTGAAGATGTTGGGGGTAGGAGTTTAGTAATTTATTTATTTTTGCTGTGTTGGGTCTTCGTTTCTGTGCGAGGGCTTTCTCTAGTTGTGGCAAGCGGGGGGCACTCTTCATCGCGGTGCGCGGGCCTCTCACTGTCGCGGCCTCTCTTGTCGCGGAGCACAGGCTCCAGACGCGCAGGCTCAGTAGCTGTGGCTCACGGGCCTAGTTGCTCCATGGCATGTGGGATCTTCCCAGACCAGGGCTCAAACCCATGTCCCCTGCATTAGCAGGCAGATTCTCAACCACCCTGAATTTTCTTATTGACCAGTGAAGTTTTTTTTTTTTCCCCAATATGCTCGTTGGCCAGTTGTGTATTATCTTTGGAAAAATGTCTTTTCAAGTCCATTGTTGATTTTAAAAAATTAAGTTGTCTTTTTGTTGTTATAAGAATTTTTTATATATTCTGAATACTAGACCTTCATTAGATGTATGACTTGCACATATTTTCTTTCAGTCTGTGAACTGTCTTTTAACACACCTGATAGTGTCCAGAGTTTTTAAGTTTGAAGAAGTACAATTTATTTTTTCCCTGAAGTACTTGTGCTTTTGGTGTTACCTCTAAGAAACCATTGCCAACTGCAAGGTCATAGGTTACCTCTATGTTTTCTTTTGAAAGTTTTATAGTTTTAGCCTTTATTTAGGTCTTTGAACCATATTTAGTTAACTTTTGTATGGTGTAAGTTAAGAGTGTAACTTCATTCTGTTTCATGTGGCTATCAAATTATCCCAGTATCTTTTGTTGAAGAGACTGTTTCTCCTTTATTGAATTGTTTTGCATCCTTGTCAAAAATCATTTGACCATAGAAGAAGTATGTTTATTTCTAGATTCTCATTTTTTTTTCCTCTTGGTTTATGTATCTATCCTGGTAGCAGTACCGCACTGCTTTGATTACAGTAGCTTTGTGGGAAGTTTTGAAATTAGGAGGTGTGAGCCGTCCAACTTTGTTTTTCTTTTTCAGTATTGTTTTGACTATTCAGGGCCCCTTGCAATTTCATAATTAATTTCATATTAATTAATGTTTTCCATTTCTGCAAAAAAGGCCGCGGGAATTTTGAAAGGGATTGCACTGAGTCTGTAGATCACTTTGGGCAGTAGTGCCACTTTAGCAATTTTAAACAGTCTTTCAGTCTGTGAATATGGGATGCCTTTCCACTTAATTAGGTCTTATTAATTTCTTTCAGCAGTGTTTTGTAGTTTTTAGTTTACAGGTCTTTAACCCCCTTGGTTAAATTTACTTTGGGATGTTTTATTTTTTGGATGTTATTGTAAATGGAATTGTTTCTTAATTTTCTTCTTGGATTGTTCTTTGTGAGTAGAAACACAGTTGATTTTTGTATGTTGGTCTTGTACCCTGCCCTTGGCTCAGTTTGTTTATTAGCTTAGTAATTTTTTTGTGGATTCTTTGGTATAGTCTATCTATTTATATCTGTCTGATGATGTTATGTACAACTACATAGGTGTATGTGGTTATATGTGATGTTATATACATAGGTATGAGGTGGTGATACTTCTTCCTTTCCAATATGGATGCCTTTTAATTCTTTTTCTTGCCTAATTACTGTAGTTAAGACTTCCAGTACAATGTTGAATAGCAGTGGGCTTCCTTGTCTTGTTTCTGATCTTAAGGGGAAAGCTTTGATGTTAACTGTGGGTTTTTCATAAATTTCTTTTATCATGTTAGGGAAGCTCCCTTCTATTCCTAGTTTTCTGGGTGTTGTTTTTAGCATGAAAGGGTGTTGAACTTTGTCAAATGCTTTTTGTGTGTGTCTGTTCAAATGATTGTGTGTTTTTTCCCTCCTAAGTTCTATTAATATGATTTATTACATTGATGAAATTATGTGAGCCACCCTTGTGCCTTCCTGGGGAAATTCTCACGTGGTCATGGTGTACAGTACTTTTAATGTGCTGTTGTATTTGGTTTGCTGATATTTTGTGATGGTTTTTGCATGTATATTCATAAAGAATATTGGCGTGCAGTTTTTTTTTCCTTGTGGTATCTTTGTCTAGCTTTGGTGTTAGGGTAATATTGCGCTCATAGAATGTGTTAGGAAGTATTACTTCTTGTAATTTTTGGAAGAGTTTGATAGTATTGGTGTTAATTCTTAAAAAATGTTTGGTAGAATTCACCAGTGAAGCTATCTGGTTTAGGCTTTTCTTTGTCTGGAGGTTTTTGGTGATGGATTCTCTTGTTATAAATATATTGATTTTCTTCTTGAGTTAGTTTTGGATTGTTCCATTTACATTATCTGATTTGTTGGCATACAGTTGTTCACAGTGTTCTCTTATAGTCCTTTTATTTTCTGTGAGATTGGTAGTACTGTCATTTTAATTTCTGATTTTAGTTATTTGCATTTTGTTTTTTGTTTCTAATCTAGGTAAAGATTGGTCAGGTTTGTTGATTTTAATTGTTTTTCTAGTCTCTGTTTCATTTATCTCTGTTCTAGTCTTCATTATTTCCTTTCTGCTGGCTTTGGGTTTTGTTTTGCTCTTCTTTTTCTAGTTCCTTAAGGTATAAAGTTAGGTTACTCATTTGGAATATTGCTTTTTAATGTAGGTGTTTCTAGGTGCTATAAATTACCTTCTGAGCACTGCTTTTGCTGTATACAAGGTTTTGGTAACTTGTATTTTCATTTTCATTAGTCTCAAGTTATTCTTTAACTTTCCTTGTGATCTTTTCTTTGACTTGTTTCTTGTTTAAGGGTGGGTTTATATTGCTGATTTTCCAGTTTTCCTTCTGTTATAGATTTGTAGTTTCATTCCATTGTGGTCCCAGAAAATATGTTGTAGGTTTCAGTCTGTTTAAATTTACTGAGGATTGTTTGGGTACCTAACGTGTGGCCTATCCCAGAGAATATTCCATGTGTATTTGAGAAGAGTGTATGTTTTTCTCTTAGGTGGAGTGTTCTGTATATGTCTGTTACATCTAGTTGATTTATGGTGTTACTCAGATCCTCTATTTTCTTATTGATCTTCTGTCTAGATGTTCCAGCCATTGTTTGAAAGTAGGATTTTTAGAGTCTCCAACTATTATTATTCAACTGCCTGTTTCTCCTTTCAGTTCTCAGTGTTTGCATGTGTATTTTGGGGCTTTTTTGCTTGCTTATAATCATTTTCAATTTTTTTACCTAGAATCAGTAACTGAACCTGGATAAATGAAGTGAATTATAAGTGAATTGGTGGTTGAATTTATAAATTATACCTGCTAATTTAATTTAATAATTTAATTTAATTTAATGTTGGTCATTAGTGGTTGTAAGTAATTTTAACAATTAGTGATTTTTATTTAAAAAGATGTAGGGCTTCCCTGGTGGCGCAGTGGTTGAGAGTCTGCCTGCCGATGCAGGGGACACTGGTTTGTGCCCCGGTCCAGGAAGACCCCACATGCAGCGGAGCGGCTAGGCCTGTGAGCCATGGCCGCTGAGCCTGCACGTCCGGAGCCTGTGCTCCGCAACGGGAGAGGCCACAACAGTGAGAGGCCCACGTACCGCAAAAAAAAAAAAAAAAAAAAAAAAAAGATGTAAAAGAGTAGTTAAATTAGGTTTGAATCACTAGTTAAAATCTAATTAATTTGTATAGTGAAACTGGGGGCAAAGAAACAGCTCTTCATAATTTACGATGTTAATTAGTAGACTTCATTTGAAGTTTCAATGGGTAGAAAGAATGGATTTGTTAAGTGATTCTCACAAAAGTAATAGCTACCTTTTGCTGAGTGATTGCTATATTCCTAGGACACTGAAAGGTGCATTATATGATCTGCTTTAATCCTCAGAGCATCCCCACAAGATAGGTATTTTCTTTATCTTTTCAGTTGGGAAAATTGATGCTCAGAGAGGCTAGGTATATTTACACAGTGGGATGGCTAGTACCAGTTCTTAAGTGGCAGAGGTAGGAAGCAAGCTCAGGTCCTTCTGGGTCTGTTTCACTGAGCTGCTTTGGATTATGGGATACAGTGACTTCTAGGACTTCTCTGAAACAAGGTAGGAAGAACACTACTTATTCTAGAGAGGTAATTTTCCTATAGTGAGGTATTGGTTACTGATGTTTTCACTGAAGAAGAGGTTCTTTTTTAATAAGATTTTTTATAATTGTATACACATGTAGATATTTGAGGATAGAATAGTGGTGGTGGTGTGTCAGCTAGGAGTTAAGTTTTAATCAGGAACCAAAATATTCAAGGATAAAAGTTTTTTTTTTAAGTCCATTTTAATATATTGCAGGCAAATTGGATATTTTAAAAATAAAGTATATTTAAAGGTTTTTGAAGATTCAGTAATTCAAGATAGGGATTGTTAAATCTACTTAAAATAGTTGAGAAAGCACATAAAATGTTCTTTTAAATTGTTCTTGAGAGACCTTGTGTTAATTTCTTTCTAGCAACCCCATTATAAGTAGCAGAATCATTGAATCATACATCCTGTAACTGGAAGGGACTTTTGAAATAACTACTTCTGTATGTCCATTTAGTAGATGAGAAAACTGAGTTGGAAAGTTTCTAAGGTTAGAAACCCAGTTTAGTGATCCTTTTTCTTTAAGTCCCCTTGGTGCTTAGTTGCTCAGGATTAGGAATGTAGACTAGCATGAGCATCCAGAAATCATTTTCTACAATTACCAGTTCTAGACAAAGCTTTCTAGACAGGGAGGAAGAAATAATTTGGGAGGTATGGCAAAAAGGAGAGAAGCTGGAAGGACATTGTCACATTTTAGGAGTGTAGGAGAACGTAGCACATCAAAGGGAGGAATAAACTGTTCCTTTTCAACAATTGGGGTGTTTTGAATATTCTAAAATAAATTTATAGGCATTAGCAGGCCAAAGGAAAAATTGGGGGCATGTAACATGGTAACAAGCTTAGAATTTTGAAGGTGGTAATATGTAGACATGATGTGGCTACTTGGTAGGGCCCTCCTTATTTCTTAGGATTAATCAAATCTATTGATTAATCTGTTAATTAACTATTAACTTTTTGTTCCTCTGAAAGTATTTTTCTTTTAGAGAAACATGGATGTGAAGACTTAAAGATTATGAATCACAACCTGTAGTATTTACTTTTTATATTTTAATTCATTGGTTGTCAATATAGTGATTGGACTTATATAACATCAGAAGTGTCTAGGGAGGTTTTTTGGAAAGCATATATCAATTTATGACTCCCCCTGATAAATCAGAATGTGCAAATGTAGGGTCAGAGTAGATAGGAAGATACTATTTATATTTTGGAAAAAACTACCCAAGTGATTATTCTGCATCAGCCTCCTACCTGCTCTCCCAAAAGAGGGTTTGAAAAGTCTAACTAGGGCTTCCCTGGTGGCACAGTGGTTAAGAATCTGCCTGCCAATGCAGGGGAAACAGGTTTGTGCCCTGGTCCGGGAAGATCCCAAATGCCGTGGAGCAACGAAGCCGGTGTGCCACAACTACTGAGCCTGTGCTCTAGAGCCCACGAGCCACAACTACTGAGCCCGCACGCTACAACTACTGAAGCCTGTGCACATAGAGCCCCGTGCTCGGCAACAAGAGAAGCCACTGCAATGAGAAGCCAGCTCACCGCAACGAAGAGTAGCCCCCACTCGCTGCAACTAGAGAAAGCTCGCACGCAGCAACAAAGACCCAATGCAACCAAAAATAAATTAAAAAAAAAAAAAGTCAAACTAAAATCTTGTGTCAAAGGCAGGAATTTGGAGGAGTCTGAATTTGGAGTTGATCAAGAGAACTTTAAAATAAGGATGAGTTTTAAAATATGTTTATTTAACTGAGGATGTTAAAACTGAAACTGAATTGATGTTTTGGATAGGAGATGTGACACAGAATGATGTGTCATAGAGGAGGACTTGTTCAGTTATCTTTAGAAATAAAACTAGAAGAGGTCAGAGGTAGATCATAAGTAGACAGAAGTGAAATTTTGGTAGCAAATCAACTACAAATGAGAGCAGAATGAGGAACGGCTTTCTTATTTAAAATTTTTTTAAGTTAAAAAATCAGTTTAGCAAGTATGTGAGTGTTCACCATGTGACAGGCTGTATTCTAGATAAATCAGTGAACAAAGAAGGCAAAGACCCCTATCCTAATGGAAGTTACATTTCAATTTGAGGAGGGCACAGTATAAACAATAGCTAAACATAAGTAAATAAAGTGGTAAGTACTCTTGTAAAAGAAAAATGTAGAGCAAAGTAAGAGCGTTGAGAGTGTTGAGAGGTAGAAGGTTGCAATTTTTATTAGAATGGTAAGAATAGAGCTATTGAGAACTGAAGACCTGAAGAAGTAAATATCTGCTGTAGATATTTGATGGTAGGGAAAGTTAGCTTCACGGATTACCTGGTGGTGATTTCAGTGTAGGGAGTCGCATAATACAAACCAAGAGCTTGGGAAAGATTTTTAGACTAAAGATAAAAAATTGAGATTATTAGTTTAGATGATCTTTAAAGCTGTAAGATGACATGTTGTCATCTTCAGGGACTGGGTATAGATAGAGAAGAGCCCATTGGGGTGTTTTGCACTGGGGTGTGTACTCAAATCTTAAAATGGTTGGGGAGGAGAGGAGGATCCAGTGAAGTTGTTACCAGCAAAGGGGGACAGGTAGAAGAGTAAGGTATTCTGGAAGACAACAAATGTTTTTAATTTTGACTGTGCTGCTGATGGGTCAAGTTGAGGACTGAGTATTGACCATTGGGTTTACCAAAAGGAGTTAATGGTGACCTTGACCAGCTGTTTTGGTGGCATAGTGGGGATAAAGTCTTATAGGAGTGAGTTTAAGAAAGAATGGGATGAGAGATGTTGGAAATAGCAAGTATAGACAGTTAAAACGGGTTCCAGAGAAGACTTTTAAAAGAAATTGAGGGGGACTTCCCTGGTGGCGCTGTGGTTAAGAATCCGCCTGCCAATGCAGGGGACATGGGTTCAAGCCCTGGTCCGGGAAAGTCCCAGATGCCACGGAGCAGCTAAGCCCGTGAGCCACAGCTACTGAGCCCGTGTGCCACAACTACTGAAGCCCGCGTGCCTAGAGCCCATGCTCTGCAACAAGAGAAGCCACTGCAGTGGGAAGCCTGTACACCGCAAGGAAGAGTAACCCCGACTTGCCGCAACTAGAGAAAGCCTGTGCACAGCATCGACGATCCAACGCAGACAAAGATTAAATAAATAAATAAATACATTTATAATAAAATTTATAAAAAAAGAAATTGAAAATGTTTTTCTCTGCTAAGGTGAATGATCAATTCGTGTGTGAAAAATTGATGTAGGAAAAAAATTGAGGAATTGTGGGAATATAACCTTGACAAGTTCACTGAAGGGAGGTAAAGTATGTGGGTGCAGGTGCCAATGAGTGGGTAAATGTAGGGTTTTTAGTTTGTGGAAGTTTTGTGACAGTTTGTCTTTTCAGAGAAGGGGGAAGGTGAGCAAAGATGGGAAAAGATTTGTTGTAGGATTGAAGAAAGACTTAATGTGGGTGTGTGTGAAATGGTTGTCTAGGGCAGTGGGAAAGCAAAGTGCTCATTATTTTTTATTCAGACCTATATAAAGTAGAATATGAGAATTCCCATTCACTTTATTATCTGCCTCCCCTTCCTGAGAGGTAATTACTGTTAATGGTTTTCTCTGTATTCTTTTGTTACCCCTTTTTTTCTAGCTACTTAAAAATGTATGCTCATACATGTATACAATTAACAAAATGTAATTGGGCTGGATAACGTTGAATAGACCCCCATAAATGTCCATGTCTTAATCTCTGGAACCTGTGAATGTGACTTTTGGAGAAAGGGTCTTTGCAGATATAATTAAGGATCTTGAGGTAAGGTCATCTTGGATTAGGGTGGGATTTAAATCCAATCACAAATCTCCTTAGAAGAGAAGACAAGACACAGAGAAGCAGACCATGTGAAGTCAACAGATATGGGGAGAAGGTGATGTGAAGGTGGAAGCAGAGATATGAATCCAGAAGCCAAGGAACACTTGGAGCCAACAAAAACTGGAAGAGGCAAGGAAGGACTTTTCTCTAGAGCCTTTGTGTGGAGTAGGGCCCTGCCTACACCTTGAGGACTTCTGGCCTCTAGAACTGTGAAGAATAAATTTCTGTTGTTTTAAGTGATCAAATTTGTGATAATTTGTTATGGCAGCCCAAGGAAACAACTATAATTCATATTATACATCTTTTTTTATAGCTTTTAACTTTTTATTGTGAGCATCTTTCATATTACTGTGTAAGGATAGATTTTGTTCTTTTATAGCAACTGCCTTGTATTTCCATAGGATGAATCTACTATGCGTAGCATGTCCATGCATGATAGTATGGACATTTAGCTTATTTCTAATTTCTAGTCCTTTAGTAAACAAATTTGTTTTTAGATCTTTGTTAAGTATATTTCTGTCAAATTCCTACAAGATCTGTCAAATATGCCCTCCTAAAAGATTGTTTTAATTTATATTCTCATCTTCAGTTTGTTGCTAACACCGAATATGATGCATCTTTAATTTCTCTTGTCTGATGGGTAAAAAATAGTATATTATTGTTTTGTTTTGCTTTCCTCTAATTGCTAGTGAAATTAAATATTTTGTCATGCTTGACCATTTGTAAAGCTGCCTAAAAATGATACTCGTTGTTTAGAAGAAAATATCAAAGTATAATAAACTTTAAGTATATTTTCAAGAGACAAATGTATAATTTTCTTTGCAGTTGACAGTTATCTTCCTTTATTAGTTTAATCAAATTTAAGAATAAGCCTAGGGCTTCCCTGGTGGCGCAGTGGTTGAGAGTCCGCCTGCCGATGCAGGGGACACAGGTTCGTGCCCCGGTCCGGGAAGATCCCACATGCCGCGGAGCGGCTAGGCCCGTGAGCCACGGCCGCTGAGCCTGTGCATCCGGAGCCTGTGCTCCGCAACGGGAGAGATCACAACAGTGAGAGGCCCGCATACCGCAAAAGAAAAAAAAAGAAAAAAAAGAATAAGCCTACCCTAACATAAAATGTTAAAAAAGGAGGGGAGGGCGGGGGGGTGCTTTGTAACCTTTGAAGACAAAAGTAGAATCTTGTGAATGTAGTTTGACATGTTGAACTTGTATAAAATACAGGTAAGCCTGCATAATATGAAATTATTCAACTCACAAAAAACTGGTATTTTGTAACTATTAGAAAACTATTTTTTTTTTTTTTGTGCGGTTCGCAGGCCTCTCACTGTTGTGGCCTCTCCCGTTGGAGAGCACAGGCTCTGGATGCGCAGGCTCAGCGGCCGTGGCTCACGGGCCCAGCTGCTCCGTGGCATGTGGGATCTTCCCGGACCGGGGCACGAACCCGTGTCCCCTGCATCGGCAGGCGGACTCTCAACCACTGCGCCACCAGGGAAGCCCCTCACAGCATTCTTCTTTAAACCCTATGCCTAGATTTATTTTCTCTTCTCTCCTCCCCTCCCCTCTTCGTTTCTTTTTTTTTTTTTCATGTAAACCATGACATAGACCTTTCATGGTAAAAAATTTTGGTATCTTGTGAAAATCAAAGAAATCATCATAATGATCTTAATTACTGAAATTAAATATATTGAGAGCATCTTAGGTTATTTTAAATGAAGATAATCAAAGAAGAAAGGTTTATTGCTCCTATTGTCATAAACAGAAAATATGGCTAGTGAATTAAATTGCAACTTGATCCCCAATCTGAAGTTAAAAAATGAATTACTTAATCAGGAAACTCCTATGTAAACTACCTCTTCCAACACTGAGGATTTGATTCATCCCTTGGCTCTTCCTTTAACTGAGTCTCCTACTGTTATGATAGACTGGTGTCTTTTGTCATAGGTCTGGGAGAGATGGCCCAGATTCAGTATGCTCTGTCTTAAGTTACTGTTATAATATATTCATTTAATTCAGAATACTCTATAAATTCTGTGAATTTTGTTCAAATTTTGAAAAAAATTTGATCTTTATTTTTCTTTACTTTTTGCATTGGGCCAGAGGTTGTTACTTGTCCTTCTGACCAACTGGCTGTAAATGGAGGTTCCCACGACTTCCTCCTTGGATTCAGTTAATTTACTAGAGTGGCTCATGGAACTCAGGAAAACAGTTTATTTGCTAGACTGTAGGTTTATTATAAAAAGGATACAACTCGGGAACAGTCAGATGGAAGAGAGGCATAGAGCCAGGTGTGGGGGAAGGGGTGTGGCACCCCCACCTCCACGAGTTCATCAACCCAGAAGCTCTCTGAATTTCTTCCTTTTGGGTTTTTATGGAGACTTCATTGCACAGGCATGATTGATTAAATCATTGATCATTGGTGATTAATTCAATCTTCATCCCTTTTTCTCTCCCCTCCCTGGAGGTCAGGGGATGGGGTTGAAAGGTCTGATCCTCTAACTACGTGGTTGGTTCCCTGGCAACCAGCCCCCATCCTTAGAGGCTTTCTAAAAATCATCTCATTAACATAAACTCAGGTGTGTGAAAGGGGCTTGTTACAAATAACAAAAGACATTATCGCTCTGATCCCTTAGGAAATTACACAGGTTTTAGGAGCTCTGTGCCAGGAGGACCAAATATATATTTCTTATAAATTACAACAATGGATAAACAGTCAAACACAGAATCCTTAAGTGTATGAATAAAGCAGTTATCTCAGCAGAGGCATTGTCTCCCTATAAAATTAAGTAGGCTGGTCGGACCTTAAAGAGAGATATTTTTAGTAGGAGCAAAAAGGTGGTTTGATCTCTCCAGTAAGACAGCTGGCTAGCAAATAGCACTAGTATCAAAGTATTTTCTAATGTGAGCAAAATAGGAAACTGTTTTGATTTTTGACTGTAAAGCAAGTGTGGTTGAATTGTTACATACAGAAACTCAGGAATGAAGATTTTTGCTTAAGAGTCTCTATGGGAACAGCATTCTGCCCTCATTTATTATTCTCATACCTTCTAAAATGATTTATCATCACAGGAGATTTTTAGAAAGAGGAACCCCAGTTTTATAGGAAATTCTACATTACTGAAGCAGTGATTTCCCGTGCTTTTAAATATATAGATTAAAATAATAAGAAAACAAGAAAGTGTGTTCTCCACAAACTTGTTTACTATTTTATGATGTGCAATAGGATTCTAAGAAGAGAAAATGATACATTCAGGAAGTAAGGGATCATCTTAAGGAGAATTACTTTACACCTATTGTTTCAGGAATCAGTGGGTCTTAAGGTGGGGGTCAATCACTGGTCTTTAGCAATTAATCTAATAAAATGGCATTGAGAAGCAGAAGAATATAGGTTTATGTCTTGGATTCTTGTTTGATTTTTTGGGGTAAGTCATATATCTCCTTTAGTCACAGTTTCCTGTTCTGTAAATTGATAACGATGCCTGTTAATGGGGCTGAGAGAATGTATCTGAAAGTGATTTGTAAACTGTCAGGTGATATATATATCTATATATCTATATGTTTTGTTATATATATTCTGCTTTTAAAGATTGTAAATGGGAAGCCAGGGGAAGATGGGGGAAAAAAAGAAATGTCAAAAGTGGAGTCTTATAATATTAAAACTCAAATAAAATGTTATCTTAGTTTTTAAGTTTTACAGAGAGTATTTAATACTAAAATGAGTTTTTAATAGCAAAAGTAGACAGTTGGCTCACCTATCATTTACTTTTCTTCAACAAATGTTTAAAAATAATCCAAAACAAACAGAACCTGTGTTAGTGCTAAAGTTTGATAATCATCGGATTTTCTATAGTTGTAATGTGTATTTCAATAAAAAATGATTGTGTCTGTCTCACTTGCACCAAATATACCTCATGTTTATTTATTTAAATATTTGCTGTGTAGTCCAGTTTCTATAAATATATGCTCTAACTTCTCTATTAAGATACAGATCTAAGGAATGCAGTCAGGCTGAGGAAATTTTGGTTTCTTCATTTTCTATTCCTCTTAGTTGCATAAGTCCAGATTTTAAAATGTCTGGGTTGTATCTAACTTCAAAATGTTCAAGTAGATGAGTTTTACCAGTAATAAAAAAGTACAGTACATTGTGGTAGTAGGTTGTAGTCATTATTTGTGATTGCATGATTTTTTTTTAAAATCAGAGATCCTTGGGCTACTGACATTAGAAATGACTGGGGTGCTTGTTAAAAATATGACCTCTGATGCCAACCCAAGACTTACTGAATCAAAATAAACCTTGATTACACATTAGAATTATCTGGGGAATTAAAAAAATACTGATGGCTGGACCCCACCCCAGAAAATCTGATTTAATTGATGTGGAGTTGTGGCTAGGGGTTCTTAAAACGGTGTTAGAATTACCTGTAAGGCTCTTCTGGGATTGCTGGGCCTCAAACTGAGAGTCTGTGATTTATTTGGTCATGTTTGGGGCCTCATACTTTGCAGTACTAATAAGTTCCCAGGCAATGCTGATGTCAGTCTAGAGACCACACTTTGAGAACTGTACTCTGATTGAAGTTATGAACCACCTATTTTGGAGGATATGTAATATTAAATGAGGAAATTTAGTCCCTAAGGAGCATAGGAATTATAATAGATTTCAAAGTAAAAAGTGTTGCGTGGTAAGCTCTAAATTTTAATTTGTAAAGCAGAAAGATTATTACTGTATTCATTATATTTATAAGTCTAAAACCTTTAAAGCTTATTTACAATGAAAAAATCCCAAACGTTATAAATAATAACTTATCAAAAAGAATATCCTTAGAGATGTTGAAGAAAGCAAAGTTTTCTCTCATGTCAGGTTTATTGAGGTGTAGTTTACATATAGTAGAAATTACTCTTTCATGAGTTTTGACAAATGCATCGGTTGTGAAGCTATCAACAGAATCAAAATATAGACGAGTTCTAACAGTTCTCTCATGCCCCTGTGTGGTCAGCTCTTCCTCCAACCCCATATAGTTCTGCCTCTTTCAGAATGTCATATAAATGAAATCATCTAGCATGCAACCTTTCGATTCTGGTTTCTTTCACGAAGAATGCATTTGAGATTCATCCATGTTGTTGCATTTATCAATACTTCATTTCTTTCTTTCCTTTTTTTTTTTCTTGGTAAGAGCATTTTAGGTTTACAGCAAAATTAAGCTGAAAGTGTAGAGAGTTCTTGTATAGCCCTACCCCGCGCCGCCCCCCCCAACCTTTCCCAGCCTCCCTCACTAGCAACAGAGTGGTTCAGTAGTTATAATTAGTGAACCTGCGTTGACACGTCATTATCACCCAAAGTCCATAGTTTACCTAGGGTTCATCTTATTGTATGTTTTTTGAGTTTGACAAAAGTATAATGACATGTATCAGCCATTATAGTATTATACAAAATAGTTTAACTGCCCTAAAAAAAATCTGTGCTTTGCCTGTTTATCCTTCCCATCCTCTTAACCCCTGGCAACCACTTTTTACTCCATAGCTTGGCCTTTTCCAGAATGCCATTGAGTTGAAATCATACAGCATGTAGTGTTTTCAGATTGGCTACATCACTTTAAAATATGCATTCGCTGTCATTTCCTGACTTGATAGCTCATTTCTTTTTATTGCGGAATAAATACCACAGTTTATTCATTGACGTGCTGAAGGACATCTCGGTTGCTTCTAAGGCTTAGCAATTATGAATAGTGCTGCTATAAACATCTGTGTGTATGTTCTGATGTGAACACAGGTTTTCAGTTCATTTGGGTAACTTTCAAGGAGTGCGGTTGCTGGATTGTATGGCAGGGGTATGTTAGTTTTGTAAGAACCCCCCCCCCCCCCGCTGTCTTCCAGGTGGCTGTACCATTTTGTATTCCTGCCAGCAATATAAGAGAGCTCTTGATGTTCTACATCCTCATCAGAATTGGATATTGTCCGTGTTCCAGACTTTGGCCATTTTGATAGATGTGTCTTCTTGAGTATCTTTTCATATGCTAATATGCCATCTGAATATCTTCTTTGGTGAGGTGTTCAAATGTTTTGCCCATTTTTAGATTGGATTGTTTGTCTATTTTACTGTTGAGTTTTAAGAGTCCTTTGTATATTTTAGGTAACAGTCCTTTATCAGATACATTATTTGCATATATTTTTTCCCAGTCTGTGACTTTGCTTATTCTCTTGGGAGTGTATTTTGCAGAGGAGAAGTTTTGAATTTATCAAAGTCCAACTTACAATTTTTTCCTTTTATGAATTGTGCCTTTGGTGTGGTATCTAAAAAGTTCTCTCCAAATGCAAGATCATCTAGATTTTCTCCTATGTTATCTTCCAAGAGTTTTATACTTTGGCATTTTAGATATAGGCCTGTGATCTATTTTGAGTTAATTTTTGTGAAGAACGTAAGATCTGTGTCTAGATTTATTTTTTATTTATTTTTAATTTTTAATTTGGCATGTGGAAGTCCATTTGTTCCAGCACCATTTGTTGAAAAGATTTACGTTTTTCTCCATTGTGTCACCTTTGCTCCTTTGTCAAAGATCAGTTGTGACTATATTGGTGTGGGTCTATTTTTGGGCTCTCTGTAATATTTTCTTAATCTAGCTGTCTGTTCTTTTGCCAGTGTCATACTATCTTGATTACTGTAGATTTAAAGCAGGTCTTAAGGTTGGGTGATGTCAGTCACCCTGACTTTTTTCTTCTCCTTTAATACTGTGTTGGTTCTTCTGGGTCTTTTGCCTACCTGTTTAAGCTTTAGAATGAGTTTGTGATATACATAGAGTAACTTGTTGATTCTGATTGGGGCTGTGTTGAATCTATAGCTCAAGTTGGGAAGAATTGACATCTTGACAGTATTGAGTCTTCCTATCCATGAACATGGAATAGCTCTCCATTTATTTAGTTCTTGGATTTCTATCATCAGTTTCATCATGATTAGTTTTCCCCAAATAGATCTTGTGTATAGCTTTTTAGGTTTGTGCCTAAGTATTTCATTTTTTGGTGCTGATATAAATGGCATTATGTTTTTAATTTAAAATTCAACTTGTTCAGTGCTGGAATATAGGAAAGCAATTGACTTGTATATTAACCTTGTATCCTGCAACCTTGCTATAATTGCTTATTATACAGGAGTTTTTTGTCTGTTCTTTCAGATTTTCTGCATAGACAATCGTTTTATCTGTGAATAAAGGCAGTTCTGTTTCTTCTTTCCCAATCCATATACCTTTTATTTCCTTTCCATGTTTTATTGCATTAGCCAGGGTTTCTAGAACACTGTTAAAAAAGAGTGATGACAGGACATCTTTGCCTTGTTCCTGATCTTAGCGGGAAAGCTTCTGCTTTCTCAACATTAAGTATGAGGTTAGCTGTAGGTTTCTTAAAAAAAAATTGTGTTAAAGTACACATAATGTAAAATTTACCATCTTAATTTTTTTTTTTTTTTTTTTTTTTTTTGCGGCATGTGGGCCTCTCACTGTTGTGGCCTCTCCTGCTGCGGAGCACAGGCTCCGGACGCACAGGCTCAGTGGCCATGGCTCACGGGTCCATCTTGCAAAACTGAAACTCCATATTGGTTAAACAATAACCTCGATTTCTCACTCTCCGCAGCCCTTGGCAGCCACTGTTTTACTTTCTGTCTCTATGAATTTGACTACCTTAGGTATCTTATATAAGTGGAATCGTATGCTATTTGTCTTTTTGTGACTAGTCTATTTCACTTGGCATAATGTCCTCAGGGTTCATCCATGTTATAACGTGTCAGAATTTTCTTCCTTTTTAAGGCTGAATAATATTCCATTGCATGTATATATTGTATATATATGTATATGTATTCACCCATCAATGGACACTTGGATTGCTTCCAAGTGCTATTGTGAGTAATGCTGCTCTGAATGTGGGTATACATGTATCTCTTTGATAGCCTGCTTTTGTTTTTGGTGTATACTCAGAAGTAGAATTGCTGGATCGTTCATTTCTTCTTTAATTTCTTTCAACAACTTTTTGCAGTTTTTAGTATATAAGGCTTTTGCTTTTTTTGTTACATTTGTTCTTAAGTATTTTATTTATTTTTCAGTTTGCCAATTTTATTTTTTATTTAAAATTTTTTTTTATTGAGGGACTTCCCTGGTGGTGCAGTGGTTAAGAATCCTCCTACCAATTCAGGGGACACGGGTTCGAGCTCTGGTCCAGGAAGATCCCACATGCCATGGAACACCTAAGTCCGTGTGTCACAACTACTGAGCCTGCACTCTAGAGCCCGCAAGCCACAACTACTAAAGCCCACATGCCTAGAGCCCGTGCTCCGCAACAGGAAAAGCCACCGCACTGAGAAGCCCACACACCGCAACAAAGAATAGCCCCCACTTACCACAACTAGAGAAAGCCTGCACACAGCAATGAAGACCCAATGCAGCCAAAAGTAAATAAATAAATAAATTAAAAAAATTTTTTGATTGTAATATGGTTGATTTACAATGTTGTGTTAATTTCTGGTGTACAGCAAAGTGATTCAGTTATACATATATAAATATATATATTCATTTTTTACATTCTCTTCCATTATAGGTTATTACAAGATATTGAATATAGTTCCCTGTGCTATACAGTAGGTCCTTGTTGGTTATCTACTTTATTTATAGAAGTGTGTATATTTTAATCCCAAACTCCTAATTTATCCCTCCCCCCTTCCCCTTTGGTAACCATAAGTTTGTTTTCTATGTCTGTGAGTCTATTTCTGTTTTGTAAATTAGTTCATTTGTATCATTATTTTTAGATTCCACATGTAAGCAATATCATATGACATTTGCCTTTCTCTTTCTGGCTTACTTCACTTAGTATGATAATCTCTAGGTTCATCCATGTTGCTGCACATGGCATTATTTCATTCTTTTTTTTATGGCCGAGTAATATTCCATTGTGTGTGTGTGTGTGTGTGTGTGTGTGTGTACACCCCCCCCCACACATCTTCTTTATGCATTCATCTGTCAGTGGGCACTTAGGTTGCTTCCTGTCTTGGCTATTATAAGTAGTGCTGCAGTGGACATTGGGGTGCATGTAACTTTTCAAATTATGTTTTTCTCCAGATACATGTCCAGGAGTGGTATTGCAGGTAGCTCTGATATTAGTTTTTTAAGGATTATTTTATTTTTGATGATACTGTAAATGGAATTGTTCATTTTCAAATTGTTCATACTCAGTATATGGAAACACAGCTTATATTTGTGTGTTTATTTTGTATCATGTAAGTTTGATAATTTTTTTTTTTTTTTTTTTTTTTTGCGGTACATGGGCTTCTCACTGTTGTGGCCTCTCCCATTGCGGAGCACAGGCTCCGGACGCGCAGGCTCAGTGGCCATGGCCCACGGGCCCAGCTGCTCCGCAGCGTGTGGGATCTTCCTGGACCGGGGCACAAACCCACGTCCCCTGCATCGGCAGGCAGACTCTCAACCACTGTGCCACCAGGGAAGCCCTAAATCTTCTTTTTTTTTTTTTGTGGTATGTGGACCTCTCACTGCTGTGGCCTCTCCCATTGTGGAGCACAGGCTCCAGACGCGCAGGCCCAGCGGCCATGGCTCATGGGCCCAGCCTCTCCGCGGCATGTGGGATCCTCCCAGACTGGGGCACGAACCCGCGTCCCCTGCATTGGCAGGCGGACTCTCAACCACTGCGCCACCAGGGAAGCCCAGCCCTAAATCTTTAAAATTAGTACTGAAAGCTTTTTTTTGTGTGTGGAATCTTCAGGATTTTCTACATATAATATTATGTGATGTACAGACAGTTTTACCTCTTTTCCTATTTGGATGCCATTTATTTCTTTTTCTTGCCTAATTGCTGTGGTTTCTAGTACTGTGTTGAATAGAAGTGGTGAAAGTAGGGATCCTTAACTCCTTCCAGATTTTAGAGAAAAGCTTTCAGCCTTTCACTGTTAAGTATGATATTAGCTGTGGGTTTTTCATATATGGCCTTTATCATATTAAGATATTTCCATCTATTCCTAGTTTGTTGAGTGTTTCTAATCTGAAATGGTGTTGAAATTTGTCAAGTGTTTTTTTTTCTATATCATTTGAGATCATCATGTAATTTTTCCCTTTCATTTGTTAATGTGGTGTATTACATTGATTTTTTTTTTTTTTTTTTTTTTTTTTTTTTGCGGTATGTGGACCTCTCACTGTTGTGGCCTCTCCCGTTGCGGAGCACAGGCTCCGGACGCACAGGCCCAGCAGCCATGGCTCATGGGCCCAGCCGCTCCGCGGCACGTGGGACCCTCCCGGACCGGGGCACGAACCCGTGTCCCCTGCACCGGCAGGCGGACTCCCAACCACTGCGCCACCAGGGAAGCCCTACATTGATTTTTTAAAATAAATTTTTAAATTTATATTTATTTTTAGCTGCATTGGGTCTTCATTGCTGCGCATGGGCTTTCTAGTTGCAGCAAGCAGGGGCTACTCTTCATTGCAGTGTGTGGGCTTCTCATTGCAGTGGCTTCTCTTGTTGTGGAGCATGGGCTCTAGGCATGCTGGCTGCAGTAGCTGTGGCACATGGGCTCAGCAATTGTGGCTCACGGGCTCTAGGGCTCAGACTCAGTAGTTGTGGTGCATGGGCTTAGTTGCTCTGTGGCATCTTCCCGGACCAGGGCTTGAACCCATGTCCACTTCATTGGCAGGCAGATTCTTAACCACTGTGCTACCAGAGAAGTTCCACATTGATTGATTTTAATATGTTGATCCATCCTTGCTTTCTAGGAATAAATCCCATTTGGTTAAGGGTTATAATTCTTTCAGTATGCCATTGTTCAGCTGAGTCTTAAAACATTTTAAAAGATGAAGTTATCTTTGTTTATATAGTGCCAGTGTTAGTAAATGACAGAGGCTATATTAATTTTATAGAAAGTTTGTATAACCTGGTATTTCAGTTCATATTTATGACCTCATGCCTATATACTGCCTTGCTTGGATTATGCCTGATTTAAGGGAGTATACTGTTCCCCTAAGGCTAAAGGCAGATCCATAGTCTAACTGAATGGCTTAATTTCACATATGAAAGCTGCTCATTTAAATCATACAATTAAATATTGGTGAGTTTGATACACTTTTCAGTTCTAGCATAAAAGAGGCATATTTTGCAAGTAGGGCATGGGTAAAGTTGTCATTTTGTAGCATTTTGAACTATAATTCCCAGATTAATATGTTTTTAGTCAGAGAGATTACAACTTTAAATGATTTTATTTTCCTCTATATAATTCAATTGATAGTTCTTATTCATATATTTTTACCATGTATAAATTAAATTATTGTGTGTGGTACAACAAGCAGTGCTTAGTTTTCTTTATTATATGTAAGTGTAATTCTTTAATCCTTATATTGGACAAAATTTGTATCTTGACATACCTGCTTAAAATAAAAAATACTTTATAATTTTTACATAAAGACAAATGAGAATTTATCCTCCTGTGCCATTCTTTTTGGCTTAGCTCTAAACTTTCCCTTCTCACTGCATCAGAACTACTTCCATTCTGTGTATATAGCACAGTATAATATATTGCTCCATATTTATGTCTCTCTTCATATAGCTTATACAGATATTTGTATTCCCAATTACATATATAGGCTTGCTGTGATGATGAGTTTAAAAAGGTGGGATCATTATTTATACTTTTCTGCATCTTTCCATTTTCCTTAATAGTACCTTAGAGAAAGCCCCCATCTAAGGAATAACTCTGCTGTTTGTCTGTAACTTTTATTCATTATTTTCATGATGCCAAAAGACTGCTTCATGGTGTGTTATATAAAATTTATTTAGCCATTCCCACATTTATCCAATATTGTCTTTCTAGTTTTTTGCCACTTTAAACAGTGTTGTATCTTTGAATATATGTCCTTACTTCCAGATGCTTTTATTTGTGTGGGATAGATTTCCAGAAGTAGAATTGCTGGGTTTAAGGGTTTTTATATTTTTTATTTAAGTAGATGTTGCCAAATTGCTTTCTACCAAAATTTTCCACTAGCAGTGTGTGAGAATACTTCCTCCTGCTTCATTGCCAGGAATTGGGCTATAGCTTTTTAAACATTTGCCAGCCCAATAGGTGTAATGTTTATCTCATTGTTATTTTTAATTTGAATTTCCCTGAGTACTAATGAGATTGGGCATCTTTTCTTACATGGGTGGACATGTAATTTTCCTCTTTTGTGAATTGTTGTTTTGATATCCTTTGCCCAAATTCTATTTGGGTTGTTTGTCTTTTACAGATTGTAAGAGCTCACTGTGTGTTAAAACATTAATACGTCATTACCTCTGTTGCAAATGTTTTTATTTTTCCCCACGTACAAAAACTTTTTTATGCGAACCCCTTTATACTTTTTAGTTTTGAATTGTGAATGTTTCCCAGCTTTTTTTCCTGCAAGATTTTTATTTTTATTTTTTACATTTCACATTTGTCTTGAGTTTATTTTTGTATGTCTTATAACATTAGGGCACCCAGTTTTTCTTCAGAATTACCAGCACTTTAAAAATATTTAATTAAGCCATCCATTTCCCACTGACTTGAGTGATTGCCCTTATTTTATTCAAAATTTTCATTTTTATGGCACTCTTTCTCAGTTTATTATTTTATTGATATTCTGTTTCTATATTAATACTTTATTGAGTTGTCTTCTGTGACAATAATGTTTTCATATTGAAGCACGTTCCAAGTTACCCTTGTTTTTCATCTTTGTCTGGTTTGCAGCATTAGTTCTTATATATAAATGTAATTTCTTCCTTAAAAATATAATAATATTAAAATCATTTGGATTCTAATTTGAATTGCATGAAATTCATTACTTAATATAGGGGACAACTGACATGCCTATGATAGTGCTTTCTAAATATATGGTAGTGCTTATGATTTTGATAAGAATGTATAGTTTCCTTAAATTTATATTTAGTGCCAAATTATTTAATTCATTCAAAAGTATTGTATAGGTCTTGCTGCTGTTGTAATGAGAACATTTTAATCTCATTTCCGTTTCTTTCTCCAGCACAAAAACTATTGCTTTTTGTGTATTGCTTTTGTCTCCAACCGTCAGGTGGTAAATGGATAAACAAAATGTGGTATACAACAAAACATTATTTAGCCATAAAAAAGAATGAAGTACTGATTCATGCTTTAGTTAATATAGATTAACCTTGAAAACATTATGCTAAGTAAAAAGAGCCAAACCCAGAAATTCACATAGTGTATGATTCCATTTATATGAAAATGTTCAGAATAGGCAAATCCAGAGAGGCAGAAAGTAGATTAATGATTGTCAGGGGCTATGGATAGGAGAAGTTACTGCTAATGGGTGTAGGGTATCTTTTGCAGATGATGAAAATGTTTTGGAATTAGATAGTGGTGATGGTTATACAACCTGGTGAATAAACTAAAAACTACTGAATTGTGTGTTTAAAGTATACAAGGGTGAATTTTATGATGTGTCAATTATATCTCAGTGTTTAAAAAGAAATGGTGACTATTTGTATCAGTTAGCATTGAATTTGGTATTAGGTAACAGAAAACCAGACTACCCTGGCTTGATAAAATAAGGCTTCATTTTTCTTACATAATTGGCTTGTATTGCTTCATTGGTACAGTGATATCAGAACAGGTATCTCCATGATTAATTTTTGGCTTCTTTTTCATGTTTGCATATGGTTGTTATGGCTCCAAGCACTGGAAGATAGAGGAAGGGGAAGCAACAGTGATTGTATCAGTACCTCCAAAGTAGTCTTCAGATCTCAAGGCTGGATCTTGTTAAATGGTCACTCTTGACTGGAAGTTGGTTGGGGAAAAGGAGGTGGTGGGGAGTGAGATTTGGGTCAGAAAGTTCCTGGCACGTGAGCTTTCCCATCTAGATCCTTATTTAAACTAATATCATTTAGCGTTTCACAGTTCAAAAAGACATTTGTTGTTGCTTTCATAGTCTCAATTATATTCAAGTTGTTTTCCCGGTTCACTTAGTTTTTTTCTTTTAAAGTAGTCTACATTTTCAGGGGTTGTTTGTAGCATTTGTTTATTATGGAAAGGGGAAGAGGGAACTAGTTATTCAAGACTCCATTTAGGGGCTTCCCTGGTGGTGCAGTGGTTGAGAGTCTGCCTGCCGATGCAGGGGACATGGGTTCGTGCCCCGTTCCGGGAGGATCCCACATGCCACGGAGCGGCTGGGCCCGTGAGCCATGGCCGCTGAGCCTGCGCGTCCGGAGCCTGTGCTCCGCAACGGGAGAGGCCACAACAGTGAGAGGCCCGCGTACTGCAAAAAAAAAAAAAAAAAAAAAAAAAAGACTCCATTTAGCTTTGTTTTTAACAGCTTTATTGAATTAGAATTGACATACAATAAAGTGTACATATTAAATTGTACAATTTATTAAATTTTGACTTAAGTGTACACCTGTGAAAACATCAATCACTGCAATTAAGAAAGTATTTTTTATTAGTGCTCCCTTTATTGAGATGTAATTGATGTGTAACATTATATTAGTTTCAGATATACAACATAATGATTTGATATTTGTATATATTGCACAAAATAAGTCTAATAAACATCCATCAACACAAATAGTTACAATTTTTTTCTTGTGATAAGAACTTTAAAAATTTTCAGTAACTTTCAAATATATAATACAACATTATTAACTGTAGTCACCATGCTGTATATTAAATCCCCTGGACTTACTTATTTTATAACTGGAAGTTTGTACCTTTTGGTGACCTTCATCCATTTGCCCACCCTGACCCCCTGCCTCTGACAACCACCAATCCCCTCTCTGTATTTATGAGTTTGGTGTTCTGTTTTGTTTTGTTTTTAATTTTTTAGATTCCACATTTAAGAGATAGTGTAGTATTTGTCTTTCTCTGTCTGACTTACAGTGCCCCCACAGTCCATCCATTTTTCACAAATGACAAGATTTTCTTCTTTTTTATAGGTGAATAATATTTAATTGCATATATATAGATGTATATGTGTGTGCACATATATACATGTACACTCATATCTATCTATATATAATATATCATGTTTTCTTTATGTAACGTGCAACCTAAGTTGCTTCCTGCCATATCTTGGCTATTCTAAATAATGCTGCAATGAACATGGGAATGCAGATAGATCTCTTCGAGACAGTGTTTTCATTTCCTTTGGACAGATACCCAGAAGTGGAAGTGCTGGATCATGTGGTAGTTCTATTTTTAATTTTTTGAGGAACCTTTGTACTGTTTTCCATAGTGGTTGCACCAATTTATATACCTACCAACAGTATACAAGAGTTCCTTTTTCTCTACATTCTCACCAAGACTTATTTTTTCTCTTTTTGATAATAGCCGTTCTAACAGATGTGAAGTGATATCTCATTTTGGTTTGATTTGCATTTCCCTGATGGTTAGTTATGTTGAGTGTCTTTTCATGTACCTGTTGGCCATGTGTATGTCTTTGGAAAAATATCTATTCAGATCTTCTGCCCATTTTTAAATTGGATTTTTTTTTTTTTTTGCTATTGAGTGGTATGAATTCTTTATATATTTTGGATATTAATCCCTTATCAAGTATATGGTTTACAAATATTTTCTCCCATACAATAGGTTGCCTTTTTATTTTGTTGACGGTTTCCTTTGCTGTATAGAAGGTTTTTAGTTTGATATTGTCCCACTTGTTTGTTTTTGCTTTTGTTGCCTTTGCTTGTGGTATCAAATCCAAAAAAATCATTGCCAAGACTAATGTCAAGGATCTTACCACCTTTATTTTCTTCTAGGAGTTTTACGGTTGCAGGTCTTACATTCAATTCTTTAATCATTTTGAGCTAATTTTTGTGAATGATGTGAGATGGTGGTCCAGTTTCATTCTTTTGCATGTGGCTGTCCAGTTTTCTCAACACTATTTATTGAGATTGTTCTTTCCTCATTGCATATTTTTGGCTCCTTTGTCATAAATTAATTGACCGTATATTCCTCAGTTTATTTCTGGGCTGTATATTCTGTTTCGTTGATTTGTGTGTGTGTTTTGATGCCAGTGTCATACTGTTTTGAAATTAGGGAGTGTGATGCCTCCAGCTTTGTTATACTTTCTCAAGATTGCTCTGGCTCTTCATGGTGTCCTATGGTTCCATACAAATTTTAGGGTTGTTTGTTCTATTTCTGTGAAAAATGCCATTGAAATTTTGATAGGGATTGCACTGAATCTGTAGATTGCGTTGAGTAGTATGGACTTTTTAACAGTATTAATTCTTTTAATTCATGAGCATGGTATATCTTTCCATTTATTTGTGTCATCTTCCATTTCTCTCATCAGTGTCTTGTAGTTTAAAATGTACAAGTCTTTTTCCTCTGTTAAATTTATTTCTTGGTATTTTATTCTTTTTGTTGCAATTGTGAATAGGATTTTTTTTGTTGTTACTTATTTCTTAAAATCAACTTTATTGTGGATAGTGTTTATAAATGTTTGAATTTTAAGTGCATGGTTTTAGTTTTGACAAATGTATAGGTTTTTGTAACCACCACCACCACAATCAAGATGAAAAACATTTTTAGCCCTCCAGAAAGTTTTGTCATGTTCCCTCCCAATCATTTATGCCACCACTCTTATCTCAGGCATCTACAGTTCAGCTTTCTGTCAGTATATGCGACAGAATTTTTAAATAGAATATATAGAATCATAAGTGTATATACTTCTGCTTCTGGTTTCTTTTGGTGAGGAATTGACTTTTAAAAGTCATGCATGTTGTTGCATGTATCAGTGGTTCTCTCTTTTTTATTGGTGCATAGCATTCTGTTGTATGGATGTATTCAGTACATCTATTCACCTGTTGTTGGACACTTAGGTTGTTACCGATTTTTGGCTATTAGAAATAAACTTCTTGAAAATTTGTCTAGAAGTCTTTGTGTGGACATAAGTTTTCACTGCCATAAATATGTCAGTCTACATTGCCTAAAAATGTCATTTTTGTATATGACTATACCATTATCATGTCTAAGAAAAATAAGAGTGATATTTTACTATGATACTTAGTTCGTGTTCAGATTTACCCAGTTGATTCCAAAAGTCTTTCATAGTGTCTTTTCCTCCCCTTGTATGTATGGGTAATGGACCACGTCAAGGCTCATGGTTGTTATGTCTTTGTTCTCTTGTAATCTAGAATACCTCATGCTCTTTTCCCTCTAAGATATTGACTTCTTTACTAGACAAGGCTGCTTATTTTTAAAACATCCGAACCATTTTTTTCTTTAATTGTTTCAGAGATGTTCTTTAACTTGATCCTCTCTTTTCTGTATTCCTTGTGAACTGAAAACATTGAATGACTGTGTTTGTTGAAAATCTTTAGTTATAATTAGTTTATACCATAAAATCTCTTCATCCTCTGATAATGTCGAGTATATTCTGAGCCCAGGATGAATAGACATTTCATTTCTTATTTCAGTTTTGGGAGGAAAAACGGTGCTAATTATAATACATTATAGTTATATAATTATTAGATAATACATTTTATAATACATTAGAACACATGTGGTAAGATCTAAAAGGAGTAGAGGTTAAACAAAGATGAACTTAGGTCATCAGAAATGACTGCTTGATGTAGGATTTAGAAAATTGTAATGTAATTGGGTCCCACAGCCCCTATTATAAGTTGTATGTATATGCTACAGTGTCACTACCTCAATATTTTAATCTCTTTTCATAACTAATATCTAAGGAGAAAGGGGGAAATTTTCCACTTCAAAGCCTGCCCATTAGATGACACAGTTCTTGGTCTCCAATTTTGTTTTCCCTGGGCATGAAAAAAACCCACTGGGTAAATTTGGAACAATTTTAACATCAAAAAGAATAACTAATTGATTATAGAAAATCTGTGGATCCACAGGGCTACTCGGAAAGACAGAAAGAGAGAGAAACTGACTTGCTACTCTAGGAAGAGAGAAACTGACTTGCTACTCTAGGAATGTACGTAGGAGAAACTCCTTATTCTGAAAAAACGGTTAAATAAAGGTAAAGAATTAAGCATTTCTGCTGCATTTTTAGGCAGAGCTATAGTTTATCCTTGCTTGTAAGTGGAAGTTTTTTTTTTTTTAAATAGAAAAATGCCAGTGAATAAATGGCAAAGAAATAAAAAAGAATTAGAAAATTACCATTTTACAACCACTAATGAAATAACTGATTCAGATAAGGATCATCAGTGGATTCTAACACCATTACATGAAAGATATTTTGGGCAACAATATTATTCCACAAATTGTAAAGGGAAAGATCTGGTAAATCTTAGCATCTTATTAACTAAATGATCAGATTCATCATCACTAACAGTGGAAAAAAATTGAATTTATGTTCCCACTTCAGCGGGAACATATAAAGTACACAACATTGCTTATAAACTATCTGTGCAAAAAATGTTTAACCATAAATTAATGAAGCATTTAAGACAATTTTCATTTCACAAGACCTGAATACTCCATGTTGGTATGCTCTGTGTAGTCTGTTTTTCCTTTTATCGGAATTACTAGTTTAGGCAGCCTCTTCACTGTGGCCTTTGTCTAACAGTGCTCTTGTATTCAAAATCTGAAGTTTATCTGCTATACTAATTCTCTTTGTTTCTTCTTTTGCCTAGGCGGGTGTGTATGTATGTTTTGGGGTGGAGTGGAGTGGTTGGTACACTTGCTCAGTGCTTACCTTGTTCCAGGTTCTCCAGTAGTTGATTTTTACATCTTGGTGATAACATTTTGTTAATTCCTATGTGTTGTGGTAAAGTTTTAACGGAAGTATGTGGATGTCAAAAATACAAAATAGCAAAATTTTGTCATAATTTTTTTCTTTCTCTAAATTGCAGTGCTTAAAAAAAGTACACCTAATATATACATATATGTCTGTTTAGGCAAATAATGCATCTGAAAAGATACTGACACAATTGGTTACAGTTGTGGGTCCAGTTGCCTCTGGGCTAAGGGGTTGTAGGAGTCTTACTTTTCATTATGTATCCTTATTTACTTTTTAATCCCCACTCCCCTAATTTAAGATATTCCTTTGTATTGAAACACACATATCTGTGTGTGCACATACATCCATTAAAAATGCTGTTTCCGTCTTAACTGATACGTTTAGCAGGAGCAATAATTTTCAGTTTGTGGGCTTCATTTTTGTGGGCTAATCTGAATTCTCATGACATTTCTATTATTCTAGTTAGGCTCATGTATGTTGGCTAGAATGCCAGCTCCAGGTCAGGGAAATCTTTGCTTTGGTAAGCAGTAACCAAAAAAAAAAAAAACAAAAAAAACCCTGTTTCTGCATATTTATTTGAGTGAAATTATAGAAATGTGTTTTGTTTGAATGGGTTATGTGAATCAGCTCTTGTTTCAGCAGCTCAACTTCCTACCAGTTCATAGAGCACTGGAGATGAGAATATTAATTTATTCCTTTATCTCGTTTGTTCTGCACTTAGCATCATTTGTATCTGTTCACCATTTCAGTATATTACTTTCTCATTAAAATTCATCTTTAATAGCCCTTCTATTTTTCAAGTATTTCTTAGTTTATCATTACATTTTTCTTAGTGCTTTCAAAGGAGTTATCTAGAGATATGTTGGGTCCAGACATTAGCTTTGTCCTTTACTTCATATCCATCTGCATCAGTGAAGATAATAGTAGGCTGTATTGAGAACCAAATAGAGTATGAGATATAGTACCTGTCATAGATATATAAAGCATCTGGAAGAGAAAAAATATGAGCTATAAGGTATTTACACATTTTTGGTAATTTATTTTAAAGAGAAAAAAATCCCATTTAAAACTTGAGCCTCTTTGTTTTTGTGCTGTTTCTGGCATAGTCTTTATAAATGCAAAACAAAAATAAACAGTTCACCAAGAGCTGGAAAATCCATCCATTATTGAAACTTTTTGTGGTGTCAGTTAACATTTATCCCAACATGTATTGGGATACATGATTTTTCTTCAAAGTACAAGTTGATGAAAAAAAAAAGAAAAGAAAATCTAGAGTTGTAGTTTTTTTCTTTAAAGTGAATGTATTTTTATTTGGGTAAATTAGAGTATGGGAGGAATGCGTGAATTTTGCAAGAGCCTTACCAGTGTAGTCTAAAAATCAATTACAAATCAGTGTTTTCCCCTGGCATTGCCACTTGATTGCTTGGTGACCTTGGCCTCATACAACAAATTCTGCATTTATTAAATGGGAATACTAGAATCTTTTTTGGCTACAGGCGTGGAAAAACCAAGAGAGTAATGTGAAATTATGTGCTTTTTACTACATATATTGCTGCTAATGTTGAATGAATCTGTAAAATTGAAATGATTAGTGAATAATTTTACTGTAAATTGTTGCTGACACATATATTCAAATCATTGAAAATTTACTGAAAATTATGTAATATGTTTTAGTTATTTGTGTGCTACCAATAAGTGCTATGATTTCACTAGTTGAACATAAAGATGTTATTTGGAATAATTAAATGCATGTGTTGTTCCTTAATGGGTAGAGTGCTCTTTGAAGTGAATGTTATAGTTTTGTAAATGTGATATTTTTGGGGGGATAAGCATATTGCTTTCTTTTTTTTTTTAATTGAAGTATAGTTGATTTACAATATTGTGTTAGTTTTAGGTGTACAGAAGAGTGATTCAGTTAATATATCTATTTTTTCAGATTCTTTTCCCGTATTCATTAAATATTGGTAAATATTTAAAATATTGAGTATAGTTCCCTGTGCTATATAGTAGGTCCTTGTTGGTTATCTATTTTATATATAGTATTGAGTTGGCCAAAATGTTTGATTTTTTTCCGTAAGATGGCTCTAGTAGAGCTTAGTTGTTTTTAACTTCATTCAAAACAGTTTCGTTAGATTGTATGTGACAGCTGTCATGTCAGCGTGCATTAAAAAAAAGACAACAAAATTGGTGAATTTTTGTGTAGCCATTTTAATAGTGAAGATGGAAGAAAAACAACATTTGCAGCATATTGTGCTGTATTATTTCAAGAAAGGTAAAAAAACACAACTGAAACAAAAAAAGGTTTGTGCAGTGTATGGAGAAGGTGCTGTGACTGATCGAACGTGTCAAAAGTGGTTTGTGAAGTTTCGTGCTGGAGATTTCTTGCTGGACAATGCTCCAAGGTCGGGTAGACCAGTTGAAGCTGATAGCGATCAAATCAAGACATTAATTGAGAGCAGTCAGTGTTATACCACGCGGGAGATAGCCGACATACTCAGAACATCCAAGTCAAGCGTTGAAAATCACTTGCACCAGCTTGGTTTTGTGAATCACTTTGATGTTTGGGTTCCACATAAGTTAAGTGAAAAAAATCTTCTTGACCGTACTTCCCCATGCAATTCTCTACTGACATGTGAACGTTCCATTTTTAAAACAAATAGTAATGGGCGATGAAGAGTGGATACTGTGCAATAATATGGAATGGGAGAGATTGTGGGGCAAGCAAAATGAACCACCACCAGCCACACCAAAGGCTGGTCTTCATCCAAAGAAGGTGATGTTTTGTATATGGTGGGATTGGAAAGGAGTCCTCTATTATGAGCTCCTTCCAGAAAACCAAACAATTAATTCGAACAAGTCCTGCTCCCAATTAGACCAGCTGAAAACAGCACTTGACGAAAAGCATCCAGAATTAGTCAACAGAAAACGCATAATCTTCCATCAGGATAATGCAAGACTCTGTGTTTCTTTGATGACCGGTCAAAAACTGTTACAGCTGGGCTGGGAAGTTCTGATTCATGTGCCATATTCACCAGATGTTGCACCTTTGGATTTGCATTTACTTCGGTCTTTACAAAATTCTCTTAATGGAAAAAATTTCAGTTCCCTGGAAGACTGTAAAAGGCACCTGGAACAGTTCTTTGCTCAAAAAGTTAAAAAGTTCTGGGAAGATGGAATTACAGAGTTGCCTGAAAAATGGCAGAAGGTAGTGGAACAAAACCGTGAATATATTGTTCAATAAAATTCTTGGTGAAAACGAAAAATGTGTCTTTATTTTTACTTAAAAACCGAAGGAACTTTTTGGCCAACCCAATATTGTGTATATGTTAATCCCAAACTCCTACTTTATCTACCGCACGCCACCCCCCCGCCCCTGCCCTTTCTCTTTGGTAACCATAAGTTTATTTTCTAGGTCTGTGGGTCTATTTCTTTTTTTGTATAGAGGTTCATTTGTTTTTTGTTTCTTGTTTGTTTGGTTTTTTTCCCCCAGATTCCACATATAAGCGATTTTGTCTTTCTCTGTCTGGCCTTGTAAATGTGATTTTTTTTTTTGTTATTAGTTAGTAAGAGGCCAAATAATTTTTTGTAGTAATATAGATCTGAAGTTGTGGGAAGAGACAAGTTTTCAGTTCAGGGCTTTTCTTTAAACAAATTTTTAAGAGAGCTTACCAAGATCTTGTAATGGGAATTATAAAAAGTATAGAAAATACAAGTAAGCAAAAAAGGAAAAAGTTATAATCTCACTATCCAGTAGGTAACTTCTGTTATAACATTTTGATGTTTATCCTTCTAGTCATTTTTGTTTGTGTTACAGGTTTACACACAAACACAAGAGTTAATTCTAAACACATATTGGTTACTTTTTTCAATTAAAAGTTACTTTTTGTGACAGGCTTTTTTTTTTTTTTTTTTTTTGGCTGCTTTGGGTCTTTGTTGCTGCGTGCCGGCTTTCTTTAGCTGTGGCTACTCTTCATCGCGGTGCACGGGCTTCTCATTGTGGTGGCTTCTTTTGTTGGGAGCATGGGCTCCAGGCATATAGGCTTCAGTAGTTGCAGCACGTGGGCTCAGTAGTTGCAGCACGCGGGCTCTAGGGTGCATGGGCTTCAGTAGTTGTGGCGCACAGGCTCAGTAGTAGGAGCTCGCAGGCTCAGTAGTTGTGGTGCACGGGCTTTGTTGCTCCGCAGCATGTGGGATCTTCCCGGACCAGGTATTGAACCTGTGTCCCCTGCACTGGCAGGCGGATTCTTAACCACTGTGCCACCAGGGAAGTCCCAGAGATGTTTTTTGAATTTTTTGGTTTTTTTGAATTCTTTTTAGTATTGTAGTCATTTGTTCAAACTGATTTTAGGGAGAAATGTAGTAAATAAAACAGATAAAAGTGGAGCTGCTTTGTTGAAAGTGGGATGGAAATACAAAACTTCAGTATTTGGCTTTCTTCACTAGCCTGAGCAATCTGCCTTTGAGGTACCTCTGAAGAACTCTAGGGCTTCTTATAGGAAGTGTAATGGAAAATCAGCACTCGCTAACATTTTTAACGGCTGCAGAGTATTCCCTTATATGGCGTTTGTGACAGCCCTATAGGTGTTCTGCTTGGATCTCCCTTGGAAGAAACCTACCTTTAAGGAATGTTGTTAACTGACAGCCTCCAGGCCACAGAGCCTTTGGGATATGCTGCAGCATTGAGCCATGGCCACATTCTTCCTGGGCAGCTCCCTGCCAGTAACTGAGCACAGCAGGATACTAGGGTCTAGCTGTTTCTTCCCAACGTGGGACTTCTCTAAGGCAGTCTTTGCACCTAAGCTCCCTGTTGGGCTGGCAGACTGGAGCTGCACTGGTCTGAGGCTCAAACACTACAGTCAGACCTGCATTGCAGCCTGAAGGCTTTGCCTGTTTAGCTCCTGCTCATTCTCCCCTTAATTATTATTATTATTATTTTTTGACTGCACAGCATGTGGGATCTTACTTCCCGGACCAGGGATCCAACCCGCACCCCCTGCATTGGAAGTGCAGAGTCTTAACCACTGGACTGCCAGAGAAGTCCCTCCCCTTCATACTTAATAGGCATTTTTCATGATGAATTTCTTCACCTTCTAACTCAATCTTGGGTCTGATTCCCAGAGAACCTGACCTGACGCACATCCAGCCATGTGTTTACTAAATATATTTAAGAGTTATAGATGTAATACATGTCCATAGTTTTAAAAAAAGCAGAGAAATGCACAAAATGAAAAGTAAAATATCTACCCCTTTCCAAAATCCTCAGAAAACCATCTTTACAAGTTAATTTTTATACCAATGTCATTTTCTCACTTATATCATTATTTCTTGATTTATCAACTTTAGGTAGTATCTGTATCTTGCTGTTTTCAAAGATGAGGGAATTAGTATATATAACATTCCTTTTATCTTTCCTCCATCTTTTAATTTTTGTTAACTCGTGATGTTATTATTTTTACCTCATCAAAGCTTTGTTTATACTTAGTTATATATCTATAATTTAGACTGTTTTGACTATAAATTGATTTTAAAAGTGATTTTAAACAATAGCATCTGCTATATTATAATTATATAATTTAGTTGTGAACCAAGTGGTTTGTTGAAACTATAAAGGAGGAATGTTGTTCTGTGTATTTTAGCTTCTGCCAAAGAAAGTCTTCAGGTTTCCTTCTAGATGCTCAGCTATCTCTGTTCCTTCTTGATCATGTTGTCTTCTTTATGGTTAAGAATGCAAACCACACTACTTGGGGTTGAATCTCAGCATCCGTAGTTACTGGTAATGTGATCTTGAGCAAGTTACTTAAGCTCTCTGTGCTTAAGATTTCTGATCTGCAAAATTGTTGTAGCAGTTCTTATGTTGGCGTTTTATTGCCAATTAAGAAATTACCACGGGCTTAGCATCTTACAGTTTCCATAGGTCAGAAATTCAGTGGGCTAGGCCGAGTCTGTGCAGAGTCTCACAAGGCCAAAATCTATTGGCAGGGCTGGGTCCTTTCTGGAAGCTTTAGGAGAGAAACCATTTCCTGATCATGCATATTGTTGGCAGAATTGATTTCCAAGTGGTTGTAAGGACTGAGGTCCCTTTTCCTCCTGGCTGTTGACTTGGGAGAGGGGAGTCATTCTCAGCTTTTAGAGGCCACTCACATTCTTCCGGTTATGGTCCACTTCATATCAGAAACAGCAATGGAAGGTCGAGTCCCTCTCAAGCTTTAAATCTCTCCTGCCTCTTCTGCTGATCCTTGATCTTCTGCCTTCCTCTTTTTTAAGGACCCATGTGATTTGCATTTGTGCCTACCATATAATCTATGGTAATCTCCCTGTTTTAAAGTTCCTAACTCATTTCCCATGTAGTGAGATGTGTACAGGAGTAACTGCAGGGAGTAGAGAGGATGGGGGCCAAAATCTTGCCTACTATAGTCCTCGCTCTGGCCTCTGTGATCCGTATGCATCTCACATGTAAAATACATGAACTCCACCTCAAGGTCCCCAAAGGTCTCATCCTTCTTAGAGTATCAATTCAGAGTTCAGAGTCTCATCTAAATCTCATCAGTTCAGAAGTCCCATATTTCATATCTATTGATAAATTATATACATCAAGTATGGATGAAGCTCTCTTACTGTGGACCTGTGAAGCCAAAAAATTAGTTATCCCAAAAATACAGTGGTGGAACAGCCTTAGGATGACAGTTATTAGTCATTTCAGTTCCAGAGGGAGAAAATAGAAAGAAAAGAAAGCAGTCACAGGTCCCAAGTAACTTTAAAAACCAGCTAGGGAAATAGCACTAGATTTTAGGACCTGGGAATAATCCTCTGTGGTTGGGACCTTTACCCTCTGGGCTTGCATCTCTGCCCTCTCTTTGGTTATTTTTGTTGTTTGTTTTTTCATCTTTTGTTTTCCCTTAGATTAGTTGATTTTTGGCTGTCTATCCATACTCATGAAAGAAAGATTAAGTTGGTCAGTGATGTTCTCTCCTGTAGGTTTGTTTCATTCATAGGTTCTTTCCTTAGACTGTGGCATGTGGTAGGCTTCTTTATTTACTCTACGGCATGAGTTCTCAAAGGGGTAAAAATTGATTATAGGGGTAAAAAAAAAAGTGGACCCTTTTAAGTATATACCACAGATATACATATAATATACAAACAGATAGATCCACAGTATATCTGTGGTACTAAAATTTCATAGAGGGGGTGATCGGGGGAAATGTTTAAAAAGCTCCTTAGTGGGTTGATAATGGAAAGAAAGGTGGGAAAAGTGCTTTAAGGTATATATGGTTGAGGAGGAGGCAGACTGTTAGGTAGCCACAATTGCCAAACTCATAGCTTATGTGAGGAGTGGAATGCTTTAGTGTTTCAATTGCTTCTCCGCTTTTTTTTTTTCAGGCTTCAACACCCACCCTAGGAGCCCTCCACAGACCTGCGCACTTAATTTCGAGTAACAGCCTTCTGATTTTAAAAACTGTGATTCATAGTATAATTTACATGGAAACTTAGTACACACACACACACACACACACACACACATATATATATATATATAAATTTATAAATATATAACTGAGTAAAAGTTCCATGAAATGGTATATACTCTCACTTTGTATTTTCTGTTCTATTCATTATTGACTGTTAAAAATTGCTAGTTGTGGGCTTCCCTGGTGGTGCAGTGGTTGAGAGTCCGCCTGCCGATGCAGGGGACACAGGTTCGTGCCCTGGTCCGGGAAGATCCCACATGCCACGGAGCGGCTGGGCCCGTGAGCCATGGCCGCTGAGCCTGCGTGTCTGGAGCCTGTGCTCCGCAACGGGAGGGGCCACAACAGTGAGAGGCCCGCGTACCGCAAAAAAAAAAAAAAATTGCTAGCTGTAACCCAGCAAAATTATTTCAAACCTATTTGAAGAGCACTTTAGTGCCTGGGCTTAATCCTGAGGCTAACAGCCATTGCTCTCAGCTTTTTCTTTAAGCAGGGAGAGTTGACTAAATCATTTGGAATGCAGTTCTTTAATTACTGATATACTGATTTATATTCTGGATGATATCCCACCTTCACCTCCTGCTCTTTGTGTTTTAAGCTTGGAGCCTCTCTTTGACTTCATTGGAAAGATGCAAACTACTTATCTTGGTTGTGGTTCCCTTTGCTCACTTTTTATTAATCTGATTTTTTTATTTTCCAGGACACCTCAAATTTCTGATATGATGATGGAATACTTTTTCTTCCATACGTTTGTGATTTGATTTATATTCTTAAGGCACATTTGTGTGCTCAGTCTGCCATCTTGAATTGGAAGTCCTTTAGTTTATTTAACAGGCCTCAAATGTTATATTTTGGTGTTTTCTAATATTTCTAAAAGTTTATGATTGTTAAATCTGCGTGCATAGCCACGATTATTTTTAAGAATGTTTATAACATGTTGACTGCCTGTGTGACAGATCTACTTACCTGTAAAATCTTTAATTCCCCCTTTAACTGATGCTAACTGGTTGAGTCATGGATAAGATAGGTTGTCACTGGTGAAGCTGCCAGAGGTTTTTGAATTCCAGTTCTGTCACTTATTAAGCTCTCTTCCTTTGGACAAATTACCTCATTTCTCTTTACCTGTTTGCTTATTCTAAAGCAAGGTTAGTAATATGTACCTCTTAGGGTGTTGTGATAATTAAATGTTAGGGCATATTTAAAAAAAAACCTTCTAAGACAGTGCTTGGCATGTAGTAAGCATTTAATAATTGTTACTTGTCTGTATCATCACATAACCATACTCATCTATACATATGTGTCTTTTTGCATAAGAAGAAAGAAATGGC
This sequence comes from Mesoplodon bidens, assembly GCF_964165515.1. NCBI lineage: Eukaryota > Metazoa > Chordata > Mammalia > Artiodactyla > Ziphiidae > Mesoplodon > Mesoplodon bidens. The sequence continues at coordinate 142,627,938 of NC_138161.1, forward strand.
AATTTATTTTATCCTCTTGAACAGTTTTTATCTAAGTTTCATAGATGAACAAGTTCCTCCTTTTTTGGGGGGGTTGTTTTCAACCTACTTGATTTTTATTAAACAAAATCTAATTCTTTTTTGTTTTGCTTGAATTATTAAGCTGGGAAATTGACATAGCTAAGAATGAGTTAACTAAACTTAGGAGAGAAAGGGTGAGAGGTGACTAGAGAAATATCAGTTAGGATGAAGGGTTGGAGATTGTAAACCATATTCAGTTACTTGGGCATTGTGGATAATAGAAAAAGGTAGGGGATATAGAGTTGGATTGTCTGGGTTAGAACATTGATTCCACAACTTACTGGCCATGTGACTTGGGGTGAGTTGCTTAACTTTTTGGTGCCTCAGTTTCATCATCTGTGAAGTGGAGATAATAAGGGATATTATGAAGATCTTATGAATTAACACATATAAATTGCTTAGAAGAGTTAAGCTGTTAGTAGTTTTAATATGTTGCTGGGATTTTGAGTTGTGTTTGGTGTTCAGGGTTTGTGTAAGTGTAAGAAATACAGGGTTGAAATAAGGGTGAGATTTTTATATTGAAAGGAGAAATGTACTATGTTTTCTACTCTTTAGAGATGGAATAGCATTTGGAACAAAGGAATTACCTAAGTTAATGAATATTTCATTAATACAATAATACTTCAATCATTGGGCCTTCTAGGGTTGTTCTTAGGTGTCTGGGGCCACACCTGGTCACTGCTATGGTGACTTGTTGCTAGTTGTCTCATTTAATAGCTATTAAAACATTTCTTTTTCATTTTTGTTATGCCTTTTATTTTGAATTTCTGCTTTAGTAATTAACAATAATTAGCCCATTTATTTATTTTGATTTTATTGATGTATAGTTGATTTACAATGTTGTGTTAATTTCTTCTGTACAGCAGAGGGGCTCAGTTATACATATATATATTTTTTTATTGGAGTATAATTGCTTTACAACGTTGTGTTAGTTTCTGCTGTACAACGAAGTGAATCAGCTATATGTATACATATATCCCCTCCCTCTTGAGCCTCCCTCCCACCCCCCCCCCAATCCCACTCATCTAGGTCATCACAGAGCATGGAGCTGAGCTCCCTGTGCTGTATATACCCAGGTTCCCACTAGCTATCCCTTTTACACACGGTCGTGTATTTATGTCAAACCTAATCTCCCAATTCATCCTGCCCTTCCCTTCCCACCCTGTGTCCATACCTTCGTTCTCTACACCTGCGTTTCTATTCCTGCCCTGGAAGTAGGTTCATCTGTACTATTTCTCTAGGTTCCACATATATGCATTAATACACGATATTTGCTTTTCTCTTTCTGACTTACTTCACTCTGTATGACAGACTCTAGGTCCATCCACATCTCTACAAATGACCCAATTTCGTTCCTTTTTATGGCCGAGTAATATTCCATTGTATATGTGTAGCACATCTTCTTTGTCCATTCATCTGTCAATGGGCATTTAGGTTATTTCCATGACCTGGCTATTGTAAATAGTGCTGCAGCAAACATTGGGGTACATAAACATGGGGTACATAATCCAAAAGATTTTGGATTATGGTTTTCTCCGGGTATATGCCCAGTAGTGGCATTGCTGGGTCATATGGTGGTTCTATTTTCAATTTTTTAAGGAACTATTCTCCCTAGTGGCTGTATCAATTTACATTCCCACCAACAGCACAAGAAGGTTCCCTTTTCTCCACACCCTCTCCAGCATTTATTGTTTGTAGCTTTAAAAAAATTTTTTTTGGCGCTACGCGGGCCTCTCACTGTTGTGACCTCTCCCGTTGCGGAGCACAGGCTCCAAATGCGCAGGCTCAGTGGCCATGGCTCACGGGCCCAGCCGCTCCGCGGCATGTGGGATCTTCCCGGACCGGGGCACGAACCCGTGTCCCCTGCATCAGCAGGCGGACTTCCAACCACTGCGCCACCAGGAAAGCCCTGTAGATTTTTTGATGATGGCCATTCTTACTGGTGTGAGGTGGTACCTCACTGTAGTTTTTTTTTGCGGTACGCGGGCCTCTCAGTGTTGCGGCCCCTCCCATTGCGGAACACATGCTCCAGACGCGCAGGGTCAGCGGCCATGGCTCACGGGCCCAGCCGCTCCGTGGCATGTGGGATCTTCCCGGACCGGGGCACGAACCTGTGTCCCCTGCATCGGCAGGCGGACTCTCAACCACTGCGCCACCAGGGAAGCCCTCATTGTAGTTTTGATTTGCATTTCTCTGTAATTAATTATATTGAGTATCCTTTCATGTGCCTCTTGGCCATCTGTATGTCTTCTTTGGAGAAATGTCTATTTAGGTCTTCCACCATTTTTTGATTGGGTTGTTGGTTCTTTTTGATATTGAGTTGCATGAGCTGTTTTTATATTTTGGAGATTAATCTTTTGTCTGTTGCTTTGTTTGCAAATATTTTCTCCCATTCTGAGGGTTGTCTTTTGTCTTGTTCATGGTTTCCTTTGCTGTGCAAAAGCTTTTAAGTTTCATTAGGTCCCATTTGTTTATTTTTGTTTTTATTTCCATTACTCTTGTAGGTGGGTCAAAAACGATCTTGCTGTGATTTATGTCAAAGAGCATTCTTGCTGTGTTTTCCTCTAAGAGTTTTGTAGTGTCCGGTCTTATATTTAGGTGTTTAATCTATTTTGAGTTTATTTTTGTGTATGATGTTAGGGAGTGTTCTAATTTCATTCTTTTACACGTAGCTGTCCAGTTTTCCTAGCACCACTTATTGAAGAGGCTGTCTTTTCTCCATTGTATATTCTTTTTCATATTCTCTTCCATTATGATTTGTCACAGGATATTGAATATAGTTCCCTGTGGTATACAGTAGGACCTTGTTGTTTATCTATCCTATACTTAATAGTTTGCCTCTGCTAATGCCAGACTCCCATTCCTTCCCTCCCCTAGTCCCTGGACTTTTAGTAATTTCAGTATGTTTTACCTAGTTATCCTATTTGTAGCAACTTTTTCCTGATTAAAAACGCTTTGGGTAATACTTTTTGTGCATTCTGTTTATTTACGTGAATTAGATGTTTGAGTATAGTTTTAGAAATAGGTTTTTCAAGACTGCTAAGTTTCGTGTCCTATTTTTTCCTTTAGTCATGTACATTCATTAAATATCAACTTTGAGGTTACTTTGCAGATACAAGTTTGTTTTTGAAAGTTTTTTATTGCAGAATTGCACACTATTCCATGATTTCGCTGGTTAACCCTGGCTAGCTGTGCACCTCTTCATGAGAATGAATTTCCCCAATATAGTCTTTGAAGAAAAGATGTCTATCTCTGATGAATTGCCAAGAGAATGATTTTTCTTAAAAACAGAAGAATGTCTTTTGTATTGACTGTGCCTGCACATCTTTATGTAGTGTGTGTGACACTTACACACATGCATGTACCATATGTGCATTGAAAAATGTTTTAATCTACCACATTTTGGGTCAACTTTTTCGTTAGTAAAATTGTGTGAAAATTTGGCAGTTTTTATTATAGCATATAATGTTCATTCATTACCCTTGATGGTCCATTGCTAAATGTAGTTCTGATTATTCTTATTTCCTTTCCTGTATCAGTTTTGTGCATTAATAAACAAGCTGTGCATCTATTCTTTGTATTCTGTATTATTAATTATAAGCTTGATTTTGACATTTATAGAACACAATAACATTTTGATTAAAGAATATCAAATATTCCTTTAGTTACAGAGTAGTTACCCTGTTAAAGGTAGGTGAGTTTTTCATTTCATTTGGGTAATGTGCTCTGTTGAGCTTAGGTTGTTAATTGATAGATGTGGTATCCTCTCTGTGAGAGCTTTTAAAATGCATGACACGTATTTCGGAAAGCAGCTGTTGCTATGGCAACTCTCGGGTCACTTGCAGCTCAGCTTACATGATTGGCTGTTAATGGAGTCTAATATGCTTGAGAAGAGAATTGAGCAAATGAAAGAGGGTTTTGAAGGAATCCTCTTAAACCTCTTGAAGTTTAACAGACTAGCACACAAAAATTTAACACTTATATTACTGTTAAACAATTTACTGGAAGTAGTTTTATGAATAATGAAAATGAGACAGGAAAAGTATTTGAAAAAATAATTTTCCAAACCCTTTTAAAAAGCATGTTGGAAGCTTTTGTTGTCACTTTTCCTAATTTTACTATTGTTTAAAGAAACACTCTCAAAGCTATCAGTTACATTCTGTATTCTACCCTCTGTAGCACCTATCTCAGAGGAGTTAATTAGATTGAGACATGGAAAGGTTGTTAATTGTGCAGGGTCAGAAAGAATAGTAAAACCAGGAATAAAGACTAAATTGACTCTGGTTAGATTAGAGGCTGCTCTCACTTGGATTCTTAAGGTAGTCCCATGAACCTGCCTCTCTTAGGGTTATAGGAAAGGTGTGAAAAGGGAGGTGGTGGTGTGTACTTTGGATTTTGAGGCCTGTAAAGTAAGTAAAATCAAGTCTAATTAAGAACTACCATAATAAAAATTAATAGAGCCATGCAAATTGGCACAATAATATCTGTCTTGTTACATGATGGAATTTTCATCAGTATCTACTTAACCACCTCTTTTGTAACTGTGGTGTTAGAATGAGGGCAGTTTTATTAATTTAAGTATCTGCTGTTTCTACTTTATGTTAGGGTTTTAAAAATTTTTGATTATGGTGGTAGTCCTGAAATTGATACACTAAATAAGTTATAGCTATGTTGGTTTGTATAGTTAGATTTTCTAATTTTGCTAGCAAAAAATAACTCGTGATAAAAATTAATCAGCACTTAATAAATCAAAGGTAATTTAGGGTATTACTGTTTCTTTATTAAGGAAATACTTCGGGATATTAAAGAAAAACTTTTCCTAATAGATTACATAGAAATGTAGGGTACCCCCATTAATTTTTTGACAAAACACTTTGGAAGTTCAATAAATGAGTTCTAAATACTAAAATCTGTATGTCCATCATCAGTATGACCTTTGGAAATATTTTTAAAAATCATTTGTTTTTAAATGATAGTGACCATGTGACCTGATGACCATAGGTCCTGGTCTGCTTTGGGCTGTTCTGGTAGTACTGAATTATCCTGTTACCTAATGAAAATATTAATAGCACTCCTATTTTATGTTTAATACAAGGAAATATAAAGAAAAGTACTGGAAATCACATGTAAATCCGTAGCTCATAGATAGCCATTATTAACATTTTAGTGCATTTCCTTTTCAGTCTTTTTCTGTGTACATGACTGTATATAAAACGTGCATAGTAGAGGCCATCCTTCATATATTGTCCTTCCATATAATATCATTAACATTTCATGTTTAATATTGTATAATCATTGTTTTAGTGGTATATAAAATATTTCATGAGTAACTGCTCTCCATTTATAGGGCATTGTTGTTTCCAGTTTTATGTTTATTTTTTTATATTATAAATGGTTCAGGACAAGTGAACAGCTTTACGTCTAAAAATAGTTACATTTATTTTTATATTAGGATAGATTCAGAGAATAAGAAATACTAAATCAAAGATTATTGATATTTTAAAGGTCTGAATATATGTTAGTTGCTTTCTAGAAGAATTTTTAAGTTTTTTGTCTTTTGAAGTTATTTTAAATATACTTGTTGAACCCCAAGTGCAGAGTATTGAATTAATCCTGTCCTCAGTTCATGGCACATGATAATTATTGACTCATTTAAGGTCTTGCTGTCATTTTATTTATTTCCTTTTATCAGCATTATCCATTCTTTTCCCTCTCTTCTCATAGGCGTTTATCTAACATGAGTGATATATATACATCTATTTGTGTGCATTCTTTTTTTAAAATTAATTAATTAATTTTTGGCTGCTTTGGGTCTTCGTTGCTGCACGCGGGCTTTCTCTAGTTGCGTCAAGCGGGGGCTACTCTTCATTGTGGTGCACGGGCTTCTCATTGTGGTGGCTTATCTTGTTGTGGAGCACGGGCTCTAGGCCTGCGGGCTTCAGTAGTTGTGGCACGCAGGCTCAGTAGTTGTGGTGCTCGGGCTCAGTTGCTCCGCGGCATGTGGTGTCTTCCTAGAGCAGGGCTCGAACCCGTGTCCCCTGCATTGGCAGGTGGATTCTTAACCACTGTGCCACCAGGGAAGTCCCTTTTGTGCATTCTTGTGAAACATACATTGCTGTCTTGTGCGGGTTTTTTCCAAGTCAGACATAAAGCAGAATTGGCATCATTTTATTCTTCGCTATTTTTCCCACCACTCAGTTTTTTTTTTTTTTTTTGTGGTATGCGGGCCTCTCACTGTTGTGGCCTCTCCCATTGCGGAGCACAGGCTCCGGATGTGCAAGCTCAGCGGTCATGGCTCACAGACCCAGCCGCTCCGCGGCATGTGGGATCTTCCCAGACCGAGGCACGAACCCGTGTCCCCTGCATCGGCAGGCCGACTCTCAACCACTGCGCCACCAGGGAAGCCCAATATTCATTATTCTTTGTGACTAATTTTTAATCAGGGTCATTTTGTGTCCCCCAGGGACCATTTGCATTGTCTGAAGACATTTTTGGTTGTCTTGGAGACAACTTGGGAGTTGCTACTGCATCTCGTGGGTAGAAGACAGGGATGCTGCTGAACATTGTACAATGCACAGACTAGCCCCCACAACAAAGTATCTAGCTCTATATGTCAGTAAATGCTGAGGTTGAGAAACCCTGTTTAGATATAATGTTTTTTGTTGTTGCCATTGTGAATTGTGTATTTTATTTTCTAAGTGGAAATGTTATGAATTTTCTGTTACCTTGTATCTGGCAATACTGCTGGACTCTTTAGTTCTGTAGATTCTGGTTATTTGTCAGTGTAGATGATCTGGTCTCTTCCTTTCTCTTTCTCTTTCCCCACTGCTCCCTCTCTCCCTTTTCTCCTTTTCTTTTTTCTTGTAGCATTGGCCAGTACCTTTACTATGGTTAAATGCTATCAGTGATAGTGGGCATCTTTGTAGTGTTCCCAACTTTGTAGAATGAGTTTAAAATTTCTTAACCTTAAGTAACACCAGAAATATAAGAGGGTGTTAGTCTCATTTTACGATGCCATTATTGAGTAGTACCACTTAAAATATGTTTTTGAGGGGAGAATGCTTATAACTTCACTATTGATCAAAGAAATATAATTTAAAGCAATAATGAAATGATGTCTTGTATTTCACTAGTGATGTCAAGAATTTTTCTACAAGTGCATTAGCCAGTTTTCCTCTGTATCTTTGTCCTTTACCAATTTGCTTGCTTATTACTGGTTTCACTGTTTCTGTAAGTTACCACTTTTTCAGATGTTAATATTAACACTTTGTCCTTTTTGGTTAGTTTTGTAGCTTGCTTGTTTGCTTTGATGTGCAGAGTTTTCATTTTTATGAAGTCAAATCTACTTATCTTTCCTTATTAAGATCTTTTACTGCTTTGATGCACAAGATGACCTTTAATTTCCTGAGACTTTCTTCTGAGACCTTCCTGTGATCTTTCCACTTACATCTGTGATAGTTTCCTGGTTAAACAGGGGTATTCTTATCAGTCCTTTCCCTTTTGTTCTGAATCACTCAACTGACTTCAGGTGTTACTTCTCCTGAAGTGCCAGAATTGAAGGTGATCCTAAATATTCACTGTCCCCCTCACATGCTCTTTCCCCTCCTCATTGGTTTCCATAGAGGTCAGCATTTTATGGAGGTATCTCAGGGGCCATTGGAACTTTGCACTGAGATGTGAGCTTGATAAATGGGCAGGGTTCAAGGCTCAGATGTATACATATATGTATATGTATACATCTGAAGCACTTTGCTGTACACTTGAAGCTAACACAATGTTGTAAATTAACTATGTTATAATGTTAAAAAATCTTAGAGTTATCTTTTATTGCATGTGTAACAGTTCATAGTAAGTATAGAGAAGCAAAAACAAGGAATAAACATTGTTCATAACTTCGCTATTGAGAGATATTCATTAGTCACATCTTTTAAAATGAACTTCATAAGAATCAACTATTTATTTTCATATTTATCCTGTGTATGTTTTGGTAAGTTTATACATAACTTTTAATTTTTGTGTTGTTATTATGAACTTTGGAATCTTTATTTTCTGTTATTTTTATTCAGGTTTTTTTTTTGTATAAAAAGACGTTCATTTTTCTCTGTTTTATTGGCTTCCTTACTGAAGTCTTTATTAACTCAAACTGGAGTCTTTCAGTAATACACAAACAAAATGAATACAATGTTTGAGGGAGGAAATAGCATGAGCAAAGTCATGAAAATGTAAAACAGAAAGGTGTTTGTAGTGAATGACAAGTAGTTTGGTATTACCAGAGACATAAATTAAAATGTCAGGGAGAGATTGGAAGTGAATCTAGGGAGGAGCCAGATCATTAAGATTTTTGTTTGCTATGCTTAGGAACTTGAGTTTCATCCTAGAAATGATAGGGAGTTATTTGAAACTGATATGGTGTGATTAAATTAATATTTAAAAAAAACCGGTCTGGCTCTAGGATGGTGTATTGAATTGAGGGAAACAAGAAGAGTAGGAGACTATTGTGATATTCATGGGGACAGTGGGGGGCCTTTATTAGGGCAGTGTGAGAAGGATTAGAGAGGAAGAGGTGGATTTAAAATATATTTTGCTGGTAAAATGGGCAAGATTTTAAGGAGGAGTTAAGACTGATTTCTGGGTTTCTGATTTTCCAGCTTGGGTGACAAGATGATTCCATTAGATGAGATGAATAATTTGGAGGAAAAACAGAATTTTAAAATTTAATTTTACTAAGTTAATTTCTTTTTTTGAAAGACTGGAAGGTGGGGGTACTCTTGAGAAGAGAAGCTCAGTTTATGGACTGTTGTGACAAAAGTCACAATTTTGCAGCTAAGAAAATGTATACAGGAAGAAGTAGTAAAATCAAATCTGAAATAAGATTTTGGAGTCATCAGGTACTTTAAAAATTGGCATAAACAACATTTAAACCTGTCCAACATGTCTAAAGGATGCATCACATCCCATAGGTTATTTCATTTGTTGTTGCATTTTGTCAAGGATTGGGGAATTTTGGGGAGGTTGTGGGAGGGGAATACTCCCCCAACCCAGGTGACTCAGTGACTTCTGTGGTAGTTAAAAATTATGCTCTAGTTGGAAAGGATACTATAATGTAGACCTGTGTTCTTTATTATTATGAACCTTTTATTAAGGAAGATTTCAAGCATATACAAAAGTAAATGGAATTGTATAGTGCACCATATGTAACTGTTACCCAGCCTCAGCAGTTGTAAACTCATGGCTAATAGTGTTTCATCTGTGTATCTCCAATCCTATATTCATTTGAAGCAAATCCCTGACATATTTCACCTGTAAATATTTTAGGATGCACTTATGAAAGATAATAACCTGAAGGGGCTTCCCTGGTGGCGCAGTGGTTGAGAGTCCGCCTGCCGATGCAGGGGACACGGGTTCGTGCCCCGGTCCGGGAGGATCCCACATGCTGCGGAGCGGCTGGGCCCGTGAGCCATGGCCGCTGAGCCTGTGCGTCCAGAGCCTGTGCTCCGCAACGGGAGAGGCCACAACAGTGAGAGGCCCTCGTACTGCAAAAAAAAAAAAAGATAATAACCTGAAGAAACATTTAAAATATTGATAATTTCATAATATACTAGTGATTTTTTTGAAAGAGTAATTCAGCAGAGAATTAGGGCTAAAATAAGATTAAGAAAAAAACAAAACGAGAGGGGAATGAGAAGCAAGGAGATGGGAGCAGTGAATATAAGCTGCTTTTCTAGGAAGGAAAACAGAGACTGTGGTACCTACCAAGGATAGGGAGCTGCAGTCTTTCTGTTTTAAGTGATAAGGGGACACTTGAATGGTTTGTAGGCTTAGGGAAAGATAGTAGAGAATGAAATAATGATATGAGGGGATAGAGCAAGAACAAGAAGAAGGATACCTTATTTTCTGAGATAATATTAAAGAAGAGACAATGAGTAAGGGAGAGGCAAAAAGTTGAGCAGATTGTTCATTACTAATGACTGAATCTTTTTTTTTTTTTTTATGAACTTCAGGGAGGGTGCAGGTTGGCCATGGGAAAGGGTCTAAAGATTAAAATTTGGAGTAGTTGTTGAAGAGAATAAGAGAGGGAGTCTATCATGGACAAATAAAAACCTTGCTTTAGTGGAATTAAGATTCCATCAGAAATTGTAGACCACAGTTTAGAGTGGTATTAATTTTCATGTCTCTGACCCTTTTTCCAACACTGCTCAATAGCTTGGATGTTTAAGAGAAGATCGTTTGTGGGATTGTTTTAGGCTTAGATTTTTACATGACAGGTCCTACAGAAGGACCAGTGGTAAAAGGTGTTGGTAAGGAATTGGACTAGGAGATCATTCACATGTAGGCTTATCAAGGAAAGAAGATGACAAAGGGACCAGGTAGACAATGTTTGGTACTAGGTTGTGTGTGTGAAGTTGAGCAGATATAAGGAAAGTGTGGGCATGAGAGAGCTGTGAATATTGGAAGATTGGGTCAGATTAATTGTTTGGCTGTGAAAATTGGTAGATAAAGTCCAAAGGCTGTGTGTGAAGGTCTTTGGAATTGAAAAGGTTCAGGAATCTTGAGACTTGGGTTTTAGATAGATGTTGCCCATGCTGGTAGGACATATAAGGGCAGAATTCTGACGAAGATGTAAACATCTTCAGTGAATGTGAACAGCAGTGGTAGGTGATCAGGAAGTGAGTAGATGACACTGATGAGGAAGATTAGAGCCTTTACACACTTGGAGGGCAGGAGTGATAATGGTTTTGGAGAGACAGTGGGTAACTAAGAGAATTCAGATTGTGGGAGAATATTTGTCCTAGTTTTCAGCTGAGTTCTAGACAGCTAAGATATCTCTATACGAAGATATCCAAGATCTTGGCCTTACCATAAATTTCAAAATAGTCATGTATAAATATAAAACAAGGCAGTTTTATGAATAGGTGCCATGAATGGCATGGGCAGTAATATTCTAGGAAACTTTCGAAATAAAGATTTATCACTTCATTTTGTGAATGCAACATTTGAGATGTTAAGAGATATAGAAATATGGAAAAGGGGGTGGTGGGGTGGTGGTGGTGTAGGTGAAATGGAGGTGGAGAGTGGTATGAGCACAGGCAATTGGGGCTGAAGACAACAAAACTTAACATTTTACCTATAATAGATCATGGGGGTAGGGGTAGTTGGAGAGGAAAGGTAGTAGGTTTAGCACCAAAAAAATCCCACCTTCATATGTTTAGCCTTTTCACCAGATTCTCACAACTAAAACCTAGTTCTTCTGTAAGAATATTCCTTATAGTCCTTTTGGGCATAGGGAGAAGAAAAGATACAGCTCTGAGCAGCGGTATCAAGGGAGTGTTCAGTATAATTTATGTTTGCCATTCAACATGCTCAATAATTTTGGGATTTAATGCAAAACATTATTTGTCCAGATGTGTGTCCCAGACATGAAATCATTCATACTGTACAGGTTCTAGTTAGTAAAGATTTTGCTGTAGTCTCTTTAGTACCCAGTGTAATAAGAGCATATGACAGAAATACAGCATGTTTGTGAGAACTGAGACATAAGAAATGAGTCTAGTAAACTGTTAATTAAATGTAACAGTCTGCATTAAACCTGATCATTGTATTAAACTGTATTAAGCTACCACAATGATAATACCTTAGAATTTTGTACTTAGTACAGTAGTTTCTGCCTCTTCACTAATTCCCTGAATCACTACCATTGAAGATAGTGAGCTTGGCAGTGGGGAACACTAGAGAAATAAAGAGGAGAAACCTGATCAGAGGCATTCCTGGAGTATATTTAATCCAGGTGATTGCCTGGGGTAGCTGGCAGGCTTGGTGCAGTGAGCAGTGATGAAAGGGTATGGTTATGATTATTCTGGGACTTTTATACATATACTTCACCTTACTTTTTGCTTCACCCCTTGTTTCAGTGGAATACCGAGAAGCCTTCTACTGGGGGAGTACTCTAGTCTGTTCTTCAATCTCTGCTGAAGTGTTTTCCTTCTTAATTTTCTCCTAATTGTGGAGCGTAGTATTTATTAACAGTAAATATACAACTGTATAGGGCTTCCCTGGTGGTGCAATGGTTAAGAATCCGCCTGACAGTGCAGGGGACACAGGTTCGAGCCCTGATCCGGGAAGATCCCACATGCCGCCGAGCAACTAAGCCCATGTGCCAAGACTACTGAGCCTGCTCTCTAGAGCCCGCAAGCCCCAACGACTGAGCCTGTGAGCCACAACTACTGAAGCCCGTGTGACTAGAGCCTGTGCTCCACAACAAGAGAAGCTACCACAATGAGAAGGCCACGCACCGCAACGAAGACTAGCCCCCTCTCACCGCAACTAGAGAAAGCCTGCACACAGCAACGAAGACCCAACGCAGCCAAAAATAAAGTAATTAATTAAAAAAAATACAACTGTATAACCTATAACTTTGCATTAAAACAACACGGCATCTTGACTTAACCTACAATTATTAAGTTAAATGTCCTTTGAAACTCACTATTTGTGATCATCAAACTCTCATGGTATGGTTGCGGGCTATGCAAATTTAAATTATCCAAAATTGAAATATCATAATCTAAAAAACTAAGTGTCTGACTTTTTTTTTTTTTTTTTTTTGCGGTACGTGGGCCTCTCACTGTTGTAGCCTCTCCCGTTGCGGAGCACAGGCTCCGGACGCGCAGGCTCAGTGGCCATGGCTCACGGGCCCAGCCGCTCCACAGCATGTGGGATCTTCCCGGACCGGGGCACGAACCCGCGTCCCCTGCATCGTCAGGCGGACTCTCAACCACTGCGCCACCAGGGAAGCCCAGTGTCTGACATTTTGATGTACAGAATTTGATAGAAGATTCTATTAAAGTAAGGATCATAATTTCAAAGTTGGTATGCCTAACAAATTGTAAACTGTCTGCACCATTGCCATATGGCCATAATACTTCAGTAAAGAAATACCTTCCCTCCGTTGTCAAGAATAGTCACTCTGCTCCAACCTTTTCCATTGGCCATTACACTTGCACATCCTTCAAGTCTTTGCTCAAATGTTATCCCCTCAGAAAGTCTAAAACCATCCTCTTAAAGTACTTTATCACCTCCTATCACTTTGCACAATCTGAAGTTATGTTTATTTCTTTTATTGTCTGATTCTATGAACTGGAAGTACCAGCTTCTTAAAGAAAGGGATTTCATTTAATTTATTTACGCCTCTATGTTCAGCACTTACTTGGAGCATAAGGAGTTTGCATAGAATATAGGAGTTGCTCAGTAAACATTTACTAAAACGGTGTTGCATGAGTAACTTCTAAATGATACTTTTATGGAATAGAGGGGTGTTGTGGGCTGATATGTGTCCCCCCTCAAAAGATACGTTGAGTTCCTAACCCCTACCTGAGAATGTGGCCTTAGTATTTAGAAATAGGGTCTTTGCAGATTTAATTCAGTTAACATGGGGTCATAATCAATTAGGATGAGTCCTGATCCAGTTTGACCGGTGTCCTTATTAGAAGAGAGAACAGAGACAGAGGAAGGAGAATGCCATATGAGGGCACAAAGACTCATGGACACAGTGAAGAGAACCATGTGAAGATGGAGGCAGAGATTGGAGTTATACTGTAATAAGCCAAGGAACGCCTGGGGCTACTAGAAGCTGGAAGAGGCAAGGAAGGATCCTCACCTAGAGGCTTTGGAAGGGAGCATGGCCCTGTCAACATCTTTTTTTTTTTCCTTTCTTTTCTTTTTTTTTTTTTTCTTTTTTGCTTTATAACAAATTTAATCAGTTATACATATACATATGTTTCCATATCCCCTCCCTTTTGCGTCTCCCTCCCACCCTCCCTATCCCACCCCTCCAGGCGGTCACAAAGCACCGAGCTGATCTCCCTGTGCTATGCGGCTGCTTCCCACTAGCTATCTACCTTACGTTTGGTAGTGTATATATGTCCATGCCACTCTTTCACTTTGTCACAGCTTACCCTTCCCCCTCCCCATATCCTCAAGTCCATTCTCTAGTAGGTCTGTGTCTTTATTCCTGTCTTACCCCTATGTTCTTCATGACATTTTTTTTTCTTAAATTCCATATATATGTGTTAGCATACAGTATTTGTCTTTCTCTTTCTGACTTACTTCACTCTATGACAGACTCTTGGTCTATCCACCTCATTACAAATAGCTCAATTTCATTTCTTTTTATGGCTGAGTAATATTCCATTGTATATATGTGCCACATCTTCTTTATCCATTCATCCGATGATGGACACTTAGGTTGTTTCCATCTCCGGGCTATTGTAAATAGGGCTGCTATGAACATTTTGGTACATGTCTCTTTTTGAATTATGGTTTTCTCAGGGTATATGCCTAGAAGTGGGATTGCTGGGTCATATGGTAGTTCTATTTGTAGTTTTTTAAGGAACCTCCATACCGTTCTCCATAGCGGCTGTACCAATTCACATTCCCACCAGCAGTCCAAGAGTGTTCCCTTTTCTCCACACCCTCTCCAGCATTTATTGTTTCTAGATTTCTTGATGATGGCCATTCTGACTGGTGTGAGATGATATCTCATTGTAGTTTTGATTTGCATTTCTCTAATGAGTAAAGATGTTGAGCATCCTTTCATGTGTTTGTTGGCAGTCTGTATATCTTCTGTGGAGAAATGTCTATTTAGGTCTTCTGCCCAATTTTGGATTAGGTTGTTTGTTTTTTTGTTATTGAGCTGCATGAGCTGCTTATAAATTTTGGAGATTAATCCTTTGTCAGTTGCTTCATTTGCAAATATTTTCTCCCATTCTGAGGGTTGTCTTTTGGTCTTGTTTATGGTTTCCTTTGCTGTGCAAAAGCTTTTAAGTTTCATTAGGTCCCATGTGTTTATTTTTGTCTTTATTTCCATTTCTCTAGGAGGTGGGTCAAAAAGGATCTTGCTGTGATTTATGTCATAGAGTGTTCTGCCTGTGTTTTCCTCTAAGAGTTTGATAGTGTCTGGCCTTACATTTAGGTCTTTAATCCATTTTGAGCTTATTTTTGTGTATGGTGTTAGGGAGTGATCTAATCTCATACTTTTACATGTCCCTATCCAGTTTTCCCAGCACCACTTATTGAAGAGACTGTCCTTTCTCCACTGTACATTCCTGCCTCCTTTATCAAAGATAAGGTGACCATATGTCCGTGGGTTTATCTCTGGGCTTTCTATCCTGTTCCATTGATCTATCTTTCTGTTTTTGTGCCAGTACCATACTGTCTTGATTACTGTAGCTTTGTAGTATAGTCTGAAGTCAGGGAGCCTGATTCCTCCAGCTCCATTTTTCGTTCTCAAGATTGCTTTGGCTATTCGGGGTCTTTTGTGTTTCCATACAAATTGTGAAATTTTTTGTTCTAGTTCTGTGAAAAATGCCAGTGGTAGTTTGATAGGGATTGCATTGAATCTGTAGATTGCTTTGGGTAGTAGAGTCATTTTCACAATGTTGATTCTTCCAATCCAAGAACATGGTACATCTCTCCATCTATTTGTATCATCTTTAATTTCTTTCATCAGTGTCTTATAATTTTCTGCATATAGGTCTTTTGTCTCCTTAGGTAGGTTTATTCCTAGATATTTTATTTTTTTTGTTGCAGTGGTAAATGGGAGTGTTTCCTTGATTTCACTTTCAGGTTTTTCATCATTAGTATATAGGAATGCCAGAGATTTCTGTGCATTAATTTTGTATCCTGCAACTTTACCAAATTCATTGATTAGCTCTAGTAGTTTTCTGGTAGCATCTTTAGGATTCTCTATGTATAGTATCATGTCATCTGCAAACAGTGACAGCTTTACTTCTTCTTTTCCGATTTGGATTCCTTTTATTTCCTTTTCTTCTCTGATTGCTGTGGCTAAAACTTCCAAAACTAGGTTGAATAAGAGTGGTGAGAGTGGGCAACCTTGTCTTGTTCCTGATCTTAGTGGAAATGGTTTCAGTTTTTCACCATTGAGGACGATGCTGGCTGTGGGTTTGTCATATATGGCCTTTATTATGTTGAGGAAAGTTCCCTCTATGCCTACTTTCTGCAGGGTTTTTATCATAAATGGGTGTTGGATTTTGTCGAAAGCTTTCTCTGCATCTATTGAGATGATCATATGGTTTTTCTCCTTCAATTTGTTAATATGGTGTATCACGTTGATTGATTTGCATATATTGAAGAATCCTTGCATTCCTGGAATAAACCCCACTTGATCATGGTGTATGATCCTTTTAATGTGCTGTTGGATTCTGTTTGCTAGTATTTTGTTGAGGATTTTTGCATCTATGTTCATCAGTGATATTGGCCTGTAGTTTTCTTTCTTTGTGACATCCTTGTCTGGTTTTGGTATCAAGGTGATGGTGGCCTCGTAGAATGAGTTTGGGAGTGTTCCTCCCTCTGCTATATTTTGGAAGAGTTTCAGAAGGATAGGTGTTAGCTCTTCTCTAAATGCTTCATAGAATTCGCCTGTGAAGCCATCTGGTCCTGGGCTTTTGTTTGTTGGAAGATTTTTAATCACAGTTTCAATTTCAGTGCTTGTGATTGGTCTGTTCATATTTTCTATTTCTTCCTGGTTCAGTCTCGGCAGGTTGTGCATTTCTAAGAATTTGTCCATTTCTTCCAGGTTGTCCATTTTATTGGCATAGAGTTGCTTGTAGTAATCTCTCATGATCTTTTGTATTTCTGCAGTGTCAGTTGTTACTTCTCCTTTTTCATTTCTAATTCTATTGATTTGAGTCTTCTCCCTTTTTTTCTTGATGAGTCTGGCTAATGGTTTGTCAGTTTTGTTTATCTTCTCAAAGAACCAGCTTTTAGTTTTATTGATCTTTGCTATCGTTTCCTTCTTTTCTTTTTCATTTATTTCTGATCTGATTTTTATGATTTCTTCCCTTCTGCTAACTTTGGGATGTTTTTGTTCTTCTTTCTCTAATTGCTTTAGGTGCAAGGTTAGGTTGTTTATTCGAGATGTTTCCTGTTTCTTAAGGTGGGATTGTATTGCTATAAACTTCCCTCTTAGAACTGCTTTTGCTGCATCCCGTAGGTTTTGGGTCGTCGTGTCTCCATTGTCATTTGTTTCTAGGTATTTTTAAATTTCCTCTTTGATTTCTTCAGTGATCACTTCGTTATTAAGTAGTGTATTGTTTAGCCTCCATGTGTTTGTATTTTTTACAGCTCTTTTCCTGTAATTGATATCTAGTCTCATAGCATTGTGGTCAGAAAAGATACTTGATACAATTTCAATTTTCTTAAATTTAACAAGGTTTGATTTGTGACCCAAGATATGATCTATCCTGGAGAATGTTCCATGAGCACTTGAGAAAAATGTGTATTCTGTTGTTTTTGGATGGAATGTCCTATAAATATCAATTAAGTCCATCTTGTTTAATGTATCATTTAAAGCTTGTGTTTCCTTATTTATTTTCATGTTGGATGATCTGTCCATTGGTGAAAGTGGGGTGTTAAAGTCCCCTACTATGATTGTGTTACTGTCGATTTCTCCTTTTATGGCTGTTAGTATTTGCCTTATGTATTGAGGTGCTCCTATGTTTGGTGCATAAATATTTACAATTGTTATATCTTCTTCTTGGATCGATCCCTTGATCATTAGGTAGTGTCCTTCTTTGTCTCTTCTAGTAGTCTTTATTTTAAAGTCCATTTTGTCTGATATGAGAATTGCTACTCCAGCTTTCTTTTGATTTCCATTTGCATGGAATATCTTTTTCCATCCCCTTACTTTCAGTCTGTATGTGTCTCTCGGTCTGAAGTGGGTCTCTTGTAGACAGCATATATATGGGTCTTGTTTTTGTATCCATTCAGCCAATCTGTATCTTTTGGTGGGAGCATTTAGTCCATTTACATTTAAGGTAATTATCGATATGTATGTTCCTATTCCCATTTTCTTAATTGTTTTGGGTTCGTTATTGTAGGTCTTTTCCTTCTGTTGTGTTTCTTGCCTAGAGAAGTTCCTTTAGCATTTGTTGTAAAGCTGGTATGGTGGTGCTGAACTCTCTCAGCTTTTGCTTGTCTGTAAACGTTTTAATTTCTCCATCAAATCTGAATGAGATCCTTGCTGGATAGAGTAATCTTGGTTGCAGGTTTTTCTCCTTCATCACTTTAATTATGTCCTGCCACTCTCTTCTGGCTTGTAGAGTTTCTGCTGAGAGATCAGCTGTTATCCTGATGGGGATTCCCTTGTGTGTTATTTGTCGTTTTTGCCTTGCTGCTTTTAATATGATTTCTTTGTGTTTAATTTTTGACAGTTTGATTAATATGTGTCTTGGCGTATTTCTCCTTGGATTTATTCTGTATGGGACTCTCTGTGCCTCCTGGACTTGATTAACTATTTCCTTTCCCATATTAGGGAAGTTTTCAACTATAATCTCTTCAAATATTTTCTCAGTCCCTTTCTTTTTCTCTTCTTCTTCTAGAACCCCTATAATTCGAATGTTGGTGTGTTTAATGTTGTCCCAGATGTCTCTGAGACTGTCCTCTGTTCTTTTCATTCTTTTTTCTTTATTTTGCTCTGCAGCAGTTATTTCCACTATTTTATCTTCCACCTCACTTATCCGTTCTTCTGCCTCAGTTATTCTGCTATTGATCCCATCTAGAGTATTTTTTATTTCATGTATTGTGTTTTTAATCGATGCTTGATTCATCTTTAGTTCTTCTAGGTCCTTGTTAACTGTTTCTTGCATTTTGTCTATTCTATTTCCAAGATTTTGGATCTGGGAAATAGAATCTTGGATCATCTTTACCATCATTATTCTGAATTCTTTTTCAGGTAGACTGCCTATTACCTCTTCATTTGTTAGATCTGGTGGGTTTTTATCTTGCTCCTTCTCCTGCTGTGCGTTTTTCTGTCTTCTCATTTTGCTTATGTTACTGTGTTTGGGGTCTCCTTTTTGCAGGCTGCCGGTTCGTAGTTCCCGTTGTTTTTGGTGTGTGTCCCCAGTGGCTAAGGTTGGTTTAGTGGGTTGTGTAGGCTTCCTGGTGGAGGGGACTAGTGCCTGTGTTGTGGTGGATGAGTCTGGATCTTGTCTTTCTGGTGGGCAGGTCCACGTCTGGTGGTGTGTTTTGGGGTGTCTGCGGACTTTTTATGATTTTAGGCAGCCTCTGTGCTAATGGGTGGCATTGTGTTCCTGTCTTGCTAGTTGTTTGGCATAGGGTGTCCAGCACTGTAGCTTGCTGGTCGTTGAGTGAAGCTGGGTGCTGGTGTTGAGATGGAGATCTCTGGAAGATTTTCGCCGTTTGATATTATGTGGAGCTGGGAGGTCTCTTGTGGACCAGTGTCCTGAAGTTGGCTCTCCCACCTCAGAGGCACAGCACTGACTCCGGGCTCCTCAATTTGGGATGATGTGTTGTCTATTCATGTATTCCACAGATGCAGGGTACATCAAGTTGATTGTGGAGCTTTAATCCACTGCTTCTGAGGCTGCTGGGAGAGGTTTCCCTTTCTCTTCTTTGTTCTCACAGCTCCTGGGTCTCAGCTTTGGATTTGGCCCCGCCTCTGCGTGTAGGTCGCCGGAGGGCGTCTGTTCTTCGCTCAGACAGGACGGGGTTAAAGGAGCAGCCGCTTTGGGGACTCTTGCTCACTCAGGCCGGGCGGGAGGGAGGGGCACGGAGTGCGGGGCGAGCCTGCAGCGGCAGAGGTCGGCGTGACGTTGCATCAGCCCGAGGCGCGCCGTGCGTTCTCCCAGGGAAGCCGCCCCTGGATCCCGGGACCCCGGCAGTGGCGAGTTGCAGAGGCTCCCGGAGGGGCGGTGTGGGCAGTGACCTGCGCTCGCACACAGGCTTCTTGGCGGCAGCAGCAGCAGCCCCAGCGTCCCACGCCCGTCACTGGGCTCCGCGCTTTCAGTCGCGACTCGCGCCCGTCTGTGGAGCCCCTTTAAAGCAGCGCTCTTAATCCCCTCTCCTCGCGCACCGGGAAACCAAGAGGGAAGAAAAAGTCTCTTGCCTCTTCGGCAGCTCCAGAGTTTTCCCGGACTCCCTGCCGGCTAGCTGTGGCACATTAGCCCCCTTCCCGCTGAGTTCTCGCCGCCAGCCCCAGTCCTCTCTCTGCGCTCAGCTTCCAGCGCTGCGCGCCCCGGCGGGCGAGCACACAAGCCTCTCGGGCTGGTGAGTGCCGCTCGGCACCGATCCTCTGTGTGGGGATCTCTCCGCTTTGCCCTACCCAGGTATGTGGGGAGTTTCTTGCCTTTTGGGAGGTCTGGGGTCTTCTGCCAGCGTTCAGTACGTGTTCTGTAGGGGTGGTTCCATGTGTAGCTGTATTTCTGGTGTATCCGTGGGGAGGAAGGTGATCTCCACGTCTTACTCTTCCGCCATCTTCCCCGGAAGTCTCCCTGTCATCATCTTGATTGTGGACTTCTTTCCTCAAGAACAGTGAGAGAATAAATTTCTGTTGCTTATAGCCACCCAGTTTATGGCACTTTGTTATAGCAGCCGTAGCTATATTAGGGCTGCTATATTAGGAAACTAATACAAGGGAAGAGCCTTGGAAGTGCAAAATATAAGCACAAAAGATAAAAGAACTTACTACCATTGTTGTAATCTATGGCTTTTAGCATTCTTTGGTTAGTAATTTTCTTAATGGGATTGAACATTTACGGCATTTTGAGGCATGTAAAAATATCATTGGTTTTATCAGAAAGTTTTTTTTCCCCTTTAAGGATTTATTGAAATTCCATTTGTTGCACAGTACAGTCCCATGGAACTCTATGGGATATGCAAATAGTTTAAGTGCAATTTGATTATAATGAGTTAGAATAGTTACCGTTGTCTCAATCTTCAAGAGACAGATTATGTTGAGTAGGGGGAGGGGAGGGAGAACCTACGTAGCACTCATGCTCAGCTTTTGTAAGTGAATTATTAAGAATGAAGGAATGTTTTGAACCCTTGGGAGAAAGTGGGAAGATTGAGAAAACACCTCACCGGTTTTTTCCTTCATGTTCTTAGGTCTTTTAATGAGGTGTATTTTAGTGTACAGTTTGGGAGTTATTTTGGAATTTTCTCCTTCCCTCCTGAAATAATTTCAGTTAAGTTCCAAAAGTAATGCAGAGGTTTATTCTCTATATCCTTCGCCTAGCTTCTCCAAATGCCAATATCTTACATAATCACAGCACAATTATCAGAATTGGAAAATTAACTGATACCATATTATTAACTGATATGCAGACCTTATTCATATCTCATTAGTTGTCCCGCTAATGTCCATTTTCTGATCTAGGATCCAATCTGGGATCACACGTTGCATTTAGTTGTCATGCCTCTTCTCGACTGTGGCAGTTTCTCAACCTTTTAAAGTCTTTGATGACTTTGACACTTTTGAAGAATACTGGCCAGTTATTTTGTAGAATGTTCTTCAGTTTGGGTTTATGTGATTATCCTTATGATTAAATTCAAGTTTTTCTCTTTTGGGAAGAATATGGCGGAACTGAAATGGTACCCTTCTTTGTTCCTCATATCAGGAGACCCCTGTTGAAATGTCTCATTATTAGCAGTGATAACTATGATCCCCTGGTTAAGGAGGGGCTTGCCTGGTTTCTCCACTATAATATTACTGTTTTCCTCTTTGTAATTAATTAGTATCAATATCTTGTGGGGAGATACTTTGAGCCTATACATAAGTTTCTCACTGTACTTTTGCCTACCAGTTTTGGTATCCATTAATGATTCCTGCCTGAAAAAATAATTATGTTTATTAAGTGGTGATTTTTCTCCTTTTATCATTCCTTATACATTTATTTATTCTACTGTAAGGAAAAGCTTTCCCTTTCCCCTTATTTACTTTTTCATTCAATTTTTGTTTATATCATTATAGACTCTTAGATGATTGCCTTATTTTTTGGGTTGTAATCCATTATAGTTCAGGTTTTTCTAATTATACCGGTGTTCAAGATGTAAAGAATTTTTCAGAATTTAAGACAAAATGTTACTTGTTACTGGTAGAGTAGTAGATTTGAGGAGAACTCACACATTGCTCTCCCTGGATTTAAAGTAACACAAAATTAGATACTTTAATTATTGTTCAATAAACAATGTTCAGATTTTCCAGTTATAAAAGAACTTTTCCTAAACCAACCCACAAAGCAACGAACCACTACAATTTTATATCTTTTATCTGGTTTGGACCTCATTCTTCTTTTTTTTTTTTTTAATTGAAGTATAGTTGATTTAAAATACTGTGTTAGTTTCAGGTGTACAGCATAGTGATTCAGTATTTTTGCAGATTATATTCCATTATAGGTTATTACAAGATGATGGGTATAATTCACTGTGCTATACAGTATATCCTTGTTGCTTATCTATTTTATATACATAGTAGTTTGTATCTGTTAATCCTAAACCCCTAATGACTCTCCCCCCTTCCATCTCCCTTGTGGTAACCACAAGTTTTCTGTATTTGTGAGACTGTTTTGCATATACATTCACTTGTATTCGTTTCTAGATTCCACATATAAGTGATGTATAGTATTTATCTTTCTCTATCTTACTTAATTCACTAAGCATAATATTCTCTAGGTCCATCCATGTTGCTGCAGATGGCAGTAATTCGTTCTTTTTTTGTGGCTGTGTAATATGCCATTGTACATTGATACCATATCTTCTTAACCTAGTGTCTGTTGATAGGCACTTGGGTTGCTTCCATGTCTTGGCTATTATAAATAGTGCTGCTGTGACCACTGGGGTGCCTGCATCGTTTCAAGTTCAAGTTTTCCTTTTTTTCCAGCTACATACCCAGGAGTGGAATTGTTGGGTCATTTGGTAGTTCCTGTTTTTAGTTTTTTAAGGAACTGCCATACTGTTTTCATAGTGGTTGCACTGATTTACATTCCTCACAGCAGTGTACGAGGGTTCCGTTTTCTCTACATCTTCTCCAACTTTTGTTATTTATAGACTTTTTTGCACAGGCTCCGGACGCGCAGGCTCAGTGGCCATGGCTCACGGGCCCAGCCGTTCCGCGGCATGTGGGATCTTCCCGGACTGGGGCACGAACCTGCACCCCCTGCATCGGCAGGCAGACTCTCAACCACTGCGCCACCAGGGAAGCCCTATTTATAGACTTTTTGATGACAGCCATTCTGACAGGTGGAAGGTGATACCACATTGTGGTTTTGATTTGCATTTCTCTAATAATTAGCCGTGTTGAACATCTTTTCATGTTCCTGTTGCCATCTGCATGTCGTCTTTGGAAAAATTAGACCTCATTCTTTAAAGTTTATTTAGTCATAAGGATTTATTAAGAACCCATTTCTTCCTGATCATGGTCCCATAGAATCTTATTTTTCACTGCTTCATCAAACTTAATAGGCACATGTTCTTCCCTCAAAAAACTAAGAACCTGTCATGGATTCTGTGTATTTTTTCTGTCTGACTGAATTTTAAGTTCCTTAAGAGTAGGCACCATAATTTAAACATTTTTGGATACCAACGTTGTCTCACATTGCCTTGCATTTAGTAGATTTTAAATACCAGTGGGGGTATGGAATGGGGGGCTCCAGAAGACGGTGGTCTTGGCTTTTTAAGTTTGTGGGGTTTTTTCCCTTGTGAAACTAAGCATATAGAAAACTATTCTAGAATGCCTCCTGGAGACTACAGATTCATCCCTAACCCAGAGAACAGAAGTGTGCATGCTGCAGTGAGAAAAGTTTATGTTGTTCTTGTTTTGAAAATTAGAATTAGTATTAGAAAGCCAGTTTTGCAAATTAATATTGTATAAGCTGAGTTAGTGAAAGTTGGAACAGTGATTAATGTGGAAAGTGAGTTGATTAAATAATACTTTAAACTTGAGCTATAAATTATGCATAAGTTAAAATTTTTTGTTTATGAAAAGCTTTAATAATGGAGTAATACACATATTTTAAGGGGAATTGAAAAAAAGGTTGCCCTTTAGTGATGTTTTCTTAACCAGGTTAAAAAAAATTACCCTATATGTTTTTGTTAAATTCCATAAATTTTTTCTTAGGATGGTGGTAAGGTGTGGTTGTTGCTTCCACACTTTTGAAATAATTTTTACATGAAAATCATAGGACTATATTCCCATAAGTATTTTTATTTTTTCAGAAACTCTTTTAACAGTAGATGTTTATTTACTTTAGCCAAAGGACATATTTGGAATGTTTTTATTAATCCTCATGTGCAGTTACTAAACTGGTGATCTGTTTTTCTTAATGAAGCTGTTAGTTGCCAGATGATTCTTATCTGTGTGAGTAAGTATATCCATTAGGAAAATATTTAAAAGAATGTAACGTTTAGCTAGGGAGAAGTTAAATGGTGGTGGTATTTGAATTTTGGGAAATTTTTAGTTTTTAAAAATCACAATGTATTTTTCATATAAAGCACATGGGAACATAAGTTCCTGTAATTTTGATAGATAGGTCAGTTATCTATTTGTAAGCATATTCTCTATTGTATATTTAGTGCAGGATGATTCAGTGTAAGGGACTTAATTTCCTTGGGGTTCATTTTTACTTGTTGGCTATCTTAAAGGCCGATGGCATTTTTTTTAAACTTGATCTATTTTTTAAATTTTATTTTTAAAAATTTATTTTGGCTGCATTGGGTCTTCGTTGCTGTACACAGGCTTTCTCTAGTTGCAGCGAGCGGGAGCTGCTCTTTGTTGTGGTGTGCGGGCTTCTCATTACAGTGGCTTCTCTTGTGGAGCACGGGCTCTAGGCGCACGGGCTTCAGTAGTTGTGGCACGCGGGCTCAGTAGTTGTGGCTCATGGGCTTAGTTGTTCCGCGGCATGTGGGATCTTCCCAGACCAGGGATTGAACCCGTGTCCCCTGTGTTGGCAGGCAGATCCTTAACCACTGCTACCAGGGAAGTCCCTGCTGGCATTTTTAATGCTATTTAAATTTAGAGCAGGCCAATTAATAACATATTTATTTATAGTCATTTAGTTGTATAATTTAATATGGTTTAAGATCATTTTGGAGGACTTTGTATTTAACTAAATTTATTTGAATTTAATTTTTTCTTAAAAATGATAATGGATACGTATCTGTAATGCTTTCTTAAATTTTGATTAAGTTAGATTAATAATAAAGATGAGTGAATGTCTTGATTCTGCCACAAATCCACGTATTATATCCCTGCAGTCTTTGAAGTTTTATTGTTTGTTTCTCATCTGCTTTGGTCTTGATATAGTACTTTATATAAGATTCTTTTCTCTTGGTTCCTCTTTGTGTGTATAATTTTACTCCTGTTTCTTAGATTTGTTATTTTGCATCTGACTTCGGATTCTGATCCCTTATCAAAGCTCTAGTCTGGATATGTTCAATTGATGCTTTTTGATTTTTCTACATTTTTCTCATAGTACACCTGCCTGTTGAACTCTTGAAACCTAACTCAGGAGGCCTCATTCTTCTCTAGAGAGGAACCAGGGGTGGAGCTTGCTGTAATCTTCCTTTCATAGCTCCAGTGCTGTACAGATTTCCAGAAATGAGAAATTTCAGTTAGACTAAAAGGTAATTTATATGTTAACCAGTTCTATGTAACTGGTTAGAAATTATAATGAGAAAAAGATCCCATGCACAATAGCATTAAAAACAAACTTACTAATGAATTAGCTATTTATTTACCAGTTTATTAATGTTACATCAGTGTCATGGTATATATTTATTTTTCACACGTGCTATATTTATGTTTTCCACCCTTTATGGGTGCCAGGTACAGACATTTCCTTAGGAATAGAAAGAGAAGACAGTTCTTCCTAAAAGATGATAAATTCTCCTAAAGAACTACAAATGCAAATGAATCACTTAAATTATTTGGCAAATTGCTGTGAACTTAAAACTGCCCTAAAAAATGAAGTTTATTAATTAAAAAAAAAAGACCAACATAGAGTGGGGTGACAAAAATACGGAGCTGAAAGAAATTTGTGACACTTATAATCTACAAAATAATACATGAACACACAGACACACACACACACAGTACAAGCAAAAGGTACTCTCAGCGGTATGTACAAGGTGGTGTGAAGCTTATTACATCAGTAAGTGTGAGACCTAACCCTGCCTAGATTTCAAGAAGGTTAGAGCTTTCCAGTTTGCTCCAGGAAGAGTGGGGTATTGGTCATGAGGTAGTATTTGCGCATACAAAGAAGCAGAAGAGAATTGGTTTTATAAAAGAAATAACAAGCACTTTGGAATTAGGGGTAGAGTAATGGGAGAGGAGCAGTGGAAGTTGCGATTATGATTATAGGAGAGCGTTAAGATTCTTGGTGTTATCTCTTGGTTTTGGAATATAAGAACATAAGGTAATGGGAATACTAAAAGTAAAGGGAAAGTGTGACTAGATGTGAAGAAGATATGGAGGCAGCGTTTTGGGAAATAGTTTGCGGAGGTTTATTATGGAATTGCATTTTCAGAGATTAACATGTAAAGCTTTGGCAGAGATTGGTAAAAACAGAAAAAGTTCAAAGTTCTCTGGATGTGACAAGAGTCTTATTTAGGGTTGCCATTTTCCTTTAGTTTAAGGACATTCATCTGTGTTGTATGTGCGTATAAGATCATTTGTGGGGGTTTTTTCAAACAACTTTCTTCCATTCCTCATATACTCTGTTCCTCCATCTTATCCCTTAACTCCTTGCTTGGCCTCCCACCTTCCCCCTCCAACCGTCTTAATGTTTAATGTCACTGCTGAATAAGTCACAGTTACTGAGAATGCAGCCCTCAACTATTTTTGTGTTTTCTTTTAAAGAAAAAGCTGCTGATTTTGGTGTGTTAGCTCAGAATTCTCCTCATGTTCAGTTTTGCATCATCTGCTTTCAATTATATTTACATAATGTATATGCATACACACATACATTGTTAATTCAACAAATGTTTACTAGGTTTCAGGCATTAAGAATATAGCAGTGAGCAAAAAGAACAAATACTTGCCCTCGCAGAGCTGACATTCCTTTATATTTTTATCTGCTCCTTCTTTCCGTAGCTAGTTGTTAATATTTATTAAAGAGTTACAGGCATTCTTCCAGTTACTCTTCTCAGCAACCATATGAAGTATGCTTTTTTTAAATGTTATTCCTGTTTGAGAGGTGGGAATACTGAGGCATAGTAAGCTGCAGAGTTAGAAAGCATATCATTCTAAAGGCCCCGACAGTCTGGCTCCAGAGCCCAAACTCTTAAAGCCCTCTGCTATATTTCTTTTTGATTTTAAGGCTCTGTTACCTAGCGATTGTAAAAGAAGGGGATAGTTTTTTTAGAATACTTTATTAGAAGAGAAAAGAGGAATAATGAGCCAATTTGCTGTTACCAATGAACTTTTTATCTCTGTCCCATTGAGCATGTAATTCAGTTTTGGTGTAAATTATCTTGTCTCTAATATTTGAGATTTTCAGGATTAATGTTTTCTGAAGTTTATTACTTCCCCATTTCTTGTGTCATAACGTTGCCTATTTCCTATTTGGGTCATCTTGTAGTAGGAATTGCTATGTAACTTGGAGGCTTGAATTCTATTTGGCATTCTTTTTATTCACTGAAAGAACTAGAAAATCTTTCTCATTTGTAGGCTAAATTTTACTGGGAAGAGAGATTGGTACTTTGTTTTCTTGATTGAAATCTACTTAAATTCTCTATATTATGAAGTATACATTTATGTAGTATTGGACAAAATTTTTTCTCTTAATATCTTTTATTTGCTATTATAAACATAGGTAACACAATTCTGGTAAAAAGAGTAAATGAATGTCATACTTGTATGTAGTTACAGAGTAGTACTTATCAAAATTGTTAAAAAGCAGTTTTAGAAATATTATCATTTTAATCATTGTTTTGCTTTGCAAATCATGTTGCGCCCCACTACAACCTACCCATGTGTGTATGTGTGTACACATTAACTGCTAAGAGATTCTTTAAGACAACTGAGGTAAAATTTTAGGAATGATAAAAGAGGGGCCTGAGTTAATTAGATTGTATTATATAAGTCTTTACCTAGAGAGTGAATTCCTCTGATTAAAGAATAGGACTTTGTACTCCACAGGTGATACTGCATATAATTGGAAATTATGCATTACATTTGGCTCTTTAACCCTTGTTCTTGTTTCAGTTAACGAGAATTTATAAAACAGGGTGTTATTTGGGAAAGGTACAGGCTGGGAGTTATATTCTGCATTTTATTTTTCTTCCTCTCATCATTGTGGCACAGTGCATGGCAAAAAGATAGGGGTACTGCATGTTTAAGTAGATGGGGCACTGTGCCTCTGTATCTGTTGTGTACACATGCACTCTTGCACGGATGTGCTTAAATCCACATGGGATCATAAAATTGACCAAGGATATGAATTAACATCTGTGGAAAGCTTTAATCTGCTAATAAATTATTTACTGTTTCTTTAAAAAAGACTTTACTTTTAAGAGTAGTTTTAGGATCACAGCAAAATTGAGCAGAAGATACGGAGACTTCCCGTATATTCCTTGTCCCCATGTACATACATTCTCTCCCACTATCAACATCTTGCACCACAGAGGTACATACATGTGTTTAATTGATGAACCTACATTGACATGTTCTTATCACCCAAAGTCCATAGTTGTATGTTACTGCTCAGTTTTGGTGTTGTATATTCTATGGGTTTTGATAAATGTATAATGATATGTGTCCATCATTACAGTATCATACAGAAAAGTTTTACTGCCCTAAAAACCCTCTGTGCTCCACCTATTATCTTTCCTGCCCGCTAACTCCTGGCAACCACTGATATTTTTCCTGTCTCATAGTCTTGCCTTTTCCAGAATACTTTGTAGTTGAAATCATATAGTATGTAACAGTTTCAGATTGGCCTCTTTCAGTTAGTAATATGCATTTGAGTTTCTTCTATGTCTTTTCATGTTTTTTTTTTTTTGGATTAGTGTTATCATACTATATTTTTTCTACTCTTTTACTTTTTTATTTTTTACTTTTTATTTATTTATTTTAAAATTTTTATTTTTGTCACATACACACACTGTATTTTATTTTATTTTATTTTATTTTTATTTATTTATTTTTTTGAGGTACGCGAGCCTCTCACTGTTGTGGCCTCTCCTGTTGTGGAGCACAGGCTCCGGACGCGCAGGCTCAGCGGCCATGGCTCACGGGCCCAGCCGCTCCGCGGCATGTGGGATCTTCCCAGACCAGAGCACGAACCCGTGTCCCCTGCACTGGCAGGCGGACTCTCAAACACCAGGGAAGCCCTGTATTTTATTTTTACAAGAGATAAATAAACTGACACCAAGTATTGTAAATGGATGACCACAACAAAAGCAACAATGATTGCAATTACCAAACATGAAACACACTCCTACTATGTCATAATATTGACATTCAGTTGAGTAATCCTCCACTGTAACAGCTCCTTTACTTTGCAGTGAAAATTGATTTGTATATTTTTTGCCTCTGAGTCCTTGTGGGATTTTTTTTTTTAATTCAAACAGAAAGTCACAAAAATTATAATCATGCTCATCAGTTCACTCAGTCCCATGTAATTAATTTTTTGTTTCATCTTGATCTTCTGTTAGCACTTTTATGAATTCATCAGTTTTCCATTAGAGTTCTGAAAATGCTTATTCATTCAGTTCAGCTGTACAGTCAATTACCAGAAACCTGTACTTGTCAGAGGCTTTTCCATGAATTCCTTGAAGATGAAACCCTTTCATAGGAACATTTTTGCAAAAGCATCAGAGTACACCCAGAACTCTGTAAATGACAAAAGACTTAAAAATGACCATGGTTAAAGATTTGATGAAAGTTCATAATAATGCAATTGACAAGGAAATTTAGTTATTTCTGAGATATACATTTTAAAGTAATAACTAGAATTATGACTTATACCAGAACATATAAGATTTTTAGAAATTTCATCTAATGTCTGAAACATTTATATTAACATATTTCCGTACAAATAACCCAAAGAAAGTTTAGTATTAGTTGTTTTTGTTTGTTTGTTTTATACTGCAGGTTCTTATTAGTCATCAGTTTGATACACATCAGTGTATACATGTCAATCCCAATCGCCCAATTCAGCACACCACCATCCCCACCCCACCGCAGTTTTCCCCCCCTTGGTGTCCATACGTTTGTTCTCTACATCTGTGTCTCAGCTTCTGCCCTGCAAACAGGTTCATCTGTACCATTTTTCTAGGTTCCACATACATGCATTAATGTACGATTTTTGTTTTTCTCTTTCTGACTTACTTCACTCTGTATGACAGTCTCTAGATCCATCCATGTCTCACAAATGACTCAATTTCATTCCTTTTTATGGCTGAGTAATATTCCATTGTATATATGTACCACAACTTCTTTATCCATTCATCTGTTGATGGGCATTTAGGTTGCTTCCATGACCTGGCTATTGTAAGTACTGCTGCAGTGAACATTGGGGTGCATGTGTCTTTTTGAATTATGATTTTCTCTGGGTATATGCCCAGTAGTGGGATTGCTGGATCATATGGTAATTCTATTTTTAGTTTATTAAGGAATCTCCATACTGTTCTCCATAGTGACTTTACCAATTTACATTCCCACCAACAGTGCACGAGGGTTCCCTTTTCTCCACACCCTCTCCAGCATTTGTTGTTTGTAGATTTTCTGATGATGCCCATTCTGACTGGTGTGAGGTGATACCCCATTGTAGTTTTGATGTGAATTTCTCTAATAATTAGTGATGTTGAGCAGCTTTTCATGTGCTTCTTAGCCATCTGTATGTCTTCTTTGGAGAAATGTCTATTTAGGTCTTCTGCCCATTTTTGGATTGGGTTGTTTGTTTCTTTAATATTGAGCTGCATGAGCTGTTTATATATTTTGGAGATTAATCCTTTGTCCGTTGATTCATTTGCAAATGTTTTCTCCCATTCTGAGGGTTGTCTTTTCATCTTATTTATGGTTTCCTTTGCTGTGCAAAAGCTTTGAAGTTTCTTTAGGTCCCATTTATTTATTTTTGTTTTTATTTCCATTACTCTAGGAGGTGGATCAAAAAAGATCTTGCTGTGATTTATGTCAAAGAGTGTTCTTCCTATGTTTTCCTCTAAGAGTTTTGTAGTGTCCGGTTTTACATTTAGGTCTTGAATCCATTTTGAGTTTATTTTTGTATATGGTGTTAGGGAGTGTTCTAATTTAATTCTTTTACATGTAGCTGTCCAGTCTTCCCAGCACCACTTATTGAAGACACTGTCTTTTCTCCATTGTATATCTTTGCCTCCTTTGTCATAGATTAGTTGACCATAGGTGCGTGGGTTTACCTCTGGGCTTTCTATGTTGTTCCATTAACCTATGTTTCTCTTTTTGTGCCAGTACCATATTATCTTCATTACTGTACTTTGTAATATAGACTGAAGTCAGGGAGTCTGATTCCTCCAGCTCCTTTTTTTTCCCCTCAAGACTGCTTTGGCTATTCGGGGTCTTTTGTGTCTCCATACAAATTTTAAGATTTTTTTGTTCTAGTTCTGTAAAAAATGCCACTGGTAATTTTATAGGGATTGCATTGAATCTGTAGATTGCTTTGGGTAGTAGAGTCATTTTCACAATATTGATTCTTCCAATCCAAGAACATGGTATATCTCTCCATCTGTTGGCATCATCTTTAATTTCTTTCATCAGTGTCTTATAGTTTTCTGCATACAGGTCTTTTGTCTCCTTAGGTAGGTTTATTCCTAGGTATTTCATTCTTTTTGTTGCAGTGGTAAATGGGTGTTTCCATAATTTCTTTTTCAGATTTTTCATCATTAGTGTATAGGAATGCAAGAGATTTCTGTGCATTGATTTTGTATCCTGCAACTTTACCAAATTCATTGATTAGCTCTAGTAGTTTTCTGGTGGCATTTTTAGGATTCTCTATGTATAGTATCATGTCATCTGCCAACAGCGACAGTTTTACTTCTTTTTTTTCCAATTTGTATTCCTTTTATTTATTTTTCTTCTCTGATTGCCATGGTCAGGACTTCCAAAACTATGCTGAATAATAGTGGTGAGAGTGGACATCCTTGTCTCGTTCCTGATCTTAGAGGAAATGCTTTCAGTTTTTCACCATTGAGAATGATGTTTCCTGTGGGTTTGTCGTATATGGCCTTTATTATGTTGAGGTAGGTTCCCTCTATGCCCACTTCGTGGAGAGTTTTTATCATAAATGGTGTTGAATTTTGTCAAAAGTTTTTTCTGCATCTATTGAGATGTTCATATGGGTTTTATTCTTCAATTTGTTAATATGGTGTATCACATTAATTTGCGTATATTGAAGAGTCCTTTAATCCCTGGGATAAATCCCACTTAATCATGTTGTATGATCCTTTTAATGTGTTGTTGGATTCTGTTTGCTAGTATTTTGTTGAGGATTTTTGCATCTATGCTCATCTGTGAGAATGGTCTGTAATTTTCTTTTTTTGTAGTATCTTTGTCTGGTTTTGGTATCAGGGTGATGGTGGCCTCATAGAATGAGTTTGGGAGTGTTCCTTCCTCTGCAATTTTGTACTGAGCATGAGAAGGATGGGTGTTAGCTCTTCTCTAAATGTTTGGTAGAGTTCACCTGTGAAGCCATCTAGTTCTGGACTTTTGTTTGTTGGAAGATTTTTAATCACAGTTTCAATTTCATTACTTGTGATTGGTCTGTTCATATTTTCTATTTCTTCCTGGTTCAGTCTTGGAAGGTTATAACTTTCTAAGAATTTGTCCATTTCTTCCAGGTTGTCCATTTTATTGGCATAGAGTTGCTTGTAGTAGTCTCTTAGGATGCTTTGTATTTCTGTGGTGTCTGTTGTAACTTCTCCTTTTTCATTTCTAATTTTATTGATTTGAGTTCTCTCCCTCTTTTTCTTGATGAGTCTGGCTAATGGTTTATCAGTTTTGTTTTATTGATCTTTGCCATTGTTTTCTTTGTTTCTATTTCATTTATTTCTGCTCTGATCTTTATGATTTCTTTCCTTTTACTAACTTTGGGTTTTGTTTGTTCTTCTTTCTCTAGTTCCTTTAGGTGTAAGGTTAGATTGTTTACTTGAGATTTTTCTTGTTTCTTGAGGTAGGCTTGTATAGCTATAAACTTCCTGCTTAGAACTGCTTTTGCTGCATCCCATAGGTTTTGGATCGTCGTGTTTTCATTATCATTTGTCTCTAGGTATTTTTTGATTTCCTCTTTGATTTCTTCAGTGATCTCTTGGTTATTTAGTAACGTATTGTTTAGCCTCCATGTGTTTGTGTTTTTTATGTTTCTTTTCCCTGTAATTCATTTCTAATCTCATGGCATTGTGTCAGAAAAGATGCTTGATATGATTTCATTTGCTTAAATTTACTGAGGCTTGATTTGTGCCCCAAGATGTGATCTATCCTGGAGAATGTTCCGTGTGCACTTAAGAAGAAAATATAATCTGCTGGATTTGGATGGAATGTCCTATAAATATTAACTAAATCTATCTGGTCTGTTGGGTCATTTAAAGCATCTGTTTCCTTATTTATTTTCATTTTGGGTGATCTGTCCATTGGTGTAAGTGAGGTGTTAAAGTCCTCCACTATTATTGAGTTACTGTTGATTTTCTTTTTTATAGCTGTAAGCAGTTGCCTTATGTATTGAGGTGCTCCTATATTGGGTGCATATATATTTATAATAGTTATATCTTTTTTTTGGATTGATCCCTTGATCATTATGTAGTGTCCTTCCTTGTCTCTTGTACCATTCTTTATTTTAAAGTCTATTTTATCTGATACGAGTATAGCTACTCCAGCTTTCTTTTGATTTCCATTTGCATGGAATATCTTTTTCCATCCCCTCACTTTCAGTCTGTATGTGTCTCTAGGTCTGAAGTGGGTCTCTTGTAGACAGCGTATATATGGGTTGTGTTTTTGTATCCATTCAGCAAGCCTGTGTCTTTTGGTTGGAGCATTTAATCCATTCACGTTTAAGGTAATTATCGATATGTATCTTCCTATGACCATTGTCTTAATTGTTTTGGGTTTGTTTTTGTAGGTCCTTTTCTTCTCTTGTGTTTCCCACTTAGAGAAGTTCCTTTAGCATTTGTTGTAGAGCTGTTTTGGTGGTGCTGAATTCTCTTAGCATTTTTTTTGTCTGTAAAGCTTTTGATTTCTCCATCGAATCTGAATGAGATCCTTGCTGGGTAGAGTAATCTTGGTTGTAGGTTCTTCACTTTCATCACTTTAAATATACCATGCCACTCCCTTCTGGCTTGTAGAGTTTCTGCTGATAAATTAGCTGTTAACCTTATGGGATTTCCCTTGTATTTTATTTTTTGTTTTTCCCTTGCTTCTTTCAATAATTTTTCTTTGTCTTTAATATTTGTCAATTTGATTACTACGTGTCTCGGCATGTTTCTCCTTGGGTTTATCCTGTATGGATTCGCTGTGCTTCCTGGACTTGGGTGGGTATTTCCTTTCCCATGTGAGGGAAATTTTCGACTATAATCTCTTCAAGTATTTTCTCGGGTCCTTTTGTCTCTCTGTTCTCCTTGTGGGACCCTATAATGCGAATATTATTGTGTTTAATATTGTCCCAGAGGTCTCTTAGGCTGTCTTCATTTCTTTTCATTCTTTTTTCTTTATTCTGTTCTGCAGCAATGAATTCCATCATTCTGTCTTCCAGGTCACTTATCCGTTCTTCTGCCTGATTCATTCTGCTATTGATTCCTTCTAGTGTAGTTTTCATTTCAGTTATTGTATTGTTCATCTCTGTTTGTTTGTTCTTTATTTCTTCTAGGTCTTTGTTAAACATTTCTTGCATCCTCTCGATCTTTTCCTCCATTCATTTTCCGAGGTCCTGGATCATCTTCACTATCATTATTCTGAATTCTTTTTCTGGAAGGTTGCCTATCTCCACTTCATTTAGTTGTTTTTATGGGGTTTTATCTTGTTCCTTCATCTGGTACATAGCCCTTTGCCTTTTCATCTTGTCTGTCTTTCTGTGAATGTGGTTCTTGTTCCACAGGCTGCAGGATTGTAGTTCTTCTTGCTTCTGCTCTCTGCCCTCTGGTGGATGAGGCTATCTAAGAGGCTTGATGGGAGGGACTGGTGGTGGGTAGAGCTGACTTTTGCTCTGGTGGGCAGAGCTCAGTAAAACTTTAATCCACTTGAGTGTTTATGGGTGGGGCTGGGTTCTCTCCTTGTTGGTTGTTTGGCCTGAGGCAGCCCAACGCTGGAGCCTACCTGGGCTCTTTGGTGGGGCTGATGACAGACTCTGGGAGGGCTCCTGCCAAGGAGTACTTCCCAGAACTTCTGCTGCCAGCATCCTTGTCCCCGCGGTGCAACAGAGCCACCCCCGCCTCTGCAGGAGACCCTGCAACACTAGCAGGTAGGTCTGGTTCCTTCTCGTCCGGGGTCACTGCCCCTTCCCCTGGGTCCCGATGCACACACTACTTTGTGTGTGCCCTCCAAGAGTGGAGTCTCTGTTTCCCCCAGTCCTGTCGAAGTCTTGCAGTCAAATCCCACTAGGCTTCAAAGTCTGATTATCTAGGAATTCCTCCTCCCCTTGCCATATCCCCAGGTTGGGAAGCCTGACGTGGGGCTGAGAACCTTCACTCCAGTGGGTGGACTTCTGTGGTATAAGTGTTCACCAGTCTGTGAGTCACCCACCCATCAGTTATGGGATTTGATTTTACTGTGATTGTGCCCCTCTTACCATCTCATTGTGGCTTCCCCTTTGTTTTTTGATGTGGGGTATCTTTTTTGGTGAGTTCCAGTGTCTTCCTGTTGATGATTGTCCAGCAGCTAGTTGTGATTCTGGTGTTCTCGGAAGAGGGAGTGAGAGCATGTCCTTCTACTCCGCCATCTTGGTTCCTCCTCTGTTTTTTCATGTTTTGGTAACTCACTCTTTTTAGTTTTGAGTAATATTACATAGTCTGCATATAACACAGTTTACTTATCCATTCACCTCCTGAAGAACATCTTGGTTCCTTCCAGGTTTTAGCAATTTTGAATAAAGATACTATAAACATTTATAAGCAGGTTTTTGTGTGGAGATGAGTTTTCACCTCCTTTGGTTATATACTTAGGAGCATGATTGCTGGATCATATGGTAAGAGTATGTTAAGTTTGTAGGAAACTGCCAAACTCATCCAAAGTTGCTATACCATTTTACCTTCCCACCAGCAGTGAATGAGAGTCCTTGTTGCTTCACATTCTCGTCAGCATTTGGTTTTGTCAGTCGTCTGGATTTTCACCATTCTAATGGGTGTGTAGAGGTATCTTACTGTTTTTTTAATTTGCAATTCCCTAATGACATATGATGTTAGGTATCTTTTCATATGCTTTTATGCCAGCTGTGTATCTTCTTTTGTGAGGTGTTGGTTCAAGTCTTACACCCACATTTTAAGCAGGTTGTTTGTTTTCTTACTGAGTTTTAAGAATTCTTTGTGTATTTTGGATACTTCAAATATTAGAAAGACAAAAATATCTTGAAAATATTAGAAAGACAGAAATGTCTGGAAAGATATTATTTCCCAGTCTGTGACTTGTCTTTTCATTCTCTTGACAGTCTTTTGCTGAGCAGAAATTTTTAACTCTAGTAAGTCCACTTTGTCAATCATTTTTTCCCCATTGTTTGTGCCTTTGAGGTTGTATCTAAAAAGTCATCACCAGGGCTTCCCTGGTGGCGCAGTGGTTGAGAGTCCACCTGCCGATGCAGGGAACATGGGTTCGTGCCCCGGTCTGGGAAGATCCCACATGCCGCGGAGCGGCTGGGCTCGTGAGCCATGGCCGCTGAGCCTGTGCGTCCGGAGCCTGTGCTCCGCAACGGGAGAGGCCACAACAGTGAGAGGCCCGCATACCAAAAAAAAAAAAAAAAAAAGTCATCACCATACCCAAGGTCATCTAGATTTTCTCCTGTGTTATCTTAAATGTTTTACTTCTGAGTGTACCTTTTGGTCTTTGATCCATATTGAGTTAATTTTGTGAAGAGTGTAAGATCTGTGTTTAGATTCTCCTTTTTTTTTTTTCCCCCACATGGATATCCAGTTTCAGCACTGTATTTTGAAAAGGCTATTTCCTCCATTGTATCACCTTTGCTCCTTTGTCAAAGATCAGTTGACTCTGTTTGTGTGGGTCTACTTCTGGGCTCTGTATTATTTTATTAATCTAGTTGTCTATTCTTTTGCCACTATCACAGTCTGCTTTACTATAGACTTAAAGCAAGTCTTATATTCAGATAATGTCAGTCATCCAACTTCGTTCTTGTTTATCAATAGTGTTTTGGCTATTCTGGGTCTTTTCTCTTCCATATCAACTTTAGCATCAGTTTTTGATATACAGAAAATAACTTGTTAGGAAATTGATAGGGATTGTGTTGAATCTATAGACCAAGTTGGGAAGGACTGACATCTTGACAAGATTGAGTCTTCCTATCTGTGTACATGAAATAGCTATCCACTTATTTAGTTCTTGGATTTCTTTCATTGAAGTTTTGGAGTTTTCCTTGTCTAGATCTTGTCCATATTTTGTTGGAATTATATCCAAATATTTCTCTTTTTTGTGGTGCTAATGTAAATGGTGTTGTATTAATTTCAAGTTTCACCTGCTCATTGTTTGTATATATGAAAGTTCATGATTTTTCTATTCTTTCAGATTTTCTTATATGAGAGTCATGTAATTTGCATACAGAGAAATTTTGATTTCTTCCTTCCCAGTCTGCATACCTTTTATTTCCTTTTTAGCTTGGACTTCTAGTACAGTGTTGAAAAGCAGTTGCAAGAAAAGACATCCTTGCTTTGTTCTTCTTCTTAGAGGGCTAGGGTTTCACCATTATGTATGTTGTTAGGTTTAGGAATTTTGTAGATGTTCTTTATCAAGTTGAGGCAGTTCCCCTTTGTTTTAGTTTGCTGAGAGTTCTTTTAAAAATTATGAATGGGTGTTGGATTTTATAAAATGTTTTTCCTGAATTTATTCATATGACCATGTGGTTTTACTTTGCCTCTTGATGTGATGGGTTCCATTATTTGATTTTCAACTTTTAAGTAGCCGTGCATACCTGAGATAAATCCCACTTGCTTGTGGTGCATAATTCTTTTAATACATTTAAAATTTTTGATTTTCTAGTATTTTGTGAGGATTTTTACATCTGGGTTGATGGGAGATATTGGTCTGCAATTTTCTTGCAATGTCTTTATCTAGTTTTAGTGTTAGGGCAATACTGTTCTCCTAGAATGAGGTAGGAAGTATTCACTCTACTTCTTTCCATCTTCTGGAAGACATTGTAGACAATTAGTATAACTTCTTCCTTAAACGTTTGGTACAATTTACTAGTAAACCCATTTGGGTCTGGTGCTTCCTGTCTTGGAAGGTTTTAAAATATTGATTCAATTTATTTTATAGATAATAGGCCTGTTTAGATTGTCTGTTTCCTCTTGTGAGTTTTGGCACATTGTATCTTTCAAAGAATTGGTTCATTTCATCTAGGTTATCGAATTTGTGAGCATATTCGTAGTGTTCTTTTATTATCCTTTTAATGTCATGGTATTCTGTACTGATATTCTCTTTTTCGTTTCTGGTATCAGTAATTTGAGTCCTTTTTTCTTAGTTAGCCTGGCTAGAGGTTTATTGATTTTATTGATCTTTTCAAAAAACCATCTTTTGGTTTTAGTCATTCCAATCATGTTGTTGACTTACTGTTTTTCAGCTTCTCTAGTTTTTATTATTTGTTTTCTAATACTTAGTTTTTGTTTAGTTTGCTCTTTTTTAAAAATAAATTTATTTTATTTATTTATTTGGCTGCGTTGGGTCTCCGTTTCTGTGCGAGGGCTTTCCCTAGTTGCGGCGAGCGGGGGCCACCCCTCATCGCGCTGCGCGGGCCTCTCACCGTCGCGGCCTCTCCCGTTGCGGAGCACGGGCTCCAGACGCGCAGGCTCAGCAGCTGTGGCCCACGGGCCCAGTCGCTCCGCAGCATGCGGCATCCTCCCAGACCAGGGCTCGAACCCGTGTCGCCTGCACCGGCAGGCAGACTCTCAACCACTGCACCACCAGGGAAGCCCTAATTTGCTTTTTTTTCCAGTTTCATAAGATGGAAGCTTAGATGATGGATTTTAGATTTTTTTCTTTTCTAATGTATGCAGTCAATGCTATAAATTTCTAAGTGTTACTTTTGCTGCATCTTATTACAAAGTCTGATAAGTTGTATTTTCATATTCATTTAGTTGGAAATGTTTTTAAATTTCTATTGAGATTTCTTCTTTGACTTGTGTTATTTAGAAGTGTGTTGTTTAATCTCCAGGTGTTTTGGGATTTTCCAGCCATCTTTCTATTAATGATTTCTAGCTTAATTCTATTGTAGTCTGAGAGCTTACACTGTATGATTTCTGCTTTTTCAGATTTGTTAAGGAATGTATTATGGTCCAGAATGTGATCTGTCCTGATGAATGTTCCATGTGATCTTGAGAGGAATGTGAATTCTGCTATTGTTGGATGAAGTAGTTTATACCTGTCAATTATGTGCAGTTGATTGATGGTGTTATTTAGTTCACCTGTGTTTTTATTGATTTTCTGCTTGCTTTTTACTAGTTTTGTTGCCATTTTTTACCCATCAGAAGTTTGACAAAATGAGGGAAACAGCTCTTTTGCATTTTATTTTGAGTGTGAGAACTGATGGGAGAAATGGAAGAGTCAGGAGCCCTGAGAAGTAATCAGGTCAGCTTAGAAGACAACATTGGTGATGATGAGAGGTGCACCTTAGGTATTAGAAAAACTTTCAGAGTGAGTGAGAGACATATATGTTCTTTTAGGTAGAGTATCTTCAAAAGCAACATAACTCAAAGAATGGGGAGTTTTCATTCTTGAAAGTGAAAATTAGCACAATGTCTAGCATGTAGGCAGTACTTGGTAGATACTTATTTAATGAATATTGGATGTTTTCAATAAAGAAAAAAAAGCAAGAGCAACTTGGTTACAGAGTGATACCAGTTTATGGAAGACTGCCTATAAAAATGGAATAGATAGATGTATGACCAATGATGAATTCCAAGATTGCTAGAACTATATGAACAATGTTCAGGATGGCTTATGAAAAATACACTAAGTACAAACAAGACTTTTAAAGCTGTGATTAAGAACAAAAATAAAGGCTAAGGGATGGTAAAATGTTAAGTGAAAGATTGGTACTCATCATTTATACCTCCTCCACCAAGGGAAACATTTTTAAAGCTGTAGAGAGTACTCAGAGCAAAATGTACAGGTTTCTAAGACAAAGTTGGATGTGCTTATTAATAAAATGAGACTCAATTAAAAGGAAGAAAAGCAAATTGAAGGCACCAGATTATTTTATTTAAGTAAAATATCCATGAACTGAGATTCTCAAAATTTTGCAAGTGTTGTGAAACCATCACTAGACATCTTGGTATATGAGCCAAAAACCTGGCAGTGGATTTTATTTTCAAAGCAAGAGAGATAGAGGCAGGAAGGGTAAGCTGATGTGTTCTGCCTTTTAAAGTTTTACTGGAATAAAACTAAAACTGTACTAGTTTAAATAAGTTTAAATACATAATTATGTTTTTATATTTAATACAAC
Source organism: Mesoplodon bidens (assembly GCF_964165515.1). Classification (NCBI taxonomy): domain Eukaryota; kingdom Metazoa; phylum Chordata; class Mammalia; order Artiodactyla; family Ziphiidae; genus Mesoplodon; species Mesoplodon bidens. Next base: position 142,668,428 of record NC_138161.1, read on the forward strand.
ATATATTAGTAAAAAGAGTATAATTAGATAGTACAGTATTTTTAGAGGGTAATTTGTCAGTAAAAGATTGCATGAATGTGTTAAAAGTGCTCATTACAAGGAATCCATCCTACAAATATGTTTGTCTAATTGAGGAAGAATACATGACGGCATTGTTTACAGCAGTCAAAAATTAGAGACAGGCTAAATGTAACCCAAGGAATGGATTAAATATACTTATGACACAAGTATTAAGAGATGATATAGAATGTCCATAGTGCTTTTCCAAGTGAAAAATGTAAATTGCTTATGAATATGTAAAACATTTCATATTTGTGTTTCTTATTAAACGTGTGTAAGTTTGTATATAGGAATTAGGTATTATGAGTCTTCTAACTTTTTTCTTTTTCAAAATTGTTTTGGCTATTCTAGTTCCTTTTTGTTTCCATATTTATTTGAGAATTATCTCAATTTCTGAAAAAGATCCTGGTTGGATTTAAAAGAAGAGTTTTAATTTGCACACATAGTTCACCCGCCAGATTCTATTATGCTGTCTCTTTGTGGTCAATCCTTTTTTCCTCCAACCTCTAACAGCCACTGATCTGTTCTTTGTCTCTCTGGTTTTCCAGAATTACCTCATAAATGGAATTCTACAGTAAGTACGTAGTTTGTGTACTTGAGACTCATCAATATTGTGGCATATATCAATAGTCCATGCCTTTTAGTTGTTGAGTAGTATCCATTTTGTGGATATGCCAATTGTATATTTATACAGTCATTCAATTAAGGACGGTTTTGGGCATGTTTCCAGTTTTTGGCAATTATGAATAAGGCTGCTATGAACATTTGAGTACATGTTTTTTGTAAGAACATAAGCTTCTTTGTACCTGGTAAATATCTAGGAGTGGCATTACTCAGTCATATGGTTAGTGTGTGGTTAACTTTGAAAAGGATTGCCATAATGTTTTTCAAAGGGATTGTGCTATTTTTGTATTCCCTCCAGCTATGTATGAGGTTTCCAGTTGTTCTGACTCCTCACCAACACTTGAAATGGTCTTTTTTATTTTAGTCATTCTAATAAGTATGTAGCAGTGTCTCATTGTGGTTCTAATTTTCATTTCCCTAATGGTAAAGAGCATGCATTGGAATATTTGTCACCCTTTTATCTTCTTTGGTGAAGTGTCTGTTCAAATCTTTCACCCATTAAAAAAAAAAAGGACTGTTTTCTTTCTTATATCTGAGTTTTGAGAGGTCTTTAAATATTCTTCCTACAAGTTCTTTGTCAGATTTGTGATTTGGAAGTATTTTCTCTCAGTGTATGACTTGTTTTTTCAGTCTCTTAACATTGTCTTTTGCAGAGAAAAAAGATGAAGTCCAGTTAATGTTTTTTGTTTGTGTTTTTATGGATAATGCTTTTGGTGTCATATTTAAGAACTCATTACTAACCCAAGATGACAGAGATTTTCTTAGATTTATCTTCCATTTTGTGATTATAGCCATCCTAATGAGTGCAAAATGGTATCATACTGTGATTTTCATTTGCATTTCTCTAATGATGTTGAGCCTCAACCCTTTTTATGTGCTTCTTGGCCAATAATATATCTTCTTTGGAGAAGTGTCTGAGTCCTTTGACCATTTTTTTAATTGGAATATTTTGTCTTGTTGGATCGTAAGAAATTACAGTTGACCCTTGAACAACATGGGTTTGAACTGTGTGAGTCCACTTAAACACGGAATTTTTTCAGTAAATACATACTACAGTACTACACAATCTACAGTTGATTGAGTCTGTGGCTACAGAACTGTGGATATGGAAGGCCATCTGTAAAGTTATACGTGGATTTTCAATGGTGTCGGAGGTTGGTGCTCCTAACCCCTATGTTGTTCAAGGGTCAATTGTGTATCCTGGATACTAGATTCTTGTCATATATATGATATGCAGATTTTATTTTCTCCCATTCCTTGGTTGCCTTTTGACTCCATTGATAATGTTGTTGGATGCAGTGAAGCTTTCAGTTTTGATGAAGTCCAACTTACTTTTTCTTTTGTTGCCTGTACTTTTCATGTTATATCCAAGAAATCATTGCCAAATCTAGTGTCATGAAGCTTTTGCCCTAGTTTTTCTTTAAAGGGTTTTATAGTTTTAGCTCTTACACTTAGGTGTTTGATACATTTTCAGTTGATTTTTGTGTATGGTGTAAGGTTAGGGTTTAACTTCATTCTTTTATATGTGAATATCCATTTTTCCCAGCACCATTTTTTTGAGAAGACAGTCTTTCCCCTATTGCATGATTTTGGCTCCCTTGCCAAAATTCATTTGACCAAATATGTGAGGATTTATTTCTGGGCTCTCTATTCTTTAGGTCTGTATATTTGTCTTTATGCTAGTATCGCACTGTTGTGATAAATTTTGAACTCAGGAAGTCTGAGACATCCAACTTTGGTTCCTTTTTTCACGATTGTTCAGGTTTCTTGAGATTCCATAAGAATTTCGGATGGAATTTTCTGTTTCTACAAAAAACTAATTGAGATTTTGATGATGATTGTATTGAGTCTGTAGATTGTTTTGGATAGTATTGACATCCTTATAATATTAAGTCTTCCCATCCATGAACAAATCTTTACCTTGGTTAAGTTTCTTTTTAAGTATTTCATTTATTCTGATACAATTGTAAATGTAATTTTTTCCCTTTTTGGTTTCTTTATTGTCACTGTACAAAAATAGAGCCGTTTTTTGTGTGTTGATTTTGTATCCTGTAACATTGTAAACTTATTCTAAAAAAGAAACACAATTGATTTTTGTATGTTATGTTGTTATCTTGCACCTGCAACTTTTTTCTACTAGTATTTGGTTGTTGTTGATTCTTTGATATTTTTGAAATATAAAGTATTATGTTGTCTGTGAATGGTTTTATTTCTTTATTTAGATGCAGTTTATGTCTCTTTACTGCCTAATTCTGCTTTAACACACAGTAATTTGTTGAAAGCTTTGGTGAAAATGGACATTGTTGACTTCTTGATTTTGGGGGGAAGCTTTTATTTTAGTCATTCAACATTGAGTGTGAAGTTACGTGTTTTTTATAAATGCCCTTTATTATACTAAGAAAGTTCCCTTCTATCCATAGTTTTTTGCATGTTTTTATCAGGAAAGAGTGTTTTGGCTCTCTGCTGTCCCTTGAGATTTTGTCAAATGCTATTTGTTGTAATTTGAGATGATTATTAGAAAGAAGGAAAAAAGAACCATGTAATGTATTTTATTACATTGATTGATTTTCTAATGTTGAACCACTGCCATGGTATACATATTACGTTTAATATGTAGTTGATTCTGTTTGCTAATATATGTATGTGTGTGTATATATATATATATTATATATATATTAGAGGATTTTTGCATTTATATTTATAGGGAAAATTGGTTTCTGTTTTTTTTTCTTTTGATGTGGTGTCTTTGGCTTTTGTATAAAAGAAATGCTTCATAGATTGAGTTACAAAGTTTTTCTTCCTCATGTATTTTTAGGAAGACTTTAAGAAGGATCAGTGTTATTTCTTATTTAAATTGCTTATAGAATTCACCAGTGAAGCCATCTGGTTCTGGACTTTTTTGTTGGGAGACTTTTAATAACTGATTCAATCTCTTTGCATGTTATAGGTTTGTTCTGATTTTTTTATTTTTGCTTGAGCCATTTAATACAGATTATGCAATTTATTGGCATGCAATTTTCTGTCCTATTCTTCCAGTCTTTTTATTTCTGTAAGGTTGATAGTAATATTCCTGCTTTCATATATGATTGCAGTTATGTGCATTTTTCTATCCGTTTTACTTACTGAGTCTATCTAAAAGTTTGTCAATACTGTTAATACTTTAAAAAAACAATTTTTGGTCTTACTAATTCTGTTGTTTCTCTAGTCTTGTTTATTTCTTTTATTTTTATTATTTCTTAAATTTTGCTGCCTTTACATTAAGTTTGCTCTTCTTTTTCCTATTAAGGTATAGAGTTAGGTTGTTGAATTTATTTAAAAAATTTTTCTTTTAACATCTTTATTGGTGTATAATTGCTTCACAGTGGTGTGTCAGCCTGTGCTCTACAACAAAGTGAATCAGCTATACATATACATACATCCCCATATCTCCTCCTTCTTACGTCTCCCTCCCACCCTCCCCATTCCCCACCTCTAGGTGGTCACAAAGTACTGAGCTAATCTCCCTGTGCTATGCAGCTGCTTCCCACTAGTTATCTGTTTTACATTTGGTAGTGTGTATGAGTCCATGCCACTCTCTCACTTCGTCCCAGTTTACCCTTCCCCGTCCCTGTGTCTTCAACTTCATTCTCTAGGTCTGCGTCTTTATTCGTGTCCTGCCCCTAGGTTCTTCAGAACCATTTTTTTTAAAGATTTCATATATATGTGTTAGCATATGGTATTTGTTTTTCTCTTTCTGACTTACTTCACTCTGTATAACAGACTCTAGGTCCATCCACCTCACTACAAATAACTCAATTTCGTTTCTTTATATGGCTGAGTAATATTCCATTGTATATATGTGCCACATCTTTATCCATTCATCTGTCGATGGACACATAGGTTGCTTCCATGTCCTGGCTATTGTAAATAGAGCTGCAGTGAACGTTGTGGTACACGATTCTTTTTGAATTATGGTTTTCTCAGGGTATATACCCAGTAGTGGGATTGCTGGGTTGTATGGTAGTTCTATTTTTAGTTTTTTTTTTTTTGGTGGTACGTGGGCCTCTCACTGTTGTGGCCTTTCCCGGAGCACAGGCTCAGCAGCCCTGGCTCACAGGCCTAACCGCTCCGCGGCATGTGGAATCTTCCCAGACCAGGGCACGAACCTGTGTCCCCTGCATTGGCAGGCAGACTCTCAACCACTGCGCCACCAGGGAAACCCTATTTTTAGTTTTTTAAGGAAGCTCTATACTGTTCTCCATAGTGGCTGTATCGATTTACATTCCCACTAACAGTGCAAGAGGGTTCCTTTTTCTTCACACCCTCTCCAGCTTTTATTCTTTGTAGATTTTTTTTTTTTTTTTTTTTTTTTTTGCGGCTTCTCCTGTTGCGGAGCACAGGCTCCATATGAGCAGGCTCAGCGGCCATGGCTCACGGGCCTAGCCGCTCCGCGGCATGTGGGATCCTCCCGGACCGGGGCACGAACCTGTGTCCCCTGCATAGGCAGGCGGACTCTCAACCACTGTGCCACCAGGGAAGCCCTGTTTGTAGATTTTTTGATGATGGCCATTAACTGGTGTGAGGTGATACCTCATTGTAGTTTTGAATTGCATTTCTCTACTGATTAATGATGTTGAGCATTCTTTCATGTGTTTGTTGGCAATCTTCTTTGGAGAAAGGTCTGTTAAGGTCTTCTGCCCATTTTTGGGTTGGGTTGTTTGTTTTTTGATATTGAGCTGCTTGTAAATTATGGGCATTAATCCTTTGTCAGTTGCTTCATTTGCAAATATTTACTCCCATTCTGAGGGTTGTCTTTTCATCTTGTTTATGGTTTCCTTTGCTGTGCAAAAGCTTTGAAGTTTCATTAGGTCCCCTTTGTTTATTTTTGTTTTTATTTCCATTTCTCTAGAAGGTGGGTCAAAAAGGATCTCGCTGCGATTTATGTCAGAGAGTGTTCTATGTTTTCCTTTAAGGGTTTAATAGTGTCTGGCCTTACATTTAGCTCTTTAATCCATTTCAAGCTTATTTTTGGTGTTAGGGAGTGTTCTAATTTCATTCTTTTGCATGTAGCTGTGCAGTTTTACCAGCACCGATTACTGAAGAGTCTGCCTTTTCTCCAGTGTATATTTTTGCCTCCTTTATCAAAAATAAGGTGACCGTATGTGCATGGGTTTATCTCTGGGCTTTCTATCCTGTTACACTGATCTGTATTTCTGTTTTTGTGCCAGTACCATACTGTCCTGATTGCTGTAGCTTCATAGTATAGTCTGAAGTCAGGGAGCCTGATTCCTCCAGCTCCGTTTTTCTTTCTCAAGATTGCTTTGGCTGTTCAAGGTCCTTTGTGTTTCCATACAAATTGTGAAATTTTTTATTCTAGTTCTGTGAAAAATGCCATTGGTAGTTTGATAGGGATGCATTGAATCTGTAGATTGCTTTGGGCAGTATAGTCACTTTCACAGTGTTGATTCTTCCAATCCAAGAACATGGTACATCTCTCCATCTGTTGGTATCATCTTTAATTTTTTTCATCAGTGTCTTATAGTTTTCTGCATACAGGTCTTTTGTCTCCTTAGGCAGGTTTATTCCTAGGTATTTTATTCTTTTTGTTTCAGTGGTAAATGGGATTGTTTCCTTTATTTCTTCCCTTGTGGCGCAGTGGTTGAGAGTCCGCCTGCCGATGCAGGGGACACGGGTTCGCGCCCCGGTCTGGGAAGATCCCACGTGCCACGGAGCGGCTGGGCCCGTGAGCCATGGCCGCTGAGCCTGCGCGTCCGGAGCCTGTGCTCCGCAACGGGAGAGGCCACAACAGTGAGAGGCCCACATACCGCAAAAAAAAAAAAAAAAAAAAAATTTCTCTTTCAGATTTTTCATCATTAGTGTATAGGAATGCAAGAGATTTCTGTATGCTAATTTTGTATCCTGCTACTTTACCAAATTCATTCATTAGCTCTAGTAGTTTTCTGGTAGCATCTTTAGGATTCTCTGTGTATAGTATCTTGTTATCTGCAAACAGTGATAGCTTTACTTCTTGTTTTCCAGTTTGGATTCCTTTTATTTCTTTTTCTTCTCTGATTGCTGTGGCTAAAATTTCCAAAACAATGTTGAATAATAGTGGTGAGAGTGGGCAACCTTGTCTTGTTCCTGATCTTAGAGGAAATGGTTTCAGTTTTTCACCATTGAGAATGATGTTGGCTGTGGGTTTGTCATATATGGCCTTTATAATGTTGAGATAAGTTGCCTCTATGCCTACTTTTTGGAGAGTTTTTATCATAAATGGGTGTTGAATTTTGTCAAAAGCTTTTTCTGCAGCTATTTAGAGAATCATATGGTTTTTATTCTTCAATTTGTTAATATGGTGTATCACATTGATTGATTTGCATACAGTGAAGAATCCATGCATTCCTGTGATAAACCCCACTTGATCATTTTAATGTAGTGTTGGATTCTGTTTGCTAGTATTGTGTTGAGGATTTTTTCATCTTTGTTTATCAGTGATATTGGCCTGTAATTTTGCGGGTTTTTTTGTGTGATATCTTTATCTGGTTTTGATATCAGGGTGAAAGTGGCCTCGTAGAATGAGTTTAGGAGTGATCCTGCCTCTACTATATTTTGGAGGAGTTTGAGAAGGATAGATGCTAGGTCTTCTCTAAATGTTTGATAGAATTTGCCTGTGAAGCCATCTGGTCTTGGGCTTTTGTTTGTTGGAAGATTTTAAATCACAGTATCAATTTCAGTGCTTGTGATTCATCTGTTTATATTTTCTGTTTCTTCTTGTTTGAGTGTTGGAGGTTGTGCGTTTCTTAGAATGTGTTCATTTCTTCCAGGTTGTCCATTGTATTTGCATGTAGTTGCTTATAGTAATCTCTCATGATCCTTTGTATTTCAGCAGTGTCAGTTGTTACTTCTCCTTTTTCTTTTCTAATTCTGTTGATTTGAGTTTTCTCCTTTTTTTTCTTGATGAGTCTAGCTAGTGGTTTATCAATTTTGTTTATCTTCTCAAAGAGCCAGCTTTTAGTTTTACTGATCTTTGCTATTGTTTCCTTCATTTCCTTTTCATTTACTTCTGATCTGATCTTTAAGATTTCTTTTGCTAACTTTGGGCTTTTTTTGTTTTTGTTTTTCTAGTTGTGTTGGGTGTAATGTTAGGTTGTTTATTTGAGATGTTTCTTGTTTCTTAAGGTATGGTTGTATTGCTATAAACTTCCCACTTAGAATTGCTTTTGTTGCATCCCACAAGTTTTGGGTGGTCATGTTTTCATTGTCATTTGTTTCTAGATATGTTTTGATTTCCTCTTTGATTTCTTCAGTGATCTCTTGGTTATTAAGTAGTGTATTGTTTAGCCTCCATGTGTTTATATTTTTTACTGATTTTTTCTTGTAACTGATAATCTAGTCTGATCACGTTGTGGTCGGAAAAGATACTGAATACGATTTCAATTTTCTTAAATTTACCAAGGCTTGATTTGTGACCCAAGATATGATCTGTGCTGGAGAATGTTCCATGCGCACTTGAGAAGAAAGTGTATTCTGTTGTTTTTGGATGTGATGTCCTATAAATATCAATTAAGTCCACCTTGTTTAATGTATCACTTAAAGCTTGTGTTTCCTTATTTATTTTCGTTTTGGATGATCTGTCCATTGGTGAAAGTGGAGTGTTAAAGTCCCCTACTATGATTGTGTTATTGTCGATTTCCCCTTCTGTGGCTGTAAGCATTTGCCTTACGGACTGAGGTGCTCCTGTGTTCTGTGCATAAATATTTATAATTGTTACCTCTTCTTGGATTGATCCCTTCATCATTACATAGTGTCCTTCTTTGTTTCTTGTATTAGTCTTTATTTTAAAGTCCATTTTGTCTGATATGAGAATTGCTACTCCAGCTTCCTTTTGACTTCCATTTGCATGGAATATCTTTTCCATCCCCTCACTTTCAGTCTCTATGTGTTCCTAGGTCTGAAGTGGGTCTCTGGTAGACAGCATATATACAGGTCTTGTTTTTGTATCCATTCAGCCAGTCTTTGTCTTTTGGTGGGAGCATTTAATCCATTTACATTTAAGGTAATTATCGATATGTATCTTCCTATTACCATTTTCTTAATTGTTTTGGGTTTGTTACTGTAGGTCTTTTCCTTCTCTTGTGTTCCCTGCCTAGAGAAGTTCCTTTAGTATTTGTTGTAAAGCTGGTTTGGTGGTGCTGAATTCTCTTAGTTTTTGCGTGTCTGTAAAGGTTTTAATTTCTCCGTCAAATCTGAGTGAGATACTTGTTGGGTACAGTAGTCTTAGTTGTAGGTTTTTCCTTTTCATCACTTTAAATATGTCTTGCCACTCCCTTCTGGCTTTGAGAGTTTTTGCTGAAAGGTCAACTGTTAACCTTATGCAGATTCAGTTATATGTTATTTGTTGTTTTTCTTTTGCTGCTTTTAATATTTTTTCTTTGTATTTAATTTTTGATAGTTTGATTAATATGTGTCTTGGCGTTGTTCTCCTTGGATTTATCCTATATGGGGCTCTCTGTGCTTCCTGGACTTGACTGTTTCTTTTCCCATATTAGGGAAGTTTTCAACTATAATCTCGTGAAATATTTTCTCAGACCCTTTTTTTTCTCTCCTTCTGGGACCACTATAATTCGAATGTTGGTACATTTAATGTTGTCCTGGAGGTCTCTGAGACTGTCCTCAATTCTTTTCATTCTTTATTCTGCTCTGCAGTAGTTAATTCCACTATTTTATCTTCCAGGTCACTTAGCCATTCTTCTGCCTCAGTTATTCTGCTATTGATTCCTTCCAGAGAACTTTAAAATTCATTTATTGTGTTGTTTATCACTGTTTGTTTGCTCTTTAGTTCTTCTAGGCCCTTTTAAAATATTTCTTGTATTTTTCCATTCTCTTTCCAAGATTTTGATCATTTTTACTATCATTACTCTGAATTCTTTCTCAGGTAGACTGCCTATTTCCTCTTCATTTGGTCTGGTGGGTTTTTACCTTGCTCCTTCAGCTGCGTGTGTTTCTCTGTCTTCTCATTTTGCTTAACTTACTGTGTTTGGGGTCTCCTTTTCACAGGCTGCAGGTTCGTAGTTCCCGTTGTTTTTTGGTGTCTGCCCCCAGTGGCTAAGGTTGGTTCAGTGGGTGTGTATGCTTCCCGGTGGAGGGGACTGGTGCCTGTGTTCTGGTGGATGAGGCTGCATGTTGTCTTTCTCTTGGGCAGGTCCATGTCCGGTGGTGTGTTTTGGCGTGTCTGTGAACCTTATTCTGATTTTAGGCAGCCTCTCTGCTTATGGGTGGGGTTGTGTTCCTGTCTTGCTAGTTGTTAGGCCTAAGGTGTCCAGCACTGTAGCTTGCTGGTCATTTAGTGGAGCTGGATCGTAGCATTGAGAATGAGATGTCTGCGAGAGCTTTCTCTATTTGATATTATGTGGAGGTGGGAGGTCTCTGGTGGACCAATGTCCTGAACTTGGCTCTCCCATCTCAGAGGCACAGGCCTGATACCCTGTTGGAGCACCAAGACCCTGTCAGCCACACAGCTCAGAAGGAAAGGGGAAAAAAAAAAGAAAGAAAGAAAGAAGAAAATAAAAGTTATTTTAAAAAATGAAGAATAATTATTAAAAATAAAAAAATGAAAAAGTCACAAAAAAATGAGGAGAGCAACCAAACCAAAAAAAAAAAAAAAAAAAAGCACCAATGGTAGCAAGCTGTAAAAACTATACCAAAAAAAAAAAAATACGGATAGACCTAACTGTAGGTCAAATGGTAAAAGCAAAGCTATACAGACAAAATCACGCAGAGAAGTATACACATACAAACATACAAAAGGAGAAAAAGAAAAAATATATATATCGTTGCTCCCAAAGTCCACTGCCTCAGTTTTGTGATGATTTGTTGTCTATTCAGGTATTCCACAGATGCAGGGTACATCAAGTTTGTTTCGGAGATTTAATCCGCTGCTCCTGAGACTGCTAGGGGAGAATTCCTTTTCTCTGTCTGCATAGGTCCTGGGATTCAGCTTTGGATTTGTCCCCACCTGTGCGTGTTGGTTGCCTGAGGGTGTCTGTTCTTTGCTTAGACGGGATGGGGTTAAAGTAGCAGCTCATTAGTGGACTCTGGCTCACTCAGGCCGGGGGAGGGAGGGGTATGGAATGTGGGGCCAGCCTGCAGCGGCAGAGGCCAGCGTGACGGTGCAACACCCTGAGGTGCACTGTGTGTCCCCCCCGGGAAGTTTTCCCTGCATCACGGGACCCTGGCAGTGGTGTGCTGCACAGGTTCCTGGGAGGGGGTATGGGTAGCGACCTGTGCTTGCACACAGGATTCTTGGTGGCAGTGGTTGCAGCATTTGCGGTTTATGCCCGTCTCTGGGGTGCGAGGTGATAGCCGCAGTTCGCGCCCATTTCTGGAGCTTTTGCTTAGGTGGTGCTCTCTCTGCCTTTTGTGGGTACATGGAACAGTAATCGCCTCTCCTCACGTACCCCAGAACAATGGTCTCTTGCCTCTTTGGCAGGTCCAGACTTTTTCCTGGACTCCCTCCTGGCCAACTGTGGCGCACTAGCCCCCTTCAGGCTGTGTTCTCACAGCCAACGCCAGTTCTCTCCTTGGGATTTGACCTCCGAAGCCTGAGCCTCAGCTCCCAGCCCCCACCCGCCCCGGCAGGTGAGCAGACAAGCGTCTCAGGCTGATGAGTGCTGGTTGGCACCGATCCTCTCTGCGGGAATCTCTCCACTTTGCCCTCTTCACCCCTATTGCTGCACTCTCCTCAGTGATTCCGATGCTCCCCCCTGCCTCTGCCAGTGAAGAGGCTTCCTAGTGTGTGGAAACTTTTTCTCTTTCACAGCTCCCTCCACTGGTGCAGGTTCCGTCCCTATTCTTTTTTCTCTGTTTTTTCTTTTTTCTTTTGCCCTACCCAGGGACGTGGGGAGTTTCTTGCCTTTTGGGAGATCTGAGTTCTTCTGCCAGCGTTCAGTAGGTGTTCTGTAGGAGTTGTTCCACATGTAGATGTATTTCTGATGTATTTGTGGGGAGGAAGTTGATGTCCACGTCTTACTCTTCCACCATCTTGAAGGGCTCCCTCATTTTTTTTTAAATGTAAATATTTACAGCTGTATTTCCCTTTGAGCACTGCTTTTGTTGAGTGTCGTCAATTTTGGTCTGTGTTGTTGTTGTTTTTACTGCCCTCAAAGTATTCTAATTTGTCTTGTAATTTTTTCTTTAACTCATTAGTAATTAAGAGTGTGTTGTTTAATTTCCACGTATTTTCAAATTTTCCAGTTTTCCCTCCTTTTATTCATTTCCACTTCCTTTCCGTTGTGCTCAAAGAAGACAGTTTCTATGACTCCAGTCTTTTAAAAAAGTTACTGAGACTTTTGTGTGGCCTAGTCAGCTATCCTGGAGAATGTCATATGTGCACTTGAGAATAATGTGTACATTGTTGTTGGGTGTAGTGTTCCATATATGTCTATTACGTCTGTTTGGTTTATGGTATTCAAGTTCTCTGTTTACTTATTGATCTTCTGGCTGGATCTTCTGTGTTTTTTTGGAAGTGGTATATTGAAATCAACTATTACTATAGTGATTATCTATTTCTGTCTTTGATTCTGTTAGTGTTTGTGTCATATATTTTGGGACTCTGCTGTCTGATGTGTATATCTTTTGTTTGTTTGTTTGTTTGTTTTTTTGTGGTACGTGGGCCTCTCACTGTTGTGGCCTCTCCCGTTGCGGAGCACAGGCTCCGGACGCGCAGGCTCAGTGGCCATGGCTCACGGGCCCAGCCTCTCCGCGGCATGTGGGATCTTCCCGGACTGGGGCACGAACCCGCGTTCTCTGTATTGGCAGGCAGACTCTCAGCCACTGCGCCACCAGGGAAGCCCGTGTATATCTTTTTGATTGTTATATTTTCCTGATGAATTGATCATTTTTACTCAGTGTATTATGTCTCACATAATAAATGTGACAAAATTTATTTTGTCTGATATTAGCATAGCCACTCCAGCTTTCTTTTGGTTACCTTTTGTATAGAATACCTTTTTGTATCTTCTTGTTTTCAATCTCTTTGTGTATTTAAATTTAAAATGAATTTCTTGTAGACAGTGTGTCACTGGATCATTTTATTTTATTTTTTTTCAAAATTTATTTATTTATTTTTGGCTGCGTTGGGTCTTCTTTGCTGCACGTGGGCTATCTCCAGTTGCAGCGAGAGGTGCAGAGTTGCGGTGCATGGGCCTCTCATTGCAGTGACTTTTCTCTTGTTGTGGAGCACGGGCTCTAGGCTCACGGGTTTCAGTAGTTGTGGTACGTGGGCTCAGTAGTTGTGGCTCGTGGGCTCTAGAGCGCAAGCTCAGTAGTTGTGGCGCACGGGCTTAGTTGCTCCGTGGCATGTGGGATCTTCCTGGACCAGGGCTTGAACCCATGCCCCTGCACTGGCAGGTGAATTCTTAACCACTGCACCACCAGGGAAGTCCCTGGATCATTTTAAAACATTCCATTGTGCCAGTCTGTCTCTTAATTGATTAGTTTAATACATTTATATTTAAGGACATTGTTGATAAGGAAGGACTTCTGCCATTTTGCTGTTTTTCTTCTCTTTATCTTATATCTTCTTTGTTGCTCAATTCCTCTATCACTGCTTTTGTTTGTGTTTGAATTTTTTCTAGTGTACCATTTTCATGTTTTAAATATTTTAAATTATTTTCTTAGTAATCATCCTGGTGATCAGAATTAATATCTTAACGTTTATACCAATTTAGTTTGAAATGATAGTAACTTGGCTTTTTATTCATATATTCAGGCATACCTCAAATGCATTGCAGGTTTGGTTCTAGACCACCGCAGTAAAGCAAACATCACAGCAAAGTGAGTCACTTGAGTTACTGTAGTCTGTTAAGTATTCATTAGCATTATGTCTTAAAAATCTATGTACATACCTTTATGTACATACATAAAAAACACTTTATTGCTAAAACGTGCTAACCATCATCTGAGCCTTCATTGACTTGTAATCTTTTTACTGGAGGAGGGTCATGCCTCATTGTTGATGGCTGCTGAATGTTGGTGGTTGCTGAAGGCTGGAGTGACTGTGACAATTTCTTAAAATAAGACAACAGTGAAGATTGCCACATTGGTGGACTCTTCCATTCATGAATAAATTTCCTGTAGCATACAATGCTGTTTGAGATCATTTTACCCATAATAGAACTTTTTTCAAAATTGGAGTCAGTCCTCTTAAACCCTGCCACTGCTTTATCAATTAGGTTTGCATAATACTCTAAACTGTTTGTTGTCATTTTAGCAGTCTTGTCAGCATCTTCGCCAGGAGTAGATTTCATCTCAAGAAACTACTCTCTTTGCTCATACATACTCATTTGTAAACTCATTTGTAAAAGTTTTTATCATGAGAATTGTAGTAATGCTGTCACGTATTCAAACTGCACTTTTAATTCTAGTTCATTGCTATTTCACTACACCCACAGTTCTTTCCCCCACTGAAAACTTGAATCCCTCAAAGTCATCCATGAGAGTTGGAATCAGCTTCTTGCAAACTCCTGTTTATGTTCATGTTTTGACCTCTTTCCATGAATCACAAACGTTACTAATGGCATCTAGAATGCTGAATCTTTTCCATGTTTTCAACTGACCTTGTCCAGGTTCATCAGAGGAATCACTAGCTATGACAGCTACAGCCTTATGAAATGTATTTCTTAACTAATGAAAGTTGAACAGTGAAATGACTCCTTGTGGGGTGCAGGATGGATGCCGTGTCAGGAGGTGTGAAAACGGCGTAACTCTCACTGTGCACTGTTAGCAGAGCTCTTGGGTGATCAGGTGCATTGTCAATGAGCAGTAATATTTTGAAAGGAATCTTCTGAGCAGTAGATCTCAAGAGTAGGCTTAAAATATTCACTAAACCATGTTGTAAACAAATGTTTTTTCATCCAGGCTTTGTTTTTCCATTTCTAGAGCACAGGCAGAATAGATATAGTGTAATTCTTAAGGGCCCTAGGATTTTTGGAATAATAAATGAGCACTGGCTTCAGTTTAAAGTCACTAGCTACCTTAGACCCTATAAAGAAAGTATGCTTGTTTTTTGAAGCTTTGAAGCCAGGCACTGACTTCTTCTCTCTACCTATGAAAGTCCTAGGTGTCATCTTCTTCCAAAATAATGCTGTTTTGTCTACATTGAAAATCTTTTGTTTAGTGTAGGCACCTTAATTACTTATTTTAGCTAGATCTTCTGCATAATTTGCTTCAGTTTCTACATCACCATTTGCTGCTTTACCTTGCACTTTTATGTTATGGAGACAGCTTCTTTCCTTAAGCCTCACGAACTAGCCTCTCCTAGTTTCATACTTTTTTTCTGCAGCTTCCTCATTTGTCTTAGCCTTTTTAGGGTCTTGCTCTGGATTAGACTTGGACTTAAGGGAATGTTGTAACTGATTTGATCTTCTATCTAGATTCCTAAGACTTCCTCATATCAGCAATAGGATGTTTTGCTTTCTTATCATTCACATGTTCACTGGAGTAGCATTCTCAATTTTCTTTAAGAACTTTTTCTTTGCAGTTACAACTTGCTTGGTGCAAGAGGCCTTGCTTTTTTTTTTTTTTTTTTTTTTTTTTTTTTTTTGCTGTACGTGGGCCTCTCACTGCTGTGGCCTCTCCCGTTGCGGAGCACAGGCTCCGGACACACAGGCTCCACGGCCATGGCTCGCGGGCCCAGCCGCTGCGCGGCATGTGGGATCTTCCGGGATAGGGGCACGAACCCGTGTCCCCTGCATCGGCAGGCGGACTCCCAACCACTGCGCCACCAGGGAAGCCCAAGAGGCCTTGCTTTTTATCTGTCAGCTTTTGACATGCCTTCTTCACTAAGCTTAATCATGTCTAGTTTTTGATTGAAAGTGAGAGACATACAATTCTTCCTTTGACTTGAACACGCAGCGGCCATTGTGGGTTTATTAATAGGCCTAATTTCAATATTGTTAAGTATCCAGGAATAGGGAGGGCCATGGAGAGGGAGAGAGACAGAGGAATGGCCAATCAGTGGAGCAGTCATAACACACACAACATTTATCAGTTATGTTTGCTGGCTTATGTGGGTGTCATTCATGGCATCCTAAAACAATTATGATAGTAACATTGCTGATCACAGATTACCATAGGACTCATAATAATAATAATGAAAAGTTTGAAATATTGGGAGAATTACCAAAATGTGACAGAGAGACATGAAATGAGCAAGTGCTGTTGGAAGAATGACAGTGATAGACTAGCAGGGTTGCCACAAAACCTTAAATTTGTAAAAAATGCAGTATCTTTGAAGCTCATAAAGCAAAGTGCAATAAAATGAGGTGTACCTGTAATAACTTGTAAAATTTTGCTCCCAACCGCATCCCTCACTTATATTATTGTTTTAAATTACATCTTTTGATTCAAAGAAATGGAAAGATGTCTCATACTCTGGGATTGGAAGAATTAATATTGTTAAAATGCCCATACATTTTGGACAAAGGAATCTACAGATTTAATGCAATTCGTATCAAAATATCCATGACATTTTTCATAGAACTAGAACAAATAGTCCTAAAATTTATATGGAACTGCAGAAGACCCAGAATTGCCAAAGCAATCCTGAGGAAAAAGAACAAAGCATAACCCTTCCAGACTTCAGACTATACTACAAAGCTACAATATCTTATAATAACGTATAATGAAAAATAATCTGAAAAAATGGTATAACTGAATCACTTTGCTGTACACCTGAAACAAACACAATATTGTAAATCAACTATACTTCAATTAAAAGCTAAACTATATCTTTATACATTGTGTATTCATTAACATAGGTATGTAAATACTATTTTATTATTTTTCTCTTAAATCATAAAAGAAACAAATACAGGAATTACCAAAAATAAAATAGTACTGGCTTCTGTATTTACCTGTGTAGTTAATTTTTCCAATGTTCTCCTTTTTTTCTGTGGCTTCAAGTTTTGTTTATTCTTTATTTCTGCATGAAGGAGTTCCTTTAGTGTTTCTTGTAGGGCAGGGCAGGTCTAGCAACAAACTTCCTCAGTTTTTTTTCTAGGAATGTTTTAATTTCTCTGCCATTTTTGAGTGATAGTCTGCTGGGTATGGAATTGTTATTTGACAGTTTTCTTTCAGCATTTTAGATATGTCATCCTACTGTTTTCTGGCTTCTATGATATTTAATGAGAAATTGGCTGTTAGTCTTACTGTGGATTCTGTGGATTACTTGTATATGATGAGGTGGATTGTTTTTGTTCTTCCTTCAAGATTCTTTCATCTCTGGCTTTTACAGTTTAACTATACAGTTGACTTTTGAATCACACAGGTTTGAACTGCACCTGTCCACTCTTACACAGGTGTTTTTCAGAAAAAACTAAAATATTACACAGTCTGTGGTTAGTTGAGCACTGATGTGGAACCACAAATACGGAGGGCTGACTATAAAGTTATATGCAGATTTTTGACCGTGCAGGGAGTCAGTGCCCCTAACCCTGGTGTTGTTCAAGGGTAAACTGTAGTTTATATCTGTGTGACTCTTTAAAATTTTTTTAAAATTTTGTATACAGTTTTTAAAGATTACCTTCCATTTACAGTATTACAAAATGTTAGCTATGTTCCTCATGTTGTATGATACATCCTTGAGCCTATCTTACACCCAATAGTTTGTACCTCCCACTCCCCCACCTCTATGTTACTGACCCAAACCCCACCCCCATCCCCCCCACCCCCGCCCACTGGTAACCACTAGCTTGTTCTCTATATCTCTGTGTGTGACTCACTTTTGAGTTTCTCCTACTTGGAGTTCATTTACCTTCTTGATTGTGTAGATTTCTGTATTTAACTTCAAATTGGTAAGTTTTTTGCCATTGTGTCTTCAGATATTCTTTCTATCTCTTTCTGTTGATATACTTTTGGAAGTCTGTTTTCTCTGGAAGTCAGACTTCAATATCTGGGCTTATATAGAGATGATTTATGTGAAATTCTTTTTTTGTTGTTGTTGTTAATGGGTCATATTTTCACATTTCTTTGTATGCCTTTTGATTTTTTTTTTGTTTTTTAAAAACTGGACATTTTGAATATTACAGTTTTGTAACACTATATTCTCCTCTCCTCCCCATGCTTTACTGTTGTTGTCTTTTCAAGGGCTGCAGTCATTTCTTTATTTACTTTTTCCTAAACTTTTTTCAAGGACTGTACTCCTTGTCATGTGTGGTTACTGAAATTTTGTTGTCTGGGTGTTTAGCAGTGATCTTCCAGATTTCCTTAGTTAATGGGAGTTGGAAAAATGTAATTTCTTGTTTTTTGCAGATTGTTTGTTAGCTGAGGTACTTCTTCAGAGGTTAGGCAGGCTACCTACAGCTTTGCCTTAGTAGTCACCTTGTGCTTGCACAGAGAGCAAAGATCAGCTAGAGTTGCAAGCCTGTGCTCCTCACGTCTTCTGTAAGAATTCGTCCAGCCCTGGGCATTCAAGTAGCAGTCTACACTTCCTAGTATGTGCAGTATCCCTTTGAAGTACTTATTCTTCAAATATCTTACTCCTCTGCCTTTTTATTTTGAGGCTTTTTAGATTGTCTGATATTTATGTAATCCACTGTCTTGCCCCTGGCAGCTACTTTTATTGTATGTCTTTAAATCTTTTTGAAAGATGATACTCTTTCAAGGAAAAGGGAAGCCCTTCAAAACACTCTGCCACAGTTTTTGAGAACGGGTCCATGGTGTTCTCTTTGGCACCAGCAAGCCATACTAGTAACTCTGTCTGCTGTCCCTGTGGGCACCATAGAGTTGGGGGAGGGGAGATGGCATACAGGTAAGCAAAAATATTACTGTGCTCTTTTATCAAATAAAATAGACTGTTAGGCACTTCTCTGTTTGTCATACGTTTTTATTAGATTACAGATGTCCATAAAAGATGTCTTGTCATTTTTTTTTCCAAGCTAAGAGTTGCTTCATTGGAGGGCCTAATTGTTGAGGTTTCTTACTCCTCCATTTTCCATGACATCATTTCTTTTTTTCATTTTTGAAAGATTGATAATTCAGTGTTCATGGTTTTTTCCTCTCCACTCATCAGTTTTATTCTATTGTCTTTCACCTTACACAGTTTCTACCAAAAAGTCTGATAAAATTTTTTGTTTTTCTGTGTGTGAGGAATTATGTTTTTTTAGCTTCCTTTTGAATTTTCTTTCATTTTTAGCAGTATTATATTTTAGGGTATTCTTCTTGGGAATTCTCTGACCTTCCATCTGTGTTTTATTGTCTTAAATTATTTTTGGGAAGTTCTCCTCTGTTATCTCTTCAAATATTTATTTTGCTTTGATCTTTCTCTCTCCTTCTGGAATTCTAGTTATACCTATGTTATTCTATTAGGTATTGTGTCATGGCCTGTCTTGGATGCTCTCTTTTGTCCCACTTCCTCTGCTTTTTTTTTTTTAAATAAACTTTATTTTTTAGAGAAGTTTTACGTTCACAGTAGAATTGAACAGAAGGTAGAGAGATTCCCCCTATAACCCCTGTTCCCACATACATATAGCCTCTCCCACTGTTAACATCCCACATTACAGTGGTATGTCTGTTACAATCAATGAACCTATGTTGACATGTCATTATCACCCAGTGTCTGTAATTTACATTAGGGTTCACTCTTTGTGTTATATATTCTATGGGTTTTGATAAATGTACAGTTAGATGTACCCACCATATCTTCTCTGCCCTAAAAATCTTCTGTGCCCACTTAGTCATCTCTCCTACCCCATAACTTCTGGCAGTCACTGATATTTTTACTGTTTCCATAGTTTTGCCTTTTCCAGAATGCCATATTGTTCAAATCATATAGTATGTAGTGGTTCCAGATTGGCTTCTTTTAGTTAGTAATATGCATTTGAGCTTTCTCTGTGTCTTTTCCTGGCTTGATAGCTCATTGCTTTTAAGTGTTAAATAATATTCCATTGTCTGCATGTACCACAGTTTATTTATCCATTCACCTCTTAAAGGACACCTTTCTTTCCTGTTTTGGCAATTTTGAATAAAACCGCTGTAAACATCTTTGTGCAGGCTTTTATGTAGACATAAATTTTCAATTCATTTGGGTAAATACCAAGGAGTGTGCTTGTTGGTAGTGCTGGTTGATTGTAGTCTGTGTAGTCTGGTATATTCATTTTATTCTAAAGTAATTTTCAAAAGACCTGAATAGACATTTTTCTGAAGAAGGTATATAAATGACCAAAAGCTACATGAAAAGGTATTCAACATCACTAGTCTTCAGGGAAATGAAAATCAGAGCCATGATGTATCCCTTCACACCTCTGTTAGGCTGGCTTTTATCAAAAAGATAAGAGATATATTCTGGTTGAGGATGTGGGCAAAATGGAACCCCTTCACTATTCGTGCAAATGTAAACTGGTAAAGCCTCTGGAAAACAGTATGGAGGTTTCTCAGGTAATTAAAAACTACCATATTACACAGCAATTCCACTTCTGGGTATATATCCAAAAGAAATGAAACCATTATCCCAAAGAGATGGATGTACTCCCATGCTCATAGTACCATTATTCACCATAACCAAAATATGGAAACAACCTTATGTGTCCATGGACGTATGAGTAAAGAAAACTTGTTGTGTATATGTGTGTGGAATCACTTATATGTGGAATCTTGAAGCGGGGGTGGGGAATTTGTAGAAAAGTGGTTGCCAGGGGCCAAGTGGTAGGGGAAATAGGGAGAGGTTGGTGAAAGGTTGCAAACTTTGTTATAAATGAATACGGTCTGAGGATCTAATGTATAATATAGTGACTATAGTTGATAACACTGTTTTGTATAATTGAAATTTGCTAAGAGAGTAGAACTTACTGAATGTTGGGACCAAAAAAAAAAAAAAAGGAAAAGTAAATATGTGAGGTGGTGGATTTGTTAATTAGCTCAATGGGGGAAACCCTTCATAATGTATCCATATATCAAATCATCCTGCTGTAAGTAACAGTTTTATTTGTCAACTGTACCTCAGTAAAGCTGGAAAAAATAATTTCTTTCTTTCTTTTTTTTAATTAACAGGATTACCTTTGAGGTTATTTTGAAAGTTTTGAGTTGTACAGCACTTGATTCTTTGCTCCATTGTGGAAAGATCTTTACAGCAATGATTACTTCAGAGTTACCAGTGTTACAGTAAGTATTATGGCTTTCTTTTTTTTTTTTAATGCATGTAACACTTTTCTGTATCAAAATGCTCTCATTAATAAGACACATCAAATATATTCTCTGATAGTTGGGTAATATGTTTGAAGTAAAAGAACTATTAGAGGGTGTAATTACTATATCCATCTATAGCCCTTGCATCATAATGTCAGCATGTTCTGTGTTACTGAACGAAAAACATGTTACACTATCTTATATTAGGAGTCAGCAAACTATGAACATGGGCCAATCTGGCATGCTGACTGTTTTTGTAAATAAAGTGTTATTGGAATAGAGTCACACTGATTCCTTTGAAGACTGTTTATGACTATAAGTTGTAATAGAGAATGAATTAATCTGCAGAGCATAAATATTTTGTTTGGTTATTTACAGAGAAAGTTTGTAGACCTCTATCCTGTATCACACTGTGTGTCTAACCCTCTCACCCCCATGCCAGAGCTTCTTTTCCCTGAGATTGAGATTGTGATTGGTGAGTCCTTGGCATTTCTGGTGGCATCTCATTATTAGATTTTGTTAGGGTTGTAGGACAGATCTAGAATTTGATCTTATTATGAATTCTCTGGGAGATGTGATCAGGGTAACAGCAGATACTTTTCTTTCTATAGGTGTCATTAAGCTACAAATTAGGAATCTGCATACTGTGATCCTATATGATAACAGTGCTTTAGATATAATGAAAGTGACCAACAGTATATGTAATTATTTATATGTTTTTATAGTGTCAGATCATTTATATGTGTCTTCTCCAAGAGACTGTAGTCACCTTCCAGTTGGTCTCCTGGCCTACTGTTTTTCCTCTGGAGCTCTAAGACAAAAAGCTATCCAAATTACTTTACGTGCTGAAAACCCATCAATACCTACCCTCCTTTGTTTGTCCAAATATAGGAGATACAAGCCCTTTTTATTTACTTAACTTCAAGCCTCTTTATTAGCCTTAACTTGAACATAATACCAAGTTTGGATGTCTCCATATAGTATTTGTTCTTTGTACTTTTGTTTTTCTTAATTCTGCCTGCAATGCCTATGTGTATCTTTCCTTACCTGGCCATCTTGGTAGTCCTGTGGGTCTTGGCTAAAGTATGCCTCCAGCAAAGCTCCTCTGACTCCTCAAAGTTGGGTAGGTTCCCTCCTGTGCTCCTGTCATACTCTACCCTTTTTTTTTTTATAGCATCATACTTAACGTAATGTTTTATAACACTTTCTTATTGTTTTTGCCTGAACTTTGTGCTCTTTTTTTTTTCTTTTCTTTTTTCTTGCGGTACGCGGGCCTCTCACTGCTGTGGCCTTTCCCGTTGCGGAGCACAGGCTCCGGATGCGCGGTCTCAGCGGCCATGGCTCACGGGCCCAGCCGCTCTGCGGCATGTGGGATCTTCCCGGACCCGGGCATGAACCCGTGTCCCCTGCATCGGCAGGCGGACTCTCAACTACTGCGCCACCAGGGAAGCCCCTGTGCTTTATTTTTGTATGGCCAGCTCCTAGCACACTGCTGGGTATTAGGCACACCCTTTGTAAAATATCTCTCTGATTAAATATGAAACATAGGTTGTATTTAAATAGATTATATTTAACAAGAGATTACATGGGCATGATATTATTTAACATGTTTTGTGGATAACTGTATTTTTCATAAAAATGTAAACTTTTAATACGATAATGGATAGTAGTGATCTGCGAGATGGGTAAATGAAATTTGCTTTTAATCTGTCAGCAGGAGATGTACTCTTGGTCAAGTTGAGATCTAAGAAGCATTTATTGAGCACATAAAACAATTTTCTGAGGATATTATCTTCATCCATCCATCTAAATATACTATGTCTACATTGTAGAGGAAAGGAAACATGATATGTCTCTTAGTATTGGTAAACTTCAGTTTCTGTCATTTGTAAAGTGAAGATAATATATTGGAAATTAATTTCTAAAGTCTCTTCAAAAACAGAGAAATCTTTTGATCCCGTGATTGTTAATGTTCAGTTCAGTAGTGATTTTTCTAATGGAGACACTAGAAAGGTCACTCTAGTGAATGACCTTATTATTTCTTGGCTTGCTTAGTCATTATAATGACAAATGAATTTGTTACCTTAGTGTGTTTACTGTTGGGTTGGCCAAAAAGTTCGTTCACGTTTTTCCATTACATCGTTGGAAAAACCCGAATGAACTTTTTGGCCAGCCCAATATTAAGCATCATCAAATATTGTCAATTACCACATATTATATATTCCACCAAATGTTGTAGTACAAGGAACTGTGTTAAGCTCTGGGGAGAAAGAGCAAGTGGAAGACTCAGTCCTTGTTGCCATGAAGCTTATATAGATAGATATTAATCAAATAATCACAAATGTATAGATTTAAACTGCCCTTGGTGCTATGAAGGTAAGCTAGAGGATTTTATTAGAATTTTAACACATGCCTTGATTTAGTCTACTTTTCTAAGGAAGAGACATGATTCTTAAACCTGAAGTGGAGGGAATTTGGGGGAAGAAGAAGGGATCAGGGTACTAATTCCAGACTGAAGGAATGGCATGTGCAAAGACCCTGAGGTAGGAGGAATCATGGTATGTTTGAGGGACTGAAATAAAGCTGTTTTTTTTTCTTTTTTCAGGATTGTGGATGGAAAGTGGTGTGAAATAAGGATTGCAAGTAGGGTAGGGCTGTATCATACAGGGACCTGCTAGGTCTTATATTAAGAATTTTGAGGTTTTTATCTCCTAGAAGCAGAAGGAAACCACTGTAGGGTTTTAAGCATGGGATATACATAATAAGATATATACTATGAAAGTCACTCTTAGTACAGTATAGTGATTAGATTGGAAGTGGCAACAGAATAAGCAGGGAGTCCTATTAGGTGAAAGGTGTTGCAGTGTCCAGGCCAGAGATGATAACAACTTGAACTAAAATGATTACAGAGGAGATGGAGAGAGGAAGGCAGAATTTAGAGTGTTTTAGGGAGCAAAAAAAATCATTTATAAGGTTTGATCTGATTCTTCCATTCTCTTCATTTATGTCCGATAGTCTTATAAATGTGCTTTTTGTAGAGCAGTTGGTTGACGTTTGAATTTGCATACTCCTTGATCCAGCATCCTCTGTCTATTCTAGGGAGATATTTGTTGATGTGTAATAAGAATTAATGTGCAAGGACAGTTGTTACAGCTCTGTTTGTAATAACTTAAAAGCAGAGACAATCTAAGTGCTCATAGATAGGGAACGTATTATGGAGTACCATTCAGGAATCCTATGTATTTGTATGGAAAATTCCTATTAATTTAAATTTTAAAAATTAAAATATATTGTTTTGTATTTATGTATATATATACCAGAACATAAATATTTATGACAGAGTATTGATGAAACTGTTAAAAATCTTGTTCTGCAGATTGAGGTTCAGAGTTAGGGTATGGTGAAGTGAAACTCTTCCTTGTATTCTTATATCTTCTCTTGCTTGAAATTAAAAAACAAATTTATGTATCATATTCTAATAAACGAATGTATATATATATACTAATTGGAGTATGTTAGTTATCTGTTGGTAATAGCTATCACCTTCTAAGCTGGCTGAAGTTTGCGGAATTAGAAAACAATTGTACTTTTTTCTTTTGTCAGTAAACTATATTGCTCAAGGTTAAATTAATTTCACTGATGGGTCACATATGATGGAACCAACCTGCTTTTGTAGTTGCCTGGAGATTTCAGGAGGCATCAAAAGCACTAGTGTATTCAGTCCACGTAAGAGAAATACAAAATGTATTATTTGCATTCTAGTATCCTGCTGTGGAGGTAGAGAATTCACGTTTACCTTGAGATCTAAGTGGACCCTGCCACTTGCTAGTTGTGTAAATATGGACAAGATGATCAGGTTTCCAGATCTTTTGTTTCCTCATCTGTAAAATTGGGACAGCAGTATGTTTTCTTACAAGCTTTTGTGCATATTTATTCTAGATAATGTATATAAACGGGCACACAGTATATGCTAAACAGTCTATTTGGACTGTAGTGAGGAGAAAAAGCAGAATGATTTATTGTTCTTTAGTAGAAATGAATAAGATCAACTAGATCAGTGATTGAAAAACTTACTGATAGTGGCTCAGAAGCCTGTTTTTATAAATATTATTGGAGCACAGCAACATCCATTCATTTACGTATTATCTATGGCTGCATTCATGCTATGGTCCCAGAGTTGAGTAGTAGATAGAGACCTTAAGACCCCTAAGCCTAAAATATTTATTATATAGCCTTTTGAGAAAATGTTTGCTGACCCTTGGACTAGATCAATATTACTTATAGTTTTAAATACCAGATTACCTTTGAAGATTTGCAAGCAGAGGAGGAACATGGTATGAGAATATTCGTGACAGTAGTGTGTAGAGTGGCTTGGACAAGGGGAAGCAGGGAGATAAGTTGTGATTAATTCAGGAAGTTGTGATTATGGTAATAATCATGAAAAGAATGAGAGACAGAGTTAGTATACTGAGGACAGCTCAGGAGGACTTGAACTGAGGGCACAAAAGGAAGACTGATGGGATTATAGGAATTTGAGTAAGACAATAACAAATTTATACAACAAAGCACACTTGGGCATTAACTTACTAAATCAGTTAACCAATGGTATTGCCATGAGCAGAGAGCTAGAAATAGTCAGAATTGGACTTAATTTTATATGTGTTATTTGGTGAATTTGAGGTGGCATGCAAAGAAGCATGTTACACATGCAGTTGAAAATCTTGAATTATAGTCAGGTCTGTGATAATATACTGAAGTCATTTGCATAAAAGTTACACATCAAGTGGATGAGCTCTCCAAGAGAGGGTAGTTTAAAGGGGGAAGAGCAAACAGTAACGAAATGAGCTTTGAGGAATCAACACAAGGAGGGAATGGAACTAAGAGCCTTCAGTGGCGCAGTTTCAGTAAGTTGTGAGTTGAGCTTTACCCTTCCTTCCATTTGCTTTGTACCCTTCCTGCTATTTGCAGTTTTATGCAGATGCTTTATACAGTTAGTAATGTAGAATTCAGTGAGGATGTTTTTGTTAATACTATCTATACCTTTTTAGTGCCATGCTGGGGCCAGCCTGTACTGGCCTGGAGAGCTGAATATTAAATTTCCAGGAATTTTGTGACCTCATTCAATATAACATAGCTATTATAAAAAGTTAAATTATGCAAACTTAAAATTAATTAAATCATGTTAAAAACAAAAGTAATAAATACTCAAAACTCATCATTTCCTAATTATTTTACATCCTACTATTTTCTGTGCTCTTGAGGTTTTCATTTACACCTATTATTGTATGTATGGTGGAAATACTTTTTAGTAGTGTACTGCTACTGTTAATTACTTCTCAACTCTGTATTTGGTGATGTCACTTTGGTAGTTTGAATTTGGCTGCGGGGGGAGCATTCACATTATTAAAATCAGCAAACACTACACATCAGGGCTCAGCTTATTGTTTTGTTGTTTGTGGACTCAGTAAAGTGATGGAGAAATTGTTAATAACAGATTAAACTTAAAGGTGTATCAAGTCTATAGTCATTACATTATGATACCACAAAAAATTGAGGACGTATCCTTCTAGTGTTCAAGAACTATTATGTATTCCGTTCAGTAAAAAAGTTGCTCCCAACATTGACCAATTAGTGAAGTTCCCACAAATGTCTTTGTCATTTCATTTGCATTCTGTTCATCAAAGTGAACAAAGATATCAACTGTCTTTCATGTCAAAACCCTATTTGTTCATCAGTTGCAACCATAGGTTAGCTAGGGATACAAGAGTTTGGCAAAATTATCAAAATCATTTTATATGAACCAATTAGCTGGATAGAATTTACAATAAAGAATATTGTGCATTTTATTATTCTTTGTAAGTTGCATGCTATGCATCCTTTATATTGTTAACATTTCTAATAATGTATGCATATATTTTTTGAAGAGCCAGTTGTTAAACATTTACCAGCACACTTTTATTATTTTATAAAATGAATAAAATTTCTCCCAAGCTTTTATCTTTTTTATATTGAAGAATTAGTCTTTTGCATTTATATGTTGTATAGCAGCTGCCATTTCCACAGTCATTTCCTTGTCTGTATTTCTCTATTTGGGGTATCATTTTATTCAGTGTTATGTGATATTAGCAGGGAGGGTAACATTTTCAATTTGCTAAAGATTTTTTCTGAAAGTGGAAGTATAAACCACTTCTAATCAGCCAGATGTGTACATACAGCAGGAGGTAAGGAAACCAGTGGAACAGAGCTACATTGTATTATAAATAGGTATGTATAATTAATTTGTTCACTAAAACAATATATCCTATTTTCTAGGGATTCAACTAATGAAACTACTGCCCATTCTGATGCTGGCAGCGAACTTGAAGAAACAGAGGTCAAAGGAAAAAGAAAAAGGGGTCGACCTGGCCGGCCTCCAGTATGTATATACTTGTCTTCTTTGTTCCTTTAACGGTTAGCAAGTAAAGGGGCTTGATACGAGCTATTTGTTAATTCTAGTATTGTTAACACTTTTTCAAATCTCACTGACACATCAGAAATTCTTGGAAACTTTGCTTCATAAATTGGCTTAGTAGTGGTTAGAAAAAGGAAATTAATTATAGTATCTTTTTTGCTTTCCATGCTTCTCTTGTAAATAAATGGTGGTCCATGTGAAGGCATTGAGAGGATGATCAACATGGAATGAGGTGTAGTTAGTTATGATTTCTTTGCCTTTTATTTTTAGATGCAACTCTGATTTCCTGTGAGCTCCTAAGTATGCATTTTGATAGTATTTGGGTCCAGTCTCAGAATATATTCTCATTTATACATGATTGAGAAATTTAGAAAAGCTCTAGGTATCCTTACTTTGAGGTATATCTTTATGTAGTCTGAGTACACAAGTCACTTAATTGAAGGTGGTATAAACTGTCAGAGACAGTAGAATCAATGTGTCATTGGGTTAAGGCTTGTACTATTTTACACTCACCTTTATGATGGGATTTGCTATTCATAGTTTTAAAATTTTATTTTATAAAATTTATTATGGAAAATTTTAGCCTCCTTCTCTAGGAGGCATAATAGTATAATAAACCCTCGATATAACTCTTACCTAGCAGTTACCAAGTCATGGCCAGTCTTTCTTTCCCATGTTATTTTGAAGGTCATTCTAGACATAATTCCATCTTTAAATATTTCAGAATGTATCTCTAAAAGATAAGGGCTTGCTTTCTCTCTCTCTTTTTTCAACATCACCCCAATATCATTATCATAATGCAAGATAACAGTATTTTAGTAACACCACTGATTAACACATTCAAAGTTTATAATCATTTCATAAATATTATCTTTTAAACAATACAGTTTGTTGTTTGAATCATGATCTACTTATTGCAATTGATGGTTATGTTATTTAACCAGTTATTACATATGTATGTCCTTTGTAGTGACTTAAAATTTTTTTTTATGTTATTGCTGTTCTATCAGTATTTATGTTTGCCACAGTTTTTAATTAGCTTCGGTGAAACTCCATAACTTTTCCTTTTCCAGGACAATCTAACAACAACAAAAAAACGGATAGAAGGATGACTTCTGCAGTTTTCTCTACACTTGCTTTTATCCTCCACCTTTATTTAAAGGGAGAAAAATAGTGGAGGAAAAGACATATATTATAGTCACTCTTTATAATCCTTCTTAATTTTTAGAAGTATTTGGTGGTACAGTGTTCCTTAAAAAAACGTTTTGGGAAAAGTGAAAAAGTCTTGTACTTAGAAGCTGAAGACTATTGTAGTTCCCCTTACTAGTATATGATTTTTCTAAGACTGTAGGTGAGTTGCATTGCTTCCTCTAGGATTCATAGGTTATAGGCACCAAATTCGAAATAAGACTAAAGTTGCTTGAAGGTTGTAGAATAAACTGCCTACATGATTGCTTACTTGAATTTGTTCCCCTCCAATTAAAATTCTTTACTTGAAGATTCAGATTAAGTGCTGTCTTCTTGAAGAAAACTGTTTTTTTCCCTTAAAGAGAATTTATTACCCCTTCAGCAGGCTATTGTATTATTTTTTATAACCTATTTAATTTTGACTTGTCTACAGCTGTATCCTTGTAATATTTTGCTTTCCTGATGAAAAGGAGTCTGTGTATCCAAATGCTTAGCTCTTTTGTGGTTAGAAATTAGATTTTATTTTTAGTGAAATTGCTACTACATAATCTAGCAGGTAAATAGTACATGTTCATCCCATGTTTACAAATTGAAAAAATGTCAGCCAGCATCTGATAGTAGCATTCTAGAGACTTGTGTTAGACTTTAGTCCGTATTTTCACACTCATTAGTTCACATAGCTAGCTATACTTCCACCTGACTCAGACCCATTTCTTGATCTTGCAAACAACAGAACTTCCTGAGTTTCTGCTCTGGGGTTTGTACTGAGCTGAAGCTTTTTATGTCATTTAATCTTCACACCAATACTAGGAAATAGGTCTTATATGCAGTTTACAAAGTAGAAAACAAAAATAGAAAGTGGTATTTTGCATAAGGTCACAACATTGCCTAAGTAGCAAAGCTAGGATTTCAATTCATAACCTACCTCCCAAACTCTTTTCCTCAAGAATGCCAAAATGCCAAGCTGTTAATTAAAATTGAGGGGTATAATTGTCAGAATGATCATATTTGAGTTATTCCACAGTACCTGTTCTGAAGATTGCTTGGACATTTTCTATCGACTGGCTCCATTTTGAACAATTCTAAGTTTTGACTGATACACTCTTTGTTTAGCTATTTTAATACTGTTCATACTTGTTAAGAGGACTTCATGGATCTCTGGTTTTATTAATTTACTCAGTCAAATGAAAACAAATAATATAAGGACCTCTCTTGGACAGTATTATTTTCTTTATTTCTAAATTCTTAGGAGACATCTCATCTTTGGTATTTCTTTTCAGTATACTGTTACTTCAGAGATGTTTGTTTCTTATTAAACCACTCTTATTTTGCAGATGTCCTAATTCATATCTGTTATTATTGTGGCTCTCTATCCAAATGATTATTGATCTCTAAACAAACACTATATAGTATCCTGTTTATTCTACCCCTGTGATTGTATTAGCAAATAATGGACATTATTTTCTCTGTCTACACAGTACTCCCTTGGTGATGTCCAATCTCATGACTTTAAGTACCATCTCTAAGCTTATGTCACCCAGATTTTGTATCCAGCTTGGACTTTACCCCTGGACTCCAGACTCATATTCAGTGCCCATTGAGAATCTTCATTTAGATATTTAACGGGCCCAGGATGTTAAAAAAACCAAACTTTCAAGCTTCCTATCCCCTGCTCACCCCTTTTCCATAATGGCAGTTTCGTGCTTCTGGCTGTTCAGCTATAAATCTTGTAGTCATCTTTGAGTCTTTCTTTCTCAGCCTATTTCTAGACTGTCAGCACATCCTGTCTAATTGATTTGCAAATTGCATCAGTCATTTTTTACTACAACACTGGATTCAGCCACCATCATGTGCCTTTGCTGAAACTTCTGAGGTGTGCTCCTTGTCTCAGGGCCCTGTGTCGTCTTCCCCCTGGGGCCTCCCTATGGATGGTATCTAGAATTGCGTATCTTCCCTCCTACCCAAAGGGACTTACTGTCCCCTTCTTCCGTGTGTGTGTGTGTGTGTGTGTGTGTGTGTGTGTGTGTGTGTTTTCCCCTTTCTCTATAGTACTTATTGCCATCTAACATAGTATATACCCTTTACTTATTTGCTTTTTGTCTGCCTCCCCCGACTAGAAGGTAAGCTGCATGAAGGCAGGGATTTTTATCTGGTTTGTTTACTGCTGTATAGTAGTGTTCAACTTTCAGTAAGCATTTATTGAATGAGTGAATGGTGTTTAATTTTGTTAAATCATCACTCTTTTTTCCCTCAAGTGTTTAAATTCTTTTTATTTTGAAATAATTTCAGACACAGAAGAATTCCAAGAATTTTGCAGAGAATTCCTATGCAGATTCTTCATGCAGATTGTCCAAATGTTAGCATGTTGCTACATTTGCTTTATCATATTTTTTTCTATGTATACACAGACACATAAATATAAATATATATTTATATATAAAAATTTATATTTGATACCAATTATTATTCTTGAAAGTTGCAGACATGAAGCCACTTTACTCTTAATGCTTTAGTATGCATTTTCATAAAATCAAAGATATTCTACACAACAACAGTACATGTTTGAAAATCAGGAAAATAATATTGATATAATACTGACCTTATGTACATATACTTCATTCATATTTTGCCTGATGTCCTAATAATGCCCTAAGTAAAAGAAAAAATATTTTTTTCCCTTGGTTTAGGATCCAGTCCAGGATTTCATGTTGCATTTAGTTGCCATGCAAATCAGCACATCTGTAAGCTAACCCATCTTTAGTCTCTTGTTTAATGTTTTATTAAGGGTTTTGTTCTCTTTATTCTATTTAAGTGAGAATCAGCACTTATATTCTCAGCATTATTTAATTTTCATATTTACCTAGGCTGAGTAGGAAGGGTAAATAAAAAGAGATACAATTTTTACTTTTATGTCTATATATTCATACACATAGAGAGAAGATGGAGCATAGCATACACAACAAAATATTAACAGTGAGTATCAGAAGGAGAGGTTAACAGGTGAATTTATTTATAAAAATTGGATATTCTAGATTACTTGGTGCTTTTGTTTATAATCTTATGAATTTCATGATATCATTTATATGTTTTACATAATTTTAATGGCTACATTGTATTCTGCGTGAAATTATTTATTTAAATAGTCCCCATTGTTGAACATTTATGTTAAAAATTCTTCACTGATTTAAACCATGCTGACATAAATTTATATCTCAAAAATAAATTTTGCTCTAGAGCCACAGATACTTTTTATCCTGAATTCTTAAAAGTAGAATTGATTACTCAAAAGATATGCCATATGTTTTGAAAGTTTTTGATGTGTATTGTTGGGTTGCCTATCATGCAGCAAAATATATGGCATTACCTGTCTTATAGGAAGTTGAATTGAGTATACTGATTGTTAAATATTTTCTAATTTTTAAGTACTGCAACATTTCATCAGTATGTTCTGAAATACTGGTCATTTTCCATACCACTTTTTCTATTTTTATTTTTCTAAGAAATAGAAATCTCTTCTTAAAGTAATTTTTGTGGCTTAAGCCTACATACTTTTATGATCCCTTTTGGAAATGTATTTATCAGTTGGACTTGTATCTGCTCTTACCTGTCAAATCAGCTTTGTTGTTTTATTTTGAAAATTTTTCATTTAACTAGAGTTTAGTTCTGACTTCCTTAATTTTGCTAAAAGATACCATAATTTTTCCAGGAATCTAGAATTAAAATGTGAGTCACCATTAAATTTCCTCATCCTAAGTCCCTTGCCCTCTCTCCTATATGTAATGAGATTCCGAATCTCATGAATTTTTATTTCACAGTGTCTTGTATATCACTCCCTTTTACATTTCCCAAGTTCCTTTCTTTAGGCCTCACTTTATAGGAGTCTGTATTATTATCTTCCTGCTTTTTAGTCTTTTCCTTTTTCCATCCTATCCTTTTTAATACTGCCAGGTTGACCCTTTTTTTTTTAACTTGTTCAAATAGCAAGAAGCACCTTTTTGTTTTGGGGCATGTTCTTCTGTTTTTTTATTGTGTTTCCCAACTCATAACCTTTTATTCAGTCATATACACCTCTTTTGTCCTTCTCTATGTGGCTTGTGCTTTTCCACTTCTATACTTTAGCTCATGGTGTTTTTTTCTTTCTGGAATCCTTGTTTCCTAAATTCTATTTATGCTCATCTTACTAATTTTACTAATCTTACTTAATTCACTAAGTCCCAACTTGCAGTTCATCTCTTTTGTGAAACTTTCCACGGTTACGACTCACGGGAAGTTATTTTTCCTTTCATAGAACCCTTCCAACACTTATCTGAAACCAAATTTCCATGAAAAGTCTTTTTTTAATGTAATTTAGTTCACTGTAGTTATCTGTGTTTCTCTTTTGATTGTATGTTTCTAAAGATTTTACATTAAACTAGCCCAGATATGTTGATGTACATTATTTGTGAAAGGATAGAGGTTACTTTACATTCACAGCTTATGAATAAATTCAGGTAAGGCACAAAGGATTTAAAAAAAGTTGGTATATCTCTGTCTCTTAAAGTTTGTAGAAAAGTTATTGCACATTTAGACTGCAGCTTATCCTATATAGAGCTTTTGGGATAGAGTAATTTTGGATAATCTTCCTGTAGAGCTATGCCAATTTTTACTTTAAAAAGTTTACCAGAAGTATAGATACACATTTAAATTAAGTAGTATATAGTTGTAGTAAAGCATTTGTCCTAAAGATTGTTCTGAACTCTGACATTAAATTGCATCATTTTCACAAAGTGAAGGTTGTATAGCTTTTTGAAACTCTGAGCGTATTTTCCATAAAATTCATAACTTGATACGTTGAGGCAGGGTTTGTTTCAGGTAGTTTTTTTTTTT
Organism: Mesoplodon bidens; assembly: GCF_964165515.1. Lineage (NCBI taxonomy): Eukaryota > Metazoa > Chordata > Mammalia > Artiodactyla > Ziphiidae > Mesoplodon > Mesoplodon bidens. The sequence goes on from NC_138161.1 coordinate 142,701,777, forward strand.
TTTTTCCCTGCAGATACTTGTTCACGGCTTCTTTTCTTTCCCCCCACTATGTCCCTTGAATTAGCTGCAGCAATGAATACCTGAACCCTAGTTTCTTTATTACAACCCTGTGGACCATAGATATCTCACTTACACTGTAGTTTATGGGATTTGAAGCATGAGTGTTCATCCTCCACCACCAACTGACAAAATTGTATTAGGATGTTGAAAAATAACATCTATCTTAAACACTTTGAGTTCTTTGAAAGGTATGTGTGGTCCTATATAGAAGGATCAACTTTTTAATATTTTTGGTACATAGTAACTGTATGATGAATGTAGAAATAAAAGAAAAGTTGTGTTGAATGAGTGAAAAAATTGTTTCCTAATATCTTATATTCTGTAGACTGAATCAATTTGATTTTGTTTGCTAATGATTAGATTAAGGTTATGCATATTTGACAGTAATACCACATATTGTCACTTGGGCTGTTAAGCATGAATTCTTAAAGGTGGAATAAATGAGACTCCATGAGATAAGACATTAGAAGCTAGACATGCACCCTAGGTTGAGGCACATATTAGGGAAGAGATCCACTTTCTATTAGTGGAAGAAAGATTTCCTAGGTAGGTAGTAGTTGGGGTAGATGGAGTAAGCTGATCATGTTCTACCAGGGAGACTATATCTCTAGGATGCGTGAGCATGTAAAGATCTGTGCTGAGCTACATCTGGGCTAGAGCTAGCATCTGTGTGGTCTGGCAGCCTGTTGTGGGGGTCCCACCTAATGGCCTGGGATTCAAGGATAGGACTTCTGTCCCTGAGACAAACTAATAATGGACAGAACTCTAGCTGCAGAGGAACTGGGTTACTGGCTAGGTTACTAAGGCATTAGTAACCTACCAATTAAGGCAAAGCCTCAGTTTTTCTGTTTTTTTTTTTTTTTTTTTTTTGCTATTTATTTAAATTGGAGCATAGTTGATCTATACTATTGTGTTAGTTTCAGGTGTACAGCAAAGTGATTCAGATTATATATTTCAGATTTTCCATTATAGGTTATTATGAGATATTAAATATGGTTCCTTGTGCTGTGCAGTAAATCCTTGTTGTTTATCTGTTTTAGTAGTTTGTATCTGTTAATTCCATACTCCTAATTTATCCTTTCCCCGCTCCCTTTCCCCTTTGGTAACCATGTTTGTTTTCTATGTCTGTGAGTCTCTTTCTGTTTTGTATATTGATGCATTTGTATTATTTTTTAGATTCCACATAGAAGTGATATCATATAATATTTGTCTTTGTCTGACTTATTTCACTAAATTTAATATTCTCTGGGTCCATCCATGTTGCTGCAAATGACAATATTTCATTCTTTGTATGGCTGAGTAATATTCCATGGTATATGTATACTACATCTTCTTAAGCCATTCTGACTGTTGATGGATACTTGAGTTGTTTGCATGTCTTGGCTATTGTAAATAGTGCTGTTGGGAACATTGGGGTGCACGTATCTTTTCGAATTGGAGTTTTCATTTTTTCTGGATATATACCCAGGAGTGGGATTGCTGGATCATATGGTAGCTGTATTTTTAATTTTCTTAAGGAACCTCCATACTGTTTTCCATGGTGGCTGTACTGATTTACATTCCCATCAACAGTGTAGGAATGTTCTTTTTTCTCTAGACCCTCTCCAGCATTTATTATTTCTAGACTTTTTGATGATAGCCATTCTGACCAGTGTGAGGTGTTGTGTTGCATTTCTTTACACTAAGAATGAAATGTCAGAAAGAGAAAGTAAAAAAAACAATCCCATTTAAAATTGCGTCAAAAAATACCTAGGAGTAAACTTAACCAAGGAGTTGAAAGACCTATATGCTGAAAACGATAAGACATTTATGAAGGAAATTGAAGATGATTCAAAGAAATTGAAAGATATCCATGCTTTTAGATTGGAAGAATTAATACTGTTAAAATGTCCATACTACCCAAAGCAATCTACAGATTTAATGTAATCCATATCAGAATGCCCATAACATTTTCATAGAACTAGAACAAATAGTCCTGAAATTTATATGGAACCACAAAAGGCCCACAGTCGCCAAAGCAGTCCTGAGGAAAAAGAAGAAAGCTGGAGGCATAACCCTTTCAGACTTCAGACTATACTACAAAGCTACAGTAACCAAAACAGTGTGGTATTGGCACAAAAACCAGTTTTATAGATCAATGGAACAGAATAGAGAGCCCAAAAATAAATCCACATGCTTATGGTCAAGGAATCTATGACAAAGGAGGCAAGAATATACAACGGAAAAAAGATAAACACCACCTCTTCAACAAGTGGTGTTGGGAAAGCTGGACAGCTATGTAAATCAATGAAATTAGAACACTCTCTTACACTGTGTGCAAGAATAAACTAAAAACTGTTTTAAAGACCTAAATATAAGACATGACACCATAAATCTCCTAGAAGAGAACACAGGCAAGACATTCTCTGACATAAATTGTAACAATGTTTTCTTAGATCAGTCCCCCAAGGCAAAAGAAATAAAAGGAAAGATAAACAAATGGGGCCTAATCAAACTTAAATGCTTTTGCACAGCGAAGGAAACCATCAACAAAGTGAAAAGACAGCCTAGAAACAGGAGAAAATATTTGCAGATGATGTGACCAACAAGGGGTTAATACCCAAAATATACAAACAGCTCATACAACTCAATATTGTAAAAACACACAGCTCAGTCAAAAAAATGGACAGAAGACTTGAATAGATATTTTTCCAAAGAAGACATACAGATGGCCAACAGGCACATGAAAAGATGTTCAACATCGCTAATTGTTAGAGAAATGCAAATCAAAACCACAAATGAGTTAGTATTTCACACTGGTCACTGTGACTCAGTTCTTAAGATGGCATAAACTCAAACCTGGTCAAACATGCAAGTTTGATACAGAACATCACCCATTTCTTTCATTTGAGAGCACCATGGTTCCTTTGTCCAGGAAGGAGACTACATCTACAGGTGTCCTGACCTTTGTAGCACAAAAAGTGTAGCAAAGGGAGCCTGGAAAATCACAAGTAACTAAAGAGTAATGTATATATTTTTACCCTTTGAAATAACTGTCATAGTTCTTAGTTTTCAAATCCCCCTTAGAGCACTGCCCCCAATCTCTATACAAATGTGTTATTTTATTTAATGGAATAAGTATACCTGTGTTCTGAGAGAAGAATTATTACCAGGACTGAAAAATTGTGCCCCTTGGGTATAAGCTAAAGATTGCATGTATCCTATTATGCTGTGACCTTTCCTCTTCCTTACTCTTTTATTGGGCACAGTTTTTCTGAACATCAGCTTTTTGGTTTATCTTTTGGCATCTTTACTGTATATTACTGTATGGGTCTGTAATAGGAAAAATCATTCTTGGATAATGGGGTAAGATAAGATCAAGTGGATTTTTTTACCTTCTTATTCACCCTTTATAACCAGTGCTAATAGGCTTCCAGGTTTGAGAATTATGGTTTATTTTCTCTTTATTCATGGAGTTTAGTTCTTGCTATATATGTACTAAATATGTGTAATAATGTATGTGTCTATGACACATGCAAACATTCCTACATGTGCACAAGCTTATTTGTTGCAGCATTATTTGTAATAGTAAATGATCCAAAACAAAATAAATGTTCAATAGGTTAATGGCTAAATCAGTTAATGTATATCTATGTAATGGAACACTGCAGCTTTTGGAAAAGTCGAGACATTCTGTAGGTCTTTGCTATAGATTAAGTATAAAATATGTTGATAGTGAAAATAGAATGGTGCATAACTGTGCATACATAACATAAAATATAATAGATACATGGAAATATATATGCATTTTTTTCAAAATATTTTTTTAATTCGGTGAAATACACATGTGATTTACCAAGTTACGTTTTTAAGTGTACAGTTCAATGGCATTAAATATATTCATCTGCAGTCCTCACCACCACCCATCTCCATAACTTTCTTCATCTTTTAAAACTGAAACTGTACACACATTAAACAGTAACTACTCATTCTCCACTCCCCGCAGCCCCTGGCAATCACCGTTCTAGTTTCTGTCCCTTATGATTTTTTTTTTTTTTTTTTTTTTTTTTTTTTGCGGTACGCGGGCCTCTCACTGCTGTGGCCTCTCCCGTTGCGGAGCACAGGCTCCGGATACGCAGGCTCAGCGGCCATGGCTCACGGGCCCAGCCGCTCCGCGGCATGTGGGATCTTCCCGGACCGGGACACGAACCCGTGTCCCCTGCATCGGCAGGTAGACTCTCAACCACTGCGCCACCAGGGAAGCCCCCCTTATGATTTTTGACTAAGTACTTCATGTAAGTGGAATCATACAGTATTTGTCTTTTTTGTGACTAGCTTATTTCACTTAGCATAATGTTCTCGAGGTCCATTCACATTGCGGCATTTGTCAGAATTTCCTTCCTTTTTAAGGCTAAATGATATTCCATTGTATCTATATTCCACATTTGCTTATCCATTCATCCACCGATGGACACTTGGGTTGCCTACCAAGTTTTAGCTATTGTGAACAGTGTTGCTGTGAATAAGGGTGTGCAAATATCTTTGAGATCCTGCTTTCAATTCTTTTGGGTAATATCTAGATGTGTTATTGGTGGTCATATGGTTAATTCTATTTTTAATTTTTGAGGAACTGCCATTATGTTTTATACAACAGCTGTACCATTTACATTCCTATCAACAGTGCATAAGAGTTCCAGTTTCTCCACAACCTTACCTAGACTTTCCTCTTTCTTTTTGATAGTAGTCACCCTAATAGGTGTGAGACGGCATCTCGTAGTTTTGATTTGCATTTCTCCTAATTATTAGATGTTTAGTATCTTTTCACATGCTTATTGGCCATTTGCATATTTCTTTGTAGAAATGTCTATTCAAGTCCTTTGCCCATTTAAAAAAATGTTTATTTATTTTTGGCTGCGTTGGGTCTTCGTTGCCGTGTGCGGGCTTTCTCTAGTTGCAGTGAGTGGGGGCTACTCTCTCTTGTGGTGTGTGGGCTTCTCACTGCGGTGGTTTCTCTTGTTGCAGAGTATGGACTCTAGGCACGCGGGCTTCAGTAGTTCCAGCGCGTGAGCTCTAGGGTGCATGAGATTCAGTAGTTGTGGTGCATGGTCTCAGTAGATGTGGCGCACAGGCTTAGTTGCCCCGTGGCATGTGGGATCTTCCCGGGCCAGGGATCGAGCCCATGTCCCCTGCATTGGCAGGTGGATTTTTAACCACTGCACCACCAGGGAAGTCCTCTTTGCCCATTTTTTATTTTTTTTTGCGGTATGCGGGCCTCTCACTGTTGTGGCCTCTCCCGTTGTGGAGCATAGGCTCTGGATGCACAGGCTCAGCGGCCGTGGCTCACGAGCCCAGCCGCTCTGCGGCATGTGGGATCTTCCCGGACCGGGGCACGAACCCGTGTCCCCTGCATCGGCAGGCGGACTCTCAACCACTGCGCCACCAGGGAAGCCCCTCTTTGCCCATTTTTGAATCGGGTTGTTTTGTTGTTGTGTTTTAGTTCTCTATGTATTCTGGATATTAACATCTTATCAGATATATGATTTACAAATATTTTCTCTCATTCTGTGGGTTGCATTTTTACTCTTTCCCCATTGAATGGTCTTGGTACCTTTGTCAAAAATTATTTAATCATATATGTGAGGGTTTATTTCTGGGCTCTCTATTCTGTTCCATTGATCTGTGTATCTTTATGCCAGCACCACACTGTTTTGATTACTCTAGCTTTGTAGTAAGATTTGGAATCAGGAAGTGTGAGTCCTCCAACGTTGTTCTTTTTTCAAGATTATTTTGGCTATTTGGAGTCCTTTGATATTCCCTGTGAATTACAGAATGGATTTTTCTGTTTCTAAAGAAATGGTCATATGCATTTTGATAGAGATTTCATTGAATCTGTAGAAAGATCACTTTAGGTAGTATTAACATCTTAATGATATTAAGTCTTCCAACCCATGAACATGGGATGGGTTTCTCTTTATCTATGTCTTCTTTAATTTCTTTCATGTGTATTTTTAAAATATGTTTAAATGTCTCTGGAATGACATATAGGAATGAATAATTTTGGTTGAAAGAACCAATCTTCTTTCCTAAGGCTTGAGGGTAAGACTGGGCAAGTTTTCATTGTGTAACTTTAATCACGTTTTGAATTTTTAGCCGTGGGAACGCGTTACTCAATAAAGAAAAATAACATTCCCCCCTCCCCTCTTCATATGCACACACAAGTGCTCATGCACATACCTGCCATAGGGAAGACACCTATTTTTCCAAAGAGTGAGCACAGAAACAAGATTTGTTAGGAGGAGCCAGGATCTATCAGCTAAACAGGATGAATGCATGAAATAATGATATTTTCAAGCAATTTTAAATTGGTCAGTATGGGAAGATAGTAGCCTATAAATAGGGATCTGGTGTGGTAGATGACCGAACAGGTAATAATTGATAGCATTACTTGCTGTGCTGAGGACTTTGGACTTTAACTTGATGGTTATGAGAGTCATTGGAGATTAGAGATCAAATAAAGAAGAAAATAAGTGTTGGAGTAAATTTGCAATATAATGATTACTGTGGTTATAGTATTAGAATAGAATGGCATTGTCTAACAAATGTGATTTGAGCTACACCTGTAATTTAATAGTTTCTAGTAAGTTATAAGAAGTGGGTGAAATTAACTTTAATAATATAATTTATTTAACCTAGTATACCTAAAATATTATAATTTCATCATGTAATCAGTATATGAATGAGATATTTTATATTGCTGTTTTTCATACTAAATCTTCACAACCTTGTGGATAGTCAAAACATTGCTCATCTAAGTTTTGAGTAGCCATATTACAAGTGCTCACTTAGCTATGTGAGGCTAGAGGCCATGATATTGGATAATGCAAGTATGGATATTTTAATCAGGAGACAAATTCTCACCAGTAATTCAAACAGAAAAATTTACTGTGAAGAATTATTATTTATTGAAAAGTCTTTTAATCATTTATCGCTCAGGAATTGCAAATTAATACAACAAGGAGATACCACTGTATGCCTGTTAGAGTGGCTGAAATCTAAAAACCTGACAGTACCAATTTCCTGGCAAGAATGTGAAGCAGCAGAAGCTCTCATTCATTGCTGGTCAGAATGCAAATGGTATTGCCACTTTGGAAGACAGTTTGTACAAAGCTAAACATAATTTTACCATATGATCCAGTAATCCTAGGTGTTTACACAACTGATTTAGAAGTCTTGTCCACACAAAACCTTGCATGTGAATGCCTATGCAGCTTTATTCCTAACTGCCAAAAATGGTGGCCAAGATGTCCATCGTTAGGTAAATGGATGACAAAACATGGTACATCCATACAATGAAATATTGTTTAGAGATGAACAGAAATGAACTATTCAACCACTAAAAGACACGGATCCATCTTAAATGCATTTTGTTAAAATGAAAGATACCAGTATGAAAACACTATATGCTGTGCGATTCCAATTATATGACTCCCTGTAAAAGACAAAACTGTAGTGGTGATTAAAAAAAATTTGGTGTTTGCCAAGGCGAAGTGGGAGGGTTGAATGGATGTGAAGCACAGGCATTTTTTAAGGTAGTGAAACTTTTCTCTGTGATACATAGTTGTGCATACATGACAGTATGCATTTGTCAAAGCCCACCAAACTTTTCAAAAAAAGAGTGAATTTTATTAATACTGATGTTTAAAAAATCATTTATAAGGTAGGGGGAATACCAGGATGGAATGTAGAGTGTAACAACGTAATCTCTTTTGCAGTGAAGGGAGTGGGGAGAGAGTTGCTGACTTAGGTAACTTTGGAAATGAGTCTGTAAGACTAAAGTCAGAGAAATTGTACACAGTGTATATAAGAACTGCAGTCTAGTTCATAAAGTTGTTTCCCATGGGGTAGGGCTTAAAATACTGCTCTACGTGAATACTGAGGAGAGCCAGATTTCTCATTGTTGGAGTGGGAGTTTGTCGATGAGCAAGGAGAAGAAGCATCCATGTGGTAATGGATTAGAGTTGGAAATACCAGTTCCAACTTACGTTTAGCTTAATATAGATAACAGATCATTGCATACAGAAACATTTATAGTTATGTGTATATATATGGAACATACATTTCTTTGTTTTGTCTGCTTAAGGGCCTAGAAGCAAGGGCACTTAGTATCAAGGAGCCAAACCTAGTGCCCAGATCTTCATCTCTAGTAAAATTCTCTAATAAAAGGAACCAGGGCTCCTTGGAGTATTACCTGATTCTAAAACTGGAAAAGAGAATATACAGTATGAGCCTGGAGAATGATGTGCTGCCAGAAAGTAACCAAGTGCTAAAAAAAATAAAAAACAAAACACACAGAATAATGGGAATATGTCAAATGGACACAGGAACCAAGTTGAACAACAAAATAAAATAGTATTGAATTATAATCCAAAAATATAAAATAAATGTTGATGAGTCTACATTAGTACAAATGATTGAGTGAATGAGTGAGAATAGACAAATCTCTCATACTGAAGAATTTCAAATGGTATGCGTAAATACTCTACCTTCAAGGAGGTGGAGCATAACTCCCCACCCCTTAAATGTGGGATGCACATAGTGACATTCTTACAAAGGGTACAGTTTGGAAAGGAGAGGAAAAGTAACTTTTCAGTGGAGAAACCTGACAAATAACCACCTCAGCCAACTGATTAACAGGTCAACATTAAGCGTGATAAATCATATTGTTAGTATATACCCTTGATATGAGGTGACAAAAATGATACTTTGTCTCTCACATCTTCCTCTCCGAACCCATAATCCCAGTCTAGTCATTAGAAAAACATCAGACAAACCCCAGTTGAGGAACATTGTATAAAATATCTGTACAGTACAAAATCCCTGTACAAAATTCTTCAAAATTGTCAAGGTCACCAAAACCCAGGGAAGTATAAAAACTTGGAGCCAAGAGGAGCTTAAGGAGACATGATGTGAGTATGTCTAGGTGTCCTGGATGGGCTCCTAGAACAGAAGAGGTCATTAGACAAAAATTAAGAAAATCTGAATTAAGTATGGACTTTTGTTACTGTATCAATTTTGGTTCATTAATTATAACAAATGTACCATACAAATAGTAAGGTGTTAATAATAGGTGTAATTAGACATGATATATGTGGGAATTCCTTGTACTATCTTCACATTTTTTTGTAAATCTAACACTGTTCTAAAAATAATTTATTTAAAAATAAGCAGTAAATTCATTATATATTAATCCACACACACAAATGGTTGCCAGGCTGTAAACTATTAAGAGGAGTGAAAGAGTACTGTGAAGAATACAGTAATAGAGAATGAAGGGAGCAGGTCGTGTGAGCAGGGAGAAAAGCCCTTCCATGTTATGCTTTGTAGTGTTCCTCCAGGGCCCTCTAGTTATAAGCCTACCAGTGCAGCATATGACAAAAGAGAAATGTTTACAGAGTGGGCAAACTAGAATACATTTGGAGATGAGGAACAGTAAATTGATAACTGAAACAGGCTATTATGAAAGTGAAGTAAATCACTCAAGAGAGACTATAAAGGTTGAGAAGATGCTCAGGAGAGACCTAAGGTAACACTGACAGGTAAGGAGTATAGGGAGGGAAAAGGTATCTGAAAGACAAGGGGGATAACATGGCCTGTTGAGAGAGTTTCAAAAAATGTCTATTACGTTTAGCAACATTACTTTTACTGGTGGGCTTGGTGAAGCAGCAACCCTGATGAGTTTATATATGAATGAAATTTATGGGAATAATAACAGTGACTGCAAGCAATTCTATCTTGACTCTAAAGGTGAGACACAGATAAGGTGATAACTAGTGTTGACTTTTTTAAAAAAATTGGGGGCGTGGGATGGGTTGTTAACTGAAGAATGTAAACTCTGTCAAGGCGGAAATGTTTCCTGTATTTCTAGTATCTAGAATGGTTCCAAATATGTTCAATATATATTTGTTGCATGACTGGATAAGAAATATTTGAGCACTTAAGTCGAGGGAGAAGTTGAATATGCAGCTTTTTCCAAGTAATGTTTTATTGAACAAGGTTTCTGAGGAAATAGAATATTGAGGAAGATAGGAAGAAGAAAATGTCAAGAGGGGGGCATGGTTGGGGCATGGTTAAAATGATCAGCATTGGCATTATTGTACAAAATATTAAATCTTTTTCTTTTAACTTTATTTTCATGCCTTGTATAAATTAACTTGTACTTTGCTGTTTGCACTTTGTTTTTATCAATGAAAACATTGTAAAGCTTCCTTTGGGATTATGTCTCTTATCTATAACAGTGCTAACTTCCCTTTTACAAGATCAAACATAATTTGAGATCATTCTGCATAAAGCAAAGTATGCCTGCATTCAATTTAACTTTTCCTCATCTTTTTATTCAGTCTACAAATAAGAAACCTCGAAAATCTCCAGGAGAGAAGAGTAGAATTGAAGCTGGAGTTAGAGGAACAGGCCGTGGAAGAGCTAATGGGCATCCTCAACAGAATGGTGAAGGGGAGCCTGTCACATTATTTGAAGTGGTGAAACTGGGGAAAAGTGCAATGCAGGTAAATTTTAAGTGTTTTTATCTTATTAATAAAGCAATACAGTCAATAACGTGGAAATTATTTGTGTATATATTGACATTTTATATACTCTTGTTGATTGTGTAATCAAGAAGTTTATTAACTTAAAAGTTTTTCTTTGCTTGTTTTGTAAAAAGTGTCAGGAAAGGCATTTTTTTTTTTTTTTTTTTTTTATGGTATGCGGGCCTCTCACTGTCGTGGCCTCTCCCGTTGCGGACCACAGGCTCCGGACGCACAGGCTCAGCGGCCATGGCTCATGGGCCCAGCTGCTCCGCGGCATGTGGGATCCTCCCAGACCGGGGCACGAACCCGCGTCCCCTGCATCGGCAGGCGGACTCTCAACCATTGCGCCACCAGGGAAGCCCCGGCATTTTGTTTAATAGTGAGTTTAAGATTACAAACTTTAGATTACACTGTGCTGAATAAAATAACTTGCATGTAACAGGAACTGCCTAAGAATTTTTATTGCCTTAATAATATGTATTTTTTAAAAATTTTGAGTTAATATAACTAACAGATGTGTATTGAAGAATATTTGAAAGAAGAAAGGGTATAAAAAACATTCCTAAGAGTGAATTAGGAATAACCACAGTTAATATTTTGTGGTTGTGTGTGTGTGTGTGTGTGTGTGAGAGAGAGAGAGAGAGAGAGAGAGGGAGAGAGAGAGAGAGAGATCTTTTATAACCTTCTTACTCTCTTTTCTCTCTCCTCATTGACTCAACAAATATCATTAAATAGTTTAGAAGAGCATATATTCATTGGCTTTTTACTAATTCATTACAAGGATAAACCATGATTATGTGTGTCTTTACATTTTTTCCACTATTTTAAAACTTATCATTTGTATTTACTTCCCCACATCATTTTTTCATTATAAAGTACTAGAGGTAAAATTATTTCATTAAAGAATATTTCTTAACTGTGTGGTAATAAATACCATTTTTCTCTCCAAAAAGTTGTACTAGTTTAGCTTTCACCAGAAGTGTAGCTAGCAGTTGGATATTTTATATTTAAGCATTATGTGACAACATAGGCAAAGATGGTAATTCATTATTTTAATTTGCATTTTTTGATTACTGATGATTATATGTTAAATCTTTTAATTTGATACCTGCTCATTTTTGATACTTCATTTTCAATTTAAGTTTGAAATTTAGGTAATTGATGAAACAGATTTATTTTTAGACCTAAAAGCAGGCAAGTTTTCATTAGTATACCTTCTATTTTTTAACCTGTATTTCCCTTTGAATTCCTTAAGGGAGTTTAGTGTTTACTGCTTTTTATGTATGTTACCAGATTGATGTGTTCAGGAATCCTGGAATTTGTATGGGAAGGGAAGGAGGTGGAGTGGTGGGATGATGCTAAATAGTAAAAGAAATACTGAATTCCCAGTTACCCAAAGCAATGGACAACCTTAGATTACATAAGTATAATTTTAAAATATGTTAAGTGACTTTTAGCCATTAAGCTTGATAGTTTCTTTATTATCCTGTAATAGAAAAATTGTTAACAAGCTACAGAAATACTATTTTTGATTTCTGTTTATTGCCTCCCACCCTTACATGGAAACACAAGCAGAAAGATGAAGGAAATTAAATTTAAAAATTGCATTTCAGTATTTTGCTTTTCTTTTTTCGTGCAAAACTTTATTTTTCCAACTTTTACTTAATATGAACAAAATCTTCAATATTTAATATGAATAAAATCTAGTCATCTGTATTTGATACACACTAGTGAGTAGTGTACGTTTTTTCTTTTTTGCCCAGTATCTTCTATATTCTTCATCCACATTACTCTTCCCTGTTGCTGTTTCCATACTTTACTCTCTGCTTAAATTCTTTTGGATTCATGTTTTATGAAAGGTAAAGATTAGTAGTCAGAGCCTACTGCTACTTGCATAATTTGGTTTTAAGTCACTTTTTCAACTTTTTCTCACTGTTCTTCTATTGAAGTTGACCCTAAGCATTTTCTACTTTGCTGTAATTTTTTATTATTCTTTTATGTTTTTCTTTCCTAGCTATATTCAAATTAATCTACAAACTTATGTAATTTTTTTTTACTCAGCATTCTATTGTGGGCATTTTTTTCCATGAATTAACCTTATAATTTTTAATAGTTATATACTATTCCCTAACGTGGCTGGGCTATGATTTATTTAACCAGTTTTCATTTGGGCTACTTTATTGTTAAAGAAGAATAAGTATATTTAAGATAACTATTTAAGAGTAGTTTTATTCTATTAAACATAGTACTTCTTTGAATATCCTTATATATCCCTCTGAAATGTGCACGTGGGAATCCTTTGTAACATAAATTCCTGAAAGTGGTTGCTGAGCAAAAGGAATGCATGTTTAAAAAACTCTGATGCAGGTCTTTTATTGAAGCTGGCACACTAATTTAAGTGTTTATTACCCCTTCACTTCAAACATAAAGTAATGAAAGATAAAATATTAAAAAGAGGGTAGACATTAATGAGTTTAGAAACTAAATGTTTCCGTGGTATATATAGAAGAAAAACTACCTGGTGATCAGGATTGGGCTTAAGGTAGCAGAAGCAGGCACTTGTAGGCAAGAGTTTGGCTCTTGTGTGTTAAAAAGATGAAAGGTGCTTCATGAACGGTAGAGGAATAGAGTTAGGCTTAAAATACATGAAGCCAGGGCCTAACACGAGACTCCATACTCGTAAAGGAGACTGAAGAAAGCCGCTGAGAACTGCTGCATAGGCTAAGGCTTATGTTTAGGGGGACTGTATATCTCAGGTTACCCTTCAGACTCTAGTTTATGCTTATCATCCATGTAGTTATTAGTAGAGACTCCTTTAATACTCAAGAGGGTCCTAGTTTGGATAATAACTTATACTAAAACTCCACTTTTAGGAAATCATGGGCTGAAGGAAGGGAGAGGACAGACATAGTCCTTATAACCAGGTCCTGAATTAAAATGACTTTCTGGGTTGGAGACTGGGTCTGTAAAAATCCCCTGTATCATCTTAGACCAGGAAGTTCTTTCTAAGCCCACTATATGATCTAGTTGTGCAGTGGAGGGAGTAGAATGAGCAGAGATAATCACAAAAACATTGGCTAGGGAGAGATGAATGATAAAAGAAAGAAGTATATTTAAGATTCTAGAGAGATGAAAGAAGAAATTCTATCTAATACCAAAAAGGAAATAAACTTAGTAAATTGGTTTGACTGAGGATAAAAAGCTACATTAGATGCCATCAAAGGGAGAATTGAGGAATTGGCATTCATTAGGCATTCATTTAGAATGTAGCCCAGAGAAATAAAAAAGTAAATACGAAAGAGCAGTTGAGTGACTTTGGTGTGGATTGAAAAGGTTCCAAAATATGCAGGGGAAGAATCCTGAGGGAATAGAAGAGACATAGTTTTTGAAGAGGTAGTTTTGTAGAAATTTACAGTCACATTTCCTTGGATCTAGAGTTTGTTCTCAGGAGTCCACAAGATAAGTGAAAATCATGACACAGCTAGTAATAGTACAGGCATTCCTTGTGGGTTTTTTTTTTTTTTTTTCCTGTGCTTCACAGATACTGCATTTTTTACAAATTGAAGGTTTGTGGCAACCCTTTGACAAACAGGTCTATCAGCACCATTTTTCCAACAGCATTATTTTTTAATTAAGGTATGTACAGTGTTTTTTTAGGCATAATGTTATTGCACACTTAATACATAACTTTTATATGCACTGGGAAACCAAAAATTCATGTGACTCTCTGTATTGTGATGTTTGCTCTATTGCAGTGGTCTGAAACCAAACCTGCAATATGTCTAAGGTATGCCTGTATAGTATAAGTGTAAAATATTGAGGATTGAAAGAAAGTTTTGAAATATTTCATTAAAGAATGCTTGACCCTTTTCTCTGACTACAATGCAATAAGGTTGAAATACACAAAATAAATTCCCCTTCTACATTACATTATACTCACAAGTGTGGAAAGGCACTTTTAAATAATTCATGTGGTAAAGAGGAAATAGAGTTGAAATGTGAATGTTAGTGAAAGTAATGTTAGTGAAAAGTTGAGGCCAGCTAAAGCACTACTTGAATAAATACACAGTCTTAAATGTATTACTATCAGCAAAAGTAGTACAGACTTAGAGAAAGAAAAATAGGAAAACTAAAGTAATTAGGAAGAAAGGCATAATAAAAGTAGAAATGGAAATTAAATAGAAAAAGAAATGGTAGAAAAGGTCAACTAATTCAAAATATTGGCAATTTCAGTTCAGTACATTTTTAAGACTTAGAGGTTTTATCTTAGTAATGCAAGGGTGGCTTAATATTAGAAAATATTTTACTGTTATATAGCAGATAATCCTGGGGGGAAATTGATATAGAATGTTTAGAAAAATCATTTGATAAAATATAGCTGATATTCATAATGAACAATAACTCTTCATGAATAAACGAACAAGAGGGAAGTTCCTTAGCTTGATAAAGTTATCACACAAAAACCTTATAGCTCACATCACGGCACTTTTTAATTTTTTATTTTTGGCTGCATTGGGTCATTGTTGCTACCTGTGGGGTTTCTCTAGTTGCGGCAAGCGGGGGCTACTCTTTGTCGTGGTGCGCGGGCTTCTCATTGCAGTGGCTTCTCTTTGTTGTGGAGCATGGGCTCTAGACACATGAGCTTCAGTAGTTGTGGCACTTAGGCTCCATAGTTGTGGCTTGCGGGCTCTAGAGCACAGGCTCAGTAGTTGTGGCGCACAGGCTTAGTTGCTCCGCGGCATGTCGGATCCTCCCAGACCGTCCCCTGTATTGGCAGGTGGATTCTTAACCACTGCGCCACCAGGGAAGTCCCTCACATCACGGCATTTTAAAAAGGGAAATTTAGATGAATTCCCAGGAATAAGCGCTAGAGTATAACAGTTGAAAAAGAAAATACAAAATTTTCCATATTTGCAGAATATACAATTGTCTATGTAGGAATTTCAACATAAACTAGGGTATTAGAACTAATGAGTGATCAGCAAAACTCCTAGAGAGAAAATTAACACTAAAAAAAAAAATCAGCATTCTGAACATGTTAGAGGAAACAATAGCCCATGTAAGAAAACAGTAAGGAAAAATGAATAAAATTTTGAGTGGAATAGAACAAAATTCTGTTTCATACTCTTCATATTGAGTGACATAAAAATGTCTGGAAGAGGGCTTCCCTGGTGGCGCAGTGGTTGAGAGTCCGCCTGCCGATGCAGGGGACACGGGTTCGTGCCCCAGTCTGGGAAGATCCCACATGCCGCGGAGCGGCTGGGTCCGTGAGCCATGGCCACTGAGCCTGCGCATCCGGAGCCTGTGCTCCTCAATGGGAGAGGCCACAACAGTGAGAGGCCCGCGTAACGCAAAAAAATAAAAATATAAAAATATAAAAAAAAATGTCTGGAAGATAGTGAGAGTCAGTAAGGATGTAGAATAACAACTAGTGGGAGTACAAATCTGTGTAACCCCTTTGGAGAAAAATTTGACAGTATTAAGAAAAATTGAATGACCTATTCATTTTTCATTCATTTAGCAAATATTTAATGAGTGCCTACACTGTGGGCAACACCTTTTTCTCTTTTTTATGTCTTTCTTTTTCTAACTGAGATACTTTGAAGAAAGAGAATTCAGTTCCTAGATGTAACCTTTAGAGAAATTTTTGTGTATTTTTATAAATGAGGCAAATACAGGAATTTTTATTGCTACTTTGTAATAGCAAAAAGAAAAAAATGAAGTAAAAAAAGTCTATGAACAGGACAATTGATAAATAAAATGTGGTATATTCAAACACTTCAAATGAGTGAGCTAGAGCTCTAGGTACCATTATAGATAAATTTCAGAAATGCATTTTAAGGGACAAAGCAAGCTACAGAATGATAAATAATATATTGTAATGCTTATATAAACACATATCTAAGTTTATTTAAACATCAAGTTTATGTTATTGGTTACTTACTGAGGAGATAGGAGAAGGAGAATGGGATCAGATGGGTGTATATGGGGTACTACGGCAGTTACTGAAAAAGAAGCAGAAAGAAACAAATATGGCTATAAGTATTAAATGTTGAAGCTGGATACCTTCTTGTCTGTCTTGTTTATTTTATTATTTGAAATAAAAATGGATAGCATTTTGGAAATGCCCCCCAAAAGGAGGGCTTATAATGTCCATATATTTGGAAAATGACTGTATCCCTTCCCCTTTGGAGAGGTATGAAATGTGAAGGCTTTGATAAGATTTGTGTTAAAGAACCTGGCTTCTTTTATTTATCCAGCATTCCAGAAACCTTTGATTCCTACAACTATTTATGACCATTTTCTCTTTTAAGTCTTTTCTCCTTATCAGCATTGTAAAGGATCAGTTTTACTAGCTTAATAGATACTTGTTACACACCTCCTGTAATCAGATGCTGTGCTAGATAGTTCCTGAATGTACAGAAAAACAACTACAGTTTTGCCCTCATGGGAAACAGGTGTTACAGAATACTTTAATAAAACAGATATACTGAGTGGGTTGAAAACTCTGAAAATTCACCTGGGCACGTCTAGAGGACAGGGTTGTGGAAGGTTTGCCTGTATAGCTAAAACTTGACCTGAGACTTGAAAGATGAGTAGGAGTTAGCTAGGTAGTAGCAGAGGGCACTTCTTACAGCAGAAACAGGGCATGCAAAAATGGAATCTCTACCCCTACAAAGAGGGCATAGATGTCCAGTAAAAATAGAGCTGAGAGAAGCTAGATTCTGAACATGGAACGTTTTGACTTTTTGTGAAATTGATGGCATTTTAGAAAGAAAATAACATCATATTTAGCGTTTTTAGAAATACCTTTCTGGAAGCAGTACAGGTAGTGATTTGGGGTGTGTAGGGCTGGAAGAAAGACCAATTAGGAGGCTTTTTTTTTTTTCTCCCCCTCTAGTGATCCAGTTGGGAAGTAATGAGAGTTTGCATTTATAGTGTCAGTGAGGGTGAAAAGGAAGAGGAAGTGACCGTATCTATAAATATTAAGGATGCTTCTGAAGGATGAGAAAGAGGACAGAATCTAAGGTAATTCCTAGTTGTTTGACTTGGGGATAGTCACTGAAAGGAAATTTTTAAGAGTATAGGTGTTAGTAAATGGGTATGGGAATAGTTTGGTTTGGACATTTTGACTTTTAGGTGCATGACACTGACTATATGTTGAATTTTGGAACATTCAAGCTATTAATCTGGTATTTGTTGCTTTAGTAGTTATGAGTTAGCATTTAAGTGAATTTCTACAATCCATTGGCATTTGCATTTTGTACCTCCAGACTTCAACTAAAAATGTTGGCCTACAGGTTGCTTCATTCAACAAAAATTCATTGAGAGCTCTTGTTTCAGGCATTGGGTAGGTACAAGAGATAGGATATGAACTAAACTTGTCTGACTCTTCCCTTCATAGACTTGCTAATCATAGAGGGGAAAGGAAATTCTCCATACTAATCAAATGATCTCTTAATATACTATTACAAACTGTTGATTAATGCTGAGAAAATTCCATTTGGTCTTAATGTACTGATAATAATAACTTATGTGAATGAGGAATTGGATTCAGCCTATAAATGAAGTATACTTCATAGCACAGTTTGGTCTCCTGTTCGCTTTTGACAGGTGACTATGTGGGTACAACTGATTTTGTCCATTGAAGTTATGATTGGGAAAGACATAGGTATCTTAGCGGGATAGTCTGTGATTAGTCATTCTCTCTCTTTTAGGGAGGAAACTTTGTTCTGATGTTAAAGAAAAGTATGAACTTTTATAGGAAATTCATTTCTTCTAGTTCCCAACTTACAAATGGGCTAGATGCCAAATCTCAAGGTATCAAAGGCAGAGGAGTTCTCCCCTAAGATTTGTGTAGGTGAATTTTAATTACTCTATGTTGACACCAAGGAAAGTGAAAAAGCAGCGGTGGGTTTATTAAAATCTCACCCGTTAACTTGTGTTTGAACTTATTTAGTGACTGTTTGAGAATTGAATGCTTTCCTGAGCTATTAACAGAATATGGGCAAACGTGTTTATAATAGGCTGTGACTTTCTGGGTGTTCATTGAAAAGCTTAAAAGTTTCAAGAAGTATTAAAATGGCTGAAGAATGTCTTAAGAAGTTCAATGACAGAAGAAATGGTACTGAAACGTTAGAGGGGAGAGCAAATGTACCACTGACTGAAATGAAACTTTATAACAAAGATGGTCAAGAAATATTGAAGGAAGGAAATACTACAGTGAACATGAGTAAAACCTTATAGAACTAAGCAAATATAAGTACTTGAATAGAATCAATATATGAGTGTAATACAAGAAAAATGTGCTTATAGCTGCAACCACTACAGTGCAGGATATTGGGTACAGGACTTAAAATCATGAAAAAAATATTAAAACATTTATTCTGGTTTTTAACAACATCATAATAAAAAATTCAAATTTAACATAACAACATTTAGATTAAGTTTAGCTGAAGGTAAATGTGGAATACTGAAAATAACAGTAGTTTAAACAAGATAGTTTATTTAGCTCATACGTAAAAGATCTTAGATAGATGATCTTTTCCATGGCAGTAGGTAGACTGTCAAAGGATTGAAATTGTTAATACCTTAATACCTTAATACTTTAATAATCATTAAGGTATACATAATCATAACTTTAGCAACTGTACATTTTGATGTTTATCAGAAATGAATTTTACATAACAAAAAGGAAGAAGCTGCCAGGGCAGCACAATTGCGGTCTCTACCCCAGGCAGCAGACATTGGGTTCTGTTTTAAGCCCTATGAATATCTTTCTATCCTGTGTATTTCTCATTCCTCTGTCTTGACCCTTGTGGGAAGTCTGGGACTGATGTTGCACTTCATGTGAATGTTGCACTTCACATGAATAAGTTGATGATTTAAGGGTGGGAGTGCTGCTGGTGCCACGCACTGGGCTCTTGAGGCGAACTGCTTCATTTTAGACTTCTTAGTTCCTGCAAGCCATGCACGAATGGCCACAAAAGTGGTCAAAGCCTGGTGAAGCCTAGCAAACATACCTTTGTGGACGTTGATTGCCTACAGAGCCCCAAGTGTGATAGAAATGGTGTTTGAAGGCCCACCAGTGCAGCATAGATGTCATAGTGCTGGTGGGTGAACCTCATGGGCATCCATCATGGCATCCATGATTTGGAAAAAGAAGACCTGAGTCTTCAACACAACACCCTTGTTGCAAAAGCATCACTGCCAGGATGCCTGTGCCTTTTAAACTCAGGTTGGGAAGCTGAGCTGCAGTGCCTCTTTTGTGCCTGCTGCTGGCTCCATTCCACGTACGTGCCAGCACTACCAGCAGCCCACCCTCTCTCTATACTACGCAGTAACAGAACACCTCTTAGAAGACCCTAGATGAGAGGGCATTGCTAGCTCTACCTATATTGAGAGGAGGGTAGGGTTGAATTACTCTTCTGTGGCTGTAGCAGTCTCAGTATGCTCTTCTGTGGAAGTCTCCTGCTGGTAATCTCTGCATGGATAAGAAATCCACCCCAACCCCCATGAAGCTTTGACAGCTAGTTCCAGTATTGTCACTGTGGTGGTCCTGGTGGCCATTGTTGTTGGCATCATTGCAGTCCTGGTGATCACCATCAGCTGGAAGTTGGGGAAGTACAAGAAGGCAGGAATTAAGGACCAGGGGAATTGAATATACAACCCAGCATAGGTCTATAGTGGGGAGGGTCAGAGGACAGTGTCCAGGACCACTTCAGCGTGAAACTTAATTCTTGACTCAAGACAGATACTTTCTCCACCACCATCCCCTTCTGCTCTCCCTCCTCCCTCCATCCTGACAATTCTTGTCCTAGGGCTACCTTTCTTTCTGACTTTATCTCCCAACCTCTCTTGAAGAGCTGTTTCTATTATTATTCCTTCTTCCTCTTGGTCCATGGATAAGAAATCTCATTCTGTAAATGCAGACACAAGAATGTCATCTTTGATTATGTTTAAAATAAAAGGTTAAAATGACATCCTGGGATCATTTAAAAGTGGTGGAATACCTTTTGAAGGCTTAAATGACTTTAGGTGAGCAACAGTTCTATCTCATTATAAAGGAAAGAGTAGCATCTTCATCCTGAACTACCTACTGGTTTATCTACTGCTTATCGATGAGAAGAAAATTTGGCTTTATTTTGGCTTGCATAATGGCCATATCACTGTCTGTTACACTATGAACACTTATGCTTCTCACTTAAAAGCTAATCTTATTTTGGTTGCCTAAACACATTTTTATTTTTTTGAGAAGAGACTGTCCAGATACTTTTGGGGTTTGTTCTTCAGCTCACCTCTATTATAGCTGATATTAGTAATGTTTTATTATGTAAAAATGTTTGTATATACTTTGTCATTGGTAATTTTTGTGACTTTCTTAATATTACAAACGGTGAAATTTAATAAAATATGAGGGAGACATAAAGCAAGAGAGAATTTGAATTTGTCAGAATTATGCCAATTAAAAATAAAAAACCTTAACTTTTTTTTTTTTTGGATCCTGTGGGAGGTTATACATAAGACGAAGGTGAAATAAATAGAACTTTACAAACACCAGGGCACTGTATCTTAGAATCACAGTATCTTTTTTTTTTTAAAACATCTTTATTGGGGTATAATTGCTTTACAGTGTTGTGTTAGTTTCTGCGGTATAACAAAGTGAGTCAGCTATACATATATCCCCATATCTCCTCCCTCTTGCCTCTCCCTCCCACCCTCCCTACCCCACCCTCTAGGTGGTCGCAAAGCACAGAGCTGATCTCCCTGTGCTATGAGGCTGCTTCCCACTAGCTAGCTATTTTACACTTGGTAGTGTATATATGTCAATGCCACTCTCTCACTTCGTCCCAGCTTACCCTTCCCCATCCCCAAGAATCACAGTATCTTAATTTGAACTTCAGAAATGTTCAGATTTTATAGCCCAAGGTTTTCCCCACAAATGATTATATTTTATAATAATCATTGTTGGTCCCTTTTAGAGATTCAGCTGGATTACCTTTGAACATCTTCATTGTTTAAGCTTCATGGTCACATCTCATCATCTTTTGCATCTCTTAAACTGACATGTGCAACTGGTCCAGACTATTTCATTATCAGTTTAGTGCCTTAAAATTCTTAGGTTTTTGAGAACAGTTGTAAGAAAGTTCTAAACATGAACTGTATTTCTTGCAGTTTTTGTGTTTAGTTATGTAGTATTTGAATTATTAAGTTATTTACTGTTTCTCAAAGATATATGTACATTTACATTTATCTACTGTTTACCAACCCCAGTAGAAAAATGAGCAAGTGAAGAGAGTCTTGTTTTGCTATTTGTTGAACAATGTCAGTATTTTTGTGATAAAAGACGTTAACATTAAAATGTTAAGTTTCTGATTCTTCCCTGAGTCTATCTTTTTTTTTTTTTTTTTTTTTTTGCGGTATGCGGGCCTGTCACTGTTGCGGCCTCTCCCGTTGCGGAGCACAGGCTCCGGACGCGCAGGCTCAGCGGCCATGGCTCACGGGCCCAGCCTCTCCGCGGCATGTGGGATCTTCCCAGACCGGGGCCCGAACCCGTGTCCCCTGCATCAACAGGCGGACTCTCAACCACTGCACCACCAGGGAAGCCCCCCTGAGTCTATCTTTAACTCTTGCTTTAACCTAATAACATGTGTGATTAACTGTAAGCTATTTTTTTAAAGTGCTTTAGTCCTGATATCCCCCATTTTCCTAGAATGAAAAGTAATATGTAAAATATACAGAATGTTTTAGGGAGAAGATATAAATTGCTTTTTTCATTTCATAGGTATTTGAAAATCCTCAAATGATAGCTTATTATTTACTTAAGAGTGAGTTTTTGATTTTTTGTTTAGTTAGAATGACTCTCTGAAATTTGTGGATGTTTTAACCTGTCCCCAACAATTCTAGCATCTACATAGTTAGAGTAATATACATACTGTAAAAAATAAACCTCAGATATTGGTGGCATATCATGATAGACATTAATTTCTCATATATGTAACCATTCTTATATATGTAATATAAGAATTAGGGGTAGGTGTCTCTCCTTCATATGGTGACTTAAGGATCCATGCTCCGTCCATTTTCTGGCTCCTCTTTCCCTTAGAGCCTCAATGTTGTTTGCATTCAGTGGCTGGAAGGGGAAAGAGAATGGAGCACTACCTACTTCTTAGACGCTTTTGGTCCCCCTGTTTACATTCCATTGATGGAAACTTACCAGTACTACAGTGAGCCAGGTAATGGAGTCAGTGGCTGGGTAGTTATTACCCAGTTTGGTATACACTGTGAAAGGGAGAACACATAATTGTCATACTCTGGTTACTTTTAGATAATTAGAGGGAAGGTATACAGTAAATATTTTGATTTTGTTTAATTTCTTCAATACAGAGATTATAAAAGCTGCTGATTAGTGCTAAGATAAGAGAATTAACTCCTTATGAGTTATTTAGAACTGAAGTCCTAAGTTGAAGTTAGGGACTCTAGGAATTTTCACAGCCTCTATTCAGTTACATCCAAAGATACCTACTATTTTTCATGTACTTAGCTTCAGTAAGCACATTGCTGTTGTTATTTTTTGTGTTGTTGCTGATGTCAACTTTGTGGCTTTAACTTAGGTGTTTCAGATATTATTAGTCTTCTTCATGATATCCCCTCACCTTCCAAAGGTATCATCCACAGGTATATCACATTTTATATGGATGGTCTAGGACATATCAAGTAAATAGAGATACGACTGTTGCTGTATTTGTGATTATGATAGTGAAATATTTATAAAAGATTATGTATATAATGGGTTTACTTTATGAAGTCATTTTAAGGAAAAATAGCCTTTATTTTACATATTTATTTGTATTTATAAATTGTTTATAGATATTTGAATATATGGAATATGGTGCTTTCTACTAGCTTTATTTTCACAGAGAGGACCTAACTTATTTTAATGCTTCTGGTCAAAATTCCTTACTTATAGCTTCAGTAAGAATTGAAATTACAGAAAATATTATATGAATAAAGACATATTGAAGTATGAGACTTTTTTAGAATTTCTTCTTTTGTCCACCTCAGTAAATTTGGATTGAGTGTGCTTGTGCAGTTTCTTACCCTGCCCAGTAACTTTAATCATGTATAAAGCAGAACCCTTCAGAAATTTTTTTTCATGATTTGTGTCCAAACTGCTGAAGAAAACTATATATATGTTGATATAATTCCTTATCATTTCCTGGGCTTTGGTCCTAAGCCTTTGAGATGGGAAGACAAAAAGGATTTTCCTCCCGGTGAGGACTTTTGATCTAGTACAGGATTTCTTAACCTGGAGTCTGTGCTAGACTTTTTGATAAGCATGAACAGAAATGAGGAGAGTGGTAAAAAAATTTGGAATTGGTTTAAAAAAAATAAGTGCAGAGAGAAAACTGATCTGGGATATTTAAAAGGATTGTTAATGGCATTGAAGACTAAATTTTTAGCAGTATGACTTCATATAATTGTTTGATTTTCCTCCTGCAGCCCTGTAACCAGATATTAGAAATGTGAATTTACTGTTTACTAGAAGGAACAAAAATCTAGGTTTTGATCTGTGCCAGGAACTCCTTTTCAGTAGTTAGAGTCCTTTGAAGGTTCTGAATTGCTTGAAACAAGACAGACTAATCTGACATGCACAGTCTTAGAAAGTGTATATAGATATTGTGTTGTTTGCAGCGTTATTGGGCTAGGATATGAATGTTTCCTAACTGGCTGTGGAAATTCTGGACTACGTGAACACACATTTTCAAGAAAGTTAAAAACTACGTATCCTCTATTAAAACTCCAACTTTCACTCTTCACTCAGAGATACCTGCCTTGGTGTGTTTCTTGCTAGCTTCTCCTTGTGAACTCTGTTGTCTTATGACATTAAACTTGATTGTGCTTAGGTCTTTTCTTCCTGTCCGTTTTAAGTAGGTCTGACAAATATTAATCTATTTTTACTAAGATCCTGTATTTTAACTGAGAAGAGTATGATTAACTGGACTAGACAGGGTTATTCTGGGCGATATGATAGGAAATCATTTACCTATAATATCCACAAGCCTAACTTTGTTTATGAAACACCATTATTTCATAATTTAGGTATCTTGATTTTAGAAGACACATTAGAGACAGATATTCTGTACTTTGAAAGAGTTGTTGCCAACTTTATGACAACTCATGCATTAACAGCAAAACAGGTGTATTTTCAGTACAGTTATCTGTCTTAATAATCCATGTCATCATATCCACCCATGTATCTTAGATTTGTATGCTATGATATCACTTCCTGGTCATTCAGAACCGGCCATTTCACACCTTTTCCCCCCACTGCATACAATAGCAGATTATTCTTCAGTTATATTAAGCACTGAGAAGGTTTTTTTTTAAAAGATGTTATTTTAGAAATCCTTTTAGAACTATTTGGTTTATGAAATGTTTCTGATATTTAGTCATTTCATAAATTACAGAAGGAATTGATGAATCCCAGAGTAAAATGGAAGAGAGAAAAAATAACTAGGATGACTTTAACTCCACTTTTCTGCTGCTTGTGCAAAATTCCAGAATAACCTTCTATTAGTAGTTGAAGCCATCGTCAACACAAAGCAGCTCTGAGAGTCCTGGCAAGAGATTCAAAGGATGTATAATAGGATTTAGGACAGACTTCTAGCATAATTATTAATAGCACCCTCTTTCACCCTGTAAGTGTTCTAGTTTGTATGATAAATTGTAATGACAGTGTAAGAATTGGTAAAGAAGTGAATGCAAGATAAAGACGTTAGAGGACTAAAGTTCTTGATGAGGCTCAAAAGGCAAAGTGTGAGTGTAAGACGTTCTGTACTAAATGGACAGAGATCATACCAGGTAGTATGGGAATTTAATGATTTCAAAGATGGAGTAGTTCTTAGATGTCTAGGATGTGCATGGAGAGTTTGAAGTAAAAACATGGATGGTCTTTTAGACCAACAGAAGTAAAAATTGTGTATCTTAAGATATCAGATATATCTTTATTAACATTGTTGAAATGGCTCTGGATGGCTTCATTGGGGGTAGAGGGGAAGACTTTGAACCCAGAAACGAAGGTTCAGCGACTGGGGGTGGGGAGCGGGGTGACTCTAGAGGCTACTTAACGTATCACAAAAAGGAAGGTGGTGGTAGGAGGGTGGGCCATCTGGGTCTTCAAGGCTGATGAGTTTTGAATGCTGCTAGATGTAGGGTGGCTCGGACATGACAGTAGCTAGCAGAGGCAGTTATCATACAGCAAGAAAAGGAAGTACCGTGGTATTCTGAGGCCATAGGGAGGACAGCCAAGTTTCAGATTGGGCCAAGGACGGAGAGACAGATTTTGTGCGTTGATTGAATGTGGAGAGGAAGTGTACGGGGAACGGCTAGTTCCGGATGCTTCCAGAGGAGGTAGTTGGGAAGGAAAACCAGTGGAAGAGTGAAGTAAGAGAAAGAAACCAAGAACTGTGTCGTATTCTAGAGCAGGAGAAAAATGGGATAACTGTGTTATTAATGGTTGTAGATGATACAGATGACATAGTCATTTTAAGAGATGTACTGACTTCAGAGTTCAGAAGAAACTTGACTTAAGATGCTTTGAAAATTCAGTGTATGCTGTCCAGGGGTTTTTAGCTTTGATTGACCTAAAATGGACCCCTACTATTTAATAGTGGGGAAAATACTGCACTGTTAGAAGACAAAGTTGTCATTATTTAGCTGGGGTCGTCTTAGGAGAGTCACCAGACATCTTTCACCTGTAGTTTCCTTATCAGTAATTGATGTTCTGCCCGTGAGGCTTCTTGTGAGAATCAAATGAGGCTGATTTATGTCAGTGTATTGTGATACAAAATATTTTAGTCATGCTTGGTTTATGATAAAATTCAAAGCTCACCTTTCAGTGAGGCTTAATGTGGTTTTGAATCTGTATTTTGTGTTTGTATTTTGTATTTGTAGATATTGTATGGAATTCTAGAATACATCATGTTAAAATACAGGTTAAGGCTGGAGAAAGTTATAAGGAGAAGGATTCTGAGAGGTCACGTTTTGAGCCAAGAAAGACCTTGCCAAGCATATGTAATGTCCCTTACCACAAATTAATCATGTTCTTTTAAAATGTGTGTTAGAGAACTTACCATAAGAAAATGCTGCTTAGAATAAAATGCTGAGGTTAATAAAAATAACTCATTTGGACATTTTTAGTTGATTTCTTTTGATACCAGTATCTCTTCTAGCTGGGGAGTGGTATGACCATACAAAGAAGCATAGCAGTTCAGAATAGTTCCACATATTCTCTGACACTAATTCACGCAAAAGAGAAAAATAAAGGCATCTAATGAGTGTCTCTTTCTCTTTTTTTGTTGTTTCTTTTTTTACTATTAAATTGTTGGCAACTCTTTGCTTATCTCTCAAATTATATATTTATATTTGCTGGCTCATGAAGTACAAACCTCTTGAATCACTAATTTAACTTAAAGTCTGACATCATTAGGAAGTAGCAGACCACATTTGCTCTTCAGTTTTCCATTATCAGCTCCTGCTGATGGTTTACTGAAAAACAGGTGGTCAAAGTTAACTATTATTTGAAAAACATCTGTTCAATGTGAGGCAAACTCCCTTAGCTTTCCTTAAAGCATGTACAGCTTCTTCCAGTCACGTTTAATGCAGGAACTTCTCTCATACGAGATACTAGCTAGTTACTTATGATAGGCTTGTGTCGCTCCCTGTCCCGTCCCCCCTTATGATAGGCTTGTGTCCCTCCCTGTTCCATCGCCCCCCGCCAACCCCCCCACCAAGATTAAATGTTTTTGGATATCAGGAACTATGGCAAGCACTTTTTGTATCCACTATACCACTGTCCACAGTAAAATGCATATGTTCAACATTTAGTAAATAGTTGACAAATAATCACCTCACACCAGTCAGAATAGCTATCCTTGGAAAGTCTACAAATAACAAGTCTTGGAGAGGATGTGGAGAAAAGGGAACCCTTGTACACTGTTGGTGGGAATGTAAATTGGTGCAGCCACTATGAGAAACAGTATGGAGTTCCTTAAAAAACTAAAAATAGAACTACCATATGATCCAGCAGTTCCACTTCTGGGTATATATGTGGAAAAAATGGAAACACTAATTTGAAAAGATACATGCCTCCCAGTGTTCTTAGCAGCAGTGTTTAAAATAGCCAAGATATGAAAGCAACCCAAATGCCCAATGGACAAACAGATAAAGAAGATGGGGTGTATATACACAGTGGAATGTTACTCGGCCACAAAAAAGTGAAATCCTGCCATTTGCAGTAGCGTGGATGGACCTAGAGAATACTATGCTTAGTGAAATAAGTCAGACAAAGAAAGACAGTACTGTATGATATCACTTGTAATGCGGAATCTAAACAGTAATACAAATGAATGTATATGCAAAACAGAAACAGACTCACAGATATAGAAAACAAACTAGTGCTTACCAAGGGGGGAGGGGCAAGGTAGGGCTATGAGATTAAGAGATACAAACTACTATGTCTAAAATAGATAAGCAAGAAGGACATATTGTATAGCGCAGGGAATTATAGCCATTATCTTGTAATGACTTTTAATGGAGACTTATCTGTAAAAATACTGAATCACTATGCTGTACACCTGAAACTAATGTAATACTGTAAATCAACTATATTTCAATAAAAATTTTTAAATAATACCAATGAATCTATATACAAAACAGAAACAGATTCACAGACAGAAAACAAACTTATGGTTACCAAAGGAGAGAAGGAGTTGGGGAGGGACAGATTGGGAGTGTGCGACTAACAGATGCAAACCATTATACTGTATATACAATAGATAAGCAACAAGGATTTACTGTATAGCACAAGGAATTATATCAAATATCTTGTAGTAACCTATAATAGAATATAATCTGAAAAAGAAAAACTGAATCACTATGCTGTACACCTGAAACTAATACAATATTGTAAATCAACTCTACTTCAATTACAAAAAAAAATTTTTTTAATGGTGGAATTTTGAATCCCCAGGATTTTGTTTCTTTGATTAGAAATCAGTATTTTTCTGAAATATTTATGTTCATTAGTATTTCCTTTAAAAGTCTTAAAATTCATTTATGTATATAATGCAACACCATTCAAAATCTTAGGGATTGGTTTTGAAATTGCTGAAGTGATTGAGAAGAACAAATTACACTTAGAAAGTTCTGAAAATGAAAAGTAACAAGGCACTCACTCTACCAATTAATAGACTGTACGTAAAGCTACAGAAAATTTTAATGCACGTGATTGGTTGGCTCAGCAACTGGCAAATGGATCAGTTGAACACAGACAGACCTAAGTATATATGATAATTTAATTTGTTAAAAAACGTGTCGTGCCTGTTTCTTTCTCTTCATAATTGTCACTTGATTAACAACTTGAAAAAAATGCAGAACTTTAACTCCTATCATGCACCAAAGTCTAAATGTAGTAGAAAATTAAATATAAACAATGATGTCATAAAGCTATTAGAAAAAATTATATGAAAAATTACTGGATTTGAGAATTACAAAAGTTAAAAAGCAAACTTAAAGCAAATATTTCACTTATTTAAAAGCCTTTAGTATTTAGCCTTTTACCCATTATATAATATCTATTTTCTGTTTATTGCTTTTAATCTTAAATGCCAGTTTTATGTTAATATTGCCATTTCAGCATTTCTGGTTTTGTTTATTCACCTAGTATTTTCTTGATCCATATCTTTATTTTCTTCTTTTTCGAAGCCAAATTTTATTTAAGTAATATATGTACATGATTTTTTAGAAAAATCAAAGAGTACAGTGACCAAAATTGCAGTCGGTCATGTCTTTCCCTACGCATTCCCGGTCCTGCTCCTCAGAGTAATGTTGTTATTTCTTTTAGCTTTTTCTTCTGATATTTATTCTACATAATTATTTAGTGTTATTTTTGACAGCATTGTGCTAATTGAATATGATGAACAGAAAGTATTAAGTACAAGCAAACTTTAGAAAGACATATACAAAATAGAGGGCAGTAAGTAACTCCCTAAAAACATTAGGGGCCCCATGGCCACCTCAGTTAAGTATTTGGGCATTCAGTGGTTGGGGCATGTCATCAAAATAGTGAACTAGTGTGATGTTTTATGGAATATAAAGATGATCAAGATATCTGTACACTGTTTTGGTGGTCAGACTCAGGTGTTGCCCCTGGTGGCCCCCACCTCCTGCTATTCATGTTCTTGACCCATCCCTTTGAGTGTGTTGAGACCTGTGACATTCTTCTAACCACCAATTACAGCAAAGGTGATGGGAGGGCAATTCTGTGATTACACTGTGTTATGCAAGACACTATCTTGCTAGCAGGTTTGCTCTCAGGATTCTCCTTGTTGGCTTGACAGGTAATTGATCATGTTGGAGAAGCCCATGTAGCAAGGAACTTCTTGGCCCTGAGAGTTGTTTCCAGCCAGTAGCCAGCAGGAGGTCAGGGCCCTCAGTCGACAACCAACGGCAAGGAAAGAAATTCTCCCAACAACATAAGTGAGCTTAGAAGTAGATTCTTTCCCATTTGAGCCTCCAAATGAGAATGTAGCATAGTGAATATCTTGATTGCAGCCCTGTGAGACCCTAAGCAGAAGATTCAGCTGAGCTGTATCTAGATTCCTGACTCTCACAGATTGTGAGATGTAGATAACCAAGACAACTGTTTATGACAGAAAGCAGGAAAATTAACATAGTGCTGAAGCAACACTGTGAAAGTTATGCTTTTGTCCATTCCAGGTAAAAACAACTTACTTTGAGTGGTCCTTGTTAATTGGAGAAAAAGGCATTAGCCAGGTTAGTAGCTGCTTAGCAAGTGCCAGGGTCTGCAACTGCCGTGAAGGTCACCACGTGATTAAGCTTATGATGATCCATAGTTGTTCTCCAGGATCCATCTGACTTCTCTGTTGGCCAAACTGGTGAGTTTAATAGGGGTATGATAGGTTTCACTGCCTTTGCCTCTTTGAGGTCTTTGATTAAATTCTGTAATTCCCCTGGGGATGTAGTATTGCTTCTAGTTTATTATCTTGGTAAGGAGAGGAAGTTCCATGAACTTTGCTTTAGACATTCCTACCATAATGCCTTTTATCCCATGGGTCAGAAAGTTAATGTGGGGTCCTTTCAGTTGCCAGGTATGTCTCTTCCAAGTATATATTCAGGAACCAGGGAAATAACCACAGGGTGAGTCCCTGGACCATTTGGGCTCACTTTCAGTCAGACTGGAGTTAAAACCCCATGTATCACCTGACCCATGTATCATGTATCACCATAAGCCTCTAATTTAACTTGTGGACCACAATGCCAGGAAATAAGGGCGATTCAGAGACAGCGTCTATTAATGAGAGTGCGTGTTTCCTTTTTACAGTACATAGTACCTCTGATTAATGGCTGCAAGTCTCTGGGGAAGGATTAGAGGAGGGTGTATGGTGTGACTTGCGGTAGCTGTGCAGGGTCCTTTTTCAAGAGACCTGGCCTCCACTTTGTTCAACTGACTCTGGATCTGTGAGCTAACCCAGGTTTAGTAACTGGTGAGAAGGCCATAACTCTCCAATGTGTTGGAGACAAAGTTAGACTTCTGGCTACCAGACCCAGAGTTTTTCCTGTTATATAAATTAAACAGTATTCTACTAGGCTGCCCACCTATTTTGTTCCTAGGGGCACTGTAATCAGTTAGCTGCTGCCAAAAATTTCTGTGGGCCAAATCATTCTGGTGACAAGTACATCCCTGCCTCCCTTTACAGGTAATGTACCCACCTTGTCTTTGATGATTAAGTATAGCCACTTGGGCTGTATTAGCTTGGCTTTCATCATCTCCATTGATGATCTTCTTAATGACCACATCCCCTACACTCATACCAGGCTCACAAAGGAGAGTAACCACAGACCTTTCTAAGAATGGGAGATGTAGCTCCTCCCTTCACTAATTGCTTTCTGGGCCCTCTTGTATAACATAGTTGAGGAATAGCAGTATGAAATTCTTGCGTGATAAATCCAGTCCAACTCCCTAAGTCATTAGATTCTTTCCTCCCTCCATCCATATCCATGCCAGGAAAGCTCTGGCATCTCAACCTTTAAATCCAACTTTTAGTGCACCAACTAGATAATTAATAATTAGAGCCATTTTCAGGTACATGGACTAATGTAGTAAATCTGTTATCTCTACTGAGTGCACCCATGTCAATTAATTTGCCCTGATGTAGCATTATATTTCATCCTGTTTGGTCAAATACTTCAGGAATCTACTCCACACATGGTTCTCCAGTTTCTGTTGGGTATTGTAAGCTATTTCCTCTTGGGTCATAGTGTGTACCTGTCCCCCTGGAGCATGCTGAGATTTGACCCTAGTTATGGATCTAATGGCAAAAGGAGTTGGTTGTGGTGGGTCTTCAGGAGAATGAGCAT
This sequence comes from Mesoplodon bidens, assembly GCF_964165515.1. Taxonomy (NCBI): domain Eukaryota; kingdom Metazoa; phylum Chordata; class Mammalia; order Artiodactyla; family Ziphiidae; genus Mesoplodon; species Mesoplodon bidens. Next base: position 142,733,843 of record NC_138161.1, read on the forward strand.
CCCCCTTCAAGGCATCTGCCCATGTGAGATCATCAGAAGGTTTTCAAGCCATGGAAGGCTAGTGTTCTTAGACGCTGGAAAGCAAGCTACTTCCACTGGTATGGGAGGCTCCCAGTTAGTGGTGAGTGGGAAAGAGGTCAAAATTGTTAGTTTCATCTAAGACCAACTAGATATCTCCATTCTAATTTCAGGATCTCATTCTTTCCCGATCAAGGTTTTAATTTTCAAATGAGAAACTTGATGAGATTGAATTCAGCTGTTTTTGTAATTCAGCAACCTACACAATTAAATTTTTAGCTTGACCTTCGGCAATATCAGCCCCATACGTATAAGAAGGAAGAGATTCTTCCAGGGGAATCATGGAGGCTCTCTGGTTCTCACACTGTGACTTAAGCTGAGAGTTAGTGGACTTGAGCTTGTCATTTTCTAAGTGCTCAGTTGTACACAAAAGTATCTATCTCATACTTCTGTCCTCGCAGTTATCACTACTGCTGTAATAGCAAACATAGCAGCCACTTAAGTTCCCAAGGCATGTGCTTGAGTTGACACTTCATCACAATGTACCACAGGTGTTAGCTTCACTGATTTTCTGAAACTACTGTATGCCATAGATTACTAGCATCCCATTTCCTTGGCGAGCAGCTCAGCCCTGTGCTTAATCCCAAGGGCATGACCAAATCAGTCCCCAAACCTTATCTTTACTGGTTTATCATTTGGAACCACTCCTGGGACTAATTCTGTACCAGTCTGGATTCAATCAGGAGTCAAAACTACAGAGTAATTTGAATTGGTAAAATGCATTATACATAATTGCTAAACTATGATAGAAGAGTTAACTATAAAGATGTAAAAATAACACTTCTCCTAGGGCTGAAGGAGATTTCTCAAGGAAAGACAGCCTTGGAAGAGAGGGGTTCCCTTCCCCAGGCGGGGGTTCAGACCTTGTTGGAGAAAGTGGAGTTACAGCCTGTTGAATGACAGAGAAGTTCACTGGATTGCCTTAACCAGAGCTGGTTCACAGTTTCTGGGCAGCAGGAATCAATATTCTGAGGTACAGTCATGTTCAGCATGCTAGACAGTTGTACAGAGAAAGATGTGGCACTGCTGCCAGCATGAGACCTGAAGCATGCCAGTGTCTATGTCAGTAGGGCTGCATTAGGAGGGTAATCACTAATCCCAGGCTGGAGTACAAGGTTGCCAAAGGACTGCATACTCTTGGCATGAGCCTGGGACAAACACCACTGGATTTCCTTTTATGCACTTGCTGCTATTGGACTGTGTAGCAAGAGCAAGAAAAGCTAGACTCTGACATACCGAAACCAGGAAGAGAAAACCCCTTTCCTTCTGCAGTGTCCTTCCAGAGCTCTATGCTAATAAAGCTTAAATAGTGCTTACTGTGAAAGAGAAATGCTTATAAAGTCCCGTTCATTATTATAGAGCAGATACTGAAGGGTAGCTTTGGAGCCGAGGCACAGTAAATTGATAACTGATGAAGAGGCTTTCCTTAAATGTCTGGTTTTGGCAGCTATTTCCTTTCTTAAGAGAGAGGCATTGAATGCAGATTGGATGCTCTGTATGTAGAGGTGGAGTTTGTATAGATTATCTGACTTTAACTGTTGGTCCTGACATTTATGAGATTTTCTCTTTTTCCTTGGAATTTATGAATTTTATCTTGACTTGCTTATATGTTTCATTTTCCCATTAATTCTGGCAACAACTAGATAAGCTATGTTAATGTACAGATATAAATCTTTCACTGATCAGGTGGTTTTTCCTCTTAAAATGATCAGTTTAATTGTATTCTCTTTTTTCCCCTCTCAGACATCTGTACTTGTTAGTCTTAGACATATCTACCAAATCTTTTACCCCTTACCTCATGAATTCCATTTCTGTATTTTTATTTTGTGTTGAGATTTTTTTCCCCCATTCAACTTCCAGGATGTTAAATTCATTCTCTATAGTGATTATTCTTAGGTTGATCCACTGAATATTTAAATTTGATAGTCTTTTTTTTTTTTTAGACTTCCAGAAAGTCTTTTTATGCTTTAAATCTCCCATCTGTTTCATATATACCCAATTTACTTTTTCTTTTCTCCTTGATTGCTGAGTCTTTTAGGCATATTATTTTGCTTTGACTTCTTAAGGCTCTTTTCAATTTGGGTGGTCAAATCCAAATTATTAGGATCCCTCCACTGGCACAAATTCATATATAATAGGTGTTGCCATGGTCTCCATTCCTGTGAGTATCACACTAACCAACAGTTCTGTTAATTGGATAATGTTTTCCCAGGCTTAGGAGTAGGAGGCAACTCGTCTTATTGTAATAGTCCCCTGCAATTCCTCTGAGGCCAAGAATATAAAAACTTTAAGAGAATTGATATTTAAAATGTCATTTTAATTTATCTGTACCATTTTATTTAGACATCACTATTACAGTACTCAGCTTCAGACCTAGTTAGGTTATCAGATTAAACTGAAAAGTATACTTGTTGACAGAAGCTTTCTATTTCACAGCCTGAATAATACAAAACAAAAGAAAAACAAAACTAAGATTAGCATCAAGTAAAAGTATGAAATGGGAGTTATTTTTCTGAAAATGGCATTGAAGTGATATTACAATCTGTGATTCCATTCGTAACTCTGGAATAAAATCTGGCCTGTCATGTGATGTCACACCATTTATCTGAGCTTAAAAACAAATTTCTTTAAGTTTAGGCGATAATATAGTTGTGTAAAAGGACAGTGATATAATCAGATTGGCCAGAAACTGCAGTTAGTTAAAACACAAAAATCAACAAGAAGAAAAAGCAGCCTTTAGAGAACTCTGAAAACCAAGAACATTTTAGCTCATATCTGAGGGTAAAATAACAGTCTAGTTTCATGGAGTAATAAAGAACTCTTAGTCTACGTATGTAGTATTTATTTTTTTATTTGCATTCACAGAAAACATGTATATGATATTACTAAGGGCTATGGTGAAAAAATCATCTAAATATTAATTTATTATATAGTGATTCTTGGTTGGGAAGAGGGAGGGCCCTTTATTCATTTAAGATTCCTAGTTAGGGTCTTTAGTTTATGAAGTAACAATATTGCCATCTGCTTGTCTTTCTCCAAAGCAAATGAATCTACTCTTAAGCAACAATATAGAATACTAATTCTCTATGACCTTGTCTGTTTAACCAAGGTCCTGTCAAATGGTCTGCCGAAAGAGGTATATTTATCTAATAGAGTTTGAAGAATGTGCACTCAGTGTACTGTGTAGATATCCATATTGAATTGATTATCTTTTTTTTAGGTTTAGTTTATAAGAAGCTTAGAGGCAGATTTAAAACTCATTTTTAACCATGACATAGACTGTTCTGTTCCACATATTTCTATTTCCTCTTGTTATCCTTGACATTTTCTTTTGTTTTCTCTTCAGTTTTTCTTTCTCAGTTTTTAAAATATTATACTTCTAACTACTACAAATTTCTTCTTATACTGTAATATGATAAAATCATATAGCAGATGTCATGATATTTATCATTTGACTGTTATCTGTGATTCAGATGCTGGCTTATGGTTTCCCTTTAAAGATCTGTGGCTAAGTTCTCAGAGATTTTCATTTTAGTAAAGTCTTAGATTTAAACTTCTTGGAATGAATCGAGGCAAGCCTGTCAGTGTCACAGTTTGAATCTTTGCATATCTGTTTGTATGCTACTCTAAATGCATGTGTGTGATACCATTTACTTTAAAAGTGGAATCATACATTTCTCTTTTTACTTAATATGTCACAAATAACTTACTGTATCATTTGTGCTAACGTATCAGTACAGCTCATTTGTATAGTTACATTTTATTCTAGTTTGGTGAAACCTTCTTTTATAGACATTTAAATTGATAGTATTTTTGCCCCAGTAAACAGTACTTACAGTATCCATGCAGGTGAGTATTATTTCTGTGTAGGAAGAAGGCTGCATATAAATATTTATAGCCAGAGGGGCAGATTTTGGCAGAGATGACTGGCCACTTACCAAAAATTTATTTTTCTTTTTTCATTGTGGAGAAAGTTCCAGGAGGGTACTGGCCAAAACAGACTTCATGTTTCTGCTCCCCTTTTATCTAGATGTAGCTAGTTTACAAGTTCTTGCCAATGAAGTATTAGAGAGAGTGATATGTACTACTTCCAAAGCTGAATTACAGAAATCTGCCATGCTCTTCTGTGTTTACTTCTTCATCAGCTGGATATTGACTTTTCAGGATCAACCTTAGAAACGTCTTAGAGAGGATAATAGAGCCTCTGTCAGCTTAGGTCCCAGAATGATTGTGTGACTATACCTCGTATTTTAGATGTTCTAAGGCTATGACCTTCTCTTTGAGAGGCTGTGTGTATGTTATTAGAAATGTTTCTTCTTGTAATCTTGGAGTAATATCTTTCCCTGCTCCCTAATTGAGGACAACCAACATTTAAGTATAATGTGTGTTTCTTAAGGTGGAAGCTTAAATCATTGATTTAGAACTTCTTTTATTATAAAGTATGTGAAGCTATAAATTTCCCTCTAAGCACTGTTTTACCTGCGTTTTACAAATTTTGAAATGTTGTATTTTCATTATCATTCACTTAAAAATATTCCCTAATTACCAAAACATTTGGGGATATTTTAGGTAATGTTTTTGTTACTGATGTCTAATTTAAATCTATAATTGTCCGAGAATGTGCTCTGTGTTTCTTCCATCCTTAAGAACTCATAAAGACTTGCTTTTTGGTCTTTTGGTGACTGTTCAATGTGTACCTAAAATGAATGTGTATTCTCTAATTGTTGGTGTTGTAATTATACATGTTGATTAGGTCATGTTTATTAGCAGTGCTGTTCAAATCTTCTATATGTTTGCTATTTTTTGTTTGCGTGTTTGCTTCTTTAATCAGTCACCAATAGACATACAGTAAAAATCTCAACTGTGGTTATCGCTTTGCATATTTTTCCTTTCAGTTCAATTTTTGCTTTATGTATTTTGGGACTCTTGTTATTTGGTATATAAAAATTATAATTGTTTTATCTTTCTGATGAATTTAGCACTTTATTATTATAAAGTATGTTTTTTTTAATAATGTAAACACTGACATTTATTTATTATTTAATTTTATTTATTTATTTATTTATTTATGGCTGCATTGGGTCTTTGTTGCTGCGCGCAAACTTTCTCTAGTTGCAGGGAGCGGGGGGCTACTCTACCTTGTGATGTGTGGGCTTCTCATTGAGGTGGCTTCTCTTGTTGTGGAGCATGGGCTCTAGGTGCGGGCTTCAGTAGTCGTGGCTCGTGGGCCCTAGAGCACAGGCTCAGTAGTTGTGGCGCACGGGCTTAGTTGCTCCATGGCATGTGGGATCTTCCCAGATCAAGGCTCGAACCTGTGTCCCCTGCATTGGCAGGCAGATTCTTAACCACTGTGCCACCAGGGAAGTCCCATAAAGTATGTTTTTTTTTTTATGTTTGTAATTCCTTGTTTTGATTTCTTTGTCTGCTGTAAACATAGTCATAACAGCTTTTTTTATAGTTAATGTTTGCATGGTATACATTTTTTCTCCCTTTTAGTGCAACCTATCTGTGCTATTATATTTAAAATGTGTCTCTTGTAAATATCATGTGATTGATTTTTATTCAGTCTGGGTAGTTTTCTTTCAAGAGGAGTGTTTATTAGTCTATCTGCTTGGTTTTGTTTTAGTTTTCTTTGAGAAGTTTTTATGTTGCTTTTATTTGAAAGATACCTTTTGGCCAGATACAAAATTCTAGATGGGCAGTTTTTTCTTTTTTATTTCTTCTACCTTTATGGAGATAAAATTGACTATAAGATTGTGTTAAGTTTAAGGTGTACAGTGTGTTGATTTGATACATTTGTATGTTGCAAATACCACCATAGCTTTAACTGACATCTCCATCTCTTCACATTATTACCATTTGTTTTTTCCGGTGAGAACATTTAAGATGTACTCTTTTAGCAACATTCAAGTATATAATACAGGGCCTCTCTGGTGGTGCAGTGGTTGAGAGTCCGCCTGCCGATGCAGGGGATACGGGTTCGTGCCCCGGTCCAGGAGGATCCCATATGCCGCGGAGCGGCTGGGCCCGTGAACCATGGCTGCTGAGCCTGCGCATCTAGAGCCTGTGCTCCGCAACGGGAGAGGCCACAACAGTGAGAGGCCCGCGTACCGCAAAAAAAAAAAAAGTATATAATACAGTATTATTAGCTATAGTCACTGTTCTGTATGTTATATCTCCAGAATTTGTTAATCTTTCAACTGGAAGTTTGTACCCTTTGACCAACTTCTCACCATTTCCCTTACCCCCAAGCCCTGGTAAATACTACTCTGTGTCTGTTTCTCTCAGTTTGGCTTTTTTTCTTAGATTCCACATATAAGTGTTATCATATAGTATTTGTCTTTCTCTGACTTACTTCACCTAGTACAGTGCCTTCAAGGTTCATCCAAGTTGTTGCAAGTGGCAGGATTTCCTTCTTTCTCATGGACGAATTAGTATTCTATTGTGTATATACATATACCACATTTTCCTTATCCATTCATCTTTTAACAGACACTGAGGTTGTTTCCATATTTTGGCTATTGTGAATGCAGTGAACATGGAAGTGCAGATATTTTAATAAAATCCTGATTTTAATTCCTCTGCATATATACCCAGAAGTGGGATTTCTGGATCATATGGTAGTTATATTTTTTTAATTTTTTGAGGAACATCTGTACTGTGATGTAGTGGCTGTACCAGTTGGCATTCCCACCAACAGTGCACACCCTCACCAACACTTGTTATCTCTTATCTTTTTAATAGCTGTTCCAAACAGGTGTGACATTAATATCTCATTGTGGTTTTGATTTTCCTGATGATTAGTGATGCTGAGCGTCTTTTCACGTATTTCTTGGCCATTTGTATTCCTTCTATGGAAAACTATTCAGTTTCTCTGCCAACTTTTAAATTGGATTTTTTGCTATTAAATTTAGTGATTTATTAAATTTAATTTAATATAGAAATGCAACTGTTTTCTGTATGTTGATTTTGTATCCTGCAACTTAATAAGTTTATTTTTTCTAACAGTGTTTTGATGGAGTCTTTAAGATTTTCTGTATGGAAGGTCATACCATCTGAAAAAAAAAAGTTTTACTTCTTCCTTTTCTATTTGGATACCTTTTATTCTTGACTGATTGCTCTGGCTAGGACTTATGTTGACTAGGAGTGATGAGAGTGTTTGTTCACTCTGGTCTTTCCTGATCTCAGAGAAAATCTTTTCAGCCTTACACTATTGAGTAATGTTGGCTGTGGGTGTTATATATGGCCTTTATTGTGTTGAGGTTTGTTCCTTCTATACCCAGTTTGTTTTAGAGTTTTTATCATGAATGAATACTGTATTGTGTCAGAAGCTTTTCCTGCACTTATTGATATGATCATGCAGTTTTTATCTTTTATTCTATTAATGTGGTGTATCACATTTATTTTTGCATCTTGAACCATCCTTGCATCACAGGACTAAATCCTGCTCATTCATGGTATATGATCCTATTAATGCATCGTCGAATTTGATTTGCTAATATTTGTTGAGGATTTTTGCATCTGTGTTTATCAGGAATATTGGCCTTTTCTTGTGGCATTTTTTATCTGGTTTTGGTATCAGGATAGTACTGGCCTCATAAAATGTGTTTGGAAGACTTCCACTCTCTTCCTTTTTTTGAAAGAGTTTGAGAAGGACTGGCATTAATTCTTAGAATGTTTGTTAGAAGTCACCAGTGAAGCCTTCTGGTCCTGGACTTTTGTTTGTTGGGAGGTTTTTAATTACTGATTCAAAATCCTTGCTAGTAATTGGTCAGTTTAGATTTTCCATTTCATCGTGATATAGTATTACTAGGTTGTATGTTTCTAGGAATTTACTCATTTTTTTTCCTAGGTTGTCCGATTTGTTGGCATATGATTGTTCATAGTAGTCTCTTATGACCCTTCGCATTTTTGTGGAATCAATTTTAACATCTTTTTCATTTCTGATTTCATTTTTTTGAGTTCTCTTTTTTTCTTGGTGAGTCTAGGTAGAGGTTTGTCAATTTTGTTTATTTTTTCAAAGAACCAGCTTTTAGTTTCATTGATCTTTTTTCTTGGCTTTTTAGTGTCTATTTCATTTATTTCTGCTCTAATCTTTATTATTTCCTTCCTGCCACTAACTTTGGGCTTCATTTGTTCTTTTTTTTTTTTTTTTTTTCAAGTTCCTTGAGGTGTAAAGTTAGGTTGTTTATTTGAGATTTTTCTTGTTTCTTGAGGTAGGTATTTATCACAGTGAACTTCTCTCTTAGAACTGCTTTTGCTGCATCCCATAAATTTTGGTATGTTACATTGCCATTTTCATTTCTTGCAAGGGAAGAAGAAAGGAATAGAGATGAACTACAAAAACAGCTTGAAAACAATTAACAAAACGGCAATAAGCACATACCTATCAACAGTTACTTTAAATGTAAATTCACTAAGTTCTCTAATCAAAAGATACAGAATGGTCGAATGGGTAAATAAATAATAAATACATTCTGTATTGAATTCTTCACTACAGTCATTGTGTTCTTGTTTCAGAATTTCTGTTTGGTTCTTTCTTTTGTTTTCTGTCTCTTTGTTGAACTTCTCATTTTGTTCTTGTCTTTTTTTCCCTGATACATTAATCTTTTATATGTGTTCTCTTATAGCTCTCTGACTATCTGCAGAACAATTATTTTGAATTCTTTGTCAGGCAATTCCTAGATCTTCGTTTCTTTGGGCCAGTTACTATAGGCTTACTGTATTGTTTGTTAGAGATATATTTCCCAAATTCTTCGTAATCCCTATTGCTTTGTTTTCCTGTTCATGCATCTGAAGAAGCTGTTACCTCTTCCAGACTTTATAGACTGAATTTGATAAGGGGAGGCCTTTTACCTGTGGGTGAGAGGACACTGGATCATGCTGTGACACTGGGTATAGTGATGCAGGGTGGCAAATGTGGGGGCATGTGGCAGCTTGGTTCCATGTGGGCATGATGTGTCTTTAGCTCAGGCCACTGGGGTCCACACCACTGACAACTGTGTGGTTCTTGATAAGCACTGTGGGGGATCTACAGTAGTTCTAAGCAATGCCTCTAGATTTGTCAGCTAGGGACCAAGGCAGGCTGTGGTAGAGGCCAGTCACAGGCACCCTTGTAGTGATGAGGGCCACTGCAGAGAGCAAGGATTGGGGCCAACTCTGGTCTCATTGGCTGAAGTGGAGTCCCTAGCCATCAGCTTCCTCTCCTATGGTTTTTTACATTCTCCCCACAGGTGTGCACACTGCATTGGAGGCTGGTGGTGGGCATTGGGCAGGGGTATGCAGTGCACAGCTTGGAGTGGCTAACTTTAGGTGGGCATGCTGGTGCTGGCCAGTGACAGGAGGCAGGACCTCATCTGGGCCCACAAGAAGCTGTGGGGTGCCTTGGTTTTAGGTGGCGCTCACTGGTGGCTGCATATCCCTCCCTTCCGCCACATGCATGCTCATTGCAGTGGAGGCCAATGATGGATGTCAGGCTGGTAGTGCACAGTTGGAGGGGCAATCCTGAGCATGGGCACAGTGGTGGGGTTCAGTGTGGGTGGGTGGTGTTAGGCTGGTATCTTGCATTTGTGCAGCTGCATCAGCCCTAGTTGGCTGCAAGTGTGGCTCCATGGCTCTGCTGTGGGTGGATAGGGATTCAGGTGGCTCGCGTATTATACTCTCACAGCTGTAGAGAGCTATAATGTATATATTCTCTCTCTCTTTCTCTTTCTGTATTTATTTATAGAAGAGCATATAGTGGCTTATAGTGTAGGTCTTGGTATTGGTGGGGGAAGGGTGCAGAGAGGGACTCAGGAAATTGGCATCAGTGAACACAAACACAAATGCCTGTGGGGGAAAAGCTGGCAACATCTGTGGGGGTCTGCAGTGTCCTTTGGCTTCCTCGTTGGTGAAATTTGCTGAGTTTGTCTGAAGAGCAGGTCTCTGTGAACTGTGATCCCTCTGGCAGCTTGTCTGCTAATAATAGCTTGTGCTTTTATTCCTTCTTCCTAGCCAGCTCAGTACATCTCAGGTTTGCTGGTCTAGGCGGGGCGAAACCAAAGCAGGACCACTGTACATTGCACTGTGAAGCTGGAGAAGCTGGTCAGTCACCCCACACTTCTTTTCTTGGCAAGAGGAACTCTTTCTAACTGGAAAGTTCCTTCTGAGCGCTGAACAGTGCCAGTTTGGGGAATGGGATGATGCAGACAAAATGGAGTTACCTTCCTTTTCTTCTAATGTGATTATTCTCAGTTTTGTTGTTCTTAAAACTTCATAAGTGGACTCTAGAGGTCTCCTGGATCTGGTTTTGTTCTTGGATGGCTGTTCAGACGTTGATTTTTATGGGACAGTTGAGAAGCTGGGTTTTCTCCCCAACTGATGGACAATTTTTTCTTTCTTTCTTTAAATATGTCATCCCATTATCCACTGGCTTTTATTATTTTTAATGAGAAGTGTGCCATATATCTTATCCTTTTGTCTCCTGTATGTACCCTATGGATGCTTTAAATGTTTTCCTCTTTATTGAAGATTCCCAGCTATTTAGTTTTGATGTACCTTCTGTAGTTTTTTGTTTTATCCTCTTCTTTTCCCCATCAGCCAAGGCCCTGTATTTTATGACAGGTTGTATCATCCATCCACCTATGCCCATACTTGGCAGTGCCTCTAACACTCATCAGTCTCTGCCAGTCTAAGAAGGGCATATCTCTCTGGAGTTAGTTGTTTAGATTCCTTTGCCCGTACACGTCTCTGATAGCTTTTAAAAGGTTTAACTTTGTTTCCTTCCAGGTGAATAACCAATTATATCAGTATTATTTATTAAATAAACCACGCTTTTCCATCTGAAATTGAAATATCTCATTGTTATAGCTTGTTTTAAATATACCTGGATCTTTTTCTGTGCTCTACTGTCTTGTATTACTTTTCTAGGCCTACATTACTTTCAACCTATATTATTTTCAGTATTTTTGATTGTTTTAATATTTCTCATGCAAGTCCCTCCTCATTGGTCTTATTTATTCAGAATGTTTTGGGCTCTTCATATATAACTGGTGGGATTATAAATTAATATTTGTGCTTTGGGAGCTAAAGAAAAATTTGGTCACCATGTTCAGAGTGCGTCCACAATGCTGGGCCCCATATAGAAGTGGGGAAATGGCTTCCTTCTCTGCTTTGTGCCATACTGCATTACCTGGGTCACAAAGCATTTCTGCTTTGCTCCTGAGTCTCAAAGTCACTGTTAACCTGCTCTATCCATTCTTAGGCCTCACCACCATTTTTAGCCAAGAGGACCTGAACACATTATGCAACAGAGGTGAACCCTGAACAGATACCATGCCGTTCTTTCTTTTTCTTTTTAGCCTTTCTTTATACTTTTAAAACAAAATCTTCCAGACACTAATGTGATGAGACAGAGAAACAGTGTTTATACATCAGCAGTTAATAATAAAGTCTTCCCTTTCATATTAGAGAAGGAAATACGATTGCTCCTCAGTAGAAGAGATCATTAAAGACGGGAAAGGGGTACGCTCCAGCAGAATGGGTTAAAATAAAAGGGCTGACAACACCTGGTATTGGTGAGGATGTGGAGCACCTAATATCATACATTGCTGGAGGATGTATAATTTAATACATCTGTTTTGGAAAATTGGATGACATTGTGTACTGGCCCTCAATATATATGTATTCTGTTTGTTTGTAAGTCTGCTACTAGGTGTATATACAGCAGAAGAAATGTTTATGTCAAACAGTGTGTACAGGTGTGTTCGTAACAATTTTATTTGTGATAGCCCTAAAATGGAAACGACTCTCATGTACATCAGTAGTAAAATGGGTTATAAAATATGCTATATTAATACAATGAAATACTATCCAGCAGTACAAACAAGGAATTACTGATAACACATAATATAACATGACTGAATCTCACTGGTAAAACATTGACTGGAAGAAATCAAACACAAAGCACAGTATTATATGAATTTCAAAAACATATCTACTGTAAAGGAATAAATAGTTAAACTATTGACATTTGTGATGGTTACTGCCTGGAAGGGAACATGAGGCAGCCTGTTTCAGTTCTGGAAATTTTTTAATATTTTCATTTTGGTTATGGTTATACAGGTGTATGTATATGTAAACTTTCATCGAGGAGTAACTTAAGATTTATGCATTTACTGTATATAATTATACCTAAGTACAAAACTAAAAATTTATTTAAAATTTTTTTTAAAAATTATTTTTATTGGTTTCCTGTGCTTTCCCCACCTCCCACCCCCAGAAAGACCCGCAGCAATTCTGCCTGGTAGTATGCTAAGTGGATTCACATTAAATTTATGTAGCAATTTGGAAAGACTTTATTGATACAGCACTAAACCTTTTTTTTTAAAAAATTCAAAATTCAGGGCTTCCCTGGTGGCGCAGTGGTTGAGAGTCCGCCTGCCGATGCAGGAGACGCGGGTTCGTGCCCCGGTCTGGGAGGATTCCACATGCCGCGGAGCGGCTGGGCCCGTGATCCTGTGGCCGCTGAGCCTGCGAGTCTGGAGCCTGTGCTCCGCAATGGGAGAGGCCGCAGCAGTGAGAGGCCCGCGTACTGCAAAAAAAAAATTAAAAAAAAAAAAAAATTCAAAATTCAGTATACAACTTATTTAGGTCATTTTCTATATCCTGTAAGTTTTTTATAATTTTCATCATTAAAATTTATACAGTCTTTGAGTTTGTTTTTAGATGAGTTTCATTGTGAACAGCCTTCTCAATCTATTTATATTTCTTATATATTGCCAATATTAAAATTTTATTTTGTACATTTATCTTTTGTCAGTTGTCTTGTCAAATTTTTTTATTAATCTTTCAAGTCAGTTTGGTAGAGACTCAAATTTTATCAACTATAGGAAAGGAGAATTGTGTTTACTGATATTTTACTAATTTTTGCACAAACTAAAAACTTATAAAATCTGTGTTGAATGCTTAGGGATGCATCCTTGCCTCATTCTTTTTTAGAGCTGAAAAGTGTTAAGGATTTCAACAACAAATATGTCGTAGTCTTTGTTTTTATGTTGTTTACCAACATATCACATAACACTAGGTTTTCTAGACATTTTTTATTAAGCTTGGCTGCAGGATTTTTATCAGATACCTTTTTGAGATCTAGTATTAAAATCATTTATTTTTCTTCTTTACATTGTTGATAAATTGAATTTTTTGAGTTCCTAATATTGAGTCATCCTTGTATTTCTGGGAAAAAAATGTATTTTATTATATATGGTGTGTATTCTTTTTATTCTCTGTTGGGTTTTCTGATACTCAGAAAGCTTATATCTATGTATAAGTGAAGTTACTTTTTGTGTTATTTTCACAATATGGTTTGAATATTAGTATCTATAGTTGTTTAATAATTATTGGACTTAATGTGACTGGTAAAGTCAGGCTTATATTGTGCTCTATTTTGCACAAATTTCTGAAACTTAGTAATTTACCTTTGAATCGCCTTTCAACATGAGGGAATCTCTACTTTTATTTGGCTACAGAGATAATTTTAGGTAAGTAGTTTTCTTGTTTAAATAGATACACGTGGAAAAACAGGAATTTTTTGAAAATTTATTTGCTATAATATACATTTTTTAATTTTTAATTTTATGTTTTTTTTCCCCCACAGTCTGTGGTCGATGACTGGATTGAATCATATAAACAAGACAGGGACATCGCACTTCTGGATTTAATCAACTTTTTTATCCAGTGTTCAGGATGTCGAGGTATAGAATGTTGGAATAAATGATGTACATTAAGACTGTCAGTCCAGCAGTGTTGAATTTACTTTACCTTGTGTTAGTCATTTTATAATTCATCCTGGAATTACGTGCTCATCTTTTTCTGATAAAATTATTTTTATTTAAGTATATTTCTCTTTTTCTTCTGGTTCAGTTTTACTCAACAGACTTATGAATTTTTTAATATTTTGAAGGAAATCTCAAATTAATGAATTGGCTTTTTAGATCATGAGATTTTATAATTAATATTTACTGATATTATTTGTATCTGTGTTCCATATTATAAACTGTGCTAGTTGCTAAAATTCATTATTTTGAGTCCTCATGTTATAGATGAAATGCTTGAAGCTTAAATAATTCAAGGTAACATAAGTATGAAAATCATTTTTCTTAAGTTTACAGTCATTCGGAATCCATAGACCATTTGTTAAAAGTAAAGTTTTATTTTTATCATATTAATAGATAACTGATAGATACTTTTCTTCTCTAGAATAAATATTAACAGGTTAAATGTGCTACATGGGGAAAATCAGTTGGTAAACACCGTTCTTTACTTATTAATACAGAAAGAATGGTTGTCTTTTTTTTTTTTTTTTGCGGTATGCGGGCCTCTCCCTGTTGTGGCCTCTCCCGTTGTGGAGCACAGGCTCTGGACGCGCAGGCTCAGCAGCCATGGCTCACGGGCCCAGCCGCTCCACGGCATGTGGCATCTTCCCAGACCGGGGCCCGAACCCGTCACCCCTGCATCGGCAGGTGGACTCTCAGCCACTGCGCCACCAGGGAAGCCCAGAATGGTTGTCTTTTATTGAGATCACTGACCAAATTGATTTCTTGAAGGTTTTCTTATTTCTGACTAAGTTATCACTCACCATATTGACATAAGAAGTTTATCAAATATTTACAGAGGACCTAAGTTATACTAAGCACTGTTCCAAAGTATACAGATATTATCAAGACAGCCTCTGCCCCAGTATTAAGAGTAAGTTTAATTTTTTTTTTTTTTTGCGGTATGTGGGCCTCGCGCTGTTGTGGCCTCTCCCGTTGCGGAGCACAGGCTCTGGACGCGCAGGCTCAACGGCCATGGCTCACGGGCCCAGCCGCTCCGCGGCATGTGGGATCTTCCCGGACCGGGGCACGAACCCGTGTCCCCTGCATCGGCAGGCAGGCTCTGAACCACTGCGCCACCAGGGAAGCCCAAGAGTAAGTTTAATTTTTAAAGAAGGCTTTATCGCAAAGAAAAAGAGGGAAATATACCAATAGTTTACTGAAGTGCTCAGTGCCATGAAAGTAATAATAATAAAACTGGTTACAGTTTAATGACTAGTATGTGCCAAGTTGTGTGCTTTACATACATTAGCTCATTTAATATTGGTTTGACACTTCTATCAGTCAGCTGTGATTTTTATTCTGTAGTTCAGGAAAGTGAGAATACAGGGTTTAGGTTAGTGTTTGGACATCATACAGTTTGTAAGTGCCAAATTCACTGTTTAGATTCAGGCTTGTCTCAATCTGAAGTCTGTATGTCTAACCAGAGGGCAGTGTGGGAATAACAAGGAGGGGCTTCTGATCCAACTTAGGCTGTGTGTTTCTATGTATGTGTGAATGTGGGGATATTTGTGAGAAAATGCATCTCAGAGGAAGAAACTCTACCCTGGGACTGAGGTTGAGTAAGAGAAAATTAAGGAGGAGGAGAAAGGCCAAAGTTAACAGATTGTGTAAAAATTCCGGAAGACAAGAAAATACAGCACACTCTAGGACATGAAGAGAGTTTATGGCTGAATCCTAGAGCATAGAGACAGGTGAGGATTGGCAAGAGATTAGTTTATTTGAAGGAAAGTGAGTTTGTTAATTTTACAGTCTTAAAATGGGAAAGGCAAGCACTGAGTGATGTGCTTTACATATGTTATCTTGTCTAAACTGTGTAGTTGTCCTGTTAGATTGAGTTTTGATTTTAAAACAACTGGTAGTCTTAAAAATCTTTCCTTTTGTAATTCATTCCCATGGTTCAAAAAACCAAAAAAAAAAAAAAGAGAGAGAGATATGTAAAGCAAATACCACTTCTTGCCTTCCTGTCTATGTCCACAGAGTTAATTGCTCTTAACTACTTTGTTGTATATTCATCTGTCTATATAAATAGGAAATATATGCTCTTTCCGCTCCCCCCCACCAAAGATACTGGTGTATAGAGAGCTTTCTTGGTTTCCTTCCTTCCCTCCCTTCTCCCCTCCCCTCCCCTCCCCTCCACTCCCTTCTTTTCCAGCATCATAGCATTCATTTCTTTGTGTGTATGTACAACAATTTATTTAACTAGTCTTCTATTAACAGACCATTGCATTATCTGTAGTCTTTTGCTGTTACAGTGAGTAATTTTGTGCGTACCTTACTTGCTCCTGCTGGAAGAATGTCTGTAGGTTAATATATTTGTAATTATATTAGATATTGCCAAATTTCCTGATACGGGAATTATACCCATTTTTACTCCTGTCAGTAATATATGAAAATGTCTGTTTCTTCTTGGTCTTTTCAACAAAGCGTTTTTATCAAATTTTTGTATTGCTCTTAGGAATGATTTAAAAATATGTCAGTATGATATTTTTAAATTGAGGTGAAATTCACTTAAACAATTAACAACCATTTTAAAGTGGGCAGTTCAGTAGTTTTTAGCACATTAACAGTGTTGTGCAGCCACCTCTCTCTAGTATCAAAACTTTCCTTTTTATCACCCCAGAAGAATACCTAATATTCATTACATAGTCGTTCCTCATTCCCTTCTTCCCTGCAACCCTTGGCAACCACTGATCTGCTTTCTACTCCTATGGATTTGCCTGTTTTAGTCATTTTATGTAAAAGGAATTGTCCAATATGTGACCTTTTGTTTCTGATGTCTTTCATTTATCATAATGTCTTCGAGGTTTATCCAAGTAGTAGCATGTATTGATAATTTATTTCATTTTATGTATATGTTAACAATTTGTTTATCCATTCATCTGTCAATGGACATTGGGTTGTTTTCACTTTTTGGTTGCTGTGAATATTGCTGTGAACATTCGTGGACAGATATCTTCTTGAGTACTTATTTTTTAATTCTTTGGTGTAAATACCTAGGAGTGAAATTGCTGGATCATATGGTAATTCTATTTTAACTTTTTGAGGAACTGCCAAACTGTTTTCACAGCAGCTGCACCATCTTAAATTCCAGAAATGTATGAAGATTCTTATTTCTCCACATCCTCTAAAACACTTTTATTTTCCGATTTTTAAATTTTACTGACCTAGGGGGTATGAAGTGATATCTTATTATGGTTTTGATTTGCATTTTCTTAATCACCAGTGATCTTGAGCATCTTTTCATGTACTTTTGGCAATTTGTATATCTTTCTTGAACAAATGTGTATTGGATCCTGTGCTTATTTTAAAATTAGATGGTTTTTATTTTTGTTGTGAGTTATTAGAGAACTTTATATATTCTGGATATTAAACCCTTATCAGACATACAACATGCAACTGTTTATAACTTGCAGCTATTGGCTTCCCGCTCTGTAGGTTGTCTCTTCACTTTCTTAAAGATATTCTTTGATGAACAAAAGTTTTAAATTTTTATGAAGTCCAACTTACCTATTTTTTCATTTTTTTGCTCATGCTTGTGGTGTCAAGTCTAAGAATTCATTGCAAATTCTAAGAGCCTGAATATTTATCTCTATGTTTTCTTCTGATAGTTTTATCATTTTAGATCTTATATGTAGGTCATTGATCCATGGTTAATTTTTGTATTTGGATGATTTAATTTGTATTTCTCTTACAAGTGTGGCTTAAGAGCCATTTCTGTTTCTTTGTCTTGAATTCTCTGTTCTTATCCCTTGCCACTTCCTTTCAGCTGTTTTCATAGTTCCTGAAAAAACATTTGACAAAATGGATTTTAAAACATTCTAATAAAACAGACATAGACGCATATTTTCTTAATATGTTTAAGAGAGAAAACTTACTGTCTCTCACATCAGTGCAGTATAGTAAAAATCTAAAATAAACCCAAGTACCTGCGAAACTGTGGTAAGCAGATATTGAAACATATGAAAGAAGAGAACTACAAAATACAGCTACACCAAGATACCATTTTCACCTATCAGATTGATAAAACTTAAAAGTTATAACAACACTCTGTTTTTTAGGCTGTGAGGAAACAGACACTATTACATTGTTTGTTGGAAGACAAATTGATACAATTCTCATGGAAAGAAATTTGACATTATCTACCAAAATTACATATGTTTTTATCTTTTGACCTAGCCATCCTGTTTCTGGAATTTTGCCATGAAGATATACCTCCAGTTTTATGAAAACATTCACAGGGTTACTCAATACCATATTGTTTGTACTTGTAAAATATTGGAAACAACCTAAATGCTGAGATATAGGACAGTGATTGAATAAACTGTGGTACAACTTATACAATGGATTTTTTTTGTCATTGCAAAAAATTATGAGGAAGATCTCTGTGGACTAATGCAGGGAGATTTTCAGGATACATTTTTTAAGTGCAAAGTGCAAAAGAGTGTCTAAAAGTATTCGAGTTTTTTTTAGAAGAAAGAAAGGGAAATAATAGAATATACACATGTATCTGGTCACTTGACCAAAAAGAAACAAAAAAGATAAGATAGAATGATTGGCTACCCGTTGGGTGTGTGTGTATGTAAATGAAGTGGAAAGCTTAGAGGGAATTGAGGTAAAGGGATGATACTGGAATATACTTTTTGAATAGTCTTGACCTTGGAGTTATCTTCATGTTTCACATACTCAGAAAGAAAAAAAAAGAAAAATCAATAAAGATGGAGGGAAAATCCTAAAACTGGATGCTATCAGAACAGATGAACCAGGCCATGCCATAGCATAAATAACATAACCACACTGACGAGTGTAAAAAGTATAAACTAAAGTAAATTTTGAACTCAGTGCTCACACTGTAAAACTAGTGGGGGAAAGTGAAGAACACAGTATTTACCTCCTCAAATTGTCTGCTTACAAGATATCTATTATGGGTAAAATGGTATTGATACTTTACCTGTACAGACTTGGTAGACACCACCATAAACAAATGATGAAAGCGAACACTGCCAGTTATAGAACTAGTTAATAGCATGTACTTCGTGTTATGCACCTAGAAGAACTCAACCTCACTTTTGTAGTATTCTTGCCAAAAGTTCAGAGTCTGAATCTACTCATGAGGAAACGTTGGACGAGCTCAAATTGAGATATATTTTTCACAATAACTATACTGTACTCTTTAGAAGTGTCAGTGTCATGAAATACAAAGAAATGACTAGAGAACTGTTCCAGATTGGATACTAAAGGAAGTGAATGCGTTGCACGATCTTAGATTTTTTTTTGGTAAAAAGAACATTGAGACAAATACTGAAATCCGAAATCAGTTCTGTGGGTTTGAACATAAATTGTTAATTTCATCATTCTGATCATTGTACTGTAGTTGTATAAGAGTTTTGTTTTTGGGGGGAAATATACACAGGAGTATTGATTAATAAAGGGATATGTAAAGAGTGAAAGAAGGATAAAACAAATGTTTACATCTGAGAATTTGGTGGATATTCAGAAATCCCTTGTACTTTTCTTACAACTTTTCTGTAGTCTGTAAAGTAGAAAATGGAAGGAAAAAAAGCCTTTTAACCCCAAAGCCAACATAATGCTCAAGGGAAACTAGTAGAGTCATTTTCACTGAAGTGAAACAAGGCATGGATGTCCACCCTCACAACTCCTTTTTAATATTGGCAATATAAGCTGACACATTTGGATAATAAAATGAAGTAAGATTACTATTTGGGAGTAATATTGAAAGTTGAGAAATTTCAAGAGAAACAGTTTACAAAACTAATAAAGGCAATATAATAATTCTGAAAGAGGGAGATCAAAATGGCAGAATATGAGGACACTGAGCTCCCTTCTCCCCATGAACACCTCAGAAATACAGTACATGTGTACCTACTGTCGTTGAAACAAAATGTAGGCTGGGAGAAAGGCTTTTCTATAACCAAGACTAAAGAAAGAGCCACATGGAGTTGGATAGGAAGGGAGGAGAAATGATCAGGTCTGGACTTGCGCCCTAGTGAGGAGAGAATGTCAGATGCTCAGGGATCAGGGGAATAAGAGGTTTGAACCACATACTGGTCTAGAGCTGGCTCTGACCTGGCCTTACTTCTGAACAGGGCAATTGTGTTCCAGGACTGGATGGCTTCACAGGGGAATTCTACCAAACATATGAAGAATAGCTACTACCTATCCTTCTCAAACTTTTCCAAAAAACTGAAGAGGAGGGAACATTCCCAAATTCATTCTACAAGACCACTATCACTCAGATACCAAAACCAGACAAAGACTACCAAAAAAAAAAAAAAAAAAGAAATTACAGACCAATGTCTTTGATGCATATAGCTGCAGAAAACCTCAAGAAAATATTAGTAAACCAGGGCTCCCCGGGTGGCGCAGTGGTTGAGAGTCTGCCTGCCAATGCAGGGGACACAGCTTCGTGCCTCGGTCTGGGAAGATCCCACATGCTGTGGAGTGGCTGGGCCTGTGAGCCATGGCCGCTGAGCCTGCGCATCCGGAGCCTGTGCTCCTCAACGGGAGAGGCCACAGCAGTGAGAGGCCCGCGTACCACAAAAAAAAAAAAAAATTAGTAAGCCAAATTCAGCAATATATAAAAAGGACCATACACCATGATCAAGTTGGGTTTAATATAGGGACACAAGGATGGTTCAACATTTGTAAATCAATCAGTGTGATATGCCACATTCACAAAAAATAAAAATCACACAATCATTTCAATTGACAAAATTCAGCATTCATTTGTGATAAAAACTCTCATCAAAGTTGGTATAGAGGAAACATGGCAACATAATAAAGTCTGTTTCTGACAAACTCATAGCTAACATCATACTCAATAGTGGAAACCTGAAAGCTTTTCTTTTAAAATCAGGAATAAGACAAGTATGCCCACTCTCACCACTTCTATTTAACATAGTATTGGAAGTCTTAGTCACAGTGATCAGAGAAGAAAAAGAAATAAAGGAATCCAGATTTGAAGGGAAGAAATAAAACTGTCACTATTTGCAGATGATGTGATACTATATATGGAAAACCCTGAAGTCTCCACCAAAATATTGTTAGAACTAATAAATGAATTTAGTAACATTACAGGATACAAGATTAATATACAGAAATTTGATGCTTTTCTAAACACTAGTAATGAACTGTCAGAGAAGAAAACAATTCCATTTAAAATCTCATTGAAAAGAATAAAATGCCTAGGAATAAACTTAACTAAGGAGGTGGAAAATCTATACTCATAAAACATTGTTGAAGGAAACTAAAGATGATACAGAAAACCAGACATCCCATGTTCATAGATTGAAAGGATAGATACTGTTAAAATGTCCGTAATACTCAAAGCTATCTACAGATTTACTAGAATCCATATGAAAATGCCCGTGACGATTTTTACAGAATAAGAATAATTCTAAAAAGTATATGGAACCACAGAAGACCTTTAATGGCCAAAGCAATCTTTTTTTTTTTTTTTTTTTTTTTTCTTTTTGCGGTATGCGGGCCTCTCACTGTTGTGGCCTCTCCCGTCGCGGAGCACAGGCTCCGGACGCGCAGGCCCAGCGGCCATGGCTCACGGGCCCAGCCGCTCCGCGGCATATGGGATCCTCCCAGACCGGGGCACGAACCCGTATCCCCTGCATCGGCAGGCGGACTCTCAACCACTGCGCCACCAGGGAGGCCCGGCCAAAGCAAACTTGATTAAAAAGATTAAAGCTGGAGGAATCTTGCTCCCAGGTTTCAGACTATGCTACAAAGCTGTGGTAATCAAAACAGTATGGTACTGGCACAAAAACAGACAGATAGATCACTGGAACAGAATAGAGACCAGAAAGAAACCGACCCACATGTGGTCAATTAATCTACAGCAAAGGAAGCAAGAATATATAATAGGAAAAAGACAGTCTCTTCAAAAAGTAGTGCTGGGAAAACTGGACTGATACATGCAGAAGAATCAAACTGGACTGCTTTCTCACACCATATACAGAAACAAACTCAAAATGGATTAAACACTTAAATGTTAAGACCTGAAACCATAAAACTTCTGGAAGAAGTCACAGTCCTCTCTTTGACGTCAGTCTTAGTAATATTTTTTTGGATGTTTCTCTTCAGGCAAGGGAAACTAAAAGCAAAAATAAACAAATGGGACTACATCAAATTTAAAAACTTTTGCACAACAAAGGAAACTGTCAACAAAATGAAAAGGATGCCTACTGAATGGGAGAAATACTTGCAAATAATATATTTGACAAGGGGTTAATATCCAAACTACATAAAGAACTCATAAAACTCAACATTGAAGAAACAAACAATCCAATTAAAATTGGACAGAGGACCTGAGTAGGCATGTTTGCAAAGAAGACTTACAGATGGCCAACAGCCACATGAAAAGATGCTCAGCATCACTAATCATCATGGAAATGCCAATCAAAAGCACAGTGAGATATCACTGAACACCTGTCAGAATGGTTATCATTAAAAAGACCCACATCCATGGGAATGTACTTTGGTGTAGCCATTATGGAAAACTGTATGCAGATTCTTCAAAAAAGTGAAAATAGAACTACCATATGACTTAGCAATTCTACTCCTGGGTATATGTCCGAAGAAAATGAAAACACTATTTTAAAAAGATATATGTACCCCAGTGTTCACAGCAGCATTATTTACAATGGCCAAGATACGGAAGCAACCTAAGTGTCCAATAATAGAGGAATGGATAAAGAAGAGGTGGTATATATACACAGTATGGTATTACTGAGTCATAAAAAAGAATGAAATTTTGCCATTTGCCAGAACATGGATGGAACCAGGATTTATTTTGTTTAGTGAAATCATTCAGGTGGAGACAGAAATCTGTTCTATGTTATCAATGATATATGGACTCTAAAAAATAAATGAATACATATAACAAAACAAACTGACTCATAGAGAACAAACTCAAGTTTACTAGCTGGAAGAGGGGTGGAGGAGGGGCAAAATAGGGGTAAGAGGTTAGATACACAAACTACTATGTATAAAATAGATAAGATGCAACAATATATTGTACAGCACAGGGAGTATAGCTAATATTTTATAACTTTAAATTCATAAAAATATTAAACACGATGTTGTACATTTGAAAGTAATGTAATATTGTAAACTACTATACTTTAATAAAAGTGTCACAAAACAGTAATTTGGTAAGTTATTGAGATGGAGATACTATAGATGAGTTTTTTATTAGAATAGGCAGTTAGAAGAGGTAGAATAAAAGATCTTCTTTTTAAGGGGCTTCCCTGTGGTGCAGTGGTTAAGAATCCGCCTGCCAATGCAGGGGACACGGGTTCAAGCCCTGGTCCAGGAAGATCCCATATGCCGCGGAGCAGCTAAGCCCGTGGACCACAACTGCCGAGCCTGTGCTCTAGAGCCCGCGAGCCACAACTACTGAGCCCACGTGCCACAGTGACTCAAGCCCGCGTGCCTAGAGCCCGTGCTCCACAACGAAGAGCAGCCCCCTCTCACCGCAGCTAGAGAAAGCCTGCGCACAACAATGAAAACCCAACACAGCCAAAAATAAATAAAATTAAATCTTTAAAAAAAAAAAGATGTTTTTAAGATAAAAATGTGGAAAATGTTGGAAATTATTTCAGATCTACACCTTACTTGATAATGTGCACCAAGATAAATTCCCAGTGCATCAGGAGTTTAAATATAAAAACAACAATAAATAGCAGAAACAAACTAAATTAAAAAAAAAACAAATAAATACCAGAAAGAAATAAATAATAAAAGCACTAGAAGAAAACATGGAATAAATTTTTTTATTACCTTGGAGTGGTAATAAAATGTGACTCAAAATTAAGTGTAAGTCAAAATCTGTAAGTTATAAAAGAAATGATTGATGACTTAAACTACAATTCAAACCATATTGGAAACATTTGCATGGTGGCACATTACAGGGAAAGTTCAGAAGGCGAAGGACACGTGGGGAAATTTTTTTATATTATTTATTGAGATAAGATTTGCATTTTATAAGGACTCCTTGTGTTGCAAAGTAATTTCCAATATCCACATTGGTGTTCTTTCATATCAGCCCAGTTTCCTCTAACACTACATAAGAATCAAGAACAAAAAGGTGTTAAAAAATTTGGCTAAAGTTAGATGAGAACCAAGTAAGGGAGGAAAAAGTTACGAAACTTATTTTCCTACTTTTTGACTAGAAGGGACATCCCTCAAATGACACGACAAATTGGAACACCATGTTGTGAGTAGAGTTTCAGCAGCCCCTCTTCTATTTTGCTCTCTTATTACTATTTTCTCATCTCGATCCTTGAGTCTGGGGTATGGTATTGGTTTCCTGCGTTAGCTATTTTAAGTTGCATCAGCAGCCCTAGCTGTTTCCTTAACCTTGCTCACACATCTGTGTTCTCCTCATTAAAATCTCTTTATTTAAGCCATCTGGAATGAATTCCTTTTACTTCTGGAACCCTTACTTAAAATATACTACTGACTAAATCAATGTGTGATAATAGGGTATATTCAGTATCAAGTAGGAAAGATTCAAAGGAGAAGTTCATTCAAACACTGTTCACTTACAGTTATTCATTTTAAAAGCTATGTAACTTCATAAATTTTCATAGAAATAAATTCTGAGGAAACTAAGAACACAATGATAATATTTATGATATTATGTATAACAAAATAAAGATATGTTATCTCTATATTCAAAGTATTATCATTGTTTAAAACACCACTGGTAAAGGCATACATATTTGGGTATATTCTAGCACCAGTATATAACAGATTTAAGAAATATATATCAGAGGTATTGATAAATAGTTTTCAATGACAATGTGATTTTTTTAGTTATTATAAGGATGTGTTTCTTAAGTTTGTTTATTATGGGTTAGAAATACCTTCTTAGTTGGTTATAACAAGTAATGGTTCTGTGTTGCAGTGCTTGTTCCTAACAGTGGATTTCCAAACGCATGAGGGCTTTCTAGGAGGTTAGGATTGCTAGAGAATTGATCTCACCCAGGAACAGTGACTTCAAGAGTTTCCTGAATTTCACATCTCATGGGCTGATTACCGTCTCAGTAATTTTTTCATTGTATCAATAGGCCAAAAAAAGCACCTAAAAGTTTCTTTTCGAAGTAGTTAATTCCAAACAGTTTAATTACGTCCTAACAACTTAGTAACTGTAAGTCAAAATGATAAACATAGTTTTGGAAGAAAAATTAAAATTTCATTCTATTCTTAAATAATCACAATTATTTACTAATGGATATAGGTACCTGTTGGGCACTGTCCAACCACCCCAACCTTCATTGTTCATATCTGGGTGGGGGAGGGGCAGAAGTTGAGAACCATTGCTGTACATCAGTGGGGGATGAATTTACATCTTGATAAAATCCACTCTTCCAGTTCATGATCATTGTATATATTGCTCCCTTTATTTAGGTCTTTATTTTCATTCAACATTTTAGAGGATAGTTTTGTGAATGAGTGAAAAGGTGTTATATATGTGTTACCAAAATTTTTATTTCTGGACTTCAGGCATTTAAAAAATTCCTTATAAATAGTATCTTTTTTTTTCTTAAGTAGACTTAATTTTTTTTGTAAACCGCAAACTCCTATTAAAAAATACAGCGAAAATTACAGAGTTCCCATATACCCTTCTTTCCTCCCCACAGTTTCCCCTATTAACATCTTGTACATTTGTTAAAATTGATGAACCAATATTGATACATTGTTATTAACTGAAGTTCATAGTTTACATTAGGGTTTGTCGACTGAAAAAAAATGCACAACTTAAAAGTTGAGAATTATGTTTTATTTTGTGGACTTGCTGAGGACTTAAGCCCAGGAGACAGCCTCTCAGATAGCTCTGAGGGACTGCTTTGAAGAGGTAAGGAAGGAACCAGGGTATATAGGAGTTTTTGCAATAAAAACCAAGTAATCAGAACATCAGAATATTACTGTTAATTAAAGAAAAACTAGACATCTCAAGTTAATGAATTTAGCACTTTTTTATCTATGGGAAGATGCAAGAGTCTAGGCTCCTTGAAATCATTCCTTTGATATGCACCTTAACTGTCTTAGGCCAGTATCCTGTTTTTTGTATATCTTGATTTCCCTCAGGGTGCACAGTGGGGAGCCATGGCAGCACCTCATGGCTTGATGGCCATAACATCTTTGTTTACTAATATTACAAGAGAATTTCTTAGTCTGCAGGTGCACTGTAAATTTCTGTGAGTTTGGACAAATGCATGAGGTATCTACTACAATGGTATTAATAGTTTCACTGTTCTAAAAATCCCTCCTATGCTCCTATTTATCCCTTGCCAACTCTCCACCCCTCATCCCTGGCTACCACTGATCCTTTTTTAAAAAATAATAAAATTTATTTATTTATTTATTTGCACCAGGACTTAGTTGCGCAGGCGGGCTCCTTATTTGCGACTTGTGGGCTCCTTAGTTGCAGCTCACTGGCTCCTTAGATGCAGCATGTGGGATCCTTAGTTGCAGCAGACGGGCTTCTTAGTTGCAGCTCACCAGCTCCTTAGTTGTGGCACATGGCCTCCTTAGTTGTGGAATGTGAACTCTTAGTTGTGGCATGAATGTGGGATCTAGTTCCCTGACCAGGGATCAAACCCAGACCCCCTGCATTGGGAGTGTGGAGTCTTAGCCACTGTGCCAGTGAGGTCCCTGATCTTTTGATGTTACATCTAATATGAATACTTGAAAGGAATTTAACTTGATCATAGTGTATTATGTATATATTTTTTACATCTTTATTGGAGTAAAATTGCTTTACAATGTTGTGTTAGTTTCTGTTGTACAACAAAGTGAAACAGCTATATGTATACATATATCCCCATATCCCCATATCCCCTTCCTCTGGAGCCTCTCTCCCACCCTGCCTATCCCACCCCTCTAGGTCATCACAGAGCATCGAAATGATCTTCCTGTGCTATGCACCAGCTTCCCAATAGCCATCTATTTTACATTTGGTAGTGTATATATGTCAGTGCTACTCGCTCACTTCATCCCAGCTTGCCCTTCCCCATTTGTGTCCTCAAGTCCGTTCTCTACATCTGTGTCTTTATTCCTGCCCTGCCACTAGGTTCATCAGTACTGTTTTTTAAGATTTCATACATATGCGTTAGCATACAGTATTTGTTTTTGTCTTTCTGACTTACTTCACTCTGTGTGACAGCCTCTAGATCCATCCACCTCACTACAATATAACTCAGTTTTCATTTTTATGGCTGAGTAATATTCCATTGTATATATGTGCCACATCTTCTTTATCCATTCATCTATCATTGGACTTTTAGGTTGCTTCCATGACCTGGCTATTGTAAATAGTGCTGCAGTGAACACTGGGGTACATGTCTGTTTTTGAATTACAGTTTTCTCAGGGTATCTGCCCAGTAGTGGGATTCCTGAGTCATATTGTAGTTCTGTTTTTAGTTTTTTAAGGAACCTCCATACTGTTCTCCATAGTGGCTGTATCAGTTTACATTCCCACCAACAGTGC
Source organism: Mesoplodon bidens (assembly GCF_964165515.1). Classification (NCBI taxonomy): domain Eukaryota; kingdom Metazoa; phylum Chordata; class Mammalia; order Artiodactyla; family Ziphiidae; genus Mesoplodon; species Mesoplodon bidens. The sequence continues at coordinate 142,761,299 of NC_138161.1, forward strand.
AAAAGGGTTCTCTTTTCTCCACACCCTCTCCAGCATTTACTGTTTGTAGATTTTTTGATGGTGGCCATTCTGACAGGTATGAGGTGATACCTGATTGTGGTTTTGATTTGCATTTCTCTAATGATTAGTGATGTTGAGCATCTTTTCATGTGTGTTTTGGCAATCTGTATGTCTTCTTTGGCAAAATGGCTATTTAGGTCTTCCACCCATTTTTGGATTGAGTTGTTTGCTTTTTTTTTATATTGAGTTCCATGAGCTGCTTGTATATTTTGGAGACTAATCCTTTGTCAGTTGCTTCGTTTGCAAATTTTTTCTCCCATTCTGAGGGTTGCCTTTTCATCTTGCTAATGGTTTCCTTTGCTGTGCAAAAGCTTTTAAGTTTCATTAGGTCCCATTTGTTTATTTTTGTTTTTATTTCCATTACTCTAGGAGGTGGGGCGAACAGGATCTTGGCTGTGAGTTATGTCATAGAGTGTTCTGCCTATGTTTTCCTCTAAGCGTTTTATAGTGTCTGGCCTTAAATTTAGCTCTTTAATACATTTTGAGTTTATTTTTGTGTATGGTGTTATGTAGTGTTCTAATTTAGTTCTTTTACATGTAGCTGTCCAGCTTTCTCAGCACTGCTTATTGAAGGGACTGTCTTTTCTCCATTGTATATTCTTGCCTCCTTTATCAAAGATAAGTTGACCATATGTGCGTGGGTTTATCTCTGGGCTTTCTATCCTGTTCCATTGATCTGTATTTCTGTTTTTGTGCCAGTACCATGCTGTCTTGATTACTGTAGCTTTGTAGTATAGTCTGACGTCAAGGAGCATGATTCCTCCAGCTCCTTTTTTTTTTCTCAAGATTGCTTTGGCTCTTCGAGGTCTTTTGTGTTCCCATACAAATTGCAGTTTTTTGTTCTAGTTCTGTGAAAAATGCCATTGGCAATTTGATAGGGATTGCATTGAATCAGTAGATTGCTTTGGGTAGTATAGTCAATTTCACAATGTTGATTCTTCCAATCCAAGAACATGGTGTATATCTCCATCTCTTTGTATTCTTTTTGTTTTCTTTTATGAGTGTCTTATAGTTTTCTGCATACAGGTCTTTTGTCTCCTTAGGTAGTTTTATTCCTAGGTATTTTATACTTTTTGTTGCCGTGGTAAATGGGAGTGTTTCCTTAATTTCTCCTTCTGTTTTTTTGTTGTTAGTGTATAGGAATGCAAGAGATTTCTGTGCATTAATTTTGTATCCTGCTACTTTACAAATTCATTGATTACTCTAGTAGTTTTCTGGTGGCATCTGTAGGATTTTCTATGTATAGTATCATGTCATCTGCAAACAGTGACAGTTTTACTTCTTTTCCAATTTGGATTCCTTTTATTTCTTTTTCTTCCCTGATTGCCATGGCTAAAACTTCCAGAATTATTTGAATAATAGTGGTGAGAGTGGGCACCCTTGTTTTGTTACTGATCATAGAGGAAATGCTTTCAGTTTTTCACCATTGGGAATGATGTTGGCTGTGGGTTTGTCATATATGGCTTTTATTATGTTGAGGTAGGCTTCCTCTGTGCCCACTTTTCTGGAGAGTTTTTATCACAAATGGGTGTTGAATTTTGTTAGAAGCTTTTTTCTGCATCTATTGAGATGATCATATGCTTTTTATCCTTCAGTTTGTTATTATAGTGTATCACATTGATTGATATGCATATATTAAAGAATCCTTGCATTCCTGGGATAGACCCCACTTGATCATGGTGTGTGGTCCTTTTAATGTGTTGCTGGATTCTGTTTGCTAGTATTTTGTTGAGGAGTTTTACATCTATGTTCATCAGTGATATTGACCTGGAATTTCCTTTTTTTGTGAGATCTTTGTCTGGTTTTGGTATCAGGGTTATGGTGGCCTCGTAGAATGAGTTTGGGAGTGTTCTTCCCTCTGCTATATTTTAGAAGAGCGTAAGAAGGATGGATGTTAGCTCTTCTCTAAACGTTTAATAGAACTCGCCTGTGAAGTCATCTGGCCCTGGGCTTTTGTTTGTTGGAAGATTTTTAATCACAGTTTCAATTTCATTATTTGTCATTGGTATGTTCATATTTTCTATTTCTTCCTGGTTCAGTCTTTGAAAGTTATGCTTTTTTAAGAATTTGTCTGTTCCTTCCAGGTTGTCCATTTTTTGGCATATACTTGTTTGTAGTCGTCTCTCATGATCCTTTGTATTTATGTGGTGTCAGTTGTTACTTCTCCTTTTTCATTTCTAATTATGTTGATTTGAGTCTTCCTTTTTTTCCTGAAGAGTCTGGCTAATGGTTTATCAGTTCTGTTTATCTTGTCAGAGAACTCGCCTTTAGTTTTATTGATCTTTGCTGTTGTTTCCCTCATTTCTTTTTCATTTATTTCAGATCTGATCTTTATGACTTCTGCTAACTTTGGTTTTTTTGTGTTCCTCTTTTTCTAATTGCTTTGTGTGTAAGGTTAGGTTGTTTATTTGCGATTTTTCTTGTTTCTTGAGGTAGGATTGTATTGCTATAAACATCCCTCTTAGAACTGCTTTTGCTGCATCCCATAGGTTTTGGGTGGTCATGTTTTCATTGCCATTTGTTTTTAGGTAATTTTTTGGTTTCCTCTTTGATTTCTTCAGTGATCTCTTGGTTATTTAGTAGCATATTGTTTAGTCTCCAGTCACGGTGTATTATATTTTTGAAATTATTTCTAGCTTTGGTTTGCTAATATCTTGTTCAGAATCTTTTACATTTGTATTCATCAATTAGATTGGCCTGCTATTTTCCCTTTTTATTCATTCCATTTCAGGTTATATTATCAAGGCTTTGCTAACTACAAAAAGTGAATTTTATGGAATATCTTCTTTTTCTGTTTTCTGGAAAACTAAATGAAGTTGGAATTGTTTACAGAACATTTGATAGAATTCACTATTGAAACGATATGGGCCTGAAATTTTTTTGTTGGAAGACTTTATTGATCCAATTTCTTTAACTGATTTAGCACTCTTCAGGTGTTTTATTATTTTGACAAGTTATATTTTTCTATAAAATTGCCCATTTCATCTAAATTTTCAAATTTATTTAATAAAGTTGTTTGCAATATTCCCTTATATTTTTAATGTTTATATCTTCCTGTGATGTTTACTTTCAGTAGTTTAATTCCTAATGTATTTTAATTTTCTTTTTCTTTGACTCACGGATTACTTAAAAGCATATTTCTTAATTTTCAAACATGAGATCTTCTGGTTAACTTTTGTTACTGCTTGCTTCTTGGCTTAATTGACTTGAGACCAGAGAAAATGTTCTGTATGATTTCAGTCCTTTCTTATTTGTGTAGTGTTGTTTTAAAGTTTTATGGTCAGTTTTTGCAAATATTCCATGTGTACTTTAAATTAATGTGTATTATGTATTTTCTAGGTACAGTTGTGTCCATTAGGTTAAGGTTGTTCAATAATAGTGTTAAAGTATTTTATACTTATTGTTCGCTCTTCTCAAAATCTGAGAGATATATTAAAATCCCACATCATGATTGTAGATTTATATATTTGTCCTTGAAGGCCTCCCCACTCCCTCACTCTCCCCTCCAGATCCTCTCCTTCACCCATCCTCATTATGTTTTTAGGCTCATACATATATTGAAATAATTCTTATAACTCAAATATTTTATATTTACTTTATGTTCTTCTTTATCTCTGGCAGTGCTTTTTTCTAAAAGTCTATTTATTTAAATTTTAATGAAGCCCACTACCTGTTATGGTTTTCTGGTCTAACCTTTTCTGCCTTTTTGATTTCATTGTTTCTGTGTATCTTTACCTCTTAGATACCTTTTGTAAACAACATAAACCTGAATTGTATGTCTTTATTCAGTCTAAAAACTGTTGTTTTTTTGGTTTTTTTTTTTTGGCGGTACACGGGCCTCTCACTGTTGTGGCCTCTCCCGTTGTGGAGCACAGGCTCCGGATGCTCAGGCTCAGCGGCCATGGCTCATGGGCCCAGCCACTCCGCGGCATGTGGGATCTTCCCGGATCAGGGCACGAACCCACATCCCCTGCATCGGCAGGTGGACTCTCAACCACTGCGCCACCAGGGAAGCCCTGTTTTTTTTTTTTTTTAATGCTATCACTTAATCCTTTTTTTACATTTAATATAATCACTGTATATTTGGTTTATTTCTTTATTTTTCTCTTCTTTGTTGCCTTTAGGTCTTTCAATCTAAAAGAATTCCTTTTTTATCCTCTACTGCATTGGACAGTTTTTATGTTCTTCACATTCACTTAATGGTTACTCTAGAAATTATAGAAGTAATATTTAACATATGCCAATCTAATGGTAATTACCACCTTTATCCTTTTCCCAGATGGTAGAAGCACCTAGAATATCATAATTCTTTGATAAGAATTTCTTTCTTTCTTGTGTTTTAATTTAAATCTTAGTTTTCTGATTGTAATTATTTTTTTAAATAAAATTATTTATTTTGTTTCACCCATGTTCATGCCACTTCATATGTTTTTAATTTTTTCTTCATTTCATATGTATCTGGGATCACTTCTGCCTGATGGGCACCATTTAGAAATCCTTTTGAAGTTCTGTTGGAGATTTTGTAGACTCTGTTGAACTTTGTGTATATGTGTTTAAGTTGTCTTTAGTTTTTAAAATATATTTTGATGGGTATATAATTTAATATTAACAATTATTTCCTTTCAGCACATTGAAGACTTTCACTGTCTTCTGGCTTGTATTGTTGTTGAGAACTTGGGATAATCATTTTTCTCTTTTTCAATATTTGTTTTTCCCAAAGCTTAAGATTTCTTCTTGTTTTTGGTATTCTGCAGTTTTAACTATATTATGTTCTAGGTATAGAATCTGTTTCTTTTGTTTGGTGATTTTCATCAGTTATCTCTTTAAATATTGCTTGTTCTTATTTTATTTCACTTTTTACCTAGTAACTCTGTTTGAACTTTGCATGCTGTCTTCTATTTACATTTCTGTATTTTAGAATTTCTGTGCTGATTTCTACATAATTTTTCCCATCTTCCACTTCAGTTTACTCTTTTTTCATCTTTGCCAATCTATTTTAGTTACTCTGTTGCCAGTTTCTAGAAATTATAGCTACTTCCTTCTTTTTAAAGAAAAAGAAGTTCATGGAATTGTTCTCCATGTATATTCAGTCTTGTATTTTCCTTTTTTAACAAGTAAATTTATTTCTTTTATAATTTGTATCTGATAATTCTAATATTTAAGTATAATTCTAACTTATAATCTGTATTTGATAATGTTACCGAACCAGGTTTGGCTGCTCACTGCTCATAAGCCAGTAATTCAAGAGACAGGTATCAATAGAAAGGAAAGGTGCTTTAATCCAAAATGCTGGCAATCTTGGGTGATGGTGGACTCGCCTCCAGAGACCAACTCCAGAGATTCTGCTCAGCCATGACAGTCTTTAAAGGGATAAATGGAGGCAGAAGACACTCAGCGAATCATTGAGGCAGGAGGTTGGGTTCTGTATCATTCTCCATTGAGTGCAGGCTGGCTGACTCTTTCTTCAGATGTTATCTTGCCTGCTTCATCTGCGTGCAGTATTCCTTAGGGGGCTATTTGGGATAGAGAGCTAATCATTCTTTAACTACTTAATTCTTTATTCTTACTACTTTTTATCTAGGAAAAGAATCAACAGGTTAGAAAAGGCATGATGTGCATTCAGGAGAGCGAAAGTCAGGAGTTTGTTTCAACTGCTTAGTGATCTCATTCCTATAATTAGGTTTTTAAGGTTAGAGGGGGCAGAAATGGTTAAACAGGAAAGTGGCAAAAGAGCTGCTTTCAATAATTCTAATATTTAAGTCTTAATTCTAATATTTCAGTCTATTTCTGTGGGGTTTTTTTTGCTTTTCATTTTGTGTATTGCCCTTCTTCTTGATATGTTTAGTTACTTTTTATTTCAAACTCCATATTTTCTCTCAAATTTATTTAAGGCCTAGGGTAAAGGTACAATCCACTACCAAGGATTTATCACTTACTTGACAGATGCCCAGGAATACTACCAGTCTAGGACCATTTGTAACTAAGTACACTTTGCAGTTTCCTGATTCAGATTATGTGAATTCAGGATATTTGTGAGAGCACCAGTTTTTGATTACTACCTCCCAGGTACATTTACCTCCTTGTACTTAGAATGAAGAAAACAACCAAATACAAGAAAAACCTTTCTTTGTACTCCCCAGAGTGTTAGATTTACTGCTAATTTAACCTTAATCTAGAGGTGAAATTCTTTGAGCCCCCATTTCATGAAAGAGTTGTTTCTTCTAACCCTGTGCCTCAGAATTCCCAGTTTGTGCTTTGTAGGCTCAGTAAGTGTTATCAGAGAAAAGGTGATTTCAGTGCTCCTTCTGTATTTCGGGTTTCTACTTTTAGTTATTTATCCTAGTAATTTCGTGCAACTTCATAAGGTTTCAGATGCTTTTCAAATGTTTTACATATTTTCGTTAGCATTTCAGAAAGAAGATTTATATTATTAATATTGTTCACAGTATCACATAATCAGAACCTTTATATATCAATTTAAAGTGATTTCTTTCCTTGGATAATGATACGTGCATATGTGTATGCGTGTGTGTATAAATGTAATGTGTAATTTTAATACTTATCACTTGCATTTCACATTTTGCATATTTATCTTTTATATTGTTGTAAAGTAATTTCTACTTTTGTGGACTTTGAAATCTCTAAGGACTAATGAAAAATCTTAATTTCTTATTACTCTCAAGTTTTTGGAAGAGCTTTTGAATATAGATGTATACAGGTACTATTTTGGGTTGAGTGCATTGAAAACCACAGATAATTCGGACAGGTTTATCGTTTATGAGAAACTTGGATGTCCAGAGCACAGGATAAAACTTATTAAAATATGGAGAGAATGGAAAATGAAATATTTTGGTATATATTTATCTTTCTTTTTCCAATGGGTTCCTGGAGATAGGTATCAAATTTGTATACCAGAAATTATTCTTTTAAAATATTACAGAAATCACACAAATATAGTCAGCTGATTTCTTTAAAATATATATAACGATGCAAAGGCAATTAAATGAAGAAATATCTTTTCAACAAATGGTGCTGGAACAATTGGATGTTTATATGGACAAAATGAACTTAAACACAGAGTCCTTTACACTAAAAGTGACTCAAAATAAATCCTGTAAAATACAAAACTGTTAACTTCTAAAAGAAAACAGAAGGAAGTCCACACGATCTTGGGTTTAGTGATGAGGTTTTTAGATATAACCACCAAGAACATGATCTGTGAAAGAAAATTTTGGCAGGTTGGACTTTATTAAAAATAAAATTTTTGAAACGGGAGAAGCACTGGTTTGAGAAAAGCATGGGTCGCAAGTACACATTGGGACCCTGCCATTAATGGAGGGGAAAAGCGGGGAGACGCCAGCAGATTCCATCCTGTAAGCTGGTAGGAAGCCTGAAGGCTTGATGGGATTCCAGTGTGATAGGAGGCAAGGACATGCTTCAGGACCCCGGAGGAAGATGGCGGAAGAGTAAGACGCGGAGATCACCTTCCTCCCCACAGATACATCAGAAATTCATCTACACGTGGAACAACTCCTACAGAACACCTACTGAACGCTGACAGAAGACCTCAGACCCCCCAAAAGGCAAGAAGCTCCCCACATACCTGGGTAGGGCAAAAGAAAAAAAGAATAAACAGAGACAATAGGATAGGGACGGGACCTGCACCAGTGGGAGGGAGCCGTGAAGGGGGGAAGGTTTCTACACACTACAAGCCCCTTCGCGGGCGGAGACTGCAGGTGGCGGAGGGGGAAAGCTTCGGAGTAGCGGAGGAGAGCACAGCAACAGGGGTGCGGAGGGCAAAGCGGAGAGATTCTGGCACAGAGGACCGGTGCCCTCAGGCACACACCAGCCCGAGAGGCTTGTCTGCTCGGCCGCCGTGGCGGGCGGGGCTGGGAGCTGAGGCTCGGGTATCGGCTTTCAGTCGGAGCGCAGGGAGAGGACTGGGGCTGGCGGCAGGAAGAGAGCCTGAAGGAGTTAGTGCACCACGGCTAGCCCGGAGGGAGTCCGGGGAAAGGGTCTGGAGCTGCTGAAGAGGCAAGAGACTTTTTTCCCTTTTGTTTCCTGGTGCGCGAGGAGAGGGCATTAAGAGGGCTGCTTGGGGAAGCGCCGGTGACAGGCACGAGCCGCGGGTAAGGCACGGACCTCGGAGACGGGCGTGGGCCGCCGCCGCCGCCGCCGCCCGCCCGCCGCGGCCCGCCGCCGCCGCCGCCGCCGCCGCCGCCGCGGGGCCTGTGTGCGAGCGCGGGTCACTGTCCGCCCCGCCTTCCGGGGGGCCTGTGCACCCCGCCACTGCCGGGGTCCCCGAGACCCGGGGACGGCTTTCCCGGGAAAGCGCACGGAGCGCCACGGGCTGCTGCAACGTCACGCCGGCCTCTGCCGCCGCAGGCCCGCCCCACACTGCGCGCCCCTCCCTCCCCTCTGCCTGAGTGAGCCAGAGCCCCCGAATCAGCGGCTCCTTTAAACCCGTCCTGTCTGAGCGAAGAACGGACGCCCTCCGGTGACCTACGTGCAGAGGCGGGGCCAGGTCCAAGGCTGAGACCCGGGAGCTGTGAGAGCAGAGGCAGGGAAATCTCTCTGTGCAGCCTCGGAGGCAGCGGATTAAAGCTCCACGGTCCATTTGATGTGCCCTGCGTCTGTGGAGTGCATGAATGGACAGCGAATCATCCCAAATTGAGGAAGTGGACTTTGAGGACAAGATTTAAGACTTTCCCCCCTTTTCCTCTTTTTACAACGAATTATTCCAAATTAAGGAGGTGGACTTAGAGAGCAAGATTTCAGACTTCTCGCCCTTTTCCTCTTTTTACAACGAATTATCCCAAATTGAGGAGGTGGACTTGGAGAGCAAGATTTTTGATTTTTCCCCCTGCTCTCTTTTTGTGAATGTGTATGTGTAATCTTCTGTGTAAGATTCTCTCTGTATAGCTTTGCTTCCACCATATGTCTCAGGGTTCTATCGGTCCGTTTTTTTTTTTTTTTTCAATAATTACTTTCTAATTTTAATAACGCTACTATATTTCATACTTTATTCTATTTTACTTTATCTGCTCTTTCTTTTTTTCCTACTCTCCCTTCCTCCCTCCCTCCCTCCGCTCCTCCTTTCCTTCTTTCTTTTTCTTTCCTCCCTCCCACCCTTCTTCTTTCCACTTTCTTTTTCTTTCCTTCCTCCCTCCCTCCTGTCTTTCTTCCTTTCCTTCCTCCCTCCCTCCCTCCTTTCTTTCCTTCTTTCTTTCCATCCTTCCTCCCTCCCTCCCTCCCTCCTTTCTTTCTTCCTTCCTTCCTTCCTTCCTTTCTTCCCTTCTTCCTTTCTTTCCCTCTCTCTTTCTTTCTTCTACTAATTCTTTCTTTCTACTTTTTCTCCCTGTTACTCTGAGCCGGGTGGATGAAAGGCTCTTGGTGCTGCAGCCAGGAGCCAGTGCTGTGCCTCTGAAGTGGGAGAGCCAACTTCAGGACACGGGTCCACAAGAGACCTCCCAGCTCCACATAATATCAAGCAGCGAAAATCTCCCAGAGATCTCCATCCCAACACCAGCACCCAGCTTCAGTCAACGACCAGCAAGCTACAGTGCAGGTCACCCTATGCCAAGCAACTAGCAAGGCAGGAACACAACCCCACCCATTAGCAGAGAGGCTACCTAAAAACATAATAAGGCCATAGGCACCCCAAAACACACCACCAGACGTGGACCTGTCCACCAGAAAGACAAGATCGAGCCTCAACCACCAGAGCACAGGAATTAGTCCCCCCCACCAGGAAGCCTACACAACCTACTGAAACAACCTTAGCCACTGGGGTCAGACACCAAAAACAACGGGAACTACGAATCTGCAGCCGGCAAAAAGGAGACCCCAAACACAGTAACATAAGCAAAATGAGAAGGCAGAAAAACACACAGCAGGTGAAGGAGCAAGATAAACACCTACCAGACCTAACAAATGAAGAGGTAATAGGCAGTCTACCTGAAAAAGAATTCAGAATAATGATAGTAAAGCTGATCCAAGATTCTATTTCCATGATCCATAATCTTGGAAATAGAATAGACAACATGCAAGAAACAGTTAACAAGGACCTAGAAGAACTAAAGATGAATCAAGCATCGATTAAAAACACAATAAATGAAATGAAAAATACTCTAGATGGGATCAATAGCAGAATAACTGAGGCAGAAGAACGGATAAGTGAGGTGGAAGATAAAATAGTGGAAATAACTGATGCAGAGCAAAATAAAGAAAAAAGAATGAAAAGAACAGAGGAGAGTCTCAGAGATCTCTGGGACAACATTAAACGCACCAACATTCGAATTATAGGGGTTCCAGAAGAAGAAGAGAAAAAGAAAGGGACTGAGAAAATATTTGAAGAGATTATAGTTGAAAACTTCCCTAATTTGGGAAAGGAAATAGTTAATCAAGTCCAGGAGGCACAGAGAGTCCCATACAGAATAAATCCAAGGAGAAATACACCAAGACACATATTAATCAAACTGTCAAAAATTAAACACAAAGAAATCATATTAAAAGCAGCAAGGCAAAAACAACAAATAACACACAAGGGAATCCCCATAAGGTTAACAGCTGATCTCTCAGCAGAAACCCTACAAGCCAGAAGGGAGTGGCAGGACATAATTAAAGTGATGAAGGAGAGAAACCTGCAACCTAGATTACTCTACCCAGCAAGGATCTCATTCAGATTTGATGGAGAAATTAAAACCTTTACAGACAAGCAAAAGCTGAGAGAGTTCAGCACCACCAAACCAGCTTTACAACAAATGCTAAAGGAACTTCTCTAGGCAAGAAACACAACAGAAGGAATATACCTACAATAACGAACCCAAAGCAATTAAGGAAATGGGAATAGGAACATACATATCAATAATTACCTTAAATGTAAATGGACTAAATGCTCCCACCAAAAGACACAGAGTGGCTGAATGGATACAAAAACAAGACCCATATATATGCTGTCTACAAGAGACCCACTTCAGACCTAGAGACACATACAGATTGAAAGTAAAGGGATGGAAAAAGATATTCCATGCAAATGGAAATCAAAAGAAAGCTGGAGTAGCAATTCTTATATCAGACAAAATAGACTTTAAAATAAAGACTATTAGAAGAGACAAGGAAGGACACTACATAACGATAAAGGGATCGATCCAAGAAGAAGATATAACAATTGTAAATATTTATGCACCCAACATAGGAGCACCTCAATACATAAGGCAAATACTAACAGCCATAAAAGGGGAAATCGACAGTAACACACTCATAGTAGGGGACTTTAACACCCCACTTTCACCAATGGACAGATCATCCAAAATGAAAATAAATAAGGAAACACAAGCTTTAAATGATACATTAAACGAGATGGACTTAGTTGATATTTATAGGACATTCCATCCAAAAACAACAGAATACACATTTTTCTCAAGTGCTCATGGAACATTCTCCAGGATAGATCATATCTTGGGTCACAAATCAAGCCTCGGTAATTTTAAGAAAATTGAAATTGTATCAAGTATCTTCTCCGACCACAATGCTATGAGACTAGACATCAATTACAGGAAAAGATGTGTAAAAAATACAAACACATGGAGGCTAAACAATACACTACTCAATAACGAAGTGATCACTGAAGAAATCAAAGAGGAAATTAAAAAATACCTAGAAACAAATGACAATGGAGACACGACGACCCAAAACCTATGGGACGCAGCAAAAGCAGTTCTAAGGGGGAAGTTTATAGCAATACAATCCCACCTTAAGAAACAGGAAGCATTTCGAGTAAACAACCTGACCCTGCACCTAAAGCAATTAGAGAAAGAAGAACAAAAATACCCCAAAGCTAGCAGAAGGAAAGAAATCATAAAGATCAGATCAGAAATAAATGAAAAAGAAATGAAGGAAACGATAGCAAAGATCAACCAAACTAAAAGCTGGTTCTTTGAGAAGATAAACAAAATTGACAAACCATTAGCCAGACTCATCAAGAAAAAAAGGGAGAAGACTCAAATCAATAGAATTAGAAATGAAAAAGGAGAAGTAACAACTGACACTGCAGAAATACAAAAGATTATGAGAGATTACTATAAGCAACTCTATTCCAATAAAATGGACAACCTGGAAGAAATGGACACATTCTTAGAAATGCACAACCTGCCAAGACTGACTCAGGAAGAAATAGAAAATATGAATAGACCAATCACAAGCACTGAAATTGAAACTGTGATTAAAAATCTTCCATCAAACAAAAGCCCAGGACCAGATGGCTTCACAGGTGAATTCTATCAAACATTTAGAGAAGAGCTAACACCTATCCTTCTCAAACTCTTCCAAAATATAGCAGAGGGAGGAACACTCCCAAACTCATTCTACGAGGCCGACATCACCTTGATACCAAAACCAGGCAAGGATGTCACAAAGAAAGAAAACTACAGGCCAATATCACTGATGAACATAGATGCAAAAATCCTCAACAAAATACTAGCAAACAGAATCCAAGAGCACATTAAAAGGATCATACACCATGATCAAGTGGGGTTTATCCCAGGAATGCAAGGATTCTTCAGTATACGCAAATCAATCAATGTAATACACCATATTAACAAGTTGAAGGAGAAAAACCATATGATCATCTCAATAGATGCAGAGAAAGCTTTCGACAAAATTCAACACCCATTTATGATAAAAACCCTGCAGAAAGTAGGTATAGAGGGATCTTTCCTCAACATAATAAAGGCCATATATGACAAACCCACAGCCAACATTGTCCTCAATGGTGAAAAACTGAAACCATTTCCACTAAGATCAGGAACAAGACAAGGCTGCCCACTCTCACCACTCTTATTCAACATAGTTTTGGAAGTTTTAGCCACAGCAATCAGAGAAGAAAAGGAAATAAAAGGAATCCAAATTGGAAAAGAAGAAGTAAAGCTGTCACTGTTTGCAGATGACATGATACTATACATAGAGAATCCTAAAGATGCTACCGAAAAACTACTAGAGCTAATCAATGAATTTGGTAAAGTAGCAGGATATAAAATTAATGTACAGAAATCTCTGGCATTCCTATACACTAATGATGAAAAATCTGAAAATGAAATCAAGAAAACACTCCCATTTACCATCGCAACAAAAAGAATAAAATATCTAGGAATAAACCTACCTAAGGAGACAAAAGACCTGTATGCAGAAAACTATAAGACACTGATGAAAGAAATTAAAGATGATACAAATAGATGGAGAGATATACCATGCTCCTGGATTGGAAGAATCAATATTGTGAAAATGACTCTACTACCGAAAGCAATCTACAGATTCAATGCAATCCCTATCAAACTACCAATGGCATTTTTCACAGAACTAGAACAAAAAATTTCAAAATTTGTTTGGAAAAACAAAAGGCCCCGAATAGCTAAAGCAATCTTGAGAACGAAAAACGGAGCTGGAGGAATCAGGCTCCCTAACTTCAGACTATACTACAAAGCTACAGTAATTAAGACAGTCTGGTACTGGCATAAAAACAGAAAGATAGATCAGTGGATCAGGATAGAAAGCCCAGAGATAAACCCACGCACATATGGCCAACTTATCTTTGATAAAGGAGGCAGGAATGTACAGTGGAGAAAGGACAGCCTCTTCAATAAGTGGTGCTGGGAAAACTGGACAGGGACATGTAAAAGTTTGAGATTAGATCATTCCCTAGCACCATACACAAAAATAAGCTCAAAATGGATTAAAGACTTAAATGTAAGGCCAGAAACTATCAAACTCTTAGAGGAAAACATAGGTAGAACACTCTATGACATAAATCACAGCAAGATCCTTTTGGACCCACCTCCTAGAGAAATGGAAATAAAAACAAAGATAAACAAATGGGACCTAATGAAACTTCAAAGCTTTTGCACAGCAAAGGAAACCATAAAGAAGACCAAAAGACAACCCTCAGAATGGGAGAAAATATTTGCAAATGAAGCAACTGACAAAGGATTAATCTGCAAAATTTATAAACAGCTCATGCAGCTCAATAGCAAAAAAACAGACAACCCAATCCAAAAATGGGCAGAAGACTTAAATAGGCATTTCTCCAAAGAAGATATACAGACTGCCAACAAACACATGAAAGAATGCTCAACATCATTAATCATTAGAGAAATGCAAATCAAAACTACAATGAGATATCATCTCACACCAGTCAGAATGGCCATCATCAAGGAATCTAGAAACAATAAATGCTGGAGAGGGTGTGGAGAAAAGGGAACACTCTTGCACTGCTGGTGGGAATGTGAATTGGTACAGCCACTATGGAGAACGGTATGGAGGTTCCTTAAAAAACTACAAATAGAACTACCATATGACCCAGCAATCCCACTACTGGGCATATACCCTGAGAAAACCATAATTCAAAAAGAGACATGTACCAAAATGTTCATTGCAGCTCTATTCACAATAGCCCGGAGCTGGAAACAACCTAAGTGTCCATCATCGGATGAATGGATAAAGAAGATGTGGCACATATATACAATGGAATATTACTCAGCCATAAAAAGAAACGAAACTGAGCTATTTGTAATGAGGTGGATAGACCTAGAGTCTGTCATACAGAGTGAAGTTAGTCAGAAAGAGAAAGACAAATACCGTATGCTAACACATATATACGGAATTTAAAAAAAAATGTCATGAAGAACCTAGGGGCAAAACGGGAATGAAGACGCAGACCTACTTGAGAATGGACTTGAGGATATGGGGAGGGGGAAGGGTGGGCTGTGACAAGGCGAAAGAGAGGCATGGACGTGTATACACTACCAAACGTAAGCTAGATAGATAGTGGGAAGCAGCCGCAGAGCACAGGGAGATCAGCTCGGTGCTTTGTGACCGCCTGGAGGGGTGGGATGGGGAGGGTGGGAGGGAGGGAGATGCATGAGGGAAGGGATGTGGGAACAGATGTATATGTATGACTGATTCACTTTGTTATAAAGCAGAAACTAATTAAAAAAATAAATAAATAAACTTAAAAAAAATGGATAACCAGTGGACCTACTATATAGCACAGGGGACTCTGCTCAATGTTATGTGGCAGCCTGGATGGGAGGGGAGTTTGGGGGAGAATGGGTACATGCATATGTATAGCCGAGTCCCTTTGCTATGCATCTGAAACTATCACAACATTGTTAATCGGCTATACTCCAATATAAAATAAAAAGTAAAAAAAATAATAATAATAAAAAAATAAAATAAAATAAAATTTTTTTCTGATGCAAAAGATAATGGGAAGAAACTTGAAAGACAAGTCACAGAGTAGGAGGAAATATTTGCAAAACACATGTATGATAAATGATTTGTATCCAGAATATACAGAGACCTCTTAAAAAATCAACAATAACAAAATAAACAGTTCTTTAAAAAAGTGGGTAAAAGATCTGAACAGACATCTCACCAAAGAAAATATACAGATGGCAAATGAACATAAGAAAAGACACTCAACATCAGTTGTCATTAGGGCAATGCAAATTAAAGTATCACTATGCAAGAAAGGCTAAATTCAAAAAAAAACTGATAAAACCAATTACTGCCAAGAATGTGAAGCAACAGGAATTCATTATTGGTGGGAATACAAAATGGTATAGCCACTTTGGAAGACAGTCTAAGATTTTGTTACAAAACTAAACACAGCCTTCCAGCAATCATGCTCTTAGGTATTTTCCCAACTGATTTGAAACTTACGTCCATACAAACACCTGAATGTCAGTGTTTATAGTAATTATAATTGCTAAAAGACTAGAAGCGACCAAGATGTCCTTCATTAGATGAAATGGATAAACTGTAGTACATCCGTACAAGGAATACTACTTGACGTACTTGACGATAAGAAGGAAATGACTTCTCAAGCCATGCAGAAACATAATGAAATCTTAATGGGCATTGCCGAGTGAAAGAAGCCAGTCTGAAAAGGCTACATACTGTATAATTCCAGTTTATGTGACATTTTGGAAAAGGCAAACTATGGAGATGGTAAACAGATCAGTGCCAGGGTTTTGGGGAAGAGTGCGTGTTGAGTAGGGGAATTAGGTTGATGAAACTATTCTGTATGGTACTGTAATGGTGGATATGTGATATTATACATTTTTCAGAACCTGTAGAACTTTATAGCGCAAAGAATAAAAATCAGTGCTTGCAAATTAAAAAAAGTTACTTATTAGGTCATTCCAGGATGAATGCAGACTATGACAAAAGGATCTAACTGTATTAAAAATACACGAAATAACCTCACTAAAGGGGTTTGGGGAAAAGGTTTTGTCCTAAGTAACTAAAGAAATGAGTGGAGATTCATTACTAATGACAAAAGGAACTGTATATGATAAACAAGAAGGACTTACTGTATAGCACAGGGAACTATAGTCACTGTCTTGCCATAAACTATAATGGAAAAGAATTGAGAAAAAAGAATTTAGACATATACATACATATGTA
Organism: Mesoplodon bidens; assembly: GCF_964165515.1. Taxonomy (NCBI): domain Eukaryota; kingdom Metazoa; phylum Chordata; class Mammalia; order Artiodactyla; family Ziphiidae; genus Mesoplodon; species Mesoplodon bidens. The sequence goes on from NC_138161.1 coordinate 142,777,823, forward strand.
TAACAAATCACTTCAGTGTACACCTGAAAGTATCACAGTACTGTAAATCAACTATACTTCAATTAAAAAAAAAAAAAGGGAGTGTATGTAAACACTGTACTCTAAATGGCAAAGTTGTTTCCCATGCGGGTATGAGTTACCAATTCTGAGGTCACTATACATGTATACTCAGGTTGGAAAATTAAGTAAATAGATGGTTAATGGTGGGAACTGGATTTTTCACTGTTGGAGGAGGAGATTTTATGGATAAGCAAGGGGAGGACGCTAGAATAATCCATTTGGTAATGCTGTTGAAGGCATTAGTATAACTCATATATAGCTTAGTGTATATATGTTCTTTCAGCTAAGAGGGCCTAAGGGAAATGACATCCCACTAGTAATGAGCCAGTACCAACGAATACACCTAGAGCCAAATCTGGGTTTTTAATTCCATTCTCCATTAAAATAAACCAGGGCTCCTTAAAGAAATGTTAGATTCTAGGACTGGGACAGGGAGTATGTAAGATAAGCCTGGAACATTTCATAGTGTCAGAAAGTAAACAAGTGCTCAAAGAAAACAAAACAACGGTGAGGGTATGTCAGAAGGACATATTAGCCAACTGTGAGAGACCCCTCAACACCAAACCTGGAACAGTTTGAGCAATAAAATAAATATCATAGAATTGGATTATAACTCAAACTATAAAATGTTCATGAGTCCATGCTGATAATGATTGACTAATGAAACAAACAGGTGTGAATAAACAAATATTCTTCATAGAAGAATTTAAAGTAGTTACTTACATAAACCTCAAGGAAATGGAGCATAATTCCCCACCCCTTAATGTAGGCTGTACATAGTAACTTTCTCCCAAAGAGTACGGTATGAAAAAAGGAAAAATGTGTAACTTTTACAGTAGAAAAACCTGACAGATACTACCTCAGCTAGATGACCATGATTTGTTAATCAGTATTGTTTGGTCATGTTGATAGCATGTACACTAGTTTTGATGTGATGAGTATGACACATTATCTCTTTGTTCTTCCTTTTAAAAACCCATAAACCAAATCTAACCATGAGGAAAACATCAGACAAACCCAAAGTTAAAAGATACTTCATAGGATATCTGACCATTCCTCCTTAAAACCATCAAAATCTCAAAAGTCTGAGAAAGTGTCACGGTGTAGAGGAACCTAAGTAGATACGACAGCCACCATCTTTTGTGGTATTCTGGATAAGATCCTGGAACACAAAAAGGATATTAGGTAAAAACTAAAAAAATCTGGATAAAGTATGAGTTTAGTTAATAATAATGTTATCATGGTAGGTGGAGGGGAAATCTGAGGAAGCTGATGAAAAGGAACAAATTTTCATAAAGATAAGATAAATACTAGCAATGTAGTGTACAACATGATCAATATACTTAACGCTGCTGTATGATACATAGGAAACTTGTTAAGAGAGTAGATCCTAAGAGTTCTCATCATAAGGAGAATTTTTTTTCTTTTTTTTGTATCTATATGAGATGATGGATGTTAACTAAATCTATTGTGGTAATCATTTCACAATATATATATGTCAAACCATCATGCTCTATGCCTTAAACTTATATACAGTGATGTATGTCAATTATTTCTCAATAAAATAATAATCTTATCATTAATGGGAAAATAATGTTATCAATATTGGCTCATTAGTTGTTTCAGATGTACCATACTAATGTCAGATATTAACAATAGTAGAAGCTGGTTGAGGTGTATATGGGAACCTCTGTACTATGTTTGTAACTTTACTGTCAGCCTAAAACTATTCTGAAATAAAAGGTATATTTAAAAAAAATACTGGGGAATTTAGTTTAAGAAAAATTCTTTGAGGCTCTTTTATTAAGACCAGTTAGTTTTTTTTTTCTCTTTGATCACATACATAAAAGTTAGATAAAATAGAAAAAAAGACATTTTAGACAAAGATGGGTTGAGAAAGTCTTAGTGGCACATAAAAAAATTATAAGAGGATTTCACAAAACTAAACTTGAGATTATTTAGGACCTTCTGTTGACACAGCTTTGCAAAACAGGTTAAAGAAACAGGACTTGGTCATCTACATGCAGTTTGATAAGAAACTGCCAAATAATCCTAAATAATCTCAAATATTTAAATCCTAAGTTATCTTACATATATTATATAACTGGAGTGAAATGTATCATGTTGTCTGTAAACAGGATGCTTGATAAATAAAAATTTTCATCAAGTAATTTATAGGTTCCTGTAACGTTATGGGTAAGTTCCCTTGTGCTTTTTTCTTTGCCATTTAGAGATGAAACCTGGTTCTCCTTAAACGATACCATTTCACTCATGGCCTGATTTATTAGGATGGGAAAGAGTTCAGCTTTTTCTTCTCCCCATTTCCAAGTCCAGTCTTTGCTTTTCCGTATCATGCTCTGAAGGATGAATCTTCTCTAGAGCTATAATTTACTGTCGCAATTTTATTTCTCCCTTTATTTCCCTAAGAGGAAAAATCTTTGGTTGCTATTTTTCCTATAATGTGTTATTTTTACCTTTTGGGGTTCTCAAATTCCTTTAATAATGTCCTGAAAATTTGGGGCCTTTCTCCACAAAAGTACATAAACCCAAATTTTCATACAGTTTGAGAAAGTTCGTAGATACTTAGGAATCCATGTGCCACAGATTAAGAAACCCTGCATTATATTAACAACAGTAAGAGAGCCTGAGGTAGCAGGCAGCCATTTTAAAAAACAAGTGTATTTTCCTTACTATCCTATCCTTTCCTCTAATTCTTGTCTGTGTGAACAGCATTAGCACTGAAGATGAGGTTTTTATAATATTGATGAAGATTTGCTGAAAATAGTTTGAAAAGTTATAGCTCTAGGACATTGCTTGCTTTGGCCCTGGGCTATTCTAGCATGGCTCAACCAAGCTCCAAAATTTGAAATTCTAATATTTAGTAAATAAACGCTATGCAGTTTTGAAAGACTTGGTACTCAAAAATCAAATGTGTGATTTTTCTTTTTGAGCATTTAGTTTGATGTTTCATTTACCTTTTATATTTACAGAGGAAGAAGTATATTAGCTTTTTTTTTTTTTAAACAAGGAATGTTACAAAGTACAGTCTGCCATCTAGAGACAGACTTGTTACTGGAGATATAATCACAACAATTTTTATTTTTAAGGAATTCTAAAGGATTTATAAGTTTCTGAAACTATATGTTTTTAGTAACGTGTGAGGTCAATTTTTTTCCATTTTTGCATGTATTACCTAGACAGAACAAATACATCCCAAGATATTTATAATTAAGCTTGAAATGCTCATTAAAAGGCAAGCAAAGTGTCTGTCTCTCTTTACCTTTTTCCCACTCCCTCTCCTTAAATCTTGAGAAAGACTTTACATATGGTCACTGGAATCCTAGGTAACTGGTAAGTCCTACATTTCTGATATGCAGATGTTTCTTTAGTGAATCTTTCTTCGTTTTAGTAGCCTCAGCATTACTTACCCTCTTTTGACTCAGATTTTCTCTACTAATTTATCCATATTTATGTTCAGTCTTTCTCCATTTCATTTTGATTTACAACCTGCTGTCTATTACAGCAGAAATGAAACAAAAAATAAAAGACAACCAAAACATCCTGTTATGTGCCTGGATTCTTTCTGGTCCATCACCAGATCAGATTTTATTTATTTAGACTCCATAATTCACTCTTTAAAAGAAAAGTCTTAAAATTAAAAGTTTTTCAATATATGGAACAGTTACTTAGAAAACATCTACTGTTTGGAAGGCTGTCTGTTAAGTGCTCTCAGGCAGTGTTAGTGTCCTACTCCGAGGAAATCCCAACACCCAGGTTTAATTTTGATTGAACCAGAAAGTTACTATGTCATAAAAGCTATAAATCTTTAGTTATATTTAGGTAAATTGTTTTTCTCCTAAGTTCTTGTCTGCCTTCAGTCTTCTCTTCCACCTGCTTCTGTACCTTGTGGAAGGATACAAAGAAGGCTAGGGTTTCTGCTGTGGCTGGCATTATAGAAAAGAAGAGGGGTTGAATTGAATTGAAAAGGACTGAAGAATATAAAGTGAGACAGTTCTCAAAGCCATGGGTTCATATATATGAAAATAAGACAGTTTGCTGGTTCCTGCTTGACTTCTCTAAGAATGACTTCTTTACTGCCTTAACTCATCCCTGTCGTTGGTTTAGGCTTTTGGGGCCCAAATGTCTAGTGCTGTTGTATCTTATCAGTTCCACTCCGGAGGTGGAGGCTGTAAGTCTGGGTGATGGGAAAATTGCTAGAATGACTTTTCTTGGTTCTGGAATGAAAGAGGTGACTGATCTCATTCTCCAAAGAGCATTAACCTGGCAACATGCACAAGTAGGAATCTGGCGTCCATTAGTGCTCAAATAAGGAATTAGAGCTTTTGGCTTGCCTCCAAAATGGGCAGAATAATATATCCAAAAATGAATGCTAAAAGTAGGAGAACTTAATGTTGGGGTGGCCAAAAAGTTCCTTCGGTTTTAAAGTAAAAAAGACACATTTTTCATTTTCACCAACAACTCAGTTGAACAACGGACTCACCATTTTGTTCCACTGCTTTCTGCCATTTTTCAGGCAACTTCATAATTCCATCTTACCAAAACTTTTAATCTTTGTGACCAAAGAACTGTTCCAGGTGCCTTTTACAGTCTTCCAGGGGATTAAAATTTTTTCCATTAAGAGAATTTTGTAAAGACCACAATAAATGGAAATCCGAAGGTACAACGTCTGGTGAATACTGCGGGTGAATCAGAACTTCCCAGCCAAGCTGTAACAGTTTTTGCCTGGTCATCAAAGAAACTCGCAGTCTTGTGGAAGATTATGTGTTTTCTGTTGACTGATTCCGGATGCTTTTCATCGAATGCTGCTTTCAGTTGGTCTCATTGGGAGTAGTACTTGTTGGAATTAATTGTTTGGTTTTCTGGAAGGAGCTCATAATAGAGGACTCCTTTCCAGTCCCACCATATACAAAATATGACCTTCTTTGGATGAAGACCAGCCTTTGGTGTGGTTGGTGGTGGTTTATTTCGCTTGCCCCACCATCTCTTCCACTCCACATTGTTGTCCAGTATCCACTTTTCATCGCCTGTCAAAAATAGTTTTGGGTTTCCCTGGTGGCGCGGTGGTTGAGAGTCCGCCTGCCGATGCAGGGGACACGGGTTCGTGCCCCGGTCCAGGAAGATCCCACATGCCGCGGAGCAGCTAGGCCCGTGAGCCATGGCTGCTGAGCCTGCACATCCGGAGCCTGTGCTCTGCAACGGGAGAGGCCACAACAGTGAGAGGTCCGCGTACTGAAAAAAATAATAATAATTTTAAAAACTAAATGTTTTCATTACGTTTCAGTAGACAAGCGCATGGGGAAATATGGTCAAGAAGGTTTTTTTCCCTTATGTGGAACCCAAACATCAAAAGAATTCACATAACCAAGCTGGTGCAAATGATTTTCACCACTTGACTTGGATATTTTGAGTATGTCGGCTGTCTCCCGTGTGGTATACCGTTGATTGTTCTCATTTAACATCTCAATTTGATCGCTATCAACTTCAACTGGTCTACCTGACCATGGAGCATCGTCCAGCGAGAAATCTCCAGCACGAAACTTCGCAAACTGTTTTTGACATTTTCAATTAGTCACAGTACCGTCTCCATACACTGCAGAAATCTTTTTTTGTTTCAGTTGCATTTTTATCTTTCTTGAAATAATGAAGCATAATATGCCAGAAATGTTGCTTTTTCCCTTCCTTCTTCAATATTAAAAGGGCTACACAAAAATTCGCCAGTTTTGATAAGTTTTTTTAAGATGCACGCTGACATGACAGCTGTCATCTACACTCTAACGAAATTGTTTCGAATGAAGTTAAAGCCAGCGAAGTGCTACTAGAGCCACCGTATGGAAAAAAAGCGAACGAACCTTTTGGCCAACTCAGTACTAACTGAATATCTTATAGGCTACAGGTACTATACTAAGTACTTTATATTTAATATCTCCTATCATCCTTAGTTGTTCGTTCAACATGTTTTGAATTTGTTTAGTAGTTCTAACAGTTTTTTGGGGTGGGGGGAGTCTTTAAGTTTTTTTGTATATCAGATCATGTCATCTGCAAACAGTGACAGTTTTACTTTGAGTTTGGATACATTTTAATTTGTTTATGTATTTATTTTTGATTAATTGATCCTGGTAGGACTTTCAGTACTATGTTAAAGTGGCAATAGGAGGCCTTGTTGTCTTTTCCTGATCATAGAGAAAAGCTTTCAGCTGTGCACTGTTGAGTATAATGGTAGCTGTAGTGTTGTTATATATGGCCTTTATTATGTTGAGATAAGTTCCCTCTATGCCTGCTAAGTTGAGAGTTTTTATCATAAATGAATGTTGAATTTCATCAAATGCTTTTTCTGCATCTATTGAGATCATCATGTGATTTTTATCCTTCATTTCGTTAATGTGGTGTATCACATTGACTGATTTAACTATGTTGAACCATTCTTGCATCCCTAGAATAATTCCCACTTGATTATGGTGTATGATCCTTTTAATGTATTGTTGCATTTGTTTTGCTATTGTTTGACCATTTTTGCATATGTGTTCGTCAGGGATATTGGCCTGTAATTTTCTCTTTTTGTGGCATCCTTGTCTGCTTTTGGTATGAGAGTAATGTTGGCCTTGTAAAATGTGTTTGGAATAGTTCCCCGCTCCCCTCACCCCAGTTCGGTTTTTTGAAAGAGTTTGAGGAGGTTTGGCATTAATTCTTCTTTGAATGGTTGGTAGAATTCACCAGTGAAGCATTTTGTTCTGGGTTTTGTTTGTTGAGAGGTCTTTGATTACTTGTATCTCTTTACTCTAGTAATCTATCTATTCAGATTTTCTGTTTTGTCATGATTGACTCTAATTAGATACTATGTTTCTAGGAATTTATCCATTTCTTCTAGGTCAGCAGTCCCCCAACCTTTTTGGTACAAGGGAACGGTTTCGTGGAAGACAACTTTTCCATTGATGGGGAGCGGGGGGTGGGGATGGTTCAGGCGGTAATATGAGTGATGGGGAGTGATGGCGAGCAGCAGAAGCTTTGCTCCCTTGCCACTGCTCACCTGCTGTGTGGGCCATTCCTAACAGGCCAAGGATTGGTACCGGTCTGCGACCTGGGGTTAGGGACCCCTGTTCTAGGTTGTCCAATTTGTTGGCGTATCTTTGGCCATAGTAGTTTCTTATGATCCTTTATATTTTTGTAGAATCAGCTATAACATCTCCTTTTGTTTCTTTTTTTAAAATTTGAGTTCTGTGTCTTTTTTTTTTTTGGTGAGTCTAGCTGAAGGCTTGTCAATTTTGTTTATTTTTTCAAAGAATCAGCTCTTAGTTTCATTAATCTTTCCTATTGTCTTTTTAGTATCTGTTTCATTAATTTCTGCCCCAATCTTTATTATTTCCTTCCTTCTACTAACTTATGGCTTCATTTGTTTCTACTCTTTCTGTTTCATTGAGGTGTAAAGTTAGGTTGTTTGCGGTTTTTCTTGTTTCTTGAGGTAGGCATTTATCACAATGAACTTCCCTCTTAGAACTGCTTTTGCTGTATCCCATAAATTTTGGTATGTTACATTTCCATTTTCACTTGCCTCAGGTATTTTTAATTTCTTTTTAAATTTCTTCTTTGACCCATTGGTTGTTCAGGAGCATATGTTATTTAATCTCTGCATATTTGTGAATTGTCCAGTTTTCTTCATGTAACTAATTAATACTTTTATACCATCGTGGTCACAAAATATGCTTAATATGATTTCTGTCCTCTTAAATTTTTTTTAATTTTTATTTTATATTGGAGCATAGTTGTTAACAATGTTGTATTAGTTTCAGTTGTACAGCAAAGTGATTCAGTTATGTGTGTGTATGCATATTTATATGCATACACACACGTATCTATTCTTTTTCAAATTCTTTTCCATTTAGATTATTACAGAATATTGAGCAGCATTCCCTGTGCTATACAGTAGATCTTTGTTAGTTATCTATTTTAAATGTAGCAGTGTGTGCATGTCAGTCTCAAACTCCTGATATGTCCCTCCCCCGACCCTTCCCCCGGGGAAGCAGAAGTTCGTTCTCTAAGTCTGTGAGTCTGTTCTCTTTTGTAAATAAGTTCATTTGTATCATTTTTTTAAGATTCGAGTTATAAGTGATATCGTATATTTCTCTTTCTCTGTCTGACTTCCTTCACTCATATGGTAATCTCCCGTCTATCCATGTTGCTGCAAGCAGCATTATTTCGTTCTTTTAAATGGCTGAGTAATGTTCCATGGTACGTATGTACCACATTTTCTATATCCATTCCTCTTTCGATGGACATTTAGGTTGCTTCCATGTCTGGGATATTGTAAACAGTGCTTCAGTGAACATTTGGGTGCATGTACCCTTTTGAACCATGTTTTTCTCCAGATATATGCCCAGGAGTGGGATTGCTAGATCATATGGTAGTTCTATTTTTAGTTTCTTAAAGAACCTCCATACTGTTCTCCATAATGGCTGTATCAATTTACCTTCCCACCAGCAGTGCAGGAGGGTTCCCTTTTCTCCACACCCTCTCCACCATTTATTGTTTGTAGATTTTCTGATGATGGCCATTCTGACTGGTGTGAGGTGATATCTCCTTGTAGTTTTTTTTTTTTTTTTTTTTTTTTTTTTGCGGTACGCGGGCCTCCCACTGCCGTGGCCTGTCCCGCCGCGGAGCACCGGCTCCGGACGCGCAGGCCCAGCGGCCATGGCTCACGGGCCCGGCCGCTCTGCGGCATGTGGGATCCTCCCGGACCGGGGCACGAACCCGCGTCCCCTGCATCGGCAGGCGGACCCTCAACCACTGAGCCACCAGGGAAGCCCCTCCTTGTAGTTTTGATACGCATTTCTCTAATAATTAGTGATGTTGAGCATCTTTTCATGTGCCTGTTGGCCATCTGTATGTTTTCTTTGGAGAAAGAAATGTCTCTTTAGGTCTGCCCAGTTTTTGATTAGGTGTTTTTTTTTGTTCGTTCATTTGTTGTTGTTTTTGATGTTGAGCCTCATGAGCTATTTGTGAATTTTGGAGACTAATCCCTTGTCAGTCACATCATTTGTAAATATTTTCTCCCATTCTGTGGGTTGTCTTTTCATTTTGTTTATGGTTTCTTTTGCTGTGCAAAAGCTTTTGAGTTTCATTAGGTCCCATTTGTTTATTTTTGTTTTATTTCCATTACTGTAGGAGACAACTAGGAAAAGATGTAACTGTGATTTATGTCAGATAGTGTTCGGCCTGTCTTTTTTCTCTAGGAGTTTTATACTATCTGGTCTTAAATTTAGGTCTCTAATCCTTTTTTTCCCCCCATGGCTTGGTATTTTTATTATTTATTTATTTCTTTATTTTTGTAACTTTAAATACCTAAACAATTTATTTTTCTTTCTGTGTAGACAAAACTTAATCAATTTTCATGGCCTAAGACTTTCTTTTTTTTTTTTTTTTTTTTTTTGCATCTGCTAACTCCAAACTCCCAATGCATCCCTCCCCTACCCGCCCTCCCCTCTGGCAACCACAAGTCTGTTCCCTATTTCCGTGAGTCTGTTTCTGTTTTGTAGATAGTTTCATTTGTGTCATATTTTAGATGGTACATATAAACAAGAAAGTCCTACTGTATACCACAGGGAACTATATTCACTATCCTGTGATAAACATAATGGAAAAGAATATTAAAAAATGTATATGTATGTATAACTGAATTACTTTGCTGTACAGCAGAAATGAATACAACACTGTAAGTCAATTATACTTCAACAAAAACTTAATTAAAAATTTTTTTCTGATATGGGTAGAAAAATTAAAACATTTCTGTAACCCTATTTTTTTTTCCCCTTGTGATTGTAAAGAATTTTTTTTTCATCTCCAGAATTCTTTTTCTTCCCCCCATTGGACTAAAATTGCTTCACAATGTTCTGTTAGTCTCTGATGCATAACGAAGTAAATCAGCCATATGTATACCTATATGCCCTCCCTCTTGGAAATCCCTACCACCATCCCCACCCACCCACCCATCTAGGTTGTCACAGAGCACTGAGCTGTGCTCACTGTGCTATACAGCAGGTTCCCACTAGCTATCTATTTTACATATGGTACTGTATTTATGTTAAACCTAATCTCCCAATTCGTCCCACCCTCCCCTTCCGCCCCGTGTCCACATATACATTCTCTACATCTACATCTCTGTTCCTGCCCTGGAAGTAGGTAAATCTGTGCCATTTTTGTAGATTCCACATGTATGTGTTAATATACGGTATTTGTTTTTCTCTTTCTGGCTTACTTCACTCTGTATGACAGACTCTAGGTTCATTCACATCTCTACAAATGACCCAATTTCGTTCCTTTTTATGGCTAAGTAATATTCCATTGTGTGTGTGTGCGTGTGTGTATACACACACACGCACACACACACACCACATCTTCTTTATCCATTCATCTGTGTCGACAGTTAGGTTGTTTCCATGACCTGGCTATTGTAAATAGTGCTGCAGTGAACGTTGGGGTACGTGTGTCTTTTTGGATTATGGTTTCCTCCAGGTATATGCCCAGTAGTGGCATTATTGGGTCATATGGTAGTTCTATTTTTATTTTTTTTAAGGAACCTCTATACTGTTCTCCATAGTGGCTGTATCAATTTACATTCCCACCAACAGTACAAAAGGGTTCTCTTTTCTCCACACTCTCTCCAGCATTTATTTTTGTAGATTTTTTGATGATGCTGTTCTGACCTGTGTGAGGTGATACCTCATTGTAGTTTTCATTTGCATTTCTCTAATAATTAATGATGTTGAGCATCTTTTCATGTGCCTGTTGGCCATTTGTATGTCTTCTTTGGTGAAATGTCTGTTTTGTCTACTGCCCATTTTTTAATTGGGTTGTTTGGTTTTTTTTGATATTGAGCTCCGTGAGCTGATTGCATATTTTGGAGATTAATCCTTCGTCTGTTGTTTCATTTGCAAATATTTTCTCCCTTTCTGAGGGTTGTCTTTTCGTTTCATTTATCGTTTCCTTTGCTGTGAAAAAGTTTTCAAGCTTAATTAGGTCCCATTTGTTCTTATTTCCATTACTCCAGGAGGTGGGTCAAACAGGATCTTGGCTGTGGTTTATGTCAAAGAGTGTTTTTCCTGTGTTTTCCTCTAAGAGTTTTATGGTGTCTGGTCTTACATTTAGGTATTTAATCTATTTTGAGTTTATTTTTGTGTATGGTGTTAGGTAACATTCTAATTTCATTCCTTGACATGTAGCTGTCCAGTTTTCCCAGCACCACTTATTGAAGATGCCGTCTTTTCTCCATTGTATATTTTTGCCTCCTTTGTCAGAGATAAGGTGACCATACGTACGTGGGTTTATCTGTGGGCTTTCTATCCTGTTGCATTGATTTATATTTCTGTTTTTGTGCCAGTACCATACTGTCTTTATTACTGTGGCTTGATAGTATAGTTTGTAGTTGGGGAGCCTGATTCCTCCAGCTCCGTTTTTCTTTCTCAAGATTGCTCTGGCTATTTGGGGTCTTTTGTGTTTCCATACAAACTGTAAAATTGTTTGTTCTAATTCTATGAAGAATAATGCCATTAGTAGTTTGATAGGGATTGCATTGAATCTGTAAATTGCTTTGGGTAGTATAGTCATTTTCACAATATTGATTCTTCCAGTCCAAGAACATGGTATATTTTTCCATCTGTTTATGTCATCTTTGATTTCTTTCATCAGCGTTTTATAGTTTTCTGAGTACAAGTCTTTTTCCTCCTTTGGTTATGTTTATTCCTAGGCATTTTACTCTTTTTATTGTGGTGGTAAATGGGATTGTTTCCTTAATTTCTCTTTTTCATTTTTCATTGTTAGTGTATAGGAATGTCAGAGATTTCTGTGCATTGATTTTGTATCCTGTAACGTTACCAGATTCATTGATTAGCTTTAGTAGTTTTCTGTTGGCATCTTTACTGTTTTCTCTGTATATTATCATGTTATCTGCAGACAATGACAGTTTTATTTCTTCTTTTCCAGTTTGTATACCTTTTATTTCTTCTTATTCTCTGATTGCCGTGGCTAAAACTTCCAAAAGTATGTTGAACAAGAGTCGCGAGAGTGGACATCCTTGTTTTGTTCCTGATCTTAGTGGAAATGCTTTCATTTTTCCACCAATCAGTATGATGTTTGCTGTGGGTTTGTCATATATGGCCTTTATTATGTTAAGGTAGGTTCCCTCTGTTCCCACTTTCTGGAGAGTTTTTATCACAAATGTGGTCCCCCCCCCACAATCAGCTGCCTCACCTCCTCTTCCCCCCTCCTCCTTCCTTCCCACGACCCTAGGACCCACGAGGCTGGAGGGGCCCCCATAGAACAGAGGACCAGGCCTGGGAGCCCAGCAGCCTTCCCGGGGCCCGAGTGGGTGGGGGAAATGCCCTTCTTGCCTCCCATGATCCTCCATTCCCAGAGGGCCCCTTCCACCTGCTTCTTCTCTTCTCCCCGCGCCCCCCGTCTCCCTCCTATGCCCCTAGGACCAGCGCTATCCAGAAGGGGCCTTGGAGGGCAGAGGACCCAGCCCAGGAGCCCCACAGCCTTCCTGAGTCCCAGTTGGGCAGGTGAGACAGTAGGCGCTCTTCGCCCTGATCCTTCAAGCCCCCAGGGGTCCTCCAGGCATGGGAACCCCTCCTCCCTCCCAGCCACCCCTCAGGGGCACCAGGCTTTTTCAGCCTCTCCACCTCTCTTCCCCCAAAATTCCTCCCTGGTCCTACTCGGTCACTCGGTGATTCCTCCCGTCTCCTTGGACGTCGAGGTCCCCCACCAGTGTCCTGCAGGTGCCCTAGTTGTGGGGAGATGCGGACTCCATGTCCACCCCTGCTGCCATCTTGACTCCGCCCCCTGGCTTGGTATTTTTAAAAAGCAGCAAGATGTGAGACTGAAGTCAAAAATAACTTTGCTGTGGGCCTCTGATGCAAAACCACCGGCTGCCTGCCAGGCCCAGGCCCCTCCCTGATCCATTTTGAGTTTAGTTTTGTGTATGGTGTTAAAGAATGTTGTAATTGCATTTATTTACATTTAGCTGTCCAGTTTTCCTAGCACCATTTATTGAAGATACTGTGTTTTCTCCATTGCTTAGTCTTGCCCCCTTTGTTGTAGGTTAATTGACCATAGGTGTGTAGTTTTATTTCTGGGTTTTCTATCCTGTTATCATTGATCTATATTTCTGTCTATCTGCCAGTACCATAGTGTTTTCATGACTGTGGCTTTCTAATATAGTCTTAAGTCAGGGGACCTGATTTCTCTAGGTCCATTTTTCTTTCTCAAGATTGCTTTGGCTATTCAGGGTCTTTTGTGTCTCCATACAAATTTTAAGATTTTTTTTGTTCTAGTTTATGTGAAAAATGCCATGGGTGATTTGATAGGAATTGCACTGAATCTGTAGATTGCCTTGGGTCGTTTTGACAATATTGATTCTTCCAATCCAAGAACATGGTATATCTTTCCATCTGTTTGTGTCATCTTCAATTCTATCATCAGCGTCTTATAAGTTTCAGAATACAGGTCTTTTGTGTCCTTAGGTAGTTTTATTCCTAGGTATTTTATTATTTTTGATGCTGTGGTAAATGAGATTGTTTCTTTAATTTCTTTCTCTGGTCTTTCATTGTTAATGTATAGAAATGCAACAGATGTCTGCATATTAATTTTGTATACTACAACTTTACTGAATTCATTGATGACCTCTAATAGATTTCTGGTAGCATATTTAGCATATTGTATGTATAGGATCATGTCATCTGCAGACAGTTACATTTTAAGTCTTCTTTTCCAATATGGATTCCTTTTATTTATTTTTTCTTGTCCGATTGCCATGCCTAGGATGTCCAAAACTGTTGAATAAAAGTGACAAGAGTGGACGTCCTTGTTCTGTTCCTGATCTTAGAGGAAATGCTTTTAGCTTTTTACCATTGAGTATGATGTTAGCTGTAGATTTGTCATATTTGGCCTTTATTATGTTGAGGTATGTTCCCTCTATGCCCCCTTTCTGGAGAGTTGGTGTTGAATTTTGTCAAAAGCTTTTTCTGCATCTATGGAGATGATCATATGGTTTTTATTCTTCAGTTTGTTGATGTAGTGTATCACGTTGATTGATTTGCCGAGATAACGAGAAATCCTTGCATTCCAGCTTTTAGTTTCATTGATCTTGTCTGTTGTTGTCTTCGTTTTTATTTTATTTTTTTCGGCTCTGATCTTTATGATTTCTTTCCTTCTACTAACTCTGGATTTTGTTTGTTCTTTCTCTAGTTCCTTTAGGTATAAGATTAGGTTGTTTATCTGTGATTTTTCTTATTTCCTGAGGTAAGATTGTATTCTCTCTTAGAACTGCTTTTATGGCGTCCCATAGGTTTTGGATCATCGTGCTTTCCTTATCATTTGTCTTTATGTATCTTTTTATTTCCTGTTTGATTCTTCATTGATCCAATGGTTCTTTAGTAGCATATTGTTTAGCCTCCATGTGTTTGTGTTTTTTACAGTTTTTTTCTTATAACTGATTTCTAATCTCATAATCGTTGTAGTCAGAAAAGATGCCTGATATGTTTTAAATTTTCTTAAATTTACCAAGGCTCGCTTTGTGACTTATCATGTGATCAGTCCTTGAGAATGTTCCATGTGCACTTGAGAAGAATGTGTATCTTGCTCCTTTTCGATGGAATACTCTATAAATATCAATTTGGTCTAATGTGAAATTTAAGGCCTGTGTTTCCTTGTTGATCTTCTGTGTGGATGATCTGTCCATTCATGAAAGTGGGGTCTTATAGTCCCCCAGTATTGTTGTGTTACAGTCGATTTCTCCTTTTATGGCTGTTAGTATTTGCTTTGTATATTGTGGTGCTGCTGTGCTGGATGCATATATATTTACAATTGTTACATTTTCTTGAACTGATCCTCTGATCATGATGTAGTATGCTTGTTTGTCTCTTGTAGTAGTCTTTATTTTAAAGTCTATTTTGTCTGATATGAGTATTGCTACTCCAGCTTTCTTTTGATTTTCATTTGCATGGAATACCTTTTTCCATCCCCTCACTTTTAGTCTGTATGTGTCCCTAGATTTGAAGTGGGTCTCTTGTAGACAGCATGTGTACAGGTCTTGTTTTTGTATCCATTCAGCTTGTCTGTGTCTTTTGCTTAGAGCATTTAATCCATTTACATTTAAGGTAATTATTGGTATGTATGTTCCTATTGCCATTTTCTTAAATATTCTGGATTTCTTTTTGTAGGTCTTTTTTTTTTTTTTTACCCTTCCTCTTTTGTTGTCTTCTGTTACGAGTTGATGACTAACTTCAGTGTTGTGTTTTGATTCTTTTTTCTTTTTTGTATGTGTATCTATTGTAGAGTTGCAGTTTGTGGTTACAATGAGGTTTTGATATAACAGCCTATATATAAACAAGATTGTTTTAAGTTGCTGGCCTTTTAATTTCAAATGCATTTCCAGTATCCTACATTTGTGTTCTCTTCTCACAGTTGCTGGTTTTGATACCATATTTGTGTGCAGATGATTTCCTACCTTTATTTTATGTTTGCCTTTACCAGTGAGCTTTTCTATTAGTAGTTTCATTTGTAGTAGTGGCCTTTTCTTTTTCACTTTGAGAAATTCCTTTAGCATTTGTTGTAAAGGTGGTCTTGTGGTGCTGAATTCTCTTAGCTTTTGCTTGTCTGTAAAGCTTTTGATTTCTCCTTGGAAACTGAATGAGAGACTTGCAAGGTAGCATACTCTTGGTTGTAGGTTTTCCCCGTTCATCACTTTAAATATTGAGTTGGCCAAAAGGTTTGTTTAGTTTTTTCTGTAAGATGGCTCTAGTAGCACTTAGTTGGCTTTAACTTCATTCAAAACAGTTTTGTTAGATTGTATGTGACAGCTGTCATGTCAGCGTGCATTAAAAAAAAGACATCAAAATTGGTGAATTTTTGTGTAGCCATTTTAATAGTGAAGATGGAAGAAAAAAAGAAACATTTTCTGCATATTATTTCAAGAAAGGTAAAAACGCAACTGAAACACCCAAAAAATTTGTGCAGTGTATGGAGAAGATGCTGTGTTTGATTGAACATGTCAAAGGTGGTTTGCGAAGTTTTGTGCTGGAAATTTCAACGGTATACCATGCGGGAGGTCGCCGACATAGTCAAAATATCCAAATCAAGTGTTGAAAATCCTTTGCACCAGCTTGGTTATGTGAATTGCTTTGATGTTTGGGTTCCACATAAGTTAAGTGAAAAAAATCTTCTTGACCCTATTTCCCTATGTGATTCTCTACAGCAATTTAATGAAAACGTTTCATTTTAAAAACTAATTTTGACGGGCAATGAAAATTGGTTACTGGATAATAATGTGGAGTGGAAGAGATTGTCGGGCAAGTGAAATAAACCACCACCAACCACACCAAAGGCTGGTCTTCATGCAAAGAAGGTGATATTGTGTATGTGGTGGGATTGGAGAGGAGTCCTGTATTATGAGCTCCTTCCAGAAAACCAAACAATTAATTCCAACAAGTACTACTCCCGATTAGACCAACTGAAAGCAGCACTCGATGAAAAGTGTTCAGAATTAGTCAACAGAAAACGCATAATCTTCCATCAGGATAATGCAAGACTGTGCGTGTCTTTGATGACCAGGCAAAAACTATTACAGCTTGGATGGGAAGTTCTGATTCACCCACTGTATTCACCAGACATTGCACCTTTGGATTACTGCAAAATTCTCTTGATGGAAAAAAATTCAATTCCCTGGAAGACTGTAAAAGGCCCCTGGAACAGTTCTTTGCTCAAAAAGACAAAAAGTTTTGGGAAGATGGAATTAAGTTGCCTGAAAAATAGCAGAAGGTAGTGGAACAAACGGATGAATCCGTTGTTCAATAGAGTTGTTGGTGAAAATGAAAAATGTGTCTTTCATTTTTACTTAAAATCCAAAGGCACTTTTTGGCCAACCTAATATATCATGCCACTCTCTTCTTGCCTGCAGAGCTTCTGCTGAGAAATCAGCTGATAACCTTATCAGAGTTCTTTTGTATGTTGTTTGTTGCTTTTCACATTTTGTTTTTGTCTTTAACTTTTGTCAGTTTGGTTACTGTGTTTCTTGGCATACTCCTCCTTGGGTTTATCTTGCCTGGCACTCTCTGTGTTTCCTGGATTTGGGTGACTGTTTCCTTTCCCTTGTTAGGGAAGTTTTCAGCTATTATCTCTTCAAATAGTTTCTCATGTCCTTTCTCTCTCTCTCCTCCTTCTGGGACTCCTATAATATAATGCCAAAGTTTGTGCGTTTAATGTTGTCCCAGAGGTCTCTGAGACTGTCCTCGTTTCTTTTCATTTTTTTAAAAAAATTCTGTTCCACAGCAGTGATTTCTACCATTCTGTCTTTCAACTCACTTCTGCCTCACTCTCCTATTGATTTTTTCTATTGTATTTTTCATTTCACTTATTGTATAGTTCATCTCTTCTGTACTTCTTCTAGGTTTTTGTTAAATATTTCTTATATCTTCTCAATCTATGCCTCCATTCTTTTTTTGAGATCTTGGAGCATTTTCAGTCTCATTACTCTGAATTCTTTTTCTGGTAGATTGCATATCTCCACTTCACTTAATTGTTCTTCTGGGGTTTTATCTTGTTCCTTTCTCTGGGACATATTCCTCTACCATCTCATTTTGTCTAACTTTCTGTGATTGCTGTTTCTGTTTCGCATGCTGCAGGATTGTAGTTCTTTTTGCTTCTCCTGTCTGCCCCTGTGGTGGATGAGGCTAAGACACTTGTGCATGAATCCTTGTGGGCCTCCTGCCCACTGGTGGGTGGAGCTGGGTATTGTTCCTCTGGTGGGAAGGGCTGAGCTCAGAAAGACTTTATGCAGACTGTCTGTGGATGGGTGGGGCTGTGTTCCTGCCCTGTTGGTTGTTTGGCCTGAGGCCTCCCAGCAGTGGGGCCTATGGGCTTTTGGGTGGGGCTAGATCTTTGGGAGGAAATGGTATCCTCCAGGAGGGCTGACACCAATGAGTACTTGCCAGAACCACCACTCCCAGTGTCTTTGTCCCAGCAGTGAGCCACAGCCTCACTTTTGACTCCACAGGAGACCATCTAATACTAACAGTTAGGTCTGGCCCAGTCTCTTATGAGGTCACTGCTTTTTTCCTTGGGTCCTGTTGCACACGGGACCTTGTGTGCGCCCTCCAAGAGGAGTTTCTGTTTTCCCAGTATTATGGAATTTCTGCGATCAAACCCTGCTGGCCTTCAAAGCCAGATTCTCTGGGGGTTCCTCCTCTTTTTGCCAGGCACCAATACTGCGAAGTCTGACATGGGCTCAGGACTTTTACTCCTGTGAGAGAATTCTGTGGTATAATTATTTTCCAGTTTGTGGGTCGCCCACACAGCAGGTATGAGATTTGATTTTATTGTGATTGTGCCCTTCCTACTGTCCCGTCACTTCTTCTTTGTCTTTGGATGTAGGGTATCTTTTTTGGCAGCTTCCAGTGTTCTGGGTTTTGTTTTTTGTTTTTTGTTTTCTGGTTTTTTGTCAATGGTTATTCAGCATTTAGTTGTTATCTTGGTGTTTTTGTCAGAAGGGGTGAGCTCATGTCCTTCTACTCTGCCATCTTTTCAGCCAAAACTGAGTCCTCTTAAATTTATTAAGACTGTTTTGTGGCCAAACATATGATCTATCTTAGAAAATGTTCCCTGTGCACTAGAGAAAAATATGTGTTTTGTTGATTTTGGATGGAATGTTTATAAATATCTGTTACGTCCATCTGGTCTAATGTCATTTAAGGCAGTTGTTTTCTTATTGATTTTTCTGTCTGGATGATCTGTCTGTTGGTTTAAGTAGGGTATGAAAGTCTTCTATAATTGTATTGCTTTCTCTTTCTCCCTTTGGTTCTTTAAATATTTGCTTTATATGTTTGGTTCATAAATATTTTCAAATGTTATATCCTTTTGTTGGACAACTCCTTTACTATTATTTTTTATTATATCTATACCATTAATTTTCTCTTAAGTCTGCTATTTGTGGTATATATATATATATATCTACTGCAGCTTTCTTTTGGTTTCCGTTTGCATGGAATATCTTTTTTCCATCCCTTTACTTCAGTCTGTGTGTGTCCTTGCATCTAAAGTGTGCCTCATGTTGGCAGCGTATAGATGGGACTTGTGTTTTTATTCACTTATCCACTCCATGTCTTTTGATTGGAGAATTTAGTCCTCTTACATTTAAAGTAGTTGCTGATAGGTTTATGTTTATTACCATTTTGTTAATTGTTTCCTAGTTGTTTTTATAGTTACTCTTTGTTCCTCTTTTCTTCTTTGCCTCTCCTACTTTTTATTGGGTTGGCCAAAAAGTTCATTCAGGTTTTTCTGTAACATGTTAACATCTTCCATAACATTTTTCCGTAATGAACTTTTTGGCCAACCGAATAGTTTGATGACTTTCTTTAGCGATATGTATATATTTCTTTCTTTTTATCTTCTGTGTATTTATACTATAGGTTTTTGCTTTGGGTTGTCATGACACTTACAACAGCATTTTAAGTTGATAACAACTTAAGTTTCATCCATCCTGTTCTAAAGCTTAATGTTTTTACTCTCTTTGCACTGTCCACATTTTATATTTTTCATGTTACATTTAAAAAATCTTATGTATCCCTTAACTAATTATTGTCGTGCTTGTTTTTATTACTTTTGTCTTTTAACCTTCATATTAGCTTCAAAAGTCATCAAGAGGGAAGGGATATGGGAACAGATGTATATGTATAACTGATTCACTTTGTTATAAAGCAGAAACTAATACACCATTGTGAAGCAATTATACTCCAATAAAGTTGTAAAAAAAGTCATTAATCCACTATTTTACTATGTATTTACTTTTAAGTGGGATTTATTCTTTCATATGTGTTCTGATAACTAAGTAGTGCCCTTTCCTTTCAGCTTAAAGACATCCATTTAACATTTCTTGTAGGCTGGTTTAGTAGTGATGGACTCCTATAGCTTTTGCATCTCTGAAAAACTCTCCCTCCTTGAATTCTGAATGAGAACTCTGCCAAGTATAGTATTCTTGGTTGGAAGTTTTATTTCAGCACTTTGAATATATCATGCATTCCCTTCTGGCCTGCAGAGTTTTTGCTAAAAAGTGTGCTCATAGTGTCATGGGAGTTCCTTGTATATGGCTAGTTGTTTTTCTCGTTGTTTTAAATATTATCTTCTTGTCTTTAACTTTTGACATTTATAATGTGCCTTACTGTGAGCCATTTTCAGTTCATCTCTTTTGGAGCTCTCTAGGCTTCCTGGACTTGAATGTCTGTTTTCTGCCCCTTTCTCTCCCTCTTCTTCTTCTGGGAGACCTAAAATGTGAATATTAGTATGTTTGGTATCATTCCATGCGTCACTTAAGCTGTCTTTGACCTTTTTCTTTTTTGCTGCTGTGATTGGGTAAGTTCTAGTGCCTTGTCTTCAAGTTGATTGATTTTTTCTTTTGTTTCATTTAGTCTTGAACCCATCTAGTGTACTTTTCAATTCAGGTATTGTGTTCTTCATCTCTGTGAATTGTATTGGTGCTTTTTTATGTTTCCCATCTCTTTGTTGAAGTTTTCACTGTATTTATCCATTACTCTCCCCACTTGGTGGATATCAAATGACCATTAGTTTATCAGGTAAAATATTTATCTCTATTTCACTAAAGTTTTTTTTTTCCCCCCTGAAGTTTTGTTGTTCTTTCATTTGGAAAACATTCCTCGGTTTCTTCATTTTGCTTGACTCTCTCTATTGGTTTATGTACAGTGGATGAAACAACCACCCCCTCCCAGTCTTGAAGGAGTGGCCTTGTGTAGGAGATGAACCTTTTTGTTCAGCCTTGCCCCAACTATTGGTCGTCTCTCAAACCTCTTTGCTTGTCCAAGCATCCTAATATATTTTTAATAGCTCCCAGTAGTTGAGGATGTGCCAAGGCCTGTCACTGTCCCAAGGTGGAAGATTTCAGCACCTAGATTCAGGCTGACTAGAAGCCAAGCCATCAGATAGCCGTTTTTAAAAGTATGTAGATATAATATATGCAGTCCTGAAAGGCTGCAAGCGTAAGCCCCACTGGTTACCAGAGCCAGGCAATCTGGAAGTATACCTTGGGCAGCAGTCAGAAAAATCAGAGCTTCAGATGAGTGTATAACTTCTTTGTAGGAGATAACAGTGAGCTGGAGCAAGGCAAAAGGAGAGTGCCAGAGTGACATCCACAGTCTGTGTTCCTTTAGAGCCGCTCCATATGCCACTGCATGTGTGTCAAACCTGAATCCTGTTGACATATATACACTACCAAATGTAAAATAGATAGCTAGTGGGAAGCAGCCACATAGCACAGGGAGATCAGCTCAGTGCTTTGTGTCCACATAGAGGGGTGGGATAGGGAGAGTGGGAGGGAGATGCAAGAGGGAGGGGATATGAGGATATATATATACGTATAGCTGATTCACTTTGTTATACAGCAGCAACTAACAGAACAATGTAAAGCAGTTATACTCCAATAAAGATGTTAAAAAAAAAAACCCTGAAGCCTGCTTTTCTATCCAAAGCTGCAGGAGAAGCAAAGTGGCCTCTTTCATAGACGGGGAAATGTGCTTCAGCCAGCTGTCTGTGCAGTGGGCTACGTGTGGTAACCTTCCCAGAACCATCCCTCTAATTGCCACAGTCCCATGGAACCCAGGTACCCAAACCCCTTTTGCAACCAGTTCCTGGCGGTCAGGGAGCCCTGGGCTCCAGTTGCAAAATGTCCCAGGTATTAGACACAAAAACCAGGGTACCAGATGCATGTAAAGCTTCTCACCAGGAGACACTGGTGCTCTGGAACACTGCAGAGAGTGAGTGTGAAGATAGTGCCCATCCTCTGAAATCTTTGAAAAGGATTACAGTCAACCCCTAGATGCGTGTTTAAAAAGAACCCTGCCCCTCAAGCCACAGTCATAATGTTTAGCTAATAGGTCTCTTTCACAGAAAGACTGAGTTCTTGGATCTGTTGCCTCTTGCTATGCCCTGGAGGTGGTAGCTGGTTTAGAACTTTCTTCATTGGTTACAGTGTTGCAGTACCTACAAATGTCAGCCCCACTGGCCACCAAAGCCAGGTGAAGTAAAGGTGATCCCTGGTAGCAGTCACAAAAATCAGGGCACCAGATGGGTATGAGCTCCATTCTGGGTGACACTGATTATTACAGTTGCATGTGATCAGGAATGCAAGCTCCCCTGGCCTTTAGAGCCAGGCGATCAAGAATTATATCCTGGGTAGCAGCCGGAAAAATTAGGGCACCAGGCACATGTAGTCTTCTCCCTTTAGGGAAATATTGGTGCTCAGGAGCACAGCAAAGGGAAAGTGTGAGATGGTGCCTGCCATTCTCCATCCCCAGAGAGTGTTTCAGCAGGCTCCTAGATGTGTGTGTTAAATTGGATGCCTGCCCCTTAGGCCATGGTTTTAATGTAAGCAGGTGATCCAGATTCAGTTCAAGTTGAGTTGCCTTAGGCTGCCTCTGAGCTGGGCCCTGGGTGGATGAGTCCAAGTTGTGCAGGCCGTTTAAGAGCTTTCTACCAGATTGGTGTTGTCCTGTGGATCTCAGGATGTGAGGCTCTGTTGGTTTTCAAAATTAGACGTTTTGGCTGGGGTGGGGGGGTGGCTTATCTCTCAACTGCATGTCTTTAAAATGTTTGGTGCTTGATGTGGGGTTTGAGCCCTTTAGTCCTCAGGGAGAAACTCCGATTTTGAGTTCCCTCCCGCTTGTGTTTCCCTGTGCTGTAGGTCGGGTTTATTTTGTGCCATATTTGGTGAAATTTTGTGCCAGCCTCTCTTACCTGCTTTGATGTGGTTTTCTTCTCGTTTGCCTGATGTATAATTGTCATTCAGCCAGCCTTTATGTTTCTTTAAGAGGAAAAATTTCCATATGTAACTAGACTAATTCTGTCCATGGGAGAAGATGAGTTCAGGGCCTTCCTACATCACCATCTTGAACTGGAACCTATCCCTTCTTTTTTCAGGTGTAAATGTATCCTGCAGGTCTTTTTGTATCAGTCATAGATAGCTTTGTTGTTTTTTGTCTCCATGGCTTCCATTGACTTCAAGAGCCAATTAAAAGTAGTGTGTTTTTGTTTGTTTGTTTTTGTGGTACGCGGGCCTCTCACTGTTGTGGCCTCTCCCGTTGCGGAGCATGGGCTCCGGACGTGCAGGCTCAGCGGCCATGGCTCACGGGCCCAGCCGCTCCGCGGCATGTGGGATCCTCCCAGACTGGGGCACGAACCCATGTCCCCTGCATCGGCAGGCGGACTCTCAACCACTGCGCCACCAGGGAAGCCCAAAAGTAGTGGTTTTCATGGACCTATAGCCAGATTGCCTTCATGCAGGCCATGGATGTGCTGCTGGAAAACCTTTTTTACAAGTTGCTAAATCTCTAGGTGCCTCAATTTTATCATGTGTAAAATGGGAGAAAAATTGTATTCTGAATAAGGTTGTTTGGAAGTTTAAGCACTTATTTAGCACAATGCCTGGCATATGGTGAGCACCCAGATGTAGGCTGCCACCACCATTGTCGTTACCATCACCATTTTTACTTATTTAATCAGATTCTTATTTATGGGCATATGGGGTTTTTTCCTGTTTTACTGTTACAGACAGTGCTTCAGGGAATAACCTTGTATATTCATTATTTTGCACATGTGTGATTTTATGGATACTTTGCAACAAGTACAATATCAAGACAAGAGGATGTAAATTTGTAATTTTGGTAGACATTTGCCGAATTGCATACCACAGGGATTGTATCATTTTCTGCTGTTACCAGCATTTGACATAGTTTAAATGATTAAGAACTTGATGGTAGTTTTCAGATGTTACTTCTATTTCTAAAATTATTCATAGTTTAAAATGACAATTTGAAAGTTCTTCCTTTTGCTTTATTAAAAGTACAATCTTGTGAGGAGGACCTGCTCAAGCGAACTTTTACTTTTTAATATAAAATATGTATGTTGGTGGCTTATTCTTTTAGGATTCTCATAGATAACTTGTTAGTATTTAAGAGTGGAAGATGATCTTTTCTCTCTTTTATTCTTTATTTTCAGATATTTATGTTTCCGTGAATCTGAATCATTTCAGATTTATTTACCTTTACTATCCATAATCTTAGAATAATCTTCTATTAGAACTATGCATCTTTAAGAACCAAGAATCCAAAGATGAACTGAGATTAGCTTTTTAATTTATTTTGAACATTAGTGTTGAATTAGGGCAAGATTTTTTTCTTTGTCAAAGAAAGCTTAATAGGACAGAGGAGCTTAACATGTCGGGCATTTTTCAAGGTTCATGGGGGAATACAAAGATCAGTAAGTGGTGGTCTCTGCCGTACTTCATTCTAGTGGGTGAGCTAGATAGGTAGGGACCATCTCCGGGTTAGAAAATGTAAAAGAAGGGCAAAGAAGAATGCTTGGATGGAGCTTTAGAAATTACCTGTATGTACTTCAGTTAAATGACTAAAAGTAACTGAAAGAAATAAAAATAAGTCATCAGAGAATATATTGTAAATACATACTGCTGCGGGAACCAATAAAATAAGCAAATTCTTTAAATACATTACATAGATTATTACTAAGGAAAAACTGTTTGATGTAGCAGTTCGGAGACAGCTGGTGTGAGGAAGCAGTTTCTGTAGAGTTGTGGTACCCAATTGGAGAAGAATGAACCATTGGAAAATAAGTAAATAGGCTAATCTTTGGAATAGTCATGGTGGCAGGAGAAGGAATTTCTTCCTTAAAAGAAAAATCAGTAACAAGCTTCTGTTCATTTTCAAAATTATGGCTTTTAAACATCTGATTTTATTTTATTAGTAATTGATATTTGTATATTGTAGTCATCTTTAAAGATGCTAAGCATGAGGTTGTTGTTTTCATATTGCTTTTAATGCTAGTTACTGTTTTGTTGCCCTTCACTTTACTACATTAAATTGATGCAGTGAAATAGTCCTCTCTTTATGAACTAACATAGCTATTTTATTGAAAGTATAGTTAAGACTCCACTGAATATGAAAACTGCCATGTCAATCATGGATATAGAGTAGTTGAACATTATTTACACTGGGAGTATTTTAAGAGTGATATGTGCAACTTATTAATGAAGTAGTAGAATTAGTATTGTCCCTTTTCTTGAATTTTTAAAAAATCAACTTTACCAAGATCTAATTTCCATACATTAAAATTCACACACAGTATACAGATAGATGGCTTTTGACAAATGCATACAATCATGTAATGACATTCCATTCAAAATATAAAATATTTCCATCTCCTTAAGAAGAACAGTTAATTCTTCCCATGTTCAAAAATTTTAACACCTATTTTACTTCTTTTGCTTTTTTATTAGTACTTATGAATGTAATTTTACTTATCAAGAGTACCATGAATTAACCCATGAAATTACATGCTTTTTATCTATGGGAATCTTATTTCAGATTGACAGAATATTTCATGACCCAAACAAGGTTAAATAGAAACAATTTTGTTTGAGTGATTTTAATAATGTCTAACAGAAAGTTACTTTTATTTGAGATTAGTTACAGTTATCAGTTTAGCACATTTCTTTTTTATTTAATTTTTAAAAATCCTGAAAATAAAGGCTGTATTGTAGAACATAAACAACCTTCTTCAACACTGTTGAATACTCTCTACGTTACTGTTTTTCACATAAAAAAATAAAATCAGGATAAAAAGTTTCTCATTTTGTTTCAGAAATTGCATGTTGGGGAAGAACTCTTTAAAAATATTTTTCCTTTTCATCCACATTCCAGCCTAGACTGTCATCTCTAAAGTTGAATATTGGGAATATCCGTTGGTGGTACTTAATTCATCATCCAGAAAATGAATGAGAGCTATGTATCAGTAAATAAACTGTGCTTTTAAATGATTCTGATTAAAAGATAGGGCAGATAGGGCATTTTTCTCATTTTATAGATTTTAATTCAGTTAAATTGAGTTTAATAAGTGCCAAATGTTCCATTGTAGTTTTTGTTGGGACTCTGAATTAAGATCATACTTTGACTTTTAGTGGCTATCCTACTGCTCCATGGTCTTTTCTGTAAGAGTACAGTACATTTCAGAGACTCTTCCTACCTACATTCCTAATTGTGATTTGAGTTGGAGCTGGTAATCACTGGCAAGGAGCCTGTCAGAGGTTATACAGTAATTATTTTCTTACTGATTCATTGAGTGTTATTCTTGTGATTTTTAACTTGAGTATTTTACACTTATACAGTTGAAACTGAACCTCATTTAATTATTAGGCCAGAATTCTTTGTACCTAAGTTGATTTTGAACCTTATTTCAGTTTCTTTAAATGTTATTTTTAACACAGGTTTTCAATATAAATCACTCATTCTCATAAGAGTGATAATATTTACATTACCATATTTGAGATAAAACTAAAGTAAGGTAAAAGTAGTACGAACGAATGAGATGTTGAAAGAGGTTAACTTTTTCTTTGATTGTTTGATCCTTATGTAGAAGTTATTGAGCAACTCTTCATGTTCAAAAAAACAGATTTAACTGAAATGTGTTGTTAGATTATGGGACATTTAGTTTTAATTTATCGAAGGATATTCTGATGATTAAAAAATATCAGAGGGGGCCTTGAAGGGAGATAACACTTTCTGTACTTGGGTGTTTTTCAGACTAAGGCAGCCAGCTATATGTCTGGTTAGCACCAGTATATATTTAAGTCAATCTTTAGGGGCTTCCCTACCGTATAAATTCATTGTTTTATGTCTTTGTCTTTTCCTTCTTCAACACTTCTCTCAATATTTTTCCTTATACTTATCTAATTCATAGGATATTCAGGGTTTTTTTTTAATGTCTAAAGAACTTTTAAATTCTTAAACAAGGGATTCCTTTAGAATAGTTAGAAGTTTGGGGGAAGTAAGAAAAACCCAAACACTTCCATATAAAACTTTTCAAACAGTGCTCAGGTTAAATTTAATTTTTAGCATGGGATAGAAAAAGATTAACTATATAAAATCTGTTGTTCCACAGGTACTGTGAGAATAGAGATGTTTCGAAATATGCAGAATGCAGAAATCATCAGAAAAATGACTGAAGAATTTGATGAGGTATAGCATTTCAATATTTATACAAACTGCCTGCTTATACTTGTAAATGGTGAATATGTTATTTTAAGTTTTGTTTTGACTTGGTGTTTAGTATAAGAGAAGATCTACTGTTTTCTCATTTATATGATAATCCATGCTATTAATTCCAAAATTAATCTCCTTCATTTGGGAATTTTATTACATTGCATGGAGGTACTAGCACTGAAGAGTGACTGATAGTTGATAAGGAGAAGAAAATTTATGGCATGAAGAGTAGAGGCTGACTCCTGACATTCATTCTTGAAGACCATCTAAAACTCCTGAATTTATAAATACATCTCCAGCAATTTCATGTTCCGTGGAATACTAGTCTTGTTAAATGCTTTAAAGAAAAAAGGGTTTGGAGGTCAAGGAAGTGGGAGCAGGCTGCCTATTATACCTACCTTAGAGACTGTGAAAGCATATTAACTTATTTAAAGTTCTTAGAAATCCTAATGGAGAAAAACCTCCTTAACTTAATTCAATCCAAAATTCCCAAAATTATTTTACATGGATCCCCACCACTGACATACCCACACACACACACCTCCACCCCCCCACCCCCCCGCCCCTTTCCCATTTTCTCTGTGTGTGTGTGTGTGTGTGTGTGTGTGTGTAAAACTTGAACTTCTATTTGGGACACTCTACTTGAGATAATCTGATTTCCATTAAGAATACAAGTTTTCTTTACTAGTCTTCACAAATTAATCATGCAGAAACCATTTTTTCCTGCATGATTTTCCATTTTCACTAAAACATTCACTCAAGCAGTTTTACACTGTAAATGTTGAGATACTTTTACAGTTTTATTTCTTTATTTTATTTATGGTGAACTCAATTCATGTCATGCTTTAGGCCACCATCAATTCCAGTTTTAACGTTCTGTGTTTTGATTTAATTAAGATTTCTATTTTCTGAATTAGGTGTTCCTTTTTCTTGACTTTCAACACTGACAACAAAGATTGGTTTTCTTCTAGGTCCACTCTTTTAGTAAGGTGGGGTTAGGCTTTTTATTAGTAGTAGCAGTAGTGTTTATTTTTAATTAAAAAAGTACTACAAACACATATCAAAGCAAACATTCAAACACAGGCTGTTCAACATATGTCTTTCTCATCAGGTGTTCACCTCTACTCTAGCAGCAGTATGAAAACGTTTTACAGAAACATTCTGTCAGTGGCTTTCAGACTATTTATTCACATTTTATGGAAGGTAGGGGAGACCTTAAATTGTCACCTATTCAGATATACTCCATAATCACTTGTCTTCATTTCTGCAATCCAAAAAGCTCTGAAATTCCAAAACCTGGCCTAGAGTAACATGAGGCTACTTACAATTTTTATTTATCACAGTCAGTGTGAATATCTGTATGCATTGCTGTTAAATGTTAATGTTCTTGATTACAGGGGGCTGCCCCAGATTCTTTTGGGGTATGATGAAATATAAACTATATGCACTGTATTAACTTCTAAAATGCAAAAACTCCTAGATTCTGAAACATTTCTGTGGAACTACTGTTCACTAAAAAATAATTTTGTTGTTGTTACTACATGTGTTTTTATATGTTGCAAATAGAAGTTAAAGCCAGGTAAGATACAAGTTAAGGTGCAAGTAGTAGTTTTACTCACCAGCTACTATACTCACTACTATGCCAGGCTTGCAATACAGGTGATTCAGTTGTAGATTTAAAAGTAGTATATATCTTGGACCTTCACAGCACTAACACGTGATGGAATGATTATTAAGAGTTTAAGACAGTAGTTTCCAAACATTGCTGCACATTAACATCTCACGGGGATACTGACGCCTGGCTCCCTTCCACATCCCACAGACATTCTGATTTACTTTGTAAGGCATGTGACCTGGATATAGAGATTTTTTTAAAGCTCACCAGGTGATATTCTAATGTATAAGAACTATTGAGAACTATTGTTCTAAGGCAAATAAAAAGAGGAAATCAAGATTTGTTATAAAAACATTTCATATATGAAAACAGAATGAGGGGGAAACAACAATGAATAAAATGTAGCAAATGAAATTATTCAGAAGGCATTCATTTCATATTCCTAAACATTTTGTCCCAATATTTGAGATTACTGACCTAATTAAAGAAGACTTTTAAAATCATCATTCTGTTATTTTTTAGACAGTATATCTAATACAGTTTGGATTATTAGAATGTATTAATTTAAAGCAGAATTTGATATCTTCTAAGGCTACTTAGAAATAAATAAATATAAATATAATTGTGATGATTAGAAGTTTTAATAAATATTGTCAGTTTCAATTTTAAATATTTATATAATGCTTTTAATTAGGTGGCTTAAAACAGTGTCATAAATAGGATGCTTACTCACTTTGCTTGAGACTTTATTGCATATCTAATTTGAAAAGTAAAAGTTTAAACTCAAAATAAATAAAGAAAGAAACATACAAACAAATAAATAAAAATTCCAGAGATGATGTTAGTGAGCAGGATGTGCCAGACCTGTTTGACACTGATAATTTAATTGTCTGCAAGTATGACAAGATTCATCGCAGCAAGAACAAGTGGAAATTCTATTTGAAAGATGGTATTACATGTTTTGGAGGGACAGACTATGTATTTGCAAAAGCTATTGTTGATACAGAGTGGTAAAACTTATGAGCTGAATACATCATAAACATATACTGGGACTGTGTCACATATTGTTCACTGTATTGAATTTAATGAAATAATAATTCAGATGCAGATACAAAAAAATTTATCTTAAACTCTTTAGCAAGATATTGATCTTTTGCTACTCTGTGTATACTCAGGAATGCATTTAAATGCTTTCATATTGTTAAATGTACAGTATTTTATGTTTTCTTTTCTTCAAAATACTGTATAGGTTATTTAGTTCCTTGGGAGTGTGAGGAGGTTAGTTTTGGTGAATTATATTTTGTGATAAAATTCTGAAATATCAAAGAACCATTAGATCCCAAGATCCTAGAAAAATGCCTAGTTAACACGGAGTAGCCATTAAAAGTCTTTTGAATGAATGAATATATTGTATTATAACAAACTAAAGTAAAGGTGAGACGAGTTAGAAGTCATTTCAGTTGAAAGTGTTTAAATTGAATAGGGTAGTCCAAGAGTATGTTATTGCCTGAAAAAGTAGTATACTGTAGCTTCTATTCCTTATTACAAATTGGTTATAACTACAAATCTGCACCTGGCCACATGTCCTTTGTAATTGTAATATCAGCCTAATTTAGGAATATAGTATGTTAATTCCCAGAGCAGCCTGTAGCTTTTCAAAGTCAATAGATATACTTGGTTCCTGTTGGAGCCAGTTGCCAGGAGGTAAAGCACACTGTAATTGTATTTCTTCCCCAGATTATTACAATCAGATCTCCATGTATCAATTCTTAGATATGTTTCCAAAGGTCAATTTGTGTAGTTTTCATATATTTCAGTATGACATCTATGTAGGGAAGCCTTTGCAACACAACACATTTAATATTCAGCTGACCCTTGAACAACACGGGTGTTAGGTACTCTCAGCCCCTGTAGCTGAAAATCCTCATATAATTTTTGACTCCCCCCAAACTTAACTACTAATACCCTACTGTTGACTGGAAGCCTTACCAATAACATTAACAGTCGATTAACACACATTTTGTATTTTATATGTATTATATTCTGTGTTCTTACAATAAAGTAAGCTAGAGAAAAAATGTTATTAAGAAAAGCATAAAAAGGGGAGAGTACATTTACAGTACTGTACTGTATCATTACTGTAAGTTTATGTCATCTGTTTATAAGCTAAATCATCTGTCTGTTAGTACCTATATCAATATTGTCTTATATGATGCAAAACACCATAGATCTTATATGTATTATTAACACTAGACATCAAAAATGAAAAGATAATGTGAATAATTCATATTTTCTTACAGTTACGATGATTTATGCATTGATAACGAAGAAACCAGCAATCTGATTGCTTTTTGCCACCCTAGTGTAACTGATACAATTGTTTCATGGTAGCCTAGCCTTTATACTAGTGAATGAATTGTTATAAAATTTTTATGGCATACAGTATTACTGTCATATTCATAATACAGTATTGGAAGTACTGTTACTTTTTTTAAGAAAAATCACTTACCTGTGGTGATAAGCTGATATGCACTTTCTCCAACTATGAGAGTGAGAGCGTGTCATACTGTACAGTAATGTAATTCTTTGAAAGCAAAGTTATAGAACAGTATATATTAAATATCACTCACCTTATGCCTATGTATGGGTAGGCTATCCACTTCAATACAAGTCTTGCACACGAAGCTCTACACAATGAATAGTTAGGCAATGACGATGATGACACGAGTGTCTCATACGGTTCTTGCCATACAGTTACTATATTTTCACATGGAGACACTCACACACATATACAACAGATAATGTTTATTAAGTGTATGGCATGGTGATTATTTACTGTTCATTAAGTGGAAGTGGATCATCACAAAGGTCTTTGTCCTCATCGTCTTCACATTGAGTAGGCTGAGGAAGAGGAGGGGTTTGTCTTGCTGTCTTGGGGATGGCAGAGGTGGAGGAGGTGGAAGGGTAGGCAGGAGAAGCAGGCATATTTGGTGTAATTTTATGGAAATACATCATAATTTCTGTTTGAATTTTGCTTTTTCATTTCTCTAACATAGTACCAGTCCTTCTTCCGCCATTTGCTACAGTTTGAATGCCCGTATCACAGAAGGGTTCATGTTGTAAAAGATGTTAAAAGCAGTGTTGAATAAGCAGAACCCTTCTACCAGATTGCCTAATGTCATTTGTTTTCTGGCAATGCTTCTTCTATGTCTTCTTCCTCATTGTATGGCCCTGGTTAGGAAGCACTCATCTCCATCAAGTCATCTTCTCGTAATTCCTTTGGTGTAGTGTCTATTAGCTCTTGAATTTCTTGAAGATTCATATCTTAAAACTCTTCACTGCCTCCCCACCCCACCCCGACCGTTTTTGCCACATCCACAGTCTCTTTCATGATTTCTTTGATCGGCTCTGTCCTTAGTCCTGTGAGGTCACACACAACATCTGGGCAAAATTCATTATTTCGGGCCTGGTAGCTTTCGTGGCTTTTTCTTTAGCAACAATGGCATCTTCAGCTTCAGTGGTGTAGTCCTTGCAGACTTTCATGATGTTCTCTCTATGGGGGTTCTCTTCCATAGCCCTGACAATCCTTTCCATAGAGTACTGTGTGTAATGAGCCTTAAAGGCCCTTATGACTCCCTGATCTAGAGACTGAATTAGAAATACTGTGTTTGGGAGCAAGTTGATCACTTTGACACTTTTGGTGTTGAACTCATAGGGTTCTGGGTGGCCAGGGGCATCGTTCATTATAAAAAGAATTTTAAAAGTCAGTTCCTTACTGGCAAGGTACTTCCCAACTTCAAGGTCAAAGCATCAATGGAACCAGTCCAGAAAAGGGTTCTCATTGTCCATGCATTCTTGTTCTACAACCAAAAGACTGGTAGCTGGTGTTATATTTTCCCTTCAAGGCCTGGGAGTTTGTAGCTTTACAGATAAGAGCAGTCCTGATCATAAACCTGACTTGCATGTGCACAAAAAGTAGAGTTAGCCTGTGCCTTCTTACCTAAGTCCTGGTGCTCGCTTATCTTCCTTACTAATAATGTTGTTTGTGATGATTTTTTCCCGAGTAGGGTGCTTTCTTCTGCATTAAAAACCTGTTGAGGCAGACTTAGCTATCACTGAGCAACTCCCACATGCAAGTGTAAATGTCTCTTCTCCAGTAAGTTTGTCAGTTGTCAGTTAATTTGTAGGCTCTCTCTGCAGGACCCAAGCTGGAAGAGAAAAAAGTTTTTCTTTTCAGCAGTTTTGTTGACTAGGATGGGATGTTTGGGACTCCCAGCTCACATCAGAGACTGAGGCTGCAACTGAGATCACCAGTCCAGCAAAGCTGAGCTCCTTGCCTGCTACCAGGATTTGTATAAAAACACCTGGCTACAGGCAGCGAGGGATCTGCCATGCTCCTGGAGAGCAGCTGCTGGCACTGCTGATGCCAAGCTGGGTGCTGCAGCTCTGCCTAGTCCCAGCCAGCACCCCATTCTGATCGGGCCAGGAGAGAAAACAAGATGGCAGAGTAGAAGACCTTGAGGTCATGTCCTCCCATGAGAACACCAAAATCATAACTAATTGCTGTATAACCATCAATAAAAAATACTGGAACCTACGAAAAAGATATTCTACATTCAAAGACAGAGAAGACGAGTTGGTAGGAAGGGTGCACTCATGATATAATCAAATCCCATACGCTCTGGATGGGTGACCCAGAAGCTGGAGAATAATTATATCACAAAAGTTCTCCCACAGGAGTGAGAGTTCTGAGCCCCACATGAGGCTCCCCAGCTGGGGAGTCTGGCATCAGGAGGAGGAGCCGCCAGAGCATTTGGCTTTAAAGGCTAGCATCTCTTGACCACAGGAGCTCCACAGAACTCGGGAAACCAGACTCCACTCTTGGATGATGCACACGAGGTCTTTTGATCACCAAGACACAGGGAAAAAGCAGTGACTTCAAAGGAACCTGGGCCGGAACTGCCCGCTGGTCTTGGAGGGCCTGTTGGGGAGACAGGGGGTGGCTGTGGCTCTCTCTTGGGGCATAAAAGTTGGTGGCGAACGTATCCGGGAAAAATCATCTGAAGGCTGACCTCTTGCTTGGGACATTAGTGCCAAGACCTGGCCCCACCCAACAGCCTCTAGGCTCCAGTGCTGGGACACATCAGGCCAGATAACCAACAGGGCTGGAACACGGTCCCACCCATCAACAGACAGGCTTCTTGAAGACTTCCTGAGCCCATAGCCACCACTAGGCATGCCATTTGACATGGCCCTGCCCACCAGAGGGCCAAGACCCAACTCTACCCACCAGGGGGCAGACACCGGCCCCTCCCACCAGGAAGCCCCCACAAGCCTCTAGACTAGCCTCACCCACCAGGGGGCAGACAATAGAAGCAAGAAATGCACAGTCCCCAAACCTGTGGAGATGAGTCCACAAGCAGGTCAGAACCTACCGTGGGACCAGCTGATAACTGGCCATCGAGTTACGAGAGGAGCTGTACTACTGGGACACATAGGACATCCCCTACAGAGGGCTACTTCTTCAAGGTCAAGACACATAACTAACCTTCCACATACATAAAAATACAAACAGAAGTTTAGACAAAATGAGACAGCGAAGGAATATGTTCCAGATGAAGGAATGAGGTAAAACCCCAAAACAATGAAATGATAGGGAGATAGGCAATCTACCTGAGAAAGAGTTCAGAGTAATGATTGGAAAGATGATTGAGGAATTCGGGAAAAGAATGGAAGCACAGAGTGAGAGGTTACAAGAAGTTTTTAACAAAGGATTAGAAAAGATAAGGAACAACTAAACACAGTTAAAGAATACAATAACTGGGGCTTTCCTGGCGGCGCAGTGGTTAAGAATCCGCCTGCCAATGCAGAAGACACAGGTTCAAGCCCTGGTCTGGGAAGATCCCACATGCCGCGGAGCAGCTGAGCCCATGCGCCACAGCTGCTGAGCCTGCGCTCTGGAGCCCATGAGCTGCAACTACTGAAGCCTGCACACCTAGAGCCCGTGCTCCCAACAAGAGAAGTCACCACAATGAGAAGCTTGCTCACCATGGCAAAGAGTGGCCCCCGCTTGCTGCAACTAGAGAAAGCCCACACACAGCAACGAAGACCCAATGCAGCCAAAAATAGAAATAAATTTAAAAAAATACAATAACTGAAATGAAAAATACACTAGAAGTAATCAATAGAATAAATGAGGCAAAAGAACAAATAAGCGAACTGGTAGAATGGTGGAAATCACTGCTGCGAAACAGAATAAGGAAAAAAAATGGAAGGAAAAAACGATAGTTTAAGAGACCTCTGGGACAACGTCAAATGTACCAACATTCTCCTTATAGGAGTCCCAGAAGGAGAAAAAAGAGAGAAAGGGCCTGAGAAGATATTTGAAGAGATAATAGCTGAAAACTTCCCTAACATGGGAAAGAAAGCAGTAACCCAAGTCTAGGAAGCAGAGAGTACCATACAGGATCAACCCAAGGAGGAACACAACCAAGATACACTGTATCAAATTGACAAAAATTAAAGATAAAGAGAAAATATTAAAAAACAATGAGGGGAAAGCAACAAGTAACACACAAGGGAACCCCCATAAGGTTATCAGCTGATTTTCCAGCAGAAACTCTGCAGACCAGAAGGGAGTGGCATAATATATTTAAAGTGATGAACAGGAAAAACCTACAACCAAGAATATGCTACCCAGAAAGGCTCTTGTTCAGATTCAATGAAGAAATCAAAAGCTTTACAGTCAAGCAAAAGCTAAGAGAGTTCAGCACCACCAAACCAGATTTACAACAAATGCTAACCGAGTTCTCTAGGCAGAAAAGAACAGTCCACAAGTAGAAGAAAGAAAATTATGAAATGGGAAAGCTCACCAATAAAGGCATACAGTAAAGGTAGGAAATCATACACACACACACACAAATATGATATCTAAACCAATAATTGTGAAAGGAGGATAGTGTAAATGCAGGATATTTCAAATGCATTAGAAATTAAGAGATCAACAACCTAAAACAATCATTGTATGTATAGATTGCTATATCAAAGTCTCATGATAAACCAAAAATCTATAGTAGATCTACACAGAAATAAGGAAAAGGAATCCAAACACCAACACTAAAGAAAGTCATCAAATCACAAGAGAAGAGAACAAAAGACAAAAGGAGGAAAAAAATCCAAAACAAAACAAATCCAAAAATCCCCCAAAAAAGCCCAAAACAAAACAAAAACAAATCCAAAACAATGAACAAAAAGGCAATAAGAACATACATATGGGTATTTGCCTTAAAGGTAAATGGATTAAATGCTCCAACCGAAAGACATAGGCTGGCTGAATGGATACAAAAACAAGACCCACATATATGCTGCCAACAAGACAACCACATCAGATCTATAGGCACATACAGATTGAAAGTGAGGGGATGGAAAAAGGTATTCCATGGAAATGGAAATCAAAAGAAAGCTGGAGTAGCAATACTCATATCAGACAAAATCAACCTTAAAATAAAGACTGTTAAAGAGACAAACAAGGGTACCACATAATGATCAGAGGATCAATCCAAGATGATATAACAATTGTAAACATATGCACCCAAAATAAGAGCACCTCAATGTATAAGGCAAATATTAACAGACATAAAAGGAAAAATTGAGAGTAACACAATAATAGTGGGATCCTCTAATACCCCACTAACGTCAGTGGACAGATTATCCAGACAGAAAATCAGTAAAGAAACGCAGGTCTTAAATGGCACCTTAGACTACATAGATTTGATTGAAATTCATAAAGCCATTCCATCCAAGAGCAGTAGAATACACATTTTTTTCAAGTGTACATGGAACATTCACCAGGGTAGGTCACATGCTGGGCCACAAAGCAAGCCTTAGTAAATGTAAGAAAATTGTAATTTTATCAAGCATCTTTTCTGACCATAACGCTATGAGGCTAGAAACCAACTACAAGAAAAAGAACTGCAAAAAACACAAACACGTGGAGGTTAAACATATTGTAGTAAGCAACCAATGGATCACTGAAGAAGTAAAAAAGGAAATCAGAAAATATACTTAAAGACAAATGAAAACAAAAACAGGACAATGCAAAACTTACGGGACACAGCAAAAGCAGTTCTAAGAGGGAAGTTTATAGCTATACAAGCTTACCTCAGGAAACGAGAACAATCTCAAATAAACAACCTGACTTTCACCTAAAGCAACCAGAGGAAGAAGAACAAACAAAATCCAAAGTTAGTAGAAGGAAAGTAAGTATAAAGGGCAGAGCAGAAATAAATGAAATAGAGACTATAAAAACAATAGAAAGGATCAACAAAACTAAAAGCTGATTCCTTGAAAATATGTTTAAAAATTGATAAAACTTTAGCCAAACTCATCAAGAAAAAAAGGGAGAGGACCCAGATCAATAAAATTAGAAATTAAAAAGGAGAAGTTACAACTGACACCATAGAAATAAAGGACCGTAAGAGACTACTACAAGCAGCTATATGCCAAAGAACTGGACAACCTAGAAGAAATGGGCAAATCCTTAGAAAGGTACAATCTCCCAAGCCTGAACCAGGAAGAAACAGAAAATAGGAACAGACCAATTACAAGTACTGAAATTGAATCTGTGATTTAAAAATTACCAATAAACAAAAGTCTAGGACGAGATAACTTCACAGGCAAATTCTGTCAGACACTTAAAGGAGAGTTAACACCTATCCTTTTGAAACTATTTCAAAAAATTGCAGAGGAAGGAATACTTAAAAGCTCATTCTATGAAGCCACCATCAGCTTGAAGCCAGACAAAGATGCCACAAAAAAGAAATTTGCAGGCCTATATCACTGATGAACACAGACACAAAATTCCTCAAGAAAATACATGCAAACTGAATCCAACAATACGTTAAAAAGATCATACACCATGATCAAGTGGGATTTATCCCAGCGATGCAAGGATTTTCCTATATCTGCAAGTCAATCAGTGTGGTACACCACATTAACAAATTGAACAATAAAAACTATATGATCATCTCAATAGATGCAGAAAAAGCTTTTGATAAAATTCAACATCCATTTATGATAAAAACTCCAAAAAGTGAGCAGAGAGGGAACATACCTCAACATAATAAACTCCATATATGACAAACACATAGCTACTGTCATACTCAGTGGTGAAAAGCTGAAAGCGTTTCCTCTAAGATCAGGAACAGGAGAAGGATGTCCACTCTCACCACTTTTATTCAACATAGTTTTGAAGTCCTAGCCAAGGTAATCAGAGAAGAAAAAGAAATAAAAGTAATCCAACTTGGAAAAGCAGATGTAAAACTGTAACTGTTTGCAGATGACATGCTACTATACATAGAAAATCCTAAAGACATAACCAGAAATCTATTAGAGCTCATCAATGAACCTGGTAAAGTTGCAGTATACAAAATTAATACACAGAAATCTGTTGTATTTCTGTACATTAACAATGAAAATTTAGAAAGAGAAAGCACAATCCCATTTACCATTGCATCAAAAAAACCCCAAGAAACAAAAAACCTAGGAATAAACCTAGAAAAGGAGGCAAATGACCTGTACTCCAAAAACTATAAAACGCTGATGGAAGAAATCGAAGATGACACAAATAGATGGAAAGCTATATCATGTTTTTGGATCGGAGGAATCAACATTGTCAAAATGACTATTTGCCCAAGGCAGTCTGCAGATTCAGTGCAATTCCTATTAAGTTACCAATGGCATTTTTCACAGAACTAGAATAAAAAAAATTTTAATTTGTATGGAAGCACAGAAGACCCCAAATAGCCAAAGCAATCTTGAGAAAGAACACCAGAGCTGGAGGAATCGGGTTCCCTGTCTTCATACTATACTACAAAGCTACAGTTATCAAAACAGTATGGTACTCACACAAAAAGAGACATACAGATCAATGGAACACGATAGAAAGACCAAAAATAAAACCACGCACCTATGGTCAGTTAATCTACGACAAAGGATGCAAAAATATACAGTGGAGAAAGGACAGTCTCTTCATAAGTGGTGCTGGGGAAACTGGACAGCTATATGTAAATAACTAAAATTAGATCATTCTTTAACACCATACACAAAAATAATCTCAAAATGGATTAAAGACCAAAATGTAGGACCACTGGTGGTTAAGAATCCTCCTGCCTATGCAGGGGACATGGGTTGGAGCCCTGGTCTGGGAAGATCCCACATGCTGTGGAGCAACTAAGCCTGTGCGCCACAACTACCGAGCCTGCACTTTAGAGCCTGCAAGCCACAACTACTGAAGCCTACAGCCCGTGCTCCGCAACAAGAGGCCACCACAATGAGAAGCCCATGCACTGCAGCGAAGAGTAGCCCCCACTCACCGCAACTAGAGAAAGCCCATGCACAGCAATGAAGACCCAATGGAGCCAAAAATAAAATAAATTAATTTAAAAACCAAAATGTAACACTGGATACTGTAAAACTCCTAGATGAAAACATAAGCGGAACACTCTTTGACATAAATCATAGCAATATCTTTTTGGATCCATCTCCTATAGTCATGGAAATAAAAACAAAAATTAAAAAATGGGACCTAATTAAACTTAAAAGCTTTTACACAGCAAGGGAAACCATAAACAAAACAAAAAGACAACCTACAGAATGGTAGAAAATTGCAAATGATGCAACTGACAAGGGATTAATTCTCAAAATATACAAAGATCTCATACAGCTCAAGTTCAAAAAAACAAAACAACCAAATCAAAAAATGGGCAGAAGATGTAAAAAGCCACGTCTGCAAAGAAGACATACACTTGGCACATGACAAGATGCTCAACATTGCTAATTATTAGAGAAATGCAAATCAGAACTATAATAAGGTATCAGCTCATACCAGTCAGAATGGCCAATATCAAAAAGTCTATAAATAATAAATGCTGGAGAAGGTATGGAGAAAAGGGAATCCTCCTACACTGTTGGTGGTAATGTAAATTGGTACAGCCACTATGGTGAACAGTATGGAGGTTCCTTAAAAAACTAAAAATAGAGCTAATGGTATGATCCTGCAGTCCCACTCCTGGGA
This sequence comes from Mesoplodon bidens, assembly GCF_964165515.1. Lineage (NCBI taxonomy): Eukaryota > Metazoa > Chordata > Mammalia > Artiodactyla > Ziphiidae > Mesoplodon > Mesoplodon bidens. Next base: position 142,817,691 of record NC_138161.1, read on the forward strand.
TTATATCCAGAGGAAAACATAATTTGAAAAGATAAATGCACCCCAGTGTTAACAGCAACACTATTTATAATAGCCAAGACATGGAAGCTACATAAGTCTACATTGACAAATGAATGGGTCAAGAAGAGAGAGAGTGTGTGTGTGTGTGTGTGTGTGATGGAATATTACTCAGCCATAAAAAAGAATGAAATAATGCCATTTGCAGCAACATGGATGAACCTAGAGATTATCATACTAAGGTGAAGTAAGCCAAAGACAAATATCATATGATATCACTTATATTTGAAACCTAAAAAAAATGATACAAATGAACTTGTGTACAAAACAGAAATAGACTCACAGACATAGAAAACAAACTTATGGCTACCAAAGGGAAAGGGGGGATGAAAAAATTAGGGGTTTGGTATTAAAATATACACACTACTATATATAAAATAGATAACCAAGAAGGACCTTGTGTATAGCAAAGGCAACCATACTCAATATCTTGTAATAACCTGTAATGGAAGAGAATGTAAAAAAGAAACATATATATAACTAATAAATGCAGGTATATTTACATATATATAAATATATATAAATATATATAAATATGTATATATATAAATATATATACTGGAATCATTTTGCTGTATACCTGAAACTAACACAACATTGGAAATCAAGTATATTTCAATAAAAAATATAAAAAGTAAAAACCTTTTTCGGCAGATATCCTTTCTACTCAATGATTTTCTTAATGGTGACTTGGAAGTTGTCTGCTGCCTCTTTGTCAGCAGAATTTTCTTTGCCCGTTATCTTGACATTTTTTAAAGCAAACCCTTTTACTAAAATTATCAAACCATCCTTTGCAGGCATTAAATTCTCCAGCTTTAAACCCTTTACCTTGCTTTTGCTTTAAGTTTTCATATAATGACTGCGTTTCCTCCACTCATATTAGAGTCTATAGGTATGCCTTTCTTCAAGCAGTCCAGCACCAACATAAGAACTGGATTTAATATGAAATAAAAAGATATATCATAAAAGTGCAAGGTTTTCATGCCTGCTGGTGTAGCTACAGTGATGACTTCACAAGTTTTCTTTTTTTTTTTTAAATTGTCGTTATGTGGATTCATTTATTTTGAAATGGTGGACAGCCACAGCTGCAGACCTCAATCTATGGCACATATCAAGCAACTCGACTTTTTCTTGTAATGTTATGACTTTTCTCTGCTTTGGGGGAGCACTTTCATCATCATTAGTAGCACTTCATGTGGGTCCCATGGTATTATTTAAGGTTTATGGTATTGCACTAAATATGATGTTAAGTATGCAGGAACCTCAAGAGATCACTTTTTACTGCAATTATGCAATTTACTGAAGAAATAAACTGCTTACATGGAGATGATTAGTCTCACATAGCATTGTAAGCCTGTGCTCACTAAAAATAGGAATGGGAAGTGGCTACAAAATTATGACAGCAATACAGTATGTACTGTAGTTAATTTTACACAGTTATGTTTTAATATTGCATTTTTACATTTGTTTACATTTCTCCCAACTGCAAATGGCGCCATGTGACAGTCTGTAAGTGTTTGTGTGGGTAAGTTTTGATACATTTTAACTTTTTTATAATTTATGTATATTTTATGGTTGTGATAAAATAAGTGGTATTCATGACATTCCTATTTTTCTTAATTTTTTTTTATTAGGCAGGCTGTGGTTTGCGAGTTTTTTCAAATCTTCACAAATCTACAAAAACTTTCCCAATATATTTATTGAAAAAATATGCGTGGATTTGCACAGTTCAAACCTGTATTGTTCACGAGTCAGCTGTATTCACTTAGTGCCTTTCACTCTTGTCTGTTATTTTGTTTTGCTCTGCTCACAATTATAAATAGAAATTTTGTTTATTGTGTTCTTTTATAATGATATGACTTAATCTTGTAGCTTTTTTCTCTTCTCATTTCTAATCATACATGCTTCTGTGAATTTGTTTATTTAACCTTAAGTATAGAACTTTTCATTTGTTTATCCATTTGAGCAGTTATTAATCAAAGGATTAAAAATATTATGAAATGTAAAAATGGTTAAATAGTACAAACTGAGAAAATGTAAAGAGATGCCAAAATGTGGTAGAGTAAAGCTGAATTTACTTCTAGTCCCAAATTAAAGTCTCTAAATATTTTTGATTGTATATTCCATCAGTAAAGCATTTTTAGCCTAAATTCCTAATAGTGAAAACTTATGAAAAGGCTAAATTATTCTGTCCATGTCTCCCTCTTCCCCATACTTTTTCTCAAAAGGCTTGAGTTCTTATCTTGTAAGGAAAGTGCTTAAGAAGTTGCTGCCTGGCGATTGTTGCAGACTTTCTTAGTTCTGAACTAAGTTTATTTCCTAAATACCTAATAAATAAAAATAAAGTTTTATTTTCTTTTCATCCTTTTATCAGTAGACTGAGTGTGTAGTCCTTTTTTATTAACGTTTGTGTTTGTTGAAGCATATATATATATTTATAGAATTAATTGCACATATGAGTAAGTCAGTTTCTAATGACGAATGTCATTAGCTCGTCATCAGTGGTCTAAGAAGAGCTTGTGCAAGAAGTCTCAGTGCCTCCTCATTTCTGTTATTCACTTGTGATTACATATTCAGATATTTGTTTTTGTGTCTGTTTTCTCTAGAAATTTGTGCATTTCCATTTTGTGAAGAGTTAAAAATAAATAGTATAAATCATAACTCTATTGCAGTGGTCATAAGTAACTTACAAAATGAACAAAACAGTGAAGAGTTCTATTTCTAATGTCAATCAATCCTTTAGAGCAGTGATCTATTCTTATTCTCCTGGGATACCTCAAATACCATCTGTGACAAAAAACAATCTGAAATATGAACCTAGTGAGGGCATACCAAACTTATTCTCTATATTTAAATATCTTGTTTCTGATTTTTAGATAAAAATAGAAGGTCTAATATTTTTTGCAGTGCACCTCTCAGTTTGTGTTGTCTGTATCACTTTGGAGACTACTCCAAGTTGAGGAAGGTAAACAGAATGTTAAAGAAAGGAAGCAAAGTTGGATATGAAAAATGCCAAGACAAAGGAGTAATCATGTAGAAAACTAATGAAAACTCAAGAAATTGTAGCCAATTTGTAATGTGAAAAGGTGTAAGACAGGAAATAGTATTACAGCTGTGAAGCTTGCAATGTAATGTATTGGAGCCAGGAGGAAATATGTTGAACAGTAATAGTAGCAAATACAGATATCATATTTACTATGTGCCATGCACCATTGTAAGTACTTTACATATATGTAATTCTCAACATTTTTATGAGGTATGTCTTCTATATTATTGTTACCGCCTTTTCACAGATGAGAAAATTGAGGCAAAAAGAGTTAAGAAACTTGCCTGAGGTCACACAGCTAGTAAATGGCAAAGCCAGGAATTGTACCCAGATCATCTAGCTCCTAAATTCATACTGATAGCCACTACTGTATTCTGCCTGGTATATAACTCTTAAGTGTATAATCTGAAGTAGCTGGGGAAGGGTACTCAAGTAACAGTTGTGCTCTTTCCACTCACACCTTCAGTCATATAATAAATTTCTGGTGGTTTTTATTACCAGTGTCTTAGGACTGACTGAATGAGTTATGAAATTAAACTAGTATTTTTTAAAGGACCAGTTATATTCTATTGATTAATATTAAATCTTTTTAGATTGAGTTTTCTGAGGCATTACTCTTATTATGAGAAATGCTTAAATGAGATAGTCATAAACCCAAGTATAACTCAACAATAAGATTTGTATCAGTGGGGAGTAGATTAACTCCCCATCTGGATTAGTCATGATCAACTGTATATTGAGGTTATAATTACCTCATGGTAATTTCAAGCATTGGTATCCTTCAGTATTAAAACATACCTACAAAAACATTATTTTACTGTGACATAAATGATACACATTTATTGCACTTTCTTTTTTAACAAGTGTTAAATAAATGAACTGTTTGATCTTTCAAACTTATATGGGATTCATTTTTTTATTATTTGTTCAGTATACATTTTTTTTTTTAAAGAAGATGTTGGGGGTAGGGGTTTATTAATTTATTTATTTTTGCTGTGTTGGGTCTTCGTTTCTGTGCGAGGGCTTTCTCTAGCTGTGCCAAGCGGGGGCCACTCTTCATCGCAGTGCGCGGGCCTCTCACTATCGTGGCCTCTCTTGTTGCGGAGCACAGGCTCCAGACGTGCAGGCTCAGTAGTTGTGGCTCACGGGCCTAGTTGCTCCGCGGCATGTGGGATCCTCCCAGCCCAGGGCTCGAACCCGTGTCCCCTGCATTAGCAGGCAGATTCTCAACCACTGCGCCACCAGGGAAGCCCCTGTTCGGTATACATTTATTGAATACTTAATGTATGTCCAGTTTTTAGTTAGGAACTATATATTTAGAGATCAACAAGGTTATAGCTCTAGACAGTGAGTTCATGTTCTAAATGAGGAAAGAACTTCGTAAGCTAATAGCAGTAATACCTTGACAAGTTCAGTAGTTAAGAAATATAAGACCCATTGAGAACCCAAAGGATGAGTTCGTTATCTGAGGTGTGAGTGCTTCACAGATTATTTAGGTGTGAAATTAGATTTTCAAAGATAAATCGAAGTTCAGCAGTAAAACCAGGAAGGAGCTTATAGAGAAGATGGAGTTTTGGATGTGTAGAAGGAACAGCAAGATACAAAGCTGGAGAGAGTGAATAATAGCCTTGTAGACTAGACTAAGGAGATTGGATTTAATACTAATAAATGAGCCATGTCCAAAAACATTGTTTTCCTCCTAAGCACATGAGACAGTGTCCTAGATAAATGCTAGAGATACAGAGATAAGATTATAGTGACATTTTTGTTGAATTGATTTGTAAAATTGTTCTTTCCAAATGTATTTTTATATTGTTTCTTAATTGGTGTACATATGTCTCTGTGGGCCAAGTGAATTTCCTGATACTTTAAAAAAAGTCTTAGGTTTTGCCAAAATGGGAAATTAGTTTGGGCTTAATTCGCAGAGGTGTGATAGTAAAGAGCAGTTTTTCTTTAAGTGCATCATGGCAGTCAGCCAAAATAATCTATCTTAATAATTAATCTTTATAGTTATTTTTTGGTTGTTTTTAAATATACAATAGGATTTATTTTAGACGTTCAAAGGATATATTTAATGATAAAATTTATGTAAGCCACTCAGTTTTGTTTCATAAAAATGTTTTCTACTGGATCTTTCCAAAAATAAGAAGTATATCCTTTTCTTTGTTCCCCTGACACACAGTTATTATGCATTCTCACTTTCTGAGGAAAAATTAAAATGAAAAACTCTACTAATCACTGTGATATGTAAATTAACAGATGTTAAACAAGGACTGTAACACTGTGATAATTCAGATAATTGTACTCCAGAATTTGGGATTTCTTCTAGTGATTTCAGGAACTCGGAGATATTAATGTGGATAATTTCAAATACTTTAATGCACCCACTTAAAAAAATTATATGTCATTTGCTACACATAAAAGAATGTATGTAATATGTAATATATGTAAATCTCCCACCCCCCTGCTTAAGAACTGAAATATTACTAATACTACTAAAATGCTTCACCTCAGAGGTAATCAGTGTCTTGAATTTTGTAAACATTTTTTTCTTATAAACCCATTAATCATTTACCACTCTTCATGAAATGTTTGTGAAGATGCATGGTTGAGAGTAGAGGCCAGACATTTGGTAACACTTCATGTAAATAATTGATGTCAATTAGGAGTAGGACATATTTAAAAGGAGTGATATTGGTAGTCCTATTGCTGGTTTGACTTTACCTATTTTCCTCATTTCTGTCTGTGCTTAAAGAAACACAGATTGTCAGGATTTATGATTAAGGAAAAAAATATCTGTAGGGATCATTTAGATATGCTTTTACCATTATTTTAGGCCCATTTTGACAGTATTGTTTTTGTGGTGATTCATTCATTTGACCAAGAAATACTTGACTGTCTGTTAACCATTCCAAGCATGGAGGATATAGCACTGAATAAACCAAGCGAAAATCCCAGCCCTCCTGGACTTTACATTTTAGTTTTGGGGAAAAGCTAGTGAATAACATACATAGGCAAACTATTATAGTATGACAAATAATAAATGCTATGCTGAATAATAAAATAGAGAAGAATGAAGAAATTGGGAAGAGAAGGATTATTTTAAATAGGATGGTCAGGAAAACCCTGTAAGAATGTGACCTTAAATAAAGACTTGAAGGAGGTGATGGAGCATCCATGCATATATCCGGGGGAAGAGAAGACAACAAAGGCAAATGGTCCTTTGGTAGAAGCATACCTAGGATATTAGACAACAGAGAAGTAAAGCACACCGATTTACATATTGCATTTTTAAAAATTAATTAATTTATTTTTTGGCTGCTTTGGGTTTTCGCCGCCGCACCTGCACTTTCTCTAGTTGCAGTGAGCAGGGACTGCTCTTCTTTGCGGTGCACAGACTTCTCATTGCAGTGGCTTCTCGTTGCAGAGCACAGGCTCTAGAGCGCAGGCTTAGTAGTTGTGGCGCACGGGCTTAGTTGCTCTGTGGCATGTGGGATCTTCACAGCCCAGGGATCGAACCCGTTTCCCCTGCATTAGCAGGAGGATCCTTAACCACTGCGCCACCAGGGAAGTCCCTACATATCGCATTTGATTGTTGTGTTTTCAGGACTTTTTTGAAATATGAAACAGTTCCCCCACTTTTTTGGGGTGTTTATTTGCATCACATTAACTTTTGTTGACAAATTAGTTGTCTTAAAAAATACCTCACATTTTTATTTATCTAATTTTTTTTTCCCCTCATGGTATCATTTAACTTATCCCTATATCTCCTGTATTTTGTACCTGAAAGTTAGGTCTAATGACTTCATTAGGTTACATTTACATTTTTTAGCAAGATAATCTCGTAGGTGATGCTGTGTACTTTATATTTTGTCACAGTAGCTAGCTCATAATGTCAGGTTGTCCACTTATTAGTGATGCTAAGATTGATCAATTGTTGAAGGTGATAACTATTGAATTTTTGTAAAACTACTTTTCCCTTTTCAAGTCTCAAGTAATTTGACATTTTATTAACATTCTGCTTATGTCAACTTGCCACTTAAAGGTTTTCGTATTTGTTGACGATGTGTTCCTGAAATTTTGTATTTATTTTGAATGTAGATACCACTGTGGCCTGAGGTCTGGAAATAGGATATTCTGTATCAATCATTTATGAATTAAAGGACGTCAGTCTCTTCTAATGGGACATACTAATTAGGCATTCTTTTATTCATTCATTCATTCATTCATTTATGGCTGCATTGGGTCTTCATTGCTGCGCAGGCTTTCTCGTTGTGGCGAGTGGGGCTACTCTTCATTGCAGTGCGCGGGCTTCTCATTGTGTTGGCTTCTCTTGTTGTGGAGCACGGGCTCTAGGCACGTGGGCTTCAGTAGTTGCAGTGCATGGGCTCAGTTGTTGTGGCTCTCGGGCTCTAGGCCACAGGCTCAGTAGTTGGGGCACACGGGGTTAGTTGCTCTGCGCCATGTGGGATCTTCCCGGACCAGGCTCGAACCCGTGTCCCCTGCATTGGCAGGCAGGTTCTTAATCACTGCACCACCAGAGAAGTCCTAATTAGGCATTCTTAAACAAAAGAGTTATGCCTCCTACAGGAGTCAGGGGAAAAGAATTCTTTGCTTCCTGTTGTGAATAAACCCACCCAGATGACCACACCAGAAACAGAAGTCATTTTTGTCCATCAGTCACTTACTTCAGCAGATTTTATTTCTTTAACATTTGAATATTTATCACGTCCCTGCCATTTCATCTATCATTATTGTTACTATCTTAAACTGTCACTGCCCTCACCCTTCTGTTTTTGGATTGACTGCAGTGGTAAGTCACCTTTGCTCCATTTCTTTCACCTTTTCTTCTGACTATTTTCCATATTGGAACCAGAAATATTTTTTTAAAACTCATAGCTGTTGATGAAAATCCTTCAGTGACCATCTCCTGTCTCTAGAATAAAGTTTGGCTTCCTAAGCCTTTTTAAATCCAGCCCCATCTTTCTTCTTGGTTACAAAATCTGTTTTAGATTCCAAACTTAAAGTAGCTCTGTGCTCCCATTGTTGTACCTTTGTTTATAGGCCTTCGCTAATGCTACTGCCTAGAATGCTGTTGACCCTGTTTCCCCTTCCCAGTTGCTTCTGCAGAGAATTGACACTCCTTTCTAAGTAGTATATACGCTTGTCAAGTTCCTATCATTGTATTTAATTCACTTACTATTTTTTTACACGTTCATCTTCTCAATTAAAATAGAGTTTCTTTAGGGGATGGGAGAAATGGGGATAAGTTGGTCACAGAATATAAATTTCCATTTATAAGATGAATAAGTTCTGGTGATCTAATGTACAGCAGTAGTAAGTATTACATACTTGAAACTTGCTAAGAGAGTAGACCTTAAATGTTCTCACCAAAAAAAGAAAAAAAAAAAAAGCAATGTGATGGGATGGAGGTGTTAGCTAATGCAATGATGGTAATCAGTTTGCAATACATATGTATTAAATTGACATGTTGTATACCTTAAGCTTACACAATGTCATATATCAATTATATCTCAGTAAAGCTGGAAAAAAAATAGAGATTCTTAGAAGACGACCCTTGTTCTGTTCAACTTTATGTGCCCAAGGACCTGGTGTAGTGCCAGAGCATATTTGTTGCTTAATAAATGTATGAATAGATAAATGGGCGGGTAGATGTTTGGGTGGATGTATAGTTTCTTCAAAGAAGTTTTGCAAATTACTGTTTTAAGCAATAGTGGTATATATCTTTGGGTAAGTCTATTGAAATTAGGGAACCAAAAACCATGTTTCACCAAAAATAGGTAACTTTTTTTGTGACATTGCCCATCAGCTGGGTTAAAAATCAAGCCTCTTGGATTTATTCCTAGAGAGTGTTTTATTTATCTCTTTAGATATCTACGGTTTGTGACCATATTGGGTTCCCAAATATCAAATGCTTAGGGATTAGGCAGTTAGCCTTCTACCTCTGTTAGCTGCTTGAGCTCTGCCTTGCAGTGGACTTCTTATAAGATGGTTATTCTAATCCCAGTCAGAGGCTCTCAGTCTTCTAGTTTTTTTTGTTGGCTCTTGTCTCTGAAGCTTGACACCCTTTATCCCACCCCCCATCAGTGTTCCTAAAACTTCCAAAATAGACTTCTTCATTAGTTTCTTGTCTCTCGTTTGGGAGCAGAAACAAAGTGTTCCTCCCATGGAAGAATATTCACTAGACAACCTTTCTGTCCTCCAGGGTTACTGGAGTAAACCAGGTGAAGCTCCATTGTAGAGTAGAGAATACATGGATTTTACAATCCCAGAACCAGAACCCTGTAGCTCTATGATGTAGGACAGGTTCTTTAGAACTTATTTTTTTCATCTTTATACATACTAAGAGTCACCACAGTGTATGGATAGTAGAAGATCATATATGTGAAAAGCACATACCATATGAATACTAGCTATATTATATTATATTTTGCTGTAGATTTCTCCCCTTCTATTCTGAACTATTCTTCTGAACATACTTAGGGGAATTGCTTTCTTACTGGACCTTTTTGGTTTGCTCTATGTTATCCTCCTTGCATGTTTCTGCCTGATATTCTTCCTACCCTAAGTTTCTTTCTGCTTTTCTATACCTGTTACTTATTTGGTATGGTTTACCTTTTCATTAGTTTATCAATAAATTTCTTATGCCAAACATTATAATGAGACTGTCCTCAAAGAACCTAAATATTAGTGTGGATAAGCCATTTAGGCTACTTGATTATTGTCTTCATTTTATTCTTGTTATTTCATTTTCTTAGCTATACTGAAAAAGAAATTACTGCTTTGTGAAGGATGCTAGTTTTCATTACCCTACTGCCCATCATTAACTAGACTGTTCTTTTTACATGGCATGTATAAGTGTATATAACAGGAAGAAATTTATAACTAGTATCAGAGTAAGGCAAGAAACTGCCTTTTGAAGTAGATATGGGAGATTTTCCTTTTCCCAAAATGTTTTTCCTTTTAATCACAATATTTGCACATGATATAAAAATTAAAAGGGACAAAACAGTATACATTTTCAGTGTGGTTAGGAATTGAGCTAGGTTTGTGTTCTATTATTGCCATCATTATCTTTAGTATACCACAGGCTTCAGATTTTTCTAGCTGTAGGCTGCTGTTGCCTTGTGCTTAGGATACCAGAGGTGTTTTTTCTCAGCGTTTATCCTGCACCCTCAGCTTTCACCTCTCTCTGCACTCCTGTGCCACAGAGTACTCCTGCTTTACACTCTTGAGTGGTGTGGCTTGTTCCCTGGTGCTATGATGAGGGCATGGGGATTCCCTTTTGTCCTAGTCCTGCCTAAATCTTTTTTTTTTTTTTTTTGTGGTACGCGGGCCTCTCACTGTTGTGGCCTCTCCCGTTGCGGAGCACAGGCTCCGGACGCGCAGGCTCAGTGCGTCCCATGAGGGATCTTCCCGGACCGGGTCACGAACCCATGTCCCCTGCATCGGCAGGCGGACTCTCAACCACTGCGCCACCAGGGAAGCCCCTGCCTAAATCTTAAGCAAGTGTTCTGTACCTGGAGCTACTTAAGGACCTTTCTGCTTTCCTGACCCTCCTTCCTATGGCAGTTAAACTTTGCCTGTTTCTGTGGTTGGCCTTGGGTGGGAATTTCCTATCCATCTCCCAATGCCAGCAGACCTCTGTTTGGTATTGGTATAGGATTCAGGGTCCAGAACAGTGTTTTGTCTCCCTCTCCCCCAGAGTTAAATGATTTTTTCTTCTACCCTTCTCCTAGCTCTGGTAGGTCTTTGCTGTGCCATAGTGGTGACTCAGTGTACTGATCCTCCCCCATCAGATTAAGGTTTCTGGCTTTTAGGAGAGAAAGGTCTGGAGAAGTGAGCTGAGTTTTTTACCTTTCCCCCAGCAATTGAGGATCATCCCCTGTAGGCCTGCATTAATAAAGGTTTTGTCTTTTCTTCTGTCTCAGGCTTTAATTACCTAGTTGAAACCTGTGGTCACCTCAAAAAAGAGCTTTGGAGCGAGTGCAAATTCCTTGTTATTCCACACTGACACTTGATCTTTAACAGTTTGTTAACATTTTGCCTGATTTCTCCTTACCTTTTTCTTCTTTGGTTCTGCCGCAGATGACAAAGTTTGTATGACTCATCTTTTCTTGCAAGGCTTATCATTCTTTGGAATTCAGGATACTTCAGTTCAAGATGGGCTTAAGAAACGCTATGATTTTTTTATGTTGATTCAGCTTAGTTTCATTGTTTGTAGTCTTCTATATTCTAACTGGAAGCCAAACCCTGTTGTTACTTCTGTGACTTTGTTTTTAGTGTTGTTGTGTGTTTTTTATTTTTATTTATTTATTTATTTTATTATATTATTATTATTATTTTTGCGGTACGCGGGCCTCTCACTGTTGTGGCCTCTCCCGTTGCGGAGCACAGGCTTCGGACGCGCAGGCTCAGCGGCCATAGCTCATGGGCCTGGCCGCTCCGCGGCATGTGGGATCTTCCAGGACCGGGGCACGAACCGTGTCCCCTGCATCTGCAGGCGGACTCTCAACCACTGCGCCACCAGGGAAGCCCTGTTGTGTTTTTTTAATATAAAAAATTACTTTTATGTTGATTGAATTTGTTCATGCTTTATGACTTCTGAGTTTTTTATTATATTTGGAAAAAAGACTTCCCCACTCTGAGACTATTCTTCTTTTTTTTTTTTTTTTTTTTACTTATTTCTGAGATATACGTTTTAAAGTAATAACTAGAATTATGACGTATAACATTATACCACAACATATAAGTTTTTTAGAAATTTCATGTAATGTCTGAAACATTTATATTAACATATTTCCATACAAATAACCCCCCAAAAGTTTAGTATTAGTTGTTTTTTGTTTGTTTTTTTATACTACAGATTCTAATTACTCATCAGTTTTATATACATCAGTGTATACATTTCAATCCCAATCACCCAACTCAGCACACCACCATCACCACCCCACCGCGGTTTCCCCCCCTTCGTGTCCGTACGTTTGTTCTCTACATCTGTGTCTCAACTTCTGCCCTGCAAATCAGTTCATCTGTACCATTTTTCTAGGTTCCACATACATGCGTTAATATACGTTATTTGTTTTTCTCTTTCTGACTTACTTCACTCTGTATGACAGTCTCTAGATCCATCCACGTCTCAACAAATGACTCAATTTCATTCCCTTTTATGGCTGAGTAATATTCCATTGTATATATGTACCACAACTTCTTTATCCATTCGTCTGTCAATGGGCATTTAGGTTGCTTCCATGACCTGGCTATTGTAAATAGTGCTGCAGTGAACACTGGGGTGCATGTGTCTTTTTGAATTATGGTTGTCTCTGGGTATATGCCCAGTGGTGGGATTGGTGGATCATATGGTAATTCTATTTTTAGTTTATTAAGAAACCTCCTTATTGTTCTCCATAGTGGCTGTATCAATTTACATTCCCACCAGCAGTGCATGAGGGTTGCCTTTTCTCCATAACCTCTCCAGCATTTGTTGTTTCTATATTTCTGATGATGCCCATTCTAACTGGTGTGAGGTGATACCTCATTGTAGTTTTGATGTGCATTTCTCTAATAATTGGTGATGTTGAGCAGCTTTTCATGTGCTTCTTGGCCATCTATATGTCCTCTTTGGAGAAATGTCTATTTAGGTCTTCTGCTTATTTTTGGATTAGGTTGTTTGTTTCTTTAATATTGAGCTGCATGAGCTGTTTATATATTTTGGAGATTAATCCTTCGTCTGTTGATTCGTTTGCAAATATTTTCTCCCATTCTGAGGGTTGTCTTTTCATCTTGTTTATGGTTTCCTTTGCTGTGCAAAAGCTTTGAAGTTTCATTAGGTCCCATTTGTTTATTTTTGTTTTTATTTCCATTACTCTAGGAGGTGGATCAAAAAAGATCTTGCTGCAATTTATGTCAAAGAGTGTTCTTCCTATGTTTTCCTCTAAGAGTTTTATAGTGTCTGGTCTTACATTTAGGTCTTGAATCCATTTTGAGTTTATTTTTGTGTATGGTGTTAGGGAGTGTTCTAATTTCATTCTTTTACATGTAGCTGTCCAGTTTTCCCAGCACCACTTATTGAAGAGACTGGCTTTTCTCAATTGTATATCCTTGCCTCCTTTGTCATACATTAGTTGACCATAGGTGTGTGGGTTTATCTCGGGCTTTCTGTGTTGTTCCATTGATCTATGTTTCTGTTTTTGTGCCAGAACCATATTGTCTTGATTACTGTAGCTTTGTAGTGTAGTCTGAAGTCAGGGAGTCTGATTCCTCCAGCACCGTTTTTTTCCCTCAAGACTGCTTTGGCTATTCACGATCTTTTGTGTCTCTGTACAGATTTTAAAATGATTTGTTCTAGTTCCATAAAAAATGCCATTGGTAATTTGATAGGGATTTCATTGAATCTGTAGATTGCTTTGGGTAGTATAGTCATTTTCACAATATTGATTCTTCCAATCCAAGAACATGGTAGATCTCTCCATCTGTTTGTATCATCTTTAATTTCTTTCATCAGTGTCTTATAGTTTTCTGCATACAGGTCTTTTGTCTCCCTAGGTAGGTTTATTCCTAGATATTTTATTCTTTTTGTTGCAGTGGTAAATGGGAGTGTTTCCATGATTTCTTTTTCAGATTTTTCATCATTAGTGTATAGGAATGCAAGAGATTTCTGTGCATTAATTTTGTATCCTGCAACTTTAACAAATTCATTGATTAGCTCTAGTAGTTTTCTGGTGGCATTTTTAGGAATCTCTATGTATAGTATCATGTCATCTGCAAACAGTGACAGTTTTACTTCTTCTTTGCAATTTGTATTCCTTTTATTTCTTTTTCTTCTCTGATTGCTGGGGCTAGGACTTCCAAAACTATGTTGAATAATAGTGGTGAGAGCTTCCCTGGTGGCGCAGTGGTTGAGAGTCCGCCTGCCAATGCAGGGGACACGGGTTTGTGCCCTGGTCTGGTAAGATCCCACATGCCGTGGAGCGGCTGGGCCCGTGAGCCATGGCCGTTGAGCCTGCGTGTCCGGAGCCTGTGCTCCGCAACGGGAGAGGCCACAACAGTGAGAGGCCCACGTACCGCAAAAAAAAAAAAAAATAGTGGTGAGAGTGGACATCCTTGTCTCATTCCTGATCTTAGAGGAAATGCTTTCAGTTTTTCACCATTGAGAATGATGTTTGCTGTGGGTTTGTCATATATGGCCTTTATTATGTTGAGGTAGGTTCCCTCTATGTCCACTTTCTGGAGAGTTTTTATCGTAAATGGGTGTTGAATTTTGTCAAAAACTTTTTCGGCGTTTATTGAGATGATCATATGGTTTTTATTCTTCAGTTTGTTAATATGGTGTATCACATTGATTTGCATATATTGAAGAATCCTTGCATCCCTGGGATAAATCCCACTTGATCATGGTGTATGATCCTTTTAATGTATTGTTGGATTCTGTTTCCTAGTATTTTGTTGAGGATTTTTGCATCTATATTTATCAGTGAGAATGGTCTGTAGTTTTCTTTTTTTGTAGTATCTTTGTCTGGTTTTGGTATCAGGGTGTTGGTGGCCTCATAGAATGAGTTTGGGAGTGTTCCTTCCTCTGCAGTTTTTTGCAAGAGCTTGAGAAGGATGGGTGTTAGCTCTTCTCTGAGTGTTTGATAGAATTCACCTGTGAAGGCATCTGGTCCTGGACTTTTGTTTGTTGGAAGATTTTTAATTACAGTTTCAATTTCATTACTTTGATTGGTATGTTCATATTTTCTGTTTCTTCCTGGTTCAGTCTTGGAAGGTTATACCTTTCTAAGATTTGTCCATTTCTTCCAGGTTGTCCATTTTATTGGCATAAAGTTGCTTGTAGTAGTCTCTTAGGATGCTTTGTATTTCTGCGGTGTCTGTTGTAACTTCTCCTTTTTCATTTCTAATTTTATTGATTTGAGTTCTCTCCCTCTTTTTCTTGATGAGTCTGGCAATGGTTTATCAATTTTGTTTATCTTCTCAAAGAACCAGCTTTTAGTTTTATTGATCTTTGCTATTGTTTTCTTTGTTTCTATTTCATTTATTTCTGCTCTGATCTTTATGATTTCTTCCCTTCTGCTAACTTTGGGTTTTGTTTGTTCTTCTTTCTCTAGTTTCTTTAGGTGTAAGATTAGATTGTTTATTTGAGATTTTTCTTGTTTATTGAGGTAGGCTTGTATAGCTATAAACTTCCCTCATCAGCTTTTGCTGCATCCCATAGGTTTTGGATCATAGTGTTTTCATTGTCATTTGTCTCTAGGTATTTTTTGATTTCCTCTTTGCTTTCTTCAGTGATCTATTGGTTATTTAATAACGTATTGTTTAGACTCCATGTTTTTGTGTTTTTTACGTTTTTTTCCCTGTAATTCATTTCTAATCTCATAGCGTTGTGGTCGGAAAATATGCTTGATATGATTTCATTTTCTTAAATTTACTGATGGTTGATTTGTTGACCAAGATGTGATCTGTCCTGGAGAATGTTCTGTGCACGCTTGAGAAGAAAGTGTAATCTGCTCTTTTTGGATGGAATGTCCTATAAATATCAATTAAATCTGTCTGGTCTATTGTGTCATTTAAAGCTTCTGTTTCCTTATTTATTTTCATTTTGGGTGATCTGTCCATTGGTGTAAGTGAGATGTTAAAGCCCCCCACTATTATTGTGGTAATGTCGATTTCCTCTTTTATAGCTGTTAGCAGTTGCCTTATGTATTGAGGTGCTCCTATGTTGGGTGCATATATATTTATAGTTGTTGTATCTTCTTCTTGGATTGATCCCTTGATCATTATATAGTGTCCTTCCTTGTCTCTTGTACTATTCTTTATTTTGAAGTCTATTTTATCTGATATGAGTATAGCTACTCCAGCTTTCTTTTGATTTCCATTTGCATGGAATATCTTTTTCCATCCCTTCACTTTCAGTCTGTATGTGTCCCTAGGTCTGAAGTGTGTCTCTTGAAGACAGCATATATATGGGTGTTGTTTTTGTATCCATTCAGCAAGCATGTGTCTTTTGGTTGGAGCATTTAATCCATTCACGTTTAAGGTAATTATCGATTTGTATCTTCCGATGACCATTGTCTTAATTGTTTTGGGTTTGTTTTTGTAGGTCCTTTTCTTCTCTTGTGTTTCCCACTTAGAGAAGTTCCTTTAGCATTTGTTGGGGAGCTGGTTTGGTTGTGCTGAATTCTCTTAACTTTTGCTTGTCTGTAAAGCTTTTGATTTCTCCATCGAATCTGAATGAGATCGTTGCTGGGTAGAGTAATCTTGGTTGTAGGTTCTTCCCTTTCATCATTTTAAGTATATCATGCCACTCCCTTGTGGCTTGTAGAGTTTCTACTGAGAAATCAGCTGTTAACCTTATGGGAGTTCCGTTGTATGTTATTTGTCGTTTTTTCCTTGCTGCTTTCAATAATTTTTCTTTGTCTTTAATTTTTGCCAATTTGATTACTGTGTGTCTCGGTGTGTTTCTTCTTGGGTTTATCCTGTATGGGACTCACTGCGCTTCCTGACTTGGGTGGTTATTTCCTTTCCCATGTTAGGGAAGTTTTCAACTATACTCTCTTCAAGTATTTTCTCGGGTCCTTTCTCTCTCTCTTCTCCTTCCGGGACCCCTATAATGCGGATGTTGTTGTGTTTAATGTTGTCCCAGAGGTCTCTTAGGCTGTCTTCATTTCTTTTCATTCTTTTTTCTTCATTCTTTTCCACAGCAGTGAATTTCACCATTCTGTCTTCCAAGTCACTTATTCGTTCTTCTGCCTCAGTTATTCTGCTATTGATTCCTTCTAGTGTAGTTTTCATTTCAGTTATTGTATTGTTCATCTCTGTTTGTTTGTTCTTTAATTCTTCTAGGTCTTTGTTAAACATTTCTTGCATCTTCTCGATCTTTGCCTCCATTCTTTTTCCGAGGTCCTGGATCATCTTCACTATCATTATTCTGAATTCTTTTTCTGGAAGGTTGCCTATCTCCACTTCATTTAGTTGTTTTTATGGGGTTTTATCTTGTTCCTTTATCTGGTACATAGCCCTCTGCCTTTTCATCTTGTCTGTCTCTCTGTGAATATGGTTTTTGTTCCACAGGCTGCAGGATTGTAGTTCTTCTTGCTTCTGCTGCCTGCCCTCTGGTGGATGAGGCTATCTAAGAGGCTTGATGGGAGGGACTCTCTTCCATGTTTTCTTTTTTTTTTCACACACACACACACACACACACACACACACACACACACACACACACTGTATTTTATTTTTACAAGAGATAAACTGACACCAGGCATTGTAAATGGATGACCACAACAAAAGCAACAATGATTGCATTACCAAACACAAAACACTCATACTATGTCATAATATTGACATTCAGTCCAGTAATCCTCCACTGTAACAGCTCCTTTACTTTGCAGTGAAAATTGATTTGTATATTTTTTGCCTCTGAGTCCTTGTGGGATTTTTTTTTTTATTCAAACAGAAAGTCCCCCAAATTATAATCATCCTCATCAGTTCACTCAGTCCCATGTAATTAATATTTTTTTTCATCTTGATCTTTTGTTAGCACTTTAATGAATTCATCAGTTTTCCATTAGAGTTCTGAAAATACTTATTCATTCAGTTCAGCAGTATAGTCAGTTACCAGAAACCTGTACTTGTCAGAGTCTTTTCCATGAATTCCTTGAAGATGAAACCCTTTCATAGGAACATTTTTGCAAAAGCATCAGAGTATACCCAGAACTGTCTGTAAATGACAAAAGACTTAAAAATGACCACGGTTAAAGATTCTTCCATGTTTTCTGCTATTTCTTTTTTTGGTTGAGTATTTTTAAGTGTTTTGATTTCATTAGTAATTTATTTTAGTGTATGGTGCAATACATATCTGATTTTTTTCTAATGAAAAACCAGTTGTACTGTACCAAAGTCATTTACTGAATAATTTGTCTTTTCCCACTGCTTGTAATTCTGCTATAACAGGAATGGATTTGTTTGTGAGTAACAGAAAATCTGACCAACAGTGGCTTGAATTCACAGGAGTTTGTCTCACACAAAATAAATCTGGAAGTAGACAGAACATGGTTGGTATTGATACTACACCTCAATAGAGCAAAGACCTACATTTTTTCCATCTCTCTCTGTACCATTCTTTATCTTCATACTGTCCCCTCGTGGTTACAAAATGGATGTTGAACATGAGCACCACGTATGAGTTCCAAATCAGTGAAAAAGGAAAGGACAGAAGGTTTAAAAGGTAATACGAACCTACTTGGTCCATTTTAAAAGGTTTTCTCACAGGCCTTATCTTGCATTTACATGTTTTTTTTTCCGATGTGTCTTGCACATTATTTTCTAGGCTACTAATGTATCTCCTGTCAGTAACCATCCTTCAGTTCATCAAGTGAATTTTTTAAGAAATAAAGTATTTTAGATATATGCAACCTCATGTTAATGGCAGCATTATTTACAATAGCCAAACATGGAAATAACCTAAGTGTCCATCAGTGGATGAATGGGTGAAGAAAATGTGGTATGTACGTGCGCGCACACACACACATACACTCTCTCTCAGAGGAATAGTATTCAGTTGTTAAAAAGAGGAAATCTTGCCATTTGTGACAACATGGACGGACCTTGAGAGCATTACACTAAGTGAAATAAGTCAGAGAAAGACATATACCGTATGATCTCACTTATATGTGAAATGAAAATAACAACAACAACAAAACAACACAGAAGAACACTAAACGAGCTCATAGATACAGAGAACAGAGTAGTTGCCAGGGGTTGGGGGGAATGGGCAAAATGGGTGAAGTGGGACAAAAGGTACAAACTCTCAGTTGTAATATAAGTAAGTCCTGGGGATGTAAAGTATGGTGGCTATAGTTATTAATACTGTATTGCATATTGAAAAGTTGCTAAGAGTATAGATCTTAATAGATCTCATCACAAGAAACGCAAAATAATTTGTAATGTTTATGGTGACAGATGTCAACTACACTTATTGTGGTGATTATTTTGTAATATATACAAATATTGAATCATTATATTTTATACCTGGAACTAATGTTATATGTGAATTATACCTCAAAAAAAGTGTGTTTTTCAGTTCCCTAGAGTTTTGTTTTATTTTATGTTGCATTTGAATCTTTGAAGTATACTTATTTTTTATTTAGGTTTTCCTAAATGGTGATTTTTCTGGCATCCTTTCCTCTTGCTGTTGGGGCTGTTTAGATAGATTCTTTTCTTTGTACTTTCCTTGGGGCCCGGATCTGGTTGTGAGCACTAAATGGCTGAATCTCACAGTTGGTACAAAGCAAAAGAGCCTCTACCCTGGTGGGCTTTTGTGAATTGGTAGCAGCAGGCAGCCTTCAGAGATACCTTTGAGAAGCGTCTCCCCTCTCCATCCTGCTACCCTCTCCAGTCTGTGCTCCCACACCCCCAGCCCCTTCAGTTCCTTTTTGATGTCCTATAAAGCTTAGTAACCCACATAATAACTCATGTAGTGCCAAAATTAACTTTCTTTGGGGGTATTTGACTGACTGCCAAGCTCTTCCCTATCTCTGCTTTCTGTTCCTTGCTCTTGGGATTTCTTGCTGTTCTAAGTATCACACTAGTTCTCTTTCCTGGGACACCAACAGAGCTCAAGACCTCATTTATAACCAATTTTCCTAACAGCAGTTTGGCCTAGAAAAGACAAATAGCCACAAATTGAGAGTATACAGATAAGTATGTTCACAGAATTTCTCACACTCTGCCTTGTGAATTTCCATTCCTCCACCAAAATGTTTTAGTCTAGAGTGGGAAACCTCTGCTGGGTTCAGCTGTCAGTTTCGTGTTTTAAACAGGGTAACACAATCTGGTGATACCAAGAGCCCATGCTAGATTTTTTTCTTTGAAAAGTTAATAAATTCACTCCATAAAATAGAGTTAATTGAAAGTTCATAGTAAAATTGGAAGAAACAGGTTTGCAGTTTCTGATGTGAAAAGTTGGTTTTGGACTTCTTAATGAAGTGCTTATACTCTTGAAACTGTCATTTCTTTAAAGTGTCTTTAAAATAATTGAAAGATGCTATATGTCACAGGTATCATGATTAGTTTGATCTGAATTCAGTAGCAAATATCCTTTCTAGTCTAAACTTCATTTCTCTTTTTATTTCCTACTTTAAATTATCTCAACTAGGACCCAAGTACAACAAAACTGTAACTATTATTTTGAATGAATGGCTTAGAATAATGGATTAAATACTGGTTGTAAATAATAATTTTGAACACATTAACAGTTATTTAGTTGTCGAAGATGAAAACAAGCAAAAAAGAGAAAGCCTTTGTGCCCCTTGATTTCTGTCCATATCTACTTTGAGGAAAATGTTCCTTTTCCAGTAGGAGGGAAAAAAAACTGATGAAACTTGATGTCATATTTAATATGTTTTTTTTTTTATCCCTTTTAGGACAGTGGTGATTACCCCCTTACCATGCCTGGACCTCAGTGGAAAAAATTTCGTTCAAACTTTTGTGAATTTATTGGAGTCCTGATTCGACAGTGTCAGTATAGCATAATTTATGATGAGTATATGATGGACACAGTAATCTCCCTTTTGACTGGTTTGTCAGACTCCCAGGTCAGAGCTTTTAGACATACAAGTACCCTTGCTGGTAAGTAACCAACATTTTATTTCCTTTTCAATTTAGTTTTGTTAAATATGTTCTATTCTAGTTAAGCTTTATTTAGATTAAATATTAAATTCATTACTTTGCTCTTGAAAAATACAGTTTTTATCCAAAATTCACATGAATGGTTTGTATTCTCTAAGTAAAATGTGTGCCTATTTTGATAACTGGCATTTGATAGTCTTGAGAATGAAAATTGAAAATTTCTGGCGACTGTTACCAAATCTCTTTCTGAACATGTATTTTTCTGCATTTTTATTTTATAACCAAATAAATTTTAGGAGTCCACCAGGCCATGTTCTTTGGTAAACCTGAATAATAGTTGAAATTCTAAATTCATAGTATTTTTTCTACTTAATTACATTGCTTCATAGTTCATTGCTATTAAACATAAATGTGTAAATTTTGTTTATATATATATGTATTTTTAAACAGTTCCACCCAATTGTAATAGGTAAGTGTGACCTAGCTGGCATTCTTTCTATTCCTAGTGCTGTAATAACCTAAATGTAATGTCTCTAAAATCAGTTCAGGTAGGTAGGCTGAGTCCTGAAGAACTGAAGATTATAGTTTTCACTTTTGCCTTTATTTTAGAATTATCTAGACCAATTCTGAGTCAAGTATGTTCTTTTTCCCCTTGTTTTTCCGTAACAAGGTGATTTTGTTAATTTAGCCATCGTTCTCAATTCCTCAACGATTTTAACTGTGCTTACCTAAAACGACTAAATGATTGTTCTTTTTTTTGTTTGTTTGTTTGTTTTCTTTTGCGGTACGTGGGCCTCTCACTGTTGTGGCCTCTCCCGTTGCGGGGCACAGGCTCCGGATGCGCAGGCTCAGCGGCCATGGCTCACGGGCCCAGCCGCTCCGCGGCATATGGGATCCTCCCAGACTGGGGCACGAACCCGTATCCCCTGCATCGGCAGGCGGACTCTCAACCACTGCGCCACCAGGGAGGCCCAATGATTGTTCTTTTTCTCCTGTAATACAGAGAGAGAGAGAGTGTGTGTGTGTGTATGTACATACACATATATTTAAATACTCCCAAATTACATCCTTTTTAATAGCAGTAACTCTGGTTATATTCATCTTGCACATTACCATGACAAAAAAATGAGATTTAATTTAATTAATTGCATTTCATCTTGAACTTAAATTTCTCATTTATCTAATTTATTGAATGCATTGATTCTTAAGCTTTAGCATGCATCAGAATCACCTCCGGGCCTTACTGAAACAGATTGTGTGGCCTTGCCTCCGAGTTTAACAGGTTTCTAGCTGATGCTGACACTGATACTTCGGGGACTACACATTGCAAACCCTGGATTTAAAATTGTTTCATTTTTCTGGTTTAACCTGTTGCCTTAAGCCAATGTGATAATTTCATATAGAGTCATCTATACTTTTTTCCACTCCTTTTTCCTTCCTTAATATGGTTAATCCATATTATTAGTGTCCATTATTCCCTTAGTTGCAGTTCTGTATGGAGCAAACATGACACACAGTTATTCTTTTGAGGGTGTCCTTTTTCTCACTGGGAAAAGAGGAAGATCTTTTACTTAATTTTATCTTTTTTAAAAAGGTAAAATCACACAATTTATTGTTGAAAAAATTTTCTATATAGAACAAACATCAAACACATTTTATTCTGTGTTTTGAGAGTATCCTCTTCCTCATTATTAGGAATAAAAAGAGATCTTGTACCCAGTTGTAACTTTTTGAAAAGGTACTGTAAATATACTATTTATTACTTAAAAGTTATCTGATACTGTACCATTTTTCTTTCTCATTTCGTCACTTTTAGAATCTTCTGCCCTTTATGTTTGCTTTTTTTCTTTTCTTTATATTTTCTGTTTACTTTTCATCTTTCTTTTATCTATGTACAGTAATTCCTGTTTAGCTGGTTTTCAGATGCATAGTAAATGCAGTGATTAGAAATAAACAAAACTTAAACATAAGATAGAAGTTACTTCTGAATAGCCAAAATTACTGCCATAAACAGTTATTATCTAGTTTCCCAATGCCAAGAGAGAAGGAGAAGCAAGTGTTAGATTGGAGGGCAAGTGTTAGATTCTGCCCTGCTGACAGAATTGTGAAACGATAATTTATAACAAAAAAGAAGACAAAAAAATTTTGCTTACAGATATCAAGATACAGAGCAATCTGGGGTTTCTCTGTAGGAGCTAGCTACCTCTCTTTAATCCAGAAACCTGTGTGCATTTTATGTAAAAGACTAAATATATGCCACATGGTCTACTTACGAACACGAGAAGGAATAGTGTATTATAGAAATATACAGAATATTTTGAGTTTTAAAACGTTTCAGTTTCATGAAAAATACAGTTTAATTCATTTGCATTTGTCCTTCACTGCCATGTAAATGAAATATTACTGTATTTTACTGACTTTATGATGGTCCATTTCAGCTCTTCTTTCCATTGGCCCATTTTCAGTGACTTTTATTATTTTCTTGTTTTTCATATATTTAACCCTTTGGTAATCTATACATGCTAATTTTATGTATGCTTAAACATATTTTAATTATGGCTTTCCTCCTATTTCTTTTGAGTTGATTTGCTCCCTCCTCCTTCCAGTGCCTTTCTGTCTTTCTTTTTTCACAATTTACCTGTGATCATGATAGCTTTTAAAACTGCCTGATAAATGCCATTTGGTTTTCTCCTCAGCTTTTTTTATATTATCTAGCCTATTTGTATTTGTTAATTACTTTTCAAAATCAGAAATCAAGAAAAATAGGAGATCAATGTTATGTTTATACTTATTTTTAAAAGCTAACCTATTTTTCACCTTAATCTCAAATTTATTTCAAAATATTACTGTAATTTCTCTGTGTACATTAATGATTATGTCTTCCAAAGCTCAGTTGCATAAAAAGTGAGACATCGGTCACCTACCCGTCAACAAAGCACAGAGATCTTGCTGAGAACTTAATTGCAGGCTGGATAATAAGTATCCATCTTTTCAAGGATTATTTTCTTTTCATCTTTGCCCTCTTCTCTGGTACCCCCTCCCTTTTTTTCTTTTATGGTATGTGTATGAGGGGTAGATTAAAAGATAATCATTTTTATTCACTTTGCAGGACGAGTCTTGGGGACTAGATAAAATGGGCAGGAACATTTAATCCTCTGCTTCAAAGACTATGTGCATGGACAGTTACAAGGCAGTTATGGCCAGATATGATTATCGGCTTTGGAATAAAATGCTCCTTGACATTGCTTATATCTTAGCTGAGAAGAGAGACAATCAGGTTAGTTGTTTTTTAGGGTACAGACAAGATAAGTTTTAGAGCTTCATAAATCATCAGAGTGGTCTTATCAATAGTACTTTTAATCTGTTTTCCAAATATCTCATTTTCTTGTTATTAGTTAATAATATGTCCCAATTGTCAGTGTTTATGCATTGCATTTAATTGTATACTTTGGCCACATTTTTACTAAAATTTTCATCTTTTTGTAGTTCTTCAGGTTTATTTATTCTCCAGGTAGACGTAGTCCCATTTTTCCAGTAAACCGTGCTTTCTCCCTTCTTTTTGGAATTCTTTTTACCATTAAATGGAAACAGACTGTTAGCAATTACATTTTGTATTATATTTTCCTTATTTTTTTCTATTCTTTTAATTGGAATTGTAAAGCATACTCTCCTATATGTCTGACTCATCTTAATAAAGAAGCTTTACACTGTAGTAAAGTTTTCATTACCGATTTATCTTCAGAATTAAGTGCCTTTGTTGCTTTTCTAAATAGCTATCTCAGACATATTAGAATAGAACATAGTTTGTGGATTTAATTTATATAAGTAGTATTTTGTCATTATTTTGTGGATTTACAATCTGAGGCTGGCCATATTTTCTTTCCCCAATTTCATGGAATTTTCATGAAAAAATATTTTCCTCCTCCAGCTCAAAAACAAGTAGGTTTCCCTTTGTTTTACCACTGTGTTGTTTGGTATTATAAAGATAATTCTACTCTCAAAGGATCTATTTTTTAGATTTATAGTTATATTATACTTAGGCATTTGTTTTTAAAATGTATGCCAATATGTTAGAAGTTGGTGACTTCAAATTTTTGTTAGATGGTGAGATGGGTAATGTTGGTTTACCTTTTTTTATCGTTTGCTGTTTTCTCACCTGCATAATTTTCTATGTTACAAATAGATTGATACTGGCTACCTCTCACTTCTAAAGTGAAAATGCTAATTTGAACAAAGGAGGATTAAGACTACAAAATTTTATTAATAATAGCATGGTGATTGATTCTGTTCTATTTTTTTCTAAAATGAATTATGAAAAAATTAGAAAATGTGGTTAAGATCATCATATGACAGTCAGGTGGCCTCATTATGCTGGGAGGCCAGTCTTTACCACTAGTTAACAATAATAGGTCACTCTCAGATTCTTGGGGAAGTAAACATTTCTTTGTATCTCATTGTTTAACATTATTATATTGGTATATGGTTGATTTTATATTGACATATGATTTGTTGTTGATTAACATTTTTTTACCAAGTCAGTATCTCTGGACTTTTACTCTGAGAAAAGATAAGCTGTAAGAAGTTTCTTTGTTCTCCCATCACAGACTGAAAATAATCTTGTCTAAGTAAATTGATGCCTTTTCTTTGGCTTTTGGTTGCTGAAACCATATAATATAGGGTTCATAGAATGGGTTCTGGACCAGACTGTCTGAATACATACCCCTTTCTGCCTTTTACTAATTGGGTAATTTGGACAAGTCCTTTTGGCCTCACTTTCTTCATATGCAAAGTGGGAAAGATAATGATAGCTACCTCATTAAAAGAAATTAAGAAAGCTTGAACTAGTGCCTGACATTTAGTAAACTGCAGCTGTTATTCTGTAATGACAGTAAGAACCAGTAGTGTGTGCCCTTCACTCGTGTTTTTTTTTCCTCAGAATTTACTGAACACCTATTTTTGTAATAGAAATTGCAAACGGGGAAATCAGAACAAACAAGTAAATAAACAGATCTTTCAAAAACTGCTATTAAGAAAACTAACAGCATGCACTTTCATTTTTACATATCTTTTGGCTCTCACATGCCAAATTCTATTTATTAAATTCGGTAGGTATTTTATAACTCTTAACCAGACTGAATATTTCTGGTTGCTATGGTTAGAACCTCAAAATTTTAGGTCAATCTGGCATCATCAAAGAGCAGACTGTAGAGTATAAATAATCTCTCTTCCTTAATTTCTTTATATTTTATTTTCCTTTTATTCATTAAAGAAATTTTTACTTTCTCCTTGCTTTGTATTTTCACCAGTGCATTTTTTTTAACTTTAATACCTTTGTGTTTCTCATTGCTCCTCTAGATATAACACTTTTTTCTCACCTTTCTAGAATTTGTATGTAGTAGACTTTTGGTGTTCTCATGAGATTAATGCCCAATAATTGACCAAATTTGTGAGTGCCATTATATCATATAACTGTACACATAAAATACAGTAAACTTTTTAAATGTAATTACTCTTTCAAATGTAAATATAGGTATGTTTTACATTTTCTGGTTACAGAAGTATCATTTTCTTAGATTTATCTCCTTTACTTTCTGTCATCAGGTATGAAAATTAGTTTTCTTTTGGGGGCTAGTTTTTGTAAAGAAATTATGATTTTTAAAATCATTTTATAATCATATCTTTTATGTATCAACTTGGTGACCTTGGACCAGTTACTTAACTTTGGCGCCTCACTTTCCTCATCTGTATAGTATTGCTACTAATAGTCCCATTTTATAGGAGTGTTGTGAGGCTTAAATGAAATAATTCGTGTTAAATGTTTCACATATACAAGTCATTCAGTAAGTGTCTGATGTTATAACTGTGATAGAATGACAGAGCTCGCTTGGTTTGGCTCTAAAGAGGATAGAGAAATTGAGAAAATTTCTTGTAGATTTTTCATTAATACTTCCATGTTGTATGTTTAAACATTTTCTGTACATATAAAATTACATATACAACTTACAAAGAATTCAGAAAAGGAGAAAAGTACAAAAATAAAAGTTAGCCACAATCATACCACTTCTTAATTTTGTCATGACATGTTGGTGTTTCCTTTTATGTGAGGATTTTTTATTTTATTTTTAAACAAATACTAGGATGTTATAATCAATTTTGTGGGGTACATTTTCTGTACTTTTAATTTTTTGCAATTATGTTTGATAAGGCTACGTTGTTTTCTAAAATCTATATGTTCTTTAAGTTATTTAACTTTTCTGCCATTATTTGGATCCTTTGTCTTTTGTTGAATCCCCTGTCTTTGGCTTGCCCTTTTTTTTTCTTTAAATCTATTCTCTCATTTTTGGGTAGCATGTTTTTTGATAGCTTCTTGAGAAAAAGAGTGTTGGAAAAGTATATATTTGAGATTTTACATGCCTGAAAAATTATTCTTACATTTAATTGAACCAATGTAGAACTTACTGAAAATTTTCTTCAGAATTTTTCCTCTTGTTTCCAGTATTGCTGTTGAGAAGTCCAATCCTGTTTCAAAGTTCTGATTCTGATCCTGTTTCTTGTCTTTGAAAGCTTTCTGTTCTTTTTGTTCCTGATTTTCTGAAATATCATGGTGATATACCCTAATGTGTGTATATAATTTCTCATTCATTATGCTGGGCACTCTTTATAGAATACATATTACTTGGATGTTAATCTGTTGAATCAATCCTGAGTTTCTTGTTATTTCTCTTTTAGCTTCCATTCCTTCATCTTTTTGTTCACTTTTCTTGTATTTCTTCAACTTTATTTAGCTTAATTTTCATTATCATTTTAAATATTCTAAGAGTTCTTGCATTCTCCAAGTCTTTTTTTTTAAACATTGTTTCATGGATGTAACATTTTCTTTTATCTCTCTTTGACAACATTAATTATTACTCTGAAGGTTTTTTTGACACCCTACTCTGACCTCTTTTCTGATTCTCTGCTTTTATAAGTGTCTTTCATGTTGGAAACGTTCCTTAAGTATCTGTTCATTGGCTTTCTAGTCATTGCTGACAGTGAGACACTAAAGAGCTGATTGCCAGAGAGGGTGGGGGTTGGGGGTGGCATGGGTGTGTGTGTGTATGTTGTGTTTGACAGGGAGGGGCAATGGCTCTGGCCTCTTTGGTGAGCATCACGGTAGGGTGTTCCTGTGGTCACATACCATTTTCACTGTGGATCCTAAACTCTTGATATTGATAATTATTTTTCCCTGGGGAAGTTTAGCTTCTTTGCAGAAGGATCTTTCAGTCTCCTTAAGTCTGTTTGCTGTCTGCCATTTGGGAGTTATACAGGGTGAAGAAGCACCCAGGGCACTCTGCACTTCACCTATGTCCCTTCTCTGTGTCTGATGAGTCCAAATCTCTGGTTTATATTCTTCAGGGAATAAACTTTCTGGACTTCCAAGATGAGTGTATGTTGGGGGAATTGCCTGACTGCCTAGGTTCAAGTGGAGATTTAATTACTTTACTATACAACCTTTGAAACAATGCTCCTATTTTCAGACCTTATTTCACTGCATCTTCTTTGGACACCAGTATTTCTCCAATTCCTTAATGCTTTTGGGTTCTACAGAGCAAAATTGTTTTTCTTTTTGTATTTCTTTAGATATAGTTGTCAAGCTTTTTCAACCATTTGGTTTGATTTGCATGCTTCATCCATCTGCTTTCCATATACGTATATTGATATATTGTGGTTTGGGGTTGCAGGTAATTTTCTGGATTTACTGAAGAAAATTGTTTTCTCGTTATTTTGGTTGGGTTTTTAAGAGACAGGGATTGATTAAATGTTTATTATTTGGAAAGTGGAAGTTTGTTGTAAGCCTCTTTGTTTTTTTAAATAAGTTTTTTAAAACTAAAGAAGGAACATAATTACAATGGAATACTACTCAGCCATAAAAAATAATGAAGTAATGCCATTTGCAGCAACATGGGTAGACCTAGAGGTTATCATACTAAGTGAAGTAAATCAGGAAGACAAAGGCCATATGATATCACTTATATGTGGAATCTAAGATATGATAAAAATGAACTTATTTACAAAACAGAAATAGACTCAGACATAGAAAACAAACTTATGGTTACCAAAGGGGAAAGGGGGTGGGGGGGATAAATTAAGAGTTTGGGATTTGCAGATACCAACTACTATATATAAAACAGATAACAGTGTTGAACTATATAGCACAGGGAACTATATTCAATGTCCTGTAGTAAACCATTATGAAAAAAATATGTCTATATGTATAACTAGAATCACTTTGCTGTACACCAGAAACTCACACAACATTGTAAGTCAGCTATACTTCAATTTAAAAAAGAGGGAATATAATCATACCTCTCTGTAAAATTTAGTTTTGTCCCATTATCAAATATATTTCCAGGGTTTATAGTAATAGTTTTCAAAAGTATAGTAGGTATCACTAAATATAAAGGCAGCTTTTTAGTTTTCATTTTTATGTTGAAGAACACATAAATGCAAATTGTTGAATAGTAAATAAAAGGGCCAATGTCCATAATCTTAATTTTAACCATCCCATTTGCCAATAATCTATTTTGTTCCAGTTTTTGTTTTATATGTTCCCAGCTCCAGCATTGTTTTTCTTCTATTGGGTCTTTAAATTCTTTGATACTCTTTTTTTTAGTGTTCTTGATGTCCTCACTGCCTCCACTTTCCTAGCTTAGATTCTGTTATCCAGATTTATTATAATCATGTCCTTCTCATGAAGCACCCTCAACATCCTTGCTCTCCATTATACCCCCCTAGAAAAACCTCATATTACTACCTGTTCCATACCTACACAAGTGGAGCTGAAAGTGGCTATAGAACAACACATAGTTATAATGGCTGAGCATTTTACATTTTTCTCTCAAGTGGACCTTTAGTGCTGCCTAGCAATGCTATTACAGTATTCTATGCCATGGATATTCCTACTTTCTTATAAGATTATTTCACACCTTCTCCTCAAACCTGTAGCATCTGCTATCCTCTTTTCTTCACAATTAGCTGATTATCTTGCTAGCTTTGTAGAGACAGAAGAGAATCCTTCAGTGATTAAACCTACTTATCTAGGTGCACCAGTACACATATACTCTGCTTTTTCTCTTATTACAGTACTATCTTTCTAAGGTTAGTCCTTGCCCTTGTGCAGTGGATCCAATTCCTGTTCACCGCCTCAAAAACTTTACTCTTCAGGGTGTTTTTTCTCTCTGTCCTGCTTCAGTTTCCCCATCCCCTTTATCATTATATTAATATGCTATAACAGCCTTTATCTTTTAGAAACACTCTGTATCAGTTAGGGCCCTTCAGAAACACAGACCCATCGGGAGATATACTTAGTTACTTGCTTTCTTATTTGCATACAAACATACACACACAAAGATATATATATTTGGGGAGAGAAAGATTTATTTTAGTGAATGGCTCACACAATTTGCGAGCTGGCAATTTTTAAATCTGTAGGGCAGGCCAGCAGGCTAGAAACTTAGGCAGGAGTTGTACAGTCTTGAGGCAGAAATTGCTTTTCTAGGAAACCTCGGGTTTTGCTCTTAAGGCATTCAGCTGATTGGATGAGGCCACCACATTTTTTAAGGTAGTCTCCTTTACTTACAGATGTTAATCTTATCTACAAAATACCTTCACAGTAACACCTGAATTAGTGCTTGATTAAATAACTGGATACTGTAGCCTAGCCAAGTTGACACATAAGACTGACCATCACTCCCTCCCTTGTTTCCACATGCTCCTTAGCTACAGTCCTGTTTTTCTCCTTTTCTTTATAGCAAATCTCAAAGAATTATTTCTATTTACTGTCTCTACTCACTCTCTTCTTATTCTCTTTAAACCCACTCCAGTCAGGTTTCTATCTACCTGTTCACTGCCTTTGCTCTTGTTGAGGTCAGCAGTTACCTTCTTAGTGTCAAAAAGCACTGGGCAGCTCCATTGTCATCTTTCTTGAAAGACATAACTACTTCTTCCTTCTTAAAGCACTGTTTTGGTGGATTGTAGAAAGCTAAACTGTAAATATTGAATTATCTCAGACTCAGTCTAAAGACCTTTTTATCTTTTCTATCTTTATTCACTCCTCAGTGAATAAAGTAAAAGCCAATTCCATGTTTTTATTATTCCTATTAAAAAATAATGGTGGTGGGCTTCCCTGGTGGCGCAGTGGTTGAGAGTCTGCCTGCCGATGCAGGGGACGCAGGTTTGAGCCCCAGTCTGGGAAGATCCCACACGCCGCGGAGCGGCTGGGCCCGTGAGCCATGGCCGCTGAGCCTGCGCGTCTGGAGCCTGTGCGCCGCAACGGGAGAGGCCACAACAGTGAGAGGCCCGCGTACCGCAAAAAAAGATAAAAAATAAAATAATAATTATGGTGGTGAGATGACAGCAAGACCTTTTTTGACCCACCTCCTAGAGAAAGGGAAATAAAAACACAAATAAACAAATGGGACCTAGTGAAACTTGAAAGCCTTTGCATGGCAAAGGCAACTATAAACAAAACGAAAAGACAGCCCTCAGAATGGGAGAAAATATTTGCAAACGAATCAACAGACAAAGGATTAATCTCCAAAATATATAAACAGCTCATGCAGCTCAGTATTAAAAAACAGACAACCTAGGACTTCCTGGGTGGCGCAGTGTTTAAGAATCCACCCGCCAATGCATTGAACACAGGTTCAAGCCCTGGTCTGGGAAGATCCCACATGCCTTTGAGCAACTAAGCCCATGTGCCACAATTACCGAGCCTGCGAGTCACAACTACTGAGCCCACATGCCACAACTACTGAAGCCTGCACGCCTAGAGCCCGTGCTCTGCAACAAGAGAAGCCACTGCAATAAGATGCCCATGCGCCACAACTAGAGAAAGCCCCCGTGCAACAAGGAAGATCCAACACTGCCAAAAAAAACAACCCAATCAAAAATGGGCTGAAGACCTAAATAGCCATCTCTCCAAAGAAGACATACACATGGCCAAGAGGCACATGAAAAGCTGCTCAACATCACTAATTATTAGAGAAAGGCACATCAAAACTACAATGAGGTATCACCTCACACCAGTTAGAATGGGCATCGTCAGAAAATCTGTAAACAACAAATGCTGGAGACGGTGTGGAGAAAAGGGAACCCTCTTGTACTGTTGGTGGGAATGTAAATTGATACAGCCACTATGGAGAACAGTATGGAGGTTCCTTAAAAAACTAAGAATAGAACTACCATATGACCTAGCAATCCCACTACTGGGCATATACCCAGAGAAAAACATAATTCAAAAAGACACATGCACCCCAGTGTTCACTGCAGCACTATTTACAATAGCCAGGTCATGGAAGCAACCCAAATGCCCACTGACAGACGAAAGGATAAAGAAGTTGTGGTACATATACACAATGGAATATTACTCAGCCATAAAAATGAACGAAATTGGGTCATTTGTAGAGATGTGGATGGATCTAGAGACTGCCATACAGAGTGAAGTAAGTCAGAAAGAGCAAAACAAATATCATATATTAACGCATGTATGTGGAATCTAGAAAAATGGTACAGATGAACCGGTTTGCAAGGCAGAAATAGAGAGACAGATGTAGAGAACAAACAGATGGACACCGGGTCGGGGGGGAAGTGGGGGGGGCAGTGGGATGAATTGGGAGATTGTGATTGACATATATACACTAATATGTATAAAATAGATAACTAATAAGAACCTGCTGTGTAAAAAATAAAATTAATTTTAAAAATGATGGTGAGAGAGTAATGCTGTCATACGATTTAAAATTCCAGACTTAAAAATGTTACATGGTGAAATGTCAGTGTTTTACCCGTGGCTCTCAGCCATCAAATTCCCTTCTCTGAATGCAACCAGAGTTGCCTGTTTCTTATATGTCTTTCCAAAGATTTTATGAATATGGTAGCACATACATATTCAGTGAGAGGCAGTATGGTGTAGTGGTTAAGAACTTAGACTATGGAGTATGACGGCTGTAATCAAATTCTATCTCTGCCAGTTCTTGGCTGTGTAATTGCCAAGTCTCTTAGCCAATCTGTACCTCAGTTTTGTATTACGTATAAAAGAAATAATTATAATACTTACCTTGATAGAGTTGTGAGGTATAAGTGAATAAGTGTGTGTAAAGAGCTTAGAAGAGTGACTGGCCCATAATAATAAATAATGCATTCTTTCTTCATGCGTAAATGATATAATATACACAGTGACAGGCATCTTGCCTTTTTTTTCCACCAAGAGGTTTATTGGCAGACTTTTCTTTACAGCCTATAAATCATGCCTCAGTTTTTTCTAGTGGCTGAATAGTCGTTCATTGAATCGATGTGCCATCCAGTTTACTGGCTCTAAACGCCACTATTTTTAGGATGATGTGTATCTGTTAACCATCTCCACTTAGATACCTACTATGCACAAGACGTGCTAATTCCCCTTGCCTTTCCTACCTCTCTTGCTCCCTATATTATCATCTTCTTTCAGCTCTACCGTGAGAGTATATTCCAGATCTAACTTTCCCTCCACCTTCTGCTACCACTTCAGTCCAAGCTAGCATTGCTTTACTGAGGTGCTCAAGGCCAAGCACTCGAGAGTCATCATTGGAAGCTTTTGGCAAAATATGTTCAGTTCTCTTTCAGTGTTCTATTTGGTCTCCCTTCTTCCACGTTTATTCTTCTATAGTCTCTTCACATAGCATTTAGAAGTATAAATCAGACTATTTCTCACCCACACCAAAATTTCCAGTGGATCTTATCTCATTTAGATTTAATTCTTGAGTCCTAACTAGATCCTAGTTAAAACTCTTACAACCTGGCTTTTGATTTCCTCCTCAACCTTGTCTCCTGCTTCTGCCTATTTCTGTGCTTCAGCCACACTAAGTACCTTGCTCTTTTATGAGTCCTCTCTCATAACAATTTACCTCATAACCTTTGCACTTTTTATTCCCTCTCCTTGGGACCCTTTCTGTCATATAATCATGCTCATTGCCTCACGCATGCTTAAATATGAGCTCTTCAGAGAGGCCCAGCCACCCCGTTTGCTCTCTGTCCTTTTTACCATACTTTACTTTTTTTAACCATATATTTTTTTCTTTAACTGATATACGTTTTCATTTGTATATTATCTATTGATATATTATTTTCTCCTCACTAGAAGATAAAAATCATGGAAGCAGATACTCGGTCTCATTCACTTTTGTGCTTCTAGTACACAAAACAATGCTCAGTACTTACGGATTGGTGAATGGGGAAGCACTAAATTAAATAAGTGGTTTTTGAACTCTGTGGTGAAAGAATAGTTTTTCAATTATGACCTTAGTGTCATTTTTTTACTAGATTCAGTAGACATAAGATTATTCTGTCAGATTGTGATAAAAATTTCTAAAAACTTACTTCCAAATTTATACTTTTAATGAACTGTTAACAGGCCATTTGTGCTCAACACATATTGGCAGAACACATTCTTAGTAGCACAGCAGTAGAACAAGTTTGCCATTCTGTAGCCAACAGTTAAAATGTGAAGGCTAAATTAAGTATTCTCCTTGGTAGACAAAGAGAAGGCACTTCAAAGCCCACATCCCGGGGCTTCCCTGGTGGCGCAGTGGTTGAAAGTCCGCCTGCCGATGCAGGGGATGCGGGTTCGTGCCCCGGTCCGGGAAGATCCCACATGCCGCGGAGAGGCTGGGCCCGTGAGCCATGGCCACTGGGCCTGCGCGTCCGGAGCCTGTGCCCCGCGACAGGAGGGACCACAACGGTGAGAGGCCCGCGTACCGCAAAAAAAAGAAAAAAAAAAAAAAGCCCACGTCCCAGAAACCAGGCTGAATTACTGGATTTATAAAATTTATAAAATTCTGTTAGTAATACCAGTAAAACTTAATTAGTGCTCACTCTGTGCAGGAATGAGTCTTTTTTCAGTGGACTCAGTAATCCCTTTCACAATCCCCATGTTGTATCTATATAGTTAAGTTAGAAGTCTTTCCTCAATAGCTGTTTATTTGCTTATATGTTAGTATTTAAAGTGAAAATTTCAGTGAAGTTTAAATTTTACAGGTCCATAAACATCTCAGTAAATACTGCTCTATCGTATCTAATATGTTTCTGAAAATGTATTGATCATTTTACATTTTTTTTTGTTTTAGTATGTTGATATATTTTGTTGTTTATATATACCTAGGATGGGAGGAGGGTCATTACACAATGAGAGTTGGAGTTTGGGATCTGAGTTCCCAAGGAGATATATAGCTGAAGACGATTAAGTTCAAGAAAATTTGTATTTCAGCTTCCGCTGGTGAATTCCAGCCAGGGTTGGTGTTAATTTTTAATGCTTTCCAACTCCTTGATCTTCAAGTCATTTTATTTTAGAGATCTAGAAGTATAAACTGAATTAAGGTCCATTTGGATATGACTTTGTATGCTTAGGACAAGCTCTGTTAAACTGTTTTCTGTTATCCCTGACTTGGGCAATTTGAATGTACCAGATCCCTTCTGCCTTTGAGCTATTCTTTTTTATACAGATTAATTTTAAGAGTACTTTTAACCTTCAGAGGTATTCTACTGACAATGTGTAAAATGTTGTAAAATCACTAGCCTACATTTCAAAACACAAGAAGATTTCTCAATTTATTATATTTAGATGCTGTATCTCAGGAAAAGGGAAACATTTTCATTTAAATGCATTTCTAACTACTCACTAACTTAAATACATTTTATTTTTAGGATTTTTGTCTTGTATTTTGGTTTGAGGGCAGTAGCAATCGCTAGTAACATGGATTTGACCAAAATGTAGATAGAGTTTCCGAATAACGAAGTGTGTGTGTGTGTGTGTATAGGTAGATAGATAGATATAGTTACACTATTATGTATACATGTTTATATATGTAATTAAAGGGAAATTTTAGAAGTTTTAAAAGAAATGCATGCTCATCTTTAGTTATGTATATGTTTGCAGATGTTTAGATTGGTTCTTCCAAAACACTCATTAATAACTGAACATTGGTATTTGCAGATAAATAAACTAAGTGAAAAAAAATGGAGATCATTTTACCATCACAAACTCTTTTATTCCTTTACCAGAATTCCCTACACTGTTATCATCTCAATGATGAAAGTTCATATGAATAGACAAAAGGTTAAGGTCTGTGTCATACCTGTTGCTCAGAGGACTTGAAAGAGAAGTTTGATAATATTTAATTAGATTTACAAATACAAGTGAGTGTTTAAAAATATATCAACACTGTGACTGGGGAAACAGGTCAGAAATTCACAGAATATATTTTTAATGAATTTAATGACTTTGGTAGGTTCAGTCTATTTTTCAGGGATCAGAGTTATGCCATTCACTGAGGTGAGGAACACAGAGAAAGGACCATCTTTGGGAGTAAAAGTCATGAATTGATTGTAAGCAAATGAGACACCTTTGACGCATCTAAGTAAAGGTATTAAGGAAGCAATTGTATACACAGAATTGGTGGCCAGAAGAAAGGTCTAAACGGTTTGGTTAGTATGCTCTTACTTAGGTTGTGTGTGTTTGAAGGTGAGGGAAAGGGGTTGTTGAAAAGACTACATAAATCCTTGCTGCTGATAATTAGGATGGGTCCGTTTTGGGTTTTTTGGAGTTCTTTTGGCCAAACTGAGCAGCTTGTGGGATCTTCGTTCCCCGACCTGGGGTTGAACCCAGGGCCACGGAAGTGAAAGCACCAAGTCCTAATCACTGGACCACCAGGGAGCTCCCAGGATGAGTCTGGTTTTACGTGGGAACGTTAATGAGCCAAGCTTATAGGGAGGGACACTGAGGCAGAGAAAATTGTCACAGACTAAAATGGTGAGTTTATGTCTGTAAAATAATTTTTCATCTTTCTTATTTAAATTATGCCTAGATTGTAAAACATAGAAGTTGACTGGTTTCCTTCCATCATCCATTTCTGTTATAAATTTGTAATCTTACGGATGAAATTCTGATTCACAGGTGAATACTATAATCTTACTTTATTTCACAGCCATGAAGCTCATGACTGCTCTGGTGAATGTTGCCTTAAACCTCAGTATTCATCAGGATAATACGCAGAGACAGTATGAAGCTGAAAGAAATAAAATGATTGGGAAGAGAGCCAACGAAAGGTTGGAGTTACTACTTCAAAAACGCAAAGAGGTAAGGTTCACAGTAACTGTGATTCTTATATTCTGTAAATGTGTAGTAAATATATCATATGTGTTTTTATTCTCTCTAAAAAGGTTTGTGTGTATTTTTAAAAGTTGTTTTTTTTTTAAGTTTGATTATTTGATCTCAAAGTTTTCAAATGAAACTGGAATTTGCTTCCAGCCACTGATTGATTATCTGAGTGCTGTCTGAGGGCAGAAGAGAAACAGAACAACCATACTTTAGAAAGAAGGTGGTCTGGGAATTAGATAACTCAAAAAGATTATCAAGCTATGGGCCCAGGAAGCACAGTAAATACTAACATCAGAACTAGGGGCCAGCAAAGATGCATTGCAGGAGAAAGCCAAAGACTAGATATTAGTAGATGTATGAGACATTTCTGTGAATAATAAGATTGGTTCCAATTGTACAGTGAAATTTTCATATAAATGTGTTGAAAGAGATTTTAAACTGGATTTTTAGTAGGCAACATTTTTATTCATCCAATCAGAAATAAAATTTTAGATGTACAGTGTTAGTCTGTATTTTAACTTGAAAAAAAGAATACTATCTCAGTGCTATAAATATATTGCTGTCAACAAATAATGGGTTATAACAGGCAGCAGGAAGCAACAAACTTATGATTAAATTATGGTCTGTGCTGTATTGGAGTGCTAGGACTGCTGTAGCATATACCACAAACTGATTTTTCTTTTTTTTATTATTATTATTTTTTAATTTTATTTATTTTTGGCTGCGTTGGGTCTTCATTGCTGCACACGGGCTTTATCTAGTTGTGGAGAGCGGGGGCTTCTCATTGCAGTGGCTTTTCTTGTTGCGGAGCATGTGCTCTAGGTGCACCGGCTTTAGTAGTTGTGGCACATGGGCTTAGTTGCTCCACAGCATGTGGGATCTTCCCAGACCAGGGCTCGAGTCCGTGTCCCCTGCATTGGCAGGCGGATTCTTAACCACTGCGCCCCCAGGGAAGTCCCTGGTTTTTCTTTAGAACAGAAATTTATTGTCTCACAGTTGTATAAGCTAGAACTGGCAGATAACTCTAATCTTCACATGGCCTTCTCACTGTGTGTGTGTCTCTAAATTTCTCCGTTATAAAAAGGAGACAGTCATATTTGATTTGGGGCCCATCCTACTCCAGTATGAACTCATCTTAACTAATTACATCTGCTACAACCCTATTTCCAAATAAGGTTTGAGGTTCTGGGAGTTAAGACTTCAGCATATGAAGTTTTGAGGGACACAGTACAACTCATAGCACATTCTATACTAGAAATAATTGTAAGTAAGTTTTGGAACTGTACTTTAGTAAGAACTGCTAACCAAACTATCTCTTATAAATTATTTAATTTTTTATATAATAAATGCAGCAAAAGTAGAACTTACAGTAAGTTTCAGTATTTGAATGATTTACTATAAAGGTATTCCCAAAGTTATTTCAGTAAAACCCCAAACAAAACGTATAGCAAAAGAGAAAGTCTGAAGGAATTTTATTGTCACATTTGTATATGCAGTAAAAGCAAATGTTTCACTGCAGAACAAATTAAAATAAAAACCATCATCTTGAATGTGATTTTGTATCAGTGCTTTTGTTCCTTTTGAGTAGTAAACTCAAAATTTGAATGTGATTTTGTATCAGTGCTTTTGTTCCTTTTGAGTAGTAAACTCAAACTTTAACTCTGATGTGTAGTATTGCCTGAAATTTATTTATATCTTTTCTATAGTATTTTATTTTGTTGCTGCATTTCACCACTAATGGCTAGTGTCCTTGATATCTTCTGCTGTTCCTCCTATATTGGGAATTTGACCAATGCTCAGTTTGGTGCTAATCAGATGCAGAGTAATATTTGGATACTTTAGGTGGAATAGGAACTTTCTTACACAGTGGCAAATATGATAATCGAGGATGATCTGATACCAAGAAATGTAAAACCAAGCAGGGGACCTGGTTTGGACAGGAGAGGTAAAGAAATTGAGGCCTATTCCCAAAGCAGATGATATTTTGTGGTAGTAATCTGGTCACACTTAGCCACACCACTCCTTTTTAGTCATTATGTAATACATGTTGAGAGAGACAGAAAGCGGTTTTAAGCCAATGTAGAAAAGCTATAGAAATAATGAAAGAATACTGGTAATTTCGGACATCTGTTGCACAATACATGAGAAGAAAGATTGAAAATTACCCAGAATGAGAATAATCAGGAATTAAAAACAATTGGAACTCTTTATTGCAAATAAAATTATCAATATTTTAATTTATATTTATTTTTCATTTCAGCTACAAGAAAATCAGGATGAAATCGAAAATATGATGAACTCTATTTTTAAGGGTATATTTGTTCATAGATACCGGTAAGGGATTTTAAAAATCATTTAAAACATCTTTAACTTAAATAATTTATTGCTTCTTTGTAGTCCTAGGCAATAAAAATATAAACTTTCTAATTATTTGTTTTGTTAGCTGGAAAACAGCTTTGGGTATAAAAGCTAAATAAATGTACTATTAACTGTGGTCAAAATTGTACCACCACCATCATTGCCACACTCTTCCAGATTCAGAACATGTACTGTTAGAGACATCCTATGTACTTGGATTTGTACTGATGTAATATTAATAAGATATCATTAAGTTAATGTGGCCTTAATAAGATTTGATTGTCTTCATATTTGAAAAAATTAAATTCCCTACTTCCTGCCCTTTTGTACTCATCTTGTTATATGATCAAATTAACCAACAGTGTTTTAAAAATGTGTTGGTGAAGATGGGAGAAATGAGTACGGTAGAGGGCACCTCTGCAGATAATGCAGCATCTTTATAACATCACTCGTCTTTACCTTCAACTATACACAAGAAAATAGGATCAAAGTATTTCTGAAGTATTTTTGTCATGCTCCATTGCAAGTTGTCTTTCTGTGAAACGTGTGACCTATTAAAATACTACATAAGCGTATTTCATGGAGAATTAATGAGTCATATACATACGCTTGTTGCCTTCTATTAATTTGATTTAATATGTTTAGGCAGATAGACACAGATAATAGATGCACTGTTTTTAGACACATTTAAGACTTTAATTGGTCAGTTAGTTTTAAAAGTTAATTAAAACAGGGAAATTATTTTTTTAAAAAGAAAAATTGGTAACTTCGATAATTTACCTTAAAACATTTTATTTTAACTGAAAATGTAAAACTCTTTTGAAATAGAACCAAGGCTTTTACTTTGAGTATGAATCCTCTGAATGGAGTATCACATCCTCTTTCTTACATAAACCATGCATGTAATGAATTATCGACAAATTTATTTTCAAAAAAGCAAAAATTTCTGTATACCTGCCTTGCAGTCTTTTTTTTAAATTACAGCTTTACAGACATATAATTACCATAAAATAAACAGCACATTTAAGTGCATGATTTGATGACTTTTCATACACACACACACAACACACACACCCCTACCTATAAAACTACCACAGGCAAGATAATGAATATATCCAATATCCTCAGAAGTTTTCTCCTACCACTTTGTAATTCCTCCTTTGCTGCCACTCTCCCCTTTGCCCATCCTTAAGCAATCAATGATCTCCTTCCTAACTGATTTGTTTACATTTTCTAGAATTTTATAGAAATGGAATTTACACTTTGTACTCCTGATTTTTGTTTGTGTCTTGGTCTGGCTTCTTTCACTAATAAAATGAAGGGCTTTCATCCTTAAGACTTAATTGTAAGTTTTTTGTAGATTAACTTTATCTGGTTGAGGAAGTTTCCTATCCCTAGTTTTCTGAGACTTTGTTAGGAATGGATATTGAATTTTGTCAAATACTTCTCTCCATCTTTTGAGATCATTATGTAGTTTTTCTTTTTTAAGAGTGTTAATGTGGTGAATTAAATTGGTTGATTTATTAAACATTAACTCAACCTGAACTTCTTGGAATAAAACCCATACACATAATCATGATATATTATTTTTCTTCATTTAAATCTTTTTATTGCTATAAAGTCATTTTTTTTGAAATGTAGATGATTTACAATGTCCTGTTAGTTTCGAATATAGAGCAAAGTGATTCAGATATATATATAGATAGATCTAGATAGATAGATACAGATATATGTATAGATATATAGATATATACAGTAAGTCCCCTACATACAAATGAGTTCCGTTCCGAGAGTGTGTTCGTAAGTCCAACTTGTTAAGTCCAACAGAGTTAGCCTAGGTACCCAGCTAACACAATTGGTTATGCAGTACAGTACTGTACTGCAATAGGTATATAATACTTTTCACGCAAATAATTCATAAAAATCAAACACACGCAAACAATAAAACATTTTTCATCTTGCAGTACAGTACCTTGAAAAGTACAGTAGTACAGTACAACAGCTGGCATACAGAGGCTGGCATCAAGTGAACAGGGAAGAAGAGTTTCTGACTGGAGGAGGGAGAGGAGGTGGAAGATGGTAGAGCTGAAGGATCGTCAGCCACAGGAGATGGAGGGCAAGCTGCAGTTTCACTCACGCCCGACACTGATGGCACAGGTTCTGGTTCCTTGCTGGATTCAGTTCCGTCTACCCTCTAGAAAAAATGATCCAGTGATGTCTGGGTAGTAGCTCTTTTTTTCTCGTCATAAATGACACAGTAGCACTGGATTGCATCCTGAATGGCTGCTATAACCTTTGTGTACTGTTCCACATTCGGGTTCTGTGCCTCAAAAACTAACAGTGCCTCCTCAACTAAAGAAAATCCCCTTGCCATTTCCTGCATCGTAAATCTCTTCAGTTCTTCAGTTACTTGTTCTTCCTCTTGTCTCTCTCTTTGTCTTTGCTCTGGACCTCCAATTCCTTTTTTTTTTTTTTTTTTTTTTGTGGTATGCGGGCCTCTAACTGTTGTGGCCTCTCCCATTGTGGAGCACAGGCTCCGGACGTGCAGGCCTAGCGGCCATGGCTCACGGGCCTAGCCGCTCTGTGGCATGTGGGATCTTCCCGGACCGGGGTACAAACCCGTGTCCCCTGCATCGGCAGGCAGACTGTCAACCACTGTGCCACCAGGGAAGCCCTGGACCTCCAATTCTTGGTGCCTCTTAGCAGTACCAGCTATATCACTGCTGCTTTTACACTTGCTTCTGGACATCCTGGGCTTGAAGTAAAGATATTCTACTACTATATACATTACTGTACAGTAAAGTACACAAAAGCACAACCACTTGAAGAGGATGCACACACATCACAGTGTACACCAGACGTGAACTAACTTACATGATTAGACATGCGAACACACGTTCACGTCTTTGAAAGTTGTCAACTTAAAGGTCCGTATGTAGGGGACTTACTGTATATGAATGTATATCAATTTTTTTCAGATTCTTTACCCTTGTAGGTTATTACAAAATATTGAGTATACTTCCCTGTGCTATACATTAGGTCCTTCTTGGTTATCTATTACATTTTATACACAGTAATGTGTATATGTTAATCCCATCCTCCTAATTTATCTTCTCCCTGCCCATCCCTTTTGGTAACCAAAACTTTGTTTTCTGTGTCGGTCACTCTATTTCTGTTTTGTAAGTAAGTTCATTTATATCTTTCTTTTTTTATTGATTCTTCCAATATTGTTAAAATGACTCTACTACACAAGACAATCTACAGATTCAGGGCAATCCCTGTCAAATTACCAATGGCATTTCTCACAGAACTGGAACAAAAAAAAGTTTAATTTGTATGGAAACACAAAAGACCCCAAATAGGCAAAGCAATCCTGAGAAAGAAAAACGGACCTGGAGGAATAAGGCTCCCTGATTTCAAACTATACTACAAAGCTACAGTTGTCAAAACAGTATGGTATTGCACAAAAACAGAAATAAAGATCAGTGGAACAGGATCGAAAGCCCAGAAATAAACACATGCACCTATAGTCAATTAATCTACAACAAAGGATGCAAGAATATACAATGAAGAAAAGACAGTCTCTTCAAGAAGTGGTGCCGGGGGCTTCCCTGGTGGCGCAGTGGTTAAGACTCCATGCTCCCAATGCAGGGGGCCCAGGTTTGATCCCTGGTCAGGGAGCTAGATCCCACATGCATGCCGAAACTAAGAGTTTGCATGCCACAACTAAGGAGCCCGCGAACTGTGACTAAGACCTGGTGCAACCAAATGAATAAAACAATAAATTTATATAAAAAAGTGAATCATTAAAAAAAATGAAGTGGTGCTGGATAAACTGGACAGCTACATGTAAAAGAATGAAATTAGACCGTTCTCTAACACCATATACAAAGCTAAACTCAAATGGATAAAAGACCTAAATGTAAGACCAGTTACTATAAAGCTCCAGGAGGAAAAACATAGGCGGAACACTCTTTGACATAATTCGCAGCAAGATTATTTTAGATCTGTCTCCTAGAATCATGGAAATAAAAACAAATACTTTTTAAATGGGACCTAATTAAACTTAAAAGCTTTTGCACAGCAAAGGAAATAATAAACAAAATGAAAAGATAACTTACGGAATGGGAGAATATATTTACAAACAGTGCACCACCAAGGGATTAATTTCCAAAATATTCAAACAGGTCATACAGCTCAATAAAAAAAGCAAACAAAAAAAAAACAATCAAAAAACTGGGCAGAAGACCTACCTAGACGTTTTTCCAAAGAAGACATACCGATGGCAACAGGCACAAGAAAAGATGCTCAACATCATAATTACTAGAGAAATGCAAATCAAAACTACAATGAGGTATCACCACACTCCAGTCAGAATGGCCATCATCAAAATGTCTGCAAATAATAAATGCTGGAGAGGGTGTGGAGAAAAAGGAACCCTCCTACACTGTTGGTGAGAATGTAAATTGGTTCCGCCACTATGGAGAACACCATGGAGGTTCCTTAAAAAACTAAACATAAAGTTACCATATGATCCTGGAATCCCACTCCTGGGCGTATATTCAGAGGAAACTATAATTTAAAGAGATACATACACCCCAGTATTCATAGCAGCACTATTTACAATAGCCAAGACATGGAAGCAGACTAAATGTCCATTGACAGATAAATGGAAGATACAAATGAAGTTAATTATAAAACAAATAGACCCACAGACATAGAAAACAAACTTATGGTTGCCAAAGGGGGACAGAGGGAGAGAGGAATTAGGAGGTTGGGATTAACATATAAACACTACTATATATAAAATAGATAACCAGTGAGGACCTATTGCATAGCCCAGGGACCTATACTCAATATTTTGTAATAACTTACAAGGGTAAAGAATCTGAAAAAAAATGCATATATGTGTATGTGTGTGTATGTGTGTGTGTGTGTGTGTGTGTATAGCTGAATTATTGTGCTGTACACCTGAAACTAACACAACATTGTAAATAAACTATACTTCAATTTCTAAAAGATAAATTTAAAAATTTTTTT
This sequence comes from Mesoplodon bidens, assembly GCF_964165515.1. NCBI lineage: Eukaryota > Metazoa > Chordata > Mammalia > Artiodactyla > Ziphiidae > Mesoplodon > Mesoplodon bidens. The sequence goes on from NC_138161.1 coordinate 142,862,009, forward strand.
AATTAAAAAAAATATTCTTCCAATCCAAGAACACGGTATATCTTTCCATCTGTGTTGTCTTCCATTTCTTTTTGCCAGTGTCTTATAGTTTTCAGAGTACAGGTCTTTTGCCTCCTTTTGTAGGTTTATTCCTAGGTATTTTATTCTTTTTGATGCGATAATAAACGGGATTGCTTCTTCAATTTCTCTTTCTGATGTTTTGTTGTTAGTGTATAGAAGTGCAACAGATTTCTGTATGTTTTGTATCCAGGAACTTTCAAATTCATCGATGAGGACTAATGGTTTTCTGGTAACATCTTTACGATTTTCTATGTATAGCATCATGTCATGTGCAAACAGTTACAGTTTTACATCTTCTTTTCCAATTTGGATTACTTTTATTTCCTTTTCTTCTCTGATTACCTTGGCTAGGACTTCTAAAGCTATGTTGAATAAAAGTGGCGAGAGTGGCATTCTTGTCTTCTTTTTGAACTTTGAGGAAATGCTTTCAGTTTTTCACCATTGAGTATGATGTTAGCTGTCTGTTTGTCATATATGGCCTTTATTATGTAAAGGTGTGTTGCCTCTGTGCCCACCTTCTAAAGAGTTTTTATCATAAATGTTGAATTTTATCAAAAGCTTTTCTGCATCTATTGAGATTATCATATAGTTTTTATTCTTCAGTTTGTTAATATGGTGTCTCACATTGATTGATTTGAGAATATTGAAAAATCCTTGCATCTCTGGGATAAATCCCACTTGATCATGGTGTATGATCTTTTTAATGTATTGTTGGATTCAGATTGCTAGTATTTTGTTGAGGATTTTTGCATCTATGTTCATCAGTGATATTGGCCTGTAATTTTCTTTTTGTGTGATATTTTTGTCTGTTTTTGGTATCAGGGTGATGTATGATGGAGCCTCATAGAATGAGCTTGGAAGTGTTCCTTCTCTGCATTTTTTTGAAATAGTTTCAGAAGGATAGGTGTTAACTCCTCTCTAAATATTTGATAGAATTCGCCTGTGAAGCTTTCTGGCCTGGACTTTTGTTTGATGGGAGTTTTTTAATCACAGATTCATTTCAGTGTTTGTAATTGGTCTGTTCCTATTTTCTATTCCTGGTTCAGGCTTGGGAGATTGTACCTTTCTAAGAATTTGTCCCTTTCTTCTAGGTTATCCATTTTTCTGGCATAGAGTTTCTTGTAGTAGTCTCTTACGGTTCTGTGTATTTTTTTCGTGTCAGTTGTCACTTCTTTTTAATTTCTAATTTTGTTGATTTGGGCCCTCTCTTTTTTTTCTTGATGAGTCTGGCTAAAGGTTTATCAATTCTGTTTATATTTTAAGAGAACCAGCTTTTAGTTTCATTGATCTTGTCTGTTGTCTTCTTCATTTCTATTTCATTTATTTCTACTCTAATCTTTATCATTTCTTTCCTTCTACTAACTTTGGGTTTTGTTTTTTTTCTTCCTCTAGTCGCTTTAGGTGTAAATTTAGGTTGTCTATTTGAGATTACTCTTGTTTCCTGAGGTAAGTTTGTATTGCTATAAACTTCCCTCTTGGAACTGCTTTTCCTGTGTCCCATAAGTTTTGGATCATTGTGTTTTCGTTTTCATTTGTCTCTGGGTAATTTTTGATTTCCTGTTTGATGTCTTCAGTGAACCATTGGTTGTTCTGTAGGATATTGTTCAGCCTCCACATGTTTGTGTTTTTTACACTTTTTTTCTTGAAGTTGGTTTCTAGCCTCATAGTGTTGTGGTCAGAAATGATGCTTGATCTGATTTCAGTTTTCTTAAATTTACCAAAGCTTGCTTTGTGACCCAGCATGTGATCTGTCCTGGAGTATGTTCCATGTACACTTGAAAAGAACGTGTATTCTGCTGCTTTCAGATGGAATGTTCTCTGAATATCATTTAAGTTCATCTGAGGTGTCATGTAAGGCCTGTGTTTCTTGATTGATTTTCTATCTGGATGATCTGTCGTTTGGTGTAAGTCGGGTGTTGAATATTATTTAACAAATAAATATAACAAATATTATTTTGTTACAGTCAGTTTCTCCTTTTGCATCTGTTATCATTTGCCTTATATATTTAGGTGCTCCAGTGTTGGGTGCATATATATTTACAATTGTTATATCTTCTTCTTGGATTGATCCTTTGATCATCATGTAGTGTCCCTCTTCATATCTTGTTACAGTCTTTATTTTAAAGTCTATTTTGTCTGATATGAGTATTGGTACTCCACGTTTCTTCTGATTTCCATTTGTGTGGAATGACTTTTTCCATCCCCTTACTTTCAGTCTGTACGTGTCTAGATCTGAAGTCAGTCTCTTTGAAGGCAGCATACATATGGGTCCTGTTTTTTGCATCCATTCAGCCAGTCTGTGTCTTTTGGTTAGAGCATTTAATCCATTTACATTTAAGGTAATTATCAATGTGTATGTTCTTATTGCCATTTTGTTAATTGTTTTGAATTTGTTTTTGTAGGTCTTTTCTTTCTCCTTTCTTTTTTTGTTCTCTTCCCTTGTGACTTGATGACTGTCTTTAGTGTTATGTTTGGATTCCTTTTTCTTTTTTGTGTGTATATCTATTACATGTTTTGGTTCGTGGTTACCATGAGGTTTTTATATAGCAGTCTGTATATATGTTTTTGTTTTAAGTTGTTGATATCTTAATTTCAAATGCATTTTAGATACCCTGCATTTGTACTCCCCTCCCCGTCACAATAGCTGTTTTTGATCTTATATTTTATATCTCATTTTTTTATGTATCCCTTAACTGTTGTTTTTTTTTGGATACAAACGATTTTATTACTTTTGTCTGTTAACCTCCCTACCAGCTTTGTATATGGATGATTTCCTACTTCTATTATATGCTTCCCTTTACCAGTGAGCTTTTCAATTTTGTCCTTTTCTTGTTTCTAGTTGTGGCCTTTTTTTTCAGCGTAGTTCCTTTAGCATTTGTTGTAAAGCTAGTTTGGTGGTGCTAACTTCTTTTAGCATTTGCATGTCTGTAAAGCTTTTGATTTGTCCATCAGGTTTGAACAAGAGCCTTGCTGGTAGAGTATTCTTGGTTATAGGTTTTTCTCTTTTATGACTTCAAGTAATATTGTGTCCCTCCCTTCTGGCCTGCATAGTTTCTGCTGGAAAATCAGCTGGTAGCCTTATTGTAGTTCCCTTGTATTTAATTTGTTGCTTTTCCCTTGTTGCTTTTAATACACTCTCTTTATCTTTAACTTTTGTTCATGGAGTACAATGTGTCTAGGTGTGTTCCTCTGTGGGTTAATCCTGTATGGGACGCTCTACTTCCTGGACTTGGGTGACTGTTTTCTTTCCTGGGTTAGGGAGGTTTCCAGCTATTATCTCTTCAAATATTTTCTCAGGCTCTTTCTTTCTCTTTTCCTTCTGGGACCCTATAATGTGAATATTAGCGTGCTTGAGTTCTCTTAACCTTCCTCATTTCTTTTCATTCTTTTTTCTTTTTTCTATTCTGTGGCTGTGATTTTCACTACTCTGTCTTCCAGCTCACTGATGCATTCTTCTGCCTCATTTAGTCTGCTGTTGATTCCTTCTATTATGTTTTTCATTTCAGTTATTGTATTATTCAATTCTGTTTGGTTCTTCTTTATATTTTCTAATTCTTTGTTAAAAACTCCTAATTTCTCGCTCCATGCATCCATTCTCGTCCCAGTACCTTTCATCATCTTTACAGTCATTACTCTGAACTCTTTCTCAGGTAGATTGCATGACTCCGCGTCACTTAGTTGTTATTCTGTAGTTTTGTCTTGTTCCTTCATCTGAAACATATTACTCTGTCGCGTCATTTTGTCTGAATTGCTATATTTGTATTTTTATATGTGTGGTAAGTTGGTTACATTTCTCTTGCGATTGTTCTTGTTTCCTGAGGTAAGTTTGTATCACTACAGACTTCCCTCTTAGAACTGCTTTTCCTGTGTCCCTGAAGTTTTGGATCGTTGTGTTTTTGTTTTCATTTGTCTCTGGGTAATTTTTGATTTCCTGTTTGATGTCTTCAGTGATGTCTCGACCTTGTAGAAGTGCCCCTCTGTAGGTTACATCCTATGCTTCCCAGCAGTGCACTCCCCTCTTGTAATCCAAGGACCAGGGCCTAGCTGGTCCCAAGGTACTGTCTGGCCTGCATTTCCAAATTCAATCTGCAAGCTGCGTGACTGTAGTTTTCTTGTTTCTGGTGTCTGCCCCCTGGTGGGTGAGACTGGTCTGGAGGCTTGTGCAGGCTTCCTAGTGGGAGAGGTAGAGCTGGGTTTTGGCCCTCTGATGGCCAGGGCCTTGTCTAGAGGCCTGTCTTTAGGTGGATGTTGGCTCAGGAAGTCTTAGGAATCCTGTCTGGTGATAGTTGGGGATGTGTCCCCATCCAGTTCGGTTTTTGGCCTGAGGCATCCCAGCACTGGAGCCTATAGGCTATTGGATGGAGCCAGCTCCTGTGCTGATGCCCGAAGCCAGATGTTAGCCTCCCCAAGCATTCATGCAAATGAATACTCCCTGATATGCCTATCACCAGTGTCTATGTCCCCAGAGTGAGCCACAGCTGCCCCCCCCCCACCTCCACAGGAGACCCTCCAAGACCAGCAGGTAGGTCTGGCCCAGGCTCCTATCAAATTACTGCTTTTGCCCTTTGCCCCAGTGCACGTGAGATTTTGTATGCACCCTTTAAGAGTGAAGTCTTTATTTTCCCCAGTCTGTGGACCTCCTGTAATCAAGCCCTCCTGGTCTTCAAAGCCAAGTGCTCTGGGGGCTTCTCTCCCCAGTAATGGACCCCCAACCTAGACAGCCTGATGTAGGGCTCATAACTCTCACTCTTGTGAGAGGACCTTTACGATACAATTTTTCTCTGGTATGTGGGTTGCCCACCCGGGTATGGGATTTGATTATATTGCGAGTCTGCCCCTCCTGCTGGTCTTGTTGTGGTTCCTTCTTTATGTCTTTTGTTGTACAAAATCTTTTCTGGTACGTTACAATCTTCAGTGATGTAAGTTACATCTTACAACGATTGATGATTGTTCTGAAAATTACTGTGATTTTGGTGTGCTCTTGAGAGGAGGTGAGTTTAGCATCTTTCTACTCCTTCATCTTGGCCACTCCTCTCTCTATTATTCTTTTTTTATCTTCTTGGATATCATTTGCTGAAATTTCCCTAGGAATTTTTGTATCTGTTTAAGAGGGATATATATCTATAACTTTTATTTTACTGAGTGTCTCTGACTGCTTTCGGTACCAATGTGATGCTGGCTTTGTAGAATGAGTTGTGATGTATTCTCTCCTTTTTAATTTTCTGGAACAGTTGAATAAAACTGGTATTATTTCTTCCTCTGATAGGAGTTAAACCATTGGGTTCTAGAGTTTTCTTTGTAAGGATGTTTAAAACTACAAATTAAATTTCTTTAGTAGATATAAGACTGTTCACTTTGTCTTAAAAAAAGTGATAGATTCATCTAAGTTGTTGAAGTATATTCAAGAAATATCAGCATAAAGTTGTTCATAGTATTGGTGGTTTCATCTCACATATCAGTCTGTCTAGAGCTAATCAATTATATTTATATTTTCTTAGAAAATGAGATTTTGGTTAATTGTACTTCTATTTTTCTGTTTTCTGTTTCACTTGATTACTGTTCTTTTCCTTATTATTTTCCTTCTTCTGCTTTCTTTGGGTTTCCTTCCTCTGCCCTTTAGTTTCTCAGGGGGGAAATGGAGATCACTGATATAAGGCCTTACTTTTTTTTCCTCTATTAATTTTTACTCCTATAAATTTCTTTCTTAGCCGTGCTATAGCTGTATCCCCTAAATTTGGATATGTTGTGTTCCCATTTTCATTTAGTTCAGAATACTTTCTAATTTCCATCTGGACTTGTTTCTTTGGGTCATGGATTATTTAGAAGTTTGGTATGTATTTGCAAATATCTCAAAACTTTCTGTTATTGTCTCCTAACTTAAGTTCATTCTAGTCAGAGAACATACTTTATGTGACTAAATGCTTTTAAGTTTATTGATATTTGTTTTATGGCCCACAGTATGTTCTATCTTGATAAATTTTTTATTTGCATGGGAAAAGAGTATGTATCATGGTTTTGTTTTTATGTCACTTAGGTCAAACTTGGTTGATGGTTATTGTTGAAATCTTTTCTATCCGTACTGATTGTCTGTCTTTTTATTCTAACAATTATCAAGAGGGATTTTATAGAAGTACTTTTTGTATTCTTGATACAGGTGCATTATCACATAAATGATTTTCATATTTTTCCCCAGCCTGTGGCTTTCCTTTCATTTTCTTAATGATACCTTTTGAAGAACAAAAGTTTTCAATTTGAATGCGGTAATTTATCAATTTTTCTTCTATGGTCATGCTTTTGATGTCATGTCTGTGAACATTTTTCCTAACCCAAACTGTTCTTTTATGTTTTATTCTAGAAGTTTATTCATTTAATCATTTAAGTTAATTTATATGAATGATTTTTTTAAAGTTAATTTTTGTTTATGGTGCGATATAAGGACACTTTTTGCATATAGATATTCATTTTTACAAGCACTATTGATGAAAGGCTGTTCTTCAGCTGAATTCCTTTGGCACTTTTCTTGGGAATCAAATGACCATGAATGCAAAGTTTTATTTCTGGATTTCCTAATTTGTCCGTAAACCCTTACCAGCTGTGTTGATTACAGTACTTTTAAGGTGTTTTTTAAAAGCTTTGTTGAGATGTAATTGACATATAACATATGTATGTTTAAGGTGTACAACAAGATCCTTTGAAACATAATATATTGTGAAATGATTATCACAATAAGGTTAGTTAATACCTCCATCATCTCAAGTAATTACCTTTTTTAATTTAGGTGCTGATAACATTTAAGAATTACTCCCTTAGCAACTTTCAACTGTGTACTACAGTATTGTTAACTGTAGTCACCATGGTGTACATTAGGTCCCTAGAACTTATTTATCTTATAAATAGAAGTTTGTACTCTTTTTTAGAGTAAGTTTTTAAAATTAGGTAGTGTTATGTCCTTTTACTTTGTTTTTCAAAATTGTTATGGCTATTATAGATCCTTTACATTTCTATATAAATTCTATAATCAGATTGTCAATTTTTACACAAAATCTTGCTGGAATTTTGATAGAGAATATAATGAATCAGTATACCAGTTTGGAGAGAATTTCCTTCCTCATTATATTGAATTTTCCATTCTGTAAATATAGGTTGTATCTCCATTTATTTAGATATTCTTTAGTTTCTCTTAGCAATTTTTATTATTTCAGTGTACATCTTATACTACTTTTGTTAAATTTTTTTTTGTTTTCATTTTTATTTTGTTATAATGGGAATTGTGTCCTTAATTTTTGTTGTAGACTCTTCCTTATTAATATGTAAAATATAATTATTTTATTACTGCAAAATTATAAAATACTTTCATTAGGTCTGTAGTTTGGGGGTTTTGTTTTTGTAGCTTCTTTAGAATTTTCTACATAAAGGATTATGCCATTTGTGAACAAAGGCACTTTTAATTTTTTTTATTGGCCTATTGTACTGAATAGAATCTCCAGTACAATACTGAGTAAAAGTGGTGAGAGAGGACAGCTTTACTCTTATTCCTGATCTTAATGGGAAAATAATTAGTCTTTAAAATTAAGTATAATGTAAGTTTTTTATGTTGATACCCTTTAGTAGGATGAGGAGATTCCCTTCTAACCTGGTTTTGTTAGGTGTTTTTATTGTGATTGATTGTTTGATTTCATTTTTTCTGCTTCAGTTGAGATAAAAATACAGGCTTTTTTTATTGATATAAGGTATTATATTCATTCATTTTCAGATATTAGACCAATCTTGCAATCTGGGAAAATTCCACATGGTCATGGTATATAATGTTTTTTCTATGCTACTGGATTTAGTTTGCTAATATTTTGTTAGGGATTTTTGTGTCTACTTTCATAAGGGGTATTAATATGCTTACTAGCCTCAGAGAACTGGAAAATGTTCCCTCCTGCTCTATTTTCTAAAAGAGTTTATGGAAGATTGTTTTTTTTTGGTTTTGTCTTGTTTTATTAATTTGATAGAATTCACCATGGAAGTCCTTTAAGCCTAGGTTTTCCTTTGTGTGAAGACTTTCATTTACTAATTAAACTTCTTATTATAGATCTATCCAAATTTTCTATTCCTTGTTGATTCTTTATGGTAATTTGTCTCTTTCAGACAATACTTTATTTCATGCATAGTGCACATTTGATTGTATAATGTTATTTATGATATTTCTTTATAATCATTTTTATTTCTGTAGGATGTCTCCTTACTCATTCTTGATTTTGTAATTTGTATCTTCTCTCTTTTGTGTTGGTCAGTCAGCCTAGCTAAAGGTTTATCAGTTATATTGATCTTTTCAAAGAATAAACTTTTGCTTTCATTGACTTTATTTATGTATTTTTTTATTTCATTGATTTTTGCTTCAACCTTAATATTTCCTTCCATGTGATTGCTTTAGTTTTAATTTACTTGTCTTCTTTTAGTTTCCTAATGTAGATTGTTGATTTGTATAGCCTTCTTCCTTTCTTATCTGGCATGCTAAGCTATAAATTTCCCTCAAGTACCGCTTTAGTGACATACCATGACTTTTTATACAACAAATATGTTGTATTTTAAATTTTATTCAGAACTAAAAATTTCCGTATTTTATGTGTGATTTCTTCTTCAACTCATGGGTTGTTAAGTTTTCTTGTTTAATTTTGAAATATTTGGAGGTTTTCCAAATTAATTTCTCTTCTTAATATCTAGTTTAATTGCATTGTTGTTAGTAAACACACTTTCAGGTATTGATATTTGAATCATTTTATACTTTATGGGCCTTGTTTTTCTTAATCAGTTGGATTATCCAAAAAAAAATACTACATGTGCATATAAAAAGGATATATTCTGCTGTTTTGTTACACCTTCCTATAAACCTTTTTATCATTATGAAATGTCCTTTTTTAGTATGACTTTTTTTTTTTTTGTCTCAAAGACTTCTTTGCCTGATAATAATATATCTCTGGTTCTTTTATGGTTACTTTTTGTATGATGTATCTTTTATCATCCTTCCACTGTTTGTGTCTTTGAATATGAAATATATCTCTTATAGACAGCCTAGAGTTGGATCTTGTGTTTTTATCCATTGAACAATCTCTGTTCTTTTCTTTATGGTTGCTACAGAAACTACATCCCATTAGCATGACTAATTTCACATAAATGTAGCATCTTTGCTCCAGTATAGCCCCATTTTCTTGTTCTTCCTTTATACTATTATTGTCAAATATCTTTTATCTCTATTTGGTATTATCCCAACATTACCATTTTAACTATTATCAGTATATACAATCTTAAGATTTTCAATGAAATTAAACAAAGAAGTATTCATGCTATCTTCTCTTTTTACCCTGTTGTTAACATTTCCAGCATTCTTCATTTTCTTCTATGAATTTGAGTTATTGTATAGAGTTATTTCCTTTCAGTTTGAAGGACTTTCTTTACAGTTTCTTATAAGGCAAGTGTTCTAGCAGTCTTTGTTTATCTGGAAATGTCATTATTTCATCTTCCATATTTGAAAGATAGTTTTGCTAGATATAGAATTCTTGGTGGACAGTTTTATTTTCCTTTAACACTTTTAGTGCCTTTCTACCACCTACTGGACTTCATTGTCTCTGAGTAAAAAATTAGTTGTTAATCTTGCTGTTCCCCTGTACATTTGTGAGTCACTTTTTTTGTAGCTTTTCTTTTCTTTTCTTCTTTTTTTCCCCATTTTTCTCTGGCTTTCCACAGTGTGCTTCTGTGTTTAGATATGGACCTCTTTGTGTTTATCCTACTAAGATTTTGTTGACCTTCTTGGATCTGTAGAGTCATGTTTTTCATCAAATTTCATAAGCTTTTAGCCATTGATTCTTCAAATATTTTTTACCCATTTCTCTTTGTTTGGACTCCTTTCACACATATACTGGAATACATGATATTGTTTCCTAGGCTTTTGGAGCTTACATGCATGTGCATGCTCTCACGCGCTCTCTCTCTCTCTCTCTCTCGTTTTTCCTTCCTCAGTGTTTTTCATCTCTTTTCTTTGGGTAATTTCTGTTTACCTGTCTTCAGGTTCAGTGTTTTTTTTCTGTCAACTCAAATATGCTGCTGAAACCATATGGTGAGTTTTTTATTTCTGTTATTGTACTTTTCAGTTGGTCCTATTTTTATACTTGCTGTTTCTTTAGCATAATCCACTGTTGGTTGAGGCCTTGTCATGTTCTCATCTAGTTCTTTGAATATAGCATCTTTCAATATAATCTGATTATATTTATTGGATCTGCTTTAAAATCGTTGCTAAATTTAACAGCTGGGCCCACTCAGAGACAGTTTCTTTAGACTGTTTCAGTTTCCAAGTATAGGTATTACTTCCCTTTTTCTTTGTACACCATATAATCTTCTGTTAAAAACTGTGCATTTTACAAAATATATCTTAGCAAATTTGGGTTCTGATTTTTTTTCCCCTGAAGTTTGTCGTATTGTTGGGGATTTTGTTTTTGAATAATTTACTTGGACTTAATCTGAGGAATTTATCTCTCCTGGACTGTAGCTTTAGGCTAGCAGAACTCTGCGATTTCCCCATTCATTTGTTACAGAGTTTGCTCTTTTATTGAAATCTTCCCTGGGTGTTGGTATTTAGCATGTTGCTACCAATCAAGTCAGCTTCCTCAGCTCAAAACCGTGGTTTTCATGGGCATTCCCAATCCTGCTACCTCCACTACACCTGCTGCTCTGAGTTTTAGGGTGTTTGAAGGGGTTATGTCCATTCAATAATGTCATAGATTTTTGCTGTTTTGGGCCCAAATTTCATCAGCTTTTTATGAGTAAATGCTTCTCAACATTTTGAATCTATTTCCAGACAAATAAAAATTGTTTTTGTATTTTGAGTTATGTGGGGGGACGGGAAGAAAGGTGTTTTCTCTTAGTATAGAATTGTAGGTTGACCTTTTTTTTTTTCAGTCTTTTAAAGGAATTGATCCATTATCTCTGGTTTGGCTTGTTTTCCACTAGAACTGCTGTCATTCTTATCTTGTGTCCTTTGTAGTTAATTTATCTTTTGCTCTGGTTGCATTTAATTTTTTTTTTTTTGTAACTAGTTTAACCAATTTTGTCATGATGTTCTTCAGGATCATTTTCTTCATTTTTGTTTTATTACATCCAGGCTCTCCTCAAGCCTCTTGAATATATGTATTTTGTTGTAACTTTTAATGTTCTGTTCCACTAGTTTTATCATCTGTGTCATTTCTGATTCTGTTTCTTTTGGTTAATTTTTCCCCTTATTATGGGTCATTTTCTTCTTTGAATGCCTGGCAATTTTTATTAGGTGCCAACCACTGTGGGTTTTGTTTTGTTGGGTACCAGACAATATATTCTTAAGAAATTCATCCACTTTTCTCTGGGACATAATTAATGTTTGATCTTTTCAAGACTTTTTTTAAGGTTTGTTAAGTGGACCAGGGCAGCGTTTAGTCTAAGGTTAACTTTACCCAGATACTAAGATAAAACCATTCTTTGTACTTTTCTTGATGCCCTGTGAATTACAAGGTTTTTCTGCTCTGGCTCACTGGAACACAAAGTATTCCAAGCCCTATGTTTGCTCCAGAGGTTGCCCTCTCTGCTCTTTCCATTCTTTCCCCAGCATTGCCTGATTTGTTCACATGTACATGCTCTTTATACTCAGCTGAAGAGTTGATAGGGTCTTTCTGCAGATGCCCAGAGCTCACTCTCTCTGTGCATCTCTGGTACTGTGCCTTGTAAAATCTAACCACCTTGTCCTCTAGAGTCCCAGCTCCTTTTCCTCAACTCAGGGAAATACCCAGGCTCTGTATAGGTTCCCCTGCCTATACCACTGCCCTGCTCTGCCTGATATCCAACACCTAGAAAGTATTATTTTATGCAGTTTTTTTAGTTTTTTCAAGAGGAAGAAGCATAAATCCTGTCCATCTTGGCTCAGCCACACAATTTTGAATGCAGAATCCATATCATTTTTTATGATTTTACCTCATATTCAACACCAAAATAGCATAGCCTTTATTTCATTTCAGTGACCCACCCTTTCTGAGGCTTGCCAAAATTTTCAACCTATTATTCTCATAAAAGCAACAATTCCTTAATTTCCTACTGTTACCTTATTGATTTTTTAATTTAATCAGACCTTGCATACTAGTATTGAATCTGTCATAGCTCACTTTTGATACATTAAAATTTCAATTCCTCTGGGCTTCCTTGGTGGCGCAGTGGTTAAGAATCTGCCTGCCAATGCAGGGGACACGGGTTCGAGCCCTGGGCCGGGAAGATTCCACATGCCGTGGAGCAACTAAGCCCTTGTGCCACAACTGCTGAGCCTGTGCTCTAGAGCCCAGGAGGCACAGTTACTGAAGCCCACATGCTTAGAGCCCATGCTCCACAACAAGAAAAGCCACCACAATGAGAATCCTGCACACTGCAACGAAGAGTAGCCCCTGCTCGCTGCAACTAGAGAAAGCCCATGTGCAGCAACGAAGACCCAACGCAGCCAAAATTAAATAAATAAATAAATGTATTTAAAAAAAATTTCAGTTCCTCAAAAGAGGGTTGAAAATATATGTGAGAGTATGACCTGCCTGCCAAAGTGATCAGCATGTCATGGATAACAATCATTGGTTTTTCCAGAAATATCACTTAGTCCACTTTATTGATTAAGGGAAAATGTTACTGCATGTACATACTAGAAATAGAAGTGCTGTGGAGAGATGACACTTTCAGTTAATGCTTTTTCTCTCCTGCCACCCCAACTTCAAAAATTAAATATTAATTAATTAAAATTAAATTAAGATTAAATTAATTGTTAGATTTAAGTACTAGTCCATAGGAAATATAGAAAATAGAAGAGCATTTTGTCTGACTGAATCCTAATGGTATCATTTTAGTCCAGAATGTGGGAAGTTGCATAGATCAAATGACCTGGTTTATTCAACAATTAAATGGCATATAATATGAACAAGTAGACTTAAAAACACAATTTTAAAATATCAGACATGAAAAATATATTAATGGGTATATATTTAGTGAAGAAAATATACTTTAGACTGTTGAAGGGACACTTAGTGAATTAGAATATAATATTGAGGAATTTACCTAGGCATAGAAGATAATAGAATGACATTTCTGAAAAATGGGGGATCATTTGAGAGGCCTCTTAAGTTCTTTACATAGGATTTCAAACAAAGAGAGAAGTATTGGAAAGAAGTAAAATGAGAGAACTGAAATTTTACAAAATTGATTTAAAAAATGGAATGTTCAGGGCTTCCCTGGTGGCGCAGTGGTTGAGAGTCCACCTGCCGATGCAGGGGACACGGGTTCGTGCCCCGGTCCGGAAAGATCCCACATGCTGTGGAGCGGCTGGGCCCGTGAGCCATGGCCGCTGAGCCTGCGCGTCCAGAGCCTGTGCTCCGCAACGGGAGAGGCCACAACAGTGGGAGGCCCGCATACCGCAAAAAAAAAAAAAAAAAAAAGGAATGTTCAAATTAAAAAAAATTAGAGTGTTGAGTAGGTTAAGGAAAATGTTTCACATATAGACCTACTGTAGTCAAAGTACAAAACATCAAAGACCATGAGAAAGTCTTAAAATCAAAAAAGACTTATTTTAGTGATAGTAAAAGAATTTAAAAGTTTGGTTCTTATTATTAACAAATTTAATGAAAGAAGTGATAACAGAGGAAAGATTTCAACAATTTTGAGAAGAAGAAACATGGATATTTTTTATATTCTCGTTGAGTCTTTCATCTTTTTATACAATAGTGAAACATTTCAGAATCATGTTTTCAGAGCTATTCTTATATGATACCATGATATGATTTATTCTGAGTAAACTGTCATTCTATTATTTTAATCTTCTTACTTCCTAACATTTCACCCTTGACTTAACCTGTGGGTTAAGTTCATAGTTAGAATGTAAATATAAATTAAAGGTATTTTTCTTTGAAAGTTAATATATCCTTGACATTCAGTTTTTAATGTTATGCCTAAATTTCTGTTAATAGTAGAATATTAAGGAATAATGCAGGATAGCAGATAGCTATGTCACCTGCTTTGTGGGAGACTCTTAGTGATAAAATGCCTTGTTGTATATATTGTCAGTATTTTCTCTAATGGATAATGCAATGAAAGAGATGAAAAGTATTTTTAATTTCATAAACTTATTATGTTTCTGACACACTTTAAATAATGCTGGTCATCCTGAAATAATTCAATGGAAGATTTGGATTTAGTAAGCAAACCAGGAGAGTTTCAGTTCTTTGGTCTACACAAACATTACTGCCTCTCAGAAGCCTTCCTTGACCCCTTCTGTTTCCCTCCATCATTTTACATGCTTCTGTGTTCCTTGTACTGCCCTTTGCTAACATTTAATACTCTATAAGATAATATTTATTTTAATCATCTTTCTGCAAGCTATCATCTCTATTCTCAAGTTCTTGTTCACAGTCTAATAAAGGATATAGTATGACTTTTCAGTAACTCCTTCAGCTGTTCCTTCCTCCCTTAGGCTTTTTTTCCCCCCAATCTCTAGGAGTTGTTCTATTTTGGAAAATGTAAATTTTTTTTAGCCAAACATTAGTGACAAAATTGGTTGAGTCATGAATTTATTGTGTTGTACAACTTAGATAGTGGACCTTCTTAGCATTCATAATTATTTCTTACTCTAGAGCTCTCATGAGATTTCTTGTGTAAGAGAGATAACTGTGTCAAAAAATATATGTTAACCAAGAATTAGTCTCTGAAATTTATCAGTCATTTTAATTTAATCTTCTTCCTTACTGGGAAAGCATCTATAAGGGTAGTACACAAAACATTTAATTAAAATTCAGTAGCAGAAAACAATTTGAATTTCATTTGCCAAGAAATTAATTCAAAACAAAAACTTAAGTCCAGATATTAAAGTAAAGGCATACTAACTGAGGATCAGTAAATTAGGTAAGTTTTCCATAGAAATGAACATAATTATTCTTTTATGCTTTAAAAAAGAGCTACAGCAAAGGATTAATTGCCCCAGAATTATTCTTTTCTAGTTTTTTCTTTCTTTGAGTTTTCAAGTAAAGTGTATTCTGACTTCATCTTTAGTTGTTCATTTCAAGGCCCCAGTACTAGAACTATGAAAATTAGTTCATCGTGTGATTGTCTCTATACATTTCCTCTTGTCTTACTAACTTTTTTGCCCCCTACTTAATCTTTGTTTTGGAAACTTCCAAACACCTGCAGCTAAACGTTATCTTTCTAAATGGAGTGAGACCTTTGGAAATAGAGATTAAGGTGTTAAAAATAAATGTAATATAAAAATCAAAGACTGAAGATCTCTAAAATATGAGAAAAATATCTATATCAAAAAATATATTGTAGGGGTTTCCCTGGTGGCACAGTGGTTGAGGGTCCACCTGCCGATGCAGGGGATGCAGGTTCATGCTCCAGTCCAGGAGGATCCCACATGCCGCAGAGCGGCTGGGCCCGTGGGCCATGGCCGCTGGGCCTGCGCATCCAGAGCCTGTTGTTCCACAACGGGAGAGACCACAGCAGTGAGAGGCCCGCGTACCACAAAATAAATAAATAGATAGATACATAGATAGACAGATATCATAATCAAGCCACGGAATATTTAGAAACATAGTGCATTTTCATTTTGTACTTCATTTACTTAAATAGAATGTTAGTTCCTAGAAGGCAAGAAGAAAGCTATCTATGGTAATAAGAGGATGTGCCATGAATCATGGAAAACCTGAAAGTTTACTAGAGCTTGAAAGAATAATTATTGTAGGTAATCAGAGTGGAATGAGGGCACTGTGAGTGTAGGAATCACCACAGACATGTAATGTGTGCAGTTTAGCTATTTGGACTAAAGAACTCATTCATAGACCAAACTAAAAGAAGATTGGTTATGGCTCAATTGGCAAAGGCCTTTAATAACAGTAAAACTAAGAATATTGGTTCTCTTTTGCCATATAACAACTTACCCCAAAACTTGGTACAGTATACATTATCTCATTGTTACTGTGGGTCAAGAATTTGGGAGTGGCCTAGCTAAGGGGTTCTGGCTTAAGTTCCCTCCTCAGGTTGCAGTCACGACTTTGGTTGAGGCTGCAGTCATTTGAAGGCTTGACTGTGGTTGGAGCATCTGCTTCTCATATGGCTTTTACTCACATGGTTGGTGGAAGAAGACCGAGTTACTCACCACATTGAGTTCTCTATAAGGCAGCTAGAATGTCCTTAAGACATGGCAGTTGGCTTTCCTGAGACAGACTGATCCAAGAGAGAGAACAAAGAAGTCACTATGTCTTTTTTGACCTAGCTTCAGAGGCCAAAATTCATCATTTCCACTGAATTATATTTATTAGAAACAAGTTAATAAGTACACCTGTATTCAAGAAAAGAATCATGCGTCTCCACCAAAGGGAATAGTAACAGAAAATGTGTGAACATTTTAAGACCACCACAAAGAAATTCTTATTTTACTGTATAGTCTGTAATTACATAATATAATTACATGTAGAGAATGATTAATAGGGTGGTATCAGCAAGCAAAGTAGATTAGAGCTCCAAAACCCAAATAGGAGAAAAATCACCTAGGGACTTTTAATAGTAGTAGAATGGGCTGTCTTACATACATAGTCAAATTGTAAATCTAAAAAGGATATTTAAAAAATTTTAAGTTAAAGTGGGAGGCGTCAGACTAGCATCTGAAGTAGACAAGGACTGGGATTCCAAGAAGATAAGCTGTATCAAAATGTTGGCAGTGCTTACAGAGAAGAGCTGTGTTTCAAGAACATGAGCTTTTGGCAGTCTAATAAGCGTGAGAAAAAGGTATTAGAGGTTAGGCTTAGACATAGAAATGGTTATAAAAAAAGATTTTGAGCAGTATTTTCCTACTGAAATAAAGCTAAGCCTTTATATTCTCTAGCTTTGGGAATCAGCTACCCATAATCTCAATACCAGAGGTAATGGTAAATACCAATGGTAATGAATGGAAGAATGATTGAGCTATGTATTATGAGTTACTGTACTTAGTAGTCACTATAGTTTTAATCAAAATACCATACCTATTCATTGTGTCCTTGCCTACTTCCCTGAGCTTGTGTAATAAAAAACTCAGCCTGGTTTTGTTTGTTTTAATTTTTTTGATTGGTTTGTACAAGCGTATTTCAGCAGAGAATAAGTGTAATTGATCTTTGGGATTTGGGTATTTTGTGGTTATGTTTTGGTTTTGGAGGGGAGCTATTTTATTTTGTTTTATTCTTGCTGTTGGTTTTTTTTTTTTTTTTAATTTGGACAGCCCAGTAGAAGACAAAGTATATGAACTTGTTCTTAGAAGCGGACATTTATATAAAATAGTAGAACAATACCAAGTGACAGGCAGGGATGAAAGCACTATATGGAGAAATTTGTTAATATCTAATTCAGGTAAAGATGTGTATTCCTTCTCACCCAGTAAATTTCACTTCTAATTATAACAACAGTGTCTCACAGACTTGACTGACCATGTCCTACATCAAGTACACAGATGTTCCAAGAAAAAATACTTACTTGCCTTACCCCATGTGAAGCATTTTAGTATTTTCTATCCCAAATACTTTTTTTTCCCCACTCACTAAATTTATTTCATAATGTGCTGGTAGGTAGTAATGCACTGTTTGAAAAACACTGCCCTAGGGGAAACGCTTACACAAGAAGACATGTACGAGAATGCTTATGCCATTCATTGTTAATAAAAGCAAAAACTTGGAAACAACCTAAATGTCTGCCACTGAGAGAATGTATAAGTAATTTGTAATTTATTTATAGAAAGGAACACTGAACATCAGTTAAAGTTAATATATTGGACTTGGAGCTATATGAATCAGTGTGTATAAACTGCAAAACCTGGTTTGTGAAAAAATCTAATTGGAGAGGAAGCCTATAAGATATAATGTATGTAAAGTTTCAAAATCTGTAAAATAATATATATGAAGTTAAAGCATAATAACTTTGTAATGTCTGAAATTTTTCATATTTAGAAAAAAAGAAATACCCTTGAACCATTCACATTCATTATTTTAAAGTTCAAGGAACATTCTTTCACAGTTTTTAAGCTACTTTTTATATTGTATCATCTATGAATGTCTAGCATGATGACAATTAAAAGATTATAATAATGAACATTGATGGAAAGTTTTAGTAGGTACCAGGCACAGTTCTAAGTATTTTATTGATACTTTTATTAAGTGAGTTCACTCTCACAGTCACTGTGAGGTCTAGGTTCAGTTATTATCCCTGTTTTACAGATGAGGAAATCTAAGAAAGAGGGAAATAACTTGAAGCTAATACATAGCAGAGTCAGGATTTGAACTCAGGATGTCTTGCTCCAAAGTCTGTATCATTAGCCTCTGTGCTATAGAATCTCTCCATGAGGAAAAGGTATAAACAACAGCAAAAATGTAGGAAAACTAAAGACTGTAATTGGTAGTATGGTTTTGAAAGAGAAAGTTTCTCACATTTTTATTCTTTAAGCAAGGACATGGACTTAGAAGGAACTAAGATGTATTAGAGCAGAGAATTAAATATTAGAATACTAGCACTCATTTGATCACAAAAGAGAAACTAAGGAAAGCTCCTTGACAGATGATTACCTTGTGTAAATTGGAGAATTAAAAATTATTCATGTATGGTAACTCAGAAACCTTTAAGATCTACAAAAGAAAGTTAGGATTTATCTTAATTATATAATATGGGGGTTTTTTAGCCAGAGTTATTAACCTGTTGAAAGATAAGGTAAAAATATTAACGCTGTATTTTTTCATGGTTCAGAGATTTTAGAGTAGACGTAATTCCAGGAGGGTTGTAGCAGATGCTTATGGTGAGGTGAAAAGCTGTCTGGGCACAGAGCCAGAGAGCTGACTTTGGGGTTCGTTCTGCTACCACTTCATCGTGTGGTCACCAGGACTGTTCTGTGGTGACTGAATGTGAATTCTTCTTCTTCCCTGTGCAGTTACTTCAAGGCCTTGGTTTTGTAAACTGCTGTACATTTTCAAATAATACAGGCTGCTACAACTTTGCCTCATAGATACTATTGTTTTGTTCATGAAAATTATGTTCTTCTAATTCTTTAGATGTGTACTAGCTTAGAAAGAGTCACAGTTATTTAGAGAAACACGTTTTGAGTTCTCCATTATTCTGTATTTGGATGTTGATACTCTGGTTCCTCAGAAGTTTTAACATGTGTATTGATCCCATAATAATTGTGAGGCTTTCAGAAAGCTCCAACTGTCATTTCCTAGTCCACTGAAAATAGAGCAGTTGAGTCAAAATAAGATGATTTCCAGAAGCATTTTTTTGTGTGTTTGGTATTGGTGGTTTTTATTTTATAGAAGCCATATAAAAAATAGAAGATATTCAAGTTGGAGACCTTTGAGAGGGCAGATATAAAAACAGTATTTGGATAATATTGATATCTATTGCTTGCTGAAAATGAGTATGAAGTACTTTCTAGCTTTGGGTATTAATCAGAGGTTTGTCTCTGTTTTTCCTTCTCTAGTGATGCTATTGCTGAGATTAGAGCCATTTGTATTGAAGAAATTGGAGTATGGATGAAAATGTATAGTGATGCCTTCCTAAATGACAGTTACCTAAAATATGTTGGCTGGACTCTTCATGACAGGGTAAGTTACTCTGTTCTCAGCTTTCATAGAAGATGTACTTGTCCTAATATTAATACTAGAAGGCTAGGAATTAAGATGGCATTGGGGGCTTCCCTGGTAGCGCAGTGGTTGAGAGTCCGCCTGCCGATGCAGGGGACACGGGCTCATGCCCCGGTCCGGGAGGATCCCACATGCTGCGGAGCGGCTGGGCCCGTGAGCCATGGCCGCTGAGCCTGCAGGTCCGGAGCCTGTGCTGCACAACGGGAGAGGCCACAACAGTGAGAGGCCCGCGTACCGAAAAAAAAAAAAAAGATGGCATTGGTTGGTTTTTCTCAAGAGTTATAATAATATGGAAATTTAAGATGATACAGCTGAATACTATTTACTTGTGGCCGTGATGAAGCTTGAGACATCAGCATATGTGTGAAAACCGTGTCTTACTTAGTTGTAATGCCATCTTAAAGCAAGGTTGACAACCTGATACATCTAAATTTTAAGAGAATGTAGTATCTCAAGCTATTTATAATCTTTTTCTAGTTCGGAATCAAAAGAGATTGCTTTTTCTCTTAATATATAGAAACTAAATAAGCTTTCTTATTTTGAATTCTCTAAGGTCATATCATAGTAGAATGTTTTAGCAGAGTTGAATAGATTTGTTGGATTCTAGAATATCTGTTCTTAAAATCTGTCTCTACTTCCACTCTCTTAGAAAAGGCTCTGACTTAAAAGGAATCTCACATTATTAAGTCCTGAGTATGTAATCCTTAAATAACCAAGGATAGGAATGATAAATTGCTGGAATTTTTATATTGAATGACCTGACATTCTATAACTTGAATTGCCAGATTTTCACACACAAAAAAGAAATCTTAACAATGATTTATTTTAAAAGATGTTATGTTCCATTATTTGAATTGTTAAAAGTATCATACCTGGGCTTCCCTGGTGGCGCAGTGGTTGAGAGTCCGCCTGCCGATGCAGGGGACACGGGTTTGTGCCCCGGTCCGGGAGGATCCCACATGCCGCGGAGCGGCTGGCCCGTGAGCCATGGCCGCTGAGCCTGTGCCTCCGGAGCCTGTGCTCCACAACGGGAGAGGCCACAACAGTGAGAGGCCTGTGTACCACAAAAAAAAAAAAAAAAAAAAAAAAAAAAGTATCATACCTATTAGAAGATATTTTATCTTTTTTTTTCATTTTATCTTTTTAAATGCAATTATATTCTTAGACTTTTCCAGTAATTTTGGTAAAAGTCTAAGACTTATTTTCTATATATTACCATTATTAGCCTGTGGAGCATTTTTTACTTATTGACTGATTGATTGATTGATTTTTTTAGACAGCTCAGACAGAGCGGTTTATTTTTTTATAGGTTTGGCATTAAAAAAATTTTTTTTTATTGAAGTATAGTTGATTTACAGTGCTGTGCTGCCAATCTCTGCTGTACAGTAAAGTGACTCAGTTATATACATATATACATTCTTTTATTTTCTATTATGGTTTATCACAGGATATTCAATATAGTTCCCTGTGTTATACATTAGAACCTTGTTGTTTATCCATTCTAAATGTAATAGTTTGCATCTACCAATCCCAAACTCCCAGTCCATCCTTATCCTTGCCCAACTTGAGTCTGTTTCTGTTTTGTAGATAGGTTCATTTGTGCCATATTTTAAATTCCACATATAAGTGGTATCATATATTTGTCTTTCTCTTTCTGACTTCACTTAGTATGACAATCTCTAGTTGCATCCATGTTGCTGCAAATGGTATTATTTTGTTCTTTTTGAGGCTGAATAGTATTCCATTGTATATATTTACTGCATCCATGTTGCTGCAAATGGTATTACTTTGTTCTTTTTGAGGTTGAATAGTATTCCATTGTATATATTTACTACATCCTCTTTATCCATTCCTCTGTCGATGAACATTTAAGTTGTTTCCGTGTTTTGGCTATTGTGAACAGTGCTGCTATGAACATAGGGGTGCATGTATCTTTTGAATTATAGTTTTGTCCAGGTATATTCCCAGGAGGGGGATTGCTGGATCATGTGGTAGTTCTGTTTTTAGTTTTCTGAGTAACCTGCATACTGTTCTCCATAGTGGTTGTACCAGCTTACAATTCCCACCAACAGTGTAGGAGTTCCCTTTTCTCCACATCCTCTCCAGCATTTGTTATTTGTAGACTTTTTAATGATGGCCATTCTGACTGGTGTGAGGTGGTACCTCAGTGTAGTTTTGATTTGCATTTGTCTAATAATTAGTGATGTTGAGCATCTTTTCATGTGCCTACTGGCCATCTGTATGTCTTCTTTGGAGAAATGTCTATTAAGGTCTTCTGCCCATTTTTCAATTGGGTTATTTGGTTTTTTGTTGATGAGTTACATGAGTTTTTTGTATATTTTGGAGATTAAGCCTTGTCTGTTGCATCATTTGCAAATATCTTCTCCCATTCCGTAGGTTGTCTTTCATTTTTTTTTTTTTATGGTTTCCTTTGCTGTGCAAAAGCTTGCAAATTTGATTAGGTCCCATTTGTTTATTTTTGTTTTTATTTCTATTGCCTTGGGAGTCTGACCTAAGAAAACATTGGTACAATTTATGTCAGTGGATGTTTTGCCTATGCTCTCTTCTAGGAGTTTTATGGTATGTTGTCTTATGTTTAAGTCTTTAAGCCATTTTGAGTTTATTTTTGTGCATGGTGTGAGGGTGTGTTCTAACTTCATTGATTTAGATGCAGCTGTCCAACTTTCCCAGCACCATTTGCTGAAGAAAATTCCTTTTTCCCCTTGTATATTCTTACCTCCTTTGTCGAAGATTAATTGACCATAGGTGTGTGGTTTATTTCTGGGCTCTCTATTCTGTTCCATTGATCCGTATGCCTGTTTTTGTAACAATACCACACTGTTTTGATTACTGTAGCTTTGTAGCATTGTCTGAAGTCTGGGGAGTTTGCCTTTGTTTTTTTCCCTCAGGATGGCTCTAGCACTTCTGGGTCTTTTATGGTTCCATATAAATTTTTGGATTATTTGTTCTAGTTTTGTGAAAAATGTCATGGGTAATTTTATAGGGATCGCATTAAGTCTGTAGAATGCTTTACGTAGTATTGCCATTTTAACAATGTTAATTCTTCCAGTTCAAGAGCATGGGATATCTTTCCATTTCTTTGAATCCTCTTTTATTTCCTTTATTAATGTTTTATAGTTCTCAGCATATAAGTCTTTCACCTCCTTGGTCAGGTTTATTCCTTGATTTTTTTGGGGGGGGGTGAAATTTTAAAACTTGTTTACATTCCCTTTCTGATATTTCATTGTTAATGTAAAGGAATGCAACCAATTTCTGAATGTTAATCTTCTTCTTCTTTTTTTTTTTTTTGCGGTATGCGGGCCTCTCACTGTTGTGGCCTCTCCCGTTGCGGAGCACAGGCTCCGGACGCGCAGGCTCAGCGGCCACGGCTCACGGGCCCAGCCGCTCCGCGGCACATGGGATCCTCCCGGACTGGGGCACGAACCCGTATCCCCTGCATCGGCAGGCGGACTCTCAACCACTGTGCCACCAGGGAGGCCCTGAATGTTAATCTTCTGTCCTGCTACTTTGCTGAATTTATTTGTTAGATCTAGTAGTTTTTGTGTGGAGTCCTTAGGGTTTTCTATATATAGTATCATGTCATCTGCATATAGTGACAATTTTACCTCTTCCCTTCCAATTTGGATACCTTTTATTTCTTTTTCTTGTCTGATTGCTGTGGCTAAGAATTCCAATACTATGTTGAAAAGAAATGGTGAGAGTGAGCATCCTTGTCTTGTTCCACATTTTAGTGGGAAGGCTTTCAGCTTTTCATCATTGATTATTATATTGGCTGTGGGTTTCTCATAAATGGCTTTAATTATGTTGAGATATGTTCCCTCTATTCCCACTTTGGTAAGAGTTTTTATCATGAATGAATGTTGAATTCTGTCAAATGCTTTTTCTGCATCTGTTGAGATGATCATGTGGTTTTTGACTTTTCTTTTGTTAATGTGGTGTATTGCACTGATTGATTTGCATATGTTGAACCATCCTTGTGAACCTGGGATGAATCCCACTTGGTCATAGTGTATGATCTTTTTTATGTGTTGTTGGATTCTTTTTGCTAATATTTTGCTGAGGATTTTTGCATCTATATTCATCAAAGATATTGGCCTGTAATTTTCTTTTTTGGTGGTGTCTTTGTCTACTTTTGGTATCAGGGTGATGGTGGCTTCATAGAATGTCTTTGGGAGTGTTCCCTCCTCTTCAGTCTTTTGGAAGAGTTTGAGAAGAATCAGTGTAAGTTCTTTGTATGTTTGGTAGAATTCACCTGTGAAGCCATATGGTCCTGGACTTCTGTTTGTAGGAAGTATTTTTATTACAGATTCTATTTCATTTCTAGTGATTGATCTGTTCAAATTATCTATTTCTTATTGATTCAGTTTTGGTGGTCTGTATGTTTCTAGAAAGTTATCCATTTCTTCTAAGTTGTCAAATTTGTTAGCATATAATGGTTCATAGTATTCTCTTATGTTTTTTGTATTTCTGCGGTATCAGTTGATATTTCTTCTTTTTCATTTCTCATTTTGTTTATTTGGGTTCTCTCTCTTTTCTTCTTGGTGAGCCTGGCTAGAGGTTTGTCAATTTTGTTTACTCTTTCAAAGAACCAGCTCTTGGTTTTGTTGATTTTTTTTCCTTTTTTTAAAAATCTCTATTTATTTCCTCCCCGATCTTTATTATTTCCTTCCCTCTGCTGACTTTAGGTTTTGTTTGTTCTTCTTTTTCTAATTCTTTTAGGTGATAGGTTAGGTTGTTTACTTGAGATTTTTCTTGTTTTTTGATGAAGGCCTATATCACTATAAACTTCCCTCTAAGAACTGCTTTTGCTGTGTCCCATAGATTTTGTATGGTTGTGTTTTCATTGTTGTTTGTCTCAAGGTATATTTTAATTTCCTTTTTGATTTCCTCATTGACCCATTGTTTTTTTAGTAGCATGTTATTCAGTCTCCAGCTAATTGTTCTTTTCTCGTTTCTTTTCCTGTGGTTGATTTCTAATTTCATGCCATTGTGGTCAGAGAAGATGCTTAAAATAATTTCTGTACTCTTAAATTTGTTGAGGTTAGTTTTGTGCCCTAGGATATGGTCAGCCTTAGAGAATGTTCTGTGTGCACTCAAAAAGAATGTATATTCTGGGCCTCCCTGGTGGCGCAGTGGTTGAGAGTCCGCCTGCCGATGCAGGGGACACGGGTTCGTGCCCCGGTCTGGGAGGATCCCATATGCCGCGGAGCGGCTGGGCCCGTGAGCCGTGGCCGCTGGGCCTGCGCGTCCGGAGCCTGTGCTCCGCAACGGGAGAGGCCACAACAGTGAGAGGCCCGCATACCACAAAAAAAGAAAAAAAAAAAAAAAAAAAAAAAAAAGAATGTATATTCTGTTT
Organism: Mesoplodon bidens; assembly: GCF_964165515.1. Classification (NCBI taxonomy): domain Eukaryota; kingdom Metazoa; phylum Chordata; class Mammalia; order Artiodactyla; family Ziphiidae; genus Mesoplodon; species Mesoplodon bidens. Next base: position 142,887,125 of record NC_138161.1, read on the forward strand.
TTTGTGGGGTGTTGTTGTTGTGGGTTTTTTTTTTTGTATGTAGTATCCTGAAACTATCAATTAAGTCTAACTGTTGTATCATTTAAGGACCTCTGTTACCTTGTTGATTATTCTCTGTCTGGAAGATTTGTCCATTGATGTGAGTGGGGTGTTAAAGTCTCCTACTATTGTATTCCCATCAATTTCTCCCTTTATGTCTGTTAGTATTTGTTTTATGTATCAGGGGTGCTCCTATATTAGGTGCATATATGTTGATAAGTATAAAATCATCTTCTTCTATTGATTTTTTTATCATTATGTAGTGTCCTTCTTTATCTTTCTTTATAGCCTTTGCTTTGAAGTCTATTTTGTCTGATATGAGTATTGCAACTCCTGCTTTCCTGTCATTTCCGTTTGCATGATATATCTTTTACCATTCCCTCTTTCTCAATCTGTGTAGGCAGCATATTGTAGACTCTTGTTTTTTTCTATCCAGTCTGCCACTCTATGTCTTTTGATTGGAGCATTCAGTCCATTGACAGTTAAGGTAATTATTGATATATATATGTATTTATTGCCATTTAAAACCTTGTTTTCCAGTTGATTCTTTGTTTCTTCTTTGTTCCTTTCTTTTTCTGTTTTTCTTTTTGTGGTTTCATGATTTCCTTTTATTTTATGCTTGTGTTCTTTTTTAGGTTTTTGTGAATCTATTGTGTGTTTTCCATTTGTGGTTGCCCTGTTTTTCAAGTATGTTAACCCTTCCCATATATGCTTGCTTTAGACTGGTAATCATACAGGCTCAAACACATTTTATGATTTTGATGTCCCTTTTTACATCTTCATGTTTATCCCTTTGCTGTTCCTTGTGTTTATCATTGCTTTCACAAATAGGGTTTTTTTTTCTTTTTGATCTGTATACTGGCTAATTTAAGTGATTTACTTTCCAATTGTGATTTCCTCCTTCCTATTTCTTCTTGCTGCTTCTTTTCTACTTAGAGATGACCTTTCCATATTTCTTTCAGGATAGGTTTAGTATTGCTGTTTTCTTTCAATTTTTGCTTGTCTGAGAAATTCTTTATTTCTCCTCCTATTCTACATGATAATCTTGCTGAGTAGAGTATTCTAGGTTGCAGATTTTTCTCTTTCAGGACGTTGAATATATTTTGTACGCCCTTCTGGCCTGCAGTGTTTCTGTAGAGAAATCATCTGATAGTCTTACGGGGGTTCCCTTGTAAAGAACTCTTGGTTTTTCTCTTGCTGCCTTTAGAATCCTCTCTTTATCTTTAACTTCTGCCATTTTTATTATAATATGTCTTGATGTAGGTCTGTTTGGCTTCATCTTCTTTGGGACCCTCTGTGCTTCCTGTATCTGGATATCTGTTTCCTTCTTTTTAGTTTGGGAAATTTTCAGCCATAATTTCTTCAAATACATCTTCAATCCCCTTTTCTCTTTCTTCTCCTTCTGGAATCCCTATTATGCATAGATGGGCCTGCTTTATATTATCCCATAGGTCTCTTATGTTGCTTTCATTTTTTTTTTTTCATTTGGCTTTCTGTCTTCTGTTTTGATTGGGTAATTTCCATTAGTTTATCTTCCAGGTCACTTATTCTTTCTTCTGCATTATTCATTCTGCTGTTCATTGCCTTGAGCTCAGTCAGCTTTCATCTCAGCAAATGAATTTTCTAATTTTTCTTGTCTCCTCCTTGTAGTTTCAAGTTCCTTTTTACAGTAATCTGCCTTTCTGTTGATAGACTTTCTTAATTCCTTCAGTGTTTTCATTACCTCCTTTTTTAACTGGGTGTCTATTAGACTGAGGAGGTCTTTTTCATTGTTCCTGCAGGCAAATTTTTTTGGTCTTTTAACTGAGAGTGGTTCCTCTGCTTTTTCATTTTGCTTATATTTCTCTTACTCTGTGAGTTCAGGAGAAACAATTATCTACTGTGGTCTTGGAGGGCTATTTATAAGCAGGAGAATCCCTGTGTAGCTTGTGTGGGTTCAATATTTTTTTGACATGAGTGCTGTTTTTGGTTTGGATGCTTGCTGTCTCTTACTTAGCGTGTGCTGGCTGTTATCCCCTTGATCAGGGTGTGCAGGTGCACACTCCCAGGGAGGCGGGAGCAACAGTTGGCTCCCAGTCACAGGTTTCTCCACAATGGCGGCAGCAGGTCACGTGTCCCTGGGGAAGTTGGCCCTAGATCTTGGGACCCTAGGTGGCAGTGGTGTGTTGCGCACCCCGTGGAGGTGGGGGCAGTGGTTGGCACCGGGTTGCAGGGCCCCTGTCAGCAGTGGTTGGCTGTGTGCACGCCCGGGGACATTGGTCCCACTTCAGGGGACCCTCTGCAGTGGCGGGCCGTGCCGGCTCCTGGGAAGGCGAGGGTAGTGATCTGCACCCCCGCTCACAGGACCCTTGGCAGTGGCAGCAGCAACGGCAGCGTTCCGCACCTGCCTCTGGAGTCCTAGATGTCAGCCATGGCTCACGCCTGCCCCTGGAGCTCATATAGGCAGTGCCCTGCTGCCTGTGAGCATGCAGAGAAAGAAGGTCCTGTGGCGGGCCCACCCCTCTCCTCTCATGCCCTCCAACAGTGGTCCCTTGCCTCTGGTGGGCCCAGGCTTCTTCCCAGACTCCCTCAGTTGTGGCGCCCTGCACCCTACCCCCCTCAGGCTGTGTTCACACAGCCAACCCCAGTCCTCTCCCCAGGGTCTGACCTCCAAAGCCCGAACCTCAGTACCCAGCCCCCACCTGCCCCAGCGGGCAAACAGACAAGCATCTCAGGCTGGGGAGTGCCGGTCAGCATCGACCTGTGCAGGTCTGTCTCTGCTTTGCCCTCCACATACCTGTTGCTGTGCTCTCCTCCAAGGCTCTGAAGCTACCCCTCTGTCCCCGCCAGTGGACAGAGGGACTGAGGGGACTTCCCAGTGTGCAGAAACCTTTCCTTTTTCACAGCTCCCTCCCAGAGGTGCAGGTCCATTCCCGATTCCTTTCTCTCTCTTTTTCTTTTGCCCGCCCAGTTACATGGAGATTCTCTTGCCCTATTGGAAGTCTGAAGTCTTCTGCCAGCATTCAGTAGATGTTCTGTGAGAATCATTCCCCATGTAGATGTATTTTTGATGTATCTGTGGGGAGGTGAGCTCCACGTCCTACTCCTCCGCCATGTTGATCCAGTTCCCCGAACATTTATTTTTTAAATAGTAGTGTGCTAAGTATTAAGAAAACCACAAAATTACATAAATTATAATGAAAGTTCCCAAGGGAATTTTATAGGCCATTTTTGCTATAAAAGAGCGTTCAGAGTGTAGGGAGATCATCATAAGTTGGATGGTCAGCTTCAGTGACTAATTTTTAATTGAGGATTAAAAGGGATTATTTCCCATCTCATTTGAAGGAAAATCGAGTTAGTGTGTACATAGTGAATTTTTTCCTGAATATTTATTTTCCCTAGCAATTCAGATTCTTTTGTCTATAGTAATAAATCCCAAACTTGATTTTGTTTTCTTTTTCCAGTCCTCATGTGGTACTGGGCACCTTTACATCTAAGCCTCATCTCAGGTGCATCCAATTAAATTTTACTGATGTGAGAGATATTAGAATTACACCTTGTGCCCTCATGCAGGCATATCCACACTACTAAATCCAAGCAGACAAGCTTTTTAGTAGAAATAAGTTTAAAGTCTTTCATTTTTTTCCCTACTACTACCATACCAGTTTTCCTCCTCTCCTCACCTCCCTAATAGAGTGTTCTATTGAATTTCAATAACAGTAACAATTACCAGTTTTAACAAAACTTATGTATGTCCACAAATTCTGGGGAAAACACCGATTTGATGTGGCTTATCAAAAAATAAACAAACATCAATTTAAAACAAATCACTAAAGTGTGTGTCTGTAGAAATCCTCTGTCCAGATAAAGGAAGAGGTAGGTTTCTCTTGTACAGTGTTGATAAAATGATTTAAGGAGTAAGTAGTGTTTTCGATAGGATGATTTTATAAACCTCTCCTGTGATCTCCAATTGCTTTACTTAGAAAAGAGTGTAAGTATTAAATATTTATTTCTAAACTTTCCTTTTTGTCATTCCCTTTCTGATCACCTTGTACTTTTTTTCTCTGAAGATTAATTTCCTTTCTCTCCTTTTAATCATCTGGTTGAAAGTGTTCATTGTATAGGCTGTAGCCTCTGTCTTCAGATTCATCCTGTGCATTTTCAAATGAGCTGATAAAATTTCTTCTCATTTTTAAAAAAAATACATTTTAATTATCAATTGCATTTTTCCGTTTTTGTTGAGATATAATCGACATTTAACATTGTGTTAGTTTAAGGTATACAACATAATGATTTGATATTCTTTCCGTCTTGATTTTAGAATTTTAGAGGTTATAACCTGGCCTACCCTCCTATAAATAAGACAAACTTTTTCATACTGCCAATTTGTGTAAGTTCTACAGTATTAAATTTTGGTCATTAGAAAGAGGGACAATCTCTAACAGCTAAAGGAGTTATTAGAAATTCAGTTCATCTTTCTGTTGACCAAAACTTATTTCTAAATTCCTACCCATTGGTTTTAGTTCTGACATTGAGGGTGACACAGAATAGGTCTAATTTAAATACAGCTTTAGTAATCTCTGTGCTCTGCACTAAGTATCGTACTCTCTTTTTGTATTTATGCTCATGACACTAGATTACCTTTCTTTGTCCTTTACAGTTTGTAAATCTGACTGTACTGTTTTTTGTTTTTAGCTTATGTGTACAATTCTTCTACTTTCTTGCAAATGCTTGATTGCTTATATCAAAATCTCAGTGCTTGGGTGGGATTTATTTTCAGTTAGTCCATTTCATTTCCTCATTTTCGTGTTCACTCATCCCATATTAGTTTCTCTTAAGTTTACCAAAAACCTTTTAGCTCTGTATATGTCAAGCAAATGACATCTGTTGCCGATCACTAGAAGTAGAAGTTCAAATTCTTTGCCCACTGCATACTGATCACCAAGGAAAACACAACACAGTCAAGCATTGGATGGAACGATGCTTTACTCACATGGAGAAGGCACAGAGCAAGATTAGCTTCAATAGTGTCAGTCCCCCATGGTCCAGCAGTCAACACAGAGTGCATGCACCCCTCTTGTGCCACAGAACTAAGGACCCTATTCTGTCCTCTGAGGGGACAGATTTAATAGTGGGGTTGGCCAGGTGCCATATGATGCACACACTTAAGCAGAACAAAAGAAGACACATTGAGTCTAAAACGGGAATGATATTCCCACACAAGGTGATAAACCCAGCACAGTCCATGAAGACTCTTATCACTTGATAAGGAAGTATTCCAGACCCAAGGCCTCTTCCTGTGCAGCCAAGTGTGGGTCAAAACACTGTGTACAGGAGACTGCCTTTCCCAACAGTCTACCCCTCACCCCTGCTCGACCACTGACATGGCAGATAAAGCATGTCAAATCACCCACCCCAAACTTGAAGGCGGAATTCGGTTCACCAGGGTCCCAGAACAATCTGTTTGGATGTGGAGTGCTCATAGAGCCTCCCTGTCATTAGGAAACAGCACTTTACCAGGCCCGTTAGAAGAGCCAGACCCAGGAAGACAGTCAAGCCACCCTAGAGGGTGGTCTTCAACGTGGATTAAGCCAGCTAAAGAGGTCAAATTGTGAGTTTGGGGAGACTGCGTGGGTACAGCTGATAACCATCCCTCCTGAGCATGGATGTTCATCAGCTCAGTTTTCAGCTTCCCCAAATTGTTGACATATACACAGTAAGAAATGCTGACAGTAACACAAACACCACCTTGTTCTGCCAGCAGGTAATTGAGGGATATTTAGTTATCCATCACCACCTTGACTAGTGAGTTCAGTGAGTCTCATTGGCTTGGATGGCTTGGGCAGTAGTGTTAGCTATTTCTGCCATGGTTGAGGACAGGTTGTACACCATTTTTTTCTAGGGCCTGCATACCTATTCCCAGTATTAGAATTTGGATAGCAGAATGAAACCAGTGGTTAGTTTGTTTTCCCAGGAGGATACTGTGAGCCACTTTGTAGTACGTCAGCAGAAGAGGTCCTTTTCAGCCCTCTCTGCAGTTGCTGACATGGACAGTCAGCCTTAGAACTCTGAGGCAACAATCCTTCCCCTGGAGGCAGACATTCTATTGCCTATTGGGGTCCACAGAGAAATACATAACCCAGAGTGGTGCAGGGGACACATGTCAGGGATTTTGTTCTGATAATGCTGACTAGTCCAGTTATATACAGCCTTGGCTTGCTTTTACCATGTGATTGCAGGGAGAGAAAAGTTACATACTGGGCATCCAAGTCCAAAATGTCAGTTTTGATCAGTAATAAGCATTCTTGTACAGGGGTTTTTTTCTGTCATATCATAGGAAATATTAAAGTAAGGGACTCTGGAGCATGCCTGCATCTGGGCCTGTATCAAAGGAGTGACCCAGCTATTCGACCCATTGACAACTTGAGGAAGTTCTGAGCAGTTTTGTGTCAGCCAGGCCATTACAGTGGGAATGCGGAACGAGAAGGAATTCATTCTGTGATGACAAATCCCAGCATTGTTTAAGTTTGCCTCCTCTGACTATGGCTGTTGTTGTAACAGGCACAGCAGATGATTCTGTAGGAATGAGAAGAGGAAAGATTAGTGTTTCTACTCCTCTCCCACTTCATGAATCTTCTCAGGACAGAGCTACTCTGGTCTACTGCTTGTGATACTAGCTGCCCTGGTATTGCAACCCAAGCCTGATGTTACCTCCTCTGTGGGCACCCCGTGCCTTTGTGGCTTGACAAAAACTTTTTGGCCTCAGTTGGCCAGTCTAGGGAAGGACTGCACAAACTTGACGTGTCTGTTAACATCACCCACCTGATTGAAAGGGTCAGTGTGCCCAGTACTACTAGAAGGACCCTAGCTAGCACCCTGATACTCCTTGATTTCATCTCCCACCTTTGTGGTATCCCATAGGAGGGAGGTTCCCCCAGGTAAGTATCACATCCAGGCTAGAGTCAAGGGGCCCTGTCTGGGGTACAATGGTAGGCAGAACTGCAGATCACCCCAAAGACGTACACTCCAACGGGAAAAAAGAAGAAGAATGAATGACATGTTGAGATTGTGATTTTGCAGGCACAGCCTAAGGACATGGCTGCCTAGTCCACTTCCACCGCAACCAAACTCAGTATTTCCCAACGTGTGTTGCAGTGCCTGTTTTCCTTGCAGTGGAGTGTTTAGTAGCCATAGTCCCTGAGAGTGTGCCCATTGTTGTCTTGCTTGGGCAGTGAAGGATGTTCCTTGGTCAGAGTGAAGTCCCATGAGGTATCCAAAAATGTGACATAAGTTTTATTCAAGGACAGCTATGGTAGTTTCAGCATCCACATGCCAGACTGGAGTAGCTATACAATAGCCTGACTAGGTGTTATGGCAGTGAGGCATCATCTTTGCCTGTGGCTGGTGGTCAGGGGTTTGATGTGAACAATCTGCCAGATCCAGGCGAGTCCCAGTCCTTGGTTAATGTGTCCCACTTCTTCTCTCTGGATGATTTGAGTATATTGACAAGAATCACAAGAATGTACTGCCTCCTTAGGCTTCTGGGTTATCTCTTGGGCTCTGGCCCATTTTTGCATCTGAAGTGGACTCCTTTTTCCATAGATGTACCCACCAGGCAATTGTTGCAGCCCACTGGGCACAAACTTGATTGACACGAGTTCCATTTATGTTTTTATTTTAAAAGTTCCTTTGCAAACACAAGCATGTGGTCCTTCACAAAAACATGCTACTAAAAAAAGAACAAAAAAAGTCAATGAAGAAATTAAAGAGGAAATCAGAAAAAACCTCAAAACAAATGAAAATAAAAGTACAGCTTGCCAAAATCTATGGGATGCAGAAATGCAGTTCTCAGAGGGAAGTTTATAGTGATACAGGCCTACAAGAAACAAGAAAAATCTCAAATAAACAACCTAACCTACCATCTGAAGGAGTTAGAACAAAGCCCAGAGGCAGCAGGAGGAAGGAAATAATAAAGATCAGAGATGAAATATAAAAATAGAGACCCCCAAAAAAGACAATAGAAAAGATAAATGAAATCAAGAGCTAGTTTTTTGCAAGCATAAACAAAATCAATAAGCCTTTAGCTAGGCTCGTTAAGAAAAAAAGAGAACCCAAATAAACAAAATAAGAAAAGAGGAGAAATTACAACTGATATTCAGAGATACAAAAAACTCGTAAGAGAATATTATGAACGGTTATATGCCAACAAATTGGAAACCTAGAGAAAAAATGGGTAAATTTCTAGAAATGTACACTTTTCCAAGACTGAATCTGGATGAAATAATCTGAGCAGACCAGTCACTAGTAGTGAAATTGAATTAGTAATCAAAAAGCTCCCAGCAAATAAAAGTCCAAGACCCGATGGCTTCACAAGGGAATTCTACCAAACATGTAAAGAAGAGCTACTATCTATCCTCAAACTATTACAAAAACTTGAGGAGCACTTCTGAATTCATTCCACGAGGCCACCATTACCTGATACCAAAACCAGACGAAGATATTACAAAAAAAAAGAAAATTACAGACCAATATCTCTGATGAATATAGATGCAGAAATTCTCAACAAAATATTAGTAAACCTGATTCAACAATATATAAACAGGATCATACACCATGATCAACTGGGATTTACTATAGGGATGCAAGGATGGTTTAATATCCACAGATCAGTCAGTGTAATACACCACATTAACAAAATGGAGACTACAACCACATCATCATTTCATTAGACATAGAAAAGGCATTCGACAGATCTCAACACCTATTCATGATAAACACTCTAATCAAAGTTGATATCAAGGAAGCATATGTAAACATAATAAAGGCCATTTATGACAAACCCACAGCTGACATCATACTCAACAGTGAAAAGCTGAAAGCTTTTCCTTTAAAATCAGAAACAAGACAAGAATGCTCACTCTTGTCACTTCCATTTAACATAGTATTGGAAGTCCTAGCCATGGCAATCAGAGAAGAAAAAGAAATAAAAGACATCTAAATTGGAAAGGAAGAAGTAAAACTGTCACTGTTTGCAGATAACATGATCCTATATATAGAAAACCCTAAAATGTCCACCAATATACTATTAGAACTAATAAATGAATTAAGCTGCAGGACACAAGATTAATATATAGGAATCTCTTGCTTTTCTATGTACTAGTAATGAACTATCAGAAAGAGAAAGCAAGAAAACAACCCCATTTAAAATTGCATCAAATGGAACAGAATAGAAAGTCCAGAGATAAACCCATGCACCTATGGTCACCTAATCTATGACAAAGGAGGCAAGAATATACAATGGAGAAAAGACAATCTCTTTGATAAGTGGTGCTGGGAAAACTGGACAGCTACATGTAAACGAATGAAATTAGATACTATAAATCTCTTAGAGGAAAACATAGTCAGAACACTCCTTGACATAAATCACAGCAACATCTTTTTCGATCCACCTCCTAGAGTAATGAAAATAAAAACAAAAATAAACAAATGGGACCTAATTAAACTAAAAGCTTTTGCACAGCAAAAGCTGTGCAAAACCATAAACAAGACGAAAAGACAACCCTCAGAATGGGAGAAAATATTTGCAAACAAAACAACCGACAAGGGATTAATCTCCAAAATATACAAACAGCTCATGCAGCTCAATATCCAAAAAACAAACAACCCAGTCACAAAATGGGTGGAGGATGTAAATAGACATTTCTCCAAAGAAAACATACAGATGGCTAAAAAGCACATGAAAAGATACTCAAAATCACTAATAGAGAAATGCAAATCAAAACTACAGTGAGGTATCACCTCACACTGGTCAGAATGGCCATCATCAAAAAACCTACAAACAATAAATGCTGGAGAGGGAGAAAAGGGAACCCTCCTACACTGTTGGTGGGAATGTAAACTGGTACATCCACTGTGGAGAACAGTATGGAGGTTCCTTAAAAAACTAAAAATAGAGCTACTATATGACCCAGCAATCCCACTCCTGGGCATAGATCCAGAGAAAACCACAATTTGAAAAGATACATGCACCCTAGTGTTCATTGCAGCACTATTTACAGTAACCAGGACATGGAAGCAACCTAAATGTCCATTGACAGAGGAATGGATAAAGAAGATGTGGTATATATATACAATGGAATATTACTCAGCCATAAAAAAGAACAAAATAATGCCATTTGCAGCAACATGGATGGACCTAGAGATTGCCATACTGAATGAAGTAAGTCAGACATAGAAAGACAAGTATCATATGATATCATTTATATGTGGACTCTAAAAAAGGGTACAAATGAACTTATCTACAAAACAGAAATAAAGTTACAGATGTAGAAAATAAACTTATGGTTACCAGAGGGTAAGTGGGGGAGGTATAAATTGGAAGACTGGGATTGATATATACACACTACTATATATAAAATAGATAACTAATAATGACCTACTGTATAGCACAGGGAACTATACTCAATACTCTATAACAGACTATATGGGAAAAGAATCTAAAAGCAGAGTGGATATATGTTTATGTATAACTGATTCACTTTGTTCTACACCTGAAACTAACACAACATTGTAAATCAACTGTACTCAAATAAAAACTTTTTTAAATTGCATCAAGAAAAATAAGATACCTAGGAATAAGCTTAAGCAAGATGGAAGACCTGTACTCTGAAAACTATAAAACATTGATGATGATACAAAAAAATGAAAAGATATCCCTTGTCCTTGGATTGGAAGAATTAATATTGTTTAAATGGCTCTACTACCCAAAATAATCTTCAGATTGCAGTCCCTATCAAAATACCCATGACATTTATCACATAACTAGAACAAATAATCCTAAAACATTTATGGAATCACAGAAGACCCTGAATAGTCAAAGCAATCTTTAGAAAAAAGAACAAAGCTGGAGGTGTCATGCTTCCTGACTTCAGACTACACTACAAAGCTACAGTAATCAAAACAGTATAGTACTAGCACAAAACCAGACACATAGATCAATGGAACAGAATAGAGAACCCAAAGATAAGCCCATGCACATATACTCAATCTACAACAAAGGAGGCAAGACTGTACAGTGGAGAAGATACAGTCTCTTCAATAAGTGGTTTGGGAAAACTGGACAGCTACATGTAAAAGAATGAAATTAGAACATTTTTTCATACCATATACAAAAATAAACTCAAAATGGATTAAAGACTCAAATATAAGACCTGAAACCATAAAACTCCTAGATGAAAACACAGGCAGGACACTCTTTGACATAAACTGTAGCAGTATTTTTTGGATTTGTCTCCTAAGGCAAAGGAAACAAAAGCAAAAATAAACAAATGGGACCTAATTAAACTTAAAGGCTTTTGCAAATCTTTTAAGCAAAGGAAACCATCAACAAAATGAAAAGACAACCTACTGAATGGGAGAAAATATTTGCAAATGATATGGCAGATAAGGGGTTAATATCCAAAATATGTAAACAGCTCATACAACTCAATATCAAAAAACCAAACAACCTGATTTTAAAATGGGCAGAAGACCTGAATATACATTTTTCCAAAGAAGGCATACAGGTGGCAGACAAGCACATGAAAGGATGCTCAACATTGCTAATCACCATAGAAATGCAAACCAAAACCACCGAGATATCACCTCACGCCTGTCAAAATGGATGTCATCAAAAATACCACAAGTAGCAAATGTTGTCAAGGATGTGGAGAAAATGAAACCCTTATACACTGTTGGCGGGAATGTAAATTGGTACAGCCACTATGAAAAACGGTATAGAGGTTTCTCAAAAAACTAAAAATAGAACTATCATGTGATGTAGCAATTCTACTCCTAGTTTTATGTCCAAAGAAAACGAAAACACTAATTTGAAAAGATATGTGCATTCCAGTGTTCGTAACAGCATTATCTACAGTAGCCAAGATATGGAAGAAACCTAAGTGTTCATCAACAGATGAATGGATAAAGAAGATTTGGTATATATACATTGTATGTGTATGTGTATATATATACACACACACACACACACACACATACGTACAATGGAAGATTACTCAACCATATAATAGAATGAAATTTTTTCATTTGCAACAACATGGATGGACCTGGAGGGTATTATGCTTAGTGAAATAAGTCAGACAGAGAAAGACAAATTCTGCATTTTCACCTTATATGTTATATCTAAAAAATAAAATGAATAAATATAACAAAACAAACAGACTTACAGATATAGGGGACAAACTAGTGGTTACCTGTGGGGAGGGCCAGGGTAGGGGTAGGGATTAAGAGGTACAAACTACTATGTATAAAATAAATAAGCTATAAGGATGTACTGTACAACATAGGAAATATAGCCAATATTTTATAACTTTAAATGGTGGGTAAATCTATAAAATACTGAATCAGTATGTTGTACACCTGAAAGTAATAATTATAAATCAACTTAACTTCAATAAAAATTTAAAAATAAAGAAAAGGTCCTTTGCCATGAGTATCTACATAAGTGACATATGTTTTTTTTGTTCCCAGGGAGCAAGCTGCTGCCATAGTTCTTTTCCCCATATGGGGGATCCATTAATAGTCCAGTCTTTTAGTTGCCATTTGCCTGACCAGATGGCTAAGTCATTGGCAACAGCCCATTTGTTGGTGAAAAATGTATCAAGGAATGGTAGTAGAGGTGGCCTGCACTGCCATTACCACAGTGCAGAGCTTGACCTATTGGAATGCCCACACCTGATAGTCAGAAGATGGCCATTTACTGGTTCAGATGGTTGCTTCAACCCAGCAGACCTCATCTGCCTTTAGTTTCACAGAGCTGTCAGTAAACCATGCCATAATGTCATCTTTGAATCTTGGGCCTTAGGAATTGCACCTGCTGTACCTAGGGCCTGGACTTTATCTGGATTTATAGTCAAATTGGTACTAATCATTCTGTCAGTGACTAAGTGCAGCCACCATTGACATTAGCATTATAGCCGTGTCGTTAGTATAAGGGATGACTAAAATTTCTGTAGTACTTGAGCTTATTGAAGATCAAGCGCTGCCCTCTGGTAGCATATTACAGGAGAATTTAGGTATCCCTGCAGGAGTACAGTAGAAGTATATTGTAGTATGTTCAGTGAGAACAAAAATTGGTCGTGACCTCATTCTGCAGAGGGATCGAGTGAAAGGCATTAGCCAGATCAGTCAACAGCATACTTGTTTTCCATATGGGTTGCACTGTCTCAGTGATGGTGATAATATCAGAAACTGCTAGGGCAAAAGCTGAAACTTCTACATTTACCCTTTGGTAATCTGTTAGCCTCCAAACTCTGGAGGCCTTCCTTAATGGCCTGATTGAGCTGCTTGTATTGTCTCGAATTAACAGAACGATGTCCTTTTCCCCACTGTAGATACAGTATTTTTGTTGAACAACACACCATGATTTGGCCAGCTCTGGAGCAGGCTAGGAATGCAGCTGGCCCATTATGCTTGAATTTGTCCTTGTTGTGGTACATACCACTTGAGGCAATGGTGGTATTCAGTACCATACACAGCCAAAATGTCAATGCCTACTACGTATTCAGTAGTAGGAACCAGGATCATCAGTACCTGAAATGGTCCAAAGAGTCTCATCCACAAATACATGTGGACTTGTCTTCCATGGGTAACTACATTCTTCCCAGACCTACTATTTTAATTCTACCTCTGTGGGGACCTGTCATTTGGGCACCAGTATCCAAAGGCCCCATAAAAGTTTAGCTCCCCTCTCCCCTTTTCCCTTCTATCTTGATAGGGGCATAGGGCCTCTGGTCCCCAACGGGGACCCAGAGACCTTGGCCCCATCCCTAACTGTGTTATTCAGCCCTAGACAGTTAAAGTCTGCAGTGCCCCTTCATCAAACAGATGCACCAACCAGGCTGTATGAGACTTCCCTGGCTCCTGTTCATATCCGTCCTTCAGTTTCCATATTTCACTTTCAAAGAAGGACTTCATTTCAACACTTTTGTTTTCAGCAATGCCATAGGTGGTTTTGCATTGAGTGAAACAGGTTTTATTTGAGGCCTGTAAGCCACCTGGTTCAGGTAAAGTTTCCTGCATGGGACCCCTTTACTTCTCTCAGACATCATTTGTGACCCTTAAGACACCTTGAGAGTTGGGGGGTGTGTGTGAAATGGGAGCACAAAGGTGACCAAGAGCCCAGATTATTGTTTCCCTACACTTTTTAGGACCCATTTCACATTTACACTCTCATGCATTGCACCCGCTTTTCCCTGTTGACAGAGATTATCAATATCCCTATTTATCCCCATATGGCCAGAGGGAGGCCAGCACATCAGTCAGTTCACCACCACCACCCCACCCCCAGAGCCAGCTGCCTAGCCCTTTCATTCTAACATGCCATGGTGTTTTTTGTTGGCAACTGTATCTCTCGGTAAGGGAGTGTTCCAAGGCTAAGGCCTATTCTTATGGAGCCAAGTGGAGATCTAAAGACTACATGAACAAGACTCTCTTTCCTAATAGTACATAACAATGTCCCTCTCAAGACTTCTCTTCTTACCAAATGAAAAAGGGGGGGAGGTCTTAAAAGGAAACTTTTGGAGGTGATGAGTATGTTTATTGCCTTGATTATAATAGTACCATGCACGTATGCATATGTCCAAATGCATCAAACAAACGTGAAGTTTTTTGCATGTCAAATATGTCTCAATAAAATTGTCAAAAAATAACAACAAAGACTATCTTCTCTGTACTCCCTTCACCCCACCACATACATACACATCTACTCCTTGACAGACCACCTGAATTTGGTTCATTTATTCCCATTGTGGTGTTAACATTATACATAGGCATTTTAATAACAATCAGCATTTTCTCCTAGAAGCATGAAAATTGTCCCTTTAAAATACAACTCATTATGAAATGATGCCATTATGCTACACAATACTTTTTATAGCTCTTAACATTTTTTGCAAAAATGCTGATAGGTTAGTATCTGACAAATATGCCTAGCTCCCTCCCTCAACAAATTATTTTATTTTTGTTTCTTTTTTGTTTTTTTCTCATTTTTATATTATATAGTTATTCATTCAAAAAATATTTATTGAGCAGCAGCTATGGGTTAGGCACTGTGTTAAATAGCATTCAGATCTGAATAAGATTTTGTGTAATAGGAAAACAACAAAACATTTAGGTTTTGTAGTAGAAATACCTTCACAGTATAGTAGAGCCCCCAAATAGAGAAATTAACAAAAATACAAGTGGATTTTTCATCTAAGTTATTGTTAGACATTATTAAGTTATTTAATTAAGTCCCTGTAATGTACCAAGATTTGGTACATTAAAGAACCAAGTTTTGGGAGGAGAAGTAGTTGATTGGGAGGCATCGTTGGACAAGGTGTAGATAAAACTCGACTGATGTCTTTGTTCTACCTATAATTTGCTGTGTGAACTTGAATGGATAGAGTAATTTCATCTTTTCTGGCCTTGTTTTTAAATTTAGAGTTACAAGTAAGGAAACTTCTTACATGCTGTCTTATATCTGGGGTTATGATTTTACTTTGGGTCAGCTGTCTTTAGTCTTTTGCTTATCTGTTGTTGATCTCTTGTGATTATAGATACATATTACATTAATACTTTTGTTGGCTTTCCACATCTTGCCTCCAGGAAGACCATATCTTGTGAGCCATCTCCATAGATCCCCATGGGCTGCTCTTCAGCATTGCTGCCCATTATAATTATTATGCCCACCTTGCATCTACTAGTTAGGTGATGCTACCTTCTTTCTGCTATTCTGTGATCTCATCATCTTCATTGTACTGGAAGCCAAATTCTGTTTGAGTATCTCCTATTGCCAGCTCTAGCCTACAGAATACAGCTGTTATGGAGTTTCTCAGCAATGCCTGTGCCCCCATCACCAGTCTTTTCTTTATTGCCTTGGTAAACAATATTCTCTGGGCCCTCCTGAGGAACACACTCAACTAGTAGGTCTTCTGAGTTTATACAACAGATCCTTTATGGCATGCTTACTTCACTGTGTTTTAAATGCCTTTCTTCACAGTCTGCCACAACTATTCTTGGATCTCTTATTTCATTAATATGCAACGTTGCTTTTTCCAGGAGTCATCCAGCAATGCATTAGGCCATTTCCATGGGCCTTAAATCCTGAGGCAAGGGAGAGTGCCCTATATCCAAAAACTCTCTCGTATCCTGTTTGATATTCCCATTCCCCAGTCCAGTACCCTCAGCAGACACTCTCTTGGTTCTTACTGGTTCAAGTTGGCCCGTTCCTGCAGCACCTATAGCATATAATCCTTCTCCTTTAGCAGACCCAGTACTTCCCCATTTGGACTATGCTGAAATTTGACCTTAGCTTGGAGCTACAAGGGAAGGTTAGTATAGAGCATGAGGAGGGCTACTAGCATTGTCCTTAAGGTACTTGCTTCGCTTGAGGTTTCCATATATTCGAGGGGAGGGGTGGGTGGAGGAGGCATGCTACCCTGTAACATGAGACTTATTTGCAGACCCACAAGTTTGTGGGAAACTTGGAATTGAAGGTTATCAGCTGCATCCACCAGTTATTCTTTGAACTTGCACTTCTTTCCTTTATGGCCCTGATTTTGGCATAGACTTGCCTGGGATGCAAAGTCCCTTAAATTCTGCCACCCTTAAAATTGAGTTCTGGGTCTGGTCTTCAATATTTTCAGCTCTTTATCTGCAGGGGATAAGGATCTCTTTAAATGTTGCCAGTTGTTGATTTAAACTGGTGATTAATTAGCCTGTCATTTTCTCTGTTTAGCATCTCAGTGACAGCCATAGTCCTTAGTCCTTATAGTTATTAATTACCCTCATCCCTCAAATGCTTGGCATGTTGTACAAGCTAAGTGCACATCTCCATTCAACCGCAAGTGAATTAGCAAATGGCTGCTATTCTGTGTCAGAGACTACGGTTAACTTCACTTACAAACAGAAATTGAGTCTTTCCTCATAGTAGTCCTTCCTTCAAGTGATCCAACCTCAGAATCCCATCACTGAGGTCTGCTTCTTAGGACTACTTTTGGTACCAACTGTTCAGGTCACATTTCTTAGAAGCCCAGCCTTAGCCAGAGATTTTTGTGCTAGTGATACATTGAAGTTTGTATTAGAGAAGCCTTAGAGAAGCCTCTAAGAAAGTGAGGAATGTAGGATTAAGCAGGAGACACACTAACAGAAATGTGGTTTCCGAAGAAGTTTTGTCTGAGCATCATCTCAGAAGGAACTTTGAAAAATAAATTGCACCTCAGAGGTTGTACTGTCCTGAGGCAAGGAGGTTGGGCTCTTTTACCCTCCTGTATCATTCCCCACTGGCTATGAGCCTCATCCTGAAGGAGGGAAAGGGTGTATACAGGAGAGGCAAGGTAGAGCATAGGAATCTTTGTACCAGGTGGTTCTTTTCAGCCATGGTCAATTCTCCAGAGAAAGATGCAGATAAGCGCCATTAGCTGTCAATACAGGAAGAAGCAGGAAGATTAGCCTTGTATATTAGGATTTGGACATCTGGGCGGGGCGTCAACAGCATCTACCACAGGTACCTCCTATGTGCTAGAGACTTTACCAGCAAGCATTATCTCATTCAGTGGTGTGCTCGAGCTACCTTGAATCAGCTTTCAAGAGAGTGATTATGCACATCCATTCACTTATATGAGTTCAGTATCATTGGTAGCTTGAAATTGGCCATGTAGGGAGTAATCACATCACAGAAATCTGCAAATGCAACAATTCAGGGCCCATCCTCCAGAGCTAGTTGTTAAAACTTTTACCAGCATTCAAATTTTATAACAAATTTATGAAGTCGGTATCATATTTTATAAATGAGAAAACTGAGTATCAGAGTGATTAATATACTTGCCATCTCTCATGTAGCTACTAAGCTATAGAATTGGAAATCTAGCTCTGTCTGATTCCAAAACTTGGACTCCTACTGTTACAGCATGTTGCTTTTTTTTTTTTTTTTTGGCTGCCCCAGGTCTTCGTTGGGGCATGCGGGAATCTTTAGTTGCGGCATGCAGACTCTTAGTTGGGGCATGTGGACTCTTAGTTGCAGCATGCAGGCTTCTTAGTTGCGGCATGCGGACTCCTAGTTGCAGCATGGGGCCTTCTTAGTTGCAGCACGTGGACTCAGTCCCAGAATGCGAACTCTTAGTTGTGGCATGTGGGATATAGTTCCCTGACCAAGGATCGAACCCGGGCCCCCTGCGTCGGGAGCGTGGAGTCTTACCCACTGGACCACAGGGAAGTCCCCATCATGTTGCTTTTTGAACACAGAAACTTCGTTCTCTTTTTAATCATTTAGAGTTGGCTAAATTTCTAGATGACCCGGAATGCACTTTGATCACCAACACCTCCTACTCCAAGTTAATGATTTTATTATATTTCCCTAGTAAATAGCAGCCCCAGGACACATCACTCTGTCATTTTGCCTCTGTTTTTAAACATTCTTCCCTTTATCATGTTTTCTTAACTGCTCTTTCTGGAAAGTAAAAGGTATCCAGTAAATATTTGTGAAATGAATAAATGATGACCCTTTAATGTGAAATTAGATTTTTCTACAGGAAGGACAAATTAACATACCCTTCTTTAATTAAAATCATAGGTCAAAAATTCTCTCAAAGTGCCACAGTATAATGTGGGAAGTATTTCATGTTGAACCAGAGTTGATACACATTTGAAAAAGGTGTAGCTTACTCTCAAGTAACTAAGGGATTTTTAAATGCATTTTTAATTAAATGTAAGTGCAAATAGAATTGCTTGGTTCCACCTTATGTTGAATTACAATATGAAGTAAATTGAATGATTAAGCTGAAAATGACTTTAGTCTTCATATAGACTTGAAAATCTTTTCAACTTTTGTGGCATGGAATTGACTGCTTCTGTTGTGTTTTTGTATTTCTGAAGCAAGGAGAAGTCAGGCTGAAGTGTTTGAAAGCTCTACAAAGTCTGTATACCAATAGAGAATTATTCCCCAAATTGGAGCTATTCACTAACCGATTCAAGGTAAGAATGCTTAGCTTATTTTCTTTTTCACTTTAAAAATGCTCGTTTTAGCTAGTTTAGCAAATGACATTACCATAACAAGTGTTTAGGTCATATTCTTTACTGCATATTCTTTAAATGAACCTGTATTAAATAGATGAATCTCTGTTTTACAAAAGATATTACCAACATGAGTTCTTATTCATTACCTTCAATAGAAGGCTCACCTGCTTAAAATAAGATCTTTTTCATAGACAGCTTTTTTATAGTTATATTAATTTTGCAAGGTAAGGTTTGTCTCTGTTAGAGAATGCCAGTTGATGAAAAAGATTTTATATTATAAACATTTATAACACCTCCTGTGTGTGCATAGGACTATGATAATATGGTTTCAGTAGTAAAGCTTTCCATTTAATCTAATCATCATTAGACTAATCTACCATTAGTCTTCCATGAACTCCCCCAAAGACATTACCTCAGGTCTGTCTCCACTTACTTTCTGTTCATGGTTGGTTTGATGTATAACTTTTCTTCAGGATCGCATTGTATCAATGACACTTGATAAGGAATACGATGTTGCTGTGGAAGCTATTCGATTGGTTACTCTGATACTTCAGTAAGTATAATATTTTAATTTAATCTGCTAATATATTAATGTTTTTTTCCCAGCATTATTGATGTACTTCACATATATAACCCTAATATATATTCTTATCACTTTAGGTTTTACTTTCACATTTCAAGGTTAGGTTTGAAACAAAATGTTTTGTTTTCTCTTTGTTTTTTATTTTGAATATTGTCTATTTCCTTTACATAAAAGTTCTTTTATGCAGTATCAGTGAAGTAACATACTACTGTTTAAAGAGAGAGAAGGCTTCAAAGGGATAGGTTTTTCAAATAGGCTTCTTTGGAATGGTATAGAAGTAGGAGAAAGGAAATAAGGCATTTAAATTTTGTCATTAATATGATAGAGATTTTAAAATAGGAATAGTTAGTTTCATCTATAGAGCTTTGACTAAAAGCTAGGAAGAATCTATGTGAGAGAATGCAAGTCCTGGCAAAGTCATTACAAATCCTCCCCTCCCCCGCTTTGTGAGGCTATATCTGTCATACACCAAACATCATGTATGCCAGGGTCTGTTGTTGGTTTGATCTCTTTTTACCTCCTTCTGCTCTACTACCATAGTCTTTGTTATTGTGGCTTTATACTCTAGTATATGTTGTATGTTATAAATATGGCCTCTTAGTGGTTTGTTCCTTCTTCTTTGCCTTCCTTTTTTTTTTTTTTTTTTTTTTTTTTTTTTTTTTTTTTTGCTGTATGCGGGCCTCTCACTGTTGTGGCCTCTCCCGTTGCGGAGCACAGGCTCCGGACGCGCAGGCCCAACGGCCATGGCTCACGGGCCCAACCGCTCCGCGGCATGTGGGATCTTCCCAGACTGGGGCACGAACCCGTGTCCCCTGCATCGGCAGGCGGACTCTCAACCACTGCGCCACCAGGGAAGCCCTTTGCCTTCCTTTTTAAAATCCATTTAGCTGCTTGTGGATTTTTTTTTCTTCTTTATGAATTTTTAAAGTACTTTTGTCTAATTCCTCAGAAACTTTGGTTGGGAGTTTAAATATTAGAACTCCATTTAGGGACTTCCCCGGCAGTCCAGTGGTTAAGACTCCACGCTTCCACTGCAGGGGGTACGGGTTCGATCCCTGGTTGGGGCAACTAAGATCCCAGAGGCTGCACAGCATGGCGAAAACAAAGAACTGCATTTAATTTTATGAAAAATTTAGGAGAGAATGGAATTTTTTACAATTATGTATTGTTTATACATAAAAATGTATTGCTTTATTCAGATCTCATTAGGTCTTTTATATAAGGTTTAAATTTTTTCGTAGAGGTATTGTACATTATTTACTAGGTTAATTCTTAAATACTGTATGGTTTTATTGTTATTTGATTAGCATTTAGTGTTAAAAATATTTTCTACTTAGTTATTGCTAAGGCAAGGAAACCTTTAATTTTTCTGTTGGTCTTTTATGTGCAGCCTCTTAGAACTTTTATCCATGTTGACAGTATGACTGTATTGAATTTACTACGTAGATTATTATATGATCTGCAGACAATTTCAGTTCTGTCTGCTCCTTTTCTAACCTTAAAACTTTTGTTTCATTCTCTTGTCTAGTTCCATTAGCCAGGACTTTGAACACTATGAAAGTATCACTGAGAGTGGATTTTTGTGTTCTTGTTCTAGGAAGGCATCTGAGATAGGTTTTTGATATGATAGAAGTTCTTTGGTATTCTCAGTTTTCTGGGATTTTCCTTTCATACATTGTTGAGCCTGAATAAAATTGGTAGATTTGTCTAATGGTAAAACACCCATGCATTTCTAGAATAAATCCTGTTTGAACATGACATATTTGTTTTCATTGTATTTTGCTTAAATGCAATGTTATATTTAATATCCTATTTAGGATTCTCACATCTGTGTTGTGTGTAAATTTGACATAATTTTTTCTGTTCCTTACCCAACTTTGAAATCAAGATATATACTGTTTGTAAAATATTTTCAGTAGTTTCTCACCCTTTTTCTGTTTTGAAATAAATTTGCTATGACAGATTAATTCCTCCTTGAAATTTTGAGAGAATTCTTTTGTTAAAGCCATGTCAGTTTTAAGTTTCTTTTGAGAGAAAGGTCTTTGATTACCATTTCTACTTCTTCAGTGGTTATCTATCTAAGTTAACCTTTATTTCCTCTTGTAATAATTTTGGCTTTTCATTTGATTTTTATAGTATATCAGTTTTATCACAGCTTTCAACTTTATTATTTTATAGCTTATGATATTTTTATTCATAAAACTTTATTATTTCTTCTGTTATTTCTCGTTTACATCGTTCATTTTATTTGTATCCTCTTCTTGACCAGCCATGGCAGAGGTTTGTCCATCCTACTGTTCTTTTCAAAGAACTAGCTTCTTTTAGCTATTTCTTTCTTATTTTTGAACAATTGTATTTAAAGTAACAAATATACCTTTAAGTACTACTTTACTAGTCTCCTAAAAATTTGGACATAGAATATTTTCATAGACAATCAATGATAAGTATTTTGATTACCTTTTTGACTTTCAGTTTAATCAAAATTATTCAGTAGTAATTTTTGTTCTCCCTAGATCAGATTGTTTAAAGCTGTTCTTTCTATTTTATTGTATTATTTGAGAATGTGTTCTGAGTACTTTGGTCAATTTTCTGAATTTTCTAAGTATGTTTAGAAACAGTACATATCTGTGTTGTATATATAGTTATTTATATTCATTACTTTGAATTTATTTAGTGTCATTCAAGTTATCTATACCTTTGCTTATTTTTGTCTACTTTTTCAGAAGGATGTGTTAAAGTCTTCAACTACTATTGTTTACTTATCTTTCCTTTTAGGTTGTTGCTTGGTATACTTCGGAGTATATAGATCAGTACCTCTCTGTTCATGATTTGTACATCTTCTGATAATATTCACTTTATCCTTACATCTCATTCTTCCTTGTCATTTATGAAGAATTTTTTCCTTTTCAATTCTATTTTAAATTATTATGCCCCTTAGTTATAGTTTACTTGTAAATTTCACAAGCTTATCAATGTCTTTCCCTTGAACAAAAAAATACCCACATTCCAACCACTTGTCTTTTTCATCGGAATTGTCTAGAGTTTAAATCTATTGTTAAGGATTACTTTTTTACCCTTTTTTGGGTTTTTTTGCTTCCTTTTTTAATTTAGTTTCAGTAATTGCTCATTTAGACAAGGGTAAACTTTGCTTTGATATTACTTCTTCCCTTACTTCCAAGGAAGAGTAATTCTCTCATAGACTCCTCCAGTATTGTCTTTTCAGGCTAGTTTACTTCCTTAAAGAGTTATTTTCAAACCATCTAAGACCTTGTTTGGCTAAAAAAAATCATACTTTCATCATGAATTTAGAAAATGGTTTGGCTACTTTCAAAAGTCTATTTTTAAGGTTTTTTCCTATGTTTCGTTGGAGGAAATAAAAGCAGAACATGTCTTATATAAGAGTATAGTTATGGCCCTCCAGCTGTGTCAGATGACCTAATTCATTAGGTACTTTGGTCCTTTTATGGATTCCTCAGAGTGCTCTCCCTTTTGCAGGAGAGGGAGATGTCATCCTGGAACCCGCAGAAGTCCTTAGGATGGACCTCCAAGTGAGGGTCCTTGGCTTCCCACAGGAAGGAATTCCGGAGCGAACCATAGTAAAGGGAAAGCAAGTTTATTTAGAGGGATACACATTCCATAGGCAGAATGAGGTCTGTCTCAGAAGGCAAGAGCAGCTCCAGGGCACAGGGTCTTCTGGGAAGGTGAGATCTGCCCAGGGGCATGGGGTCATAGGTTTTTATGGGTTCAATAATTTCATAGGCTGAGTGGGAGGAATATTCTTGCTATTTTGCTGAAGGGTGGGGATTCCCCAAGAATTGGACCACTGCCTACTTTTTGACCTTTTATGGTCCTCCTCGGAACTGTCATGGTGTAAGAGGGAGTGATTTTTAGTATTTCAATGAAGGTATAATTAGCTAAAGGTCAGTGACCCGACTATTCTCAAAGCCACCTTGGTTTGAGCTGGTTCTAGCCTATCTTAGCATCCCAACAGCTGCTCCCCCTCTTCATTATCTAGCATTTTGTGTCCTGTCCCTTTCCCTTCTGTCTCATCCCCACTCTAGGTATTTGTGACAATGGGAATTTCCCCAGAGTGGACAGTGCCTCCTCTGGCTATTTACTGTGTGACTCAGCGCCTGACTTTCAGGTTTCCTCTGTTTGAGTTGCTTGCCCTTTAGGTGGTCTTGTTGGGCAAAATGTCTTTTAAAACTATCCAGGGGCTTCCCTGGTGGCGCAGTGGTTGGGAGTCCGCCTGCCGATGCAGGGGACACGGGTTCGTGCCCCGGTCTGGGAGGATCCCACGTGCCGCGGAGCGGCTGGGCCCGTGAGCCATGGCCGCTGAGCCTGCGCAGCCGGAGCCTGTGCTCCGCAATGGGAGAGGCCACGACAGTGAGAGGCCCACGTACAGCAAAAAAAAAAAAAAAAAAAAAAACTATCCAGGCTGGCTCCCTTTAAGTATTCCATATCTGGCCTAAAGGAAACATGGAAGAAGTATGGATTTCTACTCATTATATTGCTCAATCTCCTAATGTCTACTTATATATTATTTTGGTGAAAGATGAGCTAAGGTTCACAAAACTAACTCTCCAGTCTCTTATAGCATTGCATGAAATGATCTGGCCTTATTTTTCTTGTCTTGTGGGCTCTCTACCAAAACTTCCCCAAAACAACAAGTTAAGTCACCTTTAACATCCTGTTATACCATCTTTAAATTCTTTTTCTCTGCATCTGTTAATTCGTCTTCTTTTGGTATAGATTAATTTCCTTTCACTTATGAGCTTAGATTACTGAGATATCTTGTTAAATTTTTTTCCTATGAGTATAACTTTATCCTGAGGGTATTAGCTAATTGAGTTGATGATATACATGTAATTAAGTGAAGAGGTTAAAACTTAGGCCTTGTTGAGAGGGGGAAAAAAGTGTACTTTAAAAAATGCTTCTGTCTCCCATCCTTGATATTCAGCTCTTTTTCATTCAGAACTAAAGTTTCTCCCTTATACTATGATGCAGCTACCTTATTCTGCTGCAAAGGTCATTCTAATTTATATTTGTCAGATCCCTCGATCTCCTCCTAGCTTCTAGGCATCTCCAGGATTGAATTCTAGAGAATGAGTTTATACCCCTACATCTTGTCAAGAACCTGTACAGCCCAAGAATTCTATAGTCATCTAGTCATTCATCTATAATCCTGTCAGACATTTTTAATCATGTTAATAATCAGGAAATAGGTGTTCCCTCTTTGGGAAAAAAATACTTAAAGATACATTCCAGCAAACCAAGAAAAGGTTCAAGCTTTAAGAATACATGAATAGAAAGGTGGGAAATTTGTGTTAGTAGAGGAGTGGTTATGACTAGTGAATCCATTTTATATAGAAAGAAGACCAAATAGTATTGTAAATATTGTGATAACCTATAATTTAAAATAGACAATTCTGGAAAGAGTTACATAGTACAGTAATAATTTAACTCTGTAAAACAGGGGCAAATATATGACCAGTGCCTATTAACAAAAAAATTATGCACATTTAAAGAAATTGAGCTAAACTGGGCTAATATATATCCCAAGGTATTAATACTCATTGTCCGTAGGTGTGTATGGGAAGAAATGTGGACATTTTATTTTCTGTGTTATCTGTATTTTCTGAATTTTATATAACAATTAAGTGTCTTTTATAGTTAAAGAGAAATATTTTCAAAGTCAGACTAAAAAGAGAGGAAAAGTCAGCATGCTTGAGCTTTTATAAAGAACCTTACAAAATTTTAATCAAGGTAGAAATGACAGTAAATATTTTTGGCTCAGTGTTACTTTCTGAATTTTTCAGTGGAAGTGAAGAAGCTCTTTCCAATGAAGACTGTGAAAATGTTTACCACTTGGTATACTCAGCACATCGCCCTGTTGCTGTGGCAGCTGGAGAATTCCTTCACAAAAAGTGAGTTAATTCTCTTTGAAACCAGGTTCCACTTTCATATGTTGTTTTGTCGTTGTTTTACAGTTAATGAAAGAAAGTAATAGTGACTGAAAACAGTGCTAGAAGCGGCCATTGCCCCAAGTTCTGGGGGCTATAATATTCTCACACCTACATGCACATCATGAGTCACATCCCTGAGAATGATGTCCCTTGTGATATATTCCTCTGACCTGAAATCTAAAAGGATGGTTCTCAGCTAGTCAGCTTAGGCATGTGAGTGGAGAAAGGAGAAGTGCTTGAAGTTTATAAAGACTCCCCTAAGTAACTGATATTTTATTTCACCAAATTTTTTTCCCTTTTAAAATTCTGAGTTCTCATCTTCTCAACATTGGTAATCTAAAATTATCCTCAAAACGCCTCCCAAATTTTCATTTTTTTTCCATTCTGTCAGGATGAGGATTATTTTAATCAGTAATCCATAATGATGCTAAAAATTATATATGCAGTTACAGTTTAAAAGCAAAATCTCATCTATTTTTTTGATAAAACATAGAGCTAGTGAGAGTTTATGAATATAATTAAACGTTCTTCTGAAATATATTTTTGATCATGGTCTACTGTATATGTTATATAACTTATTAGTAGATTAATTCATTCTTAAAATGTAAACATATTCTTGGGCAAGGGGATGTTTTGCTTTGTTTTTGTTCATAGATTTAACTTAGTGACTTTGACAGGTGAACCCAGAAGTCCGTTACATGTTGTGATTTGTAATTATGCTAAGCACAGATGTAAATCATGCACTGGGCGACTGTTGTACATGGATGATTAACTGTGATAATGAGCAGGCCTGGCCCTCCGTCCAGCATCAGCAACTCAGTGCTGCAGCCACCAACTGCTCTTTACTCAGTGGTACCTCTCAAAGTGAGAAAAAGTTGTTTCTATGTGAAAAATCTTGAGGAAGCCGGCTAGTAGGGCATGCTGGTAATGAAAGGGAGGAAGAAAGTCAGAAGTTTTAGGCATGACTTTTAAAATAAGATACTGACTTTGCCAGTGACTCTGACATCATTGGCTAATAAAGAATAATGCTATTTCCATATTTATCTTGAGGTGTTGTCTATCACAAATATCAAGGGTATACTGTAGTCTTCACTTCCCTTCTTTTTTTATTGTATTCTAGTAATAAGTTCTACTCTGTTGTCTACTTAACTTTTCAAAAGCTTTGTGTTTTTTTAGAAAGAATTATTGCCTCTATAGTTTCAAAGAAAAGATAGACTAAAAAGGCTGGTCAGCTACAGAATAGAGGCCATAAACTGGCAGCACTGTAATCAGAAAGAGCCTTTGGATATATTTAATTTTATTTGTATTGTGTTCTTGTAAGTTTGAAACACTTGCTAAAGATTTTTAAATTGTAATATTTTACATAAAAATCGACAAATGTAAGCTGCCATTATTTATTATTTCTTTGTGAAAAGGAAGTCAATTCCTATGCAAATGAAAGCTTCACTTCATAAGCTTGTTTTATGCCCCTGCCCTGAAAATATTCAGTTTGTGAACTTTTGATTCTTAATGATCTCTTTCAGCATTTTCCCACCATTTAATATTGTGATCTGTTAAAATCTTAGCAAGTAAACTGTAGACTAGCCCCAGAATTCCATGATAAAGATTAAAAAAAAAATGTGTACATGCACATAGACTTAGTCTGTTTTTTAGTCTAGTGTATTAAGCTATACCAAGGATCCAAAAAACAGTAAAATGTATCTGAAATGAATGTTTTAATGTCATTGAAAATTCTACATTTTAATATTAGAAAAATTAAGCTAATTACTCAGTGCCTTATACACAGTGAATGCAATTATTTAAATTTGTACATTTTAGTGTAAAGGACCCTCATATTTTCCATTTGCCCCCCACCTCTGAAAGCCACCCAAATAAACTTTTTCTTAAACCAGTCTGATAGCTGTGCAGATATAGCTTCAAGATAATACTCTAGTCTTCTATACCCCCTGCCATATACTTTCCCCTTCCCTCCAAAAATACTGTTTCTCAATACTCATTTTCTGCTTGAAATTGGTTTATATTTTATGTCACATAAAGTTTTTATTTTATTCAATTATTTAGCCTCTCATCTGAGAGGCCTACTATGACTTCCATGTCTAAACTAACACTCTGTATCCCTATTCCTAGACCATTGTATTTCCTTGTAGCACCTGAGGTGGTATATATTGATCTACTGTTTATCTCCAACCACTAGAGTGAGAACTCAATGAGAATAGGGATTTTGTCTTTGTTCAGTATTATACCCCTTTTACCTGGAGCAATACCTGGGAGTAAGGCACCTTGAGTAGTCCTTAAGTTTTGTTAGAATAAGTCTTCTTAGCATATTAAAATTTTCAAGTCATTTCTTTGCCATATTCTAGAAGTTTTGCCACTAAGTAATATTTTTATAAATTTAATGTTTCTTTCATTTTACTCAATACTGTTGGGTTGGTGAATATTGTTTCTAGGTAATAGGTTAGTAAACAGAAGATAGTGGAAGAAGTAAATCATGATTAAAAGTCTGAATTTTTACCATTATTACTGGAGGCTTTGGTTAAATTCTATAATTACATGACTGTAAAATGGATATTTAAGAAAATAGAACTCTATTTAAAATTACATAGTTTAGTATCTATCATAGAGAATAAAAAGTTTATGTTTTTCATAAAGATTTGAACATTGATTAGTCATCAGTAAAAAAAGCTTTCTTTTACACTTTATGTATAGTTGAACTGTATGAGATTGTTTAGCTCTAACCACTTTTTTGACTTATAAAAACATCAGTTACATACTTATGTTGAAACAAATCAGTAACCTGATCTCTGATACTGTTTCCTTTTTTTAACACTGAAATAATTTATACATTGAAGGAAAAGACTAAAATTCATATCCATGTAAATTTGTAAAGTTCTTGTTTTGTTACTTATTTCCAGGCTATTTAGCAGACATGACCCACAAGCAGAAGAAGCATTAGCAAAGAGGAGGGGGAGGAACAGTCCAAATGGGAACCTTATTAGGATGCTGGTTCTTTTCTTTCTTGAAAGTGAGGTAAATTTTTAACATAATTATTTATTTTGTTTTTGTTTTAACATTAGATTACATTTTAAATAAAATTGTTGTTTAATTCATTGTAATTAACGATATTTTTTAATCAAATGAAGACAAGCCTGTTTCTTACAAAACTGACTCCATGGATATTTTCTTTTGCTTTTTTTTTTTTTTTTCTGGTTTTTTTGTGGCTGTGCCACGTGGCTTGTGGGACCTTAGTTCCCCGACCGGGGATTGAACCAGGGTCCATGGCAGTGAAAGCCTGCATCCTAACCACTGGGACCACCAGGGAATTCCCTGCCTCCATGGATTTGATTTTTATGATTATGGAATCAGTACTCTACCTTTTGTGGGAATATGTATGCAGGTGTGGATTAACACTGAATATAGGCTAGCAATTTTTAAAGTTTTATAATATTGCATTGTAATACTGCATACTTTTTATTGTTGCTTTTTTTTTCTTGAATTTTTGCCCATGCCTTTTAAATTATATTATTTAGGGAATTCCCTGGCAGTTCTGTGGTTAGGACTCCGTGGTTTCACTGCCGAAGGCCCAGGTTCAATCCCTGGTCAGGGAACTAAGATCCTGCAAGCCGCGTGGCATGGCCAAAAAAAAAAAACCACATTATATTATTTAAACAGTTCATGAACATTGTCAAGCTATTAAAACCATTAGTTCTATCTTGTTTGAAAATGATGTTATTTAAGGAGAAAGAAAAATATGAGTTTAGATGTAAATTAGTAGCTGTACAAGTCCATAGCAGTAATTCCATGTGACATTTCCATGTCAGTTTATCGATTAAACAGTTAACATCCATAACATATTATCTATTTAAATCTGTTTGCGCAAGTGAACTTTGGTTTGCCCACTTAAATGTTCTTTGATATTAAAACTGTATTTCCTACTGCTGGTATGACATTGGGGGAATGGCAAACTAAACCTAAAGACCCCCTGAATGAACAAACTTGTTGGCTTATAAGTGAGTGGGAACAGAGTTACAAAAAAGGTGGCGAAAATCTGGAAATCTAGGGCCCTGAACTTTACTTGGGGAAAGAGTATTTTTGGTTTGTATTGGAATGTCCAGGAAGAAGAAAAACTTGAGACTGTATGCTCAAGTTTGAAAGTGCTGGAGAAACCCTGTAGGAATGAGGAATAGAGAGACAAACAGGCAGTCTATAAGAAAATTAAACTCAGAGAGAGATGTAAGAACTTACTCAGTGGAAAGACTGGCGTTAGGGCAAAGCAAAGCCAGAAAAGTGGTAAAGTGGTGAAGGAATTCCCGGTATCTTTTAAGTGAGTTGGGAACAGATAGAGAAAGAATAAAGTCCGAAACAAAACCAGTTGGAGAGTTGCGTTTGAGTAAAGGGCGTGTTTAAGAACAGTGTTTTAAATGTGTATACAAATTACGTGGGATCTTGTTAAAATGCCAGTTCTGATTCAGTAGCTCTGGGTTGGGGTCTGAGTTGCTACCTTTCTCACAAGCTCCTAGGTGATGTTTATGCTTCTGGACCAGAAGTCCAGGGACCACACTTTCCATAGTAAGGGTTTAAAGCATTATTTTCTTAACAAAGCAAGTGTGGATATATTATGGAGTAAAATACAGATGTTTGTGAATGTTTAAGGTAAAACACTAAGTACTTAATAAATACCACACTTGTGGTAGACGATTCAAATTAAATCCTTAGCCCTTTAGGTTTTAAAGAAATGGGATTAAAAGTATTTTGCAACAATCAAGTCATATTTAAAAATTTGACTTTAACAGCAACAGTAATTTCAAAATTTGATAAGGATGAGATACATACATACTATTTAAACTGCTGAAAAGTTTAGGGAATATGATGATCAGGCTACTTTAACTTGATTATTAATTGAAAGAAAATGTTTTGGATCTCTGAAAGCCCAAGGACTTTACTTTTTGATATATTAAAATCCATAAGTACTTAGTTTTACAGTTTCATCTTCTGTATAAAGCAGTAATTTGTGATGTGTATTACTGCTCTATATTTCAAATGGTACTGCTGTTTCGTGTGTTTGCTGCTGTTTACTAAAGTGTTACAAGAACATTAAAATATATTTCCCAGTTCTCCTCTGTGACATTCTTGTCAGCTGCAAAAACAACTGCAAATCATACTTAAGGGTTTCTTGTGTACACCTGGAGCTGAATGCTTATTAAAGCCATATTCTTATAATACAGTGGGACTCTGTCTTATTCTGAATTCCTCTTGTTTTACTGTAAGGTGTGTTTCAGTAATATTTTAGACTCATAAAAAGTTGAATTGAAAGAGACCTTAGAAATCATAAAGTAGAATAAGTCCAGCTTATAGATGATTACTGATCAGTTAACTAGAATTAACTGAATTGAAAATCATTCCTATTCCTTTGTTTTACTCGGATGTTAAATAGTAACATTTTAGTAATAGAATTCTAAAATGTTGAATTGAGAGAGGTTTGTAGTCCATGGAGTAGTAGTCCTCTTTTATATGGGAATTATAGGTGAAATGATGGAGATTAAGAGATCTGCCTAAACTAGTTTTTCTTTCCTTTTTAGTAGTCATTGGTTTCAAGTGAAAAAATACCTTGTGTATTTGAGATACATGCCATATAGTAGGATAAATGGTACTTGCGTGTGATGAGTCCATATTTCCCTATATGTAGTGTGACCATAATACTTACTGTACAAACTGTGATGCTTTTCAGAGTGACAAGGATGCTATTAATAATTATTCCAAAGCACTAATCATAACCCAGAACATTTCTGGACAATCGGGAAGTATGGTAACTGTCCTTCTAGGCATATGGAATGATGAGGTGCATTATGACAGTAATTTAAGACAGAAAGTTAACAGACATATTATTGATATAACCAGGAAATCTCCCCAGAGTGATAACTTTTTGGGGTTCTTTTTAAATACGTTCTTCAAGCTTCACCAATAACTGGCTCTGCTTTTGCAGAGACTAAAAGCCATTATAACAGTATTTAGAAATTTTAGGCTTAATAATTTGGAATGGTTATTTGCACTGTAAATGATTTTCCATAAAAGGAATAAGTGTAAGATTCCATTATACAGTGAACTCCTTTAGTGTATTTAACTATTCGGCAGAGAAGTGAGCAGGGCAGGAAAAACATGCGGTAAAATATTTATGAGTAACCTTGAAGCCAATTAAAGATAAATGGTAACACACCCAGAAAATTGTAATTAAAGTCACCAGGAAAATGAGATTAGTTTGTTATATATGGGATTAGAGGACACCCTATAAAATAAATTATACTTAGATATAGCAAGGTAAAGTTCACCTAGACAATAAATATAATTTTAATTTATGTTGTATAATTTATACATAAATTTTAATATAATTCTGATTATCTATTTGCTGTACAATGACTCTTTCTCCATTAATGAGCTACCTTTTTTGTTCATCTAATTCCCAAGGAGTACAAAGAATGCTTGCAAATGCCTGATTTTCATGCTGCTTTTATAAAATTATGTTACAAAAAACCGCGTTTAGAAAGTAAACTTCTGTGTCATTGTTAGGGTTCCAGATCCTTTTTTTTTTAAATAAATTTATTTGTTTGTTTTCGGCTGCATTGTGTCTTCGTTGCTGCCGCAGGCTTTCTCTAGTTGCGTTGAGCAGGGGCTTCTCTTGTCGCAGAGCACGGGCTCCAGGCACAAGGTCTTCAGTAGTTGTGGCACACGGGCTTAGTTGCACTGTGGCATGTGGGATCTTCCCAGACCAGGTCTCGAACCAATGTCTCCTGCATTGGTACGCGGATTCTTTTTTTTTTTTTTTTTTTTTTTAACATCTTTATTGGGGTATAATTGCTTTACAATGTTGTGTTCGTTTCTGCTGTATAACAAAGTGAATCAGCTATACATATATCCCCATATCCCCTCCCTCTTGCATCTCCCTCCCACCTTCTATATCCCACCCCTCTAGGTGGTCACAAAGCATGGAGTTGATCTCCCTGTGCTATGCGGCTGCTTCCCACTAACTCTCTGTTTTACATTTGGTATTGTATATATGTCCATGCCACTCTCTCACTTCGTCCCAGCTTACCGTTTCCCCTCCCCGTGTCCTCAAGTCCATTCTTAACGTATGCGTCTTTATTCCTGTCCTCCCCCTGGATTCTTCAGAACCTTTTTTTTTTATTCCATATATACATATATGTGTTAGCATACGGTATTTGTTTTTCTCTTTCTGACTTACTTCACTCTGTATGACAGACTCTAAGTCCATCCACCTCACTACAAATAACTCAATTTCATTTCCCTTTTATGGCTGAGTAATATTTGATTGTGTATATGTGCCACATCTTCTTTATCCATTCATCTGTCAGTGGACACTTAGGTTGCTTCCATGTCCTGGCTATGGTAAATAGTGCTGCAGTGAACAATGTGGTACATGACTCTTTTTGAGTTATGGTTTTCTCAGGGTATGTGCCCAATAGTGGCATTGTTGGGTCATATGGTAGTTTTATTTTTATTTTTTTAAGGAACCTCCATACTGTTCTCCATAGTGGCTATATCAATTTACATTCCCACCAACAGTGCAAGAGCGTTCCCTTTTCCACACACCGTCACCAGCATTTATTGTTTGTAGATTTTCTGCTGATGGTCATTCTGACCAGTGTGAGGTGATACCTCATTGTAGTTTTGATTTGCATTTCTCTAATGGTTAGTGATGTTGAGCATCCTTTCATGTGTTTGTTGGCAATCTGTATATCTTTTTTTGAGAGAAGTCTGTTAGATCTTCTGCCCATTTTTGGATTAGGTTGTTTGGGTTTTTTTGTTTGTTTGTTTGTTTGTTTGTTTGTTTGTTTTTGCGGTGTGTGGGCCTCTCACTGTTCTGGCCTCTCCTGTTGCGGAGCACAGGCTCCGGACGTGCAGGCTCAGCGGCCATGGCTCACGGGCCCAGCTGCTCTGTGGCATGTGGGATCTTCCCGGACCGGGGCATGAACCCATGTCCCCTGCATCGGCAGGCAGACTCTCAACCACTGCACCACCAGGGAAGCCCTGTTTTTTTGTTATTGAGCTGCATGAGCTGCTGGTATATTTTGGAGATTAATCCTTTGTCAGTTGCTTCATTTGCAAATATTTTCTTCCATTCTGAGGGTTGTCTTTTCGTTTATGGTTTCCTTTGCTGTGCAGTGGCTTTCAAGTTTCATTAGATCCCATTTGTTTATTTTTGTTTTTATTTCCATTTCTCTAGGAGGTGGGTTAGAAAAGGATCTTGCTGTGATTTATGTCATAGAGTGTTCTGCCTGTGTTTTCCTCTAAGAGTTTTATAGCGTTTGGCCTTAAATTCAGGTCTTTAATCCATTTTGAGTTTATTTTTGTGTATGGTGTTAGGGAGTGTTCTAATTTCATTCTTTTACATGTAACTGTCCAGTTTCCCAGCACCACTTATTGAAGAGGCTGTCTTTTATCCACTGTATATTGTTGCCTCCTTTATCAAAGAGAAGATGACCATATGTGCATGGGTTTATCTCTGGGCTTTCTATCCTGTTCCATTGATCTATATTTCTGTTTTTGTGCCAAAAACATACTATCTTGATTCCTGTAGCTTTGTAGTATAGTCTGAAGTCAGGGAGGCTGATTCCTCTAGCTCCACTTTTCTTTCTTAAGATTGCTTTGGCTATTTGGGGTCTTTTGTGTTTCCATATAAATTGTGAAATTTTTTTTCCAGTTCTGTCAAAAATGCCATTGATAGATTGATAGGAATTGCATTGAATCTGTAGATTGCTTTCGGTAGTATAGTCATTTTCACAATGTTGATTCTTCCAATCCAAGACCATGGTGTATCTCTCCATCTGTTTGTATCATATTTAATTTCTTCTATCAGTGTCTTACAGTTTTCTACAAACAGGTCTTTTGTCTCCTTAGGTAGGCTTATTCCTAGGTATTTTACTCTTTTTGAGCAGTGGTAAATGGAGGTGTTTCCTTAATTTCTCTTTCAGATATTTAATCATTAGTGTATAGGAATGCCAGAGATTTCTGTGCATTAATTTTGTATCCTGCTACTTTACCAAATTCATTGATTAGCTCTGGTAGTTTTCTGGTAGCATCTTTAGGATTCTCTACGTGTAGTATCATGTCATCTGCAAACAGAGATAGTTTTACTTTTCTTTTCTGATTTGGATTCCTTTTATTTCTTTTTCTTCTCTGATTGCTGTGGTTAAAACTTCCAAAACTATGTTGAATAATAGTGGTGAGAGTGGGCAACCTTGTCTTGTTCCTGATCTTAGTGGAAATGGTTTCAGTTTTTCACCATTGAGAACGATGTTGGCGGTGGGTTTGTCATATATGGACTTTATAATGTAGAGATAAGTTCCCTCTCTGCCTACTTTCTAGAGGGTTTTTATCATAAATGGGTGTTGAATTTTATCGAAAGCTTTTTCTGCATCTATTGAGATGATCACTTGTTTTTTATCCTTCACTTTGTTAATATGATGTATCACATTGATTGATTTGTGTATATTGAAGAATCCTTGAATTCCTGGGATAAACCCCACTTGATCATGGTGTATGATCCTTTTAATGTGCTGTTGGAGTCTGTTTACTAGTATTTTGTTGAGGATTTTTGCATATATGTTCATCAGTGATATTGGCCTGTAGTTTTCTTTTTTTGTGCCATCTTTGTCTGGTTTTAGTATCAGAGTGACGGTGGCTTCATAGAATGAGTTTGGGAGTGTTCCTCCCTCTGCTATATTTTGGAAGAGTTTGAGAGGATAGGTGTTAGCTCTTCTCTAAATGTTTGATAGAATTTGCCTGTGAAGCCATCTGGTCCTGGGCTTTTGTTTGTTGGGAGATTTTTAATCAGAGTTTCAATTTCAGTGCTTGTGATTGGTCTGTTTATATTTTCTATTTCATCCTGGTTCAGTCTCAGAAGGTTGTACTTTTCTAAGACTTTGTCCATTTCTTCCAGGTTGTCCATTTTATTGGCATAGAGTTGCTTGTAGTAATCTCACATGATCCTTTGTATTTCTGCAGTGTCAGTTGTTACTTCTCCTTTTTTATTTCTAATTCTGTTGATTTGAGTCTTCTCCCTTTTTTTCTTGATGAGTCTGGCTAATGGTTTATCAATTGTGTTTATCTTCTCAAAGAACCAGCTTTTAGTTTTATTGATCTTTGCTATTGTTTCCTTCATTTCTTTTTCATTTATTTCTGATCTTATCTTTATTTCTTTGCTTCTGCAAACTTTGGGGGTTTCTTTGTTCTTCTTTCTCTAATTGTTTTAGGTGTAAAGTTAGGTTGTTTACTTGAGATTCTTCTTATTTCTTGAGGTGAGATTGTATTTCTGTAAACCTCCCTCTTAGAACTGCTTTTGCTGCATTTGTTTATAGGTATTTTTTGATTTCCTCAGTGATCTCTTGGTTATTTATTAACGTGTTGTTTAGCCTTCCTGTGTTTGTACTTTTTACTGTTTTTTTCCTGTAATTGATATCTGGTCTCATAGCAAAGTGGTTGGAAAAGATACTTGATATGATTTCAATTTTCTTAAATTTACCAAGGCTTGATTTGTGACCAAAAATATGGTATATCCTGGAAAATGTTCCATGAGCACTTGAGAAGAAAGTGTATTAGGTGGTTTTTGGATGGAATGTCCTGTAAATAACAATTAAGTCCATCTTGTTTAATGTGTTATTTAAAGCTTATGTTTCCTTATTTATTTTCATTTTGGATGATCTGTCCATTGGTGAAAGTGTGGTGTTAACGTCCCCTACTATTACTGTGTTACTGTCGATTTCCCCTTTTATGGCTGTTAGCATTTGCCTTATGTATTGAGGTACTCCTTTGTTGGGTGCATAAATATTTATAATTGTTACATCTTTTTCTTGGATTGATCCCTTGATCATTATGTACTGTTCTTCTTTGTCTCTTGTTATAGTCTTTATTTTAAAGTCTATTTTGTCTGATGTGAGAATTGCTACTTCAGCTTTCTTTTGAGTTCCATTTGCATGGAATATCTTTTTCCATGCCCTCACTTTTAGTTTGTATGTGTCCCTAGGTCTGAAGGTGGGTCTGTTGTAGACAGCATATATACTGGTCTTGTTTTTATATCCATTCAGCCGGTCTGTGTCTTTTGATGGGAGCATTTAATCCATTTACATTTAAGGTAATTATTGATATGTGTGTTGTATTACCATTTTCTTAATTATTTGGGGTTTATTATTGTAGGTCTTTTCCCTCTCTTGTGTTTCCTGCCTAGAGAAGTTCCTTTAGCATTTGTTGTAAAGTTGGTTTTGTGGTGCTTAATTCTCATAGCGTTTGCTTGTCTCTAAAGGTGTTAATTTCTCAGTCAAATGTGAA
Source organism: Mesoplodon bidens (assembly GCF_964165515.1). Lineage (NCBI taxonomy): Eukaryota > Metazoa > Chordata > Mammalia > Artiodactyla > Ziphiidae > Mesoplodon > Mesoplodon bidens. Next base: position 142,924,082 of record NC_138161.1, read on the forward strand.
TGAGATTCTTGCTGGGTAGAATAATCTCAGTTGTAGGTTTTTCCCTTTCATGATTTTAAATATGTCCTCCCACTCCCTTCTGGCTTGCAGAGTTTCTGCTGAAAGATCAGCTGTTAACCTTATGGGGATTCCCTTGTATGTTATTTGTTGCTTTTCCCTTGCTGCTTTTAATATTTTTTCTTTGTATTTAATTTTTGACAGTTTGATATATATGTGTCTTGGCGTGTTCTTCCTTGGATTTATCCTGTATGGGACTCTCTGTGCTTCCTGGACTTGATTGACTACTTCCTTTCCCATGTTAGGGAAGTTTTCCAGTATAATCTCTTCAAATATTTTCTCAGTATCGTTTTGTGTTCTTCTTCTGGGACCCTTATAATTTGAATATTGGTGCATTTAATGTTGTCCCAGAGGTCTCTGAGACCGTCCTCAATTCTTTTCATTCTTTTTTCTTTATTCTGCTCTGCAGTAGTTATTTCCACTATTTTATCTTCCAGGTCACTTATCTGTTCTTCTGCCTCAGTTATTCTGCTATTGATCCCTTCTAGAGAATTTTTAATTTCATTTATTGTGTTGTTCATCATTGTTTGTTTGTTCTTTAATTCTTCTAGGTCCTTGTTAAACGTTTTTTGTATTTTCTCCATTCTATTTCCAAGATTTTGGATAATCTTTACTATCATTACTCTGAATTCTTTTTCAGGTAGACTGCCTATTTCCTCTTCATTTGTTTGGTCTGGTGGGTTTTTGCCTTGCTTCTTCATCTGCTGCATATTTCTCTTTCTTCTCATTTTACTTAACTTACTGTGTTTAGGGTCTCCTTTTCCCAGGCTCCAGGTTCGTAGTGCCCGTTGTTTTTGGTGTCTGCCCCCAGTGGTTAAGGTTGGTTCAGTGGGTTGTATAGGTTTCCTGGTGGAGGGGAGTAGTGCCTGTGTTCTGGTGGATGAGGCTGGATCTTGTCTTTCTGGTGGGCAAGACCACATCCCTTGGTGTGTTTTTGGGGTATCTGAACTTATTATGACTTTAGGCAGCCTCTCTGCTAATGGGTGGTGTTGTGTTCCTGTCTTGCTATTTGTTTGGCATCGGGTGCCCAGCACTGGTCCTTGAGTGGAGCTGCGTCTTAGCGTTGAGATGGAGATCTCTGGGAGAGCTCTTGCCGATTGATATTACTTGGGGCCGAGAGGTCTCTGGTGGTCCCGTGTCCTGAACTTGGCTCTCCCACCTCAGAGGCTCAGGCCTGACACCCAGCTGGAGCACCAGGGCCCTGTCAGTCACACATACCTGTGGCAGGATGGTTTTCCCCATTTCCACTACACACACCCAGCCTGATGGCGAGCCCACCTCCTTCAGAGCGAAGTGCTGACCAGTGGCACAGACCCCCAGGGGGATGTGACAGGAGGTCAGGCTGAGTCAGTCCGTTCACCTGCATATGTCTGGAAACTGGGTGGCTAGTGTTGGGTGCATCTCCTGCAGAGGCAGGGGGCAGCTGTGGCTCACCACATGGACAGGGAACTGGCAGCAGAAATTCTGGGAAATACTCCTTGGCGTGAGCCCTTGCAAGGTCCACCATTAGCCCCACCAAAGAGCTTGGCAGGTGGATTCTTAGCCACTGTGCCACCAGGGAAGCCCTCCAGATCCTTTTGAATCCCAGGGGTTTTTTTTATAGCAATCGAGAATGCTTCAAGGCCTTCCTTCTTATAGCTTCATGTTTTGCTACCAATAGAAGGTCCTTGGTATGAAATGTCTGAAAGGCGATTGTAACCTTTTACCCTATTGGCCACGTTATAATTTTTTTTTTCTCAGACATGGATCTTTTCTTGTAGAGATTTGAGAGTAGCAAGTTATGTGGCCATCACACATGCCCCGAGACAGGAAGACTGTATCATAAATATTATATCAAGCCAGTTCCTGACAGACCATGTTATACTGATTGTTGTCGCTAATACTGGTGAATTTGAAACTCTTAACCAGAAAATGGGACAACACATTATCGTGTCCTGCTGGTATACACATTGAGTTTGAAACAAGTGGTTATTGGTGTTAACAGAAAGCATTCTACTAAGCCACCGCCTTACAGTCAGAAAGAGAAAATGCTCAAAGAAGTTAGCATCTATATTGAGAATATACACACAAAAATTTCTAGAACACTGGCAACATTCTTGAGTTAAATTTTAATATGCCTTGATTTAAGGCATAGAAAAGTCATCCTTAAAAATGCCAATGCTAGTGAAATTATACTATTTAAAGCCTTGAATTGTGCCAGCAACTCATACAACTGAAAACCTCATGATAAAAAAGTCAAAATGAATGAGATATCGCCGGTTGACCAGGACAGTGAAGAATTTGTGGAAACTGTAAAGTAAATGACTGTGAATTCCAGTTGAGTTAAGTAACCCATACCCCCACAGGAGACGAAAAGAGGGAAAATTTTTTTGAGATTTTCTGGTAGAAATCTGAAATACATTAAAGATCAGAGCAACAAAGGCTGGTGAAAGGAGTAAGCTGTCAGTAGTAATTAAGTGTCTGCCCTTTAGAGGAGCTTATTCCTCACTTCAGAAATGCTGGTCCAGGCATTTGGGATGTGAACACTGGTCTGAGAAGCAAAGTACTGAATAACTACCCCAGATATGTATGGCCATCAGTAGGGAGAGGGAACTTCTGCACTCAAAATGCAAAGTGCATACCTACAATTAGAAGAAAAGCCTACCTGATTATAGATCCCCTTTTTCCACTTTCCTACACGACCAAGGAAGCCAGGACCTTGCAACCAGATTCAAAAAAAGAATTCTAGCTTCCAGTATTCTTGAGTCTGGACTCATTAATATATATGTACTGGCAACCAAGAAACACTGAAACTTGAAAAAAATCAATATCATGAAAAAGAAACACAAGGCACAACATACTGATGAATTTTTTTTTAATTTTAGGTATTTTAGGTATCTGTTATTTTTTTTACTATTTTTGGCTGAGTTGGGTCTTCGTTGCTGCATGCAGGCTTTCTCTAGTTGCAGCGAGCAGGGCCTACTCTTCATTGCGGTGCATGGGCTTCTCATTGTGGAGCACAGGCTCTAGGCGCACAGGCTTCAGTAGTTGTGTCACGCAGACTAAGTAGTTGTGGCTCGCTGCTCTAGAGCACAGGCTCAGTAGTTGTGGCTCATGGGCTTAGTTGCTCTGTGGCATGTGGGATCTTCCTAGACCAGGGCTTGAACCCGTGTCCCCTGCATTGGCAGGTGGATTCTTAACTACTATGCCACCAGGGAAGCCCCTGATGAAAATTTTTGAGTAATGTCCCCAAATATAAGAAGAAGCAATTATGAAAGAGGATGAGGCTTCTTAGAAATTAAAAACATGAATTCTAAAATGTAGGTGAGAGGTGGATTATTAAATGACCTGAATAGACATAACCAAAGATTGGGATTTTTGCAGGAAGTAGTGCAAAAGAGGAAAGAAATGAAAAGTATGAGCGAGAAATTAAGATACAGGGAGTACAGATTAAGAAAGTTTATTATATTATCTAGTAGAAACTCTGTAAAGAAAACAGAGAGAATGGAGGGGAGGAACTAATCAAAGGATAGGCAATTAAAATGTTTACTATCTATGTACCCTATATGCAGGGTATTACTTGAGGGTGTTCTCTAGCAAAATGAAAAATGGATGCAATAAAAGGAAAATAAGGAATATAAGAAATATTGGTGAGCAAATAAATCTGAAAAAAATTAGAACTAAGCCTAAATATAATATGGTTGTGAAGCTTAAGGCAGGTGTCTGAAAATTATTTTTGGTGATCTTGGTGATGGAAAAAATATAAGTTAGAAAATAAAACTCTGCAAGAAGCACAGCTTTAAAAAAAAGAAAATGTCATCAGGAGAGCACAGGGAAGCAAATGCCAAATCTGTAATCTCAATAAATGTAAATAGACTAACATGCTTTATTAAAAAGGCAGATTGTCATTTAGGGTTGAAATAAATTAAAATGTTTACAAACACACCTTAATCAAAAATTTAACACAGGGAGTAAACAAACTGGATAAGTGCTGGATGTAGTTAACAAAGGCTTACAAAAAAGCTGAAAGGACAGTATCATATAAGATAAACCAGAATTGAGGACCAAAAGCATTAAGAGGGACAGAGAGGGTATGTATAGAAGGTATAATCCACCAAAAATATAATTGTGAACTTTTTTATACGTATTCTACAGACATGTTTAAGTATGTCAGGCATAAAAGCAAGTTTATTCAGTATAGGTTTTTCTTTAAATTTTGGTGAAATAACAAAATTTACCATTTTAACTATTATTCAGTGTACTCTTCATTGGCATTAAGTACATTCACATGGATGTGCAGCTGTCACTGCCATCGATCTCCAGAACTTTTTCAAAATTTTCCTACATTGAAACTCTGTACCCACTAAATAATAACTCCATTTCAGCATAGGCTTAATAGCCTATTTTTTTGAAACTATTGGTTTTTCTGTTTTCTGCTGTTAATTTTCATTTTTGACACCAGGTTGTGCACTACTTGTGCCTGTCACTGTTGGAATGATGTTACTTATGGTCTAGGGATATTTTCCTAGGATATGTGATTTAGAAAGTTTGAATAGACCTGGCTGCAAACGTTTGTCCATCTTCTTCCTTAAGCAGAGATGCTAATCAATATTATCTACTCTGGCTTTGACAAAAAACATGGGGAAACTGTGGGGTGTTGTGTGTGTATGCGTGTGTACATAGTTTTCCTGGGGCATTTCAGAAGCCAGAATGTGAGATTTGAAATGCAGTGGAAATGAAGTATAGAATTCAAGAGGCCAAATGAGGCAGGGCTTTAAATAGATCATCAAAATTTTCATAGACGTTAAGAATACTGGTAGAATTAGGAATGAGGAAGGAAAGCAACTCACGTGCCCAATGTGCTAAGCTATCAGTAGGTAATCAGTAGGTCTACCAAGGTGACTTTCACACATTTTCAGGCCACTCCTCATGATGCGAAAACCATTTTCTCTCACAAATACAAGAACATATAACTGAAATATGAAATAGTACTTAACATTCTGTGTGCTATACACGCATTTTTAGAATAGGTATAAAAAAGTCCACAATTATATTTTTGGTGGATTATACATATCCTCTCCCTTTCATTTCTTTGAAACTTTGGTCTCAATACATTAAATTATTTTAACAGCCAGTGAACAGGTTGCAATGTAAAGTTTGAAAGCGGTTTAGCTGGTTGTCACGAGACTCAGAGGTGGTAGAACTTTTATGCAAGGGTAGAGAAGTTAACTGTAAGTAGCAGAAATCAGAACATGGCCAACACTTCTACTTACCTTTTCTAAAGAACTTTACTAAAGCAATCAATATTCTTCACAGTTCAATGACTGACAGATGGTAAAGCGTTCCACCTGAAATGTTTGTTGAGGAACTTGACAGTGGTGTTTACTGTGGGAGCATGGGTTCCAAAGAAAGTTGTCAAGAGGAATGAGCAGCACATTAGTGACTCCTCAGCACCTTCCCATGGTCTTAATGGGAACAAGCACTCTCAGGCCACCTCTTAGACTGAAATCACAGGCTCATGACATTTGTTTGTGTTCTGAAGTTACAGGTTGTGAAGCATTTACACAGAATTTATAAACCATTTTACAAAGCATCATGTTAGGTAGTCATTTTGACATTCCATAAGAGCTACACTTGGATTACTGCTTTATCTTCCAGTCCAAACAAAATACTTCAGTGTCTAACAGTAGCATGCCATGCTTTTAAAAATATCTATTTTAGGACAATGGCAAATATGAACATGAAATTACATGTGTTTTAAATAGATAACTCATTGGTTATAATACCAGCCTATATCCTGTCAAACACATGAGAGAATAAGATATTAGCCCCACTAGCTTCATATGACCCTATGATTTTAAAATAAAGGAAAATTAATAAGAACTATTGTTTCAGAAATGTTGTCAGAAAGAAATATATGTACAAAAATACACAGTTTTTAAAAAGCCTAGAAACAAAAGTCATAAAATTACAGTAGTAATTATCTCTGGTTAATGTAATTATGGTTTATTTTAATTTCTTTAAATTTTCTGTAGTTTATAAATGTAAAACAGTGATAAAATATTACCTTTGTAATAAGAAAAATAAACGATATGAAAAATTTTTTAAAAAAAGAGTAATGGGCATCAAAAAATGGAGGTGAGGTGAGATGGGGAATTCATTGAGTTAAGTGGAAATGAGAGTGGAAAAACATTAAGATTTTGACCTTAACCAAATAACAGAGAAAAAGTTAAGTGAGGCTGGTACCAAAGTGTCAAATGGAATTTTGAGAGAAAGTAATTCATTTTCTTAAAAAAAAAAAAAAAAAGATCGTTGTAGAGAGGGACAAATAAAGAGTAATGAAAAGTACCCTAAATCCAGCTTATAACTTCAGGAAAATTGTTAACTAGCTGTACTCTCAGTTTCTTCATCAATATATGATTTCATTGAACTAGGAGATTCTTAACCTTACTACTATTTTTAAATGATTAAGTCTATATATTGCATCCCCATTATCAACAATGGAATGCAAATGTGTTTGTATGTATGTATATATATATATATATACATAGCTCTCTAAGTGGCTCTTGGAAACATTGTGACCAAGCAGTTTTAATTATGAAGAAAATGGCTTAACAACTCAATATATTATTACTAGTTTCCTCATTAAATGTTCTTCAGTCACATTTGATTTCTTATTTTTAGTTACACGAACATGCTGCCTACTTGGTGGACAGTTTGTGGGAGAGCTCTCAAGAACTGTTGAAAGACTGGGAATGTATGACAGAATTGTTATTAGAAGAACCTGTTCAAGGAGAGGAAGGTATAGTATTTCGATAAGTTGATTTACATATTGTTTTGGGTTTGCATTAATTATCATACCACCCTGTATAGATCACTTCTTACAAATGAGTATATGCAAGCATACTGTGTGTCTTTTTTTGCAAAGAGAACAGTTTGTTTCCTATAACAAGCAAGGATGTCTCAATAGTGTATAACATCTTTCTGTATTAGGACTACTATCATTCATGCCACACAAGTTTTTTGTTTGTTTGGTTTTGGTTTTGGGGTTTTTTTTTTGCGGTACGCGGACTTCTCACTGTTGTGGCCTCTCCCGCTGCAGAGCACAGGCTCCGAAAGCGCAGGCTCAGCGGCCATGGCTCACGGGCCCAGCCTCTCCGCGGCATGTGGGATCTTCCCGGACCGGGGCACAAACCCATGTCCCCTGCATTGGCAGGCGGACTCTCAACCATTGCGCCACCAGGGAAGCCCGCCACACAAGTTTTTTAAATCCTGTAAATGTCATGTAGCTTCAAAAAAGTTTTCTTTATGCTGATTTGAGGCACAAAGTACTGACATACTTAATGTAAAAAAAAAGGCACATGCAGAATCTTTTTGCTATGTATGTGTACTTAACCTTTCACGCACAATGATTTAATTAGACCACAATCATCCCCTCTTCTGTTATATCTTTTTAAAAATTAAAATAAATCAAAAATAAAGTCACTTACCTAGCTATTCAAGAAATAGGGAGAAATAATTGCTATATTGATAATTTCTGAAGTATGCATCTTACATTACACTTTGTGTAATAACATGAACAGCAAAATGGATATGTACACTTAATAAAGCATTTATAGTCTAAAAGATTATATGAATATTAGCTCCTTAAAACTAGCAATGCTTTTTCCTCTGTACAGCTTGTTTTTCAATCTAGCCCACAACAGTAAAGAACTACTATTTCATTTAATCCATACAGAGTCCTAAAATGTAGATGATACCTTGATGTAAGTGAGGCTTGTAATGAACTAAACATGGACTTTAGAATCAAAAGAAACAGATTCACATTTCTAACTCTGTCCTTTGTGACTTATGTCCTCATTTTTTCTGCTCCTTAGCTTCCTTTTCTTTATAACATAGGGATTCTTTTTCTTATTTACCTTATATAGTTGTTGTGAGGATTAAATAAAATAGTATACTATTGGTTCCCTATTCTGCTTCCCCTGCTTTTCTGTGTAGTTCAACCCTCTGGGATATAAGAGCGGAATGAGCCATCACCTGCAGTAGATTACTTAAACAGTTTAGTGACCATCCCCCAGTGTTCTTTCCAAGCAGTGATGCTAGTTGGTATTATCTGCTCTGGCTTTGACCAAATTCAGTGAGAGAAACAATAGCTATGCATCATACCCAAATATACTCCAGTAAACTGGCTGAAATTGCTTCTTTTAAATTCCAGATATTTGCCTCACAACCTCATTCTTTTTTTTTTCCCCTCATTCTTAATCTGTAACACAAATCCTTCTCCAAAATTTCCCAGACCTTCTTTCAAGGTAGAATTTATTATAGTATATTTGACCCCACCTCTGATTATTATTTACTATATTTGCATGTGCTTTTTTTCCCTCCATATCTTTGGTAAGAAGACAGGTCTATTATTAAGTTGACAGGACCTTCTGCTCACTAGGTCAAACTCTCAACTGTACTCTGGATTCCTTTCACTTTTGAAGTAATCAGAGGAACATGAACATACATTCTACATTGTCTTTATTTTGCTCATACATGTTCCTGCTAAGTTCACTGACTTCATAAATCTATTTCTAACTAATCTTAATATTTTCTCTAGTAAAATCAATTTCCTTTCTAATCACTACAGCCCAGTCAACACTTGAGCAAAATGCTTGGCATAGTATTTAATAGTACATTTCATCCATTTTCCTTCCTTGCTTGTGGCCATAGAATCAGCAAATTATCAGAGTAGGCTAGAGCTTCTTATTTATGATTCCAGGCCATTTTTCTTTTTGTCAAGTATGCTCTATAAGGTTATTTCCAAGGAGAAGGGAAGCAGGGGAGATAATACAGGGAAGAAGAGCCAAGGTGCTATGATTTGGTATTGTTAACTTTTTGCTCTCATTTAAATAAGATACGTCAGTCAGAAAATAGTAATTACTCTGTCTGTCAGTCATCAAGGTGTTCTAGATGGATCTACCTTCTTCTTTGTTTTTTTTTTTAACTGTACGCGGGCCTCTCACTGTTGTGGCCTCTCCCATTGCGGAGCACAGGCTCCAGACGCGCAGGCTCACTGGCCATGGCTCACGGGCCCAGCCGCTCCGCGGCATGTGGGATCTTCCCGGACCGGGGCACGAACCCGTGTCCCCTGCATCGGCAGGCGGACTCTCAACCACTGCGCCACCAGGGAAGCCCTGGATCTACCTTCTTAAAATAACTATGTATTATTAGGTTTTCTTTGTGGTTTAAGTTTAATTGACATTGGGTTTAACTTTCAGTCAAGAGATTGGTTAGGTTTCGTTTCGTTTGGCTTGGTTTGGTTGGTTTGATTTTAGCTAGAAACGTGAGTTGTAAAATGGGGAAAAAATTTTAAGTCAACCACAGTTTTAGGGTATGATTGAATCTGGGAAGGCAAGGCTGGAGAATTTATGTGTAACAAGTCCAGGACCATTTTGAAATCATGATTCAACTTTTTTTCATACATTTGTCCATATGTTTGCTGTGCCACATATAAGCTCTGGTATGGAATGGTATCCAAATCAATATTCTGAGCTACTATTTTGCTATATTTTATGATAACAAAATGCCATTAGTGATTTACTTATTTCCTTAAGACTAATTAGAAATTAAGTTATACTTTACATAAGTGAAGTGTGATGGATATTTCAGTGGATGAAAGTCTAGTTAGCAGTTGCAAATATAGGACTAAAACTTGGGAAAACAGACACATTGTCAAAGACTACCAATAGCAGTTTAAATTACAACTGCTATATATCAGAACAAAACTATCACTCGAAAAGATAACATGCACCCCTGTGTTCACAGCAGCACTATTTACAGTAACCAAGACATGGAAACAACCTAAATGTCCATCAACAGATGAATGAATAAAAAGATGTGGTACATATATACAGTGTACCACTCAGCCATAAAAAAGAATGACTTACTGCCATTCACAGCTACATGGATGGACCTAAAGATTATTATACTAAGCGAAGTAAGTCAGAAAGAAAAACAAATACCATATGATATTATATGTGGAATCTAAAATATGACACACATGAACTTATCTACGAAACAGAAATGGACTCACAAACATAGAGAATAGACTTGTGGTTGCTGGTCGGGGGAGGGGGTTGGATTGGGAGTTTGGGACTAGCAGATGCAAACTCTTATATATAGAATGGATAAACAACAAGGTCCTATTGTATAGCACAGGGAACTATATTCAATATCCTGTAATAAACCATGATGGAAAAGAAAAATAATAATAAATCACAGCTGCTGTAAGACTGCCTTGCAGTGATTTTAAGGGACAGGGTTTTTTGGGGGGTGTATGTGTATTCTACAGCAAACTCAAATTGCTGGATAAATTTTTAGTGTAATGTGAAGGTCTGGGTAACAAGTAATCAGGCAAAAACAAGACCGTAACTAAGTCATTTAACTTCTCTGGGTCTTAGCTTCTTCATTTATAAAGAAGGCTCTTTGATTAGATAAATTTATGTGATCATTTCTTTTTTTTTTAAACAGTTTTTGAAACATTTGATAGCTTGCAATGAAAGCTAATGATTTCTTTTTTGTTAAATATATTTATTTTTATTTAATTATCTTTGGCTGTGTTGGGTTTTCGTTTCTGTGCACGGGCTTTCTCTAGTTGTGGCGAATGGGGGCTACTCATCATTGCAGTGCACAGGCTTCTCATTGCGGTGGCTTCTCTTGTTGCGAAGCACGGGCTCTAGGCACGTGGGCTTTGGTAGCTGTGGCACACAGGCTCTAGAGCACAGGCTCAGTAGTTGTGGCACATGGGCTTAGTTGCTGTGCGGCATGTTGGGTCTTCCCGGACCAGGGTTCGAACCCGGGTTCGAACCCATGTCCCCTGCATTGGCAGGCAGATTCTTAACCACTGCACCACCAGGGAAGCCCTGTGATAATTTCTAATGCTAGAATTCTGTGATCCAGTTGATGGGTGAAGTAATGTGTATAAGTGGAATTCTTCAAGTAGGGAATCATTAATTCACTTATAATTTAAAAATATTTATTGACCACCTTCTATGTGCTGTTATACTAAGCACTGAGGGTGCAGTCTTAAACAAGGTCAGCTCACTGCCCATATGGAACTAACATTCAAGTGGGGAAGGCAGACCAAAACTAACTGGTCAGAATAATTTCAAAAATTAGTAAGTATCTGTGATGGATAATAACAGTAAGAAGGGGTCCATCTTTAGACTGAATCCCAAAAGGAAGATCTCTCTAAGGAGGCCACCTGTGAGCCAAGAATCTAAAGGATATGGGGGCTAGCCATGGGAAGTGTCAAAAAAAGAGCTGCCTAGATAGAGGAAATAGCAATTGCAGAGTATCTGAAGCATGAATGATATTGTTATATTCCAGGAGCTGCAGTAACTTGAGCACAGTGGGCTAGTGGCACTAGATGAGATAGAGGCAGAGGCCTGATGATGTACAACATTTAAGTCCATAATCATAAGTGGACTTATTTAGTTCATTCTAAGTGTAATAGGGAGCCACTGAAGGATTTTAAACAGGGGAGGGATGTGATCAAATTCGTATTAAAAAATGCTTTTTGTCAATATGGTTTGGAGTGGTCTCTATGGGATATGATAAAAATGTAAAAGAAGAAAATAGATTATAGAAAGAAAAAGCCCATGGTGAGTTTTAAAGATTGTGGATAGGAAGGGGACAAAAGCAGGAAGAGCAAGAAAGAATGAGAGCAAGCTATACAAAAGGATAGTAAGAGTTCATTGTACACTATAGAAGGACCAGTAAAGAGGGTGTTCAAGAGAGCTATGGTTAATAATATCATGTATTGCAGAGGAGAAAAAGGACTATGCAAAGACCATCAGCTTTAAGTGAAGATTTAGGTTCTTGGTGACTTTTTAGTGTTTCTTTTCAGTGATATTAAGGAGAAAATCCAGAGTTCAGGGTGATAAGACTGAAATCAATAATGAGAAAATAGAGATGATGTGTAAAGAAGTTTCTGCAGACTTAGAAAGTTGTGTAGGTATTTGGTAATTGATAGTGCGAACAGCCACCCTTTCTATCATTATGGCTTTTTGGCTCTTGTCTGTGGCTTAAAGCTTGCTTTGTTTTAAATTTTATTATTTGGTTTTGCTGTTTTATCCCCAAAGAGATTTCAGTTAAATTTCAAATGTTTTGAGTTTACCATATCTGAATGGATGGTTTCAAATTATAAACTAATAAAATTGATAGCATTGGACACTGTATAAGGTTGAGTTTTTCTTCAACACTAATGTATGGATTTTAGTGTATAATAGTGGAATGTTTCTATACTAGATAAGTTTTTCTCTCCTCACTTTCCATAGAACTAGATTTTTTTCATAAATAATAGAAAATACATTTAGTTCATAGACAATCTTGTCATTCCTCTATCCCCAGCCAAATTGAAAAAAATAAGAAATTCTAGAATCATAAAATAGAAACTTGATTGTTTTATTGGATCAGGGAGTATAAATGGAAAGTTGAAACTGTTCCTTGTGGTTTTCCTAAGACAAGCTAAAGTTCATGTGCTTTTCCTATCACAATTAAAATGTTAAACAAAAAATGATTGAATTAAGATGTACATACATATTCCTGTTCAGGATGATTTTGGTACAGAATAAGGGATAAGATTTTATGCCTTTGTTTGCCTTTTCATTGCTGTTGTCCCAGTTTATTTTGAAATAATCAGTACAAACTTCTCAATTTCTAAAGCTTAATATTTTTTTTCTTTTAATTCATGCCTAGTTCTGTCTCTATAATCCCCACATCTATTGGCCTTTTTTTTTAAATTGGTCTTTAACATAAATAAGTATACAGAGAAAAGAACAGAGAGGAAGGAGAGAGGGAGACAGAAAGATAAAATTAAACTATTCAAATTAGTCTCAAAAATGTATCTTTAAAAATACATAGGAATGAATTCAACAAGAAAAGTACAGAATCAGTGTGAAGAAAATCATAATGTTTCATTAAATAATGTCAAATAAGATATCATAAATGAAGAGCTATATCATGTTCCTGGCTGAAAAGATTATTAAAATGTCAGTTCTTCCCAGTGTAATGTATAATTTTCTTAAAAATACCAGTTCAAATTCCAGTAGGTTTGAGAGAGTTCTGGGAGGTGAGAGAAGGAACTAAGCAAAATGATTTTAAAGTTTATATAGACTGGGACTTCCCTGGTGGCACAGTGGTTAAGAATCCCCCTGCCAACACAGGGGACACAGATTCAAGCCCTGGTCCAGGAAGATCCCACGTGCCACGGAGCAACTAAGCCCGTGCCCCACAATTACTAAGCCTGCTCTCTAGAGCCCGTGAGCCACAACTACTGAGCCTGCGTGCCACAGCTACTGAAGCCTGTGTGCCCAGAGCCTATGCTCCGCAACGAGAAGCCCACACACCGCAGTGAAGAGTAGCCCCCGCTCGCTACAACTAGAGGAAGCCTGCGCGCAGCAACGAAGACCTAACGCAGCCAAAAAGAAAATAAATAAATTTATTTTTAAAAAAAAGTTTATTACATAGACTGAGTGAAGTAAGTCAGACAGAGAAAGACAAATATCATATGATATTGCTTATATGTGGAATCTAAAAAAAGGGTACAAATGAACTTATCTACAAAACAGAAAAAGAGACATAGAAAACAAACTTATGGTTACCAGGGGGGTGGGTGGGGGAGGGATAAATTGGAAGATTGGGATTGACATATGCACTCTACTATATATAAAATAGATAACTAATAAGGACCTACTATATAGCACAGGGAACTCTACTCAGTACTCTGTAATGGCCTATATGGGAAAAGAATCTAAAAAAGAGTGCATATATATATATGTATAACAGATTCACTTTGCTGTACACCTGAAACTAATACAACATTGCAAATCAACTATACTCTAATAAAATTAAAAAATAAAAGTTTATGTAGAATTTCAAGCTTATTTTAAAGAAGTGGTATAGCATAGTGCTTAAGAGCATAGACCTTGGAGTCAGACTACCTGGGTTCATATCTTGGCTCTACTACTGAGTGCTTTGAAAAGTTATTTAACCTCTCCATGGCTCATTTTCCCAATCTGCAAAGTGTGAGGATATTAATTCCTATCTCGGAATTGTTTTGAGGATAAAACAAGTAAATACATATAAATCACTTATAACCGTGCCTTACACATAGAAAATACTTAATTGTTTGCTACTAGCTTTATAGAAATCAGGAATTTTTGAGGAAAAGGACTAGATAAGGGAAATTTGTTCAACTAAATATTCAAATTAGTTGAATTAAGTTACACATTAAGGTATATTATAACATTATAAAGCTGTTATAATCAAAAGTGTATCCTTGTAATAGAAAAATAGATTAGTGAAACCAAATAAAGAATCCAGAAATAGATCTAAGTATATATAAGCACCTAAAACATGTTTAAAGGTGACATTTCACACAAACCAGGGAAAGCTGGTTTTATTTAATAATGGTAGAGGCACAATTGGCTGCTCATCTGGTGGGAATAAACAGACCCATACTTGATACTATCGGCAGAAATAAATTTCAGACAGATTCAAGATGTAAAAGCAAGCAACAGATGGAGACAGAGAGAGAAGAAAATATATTTCTGTAATCTCTAGGAGAAAGGAGATCTTTGAAAGCAATACAAGAAACCCAGAAGCCTTTTTTTTTTTATCAGTATGAGATGATAGATGTTAACTAAGCTTACTGGGATAATCATGTCACGATATATATAAGTTAAATCATTATGATGTACAACTTAAATCTATATTGTATTGTATGTCAGTTATCTCTCAAAAAAACTGGATAGAAAAGAGAAATCTGAAGGCCATAAAAAATAAGTACAGATATGACTTTGTAAAAGTTAATAATTTCTGACAAAAGATACCATGAAGAGTCTAAAAACAAAAGAACAAACTGGGAGAAAATATGTGCATCATTTAAGACAAAGTTAGGGACTTCCCTGATGATGCAGTGATTAAGAATCCGCCTGCCAGTGCAGGAGACATGGGTTCAATCCCTGGTCCGTTAAGATCCCACATGCCACGGAGCAGCTAAGTCCATGCGCCACAACTACTGAGCCTGCGCTCTAGAGCCCATGCACCACAACTACTGAGCCTGCGCTCTAGAGCCTGTGCACCACAACTACTGAGCCTGCGCTCTAGAGCCCATGAGCCACAACTACTGAGCCTGCATGCCACAACTATTGAAGCACGTGCGCCTAGAGCCCATGCTCTGCAACAGGAGAAGCCACTGCAATGAGAAGCCCACGCACTGCAACGAAGAGTGGCCCCCACTTGCCGCAACTAGAGAAAGCCCACACACAGCAACAAAGACCTAAAGCAGTCATAAATAAATAAATTAATTAATTTTAAAAAAAGAATACAAGAAAGGTGAATAACAATAGAAAAATTAGCAGAGAATAAACATTAAAAACTCCAAAAAATTGTAAACTAATAAACAAGAAAATACACTCCACTAATTAGTAGTTAGGCAGGAGCAAAATAACATACCATTTTCAATCATTGGATTGGCAAACATTAAAGGGACTTAATAACATCAAGTGCTGGCAGGGATATGAGGAACCAAACATTCTCATCATTGCAGTTGGAGGTGTGGATTGCAGTAAGAAACCTTTTTGATTTGTCAGTACCAAGATTTTAACCTTTGAGTCATTACTCCCTCTCTTGAAATTTATTCTGCAGAAATAAAAGTATCAGTTACATAAATATATGTGTACTTATGATATTTATTACTGCATTGTTTGTAAACGTGACAAAAATTTGGGGAATATTTGCATGTTAATAGGAGAAGGCTGAATAGTGGAACACAAATTATGTAATAACTTGTAATTATTTAACATAATTATTTGTACATGTCATGTGACTTGAAAGATATTCAAAATCTATTGTTAATTTTTTGAAAAGATATAGCATATTCTTTTTTTGCTAAAAATAAAAGAAAGATATATGAGCTTTGAAGTGATATAGAAGGAAAATTTTGGCATTGCCTAATTCAGAAGTATATTACAAGAGAGCAAGTATTAGAAGAAACCAGAGTTTATTGTCTTTTTTACTTTGTATATCTCTTTCTTGTTTGACTTACGACAAGCATATATTATTCTTAAAACAAGAAAAAAGACAAAGAATAGAACTTTAGTCTTTAAGTAATAGACTACAGTTTTTTATAATTGTGCTCATTTTTGATACATGGCTATTGTAAAACTATCTACTCATACTAATGTGTTTTGTTTCACTTTAGCAATGTCTGACCGTCAGGAGAGTGCTCTTATAGAGTTAATGGTTTGTACGATTCGTCAAGCTGCTGAGGCACATCCTCCAGTGGGAAGGGGTACCGGCAAGAGAGTAAGTTATATTAGAAATCTACAAAAAAAAAAAAAAAGAAAGAGAAAGCTTTTAATGTAATTAACTGTCTTAAATATTTGAATATTTTTTGTAAATGATATATGCTGTGGTAGTTCATCTTATATTCTGTCTACTCAGGTTCCAAAATAGATTCTTTGCATCCATGCTTCTATAGCACCTGTGCCTACTTCTAGTCTAGTATCATGCATTTTCACATTCATATTTGTTAAAGGTACAGAAAGGCAAACTGCCTAGTTTTGGAAGCTCTTCCACTTAACATCTATGTAATCCTAGGACAGTTAATTATTTTCTTTGTGAATTTCCTTACTTGTAGTATGGGGCTAATAATGCAGGTGTTATTGCTGTTTAGGATGAATTGAGATAATCACGATGGAAAGACTGGCTCCGGTAGTGTGAAGCGGTAGGCAATTCCTCTCTGCCAAAAAAAAAAAAGTGTAAAACTGGAAAAATTATCAAAACCCATATCAGGGCTCTGGAAATTAACCAAAGATAAAACAACAAATTGAGAAGCATTTATGGGCATATCTTGGAGGTATTGTAGGTTCAGTTCCAAACCATTATAATAAAGCAAATATTGCAGTAAAGCTAGTCACATGAATTTTTTGGTTTCTTGATGCATAAAAAGTTGTGTTTACACTGTACAATAGTCTATTAAGTGTGCAATGCCTTATGCCTAGAAAAACAATGTACATACCTTAATTTAAAACTAGTTTATTGCTAAAAATATGCTGTCATCTGAGCCTTCAGCGAGTTGCAATCTTTTTGCTGGTGGCAGTTTCTTAAAATAAGACAAAAATGAAGTTTGCCTCATTGATGGACTTTTCCTTTCACAAACAATTTCTATGTAGCATGCAATGCTGTTTGATAGCATTTGACCCACAGTAGAACTTCTTTCAAAATTGGAGTCAGACCTCTCAAACCCTGCCACTTCTTTATCAACTAAGTTCATGTAATATTCTAAATCCTTTGTTGTCATTTCAACATTCATCACAGCATTTTCACCATGAGTACATTACATCTCTAGAAACCACTTTCTTCGCTCATCCATAAGAAGCAACTCCTCATCTGTTAAAGTTTTTGTAATGAGATTTATGACATATTCAGTTTCTGCTTTGAATTCTAGTTCTCTTGCTATTTTCACCACATCTGCAGTTCCTTCCTCCACTGAAATCTTGAAACCCTCAAAGTCATTCATGAGGATTGGAATCAACTTCTGCCAAATTCCTGTTAGTGTTGATAGTTTGACCTTTTCCCCTTGAATCATGAATATTCTTAGTGTCATCTAGGACGCTGAATCCTTTCCAGAAAGTTTTCAGTGGACTTTGCACTATCCATGGCAGCTATAGCCTTACAAAATCTGTTTCTTTACTAATGAAACTTGAAAGTCAGAATTACTCCTTGATCCATAGGCTGCAAAATGGATATTGTGTTAGGAGGCATGAAAACATTATTCTCATAGTGCATCTCCCATCAGAGCTCTTGGGTGACCAGATGCCTTGTCAGTGAGCAGTCATATTTTGAAAGGAATCTTTTCTTTGAGCAGTAGGTCTCAACAGTGGGCTTAAAATATTCACTAAACTATGTTGTAAACAGATGTGCTGTCACCCAGACTTCGTTGTTCCACTGATAGAGAGCAGGCAGAGTAGATTGAGCATATTTCTAAGGGCCCTAGGACTTTCAGAATGGCGAATGAGCATTGGCTTCAACTTAAAGTCACCAACTGTATAGCTATGAAAATCCTACGTGGCATCTTCTTTAATATAATGCTGTTTTGTCTATACTGCAAATCTTTTGTTTAGCGTAGGCACCTTCATTAATTATCTTAGCTAGATCTTCTGGTTAACTTGCTGCAACTTCTACATCAGCAGTTGCTGCCTCACCTTGAACTCATGTTATAGAGATGGCTTCTTTTCTTAAATCTCATGAACTACATTCAGCCTTTTCTTCTGCAGCTTCCTCACTTCTCTCAGCTTTCATAGAATTTAAGAGAGTGAGGGCCTTGCTGTGGATTAGGCTTTGGCTTAATGGAATGTTGTGGCTGGTTCTATCTTCCATCCAGATCACTAAAGCTTCTTCCATATCAGCAATAAGGCTGTTTCACTTTCTTATCATTCATGTATTCACTGGAGTAGCACGTTTAATTTCTTTCATGAACTTTTCCTTTGCATTCACAAGTTGGCTGTTTGACTCAAGAGGCCTAGCCTTTGGCCTGTCTCAGCTTTCAACATGCCTTCCCCACTGAGCTTAATCATGTCTAGCTTTTGATTTAAAGCAAGAGATGTGTGGCTCTTCTTTTCATCTGAACACTTAGAGGCTTATTAGGGGTTAGTAAGGTTGTTAGTTGGCCTGATTTCAATACTATTGAGTCTCAGGAAATAGGGAAGCCTGAAGAGGGGAAAAGATGTGGGGACAGCTAGTTGGTGGAGCAGTGGGACACAACATTTATCACGTAAGCTCCCCATTTTATATGGGTGCAGTTTCTGGCACCCCAAAACAATTAAATGGTAACATCAAAGATCACTGATCACAGATCACCATTACAGGTATAATAATAATGATGAAAAAGTTTGAAATATTGCAAGAATTACCAAAATGTGACACAGAAACAGACACACAAACACAAAATGAGCAAATGCTGTTGGGAAAATGGTACCAATAGACTTGCTCAACTCAGGGTTGTCACAAAGTTCCAATTCGTTTTCTTCAAAAAATCAATATCTGCAAAACATAATAACGAGGTGTGCTTGTATTCTTGGAAAACTGCTGAAGCTTCAGGTTAAAGCTGTAGGAGTCTGCAGCCTTCCTGCCTAGGGTTACAGTATACACAGAACCCACAAGCTTGATTGGTGACATCTGTAATTTTACCAGAGTGGCACTATATGTAAAAACCAGCAACTTTGCTGTCAAGGGAGCAGACTCAATATGGGACAAATGGGAAAAGTCCACAGCTTTGTCAACTAGAAATGGAAGAAACAAATAAGGAAATCCTGTACCTGTGATATTCAGAGATTGTGTCTGCAAGTTGGTAAGAATAGTGAACCAGCCAAGAATCTAACAAAAAAATGCTAGAAATGAGAAAGCCATAAAAGGATTAATAAACTCTTCATACATCCCTGGCTGACTGGGAAACCTGAGAGAGAGAACCCAATGGAAAATAAAAGTCAAGCAAACTTACACAGTGGCTGAAGTTTGAATGTGCTCTCTATCCCACAAACAGATCAGGTCTCAGAGGCTAGGAGCCTTATAAATTTGGATCATTTAAGTACCACCTCTACCCAAATCATTGGCTGACTAGTGATCTATTGAAACACAGAGGAGACTCCCAGGAAGACAGGCTGAAAAACAAAAATAAGAATAAAAATTCCCAACAGAAGCCACACATCATGGGAGAGACAAATTACACAGTTTAAGTTAAAGATTAATTAGTAAAATAATTTTTAAGTACATAGTTATTACAGGATATTATAAAAAATGTCCACTTTTCCAGAAAAATTGGAACCATGCAAAAAAAAAAAAAAAAGTGTGGCCATACTCAGGGGAAAACAGTAGACAGTAGGAATGGTTTTCTCAGTAGGCGCAATTGTTGGGTTTAGCAAATACTCCAGAGCCCCTTTTTTTTTTTCACAGTACGTGGGCCTCTCACCGCTGCGGCCTCTCCTGCTGTGGAGCACAGGCTCCGGACGTGCAGGCCCAGCGGCCATGGCTCACAGGCCCAGCCGCTCCGTGGCATGCGGGATACTCCTGGACCAGGGCACGAGCCCGTGTCCCCCGCATCGGCAGGCGGACTCTCAACTACCGTGCCACCAGGGAAGCCCCAGAGCCCTTTTTTATAAATATGTTCAAAGAATTATAGGAAAGTATGTTCAGAGAATTACAGGAAAAGATGATAACAACAAATAAGGAATCTCAGTAATTCCAATTTTTCAAATGGAAATCCATGAGTTGAAAAGCACAGTAAGAAAAATTTAAAATTTATTAGATGAGCTCAACAGATTCGAGATGACAGAAGAAACAGTGGACATGAAAGATTAATAGAAATTATTCACTCTGAAAAAAAAAACAGGAAAAAACGTGAAGAGAAATGAACAGAGCCTAAGAAATGTGTGAAACAACATCAAGTCACCAAATTTGTGTAATGGAGTCCTACAAAGAAAGGAGTGAGAGAAAGAAAAGAAAGGAAAAACATTTTAAGAATTGCCAAAAACTTCCCAAATTTGATGAGAAATGTGAATCCACGGGTCCAAGAAATTTAACAATATCCAAATAGTATAAACACAAAATATCTACCTCTAGAAACAGGGTAGTCACACTGTTAAAAGCTAAAGACAAAAAATCTTGAAAGCTGTAAGAAAAATAACTCATGTGGAGGACAACAGCAATAGGATTAGCAGTTGAATTATCAGAAGTAGTTAAGCCCAAAAGACAGTAGAATGACAATCACCGAAAGACAACAAAATTGCCAACCAGGAATTCTAACTCCAGTAAAATTATCTTTCAAGTATGAAAGTGAAATAAAAACATTCCCATATAAACAAAGATTGGGAAACATGTTAGAAGACCTGCCTTAGAAGAAATACTAAAAGAAGTCCTTCCAGCTGTAAAGAATGGAAACTCTAATCCACAGGAGGAGATAGAGAGTACCAGAAATGGTAAATATGTTGGTGGATATAAAAGGCTGTGTAGGGCTTCCCTGGTGGTGCAGTGGTTGAGAGTCCACCTGCTGATGCATGGGACACAGGTTTGGGAAGATCCCACATGCCGCGGAGCGGCTAGGCCCGTGAGCCATGGCCGCTGAGCCTGCGCGTCCAGAGCCTGTTCTCCACAACAGGAGAGGTCACAACAATGAGAGGCCCGTGTACCGCAAAAAAAAAAAAAAAGGCTGTGTATATTATATTTTTTTTAATTTTTAAAGAGACATGAGATTATTTAAAGCAACAATTATAGCACTGTAGTATTAAGATTATAATATATATAGATACGTGAGAATAGCATAAAGAAGGGTAAAGGAAATAGAACTCTCTTGGAGTAAAATTGCTGTATTTTGCTATAATTAATTCATTATTAATCTGAAGTTAGTTGTAATAAGTTGAAGAAGTATATTGTAATCCCTAGAGTAACTACTCATACCTAAAAAAAGAAAATGAAACCAACAGAGAAATTGTAATAGCACACTAAAAAATGTTTAACTGCAAAGAAGTATGGCAGATGAAGAGAGGGGAGAAAAAAAGACATAAGATATATAGATAACAAATAGCCCAATGGCTGACATAAATTTAACCATATTAAACATTACATTAAATACAAATATAGGAGAGACTCCAAAAAGTAGAGACTGAGAAAACTAAGGACTGGGTATGAAATGATAATAAGGAATTATTGTTAAATTTTGTTGGAGATGTAAAGCTTAATTATTCTTGCATCTTCATCTGTTAGAGACATAATTAAATATTAGGGGTGAAATGATATACAAAGACTTGCCTTAAAATGCTACAGAAGACCATTGTTTCGGGGTGCACAAGGAGAGGGGATTCACAGCACCTCCTAAACTAGCTCCAGAGATGGGCGCAAGCCGCGGCTATCAGCACGGACACCAGAGACACACATGAAACGCTAAGGCTGCTGCTGCAGCCACCAAGAAGCCTGTATGAAAGCACAGGTCACTATCCACACCTCCCCTCCCAGGAGCCTGTGCAGCCCTCCACTGCCAGGGTCCTGTGATCCACGGACAACTTTCCCAGGAGAACACACGGCGCGCCTCAGGCTGTTGCAATATCATACTGGCCTCTGCTGCCGCAGGCTCACCCCACATTGCGTATCCCTCCCTCCAACTGGCCTAAGTGAGCCAGAGCCCCCATCAGCTGCTACTTTAACCTCACCCTGTCTGAGTGAAGAACAGACGCCCTCAGGAGACCTACATGCAGAGGCAGGGCCAAATCCAAAGCTGAACCCCAGGAGCTGTGCAAACAAAGAAAAGAAAGGGAAGTCTCTCCCAGCAGCCTCAGGAGCAGCGGATTAAATCTCCACAGTCAACTTGATGTACCCTGCATCTTTGGAATACGTGAATAGACAACAGGTCAGCCCAAAATTCAGGTGGTGGACTTTGGGAGCAATGATATATATATCTTTTTCCTTTTTCTCTTTTTCCGTGTGGCTCTCAGGGTCTTGGTGCTCCAGCCAGGTGTCAGGCCTGTGCCTCTAAGGTGGAGAGCCGAGTACAGGACATTGGTCCACCAGAGACCTCCCAGCTCCACGTAATATCAAACGGTGAAAGCTCTCCCAGACATCTACAGCTCAACGCTAAGACCCAGCTCCACTCAATGACCAGCAAGCTACAGTGCTGGACACCCTACTCCAAACAACTAGCAAGACAGAAACACAACCCCACCCATTAGCAGAGAGGCTGCCTAAAATCATAATAAAGTCACAGACACCCCAAAACACACCACCAGATGTGGTCCTGCCCACCACAAAGACAGGATCCAGCCTCATCCACCAGAACACAGGCAGCAGTCCCCTCCACCAGGAAGCCTACACAACCTACTTAACCAACCTTAGCCACTGGGGGCAGACACCAAAACAACAGGAACTACGAACCTGCAGCCTGCGAAAAGGAGACCCCAAACACAGTAAGTTAAGCAAAATGAGAAGACAGAGAAACATACAGCAGATGAAGGAGCAAGGTAAAAATCTACAGACCAAACAAGTGAAGAGGAAATAGGCAGTTTACCTGAAAAAGATTCAGAGAAATGATAGTAAAAATGATCCAAAATCTTGGAAATAGAATGGGAAAATACAAGAAACGTTTAAAAAGGACCTAGAAGAACTAAAGGGCAAACAGTGATGAACAACACAATAAATGTAATTTAAAATTTTCTAGAAAGGATCAATAGCAGAATAACTGAAGCAGAAGAACGGATATGTGACCTGGAAAATAAAACAGTAGAAATAACTACTGCAGAGCAGAATGAAGAAAAAAGAATTAAAAGAATTGAGGACAGTCTCAGAGACCTGTCAGGCAACATTAAATGTACCAACATTCAAATTATAGGGGTCCCAGAAGAAGAAGAGAAAAAGAAAGGGACTGAGAAAATATTTGAAGAGATTATAGTTGAAAACTTCCCAAATATGGGAAAGGAAATAGTTAATCAAGTCCAGGAAGCACAGAGAGTCCCATACAGGATAAATCCAAGGAGAAACACGCCAAGACACATATTAATCAAACTATCAAAAATTAAATACAAAGAAAACATATTAAAAGCAGCAAGGGAAAAGCAACAAATAACACACAAGGGAATCCCCATAAGGTTAACAGCTGACCTTTCATCAGAAACTCTACAACACTCCCAGAAGGGAGTGGCAGGACATATTTAAAGTGATGAAAGGGAAGAACCTACAACCAAAATTACTGTACTCAGCAAGGATCTTATTCAGATTTGATGGAGAAATTAACACCTTTACAGACAAGCAAAAGCTAAGAGAATTCAGCACCACCGACCTAGCTTTACAACAAATGCTAAAGGAACTCCTCTAGGCAGGAAACACAAGAGAAGGAAAAGACCTACAATAACAAACCCAAAACAATTAAGAAAATGGTAGTAGGAACATATATATCGATAATTACCTTAAATGTAAATGGATTAAATGCTCCAAACAAAACACATAGACTGGTTGAATGGATACAACCACAGGACCCGTATATATGCTGTCTACAAGAGACCCACGTCAGACCTAGGGACACATACAGACTGAAAGTGAGGGCATGGAAAACGATATTCCATGCAAATGGAAATCAGAAGAAAGCTGGAGTAGCAATTCTCATATCAGACAAAATAGACTTTAAAATAAAGACTATTACAAGAGACAGAGAGGGACACTACATAATGATCAAGGGATCAATCCACGAAGAAGATATAACAATTGTAAATATTTATGCACCCAACATAGGAGCACCACAATACATAAGGCAAATGCTCACAGCCATAAAAGGGGAAATTGAGAGTAAAACAAGAATAGCAGAGGACTTTAACACCCCACTTTCACCAATGGACAGATCATCCAAGATGAAAATAAGGAAACACAAGCTTTAAATGATACATTAAACAAGATGGACTGAATTGATATTTATAGGACATTCCATCCAAAAACAACAGAATACACTTTCTGTTCAAGTGCTCATGGAACATTCTCCAGGATACATTATATCTTGGGTCACAAATCAAGCCTTGGTAAATTTAAGAAAGTTGAAATTATATCAAATATCTTTTCCGACCACAATGCTATGAGCCTAGATATCAATTACAGGAAAAAATCTGTAAAAAATACAAATACATGGAGGCTACACAATACACTACTTAATAATAAAGAGATCACTGAAGAAATCAAAAAGGAAATCAAAAAATACCTAGAGACAAATGACAATGAAAACACGACAACCCAAAACCTATGGGTTGCAGCAAAAGTAGTTTTAAGAGGGAAGTTGATAGCAATACAGTCCTACCTCAGGAAACAAGGGACATCTCAA
The DNA here is from genome assembly GCF_964165515.1 of Mesoplodon bidens. Classification (NCBI taxonomy): domain Eukaryota; kingdom Metazoa; phylum Chordata; class Mammalia; order Artiodactyla; family Ziphiidae; genus Mesoplodon; species Mesoplodon bidens. Next base: position 142,949,016 of record NC_138161.1, read on the forward strand.
ATAAACAACCTAAACTTACACCTGAAGCAATTAGAGGAAGCAGAACAAAAATACCCCAAAGTTAGCAGAAGGAAAGAAATCATAACGATCAGATCAGAAATAAATGAAAAAGAAATGAAGGAAGCAGTAGCAAAGATCAATACAACTAAAAGCTGGTTCTTTGAGAAGATAAACAAAATTGATAAACCATTAGCCAGACACATCAAGAAAAAAAGGGAGAAGACTCAAAGCAATTAATTAGAAATGAAAAAGGAGAAGTAACAACTGACACTGCAGAAATACAAAGGTTCATGAGAGATTACTACAAGCAACTATATGCCAATAAAATGGACCACCTGGAAGAAATGGACAAAGTCTTAGAAAAGCACAACCTTCTGAGACTGAACCAGGAAGAAATAGAAAATATAAACAGACCAATCACAAGCACTGAAATTGAAACTCTGATTAAATATATTCCAACAAACAAAAGCCCAGGACCAGATGGCTTCACAGGCAAATTCTATCAAACATTTAGAGAAGAGCTAACACCTATCCTTCTCAAACTCTTCCAAAATATAGCAGAGAGAGGAACACTCCCAAACTCATTCTACGAAGCCACCATCATACCAAAACCAGACAAAGATGTCACAAAGTAAGAAAACTACAGGCCAATATCACTGATGAACATAGATGCAAAAATCCTCAACAAAATACTAGCAAACAGAATCCAACAGCACATTAAAGGATCATACACCATGATCAAGTGGGGTTTTTCCCAGGAATGCAAGGATTCTTCAATATACTCAATCAATGTGATACACCATATTAACAAAGTGAAGGATAAAAAACATATGATCATCTTAATAGAGGCAGAAAAAGCTTTTGACAAAATTCAGCACCCATTTAGGATTAAAAAAAAACCCAGAAAGTAGGCATAGAGGGAACTTACCTCAACATAAGACCATGTATGACAAACCCACAGCCAACATCGTTCTCAATGGTGGAAAACTGAAAACATTTCCACTAAGATCAGGAGCAAGACAGGCTGCCCACTCTCACCACTATTATTCAACATAGTTTTGGAAGTTTTAACCACCCCAATCAAAGAAGAAAAAGAAATAAAATGAATCCAAATCAGAAAAGAAGAAATAAAGCTGTCACTGTGTGCAGATGACATGGTACTATACATAGAGAATCCTAAAAATGCCACCAGAAAACTACTAGAGCTAAGCAGTGAATTTGGTAAAGTAGCAGGATACAAAATTAATGCACAGAAATCCCTTGCATTCCTATACAGCAATGATGAAAAATCTGAAAGAGAAATTAAGGAAACACTCCCATTTACCACTGCAACAAAAAGAATAAAATACCTAGGAATAAGTCTACCTACAGAGACAAAAGACCTGTATGCAGAAAATTATAAGACACTGATCATAGAAATTTAAGATGATACAAACAGATGGAGAGATATACCATGTTCTTGGATTGGAAGAATCAACATTGTGAAAATGACTATACTACCCAAAGCAATCTATAGATTCCGTGCAATTCCTATCAAACTACCAATGTCATTTTTCACAGAACTAGAACCAAAAATTTCACAATTTGTATGGAAACACAGAAGACCCCAAATAGCCATAGTAATCTTCAGAAGGAAAAACGGTGCTGGAGTAATCAGGCTCCCTGACTTCAGACTATACTACAGAGTTACAGTAATCAAGGCAGTATGGTGCTGGCACAAAAACAGAAATATAGATCAATGGAACAGGATAGAAAGCCCAGAGATAAACCCACACACATATGGACACCTTATTTTTGGTAAAGGAGGCAAGAATATACATTGGAGAAAAGGCAGACTCTTCAGTAAATGGTGCTGGGAAAACTGGACAGCTACATGTAAAAGAATGAAATTAGAGCACACCCTAACACCATACACAAAAATAAGCTCAAAATGGATTAAAGACCTAAACGTAAGGCCAGACACTATCAAACTCTTAGAGGAAAACATAGGCAGAACACTCTATGACATAAATCACAGCAAGATCCTTTTTGCCCTACCTCCTAGAGAAAGGGAAATGAAAACAAAAATAAACAAATGGGACCTAATGAAACTTAAAAGCTTTTGCACAGCAAAGGAAACCATAAACAATACGAAAAGACAACCCTCAAAATGGGAGAAAATATTTTCAAACGAAGCAACTGACAAAGGATTAATCTCCAGAATATACAAGCAGCTCATGCAGCTCAATGTCAAAAAAACAAACAACCCAATCCAAAAATGGGCAGAAGACCTAAATAGACATTTGTCCAAAGAAGATATACAGATTGCCAACAAACCCATGAAAGGATGCTCAACATCACTACCCATTAGAGAAATGCAAATCAAAACTACAATGAGGTATCACCTCACACCAGTCAGAATGGCCATCATCAAAAAGTCTACAAACAATAAATGCTGGATTGATTGTGCAGAAAAGGGGACCCTCTTGCACTGTTGGTGGGAATGTAAATTGATACAGCCTCTATGGAGAGCAGTATGGAGTTTCCTTAACTAAAAATAGAACCACCATACGACCCAGCAGTCCCACTATGTGGCATATACCCTGAGAAAACCATAAGTCAAAAAAGAGTCATGTACCATAGTGTTCATTGCAGCTCTATTTACAATAGCCAGGACATGGAAGCAACCTAAGTGTCCATCGACAGATGAATGGATAAAGAAGATGTGGCATATATACAATGGAATATTACTCAGCCATAAAAAGAAATGAAATTGAGTTATTTGTAGTGAGGTGGATGGACCTAGAGTCTGTGATACAGAGTGAAGTAAGTCAGAAAGAGAAAAACAAATACTATATGTTGATGCATATATATGGAATCTAAAAAAAAATGTCATTTAGAACCTAGGGGCAGGACAGGAATAAAGATGCAGACATAGACAATGGACTTGAGGACACGGGGAGGGGGAAGGGTTAGCTGGGAGGAAGTGAGAGGGTGGCATGGACATATATACACTACCAAACGTAAGGTAGATAGCTAGTGGGAAGCAGCCACATAGCACAGGGAGATAAGCTCTGTGCTTTGTGACCACCTAGAGTGGTTGGAGAGGGAGGAGACATGGGTATATAGGTATATGCATAGCTGACTCACTTTGTTATAAAGCAGAAACTAACACACCATTGTAAAGCAATTATACTCCAATAAAGACATTTAAAATTAAAAAATGCTACAGAAGAAAATAAAACTTTAGGAAAATTGATGAAACAATAATGACAAAATGAGTGTTTTTGAAATTTTCCAAAATAAAAATTTTGAGAATATGTAATGTCCCAATTTTGAATGACAGCCCCTCCAGGCTAATTTCTTATTGTTTTGACGTGTCCTCACTTTTTGAGTGCTTTCTTTCAGAGCAAAATGTCCCAGGCTCACTTTCTGTCTTTATTGCTTATGTTATCTATTCCTACATAAAAGAAGTTACAGTAGTTGCCCCTTACCCATGGTTTCTCTTCCCCCAGTTTCAGTTACCAGGCAGCTATGATCCAAGAATATTAAATAGAAAATTCCACAAGTAATCTATTGATAAGTTTGAAGTTGCATGCTGTTATGAGAAGCGTGATGAACTCTCATGCCATCCAGCTTTGTGCCTCTCCATCCTGCCCGGGACATTGAATCATACCATTGTCCAGTGTATCCCACCAGTTAGTCACTTAGTGGTGTTTGTAGGTCATCAGACTGACTGTCACAGTATTACAGTGTTTGTGTTCAAGTCACCCTTAGTTTACTTAATAGTCGTCTCAGTGCCCGAGAGTAGTGATGCTGGCAATTTGGATGTGTCAAGGAGAAGCCCTAAGTGCCTCCTTTCAGTGAATAGGTGAAAGTTCTAGACTGAACAAGGAAAGACAAAAATCTTTCGCTGAGTTTGCTAAGATTTTCGTTAAGAATAGATTTCTCTCTGAAATTGTGAGGAAGGAAAACGAAAGTCCGATTAGTTTTGCTGTGACACCTCAGACTGCAAAAGTGATAGCCACAGGGCTTGATGAGTTCTGAGTTAAGATGGAAAAGGTGTGAAAGTCATACAGCGTACTTTGAGAGAGAGAGAGACCACGTTCACATAACTTTTATTACAGTATATTGTTATAATTGTCCTATTTTAGTAGTTATTTTTGTTAATCTCTTACTATGCCTAATTTATCAATTAAGCTGTATCATAGGCATGTTTGTATCGGCCAAAAAAATGGTATATAGAGGGTTCGGAAGGATCCGCAGTTTCAGACATCTGCTGGGGGTCTTGGAATGTATCCCACATGGATAGAAGGGGAGTACCATACTTGAAAACTTAGAGGCTTAAAGCAATAAGTATTCATGGTCTCATATAGTTTCTGTGGGTCAGAAATTTGTGACTGGCTTAGCTGTTCATTTGGTTTAGATTCTCTCATAGGGTTGCAGTTAAGATGTTAGCCAGGGCTTTAACCTCTAAAGTCTTGAGAGTAAATTTGCTTCTTCCATAACGGTTCATTCACATGGTTGGCAACTTACTGTTGACTGTTGGTAGGAGGCCTTAGATCCTTACCATGTTGACCTCTCAGTGGACTGTTTCAAGTCTGCCAGCCTCCCTCAGAATGAATGGTCCAAAAGAGAGTGAAGAGGACACTTGTGTGTGTTTTATGACCTCAAGAGTCATACAATGTAATTCCCACAATATTCCTTAGATTACACGTCAGCCTTATTCATTTTCAGAAGAGATTATATTAAGGGCATGAATACCAGGAGACAGTGGTCAATTGGGAGTCACCTTGTAGGCCGATACTACATTACCCTAGCACAGGAATCTCCCACGAGCCCTTGTTCCTTTTGATATAGAGTAATATGTAAAGATCAAAATCTTGTTACTAGGGTTACTCATTGTCGATTGGTTATCATTTGTGCTAGGCACCATTCGTACACAGAGCTAAGAAATATATATATTTCTCTCTCTATACACATATGTTTAAATCATGCATTCATATTGATATTTCTGACTTAAATTTAGCATAAGAGGGTTTTTACCTCTTTGCTTTTATGTTTTCCATTTTTATTTTTTGGAAATACGTAAAAAATTTACATACTTATAAAGTCAAAACCATGTAAAAAATATATATATATTTAGAGAAGTCTTTCTTATATGCCTCCCTCTACACCCCTTTGCTACCAGTAACCATTTTTATTTGTTTTTGGTCTATCCTTCCAGTGTTTCATTCTGCAAATATAGATAAATGCATGCACACATACAAATATGTGTATTCTTATTCTCCATTCTCCTCCCTCTCAATCTCCTGTCTCCTACAAAGGATAGCATACTTTATATGGTGTTCTGTGCCTTACATTTTAATTTAACAGTATATCCTGGGTATTACTCCATAACTTTATTTGGAGATCTTCATTTTCTTATGGCTATATATGATCTATTATGTGGATATAGTATTGAGAGTTGGGTCAGTCTTTTGCTGGAAATAATGTGCATCAGATAATATTGTGTCATTTGGTACTTGTACCAGGTGTGTTGGTGGGGTAGATTGCTAAAGTGGGACTGCTGGGGCAAAGGAAAAATATGTATACAATTTTGTTGGATATTGGCAGATTCCCCTTCATAGGTATTATGCCATTTTTGCTGTCCCATTGGAGGTATTGTGAGGATTAAATGAGTTCATGAGTGTAGAGTGCCTGACACGATGACCGTTTATTCAAGATAGCTGTTACCCTAAAGTCAACATCCTTAGACCTTTCCTACATTGTCAGATGAATTTCAAGACTTCTCAATATCCTACATACATTTCTAGATATATATTTCACTTTACATGTAGCCCCTTTAATTGCTTTGTGCAGAACTAAACATGACACTCGGTGGTAGATCATTCCAAAATGTTTATTTTATATGTTTAAGAGGTTGAAAAACAACCTGAAAGAAGAATCAGATAGGAGGCCCTATTCTTTCATACATTCTCAAACATTGGGGTTTACATTTATAAAGTGGCAATTTACATTGGAATGTTTCTGTCCCATAAAACCATTCAACATTATGATGGTAAATTCCTTCAGGATAATAAACTGTAGAATACTTTGGGGAAATCATTTTCCTAACTGAGCCTGCATTTTAATATTTTATTTTTGGAACCACCTATAGTTTAGCTAGTTGAATACAGGCTAAGGTGAAGGGCTCTAATGTGTTCAGTGATCACAGGCTGTACCCCTCTTGATTATTGCCTAACAGATTTATGGCTTAATTACAAGAACAATCAAATATAAATGAGTCTAGAGACATTGTTAGTATATGCTTTAAAAATAAATGAGGGCTTCCCTGGTGGCGCAGTGGTTGAGAGTCCGCTTGCCGATGCAGGGGACACGGGTTCGTGCCCCGGTCCGGGAAGATCCCACATGCCGCGGAGCGGCTGGGCCCGTGAGCCATAGCCGCTGGGCCTGCACGTCCGGAGCCTGTGCTCCGCAACGTGAGAGGCCCGCATAACGCAAAAAAAAAAAACAAACAAAAAAGAAAACAACAACAACAAAAAAAATAAATGAAAATTTACTAGCTGCTGATGGTATTAAAACAGGATTACTTGCTAAAGTACTTTTAGAATAGTTTATTTAACCTAGGGGAGATAACTGTTAACATTAAGATGAAAACTCTAGAAAAATTATTTCTCCATTGGTTCCAGTATTTTTATATTCATAACTGGTTTTTTAGAAATGTTTTTGTTTTTATTTAAACAAGTAGTAACTTATCTAAAATAAGTAGCTATTTAATAAAGTAATAGTAATAAAGTAATTTGAATAAAACTAGATGCATTTATTTTAGTAGTTTGTTAATAAGCTTTTCTGAAAATTCTGTTATATTATCTGCCAGTGCTTCATTATCTTTGTAACATTCTAGATTTATAAATTAGTACATGACACTCTTATTCTTTGCCCATTTAAATTTATTTCTAGGTGCTAACTGCCAAAGAAAGGAAAACTCAGATTGATGATAGAAACAAATTGACTGAGCATTTTATCATCACATTGCCTATGTTGCTATCAAAGGTACAGTTTCATTTACAGTTTTGTGATAATATGCCACTGAGTTTGCTTATTACACTGTACTATTAAAGTAGTTACTTCGTTTTCTTTGCTTCTCCTTCTAGTATTCTGCAGATGCAGAGAAGGTAGCAAACTTGCTACAAATCCCACAGTATTTTGATCTAGAAATTTATAGCACAGGTAGAATGGAAAAGGTAAGACGCTATAAAATTGAAATTCTGCTATTATAGTCAGTTTTATTAACTGAATTATTTTATTTTCATGTAATATATAGGCTTATTTGTTATTTGACAGATGCTTTTTAAAATTTTTATTATTAATCTAAATATCATAGTTTTTCTTTTTTTCCTCCTCAGCATCTAGATGCTTTACTAAAACAGATTAAATTTGTTGTGGAGAAACACGTAGAATCAGATGTTCTAGAAGCCTGCAGTAAAACCTATAGCATCTTATGCAGTGAAGAGTATACCATCCAGAACAGAGTTGACATAGCTCGAAGCCAACTGATTGATGAGTTTGTAGATCGATTCAATCATTCTGTGGAAGATCTACTGCAAGAGGTCTGTTTTAAAGTTAATGTGTACATATAATGATTTTGGCTAATAATTTTTCAAGGTAGCTGAGTTTTAAATTGTTTCCATTTTAAAATAAAATCTAGTAGAATTCTCTACTCCTTTCAAAACTTAGCAGCAGGGCCTCCCTGGTGGTGCAGTGGTTGAGAGTCCGCCTGCCGATGCAGGGGACGCGGGTTCGTGCCCCGGTCTGGGAGGATCCCACATGCCGCGGAGCGGCTGGGCCCGTGAGCCATGGCCGCTGGGCCTGCGCGTCCGGAGCCTGTGCTCCGCAATGGGAGAGGCCACAGCAGTGAGAGGCCCACATACCGCAAAAAGAAAAAAAAAAAAAAAAAAAAAAAAAAACTTAGCAGCATTATTGCAGTTGTTCATTTTATGAAGATCAGCCTTAGTTACACTTCATTTTTATTTTAAAAACCTGTTTCATAAAAGACAGACTTTTTTTTCTCTTTTAAGAAAGGTCTGACTTAAGTCATTTTTTCATTTTCTATTCCTGGGACCTAATTTGCATTTTAATATTACTGAACTATTACGTGCTAATGAATAGAACATAAAAATTGTGTGCTTATAAAGGATGGCTTACCAGTGGTGTGCCCAAGATAGCAGCAAGCATCTCCAACTGGTTATTTTTATAATTATTTCTGTGATTCCTGCCTCTTACCCTCTCCTTTCAGTCTATGTAAGGCAATCTGGAATTCCCACAGCTTAGTATGTCCTGACGGCCAGGCTGATAGGATTTACTTTTAATCCATGTAATCAGTTTTCCCCTACTTTTAATTTTAACTTTTAATTTTTTTCAACCATTTTTTGATTTTCATTGTGATTTTGAAGTTACGGATGTAACTGACAATCAGTAAAATCTTTGAAATAACCAATAAAATCTTTAAAGTACCTATCCTTTCACTCAGCAGTTTCAAGGAATTTATCCGAAGGTATTAATCAGAAAATTGTACAAAGTCACGTTTATGACATTGTTTAAAATGCAGAAGTGGTTATTTCTGGGTGTTGGGCTTATGGGTGTGTTTTACTTTTTGTTTTTTTGCTTATTTGTATTTTCTCATTTATCAACATTGAATATATACTATTTATATAATAAAAAAGAATTTTTCTTTAGGCAGTAAGTATTAATAGACTTCCATGTGAATTTGAGGATGAGTAAATTGATGGTATTAAGGTACTGTCTGCTTTTTTTTATAGGGAGAAGAAGCTGATGATGATGATATTTACAATGTTCTTTCTACATTAAAGCGGTTAACCTCTTTCCACAAGTATGTCATTTTATTTAAAGTAGATTTAATGAATAACCTATATTAGTCAACATAAAACAAACTGATTGTAATGTTTAACATCCATGTAACAATGGGAAATTTTAGAGAAATATTGAGATGTTGTGATGTTTTCTTTTTATTATTCAGATTTGAGTTTTTATTATAACTTGATTACTTAAGGAGTAAGATTTATCATTCAGTGTAATGAATGTACACTGTACACTATAAAAGTTTAAGATAATCAGTATAGTTAACAAATTAGATGGGCTTATTTTGCAAGCTAGAGTTTTTATAGGTATAATTTTCAGATGGTAGCTCTTAGAAATCTTACTAAATAAAAATCACAGCTTTGGAGAAAGCCACAAAATTATTTCTATAAGCTTTTTTTCCTGAATTGTTCTTGTTTGTCTAGTTTGTTTATTATTGTGTTCTTACTATGTAGACAGAACTGTTCAATTTGAATAAGGAAAATAAGGCTCAGATCGATGAAATAGGTGTCATTTTCAAATTGTAATTTTCATATTCCTTGTAATGAAACATGCTTATCTTCTCCATAAAGAAAGGAAAATAAAGAACTTTGTTGTGAAAAAGAATGTTTAGGTGTAGCCCTTACTTTGATGAATACTTCAGATTTCAAAAGCAGTGTCTAAAATCTAAGCCTTTTCTGTATACACAAGTACATTTTTGGAATTCCATGGAGAAGCAAACTCTTACTTGAAAAAATATTTTGACATCTGAAAATAAAAGTTGACAACCAGTGTCAAAACTCCTATTTAAGAAAATATTTTGACGTTTGAAAATAAAAGTTGACAGCCAGTAATCATGCTATTTTTAGTAGCAGAGCTCATGAGAATTTACACTGTCAGTGTTATCTCATTCAGAAGTCCTCAGCACATGTAAATAGCTACACTAAAGTTTTTGAACTGTGCCATATTTCCTTTACCCTGACTTTGTCTTTATTTATCTCCATCTCGTGAATACAAGTCTCTTTTTCAAAAATACACATGTATTTGTACTTTGAAATTCTGAATGAATTTGTTTAAATGTGCTTTAAAACATACTAGAAAGAAAGAAATGGTAACCTTCACTTTAACATAGGAAGTTTTATTGTTATTGATTTCTTTTAATGAATTCCTAATATCAACTTCCATTCTGTCTTTCTCTACCCATCTCCCTCTTCTCTTCTCCCCCTCTCATTCCCCCCTTCCTTCTTTTTTTCTTTCTCTCTTTCTTTGTTTTTTTCTCCCACTCCCTCTCCCTCTTTCTCTTTTTCTTTCTAAGTTTGAGGACTTGAACATTTCCTTATGGAACTTTTACAATTCTACTAGAAAATGAAGTTACTTTATTCTTCCCCCATTGAAACTGAGCTCAACAAATTTAAACCTTCCTCCACTCTAGAATAAAGTTAATGCATTTTTGTTTATTTTAGCGCTCATGATCTCACAAAATGGGATCTGTTTGGTAATTGCTACAGATTATTGAAGACTGGAATTGAACATGGAGCTATGCCAGAACAGGTAGGAGTTTATTGATATTCTTTTTGTGTCATTTTAGAAAGCTTTTCTGATATCGTGTAGGATTATCAAAAGCCTTTCATGGAACATAGTTGATGATTCTTAAACGCAGCCACTTCCTTTGAGAATTATTGCCATAGTGATTCAATGTTACAGATAGATATATCTTCAGATTTGAACAGAAAAGAAGAGAAAAAGTTTGCTATAATGTAGCAAAAGTTTAATATTAATATTTATTTTTGACATAAACATTATTACTCTTTTAGGGAAAATACCATTACTTACTATAGTAGCAATTTCAAAACTTCATCAGTTTAATATAATGAAAATTTCTGATCATGGCTGTATTTCGGACACTGTTCTAGGTAATGATAATAGTAAGCCTTAGATATGGCTTAGTTTTTGTGGTGAATCATATTTACATAAGTTTGGAGGCCTTTAGCAGATTTTAGACTTTTTTGCATTCATATGTAAGTTGGAGTGAAAAGGGCAGGAACTCAACAGACTTTCTCCAGTCTGGAAGAGACTTGGAATAGTCAACTTAATTATACAGAGAATTAAGAATTTAATACTTCTGTATGAGAATTAACTTGTTACTTACTAATTAACAATTAAAATTATTGCTAATTAACAGTAACGATCTGTTATTAAGGATTAAGAGTTATTTTATACATTACAGACACTCATTCATGTAGACCAAAACACCAACCCCATAAGTTAGGTATAAGGTGGTGTTTAGGTATGAGCTCATCCATTCCTGTTTTGGTAATATGGGATGCTTAGATGACACTTCATTATACTAAAGTAATCAATGGATATAACAAAATTATAATTTCATGTTAAAAGTTCATCATAGAAACAATGCTTTATTATTGCTATGATTAACTCTTAAATTGCCTTAATTCATGTCTTTGATCTCTACTTTGTAGCCACTCTTAATAACAAATGTCCCTGATTGTGTTAGGTGTTTTATTATAGTTTGTGGAAAAATGCTGAAAATTTGACCCCTTGTTTTTCTTCATTTATTGTTGACTCTTCAGCTTTGATCCTCTTTTCATCTCAAACTTTTCAGTAGCCTAAATGCAATTCACTGATATTCTAAGCTGTGCTTCAGAGTTGAAAGGGAGTGATAGAGTTAAGATAAGTCTTTTTTTTGGTTTTCACATTTTCCTCAAGAAGAGAATAAGAATAGCACTTCTCTGTTTTATCTGGAGATTATAACTATATCTAAATTTATTTTTAATTCTCCATACCATCATTTATTGTCTTAGACCTGACTTGTTACAGTCTCACAATGTTTTTCTGTGATTATGTTGGTTTTCTATTATTTATTTTTACTGCATATGCATTATCTACCCAATTTTATTTTAATTTCTTTGAGTAAGAGAGCATTTATGTGAGATTTACTTTAACTTTGTTAACTTCTTAGACACATATTCTTTATTAATTTAAACATGTGTATGAAGTTTGAGTACCTCACTACTAGATTGTACTCTTATTCATTTTAGCAGTCAGAAATTATTTAGCATTTAGCACCTCTTAGAAACATCTCTTTAGATACCCAGTACTGAGAATCCAAAACCCGTATTCAGCCGTTTCTTCATAGGACCATGCAAGCTTACTTTTTTAGATTCCAACTCTGTTCCTTTTAATTAGAATCCAAGAAAATACTTCTAGAGCAAGGATATCAAAGAACTGCCAAAATGTTTGCTGTTTGTTAACCTTCAGTTATGCTTAACATTTTGAAGATACCTTAAAACTTTCTAGCTATTTTGGGGGAACTGTACTGTCCTTATATGCTTGACTGTTTGTTTTCCATGGTAACCATTTCAACTAGAAGTTTCACAGTCCCACTCTTCAGGATTAACTGAATTCTTTTTTCCTTCCTCTTTCTGTGATCTACCTTTTCTCATGTCAGTGCTATTTTAACTATTGTAGTAGAATAGGTAAAACCAAAGTTTAAAAAATTTAGCTATTCTTAAAATACTTTTTTTAAAGTTGAATTATAGAAAAGTTATAATCAAAAAATCAGCTCTCTTATTTCCTTCAATTCATCAATTGTCAATAATTTTTCCCAGTTGTACTCTTACATGCTTGTGCACCTCTCTATTGCTCTCTCTCCCTCTCGCTTTTCCTCCCCCATACTATTAATATGCATGTGTACAATAAATATTAATAATATTTTATAGCAATTTTTCTCCAGCCCAGGATCCAAGCCATAATAGCACATTGTATTTCTTTTTTTTTTAGAAAAATTTTAAAAATAAATTTATTTATTTATTTTTGGCTGTGCTTGGTCTTCGTTGCTGCACATGGGCTTTCTCAAGTTGGTGGCGAGCGGGGCCTGCTCTTCGTTGAGGTGCATGGGCTTCTCACTGCGGTAGCTTCTCTTGTTGTGGAGCACAGGCTCTAGGCATGTGGGCTTCAGTAGTTGTGGTGCATGGGCTCCAGTAGTTGTGGTGCGTGGGCTCAGTAGTTGTGGCTCATGGGCTCTAGAGCACAGGCTCAGCAGTTGTGGCACATGGGCTTAGTTGCTCCATGGCATGTGGAATCTTCCCAACCAGGGCTTGAACCCATGTCCCCTGCAGTGGCAGGTGGATTCTTAACCACTGCACCACCAGGGAAGTCCCACATTGCATTTTTGTAATGTCTTTTTTTTGTTGTCCTTTAATCTGAATGGTTTTTCAGGCTTTGCCTTTCATGATGTTGACATTTGGAAGAGTACAGACCAGTTATTTTATAGAATGTTCTTCATTTACTTTTGTCTGATCTACACGTTTAGATTGAGATTATGCATTCGTGGCAGGAATGCTACATAAATGATACTCTGTTTTCAGTGAATCACATCAGGAAGCACATGATGGCAGTTTGTTCAGTATTGGTGATAATTAATTTTGATCACTTTAGTAAGTGAGGTCTGTTAAGTATCTCCCGTGCAGAGTTACCATTTTCTTTTTTAATGAATAAGTAATCTGTGAGAATATTCTTTAAGACTGTGTAAATAATCCTGTTTCTTATCAAACTTTGACATAATAATTTGAGCATTCTTTTGTGATTTTGCCTGACTCGTTTATTATTATGATAGTCACAAAATGGTAACTGAAGTGGTGATTTTCTAACTCTGTCATTTATTTTATATTTATTTGTTGGCCCTCTGCTATAAGGAAGAACTTTCCCTTCTCCCTTTGGTTATTTATGTATTTATTAATTTGTTTACCTTTTTAAATTTTAAATTTATTTTTTAAAATTTAGTATCAGTATGGACTCATGGGTTTCTGTTTTATTCCTATTCTGTTCATCTGGTTAAAACAGTACTATTGTTATTCATTTTGGTGCTGAAATTGTTGCAGATTTAGCCAGAGGGAATTTCTTTCCAGCCTGTTCCTATGTGCTTTAAATATTTTTTGAGCACTTCCATACTTTCTGGCACAAGAATATGTTCCAGGGTCTGTTTATGCCTACCCCTATGCTAATGAATTCTTAACCTATGGAAAATATAAAACTTACTGCAGTTCCTTAACACAATAGTCATTAGTTTGTAAAGAACCCACATTTCAGAATTTATTGTAGTATTTCTTCATACATTTTTTTGTAAAATGAAGGCAAAAAATATTAAGATTCTCTTTATCCTGTTTTGTGGCCTTTGTGCCAGTTTTCTGTTGGTGTTTCTGTATATCTGTAAGCTTAAACCTTCTCTTAGGCAACATCTAAGAAAAATTAAATATTAAAACTCTGCTTCAATACACTGTTCCAAGAATGTCTTTCCAGATTCTAAAAATTGAAAGCCAATAAAGAACAATTCATAAATTATTTTGGTAAATATATGCTATATAACAAAATAGTATGATTAAACCCATAAAGAAGGAAATGTAATCATATCAGTAACTTTGGGCCTATCAAGCCATCAGTAATAGAAAATTTAAGTTTTGTACTTATTATGTACCAGGTACTATTTTAAGTCTTTATGTGCATACATTTCTTGAAGCCTCATGACAGCCCTATAGAATATACATCGTTATTCTCATTTTATTGGTTATGAAACTGAAACATAGAGATATTAAATAACTTGCCTAAAGTCTTATAACTGTTGCATACCCACTTTAACCAAGCTTTTAAATTCTTTTCATTGTCTCTTCAAATTTTCTACTGCTAATTTGCTACTACTGTTTATAGTATCCCATGCCTTCTGATGTTTGCCCCATATCAAACTCCTATTATTTTGTATTTTTATTTTTTCCAAACTTCTTTTGTATTGTATTGTTTCAGTGGGAATTGTGGGGAGAGATTAGATGCTGGTACTTAACCTATCATTGTGAACTGGAAATCAACACATTTCTTTTTTTTTTTTTTTTTTGCTGTATGCGGGCCTCTCACTGTTGTGGCCTCTCCCGTTGTGGAGCACAGGCTCCGGACGCGCAGGCCCAACGGCCATGGCTCACGGGCCCAACCGCTCCGCGGCATGTGGGATCTTCCCAGACCGGGGCACGAACCCGTGTCCCCTGCATCGGCAGGCGGACTCTCAACCACTGCGCCACCAGGGAAGCCCAACACATTTCTTTAGACAGAACATAATACAGGAGTTGTTTAATTTTAGTCCAGTTTTTGCTTATGACTATATTAAGGCTTATTTGTTACTAGCTTCAATGTTTGTGCTTTTCTTTGCATTTACTCAAAACTGTTACTGCAAACTCTGCTCTTTGCCACACTGATTCTTATTTTTTTAATTATTATACAGTAAAACTGACTTGTCTTCCTGCCTGTGTAAAGTTATGAATTTTAACATATGTATAGATTTACGTAGTCACCACCACAATCAGGATACAAAACAGTTTCATCATCCCCAAAACTTCTTCATATTATCCCTTCATAGTCATATGATTGAGCTACTTACAACTCCTGAAAACCACCCATCTGTTTTCCATCACTATAGTTTTGTCTTTCTGAGATTTCCAAATAAATGGAATTGTACACTATGTAAACCCTGAGCATAATGCCTTTGAGATTAATCCAAGTTGTTGTGTGAGTCAGTAGTTGGTTTGTTTTTACTGCTCAGTTGTATTCCATTGTGTAGCTACACCACAGTTTGTTTTATTCATTCAACTGTTGAAAGATATTTGGGTTGTTTCCAACTTTCGGCTATCACAATAAAAAGTGCTATGAATATTGGTATACAGTCTTTCGTTTGAACATAAATTTTCATTTCTCTAAAGTAAATGACCAGGAGTATAATTGCTGGGTCTTATGTTAAGTGTATGTTTAACTTTATTAGAAACTGCCAAACCATTTTCCATAGTGGCTGTACCATTCATTCTGCATTTCTGCGAGCAATGTATGAGAGTTCCAGTTGTTCTGCATCATCAGCACTTGATATTGTCAATATTTTTTACTCTAGCCATCCAAGTAGATATGTAGTGGTGTTTCACTGTGCTTTTTAATATATATTTTCTTAATGCTAGTGACGTTGAACATCTTTTCATGTACTTATTTACCAGGCTTATGCCCTTTTTGGTGAAACCATGTTGATTATTAATTTGTACCTAAAGGCTCTTTTTAAAAGGAAATATTAATGTCACTCATGTTAACCAAGTCTAAATATGATAAAAAGATCAGTTTTGGATATTAGAAGCAGACTAGTATTAAGTTTAGTTCACTCTTTTGTCATGTATTTGTGCACTAAAAAATTTGAGCCTCCTTCCCCTTAAAGTCTCTTGCAAACAGAAAAGTAAAAGAGCCTAAATTTATCCCAGTCATTACGTGGATTTTCAGAATTTTAAACATGTCCTATATGTGTAGATAACATATATCTGCACATACATTTATTAGTTTCCTGTCAGGTTTTATTTTCAGGCAAATTCAGTTTTTCTAAACTTTAAACATTCTAAGAGTTTATCTCTTGGTCTTAACTTAGATGTAATAATACAGTTCATCTTCATTTTCAAGATATATCATTAGCTGTAGGTTGAATGATTCTCATTGATTCACTCTGCTAACAAAGGTAGAGCTAGGTCCTTTAAATAGATAAAAGTATTAAGAAAAAAGGCTAATAAAAATAATTTTCATGTTGGTTAAGGTAATGCTAACTGCTATAATAGATTAATCTCAATATTTCAGAGGCTTAACACAATAGAAATGTATTTCTCACTTACATTACTATAAGGCACAATTAAAGGAAGCGGCGTGTCACTGCACTGCCAAGTCATTCAGGGACCCATGGTCTCTTGGGTTATTGGTATCCTACTGGCAGATAGGGGAGAAGATGGAGAAGGCAGTCCTGCTTCTTAACTAATTTTTGCCCAGAAGTGTGCAATATACATTACTATGTCCTTCCAGGTACCTCATTACCTTGTGGAAAAATGAGGTCAGAAGAGTAGGGTTGGAAGAAATTCTTAGTCATCAGACTAATAATTGGAATTATTTGAAGTTCCTTTCCAGAGTCAGAGCAGTGTTAGTCAAGAAAAGGGAGGGGCTTCCCTGGTGGCGCAGTGGTTGAGAGTCCGCCTGCCGATGCAGGGGACACGGGTTCGTGCCCCGGTCTGGGAGGATCCCACATGCCGCGGAGTGGCTGGGCCCGTGAGCCATGGCCGCTGGGCCTGCGCGTCCGGAGCCTGTGCTCCGCAACGGGAGAGGCCACAACAGTGAGAGGCCCACATACCGCAAAAAAAAAAAAAAAAAAAAGAAAAGGGAGAAGGACTGTGGTGCTAATAGGTTAGAATGATCTCTTTGGCTTTTTCAGTTTTTTATTGCTTGTCCTTCTTGTTTGACCTGTACTACAGAAAGATGAAGTTGCTAAATAAATGACTTTTGACGAGTTAGGATAACATTGCTAGTATAGGGGATAAAATCAATATGACTGATGAAAAGCCTGGAAGAAAGAGTTCTGAATTTTCTTTTGAAGTGTGATCAACTGTATTGTTATATAATTATACCTGTGAGAAAGCAAAATGTTTCCCAGTCAATGAGAGTGAGCTTTTTATTTTAAAATAATACAGTGGAGCCCTTTTAAAGTAAATGTATGATGAATACCAATATATTGAAAATTAAAATGGAGATTCTCTATTGGAAATAGATATTGAAGTGACCAATCTCTCTCTTCTCTTATAACCACATCTAAGAAACTTGTGCACAACTTTGGAACACACTTTGAATAATTCCTAGTATATAGGTCATAGAAATGTAGAAGGAAAGGAAATGATACTTGTAATGATTAGTATAGATATAACCAAAATCAAGCAGTTCTTCAACATTACTTTTTTCCATATCTTAATTTCCCATTGGTTAATGTTCATTTGTATATCACTCTTCTAGTAATTTAACAATGCAGATTGTTTCAAATTCAAGAGAAAGTTTTAAATCACACAAACCACTTTAGTACTTCTTATTATAAAGTAAAGGTTATCAAATGGTGTCTCAGAACCAGAGGTTTACCATATTGAGTATCCCCTAAGTATAGTAAGATGATTTCTTTAACATTAATGTTCATAAGTTGACAGTGTTTCAGTAGTCTTGTTTCTGGCATTCTGACATGAATCAATCATTTAATTATCATGTTTAATAAAACCCTGACATCTCATTAGTTTTGTATGAAAAGCAGCACCACTCATCCCTCTAATTCTGATGAGTTA
Source organism: Mesoplodon bidens (assembly GCF_964165515.1). Classification (NCBI taxonomy): domain Eukaryota; kingdom Metazoa; phylum Chordata; class Mammalia; order Artiodactyla; family Ziphiidae; genus Mesoplodon; species Mesoplodon bidens. The sequence continues at coordinate 142,967,024 of NC_138161.1, forward strand.
TTTTCAGTGCTGAGTAGGTGCATTGGAGATATTTTTTACTTACGTGATCTGAAACCTGACATTTTTAAAGTAAAACCAGCCAAAATTGTACTTCGTGAAGCATTCCACTTACTGATTTCTCTTTGATTTATTCTCTACATTCTCTTAGGGTTTTTAGTTTACCAAGAGGAGAAAATAATAGAGACACTATAATAATGGAATATCATATTATCAGACATGCTTTATTGCAATAAAGATGTACCATGTATTCAAACAAAAATGCAGTAAAAGACCTATCCAAAATGAAATTTTCTTTTTTATTATGATTCTTAACCAGTTCTTATTTTCCTAAATTCTTCTATTTGTCTCTCTGAAAAATATGGATAAACATTTCACAGAACAGGAATTCAGGCCCAATAAAAAATGAAAAGGTGCTCATCTCCATCGGTAATTAGAAATATGTAAATTAATATCACATTAAGGTACTACTCATACATAATAAAATCACCAGATTTAAAACACCTGATGATATCAAATGTTGGTAAAAACATGGAGCCACAGGAACTGTCAAAGACTATTAGATACAGACACTGTGGACAAAAATTTGGTACTATCTACTGTAAAGTTAAATATACACATACTATATGACCCAGCAATCCTGTTCCCAGAGCAGTGATTCTCAAAGTGTGGTCCAGGGAGCCTGGGGGAATTTCCAGGGCAGGCTCATAAGGTCAAACTATTTTCATAATAAGAGGAAGATGTCTTTTGCTTTCTCTCACAAACATAAATTGGAGTATTGGTGTCATATCAAAGAATAGCCACATTTTTCTGCAAAGACTAATCTGTGACACAGTATTTTCTTCATATACTTCAATCATTGTTTTGTATATGTTTTATGCACATTTCTGTATGTGTTGTATTTTATATTAAAAATTCTTTAAAACAAAATAAGTAATCATTTAGGTATAAAATTTGGATAAAAACAATTTCTTCAATCTCCCCTTAAAAATCTGACTGAGCAGGGGCTTCCCTGGTGGCGCAGTGGTTGAGAGTCCGCTTGCCGAAGCAGGCGACACGGGTTCGTGCCCCGGTCTGGGAAGATCCCACATGCCGCGGAGCGGTTGGGCCCGTGAGCCATGGCTGCTGAGCCTGTGCGTCCGAAGTCTGTGCTCCTCAACGGGAGAGGCCACAACAGTGAGAGGCCCGTGTACAGCAAAAAATAAAATAAATAAAAATTAAAAAAATTAAAAAAAAAATCTGACTGAGCAAAGTATTCTGACAGTGCAGTTTTGTTTAAAGCGTAGTATCATTTGGGTCCATATTTATCGAGATACATTATATCTTTATTCTCTAGACTGATATGTTGGTTTTGTCTTTTTTTAACTAAATATTATTTTATACATTCTCATTAATTCTACAGATATTTGGACTTGAAACCTTATTGTAAGATAAAAACTATGATAAATATTGTTCTCTTAATATTGTACAAACGTAAATTATGTCTCATTTGTTTGAATTTTTTATTTGATACAGATAGTCGTACAGGCACTGCAGTGTTCCCATTACTCGATTCTTTGGCAGTTGGTGAAAATTACTGATGGTTCTCCTTCCAAAGTAAGTAAGAGTTTCTGTAGGCAGAAGGGATACTACTAAAGCAAAATAACTTTGCTTAACTCATTATTTAATAATTTATTTTTATCAGTTATTGTAACATTATAATTTTAATAAAATATATAATTATTATTGTTATCAATTCTTGCTTGATCCTATATATATATTTTACCTCTTTGGAAGATAAACAGTTTTTCGAGCAATAGACACAGAGTTATATGTGTATACAAAGTTTAAATTCTTATAAGAGGTAACTGTTGTTGAAACCACAAGAGCTCTGATAGGTGACATGCTATAAAAAAGAATAATATTGAAAGACAAAAGTATGTAGCTTTCAGTTCTGGCATTATGGCACCTTGGGGCCCAAACTGAACACCACTTCTTTTTTTTAAGTTTACATCGTTGGATAAATTTTTTTTTTATTTTTAATCTACACGTGACCATGCAAAACAAAAGGGAAAATACAAACCAGAAGTTAAGTGAAACTAGGATCCAAGAGAGTCAAGCATAGTACTAAAGCCTACTTAACCTTGAGGATATTTTGTAATCTAGGCGAATCCCAAGGCCCTCGCAAGGAGGAAAGTCTAATAGGTAGCATGTCTCCTTGATATATTTGGGATCCTAAAGAGCATGAGGGTAAATTAGAAATAAATCCATACCAGTTCCATTCATGGGGGAATATAAGGGAAACAGCCTGTCTTAAAATTTGTCATTAATTAAAGGGGGGAAAATAGGTCACCCATGAAAGTTTATAACCATGAGCTAACTGTTACATAGGTTTGCACCCTAAATTCATACTATTTCTGTGGTCTATTAGAAAAAAAAAAAAAAAAGAAAAACAAAATAAGATTTTGATTTAAAATGTTCTGTAGTGGTGGTATTCCCAAGCAATCTAAGACAATCAAATATAAATCCTTTCTGAAGGAACTTGCCTCAAAGAGTTTTCCACAAAGTTTTAAGAAAAATGAGCTCATGGTAAAAAAAAAAAAAAAAAAAACTCTACTAAAAAGAAAATTAGAAACCATGAAGAGAATCAGACTAAAAAAGTATTTTATACATTGGAATTATCTGACTTAAATATAAAACAAATGTTTCAATTGTTTTATGAAATCAAAGCGTCTTGAATATATGAGTAAAGAGCAAACACTTGATAAAGAACCAAATAAAAATACTATGATGTTTACATATCCTCAGCTTAACAAAACACAAGCTATTCAACCAGTAAAGAACATAAGTAATACATTTCCGTATAGAAACAACTGCTTGATATGGAGTGTTCTTTTCTTTTTGTCCTTTCCTATGAATAATTTGAGGATTTCTTTGCCTTTGGAAGTAAATGGGTTTTTTTTTTCTATTAACAGTTTCAGTCTTGAAAAACAAAAATCAAAGTTAACCTCCTTTTTTTGGAAACAAAAACCACTTTAAAACTATATTACATTTTCATGTTTTTTTAAATGTTATTTTATATGGTAAGATTAAAGGAGATTGAATATATATAAGTTAAAATTTGAAAGCAAGAGTTATATATTATACACAGTTACTTTTATTCTGATTTTTTCACCTGGTTGACTTTTATATTGTTTTTTTCCACTGACATCATTTTGGTTATCTGAGTTATTTGTATTTTAACTGAATGTTAATAACTACATTTTAGTAAATTTGGAATATACACTAGCCTAAAACTTTAGCATAATTAGTGGTTATTTCCTCCATTGAATTTAAATTTTGTCCTTTTACAACTATGTTCCATAATTAGAGTGAGAATCTCTATTCTTGGACCTACTTCTTTGAATATTTTCTATTTTTTTAATCCTGTTACAGCAGAATTATTTTGAGATTCCTTGCCTTTCTGTTTAATTTTCATCTGATACATTCTAATAAAAATAACTTCCTTTTTGTCATTAATCATTCTACAGATTTTGTTGTTGTCATTGCCACAGTGGCATTGCAGATTTTGCAGGCAACACTGATTTTCTTCATTCCAGAAAGAATGCCATAGCATCTTTTAGGTGCTTTATTGTTCAGTTGATTTCCATTTGTAGTTTTGTGTGCATTTATATCACATGTGAACTTCTCCTTACTTAGGTGTCTCTCAAGTTGTTTCTTCTCACTTTGAAGTTGTTGATAATTTTTGTAAACCAAAATATATTCAGTAATCGTGTATCAGTTGCATCTATAGTTTAAAAGTGGTTGTCTCAAAGAGATAATCTTGAAAAACGTGAATCTTCAGGACACATGCAAACTTGAAAAATTAATCTTTCATTGCTAATATTTCTCCTTTTAAAATAATCACAAGATCAGGAATTGCCAAACTTTCTAATCCCCTATATGATATAGGATATCTCTGAAAATGTAAGAGCCACATACATCAGCTTTGAACACATGTAATCTATATTATTAACATCCCACTTGATAAGATATCAACTTCCTAAGTATAGTCTCAGCCACATCATTAACTTGTGTAAATAACCTTTAGGCAAGTCACTTAAATAATTTTAAAATAGATAATTTATATCAAAGCATTTTATCAGTTGTAAAGGGCTTTCCAGGTACTAATAACAAATGAAAAATCACTTATCTATGTCTCACGTTACATTTTATGAAATTTAAAGTTGTATTGGGCCAATTCTTTCTAGCTCTAGAATTCTGCAGTCTGTGCTAAGGTTAATAATAACTGCTATACTGAAGATGTCTGGATAAATATACAAGAATCTTAACAGTGGTTACCTCTGGGAAATAGAAATTCTTTGGGGGCAAGCATAGGAAGGAAAGAAATTTACTTTTCCCTTTATACCTTTGATACTTTTTGAGGGATTGTTTTTGCTGTTGATATTTAAAGTGAATATTAATATCTCAAAAATTAATTTTTATAAACTACTACTGCGAAAACTTCTTGATTCTCCATCTTGTAACCATAGGTTTTGGTTTATCACATATAACTCACTGAGTTGTTGGACCTGAATGAATACTAGAAAAGTGCTTAGTATGTTCTGTATCTTATTTGGTGTAGCAGCATTCTTCTGTTGTTTGTAAATGTAATATTAGAGCTATAAAGGAATTTGGAAATAACTTGATGAAACCTGTTTGTTTTAGGTAAGGCCTAAAAGGGGACATTGTTATTTTTACCTTGTTGATATTTTACATTTTGTTAATCACTTTAATATAAATGCTTTAATTTAATTAAATCTGCTTAATAATCCTATAAAGTGGATGTTATAATCCCATTTTACAGATGAGGAACCTTATACTTAACAAAAATTGAGAGATCTAAAATCACAGACTTACAGCACAAGTCTCTTGAATCTCAATCGTAGTGTCTTTCTGTTAGTACTCTTTAAAATCTTGTATTATGAAGCTTTTAATACAACTACTTTTATAGAGTTTTGTTGGTGGTGGTTTTTTAAAAACAGATTTTCTAAGGACACACTGGTTGACTCCTCACTGACTGAACACAAACTAGCAATATCAGTTATCAGTTAGTTGGGTATTGAAAAATTATGTCACATGACAGTTTTCTTTCATCATTCTGTATCCCTAAAGGTATTTAAATGAGAAGTTACTGTGATTTTAAATGGCTGAGTTTGTAATGTCAGTGGCTTAAAGTATATGGAAGACTTTGCTAATGATGCACCTGAAATTCTCTATCCTTTTTTTCCCTTTAATTTGTTTCCTGAAATTTAAATGTAATACAGCACACCCTTGGGGTCTATATATTTAACATTTGTAATATTGGTTTTGTAGAGACAACTTGAAAGTCTTATTACATGAATTAATTTTGGGTTTTTGTTGTGGAATAATTATGTTAATATAGAATGAGCCATTTATCTAGTGAGGGAGCTGGCCACCTTTCTGCTCTGTTTTTGTCTATTCATTGTTACATTTATAGAAATTCATTTAAATCTCTGAAGAGGTCACTTACATTTTTAATTAATAAATTATGCTTATTTGTTTTTGGTGTAAAATATAAGGTAGAATGGTTTTCTTAAATTTGAGCTTTTTTACTTGAGTATGTGTTCATTGTAAAGACTATATACATAAAATAAAATTTCCAAATCTTACCACCTGTGGATAGCCACTGTTAATATTTTGGTGTATTTTCTTTTATTACTTTTTCTTACATATTTTTCAGTCTTACTGAGATCATGATGTATTTATAATTTTGTCTCCTCTTCAATTAACATAACATTTTCTTCATTTATTAAATGTTTATAGATAATGTTTTAATGTATGCATGGTAGTCCCTAGTGTAGCTATACCATAATTTATTTTACCACTCTCCTCTCTTGGATATTTAGGTTGTTTAAACATTTTAACTAATAAAGTTAATTCTGTGGTGGACATTCTGGTGCAAAAGCTTGTTCTGTGTTTTGCATTGTTACATTTTATTTTCTTAGAAATGGAATTGCTTGATCAAAGACTGTACATACTTTTAAGGCTTAATACATATTGCCAAATTGCTCTTTAGAGAGTACTTTCTAAAATTTATTTTTCTTCCCTATTGTCATGAACACTGTCATTCGGGGGATTATGAATGGTAGTTATATTTGAAGTTTAAATTCAAATTATAATTTAACTCAACAGTAAACAGTATTCTATAAATTGAAGTATATGAGGCGACTGTATCAAGAATAGGATTAGATCTTTATTTGAAATGGAAGTGCACTGGGTTTCACCAATGGGTATTTCCTCTGTTCCCCTAATTTCCAGAGTTGAAGCTCTTTGGCAGTCTCACAGGTCATGCTCAGTATACTTTGCTCCGGTGCCCCCTAGTGCTGGTCCTGTAGAAGCAGCCTTCAGTTTCTCTTCTCTGTAGCAGAAAACATCCTTCTTCCTTCAGCTCCTTCTGGACATATACAAAGACATTTAAAGAGCCAGGTAAATAAGAGTTAGGGCTAAACTAATGCCCCTATTGCCTTTTTTGGCCTGGGGATCTAGGATTTATCCTCAATTTTTTTTCCTCCCAGGAGGAGCTGTCCTACTCTCTGGAGTCCTAAATTTGTAGTGCTCGCTACCTTACCCTGCATGTTTCTATTCTAGACAGCAGTAGGAATGGCCTGGGGCAAATGTCCCTACATTCTGGACCCAGGCCTTATCCCTCAGTCTTTAAATTAAAGAAAATCTACATCCCGCAGAGAGCTACAAGTCAAATTATTATTGAGGAGTATAGCATGTTTACTGTGAAATTTGGTCCTCCGTTACCCTCTTGACTGAAGGTTCTCTGCAAATTTCAACGTGTTTACCTCCAAACAAACTGGGGAAAGGAGAAGTTTAGGGTGAACATGGGACTAGTGGTGGCCAGGCCCCATGAAGAGACATGTTTAACCTTGCTGTGTATAAACATCTACAGGCTGCTTTCTAGACCTCTCCCCTTCCCAGGCCTTTAGAATAGCAATGAATAAGAAAAGAGATAGCTCACTCAGGTCCTTCCCCCAAATTCCTATAGTAACAAAATATAGATAGTACCTCTCCATCTGCAGAGTTAACTGCTTGGAAGGGGAAGGGAATGGGGCCAAGAGTTGGAAATAATAGCTATCCCTCTAGGAATGAATTTTTAGTACTTTATAACCATTTTACTTCATTCTTTTCTAGATCTTTTCCCCCTACCTTTTATTTCTTGAGAAGACTATCCTCAGTAACTATGGAGTTAATTTTAAGCCTTTCTTTTTGATTGGTCCATGACTTCAGAGTCATTCTTTGATAGCTTTGTTTCTATTAATATATCCTATCTCAAGTGCCTGATTGGCTGGTCTGGGAAAGTTAGGAGAGAAAGATCCAGGACTTGTTTTATATTCATTTCTTGTTCAGCTCTCAGAATGTTCTTTTTTTTTAATCTGGAATACATAAGTAGATGGCTGTTTATACTGAACTCGGAACTTGTCCAAAGTTTTATCCAACTCTTAACATTCTAAAAACCTGTGGAAATCAGAAGTAAATATGTTCATCTTAGAAGAGAACTTAAAAGTCACGATTCCAGCATTCTATTAAGAATTCTATGCTGTGTTTGCAACCCTATTCCTGGGCCTCTACTTTTGGAGCTTTCTATCTGGTAAGGAATACCTTCCCACCCCTTGAAGGACAGCATAAGGCTTCCTCAGCTTCCCTAGCCTGTCCAGTTGTATGCTGTTTTTACTTACACAGGGACGGTGGTCTTTAAAGTACCACTTTATAAATACTCTTAACTCCTAAGATATTTAATACCTCAGAATCTAAGTAATGAGCCAGGACTGAGAAGATCTATTCTAAATAACAATTATTATAATGTAAAAATGTGTTTTAACTGAGTTTATTAGAGGCCTAAAGCAACATTAAGAATATTTAAATGAAACATTAACAATTCCCACTTTTCAGTACAGAGATTGGAGATCTTTCGCCACCAAAATTAATGATAAAAGTTTACTTTCCTGTCAGGCCTTTTATTTGAGTAAAAAGAAATAAGTGTTTTAACCTATTTAATATTCCCTGATGAAGTAATGCCTTTTCCTTTCCACAGTAGGTTTTTTATTTTGAAATTTTTTTTCCAGTGGTCATTCCGTAATTACTAGGTATTTGTTTAAACGACTTATTGTTGCTCACCTAATTTATATACATAAGAAGCTCCCAGTTTATAAATAAGATATATTTCCAGCATTTTTTGTGTTGGAGCATGGTCTTTGGAGTTAAATCCGAGTTTGAATTATGACTCCATTTCTTTCCATCTGTGACAAAGGTATGCAAGTTACTTCACATTTGAACTTCAGTTTCCTAATACGTGATATTCACTGCTGGATAGGGTTGTTGGGAAGATTAAAAGAAATGTTTCAGTCAACAATAATTGTTGTTTTGATGGCATTAAACTGCAGTCCTAGTCTGTGCTTTCCTAATCTTCTCCCCTGCCAAAACCAATAATTAATACTAAATGAACTATTATATAAGGTGACGGGAGCATGTAAACATGCTCGGTATCTACTGTAGGTTTGGAATATAGCATGGTAGATTTTGTCCTCCATCTGTATTTTGAAAATCTGGGAATTCAGATCTCTCGCTTTGGTCCTAACAATCACTACTTTTCCCCTGTTCCTCTGACTCCTCCTTTAGCTTCTTCATCTTTGTACACCACAGAAAAGAGAAATCAGAAGATGTTTTGGAACTACAGTAGGCAGCGTAAGGGTTCCTGGATCATAAGTGGATTAGCCTTTGAGGCAATGGCAGGAGTCAAGCAGGTGGGGATTCAGATCGCCAAGAACAGCAACAACATTGAAAACTAGGTATTACATTTGGGGTTTAAAAATCCAGTAGTTATTTTACTGTGTATTAACAAGAGTGGCACCCTCACTCCTTAGCCTCAAAAGAGAAGCTAGTAGCAGTTATCCATATAAGAAAGCGATTTCAAAGATATTCCATAGGGTTTACCCTACCACAGTGGTGACACCGATGCATCCCAAGTGAATGAATTTAGTTACATGTGTTTCTATCATATTTACTATGATAGAATGACTTAGTTGAGCTGAAAAATAATTAAATGAGCCTCGTTATATGTTAGTAATGATGCTAAGTACAGATAAGCATAACGTAGTTTATACCTCCAAAGAGCTTTATAGCCCAGTATAGACTGGACAACCTATATAGCCCATGGGCCAAATCTGGCCAGACACCTATTTTTGTAAATAAAGTTCTAATGGAACACAGTAATGCTCATTCATTTATGTACTGACTAGGGCTGCTTTCTTGCTCCAGTGGCAGAGTTAAGTAGTTCGAACAAAGACATTATGACCACTAAGCCTAAAATATTTACTACCTGACCCTTTACACAAAAAGTTTGCCAGTCCCTGGCCTAGTAAGGTAACCCCTTGGTCTTGTTTGTAACTAGTTTAGTTTTGTGCCCCATTTTTATCATGAAAACTGATCACTAAATTCTCAACAGGCTTTATTTTCATATTCTAAGATTTTTGGCCTGATCTAGGTCCTTATTTCACACCTTTATCCTGTTTTATTTCTGCCCATTCTAAAAATGTGTATTTGTCAGATAATGTTGAACTAGTTTTATGTGTTTACTGCTAGTTTTTCCATGGCTTCAGTTTCTGGCTATGATTATCTTAATGGTATATCATAGTTGTGGATAAAAGGATAGCTAAATTTAGTCTCCCTCTAGACACATAAAATTATAATACAAAATGAAAAGAAATCACCCATTTAAAATCTGCATGTTCTGTGTGTTTTGGAATTAAATCCTTATCTTTCCTCACTGACTATAATCATATGGGGTACTTAGCTCTTAAGGGGCAATCTTCATTTAAGATCTTTTTTTTTCTTCCCAAGATGTTAGGGTATTTTGAGCCTTTGTACCTTTGAGAAAACTTCTAATATAGCTTATATGATAAATTCACCATCTTACTTGTGCCAGCCTTATTTGGTAGTCTTCATTGTTGAGATTTTGCTGGTCGGGGTGTATTTTTAAAACATCATCTTAACTCACTAAGAGATATTTCTCTTATTTTTGTCAGTAGATCACTGAAAAACAGAAACTATTTTAGCCCTTTCACATTAGAGCGTACTGGGTTTCAGTCATCTAATTCTTGGTTTCACTAGATCTACAGGGAAGCAAAAAAATTTTAGCCAGGCTAGTGAAGCAACTTGCAAAAGGCATACACAAGAATATAGCCAGGATATTATAATTTCAATTTCAGCGTAATCTTCTCACCTGACCCATTTGAATTCCTTTCCATAGCTACTTTAGGAAAATGTGCTCTTAACGCCAAGCTGCTTTCTGAAACTAAGAGAAAATATTGGTTTCATCTAGGAAAACACATTTGAAAGGAAGCACCATATACTTAGTCTACATTCTCTTATATGGACTGAGAGAGGAGATTACTATTCTACTCTTTGCCTTCAGTTTCATCCCTATAATTCAAGTACTCTGGCTAGAAAGAGTAAGTAGAATTTATTTAAGTAGAATTCCATTGTGTTCAAAGCATTAGAGGCACTCCCTCAACATTCTAGTTGCTTAAAATTGCAGTCTAGATAATTAGCACACCTTGTTCTTGGGTTGTTCTTTTTCAGCGTCTTTTGGGTTGACTGGCATTTTTGTTTATATATAAATATATTTGACTGACTGGAGTTTCAAATTTCTTACCTCCATAATGCTGCCTGTTTCTTCAATATGTTAATTTTCCCGCATTATAAAAAGAGTCATTATAGCAAAATGGTTAAGAGCACAGACTCTGGAAGCAGACTGCTCTGGTTAATTTACTACTACACTTACTGTGTCTTGGGGCCTGCATTTAACATTTCTGTGCCTGTTTCTTCATACATAGAATGGGAGTTATAATAGCAATACCCATCACAGTTGAGAGGATTAGTTGAGTTAATATGTGAAAAGCTTAGATTAGTGCCTGGTACACAGTTAAGTGCCAAGTAAACGTTAACTTTATGTAGTGTAAGATGCCAGCATAATGAAGTTTGTAGGAAAATTGTGTTCTGAAATCAAAAAAAAACCTAAATTCCGTTCCCAGCTGTTCAAAGGAATCTACTATTTGAGATTAGCTAACTCTGTTAAATATACAGTATCTGTGCCTATTTACCTAAACCTATAGATTGGTACTTATATTTCTCTCAATGAATTCTAACTGATTGCAATTAAGTTAACTTTCTTGAGCATTCAATATTTAGGTTGCATCCAAATCTATGCTAAACTTAATGCTAAAGAAGGACTTTAGCTTCTTTCAGTATTTCCTTGGTTACTTCCCATTTCCACTTTCTTCTTAAAATGCTACAATCAATAGGTTGCTTACTTAGTTGTGATGTTAAATTTACAACTCCTCAGATGAATTGGCAAGTAATCATTTTACATAAGACACATTTGCTTTATGATTGACCTTTAAAGGAGTCTTTTGCCTCCAACTCCAAAGATAGCTGATACCCTAGACTGCTTCAAACTGCACACCAACCATGAAATTTAAGGGAATAAAGGAGCATTAATACCTCGTAGCATCATTTTTTTTTTTTTTTTTTTCTTTTTGTGGTATGCGGGCCTCTCACTGTTGTGGCCTCTCCCGTTGCGGAGCACAGGCTCCGGACGCGCAGGCCCAGCGGCCACGGCTCACGGGCCCAGCCGCTCCGCGGCATATGGGATCCTCCCAGACCGGGGCACGAACCCGTATCCCCTGCATCGGCAGGCGGACTCTCAACCACTGCGCCACCAGGGAGGCCCTCGTAGCATCATTTTTTAATTATATTTATTGTGTGATAAAATGAACACATTACATATTTCTCCCTAGGATTGTGGTATCATCTGTATTATGTGTACTTGCATTTCATTCAGCAAATATTTACTAAACATCTGTCCATGTGCCTAGTACTAGGTTTACCAGTTAGCACCTGTGTGTTCTCGTATGAGTGCCTAAATTAATTCAGCAGAATCACAGAATGCGATAGAACCTCAGAGAATACATAGTTCAACCCTCTTGTTTATAGATTTTTAAAATCTGTAATCCTGGGATATAAGATAATTTCTCTAAGGTCACATAGCTAGTTAGTAGCATGGCCTGCATTTTGTTTTTCTTTCAGTTATTTATTCAAAAAATATTCTCAAATCTTTTATATTGAAAAGGTCAACAAAGACGCCAAAAGACCTCTAGCAGCCATCCTATTTTTCTCACTCTTTATTGTTTTTGGTTTTTGTTGTTGTTTTTAATAGATATTGGAGTATAATTGCTTCACGATACTGTGTTAGTTTCTGTTGTACACCAAAGTGAATCAGCCATATGCATACGTATGTCCCCATATGCCCTCCCTCTTGCGTCTCCCTCCCTCCCACCCTCCCTATCCCACCCCTCTAGGTGGTCACAAAGCACTGAGCTGACCTCCCTGTGCTACGCGGCTGCTTCCCACTAGTTAATTAATTTACATGCGGTCGTGTATAGATGTCGATGCCACTCTCACTTCGCCCCAGCTTCCCCCTCCCACCCCGTGTCCTCAAGTCCATTCTCTATGTCTACGTCTTTATTCCTGCCCTGCAACTAGGTTCATCAGTACCATTAAAAAAATTTTTTTTAGATTCCATATATATGTGTTCACATACAATATTTGTTTTTCTCTTTCTGACTTACTTCACTCCGTATGACAGACTCTTGGTCTATCCACCTCATTACAAATAGCTCAATTTTGTTTCTTTTTATGGCTGAGTAATATTCCATTGTATACATGTGCCACATCTTCTTTATCCATTCATCTGTCAGTGGACATATAGGTTGGTTCCATGTCCTGGCTATTGTAAATAGAGCTGCAGTGAACATTGTGGTACATGACTCTTCTTGAATTATGGTTTTCTCAGGGTATATGCCCAGCAGTGGGGTTGCTGGGTCATATGGTAGTTCTATTTTTAGTTTTTACAGTCAAACTTTTTTGAAAGAGTTGCCTTCTTTCTTATCTCCTTTCTACCCATTGCGGTTTGACTTCAGCCCTTTTAATTACTTTGAGAGTGTTTGACCCAAGGTTACTCAAAACCTTGAGTTGCTTTATCTTTGCAATACTTTCTAATCCTTATCTTGTCTTTTGCTAACATTTGTCATCATTAAACTATTTCATTCTTTTTTCTTTCGGCTGCGTTGGGTCTTCGTTGCTGCACACAGGCTTTCTCTAGTTGCGGCGAGTGGGGGCTACTCTTCGTTGCAGTGCGCAGGCTTCTCATTGCGGTGGCTTCTCTTGCTGCAGAGCATGGGCTCTAGGCACGCAGGCTTCAGTAGTGGTGGCTCACAGGCTTAGTTGCTCAGCGGCATGTGGGATCTTCCCGGACCAGAGCTCGAACCCGTGTCCCCTGCATTGGCAGGTGGATTCTTAACCACTGCACCACCAGGAAAGTCCTTCCACTCATTTTTAACTGTTTTCTTTCCTTACCTCTGGGATGCCATGTTCTGGTTTTGTTCTTACTTCTCAGACCATTTCTTAGATTTCTTCATATGCTCTTCTTTCTCATCCTTCTGTTGAATATCAGTGTTCCCCAGGATACTTCTGTCAGCCCTCTTTATTTACATATTCTCCTTTAACAGTCTCATCTACTTCCATTGCTTCTGCTGCCAGCTACATACAGAGGACTCCCAAGTCTCTACTCTTGCTCAGATTCTACCATGGACTTGGAATTCATCCAACTGCCTACTAGACATCTCTAGTAGCATATCTTTCAGGGATCGCAGATCATCATCTCTAAAGCCAAACTTGTTACCTTAGCATTTGTTCCTGTGTTAACTATCTTGGTGCCTTATACCGTAAGCCATTTAGTAGGCAGCTACCTAGAAATTTAGGCGTAACATCAACATCCCCTCTTCTGATTAGTTCCTAAATTCTATCAATCCTGCTGCTTTAATCTCTCTTCACTCTATTTACATCTTTTCTGCCAACATTTCATTTTCAGGGCCTCAATTTAGATTATTCCCATGGCCTTTGTTAATATGTGATGAACTGTAGAATAATGATAACCCTAGGTATGGATCCTTACTCTATCACTTAGAATCTATATGTGCTCTGAACTTCAGTTTCCTCATCTGTAAAATAGGCATATTAACCACTTACTTCATAGAGTGATTGTGAGACTTAAATTTATGCCCCTTAGAACACAGTATTTGGCACATAATAAGCCCTCAACAGAAGATTGTATTTACTATTAACTAGCTTCCATATTTTATATCATTCTCCTTTCTGCTTAGAATATGATTCTTTAACATAAATTATTAGCAACTTCATGATAAAAATCCTATTCATTAGTTCCTTTATTGCCGACAGGATAATAGCCAAATAATTTAGCACGGCATTTTAAGTATTTTCCATTTAAATGGAAAATGGGTCCTCTTTTTCTCTTCAGTTTTCTCTCACCACTTTCCTCCCTGTTTGTGCCTCAACTGCAGTAAATTAGCAGTCTTTCAAAAGCACCTCTGGACTTTTGAACATTCTGTGCCCTCTGGAACACCTTTCCATATAGGTAGATAATTTTTAGTTATTCAGAACTCAGCTTACATGTAGTCTTTTGTGGTACCCGGGCCTCTCAGTGTTGTGGCCTCTCCCATTGCGGAGCACAGTCTCCGGATGCGCGGGCTCAGCAGCCACGGCTCACGGGCCCAGCCGCTTTGCGGCATGTGGGATCCTCCCAGACCAGGGCACGAACCCACGTCCCCTGCATCGGCAGGCGGACTCTCAACCACTGCGCCACCAGGGAAGCCCAACATGTAGTCTTCTTTGGGAACCCTTCTGTGACTAGTTTTGACTCTGGGTTAGACTTTCCAACATAGCACTCCTTACATTCTGTTGCAGTTGCCTGTTCTCTTGTCTATTTCCCCTACTGCTTTGTGAGTCTTTGAAATTAAAAGTCAAGGAATGTTGAGGTTTGGTTGTTGGATGTTCATCTGCAGGAACATTAAAGGTACTGGAGGCAGTGTCCTTTTTACTACTCTGCACAAGATGATCTTATTCCTTCTTCTGAATATTGCACTCATTTTAGCAAAAGGAAATATGTATAATTTTTAAAGTGTCATTATTTGGGATGTGAAGATCCCAAAAAGGAATAAGTATGGTCATCTGTACAAAATAGAGTAGTTTAAAGAATTTTAGTTTCACAGAGTACTTTTTAAAAGTGATTTCTACATCAGCCTATGCTCATTTAATTACTCTTCATTACTCTATTAAATATTGATATCATACTGAGTCATCTGCATGCGTCTTGCTCATTAGTCAGTGAAAAGAACGTGAACTCTGATATCAGGCAGTCCTGGTTTCAAACACTTGCTAATAATAACTACTTCTTCTAATCAATATAAATATGAAATTATGTAACATCCCTCATACCAGTGCCTGGCACATTATAGGTACTTGATAAATTTAAATTTCCCTTTATACTTTTCATATGTTTCATTTTGAATATTATATGGCCATCTGATTAAATCCTATTCACCCATCCAATCTTAGATTAAAGGCCATCTTTGTATGAAGCTGCCTCCAACTCAGCTCTTTCTGCTACAGTTAGAGTTAACACCAAAACATTAAACACTTAATTACTCTCTAATTGGTCTAACTCTCTGCTAAGAAGTTAACTCTTTGCGAACATGGACACCATCTTAAAGTAATCTTTTCCCCTTGACATTTTGCAGAATCCTGAGAATATGGGAGTACATGTTTATTGCTTAATTGATTTTTTTCAGTATGCTGCTGCACTCTCTCACTTTACTACCAGCTAGTATTTGCTATAGGAATGACTAAAAATTTTAATATCAGCCTGAGTAAACCATATTGATAAAGGAAAATACGTTGGAGGAAATCATACTGAGCATTCCAAAGCTAAATAGAACTGAGTATTCAGGATTATCAGTTTTGCTGACCCTCTCCCATTAAGATAATTAGGAAATAATTATATGATTTGGTTCCCAACAATATATTTGGTTTTATGAATTTTCCTTGACAATAAACTAGTTTGGCTATTTTCCATTTATTATTTCTTCTGGATCAGTTTTCTAGGATATTGTAATTCATGCTTGTAAATTTGAATGTGTCTTACAGGAGGATTTGTTGGTATTGAGGAAAACAGTGAAGTCCTTTCTGGCTGTTTGCCAACAGTGCCTATCTAATGTTAATACTCCAGTGAAGGAACAGGTAAGAAATTGTCAGTTTAGAGCTCTCAATAAAAATAACTCAAATGAGTTACTGAAGAACAGTAAGAAGATGTAAATTTTTTTTAAGAAGATGTAATTTTTTATGACAGTTCTTAGCATGCAGGTTTATCCCTAATGTTTGTGGCACCTGGGAGAAGAATATAGATGTCTGAATATTTAAGTTATAAAGTAAGCTAACCGGTTACACATCTTTGTACCTTGACAAGTATACTGTCATAATGGCCTGGAAGGCCAGGTTCAAATTTAGAATTTTTGATTCCTAAGAGTTCTATACCAGAACTTGGAGGGTTGGGGAGCTGGCATAGGGTCCACCTTCTCTTCTCACCTTCAGCTCTTTCCCACACCAGGTAGAACTCCTCACACATGCATATGAACAATTCAGCCCACATATCCAAACTATCAACATCACTTCTTCAAACAGCTGCTCCTTGATTACCCTGGGGTCTAGGAGTACACACTGAGGATGCAGTGTATCTAGGAAAGATGCCTGTGCACCCCCTGGTAGCAGAATCAGGTCTGTGAGGGCAAGGAATTCCTGAATCCCTGTACCTGGGCAGTGATGTAAAGTAGGGGTGCAGGTGGGCATATCCCATTGGTCCAACAGACTCCTCACCCCTTGGGAAAGGTCGTAGACCAAAGCGGGTCAAAGTGGAGCCCAAGGCAATACCATTTTCACAAAGTGATTTTGTAATCTATTTAATTATACTGTTCTATTAGGAAATACTTTTATATAAAACAGATATACCTTTTCCATATCGTTTTTTATTATGATGTTGGGCTAGAAAACAAGTCTATATCTAAAAGAGTACAGCAGTACTTACCCTTTGCTATCTCTTCCTACAAGTAGGTTATCCAGGTCTCTTCTTTATTGAGTTATCAGCATCTAACGTAAATGTGAACAGATATGGTCTTTCCTAAACCTTATTCTCTAAACCTTCTGAACTCAACCAGTGCTGTCTAAAAAGTACCTAGCTCAGGACATTTAAGCCAAAAATTCAGTGTTTCTGCATCCTCACTGTTTGGTGACATGCAAAGGTATGGCCTCAGTTAAAAATATATATTTTCCTGGATTCTTTTCATGTTCTCCTCTTTTCAAGTGACTCAGATAATGTATTTCATGGTTGTGTACTTAGAGCATGAACTGCCATGAGTCTTGCTGGAGGTAAACAGCCAAGTATACAGCCATCTCCAGATACATTCCAAAATTATGTTTTCCCATAGAAGTCAATTTTTAGAAGGGGGTGAGTGGATTGTTTTGAGGTATCAGAGCCCTCAGTTATTCCATAACAAAATCTTTCAGTTTCAATAAACTGATGATACAAATTTATTTTGTACCATCCATTAAATAGGATAAATTTGTCAACATAACTATAATACTTTCTCTATGGGGAAATATATTGAAAGTTTCTTTATGTGATTACATTTGTTGGGAAGCTTTCAGTCACTGGTTTTTATGTGAATGACCTTGAATTCAATTTTAACCTACTGTTAAAAATTTTGTTTTACAATAGATTTTTTAAAGAAGAATCCAAAATAGGAGCTTACAGATTTAAAGTACTACATTGTAATTGTTGAATTATACAGTTTGTCTTAAGATTTATGCTTATTATTTGATTATGCAGTATAAGATTGATTTGTAACATCTGTCATTAATTTATTATATCAGTTTTGTATTTCCAGAGTTGAGTTTAACTCATTTTTTATAAATTCAAGTCCAAAATCTCTTAATCAACTCTTTTGAGTTAATACAGCCAAGTAAAAGAAATAGGTTGTATTTAGGGGGATGGAGAGTCTTAAGTATGACTAGTATGTAATGAGACAAAATAATTTTATTCAGTTTGGAAATTAAAATTAAGTAGCTGCAATTTGAATACTCAGAATTTCTATTATGGTACTGTTGTTGAGCTGTATTTAATTTAGTATATTTTCATTAACATTGATTTGTAGTTACAGCTACATTTGTACAATATTTTACTGATGTATTTCCTTTGCATTCCAGGCTTTCATGTTACTCTGTGATCTGTTGATGATTTTTAGCCACCAATTAATGACAGGTGGCAGGGAGGGCCTTCAGCCTTTGGTGTTTAATCCAGATACTGGACTTCAGTCTGAACTCCTCAGTTTTGTGATGGATCATGTTTTCATTGACCAAGATGAGGAGAACCAGAGCATGGGTATTTGTAGCTATCATTTTGTCAATATTGATCTTGTTTTACCAACCCCAAAAGATATGAGAAAAAATTTCAAATTCAATCCTAAAAAATACTACAATTTCTCTCTTTAAAAAAAAAGTTAATACATTCATGTAGTTCAGAAACCAAGAAGAATAAAAATATACACAGTGAGGTGGCCCTGTTTTAACTTTAACATAGTACCTTAAAGATGTTTCCCCATCACTACATACAGAGCTTCCTTATTCTAATAGCTACATAGTATTTTATTATTTAAATATAGCATAATTTATACTATTCATCTCATATT
Source organism: Mesoplodon bidens (assembly GCF_964165515.1). NCBI lineage: Eukaryota > Metazoa > Chordata > Mammalia > Artiodactyla > Ziphiidae > Mesoplodon > Mesoplodon bidens. The sequence goes on from NC_138161.1 coordinate 142,985,725, forward strand.
GATTGACATTTGGCTAGTTTCCAATCTTCTATTATAATCTGTGCTATAATGAATAATTGTGTACATTTGTCATTTCCCACATGTGTAAAATGTATATTTAGGATAGATGTTTTTTTTCTAATTGAACTGCTTCCAGGTTCACAATTTTTCTAAAGGAAAGCATCTGAGTTCCTTTCTGCTTCTGAGTAGTGATCATATATTACTTAAATTAACAAAATGTGATTCTAAGATACTAAGTGCTAAAAGAATGTTATCAAACCTCAACATTAAAAATTGTGCTGAGCCTGCAGAATGAAAACAGTAAAATTAGACTGAATATGAATAATTATAAATAAATATTATATAGGTTATTTGTGAAATAGGTAATCTCTAAGATCTGTGGCATATCAGATCCACAGATCTACCTGTTGCTATTAGAATGTTCTTTATTTTATAGAACATTTTAGAAAATACTGGGCTGTGAACAAAGGATCTTTATTTTGAGCTCACATTAATCTCGGGAGATAAAATTTACCTTCTGCTTAAGCAAAAAGATTTCCAACTTCTCAAAGCATTGATGCTTCACAGCAGGACCAGTTAATAGAAAGGGAAGAGAGAAGTTGAGAGTAAGTTTTTTTATGAATATATACACGCAAAGAAGGGAAGGAAGAACACTGTCCCTAAATAAGGGCACGCCAAAACATGAGAGGGTCAGGTCAGTACAGAGCCTGAAACAAATGTGTTAACTTTTATTGTCTATGGCCTTGTGGAGAAATTTTTCTTGGGATTAGAAATAGATAAGCCAATAGGGCCTGAGAACCTAAAAACTGAGGAATAAAGACTACTTGTTTGAAAGCATTTGGTACGGTTTTGTTCAAAAAAATGTGCATGTACATTAACATAATTTGCAAAATACACTTTCTCAGCTTACAGTGTAACCATGTTTAGGACGAGAACTGAAAACTAACTCCTCCATATAGTTTCCATTACTCCCCACATAGTTTTCTAAAAGAAAACTTTTTCCCTGTGTCTTCAACATGTCTAGAAATTTCCTCTCTAGATGTACATTAGCACATGAGGAATATTCAGATAAGAGAAGACAGAAGTTTCAAGGCACACAGAACAACAGTGTATCTCATGACAGACGCAGCAGAAACAAGATCCGTATGGTTTGCTTTCCTCACGCAGTCTTTGGTATGACAGTCTCCGAGAAGACGGAAACCTTAGTGCCTGCGAAGCGTTTAATAAATGTGTAACTCAGTATAGCACCCGAAAACAATCAGTATAACTAACAGTTTTTATCCCATCTAACACTGAATTGTACCTATTTGTAAAGTTATAAGCTGGTCTTTTATTATGCAGATTGTCTACATTGTTTTACCTTGGATAAAGGGCCAAAGTTCGTAAGTAATTTATTTTCTGTGGTTAGAGGGTGATGAAGAAGATGAAGCTAATAAAATTGAGGCCTTACACAAGAGAAGGAATCTACTTGCTGCCTTCAGCAAACTTATCATCTACGATATTGTTGACATGCATGCAGCTGCAGACATCTTTAAACACTACATGAAGGTATAGTTTTACAGTCTTTTTTTTAAACGGGTAAAAGGATATTTATTTATTAAGATAGTAGTTTCATATTCTTATTTTTCTCCTTCCACTTAAGTGGCAGAGAAGTTTGCAATTAAAAATGAAAAAATGATGAATAAGCTAAAATTGACAGCTCTTACCTAAATATTATTGATGATTTTCTGACATATTTAAAATTCTTCTCTTTTATATATGAGCTTTTTATCACTCTATACTATACTATACTATACTATGCTCCATAAAGTAGGAGTTGCTTACATTTATATGAAAGAATGCCTTTTTATTTTCATGAGGCCATGGACTCTTACGGAAGAAAGGTAACTCTCTTCCCTATGAAATCTCTTCAGATACATTTATAAGTATGCCTACTACTGTGTTGCCAGGCACTCAAGTTACAAAGATTTTTAAATTCCTGCTCCAAAGTGGTCTAAAGCTGGAAATAGTCAAGTAATTAGACAATTGCATTTATACAGTATAATAGAGGTACATATAGGGGTTCCTGGAAATATATAAAACAGATACCCCACTCTTAAGAAATATGAGAGTTAGTGAAAACTGCTTAGAGGTGCCTTCTGAACTAAGTCTGAGACGATAAGCATAAATTAGCCAGTCAAGCAAAAAAGTAGTGGGAGGACTTTTAGGCAGATTGGACTTCGTGTACAAAGCAAAGGAAATGAATTGTTTGGGGGAAATGCAAGTAATTTGATACAGCAACATAGATTGCTTATGAGAATGGAGCCAGAGGTAAGATTTAAAGAAACTGACAGGGTAGACCTTATATGCCCTGTGAGAACTTGGGATTTCTTTCCTGAGGGAAGGTAAAGAGATGTCGAAGGGTTTTATACCATTCTTTATATGACAGGATTTTGATAGGTAGTTGCCTTCCTGGCTGCTCTCCTTTCCAGAAGCTGCATTTTGTTTCTGAACCACAAAAAAAGCAGTGCTCAAAAAATCTTTGATATAGCCTAAGAGGCACACTTCTCAGTTTATGTATTTTGGCCTTGTTCTTATGTCGGAGACAGTATTTTATTTTGCCCATGTTCAGAATATTGTGTATTCCATTGATTCACGTGTTTATGTCCAATTCTAGTTATGAATTAGACTTAGTAACTAAGTCATCATATTTTGCTAAACAACTGCAGTGTGATGAGCACTGTGTTAGTAGCCAGGGATTTAAATAAGACATGATTCCTGCACTAAGGAGGTTACAGATTAACAGAGAAACTGAAATGTAAACATAATATAATATAACATGCTAATAATGAATAGCTGCCTGTGTTCTATGCCATTTATATTTGAGATACTGTTCTAAAGCTTTTACATTATCTTTGTTGATTACAGTAACTCTGTGAGTTACGAAATAATATCATCATTTACAGATAAGGAAATTAAGGCTCAGAGAGGTTAAATAACTTTCGAAGATCCACACAACTTTTTAAAAAATTATTTATTTATTTACTTACTTACTTACAGACTGCATCAGGTCTTAGTTGCAGCATGCAGGATCTTTCGTTGCAGCATGTGGGTTCTTCATTGCAGTGCGTGGGCTTCTCTCTAGTTGTGGCACGTGGGCTCCAGAGTGCACTGGCTCAGTGGCTGCAGCGTGAGGGCTCCAGAGCACATGGGCTCTGCAGTTGCGGCACGCAGGCTCTCTAGTTGTGGCGCGTGGGCTCAGTAGTTGCAGTGAGTGGGCTTAGTTGTCCCGCGGCATGTGGGATCTTAGTTCCCTGACCAGGGATCGAACTGGTGTCCCTTGCATTGCAAGACCAATTTTAGCCACTGGACCACCAGGGAAGTCCCCACAAAACTATTAAAGTAGCAAAAACTGGCATTCGATTTTAGGTTTGCCTAGCTTCAAAGCTTAGCTCTTTCCACTAAACCATAAAGCCTCATCATGATTACTATAGTGATAGATGTATAAATTACAAAGCAAGCACAAATAGAGACTTAAGTGAGCAACCAGAGAAGGCTTCCAAAAGTAATGTCGAAACGGGGTTTGGTTAGATGAATATGAGCTTAATATGGTTTTCCTTGTCATCCCTTAGCAATACTGTCTTGGTTTCAAGAAATAAGCTTTATCATCCTTAGCAATTTTTACACTCCTCTGTTCTTTCTAGGCTTTAATCTTTTTGTGAATATTTTAATAGTTGTTTGCTATTCTTTATTATACATCCTTATCTATTTGGCTTTTTGCCTCATTTCTCTATGTGATCATTAAAAATCCGAATTTATTGTTGATATACCTGTCGAACCACTTTAGTGTTCTCATATACCTTTGTCTTTTTATCTGCATTGAGATATTTTTAATTGCACTGAAAGGATGATTCTTTCAAGACATTTCCCCTTTTTTTGGCTATCCTTTTTTTTTGCACCTCACATCATGGAAGTATACCCATCTTCTTGAAGATTATAAAAATCCAGTTGTCAAGCTAATATACTCACTTCTTTACATAGGTTATAGGTTTTATGCTCTAGCTTGGAAGTAACATCCAGATTTAATGGTCTCAAAGTTTTTCCTAATTATTTACTCACAAGGAAGACTCTTTAAATCCTGTGTCCAAAAATTGAATTATAAAGAAATTAGTTGAATTTTTCTTAATCACTGTTGAAGAAATCAGTGTTTTTATTTTTTATAATGGTAAAATATAGACATGTTATGGGGGATAATGAGTGCACAAAAGTATTCAGTGAAAACTTAAATCTATTACTGTAATCTGCCCTTCCCCTTATTTAGGCCTACTCCCCAGAAGTAAGCAAGCAATTTTAACTGTTTTGATTTTAGCTCTTTAAGATGTTTCTGTCAGAGTTCTGTTTCTTGATTTGTCACCTTTTAAATCTATTGAATCCATGTTGTAAAGAATGAGGAATTTTGCTCACCTATATCACTTCTTCTCCTCTTGGAATTACCAATTTTTTAGTTTTATTATTATTAGTTATTTCATAATTTTAAATATCAAATGTGTATTCCTTTAACTTTAGACAATATCTTTTAACTCTCATTAGGTTTTTAAGATGAAAAATTAAACACCTCTCTACTCACCTTTCCATTTCTTTCATGAGCCTATTCTTTATCTCATTAAATATCAACAGTTTTAAAACTATGTTTTTTTCTTTTTCTTACAGTATTACAATGACTATGGTGATATTATTAAGGAAACACTGAGTAAAACCAGACAGATTGATAAAATTCAGTGTGCCAAGACTCTCATTCTCAGTTTACAGCAGGTAAGAAATTTGAAGGGAAAGAGATGAAGAGTAGAATTAATATTATTGAGCACTTCCATGTGCTTATTATTATGTGCTAGGTATCTTACCTCATTTAAATTAGGTCATTACATTAATACATTACTATGGATACTTTCTGGTACAAAGATGTGTTAAGTGTATTTTCTTTAGGAAGACAGTCCTATAGTTCACATTTCAAATAGATGAAATCCTAAGGTGATCTATTCTTAGACCAGATGAAATGCCAAATTGGATATTTTAAAAGTAATCATTTTTAAAGAAAAAATTTAAAAATACATTTTTAAAGTATTTAATAAGGGAAGGGGCAACAGTAGTATCCAAAGAAGAAAATATGTCACATGTATTGCCTAAATAAGATTTCTAGTAAATGCCTAGTATTAACGTAGAGATGGGAGAGTTGGGGATGGCTGTAGGTATGTATGTATATATTTAGCCTATGATAAAGGTCAGTGGGGAAAGGATCGGGCCTATTCAATACGTGATAGCCCTACATAACATTCACCCAAAATAACTACTAGGTGGATTACATATAAATGTTAAAAATTAAAAGTTTATAAGAAAATAAAAGGATATTTTTATGTCCTGGAGTAGGGAAGTCCTCAAGGAAAGAAGCCACAATGTAAAAAATTGATTATATATATATATATATATATATATATATATATATATATATATATATATATATATATATATACTTAGATTTATACATCAACCAGCACTCTGAACAAAATTTAAAAAACAGTGACAGATTGTGGGAAAATATTTTTAATCATACGTAGCAGATCCTACAAATCAGTAACAAAGGTAAATAAATCCCATAGAAAAGTGAGCAAATGAAAAGCCACTTTTCAGAAGAGGAAACTTTAAAAAGCAGTAAACAATGAAAAGAGGCATAACTTAATAATATAATACAGATTGAAACAAGGAGACATTTATCACTGCCAAATAGACTGGCATGAATTAAAATGATAGTAATACCAATGATTGTTAAAGATGTGGCAAGAAAAGGTCCCTTGTGAAAGCAATTGCTCTTACCTTCTTGGAATATAATTTTGCAGTATATTTCAAAATTTAAGGTATACATTCCTTTTAAACCAGTACTTTTGCTACTTAGGTATCTACGTAGATACATGCAGGTGTGCACAAAAACATATATGTGAAAGATGTTGTACTGCAACAGTCTGTAATATTGCAAAATTGGAAATAGTCTAAATGTCCATCAACAGAGGAATGGTTAAATAAACTGATACTCTGAAGTAGCTAAACGATTTTTAAGACAAAATATTAAGTGAAAAATACCAAGTTTCAGGATAAAATATATCGTACAGTACCATTTATGTAAAAGTTAAAACTTTATATATGTCATATATTAATGTGTCTAAATTAGTCTAGAAAACTTTCAAACTTTAACAATGATTATCTTTGGAGAGAAGAATGATATATAATGGCAAAGAGAAAGAACTTTTACTTTGATATTCGTACAGTGAAATATATTCTTTGTAATTTATTTTAAATGTAAATTTTAAAGTTTAAGGCTATTGTGTACAATTATCTGTGAAAACATTTTAAAGTTTAAGAATTTATAAACAATTATCTATGTATAAATTTGAAAATCTCTGGAAGAACTGCTGTTTCTAGTCATGGCAGAGTAAGTAGTTTAAGCTGGTCTATTGCTAAAGAAACCTAAAATGGTAGACAACATAATTAATAGAAGGTAAGAGCTATTTCAGTGAAATGGTGTGATTAAAGTGTATTGAGAGACTGGGAGATGAGGAAGAAAACAAATGTAAACAATACTCAGGATCTTTGTGTGAAGAGAATGAGAAAAACGTGTTGGTAGCTGGCAGAGGAGATGGAATTAAGAAGTTAGGGTTGTTTGTTTGATTTTTAAGAAGCATGCATCTAACAGAGAGGGAATCGTTCATGAATTCAGGAGGAAGCAGTAGCTCAGGACCAAACCACTAAGTAGGTAAAGGACAGGGAGATTCAGTAGTACATAAGCAGGGAGTGGCTTTAGATGAAAGCTTGGGCTATCTGTCTCTCATAATAGAAGGGAAGGCAGATAATCTAAGTGTCTGACTTTGATGACAGAATGATGATTGCTTTTATATTCTTTAGTACTCCAGAGTTTTGTTTCTGTTATTTTGATACAATATATGTAATGTCTATGTAATTATAAAACCTCTTCACTCAGTTTAAGAACTTTTTTGTATATTTTGTTATTGGGTGGGAAAAATCACCCCATATATCTTAATGGTCTTCTTTTACATAATGTTCTTGTCTAAGATGCAATAAGTGAAAAAAACAAAGTTCTGAACCCTGTATTTCATATATTACCATTCCTGTGAAAATAACAAAAAGAATACATAGATGTTTATGAACACATAATATATTTTTGTAAACATATTTCCTTTTCCCAACCCAAAATGTGTTTCTTCTTGGTAAAAAATTAATCACACAACTAGCATGAAAATGAGCTCAAGAAATAGTAGATGACTTGGAGAACGGGAACAGTGTGGCTACTGTTAGTACAAGGAGGGAAATATGTATTTTACCATATGGCTTTTAAATATTTTTAAATTATATTACTTATTCTAACAATAAATAAATACTTCTTAACTATAAGTTTTTTCCTCTTTTTTTTTCTTTCTACCAGTTGTTTAATGAACTTGTTCAAGAGCAAGGTCCCAACCTAGATAGGACATCTGCCCATGTAAGTGGCATTAAAGAATTGGCACGTCGCTTTGCCCTTACATTCGGATTGGACCAGATCAAGACACGAGAAGCAGTTGCCACGCTTCACAAGTGAGTGAGCTAAATAAACAATCTGTTATATACAGTCTGGTTTACTGGAATTTACCAGAAACAACTATTATATGACCAATTTTTAAAGGGACAAATGTTAGAATTTTCAAGTTATGAGAACTTTAGAGGTTGTCTAATCTAGTGATTCTCAACCAGGAGGGTATTTTTAATTTGAAAAATAGTTAGCTACTTCACATATTTTTTCATCTTATAAAGTATAGAAAGGAAAGTTTAACAGGATGTTCTTATCTGGTCTATTGGTGAGAAAATGTTGTGGGAGACATAGGTTTAAAAGCACTGTGCAACTTCATTTCATAATGGAAAACTGAATGACAAAAAATTTTAAGTATCTTACAATAACTCAGACACCTGCTTGGTACCGTGACCAACTCTAAGAACCAAATTTTCTAACAATCTCAGTATCTTTCCAGGGTATTCTGTTATCTCTAAAAGCTACACAGGAATTTAGCTTTGTGGGTGTTTAGCTATTTCTTATTATTTTTCCCAATATAAGTTGTGAAATATATGTTCACAATATAAGTTGTTTTCCACTGTAAATAGTAAAATTAAATATTATTATACAACTATGTTATACAAATTAACATTATTTTACCATTTGAATTTGTCAGATTTTACTCCCTTCAGTGATGATTTTGCTGCCTTCCCAACTATTTTTGAAATTCTAGCCCATTGAAGAACTATACTAGCTATTTGGAAAAATAAGACAATATTTTCTTTTATTTCAGGGATGGCATAGAATTTGCCTTTAAATACCAAAATCAGAAAGGACAAGAATATCCGCCTCCTAATCTGGCTTTCCTAGAAGTACTAAGTGAATTTTCATCTAAGCTTCTTCGACAAGACAAAAAGACTGTGTAAGTTGCATGTTGCAGGACAAGTGGCTTTTATCATGACACCATTATAATTTTAAATGTTTAATTTTTGAAAAAAATCATCTAGATATAATTACTCTTGGTAACTTAGGCTCTGATAGGTTGTTTTAGGGCAGCAGTCCCCAACCTTTTTGGCACCAGGGACTGGTTTCGTGGATGACAGTTTTTCTCCGGATGGGGGGTGGGGGTGGGGAATGGTTCAGGTGGTAATGTGAGCTACGAGGAGCAGCAGATGAAGCTTCGCTTGCTCACCCGCCGCGCACCTCCAGCTGTGTGGCCCAGTTCCTAACAGACCCGGGGGTTGGGGACCCCTATTTTTTTTTTTTTTCCGTACGCGGGCCTCTCACTGTTGTGGCCTCTCCCGTTGCGGAGCACAGGCTCCGGACGCGCAGGCTCAGTGGCCATGGTTCACGGGCCCAGCCGCTCCACGGCATGTGGGATCTTCCCGGACTGGGGCACGAACCTGTGTCCCCTGCATCGGCAGGCGGACTCTCAACCACTGCGCCACCAGGGAAGCCCTGGGGACCCCTATTTTAAGGGACTATAATTTTCTTTCAAACTTTTATATAGTTTTTCTTTGATTGTTTACCTTTCAGTACCCTAGAATTTGCAAGTGGAAATGATTTCTTATTCTCTAATTCAAAGATCTATGAACACTGGCTTAACTATTGTGGAACACTTTCTTCTTTCCTTTTATATTAATTATATTTTAGTTTTGTTTTTGACTTGTTTCAAGAAGACTGAAGGTCCATTTCACTTATAGTTTTCTTTAGGATGCTGTTCAGGTCTTCTATTTTCTTTTTGTTCAGTTGTTCTATCCATTACTGTAAGTGGGGTATTAAAGTCTCCAACTATTTTTCCTGAATTGTTATTTCTCCTTTCAGTTCTCAGTTTTCGCTTCGTGTGTATTTTGGGGCTCTGTTGTTAGGTGTATATATGTTTATAATTGTTACGTCTTCCGGGTGGATTGACTCTTACTTATCACTATAAAATGTCCTCCTCTGTCCCTAGTAATTTTTTTCTTAAAGTCTATTTTGTCTGATACTAGTGTAACCACTCCAGCTCTATTTTAGTTACTATTTGCATGGTATAGCTTTCTTTCCATCCTTTCCCTTTCTGCCTTTTTGCCTTTGAATCTAAAGTGTGTTTCTTGTAGACAGCATATACAGGCATACCTCAGAGATATTGCAGGTTCACTTCCAGACCACCACAACAAGAAAGCAAATATTGTAATAGATAAAGCAAGTCACCTGAATTTTTTGGTGTCTCAGTGCATAGAAAAGTTATATTTACACTCCACTGTAGTCTGTTAAGTGTGCAATGGCATGATGTCTTAGAAACAGTGTCCATACCTTACTTAAAAAATACTTTATTGCTTAAAAATGCTAACCATCATCTTGACAATGCGGAGTTACTGCAAACCTTCAGTTTGTATAAAATGTAGTATCTGCAAAGCACAGTAAAGCAAAGCACAATGAAATGAGGCATGCCTGTAGTTAGATCATGTTTTTTCTTTTGAAACAGTCTCTGCCGTAATAATTTCTATTTTTTATATGTCTGTGCCTTTGTTTTTCCCTCTTTTATTGCCTTCCTTTATATTAAGTGGCTATTTTCTAGTGCAACATTTTAATTCCTTCAGAGATCTTTAATTATATTTTTTAGTTATTTTCATAGATGTGGGTATGAAGTACCATCTCCTGTCATTTCCTTACTCTAATACATCTTTGCTGTCACACACTTTCTCTGTGTACGTTGTCAAGTACACATTTCTAAGTTATTGTCCCAGTGACAGAGCAGTGCATAGTTTTATACAATTACTTTTTAAAATCAGTGAAAAGGACAAAAGATAAGTATATATGCAATTATATTGTCCTTTATGACCACCTGATAATTACCCTTCAGCACTCTGTTTTTTCCTGTAAATTCAGATTACTCTCTGATTTGTTTTTAGCCTGAAGAACTTCCTTTAGTATTTCTTGTAAAGCAAGTAAGCCAGCAACAAATTCTCTAAGCTTTTGTTCATTGGAGAGTGTTTTTATTTCATCTTTAGCTTTGAAATATAGTTTTCTAGATACAAGATTTTGGGTTGATAGCGTTTTACTTTCAGCACATTGACTATGTTATCCTGCTGCCTTCTGGCCTCTACTGTGTCTGATGAGAAGTCAGCTTTTAAACTTATTGGGAGTTCCCTTGTGTGTAATGAGTTACTTTTCTCTTACTATTGATACTTTTCAAGATTTTTTTAATCTTTGACATTCAACATTTTCAGTGTGATACATCTGGTTGTGGACCTCTTTGCATCTATCCTGCTTGGACTTTGTTGAGCTTTGAAAATGTGTAGATTCATGTTTTTCATCAAATGTGGAAGTGATTAGCCATATTTCTGCAAATTTATTTCTACACCTTTCTTCTCCTGGTACTCCCATTATACATGTCAGTGTACTTAATGAATCCCACATTTCTCTCAGGCACTGTTCATTTTTCTTCATTTTTTTTTCTCTCTGCTCTTCAGATTACATAATCTCTGTTGATACGTGTTCAAGATTACTGATTTCTCTTCTGCCAGCTCAGATCTGTTGAGCACCTTTAGTGACGTTTTAATTTCCATTGTTGTACTGCAGAATTTCCATTTGATTCTTTTTTTTATATTTCTATCTTCTTATTCATTTTCTCTATGTAATGAGAGATAGTGTTATTATACTTTTAATTCTTTAGACATGGTTTTCTTTAGTTCTTTGAACATATATATAATAATTGCTTTGCAGTTGTTGTGGGCCAAGTTTCTATTGCTTGGGGTTTTTTCCTACATATGGATTACATTTCCCTGTTTCTTTGTCTCATAATTTTTTGTTGCAAACTGACCATTTTAGATAATATATTGCATATGTGATACATTGTAAAATAATAATTTAGCTACTCTTGATATTCATTCTTTATCCTCCTAGAGATAGATGTTGTTGGTTGCTTGGTCATTTATTTGGAGTAACAAACTCTGTGAGGTCTGTTCTCTTGCAGTATTCAGCCTCTGCTGTCCCTACTCAGATCTTTTCTTCCCTTGTTTTTTATCATTTAGCCTGTGGCAGCCCCTTATTAATCAAAGGTTGTGCTTAAACCTCCTTAGCAAGTTAGATTTTTCCTGTTGGATGTGGGTGTGGCTTTTGAAAGCTGCTATCACAGTTCAGAATGTTTACTTTGCCCCATGGTCAGCCAGGGGACCGGCAGCTTAGAAGGTCCCTCTCTGATTGCTCCTGAGAAGGGCAGTCTTGGGCCATGTACCGTCTTCCAGACTAACAGGAAAACGTGTGATTTAATTTATTTATGTGATTTATTTTAACTTTAATTTTTTAGAGCAGTTTTAGGTTCATAGCAAACATGAGGAGAAGGTACAGAGAGTTGCTATCCCATAGACCCCCTGCCTCTACACGTGCATAGGCTCCCCCACTATCAACAACCAACACCAAAAAGGTTGTTTTTGCTGGGGAGAGGGTATGCCAATCTCCTCACGCCACCATTCTAGAAATCCTGCCCTGGTTTGAACACTTAGAAGACAATTCAATACGCTTTTTGAGCCAGACTTCTGATTTTTTTTTTATACATTGGTATTTAAAAACAAAGAAAGGAGTAAAGGAAGAAATACACATACACCCTTAGTAATACATTTGCTTGTTTAAAAGTATTCCAGAGGGGCTTCCCTGGTGGCGCAGTGGTTGGGAGTCCGCCTGCTGATGCAGGGGACACGGGTTCATGCCCCAGTCTGGGAGGATCCCACATGCCACAGAGCGGCTGGGCCTGTGAGCCATGGCCACTGAACCTGCGCGTCCGGAGCCTGTGCTCCACAGCGGGAGAGGCCACAACAGTAAGCGGCCCGCATACTGCAAAAAAAAAAAAAAAAAAAAAAAGTATTCCAGGAATTTGTGAAGCAAAACCTTGAATTTTCAATCCCTCTATTTCTAAAGGTAACCACTGTTAATAGTTTAATGTGTGTCCTTAAGGATTCTTCAGAACCTTCAGAGAGAGAGAGCCTCAGGTTATGAAAAAAAATTAAATAAGTGATGCATGAACTGCTTCCGTAAAAATGACCGCTTCTTTTGTGTTTCTAGTCACTCATACCTAGAAAAATTCCTAACGGAACAGATGATGGAAAGGAGGGAGGATGTGTGGCTTCCACTCATCTCCTATAGAAATTCGTTAGTCACTGGAGGTGAAGATGATAGAATGTCCGTGAACAGCGGAAGTAGCAGCAGCAAAACCTCCTCAGTAAGGAATAAGAAAGGACGACCTCCACTTCACAAAAAACGAGTAGAAGGTAAGTGTGCCTTTGTACTATGAGGCAAATAGTGTGCCAGATAGTATCAAGATAAATGAAGTGGTAAATAATCCGTTGAAGCAAGATAATACTGTTAAGCACATTATTTCCTTGTATGTTTCATATACACTGAGAGGTTCAGCCACAAAGGTTGTAACAGACAAAATGGGACAGAAGCGGGTCAAGGAAAAAGAGCTGAAAAAGCATTGAACACAGAGGAGGACAGGCACAGAGAAAAAGAGGAGACAGGAAGCTTTATAGAACTGATCCCCTTACCATAGATCTCTAATACATTACAATTTAAAATAAGACAGTCATAATGTTATTCTATCAAAATCCATCCTAACATAGGAGCAATTTTGGTAAGCTGAGGATGGAACTCTGCAGCACAGTGAATATACCAGAACAACTTCCCATTTCCACCACTTGGTCGGACATTTTATCTTTGTATATTAAATTAGTGATGGCCAGATCTGGTTTTTTAACCCTCATAGGCTATGGGGAACAGGGGGTTGAACTGTCATGAAAATGCGATCAATAATAGATATTCCTATATCCAAAAAGACTAAAGATTGCTTTATTAAACAAAGCATTAGTCTTAAACTAAGAAAACTCAAAAATGCTTATTTCCTCAAATAATCTTGCTCCATCTCCATGCTTCTCCTAATAAAATCTCTCCAAAGCAAGAGAGGACAGTGATCTGAATCATGCTCTGTTGCCCCTTTTCACAAACTTCTGTTTACCTCTGCTGCCTAAAAAATAGTGACTCGTCAAAGACTTTGCTGAAATCTGTAGCAAAATTAATCAGAATTTAAGTCTAATGTTTCTTTCATCATTGGGGAGGCAGTATTAACTATTGATGAAGAGCACAAACTCTAAATTCAGAGTTCTAGAATTCAGACCTGGCTTTCTCATTTTTCAGCTGTGTAACCTTTGAGCATGTTACTGAACCTCTCTAAGCCTCAATCACTGATCAGATGAAGGATGATCTGAGTACCTATCCTGTTAGCTATTGTGAATATTAAATTAGATACTTCCCCCAAAAAACTTAGCGCACACAGTGATTACTTAGCACAGTGCTTGGCACATAGGCAGCATTTGATAAATGTTAGCTGCTATTGTCAGAATGTTGTCATCATATAGTAATGCCCCTTTTCTTGCATCAGTCAGTAGATTAGGCTGAATGTATATTTCGAAGAGAATAAAAGATTTGAAAATATTTACAGACTTGATGGTAAAGTTTAAGATTACCTTTCAAGTTTCAGCTTTGGGGCTTAAAATCTTTTTGGTCCAGAAATGAAAACACAGAACCCTGTCTTTATAGTATAGGATCCTGAACTGTTCTCTAAAGAATGATGCCAGTCATTTCCTTTTGGAAATGTCTTCTAGAGCAGCCTTTTTATCAGGGCACCCCACATCTATTCCTCTATCTGTATTTCTTTTCTGCTCACAGCTTTTCTTAGATGTAATGGTCATCTTAGCCAGAGTTCATCAAATCCTTGCTATACCAAGAATGTGTTTTACGTGCATTATATCACTTAATCATTTATTTGTAATATGACTAATATTGTAATATGACTAATATTTGTAAAGCACTTAGGTCAGTCCCTGGCACATAATAAATGCTGTATAGATGTTTTATAAATCAATTCTGAGTTCAACAGTATTATCCAGGTTTTACACAGAAGAAACCAAAGGCTTAGAGAATTTAGATAACCATTTATCTATACATTAATGGAGCAGTTAGTATTATCGTCCTCAGGACGGAGAAGCATATATGGACCAGATAACCTAATCTGGTAATCATTAAATTGCAAAAAAGAAAACTTGCTCCGTATCAGTTTCAAATTTACCAAGTAACTAAGGTAAGTTACATGTCCAGAACCCTTAAGCAACAGAGTTTCATCTGTTTGGAATGAAGATGAGAGAGCTTTGCAAGAAGTGTTTTCATTGAGGAATCTTGAGGGTTAGGAGGATCTCTTCAAGAAGAGTGAGTTCTTCCTGAAGTTACTCTTTTATTCAGTCAGTCTTTACCAAGCACCTTCCTAAGAACTGCACTAGAGGCTGGAGATTGGGTATTAATTCCCAGTGAAGAAAGGGAGACAGAGAAGCAGGCAATTTCAGTTCAGCATGGTGAGTGCTCTGATGGGCCAAAAAGGTTCTCTGGAAACATACAGGGAGTGACCAAACTCGTAATGAATCAGGGAAAATTTTTCTGGAAAAGATGACATGTAGTAGAAAGCTGAAAGATGGTTTACCAGGTTAAGAACCTAAATGAAACCATTCCTGTGATCATAAAATTTTAAGTGCAGCAGAGAATAAAAGTTTTGAATTAAATGTTGAATGAAAAGTGGTATGAATAAAAGCAGATGTCACATATCCTTGCCGAAGAGTCAGTAGTGAGCTTCAGATCAGTGGAATGACCTTAGCCAGACAATGGGTAGGTATTTCCAGGAACAGAAAAGCCTCTCCAGAACATACATGCGTCTGACAAAAGTTTAGAAACTGGAGAATACACTGAGAGAGAGAGAGAATGCTTGATAGCAAAGGAGGAGCCTCACATGCACATGTCTCTGAGACTTATTGGGGGAGGAAAAACAATGGGATTCATACTACATTTTGTGATTAAAATTCTTCAGAAGAAAACACATAGCAGTAATACTATTTTTTAAGTCTTCCCACATCAAGGAAATGCAGTTGACCTAGAACAGTGGGGTGAGGGGGAGCATTAGGGGCACCAACCACCTGTGGAGTTGGAAATCCATATCTAACTTTACCAGGTCCATGTACTTGGTTCCGCATCCGTGGATTCAGCCAACTGTGGATGGTGTAGTACTGGAGTACATACTTATTTTTTTAAATCTATGTTTAAGTGGACCCATGCTGTTCAAACCGAATTGTTCAAAGGTCAACTGTAATTTAGAATTTTGTAGGTAGAACTTTATAATTATGTAGTATTTTATCAGGATTTAGATATGCAAATAATGCTATAAATAGTAACTTAATCTGTTCAAATCTTTATAAATGATCTTTAGAAGAAGGAAAAAATAGTGCCTGGTCTCTTGAAGAAACTTAAATCTAATTACAGAGATAACATATACACATGACAGATCGCCTGCCAATGCAGGACAGTGTATAATTAAGCCCTAAGTGAGCAAGAATGATTTTGTTTCCTCTAGAAGCTAAAAAAGAATGGTAAGTGGGGGCTGAGTGGGGTGATCAGAGAAGACTTCCCTAGAGAGGTAGAAGTTAGAGGCATGAAATCAGTGAGTCCCTCAATCCAGCCCCGCAAGTATAACCTGGCCAAAGAGTTACCTCTCTGGTGACCAGTGCCTAGTTGTGTAACAGGATTTGCTGATTTCTCAGTAAAGGCCAGCCAGATTTTAAGTGCTGCTGCCTGGGGCCCCTCTAAGACCCAGTAAATAGGCCTTTTATTGCTTGAGCAAAAGGAAGGTTAGAGGGGTCTCTCTGGCCACATCCTTCCCCTTCTATAGGGATGGAGGGACTTGGAAGAGATGATAATGTAGGATAGCTAACATTTGATGTTTACATACATTACCTTATTTAAGCCTTACAACTCAATGAGGTCAGTTACCAATATCCCCTTTTGTATATGAGCAGACTGAATTTTGGAAATTTAATAGCTTATACAAAGTCGCACAAGTGAGTGGTGTAACTGGAATGCAGACCTAGGCAGTCTGCTCCAGAGCCATGCTCTTCAAATCTATGCTATAACTCCTTCCAGAGTTCATCCCACCCATGACATTCTGTGACACTCATTAACTGGAATTTTACAGATGAAAGTCTGGACAATACGTGGCTGAACAGGACTGACACCATGATTCAGACTCCTGGCCCCCTGCCAGCACCACAGCTCACTTCCACTGTACTGCGAGAGAACAGCCGGCCCATGGGAGAGCAGATTCAGGAGCCTGAGTCTGAACATGGTTCTGAACCTGACTTTTTACACAAGTAAGTAGTAAAAAAATTGTTTTCTTGGCATAAAACCTGCAACTGTTAAAGTAAGAAAAATTATTTCATCTGAGCATATTGTTTTCTCAGTTAATGAGAAAACAAAACCACAAATAGAGTTTTATATTAGAAGATGTATAATAAGTCTGCAAACACTTGTGGATCTCAGTTCCTCAGAGTCCAGAGACCTGTAGATGCGTGGTGTCTTACTAAGTGCTGATTTCATTTAGAGTTTGCAGATTCATTGGGCAGGTCTGTTTCTCCTCAGAGATTTGCCAAGAACACATGCAGGTTTACTTCCTTGGCGAGAGAGCCTAGAAGAGTCTCTGCTAAGGTGGTTCCTAGTCTGAACACCAAATAGACTATTACTTTTATCAGCCATTTAATTAATAGTACTTTGTCTTGGTTAAGTTTATATTTTAAACTTGAACTGTTCATAGATTAAGAATTGTTAAAGCAGTGATAAATTCTGAGAATAGTGGTCCTTTCTGTAGGATAATCAAGTTCTTACCTTTTACTGCACTAGCGATTAAACTGTTTTCTAGTACCATGGCTCTGAAAATCTTGGAAAAGGCAGGGTGATGGCATGACTTTTGCTTTGAAAACCTTAACTTTTTCTTTGTTATTTTCCATTCAACTTTGAAAGTCCCTAAGCTCCTCACTTCTGTTTCTGTTCATATTAGAGTAATGCTGTGAATTACTCTAATGGATAAGAGAGAATTCTCACTAGAACTCAACAAATCTAGCAGGTTGAAAATAGAAAGGGGCAGTGTTAGAAGAATTCAGATCCTGGGTTTTTACAAGGAATCTTTGCTCCGAGGATCTGCCTTCTTCAAAGCTGAAAGGATCATCTTTGTCAGCCACTGCATAACTGGGCCATCTTAGAGGGTAGTTTGCCTTATGACCAGCACTCCCACTCCATTTCCTACTGGGGGAGGGGGGGTTTCCTCCTTATTGGAGCCTTGCTCCCCTGACCTTACCATGTCAGTCCCTCCTGGCTGTGGTCTGTCGTCTTTTTCCTGCTATAGATTTATAGATTGAATCAAGGTGGTAGCCTAACATGATATAAAGACAGCTGCTTCGAGAGAACTTTATGCGGCAGATTTTAGCTACCAAAAATCGTTGAAGTTTCCATCCTATAAAATTCCCAAGAGTCATGTTGATTTTGTGCAAGTGTCCATGTGCCAGTAAGGATAGAGTACAGATGATGACGATTTGGCTCAGCATGTACCTGACTCCAAACTTCCTCAGAAGGACTGAGAAAAAATGTCATCTACCCTCCCTTGTTCAACTCTGGAGAGCTCTGAGCCACGAAGCCAGCATCATTCCCGTCCCTTCAGGGACTGAGTGTGCAGCTAGGAACACTTGTAAGTAGGGCAGCAGCTGGATACAGAAGTGTGAGAAGGGCTCTTGCTTAGCAGGGATTTGGGGAAAGAAGCTGATCATTTAAGCACCTGTGGGGGAGGAAAAAGTTTTCCTCAACCTTCTTAGGGCCCCTGGCTGGGTCTAAAGATTTAACTGACAAAGACAGATTAACAGGAGAAAAGCCTACAAATTTTATTAAATTTTTACATGTACATGGGAGCCTTCACAAGAGAATGAAGACCTAAAGAAGTGACCAGAGCAGGAAGCTTTTAAGCCTTTTAGACAAAGAAACGATAAATTGTGGAGAAATGACAAGACAAATGAGTTTGGACTGGGGTCGTCCAACTAGGGCTAGGTCGTCCTCATCTTAACTAGGAAGAGAAGCATTAGCTTAACAGGGTTTGTTTGCACGTTCCTCTGCTGCCATCTCTGGGCTGATACGAGTCTGTCTCCAGTAAAAGGAGAATTTATGTCCTGCCTTTAGGCAGAAAAGGGGGAACTTTTTCTGTGTTTTACTACTTCTTAATTGCCTTCAGCTCAAAACAGTTTTTATCTCAAAGAAGCATATCTTGGGGTGACATATTCTGATTGCCTTCACACCTAACAACTAGCCTCCACAGCCAGCTTCTCTTGGAGGCTTAGGGAGCTCCAGTTGCCTGCCATTTCTGCAAAGACAGGTCCTTTGATAATGATCTCAACCTTGACCCTGGAATAAATCCAGCTAACTCCCCTTACACGGGGATTAGGCCAACCAACTATGGCCGTTTTAGCATGGGACTGATTACCTGAGTTCCTCATCTGCTGCCAGAAAATTAATAATAGTACCCTCTCTTAGTCCTCAGATGCAGATCTCTTGGTTAGGCCAGCCGAAATTAGAAGACTTAAATCGGAAGGACAGAACAGGAATGAACTACATGAAAGTGAGAACTGGAGTAAGGCATGCCGTGTAAGTGTTACATCAAGTGTCACAAGAACATGATCACTGTGTGATGGTCATTTTGTGTAACGACTTGGGTTTCTCTGATGTTTGGTCTTAGAAGAGGAGTTCAAATCATAATTTAGGATATGCTATGCAGCGTAGGATAGGAATGGGGGACATGGGTGCTTGAGGCCTTCAGCATTTGAATCCTCGTGTGCCACTCGCCAGCCACGTGGCCTCGGATAAACTCTAACACCTCTGTGCCTCTGGTTCCTCGTTTGTAAATTTGGGATAATAATGGCACCAATCACTTAAGAGTTCTGTGGGAATTGACACATAGCTAGCTAGTAATATTGTTATTGCATTTAAATTATACTTCCTCCTGATGAGTTGAGATGAAATCTTCAGTTAACCAAATGAATGATTCTTAATTACCTTAGAGTTCAATATCACAATTTGTGTAGTCTACTGGTTGTAATTGGAAGGTGTGCTTTCATTGGTTAGAAGACCCAGTGTAAGAGCCAGAACTCCAGGTTCTATCAGTCTGAACAGCTTTCTGACTGTGCTTTTTCTGTATCAGTCGGGGTCTAATGGAGGAAGATGCTGAGCCCATCTTTGAAGATGTAATGATGTCATCCCGGAGTCAGTTAGAAGATATGAATGAAGAATTTGAAGATACTATGGTTATTGACCTGGTAAGGAAGTTCAATACATTTTTCTTCTGTTAAAATATGTGAATGGGTTGGCGTAAGATAATGCTCTTGTTTTCAGAACCCTGTGAGAGGAAGAGGAGGAGGAGGTAACACTGACCGACAGTGGGCAGGGCCCGTGTAGCGCTTGTAGCACTTGTGGGCATTTGGATGAGCTTATGTTTTTCAAGCCTGTTTTCAAAGCAGTCAGATTTTCAATTCTGGCAATAACAGGAACTGGCTCCTTATTACCTTCATGAAAAACAGCTTACACTAGATCTTTCAGTATAGCATGTTCATCTGGCCTCTTGTACTTTAAATTGGAGCCTATGTACACTGCACTCCAACATAGCAACCAAATGCAGAATATGGACCTTATTTGTTCAATGTGAAGAGACATGTTTAAAATAAGGAAATCTGAATATGGACTAAGTGTAGGTGATATTAAGAAATTTTCTTTGTCAGAAATAGTAATACATGGTGGTTATGTTTTTTAAAAGTTTCCATCTGTTAAGAGATACATACTGAAGTAGTCATAGGTGAAATGACATGGAGAAGAAAACAACAGGAATTCAATGGAACAAGATTGGCCAAATGTTTGAAAATTGTTGAAGCTGGGTGATGGGTGTATGGGAGTTCATCATACTGCTTTCTCTATGTATTAATTTGCTAGACTGCCATAACAAATATCATTGACTGGGTGGCTTCAGCAGAAATGTATTTTCTCACAGTTCTGGAGGCTAGACGTCAGCGAGCATTCTGAGGCCTCTCTCCTTGACTTGTAGATGGCCATCTTCTCCCTTTGTCTTCACGTGATCTTTTCTCTGTGCATGTCTCCTCTTCTTGTAAGAACATGGATCACACTGGATTAGAACCCACCCATACGATCTCCTTTTACTTACCTCTTTAAATGCCCTGTCTCCAAATATGGTCACATTCTGTGGTCTAGGGGTTAGGAGTTCAACATATTAATTTGGGGGGACATAGTTTACCCCATAGCATTCTGCTTTGTATGTTCTGAATTTTCCATAATGAAAAGGTTTGGTAAGAAACGTAAATGAGACCATATCCAATCTGTAACCTCCCTCAGCCCACCCATCAGTAGCTCTCCATCTGCCTGCTTTGGGGAATTTAGTGAAGTTTTGTCACCTAGTATTTGATCAGTCTTATAATTATTCCATGATTGAGAGGTATGTTCTTTGTTTATAGGCCCCAAAATTATTTATATGCATTTACACATTCATTGTATTTGAAAGCCTTTTTTTATCTAAGTGATAATTAAAAGCCAAATACTGTTACATTTTTCTTTAATGTATGCTCCTGTAAAAGCCAGATTCTTTTCCTTTCAAATTGACCCTTAACAGTTCTTTATATTTATGATACTATTAGAAATATTAGCTGATTATCACAGTTCATTGTCTTAATGTATCTCAGGAAAAAAATAAGTATCTGGCTTCTTTTTCCAGCCCCCATCAAGAAATCGGCGAGAGAGAGCTGAGCTGAGGCCAGATTTCTTTGATTCTGCAGCTATCATAGAAGACGATTCAGTAAATGTTAAATTATTACTGTTCTTTATTATGGTTTCTGGGTCTTGTTTATGCATGAATTTAATAATTGTGTTTCACTTTCTCTAGGGATTTGGAATGCCTATGTTCTGAAGTCTGAAGAAAATTTACAAATCTGGAACTCTATTATTTAGAGCTAGAGGCCTATATACTGTGATAGCTTGTATGGGGAAAAAAACACTTTTGATGTGATCTGATTTGTTTTTTAATCAAATGATTGAGGTCAATCCCTTTTTGCAGTGACAGAAGAGGAGCATGTAAATTACCCAAGAGAATGTTGGTGAATGTCACCTCAGAAAGACTGACCTGAAAAATCATTTGTGTCCTATTATTGGACTTATCCCAATACAGATGTGTGTGTTTTTCTGGAGGGAGGAAGAAATTTTAAATTTTTAAAACAGCTGTCAAGATAAACACTGTAATACACCTGTTTTATGAAAACTCAGCATTGAGTAAAAAAAACTATTTTTAACTTTATTTTCCTGTTGTACAATTTAAAAACCGTTTTAACATTTTGCCTTTTTATGTTTTAAAAGCTAACCATTTTTATTAAACCTATGAGTAAAGCAGCTCATCCTAATTGCCGAAGAGTGTTTTGGAGCTCACTGGATTTGGTTGGACCTTGTGGAATACAGAAATATGGAGGAGCAGAAAACTGACAAGCTAAGATGAAACTCTGACAGTGCATCTCTGCCAAAAACCATACACCCTCTGTGGACATGGATATGAATTCCCCGATTTTATATACTCTTGAATAAAAAGGTTTATTTTTATTTATAAGGGGGCATAAAATAAGACATGTCCAAGCAGCCATTTTTCCAACAGATGCTGTACACCATTCATTTTATATAGATTAGGGAGATTCAAATACAGTACATTTTCTATTGGTATTTGTTCTGTGCATTTTTAGCAACTTCTACCAGCAAATAAAGTATTCTCAGTAAAACAAAAATGGTTCTCAAGTTATCAGTTTGCTGTTTTTACCACTTATTTCATGCCCTGCCAAATTCAAGTTACATGGACTTCCATTTTCTTAAAAAGATAATCATGAACTCCTTCGCCATTCAAACGTAATTTTAAGTGTAACATAACCGTGTCTACTTCCCATGCACTTAATACCCTTATGCACTAATTTTGTGAATTAAGTTAAGTTTACCAATTATAGAAGTATGTGCTGCATAGAAGTCTGTGCTTAGAGGGTGAAGTTCTTAAGCTTACCTTGAAATACAGCAACATTTCAGTGTTAAATGTGCATATTAAGGATAATTCTTCAGGGGAAAGAAATTATGAGTCTTCAGGACAGCCTTTAATGGTTTAGAGTTACATTCTGCTTAAACTTTTATGACTTGCTGCTACTGTTATTTTAAAAAGCCCACTTTCTTCCTTTCTGATTTTTAAAGTAAGCCTCAGAACTTCCAAACCAATCCATCCACAGCTGTTTCTGGGCTGGTTTTTAAAGTAAAGTAGCTGCAACAGAGTGATGTGGCTTTCCCTTTTTACCAAAAAACAAAAGCATTAAAAAAAAAAAAAAATCTGTGCACCCAGTGACTGTGTGGGAAAGCAAAATGGATTATTTTATTCATCCTTTTAGTAAACAGACAAAACAAACTTTTCTCAACATTTGTACAGTTCTGAAAAAAACTCGGTCACCAAAAATGTTTTATCTGCTAATTGAGCAATCCCTGGGCTCCAGTTGGGGCTGGGGTCTCGCTTTCCTCCAGAAATGTGGGTTTCACTGGAAGTGAAGGGGCGGGGATGATTGGACTGTCCACCATGCCAGCCGTGCCCGCCACCTGTGGTTCTGGCCAGGGAGTAGGCTGGGAAGTACCCTGGCACCTGCACAGATTGATCCTTGGCTTGACAGTTTCACGTGGAAAACAAACAAATGCTGACTTAGAATTGTGGACTACCGTGCAACAGAAAAGGCGTAATATCAACTCCAATGGGTTTCCAGTTCAGTTTGAAGTCAATCGAATTTTTGTATTTTCAGTGTCTCCTTGATTGGTTTTGCTAGTAATTCTGTAAATTGTACATTTGCAATATGAGGTTTTTTTCCTTTTGTACAATTTGAAACTGATGCTTCACCTTTCCTTTAATAAACTATTCAAAATCAGGCTTGTGGTAGTCATCCTATTGCTCCTACTAGGTAAAGCTTTAAAGAGGTGATTTCTTGTCCTGTCGACAGAATGATGAAGCTTTTCCTCTTTTACCAAAAACTGAGAGTTTGCTCTTTCAGATCATCTGTTAAATGATGGCAAAATTCCTGCATCAGTGAGGCTTTACTGTTTTAAGCAAGCAGAACCTTAGGACTAGCTCAACAGTTCTCTTTCATTCTTTCTATTTCCTTGGAGAGAGTGAGAGACTAGCTAGGCCAAGTGGTCTGTGATTCAAGAGGAAGCCTCTCGTGGGCTGCGTTTTGGAGGAGGCATTCAGGGATTATCAACTGGTCTGAAGCCTGGGTCCTTCCCCCACCTGGGATCCAGACCCAGCACTTCTGCATGGTTGCCCCCTACGGCAGTGCCCTGTAAAGATCACTTGTGTTCTACATGGCTGCTGAAGTGAGGGTTTCTCTTGACGTTGCTGCCAGGTGTCACTGAACAAAATTGTATCCTATACTTTATGGGCCTGACCGTGTTCTTTGGGCTGTGTTCATTAGATGGACTAAGGTGGCTGTGCAGAACAGGCAGGAATGCAGGGGATAACTCGGCAGGTGAGCTCTCCAGGCAGCCCAGGAGGGAAGGTGATGAGGACGGATCTCTGTAGCAGCTCATCTTGAAGGTTATGTGCTTATGAGATTAGACCAGGGCTTTGCCCATGTGTGGCTCTACTTTCGGACAAGCTTGCAAACCTCCCAGATGTGACTTGACTGTGACTCTCCATTGGCCCTGCTCTCAGAAAAGAATCTATCAAACAAGAAGCAGTGTCTTCATGGGAAACAAAGGCTTAGTGCCTGCTCAGGCTCCGCATATCAGGCCAAACTCAGGTAAGGTTCCATCCATGCCCTCTAAGTGCCTTCCTCTGTAGGGGTCTACACTGGGCATCACATCTTGAAGGATAGCTTTCTGCTCCCAAGGACACATAAATGAGGCATTTCTCATCACCAGGACAGTAGGGACATGGTCAGTACCTACCTACTAAGGCTGCCACATCTGCCCAAATGTGCTGGCTGGATTCCACACAGGCCCCAGACTGAGGCTCCGCCCACTGAGTAGCCACAGCTTCTGCTTGGAATGGTGGAGATCCCATGCTGACAGGGAAGCAAGAGCGTGAGACTAAAATACATATAATAAAGCCACAGCTCTCCAGAAATCCTTTGAAACCAGAAGGACTTAAAGTTCACATCTGTCAAACAGGTGGAGTCTGTTGATTCAACAACTCCATCAAGGGTGTTAAATCAGTGTACTGGGTGAGTGGCCTTCACAGGCTTCTCTGACTCTGGGCAAACCACATCTCAAGTGCCAGCAAAAAGCATCAGTGCATCCAGAAGCAGAGAATTGGGCTGAGGAGACCAAGACATGGTCAGAAGAGAAGCTGGGAAGACTTTACACAAACAAGCACTGGAAGGCTGCTCGTGGATGTGCGTGCTCCCATTATTCCAGCAACTCAAAAAGATGTCATCATGCATAAGGTAGGAAAGTTTTCCAAATTTAGTAGCTCTTTGGGTTGATACAATCCCAAGTGGAGCACACCACCGCCTTTCTCACTCCAACCCTTTGGGATTCAGACAGTACTGCCTGGGTTCAAATCCCAGCTTCACCACTCTAGCTGTGTGGTTCAGGACAAATCGGTTTACATACTTAGGGCAGGGACAGTTACAGCAGGACACTCACAGAGCCTACCTCCACCACAACTCGCTGTATTATCTGCTCTCAGTCTAAACACACATTTGCCAGCACTCCACTCAGTACACCCAAGTCCTCTCTGGTTACAAGATTCAGCATTTTTCTCTGTCCCTTTAAGATGAGACCACAGTTGGGAAAGGCATTCCTAAGAGCAGCTGATGAGAAAACTGACTGCTGCTCTGCAATACACTGAGGCTGGTCTGCTTGACAGAGCTTCCAAGATCTTGCAGTTCCGTGTCTCCACCACCAGCTTGGTTTTCAGATGGGCCAAATCCTAGCTTGGCAGAGCCCAGAAATTGGATTGGCCAGGCAACTTTAAGCTATTGAGCCACATGCTAACCAACCTGTATGGTTCTTCCTTAGCCAGGAGGCCTCTAAAAGACCAGGAGTCTGCCACCACTCCTCTCCCAGCTCCAGTGGCTTACTGTCTTACTGCTGGTGCCAAAGAGAAGTACAAGGAGCCTCTGGCCAAACATCTCTGCCCCCTAGGAACTAACCACCTAGTTAGGAAGACAAAAATACGTTTCAGGCCATATGTTTGCTTCTAAATTTCATCTACTAAAAGAAACCAGGGCTCTTACAGAAATCACTGAATCTGGAGCTGGGCAAGGAAAATATAAGATGAACCTGGTACATTACCCTGTGTCAAAAAATAAGGAAGTGCACAAAAAATTACTGTGACATATCAAAAGGACCGAGGAACCAGCTTGAAAGAGCGCCCCTCTGGCCGTATCAGGAAATTCTGAGCATCAAAATGAGTTAACATTAAATTTTTAAAGAACTCCTCAGTCTCTATTTTTTCTTGATTGAATGACTGAATATATTCATTCACTAAAACATTTATGAAACACCTACTATGTACTAAGCCCAGATTTCAGTTATGAATAATAATTATGATTCTCAATAAACTAGTATAATGTGCATTGGAACAGTTGATAGGGTGATAACATAGTAAGAAAAATATATTATTTCAGGAAAAAATGTTTAAAAATGAAAAAATAATTTATGCATCTAAATTGATACTAAAAACTTAAAGAAGAGAAAGCTCTTTCTTCTTTCCTTGTGTATATAATGATAGGGTTAGAAATACAGTATTTTACCACCAACACAGAACAGCTGATTGAGGCAAGAATCATAATGGATACTAAAAAGTAGTGGATGAAAGTGTGCTGACAGGCTTAAAGAATGCTGATCAGACTCAATTTCATCAATAATGGAAAAACCTAACGTGTTTCCTAATGTAATACAAGGAAAGAACACTCTTGTGTATTACTCCAACCTGGATCTAAATGTCCGTAAACAATCAGACAAACCCAAACTGAGGGCCATTTCTACAAAATAACTGGCGAACATGCTTCAAAAATGTCAGTGTCATTAAAGACTATGTAAGACAATGAGCCTTGTTTCATATGAAATAAGCATTGACATTTGGGGGGACAAAGGGTCATGATTCTGCAACTTACTCTCAAATAGGTCAGTAAAAATAGTAATTATATATTTATATAAAAGATGAAGCAAATGTAGAAAATGTTAAGAACTGGGTAATCTAGGTGAAGGGTATACAACTCTTGCAACATTTCCACAGGTTAGAAATTTTCCAAAATAAGTTTTTTAAAATGTGAGAACACGTTTCTGGAAAGAAGTAATATAGGGTAAGAAATTAATATAGGGTATATGCCTTACTGAGCATCTATTCTGGTAGACACACACACACACGCACAATTACAAACATCTTTAATCCTCAACAATTCCTGAAGGAATTGAAAGGAGAGGACATATCATTTAACTGTTACATTATTTAAAAGTAAGAAAAATAAAAGCAGATAAGTCCTTCACCCTAAAAGCTTATTATCTCACCTTTAGAGAAGAAAATTAATTCTTGGGAAAAGAAAGGAAAACAATACACAGAGGTGTCAAATAAGGGTCAGCTCTAAGGGAATATTATAGTGTTTTCTTTAGTTTTCTTGATATTTCAGATTTTTACCACAAAAAATATGATTTATGCTCAAAAACTGTTAGGATTTTTAATAAAACAATTTTATAGGAAGGCACAAATGAAATCTTTCTAGAATTTAATAAATTTAGCCAAGTTATTACCGGTATTTAGATTCCCAGGTTTCATGACTGCAGAAGGCAGGGATGGGTGCACATGGCCAGGTGGTAACCACCCTTGGTACATTTACAACGGAATATTTGCATGTTTCCTCCATGGGCGCTGTACCGTCTTGCTGGCCAAGACATCCAGGTCACAGCAGATTCGGGCACGTGTGGAGGAAGGCTGGATGATGTCATCCACAAACCCTGGGGAAGCACAGAAAAGGAAGCAGATCATCTGCAGCCCCAGATGCCGCCTCCCATCCAACACCCACATGGTGCTCAGCCAGGGCACTATCTTCTGCGGCCAACAGTGTGAGCAGGGCCCAACCTGACACAAGAGGAGCTGGGTCCTGTGAACCTTCCCCTGATCCCAGGAGTCCCCTGTTCCTCTGGCAGGTCCCAAACTTCTGGCCTAGGAACACTTGGCAAGAAAAGGAAAATGTGACCCTCTCCCTACCAAGATGAATTCAACAGGGAATCCAATTAAGAAAGTGCACTTTTATTTTTTTTTAAATCACTATAACAATTCCTCCCATCCTGTACATAAACCCCTCTGCAATGTTACTATGCCACCCCTCCCATCAGGAAGTGGACTGTATTTCTTCACCTGGCCTTGTAACTTGCCTTGGCCAACAGAATGTGGCAAAAGTAACATTGCAACTTCCAAACCTAGGCCCCAAGGCACCTTGCAGCTTCCCTGCTCTCCCTCTTGCCCTCAGGACACCATGTAAAGCAGTGTGGACTAGCCTCCCTAAGAATAAGAAACCACGTGGAGAGACAGTCTACCTGACAGCCAGCACCAGCCATATGAGTGAGGCCATCGTGGACTAGCCCCAGTCAGACCTCCAGATGACACAGCTGCATGACTGATCCCAGGCCCAGCCAGCAGAAGAGCCACCCAGCTCAGCCCAGACCAAACTGCTGAGCCTCAAAATTATGAGGGAAAACAAAACAAAACAAAACAAAAGGTGGTGGTTTTAAGTCACTTTGTTTTGGGTAGATTTTTCACAGCACTAGGGTGACTGGAACAACACTAAGAGATTCAGCCATTTCAGCAATGCTGTTTTGATCCTGGTGACAAAGCAGTGTCTTTAAGTGATGACTGCCCAGGGACAAGCCAGCCCTCACTGGTCTCCAGACTAAACTGGAAGGACCAAGGCAGACTTCCTGGAGTAAAATAAGAAGCAAGTGACCCAGCAAACGGACAGAGCTGCCCTCCCACCACAGGCCCTACCTCTCACGGCTGCAGGAAAAGGGTTGGCAAACTTCTCGATGTACTCTGCCTGCGCGGCCTCCACATTCTCGTGCCCTTTGAAGATGATCTCCACAGCGCCCTGTCACGAGAGGAGTTAGTGAACGCCCCTGGAGGCCCCTGGAGACCTGGGCAGGCCCCCCTCCGCTCATCATCATGGGCGTGGTTGCCAGTGTCCTGGTAAATCAAAGTGTACCAGAGACTAGTGCCAGCTCCAGGTGCCTGGAGTTGACCTCCGTGACTCCGGGGGCTGTGATGGATGCTCAGCTGTGGCCCCAATGCCGAGCAGCCCAGGCTAAGCCAGGTGTTTGCCTCCCCAGATTCTGTCCTGCTCTCTCCAACTGCATTTATCCTTCTCTGAGGCCAAGATATTTGGCCCAGTTTCCACTGTTAAATCCACAGTTCCCTCACTGAGGGAAGCAGACTGCTGTTTTCCTTTTTCATGATTCTGAGCCCTGAGCACACAATTCAATGGCCAGAGGTGGAAAGATTGAAATGCAAACGTAGAAAAAATGAGGACTGTAGGATGAGCCTTCACGTCAGAACCCTTGAAAGTCAGCTTGGAGAGGCGGGGGCACGGGAGTTACCTGGTTCAACCGCAACAGCTGTTCTGAAGCAGGAAAGGAGTGGGGAGCAGGCTCAGCAACAGGAAGCACCTGCCCTAAGTCAGCAGCTTGGGGCTGGGGAAACGTCCAGTCCTCCAAAGGCCAGTTCAGCTGACTCAGCCCTCTCCCCTTTACTGACGTCTCAAAACCCACTCTAGGCTCCTCCCACCCGGGCACGGAGACGGCGGCACACGCCTGAAGTGAGAAGGCAGGAGGCAGGCTTGCCAGGGTCTAGACCCCAACTCCCTGGAGCCCTGGCCCCTCTCCAACATTTCCCAGACACAGAAGGGAAAGCCAGGGGGCCTCACCTTTGCTCCCATGACTGCAATCTCTGCTGTGGGCCAGGCATAGTTGGTGTCACCACAAAGGTGCTTGGAGCTCATGACATCGTAAGCGCCACCATAGGCCTAGAACAGACCCAAATGCTGAATGTTAGTGCCTGAGTCACCCACGTCACATCCCTGCAAGACCCCAGGAAGCCAAGCAGAATGAGGACAAAAAGCAAGAAGAGCCCTCCTGGGCTGCTAAAGGCCCAGTGTCTGTGAGGCCAGGGAGCCGGAGCACAAGGACGCAGCCCACAGGCCTTTCGCAGTTCATGGTCACGGTCTTTCCCGGCTGCTTTTTCCCACTGCTGCTTCCAGGGACACCTCTGCAGGGCGTGTCTGCAGGGCTGTCCACGCTGTACTGTCCTCCGGAGCTTTCTAAGGGGAGCGAGGCGTAGTCTCCCTCCAGCGCTGCTGAACCTGTCGGCCAGACTTCCAGCCACAGCCCTGCCACGGGAGTGAGTGAGCTCACAGCCTCCAGCATGAGTTCCTCACCTTCCTGGTGATGACTGTCACTTTGGGAACAGTTGCCTCGGCAAACGCGTAGAGAAGCTTGGCGCCGTGCCGGATGATGCCCCCGTACTCCTGCGCGGTGCCTGGGTCACGAGGAGAGTTACTGGATACCCACAGAATCCTCAGGAGGTCGGCCTCTGCTCTCAGCTGGGAGGTCTTCCCCCTCCCCAGAGGGCCACCCCTCACACAGCCGTACCATCCAGACACCCAGAATATGGAGACGTCACAAATCCTGAGGGAATTTTGCAAGATCTCCAAATAAAGTGGGTGCCTCGCTGGACAAAACCGCCTCTCCTGGCCCCCACCTCTGTCAATGACTCACCAGGGAGAAAGCCAGGGACATCCACAAACGTGATGAGTGGAATATTGAATGCGTCACAGAATCGGACAAAACGAGCCCCTTTCACGGATGAATTAATGTCCAAGCATCCTAGAAAAAGACAAATCATCCAGCTGAGCTTCTGGGCAATTCCCAGTCCCACCCACACTGGGAACGTGCCCTCAGCAACCATGCAGAGCTGGTTACTAAGGAGGCAACAAAGTTACCTCCTCAGAAAACGGCTAAGGGGATCTTCACACTCCAGGAAAAACTGGGAAGACAGGAGAACCCACCTGGCACTGGCCAGGGGGCCACAGAGTGGCGCCACCCGTGAGGGTCTGGAAGCAAAACCCAGGGCAGGCAGCCAGTCTCAGCCTCATAAATTGAAGGGCTGCTTGCTGCCACCTGATGCACAGCCTGCCTCGCCCCTGCAGCCAGTCGTGGGAGGTGACATTCAGGGGCTGGTCTTACAGAGTCCCTGTACCCTGCAATCAGATTCTGGCTTCACCAGCTATAGCCATGTGTCAGGTTAATTACTTCACTTTCTGAGCCTGAGATTCGCCACCTGAAAAGCAGGGGTGTTATCCCCCTCCCACCGTAGCTGTAAGGATTACAGGAGATGGTATCTGGGAAAGGGCACAGAATGAGAGCTCAGTTACTAGTAAACCCTCTCCTACAACACTTTGCAAAGTATTTTATGAAGCCAGCATTACCCCGATACCAAAACAAGAAAGGGACATTACAAGAAAATGCAGACCAAAATCCCTCATGAACATAGATACAAACAGTCCTAAGATATTACCAAATCAAATCCAGCATTAGATAAAAACACTGATGCACCATGACCAAGTGCAGTTATACCCAAGAATTCGGACTTGATTTAATGTGTGAAAAGCAATGAAATTATTAAAGGAGAACAACCATATGGTCACTTCAATAGATATAAACATCTGAGAAAATCCAACATTCATAATTAAAAACTAGCAGTAAACTAGGAGTACAATTGAACTTCCATTATCTGATAAAGAATATCTACAAAAAAACTTATATACTCATGGATTAGAAGAATAAATAAATCCCCAAACTGATCTATACCAGTGCTGCCCGAAAGAGCTTTCTATGATGATGAAAATGTTCTCTGGCTCTGCTATTTGTTGACATAGTAGCCACTAGCCACATGCGGCTACCGAATACTTGAAACATGACTAGTAAAAGTGAGAGACTAAGTTCCTCACTGTATTTAATTTTAATTACTTATACTATTTTAATTATTTTAGATTTAAAGTTTAATAGCAAGTATAGTGGAGAAATCTGTATTTTTCAAACAATTCCTATCAAAATCATAGGGATTTCTGATAAGCAGATTCTAAGATTCACATGGTTAATACAAAGGAGACAGAATGGTCAAAATGGTATTTTCTTTTTTAAAATATCAGTATAGGAAGACTTACACTAACTGACTTGAAGACTCACAAAAGCAGGGCTTCTCAGTCTTGGTATTATCAACAATTTGGACAGGATAATTCTTTGCTGTGGGTGTTGGACTTCTGCACGTAGGATGTAGGGCAGCGTCTCTGGCCTGCACCCACTAGATGCCAGTACCACACCCCTCCACCCCTCATCCCCACTGTGACAACCAAAAGTGTTTCCAACACTGCCACACGTTCCCAGGATATTGAAATTGTCCCTGGTGAGAACCACCAAGAACTACAAAGCTACAGTAATCAAGACAGTATGGCAGAGGCACAGAGGTAGGCAAAAACAGCAATGAAACAGGATAGATTGTGAAGAAACAGGCCCACACAACTGATTTTAGACCAGGCACCAAAACAATTCAGTGTGGAAAGTAAGTCTTGTTAACTAATGGTGATGGAACAATTAAATATCTGTATGGAAAAAAACGGAAGTAGACTCCTGTTTCACTCTATACTCTATACACAAAAATTAGTCCAGGGCTTCCCTGGTGGCGCAGTGGTTGAGCGTCCGCCTGCCAATGCCGGACACATGGGTTCGAGCCCTGGTCTGGGAGGATCCCGCATGCCGCGGAGCAGCTGGCCCCGTGAGCCACAATTACTGAGCCTGCGCGTCTGGAGCCTGTGCTCCGCAACAGGAGAGGCCGCGATAGTGAGACGCCCGCGCACCGCGATGAGGAGTGGCCCCCACTTGCCACAACTAGAGAAAGCCCTCTCACAGAAACGAAGACCCAACACAGCCATAAAAAAAAAAAAAAAAAAAAAAAAGAGCTGGTGACACGTACGTGCGCCGAGACAGTGCGAATTGGAGAAAAAAAAAAAAAATTAGTCCAAAATGGATTGTAGATCTTAACATAACTCACAACTACAAAGCTCCTAGAAGAGATGTGGACTATCTTTGAAACTTTGTAGTAGGCAAAGATTTCCTGGACAGGACACAAAAAGTTCTAATCAGAAGTAAAAACACTGATAAATGGGACTTTACCAAGTTTTTAAAATAATGGGAATCAAAAGACACCACTAATTAAATGAATAAACAAGTCACAGACCAGGAAAAAAATATTTAAAATACACATATCTGACAAAGGATTCACATCCAGAATATATAAAGAACCCTACAAATCAACAATAAAAAGACAACTCCAAAAATAATAGCAATAGGCAAAACTTCCCTCTTGCCTAATGCATTTTCTGATGATAGAAATGTTCCATATCTTGTATTGAATGGTGAATACAAAATTGTATAAACTGCCAAAACCCATCCCAATGAACATGTAATTTACTGTGCCTAAACTGTAACTCAATAAAAGAAAAATCTATGTTAATGACTTAAAATAAAGAATGTGAGTGATGAGTCCTGGGATGAAGACAATTCTAAATTAAGAAACCACAAGAAGTACAAAGAGGCCAGAATAAAAATCAAAATGAAGAAAAATACAAGCAATGACAAGCAAAACAAGATAAAATCGTTGGGGAAATGAACACAGTCAGAAATGGAAAACCTGTGGCCCTGAGCTGCCAAGAGTGGGCCCCAGGTCCACTAAGATGATGGCCTCATCATCTTAGGCCCTAGTCCAGGCCTGACAGAGCCCCTGGCACCCAGAGAGCCCAATGAGCCCTGGCTAATTCCTACAGGAAGAAATGAGAACCAGTGTCAAGGGGGAGGAGGAGTGGGGGAGGGAAGGATCGGGAGTTTGGGATTAGCAGGTGCAAACTAGTATATATAGGTTGGATAAACAACAAGGTCCTAGGGTACAGCACAGGGAACTGTATTCAGTATCCAGTGATAAACCATAATGGAAAAGAATATATATACGTATAACTGAGTCACTTTGCTGTATAGCAGAAATCAACACAACACTGTAAATCAACTATACTTCAATAAAAAAGAAAAAGAAATGAGAACCAGAAAAGAGGCCTCCTCTGTGAGCCTCTAAAGCTGCCTTTTGTGACACCCCATAAACATCACAAAGAATTACTGAGTCAAGGGCTTCACTGGTGGCACAATGGCTGAGAGTCCGCCTGCCGATGCAGGGGACACGGGTTTGTGCCCCGGTCGGGAAGATCCCACATGCCGCGGAGCGGCTGGGCCCGTGAGCCATGGCCGCTGAGCCTGAGCGTCTGGAGCCTGTGCTCTGCAATGGGAGAGGCCACAACAGTGAGAGGCCTGCGTACCGCAAAAAAAAAAAAAAAAAAAAAAAAAAAGAACCACCTATAGACATCTGGGGTGAAAGATTATGGTTGAGATTCCCTAAGGCCTGGGAGGAAAAAAACAGGGAGAGAGGGGGTTTGGGGGGGGCGGAATTAGGGCATTCAAGATCACCTGTGTATACAAGGGACTTCAGAAAGACGCAGACATGCTAGAGCCAGATGCATGTTCAGAAAAGACCTGAGAAGGGAAATCAGAAAATACCTTGAACGGATCAGTGGAATGGAATAGAGAGCCCAGAAATAAGCCCACATACCTAGGGACAATTAATCTTTGACAAAGAAGGCAAGAATATACAATGGGAAAAGACGGTCCTTCAGCAAGTGGCATTAAGAAAGTTGTACAGCCACATACAAATCAATGAAGTTAGAACACACCCTCGCACCATACACAAAAATAAACTCAAAATGGCTTAAAGACATAAATATACGACAAGACACCATAAATGTCCGAGAAGAGAACTTAGGCAAAACATTC
Source organism: Mesoplodon bidens (assembly GCF_964165515.1). Lineage (NCBI taxonomy): Eukaryota > Metazoa > Chordata > Mammalia > Artiodactyla > Ziphiidae > Mesoplodon > Mesoplodon bidens. Next base: position 143,020,160 of record NC_138161.1, read on the forward strand.
TCTGACATAAATTGTACCAATGTTTTCTTAGGTCAGTCTCCCAGGGCAACAGAAATAAAAGCAAAAATAAAAAATGGGACTTAATCAAGCTTATAGGCTTTCACACAGCAAAGGAAACCATAAACAAAATGAAAAGACAACCTACACACTGGGAGAAAATATTTGCGAATGATGCAACCAACAAGGGCTTAATTTCCAAAATATATAAAGAGCTACAATTCACTAACAACAACAACAAAAAAAACCCAATTGAAAAATGGGCAGAAGACCTAAATAGACATTTCTCCAAAGAAGACATACAGATGGCCAATAGGCACATGAACAGATGCTCATCATTGCTAATTATTAGAGAAATGCAAATCAAAACTATAATGAGGCACCACCTCACACCAGTCAGAATGGTCATCATTAAAAAGTCTACAAGTAATAAATGCTGGAGAGGGTTTGGAGAAAAGGGAATCCTCCTACACAGGTGTGGTTGACATATGATCCAGCAATCCCACTCCTGGGCATATACCCAGACAAAATTATAATTCAAAAAGATGCATGCACCCCTATGTTCACAAAAGCACTATTTACAATAGTCAAGACATGGAAACAACCTAAATGTCCAGTGACAGACGAATGGATAAAGATGATGTGGTATATATATAATGGAATATTATTCAGTCACTAAAAAGAATGAAATAATGCCATTTGCAGCAACATGGATGGACCCAGAGATGATCATACTAAGTGAATTAAGTCAGGCAGGGAAAGACAAATACCATATGATATCACTTATATGTGGGATCTAAAATATGACACAAATGAACTTGTCTACAAAACAGAAACAGACTCACAGACATAGAAAACACACTTGTGGTTGCCACGAGGGGGTGGGGGAGGATTGGGAGTTTGGGATTCATAAACTATTATATATAGAATGGATAAACAACAAGGTCCTGCCATACAGCACAGGGAACTAACAATATATTCAATATCCTGTGATAAACCAGAATGGAAAAGAATATGAACAAGAATATATATGTGTATAATTGAGTCACTTTGCTGTACAGCAGAAATTAACACAACATTGTAAAACAACTATACTTCAATAAAAAAGTTTTTAAAAATAAAATACCTTGAGATGAATTAAAATGAAAACATAACATTACAAAAGACCTGAGAAGACCTTAGGCTTTAACCTTGGGCTGATACCTAAACTCAGTGTAAGTCTGGATACATGTTGAAGGACAGCCTCAGTACAGAGACAATTTGCAAAGACTAGGAGAGATGTTTTCTTATTTGTCTGTTTTGGCACCTGGTGTTCAAGGTAATCTCTGTTAAAACAATAGCTGGACACAAGCTTAGGGAAACAACAAGGAATATAGCCTCTGCAAAAACAGTTGGGAAAAGTCACTAGACAAATGGACTACTACAGCATTCAACAATCAAAAAAACAACAAACTCTGGAAAAAAGGGAGAATATGATTTCCAGAGTTACCGCATTATAATATTCAAATGTTCAGTTTCCAACAAAAAATAGCAAAGCATACAAAAAAACAGGAAAGTACAGCCATTCAAATGAGCAAAATAAATTAAAAGAATCCATCCTGCAGAAGCCCAGACAATAAACTTACTAAACAAAGATTTTAAATCAACTGTCTTAAATATGCTCAAGGAGGTAAAGGAAAACATGAAGAACTAAAAAAATCAGGAAAAAAAAGTATGAACAAAATGAGAATATCAATAAAGAAAAATTATTAAAAGGAACCAAACAGAAATTCTATGGCTGAAAAGTACAATAACTGAAATGAAAAGTTCACTACAGGGGTTCAACAACAGACCTGAGTAGACAAAAAGGATAAGGAAACTTGAAGATAAGAAAACTTAAATAATCCAATCTGAGGAGCAGAAAGAAAAGAAAAAATGAAGTGAATAGAGACTAAGGGACCTATGGAATATCATCAAGTGAACTGACATATATCGCATGGCAGTACCAGAAGGAAGAGAGAGAGAGAAAGGGGCAGAGAGATTATTTGAAGAAATAATGTCCAAAAACTTCTTAATTTTGGCACAAGACGTGAAGCTACAAATTCAAGAAACTCTAAGTAGGATAAACTCATACACACCCATACTGAGGCACATTATAGTCAAATTATTAAAAGACAAAGACAGAATCTTGAAAGTAGCAAGAGAAAAGTGACTCATCATACACAAAGAATCTTCAGGGCTTCCCCGGTGGCACAGTGGTTGAGAATCCGCCTGCCAATGCCGGGGACACGGGTTTGATCCCTGGCCTGGGAAGATCCCACATGCTGCAGAGCAACTAAGCTCGTGTGCCACAACTACTGAGCCTGTGCTCTAGAGCCCGTGAGCCACAACTACTGAGCCCGTGTGCCGCAACTACTGAAGCCCGTGCGCCTAGAGCCCGTGCTCCACAATGAGGGAAGCCACTGCAATGAGAAGCCCACGCACGGCAAAGAAGAGTAGCCCCCGCTCACCGCAGCTAGAAAAAGCCCGCGTGCAGCAAAGAAGACCCAACACAGCCAAAAATAAATAAATAATTTTTTTAAAAAAAGAATCTTCAATAAGATTACCAAATGGGATACATATTTACAGTGCTGAAAGTTCTGTTTTTTATGGTAGTTCTATTTTTAGTTTTTTGAGAAACCTCCATACCATTTTGCATAGTGGCTGCACCAATCTACATTCCCACCAACAGTGTACAGGGTTCCCTTTTCTCCACATCCTTGCCAACATTTGTTATTTGTGTCCTTTTTGATGATAGTCATTCTGACAGGTGTGACGTGATATCTCATTGTGGTTTTGATTTGCATTTCCCTGATGATTAGCAAGGTTGAACATCTTTTCATGTGTCTATTGGTTATATGCATTTCCTCTTTGGAAAAATGTCTGTTCAGTTCTTCTGCCACAGTAATTCCACTCCTAGGAATATATCCAAAACACCCAAAAACACTAATGTGAAAAAATACATGCACCCCAATGTTCACAGCAGCATTATTTATAATTGCCAAGATATGTAAGCAACCTAAGTGTCCATCAACAGATGAATGGATACAGAAGATGTGGTATATATATACATACAATGGAATACTACTCAGACATAAAAAGAACAAAATTTTGCCATTTGCAGCAATATGGATGGACTTGGAAGGCATTATGCTAACTGAAATACAGTAAGTCCCCTACATATAAAGGAGCTCCGTTCAAGTGTGGTCGTAAGTCCAATTTGTTTGTTAAGTGCAGAAAAGTTAGCCTAGCTACATAGTAATTGTCGTAATAGGTTTATAATACTTTTCACACAAGTAATACATAAAATACAAACACAAAAACTAAAGAAAACATGTTTAATCTTACGGTACAGTACCTTGAAAAGTACAGTAGTGCAGTACAAAAGCTGGCATCCAGGGGCTGGCATTGAGTGAACAGGCAAGAAGAGTTGCTGACTGGAGGAGGGAGAGGAGGTGGGAGATGGTAGAGCTGAAGGATCATCAGCCATAGGAGACGGAGGGCAAGATGCAATCTCACTCACGCCTGATGTCGATGGCACAGGTTCTGGTTCCTTGCTGGATTCAGTTCTATCTAACTAACCTCTTGAAAGAATGATCCAGTGACGTCTGGGTAGTAGCTCTTTTTTTTCTCATCATAGATGACACAGTAGCACTGGATTGCATTCTGCAAGGCTGCTGCAACCATTCTACGTTCGGGTCCTGTGCCTCAAAAACTAACAGTGCCTCCTCAACTAAAGAAAATCCCCTTGCTATTTCCTACATCGTGAATCTCTTAGGTTCTTCAGTTACTTGTTCTTCTTCTTGTCTCTCTTCATCATTTCTCTGGGCCACCAATTCCATCAGTTCTTCATTAGTAAGCTCCCATGTTGCACAGCAAAAGGAGTTCAATGAAGTCGTCCTCTTGCAGATCTAGCTCCAGCTTCTCGCTGAGGGTCACTAAGTTGCTGAAGACCTCTTTGGACTCCTGATCCACCTTCTCAAGTCCATGAAAATCGTGAACAAACTGCAGGCAAAGGTTCTTCCAAACCCCATTCCTGGTGATGGCCGTAACCTCATGCCAAGCAAAGTCAGTGTTTTTTATGGCCTTGTAGATGTTATAGTCCTTCCAAAATTGTCGCAAGTTTGTTCCTGATTTGTTACTCTCCTTTACTGCCTGATGAAAAGTGTGACATAAGTAATATTTCTTGAAAGTCGCTATAACCCCTGGTCCATAGGTTGGACGAGCGACATAGTATTTCGGTGGCAGATGCACTACAGGACATTGGAATGAAAGTTGTCCATGAATGGGGGGTGGCCCAGAGCACTGTCGAGCAGCAAAAGAATGCTGAATGGGACGTCCTTCTCCAAACAATATTTCTCCACCTCCGGGATAAAGTGGTGGAAAAACCAGTCCTGGAAAATGGCCTGTGTAACCAGGCTTTGGGGTTACTCTTCCACACAACAGGAAGAGAGCCCTTGGCTGTGTTTTTAAGGGCTCTTGGGTTCTCTGAATGATAAACTAAGAGAGGCTTCAGCTTTATATCACTGGAAGTATTGCCACCAAACAACAGAGTTAGCTTATCCTTTGCTGCTTTATAGGCTGGCATCAACTTTTCCTTCTTACTGATGTAACTTCGGTCTGGCATCCTCTTCCAGTACAGTCCTGTCTCATCCACATTAAAAACCTGCTTGGGTGAATACACGCCTTCATCAATCATTTCCCAAAGCATTTCAGGAAATTCCTGGGCAGCTACCATATTGTGAAGGTTGGCTCTAGTCTTGAAGCAATGAAATCAGCCATGGCTGGCATTAAAAGATGCACCCTCTGATTCTTCACCGTGTTTCTTCGTCAAGTCTTCATAAAGGCTTTTAGCTTTCTCTTGAGTCAGCATTAAGCTGAACTGATCCTGCATCCACACACTGAGTTTCTCATCTCCTCCATCACTCTTCCACACTTCTTCGATAGTATTGTTGACATCATCAGCACAGCAGACCTCATGTTCCATGATCTTGTCCTTGTTCTTTAGAATTGTGCTGATGGTTGAACAATTCATGTTATAAGAATGACTGATGTCTACCATCTTTTTGCCTTGCTCCACTTTCTCAATTATTTTAATTTTTCTTTCCACTGTTACCGCTTGGCACTTCTTAACAGTACCCAATACATCACCACTGGTTTTAGGCTCATGTCCGGACATACTGGGCTTGAAATAAAGATACTGTACTACTGTACTCTATACTGTACTGTACAGTAAACTACACAAAAGCACAACCACTTGTAGAGAATGCTGTGTGGCATGGCCAAAAAAAGCCAAACAAAACAAAACAAAAAAATGAAGCCCACAAAGGTTCACTGGTGAATTCTACAAAACCTTTAAAAGTGAAATTATACCAATTCTCTACAATCTCTTCTAGAAGATATAATCAGAGGGAATACTTCCTAACTCATTCTATGAGGCCATCATCACCCTAATACCCAAAACAGGCAAAAACATCACAAGAAAACTACAGACCAGTGTCTCTCACAAACATAAATGCAATAATCCTCAACAAAATATTTAACAAATCAAACTCAGTAACATACAAAAATAATTATACACCACTTCCAAGTGGGATTTATCCCAGGTAATGCAAGCCTGATTCAACATCTGAAAAACAATTCATGTACTCCATTACATCAACAGGCTAAAGAAGAAAAGTCACATGAACGTATCAATAGATCTAGAAAAGCATTCACAAAATCCAACACCTACTCATGATAAAAAACTCTCAGTGAACTAGAAATTCAGGGGATCATTCTCAGCTTCATAAAGAACATCTACAAAAACCTATAGCTAACATCATACGTAATGGTGTAAAACTAGAAGCTTTCCCACTAAGATCAGGTATAATGCAAGAATGTGCCCTCTCACCATTCGTTTTCAAAACCGTACTGGAAGTCCTAGCTAGTACAATGGAACAAGAAAAGGAAATATATAAAAGGCATACAGATTGGGAAGGAAGAAATCAAACTTTCTTTGTTTACAGACGACATGACTGTCTATGTAGAAAATCCTAAAGAACAAAAGTACTGCTGAAACTAATAATTATAGCAAAGCTGCAGGACACAAAGTGAATTTATTAAAGTCAATCACTTTCCTATATACCAGCAATGAATTTGAAACTAACAACATAATACCATTTACATTAGCGCACACCCCCCAAAATACACAGGCATAAATCTAACAAAACAAGATCTATATGAGGAAAATTACAAAACTCTGATGAACAAAATAAAAAAGCTAAATAAGTAGAGATATTCCATGTTCATGGATAGAACAACTCAATATCATCAAGGGGTATGGTATTGGTGAAATAAATCAATGGGACAGAATAAAGAGCCCAGAAATAGACCTACATAAATATAATCAACTGATCTTTGACAAAGGACCAAAAGTAATACAATGGAAGAAAAACAGTCTTTTTAACAAATGATGCTGGAACTGCTGGACATCCACATCCAAAAAAACTGATGTAGACAAACTTTATACCTTTAACAAAAATTAACTCAAAATGGATCCACAGACCTAAATGTAAAACACAAAACTATAAAACTCATAGAAGATAACATGGGAGAATACCTAGGTGACCTTGGATATGGCAGTAACTTTTTAGATACACTACTTTCAAAGGCATGATCTATGAAAGAAATAATTGGTAAGCTGGACTTCACTAAAATTAAAAACTTCTCCTCTGTGAAAGACACTATCTAGAGAATGAGAAGACAACCACCGACTGGGAGAAAATATTTGCAAAACACACAATCTGATAAAGGATTGCTATCTAACATATACAAAGAACTCTCAAAACTTGTGGAAGAATTCCAATCTAAAATAGAACTGGAGGATGTAATTGGAAAATCTCACACATGTGCCCTCAGGAAGACAAAACTTAAGGACTAAGAAACTGATTTCCTTTAAAGGCCTGATTTACAGAACACTGATGGTGCCAAAATTTTCTCAGATGACAGGGGGTTGATCAGGGGTTATCTCATATCAACCTTGGGAAGTTTCATGAATGGGAGATGACCCAGGTCAGGATGGACTCACAAAGTGGGCTGAATTGAGTTTTGTTTCTGTGACTGGACTGATTTTATCTGCTCAGGAAGTTTTCAAGGCTGGTCTCCATTTGTTGTTTATTTTAACTGACTCTAACTGGACTCTCCCCTCTTTACATTTCCGGTCCATAAATACAACGTGCCCCAAACCCTCAATGGACTCACCTGTAGCTTGCTACAGTTTGCTTGTCCTGAATTACAGTTCCTCTGCTATTCCTGAATAAACTCATCTTTTTGAGTTTACCTTTCTTTAGGTCAAACAAACACAACAATAAGAAAACGACCCAATTAAAAACTGGCCAAAGACCTGAACAGATACCTCACCAAAGAAAACACAGACAGGGCAAATAAGCATATGAAAAGATGCTCCACATCATATGTCATCAGGGAAATGGAAATTAAAGTGAGACACCACTACACACTTCTCAGAATAGCCAAAATGCAGAACACTGAGAACACCAAAAGCTGACAAGGATGTGGAGCAACAGGAACTCTCCTTCACTGCTGGTGGGGATGCAAATTAGTACAGCCACTCTGGAAGACAGTTTGGCAGTTTCTTACAAATTAAACATACTCTTACCATTTGAGCCAGCAATCATGCTCCTCGGTATTTATCCAAATGAGTTGAAAACTTACATCCACACAAAAACCTGCACACAAATGTTTTTAGCAGCTTTATATTAGTCACTGCCAAAACTTAAAAGTAGCCAGGATGTCTTTCAGTAGGTGAATGGATAAATGAACTGTGATATATCCAGACAATGTAATATTAACACTAAAAAGAAATCAGCTATCAAGCTGTGAAAAAAAAGACACAGAGGAAACGTGAATCATAGAGTATGTGGCCTTATCAGACCAGCTTCCTCCATATAACTAACTGGAAGAGGCTAATCTGAAAAAGCTACATACTGTAGGATTCCAACTATATGACATTTTGGGAAAGGAAAACTATGGAAACAGTAGAAGGATGAGTGGTTGCCAGGGGTTTATCAGGCTATCAGGGTTAGGGGGAAGGGAGTGATGAATAGGTGGAGCACAGAGGATTTTTAGGGCAAGTGAAACTATTTTATATGATGCTACAAATGGTGGATACATGTCATGACACATTTATCCAAACCTACAGAATATCCAACGCCAAGAGTCAACCCTACAGTCAACCATGGACTTGTAATGATGTGTCAATGTACATTCCATAATTGTAACAGACATACTGCTCTGGTTCAGAATACTGATAGTGGGGTAGGCTGTACATGTGTGAAAACAGAGCGTATATGAGAATGCTGTTGTTTCCACTCAATTTTACTGTGAAGCTAAAAGAAGCTCTAAAAAGTAAAGTTTATTTAAAAAAAAAAAAGATTAGACATCATGACCAAATGGGATATATCCCAGGAATGCAAAAGTGGTTCAATATACAAAAAAATCAATCAGTATAATACACCACATTAATAGAACAAAGGACAAAAGCTACATGAACAACTCAATCGACATAGAAAAGGCATTTGGCAAAATATATCACCTTTCATAAAACACTCAGAAAACTACAAATAGAAGGAAATTTCCCCAACATGATGTAGACCATATATGAAAACCCCACAGCTAATATGATTCTATAGTGAAACACAAAGTTCTCTCCCTAAGATCAGGAACAAGACAAGGATGCCCACTGGCACCACTGCTATTCAACACTGTGCTGGAAGTTCCAGGCAGAGCAATTAGACAAGAAAAAAAATAATCAAAGGCATCTAAATTGGAGAAGAAGAAGTAAAACTATCTTTATATGCATTAAATATGATCTTATATGTAGAAAATTCCAGAGAATCTACAAGAAAGCTACTAAAGCTAATAAATTCAGCAAAGTTGCAGGTTACAAGATCAGCAAACAAAAGGCAGTTGCATAGTTGTCTTTCTATATACCAGTAATGAACAATCCAAAAAAGAAATTGAGAAAGGAATTCCGTTTACAATAGCAACTAAAAGAATAAAACAGGAGTAAATTTAACCAAGACATTAAAGACCTGTGCAGTAAAAACTACAAAACACTGCTGAAGAAATAAAAGAAGACCAAAATAAATGGAAAGGGGACATCCCTTTTGGTGCAGTGGTTAAGAATCTGCCTAACAATGCAGGGGATGTGAGTTTGATCCCTGGGCTGGGAAGATCCCACATGCCACGGAGCAACTAAGCCTGTGCACCACGACTACTGAGTCTGCACTCTAAAGCCTGCAAGCCACAACTAGTGAGCCCACGGACCGCAACTACTGAAGCCCGCACAATCTGGGACCTGCATGTCGTAACTACTGAGCCCACGTGCTGCAACTACTGAAGCTCGTGCACCTACAGCCCGTGCTCAGCAACAAGAGAAGTCACTGAAATAAGAAGACCATGCACCGCAACAGAGAGTAGCCCCCACTCATCACAACTAGAGAAAGCCCATGTGTAGCAATGAAGACCCAACACAGCAAAAAATTTTAAATAAATAAATAATAAATGGAAAGACATCCTGTGTTCATAAGTTAGAAAACTTTACACTGTTAAAATATCAATACTTCATAAAGTGATCAGCAGATTCAATGCAATCACTACCAAAATTCCAACAACATTTTTTGCAGAAATGGAAAGGCCAATAGTCAAATCTATATGGAATTGCAAGGGGCCCCAAAAAGCCAAAATAATCTGAAAAGGAAGAACATGAGAAGACTCACACTTCCCAATATTAAAACTTACTACAAACCTACAGTAATCAAAACAGTGCGATACTAGAACATGAATAGACTTGCAGACCAAAGGAATAGTATTGAGACCCTAGAAATAAACTCATACATCTACAGCCCACTGATGTCTGACAAAAATGCCAAGTCCATTCAAAAGGGAAAGAATAGTCTATTCAACAAATGGTGCTGGGATAACTGAATTTCCACGTGCAAAAGAATGAAGCTGACTACAAATGCTAATGCATATATATGGAATATTAAAAAAAATGGTAGGTACTGATGAACCTAACTGCAGGGAAGGAATAAAGATATAGAGAATGGACTTGAGGACACGGGGTGGGAGGGGGAAGCTGGGGCGAAGTGAGAGTGGCATCGACATCTATACACGACCGAACGTAAAATAATTAACTACTGGGAAGCAGCCGCATAGCACGGGGAGGTCAGCTCGGTGCTTTGCGACCACCTAGACGGGTGGGATAGGGAGGGTGGGAGGGAGGGAGACGCAAGAGGGAGGGGATATGGGGATATATGTATGCATATGGCTGATTAACGTTTGTGTACAAGAGGAACTAACACAGTATCGTGAAGCAATTATACTCCAATATCTATTAAAAAAAAAGAAGAATGAAGCTGAACCCTTAACTTACACTATATGTAAAAATTAACTCAAAACTGATCAAACCTAAATGTGAAAACTAAAAGCATAAAACTCCTAAAAGAAAACATAGGTGAAAAACTCTATGACATTGGATTTGCAAATAAGTTCTTATATATGACTCCAAAAGCACAAGCAACCAAAAACAAAGAGAGAGAGAGAGAGAATTAGACTTCATCAAATTTTATAACTTTTGTATATCAAATGATGTTATCTAGAAAGTGTAAAGACAACCTACAGAATGGAAGAAAATACTGCAGATCATTTATCTGATAAGGGTTTAATATCCAGAATATACAAAGAATGCTTGTAACTCAACAACAACAAAAAAACTAAGTAATTAAAAAATGGGCAAAGGACATGAATAGACATTTCTCCAAAGATATGCAAATAGCCAATGAGCCTAAGAAAAGATGCTCAACATCCCTAATCATTAGGGAAATATAAATGAAAACCACAATGGGATAATACATCACACCCATGAGGACTGGCTATTATCAAAATATACCAGAAAATAACAAGTGTTGACGAGTATGAAGAAATTGGAACCCTCTCCATTGCTAATGAGAATGTAAAACAGTGCAGCCACTGTGGAAAACGGTGTGATGTTTCCCCAAAAAAGTAATCCTAAAATTACCATATTATTCAGTAATTCCACAACTAGGTGTATACCCAAAAGAACTGAAAACAGGTTTTCGAACAAATACTTGTACACCAATGTTCACTGTGACATTATTCACAATAGCAAAAAGGTGGAAACAACCCAAGTGTCCATCAACAGATAAATGATTAAACAAAATGCAGTTATACACATGCAATGGAATATTATATGGACATGAAAAATTTAAATGAAGTTCTGATACATGCTACAATATGAATGAACCTTGAAAACATTATGCTAAGTAAAACAAGCCAGATGCAAAGGAACAAATATTGTATGATTCCACTTATATGGCATACCTAGAATAGGTAAATTCACAGAGAGTAGATGAAGATTACCAAGGGTGGGAGGTAGGATGGAAATGAATTGTCTATTTGGGATGATTTGAAATTTGGGGGGGAAAGTTAGTGGTAATGGGCTCACACATTGTGAATGTAATTGACGCCACTGCACTGTACCTTTAAAAATGGTTAAAATAATATCAAAAAAACAAACAACCCAATCAAAAAATGGGCAGAAGACCTAAATAGACATTTCTCCAAAGAAGACATACAGGTGGCCAACAGGAACATGAAAAGATTCTCAACATCACTAATTATTAGAGAAATGCAAATCAAAACTACAATGAGGCAACATTTCACACCAGTCAGAATGGCCATCAGCAAAAAATCTAGAAACAATAAATGCTGGAGAGGGTGTGGAGAAAAGGGAACCCTCTTGCACTGTTGGTGGGAATGTAAGTTGGTGCAGCCACTGTGGAAAACACTATGGAGGTTCCTAAGAAAACTAAAAATACAGCTACCATATGATCCAGCAACCCCACTCCTGGGTATATATACAGAAAAGACAAAAACTCTAATTTGAAAAGATACATGCACACCAATGTTCATAACAGCACCATTTACAATAGCCAAGATATGGAAGCAACCTAAGTGTCCATCGACAGATGAATGGATAAAGAAGATATGGTATATATATACAATGGAATATTACTCACCCATAAAAAAGAATGAAATATTGCCATCTGAAGCAACGTGGATGGACCTAGAGATTATCATACTGAGTGAAGTAAGTCAGACAGAGAAAGACTAATATATGTTATCACTTATATGTGGAATCTAAAAAATAATACAGGGCTTCCCTGGTGGCGCAGTGGTTGAGAGTCCACCTGCCGATGCAGGGGACACAGGTTCGTGCTCCGGTCCGGGAAGATCCCACATGCCATGGAGCGGCTGGGTTCGTGAGCCATGGCTGCTGAGCCTGCGCGCCCAGAGCCTGTGCTCCGCAACGGGAGAGGCCACAACAGTGAGAGGCCCGCGTAACGCAAAAAAATAAAAAATAAAAAATAAAATAATAAAATAAAATAAAATAAAAAATAATACAAATGAACTTATTTACAAAACAAAAACAGATTCACAGACATAAAAAACAAACTTATGGTTACCAAAGAGGAAAGGGGAGGGGTGAGGGATAAATTAGGAGTATTGGAATAACAGATACACATCACTATATATAAAATAAACAATAAGGATTTACTGTATAGCACAGGGAATTATATTCAATATCTTGTAATAACCTATAATGGAAAAGAATCTGAAGAAGTTATATATGTACATATATATATATGTATATACACATATGGCTGAATCACTTTGCTGTACACCTGAAACTAACACTATTTTGCAAATCAACCATAGTTTAGTAACAAAAAAAAGGTTAAAATGGCAAATTTTATGTTATATATACTTTACCACAATAAAAAACATTTTTACAAACCTTTTTCTAAAGACAATGAGAAACTGCCACAGCAGAAATAAAAGATGAGGCTAGGTCAAAAAGGGAGGGTGTAAGCGTCCCACATAGGGATTCAAAGGAAACCTAAGAAGGAAAATAGTAAGGAGGGAAGCAGTAGCCAGAGTCCCCAACCCCACCCAGAGCACAACCATGGAAGAGTTCCCCACACCCTGGCTGTGACTCAAGTCTGACCATCTCACCAGAAAGCTGTGGTGTTACAGACACAGCAAGATGCTGTTAACTTGTCATGGATCGGGGACTTCCCTGATGGCGCAGTGGTTAAGAATCTGCCTGCCAATGCAGGTGACACGGGTTCGAGCCCTGGTCCAGGAAGATCCCACATGCCATGGAGCAACTAAGCCCGTGCACCACAACTACTGAGCCTGCGCACCACAACTACTGAGCCCGCATGCCATAACTACTGAAGCCCACACGCCTAGAGCCCATGCTCCACAACAAGAGAAGCCACCAAAATGAGAAGCCCACGCACCGCAACAAAGAGTAGCCCCTGCTCGCTGCAACTAGAGAAAGCCTGTGTGCAGCAACGAAGACCCAACGCAGCCAAATTAATTAATTAATTATTTTAAAAAGCGTATATAACTTGTCATGGACCAGCTGTTCTCCTGGCACCATCAAAAGGCACTAGAGAGAAAACTGTGAATAAGACACTAACACCCCTGGCCTCATGGGGCTCATAGTTTAGTGGGTGAGTCATAATGTAACTAGGGGGACAGAAAGCAGGCCTCTGAAAAAGTAAAGACCTTAAAAGTTGAGGAGGAAAGTTATCTATAAACCCTTAAAAAATTACAGAAGCATGAAAGAAGCATTTTCAGATGCTTATGTTAATTTTGAGAAATTAAGAGACAAAGGAGCTTTCACAACTTCAGCTATTGATATTTGAGTTTTGTTCTCTGGCCACTGAAGGCCGTGTCTGAGGTAAAGGCAGAAGATGGGCACCTTGGGCCCAGGCAGCCTTGGCTCCCAACCACCCCCCAAGGTCTATGAGAGCATCTCCCTCCTACCTGAAGCCACTTTAGGTTGGTTGCCAACAATTCCAACAGTCCTCCCATTCATTCTTGCAAAACCAACAACGATGTTCTTGGCATAACTGGGCATGATCTCAAAAAATTCTCGCTCATCAACAACCTGCAGGGATAAATTTACTCCTCAGCTCAAAATGATAAACAAGATCCAACTCCATTATAGAATGACAGACATTTACAGAATTACAGGCCGGATAGCTACTCCCTACCACAGGTTCTCCCAGGAAGCAGGACAACAGGCAGAGGCAGTACCTCCTCCCTGCTGGAAGGGAAAACACTCTCGTACACAACTGGAAGAGGATAAACCAGTACAGTCTTTTTTAAAGGTTCTATTTGAACTTGGCATATTCAATACACCTTTTTTTACCTTACTTTGAAATCATTTCAAACTTTCATAAAAATTTCCAGAATACAAAAAAATTTAAATATCCTTCACCCAGATTCCCCATTTATTAACGTTTTACCATGTAAGCTTCATAGTTCCCTCTCCCAACCGGCCTACCCTGCTTTTCTCTCTGTCTCTTAAGTATGTGTCACTATATATAGTCTCTAACTATATATATATCCATATACACAACATTTTTCCTGAACTGTTTGAGAATAAGTTACAGACACGATGCCTCTTTACCTCTAAGTACCTAAGTGTCCACCTCCTAAGAAGAGGACATTCTCTTCTATAACTTCAGTGATGTTATCAAAATCAGGAAATTAACATTAATATAATATTATCCATTATAAAACCTTATTCAAACTTCACCAGTTATTCCAATAACATCCCTTATAGCAACAAAAATCTGGTTCTAGAACCTGACCCAAGATCACCTGGTACTCTGAGTGGTCATGTGGTCTCTTTAGCCTGCCTTGATTCTTTCCCCTCAATCTTGGTCTTTTCTGTTCATAACATCTTTGAAGACTACAGGTCAGTCACTTGGTTCTTTGGGTTTCACGTTTGTTCATGTTTAATTTCAGGTAAAGCGTTTTTGGCAGAATATCACAGAAGTGACCCTCTCAAATGCATCGCATCAAAAGGCACATGATACCAATTTGTCCATTAATGGTGCTGATATATGTCAGGTTTCTCCCCTGTAAAGTTACTATTTTTCCACGTGTAATTAATAAGTATTCTGAAATTATGTAAAAATCCTATGCTTCATCAAGCTTTTACCTAGTAGGTTTAGTTAGCATTCATGGATGATCCTTGCTTATTAACCCAATTACTGCCATGATAACTGCCAAACAAGTTTTCTAACTCCATTTTTCCTTCTCTATTTATTACTTGGTATTCTATTGTCAAAAATGTCTTTGCCTTTCCCATTGACTTATGGGAAATCCACAGTATGAAGGTATAGATTTTTGTTTTATTATGTGGATTGTAATCTTTACCACCAACATTCAGTTTATGTTCAAAGTATCCCATATTTGACAGTGAGAGCTCATTCAAGGTGGATCCTATGCCCTTTTGATGCTTCTCCATCATTCTCTGAGCATTACCTTACATTCTGGAATTACCTTACTTTCAGGTTCATCTTGTATTTTTTTCCTGCCCCAAGCCCTAGAATCAGCCATTTCTCCAAGGGACCGAGGTCCCAAGGGTGGGGGGTAGAATAAATGGCTGCTTCTAAGAAGCTAGCCCAGAGCATGGAGCTAGGAGATCTACATACACACACACACACTGGTTTTTATAAGTAATATGAAAACCAGGAGTTCATACTGATAACTCCAATTCCAACTCCCAATTCAACTACAGGGTTCATTCTAGTATCCCCCTTTCCATACTACAACTCCTTTCTCCTATAGTGGACATCTAACTCCCATTATCCTCAAAACATACTTATTATTCAATCCTCAAATATAAATGAAATGGTTTCAGAATTGCTAACCCATATGACAGCAAAAAAAAACAACAACTAATATTCAGTATTTCTTTATAGCTATTTCTGCCATTAGACTAAAGGTATAGAGTCCAAATACTGCATTCAAAAGTTATTCATTTGAAACACAGTCAGTTTCATTGCTTTTTATTTCAAAGGTTTACCCCCACCCTGTCTTGATTTTATTTTTAGTATGTAAGCATTAATATAGGTTAATAGTGTCACTCCCCATCCCTTCCACTCACCCTGTTTTTGTTTTGGGGTTTTTTTTCAGTGCTGCACAGCCTTTGGGATCTTAGGTCCCTGAGCAGGGATCGAACCCGGGGCCACAGCAGTAAAAATGCTGAGTCCTAACCACTGGACCACCAGGGAACTCTCTCACCCTGTTATTAATGTCATCACTTTCTGATTTATCCTTTGTGTGTGCACTGCAAAAATGAGTAGATACATTTATAGATTTTTAATTCCCCTTCCACCTTAGATGGAAAGTAACAAACTATAGATACTCTCTCACACTCTGAGTTTCTCTCTTGCACTCTGAGTTTCTTCACTTAACAATATATCCTGGAAATCACTCTATATCAGTTCATAGAGCTTTTCCTCACTATTTTTCACTCCTGCATAGTACTCCATTGTGCGGATGTACCAAAGTTTATTCAACCAATCTCCTGTGTGTTGTGTACATTATTTTGACACTTACATTCAGGTTGTTTAGAATACTTTGCAATTATAAATAACACTGTAACAGTAGGAACCTTGTGCATCTATAACTGTGTAAAGTGGGAAGTGTATCTTCAGGGTAAATTCCTAGAAGTGGGACTGCCGGGGCAAACTCTCAGATATTACCATAGCTCTTACCAGCAACACATGACAGTGCCTGCTTCCCCATAGACTTACCATGGAAAGTATTTTCAAGTTTTGAATCACTGGCCAATCTGACAAAGGAGAAATAACTCAGTATAATTTTATGTTGCATTTCTAACATTATGAGTAAAGCTGAACATCTTTCCAATATGTTTAAGGTCCATTTTATATCTTCTTTTGTGAGCTGTCTATTCATGATTTTTGCCTGCTTTTCTATCAGTTTTAGTCTTATTCCTTCAATTTTTAAAAAAGTTCTTTATGTATTAGGGATATTGGTCCTTTACTTGTGATATATGTTGCAAATATTTTCTCCCAGTTTGTTGGTTGTCTTTTTTGTTGGTGGTGGTGTTTTGGGGGGAGGTCACACCACGGGGCATGCAGGATCTTAGTTCCCCAACCAGGGATTGAACCTGTGCCCCCTGCAGTAGAAATATGGAGTCCTAACCACTGGACCACCAGGGAATTCCTGGTTGTCATTCATTCATTCATTCATTCATTTATGGCTGTGCTGGGTCTTCGTTGCTGTGCGCGGGCTTTCTCTAGTTGCGGTGAGCAAGGGCTACTCTTTGTTGCAGTGCATGGGCTTCTCACTGTGGTGGCTTCTCTTTGTTGCAGAGCATGGGCTCTAGGTGCTCAGGCTTCAGTAGTTGTGGCACGTGGGCTTCAGCAGTTGTGGCACACAGGCTCAGTAGGTGTGGCTCGCAGGCTCTAGAGTGCAGGCTCAGTAGTCATGACACACGGGCTTAGCTGCTCCGCAGCATGTGGGATCTTCCCAGACCAGGGCTCAAACCTGAGTCCCTTGCAATGGCAGGTGGATTCTTAACCACAGTGCCACCAGGGAAGTCTCCCTGGCTGTCTTTTAACTTCATGTATTTTTTTGCTATGGAGAGTGGAATTTTTAAACGTTTATATAGTCATATTTATCAATTTTTTAACTGAAACTGAATTTTAAATCATAATTCAAAATCCTTTACCTTCTCCTAAAGTTAAAGAAATTCATCTATACTTTAAATATTTCACTTATTATATTTAGTTCTCTGATCTATTTGTAGTTTATTTTTGTATATGGTATAAACTACAAATAAAATTTTATATTTTCCTAACCAGCTATCCAGGTGTCTAGCACCATTTATTTATTTATTTATTTTGCAGGGTAGGGAGCCACACTGCACGGCTTGTGGGATCTTAGTTCCCTAACCAGGGATTGAACCCGGGCCCTCGGCAGTGAGAGAGCAGAGTCCTAACCACTGGACTGCCAGGCAATTCCCTAGCACCATTTATTAAAAAGCTAATCTTTGCCCCTGGAATTTGACATAATACCTTTATCATATGTACCAGAATTCTATATGTACTTGAATCAACTTCTAGCTTTTCTATTCTATTCCACTGATCTATTTATGTGCCAGGACTACACTGTTTTAACTACAGCATGCTTTAATAAAGGATATGGCCATAGCTTTTCTTTTGATGTTCTTATATTAACTCAATATCCAGGAACAAGGGATGTCTCTGCATCTGTTCAAGTCTATTTTCATGTTTTTCAGAAGTTTTAAAATTTGCCCCATAAGTTTATTACTAAATATTTTATCTTTATTGCTATGCAAAAGGAGTTTTTACATTACCACAATATAATTGGTTACTGTTTGTGTATATGAAGACTATTCCTAGGTTAATTTTATATCCTGTTCCCTATTTATTGTTTCAGTTTTTTCATGCATTCCCTAGGATTTTTAGCATATTATGTCATACTCAAGCATAGGTCAACTTTTGCAAAGCTTTTTGCCTCTAATTGATCTTCTTCTTTATCTAATTGCATTGGCTAATACCTCCAGTACAATGTTAAATAATAGTGGAGATAGAGAGCATCCTTGCCTTGTCCCAGATCTTAGTGTAAGTATTTCCATATTAAGTAAGATGCTTGGTTTTGCAAAAGTGTATATGAAACTCTATCATGTTAAGTATTCATCGATTCCTACTTTCTTGAGTGTTCCTATTAGACATGGGTGTTGAACTTTCTTGAAGCCTTTTCTCGGCATGTATGCAAACAACCATGTACTCTTTCTCCTGTCTGTCTATTAATGCGGTACATCGTAGATTTTCTAGAACCAACCTTGCAGTCCTATGATTTTAACATGGTGTTGGAGTCTGTCAGCTACTGTTGCATCAATATTGGTAAGTGATGCCGATCTGAAATCTTCTTCAGTTCTACCTTTATCAGGTTCAGGTATATCAATGTTACACGTGTTTCATAAAAAGAATTTGTAAAGGGTGTGTGTGTGTGTGTTTACTGTCTATGATCTGAAATAATTTATGTAGCACTATGATTCTTTGGTCTTTGAAGGTTTCACAGAATTCCCACATGAAACTATCTGGGCCTAGTGCTATTTTTGTGAAATAACTACTATGTAATTTGGTCCACTTAAGCTTTCTACCTCTAATGGGGTCAATTTGGGGTAAAATGTACTTTCCAAATAAAATGTCCAGTTCATCTAACCTCTTATGATTTTGAAATTTCTTCTATCTTTATCATTTCTCCTTTCTGCTTTTTACTTGTGCCTTTTTTAAAGTTAGCTAGTAGTTACTCTATTCCATTAGTTACAGCTATTTTTCTATTTCCCAAGTCATAAAATTTCTGCTTTTATCCTTATTAAATCCTGTCTTGTTATTCTTTAGAATATTTTTTCCCCAGCTTTTTGAGTGGAGAATTTAGTTTCTTTTCCTTCTATTATTTTTTTACTAAGCAATTAAGGCTATAAATTTTCCTCCTCTCATAGATAGTATTCCATAGATTTTGATATGTAGTGTTTTAATTATCTTTATTCTCTTAGAATTCTGTCATTTGGCTTATATTTTCTCCTTTTATTCAAGAATTAACAGAAGATTTATTTTTAAATGAGACAGTGCTTTTATTGTTATAGTTATAAACTTCTAGTCTTAATCATTGTTTTTTGTAATATTTTTGCTTTATGGACTGCTAGGATGCTTTCTTTCTGAACAAATATGTGATCAACTCTTGTGAATGTTCCATGTGCACTTGAGAATAAGATTCATTGCCTATTACCAGGCTGTAAAGTCTGAAATAGATCTTTAATATCTATCTGTGATGTTATTCAGGTCTTCTATATCTTACTTATTTTTGTCCATTTGACCTACTTTGTACTAATTATGGTGTGTTTAAATCTATTATTATTTGTTTCTACCTATGTCTCCTTGGATATCCTATAGTTTCTCCTTTTTAAAGATGGTAGTTGTATCATTTAGGGCATAAATCTTTTACATCATCACTGTGAATTATGGCTTTTAGCATTTGAAAATGTCTTTCCTTGTCACAGTAAATACTCGAATTTCACATCAGCCAATATTAGGCTCACATACACTGCATTGTTTCTGTTCTCCTAACATACCTTTCCCCATCCCTTACATTTAACTTTTCAGAATCACTTTGTCTCTTGTACACCACATATAGTTGGTCTTGCTTTATGAGGGAAATTGAACATCCTTTTAATAAATGAGATAAACAAGTTTAATAAATAAGTTAGGCTGTTCATATTTATTGGTATTTCAGATGTTTTTTATTCTTGTAATTATTCTGTGTACCATGTTATATTTACTGTTTAAGCAATATGTTTTATGCTGCTGTTTACAAAGATTTATATTTTTGGTCTAGTGGTTACCTTTGTAATTATACCTTTTTAATGCCCTTAGTCTGTTTCCTCATTTAATGTCTTATTAACTGGGTTGTCTACTATTAATATCTGTTGAGTCACAACAATCAGTATACTTATTCTGTTATACTCTTTCACTCTTCCTTCTCTTCCATCTTTCAGTGGCATTTTTTTCTGCAACTGAAACATAGCATTTATGCATTGTTCTCTACCCTCATTCCCAACCTTATTTTAGTCTTATAATTAAATAAGCACCATCAATCCTTTTCCTAAAATTTGTCCAGTAATCTCTTGGTTGGATGAAACTCATCCTCCAGTAGCTTCCTCAAGAAGAGCCTGGGAACACAGAATTCCCTCAGTTTTAGCTGGTTTTCTTTAGTCTTAATACACGAACATCAGCTTGGCCAGATATAAGATCTTTAGTGTTTCCTGGAGTCTCCATGAAGTGCTTCTCTATTGTTGCCTTGCTTTGTTGTTGCTTTTGAAAAGTCTGATGCTACTCTAATTCTCCTATCCTTGTAAGTTATTTGATCTTTTTGCCTCAAAGTCTTGAGGATTTTTCTTTTCAAAATCTAATAGTGGGGGCTTCCCTGGTGGCGCAGTGGTTGAGAGTCCGCCTGCCGATGCAGGGGACACAGGTTCGTGCCCCGGTCCAGGAAGATCCCACATGCCGCAGAGTGGCTGGGCCCATGAGCCATGGCCGCTGAGCCCATGCGTCTGGAGCCTGTGCTCCGCAACGGGAGAGGCCACAACAGTAAGAGGCCCGCGTACCACAAAAAAAAAAAAAAAAAAAAAAAAAAAAATCTAATAGTGGGACTTTCCTGGTGGTCCAGTGGGTAAGACTCCATGCTCCAAATGCAGGGGGCCTGGGTTCGATCCCTGGTCGGAGAAGAAGATCCTGCATGCATGCTGCAACTAAGAGTCCACATGCCACAACTAAGAAGCCCACAAGCCGCAACTAGGAGTCCACATGCTGCAACTAAGAAGTCTGCATGCCGCAACTAAAGGTCTCACATGCCACAACAAAGATCCCACGTACCACAATTAAGACCCGGTGCAGCCAAAAATAAAAATTCTAATAGTTATATGTGGATATTTACTCGAGTTTGATCATTCTTGGTTAATTTTCCCATACACTCAGTGAGCTCATTCAATTTGTAGTTCTGGGTCTTTTTCTGGGATGTCTTCTTGGATTACAGTTTTAAACATTAATTCTCTTCCTGTTTGTCTTTTCTCAGACACTCCAGTTATATGTATGTTCAGTCTTCTTTGCCTATCTTCCATTTTAGTCACTTTTTTCTGATTTTTTTACCTTTTTCTTTATGCTTTTGGTTATTTTCCCACATTTCTTCAACATTCCTTATTAAATTTCATTCAAATACACTCTCCCTAGAGCACTTTATAATTCTGTCTTCATTTCTCATATATGATTTTGTCCCCCCCCCATTTTAATTCAGTCACCTCTAACTTTACTTCTTCCTATTTTATGTCCATTCTGTCATTAGTTTCTGAATTTGATTTTCATAACTCAGGTGATGATTTGAGGCTACTGAACTCAACCGCAGTGTGATCATCTGCTGAATGACTAACTTTTACAATGAAGGGAGTTTTGTCAAGCGAAGTTTTTTGTTCTCATTTTTGGTTTTCTTATCTTAGTAGCTCTGTATATATAAACTACTTGTATCTGCATTTTGTGGACAGGGTTGAGTTTGGGATGGTGAACAAGATTCCCAGTTCAAGAGCGCCCTCTTCTGTCAGTATAACAAAGTGTCACTTAGTTAATGGGTGTCTTGATATTAGAGAGGGTGGCAGGGAAAGGGGTAGTATGACCTTCAGTTTTTTTCTTATCTTGCAGACACATAAATTTACCTCTTTCTTCATTTTTCCTTCACTTCACAATTTCCAAAGGTGCCTCTCTCTTCTTTTTTAATCTTTTCTTCCCTAGAAGGAATGCCCTTCCATGCTTTCTTGATTCTTGTGCATGTTTAAGTCCCTCCCCTTAAGTAACTCTTCTGACCTAACAGGATTCTTTTCCAGTATTTTCACTCTTATAGTGAAAAGAGTGAACTTTCTCTCCCTGAGTGATTTCTTCGAAATTCCCTTCTCTTTCTTCTGAGCAGTGTCTCAACACTTCTTCCAGCTCTCCACAGAGACTTGTTGCCAAAATTCAAGAAACAGTCCTACTAGAAAGTGGTGTTTAGGGACTTCCATGGTGGTCCAGTGGTTAAGACTCTGAGTTTACAATGCAGGGGGCCTGGGTTCGATCCCTGGTCAGGGAACTAGATCCCTCATGCATGCCACAACTAAGTCATCTG
This sequence comes from Mesoplodon bidens, assembly GCF_964165515.1. Classification (NCBI taxonomy): domain Eukaryota; kingdom Metazoa; phylum Chordata; class Mammalia; order Artiodactyla; family Ziphiidae; genus Mesoplodon; species Mesoplodon bidens. The sequence goes on from NC_138161.1 coordinate 143,042,831, forward strand.
CATGCTACAACTAAGAGTCCACATGCCGCAACTAAAGATCCCACATGCCACAACTAAGACCCAGCACAGCCAAAAATAAATAATAATTTTTTTTAAAAGTGGTATTTATTGTTCTACTTATTGTTATATGAAGTTTGTAGTTTCCTGTCTTACAATTATGATAAAGGAATGGAAATGGTAGTTTTATTTTTTCTTCTTATTGACCTACATATAGTTTTTCAAGTATGTGTAGAGTTTTGGATTCAGGAGATTTTGACTACCCAGAAATACCACCTTCCCCCTTTTTTTAAAAAAAACAATTTTAAGAATTCATGCTCACTGACAAAATTCCATTACTGAGTTCTGATCCAATGGATATAGTCACAAAAACATACTAACACACACAGATGTTTACTGCAGCACTGCTATAACAACAAAAACTGTAAAAGATCTAAATGTCCATCAGTACGGTAATGTTTAAATAATGTTCCATCCATACAATGGAGTACTATACAGTCATTATAATGAATATGGTAGACCTGTATGCCATGATAGGGAAAGAAAGTGAAAAAAGTGTAAGGTGTGAAAGTGTCTATAATACAATCTTTTTTTAGTTAAAAGTAAATATATTGATATATATTTGACATATAATTTTTTTTCTGGAAAGATACACAAGAAACTTAATACTGCTTACCTCTGGGAAAGACTGATAAGGAGAGAGAAAATATTTGCATTTCATTTTACATGTTTCTATACTTAAGTTTTTTCGTTTGTACATATTATTTGTTTTTTTTGTTTTTTTTTTTTTTTTTTGCGGTACGCGGGCCTCTCACTGTTGTGGCCTCTCCCGTTGCGGAGCACAGGCTCCGGACGCGCAGGCTCAGCGGCCATGGCTCACGGACCCAGCCACTCCGCGGCATGTGGGATCCTCCCAGACGGGGGCACGAACCCGTGTCCCCTGCATCGGCAGGCGGACTCTCAACCACTGCGCCACCAGGGAAGCCCTATTATTTGTTTTTATTTAAAAAAGATTTAGAGAATGTAGCAGAGACTCCTAAGTGTCCACCAAAAATCCAGTTTCTGTTTCTACCACTGTAGAAGAAACGATGGGCAAATGGCTATCATATTTCCTAACCTCCCCTACAGTTAGATGTGGCTATTTGACTATGTTTTCTACAATGGACTTAAATACAGTATTAAAAACGAAAGAGTATATTTATCAAACTTCTAGCTCAAAAGTTCGAGAAGAAAAAAAAGATGATTAACTGAAAGAAAGCACAAAAGGAATTAATCAATAAAAAAGCAGAAAATACATAGCTTTAAAAAGAAACAAAAATTAAACAAAAAGTTGATTCTCTGAAACACATCAATAAAATATTTCAACTACTAGGTAACTATCAAGAAAACAAAAAACAAGAAATGTCAGAGAAAACCACTGAAACAGATTTTGCTAATCTTCTAAGACTATATAACCCTGCATAATCCTATGCAGGTAAAATTAAAAATCTGGAATAGGTAATTCATAGAAAAAATATATATAGTTTACCAAAACTGGCTCAGTAGTTGTGGCACACAGGCTTAGCTGCTCCACAGCTCGTGGGATCTTCCTGGACCAGGGATCGAACCCATGTCGCCTGCATTGGCAGGTGGACTCTTAACCACTGAGCCACCAGTAAAATCCCACCAGATCTTTAAAGAGCAGATAATCCCAGTGCTATTTCAACTGTTCCAAAGCATAGAAAACTTGCAAATTCTTATTATGGCACTTCATGAACTGAACTATGTACCCCCACCCCCAAAATTCATACACTGAAGCATAACCCCCAATGTGATTATGTTTGGAGACAGGGCCTTTAAGGAGATAAAGTAAATGAGGTCATAAGGGTTGGGGCCCTAATTTGAAAGGACTGGTGTCCTTTTCAGAGGAAACGACACCAGAGATGTCTCTTTCTTGTGCACAGAGAAGACAGGTCACGTCGGGACACAGTGACAAGGCAGCCATCTGCAAACCAGAAGAGAGGGCTCACCAGAAACCAGCTCTGCTGCCACCTCAGTCCTGGACTTCTAGCCTCCAGAACCGTGAGAAAATTAATGTTTGTGTAAGCAATGCAGTCTGTGGCATTTTGTTACGGCAGCCCTGGCAAACTAATAAATGATGAAATAGCACTGACACCGAAACCTGACTTTAAAAGACACCACCTCCCCAAAGAAGGGATAGTCAGGGAGTTTAGGATCGACATGTAAATACTGCTATACTTAAAATGGATAACCAACAAGGCCCTACTGTATAGCACAGGGAACTCTGCTCAATGTTATGTGGCAGCCTGGATGGGAGGGGAGTTTGGGGGAGAATGGATACATGCATATGTATGGCTGAGTCCCTTTGCTGTGCACCTGAAACTATCAAAACATTTTTAATCGGCTATACTCCAATATAAAATAAAAAGTTTAAAATAAATAAAATACCCCCCAAATCAGCTAACATTCCATGATATTGATGTAAACATTCCATGATATTGATGTAAACATTCAAAATAAAACATTCCATGATATTGATGTAAACATTCAAAATAAAACATTTATAAAATATAACAAGCATTAAGATATATTTACAAATAGAACTAAGAAAAATCATGTGATTATCTCTATAAATGCTGAAAAGGCACTTAACAATATTCAATACCCACCCGTGATTTACAAAGAAAACAAGTAGGCAACAACAAAAATTAAAATAGGAACCAGTGTGGGATAGGGAGGGTGGGAGGGAGACGCAAGAGGGAGGGGATATGGGGATATATGTATACATACAGCTGATTCACTTTGTTATACAGCAGAAACCAACACAACATTGTAAAGCAATTATACTGCAGTAAAGATGTTAAAAAAAATAGGAAGCTGTGGTAGCTTTCTTAACATGAGAAAAAGATAAAAAATTAGGAAACACTAATGACAGTCTCTCTAAAGTTAGGAACAAAACAAAGATGCCCTCTATGAAAACCACTGCTTATCACTGTATTTGATAAAATATGGACGTATATCAATGCAACTGAACAAGAGAAAGAAATGATATAACATAACTGGAAAGGAAAACACAAAACTATTTGGGCAATATACTAATATACTTGAAAAAGCCAAAAGAATTAACAGTGAAAAACTATAATAAATAATAAGAGAACTTAATAGGTAATTGGATATAAAATTGATAAACAGAATCAAAAGCTTTCATATATACCTAAAAAACAACAGAAGATAGAAAAGACCCCATCTACAATAAAAAGATACTTAGGAATAAACAAGGAAATCTTTAAAACACTCAAGGAGAAAAAAGTACACTTTAACAAATAAAAATGCAACTGTGTTTTTAGATTGTTTCAGATTCATAAGGATGTCAATTTTCCCTAGTTAGTGCCTAAATTTAATGGGATCCCAATAAAAACAACAAAAGTATGCCCTACTTCCATACCCCGCTTTCACCCTAAAACAAGACAAACTGATTTCTAAATTTCATATGGAAAAATAAACAAGACTAGGCAAGAAAACTCCAAGAGAAGAATAATCAAGAGGAACTATCTCTACCAGATGTGAAAGCGTACCATCAACTGAATAATTAAGGCAGTATATGGTATTGGTCAAGTGTTGGTGACAATGTTAAGGCACCAGGACTCTCAAATGCTGCTGGTGGGAGTGCAAACTGACGCAGCCTTTGAAGAACCCTTGGGCAGGGTCCACTAAGGCTCGATGTATGCCTGGCTATGAGGGGGTACCTCCACTCCTCACAACAGATTCAACAGAAACGTGGAAGTTTATTTGTTTATTTACCAAAATCACATAACAGAATGATCATATCAGAACTATCTGTAATAATCCCAAACTACAAACTACCCAAATGCCCACCAACAGTAGATAAACTGTGGTCTGTTCATACAAAAGACTAAGGAGAGCAAAGGGCAGACAGCAGAAGCAAGAACAACTACAATCCTGCAGCCTGTGGAACAAAAACCACATTCACCGAAAGACACACAAAATTAAAAGGTAGAGGGCTAAGTACCAGATGAAGGAATAAGATAAAACCCCAGAAAAACAACTAGATGAAGTGGAGATAGGCAACCTTCCAGAAAAAGAATTCAGAATAATGATAGTGAAGATGATCCAGGACCTCGGAAAAAGAATGGAGGCAAAGATCGAGAGGATGCAAGAAATGTTTAACAAAGACCTAGAAGAATTAAAGAACAGACACCTAGAAGAATTAAAGAACAAACAAACAGAGATTAACAACACCATAACTGAAAAGAAAAATACACTAGAAGGAATCAATACAAGAATAACTAAGGGAGAAGAACGGATAAGACACCTGGAAGACAGAATGGTGGAACTCACTGCCACAGAACAGAATAAAGAAAACAGAATGAAAAGATATGAAGACACCCTAAGAGACCTCTGGGACAAGAATAAACGCAACAACATTCACATTATAGGGGTCCCAGAAGGAGAAGACAGAGAGAAAGTACCCAAGAAAATATGTGAAGAGATTATAGTCAAAAACTTCCCTAACATGGGAAAGGAAATAGCCACCCAAGTCAATGAAGCACACAGAGTCCCAGGCAGGATAAACCCAAGGAGAAACACGCTGAGACACACAGTAATCAAACTGACAAAAAGAAAAATTACTGAAAGCAACAAGGGAAAAACAACAAACATACAAGGGACTCCCATAAAGTTAACAGCTGATTTCTCAGCAGAAACTCTAAAAGCCAGAAAGGAGTGGCATGATATATTTAAAGTGATGAAAGGGAAGAACCTACAACCAAGATTACTCTACCAAGCAAGGATCTCATTCAGTTTCAACGGAGAAATCAAAAGCTTTACAGACAAGCAAAAGCTAAGAGAATTCAGCACCATCAAACCTGATCTACAACAAATGCTGAAAGAACTTCTTTCAGTGGGACACACAAGAGAAGAAAAGGACCTACAAAAACAAACTCATGGCGCGAGGTGGAAGATGGCGGAAGAGTAAGAGGCGGAGATCACCTTCCTCCACACAGATACACAAGAAATACATCTACACGTGGAACAACTCCTACAAAACACCTATTGAATGCTGGCAGAAGTCCTCAGACCTCCCAAAAGGCAAGAAACTCCCCTCTTACCTAGGTAGGGCAAAAGAAAAAAGAATAAACAGAGACAAAAGAATAGGGATGGGACCTGCACCAGTGGAAGGGAGCCGTGAAGGAGGAAAAGTTTCCACACACTAGGAAGCCCCTTCAAGGGCGAAGACTGTGGGTGGCGGAAGGGGGAAGCTTCAGAGCCGCAGAGGACAGCACAGCAACAGGGGTGCGGAGGGCAAAGCGGAGAGATTCCTGCACAGTATCTCTGTGCAGAATGAGTGACCAGCACTCACCAGCCTGAGAGGCTTGTCTGCTCACCCACCATGGCGGGCGGGGCTGGGAGCTGAGGCTCGGGCATCAGTCAGAGCGCAGGGAGAGGACTGGGGTCGACTACGTGAATACAGCCTGAAGGGGGTTAGTGCACCACGGCTAGCCGGGAGGGAGTCCAGAGAAAAGTCTGGACCTGCCGAAGAGGCAAGGGACTTTCTCTTCCCTCTTTGTTTCCTGGTGCAAGAGGAGAGGGGATTAAGAACGCTGCTTAAAGGAGCTCCAGAGACGGGCGCGAGGCGCGGCTGAAAGCGCGGACCCCAGAGACGGGCGTGGGACGCTAAGGCTGCTGCTGCCGCCACCAAGAAGCCTGTGTGCGAGCGCAGGTCACTCTCCGCACCTCCCTTCCAGAGAGCCTGTTCAGCCTGCCAGTGCCAGGGTCCCGGGATCCAGGGACAACTTCCCCAGGAGAACGCACGGCGCGCCACAGGCTGGTGCAACGTCCTACCAGCATCTGCCGCCGCAGGCTCGCCCCACATCCGCACCCCTCTCTCCCCCCGGCCTGAGGGAGCCAGAGCCCCCAAAGCAGCTGCTCCTTTAACCCCGTCCTGTCTGAGTGAAGAACAGACGCCCTTCAGCAACCTACACGCAGAGGCGGGGACAAATCCAAAGCTGAGCCCTGGGAGCTGTGCGAACAAAGAAGAGAAAGGGGAATCTCTCCCAGCAGCCTCAGAAGCAGCGGACTAAAGCTCCACAATCAACGTGATGTACCTTGCATCTGTGTAATACATGAATAGACAACGAATCATCCCAAATTGAGATGGACTTTGAGAGCAAGATTTATTATTTTTTCCCCTTTTCCTCATTTTGTGAGTGTGTATGTGTATGCTTCTGTGTGAGATTCTGTCTGTATAGCTTTGCTTTCACCATTTGTCCTAGGGTTCTATCCGTACGTTTTTTTTCTTTTTAAAAAACTTTTTTTCTTAATAATTTTTTTAAATTATTTTATTTTATCTTACTTTATTTTATCCTCTTTCTTCCTTTCTTTCTTTCTACTTTTTCTCCCTTTTACTCTGAGCCGTGTGGATGAAAGGCTCTTGGTGCTGCAGCCAGGAGACAGTGCTGTGCCTCTGAGGTGGGAGAGCCAACTTCAGGACACTGGTCCAAAAGAGACCTCCCAGCTCCACATAATATCGAATGGAAAAAATCTCCCAGAGATCTCCATCTCAACACCAGCACCCAGCTTCCCTCAATGACCAGCAAGCTACAGTGCTGGACACCTTATGCCAAACAACAAGCAAGACAGGAACACAACAACCCATTAGCAAAGAGGCTGCCTAAAATCATAATAAGGCCACAGACACTCCAAAAAACACAAACAGACGTGGACGTGCCCACCAGAAAGACAAGATCCAGCCTCATCCACCAGAACACAGGCACTAGTCCCCTCCAACAGGAAGCCTACACAACCCACTAAACCAACATTAGCCACTGGGGACAGACACCAAAAACAACGGGAACTACGAACCTGCAGCCTGCAAAAAGGAGACCCCAAACACAGTAAGATGAGCAAAATGAGAAGATAGAAAAACACACAGCAGATGAAGGAGCAAGGTAAAAACCCACCAGACCTAAGCCCTGACTTCCGGGTAAGATGGCGGAAGAGTAAGACGCGGAGATCACCTTCCTCCCCACGGATACACCAGAAATACAGCTACACGTGGAACAACTCCTACAGAACACCTACTGAATGCTGGCAGAAGACCCCAGACCTCCCAAAAGGCAAGAAACTCCCCACATACCTGGGTAGGGCAAAGCGGAGAGATTCCCGCACAGAGGATCGGTGCCGAGCGGCACTCACCAGCCCGAGAGGCTTCTCTGCTCGCCCGCCAGGGCGGGCGGCGCTGGAAGCTGAGGCTCGGGCTTCGGTCAGAGCGCAGGGAAAGGACTGGGGCTGGCGGCGAGAATTCAGCCTGAAGGGGGCTAATGTGCCACAGCTAGCCGGCAGGGAGTCCGGGAAAACTCTGGAGCTGCCGAAGAGGCAAGAGACTTTTTCTTCCCTCTTGGTTTCCTGGTGCGCGAGGAGAGGGGATTAAGAGCGCTGCTTAAAGGGGATCAACAGACGGGCGCGAGTCACGACTGAAAGCGCGGAGCCCAGTGACGGGCGTGGGACGCTGGGGCTGCTGCTGCCGCCAAGAAGCCTGTGTGCGAGCGCAGGTCACTGTCCACACAGCCCTTCCGGGAGCCTGTGCAGCCCGCCACTGCCGGGGTCCCGGGATCCAGGGGCGGCTTCCCTGGGAGAACGCACGGCGCGCCTCGGGCTGGTGCAACGTCACGCTGAACTCTGCCGCTGCAGGCTCGCCCCGCACTCCGTGCCCCTCCCTCCCGCCCGGCCTGAGTGAGCAAGAGTCCCCGAAGAGGCTGCTCCTTTAACCCTGTCCTGTCTGAGCGAAGAACAGACGCCCTCCGGCGACCTACACACAGAGGCGGGGCCAAATCCAAAGCTGAGACCCAGGAGCTGTGAGAACAAAGAAGAGAAAGGGAAACCTCTCCCAGCAGCCTCAGAAGCAGCGGATTAAAGCTCCACAATCAACTTGATGTACCCTGCATCTGTGGAATACATGAATAGACAACAAATCATCCCAAATTGAGGAGCCAGGAGTCAGTGCTGTGCCTCTGAGGTGGGAGAGCCAACTTCAGGACACTGGTCCACAAGAGACCTCCCAGCTCCACATAATATCAAACGGCGAAAATCTTCCAGAGATCTCCATCTCAACACCAGCACCCAGCTTCACTCAACGACCAGCAAGCTACAGTGCTGGACACCCTATGCCAAACAACTAGCAAGACAGGAACACAACGCCACCCATTGGCAGAGAGGTGGCCTAAAATCATAAAAAGTCCGCAGACACCCCAAAACACACCACCAGACGTGGACCTGCCCACCAGAAAGACAAGATCCAGCCTCATTCACCAGAACACAGGCACTAATACCTTCCACCAGGAAGCCTACACAACGCACTAAACCAACCTTAGCCACTGGGGACAGACACCAAAAACAACGGGAACTACGAACCTGCAGCCTGCAAAAAGGAGACCCCAAACACAGTAACATAAGCAAAATGAGAAGACAGAAAAACACACAGCAGGAGAAGGAACAAGATAAAAACCCACCAGACCTAACAAATGAAGAGGTAATAGGCAGTCTACCTGAAAAAGAATTCAGAATAATGATGGTAAAGATGATCCAAGATTCTATTTCCCAGATCCAAAATCTTGGAAATAGAATAGACAAAATGCAAGAAACAGTTAACAAGGACCTAGAAGAACTAAAGATGAATCAAGCATCGATTAAAAACACAATACATGAAATAAAAAATACTCTAGATGGGATCAATAGCAGAATAACTGAGGCAGAAGAACAGATAAGTGAGGTGGAAGATAAAATAGTGGAAATAACTGCTGCAGAGCAAGATAAAGAAAAAAGAATGAAAAGAACAGAGGACAGTCTCAGAGACCTCTGGGACAACATTAAACGCACCAACATTCGAATTATAGGGGTTCCAGAAGAAGAAGAGAAAAAGAAAGGGACTGAGAAAATATTTGAAGAGATTATAGTTGAAAACTTCCCTAATATGGGAAAGGAAATAGTTAATCAAGTCCAGGAAGCACAGAGAGTCCCATACAGAATAAATCCAAGGAGAAATACGCCAAGACACATATTAATCAAACTGTCAAAAATTAAACACAAAGAAATCATATTAAAAGCAGCAAGGCAAAAAAAACAAATAACACACAAGGGAATCTCCATCAGGATAACAGCTGATCTATCAGCAGAAACTCTACAAGCCAGAAGGGAGTGGCAGGACATAATTAAAGTGATGAAGGAGAAAAACCTGCAACCAAGATTACTCTACCCAGCAAGGATCTCATTCAGATTTGATGGAGAAATTAAAACGTTTACAGACAAGCAAAAGCTGAGAGAGTTCAGCACCACCAAACCAGCTTTACAACAAATGCTAAAGGAACTTCTCTAGGCAAGAAACACAACAGAAGGAAAAGACCTACAATAACGAACCCAAAACAATTAAGAAAATGGGAATAGGAACATACATATCAATAATTACCTTAAATGTAAATGGACTAAATGCTCCCACCAAAAGACACAGACTGGCTGAATGGATACAAAAACAAGACCCATATATATGCTGTCTACAAGAGACCCACTTCAGACCTAGAGACACATACAGACTGAAAGTAAGGGGATAGAAAAAGATATTCCATGCAAATGGAAACCAAAAGAAAGCTGGAGTAGCAATTCTCATATCAGACAAAATAGACTTTAAAATAAAGACTACTAGAAGAGACAAAGAAGGACACTACCTAATGATCAAGGGATCGATCCAAGAAGAAGATATAACAATTGTAAATATTTATGCACCAAACATAGGAGCACCTCAATACATAAGGCAAATACTAACAGCCATAAAAGGAGAAATCGACAGGAACACAATCATAGTAGGGGACTTTAACACCCCACTTTCACCAATGGACAGATCTTCCAAAATGAAAATAAATAAGGAAACACAAGCTTTAAATGATACATTAAACAAGATGGACTTAATTGATATTTATAGGACATTCCATCCAAAAACAACAGAATACACATTTTTCTCAAGTGCTCATGGAACATTCTCCAGGATAGATCATATCTTGGGTCACAAATCAAGCCTTGGTAAATTTAAGAAAATTGAAATTGTATCAAGTGTCTTTTCTGACCACAATGCTATGAGACTAGATATCAATTACAGGAAAAGAGCTGTAAAAAATACAAACACATGGAGGCTAAACAATACACTACTTAATAACGAAGTGATAACTGAAGAAATCAAAGAGGAAATTAAAAAATACCTAGAAACAAATGACAATGGAGACACGATGACCCAAAACCTATGGGATGCAGCAAAAGCAGTTCTCAGAGGGAAGTTTACAGCAATACAATCCCACCTTAAGAAACAGGAAACATCTCGAATAAACAACCTAACCTTGCACCTAAAGCAATTAGAGAAAGAAGAACAAAAACATCCCGAAGTTAGCAGAAGGAAAGAAATCATAAAAATCAGATCAGAAATAAATGAAAAAGAAATGAAGGAAACGATAGCAAAGATCAATAAAACTAAAAGCTGGTTCTTTGAGAAGATAAACAAAATTGATAAACCATTAGCCAGACTCATCAAGAAAAGAAGGGAGAAGACTCAAATCAATAGAATTAGAAATGAAAAAGGAGAAGTAACAACTGACACTGCAGAAATACAAAAGATCATGAGAGATTACTACAAGCAACTCTATGCCCATAAAATGGACAACCTGGAAGAGATGGACAAATTCTTAGAAATGCACAACCTGCCAAGACTGACTCAGGAAGAAATAGAAAATATGAATAGACCAATCACAAGCACTGAAATTGAAACTGTGATTAAAAATCTTCCATCAAACAAAAGCCCAGGACCAGATGGCTTCACAGGCGAATTCTATCAAACATTTAGAGAAGAGCTAACACCCATCCTTCTCAAACTCTTCCAAACAATATCAGAGGAAGGAACACTCCAAAACTCATTCTACGAGGCCACCATCACCCTGATACCAAAACCAGACAAGTATGTCACAAAAAAAGAAAACTACAGGCCAATATCACTAATAAACATAGATGCAAAAATTCTCAACAAAATACTAGCAAACAGAATCCAACAGCACATTAAAAGGATCATACACCATGATGAAGTGGGGTTTATTCCAGGAATGCAAGGATTCTTCAATATATGCAAATCAATCAACATGATACATGATATTAACAAATTGAAGGAGAAAAACCATATGATCATCTCAATACATGGAGAGAAATCTTTCGACAAAATTCAACACCCACTTATGATAAGAACCCTGCAGAAAGTAGGCATAGAGGGAACTTTCCTCAACATAATAAAGGCCATATATGACAAACCCACAGCCAACATCGTCCTCAATGGTGAAAAACTGAAACCATTTCCACTAAGATCAGGAACAAGACAAAGTTGCTCACTCTCACCACTCTTATTCAACATAGTTTTGGAAGTTTTAGCCACAGCAATCAGAGAAGAAAAGGAAATAAAAGGAATCCAAATTGGAAAAGAAGAAGTAAAGCTGTCACTGTTTGCAGATGACATGATACTATACATAGAGAATCCTAAAGAGGCTATCAGAAAACTACTAGAGCTAATCAATGAATGTCGTAAAGCAGCAGGATACAAAATTAATGCACAGAAATCTCTGGCATTCTTTTTTTTTTTTTTTTTTTTTTTTTGCGGTACGCGGGCCTCTCACTGTTGTGGCCTCTCCCATTGCGGAGCACAGGCTCCAGACGCGCAGGCTCAGCGGCCATGGCTCACGGGCCCAGCCGCTCCACAGCATGTGGGATCCTCCCGGACCGGGGCACGAACCCGTGTCCCCTGCATCGGCAGGCGGTCTCCCAACCACTGCACCACCAGGGAAGCCCTCTGGCATTCTTATACACTAGTGATGAAAAATCTGAAAGTGAAATTCGGGAAACACTCCAATTTACCATTGCAAGAAAAAGAATAAAATATCTAGGAATAAACCTACCTAAGGAGACAAAAGACCTGTATGCAGAAAATTATAAGACACTGATGAAAGAAATTAAAGATGATACAAATAGATGGAGAGATATACCATGTTCTTGGATTGGAAGAATCAACATTGTGAAAATGACTACTACACAAAGCAATCTACACATTCAAAGCAATCCCTACCAAACTACCAGTGGCATTTTTCACAGAATTAGAACAAAAAATTTCACAATTTTTATGGGAACACAAAAGACCCCAAATAGCCAAAGCAATCTTAAGAACGAAAACAGAGCTGAAGAAATCAGGCTCCCTGACTTCAGACTATACTACAAAGCTACAGTAATCAAGACAGTATGTTACTGGCACAGAAACAGAAATATAGATCAATGGAACAGGATAGAAAGCCCAGAGATAAACCCACGTAGCTATGGTCAACTAATCTATGACAAAGGAGGCAAGGATATACAATGGAGAAAAGACAGCCTCTTCAATAAGTGGTGTTGGGAAAACTGGACAGCTACATGTAAAAGAATGAAATTAGAACACTCTCTAACACCATACACAAAAATAAACTCAAAATGGATTAGAGATCTAAATGTAAGACTGGACACTATAACACTCTTAGAGGAAAACATAGGAGGAACACTCTTTCACATAAATCACAGCAAGATCTTTTTTGATCCACCTCCTAGAGTAATGAAATAAAAACAAAAATAAACAAATGGGACCTAATGAAACTTAAAAGCTTTGGAAAGCAAGGGAAACTACAAACAAGACAAAAAGACAACCCTCAGAATGGGAGAAAATATTTGCAAACGAATCAACGGACAAAGGATAAATCTCCAAAATATATAAACAGCTCATGCAAGTCAATATTTAAAAAACAAACAACCCAACCAAAAAATGGTCAGAAGATGGGCTTCCCTGGTGGCGCAGTGGTTGGGAGTCCACCTGCCAATGCAGGGGACACGGATTCTTCCCCGGTCTGGGAGGATCCCACATGCCGCGGATCAGCTGGGCCCATGAGCCATGGCCGCTGAGCCTGCACGTCCGGAGCCTGTGCTCCACAACGGGAGAGGCCACAACAATGAGAGGCCCGCGTACAGCAAAAAAAAAAAAAAAAAAAAAAAAAGGTCAGACGACCTAAATAGACATTTCTCCAAAGAAGACATACAGATGGCCAAAAAGCACATGAAAAGCTGCTCAACATCACTAATTATTAGAGAAATGCACATCAAAACTACAATGAGGTATCACCTCACACCAGTTAGAATGGGCATCATCAGAAAATCTACAAACAACAAATGCTGGAGAGGGTGTGGAGAAAAGGGAACCCTCTTGCACTGTTGGTGGGAATGTAAATTGATACAGCCACTATGGAGAACAATATGGAGATTCCTTTAAAAACTAAAAACAGAATTACCATATGACCCAACATTCCCACTACTGGGCATATACCCAGAGAAAACCATAATTCAAAAAGACACATGCACCCCAATGTTCACTGCAGCCCTATTTACAACAGCCAGGTCACGGAAGCAACCTAAATGCCCAACGACAGGCGAATGGATAAAGAAGTTGTGGTACATATATACAATGGAATATTACTCAGCCATTAAAAGGAACGAAATTGGGTCATTTGTAGAGATGTGTACGGATCTGGAGACTGTCATACAGAGTGAAGTAAGTCAGAAAGAGAAAAACAAATATCGTATATTAACGCATATATGTGGAACCTAGATAAATGGTACAGATGAACTGGTTTTCAGGGCAGAAACAGAGACACAGATGTAGAGAACAAACGTATGGACACCAAGGGGGGAAAGTGGTGGTGGGGAGTGTTGCTGGTGGGATGAACTGGGAGATTGGGATTGACATGTATACACCAATATGTATAAAATGGATAACTAATAAGAAACAGCTGTATAAAAAAATAAAATTCTAAAATTCAAAAAAAAAAAAGCCTCAAAAAAAAAAAAGCCTGAGGAGAACCACGAGAATAACACGCATTGCAACAATATGGATGAATTTCAGTCGTCTCGTTGAATGAAAGCAGCCAGACAGAAAAGACCACACATGATGTGATTCCATTTATACAGTATATACAAAACCAAGAAAAACTAGTTTATGCTGTTAAAGGTCAAGATGGTGGTTTCCCTCAGGGGCTTGGTGGGAAAACAGTACCTGGAAGAGAACACTGAGGAGGCTTGTCTGTTTCTCTATGTGATGCATTTATTTGATCTATTCTATATAAATGTTTCTGTTATTTAGGAGGATTTATATTTATTTTAATAATGGTTACCTCTGTAACTATACCTCTTTAATGCCCTTAGTTCCCTGGATTTAGCAATTTGGAGAGGTCATTAGGAGAGCTGTCATTGAACAGAGGGAGGAAAGCAGAAGCCAGATTCCAGAGAGGAATAAAGGAAGAAGAGACAAGAGGAGTTTAAGGAAAAAGGTAGAAAAGACTGTGGACATCAGTTCAACAGAGATTCAGGTTAAGAAGCGTTTGGTTTACCTGCAGAAAGTAGGCATAGAGGGAACTTTCCTCAACATAATAAAGGCCATATATGACAAACCCACAGCCAGCATCGTCCTCAATGGTGAAAAACTGAAACCATTTCCACTAAGATCAGGAACAAGACAAGGTTGCCCACTCTCACCACTCTTATTCAACATAGTTTTGGAAGTTTTAGCCACAGCAATCAGAGAAGAAAAGGAAATAAAAGGAATCCAAATCGGAAAAGAAGAAGTAAAGCTGTCACTGTTTGCAGATGACATGATACTATACATAGAGAATCCTAAAGATGCTACCAGAAAACTAATAGAGCTAATCAATGAATTTGGTAAAGTTGCAGGATACAAAATTAATGCACAGAAATCTCTGGCATTCCTATACACTAATGATGAAAAATCTGAAAGTGAAATCAAGAAAACACTCCCATTTACCATTGCAACAAAAAGAATAAAATATCTAGGAATAAACCTACCTAAGGAGACAAAAGACCTGTATGCAGAAAATTATAAGACACTGATGAAAGAAATTAAAGATGATACAAATAGATGGAGAGATGTACCATGTTCTTGGATTGGAAGAATCAACATTGTGAAAATGACTCTACTACCCAAAGCAATCTACAGATTCAATGCAATCCCTATCAAACTACCACTGGCATTTTTCACAGAACTAGAGCAAAAATTTTCACAATTTGTATGGAAACACAAAAGACCCCGAATAGCCAAAGCAATCTTGAGAACGAAAAATGGAGCTGGAGGAATCAGGCTCCCTGACTTCAGACTATACTACAAAGCTACAGTAATCAAGACAGTATGGTACTGGCACAAAAACAGAAAGATAGATCAATGGAACAGGATAGAAAGCCCAGAGATCAACCCACGGACATATGGTCACCTTATCTTTGATAAAGGAGGCAGGAATGTACAGTGGAGAAAGGACAGTCTCTTCAATAAGTGGTGCTGGGAAAACTGGATAGGGACATGTAAAAGTATGAGATTAGATCACTCCCTAACACCATACACAAAAATAAGCTCAAAATGGATTAAAGACCTAAATGTAAGGCCAGACACTATCAAACTCTTAGAGGAAAACATAGGCAGAACACTCCATGACATAAATCACAGCAAGATCCTTTTGGACCCACCTCCTAGAGAAATGGAAATAAAGACAAAAATAAACACATGGGACCTAATGAAACTTACAAGCTTTTGCACAGCAAAGGAAACCATAAACAAGACCAAAAGACAACCCTCAGAATGGGAGAAAATATTTGCCAATGAAGCAACTGACAAAGGATTAATCTCCAAAATTTATAAGCAGCTCATGCAGCTCAATAACAAAAAAACAAACAACCCAATCCAAAAATGGGCAGAAGACCTAAATAGACATTTCTCCACACAAGATATGCAGACTGCCAACAAACACATGAAAGGATGCTCAACATCTTTGCTCATTAGAGAAATGCAAATCAAAACTACAATGAGATATCATCTCACACCAGTCAGAATGGCCATCATCAAAAAATCTAGAAACAATAAATGCTGGAGAGGGTGTGGAAAAAAAGGAACACTCTTGCACTGCTGGTGGGAATGTGAATTGGTACAGCCACTATGGAGAACGGTATGGAGGTTCCTTAAAAAACTACAAATAGAACTACCATATGACCCAGCAATCCCACTACTGGGCATATACCCTGAGAAAACCATAATTCAAAAAGAGACATGTACCAAAATGTTCATAGCAGCCCTATTTACAATAGCCCGGAGATGGAAACAACCTAAGTGTCCATCATCGGATGAATGGGTAAAGAAGATGTGGCACATATATACAATGGAATATTACTCAGCCATAAAAAGAAATGAAATTGAGCTATTTGTAATGAGGTGGATGGACCTAGAGTCTGTCATACAGAGTGAAGTAAGTCAGAAAGAGAAAGACAAATACTGTATGCTGACACATATATATGGAATTTTAGAAAAAAAAATGTCATGAAGAACATAGGGGTAGGCAGGAATAAAGACACAGACCTACTAGAGAATGGACTTGAGGATATGGGGAGGGGGAAGGGTAAGCTGTGACAAAGTGAAAGAGCGGCATGGACATATATACACTACCAAACGTAAGGTAGATAGCTAGTGGGAAGCAGCCGCATAGCACAGGGAGATCAGCTCGGTGCTTTGTGCCCGCCTGGAGGGGTGGGATAGGGAGGGTGGGAGGGAGACGCAAAAGGGAGGGGATATGGGAACATATGTATATGTATAACTGATTAAATTTGTTATAAAGCAAAAAAAAATAAAAAAAATAAAAGAAGCGTTTGGTTTAGCAGACAAGAAGTCCATACATGTTCAAACACATTTATTGCCCAGAGGAAGGAGTTAAGAGAGGGAGAAGAAGTTAAACCAGTCAAGAAAGCAAGATGCCAGATAGGAAGCAATGGAGTGAGGAGGCCAGGTGAGGCACCTCATTCTCTGAGCCTGGGGAGACATGGAGGGACGGTGGGGAGGGAGAAACAGGCACCTATGGAGAGTGATGAACCTGATGCTCTCAATTTTCTCCACGAAGGAAATGCTGATGTCATCTGATCAGAGTGGGGAATAGAGAAGGAAGTTAGGGTTTCGATCAGGGAAGGTGAAGAAGATAAAAACAGGAGCTGAGGGGAGGTTCACGGCACATATTCAAGCCAGAGACCAGAGGGGTGAACCGAGGGCCCAGCTCAGGCTGGAGCAAGGCTCTGGGGCTTTCCTCTGGCAGGCTCAGGCCCCACTGGCAACATGGGTGGGTGGATGAATAAGTGACTGGATGGATGAGTGGATGTATGTATGGATGGATGGATGGATGGATGGATGGCTGGCTGGCTGGCTGGCTGGCTGGCTGGCTGGCTGGCTGGCTGGCTGCAGCCTTGAACCAGGGATGGGACTCCAAAGGGCAAAAGAATTGGAGCACAGATGACACCGACCCCATTTTCCCTTCTTCACACTACTTTTGGACCTAAAACTACCCATGCCATGTATGCTTTTGTTCTCTGAATCTCTCACCCAAATGTGAGGTCGCCAAGGCAGGGTTTTTGTCCATCACAGTGTCATAACAGCACCAACACTGAGAACAGTGCCTGGCTGTGAACATCTGGCACAATGGCAGAGTCCAAGCTGGGCCAGGAAGGCAGAGGCCACGAGGGCAGAGGGCTCTAGAGGAACGGGATGCTTGAGGGCTGGGGAGTCCAGGAGCAGAGGTGGTGCGAGACGGACAGCACAACTGTGAGGGCGTAGAGAGTGCGGAAGGCTAAGGTCAGAGGAGGGCATGCTGGTAGCATCGGGCTCCAGCGGTGTCCGTGGGCTGAGAATCCAGCAATGAGGAGGGCCAGAGCCCGGCCACTGCCTCACGCTGACTCCCCACAGTCCAGGGAGGAGGAACAGGTCCCTGGGAGAGCCAGGGCCCCGGGAGAGGCTGTGCCCACAGAGCCGTCGGGTTCAGCTAAGCGAGAAGAGCTAAGAGCACAGTGCGCGTAGGGAAGTGTGAGGGAGACGGTGGCCATCGACAGATGCCCCCAGTTGACCCCAACACTGCCCTCTTCACTTAATGACCCAGGAACCTGCTACACCAAGAAAAAGGTACAAACGGCTCCCGTCCTCCTCCGACCCACACACACACCCCTCAGCCCTGTCACAGGACACCTTGTGTACTCTCCTTTCTGTAGAGAAAAGAAAAAAAGCCCTCTGAGCATGAGGCTCCAAACAGAGGTACATGAAGAGTCATCCTGCCTCAACTGCAGGCTCTGGAGACACGGCCCTTTCTCTATGGGCCTCAGAGTGCCAGCTCAAGAGCCCTGAGCTCTGCGGACCCAACTGCCACGCCCCCAAGCCCATCCAAGCCAGTAGGGTGGCCACAGCCACAGCTCTTCCCACAGCACACTACTCAGTGCCCTTGTTCTGTGCCACCCCATGCCCTGCCTGTGTTGCCCAATGGTAAGGCCTGTGGGTAAAGCACTTCCTCACTGAGCCAAAGCACAAGGACATGCACATGGCTGAGCCAGCACAGACAAGACAGACAGATGTGGCACTTACAGAGTGTATGATGTCCACCATGTTGTAGGCTTTGGTAGATTCCAAAGGGACAATGGTATCAAGCTCAGGAACCAGACGGTCACTTTGGATAGAAAAAGAAGCAGATATAATCAACATGGAAGAGCCCGTTGCCTTCTGTGGGTGGGGAATGGGAGAGGAAATGGGGGAGACACAGCATGGGGGCTGGACTGATTCTGTCCCTGCTGGGCTCGCAAAGCAGTCCCCAAAGATACATTCCTTTGTTACCACCGTATTAAACTGAACCTGAGCTTGATATTAACCCAGAAGATCTTTCTGTTTTCATTTAGAGGAAAAAACAATGAGCTTATTCCCCTGCACGTGGAGATGCCTTCACTTATCCTCTCTGAATACCTCCTACATTCTAGGTATTGTATGCAGCACCAAAGGACATTGTAGTGAATAAGCCACTGTACCATCAAGCCCAGCTTCCCAGAGAGCTCAGCACCAGCGTCTTGGGTACAGCCCCACCCAGTAACAAAGTCCTCCCTTACTTTTCATGTGCTGTTTACACATAGGCATACAGCTTCCCTGGGACTGAATGAAGAGGAGGTATGGCTGGGCCAAAGCAGGCTGTTCAGACATGTCTGGGCCCTCAGACCGTAACACCTTCAAATGATGTCCTAAACCTTTCAAGAACCCCAAACAGTTCAGCAGCTCGGAAAAGGAGGCTGTGCCCACCGCTTCTGGGCCTTGTGACCACCCTCCCTCTCATGACTACACGCACTGGGCCACTGATTGTATCCCCTAAGGAGTGAGGCAGAGGCAGACAAGGAGGGGTCCTGGGGACATGACTCTTCAGAGCATCCCCGGCCCAGACACGGCCCCATAGGTAGAAGCCCAGGGCAGTGTCTGCAAATGGCTTCTTCCCGAGGGATGGCTTCTTCCCGAGGGACACAATTTCAAGTCCTTCTGCAGAAGTACTGCAGGCCAAGTGAGTGCTTCAAAATCAGAGAGGAAACAAAATGGAGAAGACAGCAGCCAGTGGCCTAGAGCGATAGATCCCCAGCTGGGCTTCTGGCTTATTCTGTGGTGCTCCCCACATCAGGCAGTGGCCGGAATAGCAAGAAGGAAGGAAGGTCTTCACTAGATGGTCAGCAACACACCCTTCCCCAGGAATGCCCCAGCTTCTGGCCACAAGCAGGTCTGCATAAGCACATTTCCTAGAGGGCATGCTGTCTGAATCCTTTCACATTGATTTATTTCATGTTAAGACAAAAAAAAAAATCTCTCTCAATTCTGGACAAAGACTCAGAAATAACATTTTTTTTGGCCACTTTTTACTCCCAAGCTACTTGTCAGATATTAGAGAGAGGAAAAAACGTGAATAAAAAGTAAATCTCTTGGGATTTCCCTGGCAGTCCAGTGGTTAAGACTCTGTCTGAGCTTCCACTGCAGGGGGCACAGATTTGATCCCTGGTGGGGGAACTAAGATCCCGCATGCCACACAGCATGGCCAGAAATTTTTTTTTTAATTTCTTTTTAAATAAGTAAATAAAATCCTTCGTGGCTCCTATACCCAGACATGCCACCACCATGCCTACACCTGACTCCACTGCACAATCTACTCCAAGCTGCCGACCAGGGCAGACCCTGGAGGTCCCACCAGGGCACAGGGGCCAGAGAAGGACAACCCAACCTGCAAAACGAGAGAAGGAGCTCCGGCCTGCAACTCACCTGGGATCATGGCACTCACGGACGGGGGCCGGGTCCTGATTGCTGAGAGGCAAGTAGTTGAAGAACTCCCGGAGATTACACAAGGCGTCCACGTCATTTTCAAAAGCTCTGTGGGCCACGCCTGAGAAAACAGGGAGTATATAATGGGCCAGGGCGCCTGTCAGCCCAGAGACGCAGCTTCATGCCCACCTGCCCCCTCTAGGGCGGGGCTGCAGTGTCGCCGCCCCCTCCCCTGAGGACGGCACCACACCACACACCTGCAGGCTGACCCTCAGTCCATGCAGCCTGTTCTCTCTGCAAGGGTCACTCCTTTCATTATCCAGGTCTTTGACCTAGTGTCGCCTATTTGCCAAGGCTTTCCCTGCCCCTCTCCAGAGCACCACTTTCCCCACACCCCTCACTCTCCATCCCTGGACCAGGTGGGAATTCTTGTCACACTTTTCCCTGCAGCACCTATTTCCCTGTTTACTGCCTGACATCTCCCGGAGAGTATCAGCTCCAACGGGGCAGAGGCCAGGCCTGTCATATCACTGCAGCCCAACAACTGGAATAATGCCTGGTTATACGTCCATTAACACTCAAGAAAGCTGGACAATAAAACATAAAAGGAAAACGGCTGGCACATGTCATGGTGCTCAGCAATGGCAGAACAAAGGAGGAAAGACGGGGAACCACATGGCCTGGTAAGGAATCAAGCCGTCATTCCTCAGGAACACTCTGAAATCTCAGAAGAGCCAAACAGGGCCATAGACATGATAGAGAAAGTGGGGCAGGAAACCCCCTCTCAGGTTCACCCCACCGGACTCCCTGCTTCCACCGCTGCCCCCAGAGTCTCTTCTCTACCAGGCAGCCCAACTGAGCTTTTAAAGTCAGATCATGTCGTGTCTCTAATGCAACCACCCTCCTTGCCACTCACCGAGCACACCAGCCCCTCTCCTTCCTCAGAAGCCTCTGCCTGCGATGCTTCTCCCCTAGGTATGCACGTAGTCCACTCCTTCAAACCTGCTCAACTATTGCCCAGTGAGGCCTGTCCTTACCACCCTCATTAAAACTGTAACAATCCCAACCCCCTTTACCCTATGCTACTTTTTCCACAGCACACATACTTTTATGAATCATAATTCTTATAACCATTATTCTAGTTAGCTCAAAAATTTCAAAGACGGGCTTCCCTGGTGGCACAGTGGTTGAGAGTCCACCTGCCAATGCAGGGGACACGGGTTCGTGCCCCGGTCTGGGAAGATCCCACATGCCGCGGAGTGGCTGGGCCTGTGAGCCATGGCTGCTGAGCCTGCGCGTCCGGAGCCTGTGCTCCGCAACGGGAGAGGCCACAACAGTGAGAGGCCCGCGTACAGCAAAAAAAAAAAAAAAAAAAAAAATTTCAAGGACTATGAAAGCATTAGTAGTAGCCTGTAATTTAACGAGTTTGAGATATAAATCCACCTTTATTACTATATCTGTAGACAATACATGATACTACAGTCTATTCAAAGAAATTCTGTCAGTGAAGTGATATCTGTACAGACTGTCACTTTTAGCAATTCCTCTTCTCAGTGCTGACAACAGTAAGGTAAGCTTCGAGGCCTCTAACCTGACATGGTGGTGTGGGTCCTGGCGCCCCCGAGCTCCTCCTGGGTAACGTCCTCATTGGTGACAGACTTCACAACATCAGGGCCAGTGATGAACAGGTAGGAGGTGTCCTGAAACCAGAGAATTCCAGAAAGTTCAATCTCAGAGCACCAGAACTCAATGGAGCCATAGAGTTCACACAGCCAAGATGACAAACGCAGAGAAGATAGTGACGCGGTGGCAAAACCAGGTTAGGACGCAGCTCACAGCTGCGTATCCAAACTAAAGACCCACGTTTTCCCTGCCTCACTGTCTATCAAAAAATCGTTGTTGCCTGGTTCTCTCTCAGCAAAATGGCCTGCAGTGTGGCTACCAGTCATTCATTGTAGAACACCCTAACAGGTGACCCTTATTCAGAGCTTGCTGCACACCAAGAATTTTTCTAAGCATTTCATGGGATTGTGTCATTAAAGCCTAGGTACTATTATCACCCCATTTACAGATCAGGAAACTGAGGCACTGTGATAACTGTGCAGCTTGCCTAAAATTAATCGGTCACTTTAAGTGAAGCCATCTGGAGACAATGATAATCAATGTTTGGTGTTTTGAGAGAGTGACAGGCTTTAATTTGTAGTTTCTAACTTAAAGATAATAAAGACATATTGTAAAAAATTTAATCGGAATAGGAGACACAGTAGAAAGTAAGTCTACATGCAAGCCCTTATTTCCAGCCCTCTAATTTCCATCCCCAAAGACAACCACTGTCAGTTTCTCTGACATCCATGCATATGAGCATTTATATATTTTTCCCTCTTACTTTCTCTCTAGCACATTGTCCTACACACACTGTTCTCAAACTTCTTGAAGATTATTCCGTATCAGTATAGTAGGATATGTATCACAACTTACTTGTCACCTACTGATGGTCCTTTAGACTGCTGCCAGTGTTTTACTTATAACAAGCAATGCTGCAATAAGTATTTTACTACAATCATCTCTGTCAGCTCATTGTTCATGTTCTTTGCCCATTCTCCTACTAGATAGTTGTTTTTATATACTAAGGGCGTTAGTCCTTAGACTATTATCTGTGTTGTATCAGTCTTTATTTTATGGCTCCTTGGTTTGGAATCTTGCTAGAATGGCCTAGCTAGAGAGGTCTATCTTCCCCACTCCGCACAAAGACTCAAACAAATGTTCATAAGAGCATTACTTGTAACAATCAAAAACTAGAAACAGAGACTTCCCTGGTGGCACAGTGGTTAAGAATCTGCCTGCCAATGCGGGGGACATGGGTTCAATCCCTGGTCCGGGAAGATCCCACATGCCTGAGCAACAAAGCCTGTGCACCACAACTTCTGAGCCTATGCTCTAGAGCCTGCATGCCACAACTACTGAGCCCGAGTGCTGCAACTACTGAAGCCCACATGCCTGGAGCCTGTGCTCTGCAGCAAGAGAAGCCACCACAATGAGAAGACCACGCGCTACAACAAAGAGTAGCCCCCGCTCACTGCAACTAGAGAACGCATGCGCGCAGCAACAAAGACATAACACAGCCAAAAACAAAAAAACTAGAAACAGCCCAATTCCATCAACAAGTGAATCTCAAAATAATTATCCTAAGTGAAAGAAACCAGCCCCATCAAAAAAAAAAATACATACTTTTTGTATATATTTTGTACATACAAAGTGTCATTTTGTATGGTTCTGTTTATATAACATTCTAGAAAATGCAAATTAATCCTGTGTGATAAAAAGCAGATGAGGGCTTCCCTGGTGGCACAGTGGTTAAGAATCCGCCTGCCAATGCAGGAGACACGGGTTCATTCCCTGGTCCAGAAGATCCCACATGCCACAGAGCAACTAAGCCCGTGCACCACAACTACTGAGCCCACATGCTGCAACTACCGAAGCCCATGCGCCTAGACCATGTGCTCCGCAGCAAGAGAAGCCACTACAATGAGAAGCCCTCACACCGCAATGAAGAGTAGCCCCCGCTCGCTGCAACTACAGAAGCCCCTGCTCGCCATAGCAAGAGAAAGCCCGCATGCAGCAACAAAGACCCAACACAGCCAAAAATAAATAAATAAAATTTTAAAAAAAATTTTTAATTAAAAAAAAAAAGCAGATGAACAGTTACCTAAAGACAGGGCTGGGAGGTAGGAAAGAATGAATTACAACAATACATGAGGAAACTTTGGGAAGTGATGGTTATGTTCATTATCTTAATTGTGGTCATGGCTTCATGGTTGTATACACGCATCAAAGCTCTAATTGCACAACTTAAAGTGTGTGCAGTTCACCATACATCAATTATATCTCAAAGTTGTAAAAAAAAAAAAATTGTAGAAGTGCAAAGGGTCAAGAATATCCCATATCCATACCACTTAAAGAAAATACGGAAGGACAACTTGCTGTACCAGGTATCAGCATTTGTTGTAAAGCCATTGTAATTGATAGTATGGTACTGACTGGCACAGAGATAAGCAAACAGACCAAGAAAGCTCAGTGAAACACTCGATATATGGATGCTTGATTCACAATATAAATGACATCACAGAGCAGGAAAGATTGTTCATTTCAATAAAAGGCTCTAGGTCAACTAGGTGTCTATACTGGAAAAAAAATTTTAAAAACATCAAACTAGCCTCTATTTCATACTATGTGTAAAAATCAACTCCAACTTTAGATGCAAACATAAAAGGCAAAATAATAAAACTTTTAGAAAATAGTATCTTTGTGACTTCAGGGTAGGAAAAAGTTCAAGAACTAAAACACACTACCCGTAACGTATACATTTGACATTGGTTCTCCTATCAAAAGAGCACAGAAGCCAGCTTACAGGGACACCCATTGGCTAAAGGAAGGGCAATTTGAGCATCAAAACAATGATAGTATTGTAATGGAATATAAGCCACTGAGTAAAATAGGCAATCCATGGACCCATATTAAGTCAATGAAATAAACCAATGCCCAAGAAAAGCAGGGCTCTTCCTTAGAGTAGGTCACCAACTGATACAAAGCAAGTGGTGGGGCTGGAACATAACCATCTTGTAAAGGTTGGTTTGGACAAGGATCATCAATAGATACTAAATCAAGGAAAAAAGTATAATATGGAACAGCACACTTGTATGGTCTCAAAGCCACTCCCCAGTGAGTATCAGTTACAAAGAAAAAACGGTAACTACATAGTGGAGAAACCAGACAACACCTCAACAATGATCAAATTAATGTCACCAGTGAAGGGCAGATGGCCATCACTTGCCTCCAGATGGGATCATCTGAGCAGGATACAATACCACTAATGTAGTAGACAGGCTGGGATACTTAATCTGATTCTGATCATGAGGAAATACCAGATAAACCCAAACTGAGCAACAATCTATGAAATAATTCATTCTGTAGCCTTCAAAATGTCATGACAAAGAGTCTGAGGAATTGTCACAGAGTAAGGGAAATTAATGCAACATGACAACTAAATGCAATATGTGATCCTGAAATGGATCCTGTACTGGAGAAAGAAAATGCCATTAAGGACATTCTGGGGACAAGTGACCAAACTGGAATCTAGATGGTAGAGTAGACAACAGTATTATATCGGATAGACTACATGTTAGGCATATGTGAAACAAGTCTTAATAAATTTAAAAAGATTGAAATCATACAAACTATGTTGTTTGATCGCAATGGAATGAAACTAGAAACAAGAAAAACTGGAAACTTACAAATGTGTGGAAATTAAACATCACACTTTTTTTAAATAAATTTATTTATTTTTGGCTGCGTTGGGTCTTCCTTGCTGCGCACAGGCTTTCTCTACCTGCGGTGAGTGGGGACTACTCTTCGTTGCGGTGCATGGG
This sequence comes from Mesoplodon bidens, assembly GCF_964165515.1. Lineage (NCBI taxonomy): Eukaryota > Metazoa > Chordata > Mammalia > Artiodactyla > Ziphiidae > Mesoplodon > Mesoplodon bidens. Next base: position 143,068,505 of record NC_138161.1, read on the forward strand.
CTCCTCATTGCGGTGGCTTCTCTTATTGCAGAGCACGGGCTCTAGGCACGTGGGCTTCAGTTGCTGTGGTGCACAGGCTCTGTAGTTGTGGCTCACAGGCTCTAGAGCCCAGGCTCAGTAGTTGTGGCACACCTGCTTAGTTGCTCCGCAGCATGTGGGATCTTCCCGGACCAGGGCTTGAACACATGTCCCCTGCACTGGCAGGCGGATTCTTAACCACTGCACCACCAGGGAAGACCTAAAAATCACATTCTTAAAACAGCCAATGGATCAAAGATGAAATCAAGGGAAATTAGAAAATACTGAGAAATGAAAACATACAAAAACTTATGAGATGCAGCAAAAACAGTGCTAAGAGGGGAATTTAAAGCTGTTAAACACATTAAGAAAGTAAGTTTTCAGGGCTTGCCTTGTGGCTCAGTGGTTAAGAATCCGCCTGCCAATGTAGGGGACGCGGGTTCGAGCCCTGGTCCAGGAAGATGCCACATGCCGCGGAGCAACTAAGCCCATGCACCACAACTACTGACCCTGCGCTCTAGAGCCTGCGAGCCACAACTACTGAGCCTATGTGCCACAACTTCTGAACCCCGTGTGCCTAAAGCCCATGTTCTACAACAAGAGAAGCCACCAAAATGAGAAGCCCACGCACTGCAACAAAGAGTAGCCCGCGCTTACCACAACTAGAGAAAGCCTGTGTGTAGCAACAAAGACCCAATGCAGCCAAAAAAATCAATAAGCAAAAAAAAAAAAAAAGGAAAGTAAGTTTTCAACCTAACTTTACACCTTAAGGAACTAAAAGAAAAGAAAAGAAAAGAAAAAGAACTAAACCCAAAGTTAGCAAAAGAAAGAAAATAAAGATTAGAGCTGAGATAAATGAAAAATAAAAAAAATAGAGGGAGAAAAAAAAAATCAGTAACACCAGAACTTGGTTCCTCAAAAATATCAATAAAATAGACAAATATTTCACTAGATGGACTAAGAAAAAATAGACTCAAATTACTAAGATCAGAAATGAACGTGGGGACATCACTACCAATTCCATAGAAATAAAAAGATTATAAGAGTACTATGAACAATTTTATACAACAAATTGGATAACCTGGATGATATGGACAAATTCCTAGAAACACACAACCTACCGCCAAGACTGAATCATGAAAAAATAGAAAGTCTGAATAGAACTGTACCTAGTAAGGAGAGTGAATCAGTAATCAAAAATCTCCCAAAGAAAAGCCCAAGACCAAATGGCCTCACCAGTGACGTCTACCAAACATTTTAAGAAAGATTAAACACCAATCCTTCTCAAGCTCTTCCCAACAAATTAAAGAGAAGGAAGTACCTCCTAATTCATTCTGAGACCCAGCATTACCTTAATACCAAAGCCAGACAAAGACACTACAAGAAAAGTACACATCAATATCCCATATAAATATTGATGCAAAAATGCTCAACAAAATACTAGCAGATCTAATACAACATTTCATAAGGAATTATACACCCAGACCAAGAGGAATTCTTCCCTGAAATGCAAGGACGGTTGAACACACCAATATCAATACACCACATTAAAAGAACAAAGGCAAAAAATTACATGATCATTTCAATGCAGAAAAAGCATCACAAAATTCAATACTCTTTCATGATAAATATACTCAGAAAACTAGAAAGAAACTATTTCAACAGGATTAAGGCCACATATGAAAAACCCACAGCTAACATTATACTCAATGGTTAAAGACTGGAAGCTTTTCCTCTAAGATCAGGGACAAGGCAAGGATGCCCGCTTTCTCCATTTCCATTCAACACAGTATTGGAAATCCTAGCCAGAGCAATTAGTCAAGAAAAAGAAAAAGGCACCCAAATCAGAAAGGAAGAAGTAAAACTATCTGTTTGCAGATCACATGGATTTTATATGTAGATAACCCCAAAGATTCCACACACGCACGAAGTTAGAATAAACAAATTAAGTTGCAGGATACAAAAGTAACACACCAAAATCAGTTGCATTTCTGTATGCTAACGATGACGCATCTGAAAAGGAAGTTACAAAACAATTTCATTTACAATAGTTTCTAAAAGGATAAAGTACTTAGGTATAACTTAGCCAAAAACGCAAAAAAAAAAAAAACTTGTACAGTGAAAATTATAAAACATTTCTGAAAGAAATTAAATAAGACATAATGGAAAAGATATCTTCTATTTATGGATTGAAAGACTCAATATTGTTAAGATGTAAAAACTACCAAAAGCAATGTACAGATTCAACATCATCCCTACCAAAATCTCAATGACATTTTTGCAGAAATAGAAAAATCCATCCTTAAAGTTGATGTGGAATCTCAAGGGACTCTGTGTACAGCCAAAACAATTCTGAAACAGAACAAGGTTGGAGGTCTCATACTTCCTGACTTCAAAACCTACTAAAAAGCTGCAGAAATCAAAACAGTGTGGTACTGGCATAAAGACAGACATATAGACCAATGGAACAGAATAGAGAGCCCAGAAATAAACCCTTCCATGCCTGGTCAAATGGTTTTCAACAATGATACTTAGACCATTCAATGGAGAAAGAACAGTCTTTTCAACAAATGGTGCTGGATCCCACTCCTGGGCATATATCCAGAGAAAACTCCATTCAAAAAAGATAGGTGCACCTCAGTATTCATATTTATAGCACTATTTACAATAGCCAAGACATGGAATCAACCTAAATGTCCATCAACAGATGAGTGGATAAAGATGTGGTATATATACACAATAGAATACTACTCAGCCATAAAAAAGAATGAAATAATGCCATTTGCAGCAACATGGATGGACCTAGAGATTATCATACTAACTGAACCAAGTCAGAAAGAGAAGACAAATATCATATGATATCACTTATATATGGAATCTAAAATATGATACAAATGAACTTGTTTACAAAACAGATACAGACTCCCAGACATAGAAAACAAACTTATGGTTATCAGAGAGGAAGGGGTGGGGCTTCCCTAGTGGCGCAGTGGTTGAGAGTCCGCCTGCCAATGCAGGGGACACGGGTTCGTCCCCCAGTCCGGGAAGATACCACATGCCGCGGAGCAGCTGGGCCCGTGAGCCATGGCCACTGAGCCTGCGCGTCTGGAGCCTGTGCTCCGCAACGGGAGAGGCCACAACAGTGAGAGGCCCGCGTACCGCAAAAAAAAAAAAAAAAAAAGAGGAAGGGGTGGAGAGAGGAATAAATTAGGAGTTTGGGGTTGACAGATACACACGACTATATATAAAATAAGACAACAAGGGCCCACTGTATAGCACAGGAAACTAGATTCAATATCCTGTAATAAACTATAATGGAAAAGAAAAAAATAGTGCTAGGAAAACTGGATATCCATGTGCAAAAACATGAAGTTGGACCTTATGTTACATCACATACAAAAATTAACTCAAAATGGATCAAAGGACTAAACGTAAGAGCTAAAACTACAAAACTTAGAAGGAAACATACAGGGAAAGTACGTGACACTGGATTTGGCAAGATGTCTTGGGTATGATAACAATAGCAGAGATTACAAAAGTAGACAAACTGGATTTCATCAAAATTAAAATCTTCTGTGCAAAGAACACTAACAGAATGAAAAGGCAGCCCACAGAATGGGAGAAAATATTTTCAAATCATGATCTGTTAAGGGGTTAATATTAGAATATATGAAGAACTCCTACAACTCAACAACAATAAAATGATCCAATCAAAAAATGAACAGAAGACTTGCATAGACATGTCTCCAAAAAAGATATACCAATGGCAAATAATATGGAAAGAGGCTCAACATCACTAATCATTTGGGAAATATAAATGAAAACCACAGTGAGATACCACTTCACACACATTAGGATAGCTATTATCAAAACAGAAAACAAACACTGGCAAGGATGTAGAGAAATTGGAACCCTTTGTGCATTGCTGGTGGGAATGTAAAATGGTGCAGCCACTGTGGAAAACAGTGTGATGTTTCTTCAAACTATTAAAAAGAATTACCATAACACCCAGTAACTGCACTCCTAGGTGTATGCCCAAAAGAACTGAAAACAGGGATTCAAACAGATACATGTACACCAACGTTTATTACAGCATTATTCATAGTAGCCAAAAGGTGGAAACAACTCAAGTGTTCATTGGCAGATGAATGAATAAACAAAATGTAGTATTACATACAAAGGTATATTAATCAGTCTAAAAAGGAAGGCAGTTCTGACACATGGTACCATATGGATGAACCTTGAAGACATTATGCTAAGTGAAATAAGCCAGTCACAAATGGACAAATATTGTATGAGTCCACAAATTCAGCAACAGAAAGGGCCTGGGAGTAGGGAATGGAGAACTAATGTTTAATGAGTACAGAGTTTCAACTGGGGTAGATGAAAAAGTTCTGGAGATGACTGGTGACGATAGTTGCACAAACAATGTAAAGGTACCTAAGGCGACAGAACTGTCACTTAAATCTTACCACTTAACCATTTCTTATGTATATTCTACAATTTTTTTAAACGTACTGTATCAGTGTTAAACTTCTGGAATTTAACAACTGGTTATATAAGAAAACATCCTAGTTCTTAATTATATACTGGGGACTTCCCTAGAGGCCCAGTGGCTAAGACTCCACACTCACAATGCAGGGGGCCCAGGTTTGACCCCTGGTCAGGGAACTAGATCCCACACGCTGCAACTAAGAGTTCACATGCCACAACTAAGAGTTTGCATGCCACAACTAAAGATCCAGCATGCCACAGCAAAGATCCCACAAGCACAATGAAGATCCTGCATGCCGCAACTAAGACCTGGCACAGCCTAATTAATTAATTAATTTAAAAAAAAGAATTATATACTGAAGCATTAAAAAGGTAAAGGGACATGATATATGTAACCCACTCTCAAACAGTTAAGAATTCTGTAAATTTGAAATTTCAAGATAAAAAGATTTTTTTTTAATTCTGCTCAAAGGATAGCATTGAGAAGAAAAAAATGAAGTCACAGAGTGGGAGAAGACAGGTGCAATATATATAATTGATAAAGAACTTCATCCAGAATATACAAAGAACTGCTAAAAATCAGTAAGAAGAAAACAAAAACCTCAATTTTTAAAAATGGGTAAAACAGATAAACAGCCATGCCATGAAAGAAACATGAGGGAATTCCCTGACGATCCAATGGTTAGGACTCAGCGCTTTCACTGCTGAGGCCCAGGTTCAATCCCTGGTCAGGGAGCTAAGATCCCACAAGCTGCGCAGCACAACCAAAAAAAAAAAGAAAGAAAAAAAGAAAAAAGAAACATATGAAAAGGTGTTCAACCTCATTAGTCATGAAAATGCAGATTAAAACGATGAGAGGGCTTCCCTGGTGGTGCAGTGGTTTAATAATCCGCCTGCCAATGCAGGAGACATGGGTTCGAGCCCTGGTCCGGGAAGATCCCACATGCCGCAGAACAACTAAGCCAGTGCGTCACAATGACTGAGCCTGCGCACCACAACTACTGAGCCCACAAGCTACATCTACTGAAACCTGCGTGCTTAGAGCCCATGCTCCGCAACAAGAGAAGCTACCGCAGTGAGAAGCCCGCGCACTGCAACGAAGAATAGCCCCCGCTCACCGCAACTAGGGAAAGCCCGCGTGCAGCAACAAACACCCAATGCAGCCAAAAATAAATAAAATTAAAATTAAAAACAAAACAGAAAAAAAATGAGAGATCACACCACATGCAAACTGGCATAATTAAATTATGTCAATAAAAGTGCTGGCACAGACGTAGAACAAGTGAAATTCTCACACACTGCTAGTAGAAGTGTAAATTGCTGCAACTTCTTTAGCAAACAGGCATTACATAGAAAAGCGGAAGACAGGTATATCCTATGACTTAAAATTGCCCCACCTTGAGAAACTGAAATATGTATGCGCCAAGATACATGTATAAGAATGCTTATATCAGAATCATCTGCAATGACAAAAATCTTGAAACACAAATATCCATCAATAGTAGAAAGGATGAGGATCTTAAGATAATATACTACACAGCTATTAAAATGAACTACATTTACAAAGAACATGGATAAATCTTATAAACATGCGACACAGTCACACACAAAAGAATGCATGTTATGTTTCACTTTACATTAAAGGTAAAATAGGCAGCATTAACCCCATTGTTTAGTGAGGCATAATTAAAATTTTAAACTGTAGAGCAAAGCAAATTTTAAAATTACCATAAAAGTTGAGACAAATACTTCTAGGCGGGATGGATGGAGACAATACTGATTACGAGGGTAATGGGGGCAGGCTTCTGGAGGGCCATTTCTTGATCTGGGTGTCATTTATATGGATCTGTACTTTATAATAATTGCTAAACTTTACGTATTTTATGTACTTCCCTGAGTATGTATTACATTAGAAATTTTAAATTGTTTAAAATTTTTTAATTAACTGGGAGAGGAGGCTGAGACAGAAGCAGGAAGACCAGTTAGAAGGATTATGCAATAACCCAGGTGCGGTGCTTGAATCAAAGTAACAGCAGTGCAAGTAATAAGAAGTACATAGGCATTTTATTATATTTTAGATTATACCCTAAAATAGAGCAAATATGATTTTAGACTGATTGAACTCGGAATGTAACAGAAAAATGAGTCAACGTTTTTGACCTGAGCCATTGGAAGGCTGGTCTTGCCATTTATTGAGATGGGGAGGCTATAAGAGAGCACTTTGGGAGGGGGCTCATTAGAGATCAAAACCTATCAATTTTGAGAAACCCATTGAAGTCCAAATGGAAATGTTAATAGGCAACTGAATGTGTAATCCTGGAGTTCAGGAGACCGTTCCATCCTGAAGAAATAGGTTTGAGAGTTGTCAGCATACACATAGATGGATATTTAAAGTCTTGAGGTAGGATAGGATCACCTAGGGAATGAGAGAATTGCTAGAAGAAAACCAAGAGAGTATAGTGCCCTGATGTTTGAAAGAGGAAGAAGTGATGACATAGGTCAAATGCTGCTGGAAGGTCAAGTAAGATAGGACTGAGAAATGTCAATTGGATTTAATGATATAGAAATCGTTGGTGTCTTTGATACAAGAAACTGCCATTATCAGTGACCTCGAATAGAACAATATCCTTTCCATCACAAATTAAATGTCTAAATATATTTAGATCTGTCAATTCTGTTCTGTTTCTCAATTTTGTTCTGTTCCCTGGTCTATTTATTTACAAACTGAACAAATAGTTTTAGTTATTTTAGCTTTAAAACATATTTTCTCACCTGGCAGGGCTAGCCCTTCATTGCACTTCCTTCATGGAATGTCTACTCTTACATTGTAGTTTTCTTGTTAATATGAACTTGTCTAGACCTTAAAAAAGAATCTGTTAGCATTTTTATTGTACTCTCATTAAGCACATGGAATAGTTAAGATGTAGAATGGTTAAGGCTTAATGATTAGTTGCGGAGGACAAGAAAGAGGAGGTGGTGCCAATATGCAGGTATTAATTAAAGTTCTGCAAGTGGAGGATGGGATTGCTTAGGATGAAGACACAGGATTAAAAGATACAGCGTACAAAAAGTCAACATACAGAAATCAGTTGTATTTCTATACACTATGTACAAAATATACACTATATAGAAAATATCTGGAAAAGAAATGAAACCTGCCCATTCACGACAGCATGAAACAGTACAAAATACCGATGTATAAACTTAACCAAGGAGGTGAAAGATCTAAACACTGAAAATTACAGGACTCTGATGAAAAACACCAAAGATGACACAAGTGGGGAAAAAATCCCATGTTTATAAAAATATTGTTGGGCTTCCCTGGTGGCGCGGTGGTTGGGAGTCCGCCTGCCGATGCAGGGGACGCGGGTTCGTGCCCCGGTCCGGGAGGATCCCACATGCCGCGGAGCGGCTGGGCCCGTGAGCCATGGCCGCTGGGCCTGCGCGTCCGGAGCCTGTGCTCCGCAGGGGGGGAGGCCACAACAGTGAGAGGCCCGCGTACCACAAAAAAAAAAAAAAAAAAAAAATATTGTTAAAATGTCTGTACTACCCAAAGCCATCTATACGTTCCATGCAACTCCTATCAAAATCCCAATGTCATTTTGCTACAGAAGTATGGCGTCACATAAAAAGAAACACAGACCAATGGAACAGAATCAAGAGCCCAGAAACAAACTCTCACGTATACAGTCAACGAATACTTGACAAGGGAGCCAAGAACACTAAATGGGGAAAAGATAGTCTCTTCAATAAATGATGGTGGGAAAACTGGATAACCACATGCAGAAGATGAAACTGGACACATATCCTACACCACTCACAAAAATTAACTCAAACTAGGTTAAAGACTTAAAGACCCGACTCTGTAAAACTCCTAGAGAAAAACATAGGAGAAACACTCCCTGACACTGCTCTTGGCAATAATTTTATAGATGACACCAAAAGCAAACGCAATAGAAACAAAAATTAATAAGTGGGACTACTGCAAACTAAAAAGTTTCTACACAGCAAAAGCAACAATCAACAAAATGAAAGGCAACCTGCCGAATAGGAGAAAATATTTGCAAATCATATATCTGATAAGGGATTAATATCCAAAATAAATAGAGAACTCGTAAAACTTAACAGCAAAAAAAAATTTTTTTTGATTAAAAAATGGGTAGAGGATCTGAACAGACATTTTTCCAAAGAAAACATACAAATGGCTAATGAAAAGATGCTCAACATCACGCATCATCAGGGAAATGCAAATCAAAACCCCAATGAGGTTTTAGCCTCACACCTCTTAGAATGGCTATTATCAAAAAGACAAGAAATAACAAGTGCTAGTAAAGTTCTGGAGAAAAGGGAACACTTGTGCACTCTTGGTAGGAATATAAATTGATACAGCCACTACAGAAAACAGTATGGAGGTTCCCCAAAAAACTAAAAATAGAACTATCAAATGATCCAGCAATCCCACTTCTGGGTATATATCCAAAGAAAATAAAATCAGGACCTCAAACAGATGACTGTATTCCCATTTCACTGCAGCATTATTCACAGTGGCCAAGATATGGAAACAACCTAAGTGTCCATCAATGGATGAATGGATTAAAAAAAAATGTGACATACATACAAATACACATATACACACAGAATTATCCACTGGATATCCATATCAATAAAAACAGTGACACATACATACACACAGACAAACACAGAGAAATATTATTCAGCCATGAGAAAGAAGGAAATCCTGCCATTCGTGACATGAATGCATCTTTAGGGCATTTCACTTAGCATATGCTAAGTAAAATAAGTCAGACAGAGGAAGAGAAATACTGTATGATCTCACTTATACATGGAACCTAAAACAGCTGAACTCACAGAAAAAGAACAGTGGTTACTAAGAGCGGGGGCGGTGTTGGAGTGACGGGAGATATTGGTCAAAAGATACAAACTTGCAGTTATAAGATGAAGAAGTTCTGGGGATCTAATGTACAACATGGAGATTACAGTTAACAGTACTGTATCACATACTTGAAAACTGCTAAGAGAGTAGATCTTAAACGTTAATCGCCACAAAAAAGAAATGGTAATTATGAGAGCACTATGGGGGTAATCATTTTACAATATGTAAGTATCAAATCAACATGTACACCTTAAGGGGGCTTCCCTGGTGGCACAGTGGTTAAGAATCCGCCTGCCAATGCAGGAGACACGGGTTCGAGCCCTGGTCTGGAAAGATCCCACATGCAGCAGAGCAACTAATACTGTGTGCCACAACTACTGAGCCTGCACTCTAGAGCCTTCGAGTCACAGCTACTGAAGCCTGCGTGCCTAGAGCCTGTGCTCCGCAACAAGAGAAGCCACCGCAATGAGAAGCCCGTGCACCGCAACGAAGAGTAGCCCCTGCTCACTGCAACTAGAGAAAGCCTGCGCACAACAATGAAGACCCAACGCAGCCAAAAATTAATAATTAATTAATTTTTTAAAAACTGTACATCTTAAACTTAAACAATGTTATATGTCAATTATATCTCAATAAAACTGGGAAAAAATGTTTTAAAAATAAGACAAAGCAGGGCTTCCCTGGTGGTACAGTGGTTAAGAATCCGCCTGCCAATGCAGGGAACATGGGTTCAAGCCCTGGTCCGGGTAGATCCCACATGCCGCGGAGCAACTAAGCCCGTGCACCACAACTACTGAGACTGTGCTCTAGAGTCTGCAAGCCACAACTACTGAGCCTACATGCCACAACTACTGAAGCCCATGCGCCTAGAGCCCGTGCTCCACAACAAGAAGCCACCGCAGTGAGAAGCCAGCGCACTGCAATGAAGAGTAGCCCCCCGTCGCCTCAACTAGAGAAAGCCCACGTGCAGCAATGAAGACACAACACAGCCAAAAAAAAAAGAATAAATTAATTTTTTAAAAAAAATAAGAGAAAGCAGTTTAGAATTTTCCAGCATGTATGTAGGGAGAGGAGGAAACAATGGCCTTAGCCAGAGGAATTGATCCCACACCTCCATTCCTGCCAGGTAAGAAGACAACTGGGGTAGCACCATATAGGTATGGCATATATAGATTTAGGGGGCAAAGTTCAAGGAATCCTGCTTTGCTCAGGAAATAAGAGATGTGGTCATCTTAATTTTTAAAGTCCACCCTAGACTGAACATTGAACACTTAGGTTGCTTTTAATCTGTCACCAAGAAAGAATAGTTGAGTCAAGGGGTAAGCACTTTGCTAAACTTTAATTCCTACTGCCAAAGAGAAAAGTGTTTCCTATTTACACTCCCTCTATTTACACTGTTTTCATACTGGATGACTCTCTTTCCTTTTTGCCCCCTAATTTGTCTTGACATTTATTGCTCATTATGGTTAAAAATATTTAAGAAGAAAAGACTGATTTTTTTTTAAGTATCAGGTTAAAGGTAATTACCCATGTATGATTTCAAATAGGCTTCTTTTAAAAGTCATTTTAAAATATCGTTTCATATAAATCATGTAATAAAGATATGTACCTCTTTATAATGAAGTTGGAGATCAGATTTACCATTACCGTCATAGACAAAATGTAAAAAAATGGCAAACAGCTGAAGAAATAAAGGTGGGACATAAGATACAACCTCCTAGTGAAGCAGTTTACAGAAAAGCTTTCCATGAGAAACTTTCTGAATAGGATTCAGTAAACGATCATCTGTCTGGGCAGAGGATAGGACCTTTGATTACCTGAAAATCATTTGCAATTCAGATCAACAAGTAAAATCACCCACCAATGAAGTAGACAAGCACATTCTGCCACTGAACCCACACAAGCTACAGTCTTCATGCCAAAACCTTCTCTCCACCAAGACCTTATCAGCACTGCATTGAAATCCAATAAGCGTGCAGATAACAACCCAGATCTGGGTCAGGAATTATTGTTATTGCAGGTGAGGTACTGCACAACTCTCAAAGGGCAGGAGAACCAGGTCCTTCTTTCTTACCTTTACCATGAACGTGAAGTCTGTTAGGGCCGGGGAGTAGACAGCCCCGCCGGCACATGGGCCCATGATCAGAGAAATCTGAGGGATGACTCCGGATGCCGTGACATTCCTCTGCCAAAAGAGAAAGGCAAAGGCATCTGGTTACACAGGTGTTCAAGGCATTACCTGCAGAAAGACAGAGGCAACAATAAAAGTACATTCGGCTTTTATTCACAGAAATTCTATCCTAGAGACAAGAGGCCTAATCTGTACAGTTTCTTCCAGAATTGTATAGGCAACTTTTCCCCATAACTGGTGGGATGGTTGGCATATTACTTTCTGGGGCAAGTAACCTCTTCTCTCCTCGGCAGGGCAGTACTTCCCCAAAAGCTCCACCAGGACATGAGCTCAGAGAGGATCCTACCACTCTCACCCCAGCTCTAAACACACCTCAGGCCAGGACCCCTGTCTGTACAAAACTGGCTGGAAGAAAGAATGAAAACCTTAGGTGGAATATACAGGGCCAACACTTACCCTGGATCCATGACCTCTACTTGGAGCCCCTTCACACCCTCCACAGAGGATGCCCAAGAGTTACAAGGCAAGGCTAAGAGGCAGGTGCTACTTTACTCAGTCTGCAATGTCTGCCCACCCCTATGCAGGGCAGATGGGCAATAGGGATGTGGCAGAAGGCAGAAACGTTCCACAGGGACAAAGGTGCTGTGAAGAGCCAAGCCTCAGGCCGCCTTCGAGGAAAAACAAGATTTCCCAGGGGGCTGGAAGACCCAGGCAAGATAAGAGCCCAAGGACTCCTTGCCCATCCCCCAACTTCTATCCTGCCCTGAGCCCCATCAGCTTAAGAGAAATATGTCCACTTTTAGCCCTGCCCTGGGTCTGAGACCAATTTCTATAATTCACAGGACATAGCTCAGGACAGCACAAAAAGGCATCCACAGAGAGGATTCTGAGAAGATGGTAGAATGGGAAGCACCAGGAATCTGTCTCCCCACCTGGACAAAAATTACACTGGCAGAATCTGTCTGATGTAACTTTCTGGAGCTCTGAAGATTTGGAGGGCAAATCGCAGTTAATTTCAGTCAACTTCAACTGGTAGCACAGTAGCAGCTACCCCTACCCACCCCCTACCCCCAGCCATGAGGCATGCAGCTGTGCATGTGTTCCTGGAGAGGCTTACACAGAGGCAGACAAAAAGGACCCTGCCCTCCAAATATCGCAGATCTATGCCCCGACAGCTGGTTGTTGATTCTGATCAGAGGTGAAGTTAGGAAGTTAGGCGGCCATTGTTGTTGCACCTCACCCCACTGTTGCAAGCTCCTCCCCCTCCAGCTCAAAACCACTTGCATTAGGGAAATGCAAATCAAAACTAGAATGAGATACCACATCACACACATTAGGATGACTACTATCAAAAAAACAGAAAACAAGTGGTGTTGGTGAGGATGTGGAGAAAGTGGAACCCTTGTGCACTATTGGTAAGAATGTAAAATGGTACAGCCGCTGTGAAAAACAGCATGGTGGTTCCTAAAAAAATTTTAAATAGAATTACAAAATGATCCAGAAATTCTACTTCTGGGGATATACCAAAAAGAATGGAAAACAGGGTCTCAAGGAGATAACTTGTACACCCACATTCATAGCAGCATTACTCACAATAGGTGAAATGTGGAATCAACCCAAATGCCCATCAATAGATAAATGGATAAACAAAATGTGGTATATCTATACAATGGAATATTATTCATCCTTAAAAAGGAAGGAAATCCTGTCACATGTTACAACATAGATGAAATTTGAGGACATTGTGCTAAGTGAAATAATAAGCCAGTCACAAAAGGACAAACACTGTACGATTTTACTTAAGTTATTTAGTCAAAATAATAGAGACAAAGTAGAATGGTGGTTACCAGGGGCTGGCAGAGGGGATAATGGGGGGTGACTGTTTAATGGGTATAGAGTTTCAGTTTTGCAAGACAAAAAGTTATGGAGATGGCCCCTGTCCACCTCCCTACGGCTGCCCCACTAGCCGAAAAGTTTCTCCAGGTGCAGAATTCCAGGCTACCACCAACACAGAGTGTGCACGCCAGTCAGGAACCAGCCCACCCCATGGCCCGGGGGCAACGGATACGTCAGAAACTGAAGCAAGAAAGTACTCGGCAGAGGCGGGAGTCAAGATGGCAGACAAGGAGGACGCAGAATTCGTGTCTCTGCACAACTAGGGCATCTACTAGGCACCAGTGGAGGACCACGGACACCTAAGGGGATGAGAGGAAACCCAGCGACAGGGTCCTAAGCAAAGGCCCCGCCCCCTGCTCAGATGTCACCCCCCCCAACAGCCTAGGTTCCACCCCACCCTAAACCCCGCTCCTGCCTAAGTTCCACACCTCCTAAACTCCACCCTCGCCTAAGTTCCACCCCTCCTAAACCCCACCCCCAGAGCCAAGGCTTTTTTTTGTTGTTTTTCCTTTTTCCTCTTTTAGATTGGGGTTCTGTTTTACCTTATTGATTCACTGTTGTTGATTCATTTATACTTTTATTTTTCCTAATAAATTTTTTTTTTCTTTTTGCGGTATGTGGGCCTCTCACTGTTGTGGCCTCTCCCATTGTGGAGCACAGGCTCCGGACACGCAGGCTCAGTGGCCGTGGCTCACGGGCCTAGCCGCTCCGCGGCATGTGGGATCCCAGACTGGGCCACGAACCGTGTCCCCTGCATCGGCAGGCAGACTCTCGACCACTGCGCCACCAGGGAAGCCCCCTAATAAATTTTTTATTTTCCAATTTTATTTTATTCTTCATACTTTGTTACTGTTCTCTCCTTTTGGCTTGTTCCCTGAATGGCCCCACTTTTTTTCTCTTTTTTCTGTTGTGGTTTTATTTTACCTTGTTGCAGTTGTTTCAATTATATTTTTATTTTTCCTAATATATTTTTTATCTTTCTAATTTTATTTTGTTTTTTATTCTTTGATATTGTACTGCTCCTTTTCTTTTTTTTTTTTCTTTTTCTCTCTTTTTCTTTTCTTTTTTTTTTTTTTTAACCACACCACACGGCTTCCGGGATCTTGGTTCCCAGGCCAGAGGCTGGGCCCAAGCTCCTGTGGTGGGAGCTCTGAGTCCAAACTGCTGGACTAACAGAGAACCTCAGACCCCAGCGAATATTAATCAGAGTGAGGTCTCCTGGAGGTATTAATCTCAGCACCAAGACCTGGATCTATCCAACTGCCTGCAAACTCCAGTGCTCGATGCCTAAAGCCAAACAACCAGTAAGACAGGAATACCGCCCCACCTATCCAAAAAGAAAAAACAAAAATGAAACAACCAAAAAATACATTACAGACGAAGGAGCAAGGTAAAAACTTAAAAAAACAAATAAATGAAGACAGTAGGCAACCTACCTGAAAAAGAATTGAAAATAATGACAGTAAAGATGTTCAAAAATCTCGGGAACAGAATGAAGAAAATACAAGAAACATTTAACAAGGATCTAGAAGAACTAAAGAGCAAACAGTGATGAACACAATAACTGAAATTAGTAATACTCTGGAGGGAATCAATAGCAAAAATAACTGAGGCAGAAGAACGGATAAGTGACCTGCAAGATACAATAGTGGAAAGAACTGCCAAGGAGCAGAATAAAGAAAAAATAATGAGAAGAATTAAGGATAGTCTCAGAGACCTCTGGGACAACATTAAACACACCAACATTTGAATTATAACAGTCTCAGAAGAAGAATAGAAAAAGAAAGGGTCTGAGAAAATATTTCAACAGATTATAGTCGAAAACTTCCCTAACATGGGGAAGGAAACAGTCAATCAAGTCCAGGAAGCAGAGAGTCCCATACAGGATAAACCCAAAGAGAAACACACTGAGACACATATTAATGAAACTATCAAAATCTGAATACAAAGAAAAAATATTAAAAGCAGCAATGGAAAAGCAACAAGTAACATACAAGGGAATATCCATAAGGTTAACAGCTGATTTTTCAGCAGAAACTCCACAACGAATAAGGGAGTGGCAGGACATATTTAAAGTGATGGAAGGGAAAAACCTACAAGCAAGATTACTCTACCCAGCAAGTATCTCATTCAGATTAGACGGAGAAGTTAAAACCTTTACAGACAAGCAAAAGGTAAGAGAATTCAGCACCACCAAACCAGCTTTACAACAAATGCTAAAGGAACTTCTCTAGGCAGGAAAAACAAGAGAAGGAAAAGACCTACGATAACAAACCCAAAACAATTAAGAAAATGGTAATAGGAACATACATATCGATAACTACCTTAAATATAAATGGATTAAATGCTGCAACCAAAAGACATAGACTGGCTGAATGGATACAAAAACAAGACCCATATATATTCTGCCTACAAAAGACCCACTTCAGACCTAGGGACACATACAGACTGAAAGTGAGGGCATGGAAAAACACATCCCATGCAAATGGAAATCAAAAGAAAGCTGGAGTAGCAATTCTCATATAAGACAAAATAGACTTTAAAATAAAGAGACAAAGAAGGACACTACATAATGATCAATGGATCAATACAAGAAGAAGATATAACAATTGTAAATATTTATGCACCCAACATAGGAGCACCTCAATACATAGGGCAAATGCTAACAGCCATAAAAGGGGAAACTGACAGTAACACAGTCATAGTAGGGGACGTTAACACCACACTTTCACCAATGGACAGATCATTCAAAATGAAAATAAATAAGGAAACACAAGCTTTAAATGACACATTAAACCAGATAGACTTAATTGATATTTATAAGACATTCCATCCAAAAACAACAGAATACACTTTCTTCTCAAGTGCTCATTGAACATTCTCCAGGATAGACCTATCTTGGGTCACAAATCAAGCCTCGGTAAATTTAAGAAAACTGAAATCGTATCAAGTATCTTTTCCAACCACAACACTATGAGACTAGATATCAATTACAGGGAAAAAACATAGAAACAAAAAATACCTAGAAACAAATGACAATGGAAACACAACAAACCAAAAGCTATGGGATGCAGCAAAAGCAGTTCTAAGAGGGAAGTTTATAGCAATACAATCCTACCTCAAGAAACAAGAAACATCTCAAATAAACAAGCTGACCTTACATCTAAAGCAATTAGAGAAACAACAACAAAAAAACCTGTAAGTTAGCAGAAGGAAAGAAATCATAAAGATCAGATCAGAAATAAATAAAAAAGAAATGAAGGAAACAATAGTAAAGATCAATAAAACTGAAAGTTGGTTCTTTGAGAAGATAAACAAAATTGATACACCATTAGCCAGACTCATCAAGAAAAAAAGGGAGAAGACTCAAGTCAACATAATTAGAAATGAAAAAGGTAAAGTAACAAATGACACTGCAGAAATACAAAGGATCATAAGAGATTACTACAAGCAATCATATGCCAATAAAATGGACAACCTGGAAGAAATGGACAATTTCTTAGAAAAGTACAACCTTCTGAGACTGAACCAGGATGAAATAGAAAATATAAACAGACCAATCACAGGCACTGAAATTGAAACTGTGATTAAAAATCTTCCAACAAACAAAAGCCCAGGACCAGATGGCTTCACTGGCGAATTCTATCAAACATTTAGAGAAGAGCTAACACCTATACTTCTCAAACTCCTCCAAAATATAGTAGAGGGAGGAACACTCCCAAACTCATTCTACGAGGCCACCATCACCCTGATACTAAAACCAGACAAAGACGTCACAAGAAAAGAAAACTACAGGCCAATATCAATGATAAACATAGATGCAAAAATACTCAGCAAAATACTAGCAAACAGAATCCAACAGCACATTAAAAAGATCATACACCATGATCTAGTGGGGTTTATCCCAGGAATGCAAGGATTCTTCAATACATGCAAATCAATCAATGTGATACACCATATTAAAAAATTGAAGGATAAAAACCATATGACAACCTCAATAATTCAGAAAAAGCTTTCAACAAAATTCAACACCCACTTATGATAAAAACTCTCCAGAAGTAGGCATAGAGGGAACGTACCTCAACATAATAAAGGCCATTTAAGACAAACCCACAGCCAACATCGTCCTCAATGGTGAAAAACTGAAACCATTTCCTCTAAGATCAGGAACAAGACAAGGGTGCCCACTCTCACCACTACTATTCAACACAGTTTTAGAAGTTTTAGCCACAGAAATCAGAGAAGAAAAAGAAATAAAAGGAATCCAAATCAGAAAAGAAGAAGTAAAACTGTCACTGTTTGCAGATGACATGATATTACCCATAGAGAATCCTAAAGATGCTACCAGAAAACTACTAGAGCTGATCAATGAATTTGGTAAAGTAGCAAGATACAAAATTAATGCACAGAAATCTCCTGCATTCCTATACACTAATGATGAAAAATCTGAAAGAGAAATTAAGGAAACAATCCCATTTACCACTGCAACAAAAAGAATAAAATACCCAGGAATAAACCTACCTAAGGAGACAAAATATCTGTATGCAGAAAACTATAAGACACTGATCAAAGAAATTAAAGATGGTACAAACAGATGGAGAGATATACCATGTTCTTGGATTGGAAGAATCAACGTTGTGAAAATGACCATACTACCCAAAGCAATCTACAGATTCAATGCAATCCCTATCAAACTACTACTGGCATTTTTCACAGAACTAGAACAAAAAACTTCACAATTTATATGGAAACACAAAAGACCCCAAATAGCCAAAGCAATCTTGAGAAAGAAAAACGGAGCTGGAGGAATCAGGCTCCCTGACTTCAGACTATACTACAATGCTACAGTAATCAAGACAGTATGGTACTGGCACAAAAACAGAAATATAGATCAATGGAACAGAATAGAAAGCCCAGAGATAAACCCATGCACATATGGTCACCTTATCTTTGATAAAGGAGGCAAGAGTCTAAAATGGAGAAAAGACAGCCTCTTCAATAAGTGGTGCTGGGAAAACTGGACAGCTACATGTAAAAGAATGAAATTAGAACACTTCCTAACACCATACACAAAAATAAACTCAAAATGGATTAAAAACCTAAATTTAAGGCCAGACACTCTAAAACTCTTAAGAGGAAAACATAGGCAGAACACTCTATGACATAAATCACAGCAAGATCCTTTTTGGCCCACCTCCTAAAGAAATGGAAATAGAAACAAAAATAAACAAATGGGACGTAATGAAACTTAAAAGCTTTTGCCCTGCAAAGGAAACCATAAACAAGATGAAAAGACAACCCTCAGAATGGGAGAAAATATTTGCAAATGAAGCAACTGACAAAGAACTAATCTCCAAAATATACAAGCAGCTAATGCAGCTCAATATCAAAAAAAACAAAAAACCCAATGCAAAAATGCACAGAAGACCTAAATAGACATTTCTCCAAAGAAGATTGCCAACAAACACATGAAAGGATGCTCAACATCACTAACCATTAGAGAAATGCAAATCAAAACTACAATGAGATATCACCTCACACCAGTCAGAATGGCCATCATCAAAAAATCTACAAACCGTAAATGCTGGAGAGGGTGTGCAGAAAAGGGAACCCTCCTGCACTGTTTGTGGGAATGAAAATTGATACAGCCACTATGGAGAACAGTATGGAGGTTCCTTAAAAAACTAAAAATAGAACTACCATATGACCCAGCAATCCCACTACTGGGCATATACCCTGAGAAAACCATAATTCACAAAGAGTCCTGTACCAAAATGTTCATTGCAGCTCTATTTACAATAGCCAGGACATGGAAGCAACCTAAGTGTCCATCAATGGACGAATGGATAAAGAAGATGTGGCACATATATACAATGGAATATTACTCAGCCATAAAAAGAAACGAAACTGAGTTATTTGTAGTGAGGTGGATGGACCTAGAGTCTGTCATACAGAGTGAAGTAAGTAAGAAAGAGAAAAACAAATACCATATGCTAACACATATATATGAAATCTAAAAAAAAAAAAATGGTTCTGAAGAACCTAGGGGCAGGACAGGAATAAAGATGCAGACTTAGAGAATGGACTTGAGGACACGGGGAGGGGGAAGGGTAAGCTGGGACGAAGTGAGAGAGTGGCATGGACATATATACACTACCAAACGTAAAACAGAGAGTTAGTGGGAAGCAGCTGCATAGCACAGGGAGATCAGCTCGGTGCTTTGTGCCCGCCTGGAGGGGTGGGTTAGGGAGGGTGGGAGGGAATGCAAGAGGGAGGGGATATGGGGATATATGTATGCATATGGCTAATTCACTCTGTTGTGCAGCACAAACTAGCACAACATTGTGAAGCAATTATACTCCAATAAAGATGTTAAAAAACATAAAAATAAAAAAAGAACTGACACTTTAAAAAAAAGTTATGGAGATGGACAATGGTGATAGGTGCATAAAATTATGAATGTATTCAATACCACTGAACTGTACATTTTAGAATGTCTAAGTTTAGGGACTTCCCTGGTGACACTGTGGATAAGACTCTGTGCTCCCAATGCAGGGGGCCTGGGTTCGATCCCTAGTCAGGGAACTAGGTCCCACATGCATGCTGCAACTCAGAGTTCACATGCCACGACTAAGGAGCCCAGTGAGCCGCAACTAAGGAGCCTGCCTGCCACCACTAAGACCTGGTGTAACCAAATAAATAAATATATTTTTTTAAATGTCAACTACAATTGGCACTTGCCATCTACCCCTACAAGGATTAAATCTTGTGCGTTTGCAGCTGCTGACTTTCAACACCTCACTGGAAGGAGTTCAGGGTGGAGAGCTGAAATTAGGAACTCTGTGCTCTGGGAGAAACTGGCAGAACAGGTCTTCAGAAAGTTAGATATTTTCAGGAGCCAATTTTATGAGCCCAATTCTTGTATCTCCTCATATCTAGAAAAACACTAAAATCCTTCATGGTGACATCTGCTCCTCGTGACTAGCAGTAACTTTCATGAGACTAGCAGAAAACTTCTACAAAAAATATGTGCTTGATTACATGTTTTCCCCCTTCACCAAAATCACATATATACAGACCTTCCCTCCTACCTCTTTGGAGCAGTTTCTCAGAGCTATCTGGTATGTTGTCTCCCAAGCTGCAGTCCTCATTTTGCCCCAAGTTTAACTCACAGCTCTCACATTATGCATTTTTTTTAAGTTGACACAACTTTTAGTTTGTGAACATTTTAAGTCCACAACTCTGAGGAACAGCAAAAAAAAAAAAAAAAAAAAAGGAAAAAAAAAAAACAGAAGCTGAGGGACCTGTGGGAAATCAAATGTACCAATATAAACATTATAAGACTATCAGAAGAGAAAGTGTGCGTCTGACGTAAGGATAAGCATATACATCAATGGAAAAAACCTGAGTCCAGAAATAAACCCTTATATTTATGGTCAATTGATTTTCTTTCCACCAAAGTGCCAGGACCATTCAGTAGGGAAAGAATAGTCATGTCAATTAATGATGGTGGGACAAGGATGAATTTGGACCCTGACCTCACACCATACTCAAAATTAACTCAAAAGGGATCACAGACCTAATATGAAGGCCAAAAAACTATAAAACCCCATGAAAAGAAAATGAGACAGGCTGGGAGCTGGGACCCTTTGCTGCAGTGCTGCAGTGCTTGCACCTGGACACACCTCTCCTCAAGCAACAAAATACAAGGAAACTACATGGGACTAAAAATAACTGCATGCAGGGCTTCCCTGGTGGCGCAGTGGTTGAGAGTCCACCTGCCGATGCAGGGGACACAGGTTCGTGCCCCGGTCCGGGAGGATCCCACATGCCGTGGAGCGGCTGGGCCCGTGAGCCATGGCCGCTGAGCCTGCGCGTCCAGAGCCTGTGCTCCGCAAAGGGAGAGGCCACAACAGTGAGAGGCCTGCGTACCGCAAAAATAAAAAAAATAAAAATAAAATAACTGCATGCAGGTGAAATCAGGGCAAATTCTGGAGAAAAGATACAAAGAGACCAAAAAACGCAACTGCCACTTTTGAAGAGCCCAGAGCTAAAGCAGGGCACTGCACATGCCCCCTGCACACCACACCACCTAAGGGGTAGGCAGACCACTAAGCCACCCCTCCAGCCCGACTCCCGGACACACCCCTACCCTCACCCCATGTAATGAAAAAGCTCGCCTGCACCCCACCCAGTGAGCAAGCAAGCAAGGGAACCTGTTGTTTGTTCTCGCTCCCTCCTGCTGCAGCAGGGGCCCCAATAAAGCCTTGCCTGAATTTCTTGCCTGGCCTCTGACCAATTTCTATTGATTAAGGAGGCCAAGAACCCTGGTTGGTAACAAAACCACTAGACAAAATCTTCATGACTTTGTATTGGGCACAGTTCTTATATAAGAATAAAAGCATGATCTACAAAAGAAAAAAACTGATAAACTGGACTTTAAGATTTAAAACTTTTGCACTTAAAACGCCACCATTAAGAAATAAAAAGCCACAGGAACTTCCCTGGTGGTGCAGTGGTTAAGAGTCTGCCTGCCAATGCAGGGGACACAGGTTTGAGCCCTGGTCTGGGAAGATCCCACACACCATGTAGCAACTAAGCCCGTGTGCCACAACTATTAAGCCTGCGTTCTAGAGCCTGCGAGCTACAACTACTAAGCACACATGCCACAACTGCTGAAGCCCGTGTGCCTAGAGCCCATGCTCCGCAACAAGAGAAGCCACCGCAATGCACCGCAATGAAGAGTAGCCCCCGCTCCCTGAAACTAGAGAAAGCCCACACGCAGCAATGAAGACCCAACACAGCCAAACATAAATGATAATTAATTGTAAAAAAAGATAATAAAAAGCCACAGACTAGTAAAAACATACTTGAAAATCATATATCTGATAGAGGACTTGTATCCTGAATATATAAAGAACTCTTACCCAAAATCCAATTATAAAATGAGCAAAAGATCTGAACAAACATTTCAGCAAAGAAGATATACAAATGACTACCATGTACATAAAGAGATACTCAACAGGATCAGTCAGATGGGATATGCAAATTAAAACCACAGAGAGATACCACTACTTACCACTGAAATGGCTATAATGGAAAAGACTGACGATGCTACGTGTCAACAAGGATGGGGAGAACCTGAAACCCTCAATTACACTGCTTGTGGTAATATAAAAGGGTACAGTCACTTTGGGAAAAAATTTGGCAGTTTCTTAAAAAGTTATACATAAACTTATAATGAAACCAAGGAGGACCCTGTGAGGCCCTCCCAAATACAAAAGACTTTCTGTGTCCCCCATTTCTTGTTTGTAGGAAACAGGTTTTAGCCTCCTAGACCTTCCCTGAGTTCCAAAGAACAGACTGAAATAGTTACTAATTAGGGGATTGAGGGAATGCAGAAAGAAATAATAGTGCAGCATGGGGCCTAGGCCTGGTTCCTCCTCAGAGGATGTACGTAACAATTTGATACATATCTCTGAGTTCTTCTACAGGAACTCAGGCCCCCTGAGCACAAGCATGTGGACCCCAGACTGGTTGGAACCGGAAGGCTGATGACTGAGATTCCTGAAACACCACCCTGCTACTTCACCACCAAGCAATCAGACACACACCCCCTCCTACTCCCCTCCCTCACCTTCCCCTTAAAAACTCTTCCCTGAAACCCATGGAGAAGTTCAGGTCTTTGCTTGGCCCTACAATAAACTTTTCTCCGCTCCAATCTCCGACATTTCCGTTTGTTTGGCTTCACTGTGCACTGGGCACAAGAACTTGGGTTAAATAATTTGATCCAACAATTTCACTCTTAGGAATCTACTCAAGGGCTATGAAAACATATGTCCACACAATGAGTTATATACAAATGTCCATAGCAGCATTATTTATGATATTCAAAGTGTAAAAACTACCCAAATATCCATCAACTAGTGGATGGACAAACAAAATATGGTATATCTATATATTATTATTCAGCAATAAAAACAAACCACTGATACACAGTACAATATGAATGAACCTCAAAAACATTATGTTAAGTGAAGAGAGATGATAAAACTGTAGAGGCAGAAAGCTGATCAGTGGCTACCTAGGGCTGGGTAGGAATTGATTGAAAACAGGCAGGAAGGATTTTTTTGGAGGGAAAGATTCTAAATTGTAGACTGTGGTGATGGTTGCGTAAGTTTCTTAAAAATAGTTGAAATGTATATTCACAATGGATGGATTTTATGCTTCGTAAATTATACCTCAATAAAGCTGTTTTAAAAAATATCAAAAGTCATACAAGACAAAGAGAAATTGAGGAAATGCTCCAGATTGAAGGAGATTAAAGATTAAAGATATATGACAACTAAAGGCAGTACTTAATCCTGGATTGGGGGGGGCGGAGGGCGGGGAGGGGGGATAACTATAAAGGCCGTTATTAGGATCATTTGATGAAATATAAATAAGGACCATGAATAAGAATAATACTGATGAATCAATATTAAGTTTCCCAATTACTGTACTCTGTTTATATAAGAATGTCCTTGTTCTTAGAAAACACACAATGAAGGATTTAAGAGATAAAGGAGGCACAATCTCCAATTTACTCTCAAATGTTTCAGAAAAATATAACATGCAAATATGTGCATACGGAGAGAAAATGATAGAACAGGCAAAATATAAACAACCGGTGAATGTGGGTAAAAGACATACAGGAGTGCCTTTACTCCCCAGTGGGCTATCCCTAGAGCTCAAGTTTAAAGATTAAAAAGTAGGTTTAAGATCTACAGAGTGGCTTCTCAAAGAACACAAGTGCTCCCACAACTACCAGAGTATCGTACACAAAGTAAACACACATTTTTCTGACTGATCACAAAGGGCAGTGGCAGGGAAAAAAACCCTCATAAGCCTGCAGGCCAGGGGATGACAAGAACAGCTGGCTTGATTAGAAACAACGTCTGCCTGCCTCTGTCCTTTCTTTCCTCCCCTCCCTGGAAATGCTGATCTGTGCCTTCTCTCAAGTTTACATCTGGCAGTATCTCTCCCTCACCCCAACCTCCCTTACTATACTCTCACAACGCACTTCCTACTTCAAAAAATGCATTTAATGTTTGTGTTTCTTTTCATTTCTTTCTCTTTTAGTCTGTAAGAAAGCAGATATCTGAAATGATGTTCACCAAATGCTTCTGAATGGTGGGATCTCGGGTGATGGTGGGATTTCTTTCTTCTTTGTACTACAGCTTGAACTTTGTATAATCATCTTGTAATGTCTTAACCAAAACAAAAAAAAACGTTGCTTTTTTTAAAAACTGTTAATTCTATAGATACATGTATATGTATAACTGAATCACTTTGCTGTGCATCTAAAACTACCATAACGTTGTTCAACTATACTCTGATATAAAATAAAGTTAAAATAATAATAAAATTCCTAATTTTTAGCAAATCGGTTCATTTTAATCTTTTATATTCCCTCCTCCTTGCTTTTGAAAAAAAATATTTAAGTGACGTTCCCTTCTGAATAATCTTTAATTTTGTTTTCCCCTATAAGTATCAGTGGCCTCTATGAAAGAAAAAGAAAGATAACCCTCCCCACCTTATCCGTTTCCCCGACCAGGGATTGAACCGGGGCCACAGCAGAGTCCTAACCACTAGGCAACCAGGAACCCCCGTCTCTCTTGCTTTTCATCCACCCTTCATGCCACCCCAATGACACAGGAAGGAGCTACAGGGCACAGTGAGGTCAGATGGGGAAGCTCTGACCAGGACACAGCTTAGAGAACTCCCTGTACTCCTCCATTCTCTATTAACGGCTTCTCACCAGAAAGATGTCTGCGTAGCCAGCCAAAGACTCGACTCCCTCTTGGATCCGTGCTCCCCCAGAGTCATTCAGTCCAACCACCGGAGCCCCCACTGTCATGGCTTGGTCCATGATCTGAGAGAGCAGGAAAATCTTGTGAGAGACAACTGATCCTGTTATGAAAAACAGCATTTACAAAGCACCATGGTGGTTTTCTGGAAAATGTTCTGAGTGTACTTTTCAAAACAGGAGTCCATAACACTGGCTCCATTCCACATGATGATTGGGTACCTCGTGGAAGACAGAAAATCAGATATTTAAACCGCTGATTAAAGCCCCCCAAGCAGCCAAGAGCCAAAGCACTTCCCATTTGCAGGGGCGAAGACTGTTCATGGCAACCATTTCTAGAGCCTCAGGCCCAGGCTGTAATATTTTTTTCAGCCTGGGCCTGAACAAAATATTTTGAACTGATAGACAGAATGGCAAAGCAGTATTTTTGTGAAAGTAAATGTGGACCCATCTATTAACTGGAGGCCAGGCCCAGGCCTTTTACTTCTAATAAGACAGATTTTCCTCATGGGTCTGTAGTTGACAGTCTAATGAGCAACATTTCTAATTTCCTTGAGAATTTACAAAGCATTTTCACTTACATTACCTCATTTAGCAATCACAACAGAGGCAATAAGAAGAGGAAATTAGGAAGGTTTAAAAGTTTAGTGATTGGCCGAAGGTCTCAGGAGCAACACATGACAGGACCACATGGAGAAGCCAGATATTCCATTACACAGGGAAGCCCTGCCCAGCTACTAAAAGTCAACTCTACCTTTATTCCAAAACTCCCCAAATATGATCTACACTTTTATTCACCACCAGAGCATCTCATCTGCAGCAGCATTTTTAAAATACCATCACATAATCCTTGCACTGCTTTTTTAGTACCTGGTTTCTCCACCTAGACCATGGGTTCTTTACTTGGGGTCCTCAGAACCGTAAGGAGCCTGTGAGTAGATTTCAATGAACTTGGAAAATTTTACATTTTTTTAACCACAGCAGTATTAGAAATACCTGTGACTTTCTCATTAATAGAAACCACAGATTTTTATGCCACATTAAAGTTGCTGCAAATATCTTTTTTTTTTTCTGGTCACACCGCACAGCATGTGGGATCTTAGTTCCCCAACCAGGGATCGAACCCGTGCCCCCTGCAGTGGAAGTGTGGAGTCTTAACCTCTGGACCACCAGGAAAGTCCCACTTTCTGGTGGGTCCCACTTTCTGGCAGATATCTTGAAATATTGTTTTCAACTCATGCCAACTCTGAAATTATAGCAGTTTATCCACTGCTAAATCTCATTATTTAATTCATTAATAAGGAAGCATATATATTACAAATGTGATTTTTTAATTTTCAATCTCTTCTAATCCTACATTTTACTTTATGCATGTGTAAAAATGCGGGTCCAGGGACTTCCCCAGCAGTCCAGTGGTTAAGACTTCACCTTCCTATGCAAGGGGTGCAGGTTCAATCCCTGGTTGGGGAGCTGATATCCCACATGCCTCATGCCAAAAAACCAAAACATAAAACAGAAGCAATATTGTAACAAATTCAATAAAGACTTTAAATTTTAAAAAAATATAAAAAATGCGGGTCCGGCTTCACCAGCCTGCCAAAGGGATCCATGCTACAAAAAATGTTAAGACCTCCTGCCCTGGATTGAAGGCACCTTCAGGTCAGCACCACATCCTGCACACCTCTGCCCCACCACATGTGACTGATGAAAGTACTGAGTTTGTTTTCAATATTAAATACTTACTTTGGGGGCTTCCCTGGTGGTGCAGTGGTTAAGAATCCACCTGTCAATGCAGGGGACACAGGTTTGAGCCCTGGTCCGGGAAGATCCCACATGCCACGGAGCAACTAAGCCTGTGCGCCACAGCTACTGAGCCTGCGCTCTAGAGACCACGAGCCACAACTACTGAGCCCATGTCCCACAACTACTGAAGCCCATGCGCCTAGAGCCCGCGCTCCACAACAAGAGAAGCCACCACAATGAGAAGCCCGCACACCACAAGGAAGAGTAGTCCCTGCTCACCGCAATTAGAGAAAGCCCGCACACAGCAACGGAGACCCAATGCAGCCAAAAATAAAATAAAATAAAATTTTTTAAAAGAAAATTTATAAAAAATAAATACTTACTTTGCAGATCTTTTGGGCATGTGCTCCCGACAGGCTGCCTCCAAAAACTGTAAAATCCTAAAAAGAAAACAAATCAAAAAATAATATGGAGTGACTAGCCAGAGATGAAGACCCAATAGGAGGAGGAAATGGAAAATTCATAGATAAAAGCTTTTAAAGGATTTTCAGAAGTTTAAAAGATTAGGGGAAAAGTGTGACAAAGTATTCCATCGAATGAATAGTGAATAAAATGTCTTAAAAGGAGTTTATGTAATGTGAAGAGCAAAAGACCTAGTCTTTGTATACAAAAATGACTTGTAGCTCTGAGGGAAGGAAAACTTTTCAGGCAGAATTAACCCCAAAAAATCAGATTCTATGGAGGGCAAACCGACATTTCTATTACTAGGAAATATCTGCTGTTTTGATAAAGGAGGTGAAAGAAGTGAATCAGAGTCCTCACTGCTTCTTGCTTCCGGATTTCCATTACCTTCTGATATAAAAAGCTTCTTGTAGGAATGACCCCCTTCCTAAACCCCCATCAAAAAGACAGCAGGGAATTAAAAACACATTCAGCCCATGAGGACAAAAAAGGAAGAGGAAACAACAGCAGATCAGAGAGTGAACAAATGAGGGAAGTGAAAGCTGAAGAATATCTGACTTGGAGCAAATGGAAGCCTTTACACCTGCGGAGGGAGTAACCACAGGAGGGGACAGCCCAGGAACCACAGAAAGGGCGGTGGAAAGCAGACGGACAGGAAGTCTGTGTTGGGAGCAGTTAGACCCCACAGGGCCTCTTCTTCACCTGGAGAGGAGAAAAGAGGTTTACTCTCTAAAGAAACTTAACCAGAGGGCTTCTGGAGTCACAATCGCCAGCCACAAAAGGCAGCAAAGGCAAGGCTGAAAACAGGTGAGGTGCCTAATCTGTACAGTGAATGATGAGCCACTGCTGGCCCCTCCTTCCCCCCACCCCCCTCCCCCAGAACACATCTAAAGCCAATTATCACGCAAAAGACTGCGACTGCTTCTCTGGAAAAACAGAAGCTCCCCGCAGAAAACAGTGTCTGCAGATATTAACATTTGGGGCATCACTACAAAAAAGCTGGCCCATCACTCCTCCCCCTCAGTATCCTTCAGGGCCTGCTTCACATGCCCCATTTTCCCTAAAGCTTTCCTGGATCCGGATGTGATCTTCCCTTGTCCTGAGCCCATGGCACTTGCCCAGAACCTCTCACCGGCTATCGGTAACTGTAGCCACTCCTGTTCTGCCCCATTCTACCTACAAAATGATTAGCTTCTCCAGGGCAAGAACTGTCTCGGTCATCTCCCCCTCCCCCTCACTCCCACCCAAACCCACGGGCGTAAGAGGTGCTCCAAAGCATCAATTCAATGAATTTTTGTTATCTCCTTAATAGTTAAGGGAACATTGTGCCCAGAAAGCACAACAGCCTTCTTTGTTCTAGCTATCTTACTAATGGTTCCTTTTATACAATTCTTTGCCTAGCTCTCATAAATTACAAAAAAGAGAGATGATCCCTTCTACTTAGGCATTTGGCAGACCCATTTATAACAGTTTTAAAATACTTTAAAAGTAATTCTATTAGCAAATGAGTACTGTCTAAATAACTCTTAAAATAATCAAGTATAATTATTTTACTCTCAAACCCGGAAAACATTCTAGGTTCCTAAATAAGCTCTATACCTTTAAGATCTGTAAAAGAAACTAAATATTTAGAATTATATACATATTTCCGTCTCTTAGTGGAGGGAAAAAAATCAAACAAAAAATAGTATACAACATGTTCTCTGTGTTAGTTTTCTACTGCTGCTGTAACAAATTACCACAAATTAAGTGGCTTGAAACAACACACATTCATTATCTTACAGTTCTGTCATTTAGAAGTCCTACATGGGTCTCAGTGAGCTAAAATCAAGCTTAGCAGGGCTATGCTCCTTTCTGGAGGCCCCAGAGGAGAATCTGTTGTCTTATCTTTTCCAGCTTCTAGAGACCATCTGTTTATATTCCTCACCTCATGACCCCCGTCCTCCCTCTTCTAAGCCGGCAACAGCAGACCAAGTCCTTCTCACATAGCATTACTCTGACCTCCCCTTCTGCCTCTCTCCCACTTTTAAGGGCCCTTGTGATTACACTGGGCCCACCTGGATAACCCAAGCTATTCTATTTTAAGGTCAACTGATGACTAACATTAATTCCATCTGCAAGCTTAATTCCCCTTTGTCAGGTAAAATTACATATTCACAGGTTTCAGGGATTAGGATTTGGATATATTTTCAGGCCATTATTCCACCTACTACATTCTCCTATGGTGTCCGTGTGAAGAAACTGTATGTCTTGATGCAGCCTAACAAAAATTGTTTGAACTCTTTCATGAAAGCCTAAAACTCAAGGGGCCTGTGGCCCTGAGTCAAATCCCCTCTGCCCAAGCTGCATCCGTTGCACTCCCTCAGGTCCACACAATCTGCCCAGGACACAGCTGCCCTCCCGGCACACACCCAACCTGCCAAGAGGACTCTCACTCACTTGGATAAACTCCTGGTTCCTAGGACTTCTTAGATGACTTCTGCCCTGTGATCCTCCCCCAAACCGACTAAGGAGTCTTTCTCCCTAATTAAAAACACCCTATTACATTATAATAGTGTAATACTCCGGACATATGCACTAAGAAACAAAGTAATTCCCTCACCTGCCCCAACTACAGGCAAGTTTTCATTCCCCAGGACTGTTTTCTTCTCACATATTTTGTTCCTGGCTCTGCCCTCAAGGAAACCTCAGCCAATTAGAGTATGAAATACCTGACTGAAGACATAAACCAATCTTCCATTGATTCGGCCCCGTCCAGTGACCACACTGTCTCCAGGAAACTACCAGAAAAATAGAAAAATAAAAGTTAAAAAACCCAAATACTTCTCTTAATTAATTTCACAGTTATGCCCCAAGGAAAGACTCCCCCTAAAAAAAACCACACCCCAAATTCCTTAAAATTCAATATGAATGAAGAACATGAAGGAATCCCCGCTTTCCCCCTCAGCTCTGCAACAGCAAGCACTGGGCTACTGCTTCATCAACAGAACACTGTAGTTTTGGGCCTCACCCTCCTTCCTAAAAGCAGAATAATCAGGGGACCCCCTAGGGATGCCACTACCAAACGCTCACAGGAGGAAGGAGAATATATAAAAAAACATGGCAACTTCTACATAGCCACACATCCCACCCCCAAATCTTAAAAAGACAAACCTATCATTTTGCTTGGAATTCTGACAGTCACTGTGTGGCCCATAATGGCTCAAATGGAGCCAGCAAGTTTAGTGCCAAGGTTACAAATCTTTGATCATAGTCTTGAAAATAAATGGACCAAAAGAGAGTCCAAAGAACTCTGTGCACCATGGAGAACACCCAACTGAAGGAACAAGCATTGGTAACTCTGACCTCCAAAACTCCAAGGCATAAACTTAAAGTATGTCAAAAGAGGCGACTGGTTAGCCTTTAGGGGTCCCTGGTGCCTAGGCAGACCAGAACACAATCAAAAAATATTCTCAACTCTCCTTCTAAGTTTGTCATTCTATACCAGCGAGAACTGTGAACCCACACCGGAGCCCTGGGAGCTGGGCCAGAGTTACCCTGCACAAGGTATGAGTAGTGCACCCACATTCCTTCTTCTGTAGACAAAGGTGAGTGGGGAACCTGGAGGCCCCAGCAGTGCTTCTCAAGAGGCACTTGTGCAATTCCAGGGCCCCACACTTGAAAATGTTTCAATGCATCCTGAATCCTGAAAGGACTTCATTAATCTAGTGTGTCGAACAGCAGGGCCACAGCGGGTAAGTGAAACCTGGAGGCTTGCACCACCACTGTGAACAGATACCTTATTCTTATCAGCAGCCATTCCAAAATCTGCACATCTGTGTTCCACAAACATGTCGCTCTCAACAAAACTGCCAGGGTCCAGCAAGAGACTGATCCGCTCTCTGGCCGTTAGCTTTCCCTAAAATGCAACAAAAATCGCTCAATGATGTCATCATAGACAAAAGTCAGTAAGCAAGGAGTGCTCATGGGAGGGCCAGGAGGACTAGTTTTTGCCTTCACCCTATGTGAAAGCCTCTATTCCATAAACCTGCCCAAGAGAAAGGTGTTATCAGTAGAATTCAGCCAGTAAGGAAATCAGGGCAGACCGGCTGTTCCAGGAGCCACTAACTGTGGAAGCAAATTAAGGGAGTAGGAGGGAAAGGCAGAGAGGAGAAGTGGGGGTAAGGAGAGCCTGACCCTGGAACAAGATAACGAGTTCTACAAACATTTACTGGAGACCCAAGGAGCAGTAAAAAGGAGAATGGAGAAGCAGGAAATAGAAAACTAAAGCAGGCTTCATGAAGGGTCTGAGGCTACACCCTCAGGTTCACGAGCTTTTTCTAAGGAACCCCACAGAAGCTCACCTCACTAGGGTCCAGCCCCAAGGACACTTCCTGGTTCTTCTCCTGCCTCCTCCAGGGTCTTCTCCTACATTGGGGGCCCTGCTTAGGAACCCTACCCCTGACAGTGACTCCGTGATACACAGACAACCCCCCAGCAGAGAGTGGCTTAGTAAAAAAAGAGTGGGACAGAGAGTGCTAAAGAGCTCACTTGAGAGGAGTTAAAAAATGGTTCTTGGAGGGGGTGAGGTTGGAGACCTCAACCTGTCAAGAGCCTCCATTGTTTGGGCTCCCAAGCCCTTAGACCAAGACCAATAACCGGGCCCACTGTCTATCCCCAACCCCTGTTTACAAAAAAAAAAAAAAAAAAAAAAAAGCCTCTAACTAGCTATATTTTCCCTTTAAGAAGGAAGCCAAAGCCAGTGAGGTGGTATTAAAACAAAAAGGTAATCCTCTACACTACTGGGTAAAATAAAATAAGTTTTCAAGAAAGCAATTTGGTGGGCTTCCCTGGTGGTGCAGTGGTTGAGAGTCTTCCTGCCAATGCAGGGGACGCGGGTTCGTGCCCCGGTCCGGGAAGATCCCACGTGCCGCGGAGCAGCTGGGCCCGTGAGCCATGGCCGCTGAGCCTGCGCGTCCGGAGCCTGTGCTCCGCAACGGGAGAGGCCACAAGAGTGAGAGGCCCGCGTACCGCAAAAAAAAAAAAAGAAAGAAAGAAAGCAATTTGGCAATATATATCAGTGTTAAAAATATTCCTATCTTTTGACCCAGTAATTCCATTTCTGGGAATCTATCCTGTGGAAGTAGTCCAAATATTGTGTAAAAGGGTATGGAGTAGGAGATTTAAACCAAGTAAGCCTCCTGACTAAGTCAGCCTTGGCAAAAGAAAAACAGTTTCTGGAGGCTGCATCTAAATCCAGTAAGATCCGCCTGGAAATGGGTGGGATGATGTTCCAGGGAGGGACTAAGCCATGGGCCCCAACAGCACTGACAGGCCTTTCCAGATAATCTAAAGTTCCCTCACAGAACTTCCCTGGAGGTCCAGGGGTTAAGAATCCCTGCTTCCACTGCAGGGGGCACCCGTTGGATCCCTGGCTGGGAAACTAAGATCCCGCATGCCACTCGATGCGGCCAAAAAATAATAATAATAAAGCTCCCTCAACCCAGACACTGCCACCCCAGGGACCTCAGGGGAGGGAGGACACCACACACTCTCAACCAAATTTACATCTCACTCCCAAATGGCAAAAAGGAACTGTCACCTTCAGGCTCTTGTCAAATGGGCATTTACAACATCTAAATTGACACTCAAATTAGAGTTAATAAAGGGCCAGTGCAAATGTCCTCACTAAAGACCCCACTACCCCCACGCCTGTAAATTTATGCCTCAGTGTCCTTCACCTCTAAAAATTTCACTTTTGCATCTTCCAGGTTGGTTATTTAACCCATCCAGCACATCAGGCCAGACTCACCAGTGTCCGGGACGCACGGAGCGAGCCTCGTTTCAAGTCCCAAGTCACCGATCTGGGCCTCGCAGTACCCCGGGCAGTGGGTGGCAGTGCCTCAGCTGCTCACGCCAGCCAAACTCTCTGAGTAACCTGAGCAACCCCAGGAAAAAACACCTGCTTCCGAAGGTGTCTTTCCTTCCCAGCAAGCACGCTGATACCCTAAAGGAGGTTCGGCTGGCATTCGGGGGGCAGAGTTTCCACAAGTTCCCTGCGCACACCACACAGCCACCCCAGGTGAATGTGAGTTTGCCCATGTAACTTCCCCTGCCAAACGCCCTGATGTTCCTGCTTCCATAATGGAGCAAGAACCTACCACCACTCTTTCATGGGGCATGAGAAGAACAAGATTTTTTTTTTAATTAAGTGTCTATCATTGCTTCACTATCTTATTCCAGTAAGATTACAAGGGGAGAATTATTACCATCTTCTATTTTGAAAAAATTGACTCCAAACGAGTAACTTGTCCAAAAGTTCATAGCTGTTAAGCTGTTAAGCCGCTGGAGCCCAGCCAAACCCGTCTAAAATTCCAAAGGGAAAGCAGACAGTGACAAAGCACAACGGTACTTGTCCTCATTTTACCTGCCCCAGTGAAAGGCAACAGGTTCACAAGGTGAACATCCTCGGCTCCGCCCCGCCCCTCGCGGCATCGCGCGGATTGGCTGGAAGGCCCCGTACGCCGCGAGCCGCGCACGCTGTGATAGGTCGCGACCGCCGGAAGCGGGCTGGGCTGGGCCCCTTTGGGACTCACTCGCTTATGCTGCGCGTCGATGCGGCGCTGCCCTCCTCCCAGTAGTGCGGCTTGACGCTTGTTCTCGATGCGCTCATTAACAGAGACAGGCTGGGTGCACACGCTGCGCACCGCGGCCCGGAGACTTCTCACTACAGCACTGAGCCTGATTCCGGGTGCCGCCACGCGCATTGCCGCCGCCGCCATTTTTGCTTTACCAGCGCACCTGAGTGCGCATGTGCGTTGTGTGCACACCGCGGGGTTTGCGCCTGCGCAGCGTCGGCGGGACGTAGGGAGCCTGTGGGCTGGAATGCGGAGCGCGTTCAGCAGAAAGGCAGGAGTGCTCGGCTACGCTAGGGCGTCACCGTCAGTTGTGTGGGATTGGTGAACTGATGTGCCCGCCAGGCTGCACAGAAGAGCGACTTAGCCCTGCTTTTCTCTGGCTACCTAGACCCCTGGTTTTGTCCTCCCACTTTCTTCAGAAAATAAAGTTAACCAGCGTTTGATGAACACTGTACCAAGTGTTGCTTTAAGCATTTACCTGCATTAGCTTACTATCCTGATTTCACAGGTGTAGCAAATGAAGCACAGAGAGGTAGAGTGATTTGATCAGCCAAGACTAGCGATGTAGTGGAACCAGGATTCAAACACAGACGTATTATGTACCACTTACTGAGGACCAGGCTTCAGCATCACCTGAAAGCGAGTTGGAAATGCAAACTTTCAAATTCTCAGGCTCCATCCAAGACCTACTGAATCAGAAATTCTGGGGATGTTGCCAGCAATCTGTTTCAACAGATGGCCTGTAGGTGATTTTGATGCTTGCTCGAGTTTGAGAACCACTGCTCTAGGGATTTAGAACTGAACTGTTGGGAGCTTGTCCATCTGTTTCCCCAGCTAACAGTCAGCTCTTCAAAGCAAAGAACAAGGTGTATATTTCACATTCTTAGCCTCAGAAAACTGCTAAAGTTGATTATTAACCCCGCCGAGCTCCAGCTCACAGCCAGGGCCTTCGTAAAGTCCAAACTCTGGCCTGAGACTTTAACGTTAATAGAACTCAATTTAGCAAACATTTTTGAGCAGCTGCTATGTGCCAAGAACTAACCACTAGTACTTATTACTTTCCTGGAGTAGGAATTGTTCACCTACATAAGCAGTGAAGCTGAGGGTCTAAGGCTTGAAGGCATGTGGCTGGACAAAGCCCACCTGCATCTCTCTGACTCCGTAGTAGATGCTCTTGGCCCTGCATCTGGGTCCCTGCTTTAAGGACCTTTCCAATCTAGAGAGGTGGACAAAGGACCAGCCTGGTAGCACAGGGGAGAATTTAGGCAAGGCTGGGTGTGTAAAGGAGAGTTATCTCTGAGAAGGTAGCTGCATGCCAGGAATAATGGCCTGTTCAGATTCACACACATGGTTGAGTCCCCAGCTTTTGGGAGAATGGTGGTACATGAGCCTGAAAAGCAGGGATGTAGTTACAGTGTGAAGAATTTTGCCATATTCAGACACTGGGACTTGATTTGGGTTGGGGCATTGGAACTCCTTTGTCCTAAGAAGCTTTGCAGATCCCTCTCCTGTGGCACATCTCACACGGTGTTAACATTGTTTAGAACTCTTCCCAACTAAATTCCCAAGCCAGAGGGAAGGGACTGTGGCAGCTTGCTCACCACTGTGGCCCTTGCACCTGGAACAAGGCGCAACACACAGGAGGCCTTCAGAATGTATTTGTGAAATTGAACTGAGCTAGCGAATAGACAATAGCATGTTTTCTCCTATGCCTATTCATCCTTCCAGGCCCTACTCAGGTATTTCCTCAAGGCAGTCTACACTGATCCTCCCTCTACCTGGGTTAGGGAAACTATCGGTCCCTCGGGAAGCAAGGAAGATTTTGTTCTTATTTAACTTTGAGTAACCAGCATTTAGCAGAAAGCCCAGCACAGAAGGGATCCAGAGACAACTGTTAGACTGAACCTAAGTGCTCCCTCCAGGTAGTTCTCTTTCCCTCCCCTTCCTTCTCCTCCCAGTCTTCTTTTTTGCCGTACTAGTGCCCCACCCATGGGTGCTCAATACAGAATTCTAAAGATCTATCATGTTTTTTCTCCTACTTCAGATGCAAGACCCAGCCTAGGGTGGGTGGGAGGAGGAGGAGGAGGATTTATTAACCCAACAATTGCCCTTTGGAATCCTTGCATGCTCTGGCCTATTTTCCTGTCCCTAGTGCCCCTTCACTGAATTACTATGTCTGAGTTATTTCTACACTTCAAGACAGGAGTCACCCTGATCTGGCCATCCTATTCTTGTCAATGACCGCTGTCAGCAAAAATGGGTGAAATAGAAGGAAGGAGTAAATTTGGAAGAGGTGCCATATTGGGGAGAGTGTGTTAGTCTGAATCTTCAGAGAAGCAGCTGCCAAGAGGGGAATTAAACATGTAAGAAATCAGTTAGGGGACCACCTGTGAGAGAAAATGGAGCAAAACCTGGGAGAGGCTGGGAGAACTATCAGTCAGGCTGCAATCCAACTCCTCTGAACCCCAGTCAAGGAGAAAGAGAAGGAAGAAGGGTGACTAGGAGCTTTTTAGACTACTATGCAGTTTGAAGGAAAGTTCAGCAAGGCTGTTAAGTCCTGGAGCCAAAATACTTCTGCCCCTGATTGGATGGGAACAGCCTGTGAGAGGTGTGGCCTCTGCAAATTCAGCAGTTAATTTCAGAATAAGGGCCAGAGCTCTCTGGCAATTAGGTGTAGTGCAGTACTGGTGTCTTCTCACCTTAGTGAGGTTTGCGTGGTAGGAGTAAAGGGTGTTAGAGGAAATTTTGGAGAGCAGCTACCATCCACGTGGGGAGAGAGGATTTTTTAAATGTTTCTTGTGCATTATGAATGCACTCTCCCTTAGTGTTTTATTTTAAAAACTGAAGGAAAAAAAAGAAGTATTTTAAATTCACATTTTTTTCCCCTGAACTGTGTTTCTTTGGCTACTAATATTGGGTTACAAGAGACCTGGCTTAAATTCCAGTTAAAATTGTTATCAAGATGTGGAACCTGGTTTTCCCCAGACCACACACATTTTTCACACCATCTTGGAAAATCTTCATCTTTTCTGGCTCCTTGGGCTCTGTGGGAAATGAACAGAACTGCCCTATACTTTTTTCCAGAGGCAATTCCAGACATCCCTTCCACCCTTGCTGAGCTGCTCTTGCCTTGAAGGGTTTTTTTGTTTGTTTTTTTGGCTGCATCGGGTCTTAGTTGCGGCATGCAGACTTCTCTCTAGTTATGGTGCATGGACTCCAGAGCACATGGGCTCTGTAGTTGCGGCACGCGGGTTCTCTAGTTGTGTGTGGGCTCAGTAGTTGTGGTGCGTGGGCTTAGTTGCCCTGTGGCATGTGGGATCTTTTTTCCCTGACCAGGGATCGAACCCACGTCCCCTGCATTGGAAGGTGGATTCTTATCCACTGGACCACCAGGGAAGTCCCCCTTTGAAGTTTTTGCCATCTGTTGGTACCACCTTTCAGCATTCCCTGACCTCCACAACACACCCTCCTCTCCCTTCTCTCATGATGTCTGTGTCGGGCTCACGTTTTCCCTCTTTCCTGCTGTATTAGTCAGGGTTAGGTTTCTCCAAAGAAACAGAACTTTTAGGTGATAAATGATAGATAGAGAGGTTTATTATAAGAATGGCTCAAAACAACAATGAGGTACCACCTCACACCAGTCAGAATGGCCATCATTAAAAGTCTACAAATAACAAATGCTGGAAAGGGTATGGAAAAAAAGGAACCCTCTTACACTGTTGATGGGAATGTGAGTTAGTGCAGCCACTATGGAGAACAGTTTGGAGGTTCCTCAAAAAACTAAAAATAGAGTTGCCATGTGATCCAACAATCCCACTCCTGGGCATATACCCAGACAAAACTATAATCTGAAAAGATACATGCACCCCTATGTTCATAGCAGCACTATTTACAATAGCCAAGACATGGAAACAACCTAAATGTTTCATGACAGATGAATGGATAAAGAAGATGTGGTGCATATATACACAATGGAGTATTACTCAGCCATTAGAAAGAATGAAATAATGACATTTGCAGCAACAAGGATGGACCTAGAGATTATCATACTAAGTGATGTTAAGTCAGAAAGAGAAAGACAAATACCATATGATATCACTTATATGTGGAATCTAAAATATGACACAAATGAACATACCTATGAAACAAAAACAGACTCACAAATATAGAGAACAGACTTGTGGTTGCCAAGGGTATGGGTGGTGGAGGGAAGGATTGGGAGTTTGAGATTAACAAATGCAAACTTTTATATATAGAATGGATAAACAACAAGGTCCTGCTGTATAGCACAGGGATCTATCAATATATTCAATATCCTGTGATAAACCAAAATGGAAAAGAATATAAAAAAATACATATATGCATAACTGAGCCACTTTAGTGTACAGCAGAAATTAAACGTGACATTGTAAATCTACTATACTTCAATAAAATTAATTTAAAAAAAAAGAATTGGCTCATGTGGTTATGGAGGAGGAGAAGTCCCACTATCTACTGTCTGCAAGATGGACCAGAGCAATTAGGCAAGAAAAAAAAAAAGGCATCCAAATTAGAAAGGAAGTAAAGCTGTCACTATTTGCAAATAAAATATTATATATGGAAAACACTAAAGACTCAACCAGAAAAACGTTAGAGCTAATAAATGAATTCAGCAAAGTTGCAAGGTACAAAATCAATGTGCAAAAATATGTTGCATTTCTTTAAACTAATAACAAGTTATCAGAAAGAAAAATTAAGATAACAACCCATTTACAATTGCATCAAAAAGAATAAAATACCTGGAAATAGGATTTCCCTGGTGGTCCAGTGTTTAAGACTCTGTGCTTCTACTGCAGGGGGCACGAGTTCAATCCCAGGTCAGGGAAGATCCCACATGTGTGTGCTGCAGCCAATAAATAAATAAATAAATACGTACATACATATGTACATACATACATAGATACCTGGGAATAAATTTAACCAAGGAGGTAAAAGACCTGTACATTGAAAACGATAAGATATTAATGAAAGAAACTGAAGAAGACATAAATTAATGGAAAGATATTCCACACTCATAGATTGAAAGAATTAATGTTGTTAAAATATTCATACTACCCAAAGCAATCTATAGATTCAACACAATCCCTATCAAAATTCCAATGACATTTTTCACAGAAATAAAACAAACAATCCTAAAATTTGCATGGAACCACAAAAGACCCCAGTAGCCAAAGCAGTCTTGAGAAAGAAGAGCAAAGCTGGAGTCATTGTGCTCCTGATTTCAAACTTTATTAAAAAGCTATAGTAATCAAAACAGTATAGTATTGACATAAAAACAAACATGTAGATCAATGGAACAGAATCAAGAGCCAATAAATAAACCCCACATATGTGATCAATTAATTTATAATAAAGGAACCAAGCATATGCAATGGGGAAAGAAAAGTCTCTTCAATAAACAGGGTTGGGAAAACTGGATATCCACATGCAAAAAAATGAAACTAGACTACTACCTTACACCACACACAAAAATTAACTCAAAATGGATTCAAGACTTCACTGTAAGAACTGAAAC
Source organism: Mesoplodon bidens (assembly GCF_964165515.1). Taxonomy (NCBI): domain Eukaryota; kingdom Metazoa; phylum Chordata; class Mammalia; order Artiodactyla; family Ziphiidae; genus Mesoplodon; species Mesoplodon bidens. The sequence continues at coordinate 143,108,162 of NC_138161.1, forward strand.
CACAATATTTCTAAAAGAAAACATAGGCAGTAAGCTCCTTGACATTGGTCTCGGCAATGATTTTTTGGATTTGACACCAAATACAAAGGCAACTAAAGCAAAAATAAACAGGTGGGGCTACATCAGACTAAAAAGCTTCTGCACAGAAAAAGAAACAATCAACAAAATGAAAAGGCAACCAACCAAATGAGAGAAAATATTTGCAAATCATATATCTGATAAGGGGTTAACATCCAAAATATACAGAGAGGGACTTCCCTGGTGGCACAATGGTTAAGAATCCGCCTGCCAAGGCAGGGGACATGGGTTTGATCCCTGTTCTGGGAAGATCTCACATGCTGCAGAGCAACTAAGCCCCTGAGCCACAATTACTGAGCCTGCGCTCTAGAGCCCATGAGCCACAACTGCTGAAGCCCATGCACCTAGAGCCTGTGCTTCGCAACAAGAGAAGCCACTGCAATGAGAAGCCCACGCACCACAACAAAGAGTAGCCCCCGCTCGCCACAGCTAGAGAAAGCCCGCGCACAACAACAAAGACCCAATGCATCCAAAAATAAATAAATAAAATAAATAATTTTTTTTAAAAATGGAGGAGTCAGCATTTGCAATGAATATTAAAGGATGGATGGAATTTTTAAACAATAAAATAACATGAATATTAAAAAATAGAGAGCGAGAACTCATAAGTCAACAGCAAAATAATAATAATAATCTGATTTAAAAATGGACAGAGGATCTGAATAGACATTTTTCCGAAGAAAACATACAAATGATTAATGGGTACCTGGAAAGATGCTCAACATCACTAATCATCAGGGAAATGCAAATCAAAACCACAATGAGGTTTTAGCCTCACACTTGTTAGAATGGCTATTACCAAATAGTTAAGAAATAACAAGTGTTAGTGAGGATGTGGAGAAAAGGGAACACTTGTGCACTCTTGGTAGGAATGTAAATTGATACAGCCACTATGGAAAACAGTATGGAGGTTCCTCAAAAAACTAAAAATAGAACTGTCACTGGATCTAGCAGTTCCACTTCTGGGTATTTATCCAAAGAAAATGAAAACACTAATTTGAAAAGGTATATGTACCACCATGTTCAATGAAGCATTATTTACAATAGCCAAACTAGCTTAGGCATATGGAAACTGCCTAAGTGTCCACCAATCGATAAATGGATAAATAAAATATTATTTTATATGTGTATATTATATATATATGTATATATCCTAATATTATTCAGGCATGAGGAAGAATGAAATCTTGCAATGGGTGGACCTTAAGGGTTTTATGCTAAGTGAAATAAATCAGTCAGAGAAAGACAAATACTGTATGATCTCATTTATATGTGGAATCTTAAAAAAAAAAAGAGAGAGCTCAGATTGGTGACAGAGACAGAGAGAGAAGGGGGAGCAAAATTGATGAGGGGGGTCAAAAGGTACAAATTTCCAGGAATAAAATAAATAAGTCATGGGGATGTAATGTACAGTATGGTGACTATAGTTAATAATACTGTATTTCATATTTGAAAGTTGCTAAGAGAGTAGATCTTAAAAGTTCTCATCACAAGAAAAAAAATTTGTAACTATGTATGGTGACGTATGTTAACTAGATTTGTTGTGGTGACCATTCCACAATATATACAAATATAGAATCATTATGCTGTATACCTGAAACTAATATAATGTTATATGTCAATTATATCTCAATTAAAAAAGAAAACACTCTATAATATTCATAGTTTATTGCATGTTTACACATGTATCAATGAATATTAAAGATTATATGGTCTTATTTTAAAAAAAAGAAAGAAAGATGGAGAGCCATGAAAGCCGGTTGTGCAATTCAGTTTGAGTCCAAAAGTCTGAGAAAAGGAGGCTGGAGAGTGAATGATGTAAGTCTCCATCTGAGTCCAAAAGCCCTAGAATCAGGAATGCAGATATCCTAGGGCAGGAGAAAATGGATGGTTCAGCTCAAGCAGAGACAGGGAATTTGGCTTTCCTCTGCCCTTTTGACCTACTCAGGCCCCCAATGGATTGGACGATGCTCACCCACATTGGTGAAGATGATCCTTTTTTTTTTTTTTTTCGGTACACGGGCCTCTCACTGTTGTGGCCTCTCCCGTTGCAGAGCACAGGCTCCGGACATGCAGGCTCAGCGGCCATAGCTCACGGGCCTAGCCGCTCCGCGGCATGTGGGATCTTCCCGGACCGGGGCACGAACCCGTGTCCCCTGCATTGGCAGGCGGACTCTCAACCACTGCGCCACCAGGGAGGCCCCAAGATGATCCTTTTTTACCCAGTATACTCAATCAAATACAAACCTCTTCTAGAGACATCCTCACAGACACACCCAGAAATAATGTTTACCAGCTATCTGGGCATCCCTTAGCCTAAACATAATTAGGTTCACACATCAAATTAACCATCACACCTGACTTCCACCACTATTCTCAGAGAGTTCATTCAGCCTTTATACCAATATCTTCTGGCTACCTGGCCTGAGAATGCCTCCACTTCCTCAACAAGAAGGGCCTTCAGCTCTGTTTCACTTCAGCCACCCACGAGCTAGGCCTTGTAATCACCAAGAATTGCTCCACTTCCAGAACCTGGAACCCGGAGGTTCTCTCTACCACCCCTTTCCTCCTACCTTCCCCCAACACCCATTCTTCATACTGAATCTGGTCCATTCCCTCAATAGAACCTTTTAATTCCCACAGTATAACTATTTAAACTCTACCTACTCTAGCACTCTAGCCTCCCTCAACTCCTTTCCATCACAATCACCATGCCAGGACCTCCCTGGTGGTCCAGTGGCTAACACTCTGCACTACCAATGCAGGGGACCAGGGTTCCATCCCTGATCAAGGAACTAGATCCCACATGCCGCAACTAAAGATCCTGCATGCCGCAATGAAGATCCCACATGCCACAACTAAGACTCGGCACAGCAAATAAATAAATATTTATTCTAAAATTTAAAAAAGGATCACCAAGCCAAGGCCCAACCCTGGGTCACCGTTTCCTTTGGATCACTCTGATTCTGCTCACAGACTGCCCACAGTTGCTGGAAGAAGTCAGAAACATCATACCAGGTACATTAGTTTCCTAGAGCTGCCGCAACCTATTACCACAAAATTCGTGCCTTAAAACAACAGAAATTTATTTTCTCACAGTTCTGGAGGACAAGAGACCAAAATTATCGGGTCAGCAGGGACAATCTTCCTTCAAAGGCTCTAGAGGAGAATCATTTCTTGTCTCTCCCAGCTTCTGGTGGTTCCTGGTTGTTCCACTTCCAGGACCTGGAACCCGGAGGTTCTCTCTACCACCCCTTTCCTCCTACATTTCCCATACCCTTTCTTCACACTGAATCTGGTCCATGCCCTGGTGTTCCTAAGGTTGTGGTAGCATCTCTCCAATCTCCATCTTCACATGGGCTTCTTCCCTGTGTCTCCTTGTCTGTGATCTCCCTCTTCCTTTTCTTGTTAGGGTACCAGTCATTGGATTTAGGGCCCACCCTAAATCCAGGATGACTTCATCTCGAGATCAATAACAAGATTACATATGCAAAGATCTATTTCCAAATAAGGTCACATTCACAGAGGTGCCAGGGGTTAGGGCTTGGACATACCTTTTGGGGGGACATCATTCCCAACACTACACTAGGTCACTGAAGATTCTTGCCTTGCTGTTCTCTTCAATGCTATCTCTGCATGTCCAAATCTAATGCCTCCAGTTTCAAACACCATTTCTTCTGCAAAACATTTCCACAATTTCCCATTATAAGCAACCTCTTCTTTCTCTAAACTCCCATCTGCTTTTTGTTCCTAATTTATAGCTTTTATCAATTTCTACATTTTATTGGTGATACCTGTGTAAGAGAGCCTTACACTTTCTCTGGTTACCTGGGTTGCAGAAAGTGTCTCATTAGCAGACTTCAGTTTGGAATCTTAGCTCTGGCTTGAATCATTTATGTTGTTCCTGCTGCCATTGAACATGCTGCCCTGGCCCCTCTATCCTAAAGGTCCTTGTCTTTCTCAACAAAAAGAGGCTTATGATTCTTAGTGATTCTAATTCTCTAACCAGTTCTCTGTCTTCCTACCTCTTTGCTTCTGCTTTCCCTCAGTGCTCCGCCCAACAACCTGTCCCTTTTCTACTTCCACCTCTCAATCTCCCACCTTATTCAGCCCTATGAAGCAAAAATCTGCCACTTAGGCCACTGATGGCTTTCCCTTTTCTCTCCTCTACCAGTTCAGTCCTTTGCTTGGGGCTTTCTCCTACCCCCTCCACCTGGCCCACTAGATAGCCTTAACTTTCTCTAAGAACACTCCCTTCCCCTTCTTGCTTTTCCTGATGGCCTTAGTTCCCTTCCTTCTAATATCCAACATAATTTCCATCCCACAAAATTGCTACATTTTTCTTTTGTGTTCCCATGGTTTGTCCCTACTTCTATGACAGTACCTTCTTGATCAGTTGAATTAAAATTACTTGTTCAGGTTTTGCTAACTTCGCCCTTCCCACCCACATTACACTCCAATTCTATCTGTATTTATACCTGGCTCTAGGTTTGGGATGTATGTGTTCAGAACTATGGTATAATGGGTACAGACATCCAACTGGAATGGTAGAAGATAAGAAAAATGATGTGGATTTGAAGAAAGAGTCCTTGAGCTCACAAGAACAGTTCCAGTATTGCCTTCTGAGTATACTGATTCTACTACCCTTGAGGATGGCCTTTTCCATTTCAAACAAAAGAGTGTTAATGATTCTCCCCATTTCTGGATACTGGGTTGCATTTAAATTAAAATGCAGCCATAATACAAGAAATATTCTTTCATTTCCCCTCATCCTCCTCCTTTCTAGCCCTCTTCCAACTGTTCAGAAAATTCTAAGACAAGAGTCATGGTACTGGATTAAGAAATGTTTCTTTTAATTAGTGGCTTCTCCTCACTTCTTTTTCTTTGATAATTCCTGCTATCATTCTAACAGGTTATATGATCTATGCTAATTTCACAATTATTTCTATTATAATGGATGGTTTAAAGCATTTGGTATGAATTATGCTGTTCTAAAGCAATTAAAGTTAACATCTAGAAACTGGAAAAGATAACTATTAATATATGACTCTCCACTGGACCATAAGGTTGTTTAGGGTAAGGATTCTATAATTTTTATTTCTATGTTTCTAGGACCAATGGTCCCTAATACAGGGGAGGTATTCAATCACTGAAAGACTTCGTCTCTCCCTACTCCAGTTTCTCTGGGAAAATGGAACTATCTGACCCTCAGCTCCATCATTAGAGGCAGCTTCTTCCTCGTGGAGCACAGGAAACCTATACAGTTTCCCAAGAGTGTTGTTGATATTTGAGACATACTTAGTGAGGAATATCAAAAGTAATAAAGATTATCACTTTCCATTAGGGTATGGTGCACCCAACCTTATGGTTGATGCAAGTGTGAGTGACCCTAAGTGAATGAGAGAAACAAGGAAGGAAGGTTGGGAAGAAGCATCTTAGATTGCAGTGCATTCTAAGGAAAGTCAGCTCCCCTGGAGCTGACTGAAGTGATGCCACCAAGTACTATCTGCTATCCCACATGATTTGTTGTTTTGTCAAAGAGGAAGGAAAGAAGGAAGGAAGGAAGGAAGGAAGGGAGGGAGGGAGGGAGGGAGGGAGAAGGGAAGGGAGGGAGGGTAAGAGAGAAAGAGAAAATAAGGAAGGGGAGGAAAAGGAAGAAAAGTGAAGGGAAGGACAAGAAAGGAAAAGAAGAGCACATACTCTTTGAAACCTTAGAAAACAGCTGCAACAAGAAAATTTTCTTTACAACCACTTCTATGTATAGGAAAGGATTAAGTAAATATTGATATTATTCCATACTTCCAGAATCAGATGATCGTAGGCTATAAGAGACCCTAGAAAGAAGCACTGCAGTAATTAGGAGTTGGTGAAGGGTTTCTGGTGCAGTGGAAATACATGCTTTGATGCCATCAAAATTGAATTCCAAGTAACACTCACAAGCACTGAAAAAATCAGTTTATCTCTTTGAGCTGCAATTTTCCCATTTATTAACAGCAATAATAATACTGACCCTATAGAAGAAATGGAAGGATTAAATTGTGGGACAGCATATTTAGAGTGCCTTTACAGTGCTGGGTGCTTAATAAATGGTCATCCTGTTGACTCTAGCTTGGGAGGAGAGGCCAGTGTATATAGGAAAGATAGTGTAGATGACACAAATTCTGGAGCTTTGAAGAAGGTAATTTATTATTGCAAGGAAGGAATTGTCAAGAAGGATGAAGAAAAGTGAAAAAGCAAGTGAATCTAGAAGCAGGAAAACACAGCAAAGGTCATGCCACAAGAACAGTCTTGTTAGGACTCTGACCTAAAAAACATTGTTGCCAGGCCTTGCTGCCACTGCCCCTGGATTCTCAGGGCCATACCACCACTGTGAACGGTTTCTATATTGTCATGTATCTTTGCATTACTCCCACATTCAGAGTCTTGAGTGGGAATGTGTCAGATTGTCAGAAACTAAGTAACATTCCCACACCCTAGCATGAGAAGGATCTAATCCGTTTGTCCTCAAGAGTCCCATAAAAGGACACTTCCTCTAAATAAAAGGGAGTTAAGATGGTGAGTGGCCAAGAAAAGGACAAATGATTTCTGTATTATTTAGAATAATGCTAGCAACTATAAAAAACCAACCCCCAAATTTCACTGACCTAACATAATAGAAGCTTATTGTTCACTCATCCAACATTCCAGTGTAGGTGTTCCTCCACATGGTGGGCAGCTTTCCTCCACTTGGTGATTCAGGGACCCAGGCCTCTTCCATCTTGTGGCCTCACCATCCCTACCCGTATTCAACTGGAGAATAGGGAAGGAGACAAGTGAAAGAGGAGTCCTGCCTCTTAAAGATCCCAGCTACCCCTGGATACAGGAGCAAGCTTGGTAGTGTGCTCCCTGCCTGGCTAGCCTCTTTTTAGCAACAACGCCACCCTATAGAAAGGGGGTCACAAAAATTTGGTTGCCAGGTAGCTGTCTATGCCACATCCTCTACTGAGTCATTGTATGTGGTAAAATGTATGGGGTTTGGGGACAGGAAACTAAAGATGAAACCACCCTGTAAAGACGGGGAACTCTTTGAGTAGGGGATTTGGAGAGTGGAGAAAGATAGAGTACACCAGGAACTTGAAGTAAGTGTGGAACATCAATCCTGGGGTGCAAGATAGTCTGAACAACTCAGCACCCCTGACAACCTCTTTCCTATGACCGTTGCACTGAGTTCTTTCTAGGTATAGGGCACTTGGTGAAGTGCAGAGGTTGACAAGTGTGACATAATGGTAGCTATCTCCAAGATAATTAATTCTTTAGACTTCTAAACTAATTGGGAAGATGTGGGCATGGAAAGATAAATTTTGTTTTCTAGGTAGCATTTGGGAAGTGTCAGGTGAGCAGTGGGGGCAAGGGCTATAAACGTTCAAATAGGAAGTTATCACTGACTGCTGAGGGCTTAGGGCAGGGGTTTAGTCCAGGTCCTCCAAGAAATTTACACCCAGACAGGATTGAATATGTAAGAAATGTATTAAGGTGATGCCTGTGAGAGAAAATGGGGAGGGAGCCAGGGGAGTCTGGGAGAGATTCTGGACTGTGAACATAAGGTAAATCTGACCCTGAGTGAAGGAGAGAGGAAAGGACCAGAGGTGGGCTGGGTGGAAGCATCTTAAACTGCAGAGTAGGTTAAGGAAAGTGGAGCAAGACCATCAGGGAGTCCTTAAGCAAAGTCACCCTCCAGATGAGTCCCACATCTCCCAGGAACTTCAGTTTCTCTGCCACACTCAGTCATTGGCTGGGAGCAGCCTGCAAGATGTGTGGCCTTAGAGTGAATCCAGCCATGGATTTCAGAGAGCAGTAGCTGGGGCCCTTGGCCAATTATACTCCTTGCAGTTGGAGATCTGAAAGGTACATGCTCACAGCCACCACAGTCTACCCTTAGCCTCACACAGATCTGCCTCTTCCCACAGGTTTGGGAAGCAGTTCCTCTCTTTTCCTGTGGGCATTTCTTCCTGAGAGGAAACTCAGAAGAGGGCATTTAGTAGCACAAGCTATAGTCTCTGTCGCTAGAGTTGATCTCAGAGCCACAACTGGTATTCATCCTCTCCCTCCTTTACCATCCATTCACAAATCCCCTCATCCTCAGCAATCACTTCGGCTGGTCTTATTGACTTACCTGGTGATGTGACCCAAACTTTCATTCTGGAAGGGTCTGAACCATTGGTAATCATATGTTTCCCAGGCCGGGTTGCATTGTATGTCCATTCATGGCTACAACAGAGAGCACCAGGAGGCACCCAAGTGGATCGCTGGCTTCCACATGTGTTTCTCCTTGTCCCTATTGTGTAAAAGCAGCCCCCCTGCTGATCAAGGTCAACTACTCTTGATGGATAGTGATTCTTCTCACTTGCTGGTGCCTGGACACACCGAGCTCAAAGCGCCCTGGCAGCAGCTGCAGCGTGTAATTCAATGGGGGTCCTTGTTATATCCTCTGGCACAAGTGTGCCCTCTTTGGGGACTTGGATGTCTAACCTGCAGAATCAAGAGTTGTGGGTACAGGAAGCACAAAATTCCTCGGTGGGGCATTGGGTGTCATAGTAAGTGGGGTCACTTCTGCTTCTTCCCAGACCCATGTATTCTTCCTAATGAGGACACAGCGCCATACAGAGGTCTCTGATTTAACACATACACTGTGTCTTGAAGGCAGGCGCCCCATCCACCCAAACCCTATACTGTACTTGCTTTCTCTATCCAGTACTTCAGTGCCCTTGGAAGGCTATTGCAGACCTGCCTTAGCTGAGCATTTTAATGTCTCTGGAGCTCTGCTACTCTAACAATTAGGTCTTCATCCTGCCATTCAGCTGTGTATTCCCTTCCCCTGATGATGACAAAGGTCTCTTTGTAAGCTATCCCAAAGGCCTATGACTCTCTCACTTAACCAAAAATTGCTTGTTGTTAATGGCTTTCAGTCTCTCATGATTTCTCTGCAGACATCAATACAACTTGATAGTAACTACCCAATTTTACTATCTTTGTAGGCATTGTTCCTTCCCATGTTTTTCAAATGCCTGTGTCATCACATCTGCCACAGCATTCCCCTCCACTGGGCCATTTTCCCAGGTTAACACTGGTGGAATCTTTAGCAACTGAGCTACCATCTTGTGCCAGGAACTACCTATGCCCCACCTACAAACCTGGTTGGCATTCTCTTTGGATGGCAGTAGATGAGTCAGTCCAAGTTTCTATCTTACCAGCTGTTTTCTTGGACCACTTCTGGTACCACTTGTGTAAGTCCAGGTCCCTGAGAAATGATGCAAAACAAGATTAATCATGCAAGAAATGTGCTAGAGGAAATGACTATTGGAGAAAACGGGGAGGCAAAAAAGGGAGACTGGGAGAGCCATCAGATTACAATGCAAGTCTGATTCTGAGTGAAAGAATGAGGGAAGGAAGATTGGATGTAAGCATCTTACACCCCAGTGCTGTTCTAAGGACAGCTTGGATGGTTGTTTTAGTATTTCTCAGAGTCATCTGTCAGAGGAGTCTGGCATCTCCCAGGAATGGGCCTGCCTTAGTATCTGTGCCATGCTCAGTCATTGCCTGGGAGCAGTCCATGGGAAGCAAAACCTTGGTGCAAACAGTGATGAATTGCAGAGGGCAATAGCTGGTGCCCTCATTCAATTATGCTAACTGCAATCAGAGATCTGAGAGGTACATTCTAGTGGCCTCCACGGCAATCTTCGTAGAGGAGGTGAAATAGGGTCAGGGCCTAGAAAATAGGTAGTAATTAGATAAGTAGCAGTGGGCAGAAGACACATCCAATGGTGATTGGTAGGCAGAGTGTTCTAGATAAAAATAAATGGGGCACTTTATCAGAAGACACCATGTCTAAAAGGCTCATTTTAGCGATGTCATGGGAAAAATGATGGAAGTGTATGTAAAAATAAAATTGTTGTGGGCCTTGAATACCAAGGTAAGAAATTCAGACTCTATCTTATTGTCATTGGGAAGTGATGGGCATATTAAATCTACATTTTACCCACCTTCTCAGTAGCCTTGAATACTAATGATCACTCTCTTCTTTTTCACTTCCTCCTTCATGAAAAATTCTCTTGGCTTCTTTGACATCACATACTCCTAGTTTTTCTCCTGTATCATTGGTCACTCATTCTCAGTCTCCCTTGTGCAGTTACTTATGACTTGAAATTGGGTGGTTTGCCCAGAGGAGAATATGAATTGGGAAGAGCAAAAGTCTAAGGGTAGAATTAGCTAGTTAGTTAGTTAGTTAATCCATCTAAGCAACTATTTCATGATTATGCCGTTCTCAAACCTAAACTCTTCAATGGATTCTCAATGTTCATATGATAAAGAAAAACATTCTTTTTTTAAATATTTATTTATTTATTTATTTATTTATGGCTGCATTGGGTCTTAGTTGTGGCACGCAGGATTTTTTGTTGCAGTGTGCGGGCTTCTCTCTAGTTGTGGTATGCGGGCTTTTCTCTAGCTGTGGTGCGTGGACTACAGAGTGCATGGGCTCTGTAGTTGTGGCACGCGGCTCTCTAGTTGTGGTGTGTGGGCTCAGTAGTTGCGGCACACGGGCTTAGTTGCCCCATGGCATGTGGGATCTTAGTTCCCCGACCAGGGATCGAACTCGTGTCCCCTTCATTGGAAGGCAGATTCTTAACCACTGGACCACCAGGGAAGTCCCGACAAACATTCTTAACATTGTCTCTAAGACCCTGCACGGCCTAGATCCTACCAATCTCTAGGATTCATCTAGTACCATCCCCCCATCTCTCTGCTCCAGCCAAACTGGTCTTCTGTCAACTCCTCAAAATCACCATGCTTCTCTTCTGCAGGGTCTTTGCCTTCACTGGGTAGAAGGTTCATCTCTTCCCTTTTCAGTACTTAAGGTCTACTCATCCTTAAATTTCAGTTTGACACTTCCTTAGAGGAACCTTCCCTGACTTCTTTAAATCAAATGCTTCTGTTATATGTCTCTTGTATCCTCTCCTTTTATTTGTAATTATCAAAGTTGTCGTTTTATATTTATTTGTGTGAATGTTTGATTAATGTCCGTTTTGTCAAAGTCTCCAACAATACTATAAAGGTACATGAGGGTAAGGACTGTGTCCATGTTATTTTTCTAATATCACTTAGGACAGTGACTGAAATATATTTAACACAGTACCTTAAATAATGAATGCATGAATGAATAAACAGTAGTAGTTCTTGAGCAGAGGAGGGTGGTGAGATTTGTGCAAATTAGAGACTTAAATAGCTTAATAAGTCAATACTAAGTAAGATAAATTATAGGTCTAGGAGGCTTACATTAGAGGGTCTGGCTAGAAGTCAACTGTAAGTTTGAAGTAAAGAAGGTACACTAGGGCAAAGGCTAAGATGCTGTATAAAAGGACCCCTAGATACAATGGCCTAAATAAAATAGCAGTTTATTTCCCTCCCAAGGATGTCTTCAAAGTTTACTTGCAGCAACATTCACTGAGTGTTATTTAAATAGTGAAAAATTAATAACCTCAATGTCCAACAATAGCAGGATACTTAAGTAGATTGCAGTAATACTATTCAATGGAATATCATGAGCTGTTAAAAAGTCATATTGTAGAACAGTGGCTCTCACACTTCTGTGTACATTAGAATTACCTGGAGGGCTTGTCAAAATACAGCCTGCTGGGCTCATCCCCAGAGTTACTGATTCAGTAAGCATGGGGTAGTGTGTGAGAATTTACATCTACTGATGCTGCCAGGGACCATAATTTGAGAAACACTGCTGTAGAAGAAAATTTCACAAAATGGGAAAAAGCTTATGGCATACTGTCAAGTGAAAAAAATAGGTTCCAAAAACAGTTTCCAAAATAGAATTGCATTCATGATCTCATTTTTGTGGAAAATATATATGTATTTGTGTACATATAGAGGCTGTAAAGACATGCAAATTGTTAACAGGTGGATTTACAGGTGGTCTTTTTTGTTTGCATTTATAAATTGCTTGCAAGACTTCCCTGGTGGTGCAGTGGTTAAGAATCCGTCTGCCATTGCGGGAGACACGGCTTTGATCCCTGATCGGGGAAGATTCCACATGCTGCGGAGCGACTAAGCCCATGTGCCACCACTACTGAGCCTGCACTCTAGAGCCTGTGAGCCACAACTACTGAGTCTACATGCTGCAACTACTGAAGCCCACGTGCCTAGAGCCCGTGTGCCACAACAACTGAGCCTGCATGCTGCAACTACTGAAGCCGGCATGTCTAGAGCCTGTGTTCCACAAGAGAAGCCACCACAATGAGAAGCCCACGCACCGCAACAAAGAGTAGCTCTCACTCGCTGCAACTAGAGAAATCCCGCACACAGCAATGAAGACCCAATACAGCCAAGTAAAATAAATTTTTTTTTAATTTTAAAAAATAATAAATTGTTTGAAGATGTATAACATCTGTAATAAGGGAGTTTGTTATCGTTGCTTTTATCTTTTTTATCGTGGTAAAACACATATAACATTTACCAGCTTAACCATTTTTAAGTGTACAGTTCAGTGGTATTAAATATATTCACATTGTTGTGCAACCATCACCACCATCCATCTTCATAACTCTTTTCATCTTGTAAAACTGAAACTCTATGCCCATTAAATATAATAACGCTCCATTATCCCTCTTTCAGGCCCTGGCAACCACCATTGTATTTTTGGTTTTTATGAGTTTGGCTATTCTAAGTACCCCATAAAAATAGAATCATAATAATCGTGGTAAGCTGGTTTGTTATTGTTTTTAAGAAAAAGGGTTGATAAGACCTGCTGGGGGGAGTGGTAACTCCAAGGTTATAAGCTTTAGAGAAAGAGAGAATAATGGCATAATGAAAGAATAGAGAAGGGCAAGGCAAGACCTGAATACTGGGGAGATGATGTATTCAGTTTTGGATATATACATATTAAGGTGACTATAGCAGATCTAGGTGAAGAAGAAAGCAAGAAGCTAGAGATGTGAATCTGAAGCTCGAAGAGATGTCAAAGTAGAGATACAGATACAACAATTATTCAGGAAGGAGGGGTCGCTTAATCCATTAGAGAGGATGAGTTGCCCGAGTGGGGATATGAAATAAGAAGAGCTAACAACTGTGGCCTGAATTCATTCATTCAACCACTCATGTGTCCATTCAAAAATAAATGAACTAATACTTCAGGCCCTGAAAAAACTTATGGTCTGATAAGTGAGAGATGTAAATAGCTGATTTCAATTTAAGGGTATCTTAAATGTCAAACTGAAATAGGAGGAAATAATCCATTAGTGAAAAAGAGAATACACAGACATAGGAACACTCAGACAGTGCAAAATTGCGCAACAATGGAGAAAGAATGTTTTCAGCAGAAAGATGTAATGAATGATAAAAAAATTTTTTCAGAGAGGTCAAGGAAAAGAAGGGTTAACATTTATTAAAGTAGATTGATATCGTTGAAGTGTACCTTTCCTTTGTTCCAGAAGTGGGACTGAGGGCCCATAGCTGAGGATAATGAAGCACAGGACCTCAAATGTTGCAGTCATTTTCCTCAGGACTGAGGCAACAAAACCAGCCCTGCTACTACCAGACACCACCCCAACCTTCTCTCTCTTCCCAGTTCATAGGAAAAGAGAGAAGAAATAGGAGATCAGAGTCTAGTCTTGTGGTTGTGTGTTTATGGCAAGAGGCTTTTTGTTCCCCTCCCAGGGAAACATGCTTTTCCTCTATTCTCACCACCAGGTGAGATTGGAGTCAGGGTATGTGGGAAAGGGAAGCTGATTTCCTGGTTGAATGTATTCTTGAGTAGGAGACGATGTAAGCAAAGGGAAAGGAACAGAAGAGAGATGTCAAATGGGCATTGGAGGTAGGCTATGGAGTAGTCTGAACTCCCACCATTTTTCATAGCAAGAATGAGTAATTCCTGTTAGATGGGTCCTGAGGGAAGTAGCCACGATTGAACCATTTTGGCTGTACCCCACTTCAGGAAGCTATCACCAGGCCAGGGGATGCTGGCAGTAGGAGACTATGGGATAGAGTGCTGGGAGTGTGAACCAAAGAGGTCCTGGAAGTGGCCAACCCAGAGATATTCTCCCATGAATATCTGGGCACATGTGAGTGGACACCCAGAAGTAGTCCTAGAGAAATACAAACACATACCCAAGAGAGAACTTGAACTTGGATGCCTGCCACTCAGAACATCAGTTGCCAGTTAATGTTAGCCAGAGAAGTAGTGGCAACCACCAGGGTAAGAACTTCGATCCTTCCCAGTTGGGCAGACCCTTGTCCAGACCCACCCCAACCATTAGCAGGGCCCAGGACAAGAGTACAAATGGCAGCTTACATACCATGTGTCTAAATATTTATAAGTTATAAATCAAACTAACAAAAAACTTTTAAATAAAATATGTTTCATCTTCCTACTTTGACAAATATATTTTCAAACAGCATGGAGTGCCAGGTTACAATTTAGAATTTTTGAAATCCTTGGCATTTCACACCAGAATGTGGCAGCACAGGTAGAGTTGGTCTCCCAAATATGGCTCCTGGCCCACCTCCCTTCTCTTTTTACCTTGGCTCTTCCTCATTCTTCAAGGTTCCTAACATGCTTACCTCAATCCAAACATCAAATCTCTATTACCAACTGCTGTCCCTTGGCCATTTCTTAGACTCTTGGGCAAATCTCCTTGGCTCTGTGGACCCCTCTACCTGACAGGAGGAGAGGTTTCCCCAGAGTTGCCCTTGCTAGTCTGGGTTTAAGGGTGCTACTTCCCTGTCCCTCTTTCTCTCCTATTTGTACCTACACACCAAGAGGAGCTAGATCTTGAAGAGTGAAGGGAGAGGAAGAGATAAGATTTTAAAACATTTTGAGATTATAGTTTGTTGCAGAAACTGCTAGCTGCCATCCAAAGTCTATTCTCTCCTTCTTCCCTGATAGTAGAACTTCCATTTTACTTGGCAAGTTCATGCACCTAATAAAAGACTATTTCCAGACTCCCTTCCAACTGGGCATGGCAAAGTGACTAAGTTATGGCCAAAGAAACATAAGAGAAATGTTATGCAGGCTGCTTAAAATTGGAGACTGCTTAAAAGGCTCTGACTCAGCTGGGAAGAGGGCCCTTTTGTTTTCCCTTCCTCCTTACTGTTTTCTGAAAGGCTGAAGCTTCATTAGCCATCTTGGACTATAAGATAATCTTGAGGGTAGATGTATTTGCATGGTAGGGTATAAAGACAGAGCCTGAGTCTCGGATGACAGTGGAACTACCATGTCAACTGTGCGTGGCCTACCTCTGGACTGTTTTTAAACATGAAAGAAATAAATTTCTGTGTTGTTTAACCATAGTTATTTTAGGTTTTCTGTGATTTCAGTCAAACCTACTTTTGATTCAAAGTTCTAAACTAGACAGGACTTTATTAACCAGAAAGTTATGGGCTCTACTTAAGATGTAATACAAGGACAAGAAAGGACAATTTAATATAGCATTGTTGAAAGTAGTGATTGGACAATCGATAAGTCAAACAGTAGGGGCCCTCTGTGAATATAGCTTCATTAGAATGGTGGGGGCATAAATCTGATTTCAAGAGATGAAGAAATTAATGGTTAATGAAAAAATTGAAATAAGGTTGAATTCTACCAAAAGTTTGACAGATTAAATGAAGAGAGAGAAGATGGTCTGAAAGAAGCATATGGCATATCTAGATAGAACTGAGAAATATAGCAATGAGAGATGGAGGGCTGAAGAAGCAAAACTTGGGAAAACCGTGGAGCAAAGTCCTGGAGGAAGCCAGAAAGAGAAGGGAAGAATGAATGATGGGGAATTATGGAATATTTTGATGTAGAGAAGAAGGAGATCTTGATTTTCTCCTTAAAGTAGACGTAAGGTCCGCTGCTAAGAATTGGAAGGCAAGGAGGGATGGGAGTTCAAAGACATGAGAATGTGGAAAAGGTTTGGAACAGCCCTATACTGTGGCTAAGAAAGAGCTAGAACTTTCAAATAAGACTTCAATAGTAAAAGGAGCTACCATTTGTGATGCCTACTGTATGCTGGTTGTTATGCTAGTACTTACATACACCACCTGACTAAAAATGAAAAATCTTTCCAGTTTGCTGCTTATCTCTATAACTACTCCTTCTCAGTCTTTTTTTGTGGGATGCTCTTCTCTACTCTTTGTTTAAATATTGGTGGGCCTCAGGGTTTCATTCTTAGCCCTTTTCTCTTCTTATTTCCCCTGGGTAATCTCTATCTCTCCCATAATTGCTCTTGCCATCTGACTCCCAAGTCTACATCTACAACCCAGATCCTTCCCTCCTACACCCAGAGCACCAGATTCATTTGTCCAACTGCCTATAGGACATTTAATTTGGAAGTTCCACAGCCACTTTAAACTGCATATGTCTAAAACCTGCATTCATCATTTCCCTCCAAACCCATTTTTCCTGATGAGTTCCCTATTCTGAATTTATAGAATAATCTTAAGAGTAGAGACTGGGGAACCAGACAGCCTGGATTCAATTCTCACCTCACATTAACTGTGTGACCTTGAACAAATTACTGGACCTCTGTGCCTCAGCTTCCTCGTATGTGAAATGGGGATGATAAAAATAACACTTCACAGGGTTGTTGAACAGATTAATGAGTTAATATACTTAAATGACTTAGATCATTGCCCAGCGCATGGTAAGGCCATGTAAGTGTTTGTTATTATGGTTGGCAAAATAAGAGAACTTGGACATCACCTGTGACTGTTTCTCATTCTCACATTCCACCATTCACCAACTCCTTTTGATTCAGTCTCCTAATATCTCTCATCTCTCACTGACACCACCTTAGCTTAATGCCCAAGATCAAGCGTCAGTATATTTTTAAAGTAAGAGGCCAGCTAGGAACTTCCTTGGTGGCCCAGTGGGTAAGACTCCGCACTCCCAATGCAGGGGGGACCAGGTTCAATCCCTGGTTGGGAAACTAGATCCCACATGCATGCTGCAACTAAGAGTTCACACGCCGCAACTAAGTCCGCATGCTGCAACTAAAAGATCTTGTATGCCGCAGTTAAGACCCAGTGCAGCCCCCCTCCCCCCCAAAAAAGAGGCCAGCTAGTAAATATTTCAGGCTTTGCAGGTCACAACTACTCAAATCTCCTGTAGCAGTGCAAGAGAAACTCTAGACAATTCATAAATGATTGAGTGTGGCTGTGTTCCAACAAGACTGTATTTATGGACACTGAAATTTGAATTTCACATAAATTTCATGTGTCATAAAATATTATTATTATTTTAAAAAATTTAAAAGAGTAAAATAATTCTTAACTTGTAGGCCATACAAAAATAGGCCTTTGGCCTTCAGACTGTAATTGACAACCCCTGGGCAAGATCATCTTTTGGTGAAATACTGCAGTGGCTTCTTAATTGGTCTCTCAGCTTCTAATCTTGCATCTCCCCCCAAAATCTATTTTCTATGATGTCCCATTACTCTTAGGATGACGCTTATAATGTCCATAAAATCCTTCATATCTCATCACTTTTCCTCTTATAATATATATGCTTTAGCCCTACTCAACTACATGAAATTTCCCAAATATGCAAGCTTCTTCCTCTAGGCCTTACTATATTCTCTCCTTCTGCCTAGAGACTCTTCCTGCCCTTCCCTTGTTTCTCCTACTTGTCCTTCAGGTCATATTTTGTATATCACTTCCTCTATATTTTCCTGAGCTTTGAGGTCTGGTTAGGTGTCCCTTCTCATGTTTTTACAGCACCATATTGAAATACTTGTCTCATTGTGTTATAACTGCATGTTCATTTCTGTCTTAGCTGGTAGACTGGAACTCCTTGAGACTGTTTTTTTCACCTGTGTACCCATAGTGCCTGTGTTAGAAACACATTTGATGAATATATGACTCTCCATGGTAACCCTTCAAGGAAGGTATTTTTATCCCCATTCTACAGTTGAGAAAACTAAGGCTCAGAAAGCTTGAATATTTTCCCCAAATCTACATAGTAAGTATTGGAATAAAGATTTGTTCACACTAATTCCACTACTCCATGCTACCTCCCAAAGCTCAGGAATAACAAGAAGGAAAACATGGCCCACAAAGTCTAGTTTGTTCAACTTCAGGTTAGAAATATTTTTTAAACCATTTTTTAAAGTTGACATGTAGTTAATTTACAATGTTGTGTTAGTTTCAGGTGTACAGCAAAATATATATATATATACATATATATATATCAGGTTAGAAATCTTCATTCTTAGCTTGTAGTCTGTCTCTGAGTTGCAAATACCATGCTTTTCCGGTTTTATAGAGAAATAATTGACCCATATGACTGTATAAGTTTAAAGCATACAGCATGATGGTTTGATATACATATATTACAAAATGATTACAATAGGTTCAGCTATCATTCATCTTCTCATATAGATACAATAAGAAGAAAATAAAGAAAAGAAAAAAAGGAAAATATTTTCTCCCTGTGATGAAAAATCTTGGGGTTTACTCTCTTAGTAACTTTCTTGTTTATCACATATCAGCGTTATAGTCATCATGTTGTACATTACATCCCCAGTACTTGTTTATCTTATAACTGAAAGTTTGTACCTTTTGACCACCTTTCTCCAATACTTCCTTCCATCACCCATCGCCTCTAGTACCACAAGTCTGACCTCTTTTTCTATGAGTTCGTTTGTTTTTATTTTCAGAAATTCCACATATAAATGAGATCATATAGTATTTGTCTCTCTCTGACTTATTTCACTTAGCATAATGCCTTCAGGGTCTATCCTTGTTGTCACAAATGGTAGGATTTCCTTGTTTATTTTTTTAATGGCTGAATAATATTGCATTGTATACATATGCCACAACTTCTTTATCCATTTATCCATGGATGGACACTTAGGTTGTTTCCACGTCTTGGCTACTGTAATTAAAGCTGCAGTGAACATGTGGGTGCAGTTATCTTTTTGAGCTAGTGTTTTCATTTCCTTTGGATATATTCCCAGAAGTGGGATTGCTGGATCATATGGTAGTTCTAATTTTAATTTTTTGAGGATCCTCCATATTGTTTTCCACAGTGGCTGTACAAATTTAGAATTCCACCAACAGTGCATCAGGGTTTCCATTTTTTCCCCACATACACACCAGCATTTGTTATCTCTCATCTTTTTGTTGATGGCCATTCTAACAGATGTGAGGTGATATCTCATTGTGGTTTCAATTTGCATTTCTCTGACTAGTGATGTCGAGCATCTTTTCATGTACCTCTTGGCTTTCTGTATATCTTCTTTGGAGAAATATCTATTCAGGTCCTTTGACCATTTTTAAATTGGATTTTTTTCTATTGTGTTACATGAGTTCTTTTTATATTTTGGATATTAACCCCTTATCAGATATATGGTTTGCAAATACTTTTTCCCATTCCACAGGTTGTCTTTTCACTTTATGATGGTTTCTTCTTCTGTGTAGAGCTTTTTAGTTTGGTATAATCCCACTTGTTTATTTATTTTTATTATTTTTAATATTTATTTATTTATTTACTTTTGGCTTAGTTGGGTCTTAGTTGTGTTAGGCGGGATCTTTCATTGTGGCACGCAGGCTCTTTGTTGCAGCGTGCGGGCTTCTCTCTAGTTGTGGCACGTGGGCTCCAGAGCGCATGGACTCCAGAGGGCATGGTCTCTGTAGCTGTGGCCCATGGGCTTAGTTGTCCCGTGGCATGTGGGATCTTAGTTCCCTGACCAGGGATCGAACCTGTGTCTCCTGCATTGGAGGGTGGATTCTTAACCACTGGATCACCAAGGAAGTCCTCCCACTTGTTTATTTTTGATTTTGTTGCATGTGACTTAAATGTCATATCCAAAAAATCATTGCTAAAACTCATGTCAAGGAGCTTTATTCCTATGTTTTCTTCTAGGAGCTTCATGATTTCTGGTCTTACATTTAAGTCTTTAATGCATTTTGAGTTAATTTTTTTTTTAAAGGTTTACTTCCAGTGAGGATTTTACTTTTTTTTTTTAGATGTTGGGAGTAGGAGTTTATTAATTTATTTATTTTTGCTGTGTTGGGTCTTCGTTTCTGTGTGAGGGCTTTCTCTAGTTGTGGCAACTGGGGGCCACTCTTCATCGCAGTGCGCGGACCTCTCACTATCGCGGCCTCTCTTGTTACGGAGCACAGGCTCCAGACGCGCAGGCTCAGTAGCTGTGGCTCATGGGCCCAGTTGCTCCGCGGCATGTGGGATCTTCCCAGACCAGGGCTCGAACCCGTGTCCCCTGCACTAGCAGGCAGACTCTCAACCACTGTGCCACCAGGGAAGCCCCATTTTGAGTTAATTTTTGTTAAGTGTTGTAAGATATGGGTTCAATTTCATTCTTTCACATGTGAATATCCAGTTATCTCAGCACCATTTGTTGAAGAGACTTGTCTTTTCTCTACTGAGTATTCTTGGCTCCCTTGTCAAATATTAGTTGACCGTATATGCTTAGGTTTATTTCTTGGCTCTCAATTCTGTTTCATTTGTCTATTTGTCTGTTTTTATGCCAGTGCCATACTGTTTTGATGACTATAGCTTTATAGTACAGCTTGAAATCAGGAAGTGTGATGCCTCCTGCTTTTTTCTTCTTCCTCAAGAGTTCTTTGGCTCATTGGGGTCTTTTGTGGTTCAAAGACCATTTTTTAAGCCTTTATTGTCCAGGAGTGTGTACTAAGGTATCTTTACAGATCCTATTTTATCCAAGACGTATAGCCTTTTGGAAACCATTTTTGCAATCCCTTTTTCTGTCCCTAAGCAGTTCCTGCTCTCATTTCACATAGCAGTGATTCCAAACTCTCATCACTCTCTTGATGAACTTTTCTCACTACCTTCCCTAATAGTAAAATTTTGAACAGTCAAATTTAGGACTGAGACTCCTTTAGTCCTACCTTCTTGACTCAACTTGCTTGACCAGAGAACTGTCTCACTCATGTAGTGCTGAACCCTGTAGAGTAAGTTGGTGGCCCTGAGACTAGCCAACTTCAGGTAGTACCATAGGCCATATGGAACAGGTGGGAATTGTAAAGAGATACAAATTGTCCTAAGACAAATAGGGATCTTAGATAATGGCCACATAGACAGCCCCCAGGGACAAACAGGCTGTGTTCCAAAAATTCAATTTTAAATTGACTGTTTGGAATGCAGAACACATTTTCTCTTAGAAACAATGCTGTGAATAATTGCAGTTATTTTTCAGGAAAGTCTACACAAGCTTGTTTAACCCATAGTGTAACAGAAATATCTACTAAGATACTTTAGATTTGCATCAAGTGCATCCCTAAATCCTTACCACTCTGAATTATAAATTAGCTATTTACATAGCTGCCACTGCAACTAGACTGTGAACTCTTTGAGGGCTGGAAACTGTTGAATTATTCATTTTTGTATTCTGAATGCCTGGCATATAACTGGCAATAAATGTTGGTTGCATAAATGAATGGACAAATTTAATAGGCATTTGAATAGTGTTGAAAGTGTCTTAAGGAATGAAAACAGTAACATTTAGTAGGTACCTTAGTATGTGTCTGGCACTCTGCTAGGCGGATGACCAACAAAGCAGCTGCTTTATCTAGGCTGGAGTTAGGGATGAAAAAGCTGAAGGCAATTTTAATATTTGAGATATAAAATAAATAGGCACTAGACTTGCTGAATAAATGTTTTGGATGAAATGAATGGATATATGTATGGATTTAGAAAAGAATTCATTGAAAAAATATCAACAGGAATTGATAGGCAAAGGGATATGGCTCTTTTGAGGGGCACCTTTTGAGGAGGAGGTCGGAAAGAACAGGATTGGTTTGGATTAGGCCCTCGTTTAAGTTCATCTGGTTTGCTGTTCCCCATAAAGAGGTATTTGCTCTGGCCAGTCTTCAAAGATTTGTTGTAAGTTAGGTTAAGCTATTATCACTCTCCATAGATTGAGGTTAATTGGATTGATTTCTTTCCAGATGACAGCAGATTAAGCACTTGTTAAAATTTGGTAGGGATGATGTCTTAGTGAGCCTGGGCAACTATAACACAATACCATAAACTGAAACTGAGCCGCTTAGACAATAAATATTTATTTCTGCAATTCTGGATGCTGAAAGTGTGAGTCAAGGTGCCAGCATGATCACCTGGTGAGGGCCCTCTTTTGGGTTGAAGATGGCTGACTTCTTGTTGTATCCTCAGATGGCAGAGAGAGTGAGAGCTCTCTGGGGTCCTTTTTATAAGGGCACTAATCCCATTCTTAAGGGTTCCACCTGCATGACCTAATTATCTCCCAAAGCCCCACCTTGTAATACTATCATATTGGAGGTTAAGATTTCTATATACATATAGGGACTTCCCTGGAGGTCCAGTGGTTAAGACTGTACTTCCACTGCACGGGGCACAGGTTCAATCCCTGGTCGGGGAACTAAGATCCCATATGCCAAGGGGTGCGGACAAAAAAAAAATAAAGATTTCTACATATAAATTTGGGTTGGCAGGGACACAGACAACAGATGGTTGTAATGGCAAAGGCACTGGAGTGGAGACCCTAGGTAGTGAGGGAGAATGCAACCTGGGAAGAGGGAACATTATTTCTAGGTAGATTTTGGTGTAGAAAGAAGAAGGAGGAGGCAGAGGAAGGAGGGTGAAAGAGGAAGAGAAAAGACAACTATTTCACAATTTTGTAAAGGGCTTAACCCCTCAGAAAATCCCTTTGAGTTGCTGCCAGCCTGATCTTTGTTCTTTGAAAGTATAACTACAACTACTTCTGCATTTATTTTATTATCCCCAAAGTGCTAGAGTACAATCAATAAATACTTGTTGATGGATTATTCTGAGTGTTTCAAATCAATCCACACTTCTTGTTTTATTAAGGATCTTAGAATTGACGTTGATCTAGCTGATGTAAGAACTGTCTTTAAATTTGTAAGACATTTTATGTCTTTGCCCAAGGAGAAGCCAACATGTGTCCATGCCTATTATTCATCACACATTGTACTGGGGTGTTTACTTACATTATCGTGTTTCTAGTAATTCACCATTATTTTATTTTTTTTAACTTTTACTATTTTTTTAATCTTTTGGCCACGCCGTGGCATGTGGGATCTTAGGTCCCTGACCAGGGATCGAACCCGTGCCCCCTGCATTGGAAGCGCAGAGTCTTAACCACTGGACTGCCAGGGAAGTCCCTGTCATTATTTTAACAATTACCGAGTACCTGTTATATGTGAAACCCTGTGCTAGGCAATGACGATAAAAGGCAAAGAGGGAGAAGAGCAGAAAACTGCTCTTCAACAGTTATAGTGTAATAGGGAGAAGACAGGGCTAAACCAACAACTGCCACTTAGTGTGATAAGTGTAATGATAGAGGCAAGCACATGGAAATCTTGGAAGACAGAAAGGAAAGCTTTAATTCAAAATGGGTAGGAAAGACGATAATAAGAAGGAAACAAGTATTTGTTGTTTGTCTGAAATGAAAATTTAACTGAATGCCAAGAGGAGCCTAAGGAACCATGACTAAATGTGATGTGCTATCCTGGATGGGATCCTGGATCAGGAAAAGGACATTAGGGAACAACTGAACAAATATGAATAAAATATGGATTTTAGTTAATAATAATGTATTACTATTGGTTCATTAATTGTGACAAATGTACCATACTAAGGTAAGATGTTACTAATAGGGGAAATTGGGTGTAGAATATACGAGAACTGTCTGCACTATCTGTGCAATAATTCTGTAATTTCAAAACTGTTCTCAAATAAAAAGTTAAAAAAATTTTTTTAAACTGGCATTTCATATTTTTGTTAGATCTGGCAACTTTAACACTTCTACTTCTGAATAATAATTAAACACAAAATATGAAAAAAATTACCCTAGGTTGATAGTTTAAGGAATTTGAGTTATGTATGATTTCTCCTATTTGATCCAAGCACTTTTTAAATATAAACTGTTCTTTTGTTTTCTTTTTAGGCAAACCTTAAGGGAGCAAATAGTTACTAGACAGGGAGTATACTTCATTGTGGAGAGGCTTTGCCTCTAAGTGCCATAGTCTATCACCAGTTGCAACCAATTTCAGAAGCTATAAAAGAACTGTCTCCTCTCTCTCTTTCACACACGAACCATCAATAGAATTAATCTTAATTTGATGTGCACATCTCAAGAGATTTTAAAAAATTAGTTTATGAGAAAATCAGCAGGGTTAAGGCCCTGCAAGTAATCACTTACCTAGGGTGACTGCTAATTTATACTGCCTGAATGGAAACAGTGCTGATTATTTTACTCTCCGTGTTGGTCCTCTGGGGAAGAACAACCTGTGTGTTGTAGAATTTAAGAGTCTGGAATAGAAATAGAACTGTATATTATAACAGTTTTATTTGAAAGTGAACTTAGAAAAGATCTCTTATTTAAAAAAAAATGATGAGGCTTTTAAAAAAGAGTGAATTTTATAGACTGTCATTTTCTAGATAAAAGACCAAATATATTTTGCACAGCTTTGTTCGTTTTACAAAATTAGGAAAATAGATTATTTTTGCTTAATACTTACATACTGATAATATGCTAGGACTTGTAAAGAAAATAAACCTGTTCTCAAATGGTAACAGAAATTATATATCAGAGGTTACATGGGTTCCCTTATCTTAACTCTTCATTTCTACTCTAAGTGGCAAGCCTTTAAAACTAACAGGTATTTGTGCCGCTAAAGATTTACATACGTCATAAATCTTACTTTGCAAACATGTGTAGAGCATTTACAATGGGCAAAAAATTATGCTGAAGAGCTCTGGTGTATCCAGAGATAATGATTCCTACGCTGTTTCTATTTTTAAAGGAGGTTTTGTCCTTTTGGAGGGGAGGGGAATCAGACGTTAATTTAGGCTTTGTTTATTTATATCTCAGTGTCCTTGGTCTCTTGCAAAAACACAAGGCCAAAACTTGTTTAAAAAAAAGATAATACTTTCAAGGATTTGGGTTCTAAAGCAGGACCATGGGTTCTTTAAGAGATCTGTTCACACAGAGGGGCTAGGTCTGTTAAAGGAGCTAAAATAGAGGTTCGTCTTGTTTTTAAATTGTACTCTGTTCTCGTGGACAGCTCTGTGCGGTCCCGGCCGGTGACCCCGGAAGGCCGGGCTGCCCGCGTCAGTCGTACTCCAAGGACCAGAGGCCGCAGGAAGAGCCCGCTCGCAAGGGCAGGAGGGGCAGGGGGGTTCGGGCACCGCCGCTTCAGACGGCCTGCCCGGGCCTCAGAGGCCTCAGGCTGCCGTCGACGCGGGCCGCGGCCCCAATCAAGACCCTGAAGCTCGAACGCCCTCTGGGCGCACAGCCAGGTCGCTTGTCGCCTCCCTTCTGGGCTAGGCGAGTGTCGGCGAGGGGCGGCAGCGCCCTTTCGGCGGCCGGGAAGCGCGGTTCCAGGAGAAAGGCCGCCAGGGCGGGGCTTGGGGCGGTGCGGGGCTTCCTCCTCACTTCGCGGTCAGCCAGGGCGAGGAGAGGCCGCGTTGCGCCAGCGCAGAGAGCCACATGGCGCGACCCAGCAGGGCCTCCGCGTTGGCGGACACCGAGGAAGCAGTGTAGTGCGAGAAGCCTACAGCCCACACTGGGGAAAGATGGGTCAACTAACGAGTGTTTCACCACAACCCACACGCCAAAGAGGGAATTTGAGAGCGCATGGGGGAGGGGCGGAAAGAGCAGGCGGCTCGCCGGGAGCATGCTCTGTACAGAGAGCCGTAAGTGGAGAGCCAGGCATGCGCAATGAGCTCAGGGTGGGTTGGCAGCGGGGAGGGGCTGGCGTGAGCGGGCTGATGTGTTTATCCGGTTTTCTGGGTGGGCGGTCAAAGCGCACGCGTAAGGGCGAAAGGCGGTGGAGCTGGGTAGTGGAATGCGCATGCGCAGAGCGAGCCGGTAGCTCTGGGAGGGCGTGGAGGGGGCTCTTAGAGGAGAAGCAGGGGAAAAGGGAAGCGAAGGGAAAGCAAAGGGTGGGGGGGAGGGGTGAGAGTGTGGTCTGCGCATGCGTGCTAGCGCTAGCGACGACGGCGGCGGGGGAGTCTCGGGGATGACAGTGGCTTTGCCCGTTGGGGTAACGGTCGTCGTCGCCGGCAGGGTCTGAGGCGCCGCACAGCCCGCGGGATACATTAAGGCCGCAGCAGCCCGGGCCCTACCGAGCTAGAGTGGCGCGTGGAGTCGGGGTGAGGGCGGCGAGGCACGGGGGGAGGGGCCTGCGGCGGGGCCTTGCTGTGTGCGCTGGGCGGCGGCGGGGCCTGGCGGTGTGAGCGCTCGCCTCAGCCTCTGCCGCGGCCGGGTGGGCGCCGTGGGCGGCGGCGACCGTGGTGCTTGGCGGAGGAGGCGTCCGTGTGTGCCGCGCGGAGAAGATGGCCGGGCAGTGAGGGGGCGGCGCTTGCGCCTGGTGACCTCGGAGTAAGCGACTGAGGAGCGAGGGCCGCCGCCGCGGCCCGGCCGGGCCTGCTCCCCGCCCTCTCCCGCCGCCGCCGCCGGCCCGCGCACTTCCTCCCCGGCCCTCCCCTCTCGGGCGGGGGCCTCTCCTGTCCGCTTCGCCACCTCAGGGAACTGCCGGGCTGTAATCGCCGGGGCGGAGAGCCAGGCGTGTCCGATATGGAGAGAGCGGCGGCGGCCTCCGCCAGCCGCAGCAGCCACGTTCGCCGCCGCCGCGGCTCGGTGCACTAGATCGAGGAATCCGACGACCGCACCGCCGTCCTTGCCGTCGCCGCTGCCTCCGCGCCGGGCGCTGTGATGGAGTAAGGGCCCTGCAGCCCGTGAGAAGCGTGCCCGCCCCTGGACCGGGCCGGGGCCTGCTCCCGCGACCGCCCAGCTCGACCCCAGGAGGTGCCTTCGCGTCCCGAGATGCAGCTCGAACGCAGGCCGCCCGCCGAGCCGCGGGGCTAGACTGAGCGCCGAAGCCGCCGCGTTCTGCGCCCCGCGGCCGCTCGGGACAAACTCGAACGCTGGTTTTTCTCTCTCTCTCTCTTTTTTTCCCCTTGGTCTGCAATTCTCAGGGACGGAGGAGGGGCGCCAAGGCCCCATGTGTGGGAGGACTGCTGCAGCTCTACAAACTTGTATGGATTTTGGTTACAACTTGGGCCAGTGGTTCTCCCCCGATTTCCTCCGAATTGTTGCAAATTCGCCATTGTTCCCTGGCTGCTTACAAAGTTGGATCCGGAATTTCTCTTCAACCGAGAGCCAACAGTGTCGAAGTGTCTGCAATGAACCCCGTGAATGCTACTGCTCTCTACATTTCCGCGAGCCGCCTAGTGCTCAACTACGACGCCGGAGACCCCAAGGCGTTTACAGAGATTAACAGGCTCTTGCCTTACTTCCGACAGTCCCTCTCGTGCTGCGTTTGCGGTGAGACGCTTTTCATTGTTCCCCTTTCAGTGCTTGTGTTAAAAAAACTCCGGGCGATGGTAGCAAAAACGGTTTGACGGCGGGGTAGTTTGTATTAAACTCTTATTATTTGTGCGGTCGTTTGCGGTCTTTAGTTTTGAAACTCGGCAGGGAACTTTTTTCCGGCATTTCAGAAAGACAGACCCTTCCAAACCGCTCTGTACAGCGGCCTCAATGTTCAAAACTGTTAAATTCGCCTTGGTCATTGCTGGTGTTTTTTTTTTTAAAAGAGGTGAAATATGCATCTATGTTGCTGTCCCCCTCTTTTTTTTTTTTTTTTTTAAAGCTTTTGATACTAGAGCTGACTTAATACCTACCTTGTTTAAACGTGGTTAAACCTGGTTACAACACCTACATGTGGCGTGTTTGCATTTCCCCAAACGTGTTGTGTGTGGGTGGTGGTATAGCCGGTGAAGTCGGTGCGGAACTTTTTCCCCCGGGTTCTTCTAATGCTTTGACAGTTTGACGATAAACAGTGAGCCAGGGCAGACTGATGGTTCAGTGCTTTTTAGCTGGTGGGATTTTTTACAGGATTACGTTTTTTTGTGGTTTTACTATATCGTGGCCTGGTAGAGGGTTATTCTGGGTGTTTTTGTTCAAGAGGTATTACTTTGTGCTGGGCAGGATATTTTCAAGTTATTTTTGAGAGATGAAGATATGCTAAATTGTCTAATAAATCCGTGTCTCAAAAGTGATAATAATTTGTGATTATTATCTCAGTGATTAATTGTGTGCATATAATAATTTATTTTTGAAAAAACTTAGACTGAAAACGTTAACATAAAGGAAAGGGTAACTGGCAAAACCAAAACAGTAATACTCCACTTCATATTCTTACCTCGCCAAAACTTTTGAGGTTTTGTTGATACACTTAACTTGTTTAGTCAGAATTTGAGAAATTCAGGCATTTCAGCTTTATCTTAAGAGAAATTTTGCGACTGTAGTGGCTGAAGGGAGAAATGGTATTCATTTGAGATTCATTCAGCATTTTCCGTATAGCTCTGGGGCAAAGCCCTGAGGGGTACAGAAGAGGTGAAGAGTGTTTTTTTGCACATTGGGTTCTTAATCTCATAAACATTTAAGTAACTCTTACAAGCGATTAAGTGCTACTCTGACTGGTAACCGACACTTAACACCTTTATAGAGAAGCAGTTGCCCTGGTAAATCACTTAATTGCCCTGGGCCTTAGTTTCCTAACATGTAAAATGAGAGTTTGGGGCTAGATTCAAAGTTTCTTTTCCGCTTATATTTTACAAATATAAGAATTTGCTTAGTTTCAGTGTACTCCGCCACCCCACTCTCACTTTTTTTTTTTAATGGAGTGCTTTTTTTTTTTTTATGTCTTCATAGCTTTTGATAGTTTGTGGAATGAGGATATGGGGCTACTATAACTTCTTTCAACACAAACCTTTCTTTTGGTGGGGGAATTGCTACTGTGGTGATGTAGAGGGCATAGACCAGCCCATCCTGGCCTGCTAGAACTGCAGTAGAGAGTGATGTCATTATCCAGGTAACACTTGAAGATCTGGTAGGTCTGCTTTTTACATGGTGGATGGGACTTAGCTCTCAAAGAGGGAAATGGTAGTTTTGCAGATGCTTGGAATTTTAAGTTCCTATCAGTAGCTTCAGGACAATTGTGGTCTAACTGAACATTTTCCCGGAATCTAACCTGGATTTTAAAAACTGGTATTAAAGATAAAGCTACATTAGAAAGTCCAACTGTCACTTTTTTTGTTTGTTTTTGCATCAAGTTTCAGCAGTGTGGATGTAGGTTCAGTTTTTTCCCCTCATCTCTTTGGACATAAGTCTGTGGTTATGAAGAGATGGGGGAAAAAACCCAGTTATTTGAATTCAGATCCAACAGTTTTCATCTTTGTGTCAGATTCTGTCCTGGACTCTTTTTCCTAGCTGGAAAGCATAAACTCCTTCCAGTTAATAGGGCATGTGAAGTCTTATTTCATTAGGATAATAGATATGTAAAAGTTAAGTTTTAATTCTATCTTGGCGCTGTAAACAGGGAGTTTGTTTCAGCAGGTCCTCCAGTGTCTGATCCAAACCTCCCCTTTCAGCTTTGTATTTAACTGCCCTCTTACTTTCTAATAATTTCTCAGCTTCAGCCAGTTGGATATTTTTGTCGTTTTGAACATACATGCCTTATGTCTTCTTTCTCTTTTCCCCACCTTTGCTCTGTGAAGTTCCTTCTGCCTAAAATATATTCTTTCTGTGTATGGTCTAACTCATCAGCTCCCTCCCCCCTCAGTGAAGTCTCTGTTCTGTCACAGGTGCTTTTAACTCTTTCAAATTATTCTATCTTAGGGAAAATACTATTTTTTTGTACATTTCTGTGTTCCTTCTGCCTCATTCTCTCCTGTTCAATGAATAGCATGTAGGTGTTTATGACAGACTCAGAGAAAGAAAGTGAGAGGAGGTGAGGGAGGGAAAGAAGGTCTATGAACTTTGCAGTTAGGTACAAATCTAAACTTTTCTACTTTCGGTCTAGGCAAGTTACTTTAACTTTTTGCCTGAATTTCTTGTATCTACAAAAGAGGATATCTTCTTTAAGTTTGTTTTTCCAAATTTGTGTTATATGTGAGTTTATTTTTAAGTGGGAAAAACCTTTTGAACCCATGAGAACAAGTCCGTGGACTTTGTGCCACCCTTGCTCAGAGGTGGAGAAAGGTAGGGGGAAGTGAGAGAAGAGATTGAACTGTCCGGTCAAATATAGTCAAACCTAGATTATTCACTGGAACTACAGGTTTTGTTATCATCGTTCTTTGAAATGTTAATTAGCTGATTATCACTGCTTGTTTTTCAGTTGCTTTGTATGTTTAAACTTTCTGAAGTTTCTGGTGAATGGGATAGCAATGCTCCAGAGAGTTATTGTACTTTCTAGGCCACAGAAACAGTGACCAAGACAGTATTACTGTGGGTACTATTTCTGTGTCAGTTTTTTCCCCTTGTTCTTAACGTTGGACTTGCTTTATCGTTTATCACGAAGTATGTAGAATGAATTTTCTTTTGATGGCATGAAACTCAATAAATTCTGCCCTAGGGATTTTAAGTTTTTTATTAAGCTTTTATATTCTCAAAAGACATAACAAGTTTGATATGTAGAATCAAATACTGTTAGAACTGGAAGGACTTGTTAAGTGGAAAAATAGTATTCTCTGAGATATTTGGAGTCCTGTAAATTAATCATGGTCAAATCTCAGGGACATGAATATTTCCCTGATTTTTTTTTTTTTTTGTGGTGCGCGGGCCTCTCACTGTTGTGGCCTCTCCTGTTGTGGAGCACAGGCTCCGGACGCACAGGCTCGGGGGCCATGGCTCATGGGCCCAGCCGCTCTGCGGCATGTGGGATCTTCCCGGACCAGGGCACGAACTCGTGTCCCCTGCATCAGCAGGCGGACTCTCAACCACTGTGCCACCAGGGAAGCCCCTCCCTGATGTTTTAAATTCTAGAAACAAAGTGGTTTTGGCTTTTACTGAAGAGCTGTGGAACTTTTGGATATCCAGTTTCTTATTTATAAAATAGGAAGGAGCTGGAGAATAGTGTTTCCCACTGACCTAAGCTGACTAAGTTTTTGTTTTGAATGTTAAGGACTTAAAAAAGCAAATCCTGTCATCTTTTCTTACTACTGCTACTCTCACATTCCACTACGAGGTACGTGGTTCCCTGAGGGTGAGAGTCTTGCTGGTCTTGTTCACTATTGTAGCCCTGCACGTGACAGTTCCTGGCTGAACAAGCATTGTTGAATGGATGAAACTGCCGATAAAAAGAACAAGGTTAAAAGTAGGAAGGATGTGCTCTCAGAATAAAGTATATACCTTAAAATTAAATAGATTTAGCTTTATGAAAGACTACTTTCATTTTCCTTATTTTTCTCATTTTGGCATTGTTTGTGGGCCCACTTTGGAATTAGTGCAGTAGATTATCTCAAGAATCTCTTCCAGTTCTGGAGTTCTGATTCTTTTAGCAGAAATACTTTGTTTTTGACTGAGCAAACAATTTATAAATAGCAAGAATCTTCTAAAATGAAGTTTGAACATTTAGCGTGATTTATTTTAAACCACATACCTTTTAGAGGCTAAATTAAAAGGCCATTTGTTAAATCGTACGTTAAGCATTATACTAATGTTTTATAATTATATTTTTCTCAAATGTGAGTTCATTTGATACTTAAGATTTTATTTTTCTCGTACTTAAAACTAAATTAATTAAACTAATTAAATTTTTTATTGTAGTAAGGATATAATGTAAAATTTACCATCTTAACCATTTTTAAGTGTACAGTTCAGTAGCGTTGAGTATATTTACATTATTGTGAAACAGGTTTCCAGAACTTTTTTTTTTTTTTTTTTTTTTGCGGTACTAGGGCCTCTCACTGTTGTGGTCTCTCCCGTTGCGGAGCACAGGCTCCGGACGCGCAGGCTCAGCGGCCATGGCTCACGGGCCCAGCCGCTCCACGGCATGAGGGATCCTCCCGGACCTGGGCACGAACCCGTGTCCCCTGCATCGGCAGGCGGACTCTCAACCACTGCGCCACCAGGGAAGCCCCTCCAGAACTTTTTGATCTTGTAAATCTGAAACTGTGTACCCAACAAGCAACCACCATTTTCTTCCTTCCCCCCAACCCCTTGTAACCACCATTCTCTTTTCTGTCTCTCTGAATTTGACTACTATAGATTTCTCATATAAGTAGAATCATGCAATACTTGTCTTTGTTGACTGGCTTATTTCACTTAGCATAATGTCTTAAAGGTTCATCCCTGTTGTAGCATGAGACAGGATTTCTTTCCTATTTAAGGCTGAATAATATTCTATTGTATGTGTACACTGTGCTTAGTTTATTCATTCATCCAAGTTGGACATTTGAGTTGCTTCCACCTCTTGGCTGTTGTGAATAGTGTTAAGAACATGGGTGTGTAAACACTCTTTGAGACCCTGCTTTCAGTTCTTTTGAATATATATCCAGAAGTAGGGTTGCAAGATTGTGTGGTATTTCTATTTTTACTGTTTGAGGAACTCCATACTGTTTTCCATAGTGGTTGCACCGTTTTACAATCCTACCAGCAGAACAAGGTTTCCAGTTAGTTTTTCCATATCTTTGCCAACACTTGTGTTTCCTGTTTTGGTTTTTGTTACTGGTGTGTGAGTGTGTTCATTTGTTTTTTGGATAGTAGCCATCCTAATGGGTGTGAGATGATATCTCATTGCGGTTTTGATTTTCATTTCTCTAATGATTAGTGATGTTGGTGATCTTTGCATATGCTTCTTTTATTTTTTTCTTTTTACATCTTTATTGGAGTATAATTGCTTTACAATGTTGTGTTAGTTTCTGCTGTATAACAAAGTGAATCAGTTATATATATACATATGTTCCCATATGTCTTCCCTCTTGCGTCTCCCTCCCTCCCACCCTCCCTATCCCACCCCTCTAGGTGGTCACAAAGCACCGAGCTGATCTCCCTGTACTATGTGGATGCTTCCCACTAGCTATCTATTTTAAGTTGGGTAGTGTATATATGTCCATGCCTTTCTCTCGCTTTGTCACAGCTTACCCTTCCCCCTCCCCATATCCTCAAGTCCATTCTCTAGTAGGTCTCTGTCTTTATTTCTACTTACCCCCAGGTTCTTAGTGACTTTTTTTTTTTCTCTTAAATTCCAAATGTATGTGTTAGCATACGGTATTTGTCTTTCTCTCTCTGACTTCACTCTGTATGACAGACTCTAGGTCCATCCACCTCATTACAAATAGCTCAATTTCGTTTCTTTTTATGGCTGAGTAATATTCCATTGTATATACGTGCCACATCTTCTTTATCCATTCATCCGATGATGGACACTTAGGTTGTTTCCATCTCCTGGCTATTGTAAATAGAGCTGCAGTGAACATTTTGGTACATGACTCTTTTTGACTTAGGGTTTTCTCAGGGTATATGCCCAGTAGTGGGATTGCTGGGTCATATGGTAGTTCTATTTGTAGTTTTTTAAGGAACCTCCATACTGTTCTCCATAGTGGCTATACCAATTCACATTCCCACCAGCAGTGCAAGAGTGTTCCCTTTTCTCCACACCCTCTCCAGCATTTATTGTTTCTAGATTTCTTGATGATGGCCATTCTGACTGGTGTGAGATGATATCTCATTGTAGTTTTGATTTGCATTTCTCTAATGATTAATGATGTTGAGCATTCTTTCATGTATTTGTTGGCACTCTGTGTATCTTCTTTGGAGAAATGTCTAGGTCTTCTGCCCATTTTTGGGTTGGGATGTTTCTTTTTTTGTTATTGAGATGCATGAGCTGGTTGTAAATTTTGGAGATTAATCCTTTGTCAGTTGCTTCATTTGCAAATATTTTCTCTCATTCTGAGGGTTGTCTTTTGGTCTTGTTTATGGTTTCCTTTGCTGTGCAAAAGCTTTGACGTTTCATTAGGTCCCATTTGTTTATTTTTGTTTTTATTTCCCTTTCTCTAGGAGGTAGGTCAAAAAGGATCTTGCTGTGATCTATGTCATAGAGTGTTCTGCCTATGTTTTCCTCTAAGAGTTTGATAGTGTCTGGTCTTACATTTAGGTCTTTAATCCATTTTGAGCTTATTTTTGTGTAAGGTGTTAGGGAGTGATCTAATAGTGTACTTTCACATGTGCCTGTCCAGTTTTCCCAGCACCACTTATTGAAGAGGCTGTCCTTTCTCCACTGTATATTCCTGCCTCCTTTATCAAAGGTAAGGTGACCATATGTGCCCATATGTGCGTGGGTTTATCTCTGGGCTTTCTATCCTGTTCCATTGATCTATATTTCTGTTTTGTGCCAGTACCATACTGTCTTGATTACTGTAGCTTTGTAGTATAGTCTGAAGTCAGGGAGCCTGATTTCTTCAGCTCTGTTTTCGTTCTTAAGATTGCTTTGGCTATTTGGGGTCTTTTGTGTTTCCATATAAATTGTGAAATTTTTTTGTTCTAGTTCTGTGAAAAATGCCAGTGGTAGTTTGACAGGGATTGCATTGGATGTGTAGATTGCTTTGGGTAGTAGAGTCATTTTCACAATGTTGATTTTTCCAATCCAAGAACATGGTATATCTCTTCATCTATTTGTATCATCCTTAATTTCTTTCATCAGTGTCTTATAATTTTTTGCATAGAGGTCTTTTGTTTCCTTAGGTAGGTTTATTCCTAGATATTTTATTCTTTTTATTACAGTGGTAAATGGGAGTGTTTTCTTGATTTCACTTTCAGATTTTTCATCATTAGTGTATAGGAATGCCAGAGATTTCTGTGCATTAATTTTGTATCCTGCTACTTTACCAAATTCATTAATTAGCTCTAGTAGTTTTCTGGTAGCATCTTTAAGATTCTCTATGTATAGTATCATGTCATCTGCAAACAGTGACAGCTTTACTTCTTCTTTTCCAATTTGGATTCCTTTTATTTCCTTTTCTTCTCTGATTGCTGTGGCTAAAACTTCCAAAACTATGTTGAATAAGAGTGGTGAGAGTGGGCAACTTTGTCTTGTTCCTGATCTTAGTGGAAATGGTTTCAGTTTTTCACCATTGAGGACAGTGTTGGCTGTGGGTTTGTCATATATGGCCTTTATTATGTTGAGAAAAGTTCCCTCTATGCCTAATTTCTGGAGGGTTTATATCATAAATGGGTGTTGAATTTTGTCGAAAGCTTTCTCTGCATCTATTGAGATGACCATATGGTTTTTCTCCTTCAGTTTGTTAATATGGTATATCACATTGATTGATTTGCATATATTGAAGAATCCTTGCATTCCTGGAATAAACCCCACTTGATCATGGTGTATGATCCTTTTAATGTGCTGTTGGATTCTGTTTGCTAGTATTTTGTTGAGGATTTTTGCATCTATGTTCATCAGTGCCTGTAGTTTTCTTTCTTTGTGACATCCTTGTCTGGTTTTGGTATCAGGATGTTGGTGGCCTCATAGAATGAGTTTGGGAGTGTTTCTCCCTCTGCTATATTTTGGAAGAGTTTGAGAAGGGTTGGTGTTAGCTCTTCTCTAAATGTTTGATAGAATTCGCCTGTGAAGCCATCTGGTCCTGGGCTTTTGTTTGTTGGAAGATTTTTAATCACAGTTTCAATTTCAGTGCTTGTGATTGGTCTGTTCCTATTTTCTACTTCTTCCTGATTCAGTCTTGGCAGGTTGTTCATTTCTAAGAATTTGTCCATTTCTTTCAGGTTGTCCATTTTATTGGCATAGAGTTGCTTGTAGTAGTCTCTCGTGATCTTTTGTATTTCTGCAGTGTCAGTTGTTACTTCTCCTTTTTCATTTCTAATTCTGTTGATTGAGTCTTCTCGAACCCTTTTTTCTTGATGAGCCTGGCTAATGTTTTATCAATTTTCTTTATCTTCTCAAAGAACCAGCTTTTAGTTTCATTGATCTTTGCTATCGTTTCCTTCATTTCTTTTTCATTTATTTCTGATCTGATCTTTATGATTTCTTTCCTTCTGCTAACTTTGGGGTTTTTTTGTTCTTCTTTCTCTAATTGCTTTACTTGCAAGGTTAGGTTGTTTATTCGAGATGTTTCCTGTTTCTTAAGGTAGGATTGTATTGTTGTAAACTTCCCTCTTAGAACTGCTTTTGATGCATCCCATAGGTTTTGGGTCGTCGTGTCTCCATTGTCATTTGTTTCTAGGTATGTTTTGATTTCCTCTTTGATTTCTTCAGTGATCATTTTATTATTAAGTAGTGTATTGTTTAGTCTCCATGTGTTTGTATTTTTTACAGATCTTTTCCTGTAATTGATATCTAGTCTCATAGCACTGTGGTCGGAAAAGATACTTGATACAATTTCAATTTTCTTAAATTTACCAAGGCTTGATTTGTGACCCAAGATATGATGTATCCTGGAGAATGTTCCTTGAGCACTTGAGAAAAATGTGTATTCTGTTGTTTTTGGATGGAATGTCCTATAAATATCAATTAAGTCCATCTTGTTTAATGTATCATTTAAAGCTTCTGTTTCCTTTTTTATTTTCATTTTGGATGATCTGTCCATTGATGAAAGTGGGCTGTTTAAAGTCCCCTACTATGAGTGTGTTACTGTCGATTTCCCCTTTTATGGCTGTTAGTATTTGCCTTATGTATTGAGGTGCTCCTATGTTGGGTGCATAAATATTTACAATTGTTATATCTTCTTCCTGGATCGATCCCTTGATCATTATGTAGTGTCCTTCTTTGTCTCTTGTAATAGTCTTTAACTATTTTGTCTGATATGAGAATTGCTACTCCAGCTTTCTTTTGGTTTTCCTTTGTATGGAATATCTTTTTCCATCCCCTCACTTTCAGTCTGTATGTGTCTCTAGGTCTGAAGTGGGTCTCTTGTAGACAGCATATGTATGGGTCTTGTTTTTGTATCTATTCAGCCAGTCTGTCTTTTGGTGGAGCATTTATTAATACATTTACATTTAAGGTAATTATAGATATGTGTGTTCCTATTCCCATTTTCTTAATTGTTTTGTGTTTGTTATTGTAGGTCTTTCTCTTCTCTTGTGTTTCTTGCCTAGAGAAGATTCTTTAGCATTTGTTGTAAAGCTGGTTTGGTGGTGCTGAACTCTCTCAGCTTTTGCTTGTCTGTAAAGGTTTTAATTTCTCCATCAAATCTGAATGAGATCCTTGCTGGGTAGAGTAATCTTGGTTTTAGGTTTTTCTCCTTCATCACTTTAAATATGTCCTGCCACTCCTTTCTGTCTTGCAGAGTTTCTGCTGAAAGATCAGCTGTTAACCTTATGGGGATTCCCTTGTGTGTTATTTGTTGTTTTTCCCTTGCTGCTTTTAATATGTTTTCTTTGTATTTAATTTTTGACAGTTTGATTAATATGTGTCTTGGCGTGTTTCACCTTGGGTTTATCTTGTATGGGACTGTCTGTGGTTCCTGGACTTGATTAACTATTTCCTTTCCCATATTAGGGAAGTTTTCAACTATAATCTCTTCAAATATTTTCTCAGTCCCTTTCTTTTTCTCTTCTTCTTCTGGAACCCCAATAATTCGAATGTTAGTGTGTTTAATGTTGTCCCAGAGGTCTCTGAGACTGTCCTCAGTTCTTTTCATTCTTTTTTCTTTATTCTGCTCTGCAGTAGTTACTTCCACTATTTAATCTTCCAGGACACTTATCCATTCTTCTGCCTCAGTTATTCTGCTATTGATCCCTTCTAGAGTATTTTTTTTTTTGCGGTATTCGGGCCTCTCACTGTTGTGGCCTCTCCCGTTGTGGAGCACAGGCTCCGGACGTGCAGGCTCAGCGGCCATGGCTTATGGGCCCAGCCATTCCGCGGCATGTGGGATCTTCCCGGACCGGGGCACGAACCCGTGTCCCCTGCATTAGCAGGCGGACTCTCAACCACTGCGCCACCAGGGAAGCCCCCTTCTTTAATTTCTTTCATTGTGTTGTTCATCGTTGCTTGTTTCATCTTTAGTTCTTCTAGGTCCTTGTTGAATGTTTCTTGCATTTTCTCTATTTCCAAGATTTTGGATCATCTTTACTATTTCTTTTTCAGGTAGACTGCCTATTTTCTCTTCATTTGTTAGGTCTGGTGGGTTTTCATTTTGCTCCTTCATCTGCTGTGTCTTTTTCTGTCTTCTCATTTTGCTTATCTTACTGTGCTTGGGGGTCTCCTGTTTCTTTTTTTGCGGTACACGGGCCTCTCACTGTTGTGGCCTCTCTCGTTGCAGAGCACAGGCTCTGGACGCGCAGGCTCAGGGGCCATGGCTCACGGGCCCAGCCGCTCCGCGGCATGTGGGATGTTTCCGGACCAGGGCACGAACCCGTGTCTCCTGCATCAGCAGGCGGACTCTCAACCACTGCGCCACCAGGGAAGCCCTTGCGTCTCCTTTTTGCAGGCTGCTGGTTCGTAGTTCCCGTTGTTTTTGGTGTCTGTCCCCAGTGGCTAAAGTTGGTTCAGTGGGTTTTTTAGGCTTCCTGGTGGAGGGGACTAGTGCCTGTGTTCTGCTGGTTGAGGCTGGATCTTGTCTTTCTGGTGGGCAGATCCACGTCTGGTGGTGTGTTTTGGGGTGTCTGTGGACTTACTATGATTTTAGCCAGCCTCTCTGCTAATGGGTGGGGTTGTGTTCCTGTCTTGCTAATTGTTTGGCATAGGGTGTCCAGCACTGTAGCTTGCTGGTCGTTGAGTGAAGCCGGGTGTTGGTGTTGAGATGGAGATCTCTGGGAGATTTTCGTCGTTTGATATTACGTGGAGCTCGGAGGTCTCTTGTTGATCAGTGTCCTGACGTTGGCTCTCCCACCTCAGAGACACAACACTGACTCCTGACTGCAGCACCAAGAGCCTTTCATCCACACGGCTCAGAATAAAGGGGAGAAAAAGTAGAAAGAAAGAAAGAAAAGATAAAACAAAATAAAATAATGTAAGGTAAAATACAATAATTAAAATTAAAAAATAATTATTAAGAAAAAAACAAAAAAGTGGACGGATAGAATCCTAGGAATAATGGTGAAAGCAAAGCTTACAGACAAATTCTCACACAGAAGCATACACATACACACTCACAAAAAGAGGAAAAGCGGAAAAAATAACAAATCTTGCTCTCAAAGTCCACCTCCTCAATTTGGGATGATTCGTTGTCTATTCAGGTATTCCACAGATGCAGGGTACATCAAGGTGATTGTGGAGATTTAATCCGCTGCTCCTGAGGCTGCTGGGAGAGATTTCCCTTTCTCTTCTTTGTTGGCACAGCTCCTGGGGTTCAGCTTTGGATTTGTCCCCGCCTCTGCGTGTAGGTCACCGGAGGGCGAGGGCGTCTGTTCTTCCTTCAGGCAGGACGGGGTTAAAGGAGCCACTGATTCCGGGGCTCTGGCTCACTCAGGCGGGGGGGAGGGAGGGGTATGGAGTGCGGACCGAGCCTGCACCGGCAGAGGCCGGCGTGATGTTGCACCAGCCTGAGGCGCGCTGTGCGTTCTCCCGGGGAAGTTGTCCCTGGATCCCGGGACCTTGGCAGTGGCGGGCTGCACAGGCTCCCCGGACGGGAGGTGTGGAGAGTGATCTGCGCTCGCACACAGGCTTCTTGGTGGCGGCAGCAGTAGCCTTAGCGTCTCATGGCCGTCTCTGGGGTCCGCGCTGTTAGCCGCGCCTCGCGCCCGTCTCTGGAGCTCCTTTAAGCAGCTCTCTTAATTCCCTCTCCTTGCGTACCAGGAAACAAAGAGGGAAGAAAAAGTCTCTTGCAGGTCCAGACTTTTCCGTGGACTCCTCCCGGCTAGCCGTGGTGCACTAACCCCTTCAGGCTGTGTTCACGCATCCCGTCTTCTCCTTGGGCTCCAACGCAAAGCCGGAGCCTCAGCTCCCAGCCCCGCCCACCCCGGCGGCCGAGCAGACAAGCCTCTCGGGCTGGTGAGTGCCGGTCGGCACCAATCTTCTGTGAGGGAATCTCTCCGCTTTGCCCTCTGCACTCCTGTTGCTGCGCTCTCCTCCGCGGTGCTAAGGCTCCCTGCCTCCGCCACCCACAGTCTCTGCCCGCGAAGGGGCTCCTAGTGTGTGGAAACCTTTCGTCCACGGCTCCCTCCCACTGGTGCGGGTCCCGTCCCTATTCTTTTGTCTCTTTTTTCTTTTGCCCTACCCAGGTTCGTGGGGAGTTTCTTGCCTTTTGGGAGGTCTGAGGTCTTCGGCCAGCGTTCAGTAGGTGTTCTGTAGGGGTGGTTCCACGTGTAGCTGTATTTGTGATGTATCTGTGGGGAGGAAGGTGATCTGCGTATCTTACTCTTCCGCCATCTTCCCCCTCCTGCATATGCTTCTTGGATGTTTGCATATCATCTTTGGAGAATCACTATCATTTTTTTATCTTGAAAAACAATTTTTTTTTTTTTTTTTTTTTTGCTCACAAAATCTTTATTAATCACCATGATGTTCTCAGTGCTGGAATAAAAAGATGAATTAAGACACATGGCCCCTACCCATATGTTGCTCAGTGTTATGGGGAAGACATAAGTAAACCAGCAATTATTGTGTGTTAGAGGCACTTATGTTATTACCAATATTGATGTAATATTAACTTACTCGTAAGTTAACTTTGTCACATGTGTAAAAATTTCAGAAATTAACAGTAAGTGAGATTTTCCCCCCACATAACTCTTTTTTGAATAACTGTTTGGGTCAAAGTTTGGGCAACCCTCACTGGGGTTAAAGCAGAGTTTGGCTTACCAGTTTTTTCTTGGTACTTAAGTTTACCTGTTCTCTCTGATCTGGGAAGAATTCTTTAGGAAACATGTATGTAGTAGGCTGGTTAAGGAAGAACAATATTTAGTACTGTGTTCTGGCAGATACTCTTTTTTATGTCACGTATATTAATTTAACTGTTGGTTTTTTTTCCTAAGAAAAATCTCCTTTTCACAATTTCCCCTTTTAGTATTCCAAAATTAGTTCTAAAATATTAGTTCCTACTTGGTTATGTTTAT
This sequence comes from Mesoplodon bidens, assembly GCF_964165515.1. Classification (NCBI taxonomy): domain Eukaryota; kingdom Metazoa; phylum Chordata; class Mammalia; order Artiodactyla; family Ziphiidae; genus Mesoplodon; species Mesoplodon bidens. The sequence goes on from NC_138161.1 coordinate 143,149,036, forward strand.
GTACAGTGAAATCGCCTTAGGGAAAGGACTCTAAATGCATTGTTCTGGATACTGAGAGAGAAGAAAAGAGCTTTGATCCATCAGTCTTTGTTATATGATAAAACCAACTGAAAAGTTAATAATACCAGTTTAAATAATGATTTAGGGCAGATAGTATGGTACTGTAGAATAAGGCAGCAGAAATTGTTGCAGTCTAGTGAGAACTAGGAAGTATGGTGCTTGAGCTAGGCCAGGAGGAATGGTGAAAAGTGAACATTTTCAGCAAGGCTTGAGGGAGAGAACATTGGCTTGTTTATGCTGCAGAAAATCAAGTTTATCTCTAAAACGAAGAGTCCTTGTAGGAGATTCCATCCATGCCCTATAGTGGTAACTCAGGGGCCTTTTTGCAGGGAACCTTGATGCCAGGCTAAGGAATTTGACATCTACCTCGTAGACCTGTTCTTTTTCAAAGTGTGCTCTATAGCCCACCTAAATCCAACCTAAAGGGGTTGTTAAAATTCAGATTCCCAATTATCATATCAGGCTGATTGAATTGGAATCTCTGTGGGCAGGGCCTTGTAATGTGTATTTTATGCCACCTCCACCCCCCCCCCCTTGATATGGGTCGGGAAATTTGCAAATCCCTGTTGTGTTTGATAAATATTTTAAGTAGGAGAGGGATGTTATATATAGATTTTGTTTTATAAAAGGTTAGTTTCGGGATAGAATATAGGATTGATTACTGGAGTGTGGTGAAACCCAGTTAGGAAGGATATCAGATGTATCCATATTATAGAGGCCGGAATAGTGGTGGTAGTGAAAAGGAAACAACATAAGGTAACGCAAAGGGAAAATTTTGTTCTCTTTATGGTTATCATAACAGCTTAATTTTTTGGTATACTGTATTACAATTTGTCTTTGGTTAGGCATATTTCACTGTGAATAGATTAAATATTTTCTATCCTTAAATTTATAAACATGTCTAGTACAGTGCTTTCACAGGGTATATACTTGACAGAAAGTACTGAATTGTATGGAAGATCCGATAAAACCTGGCTTATCAGGTGCTTGGGAGAGGATTCAGTTAAGATAGGAAATAGATGGGATCTAGTGTGGGCCTGAGGAGAATGAAGAGAAGGATGAGACAGTATTTAGTTATTTGATGGTGCCTGGAGTTGGGATTAGTGAGGAAATGTTATTGGAAATATGTTTAGGAAAGGCTAAAATCTTAAAACTTTAATTCTGTGCCCCTTCCTGGAAACCTTGATTTTAAAATCATAAGATACACTGTTTGGTATAATAAAGCAAACAACATATTTTTTGAGTCTTGGGTTGTGGTTTTCATTCTTTCCAATTAATTTGAACATTTAGTCCTTTTCCTGTGTTTGCACTCCTTGTTTTCATTGCATTGATAGCATACTATCACTAATTGGTTAATGCCTTATTGTATTAGCTTCCTAGTTGACACCTTCCCTCAGAGTCCACCTGGCCACATTTTAATGTATGATTTAGTCTGTTTTTGTGAGGTCTGATTAAATTTTATCTTTTAAGTTAAAAGGTGGTATTTCAGAATCTTTATTTTAATTTATATTTTTCTCTTTGTCCATCACCTTTGACTTTTTTTCTTATCTGTTTAGCTTCTGTTAACTGGTTTTTCTCTTGTAAAGATTTCTTTTTGTTGTGCCCATGTCAGGAAATTAATTCAGATTTTTTTTTCACCTTTATTAGTGTATGTCTGGCCATTTTCCTTATCTTTTCCTTGTTTTGACTCTGTAGTATTTTAACAGAATTATTCTAGTTCATTGCCTTTCTGTTCAGAAATCTTGAATCTTTGCAGATTTGGAATATCTGCCTATCTCAACCTGTTTTTAATCTAGTTTTATAGCCAGCATATTTTTTGTGTTTTGAATTTAGTTTGTCTTATCAATTAGCATTTTTGTCCATTTTTATTGTTACAGTCCACAAAAAATGCACACTTAAAATGTTGTCTGGCGTCAAATTTGGAAATAACTTAGGTTTTCTGACAAAGTCAAGTAGTTTTAAAATTCTTTTTGCAACAATTAAAGGCATACCTAGGGACTTCCCTGGTGGTCCAGTGGTTAAGACTCTCCATTGGTCCAGTGGTTAATGGACTCTCACTTCCATTGCAGGGCGTGTGGGTTTGATCCCTGGTTGGGGAACTAAGATCCTGCATGCCCCACAGCCCCAAAAAAAAAAAAAAAAAGCATACCTAAAGTGGAGGTGGGAGGTCCGGGGTATAGCTTTTGACCTCCTCTCAATCCTGCTAAATGCCATTCCCTTGAAGTTTAAATCTCTGTCTGCTGTTCTGAAATTTGGGACTCTGGCCATATATAATATGGGATTCTAGGGTTAGAAGGGAGCATTCCAATTCAGGTATCTTTGTGTTGGATTTCTGAATCCCCTCTACAGTTAATCAGTTGGTTGTCCAGCTTGTGAGTGAATTTATTCAGGATGTGACATAGGATATGACTGGCATATTCTATCCACCAGAAGCTGTGAGCTGTTTCAGGGATCCTTTTATAGTGTCATTGAGCTTGCCAGCTCAATTTTTACATATGTTTTACAAGGAAGGTATTACTAGGTTATTCTTCATGATGAGAATTTATAAAGCTTTAGACAGAAAGCACCATAAATCATACAGTCATTTCTTCACATCAAATAACTCTTTCTGTAATATTCTTGAAAGTTCACTTAAGCCTTTTCCTGAATACTTCTGGGGTAGGGAGCTAAATTTTACTCTGCAAAATAGCCCTATATATTTTTAACTATAGAATTCTAATGTCGTTGGGATCTTGAATTATTTTGTGAAACCTTACCTGGATAAGAATCAGCGTTGCTTTATCTTGTTTGCAGTCAGAATAGTTATTGGTTCACAGTGTTTATGGTTAAAACATTTTCATAAGTTGGTTGATGGTGTTGTTTAGATCTTCTGTGTCATTACTGATTTTCTATTGTCAATTTTTGAGAGATGTTGAAATCTCTAACTGTAATTATGGATTTATCAGTTTCTCTTTGTAATTTCTATCACTTTTTGCTTCATGTATTTTGAAGTTCTGTTTTTAGGTGCATAAAATAATTCTGAACATATGGAATATAGTGAGAATGTATATAATGTAATAGTCACATAGTTAATTTTTACTGTTCTGCTGTAATCCTCTAGAAGTTTTATTGCTCTTTGGTTTTTCTTCTCTGCATGGGTCGTATTTTCCTACTTTTTTGCATACCTAGTTAATTTTGATTGGATGCTAGATATTGTGAATTGTACCTTGTTGATAAAATTTTACCTTGGGGGTGGGTATTTTTGTACTATAAATATTCTTGAGCTTTGTTCTTGGAATTTGGTTAAGTTACTTGCAGATAGTTTGATCCTTGATCCTTTCAAGGCTTGTTTTTAAGCTTTTTTTTAGGTGGAACCAGAGCAGCCTTTAGGGGCTAATTTTTCTGCATTACTGGAGGCAAGAACCTTTTGAGGACTCTATCTGATGCCTCGTGAGTTACGAGGTTTCTCACACTAGGTGGTGGGAATAGGAATTGTTCTGCTGCCTCTGAGTTATAGGGATTGTTTTTTTTTGTTCCTTTCTGGGGATTCTTTCTCCATCCTGGGGTAATTTCCTCATAAACGTGTGCTGATCATTCAGTACTCAGCTGAAGATTTGAAAGAGACCATCTATAAATATGGCGTTCTTTCTCTGTGCGGCTCTGTCATCTCTAGTACTCTGCCCTGAGAAGTCCAGCTGCCTTATCTTCGCGACTCTGTCTTCTCAACTCAGGGAGACGACTGGGCTTTGTCTTGGTTCTCCCTCCTTGTGCTGTGGCCTGAAGATTATCTCCAGACAGCAAGCTGGGGCAATTGTAGGGCTTAGCTCATTTGTTCCTCCATGCACGGATCACTCTTCTGTGGTGTCTGTTGCCCAGTATATCTGAAAACCATTGTTTTGTCCAGTTTTTGTTTCAGTTGGGAGAGTAAGTCTCCCAACTGAAACAAAATGTAATTATTCCATTTTGTCTGGAAGCAGAATCAGATTATATTCTAAACCTACACTGTCCTATATAGCAGCCACTTAGCTGTTGTGACAGTTTTAAAAACAGTTCTTTAGTTATACTGAGCTACTTCTTAAGTGCTCAGTAGCCACAGGTGGATAATAGCTACCTTACTGTAGATATAAAAGATTTCTATCATTGCATTAAAAAGTTCTACTGGACAGTGCTATAACAACTAAAGAACTTAGATTTGTTCCTGAAAGCTGTGGGAGCATTGAAAGATGACTTCAGTGTTTTCATCGGAGGTTTTGATTTTAAAACATTGAGCTGGATAGGGTTATGAACAGGTCACTGGAGCTCACCACTATAGACTTAAAAAACAACTCCCCCAAATCAGTGTTAGTGAATTGGGTTCAAGAAGGTGTTCCATAGTGTTCATGTAGTAAAAGGTTTCCGTTATTTAAAAAAGAGAAGATAATTTAACTATTTTTCTTCCTCTAAAGTGAGGCAATTTGATATGTCAGATGACTACTGGACCAAATCACGTGCCATACCAGTTAATAATTCTGCCAAATCCTTTCTGCCATGAGGGTTTTAAACTGTTTTAATATTCAGTCACGTATTTTATTAATTCTTAGTCATATTGTTTTAGTTCTCTCAATTCCTCATATATCCATTCAATGGATCATTGGTTGGGGACAAGGAACATTAAGAAAATTAGGTTGCTATTGAAATACTAGGTAATGAGGAACATAAAAATACTAATGATTCCAAATATCTGGTTCATGATTATTATTATCCTTCTCTGTAAATTGTCTTTGTTCTCTTAATATCCTCCATATCAACAAGATGTAGGTAATTATCCAAAAAGCAATGTTAGCAGGAGAATACATAGTGATATACAGTATGGCCTTTTATTTTTAGAGAATAAAGACTACACTTGCTGTGTGTTATTTGAAGTGTTTGCAAATACCAGTCTAAAGCCACCCTTAGTTTATCATTTAGTAACAGAACGCTAAAAATTTTTTTTTGTAAAAGATACAGGAATTGCAAATAACCAAGTCACGTTTACACCTTTGTCCTTGCATAATATATTCAATTTTAGCCTATGTTTTTAACATTCATGAGTTTATAAACAAGAGAGGTCATTTAAAAGATATATTGCCAAAATGTGTTTATTACATTATTTAAATAAAGCAAGATGTAGCCTTTGTTAGTGGGAAGTCAAAATTTATCTTTGTATGTTTTATTAAAATGAACTTTATAGTATAATCTTTGATAATATGTTTATTTTTAAAATTTCTTGAAATCTTTTAATCACATTTCTTACTTAACTGATTAGAAAAAAGTCCCAGTTTGGGCTTCCCTGGTGGCGCAGTGGTTGAGAGTCCGCCTGCCGATGCAGGGGACACGGGTTTGTGCCCCGGTCCGGGAAGATCCCACATGCCGTGGAGCGGCTGGGTCCGTGAGCCATGGGCGCTGAGCCTGCGCATCCGGAACCTGTGCTCCGCAACGGGAGAGGCCACAACAGTGAGAGGCCCGCGTACCGCAAAAAAAAAAAAGTCCCAGTTCATCAAGGCAAAAAAGGTTAAAGTATCTTTAATCCCGGTTGTGGATCAGAATTTGTTGGGAAGCTTTTTAAAAATACACATTCCTGGGAAGTGTCTGCAGTTATTGAGTCAGTCTGAAGCAGGCCATCTAGGTGATTCTCATACTAATCCATGGATAAGAGTAGTGCTGTCTTTGAATACTACTTATGTGAGGTTTATAGTTGTCCTTCAATGAAAATACATGTGCCAGTAAACTTAAGTAATGCTGTGTTAAGCAAGTTTCTTGACATTGGTAGTTTTCAGTTTTAAGACACTAATGTAAATTTGGGGATGACTGTCCAGGAGGGTATTAAAGCAAACCTGTTAATGCATTCTGGTACAGTGGAACACCAGTTTGGGAAATTTGGATTTAGCTTCATATTGATTTATTCAATTAACGTTTGTTCAGCCGTGAATCAATTTAATTGTGCCTAATAGACTAGCCTGTTTTACTGTATTGGTAATAATTTAATGAGAGACCGTCATGGCTTTGCTAAAATATGAAAATAACAGAATATTACAGAAGTGCTGTGTAACCACAAAACACTTTACAAAATCTCCCCTGCATAATTATTAAGATAAATGGTGTCTGGCATTCTCTTTTAATTCTTACTAGAATGTGAAATGAGGCATGACTTGAGTTTATGAATGTGTTGTGGTTTATGTATCATCCATTTAATAATGTACGGTCAGTGTTTGGTTTTTTAGTTATAATAGTACTTGACTGGTGAAGCTTACTTACTTTGTATAAACTGTTGATACATCCAAGTGTATCAGGAAGTATTTTTCATAGTTGTAGGTTGACCAAAGACATAAAAGTTAAAGAAACTCTGAAACTTAACCATTCAGATGTTCAGTTAACAGCTTAGCTTGAGTAATGTTCATACTTTTAAAATTGCGATATTTAACAGTCGATTTCCATTTTTCATTTTTCTGCAGACTGGTTGTAATCCTTTTCCCAAACTGGAAACACAGATTTTGTCTTTTTTTCACCGCCCACTCCCCTGGTATACATGTTTAGCTATCACTGGTCTCTCAGTATAGTAGTGCTTAGTTATTTAAAGTGATGCAGTGAACTTTAAAATAATTACTGGGTCACGTGGTCAAAATACCTCTCTCTGTGTCACCATTTTTAGTGACCAGTTCATATATATTATAATATTCCCTTATTTTAAATTAAAATGCACATTTTCCTGTCATACTGTGAAATTATTTGTGCTAGATATTTTAAAGAAAAGTTTACAGGTTTGTGGAATCTAGATGATCAGGGGCTAATGGTGGTTTAGGACATAGCTGCTTGAATATTTAATTAGAGAACTAATAATTTCCTTGAAACTTTAGTTTGTTGTTTGGACCTGTTGATTTTTTGAGGCATGTATTTGCTTTTTGGTTTACTACTAAAATAAACTGTGTTAAAGTTTAAAGGAACATATTCTAAGTGCTGCTTAGTCAGTAATTTAAAAAGAACGGACCTGGGTTAGGAAGCTCTGCCAAGAGAAAAAATGGTGCTGTCTTCTTAAGAGGGTTCTCTAATTTCAAATTAATTTCTCTTTGATTTGAGCTTATTCTTTTTTTTTGAATTTTTTATACAGCAGTTTTTTATTAATTATATATTTTATGCATATTAGTGTATATATGTCAAACCCAATGAGTAGCATTCATACTCATGAATTTTGCCTAATGAAAAGATTTTTAAGAAGTTTAGACTTCAACATATGTCTGCAAAAAAGTATATTGGGCACAGGTTTTGTAAAACTAAAAACAAGCTTTAAAAAGGACAGTTTAAATTGTCTAAAACAGTTAATTCATCTATGCCCATTTGCTAAGTGATACATAAGATCTTTTTATGGTATTGTCATTTCTGTTCTTAGCTGAATCCAGATTATTATTCCCATGTGTTTATGTATCTAGGAGATTTCTTACTATCGTTTCAAGACATACTTTACATCTTTAATTTTGGGGTGTAATTTTGGTGCTGTAATTGAGTGATGTAAAAAAGGTCCAAGTATCCTTTGTTAAATGCACAGTGCTTGGCATATAGCAGGGCCTCAGAAGTTACTCGCTGAAGTGATTGAGGAAAGAGGAATATTTTCTTAAATGAAGATAGCCTAAACAATTCTTCATTTGGAAAAGTTGGAGAATGGGGATATTTAGATCAGTGGATTGGATTATGGAAGGATTATTGTTCAGGCCCTATGTCAGACTTTTGACATCAGTAGAAGTATATTCTCCCAGTCTTTATATGTGCCTTGATAATGCTGTTGGAGATTGAATCTAAGCTGAATGGATATGACTTAAGAGTCAGCATAGTCACTCTCACCACAGGAAGAATAAGGTGTATGTATATATTGGGGTTGATCAGCATCAATTTAATGCTGCTACTATTAATAATGCTTTCTAAAGTGATATCACGAAAACCAACTGTACATATTTTACTTATTTTATACTTAATATTATATATATAATACCCATTTAATATATACATATATATATACACACACACATATATATATATATACAGTCTTTAGCTAAGATTTCTCATGCTGTAAATTCATAGACTGATATGCGGGCTGAGGTTTTTTTTTGTTGGGCTGTCTTTACAGAGGAGGTAGTACAATGCTTTATAGCATATATGTTCACCTAAAACATTTAAGATTAACCTTAAAATTGAGCTTGGTGTGTAGAGAATCCAGGCAGGACTCTTGTAGCTCCAGTTTCTATGCAGTAAAGATTTCCTGACCCTCACAAAACTCTTGCTGGTCATCCATTCTCCCCTTCGTTTCACTCTTCCTGACCCACTCACTGTTTGTTACTGCCAGTACCTGTTCTTCTGTCTCCTTCCCCCAAAAGGTTTTACATCTTGTGGTTAATATGTTGATTTCTGTTACGGCCCAATTTCAGTGATCATTCTTTTTGGTAAGTAAAAAGAAGCTAAAATTGTCTCTGGATGCCATGGACTTAGTAGCGGAAGTAGGGATGCTGCTGGTTAAGTAGAAAGAATACTAGATTGGGAATCAATAGACTAAGCTTCTATTTCTCATTGCTAGTAACTAGCTATGTAATCTTATGAAAGGCCATCTTGGTTAAAATGAGGCCATGGGACAAGTTTATTTCCAAGGTCACTCCCAACTCTAGTGTGCTTTTTATGATTCATTCATTGTACATTTATTAGGTGCTGGCTTATGTGCCAACACTGGTTTAAAGATACAGAGATAAATAAGTTTTTGGCCTTGAGTGAGACCCAGTGAATGGTGACAATTTAATGTGATAAGTGCTATAATAGGAGAATGTGCAAAGTGCTTTTTGAACAAACTGAGGGCTAGGAATTAAGGAAGGCTTCCTCTCCGAGGTCATATTTGAGTCAATTCTTAAAGAGTAAATAGTTTAGTGAATTCCCTGGTGGCACAGTGGTTAAGAATCTGCCTGCCAATGCAGGGGACATGGGTTCAAGCCCTGGTCCGGGAAGATCCCGCATACAGCGGAGCCACTAAGCCTGTGCACCACAACTACTGAGCCTGCGCTCTAGAGCCCAGGAGCCACAACTACTGAGCCTGTGTGCCACAACTACTGAAGCCTGTGAGCCTAGAGCCCGTGCTCTGCAACAAGAGAAGCCACTGCGGTGAGAAGCCCGCACACCACAATGAAGAGTAGCCCCCGTGCACCGCAACTAAAGCCCACATGCAGCAATGAAGACCCAACACAGCAAAAAAAAAAAAAAAAGTAAATAGTTTACCATGCAAGGAAGGAAGAAGGACATTCTAGGAAGAGCAAGTCACAGAGGAGTGAGTAAGCAAGCGTTGCTTGTTTTGGAATGGCCAGGTGAGAATGGAGTGTGGAGTTTGTGGAGAAAGCTGAATGTTACAAAATTTTGGGGGGAGGCTGGGTGTGGGCTAGATTCTGAAAGGCCACATATGTCATTCCAAAGACTTTGTGTTTTAGGGACTTCCTTGGTGGTCCAGCGGTTAATACTCTGTGCTCCCAGTGCAGGGGGCCTGGGTTCCATCCCTGGTCAGGGAACTAGATCCTGCATGCCACAACTTAAAAAAAAAAAAAGATCCCACATGCTGCAGTGAAGATCCTGCACGCAGCAGCTAAGACCTGGCGCAGCCAAATGAATAACTAAATAACTAAATAAATATTTAAAACAAAAAAACAAACGAAAGAATTTGAGTTCTAAAGGCTGCTTGAAGGTTGAAGGTATTTTTTGTTTTTTGGTTTGTTTGGACAGTTTTTAGTTGTACCTTTAGGAAGGGTTTTGAAAAGAAGAAAGATCATCAGACTTGAGAATATTTATATATGTTAAGTCGGTAAGTTTGAAATTATGAAAATATACGGGGAAGTGGAAATATGCAAGCTTTCATTGGATTTTATTTTGAAACTTTTATAGAAAATTTCAATATACAAGATAGAACTCTAATATATTGATAATACCTACCACCTAAACAGTTAATGGTATTCAAATGCAAGACTTCTGATACACTGTAGATCTTGCCATAAAATCTTAGCATCATCAAATTTTAGAGCTAGAAAGAACTTCGATATTTAGTCACTTTATAGCTTTAAGGAATGGAGGGCTATTTTTTTTTTTTTTGCGGTATGCGGGCCTCTCACTGTTGTGGCCTCTCTCGTTGCGGAGCACAGGCTCCGGACGTGCAGGCTCAGCGGCCATAGCTCACGGGCCCAGCCGCTCCGCGGCACGTGGGATCTTCCTGGACCAGGGCACGAACCCGTGTCCCCTGCATCGGCAGGTGGACTCTCAACCACTGCGCCACCAGGGAAGCCCAAGGGCTAGTCATTTTAAAAGGTACATCATCATTATTACATTTTTTTTAACTCATATTCATCAGATTTGGACAGTTAAAATTACTAATTGTAGTGGATGCTATGTATACACTACCCAAATCCCCATTTCAGGACTGAAGGACTTCATTTTCTTAGTTGGTGGGAGTGTTGCTGGGGTTGTCAGACTTCCCTGGGAATTGCTGTTGGCTGAAGAGAGCCACTCACCCAAGCTCACATCCCCTTCCTTGGAGTAGCCTGCATTCAAAGACTAGTCCGTTAAAGACCTGGCTCCCGTGTCCCACCATAGGACAACCTTGAAGAGCCGTCCCAGCTTCAGAGCTCCCTGTGGGGTCATCTGAGGCCTTCGTTGTGATACATCCCAGCCTAATTGGTTCGTCTGACCCTTTCTTCCTCACCTGATAAACTTTCAGCACGCTGACCTCTCTCCCAGGAGTTTCACTGCCTAGGAACCTGACTTCCAACAATGATGAACTTTAAAACGTCTTTGATTTTTAACAGATTTGTAAAGTTTAAAGCAGCGGTCTCCAGCCCTTTTGGCACCAGGGACTGGCTTCATGGAGGACAACTTTTCCACGGTTGGGGGCAGGGGGGAATGGTTCAGATGGTGATGCGAGTGATGGGGAGTGATGGGGAGCGGCAGATGAAGCTTCGCTCGCTCGCTGATCACCTCTTGCTGTGTGGCCAGGTTCCTAGCAGGCTGCGAACCCCTGCTTTAAAGGATTTAACATCTACCAGTTTTTCATGTTTATGAGAAATATTCAGGTAAATGTTGAAAGAATCACGTAATAATATAATGAAAGAAAATGATCAATTTGTATAGTGCCAAACATACAGAAAAAATTCTTATTAGAAAGAACATATTTTGGAATGGAACAAAAAGGAACCTTCTCAAACATGTTGAACAAAGATCTTGGCATTTAATTGACCTCTCCCCCCCACCGCCAATCATTCATTACTAGTGTTTCTGCAGTCTCATTTTTATCACCTTTTGTAAGTGAAAGGCCACCCCCTGCCTGCCCCCCTTTGAGATCAGGCTCACACGTTTTTATTGATTTTTTTGTTTGTTTTTTGGCCTTGCCATGTGGCATCTTAGTTCCCTGACCAGGAATTGAACCCATGCCCCCTGCAGTGGAAGCGTGGAGTCTTAACCACTGGACCACCAGGGAAGTCCCTTTATTGACTTTTCTTGAGAAAATTTAAAATCTGGACAAAGATTTTTTTTCTTTTTTGGTCATACTGTAGAAAATGGAACCATATGATGTATATTTGAAACAAATTGAGTCAGATTGAGTCAATAAAAGGTCTTGCCCTTATGGTGCAGGAGAGATTTGCATGGCAGAAGAATCCAAGACTGCGTTTCTGAACAAAATATTTAAAGTTTTTATGTCTGCAACATTTGAGAGTGCCTTTCCAAGACCAAGTGTGCCACTTGTCATCATTCAGTGAAATGTTTTGTCATTGCTTAAGTTACTGTCCTCTCTTGGATTCATGAGTTTCACAGCAATGTGATTTGGCTGGCAACAAAATTCTTTTTGCTGCTAATAAAGCTTTTTTTTCCCCCTCCCTCTTCTTTTTCTGTATTTCTTTCTGTCTGTGTGACTGTCTGTATTTAGGTGGTCAATACACACTTAGGCCATTTGGAAAGGAATGGCTGATGAAAAGTACGTTATCTTATTCAGTAGTGATTGCTGAGGAAATCGGCTTTAGAATCAGTAACATAAGTGAACCTAGAAACTTGTTATTTAAGAATTCTACTTTCTGAGTATTTTAAGATAAACAGTTAGTACTATTTTTTTTAAAGTTCCTTTAGTAATGATTTTAAGAAAATCTCATTGAGGACTTCCCTGGTGGTGCAGTGGTTGAGAGTCCGCCTGCCGATGCAGGGGACACGGGTTTGTGCCCCGGTCCGGGAAGATCCCATATGCCGCGGAGCGGCTAGGCCCGTGAGCCATGGCCGCTGAGCCTGCGCGTCCAGAGCCTGTGCTCCGCAACGGGAGAGGCCACAGCAGTGAGAGGCCCACGTACCGGAAAAAAAAAAAAAAAGAAAAAAAGAAAAGAAAATCTCATTGAATATAATTATTCTATTTTAGCAAGTGAAATTTTTCATTTTTATTCTTTTCCTCCTTTTGCCTTAGAGCTTTAATATAAGTATCTGGTAACCTTTAATTTTGCTAATCAGTTTTGATGTGGGTCCATTTGTTGGGAAGCAATTTTTTTTTTTTTTTTTGCAGTACGCGGGCCTCTCACTGCTGCGGCCTCTCCCGTTGAGGAGCACAGGCTCCGGACGCGCAGGCTCAGCGGCCACGGCTCACGGGCCCAGCCGCTCCGCGGCATGTGGGATCCTCCCGGACCCGGGCACGAACCCATGTCCCCTGCATCAGCAGGCGGACTCTCAACCACTGCGCCACCAGGGAAGCCCTGGGAAGCAAATTTAAGCTGTGATGGAAAGCATATTTTATTGAGTTAGTATGTAGAAATGTATCTTTTATGATATCCCTTCTGTTTCATGTTGCTTACATTATCAGTAAAAGCAGAAAACTGCTTTTTCTCCTTTGTAGGATACCACGTATTTCACAGTTGTGGAGTTCTATACTGATTTTTTCCCCTCTTTCCAGATACTTTCCCACATATACCATATATCTAAGTATCATAAGATTTATTTCTTTTTGTGAATTCCTTGACTGTTTAATACTCTAGTTTCCAAGAATGCTTCTTGGAGAAATGGTATGATGGTTTTAATTATTAACCGTGACCTGCCTGTGTGCATTTTTTGCTTTCTGATAGTGGCGTCAGGATTTGTTTATATGAGACTTGGATAATTTTCCCTGATACTGAAGTGTCATCTCATCAACAACAAATAAGGCTTATATAAAATTACTCGCATTATCTGAGGTTTTTGATTAGGCATTCCTTGTTGCTGTAATAGAAGCATTACCAGGAGAAGGAATTCTGGACAAGGAGTGGTGGTAAATACAGAATGTTTTGATTCTGATAAGTGCTCTTTTTGTGCCTGTTAGAATTATATAATGCTTTTTTTGGTCAAATGACAAAATTAAGCCATTGAGATAGTTTAATTCCTTAAACCATTTTCCACCTTTTTCAGTTTCCATTTTACTGAAATTATATTTTCATTGGGATCATTTCTTTTCCATGTAAGCTTTAGAATGAGGAATTGATTTTGTAGTCTCTCTGTTGTTGTTCACATCTAATTTTCCCTGTCAGATTTTAACCTATTGTAGCTTTTGTAGGTTTTATTTTATGATCATTATTATTGCCAGGTCCAGTGTTCACAAGATCGTTTTTTAGTCATTCACTAAGTTTTGCTGAGCATTTTAGCCATTATTGGTTTTATTTTTTCTTGTGTCCTCTCTCCGCACTTCTTAAACTTAATTTCCCCCAGTCATCTGGTCAGGATATTAGTGGAGTTAAACACCATCACTGTAAAAAGGAGAATAAAAGATCTTGTTTCAGAAGCAGTTAAGGCATAATTTACTTGGTAGTCTGCATGTCAGCATAACATTTATAGTATGGTCCACTTTTACCGATGGTATTCTGAAGTGAATGAATCACCAGTGGCTTTGTTCAAAGTTGGAATCAGTTACGTATTTATAAGAGTTTGCCAAGACTAATCATATCTTTGTTTGCTTATACTAAGGAGTTGTGCCTATCCCTTGTATGGAGAAAGGGGCAAGCTGATTTGAGACCTACTTACAGTTTGCTTATTTATTTTGGTGCTGTGGGTTTCTCTTTCAAACTTAGGCTGCTTTGTAATTCTTGATGCTGTCAGTGGTTCTTCTCAGGGGTAAGGATGAAGTGCGTGGCAACCAGTCCAAATGCTACCTTTGGTCTATTAATACTGTAAAGTAGTGATTTGAATGTCTATGTTAAATCTGTTTAATAGAAGGAACGTTTTATGGCTAAAAAGTATGTTTACTGAGAAGAATATAACTTTTGAAATGTTTTTTTTGATGCCAGAATTAAAGCCCTTTTCTAGGGCTTTAAGATTTTTTTCCCTTAAGTTAAACCTAAATTTGGTTTAAAATTTATTTAAATAATTGATTTTGTTAGGTGTGATAATGGCATTGCGATTACATAAGAAAATGTACTTTGTAGTGATATATACTGTTGTACTTAGAGGTTTGCTGGGATTTGCTTTGAAATAGTTAAGAACAAAAGATGGGTGGATGAAGCAGATGTGGCGTAATCTAGATAATTATTGAATCTGGTATACGTAGGTATATGAAGATTAATTATACTACTTTCTGACTTCGTGAAACTACTATAATAAAAAGTTTCACCAAGTTAAGAGCATTAAAAAAGTCTGATATTAAATATCTTAGCAAATTTCTTGCCAATAGTTATGTATTCCCAGAAATTCCCAGAATGACTGTTGTGGTAATCTAAAACGAAATTTTAGTCTCAAATTATAATTGGGTGATTTGGGGATGGGAAAAGTGAAGGAGAGGGAGAATAAAAAAGGAATTAGTAACTTCTGTTAAAGTGAAGGGTAAAAATGAAATTTAGTCTTTAGTATTTTTAGGGTCAGTATAGCATCATTTAGTATTATTTAAACAGGGCACATAATATCAAATTCATTTAGTTACAAGACAACTTGTATTAATATTATGTAAAGGAAGATAATTCCTGTGATATATTGCAGATTAAAGATTCAAGGCAGTAGAGTGGGAAAACTTTTTGTCATGAACTATAAAGTTTTAAGATCTGGAGATGTGTTTTGAGCAAGTCTTTTTGTACTTGAGTGTGAAACTATAGAGAACATGATGTAAGCTAAAGCAAATTAAACCTTTCCCCAAATACTACCCAGTTTTTGTAGTACAGTCTGCCAGTAAGTGATGCACTTCCGCTTGACTAAGATTGCCCGTCCATTTTACTTTATAGTATAAGATGTATATTTACAATTTTAAAAGTGTTATCTGACATTTCTTAATTTTGCAGGGAGGAGTTTCCTTAGGGACATGTAGTAACTATATGGCTAACACGTTTACCCCAGCTCAAAGAAGCCTCTGAACTTTTTCTTTGTTCTGTATCACTGGAGCTGCCTTTGTTGTGAGGTGTAAAGAGAACCCTCTGGGAAGCTTTTGAGGGTTAGGATACTTAGCTGAGTGCATAAAACAAGTTTGCCTATAGGCATCTTTAATGATAGATTAAAATTTCAAATATTTGTGTTGAGGAATGGTTGGGCAATCCAGTAGGTAATATGAGGCCACATAGTGGAAGTTCTTAGGAACTCAGTGGTGGTGGAATTATGAATCAATAAGTGATAGTTTTTGTGTTTTCTAGCCTATTTTCAGTTCTTAGTATTAGGCATAATCTAAAATCTCATAGAAGAGTTACAAAGATGTGGAGGGTGTAAGTCCTTTAAAGGTGTTTGGTACCTCCCGGGAGGTTTTGATTGACATGACTGGTGAAAAGAACATCAGTGATGGAATGAAGGCCAGAAGAGGTAATCCTTACTTATCGCTTAGCTTGTACAGTTTGCAAATCATTAGGGCTTATAAAATGATGACATTCACATTATGTCATTCTTCATTTATTAGTTACATTATTCCCATAAAGAGAAACTTCTCATCTGTGATTTGGTTATTTGGTGGTTTACCTTATATATAGGTAAGGTAAATCAGAATAAACACTTGCTTCTTGCTCTTTATTTACCAGTTTTCAAACTAATGAGCTGGTTCACTAGCATCTGATTTTCTTTCCTTTTTTAAAATGAACTCTAGAGATTTGAACATTTTAGATGTGCTTTATATTACATTGCATTTATGCATGCTCAGATTTTCTCATCTTTGGTCACTGGAAACCTCTTAGGTTTGCTCCTGAGTCCCTTTAATGTTATCCGGATCTTTGATAGTTTCCTTGCTTTCCGGCATAAGAAGGTAATCAAAACTCATCTCGTCTAACTTATGCCACAGATCTAGAATCAGCCATTTGTCCAAGAACCTCTGATTCCTTTGAACAAGAAATTGTTTTTCAACATGGTCATCTGAGTTCATTGCCACTGGGGTTGGTCCCTGTTTCCACGCCTTTTCAGTGTATAGTGAGTGCTCGGAAATATGTACTTTTAAGATGAAAACATGAGTTCATACTGATAAATCCAATTGAAATTCAGGACTACAGGATTTTTTACTTTTCACATCTTATGACTTCCTTTCTCCTACTAAAAAAAAAAAAATCTAGATTCTCAAGGACATCAGCATTTACTTTATCCTACAATTAGACACTAACACTTTATAATAACTATCAACACTACCACCAAAAAATGTAATTTTTGAAAACAAAACAAGGATGTAAGGTTAGAGTTGATTTTCTGTTTTAAAGTCATTTGAAGTAGTTAACTGAACAGTTATACCATCAATTTGATAAGAAATTACAGTTTTGGTACATTTTACTTTTGATTTGTAGGAATTTCCTTTAAATTTTTTAGTTTTGTTGTATAATTATGTAAAATATTTACATGGTTTAAAAGTTAAATGCTACCAAACAGATTAAACCCAGAATAGTGTAGTGTTGTCCCTTTTCACTTTGTTCAGTCTCTCCTTCCCAGTAGATAACTTATTTCTTTTTAACCTTACGGTTTATCCTTTTAAGCATGTACACATCTCTCTGTATGTATTAATATCCCCTACAGCCTTACTTAGATTAAGTCAAGGGTACTTTAAGGGATTCCTGTATTGGGTAGAGAGAAGGTTGGGCTCTGTAACTACTGGGGCCTTGTCTGAAGGCGTTTTTATCTATTTATTTTTAGAGTTGTACAAGCATCACCACGATATGATGTTAGAACATTTTAATCACCCCCAAAAGTTCCATTGTGCCCATATACAATTAACCCCTGCTCCTGCCCCCAGACCTAGGCAATCACTATTTCTGCTTTTCTGTCATTTTTAGACATTTTATATAAATGGGATAATACACTAAGGTACTCTTTTGCATCTGGCTTTTAACTTAACACAGTGTTTCTGCACTTCATCATGATTTGGCATGTACCAATAGTTCTTTTAATTGCTGAGCAGTATTCTTTTGTATGAATATACTACGTTTTGTTTATTCACTAGTTGATGGACATTTGGATTGTTTTTGTCTGTTATGAATAATGCTGCTATGCATATTCATAAATATCTCTTTATATGGGTGTATATTTTCATTTGTCTTCGAGTAGGCTCCTAGGAGTACAGTTGCTGGTTTGCATGGTAAATGTATGTTTAACTTTTTTTAAAGATACATTTATTTATTTTTGGCTGCACTGGGTCTTCGTTGCTGCGCACGGGCTTTCTCTGGTTGTGGCGAGCGGGGGCTACTCTTCGTTGCGATGCATGGGCTTCTCATTGCGGTGGCTTCTCTTGTTGTGGAGCACGGGCTCTAGGCGTGCAGGCTTCAGTAGTTGTGGCACCCAGGCTCAGTTGTGGCTTCAGTAGTTGTGGCTCACGGGCTTAGTTGCTCTGCGGCATGTGGTATCTTCCCGGACCAGGTCTCAAACCAGTGTCCCCTGCATTGGTAGGTGTATTCTTAACCACTGCGCCACCAGGGAAGCCCTGTTTAACTTTTAAAGAAACTACCAAACTGTTTCCCAGTGTGATTTACCATTTTCTATTCTCACCAGTAATATAGAAGGGTTCTGATTTCTCCACATTTTTGCCAACTCTTGGTATTATCCCTCATTTTGAGTTTACCCGTACTAGTAGGTGTGTAGCAGTATGCCATAGTTTCACTTTCCTTAATAACTAATTATACTGGCATATTTTCATGTGCTTATTATATATTTTCTTCGGTGGAATGTTTATTCAAATCTTTTGTTCAATTTTTAAATTGAGGTGTCTTTTTATTGATTTGCATAAAGTGTTTTTAATGTATCATGTTGTAAGCCCTTTATCAGATATACAGTTTGCAAATATTTTTTCTCAGTCTATGGATTATCTTCTCATTTTCTTAATGGTGACTTTTGAAGCACAAGTTTTTTATTTTGTGAATATCCATTTTACGATTTTCTTCCCCTTTTGTGCATTTGATGACGCATCTAATACTGCCCAGCCCAAAGTCATGGTTTTTTCCTGCATTTTGCTTTGCTTCTCAATTTTAGCTCTTAGATCTATGTGTGTATGATCTACTTTGAGTTAATATTTGTGTATATTGTATATGTTTATTTTTTGGCATTGGGATATCAAAGTGTCTCACACAGTGTGTTGAAAATACTCTCTTTTCCCCTATTGAATTATTTGGACATTCTTGTCAAATAGGTCAGTTGACCATAAATGTAAATTTCTTTCTGGACTCTCTATTCTGTTCCATTGATTTATGTACCTGTTCTTTTGCCATTACCATACTGTCTTGATTACTATGGTTATGGAAGATTGTAAAGTTAGTAGTAAGTCCTCCAACTTTTTTGTTCTTTTTCAACATTGTTTTGGCTGTCCCCGGTCCTCTGTGATTCCATATGAATTTTGGAATTATTCTGTTAATTTCTTAAAAAAGAAAAAGCCACCTGGGATTCTCAAAGGGATTATATTGAATTTATAGATCAACTTAGGGGAAAATCGCCATCTTGTGTGAGGCCTCTCTGTCTAACCTGAGCTTGTGTAACCTTAGGGTAGTAAGAGCTGAGGTGTTTGTCCTCCCCAACTGGCCAGCTTCTGACAAGTCACTTGCAGTGATAATGCCTCCATGTTTATGCATTGTCTTCTGTACTAAATGGAATGAGTCCCCTTCCATCACAGCAGCTTCCGGTTCTCACAGGGTAACACTGACAGAGCTGGGTGGTAGGGGAGAACCTGGGGAGCCCCGGAGCAGAACGCCACAGATTCCCATTGTTCTTACCTGAAATCCAGCAGGTTTTCAAACATAAGTGCTTCTCAGATGGTTTTATGGCTTTGGTTGTGAAAATGACTCTCTTTGTCAAAAATTTTCAGGTTTATAGTTGCTTTTAAGGGAGAGGGTTTGCTGATTTCACTAGCTATACCAGAAGTACTTTCTGTCCCAGTCTTAAATTATGTAATGTATATGAGAAAACAGGTGCTGCTTTGAGTTAATTACTATTTGTCCTGAATTGGGAACTAATGAGCAGTTGCTTCTTTGGGGAGCTAGTTGTTTTCCCCTTTTTGATTCATATGTATAGATCATTTATAGTTCAGGAGTTATATCAAGTTGGGGGATCACTTTCACTTTTATACTATATTGCTATACTTTGGATACTCGTGGTTCATGACCACGGATATTGTGTATTCTGTCAGAAGAATTTGAGCCCACTATTATACTCTGTTTTTTTTAAACTACATTTAAACATTTTTGTCATTGTCATTGTATTTTGATTTTCTATAAAAGAATTTAGTAATATTTCCTTTTTTAAATAAATGAATATAGTTCTTTTCCATCATAACTATATTTTGGGCTTCTCTTAGTTTATGATTGGTATATACAATGAAATGGTTTGAAATTGTACTTTTTTCTGTGAAGATGCCATTGTACTGAATGATTAATGCCCTCAAAGGATGTTTAATGGGGGCAGGGACTAACCCTCTCTTGTTCTTTTTCCCATGTCTAACACAAAATAAACAGTATGATTGTGCTCAGTATGTTGTGGCATTACCAACAGTTGGGTTAGGTTGAGGTCCCAAGGGTTTTAAGCCTAGTTTGTGCTTTTAGTGACTGATCACCACCTCTTTTTAGCCTTTGGAGAAGAGAATAAGAAAGTGGACCAGAACATACTGATTTGGGGGAGAAACGCAGACTGAGGAAGATTCTGTTTGAGATAAAGGAATGGGGAATATGGCATGGAAGTGAAGTGAGCTATTGAGTGTTTTTCTGTTTCCTGTAAGATACATGTTTTGTTATCTGGTCTGGTGAGTTTAATCCATCTTAACTTTAATAGATTAATCTCAACTTCAGTATATGAAATTATAAATTTATCTTACTAAAATCTTTGCTTTCCTCCTTTTTCCCTCTTAGGACATTTGCTACAAGATCCTATTGCACCCACCAACTCCACCTGCCAACACTATGTCTGCAAAAGTTGTAAAGGCAAGAAAATGATGATGAAGCCTTCATGTAGCTGGTGCAAAGACTATGAGCAGTTTGAGGAAAACAAGCAGTTAAGCATCCTAGTGAACTGCTACAAAAAACTCTGTGAATATATAACACAGACTACATTGGCACGGGATATAATAGAAGCAGTCGACTGTTCTTCTGATATTTTGGCTTTGCTTAATGATGGATCATTGTTTTGTGAGGAGACGGAAAAACCCTCAGATTCATCCTTTACTTTGTGTTTGACACATTCCCCTTTACCTTCGACCTCAGAACCCACAACTGATCCTCAAGCTAGTTTATCTCCAGTATCTGAAAGCACCCTCAGCATTGCTATTGGCAGTTCTGTTATCAATGGTTTGCCTACTTACAATGGGCTTTCAATAGATAGATTTGGTATAAATATTCCTTCACCTGAACATTCAAATACAATTGATGTATGTAACACTGTTGACATAAAAACTGAGGATCTGTCTGACAGTTTGCCACCTGTCTGTGACACGGTAGCCACTGACTTATGCTCCACAGGCATTGATATTTGCAGTTTCAGTGAAGATATAAAACCTGGTGACTCTCTGTTACTGAGTGTTGAGGAAGTACTCCGCAGCTTAGAAACTGTTTCAAACACAGAAGTCTGTTGCCCTAATTTGCAGCCCAACTTGGAAGCCACTGTATCCAATGGACCTTTCCTGCAGCTTTCTTCCCAGTCTCTTAGCCATAATGTTTTTATGTCCACCAGTCCTGCACTTCATGGGTTATCATGTACAGCAGCAACTCCGAAGGTAGCAAAATTGAATAGAAAACGATCCAGATCAGAAAGCGACAGTGAGAAAGTTCAGCCACTTCCAATTTCTACCATTATCCGAGGCCCAACACTGGGGGCATCTGCTCCTGTGACAGTGAAACGGGAGAGCAAAATTTCTCTTCAACCTATAGCAACTGTTCCCAATGGAGGCACAACACCCAAAATCAGCAAAACTGTACTTTTATCTGCTAAAAGCATGAAAAAGAGTCATGAACATGGATCCAAGAAATCTCACTCTAAAACCAAGCCAGGTATTCTTAAAAAAGACAAAACAGTAAAGGAAAAGATTCCTAGTCATCATTTTATGCCAGGAAGTCCTACCAAGACTGTGTATAAAAAACCCCAGGAAAAGAAAGGGTGTAAATGTGGGCGTGCTACTCAAAATCCAAGTGTTCTTACATGCCGCGGCCAACGCTGCCCTTGCTACTCTAACCGCAAAGCCTGCTTAGATTGTATATGTCGTGGCTGCCAAAACTCCTATATGGCCAATGGGGAGAAGAAGCTGGAGGCATTTGCTGTGCCAGAAAAGGCCTTGGAGCAGACCAGGCTCACTTTGGGCATTAACGTGACTAGCATTGCTGTGCGCAATGCTAGTACCAGCACCAGTGTAATTAATGTCACAGGGTCCCCAGTAACAACGTTTTTAGCTGCCAGTACACACGATGATAAAAGTTTGGATGAAGCTATAGACATGAGATTCGACTGTTAAATCAGTGGGTCTTTAAACCTACCTCTGGTAGGGAAATAGCTACAGTTTTACGGCAGCTATGGTTTTGTTGGTTTAACTTGCCGGAGCTCCTGCATATAGATCACTTGTATCAAGTGTTTTCATTGCTAAGTTATATGTGTTAGTGTCGGGGAAATAGTTTGCAGATAATGGAGGAGTAACCCTACAACTATATGTCCTTAGTTCTTACAGAACCTCATAGTTTGAGAACAAATGCTGATGCAACTGATTTATACAAAATGAACTTTGGCAAGGAAAATAACATTAACCTCACTGTTCATGGTCATGCTTTGTGCATAATCAAAGTTTATGATTAAATGTAAGGAAGTGGTATCTAGTCAGTCCATAAAGATTGTGCTCATATTTTGTGAAAAAGTAGCCATTAGTTTGTTCAGGAGACTCAGTGCTACCTTCAGATGCCATTGATGTTTCTCCTGTTGAAAAGCTGATGTGTCCAGCTCAACCTTTGTGCTGACATAATACCATTTCTGATCATGAAAATTGGCTACTGGTGTATGTAGCAGTTCTTAAATCAGCAGTATTATGAAAGAAAATTTGCCCCTCATTAGAATGTTGAAGAAATCTGTCTTTTAAAAGTGAACAAACTGAAATTCTGTCAGACTGCAGATGTTTAGCTGTTTATGCCACAAAACTCTTCTGAGTTGGTCCCCATTTTTAGTTAAGTCTGACTCATTTCTAGGGAAAAAACCAAATCCTTCCTTCACTTTGAGCAGTGTTCTTCTAATCAGATAAATGAAGTGGAGAAGAACAGTTCTCTTCTGAAGGTAATTGAATTTAGACTATGATATGTGACAGAATTTTAAAAAAAATTATTTAAATGTTTTATTTAGAAATTGGGATTTATTTAAAATAATTTTGGAATAATGCTCCAAAAGTTACTCAGATTTATGCATTATACCTATTGCCATTGGCCACTTCAAAGTGATTTTCGTTTCCTCTGTTTGCCACAGACTTTATTTTGAATATGCTTTTTTTCTTTCTTTCCTCTTTTTTTTTTTAGGGTGCTATTCGTTGTGGAGACTTCTTTATAGAGGCCTAATAAAAATGCCTTTTTATGAAGCCTGTGCATTTAGGTGGGTTTGAAGCTAGGAGGATATTCTTTAGAATACTCTTTTGCATGTAAAGCACAAACTATGTTTCATTTTAAATGCACTTCTTCCCTGTAATTTTTATGGGGGAGATAAGTGAGTCACAACATTCTGTTGAAGGGAAATCTAGTCAGTTGCTTGAAAGAGCACAGCCCAAATGAAACAAGGACTGACTAGGTTGTAAAGAAATGACCTTATGATTTAAAAGAAGAGTTGCTGCTTTGACAGTGCTTATTTAAAGAAAAATACTGCTGGAAAATTTTCAGTTTCTACTACGTTCACCATCTCTCCTGAGATCTGCCATATGTTGAAGTTATGTTTTGATTTGGCACACAGCATGTTCAATGATGGTTACTCACCTAGTACAAGACATGGAGAAGAAACCTTTGGACACAGAGCAGATGACACCTTCTGTTTTGTAGTGTATCCTGGTGTCATTTTCTGTGAATGTGGTCAGGTAGAGTTGTTTTTGTTGTTGTTGTTGGGTTTTTTTTTTTTTTTTTTTTTTTGTCTCTTTTGGTGGGTGGGGGTGGGCTAAAGCCATAGGAAGAAAAATGTGATGTATGTGTCCAGTATGTACTATTTTGTTTTTGTTTTGCGAGAAGAGTTGAACTATTTTTGATAACAAGAGTAAATGGTGGAAAATGCTTCTTAGTTGTCTTGTCTTTATTTGCTTTCCAAGTTTCGGAATTTTATTTAATTCCTCTAAGTGTTAGCAGTGTCTTATGAAACATGTATTTGCCTAAAGTTTGTAACAATTTTGTGTTGGACGCAGATGCCCTGCTATATAAACTTGTAAATCTGTTCTTTATTCACTAATGATCACTGCAAAAATGACTAGAAATGAGATTGTACACATGGATGATTAGGATAAATTTTGCAAATCTCCCAAATTTTCCTAATAATATGATTTTAAAATTCCTTGAGTACTTTATTGCTTCCCAAGTTTGATAATCTTAGTTTTGTGTTTTTTGATGCATGGGAGGTTCGCAATATAGACAAAGCGAAAATCATTAATTAGTATGTGAGGGCCTTGATTGTTATGTAATATTGCCAATGATAAATTCAGGTTTTTTTTAGCACAAGTTTCTCTTTTTTATGCTGGTATTCTCACTGCCACACTTTTGGAAACCTGTATTACACCTTAAATCTATCAATAAATGTTAGTTTTCTAATTCTATGTTGTAGAATACTGAGGAGTTTGGGATAGCACGCTCTGAATGGCCTGTATTATATGCATTTGGGGAAGAGTATTAATTACAGTGCCTTGATTTTTGCGTTTTCTTTATACCGTGAGTAATTTTAGGAATGCTGACCAATGGCTAACAAGGGATGATTGAGAAATTATTACTGAAGTAACTGGATTTACTTCAACAGGATTTGAAACCACCAAAACAATAACAGCATTTAATATGACTCATCTTCACTTGTTCTTTTGAGCCCTTGTAATTACCATAAATGATCCAATGATCTTTCACCTTAGGTGACAGAAGTTTTAGAGCTAATCTTTTGGATTAGTTTCCATAGGTCTACATCTCTAAGCAAAGGTGTAATACAGTTCTAGGATAAAGAATTCCTTCACTGTGTTCTTAGTTTTTTTTAAATAACTCGGTGACCTTGCTGAAGAAAAGTAAAAGTTTAACAACCGATGAAAAGTAAAATTTCTTTTCCCATATCGTAGGCAACAAATATAAAATGCTTTAGAAAATACTAAGTTCAGAGTATAGCATGGGAACCTAATGTGTGGATGGTATTTTAATTTTTCTCCCTCATTTAAAAAAAATTAAGTTTTAGGTATCCAAATAACAATTACACATTCTTTTAAAAGAATATACTATATATAAGGCTAAAGTCTCCTTTGATCCCTGTGAACTTCTCACTTCCAAACCCAAATTCCTATCCCCAGAGGAAATCACTTTTCATTATGAGGTGTTATCCTTCCAGATCTTTCTTTATAAAGTTTTCCCAGAGGTTCAAAGAGTTATTCTCTTTGAAACTCAAGTTTGTTTATAATGCTACTCTTTCAAACATAAAAATGAATTGCAAGTGTGATTAAAACCAAAAGTGTGTAGTGATTATCTTAGTTCATATTTGACAACTTTATTTAGTTTTGCAAAAAGGGAAAAACAAAAACAAAAGTTACATCATGCAGGCTTCTCCACCCAAACACACCGTAACATTTCCAAAAGTTGAGCAAATGACTTCTCTCATTTGATCAATCTAGAGTTTTATAAACACTTTGAACAGTACACAATGACATAGATAAGATGCAGGGAAAATATACAGAATTTCATTAGTTTGATTACCTTGGCAATTAATGTTATGCTATGAAACTCATTTTTCATTGACTAGCATTAAGATCACACCCTCAATTTAACTTTTATCAGGAGTCTTGGATATTGTAATAACTTGAAATTTCCAGTTGGGCAGTAGTGATTATATTCTGCATGATCTTTACCAGAAAGTCAAATATATACTATCTTAGTTCCTCAGAATTCACATTTCTTACATTCAATACTAAGAAAGGAGTACAGTGAAACACATTCTTACGTCTGAAAATGTGATACTTTGGGTAACCTAAATTAAAAGCACTATCTCAAGTGGAGTGATATTGTTAGCTGTACTTTTATAATAACTGTAGACTTTTGAAACCAATTATTGACCAAAGTGAAAGCAAGAGGACTTCAGTAAGTAGAAACAAGGTCAAGTACAGCCATGTAGTAAAAAAAACCAAAATCAAATGTATATTGGAAAACTGAATTTTTGCTGAGTCTTAGAAATAGTTTAGATCATATGGCTAATAAAACCTTTAAACCATATCTGGCTTCTAAAAAAATTTACCTTTTTAGCATTTTTATCTGAAAATTTAAAGTAGCTTTTCTTCCCTGGTAAAGGTTGGATGGGATAGACGGTAAATTTCATGTACCACATAAACACTTTTAATCCTAATAATTTACCAGTGTGTTTAGATTATTTTATGTAGTGTTTCTGAAAAATTTAGTCACTTTTAAGATTTTATTCTTTGTGAACTGTTAGAAACTAAGTTTTAATACTTTCTGTAATAGTTAAATGGAAGGTCAGTTCTGATCATGAAGGTAAAATAACAGGAAACTGGGAGGATACTGACAGGAAGGATTGCTAACTCTATTAATAACTATACTAGTTGATGGTGCATTTCCTAAATTCTCCTTTTCTCCACTTTTTGCCTACCACAGCCCAAGGTTTGATTATTTCAAAGTCTGGCCGTCACACCAGCAAGGGAACCAATGTGGGGTGGAAAGGAAGCTATTCTGACATTTAGGACTTGAGCTTAAAACAAAAATTCCAGGGGAAAACTTGATGACTTTGACAAAAGTGGATATTAAAAAGTTTCTTGGGGGGGGGTTTCTTTTATAGTGTCAAAAATTTCCATCCTTTTTAATAATTTTCAATTTTATCTTCAACAGTATTGTGGGGCTTGGCTGCATTGTGGCTTGCTGAAAAATGTATTCTGTGATGACCACATCTACTACTATAGTAAACATGAAGTTGCTTTCCTTTATGGGTGGCATCACTGTTTTCTTCCATTTTTGTGATAAATACTGAAGTGGATGCAATATTTGAAATAGTTTTTCAACATGAAGTTAAGGAATAATGTTTAGATTGAGGCCTTTACTGTTGGCCTCGTCTAATATTTAGTGATGAATATGTCTAGTAAGAATTTTCATATATAATTATTTAAGTCTTCAAGTAGTTCTTCTGATATGAAGTATAGATGGGACATCAACTAATTTTTAGATTAATCACTCAATAATTCTCTACAAATGTTAGATGAGTTAAAAGGAAACTTCCCCCCCGCCAAGTATGAGTCATATTCTGTACTTGGCTTCAGTTAACAAGTTTTTCTTCAGATTTTATATAAGATCCACAGTCAGGATGGGGAGGGATTATTTAGAGCTTGCCAGCAAGGTTGGAAGGCCCAGTGGTTACAATACCTGAGGATGTAAAGTGACTAGCAGTTTGGCAGGTCATTGTGAAATTAGATTAAGTTCAAGATCTTTGAACTCCAGTACACATACAATTAAAAGAAGTCTCTGAGATGTTTTGGCAGTGCTTTTATTACCAGGGCTAATTCAATTCTGGAGGCCCTGACTGCTTTTTCAAGTTCCAGAATTTTTTGACTCAAGTTTTCTGCAAGTGAAGGTTTCTTCTGGGCTCCATAGGAGCCCTGATGGGCCTCAGGGATGCTGGACAACAGAGGCAACTCCTGCTTTTGTGCGGAGAACTGTGCTTGGCACTGTCCCCAAGAGATCCTTGGTACATTCAGGGGTGAAGAGTGCTGATTCACAGATGTTGGAAGGTGACGTATATCTTACTTGCTTCTGAGGAAAAGCTCTGTAAGAGGTTTGAGGCACATTGGAGGAGTCTCCCAAACTGAGTATGTGTATCCAGAGCTATTGCTCAAAAACGTTAAAAAATTCCTAGTGCTGCAGATAATGCACTTGCAGAAATCAAAGCCTTTAAAAAGCAATATGCAAACTACAGCATCTCTTCACAAGAAAACATTTAAAATCCATATCTCCCTTTCATGTAGACATTGGCAGCTATTCTTCATCCACTGACTGAAGCTTTCCACATTTCTCTGAAAGGCTCGAGGTCACTATTTTATTGCCTTTGTTTCCAATTTCAGAGGGAGAGGCAGGTTCCTCTGTTTCATAATCTTCAAAGGAGCTGAAAGAACAGCAAAAGTGAGTTACTGATTTTTTTAAAAGAAAGTTTTAATGTTTGGGTAGAAGTCAGTATAGCAAACTAGAGACAAGACCAGCTAGCAGAAATACCCCGAGTTGCTAAATGGTAGCTGTGAACAACTGAGCCACCCTGGAGGGGACAGTGCTGTGGAACAGAAAACACATTCTTGAAAACGGGCTGAATCAAGCTTTCCCTAGAGGCTTTGATGGGACTGAGAGCATTATGGATGAAGCTAGGTTAGGGAGGGTATGAGGTCTGGGAAGTATGAGTTTTACATGAATGCTTTCATTGAAGTGGCTTCCATGCAGAGTGGGGAGCTTTCTCTCAGATAGTTTTGTAGCTTCCATGGCTTCCAAGGCTTCCAAGAAGTACGTTGAAGATGTATATCTATGTGTACATAGAGCAGACTAAAGTCCACTCGTGTTTCCCTCCATTTGCAGAACTCCACAGCATATTCCCTCTTTAGAGGTTACTTGTATTTCCTGAGTTCCATATCCTCCAGGCCACCCCTCCTGGCTATTCCAGGCAGGGATGACAAAATATTTTATCTCAGAATGATGGCTGCTTCATCTGTGCAGAAATTTCTGGATATATAGTCCTTTTATGAAAAAAGGTACCAAGACTGCCTAGTGATGAAAAATATGCTGAGGCAGGAATACCTAGTAGGTGGCACCTATTCACAAAGAGAGTAGAGAATATTACATTTTTATTAAAAAGCTTATCTGATGTTTGGAAAACGTTGCCCTGAGTACCATTTATGATCCTGTCAGAAATTACTTAACAACTGTCATTTTGCAAAAATATTCCATACTTAAGTTCTGTTTCCACTCCTCCCCCATCTCCTTGAGGCATCAATAGTTATACGCCAGTTATGGCGTATGTTGAATAAGGAGGCAAAAAGGAGAGTAAGTTTGCTTTAATGGAACTGAAGCAGGGTTGACGGTAGAGGCTCCATTTCTGGGCGGAAAAACTTTCAAAGAAAAGTTAATTCTAGAAATGCAGTGTCAGACACTGGCTGCTTATTTCCTGTCAGAATGGAAGGCATTTTCTTCCTCTTGGTAACCTAACTTGGTGTCTGTGAGCTCTCAATGCAGATCTGGGAATGAGTTACAGAGTTAAGTCTGAACTGAGACTCATTCACAGTAACTATTTGAGCTCCTGTTGTAAGCATGAGCCAAATGCTAGGGATACAATGGTGAAAAAGACCGACCAGCCCCTTCCTCACAAAGCCTGTAGCCTAATGGAGGCCATCTGGAATAGTGGCTAAGTGGTTTAGCCTTAGAGCATGGAGAGCACGGACTTTGGAAGTTGAGTTCTAATCTCAGGTCACTTAATATGACTTTGGACATGTAACTTAACCCCCCTGCATCAGCCTCCTCGACTAATAGCAGTTCCTACCCCTTATAAGGGTTGAAAAGAGATTAGGTGAGAGGGCCTACGCATCATAAACTCTTGGAAAATATCACATGTTATTCTCGTGATGGAGAAGTGCTGGGGCTTACTGAAGCAGGATGGTGACACCTCATCCTATACTGGGGGGCAGGGTCACAATTTTTTGTGTAATTTGTGAATAAAAAATCTTTCACAAAACAGTATGTATTTTTCCCCACTGTAGCCTCATACAGAAATGGGATTTCCAGCAATGGATTTGATCCAATCTAGTACCTAAAAGTATTCCAATGCTTTGTGGGTTGGATGTAGTAGAATGTCATCTGCATTTCTTTTGTACTTTCAAGGCACCAAGAGCAGCAATATACACAGAGACTTCGGAGGAATCTTAAGTTTGAGGGAGCTCATTCAGAACCTCTTGTCAGTGTCCTTTTGTCAGTGTCCTGGTGAGTCCTTTTACCCTAACTCAGTAGTTCTCAGCTGGCGGTGCTTCCCCCCACTCCGGGGGACTTCTGGCCGTGTCTGGAGCCATATTTGATTGTCCCAACTGGGTAGGTCCTATTGGCATCTAGTGGATAGAGTCCAGGGGTGTTGCTAAACATCTTACAATGTGCCAGAAAGTGCCTCACAACAGAATTACCCAGCTTAAAATATCAGTGCTGTTGTTGAGAAACCCTGCTCTTAACTCTTGCCCCATTAGGGTTAGTGCATCCCAGCGTTCTGGACTAAGCTCCTCTCATTTTGTACTTCCCTGAGCAATCAGTCTTTCTCATGGCTTTATCCACCACTTGTTCACCTGTGGTTTCTAAATGTACATGTCTAGCCTCAGCCTCTTTCTAAGTTGGAGACTGCCACGTATCCAACTGTCTATTATGTGGCTCTTCCCATATGGCAGCGTGTACAAACCTGGATTGGTCCTTCCCATACCCCTGGTTCTCCCTATTTTAGCAAATAGCACCATAATCTACCTACTCAAAGCCATAAACCTTGTTATTCCAAGCTCCTCTTCCCTCCTTTCCCCTTCCCTCTTCAAATCCAGCCACTTTCTCCTACCACTTTCAATACCACATGGATGCAGTCCTGCTGCTTCCTCTCCATTGCCGCTGATTTAGTTCAGGATGCTATACTTCCTTGCTTGGATTATTGCAATAGTTTTCTAACAGTTGGTCTTCCTGCCTTCACTCTTATCACATACCCTTTGCTTTTGCCATACCAGACTGTTGACAGTGTCAGAACAGGTCTTGGGACCTAATGCCACGGTGCAATACCTGTTTTTCAGTGGCCTGCAGTGCCCTTCCCCCTTTGGTTAACTTGTGCTCGTCTTTTAATCTGAGATGTCATTTAAAAGGTTCTTGATTCCCAGTGCCTGAGCTTCCACCGTCTCTTATTTAGATGTCTGTAATGGCTTATTTGTCTTCCTGCCTCTATTCTTGCCCCTCTACCAGTCTAGCAGAGTAATCTTCAAAAAACGCAAGTGGGGTTTAACTTTTTTCAGTATCTCCCCTAGGCCCTGCATGATCTGGCCCCTGCTCATCTTTCCAGCCACATTTCCCTCTGTTGCTCACCATACTCCAGCTACACTGGCCTTTTAAAATGTCCTCAACACAGTTTCCTGCCTCAGAGCCATTGCTTATGTTTCCCTCTGCCTAGAACATTTTTGCTCCCTGCTTTTTGCATAACTTTCCTTCTCAAATTTTAGGTTCTCATCACCTCCCTAGGAGATTCTTCTTCCCTCAGCATCCTAAGTTGCAAGCTTCTCTCCATTATCGGTTTACCCTGTTTCTTTCTTTCATAACTGTATAATTAAATAAATGTCATCCCTACTCAACTGTAAAGTGTCCATTTTATAACTCACTAATTTTCTTGGGCTATATAGTCTAGTGCCTGGTGCTAGGTGCTTAAAATGTACTGTTGAATGAAAAATGATGTCCTAGTGCTTTTGTGAAACTATGTGTTGAGTTTTTGGGGAAGGCTGGAGTCAGTAAAATGGTGAGGGTGCAGAAGTCACCTTGAAGTCACTAAAGTCAGAACTGCAAGAGCCTTAATCTTTATCCTGCTCTCCAGGAATTCCTGAGGGAGAGAGAATGGTTACTGATTCCTTCTAAATGACCTCTTGCAGGTTTACTCGTAGGTCACTGGGATTCCTCTGGGCTCAAATGAAATTATTTTATGAGGTATTCTCTGTTAATTGGCCATTTTAAATGAGTAGAGTGGTCAGAGCATTAAAGCAGAACTCAGAGTTCACAAACAGTTCACTAAGAAGCCCTAGATATCAAATTGAGAACAAATTCTTTAACTTCGTAGTAACATAGTAGTAACTACTAGTAACTTCATAGTTAGCATAAGGGAAAATGATGGTTCATATACATTTGCAATTTGCAAAATATCAAATATCATATTTTTGCTAGCAGTATGATAGCCTTTAGAAACCTGTTTCCCTAAGTAAGTTTCCCCTTTCAGATGAGCAATTTCTGGGCAAAAGTATTAAGGCTAGTTCTGCAGATTCCTGGGATGGAAGTGTAATAGCTGGAATGAGCAGAAATAATGACTGGCACATATGTGGTCTGACAAAGAATTTGTATGCAGTTTCAGGGTGTTGTCTGGGAGTTGTGGTTTTATTCCACTTCTGGGATTCTGACTACAGGGGCAAAGGGATAGAATAGTTGATTCAGGGCTTGCCTGAGGAAATCTAAGATATATGCTGGCTATAGGTATAAAATAAACTGTTAAATAGTTCTCTAATTTGGAGTCCATAACACTTTAGAAATAGGAGTGGATGAATTTTACCTTTATACTTTTAAGAACAGATAACCTAAGCCATTTATATAAAATGGATTACCTGAAATATCAATACTTTAGAAGTTGGATATTTGGTTCAGAGAATTTCCTTATTGACCCATTCAGTAACTATTATAGAAAATATTTTGCTTCAACTTTTGTTAAAGTTTCCTAATATGTACCACCTCCTTTCCTGCCTCAGAAAGTTGATCCTACTTCATTTTTTTTTTCTTTATTTTTTTGGCTGCATCAGGTCTTAGTTGCGGCACGTGGGGTCTTCGTGCGGGATCTTTCATTGAGGTGTGGGCTCTTCGTTGTGGCACCTGGGTTTTCTCTCTCTAGTTGTGGCACCCGGGTTTTCTCTCTCTAGTTGTGGCATGTGGGCTCCAGGGCGCGTGGGCTCTGCAGTTTGCAGCACACGGGCTCTCTCGTTGAGGCGCGCGAGCTCAGTAGTTGTGGCGCGTGGGATTAGTTGCCCCGCAGCATGTGGGATCTTAGTTCCCTGACCAGGGATCAAACCCGCGTCCCCTGCATTAGAAAGCGGATTCTTTACCACTGGACCACCAGGGAAGTCCTGATACTACTTCATTTTTGATGGCTGAGGATCTCTTGCAGTTCTAGGGTCATGAGTCATCAGTTATTAATTCTTATTTATTTTGGATGTAGATAGTATAAAAATTTTAGATTAAATTTTAGATTAAAATTTAAACTTAGATTAAATTTTTTTTTTGCTTTATAAATTTATCTTTGGCTGCTTTGGTCTTTGTTGCTGTGCGTGGGCTTTCTCTAGTTGCAGCGAGTGGGGGCTACTCTTCGTTGCGATCCGCGGGCTTCTCATTGCCGTGGCTTCTCTTGTGCGGAGCATGGGCTCTGGGCACTTGGGCTTCAGTAGTTGTGGCTCGCGGGCTCTAGAGCGCAGGCTCAGTAGTTGTGGCACATGGGCTTAGTTGCTCCGCAGCATGTGGGATCTTCCTGGACCAGGGCTCGAACCCGTGTCCTGCATTGGCAGGCGGATTCTTAACCACTGCACCACCAGGGAAGTCCCTAGATTTAAAATTTAATATAAAATTTAGATTTAAATTTTAGACTTAAAATTAAATTATAGTCTAATCATGAAGGGACAGGGTTTAATTCATTTTTTATTACCAGCTACAGTGCCTAGCATAAATTAGGTAGGTACCGCTGAATATCTATTCAAATAAATTAAAATTGGGCTTTGTTTTGCTGAATGCAGAAAAAAATGAACACATTAGCTTCAGGCTCATATAAAGGCTCTGTTTATTGAGCACTATTAAAATAATGACTCAGAACTATTGGACTTGTAAGATTATAACTCATGCCCCAATGTATACACACACGTACCCCACCTGCCATGTTCCCTGCTCTTCTGCTAAATTCTCCCACCTCACTCAGGACAGCCAGGCTCCATACAGCCCCTTACCCCAGACTTGACTCTCACTAGCTTACATTCCTGGAAGACTGCTCCAGTGGGTTTCTGACTGGCCTTCTTTGCCTACAGTGTCTTATTTTCCAGTGCTGAATGAAGTAAATGTAGATCTACAAGATGTAAGATGTAAGTAAGTACATGATGTAAGTCAGTACATGTTTATATTTAGTATAAAGGAGAAATCCACCTTTAAAAACATTCAGTAGAAAACAGTTCTTCTAAATTATCTAAATGTCCGATGATAGGGAAAATGGATGTGTTATTGCTTGAGAGAATACTCTGAAGCATTAAAAGTCATGTTTTTTTTTTTTTTTTTTTTTTTTTTGCGGTATGTGGGCCTCTCACTGTTGTGGCCTCTCCCGTTGCGGAGCACAGGCTCCGGACGCACAGGCCCAGCGGCCATGGCTCACGGGCCCAGCCGCTCCGCGGCATGTGGGATCCTCCCGGACCGGGGCACGAACCCGTGTCCCCTGCATCGGCAGGCGGACTCTCAACCACTGCGCCACCAGGGAAGCCCAAAAGTCATGTTTTTGAAAACACTAGTAACATTAAGCATCAAGAAAAAATATACCAAAGTATCAATAATGGTTATCTCTGGATGACTGAACAGAGGATGATCTTAATCTCTTTATATTTTGCAATTTTTCTGCAGTAAGCCTATCTTTTTCTCCTAATCAGATAATGACTCTCAGAATGAAAAAGAAAATTGTGTTTAATCTAAGTTAATCAAATGTAAAGCTGTTGGTGAAACACCAGAATATCCTGTAAGAAAGTATTTTTGAGATAATGTAATCAAGTATTTGTCAGATTGGCAGAGAATCTTGTTTCTAATTATTACAGGCTGCGGTTTCTTAAAATAGCAACATAGAGGACCCTTTAGCCTGCTTTTCACAGTTTTTGTGGAGTTTTAAACTTTATTGCAGAAACCATAAGAATGTTAACTATAAATAAGTTTGGTGTCATAACCTGTTATCTTCATATAGGTGACACATAGTCATGGTCATTTAGTTGACTAGGTATATGTAACTGGTACCCTGTCTTTCTGGCTTCCCCTATGACCGTTCATTACTTTGATGCTAGATGGGATAATTCATAATGTTTGCAAACTCATACTTATGGAGACCCTTTACCCTCTTTCACCTCACTAAAATATGGAGTCATTACCAGATTACTTATTTTTTAATTACTAGGTTGCTTATTGAAGGCATTACCTAAGTACGAGCCTTGGATCAGGAGGGACAGGCACTTGGCCCAGAGGTGACCTGTGATGTTAGATGGTAAAGTAGGTCAAGTTGTCCGGGCTCCTGCGTTATCCTTGTAGTGAGGGTGGCTGCCCGATTACTACTGCCTTCTGTGCCACTCAGTAAACATTTGCTGAGGACCTCCTACACCCCTAACAGTTTGCCAGGTGCTGGTGTTGTTACAAGATGAATAAAACAAGATGCTCTGCCCTGAAGGAGCCCATGTTCCAGTGGAAACACAAAGAGGTCCATTTTTCCCAGGATTTATATGCCAGACACTGTTAGATACGTTATATACATTATCTTTAATTCTCAGTACAGTCCTGTTGTTCATGCAACAGATATTTAGTTGCCAACCGTGTGCCATGTTCTGTGCCCTGGGAATGAAGGGAACAAGGTAGGCAGTGGAATGCTAATGTAATAATACCTGACTAGATTCTAATCCAGAGAGGTTATGTAATGTGGCCAAGAGCACAGAAGTGGTAGCAATAATAGCCATTGTTTATTGATTACATAGGCACTATGCCTAAGGGATAATACATCACGTACGTTGTCTTATTTAATCCGGAAACAGCTTGGTGTGGCAGGTGGTATCCTCATTGTATAGGGGATGCTGAGGCTTGTTCTAGTGATGGATAGAGCAAGGCTTGGAACTTAACTACGTTTGTCTAAATCCAAATTCTGTGCAACTAAATTTGTCTATATCCAAATTCTGTGCTTTTAACCATGATGTTATATTGTATCTCTTCTCCTTCAGGGAGTAGTAATAGCTATTATTTGTCAGGTATCTACGATGTGCCAGGTGTTTCTATGTATTATCTTTGATTCTCATAACCACCTTGGAAGGTGGTTGCTGGTATCTTCTGAAACTTAGCCTCAGGAGTCAGATAACCTGCCCAGCTGGTGAGTGGGAGGTAGAACCAGATCTGTCTGGCTCCTAAGCTTATGCTCTTTCCATGGCACTACCATGCTTCCTCCCTTTCTAATATTTGATTCTGGTAATTTCTGTTTGGCAAACTCACCCTAATTTATTTGTAATTCCTCTTGAGATGAAGCCCTAGGTGATGTAGCCTTGGAATTCTGGGTCTGGCCTTGCTTTTGAACCATGTCAGTCAGTTACTAACAACTGTAATAAAGAGGCCTTTCTTTTCCTTTGTTGACATTCTAGTGCTCACCCTACAGGCCATGGCTGTTGTAAGGCTTCTCCTCTCCCCTTGAGATCTCATCACCCACATGTGCTCTGTGTAGGCCTTATCTTATCTCCCACAACATGAGAAGATGGGTGTCCAGCAGAAGCCTCTCATATGCACTGGTCAAATTTCACTACAGCTGGTCTCCGCATCTCCTCTCGTGACCCCTCACCTGTATTTCTGTCTGTATCCCTTTGCTTCCCTTCCCCTCTCTGCCCTCCACACACACTGGCACCTTCTTTGAGCACTACCACAACTTGGGAAAAACTTTTACTTGGGCCAGTTACCTATTCTCTTTAGTTGCCATCTATTTTCTCTCCTTTTCAGACTAATAAACTTCTAAGTGTTTAGACCTGCTATCTCTATTTTCTCCTTCCTCTAAAGCAGGTTACAAAACAATATGTAGTATAAAGTTCCATTTCTGTAAAACAAATTACTTATCTATTTGCAAAGAAATGTCTAGAAGGATATACTCCTAAATGATAAGTCAGGCTATCTCTGGGTGGTAGATTTTAGGTGAAGATTTTTATCTTCATTTCTAACTGTTCTGCAGTGAATACATATCACCTATATAAACAGATAAAGGAGAAAAATAACTTCTTCCTGTTTATGAAAGTAGTACATGTTCATTATACAAACATTATAAATTATAGAACAGTATAAAAAACCAAAGTACTTGCAATCCCACAGCCCAGAGTTAACCACTGTTAATATTTTGGAGCCTTATCATTTAGCATGTTTATACAGATACACATTTTTAATATTGAGATTATATCACAGTTTTGTAATGCTGATTTCTCCATGTTACATTTCTGTGCAACACATAATTTAAATGTCTGCAAAATATGACACATAGATACCATGACTTACTTAACTATTCTATTATCGTGCATTTGTGTTGCTTTGAATTTTTTAATTTTATAATTACCTGTGTCCAATGCCAACTGTTTGGATAAACAGTTCTATCTAAATTTCTGATTATTTACAATAGATACCCAGAATTAGAATCGGGAGTCAAAGGGTATGAATTCAGGCTTTTGCAGCATATTATCAAATTAATTTCCAGGGAGGTTGGGCCAATTTGCTTCTACCAGCAATATCTGTTACTACAATGTGCTGCTTCTATGAGAGAGCAGTTAAGACACTTTATTTTAACTGTACCTGCCTGTTTTTCCCTGCTAAGGCAGGGATCCTGTCTGTGTTCACCAATATCCAGTAATGCTTAGTACACAGCAGGAATGCAAACATGTACTGAATTCATACCATCTCTTAAAAAATTCCTGCCAATTTAATAAGCTAAACTTTTTTGGGCACTTGCTTTTTACATATGTTTTATTTAAGTTTAATTTACATATCATAGAATTCACTGATCTTAACTGTTTAATGTGTTTTAGTAATTGTGCAATCATCACCACAATTCAATTGTAGAA
This sequence comes from Mesoplodon bidens, assembly GCF_964165515.1. Classification (NCBI taxonomy): domain Eukaryota; kingdom Metazoa; phylum Chordata; class Mammalia; order Artiodactyla; family Ziphiidae; genus Mesoplodon; species Mesoplodon bidens. Next base: position 143,186,288 of record NC_138161.1, read on the forward strand.
TACTTTCATCTCTCCATCTGCCTTTCCTCTCTCCCTGTGCTTGTCTGCATTCACTTTGTGCTCTCAATCCTGGAACGAGGCAACCACTGATCTGTTTTCTGGCTCTATAATTTTGCCTTTTCTAGAAATTTCATATGAATGGAATCATATAATATGTAGTCTTTAGTGTCCGGCTTCTTTCATGTAGAATGGTAGTTTTTAGATTCATCTGTGTTGTTGCATGTATTAGTAGTTCTTTCCTTTTATTTATTGAGGTATATTTGACATAGAATAAATTGCTCATATCTAAAGTGTATAATTAATAAGTTTTGACTTTTGTATACACCTGTAAAAGCAACGCCTCAAGATCATGTAAATATCCACCCCGCTGTCCCCCCAACGAAAGTTTCCTCATGCCCCTTTAGAATCACTTTTGCCCTCCCCAGCTAACCACTGATTTGGTTTCTGTCATTCTAGAATTTTTTAGAAAATTTTTAAAAACTGTGGTATTTTCTTTTTTATTGAAATATAGTTGATTTGCAATACTGTGTACTTCAGGTGTACAGCAAAGTGATTCAGTTATACATATATATTCTTTTTCAGATTCTTGTCCACTATAGGTCACCAGAAGATAACTGAATGGAGTTCCCTATGCCACACAGTAAATCCTTGTTGGTCATCTACCCTACATACCGTAGTGTGTATCTGCTTATCCCAAACCCCCCAGTCCATCCTCCCTGCCCCTTTCCCCTTTGGCAAGCCTGCCTTTTTTTTTTTTTTTAATTTTGGCTGTGCTGTGTGGCATGCGGGATCTTAGTTCCCCAACCAGGGACTGAACCCGTGTCCCCTGCATTGGGAGCATGGAGTCTTAACCACTGGACTGCCAGGGAAGTCCCTAGGATGCATTTTCTAGAATTTTACATAAATGGAATCATACAAGATTGGAATATACTCTTTTTGTCTAGCTTCTTTCACTTGGCTTGAGATTCATCAATGTTGTGTTTGTCAATGGTTCATTCCTCTTTTTTTTTTTTTATTGCTGAAGAGCATTCCATTACATGGATATACTATTTTGTTTATCAATTCACCAGTTTAGTGGATATTTGGATTATTTTTAGTTTTGGGCTACTAAGAATAATGCTGCTGTAAACATTCATGTACAAGTCTTGGGTAAACATTTCTCTTGGGTAGATTCCTAGGAGTGGAACTGCTGATTCATACGATAAATGTATGTTTAACTTTTTAAGAAATTGCCAGACATTTCTAAAGAGGCTACATAATTTTACATCCACATCAGTCCAGTATATGAGGGTTCCAGCTTCTTCACATCATTGCTGACTGGTGATTTTAGATGTTCTAGTGGCTGTGTAGTGTATCTCATTGTAGTTTCAATTTACATTTTCCTAATGTCTAATGATGTAAAGCATCTTTTCATATATCTATCTGCTGTTTGTACCTCTAATTTAGTTGAATATTTATTCAAATTTTTGTTCACTTAAAAAATTAGGTTGTCATTTTATTATTGAGCTGTAAGTTCTTTATATATTCTGGAAAGAATCCTTTATCAGGATGTTTTAGAAATGTTTTCCCCCAGTGTGCCTTTTTCATTTTCTTAATGGTGTCTTTGAAGAGCAATAGTTTTTAATTTTGAAGGAAGTCCAATTTATCAATATTTTTATTGCTCTTGCCTAACCCAAGGTCACAAAGATTTTTCTCCTATGTTTTACTCTAGAAGCTTTAGGGTTTCAGCTCTTACATTTATTGAGATAATAATTAATTAATTAATAATAATTTATTATTATTATTATTATTATTATTATTATTATTATTTTGGCACTCCATGAGGCTTGCGGGATCTCAGTTCCCTCACCAGGGATTGAACCCAGGCCATGGCAGTGAAAGCGCCAAATCCTAACCACTAGACCACCAGGGAACTCGAGATAATTACCTTTGTATATGGTGTGAGATGCGGATTGAGGTTCTTGTTTTTGTATATGGACATCCAATTATTTCAGCGTCATTTCTGAAAAGACTACCCTTTCTCCTTTGGTTGAAAATTAATTGGCTGTATATATGAGGGTCTATTTCTAGAGTGTTTCATTGATTGTGTATACTTACCAATTCTACAATGCTGTGATGGTTGTTTGCTTTGTAGTAAGTTTTGAAATCAGGTAGCCTAAGTCCTTCAACTTTGTTCTTTTAAAAAGTGTTCAGCTATTCTAGGTATTTTGCATTTCTATATAAATTTTAGGATCAGTTTGCCAATTTCTATAAGAAAAGCCTGCAGGGATTTTGATAGGGAGTGGGTTAAATCTGTAGATCAATTTGGGGAGAACTGACATTTTAACAATACTGAGCTTTCTAATTTTATTTATTTGGGTCTTTAATTTCTCTCAGCACTGTTTTGCAGTTTTCAGCGTGCAAGTATTGTAGTTCTTTTGTTATATTTATTGTATTTTTTCTTTTTGATGCTGTTGTGAATAGAATTCTTTATTTGAATTTCACTATTTGATTGTTCCTTGCTAGTACATGGAAATACAACTGATTTTTGTATACTGAGCTTGTATTCTGAGACCTTGCTAACTCATTTATTAGTTCTGGTAGCTTTTACACAGATTTCTTTGTATTTTCTACTTAAAGGATATATAATCTAGGAATAGATTTACTTTTTTCTTTCCAATCTGAACACTTCTAATGTTTTTTTTTCTTGTCCTACTGCACAGGATAGGACCCTCAGTTACAGTGTTGAGTAGACATGGGGAGGGACAGAAACATCCTTGCCTTGATCCTGATCTTACTGGAAAGGCATTCAGTTTTTCACTATACATATGATGTTAATTGTAGATGCCTTTTATCAGGTTAAAGAAGTTCCTTTTTATCCTTACTGGGGTAAGAGTTACTGTGAATGGATGTTGGATTTTGTCAAATACTTTTTTTGTGTCTATGGAAATGATTATGTGGTTTTTGTCCTTTATTATATGAATATGGTGTATTACATTAATAGATTTTCAGATGTTAAGACAGCCTTCCATTCCTGGGGTAAACCCCACTTAGAGTGTATAATCTTTTTTATATGTTGCTGGATTTGATAAATATTTTGTGAGAAGTTTCATACTGATGTTCATGAGGGATATTGGTTTGTAGTTTTCATTTCTCATGATCTCTTTGTCTGGCTTTGGTATAAGGGTAATATTGGCTTTCTAAAATAAATTTAGAAGTGTTCCCTCCTACTGTTATTTTCTGAAAGTATTAATGAAAGATTGGTATTATTTTTTCCCTTAAATATTTGACAGAACTTGCCATTGGAACCATCTGGACCTGGACTTTTCTTTTGGGGAAAACTTAATAACTTATTTAGTATCTTGATATAGTCTATCCTGATTTTCCATTTCTACTTGAGCCAGTTTTGAGTTTTTTGAGGATTTTGTCCCATGTCATCTAAGATGTCAAATTTATTGGGATAAAGTTGTTCATAATATTCCTTTATAATTGTTCTATAGTGTCCATAGTGGTGCAACCTCTTTCATCCTGATTTTAATTTATTCCTTTCTCTCTCTCTCTTGTTTTTTCTAAAGCTTTATCTCTTTTAAAATCTTTCCAAAGAACCAACTTTTGGTTTCATCAGTTCTTTCATATTATTTTCCTATTTTCTATTTCATGGATTTCTACTCTGATCTTTGTTATTTCCTTCTTTCTACTTATTTTGGGTCTATTTGGCTCTTCCTTTTTCTAGCTTCTTAAGATGGAAGCTTATATTATTGATGTTCTACCTTTCTGGGCCATAAATATTCCTCTAAGCACTGCTTTAATTGCACCTCATACATTTTCATATGTTCTTTTATTTTCATTCATTTTAAGATAATATTAAATTTCCCTGCAGTGTCTTCTTTGACCCATGCATCTTTAGAAGCGTGTTATTTAATTTCCAAACATTTTGGGGTTCCCAGATTTCCTTCTGTTATTGATTTGTAATTTTATTCTATAATGGTCAGAAAACATACTTGATTTGAATTTACTGAATCTTGTTTTATTCACCTAACAGAAGAAGTTCCATGTGCATTTGAGAAAAATGTGTATTTTGCTACTGTTTTGTGGAGTGTATATATTGATTAGATCAAATACATTGACTGTGTTGTTCAAGTCTTCTGTATCCTTAGTGATTGTCTCTAGTTCTATCAGTTACTGTAAGAGGAGTGTTGAAATCTCCAGCTATAATTGTTGAATTGTCTGGCAATTTTTGTTTCATGTATTTTGGGGCTTTGTTGTTAGGTACAGATAACACTTAAAATTGTTATATCTGGCTACTACGTTTTAACTGTTGGTGACCAAGTGGGAATTTTCATTGTTATTTCCTGGGTGAAATTTCTATCTTTTGATGTTGTAGAATTGGTTAATATTCATGTTCTTAACTACTGATTTTGAAGAATCCAATTTATGAAAGAGTATTCAACCCTATGTGTTTGCCTTTTGATTGTGATATAGAATTTGTCACTTATAAAATATACTCAAATCTATAAATAATTTCCCTATAAATTTCTCCCATCACTTTTTTGCTTTTAAGCTCTTTATTTGCATGCAGATATTAGCTTAATATGTACTTTTTTCACCCCACCACAGAGAGCCAACATTTTACTGACTAGACTTTTCTTGACACACTATCTTTATCATATGCTGTATTGCTTTGCATAAATCTTCTGTTTTGGCATGGATTCTAAAATGAGTTTAATTACTATGGCTTTATAGTACACGTCCCCTGTGCCCCACCATACCTTTGTTTCTTTTCAGAACTCACTGTAATTCTTTTGTATTTATTGTTCAGTATGAGTTTTAGAATTAGCTGATCAAGTTCTACAACATATTTGGGGGCATTATATCAAATTAATAAATTAATTTTAACATGGGGAATGATCTTTATAACTTTTAGTGAAATTTTATATTTTCTTCACATATATTTTTGAGTCACTTTTTTTGTTGATATCACAAATAGGATTTTTTTCTATTATATTTTTAGCTGGTTGTTTCTGGGGCATGGGATTAATACCCTTTACCCATTAAGGAGGTGCTCTTTTTTTTTTTTTTTTTTTTTTTGCGGTATGCGGGCCTCTCACTGTTGTGGCCTCTCCCGTTGCGGAGTACAGGCTCCGGACGCGCAGGCTCAGCGGCCATGGCTCACGGGCCCAGCCGCTCCGCGGCATGTGGGATCCTCCCAGACCGGGGCACGAACCCGTGTCCCCTGCATCAGCAGGCGGACTCTCAACCACTGCGCCACCAGGGAAGCCCAAGGAGGTGCTCTTAAGTTTGCTTAGTTTTATGATTTTTTTCCAAACCAGAAAATATATTTTATCACATGCCTTCAAAGAATCAGTTTATATTTTGTTTCCTTTTTACTCCTTTCATCTGTTAATGACAGATTTTGTAAAGTTGAACCACTGTTGCAATCTTGGGATAAAACCCCCTTACTTATGATATATTCTTTTATATATGTTGGTAGATTTGACAAATTAATCTTCTGTAGTTCAGTTTTAATATCTGTAAACTAGGGATAACAGCACCTACAAAATAGAGGTTTTATGCATTAAAATATTTAGAATAGTGCTTGGCACAGAATATAGGTATGTATGGATAAGTTAACAGATTTATTTTTGTTTGAAATACAGTTGTTGAACTTCTTCCTTTCATGTACTTTATTTGGGTCTATTTTGTCATCCTTTTTCATGCATCGCCTAATTCATTTATTTCTGTCTACAGGTTACAAATTTTCCCCTGTCCATATCCCACAGATTTTAATAAATATAATGCTTTCATTACCTGATTCTAAAAGAAACTGTAATTGGTATTTTGATCTTCTCTTTAGCTTAACAATTATTTTAAGATATATTTAATTTTTAAAAATTTTATTTTTAACTCTCCAGATATGTGCATTTTTGTTGTTAATTTCAGGTTACATTTTAAGTAACAAATGTGGCCTATATGCTAGTAATTTAAAAAAAATGTTGCAGTTTCCTTCATGCCTTAATAAATAGGTACTTTATTGTGATGGTTCCATGTGTATTTGTTGGGTACCAAGTATACTTTTGAGTACCTCTATGAAAGTTTACTAATTCTATATTCTTTATGAATTTTTTAGCCTGTTTGATTTGTTGGTTTTTATATGACTATGGGATTGTCAATTTTTCCTTGTATTTCTATCACATTTGTTTTATGTATTGCATAAAGTTCGTAACTTATTTTCATGGCCAGCTGCTGAAATAGTGGTAAGTTTATTTTAAAGGTTTCAATTCTCTTTGTCTCATTAACATTGCTATATCTGATTTCCTCTTGTTTACTATTTATTTGACTGTTACCTCTGTGTTAGGTATGAATCTAAAAGAATAGTGTACAGTTGGATTTTTAATCCATTCTGAGTTTTGTGATTCATACTATATCTGGACTTACTTTGTCCATTTATTTTGTCTGTCTTTGTCTTTTTGTCACCTTTCTTACTGTAGTGGACATCTGTTGTTCCTTTACCAGTATAGCATTTCCTTTTTTGGGTCCATATTTTCAAAATTCCCAAATTTTCCTTGGGAATACACATGGTTTGGATGAAATTGATTCCTGTCCAAGCTAAGTTCTAGGCCTAACTCCTTCAGGAGCTGGTTCAGGGAGTAGATCCAAACCAAGCCAATCAGAGCCAACACAAGTCCTGGGCTTTTGTTGGACTTTGTGGGAAAGGGATTTTCTCTTTTATTTGAAGTTGAAGGTATCATCTTGCCACCACATATAAAAAACTTGCTGAAGAGTGAAAGAATGAAAGGAAAGCATTATCTAAGAGATAAAAGAGATAAAGTCAAAGTCTCTAAAGTCAGTACTATCCCTAGACTTCTCAGTTCTATAAGCCAATAATTTCCTTTTTGCTAATGCTTTCCCCCCCTTATGCCAATTTGAGTTAAAGTCACTTCTCACCAAAAGAATACTGATAAACACATTGTCTTTTAGTAGATTGAGTTTTCTTTATACAACTATTTTTCCAGTTAATACTCTACTGTCTTTTTCTAAAAATGATTAGAAAGTTTTCCATTTAATATTTATTCTTTTAGTGATTTTCCTTAAACTTAAAAAAAAATTTTGGCTGCATTGGGTCTTAGTTGCTGTGCGCTCTTTCTCTAGATGCGGTGAGCGGGGGCTACTCTTCATTGAAGTGCGTGGGCTTCTCGTTGCGGTGGCTTCTCTTGTTGTGGAGCATGGGCTCTAGGCACTCGGGCTTCAGTAGCTGTGGCTCGCGGGCTCTAAAGCGCAGGCTCAGTAGTTGTGGTGAATGGGCTTAATTGCTCCGTGGCATGTGGGTTCTTCCTGGACCAGGGCTCGAACCCGTGTCCCCTGCATTGGCAGGCGGATTCTTAACCACTGCATCACCAGGGAAGCCGAACAGACATACTTTAACTCTGGTCATTGTTAAATATAAATTTATCAGTGTCTATATTCTTCACTCTAATAAAGATTCATAGCATATTACCCTGACCTTCTTTTACTCTCTGTTAACAGTATCTATAATCAATACTTCCCTAATTCTAAGGATAACTTTTACTAATTTTGTTGTTTCTTGTATCCCACTATTCCTCTAGGATATATTTACCTTCTTGCTGAAGAATACCCTTTAATATTTCTTTCAGAGATCATCTGTGGGTGGCAACCATTTTGCATCTTTGAATGTCTAAAAATGTCTTTATCTGGCCCTCACATTTAAATAGGAACAGAATTCAAGGTTCAAAGTTTTTTTCTTTTCAGTATTTCAGTGAAATGCTCTCTTTCTTTTTCTTTATTTTTAAATTGGGGTATAGTTGTTTTACAATGTTGTGTTAGTTTCTACTGTATAGTGAAGTGAAGTGGAGTTCCCTGTGCTATATAGCAGGTTCTTGTTAGTTATCTATTTTATACATATTAGTTAGTGTATCTATTTCTTTTTGTGTTTAATTTGTAGGTAATCTTTTCTTTTCCCTCTCCGGTAGCTTTTCAGTTCTTTATCTTTTATGTTCTGAAATTTCACTATACTACAGGGATTGGGAAACTACCATCGGTGGGCCAGATCTGTCTTACCACCTGTTTTGGTACAGCCCATGAGCTAAGAATGGTTTTACCTTTTTAAATTTGAAAACAGAATCAAAAGAAGAATATTTCACGATGTGAAAATGACCTGAAGTTAATATCTCAGTGTCTATTATTAAAATTTTATTGGAACACAGCCACATTCACTTGCTTACATATTATGGCTACTTGCACACCACCGTGGCAGAGCTCAGTAATTGTGAGAGACCTGCAAAGCCTAAAATATTTACTACCTGGCCAGAAAAAATTTGCTGATTCCTGTTTCTGTGTATATTTTTATTTGTTTAAACAGCTAAAATTCTGGGAATTATTTGGCTATTATTTCTGCTGGTTTCTACAAGGATTTCTTACTCCTGTATCACAATCAATATTCCAAATCAAAAGCTTTTCAGATGTGTCCATTCTATTATTTAGCCCAATGATTGTGTTTTTTCATTAAGATTTTTTTTCTTTTCATTTCCAGATACTGGAAAGATACTGGCTGGTCTTGCTTGAAGAGTGTAATATTCTCTCTTACTTCTCTAAAGATAGTCAGACTTCCCTGGCGGTCCAGTGATTAAGACTCTGCGCTTCCACTGCAGGGGGCACGGGTTCGATCCCTGGTTGAGGAACTAAGATCCCACATGCTGTGCGGTGCAGGAAAAAAAAAAGTAAATATACCCATTTTGATGTCTTGTTCTGATCGTTGTACTGAGTCTCCTTCCAGGGTTGAAAGTTCTTCCATTTGTTGAGTATTTTATTGGTTGATATTTGTCCACTTTACTATGTAGTAGAGAACAGACTGTTGCCTCTGCACTGGCTGCTTAGGAGAGAGCAATGTGGGCTTGCTAGTGTTTTAAATGGGAATAGGGGGATGGATGGGCCATGCTGCCCCAAGATCCCATACTCACTGCTTTTGTCTTTCCTTTATGGGTGGGATGGGATGTACAGGGTTCAACCTCCCTGGATGCTTCTTCTTCTGGTCTCCCTCTTGCTCTTGGTTTCAGTCAAATTAAGGTATGAACCATCTGTACGTGCTGCTCCCTTTATCTGTGGCAGTTATCTTCCTCATCTTCCTGCACAGAACCTAAGCTCTGGCTCCCTCTTCACTCTGATTCCACCTGCTTTCCTTCTTTTAGTCCACTGAAAGTTTCTCCTATCACTTCAGGGGGTGCTCTGTGTTTCTCATTTTTACATGGTATGAGAGACTGAGAACTACAGGATGCTTTGTGTACCTCCTTGAAATGAGAAGCTGGTCTGTATTACTGTTACTTTTTAGAAGTCCACTGAAGTTTTGTTTGTGGCCTAATATGTATTTTGTAAATGGTCTCTGGACAATAAACCACAAAGGTATCCATTTTCAGGGAATATTTTATTATGGCTGCAAATAACAGGTTTCAATTCCTCCTTTTTTTTCCTTTTGGTGTTTCTGCTTCAAGAATCTGATGTTATCAGGACAGCTTTTTTGGGGTGTTTAGTCTTTTTTTTTTTTTTTTTTTTTTTGCGGTACTCAGGCCTCTCACTGTTGTGGCCTATCCCGTTGCGGAGCACAGGCTCCGGACGTGCAGGCTCAGCGGCCATGGCTCACCGGCCCAGCCGCTCCGCGGCATGAGGGATCTTCCCGGAATGGGGCACAAACCCGTGTCCCCTGCGTCGGCAGGCGGACTCTCAACCACTGCGCCACCAGGGAAGCCCTGTTTAGTCTTTTTTAATTCAACTTTTGTTGTCATTCTATAATTGAATACTTTTCTTTTAATAAGTGAGTTGTTCCATTTCTATTCATTGACTTAAAAGTATTTGTTTTAGTTCTGTAATCTTTATGCTGCATGGTCTATGTTTTTCTTTTGTGTGTGTACATGTTTTCTGATTGATTTAGAATATTTAGAGTCTGGCTTTGGTTTTTCAAGTGTTTAATTAATAGCCTTAAACCCTCAACTTGACTTATCAGCTTTAGAGGGTAGCTGTTGAGGCCCTGCTAATGAAACTTACACATATATTTCTTCCTCCTCTCTACATCCCACTTTTAGTTATATTATTTTTTCTGGAATATTATGTTCTGCCTCTATCCTTTTATATTTAAATGGATTGAACACTCACTACTATTTCTTTTCCACCATGGCCACTCCATTTCTGGGCTATTTTGGTTCATCTCTTGGTTTTATGATTATGTCCTTTTTAAAGAAGAGCTCGGGCTTCCCTGGTGGCGCAGTGGTAGAGAGTCCGCCTGCCAATGCAGGGGACACAGGTTCGTGCCCCGGTCCAGGAAGAACCCGCATGCCGCGGAGCGGCTGGGCCTGTGAGCCATAAAAAAAAGGATAAAGAAGAGCTCATGGGTGCTTTATTCCTTTCAGTTCTTGTATGTTTCAAAATATCCATTTGTGTTTTCATGTTTGAATGCCATCTTGGGTTAGTATAAAATTTTAGGATATAGAATTTCTTTCTCCGAGAAAGTTATAAATATTATTTTATGATCTTCTAGTATTCATTTTTACTGTGGAGGTACCTGAGGAAAGGCTGATTTTTCTTCCCCCTCTTGTCTGGTGACTTGCATTTTTTAAAAATGGAAAAAGCCCCTAAAGTAAACTTTTATTTATCTTTGAATTCTGTTAAATTCACCACACATCTATGGGGCCAGTCATCATCAGTATTTCCTGGATATGGTGTGACTTCTGACCTTTCAGATTCAGGTCTTATTTCAAAAAAAGCTTCTCTGTTATCTTTGAATATTTTTTTCTATTTCATTTGCTCCACTGTCTAATATGTTTAAGTTAGATCGCTTTTGTTTTCCTTATATATACCTAATTTTCTGATAACTTTATTTCGTTCCTTTCTGTTCAGTTATACTTGATCTTTCAAAGCCTTCTTTCACATCTCTATTTTTTCTTTGCTAGTTAAGAATTATACATCCACAAAATGATTTTTAATGGTTACATGGGATTGCACTGTGTATATGTAGGATAATTTTATTAATCTTCTTCTTATTAAATACTTAGATTGTCTCCAGTTTTCACTATTATAAACATCTACACATCTTCTTAACAGTAGTGATATTGCTTCATAAGATCAGTACACTTACCCCAGTTCCTACTAATGAAGCTCCCTGCCAAAAAACTAAATCATGCCTGTGAATCAACTTGCCTGTCTTTTCTGATGCACTCAGACTTAAGATAATCAATGAATGATGAATGATTTTAAGGGTTTCCTCTGGGTCTTTGACATAAAAATGAGGTCCCAGTTTTGTGGCTAAGCATATTAAGGAAATCTCTAGATTAAAGAAGGTGGTTTGGAAATGGCTTCTTCAGTACTCTCAAAAAAGATATTCGAGACTTAATGGTACAATCTCTATGGAGGACTGTTTGACATTATCTACTGAGCTGGGTATTTTCTGTTTATCCCTCTAGATCTACTCTTCCCCTAGCTCTGTGCCCAAGGAGGCTGACCCAAATGGACCACACCATTGGGCTCTCTTGTCTTCTGGTTTCTGGTTGGAAGCTAAAGGGAAGTGCCTGCAGGATACTGAAGGATATGAGAATGAAACGGGATATTCTAGCAGCTATCCCTCAGCTGGGTTGCCACAGGTTGGCTAAATCCCATTACTGAAGGTCACAAGTTCTGTCAGGTGACCCTCTCCATATAGCTTTTCTCTTTGGGTTCTGATGATGGTTTCACCTCCTTGTCCTTTTAGGCCTAGGGATGAAATGCTCCCACCATAGCTAGTTCTGGGTGTGTGCATCATTTCTTGTTGGTTTCTCTAAAATCCTCCTATGTCTTTGCAAATTTGCTATCTGTTTGCTACACACTAGAAATTTACCCCACATATGTATAAAATGACACATAAGATTATTCACTGCAACATTATATCTCTAATATTTCACTATTTTCACTATAATGTTTGTGAACAGAGGAATGTAAAATAATGGTATAACTATACAGTGGAATATTATGCAGTTATAAAAAACTTAGCACATTCATTAAATATATTTATGGAATAATCACTAATTTATTGATTTGTTTTTTCTCCAGCCTTCAGTTATTCTTTTATTAATATTTTCATACACCTCAGGGCCCCCCAAATATTTGTGATGCCTCATTTATACCTCAATGATCATAAAATACAAGTATCTGGTTCACCATGCTGCTCTCCCAGTCTCTGTTGTTATCATTTTTAGCTTTATTGAAGTTTGATACAAAAAACTGTACACATTTAGTGAATACATTTTTTTTTTTTTTTTTTTTTATGCGTTATGCGGGCCCCTCACTGTTGTGGCCTCTCCCGTTGCGGAGCACAGGCTCCGGACGCACAGGCTTAGCGGCCATGGCTCATGGGCCTAGCTGCTCCGCGGCATGTGGGATCTTCCCAGACCAGGGCACGAACCCATGTCCCCTGCATCGGCAGGCAGACTATTAACCACTGCGCCACCAGGGAAGCCCAGTGAATAAATCTTGATGATTTTGGATATATGCTTATATCTGTGATACCATCACCACAACCAAGGCACTAAACATATCCATTACCTCCAAACATTTCCTTGTGTTTTTTTTTCTTTTATAGGAACACTTAACATGAGATCTATCTTCTTAACATATTTTAAAGTGCACAATACCATATTTTAACTATAGATACTATGTTGTACAGCAGATCTCCAGAACTTATTCATCTTGTATAACAGAAACTTTATAAAATTGTGGAAAAAGCAGGGAACTAAATAATGAGTACGGTACCATATGTGTAAGAGGAGGAAAGAAATAAAAGAATGTATCTGTGTATTTGATTTTATACATATACACATATGTATGTATATATGTGTGTGTATGAGAGAGAGTGTGAGAACGTGTGGGAGGGAGTGGGGATGGAGTGTCTTTGGAAGGGTACACAGAAAATGATAACAGTGGTTGCTTCTGGGGACAGCTGGGCAGCAGGAAACTTACTATTTATTCTTTTATTTGAATATTAAATCAAATTAATATACTGCCTATTCAAAATGCATTACAATGCATTACATTAATAATAAGGATTAATTGAGAGGCTTAGAGAAACAATGACTAAGGAAGAATCATAGGAACTGCTAAAGGAATCGCTAGAAGATGAAAAGAGCCAGCAAATTATAGTTACTGAAATGTTCTAAGCAGTAAAAGTCTTGGATAATTTAATTTCTTACCCCAGTCCGTTTATGGAATTATACCCTATTATAAATCCTTGTAGAAGTTACTTCCTGTTCAGGGTTGAAAGCACAAAACCATGTCTGATAAAGATTTGTTTTAAACACGATGATCTTTACTACTTAAAAGAGCATCAGTTCTTCTAGCCTCCTCCTGTATTTACAGGGTGTACTAACATCCCTAGCAAAGTAGTACGACTGCACAATGATCTCAGTTTTCAGTGAAAGGTACAACTCCATTAAAGGAAATGGCACATGAGAAGACTTCAGGAAATTAGTGAAGAAGGAAAGAGAAGACTGCTGGGGAAATATTCATTTAACTGAAGTTGGTTAAAATCACTCATTTTTATGATATTCAAAAATGGCAGAAACAGGAAAGGATTACTAGCTTGATTTTTTAAGGTGGTCCTAATGTGGTTATTACCCCTGTTAAACAAAGTTCTACAAGACCAAGGGAGACTCACTCACCCTTCCTGGAACTGTGCTTGGGCAGACTCCTCTGCTACAAGGGTCTCATATTCCTCAGCAGCAAACCTGTCCCAGTCAGAGGGCTCAGGACTGTCATTCTCAACATCCTGATTGGGAAGAGGACAGCCACAGGAAACAAAATCAAAGACAAAGAATTGGAGATAGGTCATTACAAATGTTTTACATCACTGAAAAAAACCTATCTGAAAAATGTTTCATTTAAACATGTTAAAAGTGGTGCTAAAGTAACATTCCTAAAGTGATTTTCTACACCTTGAATTACAAAATTATAAGGCTGTTCAGCAGCTAGACTGTTTTGGTCTAGATTCTTCAGCCTTGTTATCAGAGGCTCTTCTCTAGCCCCTTCTCCTCTGGCACTTTGCACAGCAGCTCTCTGGAGCAACTTGTGGTTTGCTTATGCCCACCTGAAATGTACCATCCCTTCCTCTGACAAATTTTTATTGCTTCTTTCAAAGCCAGCTCAGACACCGTGTTATCTGTGTTATCTTGTAGAAACCGCCCTTTTCTCCCCAGTCACTTCCTTCGCTATCCTATGCTTGGTTGCCACCTTTTGCTCTTCTTTTTTCATCTCTGTATACCCATTCTTTATATACTGAGTCATCTCTATATAACCAGTGTCTTCTCAACACAGCGCTTGGAATTTACTGAGCACTTTCTGCACTTTCAGAATGTTGATAATTACCACCTCTCAGAAAAAAAAGGAAAATTTAAAGGTAAAAAATTTAAAGTAAAATTTATAACACAAGTAAAAGAAATGAAGGGGGAAAAAGGGCATATATTTTCTTTTCCGTCTATAATACAGGCAGCATCTTGGATTATACGTTCTAGGTAAAATGATGTTTTTCCATGATGAAATTGAGTTAGTACTGCCCTAGGGTGTAAGGTTAGTTATGCCTAAAAGAATGCAAGTACCTAAATACTGACTACACAATGTCTTACTTACTATATTTAATCCACTTTAAGAACTTCACCCCACCCTTTTAACATCTCTGAAATTGGCATGCATCTCAGACTTACAATTGGCAATGATTTTTATTGCTTAAAGATATATAAAATAATGGGGCATCTTAAACTCAATGAAATATAATACTGACTCAGGCTAGTGATAATGCATCTTGATATGCCCCAAGTTCCGGTGCAGAGTATTTGTTTTTAGAAGCTGATCTTTGTATTCTTACAAATACAGTTATGCAACATATGGAAGACAAAGAAAAGACAGAAAGTTTCCTGTACTTGTACTCCTATAGGACTCAACTGAAACAGTTCTTTTCCATCAATATAATTTTTAATCTTTAAACAGGGGATTAGAAGAAGTGGTGATATTCTGCTTTTTGTTTGTTTGGTGTTTTTCTGGACATGGGTTTTCTTAGAGTCCACAGGTTTTTGTGTATGGGGAAGGCAGCTCACCCCTCTTAAGCTGTAGAATGTCTTCAAACTGATAGTCATGTACAGTAATCATTACCACTTGAAAAAGTGTTACATTATCTGAAGGTTGTCTTATTTTGGAGAGCATCTAGTTTTCATTACCTTGTCATCCCGAAATTGAATGGTACAGTTAAGCCCAATATACTTTCTAATACTATGGGAAGAGATGTGCTCTAGGTCCTTTATTCTCTCATTTCAGTATGTGATGAAATGTTTTAAATGTTACCTCTTTAAATACCAGAATTCCTGCAGACAGAGACCATTTTTATCTGTAGCACACAACCCCTGATACTGCAGCCCTCAAATAGAAGTTGAAACTATACTGGTACCTTCTGGACCGCAAAGGGATCTCTCTGTTCATGGTCTAAGTATTTCTCCAGATTAAAGAAAGTGTCATAAAAAATGTGAGCCATTCTGCATCTCTTCAGATCTCGTAGAGTTATTTTGCCTGTGTAAGAACAAATCTGGTAAATTTCAAGAGCTGTTTTGGCAAGTGAAAAAAACTTTTACTGAAGTTTAAAAGTATATGCATATGCTTACTTGATTATAAAAATTGATTTTTCTTTTGAGGTGAAGTTCACATAAAGTTCACCATTTTAACCATTTTAAAGGGTACAACTTAGTGGCTTTTCATACATTCACATGTTGCAGAACCATCACCACTATCACATTCCATAGCATTTTCTTCACCCCCAAAGGAAACTGTACCCATCAAGCAGTCCAACTCCATCTCCCCTCCCAAATCCTCAGCCCCTGGCAATCACTAAATCTGCTTTCTGTTTCTATGGAAAAAGCCTATTTCTCTTTTTTTTTCTTTAAACAATTTTTTAATTTAATTTTATTGAAGTATAGTTGATTTACAATGTTGTGTTAGTTTCAGGTGTACAGCAAGGTGGTTCAGTTATACATACACAAGTATTCATTCTTTTTTAGATTCTTTTCTCATATAGGCTATCACAGAATATTGGGTAGAGTTCCCCGTGCTATACAGTTGGTCCCCGTTGGTCATCTAGCTTTAGTATAGTCGCGTGCATGTGTTCATCCCAAGCTCCTGATTTATCCCTCCCCACCTTCCCCTTTGGTAACCATAAGTTTGTTTTTGATATCTATAAGTCTGCTTCTGTTTTATAAATAAGTTCATTTGTATCTTTTTTTAAAATTAGATTCCACATATAAGTGATATCATATATTTGTCTTTCTCTGTCTGACTGACTTCACTTAGTATGATAATCTCTAGGTCCATCCATGTTGCTGCAAATGGCATTATTTCATTCTTTTTTATAGCTGAGTAATATTCCATTGTATACACGTACCACAACTTCTTTATTTATTCCTCTGTTGATGGGCATTTAGGATGCTTCCATGTCCTGGCTATTATAAATAGTGCTGCAATTAGTACTGGGGCGCCTGTATCCTTTCAACTTATGGTTTTCTCTGGATATATGCCCAGGAGTGGGATTGCTGGATCATATGGTAGTTCTATTTTAAGTTGAAAAAGCCTATTTCTTAAACAGAATTTGCCATCAATTGTTGGTTCTATGCTAACAATAAAGGAGAAACTTAAATACTTCTGTATTTGTAAAGCCTGTATGGAAGACTCTGGGAAGTTAAATAATTTAGGACCATCCAGGATTATATCCCACACTCCGTTACAGTGCACGGAGTGTGGGATATAGTACAGTATACAGTACACCTAGGTGTACAATGCAAATGGCTCTTTATTCAATCTTACCATCGTTGGCTGGCTTCACCAGGTCAAGCATCTGGCACAGCAAATCATGGAATGGCAAGGGCTCAATGCCCATGGCTTCCATCCGTTCACACTGCTCCTCGTAGAAGTATTCCAGCTCATACATGGAGAGCACGCCATCCCCATCCACATCCATGCAGCGGAACCAGTACTCAATGCTAGGAGATAAGGATACTCATTAGCAATGGCCCGTTAAAGGTCCTTTATTCACTCAGATTTATTATTGTTCATGTTTCTTTTAAAAGTTACATATGTGTATACTTTAGACTTAGACATAGTTTTACAAAATTTATTAGAATAAATGGCAGACCTTTATTTTCTCTTCCCCAGATCCAACCATTTTCAACACCTGATTATTTTGGTTTTTATCTTTACATTTCAGTTAAGATGCCTATATTGCTCCTTTCTCATATTTCTGTTTTAAGGAGTGGATTAATTTTGCACTATGAAAGATGAGGTTTCAGCTCTTTTGTCACTCATTCCACCTTACCCACATGC
The DNA here is from genome assembly GCF_964165515.1 of Mesoplodon bidens. NCBI lineage: Eukaryota > Metazoa > Chordata > Mammalia > Artiodactyla > Ziphiidae > Mesoplodon > Mesoplodon bidens. The sequence continues at coordinate 143,203,652 of NC_138161.1, forward strand.
CCTCCCCAGCCTCTTAATATATAAACTACTCAACATTCAGAGTTTATAACTACATTTTCATTTTTTCTTTTATTTGCTTAGTTTTTGGGGTACAGTACATGTTACTAATTCAACCCCAAAACCTCTACCAGTTTTCTACACCCATAATCAGTCCCATTAGGTATCCTATCAGTTGCATTTCCTTGAAGTCTTTCTTGGTTCCTTCTGACTTACTCTCATCTAGACTGGTTGATCTCTAGGCCTGGTTCACAGTTTCACCCTAGGGATTCCCTTCACCTTTCTCCTGTTTCTTATATATCACATTTTCATCATTCTTGGTTTACTTCCTTGTTTGGTGTAACACATCCTTCAGTAGCTTCCTAAAAGCTACATTTTTAGATCTTGGATCATTGAAAATACCTTTTATCTACTCCCAATGTAGTTGGTATTTATAGAATTATAGCTTGGTGGTTCTTTTCCTTCAGAATTTTAAAGGCACTGATCCACTGTCTTCCATTTATCCATTGTTGTTGAGAAGTCTAAAGCCACTGATCCTTTGACTGTAACCTTTTTTTTTTTTTTCCTTTGAAGCCTATAGAGGTTTCTGAGTCCCTGGTGTTTTGAAATAATATGATGAGGTGCCTTGGTCTGTATCTAATTCACTTATTTTGCTGGGCTCAGAGCCTGCTCAATTTGGAAACTAGTATTCTTTAGTTCTTGGACATTTTCTCAAATTATTTTGTTTCTTCCCTGCCTCTGTTTCCCCTTATCCATTCTCTTTTTCTGGCATTCTTGTAATTCAAATCTGCATGGTCCAATATGGTAGCCACTAGCTATCTGTGGCTAGTCCAATTTGAGATGTCTGTAAGTGCAAATATGCAACAGATTTTGAAGACTTAGGAAGAAAAAAACAGTAAAACATCAATACTTTTGTATTGATTACATGTTGAACTAACATTTTAGATATATTGGGTTAAATAAGAGACATAATTAATTTAAATCTTATGTTTCTTTTTACTTTTTTACTGTGGCTAATTTCATTAAAAATTTAAAAACATTTTAACTAAAAATTGTATGTATTTAAGATATATAACAAAATAATGTGATATACACAGTGAAACGATTACTACAGTAAAGCCACTTAACATATCATCTCCTCACAATGTTACCATTTTTTGGGGGGGTAGGGATGAGAGGACCTGAACTCTACCCTCTTTAAGTAAATTTCCAGTATTTAACACAGTATTATATTAAATGTATAGTCATTACATTGTACATTAGATCTCTAGATTTACTCATTCTATATAATTGCAACTTTGTACCCTTTGACCAGCATCACCCCATTTCCCTCACACCCCCAGCCCCTGGTAACCACCATTCTACTCTCTGCTTCCATAAGTTTGACTTGTTTTTGATTCCCATATAAGTGAGATCATGCACTATTTGTCTTTCTGTGCCTGGCTTATTCCAATTAGCATAATGTCCTCCAGGTTCATCCATGTTAAAAATGATAGGATTTCCTTCTTTTTAAAGGCTGAGTAGTATTCCACTGTGTGTGTATACATATACCACATTTTCTTTATCCATTTATTCTTTGAGGAACATTTAGGTTGATTCCATATTTTGGCTATTGTGATAATGCTGTAATGAACAAGGGAGTACAGATATCTCTTCAAGAGACTGACTTCAGAGTTCTGGTTCAAGATGGTCAAGTAGAAAGATCCTGAACTCACCTCCTCCCAAGACACGCCAAATCTATAGCTACATATGGACCAGTTTCCTCTGAAAAAAACTAAAAACTAGCTGAGTGACTCCTACATATTGGACAAATGAGAAAAAACGCACACCTAAGTGGGTAGGAGATGCTGAGACACAATCTTGCTGTAAACCCCAGCCTGGCACAGTGACCCACAATCAGGCAGAAACTCAACATCCAGAGCTTCTCCCTGAGGAGCAGAGTTTGCACCCCATATTGGGCACCCAAACTTTTAAGACCTGCAACTGAGACAGCTCCCCCCAAGTCTAGCTTTTTTCCCCTCCTTTTTTAAAACTGAAGTATAGTTGATATGTATTATTATAGTAGTTTCAGGTGTACAACATAGTGATTTGACATTTATACATATTACGAATTGATCACCACAACAAATCTAGTAACCATCTGTCACCAAAGTTATTACCATATTATTGACTATATTCCCTATGCAATACAGTACATCCACATGCCTTATTTATTTTGTATCTGGAAGTTTGTACCTCTCAATTTCCCTTCATCTATTTCACCCAACCACCCCCTTACCCTCTGGTGACCACCACTGTGTTCTCCGTATTGGTGAGTATGTTTCTGTCTTATTTTGTTTGTTTGGTTTTTAAATTCCACATATAAATGAAATCATATGGTATTTGTCTTTCTCTGTCAGACATATTTTACTTAGCATAATACCCTTAAAGCCCATCCATGTTGTTTCAAATGGCAAGATTTCATTCTTTTTTTATGGCTGAGTAAAATTCCATTGTGTGTGTGTGTGTGTGTGTATCACAGCATCTTTAGCCACTTATCTATCGATGGACACTTAGGTTACTTCCATATGTTGCTTATTGTGAATAATGCTTCAGTGAACGTTGGAGTGCACATATCTTTTCAAATTAGTGTTTTTGTTTTCTTTGGGTAAATACCTGGAAGTAAAATTGCTGGATCATATAGCAGTTCTATTTTTAATTTTTTGACGGACTTCTACACTGTTTTCTGTAGTGGCTGCACCAATTTACATTCTCACTAACAGTGCATAAGGGTTCCCTTTTCTCCATATCCTCACCAACACTTGTTATTTGTTGTCTCTTTGATAACAGCCATTCTGAAAGATGTGAGGATCTCATTGTGGTTTAGGTTTGCATTCCCCTGATGATTAGTGATACTGAAGATCATTTCATGTGTCTGTTGGCCATCTGTATGCCTTTCTTGGAAAAATGTTTATTCATGCCCTCTGCTCATTTTTTAATCAGACTGTTTGGTTTTTTTGATATTGTGTGAGTTTTTAAATATATTTTAGATATTAACCCCTTATCAGATATATCATCTACAAGTATTTCTATTCAGTAAGTTCACTTTATGTTTTGTTGATGGTTTCCTTTGCTGCACAAAACCGTTTTAGATTGATGTCTCATTTGTTTCTTTTTGTTTGTTGCGCTTGCCTGAAGAGACAGATCAAAAACATATCTATTGCTAAGACCAATGTAAACAAGTGTACAGCCTATGTCTTCTTCTAGGAGTGTCATGGTTTCAGGTCTCACGTTTAAGTCTTCAATCCCTTTTGAGTTTATATTTTGTCTATGGCATAGAAAGTGATCCAGTTTCATTCTTTGGCATGTAGCTGTCAAGTTTCCCAACATCATTTATTGAAGAGACTGTCCTTTCCCAATTGTATATTCTTGGCTCCACTGCTGTACATTAATTGACCATGTAATAGTGGGCTTCTTTCTGGGCTCTCTATTCTCTTCCATTGATCCATGTGTCTGTTTTTGTGCCAAGACCATACAGTTTTGATGGCTGTAGCTTTGTAGCACAGTTTGCAATCAGGGTGTATGATACCTCCAGCTTTGTTCTTTCTTAAAATTGCTTTGGTTTTCATAGTCTTTCGTGGTTCCAGTATACATTTTAGGATTATTTGTCCCAATTCTGTGAAAAATGCCATTGATACTCTGATAGGGATTGCACTGAATCTGTAGATTGCTTTGGATAGTATGGACATTTTAACAATATTAATTCTTATATCTTTCCATTCATTTATATTGTCTTCAATTTCTTTCATCAGTGTTTGATAGTTTTCAGAGTATAGGTCTTTCACCTTCTTGGCAAAATTTGTTCCTGGGCATTTTGTCCTTTTGGTTGCAATTGTAAATGTAAGTGTTATGTTAATTTCTTTCGATAATTCATTATTCGTGTATAGAAATGCAATAGATTTCTGTATATTGATTTTGTATCCTGAAGTTTTACTGAATTCATTTATTAGTTCCAATAGTGTTTTGGTGGAGTCTTTAAGGTTTTCTATATATATTATCATGTCATCTGCAAATAGTGACAGTCTTACTACTTCCTTTCCAATGTGGATACTTTTTATCTCTTTTTTTGTGTGATTGCTGTGGCTAGCACTTCCAACACTATGTTGAATAAAAGTGTCAATGGTGGACATCTTTTTCATGTTCCTGATGTTAGAGGAAAAGCGTTCAGCTTTTCACCGTTGAGTACTTTCTTAGCTGCTGGTTTGTCATATATGGCCTTTATTATGTTGATACATGTTCCCTCTATATCCATTTTGTTGAGAGTTTTTATCAAAAATGGATACTGAATTTTGTCAAATGCTTTTTCTGCATCTAGTCACATGATCATGTGATTTTTATCCTTCATTTTGTTAATGTAGTATATCATGTTGATTGATTTGTGCATACAGAACCATCATTGCATCTGTGGAATACACTTGATAATAGTGTATGGTTCTTTTACTATATGATTGAAATCAATTTGCTAATATTTTGTTGAGGATTTTTGCATTTTATGTTCATCATATTGGCCTGTAATTTTTTGTAGTGTCTTTATCTGGTTTTGATATCAGTATAATGAATTTAGAATTGTTCCTTTTCAATTTTTTGGAATAGTTTGAGGATAGGTATTAACTCTTCCTTAAGTTGTTTGAATTTACTGTTGTCTGGTCCTGGGCTTGTTTGTTGGGATTTTTTTTTTTAATTACTAATTCAGTTTCATTATTGGTAATGTGTCTGTTCAGATTTTCTGTTTTTTCTTGATTCACTCTTGGAAGGTTGCATGTTTCTGGGAATTTATCCGTTTCTTCTAGGCTGTTCAATTCGTTGGCGAATAACTGTAGTAATCTTTTTTGATCATTTGTATTTCTGTTGTGTCAGTTGTAACTTCTCTTTCATTTAGTTTTTTTTCACTGATCTTTCTTTTTTTCCCAAGTCTTTATTTCATTTATTTCCATTCTGATCTCTATTATTTCCTTCTACTAACTTTGGGTGTTGTTTGTTCTTTTTCTAGTTTCTTTAGGTATAAGGTTAAATTGTTTATTTGAGGTTTTCCTTGTTTACTAAGGTAGACCTGTAGTGCTATAAACTTCCCTCTTAGAACTGCTTTGCTGTGCTCCAGTTTTTGGAACATTGTGTTTCCATTTCCATTTGTCTCAAGGTATTTTTAAATTTCCTCTTTGATTTCTATATTGACTCATTGGTTGTTTAGAAGCATGTTGTTTAGCTTCTATGTGTCTGTGTTTTTCCCAGTTTTCTTCTTGTAATTGATTTCTACTTTCAGAAAAGGTGCTTGATATGATTTCAATCTTTCTAAATTTATTGAGACTTGTTTTGTGGCCTAACATGTGATCTACCCAAAGTATATTACATGTGCACTTGAAAAGAACGGGTATTATGCTATTTTTGGATGGAATGTTCTGTTAAGTGCACCTGTGTTATTTAAGGGCAATATTTCCGTATTGATTTTTCTGTGTGAATGATCTATCCATTGATGTAAGTGGGGTATTAAAGCCTCCTATTATTATTGTATTACTATCAGTTTCTCTCTTTATGTGTGTTAATATTTGCTTTATTTATTTAGATGCTCCTATGTTGAGTGCAGAGATATTTGTGTCATATCCTCTTGTTTGATTGACCCCAAGGATCATTATGTAATGACCTTCTTTGTCTCTTGTTACAGTCTTTGCTTTCAAGTCTGTTTTGCCTGATATTAGTATTCTAATACTAATATCATTAATATTAGGTTTCCATTTCCATCTAATACTAATATCATTAGTATTCATTTCCATTTGCATGAAATATTTTTCTATCCCTTCACTTCCATTTAAAAAATTATTTATTTATTTATTTATTTATGGCTGTGTTGGGTCTTCATTGCTGCACGTGGGCTTTCTCTAGTTGCATGAAGCGGGGGTTACTCTTCATTACGGTGTGTGGGCTTCTCATTGCAGTGGCTTCTCTTGTTGTGGAGCATGGGCTCTAGGTGTGCAGGCTTCAGTAGTTGTGGCACGTGGGCCTGGTAGTTGTGGCTCATGGGCTTAGCTGCTCCGCGGCATGTGGGATCTTCCCAGGCCAGGGCTCGAACCTGTGTCCCCTACATTGGCAGGTGGATTCTTAACCACTGCGCCACCAGGGAAGTCCCTAGCCCTTTACTTTCATTCTGTGTGTGTGTCTTTAGATCTGAAGTGGTCTTGTGTGAACCATATAAATGGGTCTTGTTTTTTTAATCCATTCAGCCACACTTTGTCTTTTGATTGGAGCATTTAGTCCATTTACATTTAATGTAATTATTTAAAAAATATTTATTCTATTATTATTATTAATTTTTGGCTGTGTTGGGTCTTCATTGCCACATGCAGGCTTTCTCTAGTTGTGGCAAGCGGGGGCTACTCTTTGTTGTGGTGTGCAGGCTTCTCATTGCGGTGGCTTCTCTTGTTGTGGAGCATGGGCTGTAGGTGCGCGGGCTTCAGTAGTTGTGGCACGTGGGCTCAGTAGTTGTGGCTCGTAGGCTCAGTAGTTGTGGCTCGCGGGCTCTAGAGCGCAGTCTTAGTAGTTGTGGTGCACGGGCTTAATTGCTCCATAGCATGTGGGATCTTCCTGGACCAGGGCTCGAACCTATGTCCCGTGGCAGCAGATTAACCACTGCACCACGAGGGAAGCCCCTAATGTAATTATTGACAGGTATGTACTTATGCCATTTCGTCGTTTTGTTGTTTTTGTAGTTCTTCTCTGTTCCTTTCTTCTTTCTTTTCTTGTTCTCTTTCTGATTTGATGACTTTCTTCCATGTTATGTGTGTATTCCTTTCTCTTTATTTTTTGTGTATCTGTTATATGTTTTTGGTTTGTGGTTACCATGAGGTTCATATACAACAGTCTATGTATACAGCAGTCTATTTTAATTGATGGTCATTTAAGTTTTAGTGCATTATAAAAGCACTACATTTGCTGCCCCCAATATTTTATGTTTCTGACGTATTTTGCATCTTTTTGTGTATTGCCTAACTAATTGTTTTATATATAGGTGCTTTTACTACTTATGTCTTTTAACCTTCATACTAGCTTTGTAGGTGACTGCCCTTTACTATACGTTTCCCTTTACCAATGAGATTTTTTCTTACATGATTTTCTTGTTTCTAGTTATGGCCTTCACTTTTCTGTTTAAAGAAGTCACTTTAACATTTCTTAATAAGGCTTATTTAGCGGTGATGAACTCCTTTAGCTTTTACTTGTCTGGGAAACCCTTTATCTCTACTTCAATTCTGAACAATAACCTTGCCAGGTAGAGTATTCTTGTTTGTAAGCTTTCTTTCTTTTAGTACTTTAATATCATGTCAGTCCCTTCCGGCCTGTAAAGTTTCTGCTGACAAATCAGCTGATAGTCTTATGTGGGAGCCCCTTGTTGCTTTTCTCTTATTGCCTTAAAGATTCTCTCTTTAACTTTTGAGATTTTAATTATAATGTATCTTGGTATGGGTGTCTTGGGTTCATCTTATATAGGACTCTCTATGCTTTCTGCACCTGTATTTTTGGGAGTTTTGTTAGCCCAGTTAGGAAAGTTTTCAGTCATTTTTCTTCAAAAAAGTTTTGAAAAAAACTTTTGCTCTCTCTTCTTCTGAGACCCTTGTAATGTGAATGTTAGTACACTTGATGTTGTCTCACAGGTCCCTTAAACTATCCTTATTTTTTTTAATTAAATTAAATTAAATTTATTATTATTATTTTTGGCCACACCACGTGGCATGGGGAACTTCCCCGACCAGTGATCAAACGCGGGCCCCCTGCAGTGAAAGTGTGGAGTCTTAACCACTGGACTACCAGGGAAATCCCAAACTATCCTCATTTTACAAATTATTATTATTATTTTTTTGCTGTTTTGATTGGGTGACTTCCACTACCCTGTCTCAGATTGCTATCTATTCTTCTGCATCCTCTAGTCTGCTGATTCCCTCTGGTGTATTTTTCATTTCTGTTATTGTATTCTTCAGTTCTGATTGGTTCTTTTCTGTGTTTTCTATCTTGTTACTGTTTTCACTGAGTTCATCTATTCTTCTCCAGAGTCCAGTGAACAACTTTAAGACTACTGATTTGAACCCTTTTTCTGGTTAATTGCTTATCTCCATTTTGTTTAATTTTTTTCTTTTGGTTTTGTCTTATTTTCTCATTTGTCTCCTCATTTTGCCTAACTGTCTGTGTTTGTTTCTACATAATATGTGTATCAGCTACATCTCCCAGTCTTGAGAGACTAGTCTTATGTAGGTGTCCTGTGGGGCCCAGTGGCAACATCACCCCTGGTCACCAGAGCGAGGTGCTCCTGATTATCCCCTGTATGCACTGTGTATGTTCTCTTGTTGTGGTTGGGCTGCAAGCGCTGTGGGTGCACTGGTAGATGGAGCTGGTCCCTGGCCTGGCTAGCTGAGTGGCTTGGCCACAACTGCTGTTGACACCCTGGTGGGCAGGGCTAGTCCCCAGCCTGGCCATTCATGAGGCCTGGCTGCAACTGCTGTGGGCACATTAGTGTGCAAGGATGGTCCCCTCTAGCAGGAGCCACTTTTGAGGGGCACTGGTGCTGGTTGGGGCCACCTGCCAGGTGGGGCTGGGTGGGACTTGCTTTGGAGGGGATGGCTGAGTTTGGTGAGTTGGGTGGGGTGAGTTCTCAGAGGAATGCTGGGGATGGATGCCAGGTGTTAGGTAGGTTGATGGAGAATGACAGAAATGGTGCCTGCCAGAGCCAGGCCAGCTAGGTGGAAGGAGAGCAAAAACAAAAAGGGAGCCCACCAGCACTTCTATCCCTGGAGAAAGTTTCACCAGAAACCTGCCCCTCTGGCACATGCCCTAAAATTAGTCAATGAATCTCCCTCTTGTATGATTCAGATTCTTTCCAAGCTGCTATCTCTGTGCTGGGACTCAGAGTGAGTTTGTGCAAGCTCTTCAAGAGTGGAGCCTTACTGGACAGCTGCATGTAAAAGAATGGAATTAGAACACTCCCTAACACCACACACACACACACACACGCGCACACACGCGCGCGCACACACACACACACACACACACACACGAGAGCCTTAATTACCCCCCAGCCTTTAGGCTCTCCGGGACATAAGCCCAGCTGATTTTCAAAGCCAGACATTGCAGGGGCTCATCTTCCCTCAGCAGGCCTGTGGGCTGTGAAGCCCGACGTGAGGCTGGGGCCCCTTGCTCCTCAGGGGAAACCTCCTTGGTTATGATATCCCTCCTGCTTGTGGGATTGCCACACCAGGGGTATGGGTTCTGCTGGACTACATCTCTGCCTCTCCTACCTGTCTTGAGGTGGCCTTTTATTTATATCTATGGTTGTAGAAAATCTGTCCTGCTAGTCTTCAGGCTGTTCTCAGAGACAGTTGTTCCACATGAAGTAGTTTTAGTGGCTCTGTGGGAGGAGATAGGCTTAGATTTTCTTTCTCTGCCATCTTGGTCTGGACTCTCTCCGAAACACTTAGCTTTGAAAACCAATGAGGCTTGAGTCCATGAGATCTACAATGCTCTAGTGAAGTGAGAAAAGGCTCTTAAAGGGCTTGCATGCTTGGACTCACCTGCCCCAGGGCCCAGTACAGAAGCAGCCGCTATAGAGGTGCCCAGATTTTCTGTTAAGGAGGCTAATTTCCTTATCTTAAAGCCTCGGCCTAAGGGGAAAGCGTCTCATTTAACACACATCTGGGGGCCTGCTGGGCTACTGTCAAAGGACAGAGACTAGCAGGCACCGTCTTTACACTCCCTCTGCGCCTCACTCCAGCCAGAGGGCACCAGTTTCCCCCTCCCTCTGCCTTACAGAGCACCGGTATTTCTCAGAGGGGAGCTTTTACACAAGTCGGTGCTCCAGTGTTTGTTGCTGCCACCCACGGGATGCCACTTGATTGCCTGGCTCTGGAGGCCAGCAGGGCGTGTGTTTCTGGGTTTCATGGGACCATAGCAATTGGAGACAGTTCTTAGCAGGCCACCATATCAGGGCACAGCACACATAGCAGACTGAAACACACTCCTAGTCTCAGCGAGAGGCCTATTTGCTTATCCAGGAACTTGGGCCTGAGGGGCAGGCTGCTGGTTTGGCACACGTCTAGAGGCCTATGGAGGAGCTTTCCGGGAATGAAGGCTGATGCATGCAGTCTTTGAGCTTCCCCTCTGCCATACTCTAGCTGGCCAGTATTGCCCAGGAAGGAGCTTATAAACTTGTCTGACTCCTTGGTTATTGTGGCTGCCTCCAGGGACATCTCTAGATTGTCTGGCTCTGGTGGCCACCAGGGCTTATACTCACGGGTTCCACAGGACTGTAACCAATGGAGAAAGAATTCTTAAAGAGCTGCCAATCCCGGGGCACAGCAAGAGGCAACACACCCAGGAGCCCAGTCTCTCTGTTAAAGAAGCCTATTAGCTTACCATCAAAGCTGCAGTCAGAGAGGTAGAATTCTTAATTAAACACAGATCTAAGAGTAATCCCTTCCAGAGACCTCAAAGTCCCTTCATACTCTCCCTCTGCTGCACTCCAGCATGCCAGTATATCCCAGAGGGGAGTTTTTATATATGTCTGGTGCCCTGGTTTTTACATCTGGAGCCCTGGTTTTTGTGGCTGCCACCCAGAGGACACCTTCTGATCACTTGGCTCTGGTGGCCAGGGAGGCTTGCATTCCCAGGTACCATGAGACTGTAATGACTGGAGAGACAGTTCATAGTAAACTACCATGCTCAGAGCACTACACAAACAGCAGAGTGAAATATAACCCCACCCAGTCTTTCTGTGAAAGAGGCCTAGTTGTGTGTGCTGGGTCACCGGCCTTAGTCACAGGCCTCAGGTTTGGCTCACATCTAGGGTCCCATGGAGATGCTTTCAGGGAACACAGGCTGATGGATGCCATCTTTGCACTCTTACTTTGCCTTGCTTCAGCCTGCTGGTATCTCCCGGAAAGGAGATGATATAGTCGTTTGGCACCCCTGATTTTTTTCGATTGCTGCCCAGGAATACCTCCCAATTACTTAGTTCTGATGGCCAGTGGGGCTTATACTTGTGGTTCCACAGGACTGTATATATTTGCATAATTTAAGAGCTGCTGATGAGAGTCTGGCTTGTAATCAGCCTGAATCTAGGTGCTGACTGAGATCCTTCCTTTTGGGACACTGACCAGTCTTTGCATATCCTCAACTACAGGGAACCATCAAACTTAAAATAGGATGCTTGGATAAGTACAGAGGTTTGACAGACAACCACGAGCTAGGGCAGGGTTGAACCATGAGGTTCATTTCCTATGTGAGGCCACTACTTCAAGACTGGGAGAGGTGTTTGTTTTATCTAATGCAGAGAAACCAACACAGAGAGCCAAGCAAAATGAAGAAAGAGGAATATGTTCCAAACTAAAGAACAAGAAAAAAAAATCTCAGAAAAAATCCTTAATGAAATGGAGATAATTGACTTGCCTGATAAAGAGTTCAAAATAAGGGTCATAAAAATGCTCACCAAACTCAGAAGAAAAAAGAATGAATATAGTGAGAACTTCAACGAAGACAGAAAATATAAGAAAGTACTAAATAGAAGTCACAGAACTGAAGAATACAATAACTGAACTGAAATACACTAGAGGGGTTCAACAGCAGACTAGATGAAGCAAAGAAAAGATCAGTGAACTCAGGGTAGTGGAACTCACAATCAGAGGAGCAAAAACAAAACAAAAATATTGAAAGAAAGTGGAGACTGCTTAAAAGACTTATGGGACAGCAAACAGACCAACATTCGCAGTACAGGGGTCTGAAAAGGAGAAGAGAAAGGAGCAGAAAACTTAATTGAAGAAATAATGGCTGAAAATATCCCTAACATGAGGAGAGAAACAGACATCTGGATCCAGGGAGCCCAGAGAGTTCCAAAAGAGAGTAGCCCAAAGAGATCCACAGGAACACATAGTTAAAGTGTCAAAAGTTAAAGACAAGGAGAGAATCTTAAAAGCAGCAAGAGGAAAACAACTAGTTACATACAAGGAAACCCTATAAGGCTATGAGTTGGTTTTTCGCAGCAAGAAGAAAACAACTAGTTACATACAAGGAAACCCCTATAAGTTAATTTTTCAGCAGAAAAACTGTAGACTGGAAGGGAGCAGCATGGTATATTCAAAGTACTGAAAGAAAAAAACTTCTAGCCAGGAGTACTCTACCAGGCATCATTTTCTTCAAGAATTATAGAAGAGATAAAGAGTTTTCCAGACAAGCAAAGCTAAGGGAGTTTATCACCACTAAACTTGCCTTACAAGAAATAAAAGAAAGGTACTTTTTTTTGAAGTGAAAAAAAGAAAACGGTGCTGGACTTCCCTGGTGGCACAGTGGATAAGAATCTGCCTGTCAATGCAGGTAACATGGGTTCTATTCCTGGTCCGGGAAGATCCCACATGCTGTGGAGCAACTAAGCCGTGCACCATAACTAATGAGCCTGCGCTCTAGAGCCCATGAGCCACAACTACTGAGCCCACGTGCCACAACTACTGAAGCCCATGTGCCTAGAGCCCGTGCTCTGCAATGAGAGAAGCCACCGCAAGGAGAAGCCCGTGCACCACAACGAAGAGTAGCCCCTGCTCACCACAACTAGAGAAAGCCCGTGCACAGCAACGAAGACCCAACATAGCCAAAAATTTAAAAAAATAAAATAATTTAAAAAATGGTGCTAATTAGTAACAAGAAAACATATGAGAGTATAAATCTCACTGGTATTGGCAAATATATAGTAAAGATGGTGAATTAATCACTTATAAAGCTAGTATGAAAGCTAAAAGACGAAAGTGGTAAAACTAACTATAATAATTAGTTAAGATATATACAAGATAAAAGATGTAAAATGTGACATCAAAAGCAAAACATGGCAGGACACAGCAAAAATGTAGAGCTTTGGAATGCATTCAAGCTTAAGTTCTTATCAAGTTAAAATTGACTCAGTATAATTTGTTATATGTAAGCCTCATGGTACTCACAAAGCAATAACCCATAGAAGATAGACCAAAGACAAACAGAAAGGAATCTAAGCATATCATGAAAGAAAGTCATCACACCATAAAGAGAACATGAGAAGAAGAAACAGAGAACTACAGCAACAATCAGAAAACAAGTTAACAAAATGGCAATAAGTACATACCTATCAACAATTTAAATGTAAATGGACTAAATTCTCCCATCAAAAGACACAGAGTGGCTAAGTGGATAAGAAAACAAGACATACCTATATGTTGCATATAAAAAACTCACTTACTATAAAGACACGCCCAGACTAAAAGTCAAAGGATGGAAAAAGATTTCATGCAAATGGAAACAAAAGGAAAGCTGGGTTAGTTATACTTGTGTCAGACAAAAGACTTTATAATAAAGACTGTAATAAGAGAGAAAGAAGGGCATTACAGACTGACATAGAGATCAATCCAACAGGAGGACATATCATTTGTAAATACTTATGCACATAAATATATAAAGCAAATATTACCAGACTTAAATGTACAAATAGGCAGCAATACAATAATAGTAAGATACTTAGGTAACACACTTTCATCAATGAATAGATCATCCAGACAGAAAATCATCAATAAGGAAACATCAGCCTTAAATGACATGTTAGATCAGATGAACTTAACAGATACATACAAAACATTCTATCCAAAAGCAACAAAATACACATTCTTCACAAGTGCATGCGAAACTTTCCCCAAGATAGATCATACATTAGGCTATAAAACAAGTCAATATACTTAAGAAAGTTGAAATCATATCAACCATCTCTTCTGAGCACAACTGTATGAAACTATAAATTGATTACAAGAAGAAAACTGGAAAATTCTCAAATATGTAGTGATTAAACAACATGCTACTGAACAACTAATGTGTCAAAGAAGAAATAAAGGGAAGTAAAAAAATACCTTGAGACAAATCAAAATGGAAATACAACATACCAAAACTTAGAGGATACAGTGAAAACTGTTATAAGGGGAAAATTCATAGCAATAAATGTCTATATCAAAATCCAAGAAAAACCTCAAATAAACAACCTAACTTTACTCCACCAGCAATGAGAGAAAGCAGAACAAATGAAACCCAAAAGTAGTAGAAGGAAGGAAACAACAAAGATCAGAGTGGAAATAAATGAAAAAGAGACTAAAAAGACAATGAAAAGTCAATGAAACTAAGAACTGGTTCTTTGAAAAGATGAACAAAATTGACAAACCTGTAGCTATACTCCCAAACAGGAGAGAGAGAGAGAGGGAGACAGAACTCAAATAAAATCAGAAGAGAAAGAAAAAACAGTAATAGTGATACTACAGAAACACAAGGGATTATAGGAGACTACTATGAACAATTATACACCAACAAACTTGACAACCTAGAAAAAAATGGATAAATTCCTAGAAACATACAACCTACCAAGACTTGAATTATGAAAAAAAGAAAATTTGAACAGTTTAATTACTAGTAAGGAGATTGAATCAGTAATGAAAAACCTCCCAACAAACAAAAGCTTAGGACCAGACAGGTTTACTGGTGAATTCTATCAAGCATCTGAAAAGAATTAATACTAATCCTTCTCAAACTCTTCTAAAAAATAGGAGAGGAAGACACATCCAAACTAATTTTGAGGTCAGCATTACTCCCAAATAACAAAACCAGACAAGGATGCCACAAGAAAAGAAAATTACAGGCCAAATTGATTCCTGATGACTATAGATGAAAAAATCCTCAACAAAATATTAGCAAACTGAATTCAACAATAAAGTGAAAGGATCACAAACCAAGATCAGGTGGGATTTATTCCAGGGATGCAAGAATGGTTCAACATCTGCAAATCAATCTACATGATACACCAAATTAACAAAAGGAAGGGTAAAAAACATATGATCATTTGAATAGATATGGAAAAATCATTTGACAAAATCCAACATCCATTTATTATAAAAACTCTCAACAAAGTGGGTATAGAGGAAACATACCTCAACATAATAAGGGCCATATATAACAAGTCTACAGCTAACATCATACTCAATAGTGAAAAGCTGAAAGCTTTTCCTCTAAGACCAAGAACAAGAAAAGAGTACCCACTCTTGCTACTTTTATTCAATGTAGCACTGGAAGTCCTAGCCAGAGCAATTAGGCAAGAGAAAGAAATAAAAGCCATCCAAATTTGAAATGAAGAAGTAAAACTGTCACTATGTTCAGATGATATAATATTATATATAGAAAACCCTAAAGAATCCACCAAAGAACTGTAAGAAAACTAATAAACTCAGTAAAAATGCAAGATACAAAATCAATATACAAAAATCTGTTGCATTTCTGTACAGTAACAATGAACTAACAGAGAGAGAAATTAACAACCCCATTTACAACTGCATCAAGAATGAAATAAAATACTTGGGAATAAATTTAAACAAAGAGGTGAAAGATCTGTGCACCGAAAACCACAGGACACTGATGAATGGAATTGAAGATACATATAAATGGAGGTATTTCATTCTCATGGACTGGAATAATTAATGTTGTTAAAATGTCCATACTACCCAAAGCAATCTACAGATTAAATGAAATCCCTATCAAAATTCCAATGGCATTTTCCACATAAATAAAACAAATAATCCTAAAATTTGTATGGAATTATAAAAGATCCCAAATAGTCAAAGCAAACTTGGGCAAGAAGAACAAAACTGGAGCATCACACTACCTCATTTCAAAATATACTACAAAACTATAATAATCAAAACAGTATGATTGTCATAAAAACAGACACACAGATCAGTGGAACAGAATAGGGCCCAGAAATAAACCCACACATATATGGTCAATTGATTTATAACAAAGGAACCAAGAATATACAATGGGGAAAGGACAGTCTCTTCGATAAAGGGTGTTGTGAAGAATGGACAGCTTCATGCGAAAAAATGAAACTGGACCACTGTCTTACATCACACACAAAAACCAACTCAAAATGGGTTAAAGACTTGAATGTAAGACCTGCAACCGTAAAACTTCTAGCTTCTAGGCTGTGAGCTCCTTGACATTGGTCTTGGCAATGAATTTTTTTGGCTCTGACACCAAAAGCAAACCAACAAAATAAAATAAACAAGTAAGCTACATCAAACTAAAAAGTTTCTGCACAGCAAAGGAAACCATCAAAATAAAAAGGCAACCTATCGAATAAGAGAAAATATTTGCAAATTATATAGCTGATAAGGGGTTAATATTAAAAATATATAAAGAACTCATAAAACTCAACAGCAAGAAAACAAACAAAAAATGGCAGAGGATCTTAATAGACATTTTTCCAAGAAGACATACAAATGGCCAACAGGTACATGAAAAGATGCTGAACATCACTAATTATCAGGGAAATGAAAATCAAAACCACAGTGAGACACCTCACACCTGTCAGAGTGACTGTTATCAAAAAGACAAGAAATAACAAATGTTGGCAAGGATGTGAAGAAAAGGGAACCCTTGTGTGCTGTGAAATGTAAATTAGTGCAGCACTATGGAACACAGCAGGGAGTTCCTTAAAAAATTTCAAATAGAACTACCATATGATCTAGCAGTTCCACTTCTGGGTATTTATCAAAAGAAAAAGCAACATCTCAAAAAGATGTATGCACCCCCATGTTCACTGTGCATTAATTATAATAGCCAAGATATGGAAACAACCTAAATTTCCATCAATGGATGAACAGGTAAAGAAAATGTTGTATATATACACAATGGAATATTATACAGCTAAAAAAAGAATGAAACCTTGCCATTTGCGACAACATGGATGGACCCTGAGGGCATTATGTAGATGAGTAAGTCAGAGAAAGGCAAATCCTGTATGATCTCACTTACACATGGAATTTAAAAACTACCACCACCACCACCAAACCCCAAAACTGAGAGATCATGGATACAGAGAACGTATGGGTATTTGCCAGAGGAGGGTAGGGGGTGGGTGAAATGGGTTAAGGGGGTCAAATACTACAAACTTCCAATTATAAAATAAATAAGTCCTGGGGTGTAATGTATGGCATGGTAATTATAGTTTATAATACTGTACTGCATATTTGAAAGTTGCTAAGAGAGTAGATCTTAGAAGTTCTCATCGCAAGAAAAAAAGTGTAACCATATATGGTGACAGATGTTAAGCAGACTTCTTGTGGTGATCATTTTGCAACACATGTGAACAGCAAATCACGAAGTACACCTGAAACTAATATAACGTTAGTGTAATGTAATATGTCAGTTATATCTAAAAAAAAGGGGGGGGAAGGGAAAAAAGAGGTAGAAAAGGAAAAAGAAAGAAAAGACACAAGTTGCAACTGTAGTAATTTGAGAAAAGGCCAGTCTTTTTTCTTTGGGGGAGATGGGCAAAGCGACTATTTTATTTATTTATCTATCTATTTATTTAAATGGAAGTATAGTTGATTTACAATATTGTGTTAAAGTGATTCAGATATATACACTTTTTCAGATTATTTTCCTTTACACGTTATTACAAATAACCTGTGAGTCTGTTTCTATGTCTGTGAGTCTGTTTCTCTTTTGTATACAGATTCATTTGTATTATTTTTTAGGTTTCACATATACAATATTTGTGTTTTTCTGTCTGACTTACTTCACTTTTAGTATGATAATCTCTAGGTCCATCCATGTTGCTGCAAATGGCAATATTTCATTCTTTCTTTATGGCTAAATCATATACATATTATATGTATGTCACATCTCCTTAAACTAATTGTTGATGGGCACTTGGGTTGTTTCCATGTCTTGGCTAGTATAAACAGTGCTGCTATGAATACTGAGGTGCATGTATCTTTTTGAATTAGAGTTTTCATCGTTTCTGGATATGTGCCCAGGAGTGGGATTGCAGGATCGTATCATACGGTAGCTCTATTTTCAGTTTTTTAAGGAACCTCCAGACTGTTCTCTGTAGTGGCTGTACCAATTTACATTCCCACCAACAGTGGGAGTGTAGGAGGGTTCCCTTTTCTCCACACCCTCTCCAGCATTTATTGTTTGCAGACTTTTTGATGATGGCCATTCTGACAGGTGTGAGGTGATACCTCACTGGAATTTTGATTTGCATTTCTCTAATAATTATGATGTTTAGCATCTTTTCATGTGCTTGCTAGCCATCTGTATGTCTTCTTTGGAGAAATGTCTATTTAGGTCTGCCCATTTTTGATTGGGTTTATTTATTTTTTTAATATTGAGCTGTATGAGCTGTATATTTTGGAAATTAATCCCTTGTTGGTTGCATCATTTGCAAATATTTTATCCCATTCTGTAGGTTGTATTTTTGTTTTGTTTATGGTTTCCTTTGCTGTGCAAAAGCTTGTAAGTTTAATTAGGTCCCATTTGTTTATTGTTGTTTTTATTTCCATGACTCTAGCAGATGGATCCAAAAAGATATTGCTGCTATTTCTGTCAAACAGAGTTCTGCCCATGTTTTCCTCTGAGTTTTATGGTATATGGTCTTACATTTAGGTCTTTAACTCATTTTGAGTTTATTTTTGTTTATGGTGTTAGAGAATGTTCTAATTTCATTCTTTTACATGTAGCTGTCTAGTTTTCCCAGCACCACTTATTGAAGAGACTGTCTTTTCTCCATTGTATATTTTTGCCTCCTTTATCATAGATTGATCATAGATATGTGGGTTTATTTCTGGATCTACCCTTTTTTTCACTGGGTTGTTTGTTTTTTTGATTTTGAGTTGTATGAGCTGTTTGTAAAATATATTTTGGAAATTAACCCCATGTTAGTCCCATCTTTTCAAATATTTTCTCCCATTCCATAAGTTTTTTCCTTTTGCTAATGGTTTCTTTTGCTGTGCAAAAGCTTTTAAGTTTGATTAAGTCCCATTTGATTATTTTTGCTTTTCTTTCTTTTGCCTTGGGAGACTATCTAAGAAAATATTGCTACGACTTATGTCAGAATATTTTGCTTAAGTTAAGGGGCAAGTCTTTGAAGCCTGTAGTTTTAAGGGCTTGGAGTTAGAAACAAAAATTATCTTAATAATTTACTGTGGTTAAAAAGACCATTACATTTGCTTCTAAATCAGTCATCATTTGAGAAAGGGGAGTTTCTTTAGAGCCCAGAAAATGTCACATGCCACTAGCATATTTCCATTTTTGCCCAGAAATAAAACAGTATTCAGTAAATTAAAGAAAAAAGAAAGACACTGATTTCATTTCCTTTGGATACATACCTAGAAGTAGATTTGCTGGATCATAAGTTAGTTTTATTTTCAATTTTTTGAGGAACGCTCCATACTCTTTACTATAATGGCTGTACCAATTTACGTTCCCATCAGCAGTGTACCAGGGATCCCTTTTCTCTACATCCTCATTTGTTACCTTTTGTCTTCTTGATAAAAGCCATTCTAACAGGTCTGAGGTGAAATCTTGTTGTGGTTCTGATTTGTATTTCCCTGATGATTAGCAATATTCAGCATCTTTTCATTTATCTGTTGGCCATTTGTATGTCTCCTTTTGAGAAATGTCTTCTCAGGTCTTGTGTCTGTTTTTATTATTTTGGCTGTGCTGGGTCTTAGTTGTGGCATGCAGGATCTTTAGTTGCAGCATGCAGACTTCTTAGTTGTGGCATGTGGACTTCTTAGTTGCATGTGTGGGCTTCTTAGTTGTGGCAGGAATGTGGGATCTAGTTCCCCAACCAGGGATTGAACCTGGACCCCCTTGGAATCTTACCCACTGGACCACCAGGGAAGTCCCCTCTTTGTCTTTTTTTTTTTTTTTCTTTTTTTGTGGTTCGCGGGCCTCTCACTGTTGTGGCCTCTTCCATTGCAGAGCACAGGCTCTGGACGCACAGGCTCAGCGGCCATGGCTCATGGGCCTAGCCGCTCCGCGGTATGTGGGATCCTCCCGGACCGGGGCACGAACCCGTGTCCCCTGCATCGGCAGGCGGACTCTCAACAACTGCGTCACCAGGGAAGCCCCCTCTCTATTTTTAAAATTAGTTGTTTTCTTGGTATTGTGTTGTTAGAGTTCCTTATAATATTTTCAATATCAGATGTATGGTTTGCAAATACTTTCTCTCATTCTGTAGGTTCTCTCTTCACTCTGTTGATTGTTTCCTACTAGGAGCTTTTTAGTTTGATTCAATTCTGTCTGTTTTTGTTTTTGTTGCATGTGCTTTTGGGATATATTCCCCCACCCCCACAAATCAATGTCAAGAAGCTTGTTCCCTATGTTTTCTTCTAGTAGTTTTATAGTTTCAGGTCTTACATTTAAGTCTTCAATCCATTTTGAGTTGATTTTTTATATGGAGTGAGATAATGGTCCCATTTCATTCTTCTGCAAATGGATAACCAGTTTTTCCAACACCTTTTATTATTTTTTTCCAACACCCTTTATTGAAGAGACTGTCCTTTCCTCATGTGTGTTCTTGGCACCTTTGAAAAAGATCAATTGACCAGGGACTTCACTGGTGGCGCAGTGGTTAAGAATCTGCCTGCCAATGCAGCAGACATGGGTTAGAGCCCTGGTCCGGGAATATCCCACATGCTGCGGAGCAATGAAGCCCATGCGCCATAACTACTGAGCCTGTGCTCTAGAGCCTGCGTGCCACAACTACTGAGCCCGCATGCCACAACTACTGAAGCCCGCACGCCTAGAGCCTGTGTTCCACAACAAAAGAAGCCATCACAATGAGAAGCCTGCACACCACAATGAAGAGTAGCCCCTGCACGCAACAACAAAGACCCATACAGCCAAAAAAAAAAAAAAAAGATCAATTGACCATAAATGTATGGATTTATTTCTGGGTTCTCTACTCTGTTCCCTTAGTATATATGTCTGTTTTTATGCCAGTACCATGCTGTTTTATTATAGCTTTGTAGTATGTTTTGAAATCATGTAGTGTGACGCCTCCAGCTTTGTTTTTGTTCATTAACATTGCTTCATGTTCTTTTCTAGTACCATGTGAATTTTAGAATTGTTCTTCTATTTTTGTAAAAATGTCATTGGAATTTTGATAGTTATTGCACTGACTCTGTAGATCACTTTGAGTAGCATGGATATTTTAACAATATTCTTCCAACTCATGAAGATGGGATATCTTTCCATTTTCTTCTGTCCTCTTCACATTCTTTAAGATTTTATATATTTCAGTGTTGTTGTTAGTGTATAGGAATGCAACTAATTTTTGTAGGTTCATTTTGTATCCTGCAACTTTCTGAAATTCATTTATTTTTTCTAACAGTTTTTTGTGGTCTTTAAGGGTTTTCTATATGTAATATTATGCCATTTGCAAAGAAAAAAATTTACTTCTTCCTTTCTGGTTTGGATACTTCTTCTTTACTTTTCTTGCCTAATTATTCTGGCTAAGACTTCCACTTGAATAAAAGTGGCAAGAGTCGGGCATCCTTGTCTTGTTCCTGATCTTAGAGGAAAAGCTTTCACCTTTTTACCATTGAGTATTATGTTAGCTGTGGACTTGTCATACATAGCCCTTATTATGTTGAGG
The DNA here is from genome assembly GCF_964165515.1 of Mesoplodon bidens. Taxonomy (NCBI): domain Eukaryota; kingdom Metazoa; phylum Chordata; class Mammalia; order Artiodactyla; family Ziphiidae; genus Mesoplodon; species Mesoplodon bidens. Next base: position 143,225,157 of record NC_138161.1, read on the forward strand.
TACATTCCTTCTACACCTAACTTGGTAAGAGCTTTTCTTTTGAATCATGAAAGGCTGTTCAGTTTTGTCAAATGCTTTTCTGTATCTATTGAGTTGATCATATAACTTTTATCCTTTATTCTTTTAATGTGGTATATGACATTTATAGATTTGCATGTCAAACCATCCTTGCATCCTAGGCATAAACCCCACTTGATCATGGTGTATGATCATTTTAATGTGTTGTTGAATTCAGTTTGCCAGTATTTTGTTGAGGATTTCTGTATCTATGTTTATCAGAGATCTTGGCTTATAATTTTCTTCTCTTATAGTGTCCTTATCTGACTTTGGAACAAGAGTAATGCTGGTCTCATAAAATGAATTTGGGAGTATTCCCTCCTCTTCACTTTTTGGGAAGAGTTTGAGAATAATTTGAATTCATTCTTTCACTGGTAGAATTCAACTGTGAAATCATTAGGTCTTGGACTTTTCTTTTTTGGGAGGTTTCTGATTACTGATTCTATCTCCTTACTTGTTATTGGTCTATTCAGGTTTCCTGTTCAGTCTTGGTATGTTGTATGTTTCTAGGAATTTATCCATTCTTCTAGGTTATCCAATTTGTTGGCATATAAATATTTACAGTAGTCTTACATGATCTTTTGTGCTTCTGTATCAGTTGTAATGCTTCCTCTTCAATTATAATTTTACTTGAGTCTTCTCTTTTTCTTAGTCCAGCTAAATGTTTGTCAATTTTGTTTATCTTTTCAAAAAAAAATCTCTTAGTTTCACTGATCTTTTCTAGTCTTATTTCATTTATTTCTGCTCTGATCTTTATCACTTCCTTCCTTCTGCTAACTTCAGGTTTAGTCTGCTTTTTTACTTTTTTGAGGTGTAAAGTTAGGTTATTTGAGATCTTTCTTTTTTTCTTAATGTAGGCATTTATTGCTATAAACTTCCTTCTTAGAACTGATTTTCCTTCATTGTATAAGTTTTGGCATGTTTCCATTCTTATTTGTCTCAAGATACTTTCTGGTTTCCCTTTTGATTTCTTCTTTGACTAACTGGTTATTCAGGAGTATTTTTTACTTCCCACACATTTGTGAATTTTCCTTCTGTTATTGATTTCTAGTTTCACACCACTGTGGTCAGAAAAGATACTTGATATAACTCAATCTTTTAAAATTTAGTAAGACTTTTTTGTAGCCTAAAATATGATCTTAGGGAAAGTTCCATGTGCACTTGAAAATAATGTGTATCCTGTTGCTATTGGATGGAATGATCTGAATGATCTGTATAGGTCTGTTAGTTCCACTTGGTCTACATGTTGTTTAAGGCTGGTATTTCCTTTATTGACTTTCTGTCTGTATGATGTATGCATTGATGAAAGTGGGGTAGTAAAGAAACCTACTGTTATGGTAGTACTGTTTATTTCTCCATTTAAGTCTGATAATATTTGCTTTATATATTTAGGTGCTCTTACATGTTGGGGTGTATAAATACTTACAACTGTTATATCCTCTGTTGGATTGATCTCTGTATCATTCTGCAATGTCCTTCTTTCTCTTTTATTAGTTTTTATTTTAAAGTCTTTTGTCTGACATAAGGATAGCTAACCCAGCTTTCTTTTTGTTTCCATTTGCATGGAATATCTTTTTCCATCCCTTCACTTTTAGGCTATGTGTGTCCTTAAAGCTAAAACAAGTCTCCTGTAGGCAGCATACTGTACAATCTTGTTTGTAGTCATTTAGCCACTCTGTGTCTTTTGGTTGGTGATTTTGATCCATTTACAGTTAAAGTAATTATTTATAGGTAAGGACATACTATTGCCATTTTGTTAATTTGTTTCTGACTGTTTTGTAGTTCTGTTGTCTCTTTCTTCCTTTCTTGCTGTCTTCCTTTTTCAGTGGATGATTTTTTTGTAGTGATGTACTTTGATTCCTTTCTCTTTCTGTGTATCTACTACAGGTTTCTTATTTTTGGTTATCATGAGGCTTATATGAAACATCTTACAGTTATAAAAGTCTATTTGAAGTTGACAACAGCTTAAATTTGACTGCATACAAAATCTGTTATGTTTTAACTTTTCCTCCTGTCACATTTTATGTTGTCACAATTTATAACTCATGGATTGTGTATTCACTATAAAATTATTGTAGTTACAGTTAAATTCTTTTAACTTTTATAGCAGAGTTAAAAGTGATTTATGCATCATTCTTATAGTATTAAAATATTCTGAACTTGACTATATTCTTACTTTTACAGTGAGTTTTATAATTCCTATGTTTTTATGTTAGTTGGCATCCTTTAAGGAAAGGTTGAAGAACTCTCTTTAGCATTTCTTGTAAGGCAGGTCTAGTGATGATGAACTCCCACAGATTTTGTCTGGGAAAGTTTTTATCTCTCCTTTATTTCTGAACTATAGCCTTGCCAAGCATAGCATTTTTGGTTGACAGTTTTTTCTTTCAGCAGTTTGAATATATCATGCCACTTTTTCCTGGTCTGCAAAGTGTATGCTAAGAAATACAGTGCTGGTCTTGTAAGAGTTCCCTTGTATGTGATGAGTTGGTTTTCTCCTGCTGATTTCAAAATTGTCTTTGACTTGAGAATTTGATTGTAATGTGCTATGGTGAAGATCTCTTAATATTTTTATCTATTTGAGGTTCCTTGGGCTACATGGATCTGGATGTTCATTTCCTTCTCCAGATTAGGGAAGTTTTCTGTCATTATTTCTTTCAATAAGTTTTCTGCCCTTTTCCCTTTCTTTGTTCCCTCTGGGACTCCCATAATGCATATATTGTTTATTTTCATGGTCTTCTGTAAGTCCTGGAGGCTTTTCATTCTTTTTTTCTCTGATTGGGTAATTTCAATTGACCTGTTTTCATGGTCACTGATTCTTTCGTTTAATTGCTCTGTTGTTGAAGCTTTCTATAGAATTTTTCAGTGCAGTAATTTTGTTCTTTTTAGAATTTCTGTTTGGTTCATTTTTATGATTTCTCTTTGTTGAACTTCTCATTTTCTTCATGTATTGTTTCCCTGATTTTGCTTAGTTGTCTGTGCTCTTTTGTAGCTCACTGAGATCCTTTAAGATGATTATTTTGAATTCTTTGGCAGGCAATTTCACAGATCTTAATTTCTTTAGGGTAAGTTATTGGTGTTTTATTTTGTTCCTTTGACTGTGTCATGCTTCCCTGATTATTTGTGATTCTTGTCACATTGCATTGGTGTTTCTGCCTCTGAAGAAGTAAGCATTTATTTGTCTTTACAGATTGGCTTTGGAAGGGAAATCCTTTCAACAGTCTCCTTATTCAGAGATTTTGGACAGGTTGTATAGTGGGGGTCTGTGAGCAGGTTTACTGCTGGAGTACTTGGGTAGGCTGCTCAGGTACCTGGGTCAGCAGGTGAGTGAGGCCTGTGCCTGGGTCCATGGGCACTGATGGTAATATGTGGGTCTTGAGCCTGATCCTGTAGGGACTGGCCTAGTGCTGGGATGGGCCTGTGGTACCTAAAACCTGAATCTGCAAGGGTGAGTCTGGATCCTGGGTCTCTGGGGGTTGGCCAGTGTTGAGGTCTACTGGGGTTTGTTGGAACCTGGGTTTCCAGGGTTAGTTTGGCACTGGGATGAGTCTGAGGCCACAGGGGCTGGCTTGGTGCTGGGTGAGTCTGGAGGATGGGTCGGCAATATCCTACCTGGAGTCTGGGGTTGCAGGGGCTGGCCTGGTGCTGGGGTGAGCCTGGAACTCGAATACAGGGGTGAGTCTGGAGCCTGGGGACATGGGGGCTGAACTGGTGCTGAGGTGGGCCCAAAGGTTGGGTCTTCTGGTGCTGCCCTGGAATCCTTAGCTCTTGTGAAGGTATTTTTGTTCATGGATAGTTGTTCAATTGGTATTTCTGTTAGGGGATGAGCAATGGAAACTTATATCTCACCATCTTGCTGCCATCACTCTCTTATGGCTGAATTTTAAAATTACCATGTAAATCTTATATTTCTAGTTATGTTGGACTTTTTGGATGGGCTTTCTAATTTTCATATCTTGTCTCTATATTATATTACTTCAATTTTGGGGTTCTTTTTGGGAGGTCTACCTAGCTTTATCTTGTGAACATTTTTTTTTTCCTGCTATCATAATTTTGATTTTCCAGAGCATGTTTCTTTTATAAAAAGTACCATTCTGTTCATGTTCTATGAATTTCATTTTTTCTCTTATCTCTGAGGCTACTAGTAACAGTTATTTGTTGTTTTTGCTGAAGGTTTCTTCTCCCTGAATTCTGTTTCATCCAAGTTACTTTCCCCCCACTTCTATCTGTTTGGTCTCTATCTTTTATGTAAGAAGCTTTACTTAGGTATTTACTGATCCTTTGTTCTCTGTCCATATTTAAGAGTAGATGCTAAAAAGCTGACTGGAAGTTCTGGCTTATGGGTTTGCTGACTCTGAGCTTTACTATAAAATGATCTGCCTGTGTTCTTTCCTTGGGGCTGAGCCAACGTCAGATTTTCAGGTCTTTATTCTTGGGCTGGCCAGATTCTCCAGAAAAGCATCTTTTTGTCTCCTGCCTAGAGGTTCAGGACAGGTTGCCAAGATTCTGAAAGTGGATTAAGGAATGAAGACTGGGCATCTTAGCTTTCAGTTAAGCATACACTCATTTCATCTGTTTTCAATATGGCAGCCCTACCTTCAATTGTGCCCAGTGCTCCCCAGTCCAGAGGCCCTCTATTTTATACTCTTGAGGGAATAAAGCACCAGTCTCCTGCCTGGGTAGAGGAGATGATCTGGAGATCAGCTGTTTCCTTAAAGAAACTTTCTATAAACTCTCCTCATTTTTGGTTCTATCTTTATCCCACCCCTACTTCCAGTGTTCCTGGTACCCCAAAGTCCTGAATGTTTGGAGGTTTTTGCGATATATCCAGTTGCTTCTTTGTCTTTTCCTATGGTGGCTTAGGTTTCAGGTAGTGTGCTAAATTTATTTACTTTCTGGTTTCCAAATCCTTATTTTTTTCTCCTTTTTTCCTTCATTATTATGGGTTTATTCCTTAAAAAAATCTCTGGGGCTTCTCTGGTGGCGCAGTGGTTGGAAGTCCGCCTGCTGAGGCAAGGGACACGGGTTCGTGCCCCGGACCAGGAAGATCCCACATGCCATGGAGCGGCTAGACCCGTGAGCCATGGCCGCTGAGCCTGTGCGTCCGGAGCCTGTGCCCCGCAACAGGAGAGGCCACAACAGTGAGAGGCCTGCATACCACAAAAAAAAAAAAAAAAAAAAAAAATCTCTGTACTGTCATTTTAGTGGAATTTCAAGAGGGACTAAAAGTACTATATGTGGGTAAGTTGCTATCTTCATTCAGAAGCTTACCCACACTCTACTATGGCCACTGTCATTTAGCAATGTCACTTATAGTAGCAAGTATAGCCATGTCACTAATTCATCATAGAATATGAAGCTAATAGCATTAATTGGTAACAGGGAACAATATTTTTCTGTAAAGAGCCACTGATTCACAGTAATTTAAAACTTCTCAAGAGAAGGTTCTAAGAGACTCTTGGTTAAAATTATCATTTGTAGGCCTTAAGCTATACTGAGAAACTCTATATACTTAATGGTTTTAAAAAAATCTCTTTTGAGGAGAAAAAGGTGAAAATAATTAAGTTATGATGATTACTTGTTTTCAAGTAAGTCACACTAAGATCTGTAATGCACCTGTATTCCAAAAGATAAAGTTTACATTACTGCAACAAATTAAACTGTAATACTTGCAAAATTCTTTTGAGAAATCTATTTTTAAAATTGTACCAGCTTGATGTTTAACATTACCATCAAAGAACAGAGGAGACATTCACTGGAGCCAATGAACATGAGGTAATAGGGTTTGGTTGTCATATCACATCTACTCTCAGGGTTTTAGTACTGCCCCACTTTGAAACATGATTTCATGATTTGTGATTGTGAGAAAAACCTTGAGGAGACAGACCTGATTTCTTGATTGTGAGGAAAACCTTGAGGACACAGACTTCATGAGCGGAGGGCTACAATAAATGTGGTAATATGTGGCTCTTTTACCACTGTATCATTACTTTTTAAGTAATAATGTTTTGAATAGTACAAAAAGAAGCAGTAGACTGTCCTCTGGTCTTTAAGGCCTCTTGGTGTCTTGAAACTCCTTCTTACTTATCTTAGGATAATAGAAATTAGGACAATAGGAAGGAAGTACCTCTTGATTTTGGCAATTATCTAATAGGACTTTAGTGAAAGGCAACTTATTTTACTGAGAAATATAAACTAAAGTCAGTTGCATTTTCAGTTAAGAACTAAGATAAAGGAGTCTATAAAATAAATAAAGCTAAAGCATATACTTCAGTTCTTTGTAATAGCTCATAAAAGAGAATCAAAGCTAGAACACAAAGAAAGAGACAAATAAACTGCCTCAATATTTGCTGAAGTCACATAAGAGCTGCCTTTAAATATAATATTTGAAAGAATATCGTGTGGTAGATGAATCTGATGCAATTCTGTGAGTATAGCATAAAAAGGATCAATGCACAAAGCAGAGAAAATGTTTTAAGGCTCAGAGCTGGCAAAATAAAATAATATACCTCAGTAGATAGCTATTTGTCCCTGGAAGTTTAGAAGCAGGGGCTACTGGATGGTTAAATACTTATAGGACATGTTCAGATGAAATTTTCTTATTGAAAATAATAGATACTCTCTAAAGTTTTTCCAATGCAGATTTAATTTTTTTTCTTTCCTCTGTTCTTTTTAACAAAGGTAATATTTTCTTAGGTCTAGAAGTAATGACTATTCATTTCAAGAAAACTGGAAAACAGAAAAGCACACAAAAGGAGTAACTACCCAGAGAGAACCAGTGTTAAATTTTTGCTTATATTTGCCACCAATTTTTGGTTTTAAAGCATAATTACATTCATTAAAGATTGTATTTGTACAATTATAGACATAAACAAGATTACCTTTTGGGCTTGTTCTCAGGCTGAATGAAATTAACTTCTGGACCAGAAATGTCTTATCTCTGATATAAACTCCTATAAGCTACTGCAGAAACAAGTTATGGGGAACTTCGTTATTACTTAGGGATTAATTAAATGTACATTCCTTTGTATATTCAGTATACATATTTTAGCACCTACTACCTTCAAGGGCACTGGCCTAGTGTCCTCAGACATAAAGGTAAATGAGATAGTTGCTGGAGAGGACACCTGGTCAGAAGACCAAGGCAGAAGCAGAAAGTGATAAACAGCCAGACAAGAGGGGTGGTTAAAGGACATACCAAAAGAGGGTTGGTTGCAAGAGCCTGTCCACAAAAAATAATCTATCCAGAGACACTTTCCATATCTAACCCTGACAGGACCAGGCATAGGAAAGACTCAAGATCACAATTTTTTACGTAGTATGTTACACAGCACTTATCACACTTCAGTGAGTATATTACTTCTTTCATGAAATACATTGTTTTCTACCCATGTCACTCATAAGCCACAAATCTGATTTCTACTACGTTTTAAATAAGTGTTTGATTTTGATGTATAGATATTCATTACTTTACAACAGTGAGGTTTAACTCTCTTCTGATCACATTCTGCATTTGTAAGATAATGTGAAGCACTGAGAACAAATACTCTGGGTGCCTAGTAAGTGCCAGTAGAAGCCAAGGAGACAAATTAGGCCAATGCCTAATTTTGAGTCTCTTAAGCAATAAGGAATTTCAGGACACCAAGAGAATGCTCTTTTAGGGATTCCATAGCCTAGCTGGTAAGAAGACAGACATGCAAACATGCCGTCTCACATGATAGGCCATACCTTATAGTGATAAACAGAATTTGGAGTGATACAGACCTGGACTTGAATCCAAGCTAGGTCACTTTGTAGGTGTGCAATCTCTCAGAGCGTCTGTTTCCTCAACTGTAAAATGGGAACACTGACACCTAAACTCATAGTGATATGAAGATTAAACAAGCCATCACATATGAAACAGTTGTCACCTGGCAAAGAATAAGGCCTCAGCAACATGTTAGCTGTTAGGTAGGAGAAAGGCAACATGCAAGGCAGAAAAGGGGCACAAAAGAAAGCTTTTGACTTAAAAACCTCTTTTGGCAATATTTCTATAAGTAAAGATCCAGTTATGTATCTCGATATGAAAAGTTGATCTGAAGGGTTCTGCTTCTGGTAATGATGAACTAAGTGTTTCGGATTAACCCTCCCACTGAGAAAATCTGCAGTAAAAATCCTTTTTGAAGGCACTGGACTATTAACAGGGCAGTGAAGAACTATGGTGTCCAGATGTAGAAGGAAATCCAGAAAGGAGGAGCCTAGCATTTGTGACCATCTTTCCCTTGGGGCATCTGCTGATTTTGGAAGAGGGGCCTGAGAGGTTGAGAAGTTGAGCTTTCACTTGCTAGTATTCTGTTAACGATTTTTGGGTCTATCTTCATGAGGGATGTTGATCTGTAGTTTTATTTTCTTGTATGTGTCTGTCTGGTTTTGGTATCAAGGTAATGCTGGTTTCATAAAATAAGCTGGAAATTGTTCCCTCCTTTTCTATTTTCTGGAAGAAGTAGTACAGAATTTGATATTTCTTCTTCAGATGTTTGGAAGAATACAGTAGTGAAATTATCTGGGCTGAGAGATTTCTTTTTCAGAAAGTTTTAAACTATGAATTCAATTTTCTTTAATAGATACAAGACTATTAAGGTTATGTATTTCTCCTTGGACAACTTTTGTTAACTTGTGACTTTAATGGAATTGGTCCATTTCATTTAAGTCACCACACTTACATGTGTGTGTATGTCATTCGTAGTATTCCTTTATCTTTTGAATATCTAATTTCTCTTGATAAATTCTTTTGGACCCAAGGATTATTTAGAATTGTGTTGTTTAATTTCCAGTCATCCTTCTCTTATTGATTTTTACATTAATTCCATTATGGTCAGAGAATATACTTTGTATTATCTCAACTCTTCTTTTTTTTTTTTTTTTTTGCGGTACGTGGGCCTCTCACCACCGTGGCCTCTCCCGCCGTGGAGCACAGGCTCCGGACATGCAGGCCCAGCGGCCATGGCTCACGGGCCCAGCCGCTCTGTGGCATGCAGGATCCTCCCGGACTGGGGCACGAACCCGCATCCCCTGCATCGGCAGGCGGACTCCCAACCACTGCGCCACCAGAGAAGCCCCTCAACTCTTCTTTTTAAACAGCTTTATTGAGATATATTTTGCATATCATACAATTCATCCATCTAAAATGTATAGTCAAATGCTTTTTAGTATATCCACAGAGTTGTATAACCATCACCACAATTAACTTTTATCACATCCAAAAAAGAAACTCCATACCTAGTAGCACGTATACGTCATTCCCTGCCCCACCCCTGCCTCTCCAGGTCCCTCATGGCCTAGGCAACTACTAACGTACCTTCTGTATCTATAGATTTACCTATTTTGGACAACTCATATAAATGTATTCATGCAATATGTAGTCTTTTGTGATTGATGTCTTTTAATCTGCATAATGTTTTCAAGATTCAACTATGTTATAGTATGTAGTACTTCATATTTTTTATTGCTGAATATTAGATTATATGGATATATCACATTTGTTTTTCCATTCATTAATTGATAGACATTTGGGTGTTCCCATATTTTGGCTACTGAAAATAGTGCAGGTCCCGTCCCTATTTTGTCTCTATTTATTCTTTTCTCTTTTGCCCTACCCAGGTATGTGGGGAGTTTCTTGCCTTTTGGGAGGTCTGAGGTCTTCTGCCAGTGTTCAGTGGGTGTTCTGTAGGAGTTGTTCCACGTGTAGATGTATTTCTGATGTGTCTGTGGAGAGGACGGTGATCTCCACATCGTACTCTTCCGCCATCTTCCCGCTCTCTCTGAAAATAGTGATGCTATGAAACTTGTATGGGTGTACAAGTTTTTGTGTGGATATGTTTTCATTTCTCTTGGGTATATTCCTAGCAGTGGAATTTCTGGGTCATATGGTAACACTATAACCATTTGAGGAACTGTCAGTATTTTCCATAGCGGCTGCTGCATTTTACATTCCCAATAGTAGTGTATGAGGGTTCCCATTTCTCCACATCTTTGCCAACAGTTGTTTATTATCTGACTTTTTATTCATAGCTATCCCAGTGGGTGTAAAGTGGTATCTCACTGTGGTTTTGATTTGCATTTCTTTGATGATAGTGATATCAAGAATCTTGTTAGGAGCTTATTGGTTGTATAGATATCTTCTTTGGAGAAATGTCTATTCAGATCCTTTGCTCATTTTAAAATTGAGTAATCTGTCTTTTTATTATTGAGTTGTGTTATTTATATATTCTAGATACAAGTTATGTATCAGATATATCATCTAAAAATATTTTCTCCTATTCTGTGTGTTATCCTTCATGTTCTTGATGTTGTTTTTTGAAGCATAAATTTTTAAAATTTTGATGAAGTCCAATTCATTCATTTTTTTCTTTTGTTGTTTGTGGTTTTGGTGTCATCTAAGAAACTGCATCTAACCAAGGTCGTGAAAATTTACTCCTATACTTTCTTCTGAAAGTTTTTATAGTTTTAGCTCTTACATTTAGGTCTGTGATCCATTTGAGCTAATTTTTTTATATAACATGAGGTAGGGGTCCAAATTCATTCTTTTGCATGTGGATATCCAGTGTCCAGCACCACTTGTTACAAGACATTTTTTCCCCCATTGAATTGTGTCTTAAGATCCTTGTTGAAAATCAATTACCATAAATGTGAGGATTTACTTCTGGACTCCTAATTCAATTCCATTTATCTGTATGTCTGTCTTTATGCTAGTATTATATGGTCTTTACCTCAGCTTTGTATATTTTGAAATCAGAAAGTATGAGTCCTATAATCTTATTCTTTTTCAAGATTGTTTTGGTTACCCTGATCCTTTTGTTTTTTCATATGAATTCAAGATTAAGTTTTTCCATTATTGCAAAAACAACAACAAAAATGTGGCTGAGATTTTGTTAGGAATCGCTTTGAATCTGCAGATCAGTTTGGGGAGTATTGCCATGCTGACAATATTAAGCCTTCTGATCCATGAACATGGGATATCTTTGTTTCATTTAGATCTTCCTTAGTTTCTTTCAACAATATTTTATAGTTCTCACGGTATAAGTTTTATGCTTCTTTTGTTAAATTTATTCCTAGGTATTTTATTCATTTTGCTGCTATTATAAATGGAATTATTTTCTTAATTTCATTTTTGGATTTTTCATTGTTCATGCACAGAAACAATTGATTTTTGTAAACTGATATTATGAATTATATCAATCTTGTAAACTGATTTTGTAAATTGAAATTAACCTTTATTAAGTTCTAACAGTTTCTTGGTTGATTTCTTAGGATTTCCTGTATATAATATCATATTTAAATTGATAGTTTTTGGGACTTCCCTGGTGGCACAGTGGTTAAGAATCCACCTGCCAACAGAGGGGACACAGGTTCAAGCCCTGGTCCAGGAAGATCCTACATACTGCGGAGCAACTAAGCCCATGTGTCACAACTACTGAGTCTGCACTCTAGAGCCCGCAAACCACAACTACTAAGCCTGTGTGCCACAACTACTGAAGTTCACAAGCCTACAGCCCCTGCTCTGCAACGAGAAGTCCACGCACCACAACAAAGGGTAGCCCCTGCTCACCGCAACTAGAGAAAGCCTACACACAGCAATGAAGACCCAACACAGCCAAAAATAAATAAATTACTAAATTTAAAAAGTTACATTAAAAAATAATTTTCCTTCTTCCTTTCCAATTTGTATGTTTTTTATTTCATTTTCTTGCCTGATAATCCTGTCTAGGATCCAGTGTTGAATAGAGCAGACGTCCTTGTCTTTTTCCTGATCTTTGGAAAACAGCATTCAAACTTTCACCATTAACTAGTTGTTAGCTGTAGGTTTTTCATAGATATGCTTTATCTGGTCAAAGAAATTCCTGTCCATGTTTAATCTGTGTTTTTTTGTTTGTTTGTTTGTTTTTAAATAATGAAGCAATGTTGAACTTCTTCAAATGCTTTTGCTGAGAATACTGGGCTGATCATGTGGTTTTTATCCTTTGTTCCATTAATATGATGTGCTACATTTTTTGGTTTTTAGATGGTAAACTAACCTTGCATTTTTGGAATAAGTCTCACTTAGTCATGGTATATAATCTTTTTCATATTTTGCTAGATTAAGTTTCCTAATTTTGTTGAGTATTTTTGTATCTATATTCATAAAGGATAGTGGTTTACAGTTTTCTTGTAATGTTTTGTCTGGTTTTGGTATGTGGGTAATACTGGCCTTATAAAATGAATTTGGAAGTGTTCCTTCCTCTTTTATTTTTTCAAAGAGTTTGTAAAAAACTGTTATTTTTAAAAAGTGTTTGGTAGCATCCTTTAGTGAAGCCACCTCAGCCTGGGACTGTTTTTCTTATTCAGATTTTTTATTTCTTCTTGAACCAGTTCAGTAGTTTGGCTCTCTCTAGGAATTTGTTCATTTTGTCTGTTACCTAATTTGTTAGCATAAAGTTGTTATATATATAATATATATATACTATAATCTTTTTCATTCCTTTACGGTCAGTAGTCATGTTCCCTCTTAATTCTGACCTTAATAATTTGTATGTTCTCTTTTTTTTCTTCATCAGTATAGCTAAAGCCTTATCAACATTACTGATATTTTCAAAAGAACTGACTTTTGGCTCCATTGACTTTCTCTACTGTTTTCCTATTCTCTCACTTATCAATTTTAATCTTTATTTTTTTTTTCTGTTTGCTATACTTCATTTGCTCTTGTTTCCCAGTGTCTAAAAGTGGAAGGTTAGGTTACTGATTTAAGACATTGCTTCTTTTTCAGTAGATGGATGTACAGCTTCATCCCGTAAGTCTTGGTATACTGTTTTCCTTTTTGTTCATCTTAAAGTTTTGGTATGTTGTTCCTTCATTTTCATTCATTTCAAATTATTTCCTTATTTCCTTTAGGTATGCTTCTTTGATCCACTGGTTGGTTAATTAAGCAGTGCATTGTTTCTGCATATTTGTGAATCCTCAAATTTCTTTGTTAATTTTATTCCATTGTGGTCAGAGAACATAATTTGTGTAATTTCAGTTTTTATATTTTTTGAGGCTATTATATGGCCTACCACATACTCTATCCTGGAGAATGTTCCATGTGCACTTGAGAAGAATATATTGATATATTCGGCTGTTCTTAGATGGGGAGCTCTATAGATATGTGTTAGGTCCAGTTGATTTATAGTTTTGTTTATAGTGTTGTTCATGACTTTTATTTCCTTGTTATCTTCTTCCTGACTGTCCATCACTGAAAGTGGTGTACTGAAGTCTCCAAATATTGTTGAATTATTTACTTCTCCTTGCAATTCTGTCAGTTTTTGTTTCATGTATTTTTAGGGTTCTGTGTTGTTACATGCATATATGTTTATAATTGTAATGTCTTTCTGTTGGATTGACCCTTTTATGAAATAGAATGTCCTTGTCTCTAGTAACAATTTTGTTTTGAAGTCTATGTCCTCTGATATTTATATAGCCACTCCAGGTTTCTTATGATTGTTGTTTGCATGGCATATCTTGATCCTTCCTTTTCCTTTTTTTCCCCCTTGTATCTTTAAATCTAATCTGTGTCTCATATAGACAGCACAGAATTGTATCCAGAAAACGTTTTTTTTTGATCCAGTCTGAAAATCTCTGCGTTTTGATGAAACGATTAATCCATTCACATTTATTGTTATTATTGTTATAGTCAGACTTATGTCTGCCATTTTACTTTTTGTTTTTTTATGTGTCTTGGAGTTTTTCCTCTATTTTTCCTTTACTGCCTTCTTTTACATTTAAGTGAATATTTTCTAAGTGGGACACTTTAACTCTTTTAATTATTTTTTTTACTATGTATTTTTGAATTAATTTCCTGCTGGTTGCTCTAGGGCTTACCATATACATTTTAACTTCTTAGAATTACTTCAGATTTATACTTAATGCCTGTGAGATACTGAAACGTTACTCCTATATAACTATTCCCTCATCCCTTTTTTATGCTATTGTTATTATATATATCACATCTCTATATACTACAAACCCAACAATACATTGTCCTAATTATTATAGTATATAATTTATGTTTTTTAAAGAAGCTGATAGAAGAAAGGTGAGCAAGTATATATTCATGTTTCTTATATAAAGCTTCTTTATTAGAATTCATATCATTTGTTCCTATGGGATAACAGGAGGAAAAGATGGGAAGTATTTGAGGAAAGCTTTTTCACAATTAACATGAAAGATAGAAGATTGAAATTGAGAGGGTTAACAGAACACCAAAAAGGCAAGAAACGGAAAAATGCACAGCCTTCAGACCTTCGGAAATTTAGGTAATTAAAACCATCTAAACATTCAAAATAATGGATTAATGGTAAATTATAAACAAGCATACTTACTGGCATAGAAATATACTCTTATGTAAAGAAGTGTATCACAAAACTGTACACTAAATGATACAATGATTTCTCACTTGGTGCAGAGAGAAAGAGAGAGGAGGAGGAGGAGTGAAAGGAGGGGATGGAGGGGAATGAGGAGGGAGGAGGAGGAGGAGGTAGGAGGACATATACCAAAATGTTAACTATGGGTCAAAGAATTACGAATGAATTTTATATTAAGGTTTCTGAATGTATATATTTAAAAATTTTAATACTTAATGTATATTTGTGATAAAATGATAAACTTAAAAAATTAATCCAGCAGAAATGAGCAAAAAACATGAAAAGGCAAGTCACTTAAGATGAAATAAAAATGGCCAAAAATGTATGAAAAAAATTCAGCTTCGGGACTTCCCTGGTGGCACAGTGGTTAAGAATCCTGCTGCTAATGCAGGGGACACGGGTTCAATCTCTGGTCTGGGAAAATCCCATGTTGCTTAGAGCAACTAAGCCTCTGTGTCACAACTACTGAGACTGTGCACCACAACTACTGAAGCCTGCATGCCCTAGAGCCTGCGTGCTGCAACTACTGAAGCCCACGTGCTCTAGGGCCCATGTGCCACAACTACTGAGCCAGTGTGCTGCAACTACTGAAGCCCGCACACTCTAGGGCCCATGCGCCGCAACTACTGAAGCCTGCACGCTGCAACTACTGAGCCTGCATGCAGCAACTACTGAAGCCCACGCGCCTAGAGCCCATGCTCCACAACAAGAGAAGCTATCACAGTGAGAAGCCTGTGCAGTGCAACAAAGAGTAGCCCCCGCTCACCACAACTAGAGAAAGCCTGCATGCAGCAACGAAGACCCAAAGCAGCCAAAAAGAAATTCAGTATGTCTTAAAAAAAAATTTCAGCCTCACTAGCAATCAAAGAAATGCAAAAAACATAATACTGAATTCTTTACTTATCAAATTTGAAAATATTTTTAAGAGGAAGATACCTAGTGTGAATAAGGGTTATAGGAAATATGCTCAATACTTTGTTGATAAAGATATAAAATGATAGTTTTTCTGAAAATCAATTTAATAGTTTTTATAAATGCTCTTAAAAATGTCTACACCCTTTATCCTAGCAGTTCCTTTCCTGGGGAATTTATTTTAAGGAAAAATATAGTGGATGTTGCAACTATTTAGCTAAAACTACTAGAGGATATTAGGAGATAACATTCCAAAGGATTAAATCTAATCCTATGGAATTAATTAACCTACATGTCCAAAGAGAATGTAAAAGTTTATATGAAAAAGACTGTACAACACATACCAATTTTTAAGTGTCTTTTTCTGAGTGTTAGAATTATCAGTATTAAAATTTATTTTCTTCTGCTTTAGCCATGTTTTCTAAGTTGTCTACATGAACAACAAATTACTATTTGAAATGGACAACATGCTGCCCATGAAATAAATTAGTTTTATTTCCATTTCAGTGATTTCCAAACCATATATCCAACATTTAGATAACTTTTTGAACTAACATGCAGACAGCTGAGTCAGTAATACCAGCAAGCAGCATCAGGGACTGCAGACTCTCCCTCCCTTGGTACTGAGCAGAAGCTATGTGCAGGACACTGTTACACAAGCTAGGAATAAAAAGAAGAGAGGGACACAAAAATCTATGTCCCTCTCTTCTTTTTATTCCTAGCTTGTGTAACACAGTGTTACAGAGGTGTAAGAAACAGATGGATAAACTCACAGCGACAAATCAAGGTATGCCAAGGAAGGGGAGAGATGATTCTAACCGGGAGAATGAGGGCGTGTTCTCATATACTAGTCATCCACAGTTTGCTCTTCTTTCCTCTCCAATTTACTACTGAACAAGGAAGATCATGAAACAACTAAAATCCACAGTATCTATCCCCATATTCCATATAAATGCTTAATATCCTTCAGGGCCAGCTCACATGTCACCTCACCTTTGTTTCCAGGGGTAAGAGCACTTCTCTTGATACACTGTGGCTGTACATTCAGTCTGAGGGCAGAGACTAAGTCAAACCCATCTTGGCACCCCTAGTTGAGCTGGCACTCACTAGGTATACATCATGAAATTTTCAAGCTTTGCTCATGTGTTTAACATCTTGGCAAAGGAAACTCAGAAGTCATACCTGGTGGGGTTCCTTTTGTCTTCCTCAGAAATCAAAAACCAAACAAAATCTGCATAGCTCATTCTTCCCTCTTTCTGTACTGTTTTTCCCCTGAAGAAAACACATGGTTATAAAGTTTCCTGAGCAATTACTCAGATAAATTTAGTACTATGAGAGACTAAGAAATAAAGTAACATTTCTTTGGAAATTAAGTTAAAAAAAAATAGAATGCTGGAAACCTCACGAAGGGCAACCCCTTCCATTGCCTATCTTATTTTCAAATGCCTAGAGGATGAAATCAGAAAGCATTTGTAGATATGAAGAAAGAAATTTGGTTTCTAATTTGAATACAAATAATCAGTAGGTTAAATACTGTTACCTGTATTTAGATAGAGGACTAATGCCCATATATTAAAGAATTACCGCCGTCTTGTATGAAGCCACAGCTGCATGTTTTATAGGGTATTATCTGACCTACAGCACTGACAAATTATGCAGGAAGCCTTGCTAAAATGCCATTGTTAAAGTATTACTTGTAGTTCATTTTAAAACTCAGATGCTTTTTCTTACCTTGTTACTGCCCCAGAGAATATCCTTTCAATAATCCTGTTTGATGAAGCTAAATGTAAATAAAAAGTACAAAGCTAGTTAAAAACATGCTCCAAAAGGCAATATTTTTGGCAAATTTATTTTCAAGTAGCCACAAGCTAAAACTTAATAATCTTCCATGATGAGAATATGAGTAGTTAAATTTTTACTTATGTATAACTGATACTTTTTGAAAGCAGGAATTTGAGATGGCTTGCTCTATCAATCAATCAATCATTTAAAAAAGAACAGGCAAATGGATGTGCCTAACAGCTGGGATGTATTAATATAGTTGAGCATCAAATTGGTTCTGAATATCCTGACAACTAAGACAAAAATGTACAAAATTTGTATTGATCTTGTTATCTAATGAGACAAGACAACTTTTCCCCTAAAACAAGACAGATTTTATCCTAGCATTAAATTCAAGGTGGGGAACTGATTGTTGGGCAATTTGAGTAACACAATGGAGAACTGTTTTTCAGGTAGAATTTTACAAAAGCTACTAAAACATACCACAAATACTTTTCTTATATTCTCATCCTATACAAATCCAGGATATAACATGATATAACATACATTTTGTGTGTGTGTGTGTGTGTGTGTGTGTGTGTGGTACGCGGGCCTCTCACCGCCGCGGCCTCTCCCGTTGCGGAGCATGGGCGCACAGGCTCAGCGGCCATGGCTCATGGGCCCAGCCGCTCTGCGGCATGCGGGATCCCCCCGGACCGGGGCACGAACCCATGTCCCCTGCATCGTCAGGTGGACCCTCAACCACTGCGCCACCAGGGAAGCCCCAAACATACAATTTTTAAATAAATTCCATCAGTAAGTTTTATTCAGAAGGACGATTAATATCTTAAGATAGTATGTTGCTTTTGATGATAGATCCTAGGTAATCTATATCAGTGTACCTCATTGTGAGTTCAAAGTAACCAAAAGCATTAGTTAAAATAAAGGAGGTAACAGTGGATCTCAGACCTAGGGATGTAGTGAGGATAGGAATCTGTTCTTTTAACAAGTGCCCCAGGCAATGGCATGCACACTAAAACTTCAGAACCAGTGACGCTATCATTAGAGTTAGCAGCTACCAGCTCTAACTCTTCTGCACAGTGTTAGGTACAGTCAACATAAAGGTTAATTAATTTGGTTGAAGAATGTTGAGAATATGAGTGTCAGCACTGCCATTACTGGCCACATACCAAATGTTGAATAAGGGCCCCCTAGAGTTTGTTGAGCACTGGTTTATGGGGTTAATAATTTGAAAATAAGAGGAAATACAACAGAAGAGGGCTATATAGGAAAGGCAATGGTATTTAATTCTGAAGCTAAAGTTTTTTTGAAAGTCTTTCTTTAGAGTTAGAAGGTTTAAGCTCCTAAAACTTAAGATCATGTTGTCCCATTAAGAACAGATTAGCGGGTGGGCAATTACACAGAGTTTCAGTGGCCCCTGCATTATGCAGGCCTAGATGCCTGCTTTTCTGGACTTCATTCCTTTAACATGCCTCTAATGAGTTACTCTATATGTATATACAATATTTTAGGGCTTAATGAGAACTATGGTTATGCCAGCCAGAGAAGGCGCTTTAGAGCCCACAGGGTTTTGTATGACCTCTGGAGACTAGCTCACGTTATACAGATGATCTTGCCACTGGTAATTAGAAGGTGCATAGCTAACAAGGTTGGCCTGATACCCCTATAAATATCTCCATCTTTATGCTATTCTTGTAACAGGAAAGTGTGACTATAGGCATACCTCAGAGATATTGTGGGTTCAGTTCCAGGCCACCTCAATAAAGTGAATATCACAATAAAGTGAGTCACATGAATTTTTTGGTTTCCCACTGCATATGAGTTATGTTTATTCTATACTATAGTCTACTAAGTGTGCAACGGCATTATGTTTTAAAAGATCAATACATATAACTTAATTAAAAATACTTTATTGTTAAAAAAT
Source organism: Mesoplodon bidens (assembly GCF_964165515.1). Classification (NCBI taxonomy): domain Eukaryota; kingdom Metazoa; phylum Chordata; class Mammalia; order Artiodactyla; family Ziphiidae; genus Mesoplodon; species Mesoplodon bidens. Next base: position 143,244,243 of record NC_138161.1, read on the forward strand.
GCTAACCATCATCTGAGCCTTCAGCAAACTGTAATCTCTTTGCTGGCAGAGGGTCTTGCCTCAATGTCGATGGCTGCTGACTGACCAGGGTGCTGGCTGCCGAAGGCTGGGGTGACTGTGGCAATTTCTTTTTTTTTTGGTACGTGGGCCTCTCACTGTTGTGGCCTCTCCCATTGCGGAGCACAGGCTCCGGACGCGCAGGCTCAGTGGCCATGGCTCACGGACCCAGCCGCTCCGCGGCATGTGGGATCTTCCCGGACTGGGGCACGAACCTGTGTCCCCTGCAACGGCAGGCGGACTCTCAACCACTGCGCCACCAGGGAAGCCCTGCAATTTCTTAAAATAAGACGACAGTGAAACCTGTCACATAGATCGACTCTTCTTTTCGCAAATGATTTCTCTGTTACATGCAGTGCTGTTTGATAGCATTTTACCCACAGCAGAAGTTCTTTCAAAATTGGAGACAATCCTCTCAAACCTTGCTGCTGCTTTATCAACTAAGTTTATATAATATTCTAAATCCTTTGTTGTCATTTCAACAACCTTCACAGCATCTTTACCAGGAGTAGATTTCATCCCAAGAAACCACTCTCTTTGCTCATCTATGAGAAGCAACTCCTTATTCATTAAAGTTTTATCATGAGATTGCAGCAAGTCAGTCACATCTTCAGGCTCCTCTTCTAATTCTAGGTCTCTTGCTATTTCCACCACATCTGCAGTTACTTCCTCCACTGAAGTCTTGAACCCCTCAAAGACATCCATGAGGATTGGAATCAGCTTCTTCCAAACTCCTGTTCATGTTGATATTTTGACCTCTTCCCATGAATCATGAATGTTCTTAACGGCATCTAGAATGGTGATCCTTTACAGTAGGTTTTCAATGGACTTTGCCCAGATCCATCAAAGGAATCATTACCTATGGTAGCTATAGTCTTATGAAACGTATTTCTTGAGTAAGACTTGAAAGTTGAAACTACTCTTTGATCCATGGGCTGCAGAATGGATGTTGTGTCAGCAGGCATGTAAACAACATTAATCTCATTGTACATCTCCATCAGAGCTCTTGGGTGACCAGATGCATTGTCAATCAGGGTCATATTTTGAAAGGAATCTTTTTTTCCTGAGCAGTAGGTCTCAACAGTGGGCTTAAAATATTTAGAAAACCATGTTGTAATCAGATGTGCTGTCATCCAGGGTTTGTTGTTCCATTTGTAAAGCGCAGGCACAAGAGATTTAGCATCATTCTTAAGGGCTCTAGGATTTTTGGAATGGTAAATGAGCGCTGGCTTCAACTTAAAGTCACCATCTGCACTGCATTAGCCCCTAACAAGAGAGTCAGCCTGTCCTTTGATGCTTTGAAGCCAGGCACTGACTTCTCCTCTCTAGCTATGAAAGGCCTAGATGGCTTTTTCTTCCAATAGAAAGCTGTTTCATCTACATTGAAAATCTGATGTTTAGTGTAGCCACCTTCATTATCTTAGCTAGATCTTCTGGATAACTTGCTGCTTCACTTTGTACTTTCATATTATAGAGACGGCTTCTTTCCTTAAACCTCATGACCAACCTTTGCTAGTTTCAAACTTTTCTCCTGAAGCTCCCTTATCTCTCTCAGCCTTCACAGAATTGAAGAGAGTTAGGGCCTTGCTCTGGATTAGGCTCTGGCTTAAGGGAATGTTGTAGCTGGTGTGGTCTTCTATCCAGACTACTAAAACTTTCTACATATCAGCAAACAAGGCTGTTTCACTTTTTTTTTTCTTTCTTAACCATATCATGCAGCTTGTGGGATCTTAGTTCCCCAACCAGGGATTGAACCTGGGCAGTGAAAGCACCAAGTCCTAACCACTAGACAGCCAGGGAATTCCCAGTTTCACTTTCTTATTCATGTGTTCACTGGAATAGCACTTTTAATTTCCTTTGAGAACTTTTCCTTCACACTGATTCACTACTTGGCTAACTGTTGGCACAAGAGGCCTAGCTTTCAGCCTGTCCTGGCTTTCAACATGCCTTCCCCTCTAAGCTTTCTAGCTTTTGATTTAAAGTGAGAGATGTGCCACTCTCCCTTTCACTCGGACACTTAGAGGCCATTGTAGGGCTATTAATTTGCCTAATTTCAATATTGTTGTGTCTCAAGGAATATGGAGGCCCGAGGAGAGGGAGGGAGATGGGGAAACACTTGGTCGGTAGAGTACTTAGAACACAAACAACAGTTATCAATTAAGCTTGCTGTCATACAGGTGTGGTTCATGGTCCCCCCCAAAACTATTACAATAGTAACATCAAAGATCACTGACCACAGATCACCATAAAAAATATAACAATAATGAAAACGTTTTGAAATATTGTGAGAATTACCAAAATGTGACACAGAGACATGAAGTGAACAAATACTGCTGGAAAAATGGCACCGATAGACTTGCTCAATGCAAGGCTGCCCCAAACATTCAATTTGTAAAAAATGCTCTATCTGCAAAGTGCAATAAAGCAAAGTGTAATAAAACGAGGTACATCTGTACTTGAAGAAGGAAGGATACAATACTAAAATGCTTGTTTATCAAATAAGTACAATTTAGTATTTCCTCTTGATGCCTGGCTGGCACCTGAGTTTTGTGAGCTAGAACTCTGTTTCTTAAAATGGAAAGTTCTATGAAAACTGACATATAGAATGAAACTTTTCTTAAGATGTATACTACTAGTCACAGATATACCAAATATCAGAGGCAAAATTCAAAGTATTTATTTAAGATTTGTACTTTGCTACATCTAAAAGGCTAAGGGCTTATTAAAAAAATCCACAGTATCTGAGAAGACATTTAAGAACAGAACAGGGACAATCTTATGAGAGAAGAATGAATCAATGTATCTTGGTGCTTGGTTAAGAATATTAAATCAGCAGGAAACAGGTTCTAAGTTTATTACTGATCAAAATGAAGTAAGAAGGGTAATATCATGTAATATGTAATTTTTTGTTTTCTGACAAAAGAAAGCACACAAAATTCACCTGCAGAGAAAATACCTTTCTAGAACTAAATTCCAGAAAAGGTCTTATGAATCCTTGAGAACACTGGCAAGTTAGAAACATCATTTTCATCCTTGGTTGTTTATAAATACTGTAAAATGAGAATTTATAAAAGTGTATATACATTCTCTTTCAAATAAACTTTACATAGATGTGGTTCTTATTCAGTTCATCATCAGAAGATAAGCATCACTATAAAGACGCACCCATTCATCAAAACTAAGATTCTAATTTCTTACTTACCTCCAAACCCCTTCTCCTAAACCTGGTTTCTAAATAAAAAATTAGTACCTTCACTCATTTCTACTTAAAAATTCTTGGCCTTTTCAAGAGGACTTGATTAGATACAGAATTTAAGAAATGGGAATTCTCCATAATGAGTGAGCACAATTTAACTCTTGCCTTCTTCAAAACAGTAAAGTCAACATCCATAGAAACACTCACCCTGGTCATTGTATCGAGACAGATCGGCCTGGCTGACGTAGAGGTCATGATCACTATCTAGTTCCCAGAATTTACAATAAATAACATAGAAGTGTTCATAGGAGAAATAATCTGTGATTTGGTTTATATCTTCTTCTTCTTCCAAAAGCGCTAGAGTCTGAAATGGTATGAATAGAAGGATTAATTTATTTTAAAAATATGAAGACCCAGCTTTGGCCATTATTTAGATTCTAGTTAATTTTTACTCTAAACTGAATTAAAAATTTTGGTTTTGGTACCAAACCAGGAAATTTAGTAGGCAACCTCATCCTACCTTTTAATCAACTGACCAACCTATAAGCATTTACGTGCTCTGTAATCTTAGCAAAGATTTAGATGCTACGGAGGATTTAAAAGCAGGGAAAGGGAAGAGCTATCACCAAGGGGACTGCAGCCTATCAGAGGTCCCCAGACTAGCAAGCACAGAACGATCAGACAACAGACTTTTATTTACATGGCCATAAACTCTGCTTTTAACTTTTCCAAGTTATGAGGACTGATCTTCTATCTCTTCTATTATGAAGAGTGGGCATCCACATGCAGGGTTTGGTTTTGTAATGGCATCAAGTTTACCATAAAGGTGACTTACTTATACCATTGTGATAGTGTGGGGTAGCCTGGCAGACAAGGCATGGAGGGTAGAGCTGCAGGGCCCTGAGCTGGAAATAAGCCTGGGTCTCCCCTGAATCACTGTGTGCCCCCAGGGAAAATACCAGAAACTGATTTTTGAGCCCAGAATTCTTGTAATAAGCCAAATTATCATATAAGTAGGCAGATAAATGAAGATGTTTTTAGAAAGAGTCAGAAAAAAGATAAACCATAAGGAAACTTAGGAAATAGAAAAAACAAATTGAGACGACAGAAATAAGACCAGATATATCGACAGTCACAACAAAGGTAAATGAGTTAAATCTCCCTATTAAAAGATTTTCAGATTGAGAATAAAACCCAAACCCAAAAAGCAGATCTAGGTATATGCTGTCCATAAGAGAGAAATCTGAAGTAAAATTTAAAAGGAAGGTTAAAACATGTACTAGCTAAATCTTAAAAAGAAAATAAAATGGAATTTTGGATTTCCAGTATTTACATTTTAGAAAATAATTTTTATCAAAGTAATACACTTGTATTATGAAATAGTCATCTTTCTTATAATGTTCTTCACCTTGAATTCCAAATTATGGTAAAAGCCACTCAATGAAAGATTTTGCAGCCAGTAAAAATTATAAAGTCTATATAGAAACAAAGGAAAATCATGACATGGTAAGTGCAAAATACAGGATATAAGACTGTACACATTAAGAACTATATTAAATTCTAAAATCCAAATATGCATATGAATGAGACTAGACGAACACATACAAGAATATTAGTTTTATTAGGGTGGTAAAATATGCTTTTTCTTCTGTTTTCCAAACTTGCTTGTAATGTTTTTTTTATAAAATGCTCTTTAATGTGTATAAAGCAGAATATGTACAATAAAACAAATATCTTGAGAAGCAGGGAGCTCTCATTTCCATCTACTGGACTGTCATAAAATGAAAAAAATGAATAACTTCTGCTGTTGGTGAGTATGTAAATTTAAGTATGAACTAGTGCAGGCGTTTAGTAGGGTAACTTGGCAGGATCTATCAAATTAAAAATGCACATGCCATCTGATCCAGGATTTTCCCTCCAGTACTCTATTTTAGAGAAATTCTTACTCATATACACACAAGAGGAAAGTATAAGGATGTTCACTGCATTACTGTAATAGGGAGATAATGAAAGCGACTTGAACATCTTCAGTAAAGAAGTATGTAATTACAGTACAGCCATGCCACAGATTATGCATTAAAAGAATGAGATAGATTTATATGAATGGAAATGAAAAAACATCAAGACATACTGTTAAAAAAAGTTAACAGAATAATAAGTATGGTCTCACATATTAAAAATAATTCAAAAAAGCAGCCACACAGAACAAAACTATATACTCCACACATACAATATATACTCCACATACACACACAGCACACACACACACACAGAGGAATAAAACCACAGATACTATGGGTTCCCTCCGGTAAAGGGAGTGAAATGGCAGGGTGAAGAGATAGTGACTTCTGCTTATTATTCTATATATGTTTATGTTATTTGAATATTTTATGAGCATACCTTCATGTACTAAGAGGAAGACTAAGGAGAGGGGTAGAGAAGAAAATAGAGGGAAGCGGAACACTTGAGTTCTATTTCCAGGACAGCCACTTATTTTGCTGTGTGATCTTATCCAAGTCATTCAACCATATGAATTTTATCATCAGTAAAAAAAATATGGATTATAATAATGATCTAGAAATACAAACTCTAATGTGCTTCAGGAATGTGAAGGATTATTATCATTTTTAAAAAATTAATTTATTTTTGGCTGCATTGGGTCTTTGTTGCTGCACGTGGGCTTTCTCTAGTTGTGGGTAGTGGGGGCTACTCTTTGTTGCAGTGTGTGGGCTTCTCTTGCTGCGGAGCACAGGCTCTAGGCGTGCGGGCTTCAGTAGTTGTGGCTCACGGGGCTCTAGAGAGCAGGCTCAGTAGTTGTGGCGCACGTGCTTAGTTGCTCTGCGGCATGTGGGAGAGGCATGTGGGATTCTCCCAGACCAGGGCTCGAACCCGTGTCCCCTGCAGTGGCAGGCAGATTCTTAACCACTGCACCACCAGGGAAGCCCCTATCATTCTTAAGGTGTAAGGCCTTTTTAATGGAATTCTTGCCATCTCAACCCATACCACATTACCTCTTGAGAGCCCAGGCAGATACCAGGTGTTCAGTAAATATTAATAATGACCGTGATGATGACTTTTCATTTATTAGAATAAAAAGTGTTTGCATATTTATTATGGATTGCTAATTTTGCCAAGTCTTCATTACTTTGTCTGTCCCAGATGAAGATGGGAAAAACAGAGTGTAAATAAGGTTGTATTATTTGCTTAAGCTTCATTTAGTATGATTTACTTAAAATATTTCATTTCCTTTCAAGTGTGACCAATTGTACTTTCTTTAGGTTAACAGAAGAGCTTGAACAATCAGGCATGAAGATTGCCTCGGTTAAAGGCTCCCACTAGTGGTCAGTACTTTCTCATTTGGTAAAATAAATAAAATAATTGAATGAAATGCATTCTTTCTTAAAAGGAATTTTTAGTATTTTTCTCTAGCAGGAGATGGATAAAGAGTCACTGCTAAAAGGAACAAGTTGAAATTCCTCCATTTCTTTTGCAAGGCCCTGTCTCATCCCGCAGGCCTCATCACTGGTCACTCTCCTTGGAGCCTGTGGCCACTTAAGACTGTTCTGCAGTTCCTGAACGGAACACTTGCATGCTTCTGGGCCTTTGTTTATGCTGCTTCCTCTATCTGGAATCCCCTTTTCTTTTGATTTCTTTATCTTGGTAAACTCCTGATATCTCTAAGGTCAAGATCACATGCCAGTCCTACTGTGAAGCCTTCACTGCATGTTTATGATACATTTCTGTGGAATTTTTCAAGTCAGGTGTGGCTCTCTGTGCCCTTTTCTCTTTTGCTCCACAGTGCATGCCCTGATGTGAAAATTTCTTGTTATTCATCTTTGTTCCCCCAACACATTCCAGGTATCTGATAACTGCTTAATGACTGAAAGTAGTGACAGGGCTTTACACATAATAAGCACTCAAATATTTGTTAAATGAAGTAAGATTATTATTTAAATTGCTCCTTATATATGAATTTCAATGAGAGGCATACTTGCAAAAAGTTGCTTTTTCTTATCTCTGTTGCAGTAATTTTTCCACTCCAAGATCTGTTGACTGTGTAGAATATTCTCTGAATAACCTGGTACGAAAAGGAAAACAAAACCAAATAAAAACATTAAAGATATCTATTACTTTATCAAAGGCCATCTTATGAACATTCTTTGAACCAAGCTAAGTTTTGGCCTTTTGATTATATCAAGTGTAATTTCTAGTAAAAATTAATACTATATTAAAAAAGTCTACATCTATATAGTTTGCATCTGCCCTTATAATTCTAAGAATAAAAAAATTCTTTGCTCACAAGTCTGCATTTCCCAGGTGCCTACATGTCACTTTCATTTTTACCTCTCATATAGGGATTCAAGTAGTGCTTATTAGGCTAGATGTTTCTGGAAGGCTTATGAGGTGGGAAATCTGCACTGGGGTGGCTTAACAATTACTGGGTCAGAAGAATGGCTGCCAACATGGTATGATTCAAGAGGGCATATTCTGGTTATTATAGCCTTATCCATTGGAGTTTTGAAGACTTCTGAACTCTCTCTGGAAACTCAGATACATCTGGGATAGTTTATATCCCGAGTCCTTATTTAGGCATGAACAGTTTTGTTACTAACTAGTGTTTTAATAAGTTTAACAAAGGTGAAACTCTGGAGAAGACCCTGGACAAGATGGGAGAGAAGGAGGACGGGTAGCAAAGGCGTCTGAAATTGAGGATGTATGCGCTGTTGTGTAGGGGAGGACTGGAGAAGGAAGACAGGCTGCAAGCCTGGAGGTAGGAGGCCACAGTGCATTCTTAACAATTTTACCTCGTGTTATTCCCACCCATTTAATTTGCACTTGACCTATTAGGGTTTTCTTCTTTTTTTCTTTTCTTCTTCGAAAGGAAGCAAGGGTGAGAAGAGCAATTAAGCAGCTTTTTTGGTACTTTGGCTTTAGTTTTGATTATCTAATGATATGGAAATACTGTATCCTTGGTGGTTTTTATCATAGAAGAGGTTAGATCCCCTTTTTAGGCTATTTTAGTGCAAGAAGAACAAAAAAGAGAAGACATTTGGACATCTATCCTAAGAGTAGGCCTAATGAGGAACCAAACCACTATTCTGTTTCTGGATTCCTTATCAAAGAGAGTGATTCCCAAAAATAACAGGAAAAAAGTAGCCTCAGGATGAAGGTCCAGACTTGTGCTGCCCGGCATGCCTCACCCCATCTCGCTACCAGTGCTAAACTCATCCTGACCCTTCAGCATCTAGCTCAGTTACCAACTCCATAGGAAGCCCCAGCACAGGCACTTGCGTCGAGCTGTCTTCTGTGCTCCTGATGTCACCTGAGTCTCCTTCGGTCATCCTGTGGTTATATTCTAAACACAGGTACACCTGATTGTCATCAACTCCAAATTCTAAGGAACCTGATCTCTTTTCACTTGCATCCCGGTGCCTGATATGTTGCTCTGCCTATATCATCAGGTGGTCAATAACTGCATGATAATTTTAAAAACTGAGATATAATTAACATACATTATATTAGTTTTAGGTGTACAATATAATGATTTGATATTTGTATATATTGTGAAATAATCGCCACAAAAAATCTAGTGAACATCCACTTCCATGGTTACAGAATTTTTCCTTCTTGTGATGAGAACTTTTAAGATTTACTTTATTAGTAACTTTCAAATATTCAGTACAGTATTATGAACTATAGTCCCCATGCTGTGAATTACATCCCCGTGACTAATTTATTTATTTATTGTTTCTTTTTTTTTTTTTTTTTGTGGTACGCAGGCCTCTCACCACTGTGGCCTCTCCCATTGCGGAGCACAGGCTCCGGATGCGCAGGCTCCGGATGCGCAGGCTCAGCGGCCATGGCTCACAGGCCCAGCCACTCCGCGGCATGTGGGATCTTCCCAGACTGGGGCACGAACCCGTGTCCCCTGCATCGGCAGGCAGACTCTCAACCACTGCGCCACCAGGGAAGCCCGACTAATTTATTTTACAACTGGAAGTTTATACCTTTTGATTCCCGTCACCCATTTTGCCTTCTCCCCACCCCCTGCCTCTGGCAGCTCCCAATCTGTTCTCTGTGTTTGTGAGCGTTCTCTCTTTTTTTTTTTTTAAGATTTATATCATACAGTATTTGTCTTTCTCTGACTTATTTCACTTAGCATAATGCCCTCAAGGTCCATCCATGGTGTTGCAAATGGCAGGATTTCACTCTTTTTTTATGGCTGAGCAATATTCCATTGTATTCCACATCTTCTTTATCTATTCATCTGTGGATGAACACTTAGGTTGTTTCCATTTATTGGCTATTGTAAATAATGACACAGTAACACAGGGGTGCATGTATCTTTTCAAGTTACTTTTCAAGTTACTTTGGATAAATACTCAGAAGCGGAATTGCTGGATCATACAGTAATTCTATTTTAATTTTTCTGGGGAACCTCCATTGGCTGCACCAATTTACATTCCCACCAAGAATGCACATCAGTTCCCTTTTTTCCACATCCTTGTTATTTCTTGTCTTTTTGATGATAGCCATTCTAAGAAGTGTGAGGTGATATCTCACTTTAGTTTTGATTTGAATTTCCCTGATTAGTAATGTTGAACATCTTTTCACGTACCTGTTGGCCATCTGTATATCTTCTTTGGAAAATTGCTTGATAAATTAATGAGATTGGAAAGCTGTGTAACAAAGACTTTCATGTTATATTTGTGATAGAGACATATGGGTTGGATTCATAGTTAATTGAATAACTCTATCCAGAGTTTTGAACAGCAGATGGATACTAACCTAGGAAAGTTCTCTAATAAATATTTTACATAAAATCAGTATTGTTGTCTATGACTTATAGATAGATGGCATATAAGATGTACAGAAAATATAAAACAGGGAACTGTATACAAAATTATTGTGAAAGATACTACTAATGTAGTTGTGTTTACTCTTGAGGAAAAAATAAGACTACAGTATAGATGTGACCATGATCTGAATGGTTATAAGGTGGAAGAAGAAGTTGATTTGTTTTGTACTGCATCAGAGGGTAGAAATAGAACTGGAACTACTAGAATTACTGGATAGAAATGCCCTTACTGGTTAGAAATGCTTCAATGTAAACAAGAGTTTCCTAACATTAGCCTTATGAAGCAATGGGTTGTATGAAGTAGTGAGGTTTCTTCTCACCACAATTATTTAGGCAGAAGCTCACAGGATTCCCGTGTTAGGTGGGAGCTGGGACTACCTGGTGTCTACAACTTCTCTACTGGCCCCAGTCACTCAGACTCTGAGTGAGGTGCTTCAGGGCAGAGAATGTGTTTTACTCAACACTGTATTTTTAGCACTAGCTTCACAAAAAAAAGATGGAGGATTTTAGGCCAGAAATTATATATATGAAAATAAAAATTAAGAATATCTTTTATCATAGTCCCATGTCTTCTCTCTCAAGTTAAAGTCAATTTCAGTACATATTATTACACCAAACTTTTGTTTGTTGCACATTATTAGATTTTTTCCTTATTTCTTGATTTTGAATGTAAATTTATCTTAAAGTCTAAGTTTCCTATCTATCTAAATTTTGTATTTATATACCCCTCAAATATTTTATATTACTTATGGAGGTACTATATAACACTTAAAATTATAAAACTTTAACCTGTATTTGTTTTTTTATTCTTCATCTTTTGTTCTTTTGAAAGAATTTTTAAAATTCATAAGCATTTTGAATGTTAAGTAATTTCCTATTTTTAGCCTCTGCTAACCTACTTGTCTCATACTGTAATAAAATGTACCTGTATTCCATTTTTCCATAGCCTAAATCTCCTTATTCAGTGGCCCCTTACATCAGCACATTTATTGGTTTCCACGCCAACTGATTCAGCATTTTAGCTTATCGAGGTAGGGCCACCATCTAGTGGTGAGAGCATGTAACTGCTGGTTCTACATTAATTACAGTTGTTTTTTTTCCCCTAACTTTTTTGGTCTACCAGTTTTAGGTTTTTAAAAAGAAATTAATCAAAAAATTAAAAATATCAAACAAAATGTAAAAATTAATAATAGTAAGAATAACTGTTTACTATCAGTGAGAGAAATGAAATTTGATAATTTTTCACCAAGGGATCTCTAGTCAACTTGACAATTTGAATCGTTAAGTCAGTTTCCTTTCTTTTTCTTTATATCTATTGAAGTGGAAACCTCTAATTCACAATTAGAGGTCACCAGGAATAGAAGTATGTGTTTGGTGGTTCTGTCAGAGTTTTTGATAAGCAGATCAAATGCAGACACAGAAATTACAGAGAGATTGCTCTTTGTAGATGACTTTAATGCAGATGAACAACTCAATGCTGGAAGTCTGGCTCTTCTATTAGGCGGTGTGTGTGTGTGTGTGTGTGTCTGTGTGTGTTTGTGTGAATGGGTTCCTGATCCACTCTAGTTACTATGGCTCTGAAAAGTATTTCTTCATGGTCTCCTGCAGAACTTGGACTTAAACAAAACTATCTAATAAAAATGATTTATTTCTCTGTCAAGAGGAAACGTTCTCAAGGGGAAAGAGTTAAGCTATTAGTGATGAGCAGTTTCCACCAGTTTAGCCATTTTAGGAAATATCACTACCTTGTCCTCAACAATGAAAATCCAGACATTTCAGCCTGGAGTGATAGATTCAGGACAATCAAGACACTGAATACACCACTAAGACACCATCTGAGCAAGCCACAGAAATATCTTTACTGCCAGCACCAATATCACAAAAAAGTATTTTCAATATTATCACTTATTTTAAAAGCTCACATGAGTACCTCTTTCCTCAAAAGTCAGCATATGCCAGTAAGGATAAGCAGAGCCTTATTCACTGGCAATTTCTTTGCATGGTATGCAAATCTGCAAACTCAAGGGCTACAATTTGCTGGTATTTCCAATTCTCATTTTCATTCGATAGCAAGAGGCTTATTTCTCACTTGCCAACTCTTCTCTGGAAATAAAGGAGAATGTGGAGTGACTCTGGGTATAATCTCTTATTTAGGTAGTGATGTCCTTTTTTGCTATATGTAAAGTTGGTGTTCTGCCTTTCCATTCTAAAACAGCTGACAAAATAATTAAACAAATAAAAAGTCTTTTCCTGTAGCATAGGTTTTCAGTGATAAATGGAAAATAAAAGTTGCCCAACTTTTCTTCATTGTATATGTGCCACACATAAGCTAATACTTGAGTCATACACTGTGTGAGCAGTTTCTTCCAACTGTAAAGTGAAATAACTGAATAACTCTACCAAACAAAATATGTTAATTGTCCTATACTGTATGCCACTGAGATTATATATTCAATAGGGTCATATGATAAATTAATTTTGCTTTTTTTGAGATATCTGTCATTAATTCTGAGGCTGATCTTTGTAAGTTTCTTGGAAATACTGTTATCTTTGCCATGAGCAGGGTAGAGAATGACACTTCACTAATTTGGTTACTTCTATGCCATTAGCAACAAAACTAATTAATTTCATACTAGAAAGCTTATTTTGTAATTTTTTATAGAAAAATTCACTGTACTCTGAAATAACCTAAAACTTTCAATGACTTCATGTCATTATCTGACCAAATTTCATAATAGAAAAGGCACTGGGTAGAACAGATAACCAGTCCAATAAAATTGTTTCTAGGTATTCAGTGTGATGCTTTTTATTTGCATCTTTCTGTTTTGGAGGGTAGTATGAGATTATCGCAACAGTAGGTACGCTTATCTCAGTACATACAGATTCACATTCTGTATTCTCAATTAGATCTTATTTACTACTTACGTTATGATGTTTTGAGTTGCCCCATTTTCAATATTTCACAAGTATTTTACACTTTAATGACTACTACTGAGTAATGGATTCATTTTTTAAAAAATTTTTATTGGAGTCTAGTTGATTTACAAAGTTGTATTAGTTTCTGCTGTACAACAAAGTGAATCAGTTATACTGGATTCATTTTTGTGAAGTGGGGATAAAGCAGCATAATACTAACAATAAAGCATAAATTTAAGAAATGTAAACAATAATATGCAAATGCCACGCAAATATGTCAGCAGCAATAATTAATTGGATCCTGTTAATTGACCTATGTAGTTTTTTGTTCAACGATTAACATACTAGCATTTCTCAGAAAATGTGAATTATATGCGAACAAAATGGTTTCATGGCTTTTCATTCTTCCTAAAACTTCCTGGGGATCACTTGCTAGATGACTACAGACCATCATAGGTCCAGAGATCATACTTCAATAAATACCAAACTAGAAAGTGTATAGAAGGAAAATTTATCTCTTTTATAATTCTGTTCTTCAATATCTTTTCTAAGAACAAATTCCAATAAAAGGTTCCTCTGTAGACAGCATTTTCTGAATTGGTAGAAGGTTGGACTAGATTATCTTTAAGATCTTTTCTAATTCTTGAGATTATAATATACTATTAATACATCCTGAGTTTATAGAACAGTCAGCAATCAGAACCCAATAATTCCTATTGGAATTGAAACCAGGGTTATGTATAGAATTCTTAAGCATGAATAACTTCACTTATTCACTCAATAAATACTTACTGTGTATCTATTATGTGCCAGGCACTATTCTAGGTATTGGAGATACAGCAACATCTAAATATAGACAAAGTCCCTCCTCTCATGGAGTTTATGTTATAGAGAAGGAGATGGACAATAAACAAAAAATTTACATATCAGTGATATAGGCGCTAAGAAGGAAAATAAAGCAGAACAAGGAATAGAAGTGTAGAGGGAGGGGACAGGGAGAAGAAGGGTGAAGACGGCAGAGGGTGATCAGGGAAGGTCTCACTAAGAAGGGAATATCTGAGCACACATCTGGATGAAGTGAGGGAGGGAGTCATGTGGAAATCTGTAGGAAGAGCATTCCAGGCAGAGGAAAGAGTAAGAACAAAGCACCTGAGGCAGAACCAGGTTTGGTCTATTCCAGGAGCAGAGAGAGGCAGGCCGTTGTTGCTGAAGCAGAGTGATGAGATGGGGAAACACTGGAGGGTCTGAGCAGAGGAGTGACATGGTCTGACATATTTTCAAAGGATAACTCTGCTTTGTGGAGACTAGACCGTAGGGCAATGAGGGTGTAAGTAGGGAGACCAATTAGAAGGAATCCATGTGAAACACAAGGATGAGTGGCTGGGCCAGGGTGACTGTCGTGGAGGTAGTTTAGTAGAGTGTTGTGGTTAACAGGCAAAAATAACTTCTGAGATAGTCTTGGATGACAGTGACACCTTATGGTTCAAATAAAGTCTTACAAAGTTTTATGACGGAAGAGAATCAATGTAAAAGCAAATAATGAAGTTCCTACAGTAGAAAAAGAATGGTAGCAATCTGTAACTCAACAGAAGCCAACAAAAAGTGCCCTAAGAATGAGAGGGCCTTCCTCAGAGGAGACTGTCGTATTTACCAGAGGCAGGGATCGTCTCCCCCGGATATGGCTGTGAATGTGAGGTGTGCCCTGAGGTTGGTTCAGCTGTGGAGTTCCTCCAAAGATAATCTGGAAGCTAGGGCAGAGAATGCCTGGTGTGGCTGCAGTGTGAGCTGTAGGCCTGTGTGCTCTCACTCATACTGCATGCCCTGCCTGTGACTGACCAAATGAGGCTGTGCATGAGAAATATGGAATGAGAACACCCCACAAAATAGGAGATTGTGATCATGTTATTTTAAATTCTTACATGATTTGTTTTCTGATTACACACAATCTATTTTTCATTATCATTTCAGTTCTAACTTTGAGGTACTATAGATACATCTTTTTTTGGAAAAGGCTGTTGAAAATTCTTTTCAGTATTATTTACAAATGCTAAAGATCAACTGGGCGTCAATATTAATGATACAGCAAAAGGTATACCTCATAATACCAGACAGAATGAGCATATCACTTAAAATTTATATACAAGAGACCTCTTAAGCACTGGACACATATAAGAAGGCAAATAATTAATTCAATTTTACTTCCTTCCACTTAAAATAATCATTATGGCCCATTTTGCATAAGGATCTGAAAGCCTGGATACTAGATCATGACAAAAAGGAGACTTAGAGAGTTATATTAAGACAAAAAGGGACTCAGCCTACCGTGGTGATGTAGCGGGAGTGGAATTCTGGAGCATCTTTCAGGAACGTGAGGCCAGGATGTGTATCTACCACATCCTGAAAAAGGACAAAACCAAACTAAATTAACAAACATACCAAAAAAAACCCCAAGACACCTACAGCATTTTTTTTCCCTCTTGTAGAATACTTGCCAGTTGAGCAAACTCGCTGTTTCAGAATATTGAACGATGTACTTAAAATTTAACTAGTACTTTATTAAATTCAAATATTTCACAAGCATACTTACGTGTGTTTTTGCACAATATATGTCAATAAAAAGTTAAAATTTTAATTTAGCTATATTTGGAGATTTATGAATCAAATGTCTTACAGGTACATACTGTAATTCTAACATGCATGTCCGGGAAATTCATCCCACAGATCTTGGTAGGGATTGCTAAGTGAAATTTACACAGAAAGGATGATAGACACAAGCCCACTACAACGATTCTTTCTCAAACTACAGACATGGGAAATTTTGGGGAAAAAATATAGCCTTGTAGCCAAAGAGCTTTAAATCTATGTTAAGTTGTATGAACCAGCTAATGTTCATCAAAATAACTGTGTTGACAAATTTGTTTTCCAATTTAGGATTTTATTTATTTTAAAATCTGATATTTTGTTCTCATGGAAGCTATTAGAATATTAAATCCTTGAAATACAGTTTTTATTTTCTAATTAGGTTTTAAAAGCACTTTGAATGAGCCTAGAGAACCTAATGGAGATAATTACTGTTAATTTAATAACCAGAGGCAACAGCAATGCTAACATAGATATAATCTATTAATTGGCTAGTCATGGATGGACAGACATCAGTTATATCTCTTTCCTTTGTTTCTTCAGAGCAGTCAGCTATTCATACCTACGAACAGTCTAAAACCAGTGGACCTTACTATTTCTTTAAATTTTATTTGGAAATAATTTTAGACTTACAGAAAATTGCAAAAAAATTTATAGAGAGATTTCCTACGTCTTTCTCCCAGCTTCCCATAATGGTAACGACTTACAAACCATAGTACCATGATCAAAACTAGGAAATGAACATTGATGTAATACTAAACTACAGACCTTATTCAAAAATTTCCAGCTTTTCCCCTAATACGTTTTTTCTGTTCCAGGATCCTAACTGCATTAGTTCTTGTGTCTCATTGGTCTCTCCCAATCTGTGGCAGTTCTTCAGTCTTTCCTTTTATTTCATGATTCTGACACTTTATGAGTTCTGGTTAGTTATTCTGTAGAATGTCTCTCAATGTGGCACTGTCTGGTATTTCCTCATCATTAAAGTTACACACTTTTAATGGGTATACCACAGAAGTGATGTTGTGTCCTTTTCAGTCTTACAAGGAGTATGTGATGCTGATATGTCTTACAACTTGTGTTACTTTTTGAACACACTTGGTTAAAGTGGTATCTGCTGGGTTGCCACCATACATTTATTATTACCCCTTAATAACTGATAAATATCATGGGGGAGATACTTTAAGACACTGCTAATATCCTGTTTCTCTGAAAACTTGTGCCCACAGATTTCAGCAGCCATTGATGGAAACTGACTGTGGCATTTATATAGTGGTGTTTACCTTATTTATTTATTTATTAAACATCTTTATTGGAGTATAATTGCTTTACAATGGTGTATTAGTTTCTGCTCTCTAACAAAGTGAATCAGCTATACATAAACATATATCCCCATACCACTTCCCTCTTGCATCTTCCTTCCACCCTCCCTATCCCACCCCTCTAGGTGGTCACCAAGCACCGAGCTGATCTCCCTGTGCTATGCGGCTGCTTCCCACTAGCTATCTATTTTACATTTGGTAGTGTATATATGTCAATGCCACTCTCTCACTTCGTCCCAGCTTACCCTTCCCCCTCCCCGTGTCCTCAAGTCCATTGTCTACGTCTGCATCTTTATTCCTGTTCTGCCCCTAGGTTCTTCATAACTATTTTTAAAAAAAGATTCCATATATATGTGTTAGCATACGGTACTTGTTTTTCTCTTTCTGACTTACTTCAGCCTGTATGACAGACACTAGGTCCATCCACCTCACTAAAAATAACTCAATTTCATTTTTTTTATAGTTGAGTAGTATTCCATTGTATATATGTGCCACATCACCTTTATCCATTCAGCTGTTGATGGACACATGGTTGCTTCCATGTCCTGGATATTGTAAATAGTGCTGCAATGAACACTGTGGTACATGACTCTTTTTGAATTATGGTATTCTCAGGGTATATGCCCAGTAGTGGGATTGCTGGGGTCATATGGTAGTTAAATTTTTAGCTTTTTAAGGAACCTCCATACTGTTCTCCATAGTGGCTGTATCAATTTACATTCCCAACAACAGTGCAAGAGGGTTCCCTTTTTTCCACACCCTCTCCAGCATTTATTCTTTGTAGATTTTTTGATGATGGCCATTCTGACTGGTGTGAGGTGATACCTCAGTGTAGTTTTGATTTGCATTTCTCTAATGATTAGTGATGTTGAGCATTCTTTCATGTGTTTGTTGGCAAGCTGTATATCTTCTTTGGAGAAATGTCTATTTAGGTCTTCTGCCCATTTTTGGATTGGGTTGTTTGTTTTTTGATATTAAGCTGCATGAGCTGCTTGTAAATTTTGGAGATTAATCCTTTGTCAGTTGTCAGTTGTCATTTGCAAATATTTTCTCCCACTCTGAGGGCTGTCTTTTGGTCTTGTCTATGGTATCCTTTGCTGTGCAAAGTCTTTTAAGTTTCACTAGGTCCCATTTGTTTATTTTTATTTCCATTTCTCTAGGAGGTGGGTCAAAAAGGATCTTGCTGTGATTTATGTCATAGTGTTCTGCCTATGTTTTCCCCTAAGAGTTTTATAGTGTCTGGCCTTACATTTAGGTCTTTAATCCATTTTGAGTTTATTTTTGTGTATGGTGTTAGGGAGTGTTCTAATTTCATTCTTTTACATGTAGCTGTCCAGTTTTCCCAGGACCACTTACTGAAGAAGCTATCTTTTCTCCATTGTATATTCTTGCCTCCTTTATCAAAAATAAGGTGACAATACGTGCGTGGGTTTGCCTCTGGGTTTTCTATCCTGTTCCATTGACCTGTATTTCTGTTTTTGTGCCAGTATCATACTGTCTTGATTATTCTAGCTTTGTAGTATAGTCTGAAGTCAGGGAGCCTGATACCTCCAGCTCCGTTTTTCTTTCTAAGGATTGCTTTGGCTATTCGGGGTCTTTTGTGTTTCCATACAAATTGTAAAATTTTTTGTCTTAGTTCTGTGAAAAATGCCATTGGTAATTTGAAAGGGATTGCACTGAATCTGTAGATTGCTTTGGGTAGTAGAGTCATTTTCACAATGTTGATTCTTCCAATCTAAGAACATGGTATACATCTCCATCTGTTTCTATCATCTTTAATTTCTTTCATCAGTGTCTTATAGTTTTCTACATATAGGTCTTTTGTCTCCTTAGGTAGGTTTATTCCTGGGTATTTTATTCTTTTTGTTGCAATGGTAAATGGGAGTGTTTCCTTAATTTCTCTTTCAAATTTTTCATCATTAGTATATAGGAATGCAAGAGATTTCTGTGCATTAATTTTGTATCCTGCCACTTTACCAAATTCATTGATTAGCTCTAGTAGTTTTCTGGTAGCATTCTCTACGTATAGTATCATGTCATCTGCAAACAGGGACAGCTTTACTTCTTATTTTCCTATTTGGATTCCTTTTATTTCTTTTTCTTCTCTGATTGCTGTGGCTAATACTTCCAAAACTATGTTGAATAAGAGTGGTGAGAGTGGGCACCCTTGTCTTGTCCCTGATCTTAGATGAAATGCTTTCAGCCTTTCACCATTGAGGACGATGCTGGCTGTGGGTTTGTCACATATGGCCTTCATTATGTTGAGATAAGTTCCCTCTATGCCTACTTTCTGGAGGGTTTTTATCATAAATGGGTGTTGAATTCTGTCAAAAGCTTTTTCTGCCTCTATTGAGATGATCATATGGTTTTTATTCTTTAATTTGTTAATATGGTGTGTCACATTGATTGATGTAGGTATACTGAAGAATTCTTGCATTCCTGGATAAACCCCACTTGATCATGGTGTATGATCCTTTTAATGTGCTGTTGGATTCTGTTTGGTAGTATTTTGTTGAGGATTTTTGCATCTGTGTTCATCAGTGATATTGGCCTGTAGTTTTTTTTCTTTGTGACATCTCTGTCTGGTTTTGGTATCAGGGCGATGGTGGCCTCACAGAATGAGTTGGGGAGTGTTCCTCCCTCTGCTATATTTTGGAAGAGTTTGAGAATGGTAGGTGTTAGTTCATCTCTAAATGTCTGAAAGAATGCGCCTGTGAAGCCAATTGGTCCTTGGCTTTTGTTTGTTGGAAGATTTTTAATCAGAGTTTCAATTTCAGTGCTTGTGATTGGTCTGTTTATATTTTCTATTTCTTCCTGGTTCAGTCTTGGAAGGTTGTGCTTTTCTAAGAATTTTTCCATATCTTCCAGGTTGTCCATTTTATTGGCATAGAGTTGCTTGTAGTAGCCTCTTATGAGGCTTTTTATTTCTGCAGTGTCCACTGTAACTTCTCCTATTTCATTTCTAATTTTATTGATTTGAGTCCTCTCCCTCTTTCTTGATGAGTCTGGCTAATGGTTTATCAATTTTTTTAAATCTTCTCAAAGAACCAGATTTTAGTTTTATTGATCTTTGCTATTGGTTTCTTTGTTTCTATTTCATATATTTCTCCTCTGAACTTTATGTTTTCTTTCCTTCTACTAATCTTGGGTTTTTGTCTGTTCTTCTTTCTCTTGTCCCTTTAGGTGTAAGGTTAGTTTATTTTAGATTTTTATTGTTTCTTGAGGTAGGCTTGTATTGCTATAAACTTCCCTCTTAGAACTGCTTTTGCTGCATCCCATAGGTTTTGAATCATCATGTTTTTGTTGTCATTTGTCTCTAGGTTTTTTATTTCCTCTTTGATTTCTACAGAGATCTTTTGGTTATTTAGTAACATATTGTTTAGCCTCCATGTGTTTGTGATTTTTACATTTGTTTTCCCTTTAACTGGTTTCTAATCTCATGGCATTGTGGTCGGAAAAGATGCTTGATATGATTTCAATTTTCTTAAATTTACTGAGGCTTGATTTGTGACCCAAGATGTGATCTATCCTGGAGAATG
Organism: Mesoplodon bidens; assembly: GCF_964165515.1. Lineage (NCBI taxonomy): Eukaryota > Metazoa > Chordata > Mammalia > Artiodactyla > Ziphiidae > Mesoplodon > Mesoplodon bidens. The sequence continues at coordinate 143,264,769 of NC_138161.1, forward strand.
TTCCGTGTGCACTTGAGAAGAAAGTGTAATCTGCTCTTTTCTGATGGAATGTACTATAAATATAAATTAAGTCAATCTTGCTTAATGTGTCATTTAAAGCTTGTGTTTCCTTATTAATTTTCTGTTTGGATTATCTCTCCATTGGTGTAAGCGAGGTGGTAATGTCCCCCACTATTATTGTGCTACTGTTGATTTTCTCTTTTATAGCTGTTAGCAGTTGCCTTATGTATCGAGGTGCTCCTATGTTGGGTGCATATACATTTATAATAGTTATATCTTCTTCTTGGATTGATCCCTTGATCATTATGTAGTGTCCTTCCTTGTCTTTTGTAACATTCTTTATTTTAAAGTCTATTTTATCTGATATGAGTATTGCTAATCCAGCTTTCTTCTGATTTCCATTTGCATGGAATATCTTTTTCCATCCCCTCACTCTCAGTCTGTATGTGTCCCTAGGTTTGAAGTGAGTCTCTTGTAGACAGCATGTATACGGGTCTGGTTTTTGTATCCATTCAGCCAGTCTATGTGTTTTGGTGGGAGCATTTAATCCATTTACATTTAAGGTAACTATCAATATGTATGTTTCTATTGCCATTTTCTTAACTGTTTGGGGTTTGTTATTGTAGGTCTTTTCCTTCTCTTGTGTTTCCTGCCTAGAGAAGTTCCTTTAGCATTTGTTGTAAAGCTGTTTGGTGCTGCTGAATTCTCTTAGCTTTTGCTTGTCTGTAAAGGTTTTAATTTCTCCATCGAATCTGAATGAGATCCTTGCTGGGTAGAGTAATCTTGCTTGTAGGTTTTTCTTCTTCATCACTTTAACTATGTCCTGCCACTCCTTTCTGGCTTGCAGTGTTTCTGCTGAAAGATCAGCTGTTAACCTTATGAGGATTCCCTTATATGTTATTTGTTGTTTTTCCATTGCTGCTTTTAATATTTTTTTTTTGTATTTAATTTTTGATAGTTTGATTAATATGTGTCTTGGCATGTTTCTCCTTGGATTTATCCTGTATGGGACTCTATGCTTCCTGGACTTGATTAACTATTTCCTTTCCCATATTAGGGAAGTTTTCAACTATAATCTCTCCTAATATTTTCTCAGTCCCTTTCTCTTTTTCTTCTTCTTCTGGGACCCCTATAATTCGAATGTTGGTGCATTTAATGTTGTCCCAGAGGTCTCTGAGACTGTTCTCAATTCTTTTCATTATTTTTTCTTTATTCTGCTCTGCAGTAGTTAGTTCCACTATTTTATCTTCCAGGTCACGTATCCATTCTTCTGCCTCAGTTATTCTGCTATTGATCCCTTCTAGAGAATTTTTAATTTCATTTATTGTGTTGTTCATTCCTGTTTGTTTGCTCTTTAGTTCTTCTACGTCCTTGTTAAATGTTTCTTGTATTTTTCCATTCTAGTTCCAAGATTTTGGATCTTGTTTACTATCATTACTCTGAATTCTTTTTCAGGTAGACAGCCTATTTCTTCTTCATCTGTTTCATCTGGTGGGTTTTTACCTTGCTCCTTAATCTGCTGTGTGTTTTTCTGTCTTCTCATTTTGCTTAACTCACTGTGTTCAGGGTCTCCTTTTTGCAGGCTGCAGGTTCGTAGTTCCTGTTGTTTTTGGTGTCTGCCCCCAGTGGCTAAGGGTGGTTCAGTGGGCTGTGTATGCTTCCTGGTGGAGGGTACTGGTGCCTGTGTTCTGCTGGATGAGGCTGGATCTTGTCTTTCTGGTGGGCAGGTCCGCATCCGGTGGTGTGTTTTGGCGTGTCTGTAACCTTATTATGATTTTAGGCAGCCTCTCTGCTAATGGGTGGGGTTGTGTTCCTGTCTTGCTAGTTGTTTGGCATAGGGTGTCCAGCACTGTAGCTTGCTGGTCGTTGAGTGGAGCTGGGTCTTAGCGTTGAGATGGAGATCTCTGAGTGAGCTTTCGCCATTTGATATTATGTGGAGCTGGGAGGTCTCGGGTGGACCAATGTCCTGAACTTGGCTCTCCCACCTCAGAGGCACAGGCCTGACACCTGGCCAGAGCACCAAGACCCCGTCAGACACACGGCTCAGAAGAAAAGGGAGCAAAAAAGGAAAGTAAGAAAGAAAGAAAGAAAGAAAGAAAGAAAGAAAGAAAGAAAGAAAGAAAGAAAGAAAGAAAGAAAGAGAAAAAAAGAAATACAATGAAGTTATCAAAATAAAAAATTATTAAAAAAATAAAAAAAGAAAAAGGAATAGAAGAAGGAAGAGAGCAACCAAACCAAAACACAAATCCACCAATGATAACAAGTGCTAAAAACTATACTGAAAAAAAAAAAGAAACCGGACAGACAGAACCCTAGGACAAATGGTAAAAGCAAAGCTATATAGACAAAATCACACACAGACGAATACACATACACGCTCACAATAAGAGAAAACGGAAAAAAATATATATCATTGCTCCCAAAGTCCACCACCTCAAGTTTGGGATGATTTGTTGTCTATTCACATATTCCACAGATGCAGGGTACATCGAGTTGATTGTCGAGATTTAATCCGCTCCTCCTGAGGCTGCTGGGAGAAACTTCCCTTTCTCTTCTTTGCTCACACAGCTCCTGGGGTTCAGCTTTGGATTTGCCCCACCTCTGTGTGTAGGTCGCCTGAGGGCATCTGTTCCTGCCCAGACAGGACAGGGTTAAAAGTAGCAGCTGACTAGGGGGCTCTGGCTCACTCAGGCCGGGGGGAGGGAGGGGTATGGAATGCAGGGTGAGTCTGCGGCAACAGAGGCCAGAATGACGTTGCAACAGCCTGAGGTGCACTGTGTGTCCTCCCGGGGTAGTTGTCCCTCCATCATGGGACTGTAGCAGTGGCGGGCTGCACAGGCTCCCGGGAGGGGAGGGGTGGACAATGACCTGTGCTTGCACACAGGCTTCTTAGTGGCTGCAGCAGCAGCCCTAGCATCTCATGCTCGTCTCTGGTGTCCATGCTGATGGCTGCAGCTTGCACCTGTCTCTGGCACTCGTCTGGGCGGTGCAATGAATCCCATCTCCTCGTGCACCCCAAAACAATGGTCTCTTGCCTCTTAGGCAGTTCCAGACTTTTCCCCGGACCTCCTCCTGGCTAGCTGTGGTGCACTAGCCCTCTCAGGCTGTGTTCATGCAGGCAACCCCAGTCCTCTCCCTGGGATCTGACCTCCAAAGCCGGAGCCTCAGTTCCCAGCCCCAACCCGTCCCAGTGGGTGAGCAGACAAGCCTCTCAGGCTGGTGAGTGCTGGTAGGCAGCAATCTTCTGTGCAGGAATCTCTCTGCTTTGCCCTCCACACCCCTGTTGCTGTGCTCTCCTCTGTGGCTCTGAAGCTTCCCCCCTACCCACCCCCCATCTCCATGAGTGAAGGGGCTTCCTAGTGTGTGGAAACTTTTCCTCCTTCACAGCTCCCTCCCACTGGTGCAGGTCCCATTGCTATTCTTTCGTCTCTGTTTTTTCTTTTGCCCTACCCAGGTACGTGGGGAGTTTCTTGCCTTTTGGGAGGTGTGAGGTCTTCTGCCAGCATTCAGTAGGTGTTCCGTAGGAGTTGTTCCACATATAGATGTATTTCTGATGTATTTGTGGGGAGGAAAGTGATCTACACGTCTTACTCTTCTGCCATCTTGAAGGTCTCCCCCTAGCTAAGTCTCCCCCTTCCTTCTATAAGGAAAAGCTGTCCTTTCTCTCCGGTGTACTTATTTGTTCAATTTATGAGCTAGCTTTGGTCACTGGGAACTCTTTTAAATTGGCTCCTGTGTCCTCTTGACATGCTCCATCCTTTTGTGAGCACTTCTGTATTTTTTGATATCACAAGATGGTCCAGTCTCATCTTATATTTTCCATGCTCCAGCCCTAGAATCAACCTTTTCTCCAAGCAGCCCTGATTCCTTTTACTGCAGAATGGTATTGAGAAACCAAATCTGGGGGCTGCTTGTTACTACTAGGGTGTCATTGCTAGTGGACCCTCTTGGCAGACAGAACTAGGAATATATATACGTATGTATATCAGTCCACACATACACATATATTTCTTTCTCTTTCAATCTGTGTATATTAAAAACTATGTAATCATACAGATAATTGATTTCAATTCAATACCGCAAGGTTCATTCTTGACTTCCCCCTTTCCTTTGTAACTTTAACAGACTTGCCAACACCTATCCCATTGAGAAAGTAATTTACTAACTAGACTACAGTATTTGTGTACAGTACCTTTTGTCTTTAGTCTTAAGAGTATCTAGTTAAAATATTGTTTCCAAGGTTACTTAGGTTAGCTCTTTCCTTATCTTCCTTTATCCTCTTTAATGTAGTTGTGTTATCCATTTGTAATACAGTTCAGTTCATTTGTTACTGTTTATATTCTATTTTGGGTTTCTTGCCTACAGGTCTTGGTTGATTATAATTCATTATTTATTGCAGGGAGAGTATGCAAAACATTACTATGGTTCTAAGAGTCAAATCTAACATAAAACTGATATCCTAATAAAATCAAGTCTTCCCATCCATAAAGAAGACAATTTCTCCATTTATATAACTCTTAATTTCTCTCAGCAATGTTTTACTGTTTTCAGTACACATGTCTTGCACATCTATTGTCAGACCCGCCTCTAAGTATTTGATATTTTTGGGTAGTATTATAAATGGCATTTAAAAGATTTCGATTTCTAATTATTTGTTGCTAGTATATAGAAAGAAAATTGAGTTTTGTACATTGATAATGTAACTGTAACCTTGCTAAACTCACTTATTAAATACAGCTTTAAAGTGACTGGCTCAACATGGCGGAGTAGAAGGATGTGCACTCACTCCCTCTTGCAAGAGCGCCAGAATCACAACTAACTGCTGAACAATCATCCAGAGGAAGACACTGGAACTCACCAAAAGAGATATCCCACATCCAAAGACAAAGGAGAAGCCACAATGAGATGGTAGGAGGGGCTCAATCACAAGAAAATCAAATCCCATAATGGCTGGGTGGGTGACTCACAAATGGGAGAACAATTATACCACAGAAGTCCACCCACTGGAGTGAAGGCTCTGAGCCCCACGTCAGGCTTCCCAACTTGGGGTCTGGCAACGGGAGGAGGAATTCCCAGAGAATCAGACTTCTCAGCCTAGAGGGATTTGATTCCAGGACTTCGACAGGACTGGGGGAAACAGACTCCACTCTTGGAGGGCACACACAAAGTAGTGTGCACATCAGGACCCAGGGGGAAGGAGCAGAGACCCCATAGGAGACTGAATCAGACCTACCTGCTAGTGTTGGAGGGTCTCTTGCAGAGGTGTGGGGTGGTGGTGGCTGTGGCTCACCACGGGGACAAGGACACTGGCAGCAGAAGTTCCGGGGAGTACTCCTTGGCATGAGCCCTCCCGGAGTCCACCATTAGCCCCACCAAAGAGGCTGTAGCCTCCAGTGCTGGGTTGCCTCAGGCCAAACAACCAACAGGGAGGGAACTCAGCCCTACCCATCAGCAGACAAGCAGATTAAAGTTTTACTGAGCTCTGCTCACCAGAGCAACACCCAGCTCTACCCACCACCAGTCCCTCCCATCAGGAAGCTTGCATAAGCCTCTTAGATAGCCTCATCCACCAGAAGGCACACGGCAGAAGCAAGAATAACTACAATCCTGCAGCCTGTAGAACAAAAACCACATTCACAGAAAGATAGACAAAATGAAAAGGCAGAGGACTACGTACCAGAGAGAGGAACCAGATAAAACCCCAGAAAAACAACTAAAAGAAGTGGAGATATGCGACCTTCCAGAAAAAGAATTCAGAATAATGACAGTGAAGATGATCCAGGACCTCGGAAAAAGAATGGAGGCAAAGATCAAGAAGATGCAAGAAATGTTTAACAAAGACCTAGAAGAATTAAAGAACAAACAAACAGAGATGAACAATACAATAACCGAAATGAAAAATACACTAGAAGGAATCAATAGCAGAATAACTGAGGCAGAAGAACAGATAAGTGACCTGGAAGACAGAATGGTGGAATCACTGCTGCAGAACAGACTAAAGAAAAAAGAATGAAAAGAAATGAAGACAGCCTAAGAGACCTCTGGGACAACATTAAACGCAACAACATTTGCATTATAGGGGTCCCAGAAGGAGAAGAGAGAGAGAAAGGACCAGGGAAAATACTTGAAGAGATTATAGTCGAAAACTTCCCTAACATGGAAAAGGAAATAGCCACCCAAACCCAGGGAGTGCGGAGAGTCCCAGGAAGGATAAACCCAAGGAGAAACACACCAAGACACACAGTAATCAAACTGAAAAAAATTAAAGACAAACAAAAATTATTAAAAGCAACAAGGGAAAAATAACATACAAGGGAACTCCCATAAGGTTAACAGCTGATTTGTCAGCAGAAACTCTACAAGCCAGAAGGGAGTGGCACCATATATTTAAAGCGATGAAAGGGAAGAAACTACAACCAAGATTACTCTAGCTGGCAAGGATCTCATTCAGATTTGACAGAGGAATCAAAAGCTTTACAGACAAGCAAAACCTAAGAGAATTCAGCACCACCAAACCAGCTCTACAACAAATGTTAAAGGAACTTCTCTAAGTGGGAAACACAAGAGAAGAAAAGGACCTACAAAAACAAACCCAAAACAATTAAGAAAATGGTAACAGGAACATACATATTGATAATTACCTTAAACGTGAATGGATTAAATGCTCCAACCAAAAGACACAGGCTTGCTGAATGGATACAAAAACAAGATCCATATATATGTTGTCTACAAGAGACCCATTTCAGACCTAGGGACACATACAGACAGAAAGTGAAGGGATGGAAAAAGATATTCCATGCAAATGGAAATCACAAGAAAGCTGGAGTAGCAATACTCATATCAGATAAAATAGACTTTAAAATAAAGAATGTTACAAAAGACAAGGAAGGACACTACATAATGATCAAGGGATCAATCCAAGAAGACGATATAACAATTACAAATATTTATGTACACAACAAAGGAGCACCTCAATACATACGGCAAATGCTAATAGCTATAAAAGAGGAAATCGACAGTAACACAATAATAGTGGGGAACTTTAACACCTCACTTACACCAATGGACATATCATCCTGACAGAAAATTAATAAGGAAACACAAGTTTAAATGACAAAATAGACCAGATAGATTTAATTTATATTTATAGGACATTCCATCAGAAAACAGCAGATTACACTTTCTTTTCAAGGGCACATGGAACATTCTCCAGGATAGATCACATCTTGCGCCACAAATCAAGCCTCGATTAATTTAAGGAAACTGAAATCATATCAAGCATCTTTTCTGACCACAATGCTATGAGATTAGAAATAAATTACAGGTGAAGAAAACGTAAAAAACACAAACACATGGAGGCCAAATGATACATTACTAAATAACCAAGAGATCACTGAAGAAACCAGAGGAAATCAAAAAACAACGTAGAGACAAATGATAACAAAAACACGATGATCCAAAACCTACGGGATGCAGCAAAAGCAGTTCTAAGAGGGAAGTTTATAGCAATACAATCCTACCTCAAGAAACAAGAAAAATCTCAAATAAACTAACCTTACACCTAAAGGAACTAGAGAAATAAGAACAAACAAAACCCCAAATTAGCAGAAGGAGAGAAATCATAAAGTTCAGAGCAGAAATAAATGAAATAAAAACAAAGAAAACAACAGCAAAGATCAATAAAACTAAAAGCTGGTTCTTTGAGAAGGTAAAAAAAAATTGATAAACCACTAGCCAGACTCATCAAGAAAAAGAGAGAGAGGACTCAAATCAATAAAATTAGAAATGAAATAGAAGTTACAATGGACACTGCAGAAATACAAAGCCTCATAACAGACTACTACAAGCAACTCTATGCCAATAAAATGGACAACCTGGAAGAAATGGAAAAATTCTTAGAAAGGTATAACCTTCCCAGACTGAACCACGAAGAAATAGAAAATATGAACAGACTAATCACAAGCACTGAAATTGAAACTGTGATTAAAAATCTTCCAACAAACAAAAATCCAGGACCAGATGGCTTCACAGGTGAATTCTACCAAACATTTAGAGAAGAGCAAACACCCATCCTACTCAAACTCTTCCAAAAAACTTCAGAGGAAACAACACTCCCAAACTCATTCTATGAGGCCACCATCACCTGATACCAAAACCAGACAAAGATACTACAAAAAAAGAAAATTACAGACCAATATCACTGATTTATATAGATGCAAAAATCCTCAACAAAATACTAGCAAACAGAATCCAACAACACATTAAAGGGATCATACACCATGATCAAGTGGGATTTATCCCAGGGATGCAAGGATTCTTCAGTATATGCCAGTCAATCAATGTGATACATCATATTAACAAATTGAAGAATAAAAACCATATGATCATCTCAATAGAGGCAGAAAAAGCTTTCGACAGAATTCAACACCCATTTATGATAAAATCTCTCCAGAAAGTGGGCATAAGAGGGAGCCTACCTCAACATAATAAAGGCCATATATGACAAACTCACAGCAAACATCATTCTCAATGGTGAAAAACTGAAAGCATTTCCTCTAAGATCAGGAACAAGACAAGGATGTCCACTCTCATCACTATTATTCAACATAGTTTTGGAAGTCCTAGCCATGGCAATCAGAGAAGAAAAAGAAATAAAAGGAATACAAATTGGAGAAGAAAAAGTAAAACTGTCACTATTTTACATGATAGTAAAACTATCATGCCAATGACATGATACTATACATAGAGACTCCTAAAGATGCCATCAGAAAACTACCAGAGCTAATCAATGAATTTGGTAAAGTTGCAGGATACAAAATTAATGCACAGAAACCTCTTGCATTCCTATACACTAACAATTAAAGATCAGAAAGAGAAATTAAGGATACAATCCCATTCACTATTGCAACAAAAAGAATAAAATACCTAGGAATGAACCTCCCTAAGGATGTAAAAAACCTGTACTCAGAAAACTGTAAGACACTGATGAAAGAAATCAAAGATGACACAGACAGATGGAGAGATATACCATGTTCCTGGATTGGAAGAATCAAAACTGTGAAAATGACTCTACTACCCAAAGCGATCTACAGATTCAGTGCAATCCCTATCAAATTACCAATGACATTTTTTACAGAACTAGAACAAAAAATCTTAAAATTTGAAAGGAGACACAAAAAACCCGAATAGCCAAAGCAATCTTGAGGGCAAAAAGCAGAGCTGGAGGAATCAGACTCCCTGGCTTCAGATTACACTACAAAGCTACAGTAATCAAGACAATATGGTACTGGCACAAAAACAGAAAAATAGATCAATGGAACAGCATAGAAAGCCAAGAGATAAACCCATGCACCTATGGTCAACTAATGTATGACAAAGGAGGCAAGGATACCTTGCCTTGGAGAAAAGACAGTCTCTTCAATAAGTGGTGCTGGGAAAACTGGACAGCTACATGTAAAAGAATGAAATTAGAACACTCCCTAACACCATACACAAAAAGAAACTCAAAATGGGTTAAAGACCTAAATGTAAGACTGGACACCATAAAACGCTTAGAGGATAACATAGGAAGAACACTCTGACATAAATCACAGCCAGATCTTTTTTGACCCACCTCGCAGAGTAATAGAAATAAAAACAAAAATAAATAAATGGGACCTAATGAAACCTAAAAGCTTTTGAACAGCAAAGGAAACTGTAAACAAGATGAAAAGATAACCCTGAGAATGGGAGAAAATATTTGCAAACAAATCAAGAGATAAAGGATCAATCTACAAAATATATAAACAGCTCATGCAGCTCAATATTAAAAAAACAAACAACCCAATTCAAAAATGGGCAGAAGACCTAAATAGACATGTCTCCAAAGAAGACATACAGATGGCCAAGAGGCACATGAAAAGCTGCTCAACATCACTAATTATTAGAGAAATGCAAATCAAAACTACACTGAGGTATCACCTCACACCAGTTAGAATGGACATCATCAGAAAATCTACAAACAACAAATGCTGGAGAGGGTGTGGAGAAAAGGGAACCCTCTTGCACTGCTGGTGGAATGTAAATTGATACAGCCACTGTGGAACACAGTATAGAGGTGCCTTAAAAAACTAAAAATAGAGCTACCATATGACCCAGTAATCCCACTACTGGGCATATACCCAGAGAAAACCATAATTCAAAAAGACACATTCACCCCAATGTTCACTACAGCACTATTTACAATAGCCAGGTCATGGAAGCAACCCAAATGCCCACTGACAGACGAAAGGATAAAGAAGATGTGGTACATATATACAATGGAATATTACTCTGCCATAAAAAGGAACGAAATTGGGTCATTTGTAGAGATGTGGATGGACCTAGAGACTGTCATACAGAGTGAAGTAAGAAAGAGAAAAACAAATATCGTATATTAACGCATATATGTGAAATCTAGAAAAATGGTACAGTTGAACTGGTTTGCAAGGCAGAAATAGAGACACAGATGTAGAGAACAGACATATGGACACCAAGGGGGGAAAGCGTGGGGGTGGGTGAGTGGGATGAACTGGGAGATTGGGATTGACATATATACAGTAATATGTATAAAATAGATAACTAATAAGAACCTGCTGTATAAAAAATTTTTTTAATTCAGAAAAAATACAATAGGAAGTAAAAAAATAAATACAGCTTTAGCAGAATCCCATAAATTTTGATATGTTGTATTTTCATTTTCATTCATTTCGAAATACTTCCTAATTTTCCTTTTGATTTCTTCTTCTCTAAATAACCCATAGGTTTATTTATAAATTTTTTCTTCTCTAAATAACCTATAGGTTATTTAGTTATTAAATATTTAGAAATTTTTCACAGATCTTTTATTATTTCTAATTTAATTCCATTATGGTCAGAGAACATATTTTGTGAGCTGAATATTTAAAATTTGTTGAGATTTGTTCTATGGCCCAGAATATGGTCTATTTTGGTAAATATTCTGTGTACATGTTAAAGGAATGTGTATACTGTATGACAAAGGTATGTGTGAAGCCATACCTTCTTACTCAGATTCCTAATACCCTTCCTGGTTTTCAATATAAAGTAGAAAAGATAACATGTGGGGAAAAATATAATCAAATATATCAAGATTTCAGAGAAAAAAATAAAGGAATGTGTATTCTGCTGTTGTTGGGTGAAGTGTAATACAAATGTCAATTAGGTCAGGTTGGTTGATAGTCTTGTTTAAGTGTTCTATATCCTTATTGATTTTCTCTCTACTTGTTCTATTCATTATTCAGAGAAGCATGTGGAAATCTACCACTATAATTGTGGATTTATCCTTGCAGTTCTATCGGATATTCATTCAGGCATTTTGAAGGTCTGTTATTAGGTGTGTAAACATTTAGAATTGTTATATCCTCTTGATAAATTGATCCCTTTATCATTCCCTAGCAACATTATTTTCTCTAAAAACTACTTTGTCTGACATTAATATAGCCACCCTGCCTTTTCTTTTTTGTGGCAAAAAAATACGTAAGATTCATCCTCCCAACAATTTCCAAGCATACAGTACAATATTGTCAACCACTTGCACATTGTTGGGCAACAGATCTCCAGATTCCCCCCCACTCCCCACCCACTCAATCCCGGATGACTAAAACTCTGCACTCATCACACAATGAATCCTTACCTCACCCTCCATCAGCCACTGGCACCCACCATTCTTCTTTCTATCTGTATGAATTTGACCACTTTAGATACCTCATGTAAGTGGAGTCATGCAGTATACGTCTTTTTGTGACTGGCTTATTTCCCTTAGCATAATGTTCTCAATGTTTATCTATGTTGCTGCATGTGACAGAATTTCCCTTTTTAAAAAAGGTGAACAATATTCCATTCCACGTATATACCACATTTTCTTTATCCATTCATCCACTGATGGACATTTATGTTACTTCCACCTCTTGGCTATCGTGAATAATGCTGCTATCAACGTGGGTGTACAAATATCTCTTTGAGATTCTGTTCTCAATTCTTTTGGATGTACACCCAGGAGTAGTATTGCTGATCATATGGAACTTCCATATTACTTTCCATAGTGGCCGTACCATTTTACATTCCTACCAGTATTCCAATTTCTCCACATCCTTACCAACACTTAAAAAAAAAAAAAAAGTAACCATCCTAATGAGTGTGAGGTGGTATCTCATTGTGGTTTTGCTTTGCATTCCCCTGCTTATTTAATGATGTTGAACATCTTTTCATATGCTTATCAGACGTTTTATTTTTTTATTTTTTTTGTGGTACACGGGCCTCTCACTGTTGTGGCCTCTCCCGTTGCGGAGCACAGGCTCTGGACACGCAGGCTCAGCGGCCATGGCTCACGGTCCCAGCCGCTCCACAGCATGTGGGATCTTCCCGGACTGGGGCTCAAACCCATGTCCCCTGCATCGGCAGGTGGACTCTCAACCACTGCACCACCAGGAAAGCCCACGTTTTATCTTCTTTAGAGAAATATCTACTCAAGTCCTTTGCCCATTTTAAATTCAGGGTGTTTGCTGTTGTTGTTATTGAGTCACAGGAGTTCTTTATATAGTCTGGATAGTAACCTCATCAGATATGTTTGCAAATATTTTTCCATTCTGTAGGTTGCCTTTCACTGTGCTATTTCTTTGCTGTGAAGGCTTAAAGTTTGATATAATCCCATTTGTCTATTTTTGCTTTTGTTGCCTGTGCTTTTGGTGTCATATCCATAAAATCATGGTCAAATCTAATATCGTGAAGTTTCCTCTATGTCTTCTTCGAGGAGTTTTATAGTTTCAGGACTTATGTTTAGGTCTTTAATCCATTTTGAGTTAATTTTTCTATATGGTGTAAGACACATTCTAACTTCTTTCCTTTGCATGTGGATATCCAGTTTTCCCAGCTCCATTTGTTGGGGACTATTGTTTCCCCATTATTATTCTTGGCAACCATGTTGAAGATCATTTGACCATATAAGCAAGAATTTATTTCTGGGTTCTCTATTCTGTTCCATTGGTCTGTATATCTGTGTTTATGCCAGTACCATCCTGTTTCGATTGTTGTGTCTTTGTAATATGTTTTGAGTCATAAAGTGTGAGGCTTCCAGCTTTGTTCTCCTTTCTCAGGATTGTTTTGGCTATTCCAAGTTCTAAAAATTCCATATGAATTTTAGAATTGTGCTTTCTATTTCTGCAAAAAATACCATTGGTATTTTTAGATGACTTTATTGAGGTATAACTGATATACAGAAACTGCACCTATTTAATATACACAATTTGATGAGTTTGGACACATGCATACACCTAGGAAACCATCAGTGCAATCAAGGTAATAGACATATACTTCATCTCCAACAGTTTCCCTGTGCTGCTTTTTTTGTTTCTTTTGTTTGTTTTTTAGTAAGAATACTTAACATGAGACCTACCTTCTAACAAAATTTTAAGTGCACAATACAGTATTGTTAATGATAGGTGCTATGTTGTACAGCAGATCTCTAGAACTTATTTGTCTTGGATAACTGAAACTTTATAACCAATGAACAACGTCTCCATGATTCCACTTATATGAGGTATCTAAAATAGTCAAACTCAAAGAAGCAGAGAACAGAAATAGTAGTTGCCAGGGAATGGGGGAATGGGACCATTGGGATTTTGATAGAGACTGCATCAATCTATAGATGGCTTTGGATAGTATGGGTATTTAAAAATAGTAAGTCTTTCAATCCATGAACATGGAATGTCTTTCCATTTACTTGTAAGAGTTTTTTTTTTTTAAACAGGAAAAATTAAACAAAAGTTAAATGTGTATACATGGGAGAGACCCAGGAAAACTGAGTAACTAGCCAAAATGGCCAAAGCCCTTACCTTAAATACCATCTTCAGCTAAAGACACAAGTGGATGTTGGGGGTAGTGGTTTGGGACTTCAAAGAGGAGGAAGGCAATTCACATGAAGGTGGAAAAGCAAATGTTTGATAAACAAATGTTCGCTGGGCTACACAGAGACAATAGGACACAGAGTGGACTCTGATTTCTAGGCCCTGCCCAGTTTCCCCCACCATACTTAGCCCATATTCTTTTCAGAGATCTCTGCTGACAGCTCTGTTCCAGGAACAGGTCCTCTATCTAAATTCTTTTAGGCAATTAGGGAGAAGGTCAAAGTTTTTTCCTGAGTCTTTTGGGCTTTGTTTTCAGCCTGAAATAATCTAAATGCCAAAGAGACATTTTGGGGTGGCAAATTTTGCTCTCCTACATGGGCTTCAGTGAGGAAGTCAAAATATGAATGGGCTATCTCACAAAAATAATTCTCACAGACTTGGAGGCAGGGGTCAAGGGCAGCTGAGATCTGGTGGCCTGCAGGAGAGCTAAGGGCTACCGCAATGAGGGAATTCCTGGGGACCTCATCCTTACTCCCCATCAGATAAAGCCTGGGACATTTGGTTATTAACAACATAAGGGAGTAATATTATGAAGAAGCTTGCTTTAGGGGTCTCTCTGGCCCCTCCTGTTTTCACAGCCCCTTCTGACTGAGTTCAGAGCCCTTGAAGTGCCTAAAAAATCCCCCAAACCCCACCCCCAGGAAAATCTCTGCTGGGGTCTGCTTTCTTCCTGGAGATCCACGAGGAGAGAGGTCTGGGTATATAGGTGAGATCCTCCAAACAGTGCATGTGAATGGAAAAGAGAAGGTGTTAAAGGGCTCAGCTGTGGGAGTTCCAACATTTAGAAGTCAGGAGGATGAGGAGGGACCTTTCTGCTTTTGCCAAATTGTTGCTTTCTTAAGTTCTTAGTGGTAACATTTCTGGCTAAAGGGTGGGAACAATATGGCTGTAAGAATGTATGAGTCAATTTCTGGGCAACTTCACCATCACTGGATATAAACATTCAACTTTTTTGGGGGGGTTCTTTTAGAATGTGTAAATTGTCATCTTCAGAATGCTTTTGTTTACATTTCTTCGATATCTAGTGAGAATTAACATTTTCCCACTGTCTACTAAGTGTATGTCCATTATGGGATTAGTCCTGTATTTTACTTATTTATCGTTTGGAATATAGATATTTATTTTACAAATTTGAATCCGTTATTTTTTTTCATTTAATTTTTTATTGAAGTATAGTTGATTTACAATATTATGTTAGTTTCAAGTCTACAGCACAGTGATTCAGTATTTTTGCAGATTATACTACACTATAGGTTATTACAAGATAATGGCTATAATTCTCTGTGCTGTACGGTATATCCTTGCTACTTATTTTATACATATATACTTTTTCAGATTGTTTTCCATTATAGGTTATTAGAAGATACTGAATATAGTTCCCTGTGCTATACAGTAGGTCCTTGTTGTGTATCTATTTTATATAGAGTAGTGTACACCTGTTAACCCCAAGGTCCTAATTTATCCTCCCCCCCACCCCCACCTCCTTTCCCCCTTTGGTAACCATAAGTTTGTTTTCTATGTCCATGAGTCTGTTTCTGTTTTGTAAATAAGTTCATTTGTATCATTTTTTTAGACTCCACATATAAGTGATAGCATATGGTATTTGTCTTTGTCTGACCTACTACTTCATTTAGTGTGATAATCTCTAGGTCCATCTATGTTGCTGCAAATGGCATTATTTCGTTCTTTTTTTATGGCTGAGTAATATTCCATTACATACATCTTTATCCATTCATCTATTGATGGACATTTAGGTTGCTTCCATGTCTTGGTCATTGTAAATAGTGCTGCTACGAGCACTGGGGTGCATGTATCTTTTCAAGTTACGGTTTTCATCTTGTCTGGATATGTGCCCAAGAGTGGGATTGCTGGATCATATGGTAGCTCTATTTTTAGTTTTTTAAGGAGCCTCTATACTGTGTTCCACAGTGGCTGCACCAATCTACATTCCCACCAACAGTGTAGGAGGGTTCCCTTTTCTCCACACCCTCTCCAGTGTTTGTTATTTGTAGACTTTTTGATAGTAGCCATTCTGACTGGTGTGAGGTGATACCTCACTGTAGTTTTTTTTTTTTTTTTTTTTTTTTGCGGTACGCGGGCCTCTCACTGTTGCAGCCTCTCCCATTGCGGAGCACAGGCTCCAGACACGCAGGCTCAGCGGCCATGGCTCACGGGCCCAGCCGTTCCGCGGCACGTGGGATCCCCCCAGACCGGGGCACGAACCCGCGTCCCCTGCATTGGCAGGCGGACTCTCAACCACTGTGCCACCAGGGAAGCCCTTCACTGTAGTTTTGATTTGCATTTCTGTAAGAGCTTTCTTTTGATTAATATTAGCATGGTATATATATTTCCCTCCTTTTACTTTTAACCTATTTGTGTCTTTATATTTCTTTCAGGCAACGTACTATATTTGGGTCTTGGTTTTTGGTCTAATCTTCGCTTTTGGCGGTATTCACATCACTTATACGTAATGTGACTACTGATATGGTTAGGTTTAAATCTATCATCTTGCTATTTGTCCCATCCATTCTTTGTTCCTTTTTTCTTCTTCCTTTTCTGCCTCCTTTTGTGTTAACTGAGTGTTCTTTATGATTTTTTCATTTTATTTCCTTTTTTGGCTTATTAGCTATAACTCTTACTTTAGAGGTGCATCAGAGGTTACAGCATACATCTTTAATTTACTACAATCTACTTTCAAGAGATGTTATACAACTTCATGGATTATATGCAAACCATAACAATATACTTCCATTTCTCTTCTCCCAGTCTTTATGCTATTGTTGTCAAATTGTACTTAAACATATGTTAGAAACACCATAATGCACTGTTGATAGTTTCATTTAAAGAGTTACTTTTCTTCTAAAGAGATGTGAATAATAAAAAATCACATACATGTAGTTACCACTTCTGGAGTTCATTCCTTTGTGTAGATTTGCATTTCCATCTGGTATTACTTTCTTCCTTGCCTAAACAACTTTTAAAACAAACAAACAAATAAAAAACAAACAAACAAAACATCTCTTGTAGTGCATTTCTGCTGGTGATGAATTCTTTGAGCTTTTCTATGTCCAAAAAAATCTTTAATTCACCTTCATTTTTGAACGGTATTTTCACTGTGTATAGTATTCAAGGTTGACAGTTCTTTTATTTCAGTACTTTAAAGATGTTGCTCCTCTGTCTTCTGGCTTGGACTTTTCCAACACGAAATCCGCTGTCACCTTTATCTTTGTTCCACTATAGGAAATGTGACTATCTTCTCTGGCTACTTTTCAAAGTTTCTTTTAATTACTGGTTTTGAGCCACTTTATTATGATGTGCCCTAGTATAGATTTGTGTTTTGTGTGCTTTGGGCTTATTGAGCATCTTAGTTTCATGGGTTTATAGTTTTTACCAAGTACAGAAAATTCTGGGCCATTATCTCTTCAAATAATTTTCTGTCGCCCTGGAATGCAATTTCAGCACTAACTATGCAGAGTTAGTGCAGATTTCACAGGTTAAGGGCACAGTCCCCCACAAGACTCCTCTCACTTCAGACACCAGCCATAACTCTGGGGTTCCCAGGCTACCCATACTTCCGACTAACTGGCCATGAATTTGGGGGTTTCCATTATTCCTTGAGGTTAAACAACTTGCCCAAATGACCCACAGAACTGGGGAGAGTAATATATTATGATTACTATTCTATTATAAAGGATACAAATGAGGACCAGAGATGCACAGGGCAAGGTCTGGGAAGGTCTAAAATGTGGAGCTTCTGTGTCCTCAAGACATGTCACCCTCCTAGCACATTACTGTGTATCATTAACCAGGGGGAGCTCAATTGTGCTTCAGTGTCCAGACTTTTTAATTGGGTTTCATTATGTAGACATGATTGACTGAATCATTGGCCACAAGACTGAATTCAATCTCCAGGCTCCCTGCCTCTTTGGAGGTCAGGCTGATATCACCTGGCTGAAAGTCTCAACCTCTAATCACATGGTCGGCCTTTCTGGCAAGGGAAGCCCTCATCCTGGAACTATATAGGGGCCCATGATGAGTCACCTCATTAGTATAAACTCAGGCATGGTCCCAGGAGCCCACCATGAAAAACAAAGACACTCATCATTCGGGAAATTCCGAGGCTTTAGAAGTTCTGTCCTAGGAACCTGCAACTAAGACCTGACAAATTCTTTATTTAACGACATCCTCTCTTCCATTTATAAGTATGTTAAGTTGCTTGACGTTAGGCCCCACAGCTCACTGATGCTCTTTTCATTTTTCTTTCCTTTTTTATGTCTCCATGTCTCATTTTGGATAGTTTCTATTCTATGTCTTCAAGTTCACTAGTCATTTCATTTGCAATGTTTAATCTGCTGTTAATCTAATCTGGTACATTTTTCACCCCAGACACCTTAGTTTTCATCTCTACGAGTTCAATTTGGGTCTTTAAAAAAGTATTCAGTTTTTGATATCTGTTTTAATATACTTGTCTGCTAATTTTAACATCTGTGTCAGTTCTGAGTCAGTTTCAATTGACCGATTTTTCTCCTAATCATCAATTGTAGTCTCGTTTCTTTGCATGCCTGATGTTGCCAGCCATTTTGAATTTTACCTTTTTGAGTGCTGCATATTTTTATATTCTTTTATTCTCAAGTTTGGAATGGAATAAATATTTTATGTTCTGGGATGCTGTTAAGTTACTTTGAAAAACCCTTTCATCCTTCTAGATGTTGCTTTTCAGATCTGTTAGACAGGACTGAGTGCTATCTACTTGAGGGCTAATTATTCCCCACTACTGAGGCAAGACTCCTATGACTACTCTACCTAAAGTGCCCTGTACTATGAGGTTTTCCATCTGGCTGGTAGAAACAGATATTCTTCTTGGCTGGCCCTATGTGACTTATGGGTACTGTTCCCTCTAATTTGGGGTAGCTGTTTCTTCAGCTTTGGTTGCTTTCCTCACATGTATCTGCTGATCAGTACCTCTGATGAACGCTCAGGGAGGAGTCCTGAAGCTCTGTGGAGTTTTCTCTCTGTGCTGATCAGTACCTCTGATGAACGCTCAGGGAGGAGTTCTGAAGCTCTCTGGAGTTTTCTCTCTGTGCTGATCAGTACCTCTGATGAACGCTCAGGGAGGAGTTCTGAAGCTCTCTCTCTGGAGTTTTCTCTCTGTGCTGATCGGTACCTCTGATGAACACTCAGGGAGGAGTCCTGAAGCTCTCTGGAGTTTTCTCTCTGTGCTGATCAGTACCTCTGATGAACACTCAGGGGGGAGTCCTGAAGCTCTCTGGAGTTTTCTCTCTGTGCTGATCGGTACCTCTGATGGACACTCACGGAGGAGTCCTGAAGCTCTCTCTCTGGAGTTTTCTCTCTGTGCTGATCGGTACCTCTGATGAACACTCAGGGAGGAGTCCTGAAGCTCTCTGGAGTTTTCTCTCTGGCATTTCTTTCCTCTTTGGTGCTCCGTCCCAAGAATCCTAGCTGCTTTGGTCCTTCTAGATTCTCAGCTCTGTCTCCTAAACTCAGGGAGTTCGCTGAACTCTGCCTAGGGTCCCCATCAACACACCGTGGCTTGGAAACTCTCTCAAGGTAATCGTAAGGATCACTTTGTTTACTGTTTCGCAGGAATCACTATCTTTTGTTGCCAGACGTCTGGCACCTTGAAAACCATGATTTTGTATTTCTTGCCTGACGTTCTTTGTTGTTTCGGGTGGGAAGGCAAATCCAGTCCCAGTTACTTCATTTTGGTCAGCAATGGAAGATCTGGTGATTGTATGTGTTAATTTTATTTCCTACTATTTTACGGAATTATTTTATTGTTTTGAGTTTTATCACTGAGTCTCTTGGGCTTCCGGGTTTACCGTCACGTCATCTATGAATACTTTACTTCTTCAACCATTCTTAGGCCTCTAATTGTTTTCTCTTGTACAGTATAATTACTCTAGTACAATGCTGAGCAGTAATGGATATTGTGACGTTCTTGCCCTGTCTCTGATCTTAATGGAAATGCCTCTAATGTTTTCCTATACTGGCTTTAGCACTAGGTATACATATTATAATCATGTTAAGAAAGTATCTCAAATACCTACTTTCTTGAGCATTTTTTAATGAATGGGTGTTAAATTCTGTCCAAAGTTATTTCAGCATCTATTGAGACAATCACAAGTTTTTTCTTAGATACAACATGTGATATTAAAAAAGATCCTAATACTGAAGCAATCTTGACTTCCTGGAATAAATCCCACCAGGTTGTATGCATCTGTTTAATATTTTATTTATTACTTTTTATTATTAATCATGAATTATATTCATTCGCAATTTTCTTTTTTGTACTGTCTGTACCTGGTTTACGTATCAGTTGTTTCATAGAAGGAGCTATAGAGTTTTCCTTCCTTTTCAATTCTCTGGAATAATTTATTAAGCATTAGGACTATCTGGTCTTTGAGGGTTTTGTAGAATTCCCTTGTGAAACTACCTGGGCCTGGTGCTTTTTGTGGGGTAGTTCCTTAATAAAGATCTCTACTTCTTCTAAGGAAATTACTTTGTTAAGCTTTCTAAATAAAATGGGGTCAGGCCTCCCTGGTGGTGCAGTGCTTGAGAGTCCTCCTGCTAATGCAGGGGACATGGGTTCAAGCCCTGGTCCGGGAGGATCCTACATGCCGTGGAGCAGTTGGGCCCGTGTGCCACAACTACTGAGCCTGTGCTCCACAGCCCATGAGCCACAACTGCTGAGCCAATGCACCACAACTACTGAAGCCCGTGCGCCTAGAGCCCGTGCTCCGTGACAGGAGAGGCCACCGCAATGAGGAGCCCTAACGCTGCAGCAAGGAGTGGCCCCCACTCGCCGCCACTGGAGAAGGCCCGTGCACAGCAACGAGGACCCAACACAGCCATAAAACAAACAAACAAACAAACAAACAAACAAATAAATAAATAAATAAAATGGGGTCAATTTTGGTCAGATGTATTTTCCTAGGAAATTTTCCATTTCAGCTAGGTTTTCAAATTTATTTCCAAATAAATTCGAGGCCTGCAAAATAGTCTTTTATGATTTTTAAAAAATTTCTTCTGTTCCTCCTTGTCATTTCTTATTTTGTCTATTAGTTCTTTCTCCTTTTTCTTGATGAAATTAGTTAATTGGTGGTCTATTTTGTTAATGTTTTCCCCATACCAAGATTTCAACTTACTGAAGTGCTACTGTTTTTTAAATTCTCTATCTCTTTGGTTTCTGATCATTATTGGGGGTGGGTGATGGGTACATGGGGGTTCAGTAGATCACTCTGCCTGCATTTGTATTTGCTCAAAATTCTCCATAATAAAAATAAGAGAAATTACATATACACATGGTATAAAATCAAGGAGTATATAAGAACTTATGATGGAAGAACCATTCTACCAACCTACCCCATCCATGCACCTTTAGCCCCACTTCTTTTGAATCGTTTATATTTTTATTTCTTTTGCTGCTTACCTCTATAATTAAACATAAAATTTAATTATTTAAGTATAATTAAATACTATGTTACAATTACTTTTTTTAATAGGCATCACTTTTTAAAATTAATTTATTTTTTAAAATTTGTTTATTTTTGGCTGTGCTGGGTCTTCATTGCTGCACTCAGGCTTTCTCTAGTTGTGGAGAGCGGGGGTTACTCTTCACTGCAGTGTGCGGGCTTCTCATTGCGGTAGCTTCTCTTGTTGTGGAGCACAGGCTGTAGGCGTGTGGGCTTCAGTGGTTGTGGCACGTGGGCTCAGTAGTTGTGGCTCACGGGCTCTAGAGCACAGGCTCAGTAGTTGTGGCACATGGGCTTAGGTGCTCCGCAGCATGTGGGATCTTCCCAGACCAGGGCTCAAGCCTGTGTCCCCTGTGTTGGCAGGTGGGTTCTCAACCACTGCACCACCAGTGAAGTCCCTACAATTACTTTTTTTTATAGCTGTATCAACTTTAGACAGTATCTATTATTCTTTGCTAGGGAAGATGAGGATTTAGCTCATTTATAAACTGTCCCACTTTACTCACCTTACCCAATATTTGAGGTTATGATTTTTAGTTCTTGTATTGGTTATCTTCGTAAACTGCAAATTATCTATTTATACATTTAATTTTCACCCCATTCATCTTAGTGCCTTAATTTCCTTTTACATAGGATGATGATTATAGCACCCCTACCCTTATTTTCTCTTCTCCCTCTTTTTCTCCTTCACATTTTGTTGGCAATATTTTGACTTTTACATTGTTCAGGTTGTTTAAATACTGTTCTGCAACCATAATAAAATTTTCTACAGTTGATCCATAGGGTGACTTTAGGTGTTATACATTAAAATATTTTATGACATTTTGACTATATAAATACTGTTGAATGCTAAGTTAAGCAGCATATAAGGAATGCATTTCATTTCTTATTGGTCCAACATCATGTCCCTTGGGGGCAATCAAAGGAGAATATTCCAGGCATTGAGGTTAGATGAACTTCCTTTTCTTACCCTCCATCAGTTGTTTATGATCATGTCACATTTCAGTTTGCTTCGTGTTTATACATGAGTGTCTTACACAGTTTTTTTATTTTTCAAGGAGTTTCTAATTGCTTTTCTTTAGCTTGTTGATACACAATGCTGCATCTTCATCATACTCTCCAGTTTCCCTGTTCTCACATGTAACAACTATCCCCTTCTACCTCCCTTTCCAGAGAAATCCCCCACCTTCTCTATTCTGGACTGGCTGTTCTTCAGTTGCCAACCTGGGACTTTATTTCACTGCTTCTCTGGATCAAATCCACTCTTTCCTGGATCTCATGCATTTCTCCTTTTTGGTTTACTTAATTTGCTGTAGAATATATTCCTGTAACTCTCTAAGAAAACAGGAGATTGGGCTTCCCTGGTGGCACAGTGCTTGGGAGTCCGCCTGCCGATGGAGGGGACGTGGGTTCTTGCCCCGGTCTGGGAGGATCCCACATGCCGTGGAGCGGCTGGGCCCGTGAGCCATGGCCACTGAGCCTGCACGTCCAGAGCCTGTGCTCCGCAACGGGAGAGGCCACAGAGTGAGAGGCCAGTGTACAGCAGAAAAAAAAAAGAAGAAAACAGGAGATAAACTTTCTGAATTTTTAAATGACTTTATTCTAACCTCATATCCAATTGACACCTTGGCAGGATGTAGAAATCTGAATTCAAATCCATTTCCCCAGAGTTGCCAATGAGAATCTAATACCATCCTGATTCTTATTAAGGTGACCTGGTTTTTCTCTCTGGGGGATTCCAGTGGTTTTCTAAAATTTCAAGAGGACTTGTTTATGTATATCTTTTTTTTTTATTCATTGTGTTTGGCACTCAGAGGCTCCTTTCAACCAGAAGATTTATATTCTGTATATTCTGGTTCTGTGGGCAGTGACTGGAGGGAACATGAGAGGCTGGGATGGGAGGGTCACATTCTGTTTTTGATCAGATGATGGTTACACAGGCATGTTGTATTTCCCCAAGAAAGGAAACAGGAATCCCAAGGAATCCCACTGGGTTCCTGCTCTCTGAACCCATCCTATCACTCCAGTCTTTCCAATTCTCTCCATCCTGTATTATTTCCTTGATGACTCTTATATTATTTCTTTGATGATTTCCCTCTCTCCGTTTTTTCCCTTCTTTCTTCCTCAGATTTCAGTTAGTTAGATGCTGAAATTCTTGAATTGGTCCTTTATGTCTTCTCTTCTGTCTCTCTCTTTCTCCTCCATCTGTGAGTTTGTGTGTGCCAGAGATATCCTTAACTTTAGTTTCCAGGCCTTATGTTGAAATTTAAAATTTTGGCACTTACATTTTAAAATTCAAACAGCTCTTTCTTGTGTCAGCATCTATTCTTGTTTTATATAATCTCCCTGAATATAGTAATTATTTTTTTAAAATGCCTTTTTAGAACAGTTTTAGCCTTACAGAAAAATTGAGAAGACAGTATAAAGTTCCCATATATCTGCACCCAGGTCCCTAATTATTAACATCTTACATTAGCATTTGCTATAATTAATAAGCCAATATTGATACATTATTATTACTATTATTCAAGGCCATACTTAATTCACATTTCCTTAGTTGTTACCTAATGTATTTTTTTCTGTTCTAGGATCTCATATTACATTTAGCTGTTGTGCCTCCTTACGCTCCTTCCAGCTAAGACAGTTTTTCAGACCTCCCTTCTTTCTGACAATGTTGACAGTTTTGATGAGTACTGGCCAGACACTGTCTAGGATGTTCCTCTACTGGGATATGTCTTAACATGCTCTATTGTTTGTTAATTTGTCAGGCTGCACTTTACATTTGGGAACCAGGTAAGGAGTCAACTGGTCGACTGCTCTGTGTAACAGCCTTCAATGATTCCCCATTTCTAATACTTCTCATCAGCTCTGCCAACTCCAAGTTTACAGCCTCTCTGGGATCCTAACGAGCAGAGTGGAACAGAGTGGCTCACTTCTCCACTGCAGCCCATACACAGCCCCTCGTTCCAGGCTGTGGTCTCCTTAGCCTGCTTCTGCTTTCTCTCTTCAAGGAATACTACATATCTTGTGTACTGATGTTTTTCCTCCTCTGTTCCTCTATGCCATTCCATTAACTTTCAGGGGTTTATTCCTTTTAAATATCTATATTTTAACTGGAGGAGTTTGGAAAAGAATGGGAGGAGAATGTATCAGAGACTCCATACATCCACTTCTTATATGAAAATAAAACTTCTCCTTACATTTAAGGGAAGGAAGGAAAAATGTCCACTAACCCATAATTTTGTTGTTTGTTCATAATTCTCTTGGTACAGCTTAATTTATATTCCTGTCAAAGCTTTTATTGAAGCTTCTGATAAAACTCAGTCAAGGTAGGTCCCCATAGGAAAAAGAATTCACCCATATGAACCTCTCAAGAAGCAATTATGTGTGGAGTCGTGGGGAGGTTAAGGGAACAAACAAGGGAGTGGAAGGCACCAGGGATGAGCAACAGAAAGATATTGTTACAATCCCTAGGGCCAAAGGGACAAGGGGAGGAACAGAGCTACAGGAGCCCAGTAGGCACTACAACTGTGGAGAAGCGGCCATCCAGCAGAAGCTGTATTATAGAGAAATACATTACTGTGCTGAAGCAAAGAGTTGGGAAGAAATGCTAACTTCTTTCTTTTCTGCCTTCCCACCTCCTGGCGGTGCTATCCATCTGCCAGACCCAACCAGAAGCTATTAGGGGAAGGGGGCCAAAAAGATGCAGTTTGTAGGGGACAGAGTACGGCTGCAAATGGATTGAGCTGGTGAGGGTGAGGGGTAGCTGGAGAACCTTCACAAAACATAAATAGGAACACATAATAGTGGATATTATGTATGACGATCTTGAGTAAATGTAAGAAACCATTAACAATCCTCATTCCCATGAACACTTTTTAAAGGGGAACAGAAACATGTAGCAGATGAGTCTAAGGATAATCAAGGCTACCATGCAAATTAAGACAAGCTCAAAACCCTGCACACAAAATAAATTACAACCAAACTTCGTTTTCTGAACATGTAAGCTGTTCCAACAACTAGAAATCTATGTCGTACAGTGTTAGAAGTCAGGATAGTGGTTTCCCTAGGGCAGCAGTGACTGGGAGGGAGCATGAAGAACTTTGGGGGTACTGGTAATTTTTGGTTATTCATCTGGGTTCTAGTTACACAGATGTACTCACATTGTGAAAATTAATTGATGCACTGTGATTAGTGTATCTTTTTGTGTATGTATGTTGCAATTCAACAAAAAACTATTAAAAAATTGATGGCAGCCAGAATACAACTTAAAAAAACTTGCACTACATTAATGCATCTTTCTGCCCTTCTTTAGGTATCCTAACTAACAGTAAACAAGGATTTACTAGAACAACTAAAAAAATGATGTGCATTCAACAGAAATGAAAGGCAGGTCTCAGCTTCAAGTAATCTGTGAACTACTTAGAAAAATGTAATATTTAAATATGAAATTAAGAATATTAACAAGCAATGTATCAGGCTATGAAGAATGCTATAATAAAAACAGATCCAGTATTGGCAAGCAATTGATTCTCATCAGAAGGCCTGGATATAAATATTCCCCAAGTGGGCTCTTTCTGTTGGAGATCTGTTTCTCTTTAACCTTAACAAAGGTCTACTCGACTAGGCCAATTGCCTGGTTTCAGAAGGTGCTCCTGTGACTGCTGTGGGTGGGCAAGAGGAGAGGCTGAGTAAGGCCTCTCTCTTCTGCTTCAGTGAGAGTAGCCCTGTTTTATCTGTTTCATACTATTATCTGTTTATACTATTATCAGTGTTAATTTTCTCTAAACAAAAGGATTTTGCTGCTAAAACAAGCTTGGAAACAACTCGTCTAGAAATCTGACCTCTAAATTTGTATATCTCAGTTGACATATCTCACAGTTGAAAAAAATTTAAAAGCCTCTGAAACTCTAAACATAAAACCCATTTTTAAAAGGAAATGAAAATTACCTGAAGTAAAGGAATAAAATCATCCTGTTCTAGATAGCTGCAGCTGGGCTTTGCAAGAAGACAGATAAACTTAGAGGCATCATCATGATGGTTACTCAGCAACCTAGAAAAGAAACAATTGCTTAGGAAGACTGTCTACTATGAACAATGACTACAACATCAATAGTTGGCAATTTCAGTGTGATCTGAAGGCCGTTTAGATCAAGAATCAAGTGCTCTCTTTTCAGTGATTAAAAAAAGGAAAATTTTCCATGCTCTTGATTTTGTCAAAGGGCCATCTTAATAAAAGCTCAACAACAAGATGGTACATTATTTTTGTAGAATGCTTCTGAGACCACAGAGTCAACTGAACTAATGCATGTAAAAATACACTTGAAGGAGAATGTCTGTTCAGGTTAGCTCAGGGCATCTGGAACCAGAACTCCAGAGCTGCCCACTAGGAGGGAACACATCTGATGGACCACTACATACCACGTAAGACATGAACTTCTGCTTGTCCAGGTTGGCAGACATATTCAGGACTAACATGATAGGGGGCTTTTGAAATTAGACTTTGAAGCACCAGGCTTAAGAAGAAAATGAAGGCCCTATTAAATCTTCAAGTTCTAAGAATTCCTCACATCCAACTAATTGCTGGACATTTCCATCTGGATGCTATACTCTGACAGTAAAGTCAAAATAGCGAAAACCAGATTTAAAATCTTCCTCTCAAAGTCATGGATGTCTATTTTTATTAATGGTGGTACCACTCCAAGTTATCTGGGCTTGAAAATTTGAAGTCATTTTAAACTTCTCTTCCTTATTCTCCACATCCAATTAGTTTCCAACCTTTCTTGCTTTTCTTCCTTAATCATTTATTGAATGCTAATTGTGTGCCAGATACTGTGTCTGGCCTTGTGAATACTTGAAATACAAAGAAAATAAGACATAGTTTTGTGCCCTGTAAGGAACTTACAGTCTACTGAGAGAGCTACACCAAAGATTATCTGCCTGTATAATCTTACTACAGAAGTAATAAACTCAGGGTGTCATGGAAAGACACAGGAGGACCAGTGAAATTCCCTGAAGAGTTGTGAAGTAGGAAAGTGGACTGTTGCAGATCAAGGGGTTGCATGTACAAAGGTCTGGTGTGAGACTGCACAGATTACGTGAGCAGCTGCAAGCACTGGGGTGGTAAGGGAAGGGGACGTGAGCATGTAGGATTGGACCCTGGAGGCCCTTTCATGTTAGGTCAAGAAGCCTGGACTTTCGCCTACTCGCAGAAGAATTTTAACTTGGACTGTGACATGATCAGATGTGTTTTTCATAAATATCAAGCAGAAATCTTTCCAAGGGCCTGAGCATGGATATTGGCAGTGGGAGACAAACAGAAAGGGGCAAATATGGTTCAAGTGAAAGGAAATGGTAGTTGATAGGTGTGGAGGGGTAAAAGGGGGGAAGTCCATGATGACTCCCAGGTCTCTATCTTAGACCACTAGGTGCTTGGAATTTGGGATGGGAATACTAGAGTCCTGAGGAATATTTCCTCAAAACATTTTAGACAACCATTCCTTCCTTCCTATTTTTGTTTTATCATCAAGTCCAGGGTCTTATTACTTCATGCTGAAACTTTTAGAAGGGAAGAGGGTCATAAAAGGCTTCAGTGTCCATGCAACCTCACATCATGGACAATTCATCATTCTAAAACATTCTTTGATTATGTAATTCCCTTTTGCAAAAATGTTCAACAGTTTTCTACCACTTATATGAGTAAGTCTAGATGTCTAAGTTGGGCATTTAAGGCCCACTTTATTTTTATTTTATTTTTTTATTATTATTTTTTTTTGCGGTATGCGGGCCTCTCACTGTTGTGGCCTCTCCCGTTGCGGAGTACAGGCTCCGGATGCGCAGGCTCAGCGGCCATGGCTCACGGGCCCAGCCGCTCCGCGGCATATGGGATCCTCCTGGACCGGGGCACGAACCCGTATCCCCTGCATCGGCAGGCGGACTCTCAACCACTGCGCCACCAGGGAGGCCCTAAGGCCCACTTTAATTAGGCTAGAGTCTGCCTATCTCACCACTTTGCTGAATGAAACGTCCACTCCGGGCAGCTGGCCTGAACCACTCTTCTCTGAGCGTGCTGTGTGCATTCTTGCCTCGGTGCCATTTCTCATGCTGTTTTACTCTCCTAGAATACCACCTCTCCCAACTTTGCTATCTGAACGCTGGCTTTTTTTTTTTTTTTTTGCGGTACGCAGGCCTCTCACTGTTGTGGCCTCTCCCGTTGCGGAGCACAGGCTCTGGACGCGCAGGCTCAGCGGCCATGGCTCACGGGCCCAGCCGCTCCGCGGCATGTGGGATCTTCCCGGACCGGGGCACGAACCCGCGTCCCCTGCATCAGCAGGCGGACTCTCAACCACTGCGCCACCAGGGAAGCCCAACGCTGGCTATTCTTTAAGGTCCAGCTAATGTATTACCTCTTTCAAAAAACCTTCTCTGACAACTAAATTCCTTACTGATCTTTGTACTATTTAATTTGTATGTATTACATACACCATTGTACCACGAACTTTCTTTTATTTCTCTGGCACCTAAAGGGCAGGCAAAGTTACAGCTCTTTTTTTCCCTTAACACTAGACATAGTGACTTTCACATTGAAGATTCTCAAAAAATGTTTGTGATCTAACAGATATACCCTTAACTGACTTCATTTGTGATGATTAAAGCCATAGAATGATCTTTATATTTATTTTCCTTATCATTCTTCAGCATGCTCAGGACACCCAAAGTTAAATAAATATACAGTTCAGAAAAAGATTACTGAAATAGGTGTTGATGGGAATCACCTCTTAGGATAAGAAAATGGGTGGGATGATCACAAGAAAAAGGCACTGAGGTATAGCACCACTAAGTACAAACTGTACAGACACTGACAGATGAGAGATTCTCTAAGAGGGAAAAGTCAAATCAGGTATGGCCTTTTGCTATCAGAAGCATGAATCAGAGAGAAAAGGTGAATTCTGATTCTCAGCCAATGCTAGTGGCTGGTGAACTCTATAAAGCAGGAGAGAAAGAGATTTTAAAAAGTCGTGAAAGCTGGAGAAAGAAGGTAAACATAGCTATTCTAAACTATCTTCCAGAGCTCTTAGGACGAAATATTGTTTTGTTAGTGGAAAAATGACACTTCAACATGAAAAGGTAAGAGGAAGTAAAGCATAAAAAAGCTGGGACAATATTACTGACTCTGTGTAAGAGGAGCTCTGTCACAAAGCTGGTAACCTGGGAACTCAAAAAGCAAAGCTGTGGAGCAATGCCTTTCCCCTGAAAATGTCCTGACCACAAGAGAAACAGATGTCAAAGTACAGATATGAAATGGGCAGCAGAGCAGGGAAGGGGAGCAGAGGCAGGGGAACAAGAGCCTGTTAAGGTGCTTAAACCACTCAGGGGAGGGCTCAGAAGCCTCCACCCCATAAACACTGGGACAGGAGGCAAACTACTTCCCGTTTGGCTGTTAACTTTTGTATTTGACTTTCCCCCCAAGATGATATACAGCCTATTATTGGAGCAAGTCAGCATGTGTATGTATATGCCAATGTTTTAATTCTGTGTCATTATCTGCCAGTTATTTTTTTTTTTAATTTTTAAAAATTTATTTTTTGGATGCACATGGGCTTTCTCTAGTTGTGGTGAGCGGGGACTACTCTTCGTTGTGGTGCGCAGGCTTCTCCTTGCGGTGGCTTTTCTTGTTGTGGAGTATGGGCTCTAGGCACGTGGGCCTCAGTAATTGTGTCACGCGGGCCCTAGAGTGCACGGGCTTCAGTAGTTGTGGCGTGCGGGCTGTAGGGCACACGGGCTTTCAGGAGTTGTGGTGCGTTGGCTCAGTAGTTGTGGCTCATGGGCTCTAGAGCGCAGGCTCAGTAGTTGTGAAGCACAGGCTTAGTTGCTCCGCGGCATGTGGGATTTTCTCGGGCCAGGGATCGAACCCGTGTCCCCTGCGCTGGAAGGCGGATTCTTAACCACTGCGCCACCAGGGAAGTCCTGCCAGTTATTTCTTTGTACTTGAAAGTTTTATATACTATACTTGGACCCAAGGCACTTTATGCAAAGGGTACAATTTGTAAAAAATTATAAAAATAAACACATGTCTTCTTTAAGGTCAGTGCGGTAATTCAAACCATCCTGCTTAGCTGCTTTGTCTCCCAAAATAGCCATACTCGAGTCTCCTTTAAAGCCTGCATTTTAAGTGCTGAGAAAGGAGCTCCCGCTAGAGGGCGCTCCAGTCGTTATAGTATCTGGCCAGAAAATAAAGCTTTGATACAGAGACATCACAGTTATCTGTTCACAGAATTTTTTTTAAAATTTTTTAATGAAAAAAGACAGGGACAGTTGCTCATGCTGTATAACTTCATAAGCAGTGTCCTGTAGTAACTGAAAATGAAGACTTGTGCTTCAAGTCTTTTTGCCTTTTGCCTTTGCAGAAACAATCTCTTTTCCTTGGAGATAAAATGAAAATGATTCATCTCAATAAAGGAATATATAGCTGTTGCGGGTGCTGCTGCTCCGTCCACCAACAGAAATGTCCACCCTATCCCAGTGACATGAAGTCTAAGACAAAAAAACTGGCTGTTACTTTCCTTAATATTATGCAGTTAACTGCCGATAAACAAGTTCATTACTAGTTTTTCTTTGGTAGTCAGCCTCAGGCTCACAAACATAGGGTCCTAGCATATTCAAAATAACTTAGAATGTAAGTAGTTATAGTTCTTCTCTCTGGCTCTAATTTTTTATAGAATGAACTACTCCCCCCCCTTTTAATCTCCCAGCTTCTTCAACATTTTCTCTGAAATAATCATAACTCACTTCTTGCTCCTTTCCCAGATTGTTAGATGGCTTTTGCCAACAGTGCTGAACTCAATGGCTGAAGATACCCAGGACAAGAGCTGTGTAACATCCCTATTCTTTCTATCCCTTGTTCACACTCCACCTGAGGCATTTTTCAGGGCCTGGCACCTACCAGGGGGAGAGAAGCTAGCTGAATGAAAGCTAGAACGTCTACACATTTCAAGATCTTCAGTTCTGCTACTGTTATACACTGATTTCTAATAACAACAGTAATAATTAATAATAGACAAGCAGACCACCCAGCTGAAGTCCTGGCTTTACTGGTAGAGAATCCAAGCTGACCCCCCTATTGTTCAGGCCCTTGGCTCTATTTTCTTCCCTCAGGTTCTATGGTGCCAGAGACAGCCAGAAGGGCAAATGCCAATTCTTTTACTGGTTTACTCCTAATTAGTGCTTTTTTGCTAATTCTAGACTCTAAGGAATTCTTCTTTTACAACTGCACACAAAAAAATTTTTTTTAAGATTTTTATCTAGCTGTTTCCTATTTGCTATAGGAGAGGTGGAATGGTGACCATGGCCCTGACTGTGGAGGGTCATCCTGCTGGTATATGAGGAGTGGTTCTAGTCCTTGGTATTTGAACAACTTAGAACTATTCCCTGTAACAAAATGACTAAAATTCACCTGGAAAACATGAAGCATTTATAACTTTTAGCTTTGATGTCGTTCTTTAAAAGAAGTCCATCAACTGGTAGTCTTATATCCCCTGATCACTTTAGTTCTATTGTAATGCAAGAAGAACGTGGTGAACTCAACTTGCTGCTAGATTTTTCAAAATAAGAATACAGTTATTAATCACCTATTATGTTCTCAAGCATTATACTACTAAGGGCTTTGAGGTGGCATGAAAGAATCAGAAGAATCTGTAAGCTGAATTTTGCTGCTATTATATGTTGATTTTAAATAATGATGATGATGATAGTGACATCAGGTGAACAGCATTTCCTGATAGTTCATCAGGAAGGGTATCTAGCCCAGAAAAGATGAGAAGAGCATATTTAAAGAAGGCTGATCAGTTAAAAGAGGGAGAAGGGGCATGCTATAACAGTCTCTTAAATTGATGAATATATCAAGAAATAACTTCTAAAGAAGAAAGAAGGGAGAAAAAAATAAAAGAGAGAAGAAAGTTGGATTTGAATTCAAGAAAACTTGTCAGGATGTTAAAATCCAGGAGTATCTTGATAGATGTACTATTCCTTTGTTCCTTAACTGGAGCTTTCAAAAAGTAATAACTAAAATCTACTAGAATTCAGCTATTTTTAAGAAATCAACTACATACAATTCTAAATTTGATCACATGAGAATGGAAGCATGTGACATGTGTGGTTTGCTCCCCTTAAAGGAGCATTTATGTCACTGCTGCGAGAGTCAAATCCTAAGACTCAAACTGTTAACAAGTGAAACTAAGAAACTACCAAATAGTTATTAAAGAAGTATTTCTGAAGATCTGTTTTACCGATTAGAGACATGTAAGATAAAGGCTTAGGGAAAGAATTTGTGTGTGGGCATAAAAAGTTGTGAATCATTGAATTTTACTTGTTGAAACAAAGGATAAGGGGAAAATTAATAAATGAGTAAAATAAGTGACTTTTATAAAGCATGTCATGAGGGCCGGACAATTCCTTGCCCAGCCCCAGAGTAACTGCTCTCATACTTACTTTCTCCACATGGCAATGAATGACTGGGCTGACACAAATCCTGTCCTCTCTCCCCCTGCAGCCCTGAACATGGGGGTTTTCCAATAAAGAGGACAGCCACAGACCTGCAAATAAAGCACAAATACAGCGTAAGCCAAGGGGCAGTGAAGAGATGACACGGCCAAAGAAAGGGCCTTTGTGGCTTTTACCCTTCATGCCCCAGTGGACAGAAGGGCCCTTGGAGGAGCAAAACTGGGGCAGAGGCAGATGCATCAGCTGGGGTAGATTCAGCAAGACAGAGGGGAAACAAAAGAAGAAGATGACATGTTTAATGAAGAAAATGAAAATCCATTTGCCTTTTCTTCAAGTGCATGTATGGTGATGTTTCTTTCCCCTAACCTGAAAAAACAACCGGATCTCCCTCCCTTCCTACCACTCTTACATCATATATGTTCTACCTTCAGGAAAAAAAAAGAAGTGACTGGGCCTCCCTGGTGGCGCAGTGGTTGGGAGTCCGCCTGCCGGTGCAGGGGATGCGGGTTCGTGCCCCGGTCTGGGAGGATCCCATGTGCCGCGGAGCGGCTGGGCCCGTGAGCCATGGCCGCTGGGCCTGCGCGTCCGGAGCCTGTGCTCCGCGACGGGAGAGGCCACAACAGTGAGAGGCCCGCGTACCGCAAAAAGAAAAAAAAAAAAAAAAAAAAAAAAAAAAAGAAGTGACTGAACGCCATGGTTGTGTATATGCCATTCCCTCCTATGGCAGGAAAAGACAGCCACCTTGTTTGCTCACTCACTTGGTGTCAATACACTCTATCACCCCTCTCCCTCTCTCTCCTTCGCTTAGTGTGTTATTAAGCCCCAGGTGCAAGAAGAACCAGAAAAGCCTGGACTGTTCAAGAAAACAGCTCTAAATCTATTTAAATGGATACAATTCAGGTGAAAGCTGAAAGGCAAAAATTAAAATGCTATTATTTATTTAGAATATACCACAAACGACTACATATTAGAAAAGCCTTAGAAAGAACTAAAATACAATACCCTAAAAGATAATGATTTTTTTCTCCTCAATAAAAAAGCTCTTTGTTTCAATTAAGAAAAATTATTCTTATACTCTTATAAGAGACAGTCTGTCCCAAATTAACCTGCTTTTTTTCTAGAGGGAAAATTCTTCCAAGTAATAATAATATCTAAATATTAGTGGAGAAATAGTCTCTAAATGATCCCAATTTTGTATATACACATAAAATGTATTCCCAACTCTGAAGCTCTTCAAAGAGTCCCATCTTGTTATTGGATAAAGATATTCTTATTATTCATATTAGATATAGGATCTGTTGAGCCTTATTCTACAAAGGGAAGCTTCCCCTCTGACAGATGACTGGATGTGAAC
Source organism: Mesoplodon bidens (assembly GCF_964165515.1). Lineage (NCBI taxonomy): Eukaryota > Metazoa > Chordata > Mammalia > Artiodactyla > Ziphiidae > Mesoplodon > Mesoplodon bidens. The sequence continues at coordinate 143,299,055 of NC_138161.1, forward strand.
CCACATTACGTTGAAGTGAAGCTGCTCCTGATGTGAGGCCTCAGTGCATGGAGGATCCCCACAGAAGCCTGCATAGTACCTCATCTGAGATCAGTTATGCTGAGAGAATGCCCAGGGCTGCTGGGTTCATGTCAGAGATGAGGGTATGGATGGTGAGATTCAGGCCAAGGGAGGTAAGTACAGGGCAGAAATACGAGATTGCTTCTGCCAGGGCCACTAAAGCATGTTCTGCAAGCAGGATGGAATTTAAGATATCTTAAGTCCAGAGGTCAAATACCTCCACTGAGGTCAAGAATGAGGGAAAGGTGTTGCTTAGCAAACAAACGGATTTTGTTTACTGTATAAATTATGACTGCCAAGGTACAAAGCTTACAATTAACATACTTTGGGTGGTAACTGTCAGACCCACTTTCCCCAATCCCAATCCTTCCTTTCATGCAGGATGGTGGTTTGCCAAGAAAACGCTCTTAACTATGACAGGCTGTTGGTAACTGCTGGGAAAGATGAAAGAATTGCCTGTATTATGGAGGTGGGGGGTGCAGAGCGACAAAAAGGGAGAAACTACAAGGAGGGACTGGAACTGGCTTGCCAAGGTGCTCGAAGCTCCCACCACTAGAGCCACTACGGAGTTTTCAGAACTGGAAGGGATCAGGAATCTTCTAGTTCATCCTTGGGGAGGGATCACCAACTCAGCGAAACACTTCCAGGGACTGTGCACGTACTATCTCCCGTGGGGCTACTTCCACTATTAAAAACTTTCATTTCCTTGGATTACAGTCTTTTATTCAAAAGACTCCAGTTCAAATGTGTACACATCAGCTCATAAAGAGTAGTAAATCACTGGGATTAACATTTACAAATTTTTTATGACCCAAAGGCAGAATCCTAAGAGATAAGGTACAGAATAGATATGTTTTGAAGTAGATGGAAAAGGGCTGACTTGTTTTTCTTGTAGTGGGTCACCCTGAGCAGCCAAAGGTTGGACAACATGAGGGTACTGGGCTCTTGGAGAAAATGCCAAAAGAAAAAACTGGAAGGGCAGTGGATGGCAAGGGCTGCAGACATTACACTTTGACCATTTAAAAAAAATGTATGGCTGGCCTGCATCGGCTTAAAAACAAAGGATTAAGATAAAGGGAGTGAGCGAATAGCCAAAGCAATCTTGAGAAAGAAAAATGGAGCTTGAGGAATCAGACTCCCTGACTTCAGACTATACTATAAAGCTAGAGTAATCAAGACAATATGGTACTGGCACAAAAACAGGAACATAGATCAATGGAACAGGATAGAAAGCCCAGAGATAAACCCACACACATATGGTCACCTTATTTTTGATAAAGGAGGCAAGAATCTATAATGGAGAAAAGACAGCCTCTTCAATAAGTGGTGCTGGGAAAACTGGACAGCTACATGTAAAAGAATGAAATTAGAACACTCCCTAACACCATACACAAAAATAAACTCAAAATGGATTAAAGACCTAAATGTAAGGCCAGACACTATAAAACTCTTAGAGGAAAACATAGGCAGAACACTCTATGACATAAATCACAGCAAGACCCTTTTTGACCCACCTCCTAGAGAAATGGAAAGAAAAACAAAAATAAACAAATGGGACGTAATGAAACCTCAAAGCTTTTGCACAGCAAAGGAAACCATAAACAAGACCAAAAGACAACCCTCAGAATGGGAGAAAATAATTGCAAATGAAGCAACTGACAAAGAACTAATCTCCAAAATTTACAAGCAACTCATGCAGCTCAATATCAAAAAACAAACAACCCAATCCAAAAATGGGCAGAAGACCTAAACAGACATTTCTCCAAAGATATACAGACTGCCAAAAAACCCATGAAAGGATGCTCAACATCACTAATCATTAGAGAAATGCAAATCAAAACTACAATGAGGTATCACCTCACACTAGTCAGAATGGCCATCATCAAAAAATCTACAAACCGTAAATGCTGGATAGGGTGTGGAGAAAAGGGAACCCTCTTGCACTGTTGGTGGGAATGTATATTGATACAGCCACTAGGGAGAACAGTATGGAGGTTCCTTAAAAAGCTAAAAATAGAACTACCATATGACCCAGCAATCCCACTACTGGGCATATACCCTGTGGAGACCATAATTCAAAAACAGTCATGTACCACGATGTTCACTGCAGCTCTACTTACAATAGCCAGGACATGGAAGCCACCTAAGTGTCCATCAACGGATGAATGGATAAAGAAGATGTGGCACATATATACAATGGAATACTACTCAACTATAAAAAGAAATGAAATTGAGTTATTTGTAGTGAGGTGGATGGACCTAGAGTCTCTCATACCGAGTGAAGTAAGTCAGAAAGAGAAAAATACCGTATGCTAACACATATATATGGAGTCTAAAAAAAAAGTGGTTCTGAAGAACCTAGGGACAGGACAGGAATAAAGATGCAGACATAGAGAATGGACTTGAGGACACGGGGAGGGGAAAGGGTAAGGTGGGACGAAGTGAGAGAGTGGCATTGACATATATACACTACCAAACGTAAAACAGATAGCTAGTGGGAAGCAGCCGTATAGCACAGGGAGATCAGCTCGGTGCTCTGTGACCACCTAGAGGGGTGGGACAGGGAGGGTGGGAGGGAGATGCAAGAGGGAGGGGATATGGGGATATATGTATACATATAGCTGATTCACTTCGTTGTACAGCAGAAACTAACACAGCATTGTAAAGCAATTATACTCCAATAAAGATGTTAAAAAAATTTTTTTTAAATTAAGTGGGTTTCTTGCAGACAAAAAAAAAAGATAAAGGGAGTCAGGAGATCAATAAGAACCTAAAAAAAAGGTAAATGATATCAATCTGAGAACAACAGAATAGAAACTTTTATAACAAAGGAGAGAACAAGCTCATGTTAAGGCTTTTTACAAAGGAAAAGACTGGATGACAAGTGAGGAGGTACAGGGCGTGCTGAAAATGGGTTTAGGAAACTGAGGTTTAGAGGAGGAGGCAAGAGTCAGCGTTGCTGGAGCAAAGAAAGCTTGACTGACACCTATAATTAGATCTAAAAATGGCCCAACAACATAAAAGAACTGAAAGCAAGGTTGTCTAATGATACATAGGAAGAGATGATCACCCAATATTTGTAATGTTCTTTAACATTTTAAAATGTCTCACGCCCGTTATTTCATTTGGCCCTGACATGATCCCATACAGAAGAGGGCGGGTATTTTTATCCAGTTCTGCAGATGAAGAAAAAAAGAGGCTAGCTTACAGGCCACAGGCACGATGGGTCAAGATGGTACTGTATCAGCCAATGAGAGGAGCTGGAGGGCTTTGTACGGTTCAGAAGACTTTCATTCTTATCCCTCAACTTTCTGTTAGAGGCTAAAACTCAGTGGTGAAAAATACTTCCCTTGCCGTTCCTCAGTTTCTGTTCCTATGCTGCTTTTGTTCCTCTTAGATTCATTCTCTAGTCATTTCTTCTCCATCACTACTTAAAGCTGTGGAAAAAAGTACAAACTACACACTGAGAATTTAATCAGAAATGGACATTAATCTCTCCATGCTGTTTGAGGCTGAAGATGAATGAGCTAAACTTCAACAGATGCAGATTTCATAAACACAGGGTTTTCTTTGCACTTAAAAAACAGACCCCAGTCTCTACAGCTACACTTAAGCATCATGGAGAGTAGACTGTAAACTCAAGCTGGGCTTCCAAGTAGCTTTATAAGAGAGAGATTTTTCTCTTTTCTTTTGATGTGGACCTTTTTTTTTTTTTTTTTTTTTTTGCGGTACGCAGGCTTCTCACTGCTGTGGCCTCTCCCGTTGTGGAGCACAGGCTCCGGATACACAGGCTCAGCGGCCATGGCTCACGGGCCCAGCCGCTCCACAGCATGTGGGATCTTCCCAGATCGGGGCACGAACCCATGTCCCCTGCATCGGCAGGCGGACTCTTAACCACTGGACCACCAGGGAAAGTCCTCCAAGTAGCTTTATAAACTATAAGAATCCATAAAAACGTTCATTTATTGCTCTGACCACCTCCTCCTTCGTTGTCCCCCAGGGGTTGTCTTCTCCTTTCCTATAGCCAAGCTGTCGTGAGAACACAAGCACACGAGGGTGAGTGATGCAGGCACTGCCAAAGGATGAGGACGGTCTACAGAGCAAAGAATGGCGGAAAGTAAGACTGATTTAGTGAGTGCCAACAGACTGGCCGTAGCCAAGGAAAAGCTGGATTCCATGAGCCTAGCTAACTGGAAGACATGATTAAATGAATTTTTAAAAAATAAATGATTTTAAGAACAAAGAGGCAAAATCCAATAAAACGAGCTGATACAGTACTTCTGAGGTCATGATACACACATCCTCATCTTTACATGCAATGTTAGTTTTAACTTTTTAAAAGTATGAGCAGTTCACTTTGCTATCTGAGCTGACAATTAAGGTCTAAGAGCAGTGAACACAAATGTTTGGCACCCCTGAATGGAACTTAGGGCTATAATCAAGTATAATTCAGACCAGTTAATCAGACATGTATGTGTATACTGGCTATTGTGCCACATGATAATTTGGTATAAACAGTAAATTGTCACATAAATGCCTGTTACTATGGCTACTAAACAAAATAGTTTTCTATCTTTTTAAACTTCTTATGTTGTCAGCTTCAACACTGGCAGTTTTTCCTGATGCCACCTACAGACTGATCCTCACTGCCTGTAAATAGGAAAGTCCTCCCTCTGACTCCCCACATGTAAACCCCTTCCCTGACTTGACTACGCTCTTTCCTACACTTCTCGTGACCATGTGGAGTCCTCAGGCTCTCTGCTCTCCTCTCACTGTGCATGCACTGTGGAGTGCTGGCGGCCCCTGAGCCACAGGCAGGGCAGGGCTACCACCAGCCAGGTGGGAGAGCCAGAGCAGGAGGGTGGAGGCAGCACAGCAGGCAGGCTCCTCAGTCAGGCGCTGGGAATACTTAGAGGAGGAAGGTCGACCCAGAGACCTTCAAGGCAGAGCAGGCTACAGGTCTCCGGCAGTGAGGCACGAGTCACTGACTGGCTCTCCAGATGTGGGGAGCCCAGCAGGCCACCGGGGGACTACCACATCCTGCAATCTGCAGTCTCTCCTGATTGCCTGCCCGAAGTGGTCCGTGAAACCTCATGCCTCTCTCACACAAATTGTTACCATGTTAGACATACCCTGTTTGGCATTTATGCGATTAACGTGTTATCTCCAAATTAGACTTCATTCATCCTTGCTAAATTCTATCTTTTGGATTTAGATTCATCATTCTAGCCCACTCAGATAATTTGCCACTTGATTCATAAAATAGCCATCTCTCAAAGCTTGGGGTAAGAAAATGCCAATGTCCTGATAGAACTTATAACTTATTTGGGTGGATATAGCTTGGAAGTCAGCTGATGGTATGTTAGCATACGTCCAGGGGAGATAGGGTAGAAACAGCACAATGCAGGAGTCAGAGGACATGTCTCCTGACATGGACAAGCTCTGTGACTACACGTACATACTTGTAGGACTTCAGTTTCCTCATATGTACAATAGAGGAGAAGCAGGTGAGCTCTTACTTCTGGAATGAAAGAGGTTGTTTTTCACTAGAAACATTCTACGGGGTCAAAAAGCAAGTTCTAAGATTGGGGGGCGGTGACGAAAAAAGGAATAAAAAAAGGATTCTTTTCCACTTCCCTTAAAATCACTCTACTTACAAATTATTTAACAGTGGTAACAAATGTTCTGAGGTTAGAGGTAGGAGAGAGGATGGGACATGACAGGGCAGGGGTTCAGGGATGTCTCTCAGGACACAATGGAACCTAGGTCTTAGAGGATGGGTGACGTGGGAGTGGCAGAGTGGAAGCCCATTTTGGAGGGGAGAACTATGAGAGCCCAAAAGCAGAGGCAAGCCTGTGGGAGGGCAGGTGGGTCAGGCCCATGCAGGGAACAGTAGTTTGGGTTTTATCCTCAAAAGCAGTAGTTTTCAAACTTTCAAATATTATTCCTGAAAGCAGAGGAAGCGTTCCCAGTAGAAGGGTGCATAGGGTCTTGGGAACTCCCACTTGGTGTCTAGTTGTCCACATGCAGCCCTGAGCCTACTAAAACCCCTCTGTCTCTTGAAGCACAGCTTGAGACCACTGCTAAATCCTGAGGTATGATCTGACTCTTCAGTATACATGCGTCATAAAAACAGAACCCAAACAAAACAAAGCACTCCTATAGATGGTAGGAATCCCTGAATATTGCTGAGCTGGGGAATGACATGATCAAATATAAACTGATGATTATACTCAGTATTAACTGTTCTAGGAGGAGGCTGGAGGTGTAGAATCCGTTACTAAAGATGTTACAGTAGTCTTAGCATTAGGGACTAAGACCTTAAATTAGAAGCAGTTGGATATATTGAAAAGTATCACAGACTTGCTTCCTAGTGGCAAATCCACTTATTTCTGAGAAGACTTCAGTGTTGAGCTGGCCTAATTGTTCCTTGTCTGGCTTCAGGGCAAGGAGTTATGACCAATGAATGAGAACAAAAAAGAGAGATTTGTATTCAACACAAGGGAAATTTTTCTAAAAAGGAAGGCTATTTAATGATGGAACAGGCTGCTTGACAAGGTAGTGAGTTTCCTGTCACTGAAGGCATTCAAGCAGATAATGAATTTATGTGTTGGTGATGCCATGGATGGAATTCCTATATTAAATAGGAGGATGGACTAGGAAACCACTAAGGCTTTTTTCAAACTTAAGAGTTCCAAAAAGTAGAACCATAGCTAATACATCAGTATCAAATACATTTTTTCAATATGGAAAAAAAGATCTATGTATGCTTACAAACAGAGAGCAAGGAGGTAATAAAGAGAGGGAGATTGGGATTGCTAGAGAAAGGGAGATTATGCGTCATTTAGTAGTTATATTACCTTTGCAATTTTTCCCATTTCATAAATGTCTGCTTTCTGATCTTCAATATCCAGGAAAGCAGTTTCAATTCTGCTTAGAGTCTGTTCATGATTACTGCAGGCATCGGGGAGTCCTTCAGGGAAGTAGAACCGTGGAATGTTGATGGATAATGTTGCATTCACAACATTATTCACGTGAGGAGCAGGGGAGAGAGGTCGGGGACTACTTGCAAAGGTGGCTGGAGGTGGAAGTGGTGTTCCAGGTTTCTTTTCTGGTTTATTTTGAATCTGGAAAGAAAATATGATTATGAGACACAAATATTCTAAACAGTATATATTACTGGAAAGTCCTCACCAGTAATAGGAAGTTGGGTATAAACACAAGAAACCACAATTAGAAGCAGTACAGATGAAGAGCTCACTCAACTATAGGCAGGGGTAAGCATGCTCTGAGGGAATGCTTATCTACACTGAATCAATCAGTACATTACTTATCTGTCAATACTAGAGTCTACATAGATTTGTGCTTAAAAAATCCTACAGTACATTTTCCCACCAGTGATGAGCGAGACATTTAAGAGCAAGGTCAGTTGACATATTAAGGACCTTAAGGTGAATTCTCAGTCTGTTGGACCTGGATTAGTAAATTCTCCTTGAAGACTGTTCTTGGTGTTTCTATGCATCTCTACCTGTCCTTCAGTAGGCAAACAGAATGAGTTCTTTTTAAATATGTAGATTTAAAATGTACTGTGGGGGCTGTCCTTCTACCTTCTTCCCTAGTTTGACTTTATCTAGGTAGAATCACAGCTAGTCCCTGATGCAAAGAAAGTCTTTGTTAAGAAAATTAAAGCATTTTAGTTTTAGAATGTCTTCTACCAGGCTGACTGACTTGCCACCAGGGGCATGCTATTTTTTCCGAGATACACAGTTCTCTCGTTTTTAGTATACTCTAATAGACAAGAATCATGGTCATTAATTTCACCACAACCAAACTCTCTTTACAGTTTATTAATTCTTTAATAGTTTATATCATTCCTTTTTCCAAAAAGGATTTGATGTGGTGTACCATAAAGAGACATAGAAAGGACAGTATTAAAAGGTTGGGGGGCAACAGGGAGACTAAGTAACCATGATTTAGGGAAAGGGGAGGGGAGGTACACTAATATTCAGGTAGAAGTTTATTTTAGCAATGAAGACTAAATTTAGTTCTGAGATTCCTAACAGAAAAAGCAAAAAAGATTCCATGAAGATTTTCAGAGTTTAATTTCTATTCTTAATTTTGACCAAATTATCTATCAAGGCTCATGAGCATGGCATTATTAAATGCTACGTAAGGTATGAAAGATGGACATGACTGTTGACTAGCTAAATTTATTTTAAATTCACTGTGAACACAGAATATTACTCGAGTGTTCTCCTTCCTTAAATTATATCCTAATGCCATTCCTAAAGTCTGAACAATGATTTATCAGTATGAAGTAGATCTGAATATCATATTCCCTTTTGACATATGGACTTATAACATGATTTTTAAATTCAGGGTAAAAGTTTTAGCTACCTTTGAAAAGCATAAGTATTATAGGAAGACAGGCTTCATTCATATAAATATGAGATAAATATGATTTAATCTCCTACTTTTATTAAACATGGCCCATTTCTCATGTTAATATCTGACATTAATACAGAGTGGAATCTGCTCATATATTAATACTATTGGGGATACGAAGCCCAGTTGGTCACACCAAGCCTTTGCTGCAGTATCAGGATATCACTCATATAAAGCAATAGTCAAGGAAGACATGGCAGAGGGAAGTGACGCCAATGAAATATGAAAAACTTAACAAAAATCAGTGATGGCTTACTAGCTCTGTGACCTCAGGAAAGTTACTTAACCTTTTAGAATTTCAGTAATAAAACAGATTATAACCCCTTCTTCTTGGAAGGCTGTTGTGAGGATTAAAGGAAATTACAGGATGTAACATAGGGAAGAGGCTCAAAACTGTGCTGGGCGGAGAAATGGCTTATTTAAGAAAATGAGTCACAAGGCCAAAGGATGGGGTTCTCAAAAGATTAAACATAACTTGGGGGCTTCCCTGGTGGCGCAGTGGTTGAGAGTCCAGCTGCCGATGCAGGGGACATGGGTTCGTGACCTGGTGTGGGAAGATCCCACATGCCGCGGAGCAGCTAGGCCTGTGAGTCATGGCCCCTGAGGCTGCGCGTCTGGAGCCTGTGCTCCGCAACAGGAGAGGCCACAACAGTGAGAGGCCCAAGTACCGCAAAAAAAGACCCCATAACTTGGCATGGTCCTTCAGATTCAATAATAAATAAAATAATCATTTACACTTGTAAGGCAATTTAAAGTTTACAAACTACTTTTGATTTAACTACTTTTGATAATCTCTTTTAAGTAAACAATTGTCTCTGCCTTAGTGCTAAATCTGCAATTATTATTACATAGTCCTATGAGTCAATAACAGTAGAAACTGTTCTTAAATTTCTAAAATAAGGCATATAATTCTTCAGGGGCTTTACTTAGGTCACTTGTATTAGTGTCATTTCCTTTCTATTATTCTATGCTGAAAGAGATTTGTGAGAGTACAAATATACAGTTACCAAAATTCTTTTTTGTTTCTCAAAAATGTTTCCCATGGTGTGACATCCAGGGTAGTTATGGATAACTTCAGGGCAATTATAACCATAGGATTGAGACCACTGGTTCCACTGGGAATGAAACTCAATATTCTAGTGAACACACAATACTGGAGAAGGTTTAGAGCAAGCCCTTCAGTGTTAACTCTATACTTTTGCTTTGACAGAAATAAGTGACATTCAGAACAAACCCTGGCTATTTGTCAAAGTTTTAATTTGAATGGGAAAATATTCAATTATATAATAGTCTACTTTGCTTTCCTCAGTGTACTTAACACAGAGCAGTTCACTAACAGGGAAGTATTTACTAATTCACTATTTAAGTCCATATTTAATAAAACTGATGTTAATACTTAAAGATAAAAAGAATGCATTTACTTTGAACTTTTCAGGTGTATTGATTTACTTTCCACTGGGTTCAATAGGAGACATATAATTTAAGTCTTAAAGCAGTTTAATAAAACTGACGCTTTATAACATTATAGAATAAAACAGTAATATAAAGTTCGTCAGATTTACCAAGTTTAGCATCTGCCCACTTTAAATAAAACTATTTCATTCAAATCTAGGAACAGCATTAAAACAGAATTAGCTGGGTAAAGTATCTCAATTCTCCATTACAGTCTTCCCCTACACAGTATCATTTAGATATTCATTCTGAACAGTACCCTTATGTTACTGTAGCATTTCCAATATTTGGCCATTTTTGACCTATTTTTAAAAACACAATTTCATATCATTCACTCAAATAATTTGAAATTACTTTAGGTCAGAATAACTACAAAACTATGGTTTCTTGCTGGATTCTGGATGTCCATCATTGATATGGCCCTTGATCTGTATTGTATTCAGTGCTAGGGAACTTGTTTGATGAGACACTGGCTCTACAGTTGTAAGTAAATAAGCACGATCTCTGCAAGCAGCCCCTGCAGGCAGAAATGACTCAACCTCACAGCTGAGGGAAGACATTCTTTCACAACCCAGGAGTAACTGCCATCCTTTGCTCCCTACACACAGTATATCACAGACACACAACTGCCTATATGTATAAAAATAGTTCTTTCAAAAAAAAAAAAGACTATCAGGATCAATGTTCTTTTTTTAAAAAGATTCATTACAGATACATGTATGTTAATACAAATTTAGTCTACTGAATCAAAGTGCAAACAAGGATTTTAACATGGAAATTCTAACTTCTCAAAGATATTTCTATGAAAAATTCTAAATTGTAAAATATTTGTTAAGTTGTATTTAATTGTCTCTAAAACTGGATTCCCTCTCTACAAGAGAAAAATGTGAGTACTGTACTTCAGGTCCAGAAGGTCTATTTTTAAACCTGTTGGAATCTCTCTACAAATAGCTCTCTGGAAATAGCTGAATAGAGGACACAGATTAATTCCTTGATCTAATATCAAGTGAGCTGTAAAATTATTCGTAAGTTAGTTCACTGGGTGGTTTTATTAGTAATAAAAATATTTTAAAAGAAACACCCAAGTTTCAAACCTGTGTCTGCTGAAATGACTTCAGCCGCTTCTTAAACCGTGACGGGAGAACAAAATCACAGCCCCTTGCCAGGAAAGCTAACTCTCCCCTTAAATCCGGGTCCCTTCGTAGAGATGTTTCCTTGATCATCATCTTTGAAAAGTGGATGTTTACTTATCAAACTGTCCAGCACACTTCTGAAGATAGTCAGACTTAATAAGTTGTCAATCTCGTCAGGTAGAAAGGTATTTTTTTTTCTTCTTATCTCCCAAAGAAATTAAGTTCAATCATTGTGCTCTCCCAGCCTCCAGGGACCACAATCCATGCTTGTACTGACATGCAGCTGGTTCCCAAATACAGCCTGTGGCTCCCAAGACCTGCTCATAATTTTCAAGTAAGAAACACGGGCTGCAATGGGCCTGTTGCTCCTTGTAGGTAGCTTTATGTCAAACTGACCTGCCCATGTGGAGAATACAGAGCCTTCTGGGAAAGGAAGCACCCACTACTCTGAGCACCAAAGTTAGAAACATTACAGCTGGACCTAAAAATAGTGACTTCTCAGATAATGCTAACTTCTTAAACTCAGAGTACATGAGGTGTCAATCCACATAAAACAGTTTCTCCTCAAGCTAGGAGAGAACATGTAGAGCATTTTTGATTTTGCTATTTAATATTTTATGAAAAAAAGAACATGCTGCACTTCAAATTTGAAACTATCATTTAAAAAATAATTTAAAAAAATTTCTTATTTGAAGGGAAGCAAATGTCTAAAACCTTCTAGATATAACCAGTCAAAATATGGAGAAAAACACTATCATCCTCAAACAGGAATATACAAAGAGATTTGTTAGTCTCAGATTTTAAAATCAAATCTTTTTTTTTTTGGTTAGTTTGCAGAAGACTATCGAGTGATCAAGCATACTTTTTAGAAGTGATTCTGAATCTGGATACATTTGAAAATTTATTGTCAAAGCACTGGTTAAGAAAGTGGAATGATGGAATGCCAAAAGAAAGCAGATTTAGATACACAGAAGTGAATGAAATTTGGTTCTAATAAAGGTACAAAAAATGATCAAATAGCAATGACATAATACATCTTGAATTTGTGACTCATTTTTCTTAAGCTTTCAAGAAATCTCAGATTTAAAAAAAATTCTATTATTTTATCATAAATTGAATAGCTGCCTCATAGTTATTTACAAGCGATTCTTCAAGTATTATCTCATGTTTAATATTTAGAATTAAATATTTATTTTCAGTCATCCATATTTTTCAATCCATACTGATTTTCTACTTCTAGAAAATATAAACCAAATATTACCAAATAAACCCCCAAACCAAAAACAGCTTACGATTCTCTTCTGCTGAAACTTTGTCTAATTTACTGGGAATTAAATTCTTTGGTTTTCCATTGTTTCCTACAACTTAAGTTTTTTTCTTGATTTTAAGACAGTCTGGTAACACTTTATAACATGTATATTGGGCTTATATGCCTAAACCTGTAGTTTTCAAATTTCTTTTTAAGCTGTAGAATTCTCCACTCATACAAAATCTTACCTGAAAGCTCTCAATATATACTATGATTGAAAGAGGATTACATTGAAACCACTGGTCTACTGCTTCAACCTGGGCCTCTCCTTTGTCTCCCCAATTTTCTCTCATTCAGGTTAACTCTTTGAGCTAGGTGGCTTTCCCTACACTCTTGCCTATAACGCTCTAATTCCTCCTTCATTATTTACCTCCAAATTAAAACATTAAAAAAGTCTGTTATGGATGCAACTGGGTTTTTAGACTTGTGATTTAATGCTTTTTCAATTTAGCCACACCTTAGTTGTATTCCTCCCCTTCCTACAACAACCCGTGGCTTCAGGGGTGTGACTTTTCATCCCCTTCCTGAGAATACTCCTTCTCCTCAAATTATACACACTTTAACCATCCTTTGAAATTCAACTCAAATTTTACCTATTTCATGAAGGATTATCTATTTTAAGCCCCCTTATTGCAATTCTCTTAATAAAATATTGTAGAATCTTTCTTGAATGACTTCCACTTAACTTATTCTCTGGACGAAGCAATGCTCTCCATTTTACCTATAAGAGAACCACCAATGCACAGGACACACTGGTTCATGGCTAATAGTTTAGTTTCTGTTATGCTCTCATGTTTCTTATCTCAGTAGTTGAGTTCTATGCTTACTAAGAGTTGGTTGTATTTGTCCCCATCTGTTTATACTGGTTGTACTTTTTACAGTAATAATTCAATTCAATTACATAAACTAATGAAATATGAATGTGGAAAAAAAAGAGTTGATATTTCTAAAACTGGGGAGAAAAACCCTAAGTTGAATATTTTATAAACACTCAGTAACGGCAAAAAACTACTAAAATTTTTCTGCTGTAAAATTAGTTATTGGTGAGAGAAAGGAGAAAAATCATTAAAATCTAGAAGGTAACTACATTCAAATTGCTTCACTACTGACTTAAGTTCTTGGAAATCAGTTAACAAATATACTGAGTGTGATTTACTAAAAAAAGATGTCATGAAACTTCAATTTCCAATTATGACACTCATTTCCAAAGAAAAGGCTTGGCTCTACATTAAAAGATCTGAATAATTAATGTTCCAAGTTAAAATAAAATGTCTAAGATACACATTTTACAGAATACATGGATAGAGTTTACAATTCCCTACTGAGTAACTATCCATCCCAATCATGTTCAGGTAAAAGGGCTTCTACTGCACTATTTTATAACCTGGCAATATTTTCCAATAGTGTCTAAACTTTTCAGGGTAAGGTCAATTGTAAAGTCATTCAATCACTCAGCAAATATATTTCTGACACTTACTATGTGCAGTTACTTCGCTGGGTGCTGAAGGTATGAAGAAGATAAGAAGTGATCCCTTTTTTTCTTCATTGCACCTAGCACAACGTTGGTTTGGAGCAAAGGACAGCAAATACTTTCATTCCATTTACTTCTTATAAATCTCTGGAGTTTCAAAGTCAGAACAATGGTTAAGAGGCTGTCCTGCTACCCCTCTTAAGCAGGAAGAAAACATTTCTCCGTGTCTTTTGATGGTGAAATAAGCTCTAAGTTTTTAGTTATCCAACGGCTTTCCAAAAAATTCACAGGGAGAAAGGCCAGGTCCCCTAAAGGGGGTTAGGAAAGAACTGGTCTGTGGCAATGAGTTATTGATGGAGAAAGACTACTATGAAGTTTGTTTATTTGCTCTTTACATATTTACTTGTGTCTGCATGGAAGTATACCTGCTTGGCTCAAGAAGGAGTCTGAGAATGTGAGTTAGTTTCAAGAAGTATATGATAACTGAAACATAGCAGCAAAGAACATGGTTTTTAGAGTGACCTCTTCTTTACTGGAAAAAGATCAAACAAGGAATTTCACTATTGACGCAAACACGGCCTATGATCTACTCTCTTCTCTCTTTAGTCACAGAGAAAGTGGTACAACCCTTGGGGCTGGGGGCTGGAAGGGAAAAGCTGTTTCTAGGTGAGAGGTTTTCCAGGGAGGAACTAAACAGAATGAGGAAGAATAGAAAACTATAAACATATAGTTTATAAATTCAATTTGCAAAGATGGAAAGTTTGTCAGTTATAATGGAAAGAGTCGTTTGTAAGTGTCTTCCCAATGTCCTTCTGGAATAAACCATGCGATACTCTCTCCTGTCCTCTGCAGCATACATGAAGTCCATCCTAACAAGACAGCTAGCCAATAGTAAGTGTTTCCTGCACAGCAACCTGCATTTCTTTTTGGCCTGCAGATCATTCATGCACATACACTGCCTGCAGACAGAGGATGTCCTGTCTGGACCATGGGCCCAACCTGGTCTTCACGGCAACTGTGTTAAGACAGCATGAATAGAGGATGGAAAAGACTGGTGCTCTCTTGCTGTGGGAATGACTGGGATATATCAGTTGCTACCTTAAGATCCAGCTGCCTTGACTGGGGTTCCTTTCCTGTGTTACCATCTCATATATGTTCCCCCAGAGCAAACATGCTTGAGCAAGGAGGATAACCTTTCTCAAAGAGAACCAGCTCAGCGGTGGATTCTTGGGTTATAAGGTTTTACAGGTTCCCTGGCAGGGGTACATACAAGAGAGACTGGCTTCTCTGAAATGACTAAAAACTATAGAACTGTTTTAAGGATAGCCTCCAATATATCAAGCAAGGAAAGATATTCCCTTATCATGTCCTGAAATGACCTACAGAACTGAGGCGTGAGTCCAGAAAGAGCCTGTACCCTAAAGGAAGGTGACAGTGGGAAGGAGATAGAAGGATAAAATTGTGTGTGACACCCAACATATTGTTTTTGTAGAATTCAGTCTCTGAAGTTTAGTTTGGAACTCAGAATGGATTTTCTAGAGCCTTCCAAATCCTCTCATAGCTCCCTGCCCTTCCCCCTCTGATAATGAAGACAGTGGTGATATACAATATTAATTCACTCTCTTCAGAAAGCATCAGATCTATGGGATGTTTTAAGGAAAAAAATGGGTCGATTACACAGGATAGAGAAAATTTTGAACATCTGCTGAAGACATGAATCACTTATTTTGACTTGTATAAAACTGTTAAACAGTTAATGTTGTATCGATATATGCAATGTGTTGTCCTAAAATAAGTCTAGCCTTTATTTTATAAACAAACATGTAAAGTCATACCAGCCTCAGGTGACAATGACTTTGGAGACTGAGATAATAGCACTGATCAAGACCACAGAGTTAAGAAGAACTGTTGGGATAAACAAAGCAGCAAAACTGCGAACATCTGAGTGAGTGACAGAAACACGTAGCATAGCAAGCCTGGGAAATCAGCTCAGCTGTGAGGACCTGTGTTGAGGTGAGAAGAATCAGGTCCAGAAAGACATGAGAGTCACTCTGAAGCGACATCAAAAATTTTGCTCATAAGATGCTACAGGGAAAAAAAAGTTATGTATGAAAGAGGAAGTTCTGCTACATCAAGAGGGTACTTCTGATTTTAAAAAGGAAGCTGGCTGTTTTAAAAAAAAAAAAAGCTAAATCAAAAGCCTTTTTCTGTCTACACAAAAATTTGTACATGAATGTTCACAGCAGTGTTATTCACAGTAGCCAAAAAGTGGAAACAACTGAAATGTCCATCAGTTGATTAATGGATAAACAAAATGTGGTATATTCATACAGTGGGATATTATTTAACCATAAAAAGGAATGAAGTACTGATACATGCTACATGATAAATCTTTAAAGCATTATGCTAAGTGAAGGAATCCAGACAAAAAGACCACACATATCGTATGATTCTGTTTACATGAAATGTCCAGAACAGGCAAACCTATGGAGACAGAAAGATTAGTGATTGCCAGGGGTTGGAGGGAGGGGGGAATGGGGAGTGACTGCTAATGAATACAGATTTTTTTGTGGGATGATGAAAACGTCCTGGAATTGGTGCTGATGGTTACAAAATCTTGTTGAATATACTAAAACCTACTGAATTATGCACTTTTTGTGTGTGTGATTGTATTTTATTGATGTAGAAACATAAAGTGATACAATGAACACTATAGGGCATATAGTTTTTTTTAACTGAGGTACAGTTGATGTACAATATTATATAAGTAATGGGTATACAATATAGTGATTCTGAATTAGGCACTTTAAAAAGGGTGAATTTTATTCTATTATATCTCAACTTAAAAAAGCCTTTCTCATCTTGGCTCTAACTGGCAGACTTTGTTTAAAATATCATTGTGAATAAGCTTTAATAGAAGAAATTGATTATAAGCTAATTACTCTTAATACTAAATTTTTATATCCTCCTTTATGCTCCAACTTGGTGTTTTCTCATTGTCTTATTAATAGTTTGCTTTGTGTTACGAATGTTATTTTACTTTTAGTAATGCAACACTGGAGTGGGGGAAGGAGGCTGGTGGTTGTTGTTGGTGGTGATCCATGGTTTCTTTGCTCCTCTAGCCTTAACTTCACTGGTTGTAGCAGAACAGGAGGACATCTAATTAAGCATTTTTGTGTCTTGTTTCAACTCCTCCAAGTGACAGGAACACATTCCATAGGAAAAAGAACCCATAAATCTAATATTTTTACCTCTCAGTGTTCCGAATACTCAGGGGTAGATGCTCTTCTAGGATCTGGGGCAGGCAGAGATAATTAAGAACCTAAAATTATTACATATTATAATTCTTGGATCACGGGAATTTCTGGTTCATAGAGTTCTGTACTTCTTAGTCTGCCTTTCTTCTTCCTTCAGTAATTACTTCAAGTAGAGACTGCTTATTATAGACCATAAGAATTCAATTTTGGCCTATAAACATGTTAGACAACTCAAGTTAGAAGGAATAGAGGGTTTCCAATCTACTGACACTGCCATGTTGAATATCAATGAATGCATGGTGACACTACGATAAAATCAATTGCCCCAATGTCTTTGTTGGTGGTTTACATGTGTGTGATGTCTCAGGAATTTTGGGTGAGGGCTGCATTAAGAGATGTCAAAAAAGAAGGCTAATATATGACAAACCCACAGCCAACATCGCTGTCAATGGTGAAAAACGGAAACCATTTCCACTAAGATCAGGGACAAGACAAGGTTGCCCACTCTCACCACTATTATTCAACACAGTCTTGGAAGTATTAGCCACAGCAATCAGAGAAGAAAAAGAAATAAAAGGAATCCAAATCGGAAAAGAAGAGCAAAGCTGTCACTGTTTGCAGATGACATGATATACATAGAGAATCCTAAAGATGATACCAGAAAACTACTAGAGCTAATCAATGAATTTTGTAAGTAGCAGGATACAAAATTAATGCACAGAAATCTCTTGCATTCCTATACACTAATGATGAAAAATCTGAAAGAGAAATTAAGGAAACACTCCCATTTACTACTGCAACAAAAAGAATAAAATACCTAGAAATAAACCTCCCTAAAGAGGTAAAAAACCTGTACTCAGAAAACTATAAGTCACTGATGATAGAAATCAAAGATGACACAGACAGATGAAGAGATATACCATGTTCCTGGATTGGAAGAATCAATATTGTGAAAATGACTATACTATCCAAAGCAATCTACAGATTCAGTGCAATCCCTATCAAACTACCAATGGCATTTTCCACAGAACTAGAACAAAAAATTTCACAATTGGTATGGAAACACAAAAGACCCCGAATAGCCAAAGCAATCTTGAGAAAAAAAATGGAGCTTGAGGAATCAGGCTCCCTGACTTCAGACTATACTACAAAGCTACAGTAATCAAGACAGTATGGTACTGGCACAAAAACAGAAATATAGACCAATGGAACAGGATAGAAAGCTCAGAGGTAAACTGACGCACATAAGGTCACCTTAATTTTGATAAAGGAGGCAAGAATATACAATGGAGAAAAGACAGCCTCTTCAATAAGTGGTGTTGGGAAAACTGGACAGCTACACGTAAAAGAATGAAATTAAAACACTCCCTAACACCATACACAAAAATAAACTCAAAATGGATTCAAGACCTAAACGTAAGGCCAGACACTATCAAACTCTTAGAGGAAAACATAGGCAGAACACTCTATGACATAAATCACAGCAAGATCCTTTTTGACCCACCTCCTAGAGAAATGGAAATAAAAAAAATAAACAAATGGGACCTAATGAAACGTAAAAGCTTTTGCACAGCGAAGGAAACCATAAGCAAGATGAAAAGACAACCCTCAGAATGGGAGAAAGTATTTGCAAATGAAGCAACTGACAAAGGATTAATCTCCAAAATTTACAGGCAGCTCAGGCAGCTAAATATGAAAAAAACAAACAACCCAATCCAAAAATGGGCAGAAGACCTAAATAGACATTTTGCCAAAGAAGATATACAGATTGCCAACAGACACATGAAAGAATGCTCAACATCACTTATCGTTACAGAAATGCCAATGAAAACTACAATGAGGTATCACCTCACACCAGTCAGAGTAGCCATCATCAAAAAATAAATGCTGGAGAGGGTGTAGAGAAAAGGGAACCCTCTTGCACTGTTGGTGGGAATGTAAATTGATACAGCCACTATCAAGAACAGTATGGAGGTTCCTTAAAAAACTAACAGTAGAACTACCATACAACCCAGCAATCCCACTACTGGGCATATACCCTGAGAAAACCATAATTCAAAAACAGTCATGTGAGAAGAAAGAAGAACTACAATCCTGCAGCCTGTGGAACAAAACCCACATTCACAGAAAGACAGACAAGATGAAAAGGCAGAGGGCTATGTACCAGATGAAGGAACAAGATAAATCCATAGAAAAACAACTGAATAAAGTTGAGATAGGCAACCTTCCAGAAAAAGAATTCAGAATAATGATAGTGAAGATGATACAGGACCTCAGAAAAAGAATGGAAGCAAAGATCAAGAGGATGCAAGAAATGTTTAACAAAGACCTAGAAGACCTAAAGAACAAACACCTAGAAGAATTAAAGAACAAACAAACAGAGATGAACAATACAATAACTGAAATGAAAACTACACTAGAAGGAATCAATAGCAGAATAATTGAGGCAGAAGAACGGATAACTGACCTGGAAGACAGAATGGTGGAATTCACTGCCGTGGAACAGAATAAAGAGAAAAGAATGAAAATAAATGAGGACAGGCTAAGAGACCTCTGGGACAACATTAAATGTACTAACATTCACATTATAGGGGTCCAGCAGGAGAGAGAGAAAGGACCAGAGAAAATATTTGAAGAGATTATAGTCGAAAACTTCCCTAACATGGGAAAGGAAACAGCCACCCAAGTCCAGGGAGTGCAGAGAGTCCCAGGCAGGATAAACCCAAGGAGAAACATGCCAAGACACACAGTAATCAACCTGACAAAAATTAAAGACAAAGAAAAATTATTAAAAGCAACAAGGGAAAAATAACATACAAGGGAACTCCCATAAAGTTAACAGCTGATTTCTCAGCAGAAACTCTACAAGCCAGAAGGGAGTGGCACGATGTATTTAAAGCGATGAAAGGGAAGAACCTACAATGAAGATACTGTACCTGGCAAGGATCTCATTCAGATTTAATGGAGAAATCAAAAGCTTTAGACAAGGAAAAGCTAAGAGAATTCAGCACCACCAAACCAGCTCTACAACAAATGCTAAAGGAATTTCTCTAAGTGGGAAACACAAGAGAAGAAAAGGACCTACAAAAACAAACCCATAACAATTAAGAAAATGGTAATAGGAACATACATATCGATAATTATCTTAAACGGGAATGGATTAAATGCTCTGACCAAAAGACACAGGCTCGCTGAATGGATACAAAAACAAGATCCATATATATATGCTGTCTACAAGAGACCCACTTCAGACTTAGGGACACATACAGACTGAAAGTGAGGGGATGGAAAAAGATATCCCATGCAAATGGAAATCAAAAGAAAGCTGGAGTAGCAATACTCATATCAGATAAAATAGACTTTAAAATAAAGAATGTTACAAAAGACAAGGAAGGACACTACATAATGATCAAGGGATCAATCCAAGAAGAAGATATAACAATTATAAATATATATGCACCCAACAAAGGAGCACCTCGACACATAAGGCAACTGCTAACAGCTATAAAAGAGAAAGTTGACAGTAACACAATAATAGTGGGGGACTTTAATACCTCACTTACACCAATGGACAGATCATCCAAACAGAAAATTAATAAGGAAACACAAGCTTTATATGACAAAAGAGACCAGATAGATTTAATTGATATTTATAGGACATTCGATCCAAAAAATAGCATATAACCCATCCTTCTCAAACTCTTCCAAAAAATTGCAGAGGAAGGAACACTCTCAAACTCATTCTACAAGGCCACCATCACCCTGATACCAAAACCAGACGATACTACAAAAAAAGAAAATTACAGTCCAATATCACTGATGAATACAGATGCAAAAATCCTCATCAAAATACTTGCAAACCGAATCCAACAATGCATTAAAAGGATCATACACCATGATCAAGTGGGATTTACCCCAAGGATGCAAGGATTCTTCAATATATGCAAAATCAATGTGATACACCACATTAGCAAATTGAAGAAGAAAAACCATAAGACCATCTCAATAGATGCAGAAAAAGCTTTTGACAAAATTCAACACCCACTTATGATAAAAACTCTCCAGAAAGTGGGCATAGAGAGAACCTACCTCAACATAATAAAGGCCATATATGACAAACCCACAGGAAACATCATTCTCAATGGTGAAAAACTGAAAGCATTTCTTCTAAAATCAGGAACAAGACAAGGATGTCCACTCTCGCCACTATTCTTCAACATAGTTTTGCAAGTCCTAGCCACGGCAATCAGAGAAGAAAAAGAAAAAAAAAGGAATACAAATTGGAAAAGAAGAAGTAAAACTGTCACTGTTTGCAGATGACATGATACTATACATAGAGAAGCCTAAAGATGCTACCAGAAAACTACTAGAGCTAATCAATGAATTTGGTAAAGTTGCAGGATACAAAATTAATGCATAGAAATCTCTTGCTTTCCTATACACTAATCATGAAAAATCTGAAAGAGAAATTACGGAAATACTCCCATTTACCATTGCAACAAAAAGAATAAAATACCTAGGAATAAACCTACCTAGGGAGACAAAAGACCTGTATGCAGAAAACTATAAGACACTGATGAAAGAAATTAAAGATGATACAAACAGATGGAGAGATATACCATGTTCTTGGATTGGAAGAATCAATATTGTGAAATGACTATACTACCCAAAGCAATCTACAGATTCAATGCAATCCCTATCAAATTACCAATGTCATTTTTTACAGAACTAGAACAAAATCGTAAAATTTGTATGGAGACACAAAAGACCCCGAATAGCCAAAGCAGTCTTGAGGCAAAAAAAAATGCAGCTGGAGGAATCAGACTCCCTGACTTCAGACTATACTACAAAGCTATAGTAATCAAGACAGTATGGTACTGGCACAAAAACAGAAATATAGCTCAATGGAACAGGATAGAAAGCCCAGAGGTAAACCCACGCACCTGTGGTCTACTTATCTATGACAAAGAAGGCAAGGATATACAATGGAGAAAAGACAGTCTCTTCTGTAAGTGGTGCTGGGAAAACTGGAAAGCTACATGTAAGAGAATGAAATTAGAACACTCCCTAACACCATACACAAAAATAAACTCAAAATGGATTAGAGACCTAAATGTAAGACTGGACAGTATAAAATTCTTAGAGGAAAACATAGGAAAAGAAAAAAAAAACAACAACAGAGTCATGTACCACAATGTTCACTGCAGCTCTATATACAATAACCCAGACATGGAAGCCACCTAAGTGTCCATCAACAGATGAATGGATAAAGATGATGTGCCACATATATACAATGGAATACTACTCAGCCATAAAAAGAAACAAAATTGAGTTATTTGTAGTGAGGTGGATGGACCTAGAGTGTGTCATATAGAGTGAAGTAAGTCAGAAAGAGAAAAACAAATACTGTATGCTGAGACATACATATGGAATCTAAAAAAAAAAAAGGTTCTGAAGAACCTAGGGGCAGGACAGGAATAAAGATGCAGACTTAGAGAATGGACTAGAGGACATGGGGAGGCGGAAGGGTAAGCTGGGACGAAGTGAGAGAGTGGCATGGACATATATACACTACCAAATGTAAAATAGATAGCTAGTGGGAAGCAGCCACATAGCACAGGGAGATCAGCTCAGTGCTTTGTGACCACCTAGATGGGTGAGATAGAGAGGGTGGGAGGGAGACGCAAGAGGGAGGTGTTATGAGGATGTATGTATAGCTGATTCACTTTGTTATAAAGCATAAACTAACACACCATTGTAAAGCAATTATACTCCAATAAAGATGTATAAAAAAGAGAGAAAAAAAGAGGCGGCTAGAATTGATGGTCAAGGACCCTAGGGACGAGCATTACGTTGCAAATATAACAGCTGATGGAACTGTGTCTCTTGGATGTCAAAGTGCCTTTTGGATGCCTGGTTTTAAAGAGGGCAGAATTGTTGCATGTTTATCTGCTGACAGAATGATCAAAGGGAAAAAACTGATGACTGCAGGGGAGAAAAGGGTCAATCACTGGAGGAGTGTCCCTGGGTTGATGGGAGAGGAGGGGATCTAGAGCACAAGTATAGAGGATGGCCTTAAAAAGGTGCCCGGACTGTATATGCACAGCAACAGAAGGGAAGGGAAAGTATATAGGTACTGATATGGCTAGGTGGGTGGCTACAGGTCTCCTCGTATTGCTTCAGTTTTTTCAGTAAAACAGGAACCAAGGTAATTCGCTGAGGGCAAGAATGGAAGAGGAGATATTAGAGGACGGAGAAGAAACTACGAGTCATGTGCAGAGCGGGAAAGTGAGGGAGTAGGGAAACGTAGTAGGACTGCCAGAGTGCTAAAGGCGCACTGTATGTTGGCAGTCATAAATTTAACACAAGACCACTCAGTATGGTTGTGTGATATTCTCCAGCCAAGGTCAGCTGCACAAATAAAAGCCCAGAGTAGACAGAGAGCACATTTAACATGAGTTGGAGTTTTCCCAGATGAGTACCACAAAATGAAGGCAAGGCATGGAAACAGAGTATATTCAGAGAGTGATTTTAATGATGAACTATGACAGTGGTTCTCAAACAAGATCATGTATGAGAATCACCTAAAGGGCTTGTTAAAGCACAGGTTGCTGGGCCTCACCCTCAGAGTTTTAATTTAGTAGGCCTGGGCCGGGGCCTGAGAATATGCATTTCTATCCAGCTCCCAGGTGATGCTAATGCTGTTAGTTGGGAACCATACTTTTAAAGCCACTGACGTAAACACAGGACCAGAGAATGAGTAGCTAAAGAAGGGCAGAGGACAAGCTCACTGGAGGAGAGATCAAAGAGCTGAGAAGCCCATGTACTGAATGCCTCATCTACTGAAAACTCACAAGAATGTTAGCAAGTAGTATTGGAAAGTGTCATACAGCCAGGAGTTAAAATCTTCAAGAAATAAGGGAAGGGACCTGAGGGTGGTAGATGACTAAAATCAAGGAGGGGTAGTGGGTGGCAAGTCTGATGATATTAGCTCAAAGTTGGGGGAGGGTGGTTTCAGAGAGGTGGGAAAAAGAATAGTATGGAAGCTGCAATGAAACGTAAGAACATTTACTGCTCCCTCTAGATCCAGTAAGACGGGGTGGAGTGGGAAAGAAAAGTGCCATCATTTCACATGGCTATAGTACTCTTAGGGAGAAATGGGTTTCAGTTAGAACAAGAAGGTAAAGGGAATGTTTAGAAAAGAGTTTGATGACCTAGGACATTTTGCTAGTGGATGATCAAGAGGGCATGGTGAAAGGAGTTCAGGGCTGGACTCAGAAAAGGGGATGGACAAGTGTAGGGTGAGGAGGAAAGTGATGATCTGGATTCCTAGATTTCCGTGGTGACTAATGTGAACAGGGATGAAGGGCATATCAGATTAGTCCTGACGGTCTTAAGGCAGAAATGGTGAGGGGAACTGAGGACTGCTTACCAGGAGCAATCTGAGCTCTGGGAGCTCCTTTTCGCTCCTGTTCTGGAGGCTGTAGGGGGGGCTATACTTAGCAGAAGTACCTGGATATCTGGGTCTCGCATTTTACTTCTAGAGGAATATGAGTAATTGGGAGCATATTTACCCCCCCATTTTTTTGTGTACACACATATTAAAAACAAAAAGGGATCGCATTGGTACATCTGTTTTGCAATTTATATTTTTATCTATTTATCTTGACCATTTTTCTACATTAGTACATACATATCTACCATATTCTTTTGAATACAGGTGGGGACATATCTGAGATAAGTGATGTTGATTAATTAGAACGGATGGAGATGCAAAAGGACCTGATCTTAGAAGACATTAAAGGTGGAGGGGGAACACTGTTTGAACTCATTCTGCAAATTTATATTTGCCCCTGGCCAGATCCCTTTTTACTTTTATTAATCTACATGGTGGTTAATGAAGTAGAAGGGAGAATGGTTTCCTATTTGAGTGTTTTGATTTCTAGTCAAACATTCCCAGCACTGAACTCAAGAAACTGTCAGCACCTATAAAGCTGGGGGAGAAGAAACATTTTCCCTCAATGACATGGCTGGTTCATCTTAATGAAGGCATGGATACAAACCTAGAAAGTAAAAAGAGAAATGCTCCAGAAGAAACTTTTAATAAGGTTCCAAAAGTGTGCTTTCATACTATTTTATTTATTTAAATAATTATTCTGCATTTAAATATATATATGAAATAATATAATATTTAAACTTTGAAAAAACCCATAATGTTAGATCATTAACCTAGGAAGGCCCATTATTGCCCCTGGAATGGTATCTCAGACACATATTCCTGATCAGGGTCAGAAAAAACAAACTGAGTGCTAGTAATAAGTGTAAATCCTTCCCACCTTAAAAGATTTCTCTGACTCTCTTGGGCATCCAAAAACAAACAAACAGAAACAAACAATTGTACTGAAATTAAGTGTCCAGAAAAGTTCTTTTCCAACCTAAATCCATGGGGATGAAGATGGGACTTCTGAGAATGGGGAAAAGGAATTTTCAGGACTTAAACAAACAGCTTGTATATGGAGGTACTACAATAGGGCTTGAGGGTGCAATGGTTAATAAGGGAGCACCCTCTCCTCAAAATGCCTACGGTCTATAATCAAGAAATTTCCATCCTGCGATAAGGTAAAATGATCTACACTTTTAATGGGGTTCTCCCCTCTTGCCAGGGAAGGTGATGGGATTTTGCCCAGAACACCATAGGTTTTTAGGTGTTAAAAGCTAGAGGAATTAAAAGGCCAGAGGTCTGGGTGAGATATTTGAGTCTTGCTGAGGCACGACCCTCAAGTCCTAGAAGGGAACCTTATGTCAGGTCCTTTTGCAGGCACCCTTGAGAAGCCAAGGGCCAGGAAAGAGATGGCCTTCAGGCAAGAGGGCAGAGTTTCCATTTGAGAAGGGGGCAAAGCAGACAAGCAAAAATCCCTTCATTTGATTATTCATTCACTTTTTTGTTTATTCATTCAATAAATACTTATTTAATGCTACCATTTGCTAAATAAAGGCCAATAGAGGATAGTGGCCCAGGCAAAGAAACTTGAGAGGAATTCATAAATCTCTCTGCATGTTCTTATTTTAATATTTCATTTTTGATAGGGGTATGTTTGGGAGCTGGAGATTACAATTTTGGAGTCTGCAGTGCTGTAAAAGAGAAGATAAGGTACGAATTAGGTTGTGAGATAGAATGTCTGCTTAAAGTCTGACTTAAAAACTGCAGAAAAATGATGGGAGATGGGTCCCACCCATTTAACCCTTTACTTTATTAGTGTGAATTCTACTAACTTGGAATTTGAAATAATATAAGCACGGCAGCCTGATATTTCCCTTTATACTCTCTTGGAAGGGGAGTTCTGTTAAGCCCATTTCGTTTGCTCTTTTTTTTTTTTTTTTTTTTTTCTTTTTTTTTGTGGTATGCGGGCCTCTCACTGTTGTGGCCTCTCCCGTTGCGGAGCACAGGCTCCGGACGCGCAGGCCCAGCGGCCACGGCTCACGGGCCCAGCCGCTCCGCGGCATATGGGATCCTCCCAGACCGGGGCACGAACCCGTATCCCCTGCATCGGCAGGCGGACTCTCAACCACTGCGCCACCAGGGAGGCCCTCGTTTGCTCTTGATCATCAAGATTAGACTACCAGAGAGCCTGGGTTTGAGAGAAACAATGGATTTATGATCTACCCATCTAGCCTCCCTTACTGGATTCCCCTAGGACCAAAGGCTTATATTTGTAAGACAGATGGAGAAGATTAAGGTATATTTTGATGTCTTGGAACAGTATGCAAATGGTCTAAGCCAATGTGAGAAATAAACCTCTACCCTTAGTATCATTAACACTGTAATAACACCAACATTTAGGACCTAAAGTAAATTAATTGGATAAGAGTAGGGTATCCATATCCAAATGCTATTTCCTCCAGAGAAACTTCCTTGAATTCCACAAGCTGGGATCTCTCTCTCCGTCCTCTGAACTCTGCAGCACTTCACTTATCTCTCTCATGGAATCCATTCTTTCTACTTTGCATCACAGTAAATAGCTCATCTCTCCTACTAGACTGTGAGCTCCACAAAGCTTATGATGTCTGATTTATCTTTATCCCCAACTGTGTGCTGTACACAGTACATGCTTAAGCTATTTAGAAACTATCTTTTTAAAAGCACTTTAAAGCATTTTAGCAACCTCCGTTTTGCATACCAATAATGTATTAACTATGTTGAAATAAACTTCTAGGCTCAAGATGGAGCTCCTCCTGCCATGTCACCAAACCAAAACTTGGATAACTTATGTGTCCCTGTAAGTGGTCCACTTGACCAAAAATGTTGTATATTCAGTCAGCTAATCCTCAAATGCCAAGCCAACTGTGGGCCTTCTCACCCCAAACAAGGTTGACTATGGGGCCCCGGCCAATCAGATATTTACCTCTTCCTTTTTCTTTATTCTTTATCCTATAAAAGCTTCTTGCCTTCCACTCCATTTTGCCATTCTCCAAAAGGAGATTCTACTTCATGAAGTGTTAAATAGTCTGTTTGATCACCTAAATTGTCTTCTTTAATAATTTTTTAACAAATATGAATGATCTTTACCACATTATTAAGACAGATCCAGCTAAAGTTCACACCTGGCAATACTCTGACAATAGTTTTACTCTTTAATTTTGAAATTAATAGTTTTTTTAAAAAAATTAAACATTAAAATTTTAATTTGTACTTTCTAGTAATTCAGACAAGTTTCCCCCTCAATTAGTGAAATTTGTAAGGTTTCACTAGACTTAAATATTACAGTATAGCTTTAAAAAAAATCTTCTTCTTTCATTGAAGAATTCTTCCCCCTGCCCTCCACTCTTTCGATTGAGACAAGCAGTAATGGAAATTTTCCCCTGGCTTTGTTTTTACTAAAATTAAGTAAAAGTAAATAATTTTCAGGGGAGGTTAGGGTGTATTATTTTAATATTTAATACTTAATTAATAACAGCCAACAGGTTATTGCCCCATAAGGCTAAAAACAGACCAGAAATGACTGTAATACCATCTGCTGGAGGTAATAAAACATGGAATTAAAATATCATTTATTATGTGAACTTCCAAAGCAGTACAATTTTTCTCAGTGTTTAAAAATTTTTTTAATGTCCCATGTCAAAACATGTCCTAAGTAATTCACCCATTTGTTATTATGAAACCCTTTGAAACCTCAGCCACACCTCCTTTCTCTCCTCTACAAGCTGTTTTTTATTTTTAAATTGAAGTATAGTTGATTTACAATATTATATTAGTTTCAGTTGTACAACGTAGTGATTTGGTGTTTTTATAGATTATACTCCATTTAGTTATTATAAAATATTGGCTACATTCCCATAGCCAATATACAATATATCCTTGTAGCTTCTTTATTTTCTCCTTAGTAGTTTGTACCTCTTAACCCCCTTCCCCTATCTTGCTCTATCTCCCACCCCTCAACCCACTGGTAACCACTAGTTTGTTCTCTATATCTGTGAGTCTGTTTCTGTTTTGTTATATTCATTCGTTTTAATTTTTTAGATTCTACATATAAGTGAAAATATACTGTTCTCTTTTTTTTCTTGTTTTTTTTGGGGGGGTTTTTTTGTTTGTTTTTTTGAGATACGCGGGCCTCTCACTGTTGTGGCCTCTCCCATTGTAGAGCACAGGCTCTGGACACGCAGGCTCAGCGGCCATGGCTCACGGGCCCAGCCACTCTGCAGCATGTGGGATCCTCCCGGACCGGGGCACGAACCTGTGTCCCCTGCATCGGCAGGCGGACTCTCAACCACTGCGCCACCAGGGAAGCCCGTGTTCTCTTTTGTTTAACTCATTTCAGACCCATCTGAATAACATTTCAGCTATTCTAGGACATACAGGATTGTTTCCTGTCACTTAGAGTCTTTGTGAAAAAAGTATGTACATAGGCAAACACTCATTTGTTGACCAATGATATAGATAACTTGACACAGTGAGAGTTCATGAGCAAAGAAAGGAAAAAAGAACAGGCAATAAGACAGGGGATGAAAAGGAATCTGTTTTGCCACATAGCACAGGGAGTTCAACTCGGTGCTTTGTGACCACCTAGAGGGGTGGGATAGGGAGGGTGGGAGGGAGATGCAAGAGGGGGGGAACATGTGGATATATGTGTATGTATAGCTGATTCACTTTGTTATACAGCAGAAACTAACACACCATTGTAAAGCAATTATACTCCAATAAAGATGTTAAAAAAAAAAAGGAATATATCTTAAGTGGAAAAGTCAGAGATAGATAGTGACTGGAGAGGAAAGGGGAGAAAGCTGTGTAGATCAGAACCCATGATGAACGATCCTAAAACTCTGGGCTTACTTACTTTTCTGTTTCTACTGGTACACTGTTTTACTGCCATCCATCATTGGTAGTTTTTGCTCTTGATATTTAATGATGTTTCCAAGATTTCCAATGTCTTTAACAAAATATCACACTGAACCTTATCAAAAGTCTGTTTTGCTGATCTACTATGAAATAATATCTAGACTAAGAATTAGCAAACTTTTTCTGTAAATGGCCAGATTGTAAATATATTAGGCTTTAAGGTCTCTGTTGTAACTACTCAACTTAGTAGGCAGAGCACAAGAGCAGTCATAGACCATATGTAAGTGAAGGACTGTAGCTGTGTTCCAATAAAACTATTTACAAACACAGGTGGCAGGTACCATTTGGCCCATGGGCCACAGGTTGCTGACCCCTGATTTAGACCAATTATCCTCTTTATCAATCTCCCAACATCCTCCTAGTATTTTCTATTTGACTCCCTCTCCCAATATAGGTTTGAATTGTATTTCTGGACAACAAATACTGTTCCTTGTGAGAAATTATTTTGAAATACATATGTATTAAAATATTAATTATATATAATATTGTCAAGTCAATCTTTCTTCTCAGGGATAATCATCAATGTCATATAAAAGCAATTCCTACATGCCCCTTATGTAAGTCTTTTACTTGAAATGTTTTGAACTGGAAAATTTTTGACTGTCCAAAATGTTGAAAAAATAAAATCCTTAATTTAAAATTTATTATTCTTTAAAAAATTATTATTCTTAAAAAACTGTACTTGTGGGACTCCTCTTCTTTAAAGTCTTCTTTAGCTCCCCACTCCCCTAGAACACTCTTTTTTAAAAACTTGAAGTATAGTTGCTGTACAATATTATATAAGTTACAGGTGTATGATATAGTAATTCACAATTTTTAAAGGTTATGCTCCATTTAGTGTCAATATAAAATATAGTAATTCACAATTTTAAAGGTTATGCTCCATTTAGTATCAATATAAAATATTGGCTATATTCCCCGTGTTGCACAATATATCCTTGTAGCTGATTTTATACCTAGTAGTTTATACCTCTTACTCCCCCAACCCTTATATTGCCCCTCCCCGCTTCCCTCTCCCCACTGGCAACCACTAGTTTGTTCTCTATATCTGTGAGTCTGCTTCTTTTTTGTAGAACAAACTTTTTAGCATAGCATACAAGGAAGGTCATTCATAAGCTGGCCCCAACCTACCTCTCTGATTTTATTTTCTGCTACTTTCTGTTCATTTTTTTTATACAAGAATAAAAACATGACCAACAATACTGTATAAAAACTTGCAGGATGGGACTTCCCTGGTGGCGCAGTGGTTAAGAATCCACCTGCCAATGCAGGGGACACAGGTTCGAGCCCTGGTCCAGGAAGATCCCAGATGCCACGGAGCAACTAATCCTGTGTGCCACAACTACTGAGCCCGTGCTCCACAACAAGAGAAGCTACCGCAATGAGAAGCCTGCGCACTGCAATGAAGAGTAGTCCCCATGCACTGCAACTAGAGAAAGCCCGCGCGCAGCAACGAAGACCCGATGCAGCCAAAAATAAATAAATAAAATTAAAAAAACGTTTTAAAAAAAAACTTGCAGGAGATAAATATTGACACTTCAGGAAGTGGTTACTTCTGGAAAGGGGAGAGAATACTGGGGAGGGGAGCCCTAGGGATTTCAACTATATCTGAGATGACCTTTTTTTAAATGATGATGATAATATTAATGAAAATATTAAGTAAAACAAAGATCTGAAACAAAGCTATGGCAAAACATTAAGATTTGACAAAGCTAAGTGGTGAGTAATAAGAATGCTTTTTCTACCATTCACAATACTTTTCTATTTGTTTAAAATAGGGGTTGAAAAACTACAGTCTGTGGGCCAAATCTGGCCCACTGCCCATTTTTTAAGACTTGGAGCTAAGAATGGTTTTACATTATTAAAAGGTTGTTTAAACAAACAAACAAAGAAAACTATGTGACAGAGAACTTGTGACCTGCAAAGCCTAAGATATTTACTATTTGGCCCTTTATAGAAAACGTTTGCCATCTCCTGATTTAAAATATTTCATAAGAAGAAAAGAAAGATAAAAAAAATGAAAAGGTAGGAGGCAAGGAAGAATGGTTTTGTTTTCTTGCATTAAGTACCTTCCTGAATTAAACATTTTATATTACCTGTTTCTTTAAATTAGCTTTTCATGAATTACTTTTTCAACTTTCATTAAGAAGAAATCTCAATATCTCAATAAAGAAATAAAAATTGTAATGGTGATGGATGGTAATGAGACTTATTGTGGTGATTATTTCACAGTGTATACAAATATCAAGTCGTTATGTTGTACACCTGAAACTAATATAATGTTATATGTCAATTATACCTCAATTTAAAAAATTATGTACCTCGGGGTGG
Organism: Mesoplodon bidens; assembly: GCF_964165515.1. Lineage (NCBI taxonomy): Eukaryota > Metazoa > Chordata > Mammalia > Artiodactyla > Ziphiidae > Mesoplodon > Mesoplodon bidens. The sequence goes on from NC_138161.1 coordinate 143,330,907, forward strand.
GGGGAAGGAAGAAATCTCATCAAATTTTATTCTATGATATTGGAACTTATTTAAAAGACCTACGGGAGAGTCTTTTAATATGATTTTGACTTCAGTCCATACTTGTCAAAAAACTGGGGAGCTCCTTAGAGGCCAGTGTGTCATTTTCAGGTAGCTGTACGTAGAATGAAGACCCACTTATGGGCTGTCAGCCAGGGACACAGGAGAGGTGCTGCACAGGACCTATTCTTGGCTTCAAGTTCACATTTTCTGCTTTCTGTAGCCCACCTCTCCTAGAAGAATTTTGTTTCCTTTTTTCACAGAAGATAATGGGGCAAGAGGGTTAAATAAAATTCAAAACACTATATTACAGTTAGAGTTTCTGGCTAGAGTGGTTGTGAGACATTGGAATATGTCATCAGAGAAAGTAGACTTTTTTTTTTAATGGGGAAATAGATAATACATCTAAATATCTTGGCATGGCTCAGATCACAAAAACTGTTAGATCTTTTGTTATTACCATTTTGAGGTTGCTATATAGGCATTTTCTTTTCTTTATAAAATATTAAGCACATCAGTATTGCCTGTGTACATGAAAGGATTTTTTTCTTATTTTTATAATTAATTTCCATAGTTCCTCCCCCCAGCACTGACCCACGTTAACTGAAGATATTACCATCTGTGAATCAATGAATGAGGAGGCTCACACAGAGATTTCACAGAAATGCCCAGTGAACACTTGAGGATCTTTAGACCTAAATTATCTAATAACCTTAAGTAGGTATTGTTTTAAACTTTAGTGTCACTAGTAACTAAAAATGTGCACAGGAGAACAACAGCCACAAAACAAATACGAGGTAAAATTTATTCATCTGATCACAATATGCATTTTTTCCTGTTCCAATGAAAACATTAATGCTAAAATAATAAGTAACTTGTTTTTTAACTTGGCCATATTTATGCCATCTCTAATATCCATTTGTTTTTTAAATTTACTACATTAAAGATATACAACATGGCATAAAATAATGACAAAATACTTATGATCCATCACCAGATTATGAAACAGAACATTACTAATTTTACTGAGGCCCTGGGCACCCTTCCTCAGTTCCATCTCTCTTCCTTCCTCTAGGGATTAATCATTGTTCTGAATACTGTATTTGATGTACCCATGTATTTATTCATACTTTTTGGACAAATGTAACTATCTCTAAATAATTCATATCATTATTTTACAACTTGCTTTGTTGATTTGGCTTCATGTCTGAATTCATATACGTTGGCATGTATGGTATATTCATATGGTAGAGACAGTGCTCACCAAATATTCTATGTGCTCCCCTATGATTCTTAGACTTCAGGTTGGAATCACTGGATTGTGAGCAGATGGGAAGTGTGTCATGTGTGGGACAAGGCAGTTAAAAGCTCCATCCCTTTCTTTGCCTTCCTCAGTGAACTCACAGGCCACATATTCCAGCTGGGGCAATGGGGCAGCTGTAGGAACATGGAGCACCCATCAGCCTGGGTCCCTGAGAGAGGTGGAGCAAAGCCTCTTACCAACTGCGCTGGACATGTAAAGTGAACAAAAATAATCCTGTTGTGCTAAGACACACACACATACCTACAAATGGGCAGATAACTCCCTTTCTGGGATTATTCAAAAACAACGCTATCAGTAGCAGGGTAGATTCAAAGCCTTCTGAAAACACTTCTACCCTATGACTGTAGATGGATATTTATTCTCACTTGCATGATGAAGGAAACCTCACATCCTCTCCTCTTTACCTTCTTTTAAGACCTACTGCACTAACAGAACTTTCAGAGACATGCTTACACGTTCACATACTGTTTCTGGTATGTTAGCTTTGTTTCCCCAACTAGATTTTAAGTTCTACACTGGCTTGCACTCTACACAGCATTTAGTAATAAGTGGCCTACTGGTTGACTGAGGGTAAGAACTAATATAAAATGCCTACTTTGTGTAAGGCACCTTGCTTGTGCTTCACGTAAGTTATCTTGATCATTATTATTTCCATTATATAGATGAGAATATTAAGGTTAAGTAACTTTCCTTTGGTCACAGAGCTAGGAAGATGATAAAGGATGTGGGGAAGGCAACTAAAACTAGTCTGATTGACTCTAAAGACTTTGCTTTTTGGCTTTCTCCACTGAACTTAGTGAGACTGTGCCTAGCGCAGGGCAGGAGCTTTAGTAGAACATAAAATGAGTAATAAAAAGTTTTTGTTTATAAATTTTGCAAACATTAGAACATTTCTTTGGAGACATCTCAGAACTGAAGATTGTCGGGTCTTACCTTGATCACCTCTGGGGTCTGCTGAATCAAAACCACTGAGGTAGTGTCATTGGCTTTATCACCAACAGGACTTCTACAGACTGATAAACTGGCCTGCGAGGAAGTTGTCAAGGTTTCTTGTAGAATTTGCATCATCTCTTTTTCTTGTGATAGGTTCCCTCTGCCTGATTTGCATTCAACCAGTTCTTGAGCAAAGTCTTCAATGCTTTCTAGAATTCGCAGTAAGAGGGCTCGATCCTCTTCCTCTATTTTGTGTCCGTTGGTTTCAATAATCCTTGTTAGGCAGGAAGGTGAGACTTTTTCCGTGGGTGAAGAGACTTTAGATTTAGGCTCAAGATCTACCGGGAGGTGACCAGTCAACTGACGATGACTATTTAGAGAGTCAGAGTTTTTACCTCTGGCAAGTGGCTCTCTTAGAGAGGTCTCCATTTTCTGTGAGAAAGATTCCAAATCCATTAACAATTTATCTATCTCTTCCTGACTGTTAGGATTCATAAAGTCTCTGTGGTTTCCCTCTTCAACTTTAGGAACTTTTGATTTAAGATCTTCCTCAGGTAGATTAACAGTTGGCTTCTCAAATATCTTACCAATTTCATTTTGCATTGAGTCAGGGCATTTTTTAAGATGAGTACCATGATCTGATAATTCTGCTCTATCTTCATTTACCTTTAACAACTCCTGACTGGCTCCATTTTTTGTCCTCTGTCCTTTATCTAATGCTTTCTTTCCATCTGACTCTTCCTCAATATAAAGGGTTTCCACTAGATTACCAGAAGAAACATTTTCTAAAGCGTTCATGGTTAATGACTGTGATTGAAGCTGGACATTTTTTAGAGGTCTGGGATCACTTATCTCTAAATTACACAAGGAATTTGTAGAGCTGTTTGGAATGGATTTTACAGTCTCTGCTTTCCTAGAACTGTGCTTGTCATCTTGCAGTTCTATAGTTTGAAAGTGTCCAGAGTCCGGGGCTGAGAGCTGGACAACATCCTCATACTTAGGGGGCTGTTCAGTGCCAAATACTGGGGAGAAGGGAGTCAGTTGTAAACTAGGCATATTACTGACCAGTTCTGTTAAATCTATAGCCTCATTATTCCCAGACTGCATGAATTCAAATGGTAGCTTTTTCAGATAGGATGCTAACCTGGTCATTACATTCATATAGACAGTTTCAGAGCTAGAAATTGCATCATTACCATTTCCTTCATTGATGCTACTCCCTGACTTTTTCTTTATACACTGTTTTATGATGTCTGTGCATTTTTTCAAATCCTCAGAGCATTTTAGCAAGATGTCTAAGCATATCTTTATGTCTGTTCCAGAAGAAAAATTATCTATTTTATGTTTTTCCAAAATCTGAGTAACCAGGTCTTCTTCAGAGAAGTTGTGAAGAAGCAATGAAGTCAGGTTCGTATCAAGTGAGTTTCTATGGGATAAAGATTTTTCCTCAACTGAGGAACTCCGGAGTAAACCAAAGGATGGGGAGTTCCCATCATGGTTATAATGGCCACAGAGCAAGTCAAAATCAACTGACCTCCTGTTAAATGAGTCAGACTTAACTTTCCTTCCCTTTCTGTAAGCTGTGTGGTTAGAGTTTTTGAGTTTTTCAAGGGAAAATTCTTTTATTTTCCCACTAGCAAAACTGATTGCTTCTCCTGCAATGTCCTTTAAGTTACAGGTGTTCTGAAATGTAGATCCTTTCCTGACCCTGGGTATGCCTGTGAGGGCCTGATGGGGATAGTCACCTTCAGCCGAGGAAAACCCATTTTCATGGGGTAGAAACAGAGAGTCCAGATCTGCATCTCTGAACTGAGACACAGGGATGTGTAAGAGGTCTGCACAAACACTATGATGGACCACAATGCAGTCAACTCCATGTGTGAAGGTGTGGCAGGTTCCAGTGCAATAATGTACAGCTTGCTCAAAACGCCGGTCTATCACCACACTGCTGTAGTGGTTCACAGTACTAACCACAAGTCTGTAAGTTGCTGCCATAATATCAAATCCACTTTGGTGGGGCATGGAATTTTCTAGAACTTGTTTCAAGTAAATTCTCCTAAATGACACTCAGCTGAAAATATATTTGATGACAATGTTCAGTGGTTTCTCGCAAATATAATGACCTTTCCCACAAAGGGAAATCATCAAAATTTGAGGTTTGGTAACTGTCAGGATACAGTAGCCGTTGCACATGTGTGCTCTTATTAACAAGTCTAATAATTTAATAATTGTGCCTTCTAGTTTAATTTAGTAATATCATGATACTATAGGATTATTTTTAGGAATAAATGTTAAGAAGATTAAAGAATATTCTTAGTTCTTCAGCAGTTCTATGATGCAGACATTTATGGTCATAAATTTACTGTCATGAATCTCAGTTGGGAGTATAGAAGTATTGTGATAACTGAGTCCTCCAAAGGTTTAAATGATCCATTTTTCTATGAATGACAGGAAAACCTATAATGAAAAAAGAAAATAATTAAAAGGGAATATGATCTCTTAATACTGAGAGAACCTTTTATTTCCTCTCCCTTTGCATCCCATATGCAGTTAATCACCTCGTTCTTTGCCACATCACTGACGGCTTACCTTTGATTCATGACTTTGTTTCATACACTCCTTACTAACCTAGAGTAGTAATACCTCGACTCTGCCTTGTTACAACTACCTCTCAATTGGTATTTCTTATCCTACCCTCCTTGCTATCTTACATGACACTAACTAGCTTGGATTTAGAGAGCTTTCGCACCTCTCATAGTTCAAGAATTCCCATTACTGATCTCTATCATGCATCATGGCAGGCCTAGCTCCTCTGACTCATTTTCAACACTTTTAACATCTATTCATCACCTATAGCCTTATTTTCTGCTACTGACCTGCCTCAACATTTTGCTTCCATCAACCTAGTTTTTTCTTTTTTTTCCTTTTAATTTTTATTGGAGTATAGTTTCTTTACAATGTTGTGTTAGTTTCTACTGTACAGCAAGGTGAATCAACTAGATGTATAATATATCCCCTCTTTTTTGGATTTCCTTCCCGTTTCGGTCACCACAGAGCACTGAGTAGAGTTCCCTGAGCTATATAGTAGGTTCTCATTAGTTATCTATTTTATACATAGTATCAATAGTGTATATATGTCAATCCCAATCTCCCAGTTCATCCCACTCCCCTCCTTTCCCCCTTGGTATCCATACATTGGTTCTCTATGTGTCTCTATTTCTGCTTTGCAAATAAGATCATTTATACCATTTTTCTAGATTCCACATATATGCGTTAATATACGATATTTGTTTTTCTCTGACTTACTTCACTCTGTATGACAGTCTCTAGGTCCATCCACGTCTCTACAAATAACCAAATTTTGTTCCTTTTTATGGCTGAGTAATATTCTATTATATATACATTTACCACATCTTCTTTATCCATTCCTCTGCTGATGGACATTTAGGTTGCTTCCATGTCTTGGCTATTGTAAATAGTGCTGCAATAAACACTGGGATGCATGTATCTTTTCGATTATAGTTTTCTCTGGATATACGCCCAGGAGTGGGATTGTAGGATCATATGATAGCTCTATTTTTAGTTTTTTAAGGAATCTCCATACTGTTATCCATAGTGGCTGTACCAATTTACATTCCCACCAACCGTGCAAGTGGGTTCCCTTTTCTCCACACCCTCTCCAGCATTTATTGTTTGTAGATTTTTTGATGATGGCCATTCTGACTGGTGTGAGGTGACACCTCATTGCAGTTTTGATTTGCATTTCTCTAATAATTAGTGATGTTGAGCATTTCATCTGTTTGTTGGCTATCTGTATGTCTTCTTTGGTGAAATGTCTATTTAGGTCTTGCACCCATTTTGTGATTGGGTTGTGTTTTTTGATATTGAGCTGCATGAGCTGTTTGTATATTTTGGAGATTAATCCTTTGTCAGTTGCTTCGTTTCCAAATATTTTCTCCCATTCTGAGTGTTGCTTTTCGTCTTGTTTATGGTTTTCTTTGCTGTGCAAAAGCTTTTAAGTTTCATTAGGTCTCATTTGTTTATTTTTGGTTTTATTTCCCTTTCTCTAGGAGGTGGGTCAAAAAGCATATTGCTGTGATTTATGTCCTAGAGTGTTCTGCCTATGTTTTCCTCTAAGAGTTTTATAGTGTCTGGCCTTATGTTCAGGTCTTTGATCCATTTTGAGTTTATTAAAGATGGCCAACACATAGTGCTTGTTCTTGATTGTACAACTTCCTCTATACTTGGAAATTATTACACTACCATCATCTCTTTTCTTACTCTCTAAGAGAGAGAGAGAAAAACAACCTTTATTACTGCTCTTGATCTCATCCTCTCAGACCCTGCTACATGCAGACCTCTCTCTCTCATCATCGATGGATAGAATTTAACATTCTCTTACTTTAAAAAAATAAAGGCTTTTAAACCATGCTGTAAGTTGCTGTCCAAAAAGGTTCAATCAACTTCTGCCTAGTAGTTCTATCCATTATTGAAAGTGGGGCTATTGAAGTCTCCAAATATTATTGTTGAGTTTTCGATTGCTCCCTTAATTTGTTTTGCTTTCTGTATTTTGATACTCTGTTGTTAGATGCGTATATGTTTCTAATTGTTATATCTGCCAGATGGAGGGACACAAACTATCATAAAATATGTGTAACTTACTCACTTTACTGTACAGCAGAGACTAACACAACATTGTAAATCAACTATACTCCAATAAAAAATTAATTAAAAAAGAAAAAAGAATAAAAGAAAAAAATTTAAAAAACAAAACAGAAAGGTTCAATCAATGTTCCTACTTAATCAATAAATACTGAGTGCCTACTATGTGCCAGGCACTTGCTAAGTGCTAGGGATACAGCAGTGAATAAAGTCCCTGTCCCTATTAAACTGACAATCTAGCTGGAAAAAGAAAAACAACACATAAGTAAACATATAACTTAGATGGTGATATGTGCAATAGAGAAAAATGAAGTGGAGCAAGGGCTTAGAAAGGATGAGAGGGTATTGTGTTACAAAGGGCAGTCAGGGAAGACCTCACTGACATCTGAACAGAGATCTGAAAGAAGAGAGGGAGCAGGTTGAGGAGGTATTTTGGGCTAAAACATCTCAGGCAGAATAACCATAAGTAAAAAGGCTCTGAGGTGTGAGTATGCTTGACTTACTACAAGAATGACAAGGAGGCTAACATGACCAGAGTAGAGAAAGCAAGGGGGGCAGTGTGGGAGACGAGGTCAGAAAGGAAAGGTAGGACACTAAACCATGCAGGGTCTGTAGACTATTATGATGAATTTGGCTTTACTCTGAGTGAGCTGGGATACAACTGATGTCTACTGAGCAGAGAAATGACATGATCAGATTTACATTTTTTTTAGTTAGTTATGTAACATCTTTATTGGAGTATAATTGCTTTACATGTTGTGTTAGTTTCTGCTGTATAACAAAGGGAATCAGCTATATGTATACGTATATCCCCATATCCCCTCCCTCTTGCATCTCCCTCCCACCCTCCCTATTCCACCCGTCTAGGTGGTCACAAAGCACCAAGCTGATCTTCCTGTGCTATGCAGCTGCTTCCCACTAGCTATTTTACATTCGGTAGTGTATATATGTTGATGCCACTCTCTCACTTCGTCCCAGCTTACCCTTCCCCATCCCCGTGTCCTCAAGTCCATTCTCTACATCTGTGTCTTTATTCCTGTCCTGGCCCTAGGTTCATCAGAATCATTTTTTTTTTAGATTCCATATGTATGTGTTAGCATACGGTATTTGTTTTTCTCTTTCTGACTTACTTCACTCTGTATGACAGACTCTAGGTCCATCCACCTCACTATAAATAACTCAATTTCAATTCTTTTTATGGCTGAGTAATATTCCATTGTATGTATGTGCCACATCATCTTTACCCATTCATCTGTCGATGGACACTTAGGTTGCCTCCATGTCCTGGCTATCATAAATAGTGCTGCAATGAACACCGTGGTACATGACTCTTTTTGAATTATGGTTTTCTCAGGGTATATGCCCAGTAGTGGGACTGCTGGCAGACTTACTTTTTTTTTTTTTTTCGGTATGCGGGCCTCTCAGTGTTGTGGCCCCTCCCATTGCGGAGCACAGGCTCCGGACGCGCAGGCCCAGCAGCCATGGCTCACGGGCCCAGCCGCTCCACGGCACGTGGGATCCTCCCGGACTGGGGCACGAACCCGTGTCCCCTGCATTGGCAGGCGGACTCTCAACCACTACGCCACCAGGGAAGCCCCAGACTTACATTTTAAATTGGTAATTTTGGCTTCTGTGTTCAGAGGAGATTGTAGAGGAGCAAGATAAGAAGAAACAAGTCAGGGGCTATAGCAATAAACCAGGCAAGAAGGCTGGGGGCTTGAACCAGGAGAGGAACACTGGAGACATTTAAACGCTGTATATATTTCAAAGGTAGAGCTGATACGATTTGTTGAATGACAGAATGTGCAATACTACTGCATCAAGAAAGGTGCAGTAAGGCCACGATAGGAAGGAGATGATGACAGTAGAGAAGGAGAGCATGAGTTTAACTGTACCATCAATCGCATCTGCATTTTAATGATAAAAACCTTTACCCATTTAATAATGAGAAACAGAACTTCATTGTTTTCATTTTTATTTCTTCAATCTTAGAAAATTCTGTTTATTTTCCTTATTTGTTATATTTCTTCTTTGGTAAATTTTCTATTCATATCCTTTGTTTATTTATGTATTAGAGACAGTGAAATCAGATACAATTTATACAATTAATTCAAGAAGAACCTTTTCTTTTGTTGAATTCCTATACTGTTTAGGGTATATTTCCTGGCTCTTTAGATTCAATGATTATTACTCTGTTTTTATGCCAAGCCTACACTATCATAATTACTGTTGTCTTATTAAGTTTTACTACCTGTTTTTTTTCCCTCATATTTCTAATTATGATTCTTTTTTACGCTTCAAATATTCTTTGATGGTCTTCCAGATGAGTTTCTGCCTTGTCAAGTTTTAAGAAAAGTCCTATAGGAATTTGATTATAATTGCAGTAAACTTATGAACTATTTTGAAGGAACACTGACATCATTATAATATTCAGATCTTCCTTCCACAAATATATAAATCTTAATTCCAATATTCCTTTCCTTTTCCTTTTTTGTGGCTTTCTTCAGGTGAATTACCCCTATTCTTTTTTTTCCTTCAGTGTCTCAACTTTGTTATATGAATGGATCTTGAGCTGTTGTTTCATCCTCTACTGCCTTGCCTTCAAATCCCAGATGGTGGCTCATATAAAACTATAAAGCTAAGTATCCTGCAGGGTGGATGAAGCTCAAGTATAAAGTTCCATAGTAAAGTTCCACAATAAAGTGAGTACCCATTAATTTTTAAGTGAAAATACAAAGGTGCCAAAGAGGAATAAGTGTTATGGGACAAAAGACTAGAACATGGCAATTGAAGGAATTACCTTTTCAAAAGATGTACATTCAGAAGACAGGGAAGAAACAGCACCAAACACGAAAAACTATGCACCTTTTCAGAAATCCAAGATTTTGAAAAAGCTTTTGGGTAAGGATAAAAGAGAAGGAAAATACAATGGATACTGTCAATAAAGTATATTAGAATAACTGTATGAGAGCTTTTTCTTTTTTAACCCCTTTTTTTTTTTGGCTGCACCGTGCAGCATTCGGGATCTTAGTTCCCTGACCAGGGACCAAACCCATGCCCCCAGCAGTGGAAGCACGGAGTCCTAACCATTGGACTGCCAGGGAAGTCCCAGGACTATATCTTAATACAGGTGATAAAACTGGTCCAGAAGCAAAATGCAGAACTGTTAGAAAATTTAAATATCCAGATACCTATTAAAACCCATGTCAAATAAATTCCTAAATTGACATGAAATTTGAGAAAGTAAAGAGAAGTATTTCTCTAGGTTTGAAAATAAGCAAAACAACAAGTTGATAAAGTAACATGACAGAAAATACAAGAAAGTATTCATGTGATATTAGAATCTGAAATAGTCAAGGAGGAGAGAACACTGGCCAGAGTCAGATGTATGCTTTTAGACCAGTGCTGTCTAATAAGACTTTCTGCATTGATGATGGAAACATTCCATATCTGCACTGATATGGCTGCCATTAGCCACATGGGACTGCTGAGTACTTAAAACGTGGCTGGTGTAACTGAAGCACTGAATTGTAACTTTATTTAAAAAATTTTTAATTTGAAATTGTTGTAGACTCACATAAAAGTTACAAAAATAATATAGAGAGTTCCTGTGTATCCTTCCCCCAGTTTCCTTGAATGGTAAAATCCTATATCACCACAGCACAGTGACCAAAACCAGGAAATTGACTATTAACAGAGCTTATTTGGATACCACCAGTTTTACATGAATCACTTCTTTTCTTTCCTTCTTCCCTTCCTTTTATAGTAAGTACCACCACAATTAGGATACAGAACTACCCCATCATCCCTCAAAACCCCACATACTACCCTTTTGTAGTCATACAGTCAACAGACCACTGATCTGTTCTCCATCATTATGATTTTGTCATTTCAAGAATGTTTTACGTGTGGCATCACACAGTGTGTAAGCTTTTGAGATTGGCTTCTCTCACTGAACACAATGATTTTGAGAGTCATTCACTTTACTGCATGTATCAACAGTCCATTCCTTTTTATTGCTGAGTTTATTGTATGGATATACCACAGCTTGTCTGCCCATTCACCTATTAAAGGATATTTATGTTGTTTGCAGTTTTGGTTATTACAAATAAAGCTGCTGTGAGTATTAGTGTGCAGGTTTTTGTGTGAACATGTTTTTCATTTCTCTATGGTAATTAACCACAGGTTATTTACAAGTCTGATTGTTGGGTTGAACATTAAATGTATTTTTATAAGAAACTGCCAAACTGTTTACCAGAGTGGCTATACCATTTTACATTCCCACCAGTAATGTATGAGAGATATGGTTGATTCCACATCCTCTTCATCCTCTTCAACATCTGTGATTGTCAGTATTTTCTATTTTAGCCTTTCTAATAGTGTGTAGTGTTATCTTATTGGGGCTTTAACCTACATCTACATGGCTAATGATGTTGAACATCTTTTCCTGTGCTTACTGACCAGCCCCGTATCTCCCTGGAGAAGCGCTGTTTAAATCTTTTGCCTATTCAAATTAATTTTGATTAATTTTAACTTAGAAAGCCACATATGGCTAGTGGCCATCATATTATTCAGTACAGTTCCAGATAATAGGAATGCAGCTTTCAGAAATTGAGACTTTAAAAGAAAATATGAAGAAAAAAAGAGAAGATATGGTAAAAATGAAGATTGATAGGTTTTAAAAATAAAATTTGATGAACTTGTCATAAGTAATCTGACTGAGAAAGAGAAGTGGTGGGAAGAAGAGTTAAAGGGCCCTCACACAGAAACGAAGACCCAACACAGCCATAAAAAAAAAAAAATTTAGGTCTTTAAGTTTTGAAGGGACATGAATAGCAGAGAGAGGGAACATATAACAAAGTTAAATCCCAAGGGGTGATACCAATTTCAATGAGAAGTTTACAGTCTAAAATGATTTGAGTTTTTTTTTTTTAAAGGCCAAAGAAATGAAGATTACTTCTCTGGTATTTGGTTCACATCTGTGGGTGTCAAGTTCTGCCTTTTTATTTAGACCACGATTCAACTGATGCCCAATTGTCTGGCTGGATTCCTAGACATGGAATCTAATCCAAGTATTCTCAATCAGAGATACAATCTAACTCAGAACCACGATGCTATCTTGTGTCACTAGTAAAAACCAGTCTGCATGGGTTTGAATCCCAACCCTGCTGCTTACAGCAGTGTGGTCTTACAGAAGTTGGTTAACTTTTGTCAGCCTGTCACCTGCAAAACAGAGATAATAATAGTACCCATCTCATGAGAATGAGGTTAATATGGCAAATGCTTAGAACAATGCCCAAGACACAGGAAATGCTCAATAACTGTTAGCTGTTACTGGTATAACTGACTCATCCAGCATTTTCTACTCTGAGCCAGGTGCTGGTGGGATGATACTGAATAATTCATGGTGATAGCCCTCAGCACACTCACTGTTTAATGAGGGCAACACGGGAGGCAAGCAAAGCAGGGTATCAGGAGCACTAGGGTGGGGCTTCTGTTTTCCCCTGTTTTGCTCTCACAATTAATACATGTTCTTCTCAGAAAAGTTAGAAAAACACTTTAATTACTCAAATTACCATTCAGAAATAACCACTTAATATTTTTATGAATGAACATCCTGAAATTTTTCTTGTGAAAATATGTTTTACCAAAAAAAGTTATTTTCTTAGGATATATTGCAAGGAGGAGAATGCTGAGTCAAAAGGGGTGTATGTGTATGCATATACTGTTTAATGGTTCTTAGATAAATAGATATATACATCCATTTTCTGCCCTCCAGAAAAATGGCAAATTTATACTTCCAATGTCAGTGTAGGAGTGGGCCCATCTCCCCACGTTCTCCTTGAGTGATACCACTTTTTAAATCTTTGCCAATTTGATAGGTGAATAAATGAAGTACATTGTTTTAATCTGAGCCTGAACATCTTTTTATTTACCTAGTAGGCATTTTGTGTTGTTCATTCACAAAGCCTTTCTTCATGCCCTTTGTCCATTTTGAAAAAGAGTATTTAAATCAGATCTAAGAGTCAGGAAAGGCTTCCCCAAAGAAGGGATGTATATACCTCATTTTGAGGGATTGATGAGAATTAGTTAGACAAAAAGGAAAGAAAGAATACTCTAGGCAGAGAGAGACAGACATGTGAAGGCTCAGAGGCCTAACATGGCACAGTGAGTTCAGAACTATGATAGTTCCAGCTGATTTCACTGGAGGGAGTGTACAGACATGCAAGAGGGGAGGAAACCAGAGAGCAGCAGCAGGAACTGGACCACAGACTGTCTCGTGTGCTAACCTAAGCAGTCTGAACTTTATTTGGAAAACTATGCAAAAAGAAACAAAGACATTTAGGCTGGGAAGTAACATGATGAGGTTTATGTTTGAGAAAGATCACTCTAGTAGCTGAGTGGAGGCATGGAAATCAATTTAATTCAATGTAATAATCCATGCAAGAAGTGGTGAGACCCGAAACCAGGAAGGTGGCAGTAATTAACAAAGAGAAGGGCACTGATTAGATAGTGAGAAAGAATTCACAGAAAAGGAGGAGAGAGTAAGAGGGAGGAATCTTGGGTTTCTCGCTTGGGTATTGGGGGACTAATGTTGTCACTTCCAACACAGATTTTTTGTTTTTGTTTTATGGGAGGTGGCCATAGAAAAGATGAAGAGTTTTATTCTGAATGTGTTGTTTGAAGAGGTACCTGTGGAACATCCAAGTGGTAATGACTGCATGAAATGTGAATATAAAAACCTGCAGGTCAGCAGCAAGATCTGGGTTGGAGAGGCAGCCCTGAGAGGTCACTCAGGGTGAGTGCATAAAGTGAGAAGGGCTCTGGGCTGAGGATCACTGACATTTCTGGGTTAAAGAGAAGAACAGAATTCTTAGAGGGATCCCAAGAAGCAATTTCAAGGATGCTGAAGGAGAAACTTTCAAAACGGCGGTCACTAGTGTTGGATGCTGCTGAGAGGTCAAGGAAAAACAAAAATTACCCACTGGCTTTGCCAATGTGAAGGTCACTGGTAACCTTGGCAAGTGAGATTTCAAAAAAAAAAAAAATCCCAAAGACTATGGCATAGTCCCAAAGACTATGTATGCACAAGAGTTATGTATAATTAAAAATATCTGTCTAAAAGATATCTGTGAAAAGAACTCTTCTAATAAGTAAAAAAGTTCTAAATGATAAGAAAGCATTGTATCATAGTTTGAGTTTTTTCTTTCTTAATGGCACATGCAATGAGTGTTTTACAATCTTCAATTTGATGAAATATCGGTCTAAACATGTGTATCAGGGGTAGAAAGCAGAAAGGGAAACTAGAGTTTATATTGTGAATGTTTATGGGACTTCCCTGGTGGTCCAGTGGTAAGGAATCGCCTTCCAATGCAGGGGATGCGGGTTTGATCCCTGGTCAGGAACTAAGATCCCACGTGCCATTGGGCAACTAAGCCCACGCACCACAACTACTGAGCCCACGTGCCCCAACTAGAGAGCCCAAGTGCTGCAAACTACAGAGCCCACGTGATCCGGAGCCCACGTGCCACAACTAGAGAGAGAAAACCCACACGCCGCAACTAGAGAAAAGCCCATGCCGCAATGAAAGATCCTGCACGCCTCAACGAAGATCCCACGTGCTGCAACTAAGACCTGATGCAGCCAAAAAAATAAAATAAAATAAATATTGAATGTTTACATTTATTCCTCCTCCGGTCTTGTTGCACACTGCCTGCCCACCTCCCCCAAGGCTTTCATCTTCCCTGCTTCTTTCATCCCTGCAATGGGCCAGGGTCTATTTTCCCAATTTCTATCTAAGTGGTTCATATGCAATTTCAGAGTTCATTCAACACTTCCTATCACTTTCACTTTAATCAGTGTATGATTACTCTAACAAGTACTTTCCAGTGGCTCCTGGTATTCCTCCAGAGTAAACTTCCTGATGAAGTGGATTTCTTGTGAAATAAAGGTACAGAGGCAGCCGACAAGAAAAGTTAGGAGGGAGAACTGGATTTTGAAAGATAAAAGCCTTAGCAGGTGGAGAAGAAATTCAACGGGAACTTATAAGCAAAAAGGAATTCTACAAAGGTACAGAGAGATGAAAAAACCTTGTGTGTTTGGAGACTTAGCAGGAGTTTCGTATTGCTGAAGTTGAAAATGTACAGTATGGATTTTACAGTTCTAAGGTCCTCCTCCAAACAGTAAGAACAAAAATAGGAATGTAAACTCTGTCTTCAAAGAACCTAAGTGACACCTGTAACCCCAAATCACTGTATAAGAAGATAGAAAACAGCCGCAGAATGGTCAATGACTTAGCAGAGTAGAGGAGGAAGGGATACTAATGGCAAACAAACCAATTCTCCCTGCACAATCCCCAAAGGCCCAGGTTAGGAGGTACCAAGTGCCACAGAAAATGGGCTAGGGCAGAGGACTGAACACAGGGGACTGTTTGAAAGTCTGCAAAGGAATAGTTAGAGTTCTCCCCACCACTACTCCATAAACTCAGAAAATCATCCCTCCTTCGTCCTGCTAAGACAGGAATCTTATTTGCTGGTGAAAAAAACTGAACCAGAAAAGCATCAACCCCAGGGCTGTATATGAAGGAGAGGGTGGTAAAGGACTTAAAGTTGAGTAAAAGTCTACTTTCTGATTAAGTCCACCAGCCCCCTTTCCCCTGCCCAAGTCCAGGTCAACAGAAACCAGGCTTATTACCTCCAGCTCCCAGCCCCCATTATGGATTAAAGAATCCTTTTCTGGAGATTGGATATCCACATGATCACCTTACATGAAGCCCACTAATTGACAAATCCTACTCTAAAACAGAGAGCTTCCTCTCAGCTCTTCAGCGCCTCACTTTTATTTTAAATCAGCTTTACTGATGTATAATTTACATACAGTAAAAATGTTCATATTGTGTAGTAGCCACTGTCCTAAAAAAGAAAGAACATTTACATCACCCTAAAACTATTCCTGTGCCCTTTCCCAATCAGTTCTCCTATGCTGCAATATCTGACAACTGCTGATCTGAGTCCTATCACGATACATTCATTTTGCCAGTTCTAGATCTTCACATGAATGTGATCACATGAGATGTATACTTTTTTGTCTGGCTTCTCTCACTTCGAACAATGGTTCTGAGATTCATCCATGTTATTGAATGCATAATTTGTTTATACCTTTTTACTGCTTAGTAGATATTCTATTGATATATAATTAAATATACCCAAATTTGTCTTATCTATTCAGTTAATGGACATCTGGGTTGTTTCTAGTTTGGACTATCATGAATTAAAACTGCTGTGAACCTTCAAGTAAAAGTCTTTTTGTGAATACACGTTCATTTCTTTTGGGTAATTAACAATGGAAATACTGAGTCATGAGAAGTGTACTTTAATTTTATAAAAACCTGTAAAATAGTTTTCCAAAGTGGTTCTACTATTTTACGCTCTCATCAGCAACACCTGAGAGCTCTAGTGGCTCTACAACCTTTTGGATACTTGTCAGTTTCCTTAATTTTACCCATTTTAGCAGGTGTGAAGTGGTATCCCACTGTGGTTTTAATTTGCATTTCCCTAATGATATTGAGCATTTTTCGTATGCTTATTATTAGCAATTCATATGTATCATTTTTTGTGAAGTTTCTATTCAAATCTTTTGGGTTGTCTTTGACTACTGAGTTCTAAAAGTTCATTTACATATTTTAGATGTAGATATTATCTCTTGGTCTGTGGCTTCCCTTTCCATTTTCTTAGCAGTAGCTTTTGGTTTTAATTCTAATTTTATTAATCCAATTAATCCGATTCTCTTTTATAGTTAATACACTTGTATCCTGTCTTAAGATCTCTGCCTATCTTAAGGACATAGATGTTTTCTCTTAAGGTTTTTCTGGGGGTCTCAAGTTTTATGTTTAGGTCTACAATCTATTTTGAATTAATTTTTATGTATGGTATGAGCTGAGTTTGAACATCACCCAGCACCACTTGTTCAAAAGACTATCCTGTCCCCACTGAATTATGTTGGAGCCTTTGCTGAAAAGCAAATTACCATATATATGGATTTATTTCTGGATTCTCTATTCTTTTGTCTTTATAAACACCAATGCCATTCTGTCATAATTATTGTAGCTTTATAGTAAGCCTTAAAATAATAATGTAAATCCTCCATTTTTTTCTTTTTGTTTTAGCTATTCTAGGTCCTCTGCATTTCCATATCAATACTGGAATCAGTGTGCCAATTTTCACAAAGAAAACCTGCTGGGGTTTTGATTGGAATTTCATTGAATCTAAATCTCCATTTGGTAACAATGGAGACCTTAACAATATCAAGTCTCCAGTCATCACAATCCATGAACGTAGTGTACCTCTCCATTTATTTAGATGCTCTTTTATTTCTCTAAGCAATGTCTGTAGGCCTTTCATTAAATTTATTCCCAAGTATTTCATGTTTTTTGATGCTAATACAAATGGTACTGTTAGTTTAATTTCATTTTCCATTGTGTTTGTTGTTGGTATAGAGAAATACATTTGACTTATATGTATTGATTTTGTCACTTGCCACCTGGCTAAATTCACTTATAGTATTTGAGGGATAAATTCCTTGGGATTTTCTATATAGAGAATCATATTGTCTGAGACTACAGAGTTATTAGTTTTTCCTTTCCAATATTTACTGCCTTACTGACTACTGCACTAGCTAGGATCTTCAGAACAATATTGAATAGAAGTGGTGAGTTCAGACATCCTTGCCTTGTACCTGATCTTAGGGAAAAGTCTTTCACCATTAAATATGATGATAGCTGCAGGGTTTTTGGTAGATACCCTTTATCAGATTGAGAAAGTTCTCTTCTATTTCTAGTTTGTTAAGTTTTAAAAAATCTCATAAGCTTTTTTTTCTTTTAATATGTATCTTTACTGGAGTATAATTGCTTTACAACGTTGTGTTAGTTTCTGTTGTACAACAAAGTGAATCAACTATAAGTATACATATATCTCCATATCCCCTCCATCTTGAGCCTCCTTCCCATCCTCCCTATCCCACCCCTCTAGGTCACAAAGCATTGAGCTGATCTCCCTGTGCTATGCAGCAGCTGCCCACTAGCCATCCATTTTACATTTGGTAGTGTATATATGTCAACGCTACTCCCTCACTTCAGCCCAGCTTCCCCTCTCCACCGTGTCCTCAAGACCATTCTCTACGTCTGAATCTTTATTCCTGCCCTACCTGCCATTAGGTTCATCAGTACTGTCCTTTTAGATTCCATATATGTGCGTTAGCATATGGTATTTGTCTTTCTCTTTCTGATATACTTCACTCTGTATGACAGAGTCTAGGTCCCTCCATGTCTCTACACATGACCCAATTTCATTCCTTTTTATGGCTGAGTAATATTCCATTGTATATATGTACATCTTCTTTACCCATTCCTCTGTTGATGGACATTTAGCTTCCTTCCACATCCTGGCTATTGTAAATAGTGCTGCAGTGAACATTGGGGTGCATGTATCTTTTTGAATTATGATTTTCTCAGGGTATATGCCCAGTAGTGGTACTGCTGGGTCATATGATAGTTCTATTTTTAGTTTTTTAAGGAAACTCCATACTCTTCTCCATAGTGGCTGTATAAATTTACATTCCCACCAACAGTGCAAGTGGGTTCCCTTTTCTCCACAGCCTCTCCAGCATTTACTGTTCACAGGTTTTTTTGATGATGGCCATTCTGACCAGTGTGAGGTGATACCTCATTGTGGTTTTGAGTTGCATTTCTCTAATGATTAGTGATGTTGAGCATCCTTTCATGTGTTTGTTGGCAATCTGTATGTCTTCTTTGGAGAAATGTCTATTTAGGTCTTCTGCCCATTTTTGGGTTGGGTTGTTTGTTTTTTCGATATTGAGCTGCATGAGCTGCTTGTGTATTTTGGAGATTAATCCTTTGTCAGTTGCTTCATTTGCAAATATTCTCTCCCATTCTGAGGTTGTCTTTTCATCTTGTTTACGGTTTCCTTTGCTGTGCAAGAGCTTTTAAGTTTCATTACATCCCATTTGTTTATTTCTGATTTTCTTTCCATTACTCTAGGAGGTGGGTCAAAAAAGATCTTGCTGTGATTTAAGTCAAAGGGTGCTCTGCCTATGTTTCCTCTAAGAGTTTTATAGTGTCTGGTCTTACATTTAGGTCTTTAATTCATTCATAAGGTGGCTTAATTCTGTTAAATATTTATTCTGCATCTGTTGAGATGCTCACATAATTTTTACCTTTTATTTTGTTAATGAGGTGGAACAGGGGTGAGAGAACTGAAATTCATATCAGGAAAGCAAGACATAAGGTTTAAAATTAATTAATGATGAAGTTGCAATATATATGCATTTATAAATATGAAGGTAAATAATGGAAGAAATAGCTAAGAAAAAATTGGCAGTCATTGTCTCTGAGGAGCAGGCCTAGTTGGGAGGAGAAACTGATACTTTCAAAAGGTCTTTTAAGGATTGACACCTTAAATATGAGAATATGTAATATTTGATAACAAATTTTTAAAAATGGGTTCTAGGGAGATGTAAAAATGAGGCTGAGGCTGATTATTGTGTGCTAAGGCTTGAGGGGCAAGGGTGTAGGGGAGACAGACTCAGCTGTAGGCATGTGTTATTTTGGTGGCATCCAGGAGACATATTTCCCATTCAGATGAATATACTGAATTCCCATTCAGTAGAGATAGGAGTTGAAAATAAAGACTTGGGAGTAAGCACCAGATAAAGGTTTTAAAGCCACCAGAGTGGACAAGACTGAACCTGCATAGGTGAGAAAAGAGTCAAGGACAAAACTCTGAGGAAAAATAAAAAAACAAATGCGATCTAATTAAACTTAAAAGCTTTTAAAAGCACAGCAAAGGAAATCAGAAACAAAACAAAAAGACAACCCTCAGAATGGGAGAAAGTACTTGCAAATGAAGCAACCGACAAGGGATTAATCTCCAAAATACAAAAACAGCTCATGCAGTTCAATATCAAAAAAACCAAATAACCCAATCAAAAAATGGGCAGAAGAGCTAGGAGAAGATGGCGGAAGAGTAGGATGCGGAGATCACTTTCCTCCCCACAGATACATCAGAAATACATCTACAAGTGGAACTGCTCCTATAGAACACCCACTGAACGCTGGTAGAAGACCTCAGACCTCCCCAAAGGCAAGAAACTCCCCACATACCTGGGTAGGGCAAAAGAAAAAAGAAAAAACAGAGACAAAAGAATAGGGACGGGACCCGCACCAGTGGGAGGGAGCCGTGAAGGAGGATAGGTTTCCACACACTAGGAGCCCCTTCGTGGGCGGAGACTGCGGGTGGCGGAGGCGGGGAGCCTTAGCACCGCGGAGGAGAGCGCAGCAACAGGGGTACGGAGGGCAAAGCAGAGAGATTCCCGCACAGAAGATCGGTGCCCACCAGCACTCACCAGCCCGAGAGGCTTGTCTGCTCACCGGCTGGGACGGGCGGGGCTCGGAGCTTAGATCCCAGGGAGAGGACTGGGGTTGGCGGCGTGAATACAGCCTGAAGGGGTTAGTGCACCATGCCTAGCCGGGACAGAGTCCGGGAAAAGTTTGGAGCTGCCGAAGAGACAAGAGACTTTTTCTTGCCTCTGTTTCCTGGTGCATGAGGAGAGGGGATTAAGAGCACTGCTTAAAGGAGGCTCCAGAGATTGCGCGAGGCGTGGCTAAAAGCACAGACCCCAGAGAAGGGCATGAGACGCTAAGGCTGATGCTGCAGCCACGAAGAAGC
Source organism: Mesoplodon bidens (assembly GCF_964165515.1). Classification (NCBI taxonomy): domain Eukaryota; kingdom Metazoa; phylum Chordata; class Mammalia; order Artiodactyla; family Ziphiidae; genus Mesoplodon; species Mesoplodon bidens. The sequence goes on from NC_138161.1 coordinate 143,351,607, forward strand.
CTGTGTGCGAGCACAGGTCACTATCCCCACCTCCCTTCCTGGAAGCCTGTGCAGCTCACCACTGCCAGGGTCCCGTGATCTAGGGACAACTTCCCCGGGAGAACGCACGGCGCGCCTCAGGCTGGTGCAACGTCACGCTGGCCTCTGCCTCCGTAGGCTCACCCCGCATCCGCACCCCTCCCTTCCCCGCGCCTGAGTGAGCCAGAGCCGCCAAATCAGCGGCTCCTTTAACCCCGTCCTGTCTGAGCGAAGAACAGACGCCCTCAGGCGACCTACACGCAGAGGAGGAGCCAAATCCAAAGCTGAACCCCGGGAGCTGTGCGAACAAAGAAGAGAAAGGGAAATCTCTCCCAGCAGCCTCAGAAGCAGTGGATTAAAGCTCCGCAATCAACTTGATGTACCCTGCATCTGTGTAATACCTCAAAAGACAACGAATCATCCCAAACTGAGGAGGTGGACTTGGGGAGCAAGATAGACTATTTTTTCCCCTTTTCCTCTTTTTGTGAGTATGTATGTGTATGCTTCTGTGTGAGATTTTGTCTGTATAGCTTTGCTTTCAACATTTGTCCTAGGGTTCTGTCCGACTGTTTTTTATTTTTTTTCACTTAAAATTTTTTTTCTCTTAATAATAATTTTTTATTTTAAGAACTTTATTTTATCTTACTTTATTTTATTTTATCCACTTTCTTTCTTTCTTTCTATTTTTTCTCCCTTTTATTCTGAGCCGTGTGGAGGACAGTCTCTTGGTGCTCCAGCCAGGCGTCAGGGCTGTACAACTGAGGTGGGAGAGCCAACTTCAGGACACTGGTCCACAAGAGACCTCCCAGCTCGACGGAATATCAAACGGCGAAAATCTCCCAGAGATCTCCATCTCAACACCAACACCCAGCTTCACTCAATGGCCAGCAAGCTACACTGCTGGATACCCTATGCCAAACAACTAGCAAGACAGGAACACAACCCCATCCATTAGCAGAGAGGCTGCCTAAAATCATAATACGGCCACAGACACCCCAAAACACACCACCAGACGTGGACCTGCCCACCAGAAACACAAGATCCAGCCTCATCCACCAGAACACAGGCAGCAGTCCCCTCCACCAGGAAACCTACACAACCCACTGAACCAATCTTAGCCACTGGGGACAGATACCAAAAACAACGGGAACTACGAACCTGCAGCCCGTGAAAAGGAGACCCCAAACACAGTAAGATAAGCAAAATGAAAAGACAGGAAAACACATAGCAGATGAAGGAGCAAGATAAAAACCCACCACACCTAACAAATGAAGAGGAAATAGGCAGTCTACCTGAAAAAGAATTCAGAATAATGATAGTAAAGATGATCCAAAATCTTGAAAATAGAATAGAGAAAATGCAAGAAACATTTAACAAGGACCTAGAAGAACTAAAGAGGAAACAAGTAATGATGAACAACACAATAAATGAAATTAAAAACACTCTAGAAGGGATCAATAGCAGAATAACTGAGGCAGAAGAACGGATAAGTGACCTGGAAGATAAAATAGTGGAAATAACTACTGCAGAGCAGAAGAAAGAGAAAAGAATGAAAAGAACTGAGGACAGTCTCAGAGACCTCTGAGACAACATTAAACACAACAACATTCCAATTATAGGGGTCCCAGAAGAAGAAGAGAAAAAGAAAGGGACTGAGAAAATATTTGAAGAGATTATAGTTGAAAACTTCCCTAATATGGGAAAGGAAATAGTTAATCAAGTCCAGGAAGCAGAGAGTTCCATACAGGATAAATCCAAGGAGAAACACGCCAAGACACACATTAATCAAACTATCAAAAATTAAATACAAAGAAAACATATTAAAAGCAGCAAGGGGGGCCTCCCTGGTGGCGCAGTGGTTGAGAGTCCGCCTGCCGATGCAGGGGATACGGGTTCGTGCCCCGGTCCGGGAGGATCCCATATGCCGCAGAGCGGCTGGGCCCGTGAGCCATGGCCGCTGAGCCTGCGCATCCGGAGCCTGTGCTCCGCAACGGGAGAGGCCACAACAGTGAGAGGCCCGCATACCGCAAAAAAAAAAAAAAAAAAAAAAAAAAAAAGCAGCAAGGGAAAAACAACAAATAACACACACGGGAATCCCCATAAAGTTAACAGCTGATCTTTCAGCAGAAACTCTGCAAGCCAGAAGGGAGTGGCAGGACATATTTAAAGTGATGAAGGAGAAAAACCTACAACCAAGATTACTCTACCCAGCAAGGATGTCATTCAGATTTGATGGAGAAATTAAAACCTTTACAGACAAGCAAAAGCTGAGAGAGTTCAGCACCACCAAACCAGCTTTACAACAAATGCTAAAGGACCTTCTGTAGGCAAGAAACACAAGAGAAGGAAAAGACCTACATTAACAAACCCAAAACAATTAAGAAAATGGGAATAGGAACATACATATCGATAATTACCTTAAATGTAAATGGACTAAATGCTCCCACCAAAAGACACAGACTGGCTGAATGGATACAAAAACAAGACCCGTATATATGCTGTCTACAAGAGACCCACTTCAGACCTAGGGACACATCCAGACTGAAAGTGAGGGGATGGAAAAAGATATTCCATGCAAATGGAAATCAGAAGAAAGCTGGAGTAGCAATTCTCATATCAGACAAAATGGACTTTAAAATAAAGACTATTAGAAGAGACAAAGAAGGACACTACATAATGATCAAGGGATCGATCCAAGAAGAAGATATAGCAATTGTAAATATTTATGCACCCAACATAGGAGCACCTCAATACATAAGGCAAATACTAACAGCCATAAAAGGGGAAATTGACAGTAACACAATCATAGTAGGGGACTTTAACACCCCACGTTCACCAATGGACAGATCATCCAAAATGAAAATAAATAAGGAAACGCACGCTTTAAATGATACATTAAACAAGATGGACTTAATTGATATTTATAGGAAATTCCATCCAAAAACAACAGAATACACATTTTTCTCAAGTGCTCATGGAGCATTCTCCAGGATAGATCATATCTTGGGTCACAAATCTAGCCTTGGTAAACTTAAGAAAACTGAAATTGACTCAAGTATCTTTTCCGACCACAATGCTATGAGACTAGATATCAATTACAGGAAAAGATCTGTAAAAAATACAAACACATGGAGGCTAAACAATACACTACTTAATAACGAAGCGATCACTGAAGAAATCAAAGAGGAAATCTAAAAATACCTAGAAACAAATGACAATGGAGACACGACAACCCAAAATCTATGGGATGCAGCAAAAGCAGTTCTCAGAGGGAAGTTTATAGCAATACAATCCTACCTTAAGAAACAGGAAACATCTGAAATAAACAACCTAACCTTGCACCTAAAGCAATTAAGAGAAAGAAGAACAAAAAAACTCCATAGTTAGCAGAAGGAAAGAAATCATAAAGATAAGATCAGAAAGAAATGAAAAAGAAATGAAGGAAATGATAGCAAAGATCAATAAAACTAAAAGCTGGTTCTTTGAGAAGATAAACAAAATTGATAAACCATTAGCCAGACTCATCAAGAAAAAAAGGGAGAAGACTCAAATCAATAGAATTAGAAATGAAAAAGGAGAAGTAACAACTGACACTGCAGAAATACAGAGGATCATGAGAGACTACTACAAGCAACTCTATGCCAATAAAATGGACAACCTGGAAGAAATGGACAAATTCTTAGAAATGCACAACCTGCTGAGACTGAACGAGGAAGAAATAGAAAATATGAACAGACCAATCACAAGCACTGAAATTGAAACTGTGATTAAAAACCTTCCAACAAACAAAAGCCCAGGACCAGATGGCTTCACAGGCGAATTCTATCAAACATTTAGAGAAGAGCTAACACCTATCCTTCTCAAACTCTTCCAAAATATAGCAGAGGGAGGAATACTCCCAAACTCATTCTACGAGGCCACCATCACCCTGATACCAAAACCAGACAAAGATGTCACAAAGAAAGAAATCTACAGGTCAATATCACTGATGAACATAGATGCAAAAATCCTTAACAAAATACTAGGAAACAGAATCCAACATCACATTAAAAGGATCATACTCCATGATCATGTGGGGTTTATTCCAGGAATGCAAGGATTCTTCAATATATGCAAATTAATCAACGTGATACACCATATTAACAAATTGAAGGAGAAAAACCATATGATCATCTCAGTAGATGCAGAGAAAGAGTTCGACAAAATTCAACACCCATTTATGATTAAAAACCCTGCAGAAAGTAGGCATAGAGGGAACTTTCCTCAACATAATAAAGGCCATATATGACAAACCCACAGCCAACATCGTCCTAAATGGTGTAAAACTGAAACCATTCCCACTAAGATCAGGAAGAAGACAAGGTTGCCCACTCTCACCACTCTTATTCAACACAGTTTTGGAAGTTTTAGTCAAAGCAATCAGAGAAGAAAAAGAAATAAAAGGAATCCAAATTGGAAAAGAAGAAGTAAAGCTGTCACTGCTTGCCGATGACATGATACTATACATAGAGAATCCTAAAGAGGCTACCAGAAAACTACTAGAGCTAATCAATGAATTTGGTAAAGCAGCAGGATACAAAATTAATGCACAGAAATCTCTGGCATTCTTATATACTAGTGATGAAAAATCTGAAAGTGAAATTAAGGAAACACTCCCATTTACCACTGCAACAAAAAGAATAAAATATCTAGGAATAAACCTACCTAAGGAGACAAAAGACCTGTATGCAGAAAACTATAAGACACTGATGAAAGAAATTAAAGATGATACAAATAGATGGAGAGATATACCATGCTCTTTCATTGGAAGAATCAACATTGTGAAAATGACTCTACTACCCAAAGCAATCTACACATTCAATGCAATCCCTATCAAACTACCACTGGCATTTTTCACAGAACTAGAACAAAAAATTTCACAATTTGTATGGAAACACAAAAGACCCCGAATAGCCAAAGCAATCTTGAGAACGAAAAGGCAGCTGGAGGAATCAGACTCCCTGACTTCAGACTATACTACAAAGCTACAGTAATCAAGACAGTATGGTAGTGGCACAAAAACAGAAATATAGATCAATGGAACAGAATAGAAAGCCCAGAGATAAACACACACACATATGGTCACCTTATCTTTCATAAAGGAGGCAAGAACATACAGTGGAGAAAAGACAGCCCCTTCAATAAGTGGTGCTGGGAAAACTGGACAGGTACATGTAAAAGTATGAAATTAGAACACTCCCTAACGCCACACACAATAATAAACTCAAAATGGATTAAAGACCTAAATGTAAGGCCAGACACTATAAAACTCTTAGAGGAAAACATAGGGAGAACACTCTATGACATAAATCACAGCAAGATCCTTTTTGACCCACCTCCTAGAGAAATGGAAAGAAAAACAAAAATAAAATGGGACGTAAAGAAACTTCAAAGCTTTTGCACAGCAAAGGAAACCATAAACAAGACCAAAAGACCACCCTCAGAATGGGAGAAAATATTTGCAAATGAAGCAACTGACAAAGGATTAATCTCCAGAATTTATAAGCAGCTCATGCAGCTCAATAGCAAACAAACAAACAACCCAATCCAAAAATGGGCAGAAGGGCTAAATAGACATTTCTCCAAAGAAGATATACAGACTGCCAACAAACACATGGAAGAATGCTCAACATCATTAATCATTAGAGAAATGCAAATCAAAACTACAATGAGATATCATCTCACACCAGTCAGAATGGCCATCATCAAAAAATCTTGAAACAATAAATGCTGGAGAGGGTGTGGAGAAAAGGGAACACTCTTGCACTGTTGGTGGGAATGTAAAGTGATACAGCCACTATGGAGAACAGTATGGAGGTTACTTAAAAAACTACAAATAGAGCTACCATATGACCCAGCAATTCCACTACTGGGCATATACCCTGAGAAAACCATAATTCAAAAAGAGTCATGTACCAAAATGTTCATTGCAGCTCTATTTACAATAGCCAGGACATGGAAGCAACCTAAGTGTCCATCAACAGATGAATGGATAAAGAAAATGTGGCACATATATACAATGGAATATTACTCAGCCATAAAAAGAAACGAAACTGAGTTATTTGTAGTGAGGTGGATGGACCTAGAGTGTGTCATACAGAGTGAAGTAAGTCAAAAAGAGAAAAATAAATACCGTATTCTAACACATATATATGGAATCTAAGAAAAAAAAAGAGGTCATGAAGAACCTAGAGGTAGGACAGGAATAAAGACACAGACCTACTAGAGCATGTACCTGAGGATATGGGGAGGGGGAAGGGTTAGGTGTGACAAAGTGAGAGAGTGGCATGGACATATATACACTACCAAACATAAAATAGATAGCTAGTGGGAAGTAGCCACATAGCACAGGGAGATCAGCTAGGTGGTTTGTGACCACCTAGAGGGGTGGGATAGGGAGGGTGGGAGGGAGGGAGACGCAAGAGGGAAGAGATATGGGAACATATGTATATGTATAACTGATTCACTTTGTTATAAAGCAGAAACTAACACACCATTGTAAAGCAGTTATAGTCCAATAAAGTTGTTTAAAAAAAAATGGGCAGAGGATCTAAAGACACTTCTCCAAAGAAGACATACAGATGGCCAAAAAAGCACATGAAAAGATGCACAACATCACTAATTATTAGAGAAATGCAAATCAAAACTACAGTGAGTTATCACCTCACACTGGTCAGAATGGCCATCATCAAAAAAATCTACAAACAATAAATGCTGGAGAGGGTGTGGAGAAAAAGGAACCCTCATGCATTGTTGGTGGGAATGTAAATTGATACAGCCACTATGGAGAATAGTATGTAGATTCCTTAAAAAACTAAAAATAGAACTACCATCTGACCCAGCAATCCCACTACTGGGCATATACCCTGAGAAAACCATAATTCAAAAAAATACATGAACCCCAGTGTTCACTGCAGCACTATTTACAATAGCCAGGACATGGAAGGAAGCTAAATGTCCATCAACAGAGGAATGGGCAAAGAAGATGTCGTACATATATACAATGGAATATTACTCAGCCATAAAAAGGAATGAAAATGGGTCATGTGTAGAGACATGGAGGGACCTAGACTTTGTCATACAGAGTGAAGTAAGTCAGAAAGAGAAAAACAAATATCATATATTAACGTATATATGTGGAATCTGAAGAAATTGGCATAGATGATCTTATTTACAAAGCAGAAATAGAGACAGACATAGAGAACAAATGTACGGATACCAAGGTGGAGAGGCAGGGTGGGATGAATTGGGAGATTGGGATTGACATATATACACTACTGATACTATGTATAAAATAGATAACTAATGAGAACCTACTGTATAGCACAGGGGACTCTACTCAGTGCTCTGTGGTGACCTAAATGAGAAGGAAATCCAAAAAAAGAGGGGATATATGTATATGTATAGCTGATTCACTTTGCTGTACAGTGTAAACTAACACAATATTGTAAAGCAGCTACACTCCAATAAAAAAAAATCTACAAACAATAAATGCTGGAGACGGTGTGGAGAAAAGGGAACCCTCCTATGCTGTTGGTGGGAATGTAAATTGGTACAGCCACTATGGAGAACAGTATGGAGGTTCCTTAAAAAACTAAAAGTAAAACTACCATATGACCCAGCATCCCACTCCTGGGCATATACCTTGAGAAAACCGTAATTCAAAACGATACATGTGCCCGTGTTCACTGCAGCACTATTTACAATAGCCAGGGCATGGAAGCAACCTAAATGTCTATCAACAGAAGAACAGATAAAGAAGATGTGGTACATATATACAATGGAATATTACTCAGCCATAAAAAGGAACAAAATAATGCCATTTGCAGAACATGGATGCACCTAGAGATTGTCACACTGAGTGAAGTAAGTCAGACACAGAAAGACAAATATTATATGATATCGTTTATATGTAGAATCTAAAAAAAAAGGGTACACGTGAACTTATTTACAAAACAGAAGTAGAGTCACAGATGTAGAAAGCAAACTTATAGTTACCAGGGGATGGGGGGTGGGAGGGATAAACTGGGAGATTGGGACTGACATATGCACACTACTATATATAAAACAGATAACTAATAAGAACCTGCTATATAGCACAGGGAACTCTACTCAGTAATGGCCTATACGGGAGAAAAATCTAAAAAAAAAAAAGAGTGGATATATGTATATGTATTATTGATTCACTGTGCTGTACACCTGAAACTAATACAATGCTGTAAATCGACTATACTCCAATAAAATTTAAAAAAAGAAAAGAATGTGAGAATAATGAGACAAAAACAAAAAACACTCTGAGGAAGGCTGGTATGTATAGGGTGAGGAGAAGGATTCAAGGAAGAAGACAGAGAATGAATTTCCAAAGGGAAGGAAGGAAGAGAACCAGCCAAATATGACATGGAAGTCAAGGGAGAAAAGTGCTACATTCTTCCAACACGCTGAATTCCAAAGATTTTGTGTACCAGCAAACATTAAAGCTATACTTTTCTTTTACAGGTGTTTCTCCCTAAATTCACGTAGAAATTTGGGAAGTTAATAAAACCTTAAACAACATAAATATAATGATGGAAAACAGAGAATGATGTTACACATATTTTTATGTTGCTATTTATGTGTTCTATTTCAGGAAACATCTGGAGCAGAGGGTATGAGGTAAAGAACTTCCTCTGCTTATCTCAAATGATGAAAGGGTTCAAGAAGAAAATGATCCACATAAATCGTAGATGCAAGGGAAACCTGGTTGAATAGCCATGTCATTTAAATGGGACATTTTGAAGTCTGGAAGAAGAAAAATTGTAGAAAAGTGCCTAAAACTTTTTATTTAACATAATACATAAGGTGTGATGATTCAGAAGGAATGAGTCATTTAGAAATAATAAAACAGTTTGCCTGGAAAACCCGGGTGCTCAGTGGTGGATGACTCAGTATGGAAACTGATCCCAAGAGTACAGTTTAGAGGAATACAAAAACATATACTATATGTATTTGCAGGATAAAAAAGGACACCTGGAATATTTTATTTGTTGTGTTCTCTTCAAAAATAGTTGAGAAAATAAATTAAGAAATCTCTTAGAAGGCAATATTTTTCTTGTGCTCAAAGAAATTATATATATGAACATGAAAGAACAATTAATGCTCTAGGTTTAGGGCTCATGTCTTAATGAGACTAAAAGTAAAATAAGAACATCTCAGCAGCAGGTCTAATTTGAGCATACAGGAATTAGGAAGTGCTTAAAAACTTACTTTTATCTTTACTCCAGTGGAGAAAGAGGAAATGTGCCTGAGGGGAAAAGCACCAGGTGGGCAGTCAGGGGCTTCTCCTCCCAGCTTCTGCTTCTGCACTGACCAGCTCAGTAAGATGGTCAAGTCACTTCCCTCACTGGGATTCGCCTTCTCTTCTGGAAAAATAGGACAAAAGATGGCTCTGGGGTCTAGGGAACACGAGAAAAGCAAAAACTTCTTTCTTGTTTTGAATTACAGAAAAGCTATATATTTACCAGAAAACTATTTTGTATTCTTTGAAGTGGGAAGCACAATGAACTGGCTATTAATTTTTAATGCATGTAATTTGCAAAGCTACTGATTTCTTGGAGTACTGGCTCCAAAGGAAAATCAGGAGGTTAAACTTTGACCATTTTATAATTAAAAAGAAATTCTCCATAATATATTCCAAAAAATAGTCATCTCTGACTGCTGGTAGTATTTTAAGTTACTTTAATTCATATATTTTCCTTTTCTAAGCCTTTTTCTTATTTTGGAGGAGATTATATAAAAATGAAATCACATTCTGTAAATAAAAATCATTTGGATGGTTTAGAAGAACATATATACAGTACAGTTTAATAAACATTTGAATGCTGCCAGGTACTCTTCAAGACAAGGGAACTACAGATCCTATAATTTTGCCTCAAACAGCTTGCAGTGTGAGTGGGCAGAGAAACAGAATATCTTTTACATCAAGGAAGGCACCCCAGAGAGGAGGGCTGCCAAGCTCAGCCTGGAGTTAAGCAGAAGCAGTGGCTGCAGAAAGAAAGGGAAGATGCCTTGTGGACAAATGGAGCAAGGCAGGAGGTGGCCCCAGGAGGCCTGGGAGGTGTGAGGAACTACTGGGAGTTTGGTGTTATTCCAGTGGCAAGTTTGAAGAGAGGCTTCTAGGTGCTACCGCTAAATGGTGGGGGTTGGGTGGGAGGCAATGTAGCATCAGAGAGTCCCTGAGAGATTTCAGTCGGGGGTGGTGGAGACCAGGTCAGATTTACACTGTGGGTGTATCACTGTGTAGCACTGCAGAGGACAGAGTTGGGGAAGCAAGACCAAAGCCAGGCAGACCAGGCAGAAGGCCTCTGCAGAGAGAGTCCAGAAGAGAATCAGTGAGGCTATAAATGAAGGAAGCTCAGAGGCCTATGTGACTACCCACGATCACAAGTCTATGAGTATGAGCTGAATGTAAGTTATCTTTAAATCCTGTCCTTTTCTGTATCCCTGTGCAAGCACAAATTCTGGTCAAAGTTGACAATAGATCCTACATTCACTTTTATTAGGTAAATTATGGATCTTTAAAAAAAAAAGGACTATTCATTCATGTATATTAAGTACCCAAAATGTTTAGGGCATTATAGAAAACAAGCAAAGCTCCTGATTATAGGAACTTATAAAATAAATGAGACAAAAAAGAACAGATCAATTCATTCAACAGGTATATATTGGGGCACTTCTGGGCCTTGATCACTTCCAGTGACAGTTCCTTTTAGAACACAATTTTTGCTTCCTCCTTTCCTTTCCTGACAAGTTTATTTGGGTACAAGTGAACAGAGAATCTCTCCAGAGCCAAGTGTGCAATTCTAGGAGAGGACCAGGAACCTGGAGTAAAATAAATAAGAGCCTGGGTCAGGGGAAAACTTGCTTGAATGGGACAATAAGAGAACAGGGAGAAATCCCAGCAGATGGCATGGATGGAGTAAGCAGAGGAGGAGCCTGGAATCGCCTTCAACGTAGCTTGGATTAGACAGATCAAAGTTATTATTGCTTATTTTTTTTAAAAACAGTTTTAATCTTTATAAAAGTAATGACTGTAGAAATAAGACATGACTGCTGGGAAAAAAAAAGAAATACAAAGAGGAAAATAAAGGTCACACCCAGAGATAATATCAATATGAACATTTTTGCCTTTTTTGACTTTCAACACACACATAAACATTCACAGAAATAGACATGGGGATTTTTGTGAATATTGATTTTTTTAACAAAAGTGAGACAATTATAGTTTATTATCTGCTTTTTCCACTTAATATAGGGAGACCTCTTTTCATGAAAATAAAAATCTATACCATACATCTTAGATACATTCTGTGGATATACCAAATTTACTTGTTCAATTCTTTACAAAGGCACATTAAGGCTGTACGATAAATAAGGTGCAGAAAGGAAGCAAGCAGCAAGGAAATGATAAAACTGACTTCAGTTGTGGCAGCATTTTCAATATTCTAAAGGTGGAAAGAGGTAAGACATATGGAAGCTCATGAGATTTTAGTGTTCCAGACATAAGATGAATAATGTCTGATTCCGGAATTCTTTGTGGATGAAGAATTTCCAAAAGGGAAACAAAAAAAGTCTGCAGCCCAACACACACTAAAAATGAAGTAATTTCAAATCTTCACATCTGCAGAACAGATAGAATGTCAAAGACAGCACTCAGACAACTAAAAACAGTGGGTGGACTGCCAGGGAAAAACCAAGTGCCATTCTAGTGATCACCCATAACCACGGCTTTCCCAGAAAGTGACAGCTCCCCACCCTGTGCTCTAACACAAAGTGCACTGAGCCTTTCTCATGAGATGCTAGGCCGCCTTAAGACTTCATGGATCCTCTTTGGGCCTCTGTTTCCTCCAGCACTTGGCTGGGCTCTGTGAATTACAAACTGCGCTCGTCACAGTTCCCTTGGAAGCTGCCAATACTAGCCATTTCCCACTGCAACTAGAATAGTTCTGCTGTTATCTGTTTTATATATTGGATGGATTTCTAAAAACTACTTTATTTGAAAAAACAAACTTATATAGCTAAAAAACATTCTTAAAAATCACATGATTAAACAAATAACATTCACCCTTCAGATTGTTAATCACAAAGGTAAAAATATAAATTTATAATGGAGAAATCTGAAAATTACCACCTTAACACCTTGGTTAAACTTAGAATCACTAATGGTGGGATAATCAGATATGTACCTTCCAATTTGATGTAATATGAAGACTGAATATCATGTATGGACTTTTCTTGCCAAGAATATTTAGCTTTAATCAAACTTTCAGATTTAATGTCCAATTATAGGAAATACAGGCAAGAGAGAAATAAGCTACACACCACCATGAGTAAACAGAGAAATTCATTATATGGCTCACTATAAGACAATTGGCCTGGTCTCTTCAATAAGTCAGTATCATGAGGGAAAAAGCACATGTGTGGAGCTGCGTTGGGGGGGAAGTGGTGGAAAGAACACCAACTATAAAGGCTCTGAGGTGGGAGCATGTCTTGAATATTTTAGCAAGAGTGAGAATGCCAGTGTGACTAGACTTGGACTTTTTTTTTTTTTTTTTGCGGTATGTGGGCCTCTCACTGGCGTGGCCTCTCCTGTTGCGGAGCACAGGCTCTGGACGCGCAGGCTCAATGGCCATGGCTCACAGGCCCAGCCACTCCACGGCACGTGGGACCTTCCCAGGCCGGGGCACGAACCCGTGTCCCCTGCATCGGCAGGCAGACTCTCAACCACTGCGTCACCAGGGAAGCCCTAGACTTTGACTTTTATTGAGTGAGATAGGAAGCTACTAAAGAATTCTGAGCAGAGAAATTCATGATCTGACTTACTTTTTCAACAAGACCATTCTAGTTGCTCTTATGAGAACGGACCACAGGGGACAAGAGTAGAAGCAGGGAGACCAAAAAGGGGGCCAAATTTGCCTGGAACAATCCAGGTAAAAGATGATGTTGGCTTGGACCAGGTAGTAGCAGGGGAAGGGTGAAAAGTCAGATTCTGGACATATTTTGAAACAAGAGCCAATGGGACAGATGTGTCGGTTTTGTGGAAAAGAGGGAGGTCAAGGATGAATCTAAGGGTTGATTTTTTAAAAACTGTTGTTTGTTTGCTTGAACAACTGGAAGAAGAGAACTGACTTAATTCATACTGGGAAGACTGCAGGAGGAACAGATTTGTTGGTGGGAGAGGGAGCAGCTGTGGCAAGAAGGTCAGGAGTTCGGTTTTGGCCATTATTTTTGAGGTGCCTACTAGGCATTCAGGTAAAGGTGTGCAGAATGCTACTAAAGAATTAAATCTGGACTTCTGGGGGAGAGATTTAGGATTACACAAATTTGAGAGTCATATTTAAAGCCTTGAGACTAGATGAGATCACCAAGGGAGGGAATATAGAAAGAAAAGAGAGAGCAATATATATAAATATTTATTCCATAATAAATCTTATTCTACAAGATTCTATAGAAATCTCTATTTCTATATAGGAATAGAATACAGAAAGAAACATCCAAAGGCTGAGCTTAGGAGCACTCAAACATGCAGAGTAGTGCTGTCTAACAGAACTTTCTGAGATGATGAAATATTTATACATCTGTGCCATTCATGTGGCTATTGAGCACCTGTAATATGGCTAATGCAACTGAATAACTGAAAACTTAATTTAAATAGCTACATGAGCTAGTGGCTATAGTACTAGACAGCCCAGACCTAGAGTATGGGGAAGTGAAGGAGAGGAGGGAGAAAAGAAGTGGCCAGAGAGGGAGGAATTGTGAGACAGTTCTCCATGGGTCTCTCGTGTTTCTGTACACACTGCAAGCAAGGCACTGCCTGTCTTGATAGTCAGTGACATGACATTTTATATGATATGATAGGTCCGTATGATCTTTTTCAAGAATGTCTGCATAGCAAACAGCCTTGGAAAACTCGGGACTATCTCCCTGTGGAGCAAAGAGAAGGCACGCCTATTGACCATTATAAAATATTTGGGTTCTCTAAGATCAGGTTTCCTTTCTAATAACTCGACTTACCACGTGGGCAGGTGTAGTCTGGCCCCCTTCACATTGTCTCAGAGTAACTAGGGCTAAGGGAACCAATACAAAAAGACTCCTACTCTGGCTACTGCTATTGCTGTAAGTAATAAACTGTCTTTCGTCTCTGTTGTAGAAGTCTTGTGTCTTCTACCACCATTCATGAAACGGGCAAGCTAACTTGTTAGCTCACAAATAGGGTAAAATCTTAGTTCTGCATAGTTCTTGACAAGTCTTTTAAAATAAAGTGAAGAAGGTATTACACGGAGGAGACAGTGGTTAACTCTGCTCCTGAATGTTAAGTCAGATAACGATAGAGAAATGTTTTGATGGAATTTGGGGAGCAGAAATACGACTGGCTTGAGTACAAAAAAAGAATGGGAGGACAAAAACTAGCAACAGACGACAGACAACTCTTCCAAGAAGCTTTGCCGTGAAGTTGAACTGAAACAAGGCAATAGCAAGAGGGGAAAGTGGAGTCAAGGAGGATTATTTTTAAGATGGGGGAAATACAAGCATATTTTCATGTATAAGACAATGATTCAGAGAGGGTGAAACTGATATAAGAGAAAGAATTACGAGGCACTTATTAGGTTAGTTCTTTCACAGTAACAGGAAAGAAAGCAGAGTATACGGATACTACTACAAGTAGGAGGTAGGTATGGTTGTGAAAGCCTGTGAAAGCTCTTTTTCTTCTATTTCTTTTCTGTAACTAGGAAGCAAGGTCATCAGTTGAAAGTGAAGACTGCGGAGGAGATGGTGAACATGTAAGGAGATTGAAGACATGCGATAATCATCTAGGAGGAAATGAAACAGAAAATGACTGGAGAAATCTAGTATGATTGCCAGGCAGCATTATGGGCCCACTTAAGGTTATGATCATTAACTTAATGCAAGCTCAGCAGCATGATTTTACAGGCATGGAATAGGCAAAGAATTGGATTTAATCAGTGCTGTGGTTCAGCCAGGCAAGGCTGCTGAAGTGAGAGAGAGGCAAAGGAACTGAGGATGTATGCAAGGGAGAGATGATGATGATGATGATGATGATGATGATGATGAAGAGGAGGACGGGGGGGAACTCCAAGCCTCTATACCATCTCCAGGAATCCTAACCCTTCCACTGAGCCCTGTGGACTCATGGGTAGACAACAGCAAAATCCCCAGATCCTGGATCTCTTCTCTGAAGCTTTCTTCAACTTCCTTTACCTTCTTATTTAAACTGAAATTGTACTTTCCCCTGAGGATGCTGATTTCCCTGTAGCCCTCTTAGATGACAAGTCTTTTTCTCTTCCACACCCTTCAAACATGAGGCCTGATTGGTGCCATTCTGGTTCCTCACTGCTACTTTCACACCATTCTCCACCTGCCCTCTCCCCAAGTCCCCTGCTCTGAGTCCCATAACATTAGACTTTACCACCCACCACCCTGCCTTATTGCAGGATTGAAGGCTCCCCAAGGTCACTCCCTTTCATTCCTTGATTTTACCTTTTGGTTCACTGTCACTCCAACACTATTTCTAGTGTAATTCTTATTGATTTTGACATTCAAATAGATAGTCCGCCTGATATCCTGGCCTCTTAGGTTCTTGACCTTTTTTCCACAGTGTTAAATATGTTGATCTTCTTTTCTACCCTGTCTCAGCCACTTTCTCCCATGATCCTACCCTCCACCTTTAGAACATTTAAAAGTATATTTTAACAACCACACATCTCAAGGCTTATCACTTACCAAAAATTTATTGGTGAGTCAGAGTAAGAATACCCTCCCTAGGCCTCCACTGGCAGAGTCAAGAAAATGGTCATACATCCGGCATAAGACCATCCTCTGCAGGAATTCATGCCAGCATCATCAGCAGATAATGAGAGCGCAAGAAGGAAAACTAGACACGTTTCCTCTTTGAGGACTCTTATCTTGGGCTTGTATTCCTTAGATGCAGGGGAGAGGTGTGTGTGAAGGACTACGGGAGAGGCAGAGGCATGCTGCTATGCTGACTGATCCTTCTTATACTGGGCTTGCAGAGGGAAGATTAGCATTACTACACCGTCATTTTAAAAGTACTGATATGCTAGGTATTGTGCTGAGCACTTAAACACATTATCTACTTTAATTTTTATGCCAGCATTGAGCACAGTGTTATCTCCATTTCAAAGATGAGGAAACTGAGGCTAAAGGAAGTTAAAAAAAAAACTTGCTCATATCACAGACTTAGAAAGTGGACAAACTGATTTGAGCACAATTTTCTCTAACATGGAAGCCCCTCTGTCCATATTAAAGCCAAAGGAGCTGGGATAGTCAGTACCCGAGTCCCTGCCATAATTCCATATTTCTCAACATATAGAGAAGGAATTGTCTCAAATCTCAGTAGGCACAAGAAAAAGAAAGGAAGGATGGAAGGACAGAGGAAGGAAGGACGGATGGATATAAATCTACAGAACAGTGAAGTTCTTTGTAGTAACCTGGACAGAAAGAACAAAAAAGGTTTTTTTTAACCCCAATTTTGTGTTTCAGAAACCTTGAAAACTTAATAAATTTATTAGTGAATGATTAAATTGCGACACGTAAAATAGCCATATAAAATAAAATCATAACAGATAAGTTGAGTAAAATTTAGACCCTTAAAAACCAATGAATAATGTTAATGCTACTTATTTGAACGTCAGACTATATTACCAAACTTTGTAAGCATAATGAAGGCAATGAGCTTGTTCGATAATAAAACTGAGAAATAATTAAAAGCATATTCACAAATGGCATCATATCCAGAAACAGAACTATATACAAGACATGCCATAAAACCAAGCACAAAGCTTAACTTTTTTTTTTTTTTTAGAATAAGTGACCTATGAGATTAAATCAACAGGAGGGAAATAAAAAATGCAGAAGACTCTAAACATGGAAGAGCTGCAAACATCAGGGCAAGAAAAAAATTAATGTAAGTTTAAAATATGAGATTTGATTTGGAGGAAACAAATACAAAGATTTAGTGCAAAGAGTCTCTGAACAAAAGGAACTTAGAAATAATTTCCATTTATTCATGAGGTATTTATTAAGCATTTATAGCACTGCTACAGTTTCTCAGGAAGGGAAATGATGGGATTCAGGTGGCAGTGGGATGGATCAGGGAAGCAGAAGCAGAGGTGAGTCAGAATGCCACTGCAATTTACTCATCCTTATATCCCCAATGTGGAGCCAGTGCACAGCATAAGATAGGAATTCAGTGTTATTTTCTTAATGTATGAACTGTCAGATGCTGTGAAGCACCCCAAAATTCAATTGGGGTAGGGGAACAGGGCAAAAGCCCAATGGAACTATCTATAGGCAAGAAGGAAATGCAGAGTACTTTGAGCTGACAACCTTCACAGTTTTCACATGTCCCTCAACAGAACGCACTGCTTCCCCATTTCTTTGTTTCTGCCCTGGACACAGCTTTGGTATCTTACTTATTGAGCGAACTGATCTCTTCTATTTAATCAACCTTGACCTATCTTAGCTGAAGTTGTATCACAAATAAGATCATTGGTTCATTCACTTTTGCTCCAATTCAGTGAATCTCTGAGCTTGCCCAATGGAAGAGCAATTTAAGGCAAAAGGTTGTGGTCCTGTGGGCTCAAGAGTAGTACCTAACTAAATAAAACAACCCTTGGGGCACAAGTCTGAGTCACCACCTCTAGTGGGGCTCTGTGGCCACAATTTCAGCAGAAAATTTTTCATTCAGTATCATAATAGGTGTGTTTGGGAGAGCAGGGAGCTGGAAAGAAGGATGCTGAGATCAGACAGGAAAGCAGAACTGAGAACAAGGTTCACAGGGTGACATGATGGGCATCCGAACCAAAAGGCTAGAAGCAGCCTTTTGTAAGGCTGTATGTGTATGGTTGAGCACAGAGTCAGAAATCTGAGAGCAGGAGAGCTGAGAATAAACAGAGAGTTATCTGCTATAATAGAACAAGTGAGGTTGTCCATGACTTGCTTTGTATTTGCTGGTCATACACGTGGTATGTCAGACTGAGCTGACAGGTCCAAGTCTAGGGTCAGGGCAGCCACCAAGCCTGCCTCACCAACCTGTCATTCAGCCTCAAGTACCCTGAGGGATATGATGAGAACCCTGAGACACTCCCAAAGTTCTTCATTCAGTTGATATTCTGCATGTGGGACTAAGGGACCTCTATGTTCCTGCAGATGAGGTCTAGCAAGGGTTTACTTGTTATTAATTACTTACTGTACAGACAGACAACCCAGTATAGCCTGGTAATACACACAACCAGAGCACCTTATGGGGGCAATAGATCTTTTTACAGATACCTTGGTAGGTGTTTGTAAGTCCCCAAAAGTGGAATGGCCATCTGACATATTTGTAGGCCATACCCAGGATATAAACTTACTAAGGGCTATCAACCCTATCTCCAAAATCTCTCTCAATTTTGACCACTTCTCATTAGAATACTGCTACAGTCTTGGCCCAAATTATCCAGCTCTCTCACCTGCACTACCATCATAGCCTTTTAACTGGTCTCTCTGCTTCCACTCTAGCCTCTCCATACTCCAGTCATTTTCCAAACAGCACAACTAGAGGAAAACAAACCAGAGTGAACCACTCTCCTATTTAAAATGCTCCAGTGCTTACCTACTCCATTTTGAACAAAATCTAAACTCCTCTACCATGGCCTAATATAGCTCCAGAACCTGCCTACCACTTCCCTCACCTCATCTTGTACTGCTCTTCCTTGGCCTTTGTTTTGGTTCCTCCAATAGACTCTTCTCCCTTGACCAAGGCCCTGTTTCATTACTCTCTACCCCATTACCCAGTTTACTGTCCGTATCAGCACTTATCAGTACCTGTAATTGTGTTATTTATTGTTTACACATTTACTGTATTTTCCCTGCAATAGAATGTAGGCTCCACAAAGGTAAGGATCTTGTTTGCTTGTTCATCACTGCATCCCAACACCAGTACAGTGCCTGGTATAAAGGAAGAACTTAATGAGGAAGGAAAGGGAAAAGGGAAGGAAGCAATTTGCTAATATACTACCATTTCTGATTCTTTAGACGAGACTAGACTAGGAAAAAAGTCACCTTTTAAAACTAGTTTCAGGACGGACTGACTGACACCATCTAGGATGAAGAGGCCCTCTTGGACATTTCTGATAACTGCTTAGCCTAACCTTCATTTTACTTAATGAGAAGGTTTAGCACATGTCTTGTACCTAAGACCAGCATCCCTGGCCCCTATCACAAATGCCCTAGCACTGAGAGCCAACATACAGAAGACGATCCACTAGAACTGCAGGACTCCCTTCCAATACACACTGAGAAAGACTGCCTACCAAAGGAGGATTGATTATTTGTGTACTATGGCTAGGAAAGTTCTTTTATAAAAGTCTACTCATCAGTATATCTCTGGTTCACCAGTAAGGGGGCTCTGTACTACCCTGATCTCCAAACTTAGCTGACACATGTCCAAATCCCTAGAGAATGTATTCCTGTATAGGCATTTGGTTACCAAAGCATCTGAGAACATTCTGTCAACCAGGTCTTAGTCCTTTAAGAAAAGTGACACACCCACACTGATAAATGGGGACCATTAAGAGCTTCTGCTGGTAGTACTGTCACTCAGTACATCTACCCCTAGTGGTGCTCCTCCTTATGAATGCCCTTGCTACTACTCACCTGTGCTACACATGAATGGCTCAAGACAAACCCAACCCCACAACTTTGGAGTGGGAGGACTAGGCCATTTGAATGTTGGTGGTTACCAAGCTAGGTGAGCTGGATGGAACTTAATGGAGCTCCCCAGTCTGATTTGCCATCTGCCTAAACAGACTTTTATCATGACTGTAGCTGGGAAACAGACTGCAGACCAAGGTATCTCTCTATACCTTGACAGACATTACAGTACAGGTCTTAGGAAAAATTTTGGTTAAATTCCTAAAGTTTTAATCATTTACTTTATCTCATCTTCTAGGGCCCTCATTCCTGTTGGTTGGGAATCAGCTGTTAAGATTATTGGGGCAACAAAGTTGCCTAAGGTTATAGAATGGACAGTGGGTGGTTCACTTTGTAAACTGACCTGATTTTCTTAATTGAAGTGTAGGTGATTTACAGTGTTGTATTAGTTTCAAGTGATTCAGTTATACATACATATATATATATATGTATATTCTTTTTCAGATTCTTTTCCCTTATAGGTTATTACAAAATGCTGAGTACAGTTCTCTGTGCTATACAGTAGGTGCTTTTGGCTATCTATTTTATATATAGTAGTGTGTATATGTTAATTCCAAACTCCTAATTTATCCCTCCCCCCACCTTTCCCCTTTGGTAACACTAAGTTTTTCTATGTCTGTGGGTCTATTTCTGTTTTGTATATAAGTTCATTTGTATCATTTGTTTTTATTTATTTTCTTTCTTTTAAAAATTTTTTAAAATTTAAGTATAGTTGATTTACAATGTTGCGTTAGTTTTAGGTGTACAGCAAAGTGATTCAGTTTTACATATATATTCGTCTGTATCATTTTTCTTAGATTCCAGGTATAAGTGCTATCATAGGATACTTGTCTTTCTCTGTCTGGCTTACTTCACTTAGGATAATCTCTAGATCCATCCATGTTGCTGCAAATGGCATTATTTCATTCTTTTTTATGGCTGAGTAATATTCCATTGTATACATGTACATCTTCTTTACCCATTCCTCTGCTGAAGGACACTTAGGTTGCTTCCATGTCTTGGCTATTGTATATAGTGCTGCAATGAACACTAGGGCACGTGTATCTTTTCGAATTATAGTTTTCTCTGGATATGTGCCCAGGAGTGGGATTGTCGGATCATACGGTAGCTCTATTTTTAGTTTTTTAAACAACCTCCATACTATTCTCCATAGTGGCTGTACCAATTTACCTTCCCACCAACCGTGCAGGAGGGTTCCTTTCTCTCCACACCCTCTCCAGCATTTATTATTTGTAGACTTTTTGATGATGGCCATTCTGACTGGTGTGAGGTGATACCTCGCAGTTTTGATTTGCATTTCTCTAATAATTAGCGATGTTGAGCATCTTTTCATGTGCCTTTTGGCCATCTGGATGTCTTCTTTGGAGAAACGTCTATTTAGATCTTCTGTCCATTTTTTGACTGGGTTGTTTGTTTTTTTGATATTGAGCTGTACAAGCTGTTTGTATATTTTGGAGATTAATCCCTTGTCAGTTGCATAGTTTGCAAATATTTCCTCCCATTCTGTAGGTTGTCTTTTTGTTTTGTTTATGGTTTCCTTTGTTATGCAAAAGCTTTTAAGTTTAATTAGGTCCCATTTGTTTTTTTGTTTGTTCATTTCGTTTTTATTCCCATTAATCCAGGAGATGGATCCAAAAAGATATTGTTGCGATTTATGTAAACTGACCTAATCTTCCTAGGAAGATCACATTTAGGAGACTATTACACTCTGTCTTTTTCTTTGTGGGGGTGTACATATTTTATAATTTCCTCTTTTTTTTCAGAGCTCAGGGCACCAATCCATTCCTTCTTAAACAAGTCTTCTCTCCTATGTACTGAACAAGAGATATCCCTACTTCTTAGGGACCTGCCTTGTTCACAGGCCAGGCAGGACAACTTTATTGAGTCACAATTGCCTTCCAATCCCTGGTCAAGTTTAGTTGAGACACTGACTCAAGGTAGGCCAATCATGTTTTCTCTCCTGAGAACTTGGAATTGAAGCACTGGAATACTGTCAATTAGCTGAGAGCTATGGGTCTTAAAGTCCTACAGAATTGATGGCTGAGACCACTGTTTTGGGGCATCCCACAATGAGCAACGTGGCAGGAGAAGCTGGTGTTAAGAAAACAGAACACATATAACACATAGAGAAAGAGAGAGAGGAGCATGTTCAGTTTCTAAAATTGCAGTGAACTGATGTGCTCCCTGTGTATTTTTCCTATAAATAAACTTTTTACAAATATATCTTTAAGTGGATATTTATCCTTACAACCAATCATTTTCTATGACATGAAAACATACACCTTCATTGATATTCTCTTTCCGTTTTTCTTTCGGCTCTTGCTTTCATAATACTCTACTGCCTTCCCTCTCCTGGTCTTTCTTCATTTAATCTGTAACCAAAAAAACTTCACCATATGTAATGGATACGTAATGTGTTTGTTTTTTTTTTTTAGCAGCCTAGAGTCTTTTGGACATTCTAATCTTTGATTATAATGGGGCAGTTGAGCAATACATGTGTCCATCTGCCTACTTTTAAGACCAAAGCAACAACATATATTGAAAGGGGGAAATCATTACCCTTCTGAAAATGAGTGGCAATGTTGTACTCTTCAGTTAAAGGGCCTCATCCCATGACACATCCTGTCCCTACATTCTGAGGATGGTACATCTTTTCCAGGCTGGCCATTCTGGATCCAGGCCCAATCTGACATCAATCAGTACAATTTCAGTGATCAGGCCTACAGTGCAGATCAGTGTTTCCCAACCTTTCTTGAATAATGGATGTTTTTTAAAAAATAATACTGTGAACCTCCTTAGGAATTTAAAAAATTATTTTAAAAAATTTCTTATGACACAAGATAAAGGAGTTTTAAGTAAAAATATTTCATCTTAGTTCAGCATATTATTAAAGCTTTATTATAAAGCTCATGTGGCAAAGTCTTTAATTATACTGATAATATTTAAGGACAAACTTTGACTTCTATTCACAGTAGATGAACTGATTTATCATGTAAAGAAAATCACATTGTCAAATAAAATTGTCAAAAAATTAAAAGATGGATTTACAACCAATATCCTGAGAAAACCACAGTTCGAAAAGGTACACGCACCCCAGTGTTCACTGCAGCACTATTTATAATAGTCAAGACATGGATGCAACCTAAATGTCCATCAACAGAGGAATGGATAAGGAAGATGTGGTACATATATACAATGGAATATTACTCCGCCATAAAAAAAGAATGAAATGCCATTTGCAGCAACATGGATGGACCTAGATATTATCATACTAAGTAAAGTAAGTCAGACAGAGAAAGACAGATATCCTATGATATCACTTATATGTGGAATCTAAAAAAACATACAAATGAATTTATTTACAAAACAGAAACAGACTCACAGACTTCGAAAACAAACTTATGGTTACCAAAGGGGAAAGGTGCAGGGAGGGATAAACTAGGAGTTTGGGATTAACATATACACACTACTATATATAAAATAGATAATCACCAAGGACCTACTGTATAGCACAGAGAGCTCTACTCAATATTTTGTAATAACCTATATGGGAAAAGAATCTAAAAAAGAATGGATATATGTATATGTATAACAGAATCACTTTGCTGTATACCTGAAACTAAAAGAACATTGTAAATCAACTGTACTCTAATATAAAATAAAAATTAAATTTAAAAAATGGACTTGGCGCCAAATGTATATTGAAATGTAGGCTGAAATTTAATCCACATTATAGCATCCAAAACAAACAAACATTAAAAACCTGATACTTGGAGTTCTTCCATTTTGAGCTTATAAAAATCAACTCTTATTTTGATAATTTGGAGGTTTAGTTTCTTTTTTGTTTGTTTGTTTGTTAAATATATTTATTTATTTTTGGCTGAGTTGGGTCTTTGTTGCTGAGTGCGGGCTTTCTCTAGTTGTGGCGAGCGGGGGCTACTCTATGTTGCGGTGCGCAGGCTTCTCATTGTGGTGGCTCCTCTTGTTGTGGAGCACGGGCTCTAGGCGTGCGGGCTTCAGTAGTTGTGGTTCATGGGCTCTAGAGCGCAGGCTCAGTAGTTGTGGTGCCCGGGCTTAGTTGCTCCATGGCATGTGGGATCTTCCCGGACCAGGGCTCAAACCCATGTCCCCTGCATTGGCAGGCGGATTCTTAACCACTGCACCATCAGGGAAGCCCTGGAGGTTTAGTTTAATCAAGGTAGAAGAAATGGTTTCATGCTGCTCTTTGAGAGACATTCTCAGCAAACATACACTTCAGATCTTTATCACCAATAAACAAAAAACCAGTTGGACAGAATAACCCTGTATATTTTTTCTTTTTCATATTTTCAAGTATTTAAATCTTTCCTTTTGAGAATCTGAAGTACCTAAACAGAGTATGATCAATGATAATAAAATAAACATCCAGCTATCTATAACACTAGTTGTATAGTAAGTTGAAAATGAATTCTTTTTAGAGCAAACCTCTTCCTTATTTCATACCACATGGAGTCTCTCAATTGACAATTCATTTTAGAAATGAAATCATCTGAATTTGATTAGACCCCTCCTATGTTTCATGATATTCAATACAGTATCTTTACCTTGCTATTTGTATTTGGTTAACCAACCTGAAATTATTTTCTCTAGAGTAGCTTTAAGAATAGGAAATAACAAATGCCAATTATATGCATGTATGAATACACATGACTTTAAACTAAGGCATGCCTGGCTAATGTTTTTATATTTAAAATGATTAAAAAACCTTTTTATTTTGAGTTAATTATAGATTTCCAGAAGAACTGCAAAGAGAATACAGAGAATTCCCTTATACCCTTCACCCAGCTTCCTTTAATCATGTAGCTTTTTAAGTATTAGAAACATCTTGATATTTCATAAAAATTTTGATCAGATGAATGCAAATTACGTATTTCATAAAGAGCATCTTGAAATAGTTTTGCAGAACTATCATTTTTCATGCTCCTCATTAGTCTATGATATCTTGACATGTGTTTCACACATGTTCCATCTTTAACCAACAGTCCATTATGAGTACAAATTAAACTATACTTAAAACTAAGAACACTTAAAAACAGTATAATGGTCCTTCTTAAACTCTTCCAAACAGTAGAAGAGGAGGGAATACTTCCAAACTCATTTTATTTTATTATTAAAAACAATTTTTACTGGAATATAGTTGATTTACAATATAGTTGATTTACAATTTACTGAAACTAAGTTGTCTTAGTTTCAGGTGTACAGCAAAGTGAATTATTATAAGTATACATATATCCACTCTTTTTTAGATTCTTTTCCCATATAGACCATTACAGATTACTGAGTAGAGTTCCCTGTGCTATAGAGTAGGTCATTATTACTTATCTATTTTATATATGGTAGTGTGTATATGTCAATTCCAATCTCCCAATTTATCCCTCCCCACCTCCACTCCCTGGTAACCATAAGTTTGTTTTCTACATCTGTGACACTACTTCTGTTTTGTAAATAAGTTCATTTGTACCTTTTTTTTAGATTCCACATATAAGTGGTATCATATGATATTTGTCTTTCTCTGTCTGACTTGCTTCACTCATTATGACAACTCTAGGTCCATCCATGTTGCTGCAAATGGCATTATTTTGTTCTTTTTTATGGCTGAGTAATATTCCATTGTATATATGTACCACATCTTCTTTACCCATTCCTCTGTTGATGGGAATTTAGGTTGCTTCCATGACCTGGCTATTGTAAACAGTGCTGCAATGAACACTGGGGTGGGGTGCATGTATCTTTTCGAATTATGGTTTTCTCCGGGTATACGCCCAGTAGTTGGATTGCTGGGTCATATGGTAGTTCTAATTTTAGTTTTATAAACAACCTCCATACTGTTCTCCAGAGTGGCTGTACCAATTTACATTCCCACCAACAGTGTAGGAGGGTTCTTTTCTCCACACCCTCTCCAGCATTTATTGTTTGTAGATTTTTTTGATGATGGCCATTCTGACTGGTGTGAGGTGATACCTCGTTGTAGTTTTGATTTGCATTTCTCTAATAATTAGTGACGCTGAGCATCATTTCATGTGCTTTTAGGCCATCTGTATGTCTTTGGAGAAATGTCTATTTAGATCTTCCACCCATTTTTTGATTGGGCTATTTCCTTTTTTTGATATTGAGCTGCATGAGCTGTTTGTATGTTTTGGAGATTAATCCCTTGTCAGTTGCATTGTTTGCAAATATTTTCTCCCATTCTGAGGGTTGTCTTTTTGTTTTGTTTATGGTTTCCTTTGCTGTACAAAAGCTTTTAAGTTTAATTAGATCTCACTTGTTTAATTTTGTTTTTATTTTCATTACTCTAGGAGGTGGATCAAAAAAGATCTTGCTGTCATTTATGTCAAAGAGTGTTCTGCCTAAGTTTTCCTCTAAGAGTTTTATAGTGTCTGGCCTTATATTTTGGTCTTTAATCCATTTTGAGTTTATTTTTGTGTATAGTGATAGGGAGTGTTCTAATTTCATTATTTTATATGTAGCTGTCCAGTTTTCCCAGCACCAACTGTTGAAGAGACTGTATTTTCTCCATTGTATATTCTTGCCTCCTTTGTCATAGATTAGGGGACAATAGGTACGTGGGTCAAACTCATTTTATGAGGCCAGCATTACCCTTAATTCAACCAGACAACAACACTATAAGAAAAGAAAATTACATGTCAATATCTCTGATGAACAAAGATGAGATGAAAATCCTTAACAAAATATTAGCAAATTGAAATCAACAATACAGTAAAAGAATCATATACCATGGTCAAGTGGAATCTATTCCAGGGATGCAAGGATGGTTCAACACCCACAAATCAATCAACATGACACACCGCATTAACAAAATGAAGGATAAAAATCATATGATCATCTCAATAAATGCAGAAAAAGCATTTGCCAAAAATCACAATCCATTCATGATAAAAACTCTCGGGCTTCCCTGGTGGCGCAGTGGTTGAGAGTCCGCCTGCTGATGCAGGGGACAGGGGTTCGTGCCCCGGTCCGGGAGGATTCCACATGCCGCGGAGCAGCTGGGCCCGTGAGCCATGGCCACTGAGCCTGCACGTCCGGGGCCTGTGCTCCGCAACGGGAGAGGCCACAACAGTGAGAGGCCCGCATATCGCAAAAAAAAAAAAAAAAAAAAAAAAAAAAAAACTCTCAACAAACTGGGAATAGAGGAAATATACCTCAACATGAGAGGCCATATATGGCAAGCTCACAGTTAGCATGAGATTCAACAGTGAAAAGCTGAAAGCGTTTCCTCTAATATCGGGAACAAGACAAGGAGACCCACTCTTACCACATTTATTCAACATAGTATTTGAAGTCCTAGCCCGAGTAATTAGGAAGAAAAAGAAGTAAAGGAATCCAAATCAGAAAGGAAGAAATAGGGCTTCCCTGGTGGCGCAGTGGTTGAGAGTCCGCCTGCCGATGCAGGGGACACGGGTTCGTGCCCCGGTCTGGGAAGATCCTACATGCCGTGGAGCGGCTAGGCCCGTGAGCCATGGCCGCTGAGCCTGCGCGTCCAGAGCCTGTGCTCCGCAATGGGAGAGGCCACAACAGTGAGAGGCCCGCGTACCGAAAAAAAAAAAAAAAAAGAAAGGAAGAAATAAAACTATATTTACAAACGACACGGTATCACATATAGAAAACTCTAAAAACTCTACTAAAAAACTGTCAGGACTAATAAACAAATTCAGTAAACTTGCAGCATACAAAATCAATATACAAAAATCAGCTGCACTTCTATATGCTAATAATGAGCCATCAGAATGAGAAATTAAGAAAACAATAGCATTTACACTTGCATTAAAAAGAATAAAATACCTAGGAATAAAAGGTGCTCAACATGTCGCATCATCAGAGGAATATAAATCAAAACCACAATGAGTTATCACTTCACACCTTTTTAGAATGGCTATTATCAGGAAGACAACAAGTAATAAGCATTGGCCAGGATGTGGAGAAAGGGGAACCCTTGTGCAAGGTAAAGTAAATTGGTGCAGCCCCTATGGAAAACAATATGGAGGTTCCTCAAAAGATTAAAAATAGAACTACCATATGATCCAGCAATTCCACTTCTGGGTATGTATCTGAAAGAAATGAAAACACTAACTTGAAAAGGTACCTGCACTCCCATGTTCACTGAAGCTTTATAATAGCTAAGACATGGAAACAACCGAAGTTGCTTTTTTTTTCTTTTTTTGCGGTACACGGGCCTCTCACTGTTGTGGCCTCTCCCGTTGTGGAGCATAGGCTCCGGATGCACAGGTTCAGCGGCCATGGCTCACAGGCCTAGCCGCTCTGCGGCATGTGAGATCTTCCCAGACCAGGACAAGAACCCGTGTCCCCTGCATCGGCAGGCAGGCTCTCAACCACTGCACCACTAGGGGAGCCCCCAAGTTGCTTTTTAAATGGGAAAAACACTTAAATAATTTGTTTATTAATTTCCAAAAAGCAATTACTGATACAGAAACTATTATTGCCTTCAATTATATGAATTGATTCTAAGATCAATTTATAAGCTAATTCTAAAATTTCACATGCAAGTGGAAATGTGAAAGAAGAGCCAAGAGAACCTTGGTGGGGGGGAACAAAGACAAAGTAGTAGCAATATTTTTTCCTTAAACTGAGCAGTGGGTAACAAGTGTTCATTGTACTGCTATGCTTTATATCTTACATAAGTTTTATAAATATTGTGCTGTAGATGTTTAATATTTTTAAAAAGAACAAAGAAAGAAGACCTTGCCTACCAAAAATCACAATTTATTATCAAGCTATAGTAATTAAAAGTGTGTTAATGGCACAGAAGCAAAGATCAATGGAACTAGAGTCCTAAAACCAACCTATACATATATGAGAATCTATTAACTGATAATTTGACATGCCACTTATTAGAAAAATTATTATTCAAATGGATAGCCAACTGAACAAGAGTCCTCCCTTACACTATTCACAAAAATAAATTCCAGATGAATTAAAGATTTAAATTTTATATAAAAGTATAAGAAAATGTAAGATACTATGTTTATATCTTAAGGCAGGAAAGACATCCATTAAAAAGTTAGTTAAGGGCCTCCCTGGTGGCGCAGTGGTTGAGAGTCCGCCTGCCGATGCAGGGGATACGGGTTCGTGCCCCGGTCCGGGAGGATCCCATATGCCGCGGAGCGGCTGGGCCCGTGAGCCATGGCCGCTGAGCCTGCGCATCCGGAGCCTGTGCTCCGCAACGGGAGAGGCCACAACAGTGAGAGGCCCGCATACCGCAAAAAAAAAAAAAAAAAAAAAAAAAAAAAAGTTAGTTAAAAAAAAAGTTAGTAAAAAAAAAAAAAAGTAAAGTCAAAAGCCATGAAAGCAAAGACAGGTATATCTGACATCAAAATTAAAAACCATTACTAACAAAGGGAGAGGACTACAACAGATCGGA
Organism: Mesoplodon bidens; assembly: GCF_964165515.1. Classification (NCBI taxonomy): domain Eukaryota; kingdom Metazoa; phylum Chordata; class Mammalia; order Artiodactyla; family Ziphiidae; genus Mesoplodon; species Mesoplodon bidens. Next base: position 143,380,870 of record NC_138161.1, read on the forward strand.
GGAAAATGCACCATTTTCATAAATAATGAGTATCTAAAAGCCAAAGAACTCCTATAAATAAATAAAAAGTATTTGCTATGCTGCATATAACAGGAAAAAACAAAAATAAGAGTGCTTAAACAAAACAGAAGTTAAATTTCTCTTATGCAAAAGAAGTTGAGGGCTGGTGCAGCAGTTTGACCAAATGCTCAGAGACCCAGACTTTCTGGCTCACTGAGCTACCACCATGGCCCTCATAGTCTAGGATGGCTGTTAGAGCTCCAGTCATTACATCTGTGTTCCAATATACAGAATGTGTGAAGGGATGAGGGAGTGCCTCCTCTCTTGAAGGAGCCTTCAGAAAGTCATATCAAACCCTTCTGCTTATGTATTGTTAGCTAAAAGTTACCTAATTACGCTTAGCTCCAAGGAAGCCAAAGAATATAGTCTTCTGGATGGGCAGCAATGGACCTGGCTAAAAACTGGGGTTCCTATTACTAAAGATGAAGGAAGAATGGATCACAGGAGGTAACCAGCAGTCTTTGCTATGCAATCCAAATAGAAAAGAAAAAAAGAAATACAAATGGTCAAAAACTAGTAAAGATGCTCAACCACATGGAAATAAAAATTAAAACGAGAGAGGAGTTTAAAAAACTTTTGAGAGAGGCAAAAATTTGCAAGTTGGTGAAGGCATGAGGATTTTTGTCCTCCGTTAATTTTTTACTTTTAACAAAGAGAATGTATTCTATATTCCTAGTGTAACTAAAAGTAATAAAAATATTTTATTTATTAAAAAACATAAACACATTACTGCTTTTAATTATATTACATATTATATGGTTACATAATATTAGTATAGATACCTTGGGGACCAATTTGGCATTATCTATTAAAATTTTGATTATATGACTATATGACCCAGTAATTCCATCTTTCAGTTGTTTATACAATATAAACATTCACACATTTGCGTAAGTACAAGGATGTTCATTGCAGTAATGTTTAAAAGTGGAAAAACTGCAAACAACCCAAGTGTTCATCACCAGGGGAATAGCCCTACTTAATTTTCTTCATAGCACTATTACCACTATCTGAAATTACATTATTTATTTATCTACTTATTTGTCATCTAGGAAATTAGCTCATCTAAGAAAAGAGTAGAGGCAAGGAGAACATATTTATATAATACTTGTTTGGTTAAAAATTCATTAGAAATAATGCATTGTCTTTTAAAATAATGAATCAAAACAGACACCATTCCAGCCTTCAATAACATGATCCCGCCAGAAGGCCCTCATGAATGCCTGCAGGTTTACAGACAAGCTGAGAAACAATGACCCAGATGAAGCCTCTTAACCTGCTATCCAGAGAGACCGTCATTGGACATGATCTGTTGCCCTTTTCTTTAGAGTCTGAGGCATTTCACAGTAGAATCAACACACTCTCTTCATTATGTGGAACCCTTAACTGCCTTTAATACATGGATTCCAATACTGCTGCCAACACTGAGTGAACCTCCACTCACTGAGCAGGGCCTGCCATGGGAAAGAGGTACCAACTAGAGTACCAGGAGAATGCCAAGATTGCTAAGACATACCATGCTGAGGGAAGACAAAATGCTGACACCTGAGCCACAGTGCTTGGGGCTTGGCGCTGGTAGGAGTGCTGTGTTCATCAGTACTCATAGCAGGAGCATTCCAGGGCTCCCTCCCCAAGGCTGGGAAACAGGGACTATGCCTGTGATCACGAAATGGAAGGGCTCAGGGTGCCTTTGCTATGATTTCTAAGTCCTTAATGACATACCCATTCACAGACACTAATCTCTGCTTTTTATTTCTAACCTCACAGACAAGCAGTTTTCAAACTGCTTATAACAAAACAGAACAAAACTGGAGGGACTCAGTTCAAAAGAAAGCTTAAAGATGAATAAACATATGGGGGCACGGGAGAGAAACAGCCTCAGTGCTCAGTCTTGGGGGGATGGGAGGAACACCCAGATTATTGAGAGATCTGGGAAGAAGAGTTTGAAAGGGAAGGGAGTGCTGGGGAAAATGAACTTTAACAAAGACCTGAGAGAAGGAGCTTTGTAGATATTAGGGGAAAGCAAAGGTCCTGAGGCAGAGATGTTGCTGCTTTGTTGAAAGAAGAACAAGAACCATTTGTGAGTGGGACAAAGTAAGCACAGGGGAGAGTAGCTGGAGATGAGGTCAGGGAAGTAAAAGGAGGTTTAGATTATGTAGGGCCTTGTAGGTAAGTGTAAAGCCTCTGATCAGAGAACTTACTTTGAACAGGGTCCCTCTAGCTGCTAGGAGAGCAAGGTCAGAAGCAGGGAAAAAGAGGCTTCGACAGTAATCCAGGTGAGATACAATGGTGGTTTGGACAAGGTAGAAGCAGTAGAGACATTGGGATGTGACCAATTCTAGGTACATTCTGAATGTAGAGCCAAGAGGGTTTGCTGATAGACTGAATGTGGCGTGAAAGAGAAAGAAGAGAGTCAAAGAGGTTGCCAAGGTTTTTGGCCTGGGTTCCTGGAAGAATGGAGCGGCTATTTACCGAGATGGGACAGGCTGTGGGAAGAGTGGGTTTTAGAGGGGAAGAGGAGGAGTTCAGTTTTGAGACGTCTGTTAGACATCCAAACGGAGAGGTCAAGTAGGCACTTTGATATCAGAGTATGAGATTCAGAGAAGAGGTCTAACTTGGAGAAAAAACTGGTAGTCCTTGGTGGTAGGATTGGTGTATATTTAAGGTCATGAGACTGGGTGAAATGACAAGGAAATTGGGTTGATAAGGAAGAATAGAGGTTTGAGGGATAAACAGCTCTCCAATTTTCAGAGGTCAGGAAGATGATGAAAACAAAAAGACTGAGAAAGAATCACCAGTAAGGTAGGAGGAAATCCAGAGAATGTAGTACTCTGGAAGCTAAGTGAAGAAAGCATTTCAGAGAAAGGAATAATCAACTGTGCAAAATGCTGTTGAAAGGTCAAGTAAGAAAAAGACTGAAAACTTACTCACTGGAGTTAGCAATGTGGAGGGTAAAGGCCTGACTCAAGAGAGAGGACTCAAGAGAGACTGGTGGAAAGGAGCTGGACTGAGTGAGTTAGACAACAGAGAGGAACAGATTTGGAGGAGGATGCAGGGTCAAGAGAGAGTTTGGGCTTGTATCATAAGGCACTGTATCTCTAGTATATAGCAAAGTGCCAAGCACATAGTGGTAACTCAATAAATATTTGTTGATTGAGGTGAATGAGACCACTAACCACTGAATCAGGAAATAGTCTTAGTTCTAGAAGTTTAAAGGCTGATACATTGAAATGTGAGAATTCTTGGTTCAATAAAAAGAACTGCCTTTATTCTCCTTCAAAGCCTGAAAACTCTTTAATTTTGAAAACTATGGCTCACACACCTAGAACAGCTATCCCTAAATTTGAGAAGAGGGACTTCCCTGGTGGTGTGGTGGTTAAGAATCCAAGCAATGGTCCGGGAAGATCCCACGTGCCGCGGAGACACTAAGCCCGTGTGCCACAACTACTGAGCCTGCGCTCTAGAGCCCGAGAGCCACAACTACTGAGCCCATGTGCCACAACTACTGAAGCCTGCGTGCCTAGAGCCCATGCTCCGCAACAAGAGAAGCCACCACAATGAGAAGGCCCGTGCACCACAACAAAGAGTAGCCCCCTCTAGCCACAACTAGAGAAAGCCCGCATGCAGCAACAAAGACCCAACACAGCCAAATAATAATAATAATAAATAAATATATTTATTTAAAAATAAATAAATTTGAGAGGAATAGCAACAGAATTTGACAAATGCATGCTCTACAAGAAAATATACCTTTAATTCTGAATGGGTACAACGTATCCAAATACCTTTTGTACCTGGGACTCTGTGACTGGCTGGATCCCAGCCCTCTAGTTATGTCATGACTCACTATGCACTAGAATGGAAGACTCTTGGTGGTTGCTGAACGATCAGACTACTCTTGGTGGTATCTGACAAGGGTCTAGTAATCAGAATATATAAAGAACTCTTAACTACTCAACAACAAAAAAGACAAACAGCCCAATTAAAAAACAGGCAAAGAACTTGAATAGACATCTCTCCAAAGAAGATACACAAATGGCCAACAAACACATTAAAAGATGCACAACATCATTAGTCATTAGAGAAATGCAAATCAAAATCACAGTGAGATATCACTTCACATCCATGAGATTGGCCATAACCAAAACCAAAACCAAAACAAACCCAGAAAAAAACAAGGACGTGGAGAAACTATAACTTTCAAACACTGAGAGTGGAAATGTAAAATGGTACAGTTGCTGTGGAAAACAGTTTGGTGGTTCCTCAAAAAGTTAAACATAGAATCACCATATGATCCAGCAATTCCACTCCTAGGTATATATACAAGAGAATTGAAACAGGTATTCAAGTAAAAACTTGCACACGAAAGCTCTTGGCAACACTATCTACAGTAGCCAGAAGGTGTAAACAACTGAAATGTCCATCAACTGATAAACGGATAAACAAAAGGTGGTATATCCTTTCAGTGGAATTATTATTCAGTCAAAGACAGTAATGAATATTATTCAAAGAAAGGAACACATGCTACAACATGAATGAACCTTGTAAACATCATGCTAAATGAAAGAAGCCAGATACAGGAAGTCACATTTTGTGTGATTCCATTTATATGAAACGTCCAAAATAAACAACTCCATAGAGAAAGAAAGCAAACTGGTGGTTTCCAGGAAATAGGGGGCGAAAGGGATGGGGAGTAACTGCTTAATGGGTACACGGCCTCCTTCTGGGGTGATAAAGAATGTTCTGGAATTAGATAATGGTTATGGTTGCACAACACTGTGAATGTATTGAGATTCACTGATTGTACACTTTAAAATGATTAAAATGGTTAATTTTATGTTATGTGAATTTTAACTCAATAAAAACAAGTCACACAGCTCACACTTGACAGATCAAGGTCATGCACCCACGAACTGACTCTAAATCCTATTACCATGCAACCACTGTGGTCTCCTTTACAAACCAAAGGCGCTCTGGACAACCTTGGCAGTGAACTTTTCCCTCCATCTATCACCATCAGGCATAGTACCTAACTATATTTGTGATAAAAGAATTCCTACAATTGCCTAAGCACATACAAGTTTCTAAACAAAATATTTTCTTATCATAAACTCCCAGTATAAACCTTAAACCAAAGTCTGCGATTCATGTCACAAAGTCATCCTTCATTCAGAAGTTAACCATCATGCACCTGATGAACCAATGACAGCTGTGAAGGACAATCCCTTACAAGACGATACTCCTGTTTGCAAAAAGAGTACAGCAATGGGGTTTATTCTTCAACTAATAAATACCATTCTTCACTAATAATCCTTGGCATTTTCCAGCCCCTGTGGTTTCTGTTCTGCTGGTAGATCACAACTCTTAGAAACATGAAGTGTAAAACTGACCTTTAAACTCTCCTGTGCCAGATTAAGGTTGCCAGTGAGGCAGAAATGGATAAATGACAGATTGGTAGTGAACATCTGCATTACAACCCACTCCAGAGAGTCATTCTAATCCAAAGTCTTCAAGGTAACAGCATTCATACAACCTTTTGGAAACCAAAGTTTGTTTGGTGTTCTCTTCTTCTCCTTCTCTCTGAGCTCAATGAGGGCCTACTTCTCCAACTTATATCCATACCCTTTAATCACCATCAATGGTAAAGATTTCAAAGTATGAGAAATGTTACATACACACAACTGGAAAACCAAACTGCAATATCAAGTTAATTAGAAAAAAACACAGCCGCATAAACTATCCCTAGGAATGACAGCTAGATACATATTCCCTGACATAGCCAAGTATTCCATTTTCAACATGCCAACAGTCTGGTCTTTGTTCATCAGTTCACTGGAAGGATGATGTCAGGGTCACTGGAGCCCTGCTGGTCCTTAGGAGTTCTATGGCTTTCCAGATAAGAAAGAGACTAAGGGCCTAATCACCAACATCTGAGTCTCAAGGGTCCTGGCAAAATATCTCCTCAGTGAAAAGCACAAAGTCTCCAAAACAAATATAAGCAAGACCCCTCTGAAATGGGGTAGACAGGTAATCAGGCACGACTGAGATACCTCCCTGAAAAGTCAGGAGAAGCGTTTGGGTAACCAACACAGACTAAGCACTTACCATAGAGACATGTAAGACACCTCCCCCTGCCTCATCACTCCCGTTTTGGTTAAATGTCTCAAAAGATTTTTCCAACATTCATCATTTCCCTTTCCTTACTTTCTATCCACTTCAATCTGGCTTCTGCCTTTTTCAATCTAAAACGGTTGTTGCTAAGGTCAAAGACTCCATTTGCTAAATTCAGTACATCATTTTAGGTCTACATCTTTACTTGATGACTCCTCTTTTTAAAATACTCTCTTCCCTTCCCTTTCATGGCACTTCTTAAACTGGATTACATTTGAAAGTGAGCTTCTAAGACAAAAATCGAATATAGTTTAAATTACTCTCAAAAATTCTTTAAATGGCCTATTAAGTAAAGCCTAACTGATTTTTGTATGCATAACTCCACACAGTAATGAACAGCATATATGTATGCATGCAAAAAAAAAAAAACAGTAAGTATACCTGCAAAATAGAATGCTTTCTTTCATCTAATTAGAAACACCTTCAAATATATTCGGTTAAGTTTGCATACCTTAAGGGCAAGCAAGGTGTCATTCCACTGTACCTCTGGCCACTTCTCATCCCTCTCCTGGGGTTAACCCTCCTTGACCCAACTTTGAAATGCTGGGCCTGAGCCCTCTTCTCTTCTTAATCCCTATCGATGGTTCTCAATTTCCACTGCTCAGTGGAATCACCTGAGGACCTTTTAAAAATCCCAGGCTGCAATTCAGAGCAAGCAAACAGAAAGAGAAATTGAGGCGGGCCCCAGCATCAGTATTTCTTAACCATTCAGTGTTTCCAATGTGTAGCCAAAATGAGAATCACTATTCTATACTCTCCCTACAGCAGGCATCACACACTCATATGTCTATACAGTCAGAGGAGAAAATAAACAAAGCAGGCCAGGACTAAGTTTTAGGGAGTGGTAGGCTCTTTGGTGGACTAGAAAGCAGCTGGGATCAGCTGTGTCAGAGCTCCAATCAACTGCTCTCATATGGGAAAGCCAGCTCAGTAGTGCTACATCTTCTCACTTTTAAAGAAAAGCTCCAAAATCTGGATTTTCATGGGAAATGTTCACATTTTAAATTACTGGCAACTAACTCAAAATTAAACAACAACAACAAAAACCACTGTATGTGAAAAACAACACACATCTGTAAACCAGATTCAGCTCTGGGCTGTGGGTGTACAACCTCTGCGTGGGGTAATTCCATCTACACCCTTCAATTTACACCTAAGTATTTATATCCCCAGTCCATCACACCCTTCTGGGCTCTGGATTTGAATGATCAAATGCTTATGCGACATCTCCACTTCTCACCAGTCCCAAAGTGAACTGTAATTTAAACCACCTCAACCATTTATCCTTCCAATGTTCTCTAGCTCAGGTAACGCCGTTCACCTGGCTGGGTAAGTGAGAACCCTGGGCTTTATCCTCTACACGTATTTCTCCCTCTCACTGCTTGCACCGTATCAATCAACAAATCCTATCAATTATGCCTCCTAAATATATCCCCTGCATCCATTTACTTCTCTCCATCTCCTCTGCTAACAACTTGGTCCCAGCTATCAGTTTTTCTTTACCTTTCCACAGTGTAGTTTTCCCTTTGTATCCATGGATGTAAACCTGCAGATATGGACGGCTGACTGTACTACGCCATCTTATATAAGGGACTTGAGCATCCGTGGATTTTGGTAACCAGGGGGGTCCTGGAACCAATCCCAAGCAGATACTAAAGGCTGACTGTATTAGCAAGCTCAGGTAGCCATAATAAAATACCATAGACTGGGTGGCTTAAACAACAGAAATTAACATTCTTACAGTTCTGGAGGATAGAAGTCCCAGATCAAGGTCCAACAAGGTTGGTTTCTGGTAAGGACTCTCTTCCTGGCTTGTAAATGGCTACATTCTCACTGTGTGCACATGGCCCTCCCTTCCTCCTCTTCTTATAAGGCCACCAATTTTATTGGATTAGGGCCCCAACCCTTATGACCTCATTTAACTTTAATTACCTCCTAAAGACTATCTTCAAATATAGTCACATTAGGGATTAGGGCTTCAAAAAGCAATTTTAGGGGGACACAATTCACTTTATAACACACTGTAATCTTAGTTAGAATCAGTTTTCTCCAACATCCACTCATTTCCTTCCAAGCCATTTGCTCCAATATGACCAGAGTAATCTTTTACAACCACAAATATTTACAAATGTGTGTGTGTATATATCTGACCCAACAATTCCACTTCTAGGAGTTTATCCTACAAATATATTCACACACATGTGAACTAGCATATGCATAGTATGAGTTGCTATAGTAAATTACTGGAAACAATTTAAATGTCCCTCAACAGAGGAACACAGTTTAAATGTCCCTCAGTAGAGGATCCATTAAATAATCTGTGGTGTATCTATACAATGGAATACTATACAGTCATTCAAAAGGATAAGAAAACTATATATTGGAATGGAAAGATTTCCAGGACATTGTAAAGAGAAAAAAACAAGGAACAGAACAGTGTGTACCGTATGCTACCATTTGTGTGAACAACAGGAGGAAAGAATATGCATTTGCTTGAATGCCACAGAAAATGTCTAGAATGATACATAAAACTACTAACAGTGGTTATCCTGCTGGAGGGTATGAGGAAAGTGGCAGCTGGGGGAGGAAATAAGACCCACTGCAGACATTCTGATCTAATGGGCCTGGAGCATGGCCCAGGCACTAGTATTGTTTTAAGTTCCTCTAGTGATTCTGATAAACAGGCTGGACTGAGAACTGCTGCTCACCGTGCCTTCACCTACTTTCCCAGCTTCATTTTGCATCATCCGGCCCCTATCACTCTCCATCCTCCAGCCATACTGGCCTCTGAATTCCCAGAAAAGGTCCTGCTCCTTCTGCCTGGAATATAGTCCCCCTAAGCTTTACCTTGTAACTTCTATTTATTCTTCAGTCTACCTCCCCTTATAGGTTACTTCCCAAAGAAACCTTCCCTAGTTTCCAAACTAGGTCAGTACCCCCTTTTTATGTACTCAGAGCACCCTGTACTTCTTCCAGAATCTATCACAATTGTACCGAGGAACTGTATAATTATACATGTACGTGCCTGTCACTCTCTTTAGACTGTAAGGTCCAGGAGTGCAGAGACCACATCCGTGGCTTTTACCACTGTATTCCCAGACCTAAATTAAGGTCTGGCTGGCAAGGTAGGCTCTCTCTCAGATGTTTGTTAAATGAATGACTGCTCTTACCTTCAAACCCAGCAGGGTAGAAAAAATGACACAGAAGCAAATGAGGACAATGCAGTGTCATTAGTGTTAAGACAGCAGTCCCTTTAAAACAGTGGTTCTCAACTGGGGGTGATTTTGGCCATCCCAGGAGACATCTGGCAATGTCTAGAGGCATTTTTGAGTGTGGGTGGTGTGGGTTGTGTGACTGTTTGACTGTCACAACTGTATGTGTATGCAGGCGGACTACTGGTAACTATTAACCAGAGGTCAGGAATGCTGCTCAACATCCTACAGTGCACAGGACAGCCTCCACGAGAAGAATGATCTGGTCCAAAATGTCAATGGTACCTCTAATTTAGAGGACGGTCATACTCAAAAGGGTGATCAATTCTATTCCAGGCAGTGGGTTTTTTTTGGGGGGGGGGAGGTGGGGTGAGGAGGATGTCAAGAAAAACTTCAGAGAGGAAGTAAAGCTTTAAGCTGTATGTTGAAGGGTGGCGTGGACCATATCAGTGTAGACTGTTTGCCAGAAGTAATGCGAAGCCTCTGAAGCATTTAAAAGCAAAGTTATGGTTTGAACAGGTACCCCCCTCAAGTAGCCCATACCCCAATATTACCCATCTCCTTTATTCCCTTCTTGCTGAAACAAACCTTTCATTCTCTTAGGGCAGTGGTTTCAGCTAAACATCAAGGCCAAATTAAGTCAGACTAAGAAAAAGTCGTATATCCCTGTCAATCTCCAAAATGTTAGCTGCATTTTAAAATATGCAAATACTTATGAATACAAATAAATCTTTAACTGCTTAAAGTTCAGATTATTCGTAGATAAAGCTATTTTTTGAACTCAACAGCCAGGTTGGTCCTGGTAAAGACTTCTCCAAAGCTTTCCATTTTTTAAAAAAAACTTCTTTCCTCTGTTCTCAATTTCTGAGCTCCCAGAGTTAGAAAAGATTCAAGTTTTCCCACAAGTATCTCATGCTGTAAGTTCTTCTGCCAGAGAGGACAGGGTGCAATAAGTGTGAATAAACTGTATGTATAAATTAGTCTGTAGATTTTTTAAAAGGCTTCCACTAAAAGTCATGGATACTCCTGGAAGAAAGGAAATTGAGGTAATTTAAAATAGTATGACCAAGAAAGAAAACGGCGTTCTACTATAACACAAGCCTGCTGCCCACTGAGCTGGAAACACACGTTCTGCTCTAGTATGGCTATTCTTAGGGTCTCAGACTGGGTGCTCTCTCTATGAGAAACTGAGGCCTGAGACTAACGAAGAACAAAGAAAAATGCTCGGCACGGAAGGTTTGGGCGATGTTTTGTACATAAAAGATTTGAGGAGGAAGACTTCCTCAGATTTTGGAAGGCATACTAATCACTCTTTTTTTTGCTTACGTGTTAAAAATTTTTATTTCGTGTTTCCAGACCGCTTCCTAATAAGAAAATACCTTATAATTTACAAAGAGCAATTTATCCTCCCTTACATTTGCTGACCACTAAAACTGGATACAGTTTCCTTAAGCTTTACCAGAGTCAGAGGATTAGGAATAATGTGAGCATAGCAGAGTTCAGATGCAACATCAACTCCAAGGCCGGCCAGCTGGTTTCCATCGAGAGGTCCCCCAGGAGAAAGCCCCTCCGAGGCGGCGGCCGGGGTCGGCGCGGGAGCGAGACCCACTGGGGCGGCCCAGCGGCGGGCGCGGGGCAAGGCCGGGGTCAGCCCGACCCCTGTTTACCTTTGTTTCAGGTACTCCCTTTCCCAGCCGGCCCCGGGATCCCGCCCGAGGCCGCGAGCTGGTGACACATCCTTCTTTGGCCAAGTCGGGCCGAGGTTGGTCAGGGGGCGGGGAAGGAAAATAAAGGCTCAGCGCCTAACGACGTGACTCTCAGTTCTTCCAAAACGTTGGCATTTGTTTCTCTGCCAAGCTTTCCTATTAACAAGTTCCCGAGGGTTGTACGGGCGAACTGGCCCCCCAGCCCCCCGAAAGTGGGAGGGACCAGGCCGTCCCCCGCCTTCCCTCCTCCGTGGGCGCCCCCGGGGCAGGCCGTTTCCACACCTCCCGGGCTGACAAGGCCTGGGACCGAGCCGGGCGTGCGGCGGCGCCCGCACCGCCTCGAACCCCGACTTGCGCGGCTCAGCCAGCAGGGGCAGCGCCGCGCTGCCCTGCCGACCCCGCCGGCCCCTGGGGCCAGGCCGGTCCCCGCCCTCAGGCCCCGGCCCCGCCCGCCCGGGCCTCCGCGCACCGCCCCCCGCCCTCGCCACAACCCGCGGGCCGAACGCGGGACGCGAGGGCCCCGGGCCGCGCGGCGGGCGGCCCCACGCTTACCTCAGCGCCCGCGGCTCCTCCTCTGGCTGCTGCCTCCGCTCGCGCACAGCGTTGGCCGCCAGGGCTCCCGGCGGCGCGGGATGTGGGCTGGGAAAGCGGCGCGTGAGGAGCTGAGGCCCAAGCGCGCCCCGCCCAGCCGCCCGTCCACCCCCTCCCATCCCTCAGCCCCACCCTCTGCTGCGGGCTCGGCGCCCCGCCCTCCCGCCAGGCTCCGCCCCTCCCAGAGGGCCCCGCCCACTCTGCCGGCCAGAGAGTGAAAGGGGGCACTCAGGGGCGCCGCAAGAGCCGCCAGGGCCGCTGTCCGTGCAGTCCCCTGTATGGCGGGCCTGCGGAGATGCGATTCGTAGTGCTTACTACGATTTGGCTGATGAGAGTTGCACTCTGATTTATTATCACTGTTATCGCTGTTGTTATCTTCATTAGTTGTTTTGCCCTCCTGTAGCCGACTGGATGGTTCCATTGAGGCCAGAGGCGGTGGACAGGTAGCCCTCACCGCTGACCAGACACTCCCTGTCACTCCGATCCAACCTGTGGCCAGCACCTACGCCACATGTCATTATGATATAGTGAACAAGTTGTGTGAATTTTGAAAGAAGAGATATTTATTTTTAACAGTTATTGTTAAATATAACACAAATATAGAAAGCCGGATAAAACCAATGTACAACTTATGGATTATCCTGAGACATAACACCCTTATAACCACTCCTGAGATTTAACACCATGTGAAATGGTCTGTTTTAAAACATAAATCTCATCGCAAGCTGGGGGGACTCAGCTTGGGAAGGTCCTCCCAAAATTGCCTTCCTTGTAACTGACACAGGAACTCATAGGCCACCTGCCCACAATCATGTGCTAAGAGCACATATGAAAAATGTGAAAAAGTGAAATTCTTAATTAAAAAAATAAATCAATAAATACATAAACATGTAAACAACTTAAAAAATAAGTCAATCAGGAGATTGAACAGCATGAGTAAGGAGCACCCAGGGGTGGGAGGTAGGTGGGTATGTGAAGACTTAAAAATAGCCAGGGATTAGGTGGCCTGTAAGGATAGGTCCTGGACACCTAGCTGTGCTCACTCTGTGTCACTAGCACCTAGCACAGCACCAGGCATATAATAGGTGCTGTGTGTGTATTATAGTTCAAGGAAAGAAAAATATTATATATATATATATATATATACACACATATATATACATATATATACATATACACATATATATATATATGTATATGTGTGTATATATATATATATATACAGTTGACCCTTGAACAAGGTTGGGCAGGTTAGGGCCGTCTATCACCCACCCACCTCCCTTGCAGTGGAAAGTCCTCTGTACTGCTATCTCTACCTCAAAAACAAAGGAATTGATAAATGACTCACCTAAGGGCAGGAAGCTGAAAAAGTGGATAGAATCAGGACTCAAAACCCTAGTTGTTTTCACTCCACATACTGCAATCTCTAATCAAACAAAACTTTTCCCCACATTTAAAGATTTGTAACATGAAAATCCAAGTACCATATTTATTGAAAATATCTGCATATAAATGGACCTGCAAAGTCCAAACCCTTGTTGTTCAAGGGTCAACTGTATAATCACCCCAAACATGCTTTGCCTACTGAACAATTTCATCTAGGGTCAGATCTTCCAATAGCTAAAAAGATGTGCTCTGAAAGATGCCTTCATGCCTTAGAAAAAGGTCATTATACTTTAAACCTTATACTGCTTTCCAGTTTAAAAAAAGCCCTTTCGTGTGCATTAGGTTATCTTACTTGAGACTTAGAGCAGTCATGTGAGAAAGGCAGGGCAGGACGGAAGGACTTTGCAAAGGTCACAGTGTAATGCATACCTGTAAGGAAGGGAAGTACACAATGAATTATACAACAATTTTAGTACTGCTGACCCTGCCAATCTCTGCTGGATTCCTGGTTTGCCTTGACAGTTTTATTACCTGAATTTTTAACATTAGAGCTTTTTGGGCTCCTTTGCCATACATTTATATGCAGTATGACTTGAATTTATAAAGGACACAACATCTAACTTGAAATTTGATTCAGTACGACAGAGTCGGCATCTCTGTCGTAAACACCTTGGCGAATTAGGGTGGAGAGCTGCCAATTCGCCATGGTTTATTGAGCATCCCAGCTCTGTGGTTTGGTGATGGAAATACAAAGAATAGAAAATGAGTAAGACATCATTTTTGCTCTCATAGGGTTTATGGCCGAATTAGGGAGAACGATTTGAAAATAAATGAGAGTTTAATTTATTTGGATGGTAGGGGAACATTCCTGAGCACAATTAATTCTATTAGGTGTAGGGAGACAGTATGGCAAACCTTTTCAGAGAAGAGAACATCTGATTTTTTTTAATTATGGAAAAAGATCAAATATTGCAAAAGCAGAGAGAATAATATGTGAACTACTAATCTCTCATTACTCAGCTTTAACAGTTACCATCCCATGGCCAATTTCTTCCAGCTGTATCCTCACCTTCTCTTTCCCTCCCTGGATTATTTTGAAGCAAGTCACAGCAGCGTATTATTTCACCCATAAATATTTTACTATGTAGCTCTAAAAACTGAGGTCTATGTTTAAAAACAACAAAATCATTTATCTTTAAAAATTAATGATTTCTTAACATCTAGCCAGTATTCAAATTTCCCCAATTTTCTCATAAATGTTTTAAATAGTTTATTTCTTCAAATCAGGATTCAGACAAGGTCCTAATATCATATTTTTTTTAAAAAATAATGCTTCTTTTTAATTTTTATTTATTTATTTTAAAATTTTAATTTAATTTAATTTTTTTTTTTTTGGCTGCACCAAGCAGCTTGTGGGATCTTAGTTCCCCAACCAGGGATCAAACCTGGGCCCTTGGCAGTAAAAGCAAGGAGTCCTAACCACTGCACCGCCAGGGAATTTCCATCACATTGTATTTAGTGAAAACTCTTAAACCTTTTTCTTTCTGTGCACTTTATATACTGAAGAAATCAACAGGTCCTGTGGATTTTTCCACATTCTGCACTTTACTGATTACACCCCTGAGGTGTTGTTTAACATGTTCTTCTACCCCTGTATTTCTCATAAACAGATAATAGAACTAGCGACTTGATTAGATTTAGGAAAATACAATCCATAGTAAAGAGAAAAGTCAATCCATCAAAAACAAACCCAGGACTGTCATGGATGTTAGTATTAGCAGATAAAGACATTAAAACAGTTACCCTAATTGTGTTTTAAATGTTCAAAAAGTTAAGCAGAGACATGAGATGCATAGAAAGACCCAAATTCTACTTCTAGAGAGGAAGATGACAATGTCTGAATAAAAATACACTGGATAGATTAGTGACAAATTAGGTATTGCCAAAGAAAAGAGTAGTGAACTTGAAGTCACACCAATAGAAATTTCCAAAATGAAGCATACATAGGAAAAAATTTGTTTGAAAACATAAAGAGAATCAGTGAATTGTGGGACAATTTTAAGTAGCCTAACATATGTAAGTGAAGTCTCCAAAGGAGAGAGATGGTGACAAAAAATATTTGGATAAATGATGGCCTAAAATTTTCAACATTGATGAAAACTATATACTCACAGATCTAAGAATTTCAACACATCCAAACACAAAAAACCATAAAGAAACCCACGTGAAGGCATATCAAAATCAAATTACTCAAAATCAGTAATAAGGAGAAAAATCTTAAAAGTAGCAGGAGAAAAGAGACATGTTATATATAGAGGAACAAAGAAAGGATGACAGCAGATCTCTTGTTA
This sequence comes from Mesoplodon bidens, assembly GCF_964165515.1. NCBI lineage: Eukaryota > Metazoa > Chordata > Mammalia > Artiodactyla > Ziphiidae > Mesoplodon > Mesoplodon bidens. The sequence continues at coordinate 143,396,347 of NC_138161.1, forward strand.
GGAACAATGCAAGCAAGAAGATAGTGAAATAACATCTTTAAAGGACTGAAAAGAGCTATCAATCTAGAATTATATTCTCATCTCAAAAATGAAGACAAAATAAAGGCTTTTTCAGATGTACAAAGTCTAAAAACAATTAATCATAGCAGACCTGTACTACAATAAATGCTAAAGGAAGTCCTCCATGCATAAGGAAAAATGACACCAAATGGAATTATGGATCTACAGAAAGGAAGGAAGAGCAAAAAAATAGTAACTGCATTATAAATACATAAAATCTTAAAGTTATTATTAAATCTCTTTAAAAGATGCTTTATTATTTAAACAAAAAATACAATGTATTATGGGTATGATCGCCAGATAAAATATGGGGTGCCCAGTTAACTCTGAATTTCAAATAATTGTTACCTTTTTAGTATTTCAAAATATTGCATGGAGCATACTTATTTAATGAAGTTATTTGTTATTTATCTGAAATTTAGATTTTACTTGGTGTCATTCATTTTTATTTGCTATATCTGGCAACCCAATTTTGAGATTTATAATGTATGACAAAAACAGCAAAAAGGCTAAGAGAGGAAATAAAAGTATGCTGCTGTAAGTTTCTTATACAGTATGGATACATGAAGTGGTACGATTTCACTCGAATTTAAATTTTGATAAGCGAAGGATTCATACTATAAACCCTAAAGCAACTACTAAAATAACCAGACAATAAGAGCTAACAAAGCAAAAAAGGAGTTAAAATGTAAACATAGAATTTTTAAATTAATCCAAAAGAACATACAAAAAGAGGAGAAAGCAACAAATAATCAATTGGAAATGTAGAAAGCAATTAACAAGATGATAGACTTTAACCAAACCATATCAATAATCACATTAAATGTAAATGGATTGAACACCCCCAGTTAAAAGGAAGAGACTGGATTAAAAAGAAGACACAGCAGTATGCTGCTTACAAGGAATGCACTTTAAATACATAGACACAAATAGGTTAAAAGTAAAAGTATGGAAAAAGATTTACTATGCAAACAAAAGAAAAATTAATCAGAAGAAAAGATTTCAGAGCAAAGAATATTACCAGAAGTAAAGAAGGTCATTTCATAATGATAAAGGGGTCAATTCATCAAGAGGACATAACAATTCTAATGTTTATATACTTAATATAATAGAGCTTTGAAATACATGAAGCAAACATAGAAACAGACAAATTCACAATCATAGTTGTAGATTTCAAACCCTTCTCCTAGTAATTGGTAGAACAAGTAGGCAGAAAATTGGCAAAGATATATAAGACTTGGATAACACTATCGAGCAGCTTCACCTAAGTGACATTTGTAGGACACTCCATCCAATAAAATAATTCACATACTTTCTAGATGCACATGGAATACTTACCAAGATAGACCAGATTTTGTACTGTAAAACAAAGCTCAATACATTTAAAAGTATTCAAGTCATACAAAGTATGTTCTCTCACCACAGTGGAATTACACCAGAAACCAGTAACATATCTAGAATTTAGGGTACTCCCTCCTCCTGCCCCTAACTCCCAAACCTGCTCTTGCCCCCATGTTTCTTGCTCATCTCCATCAAGATCCCATGATCCACTCAGTTACATAAGCCAGAAATTTTTTTTTTTAACATAAGCCAGACATTCTTAATTCCTCCTGCTTCCTCATCTCTCTTGTGGAACAAATCTCCAAATTCTGCTGACTTTTCTTTCAAACCATTTCTCAAATCTGTCTGCTCCTCTCTGCCTCTGCTACTTCTGCCTCAGCCATCAGTGGTTCAGATCACATCTGCCTCTCTTTGTGGGCCTGAACCAGCCCCCTAACTGGTCCCTCCACCTCCCACCTTGCCCTGCTTTAACTCACTTTCCACATGTGGCTGAGCATAGTGAACATTCTATCATATTCTTACAGTTTCTTAGCATCTGTGAATAGCTTTCCTTTGTTTGGGGAATCTCCACCTTTAGGAGTTCTGACTCCCAGGTTGAAACCAGAACTCACTTTCCCCACTTTCTTTGCAGCTATGGGAGGGTATGACCTAGGCTCAGTCAGATGTACCACACAAGATTTTAATTAGAAGAGCACAATATGGAGAAGAAGGACATCTACAACAGAATAAAGTCATTAGATATATGTGCAGAAGTTTCTTGAGACATTGTTTCCTTGAAGGGGGAATGTGATTACTTTGGGAAATCTGAAAAGTTTGAAGTTTGTGTTTGATTTTCTTTTTTGTTTTTCTTTTTGTTTTCTCCCTCCTTCCCACCCTCCTTCCCTCCCTTCCTGTGACAATTTTATTGAGACATAATTCACAGACCATATAATTCACCTATTTAAAATGTGAAATTCAGCATTTTTTGTATACTCACAGAGCTGTGCAATCATCATTGAAATTAATTTTATTTTTTATTTATTTTAATATTATTTATTTATTTTGGCCACGCCAGGTCTTAGTTGCAGCATGCGGGATCTTTTAGTTGCAGCATGTGGATTTCTTAGTTGCAGCATGCATGTGGGATCTAGTTCCCTGACCAGGGATCGAACCTGGGCCCTGCATTAGGAGCACGGAGTCTTACCCACTGGACCACCAGGGAAGTCCCCTGAGTTAATATTGTTACATACAATAAAATCTACCCCTTTGAGTGTATAATCCTATGAGTTTTGACAAATGTTTACAGTTGTGTAACCACCACTACAATGATCAAGGAATAGAATATTTCTATCAACCCTCCAAATGCCCTTGTGCCACTCCTTTATAGTCAATCCCTCTCCCACTGCCCACCCCGTCACTCAGCTCCAGCTCCTGGCAACCACTGACATCTGTGTAATTCACTGGAGGGTCACACAAACTGCTGTGTATGTCATTACTTTGTTCCTTTTTCTTGCTGAGTAGTATACCATGGTATGGATATACTCCAGTTTATTTGACCATTCACCTGTTGAATGACATCTGAGTTGTTTTCAGTTTGAGGTTATTATGCATAAAGCTACTAGGAACATCCCTGTATAGGTTTTTGTGTGAGCATGTGTTTTCATTTCTCTGTGTAGTGATATGTCTTTGTGATTTAAATTTTCATTTCCCTAATGGCTGATGACATTGAGCATCTTTTCATACGCTTACTTACCATCTGTATATCCTTTTTGGTGAAATGTCTGTTCATGTCTTTTGCCCATTTTCTAATTAGATTGTTTATTTTTTCACTGTTGAGTTTGGGATTTTTTTGTATATTCTAAATAGTAGTCTTTTATTGGACATGAGGTTTGCAAATATTTTCTTCCAGTCTGTAGTGGTTTGTTTTTTCTTTCTCTTAATAGAATTTTGGTGTTTTTTAGAGCAAAAGTTTCTAATTTTGATGAGGTCTAATTTATCAGTTTTTCTTTTTTGGATCATGCTTTTGGTTTTAAGTCTAAGAACTATTCACCTAGTCCTAGATCCTGAAGATTTTGTATTGTCTTTCAAAAGTTTTATGGTTTTATGTTTTACATTACATCTATGATTCATTTTTAGTTAATTTTTACACAGAATGTGAATTTTAGGTTAAGGTTATTCCTCCCTGCCCCCCCCCACCCCCATGTATGTCCAATTGCTACAGCACCATTTGTTGAAATGGTTATCCTTCCTACACTGACTACCTTTTACATGTTTGTAAAAAATCAGTTGGGCATTCCAGTAACAAGGAGTACACCTAGTGTCCAGAATGTGGTTTCTAATGTCACTCTCCAATAAAAGGAAAAGGGCTCCTTAGAGAAATTGTTGATTCTAAGGTTGTGGCAGGAAATATATAAGATGATACTGGAGAATCTTATAGTATCATAAAGTAAGGAAGTGATTAAAAAACAAAACAAAACACACTGATGGGGGTACGTCAAAGGTGCACAGGAACCAACTGGAAGAGTTCCCAGTGGCCAAAGTTGGAACAATTTGAGCAAGAAAATAAATAAAGTAGTATTGGATTAAAGCTCAAAGTACAAAATAAATACCCATGATTCCATACTGAGGTAAATGATTGAATAATAAAGAAATAGGAGAGAATAGACAAATCTCCCGTACAGAAGAATTCCAAATAATTGATGCAGATATTTTGACCTCAAGGAGGGGAACATAACTCCTCACTCTCTGGGTGTGATCTGTGCATGGTGACTTCCTTTCAAAGAGTACAGTCTGGAAATAGGAGGAAAGCAACTTTACAGTGGAGAAGTCTGACAAACACTAGCTCAGCCAGGTGATCAAACACAACATCAACCGTCATAAATCATGCTGATAATATGCACTTTTGATATGAAGTGATAAAAATAACACTTTACTTCTGTTATCTTCCTCCTAATAAACATTACCACAGTCTTATCAGGAGAAAAACATCAGACAAATTCCAATTTGGGGGCATCCTACAAAATATATGACCTGTACTCCTCAAAGCTGCCAGGGTTGTGAAAACAAGGAAAGTCTGCGAAACTGCCACAGCTAAGAACAGCCTAGGAAACATGACAACCAAAAACTAAGAAAATCTGAATACACTATGACCATTAATTAATAATAATGTGTCAATATTGGTTTCCTCATTGTAACAAATGAACCATCCTAACGCAAGACATTAATTATAAGGGAAACTGGGTGCAGAGTATATGGGAACTCTTTGGACTATCTGCTTAATTTTTTTGTAAATCGATGGAGAAGTGAAACTTGGCTGTAAAAGCTCCTATTCTATTTATTTCTACATTCGTTCCCAGAGTTGTAAGGACACCCAACTGAATTAACATCAGTTTCTTGGAGAAGATGTGGGTCTACCATATATTCCAGATTGGGGTTATCAGGACACAGGACACTGGATCTAGGGTCACCTAGGTTATTCCTCCTGAACCATATGTTTGTTTGTTTTTAACCAAGAGACTCTCTAAGTCCATGCCTTTAACCTGTTTCATACCCTAGTGAATTGCATAGTCCCTAGGCATAGCTAAAGTTATATCTTTACCCCCTCTTCCTTTTTTTCACCAAAGTCTTTTTCAAACGTTTTTGAATTTGGGTTGATGGGAAGGCACTGTACCCTCCAACTACTCTGCAGCTGCCTTATGAAAGGATTCTGCACCTTTTTCCCCTTTGGCAGTTTATGAAGCCTGTGGCTCTCTTCTGAGAATAGTGTTCTAAAATCTATTCCATAAAATACATAGGATCACAAAGGAAACCAAGTATTGAAATATAGTTATCAAAATATGAAAACAGATGTGCAGTATATTTCTATGCACTTCTTTATTAGCAGGTTAAATGTTAAGATCTAGTGACAAATTTACTCGCCATCACAATTTCAAAGTAACGTTGAACAAAAATGCTATTTCAAGATACTGGCAACAGCCATAAAGCTAATTGAAGGTATCTGTGAATTCTATTGGTGACAAAGTCATTGGGGGCGTGAAACTGCTCTGGTATATTGCCTCCATTCATTATTGAAGGAAATGCTAGATTTTCAGTTAGAGGTTGGTGAAAATAAAGAGGCAATGTTTTTTCTTCCTCTGAGTTCCTGGCTCAATGGAATCCCATGTCTGTTCTGTGAGATTCTTCACCCTTTTCGCATTTTACTTTATTTGTCTCATCTACCAGCGTTTTCTGTTCATTTTTATTAACCCCTCTGGGATGAGTTTCAGAGGGAGATTGAAGGGAGCAAGGGATATCAGTGAGTACAGATTTGCCTCCTGGACTGGATGCCCCCCCCCAGCCCCCCACCCCCAAGCCTAGCTGGCTGCCGCAAGCAACTCCCCAATCATAAAGACCAGCCCTAGTCACAGAGGGCTTGGACTCTGCGTTGGTTTCCCTCTGTGCTTTGTTGACGTATCCACAAGACCTACCCACAGCAAGGTGTTCTCTCCTTACCCTCCCGAAACTTGTCCTGTTGGAAAAGTGTTTTGAATCAGACATCCTGAGTCTGGGCAGGCCCTTTGAAATGTGTGAGAATGTGTTTTCCAGTTCCAGCCTCTATAGATCCTAGAAGGCAAAATAGAACGACACATTTAAATACCACCAATAAAGCAGAACACTGAAGAATGTGCTATGGAAAATGAGCCCTCAAGGATATAAGTAATATATTGCCAGTACTGTGAAGTTAAACAATGAAGGCAATTATTTTGTTCAAGTGGGGACAACTGTTTAGCCTCTGCAACATTCTTCTCTCTTCAGTTCCAGTGCCTGGAGACCAGCAGTACAGTGGGACTCTCAATGGTGAGAATGAGATGTGTTTTCTGCCTTTGGTGACACTGCTGTTTTTACAGTGCTTTTCTTGCTCTGGGACACTTGTTGATTTCTGCCCTAGAGGTCGAGGGCAGACATGTTCCAGCTCTTCTGACGAGTTCCCAGGGGACTGGGAGTGGACTGGATTCTGGCCACGGCCATTTATTCTTGAAGAAATTAGAAACCAGTGGGATATGGCTCTGCTTATGCAAAAGGAGTGAGAAATAAACTAGCATGTGACAAGGGCAAGGAAGTTTACCTTCATCTAGACAAACTTTTATTTTTATAGGTCTATAGAGGGGATAAAAATGAAGACCAGGAGAGAAGATATGGCTGGTAGTAAAACAAGAGAGGAGGGGGAGAGAGAGAAAGGTAAGGCACGTTTCTATCCAGTAAAGGTTGTTTTCATGTAGATTTAGTTTTCTTCCCCCTTATTCTCTCTCACAGTTCTTTTTTCTTAAATTAAGAAATTTTAGAATATATAAAGCATACAGAAGGGCAGAGTTCATTACATAATAAACATCCATGGAGTCACCACCCAGATGGGACAAGTGTTACAGATACCTGAAAGGAGAGGGAAACTCTGATGAACCAAGAAAGATGCCCAAAGAGAAAGAGTCACCCTTAACCATCTTCCTGTCTCAGAGAGTGTGAAGCCACCCGGCCAGGTAAGAACTGTTCTATCCCCTTCCTCTCCTTGCTGCTAACCCCCTACCATATGGGAGGAGAACAAAACAGCAGGTGTTTAGTGGGTGAAGAAGAAATCCAGGGAGAGCAGAGAGCAGAAGACCCTATTCCCCTTTCCTACTGCAGGCTGCCAGCCCCCGGGTCTGGTGGAGGGGAGGAGGTTTACCACTAAGTGAAGTTGTGAGTTTTGATTATTTCAGGGGATTATGTATTCTGATTGCTGAACTGAGACGGTGTTTGTGACTTAAAATGATTGTGGGATTGCTCATTATTTAAGAGGGAACAGAAAAGCCATGGGACTCACAGAGTTTTTATTCAGGAACAGGGAAGGTGACTTCCACTGGATAAATGTATAAAGGAAACAGAGGGAAACAAAGCCAAGTTGAATTTCATTGCCAGGTGTCATGCTTATTCCACATACCACATGGAAAGCATTTTGCCAAATCTAAGATGCCATCGATACTAAGGCAAACTATAATTTTATATGCCACTGAGAATGAAAAAAAATTGCTACACGTGATACATCAAAATTAAGGCAAAAATCAATGATGAACAAAATACCAAGCTTTAAATAGACAGGATCAGGAGTACTGATTTTTGCTTTTGCCTCAGGCTTCAATATGTCTTGGTATGGCATTGTCACTGACATTTATCTAAAACTGTGATATTTTGTTCATCCTTTTTTGGCATTAATTTTATTTTTGAAAATATTCATCAAAATATATTTATCTTGATTTTTTTTTTTTTTTTTTTTTGGCCGTGCCTTGCAGCTTGTGGGATCTTAGTTCCCCGACTAGGGATCAAACCTGCAACCCCTGCAGTAGAAGTGTGGAGTCTTAACCACTGGACTGCCAGGGAAGTCCCTATGTTGATTTTTGAGGATTTTGGCACTCAGTTAAAATTTTCATCTGATGAATGGATAAAGAAGATGTGGCACATATATACAATGGAATATTACTCAGCCATAAAAAGGAACGAAATTGGGTCATTTGTAGAGATGTGGATGGATCTAGAGACTGTCATACAGAGTGAAGTAAGTCAGAAAGAGAAAAACAAATATCGTATATTAACGCATATATGTGGAACCTAGAAAAATGGTATAGATGAACCGGTTTGCAGGGCAGATATAGAGACACAGATGTAGAGAACATACGTATGGACACCAAGGGGGGAAAGTGGTGGTGGTGGTGTAATGAATTGGGAGATTGGGATTGACATATATACACTAATATGTATAAATTACTATATGTATATGTAATTAGTGTATTATGTATACACTAATATGATAACTAATAACCTGCTGTATAAAAAATAAATAAAATAAAATTCAAAAAAAAATTTTTCATCTGAGACAAGTGCCTCACTCATCTTACCTGCTTTGCTTGGTTCCTCTGGAGTAGAAAACAAAGAAGAAGGGAAGAAAGAAAGAAAAAAAAGAATGAAAGATGCTTTTGCTTATTTTCTTGCCCATGTAATTATAAATGGGAGACATAGTTTCACAAATTTCTCAAACAGACATCTCATTAAAATTCTGGCTGGAAAATATCAGAGATGGTCTAACTGATAGCCCCAGATAACACTGAGGAGAGAAGCTCTAATCTCTTTGAGAAGACTCCAATTTACTGCCTGGATGACAAAAGTCCACAATAACCCACTAAACTGGTGCTTTCACTGCTGCTGATATTAAAGTAGGAAGCAAAGTTCTTGTTGTGTTTATTTCCTCATTCCTGCTATTTAAGGAAATTCCCTCTAGTTCCAATGAAAGTGTAAAAAGAGATTTATGACACCTGTGTGTAATGATAATACCTGGTTTACAGGTCTCTACCATTTCCAACATCTCGCTTAATTCTCGTAATATTTCTTATTCAATTCTCAAAAACTACCACGGGGGTAGGCAGGGAAGGTATTGACTTATTTTATGGACAAGGTATCAGTCTCATTTTTCAGGTGAGGCTGACCTAAATCACATGATGAACTGCTACCGAATGGGAACCAGTACCCTGATCTTTCTACTTCAAGGACAGTCCCTTTCTTTTAGTGTCGTATGCCCCTGAAGACACACGGTGAGACACTCTTAAGTGGCCGTGTTTGAGGGATTGCAGCTATAATCTGAGCTGGTTAGCAGCTGATCTCCCTGAGGCTATCTCCAGTCTCCTAATGCTGTTTCATATTAAACAGGTTTGGGAGTGAGTCATTTGGCTGGCACAAAGCAGCAAAGTGATTGCTTCAGCCCTGCTTGGAAACTCCCTTTGCCTGGGGGAAGCAAACTCAATGCAAACCACAGCTATAATATTGCAGCTGCTCTGGGGCTGACTTTTGTGTTTCACTTATATAATTTCAGGCTTCGTTGAGCATTCACCCATTTTCTCCTTCCATGTTTATGTGATTTGGTACAGTGTTCTCTTATGCTAACACCCCGGTTTACACACGTTTTCCTTCGTTTAGGTGATATTGGAGTAGAAAGGAAGACACGCCCTATCCACACAGCTCATAGTCAGAAAAGGAAAGGAAGCCCTCAATTAGCCCAAGTGGGCTGCTGGCTGCCCAACACCCAGGTAAGCCTTAGAGGTGACAGAATTTTGATCAGTCCGAGGAGGGAATTTGGATATTCTGCTTCTTCTGGTCCAGGACTGAGGCATAGGTTGCTCTTGGTAATCAATTTGGGAGCTAGAAAATATCCCCTCCTAAGCCCCACTGACCTTACTGATGAGAGAGCACATACCTTTCTTGAGCTAGAGGTAAACTAGGTGACCTCTTCCTCAGCTGCCACCCCCATGCCCTACAGAGAGGCGTGACACAGCACTCAGCAATTTTTTGTTGTGTTATTTTATGTTAAATGACTGTTTTCCCTATTGGACTATAAGCATCTAGAGAGGAGGGACCATGTCTTATACTGTAATCCCCTGAGAGCTGGGCCACCTTGCAGCCAGTTTTATCATTGTGTAGCATCCAAGAGTAAAACACGATTCCAACGGCAAAGAAGTTCATAAAATGTCCAAGAGACCATGGGCAGAAATTACAATCTCACACACACACACACACACCCTGTGCTATCCTGGCCTTTGCAGGTCTGTCTCCCCAGGCCCATTCATTGACCCACCTGCTCCCAGTTTTCTCACCACCTCAACTCCAGCCTCATTCAGTTCCTTCTCTCTCTCTCTCTCTCTCTCTCCATCTCTCCTCTTACCCTTCCCTCTCCCTCCCCTGCTTCCTCAGCTCCTTTGGATCTCTGCTCTCCTCTCCTCTGATCATCTCTGGCTCAATTCTTTATTATATCATCTCCCCTCAATTCTTTCAATCTTCTTTCTCACCCATTCTCCTGATCAACCCAGCACAGCTCCAGAAGTGGAGTATGTGAACAGAAGCCGCCATAAAGGAGCTGGGAGTGCAGGGGAGGAGGAGGCTGTGAATACACATATGTTAATCTTTTTGTCCCTTTTTGTCATAGTTATCTTTGTTTCCTCAGCACTTGGCTCTGCATTTAGCACATACTAGGTTTTCAGTAAATGATCCATGAATGAATGAAGGATTATTAGCCTTTACCCCAATGTGCCATCAAAGCTGTTCATGAGTGCCACCCCTTTCAAGGAGAGACTGGGAGACCAGTAGTTTTTGTCCCATAAATCGGTGAGATTTGGTTATAACTTTTTGGCTGTTTTTAATCTTGCCGGCAGAGGTGCAGGCTCCCTGTAGCCATCCTCCATCAGGAGGGGGCTAATTCCTCCCAAGCCCTCTTGTGCTTGGGTGCCCAGGTCACTGGCTTCCCAGGTGGTGTGTGGCGGTAGAAAGCCTTGTCCTGGTGAGGGGATGAATTGGGAGATTGGGACTGACATGTATACACTAATATATATAAAGTGGATGACTAATAAGAACCTGCTGTATAAAAAAGTAAATAAAATTCTAAAATTCAAAAAAAACAGTTAAAAAAGAGAAGAGAAAAGAAAAAGAAATCCTTGTCCTGACATGTCTGCCAGGTATATGGGGCCTGCTTCACACTTTGATCCTGCCAGCCCTGTTTCCTAAGACTGGGCCCATGCTCCTAGCTCCCCTGTGCCTCAGTGAACAGAATGCTTCATTGCACCTCTTCTACCCGGTGCCCCTCACTCTTTTAACTTTTTTTTTTTTTTTTTTTTTGGCGGTACGCTGGCCTCTCACTGTTGTGGCCTCTCCAGTTGCGTTGCGGAGTGCAGGCTCAGCGGCCATGGCTCACGGGCCCAGCCGCTCCGGGGCATATGGGACCTTCCCGGACCGGGGCACGAACCCGTGTCCCCTGCATCGGCAGGTGGACTCTCAACCACTGCGCCACCAGGGAAGCCCCCCCTCAGTCTTTTGACCCCAGTTCTTTGAGTGGGTTCTTCCTGTGGCCCCTCAACCCCTGCCTGTACCTGGGCTGAGTCTGTTGCATTAAGCTCAGATTTCTGTCTTTTATTGTTGATCTCTGCCTGACCTACCTCTACATCCATCTCTGTTTTTTTTTGCCCTGCAATTTCTTTTCCTTTTTACAATCTCCTGGCAACCATTTTCCTAACCCTTTGCTAGATGCAAACGTTGACAGTCTTCTTATAAGATTGTGGGTCTCAACTCTAGAGAGCCATGGCTTGAAGTGGAGAAGGAAGAAGAAAACAGTGCCTGCTATCTGAACAGCAAGGCCCACCTGTTATGGCCAAGGCTTCCTGCAGAGACTTGATTTGAAGGTTAGTATTAATACATTTTGGCAAGAATATTGGATATAAGTGACTTTTCATAGTTTGATGTTAAGAAGTGTTTCTACATTATGATAAAAGAAGAAACATGATATAAGATGGATGGAGAGTTAGGTTGAAATGGCAATAATTCCCGGAAGACATTATGACAATTCTTTAAAAAGACAGGGCACCAGGATAGTGCTGAGAGGAGAAACATTTGTTGGATAAATAAAATTTTAATTTGTTCCTGGATAGACTCCTCTGAGTTCTACTGCTCCAACACTGCTCAAAATACAATGGGGAGGTGAATTGGCTCTATTTAAATCCAAGTAGAGTTTACCTATAGGCCTCTGACTTTTGTTCAGACTTACTAGTCATTAAATATTAGCCAGAGCCCTGTGGAAAAGTTTAAGATTACCTGGATAATGTCAATACTAGTAGAAGTGTTATTTTATTAATATTTATTTTACATAGAACACTGTTCATCGTTTTTAGTGTTTCGTTTACAAATAAGCTTGCCGATTCTCAGGGGTTTCTATCTCTGAATGGACCGATAAAAGATATTGGTAAAATACTGGTTTAATGAACAGCACATAGGGCCCAAGTAGGTGAGACAGTGAACACAGATGGGAGAGAGATTAGAATAAAGTAGAGGAACCCATGGGTTAGCACGCTAAAGGAGGTCAAAGAGAAGTTGTCTTAAAAGAGGGAACTGGGAAATGGACTGGTAATGGTTTTTGGTGGGATATTGGACTTTAAGTTGGCAGAATTGAAATAGCTCTGGCTAATGATTATGTTCAGGGTGAAGCCACAGGAGTGGCTGGTGAAGAGAGAGGAGGTGAAAGTCACCTGTAACCTTGGCAAGACTTGAGGAAGCGAGTTACACTGAAGTCTAGTGAATGTGGAGGGAGTGACCAAGAGAAGGATAGATGACAATGATGGCCACAACAAAAGGTAAAGAGTTTTTCTAACTGAATGAAGAATAAGTGTTTGGATATGGTCATAGGGAGCCAGAAGATATAAATATGTTCCTTTTCCCAAATAGCCATGGGGTGTGTGAAGAATGGAAGAATAAAACATCCTCACTCCCAGGGGCCTGCGGGAAAGGCAGTATCCTTCAACAAGTGTTGTGTTTCAGTTCAGGAAGGAGGGAAAAGGAGCCCAAGGAAAGCCTTACATTGTAGAGAAGGGAGTTTGTCAATGAATGAGGGTTCCAGAGGGCCCGTGGAAAGGGTGGGGCTGTGGGGAGGGAAAAGTAAGAGGATGAGCCAAGGGAGGTTGGAGGTACTAGTAACAGAAAAAGACAGGCCATCAGAGGGGCTAGTGCTCAGGGTGGCAGCAAAGCTTGCCAGTAGTGGAGAGATAGGTAAAGCAGAATTAACTAGCCTGGAGCATCTGTTTGGGCCTCTGGCATAAGGGGTTTCTAAGCCCATGCAGAGAGGGTGCCAGGTGATGTCTGAGGCTAGGTGCTGCCCACCCTCTCGGTCTTGTCAGCAACAAGAGGCCTCTGCTCAGGGCACCAAAAGGTTGTAACATGGCTATACGGTTGTTTGTGTTTCTGCATGAACCAGCCTCAAATAAAGAGGGTAGAATTGTTAGACCTGAATCAGAGGAATAGAACTATACATGCTCCCAGGCCTTTGAAGCGCATCTAATCATGGGTCCTGACAAATTAGCTAAGCCTCTCCCCATGTTGGTGACACACCCTCAAGCCTGGTGTCCCCTCAGAAGCGTTGGGCCTCAGCCACAGAGTCCTCAGGTTTGGGAGAGAGAAGAAATCAGCACCTAAACTCCTTGGTCAACCCAACTTGACCAGGTGACCAGAAAATAAAGCTACTCCCAAGAGTTTTCATCATGATAACAGTGGGTCTCCCCAACACTGCTTCCCTTTGCTAGGGTGGCCACACCTCACCCAACCCTGTACTGGGTAGGGGGCCAGTTGCTGGGGATTTAGGTATGAAGCTGGGAATTTTGTCCAAGAGGGAAAAACTGTAAATTCAGGCTTTGGGAAAATTGATATTAAATTAAGACAGGAAAAGCAGCAAGATAAATGCAGTGCTGAACTGGTGAGTGGCTGATCTAACCTTTATGTAACTCAGACATCAGCTGTAGTCACCCTGCCCCTTAGTATCTGTTAGGATTGTCTCAAGCCCATCCTGGGGAAGTTCAGCGCCCTCCTCGGGTTTCTACACAGCCCCTCCTGCTGTGATTCTCAACTTTGGCTGAGTTCTCCACCTCCAAGTGGACCTAGTCACGGGATCTAGCTCCTTTTCCTTGGTTCCCTCCTAAAGCACTACTCATAGAAATTAGCAGCACGTTGGAGAGCTTCTGGTGGCCCTCCAGATCAGCACTAGACAGTGGGTGACATGGAGTTAACATCAGATAGGCCTGTCTGAAAAATCCCCTCCGCCTTTTCTCCCAACTCCCAGATTCCAGACTTCCTACCGCATTGCCTAAGCCTCTTTTTCCTCCCCTCTCTCTCCCATCTCCTTCCTCTTTCACTCTCTCCCACTCCAAGTCCCTTTTTTTTTTTTAAGCAGAGATGTTTATCTGTTTCCTTGTTAACTCCTGCCAGCCCCTGTCCCAGGGCTCACCCTTTACCACCACCTGGCTTTTCAAGGTATTTTCCTAAACAAGGTAGTTGCTTCTCTAAGAGGAATTCTGCAGAAAGCTGGCTAAAAGATTTTCCTTACTTCTCTATTTTTATTGCCCCTATTGAAAGACACCTGGCTCCCAGAGTCTGCAATGGGGCTTAACATACAGGTACATTTTAAGTGGTTCCTGATGTGATGGGCAGAGGAGGGGTTATTAGCACTGGGCTGTTCCCATGACCTTCTCAACCAGGGCTTGGCTCTTACACGTCCTCAACTTTGTGGCCCCCTGAGCGACTTCCCTCATGGGAACTTCCAGACCACCTGTGTGCTTACTCTTGGAAAATGCATCAGCTTGTCTTTTATTCACTCTCTTTCAGGTGGCAGGCTGGTCCTCCCTCAGTTTTCTCTCTCTCTCTTTCTCTGAACTTCTAGCTCAATGATATCTTCCTCCTTTCTCTACAGGACGACAGACACAAAGCAGCTCTTTGTTTAAGGCTTGAAAACTCAGTGTCTCTTTTCATCTAATTGGAAGGAAGTATTTTTCCGTTCACTTCATTTTCTCATTGGAAATTTTGCTAACTGGAGCTGGGGAGCTTAGTTTGTGCACTGAGTTGTTCATTAATTAACAGCCTCCAGGCCAGGTTGTCCTTATCAGTACTTAATATCTAACTCAGCACTGGCTAAACCAGAAAGAGTGCTGGAAATTGCTGGTAGCTCCTGCTATGCTGGGAAGGACCTCTAAGGTGGTAGCAACTCTCTTTTCTGGGCTGGAAGCTATTCTGAAGACTAAGACTCTCCAAGGACTGTAACCTGAAATGTTTGGGGATCCTTAACAGAGATCAGGGATGGCCACCACTTTGCCAGTTTCTTGTAATGATGAAGTAAGACAAATACCTCAAGATTCTAAGAGACAGAAAATAGTCAAAAGAGGTTTTTAAAAATTATTTTTTCCAACAAGTCCTTCCTATTTTCTACTCGAGAAAGCACTAAGTAATTGCCAGCTATTGCCTCACTGGTTTCTCCATCCTCTGCTGTCTGGTTGTGATAGGCAGAATTTTGGCCCCCAGATTTTTGCTCCCTGATATTACTCCTGTGGTTATGCTATATTAATTGGCCAAAGAGACTTTGCAGATGTAATTAAGGTTACTAATCAATTGACCTTAAAATAGGGATACTATCTGAGTAGTTTCAGTGTAATTATGGGAGCCCTTAAAAGCTAAAGGCAGAAGGGCAAGGCAGAGAGATTCCAAGCATGAGAAGGATTTAATGTGCTGTTGCTGGCTCTGAGATAGAGGGGCCATGTGCAAGGACCAGGGCGAGGCCTTTCAGAGCTAAGGGTAGCTGACAGTCAGCAGAGAAGCCTTAGTCCTACAACAGGAAGAGACTGAATTTTGCCAACAATCTGAATGAGTTTGGAAGTAGATTCTTCCCCAGAGCCTCCAGAAAGAAATGCAGCCTGGCTGACACCTTAACTTAAGCCTTGTGAGACCCTAAGCAGAGAACTCAGTTGACTTATGCCATACACAGACTTCTGACCTACAGAACAGGAACTGTGAGACAAAGATGTGTTGGCTTAACCTTCAAAGTTTGTGGAAATTTGTTGCAGAAATAGAAAATGATTACATGGGGTTTCTGTTTTTTTGTTCAAAAGTTGTGAGCAGTGGGGACTCTAATTTCTTAGGAGGAGCTAACTAAGCAAGGGTCTTCATGGCAAGGTTCTGTGGGCAGACTTGGTTACCATGCTCAAAGGGGCGTGGCGGCTTGGCCTCTTGTTTTATAATCTAGATCTGTGCAGTCCAATATGGCAGTCACTAGCCATAGATGGCTTAAACTGAAATTTAAATGAATTGAAACTAAATAAATTTAAAATTCAGTTGCTCAGTTGTATTAGCTGTGTTTTAAGTGTTCGATACCCCTATGTGGCTAATGGCTACTGAATTGGAAGGCACAAATACAGAACATTTCCTTTATTGCAGAAAGTTCTATTGGACGGTTCTGGTCTAGATGATTAGCAGTGATGACATTCAACTGCAACTGTTCTTTTTCTCATTTGGGACACTGAGAAGTAGGATTCCTCTCCTCTTTCGAAGAATTATCACAAAGTAGATGCATGCAAATTTCTCCCAACTGCAGCAAGAAGTGGATGAAGTTTGTGAAAACTTTCATGTCTCTACTTTCCTTATCACTTGCATAAATTATCTCCTGGAGATAAAAAGCCCTGGACTTTCAGTAGAACACTTTAAGTATACCAACGACAGGGTATTAGGCCTCACTTTCTTCTGGATGAAGGAGGGGTTACCATGAGACAGATGGCCAGAAGGCCCCTGGCTCTGACTGCAGGATTTTCTAAGGGTCTCCTGTATAGTAAGACAAGGTAGCTGCTGGGGCAGGCCAATAAGGTGCCCCCTGAAACAAATAAACCCCAAAAGGCTATAGCTGTTAGACTGTCCTCCTTCTGTTGGTTTCCAGTGTCCCAAAACAACACTAACCTAAAGGGGAAAAAAAGCCTTATTCTCTCAGGAGACTGAAGCATCTTCTGCCTCAGGCTCAAACAACAAAAGCTGAGCCATAAGACTTCGTGGCCAAACTCCCTTGTAACTGGTGGTTGTGGACTAAAGCTTGCAGGTGATGCAGTTGGAGAGGTATGGTACAGGCCAAGGGAAAGGACCTAGCTTTGGGGTTAGGAGACCTGAGTCTGAATCCTGTATCCGTATTGCTTGTTACCCTGAGCTAGTTAATGAACCTTTGCGAACCTCACTTTTTTCATCTGGGACACAGATGAAACAATTGGAGGATAACAACTTCTGATTCTTGGGGTTGTTGTAAGGTTATTGTGAGGATTAAAGGAGAGAATTGCATAGATTGTATGGGACATGGGAGTTGCTCAGGGAATAGTAGCCAATGTGGTTACTCACACGTGTGTCAGCCCCAGGTTACATCAGCAAAGACCTTTCATCCAATACCCCGGCCAGGTACATATGTGGTCTTGTCTCTGTTCCCACCTCAATCACTACTCCTATGACCAGAGCCTCACATGAGACAATTTGACAATTGTACTCCTCACCAAAAACCCTACAGTTTCAAACACCCCACTCGCTTACCTCTACTCAGTACATTCCTCTGAACATCTGATTCCCTATGGTCCTCTCATATCACTAATACCTCCAGTCCATTATTTCACTGGAAAAATAGAAGCAGCCAGAAAAGAACTTCCACAAGCTCCTACCACCACATCTTCCCACCTTCTGGCATCTGTACACATAGACTCTGCCTTTCCTCCTGTTGTGATGGGTGAACTGTGTGTGCTTCTATCTAAGTCAGCCTCACCACCTCTGCACTGGATCCAGCCCCTCTTCCCTACTCTAGAATTTCACTCCTGCAATTATCCTTCTCTCCTATATCTTTAATTTTTTTCTTTTTCACTAGATCATTTCCATTGCATCAAATATACCTTAATATTTCTTATATTAAAAAAATCCCTCCTAAGCAACCTAAATGTCCATCAACAGGTGAATGGATAAAGAAGATGTGCTATATATACACAATGGAATATTACTGAGACATGAAAAAGAAGGAAATAATGTCATTTGCAGTGACATGGATGGACCTAGAGATTATCAGACTAAGTGAAGTCAGACAAAGACAAATATCATATGATATTGCTAACATGTGGAATCTGAAAAAAAAAGATATAAATGAGGTTATTTACGAAACAGAAATAGATCCACAGACATAGAAAACAAACTTATGGTTACCAAAAGGGAAAGGATGGGAGGGATAAGTTAGAAGGTTGGGATTAACACATACACACCACTATACATAAAAAACATAACCAACAAGGACCTACTATATAGCACAGGGATCTCTACTCAAAATTTTGTAATAAGCTATAAGGGAAAAGAATCTGAAGAAGAATCTATCTATCTATCCATCCATCCATACTGAATCACTGTGCTGTATGCCTGAAACTAACACAACATTGTAAATCAACTATACTTCAAAACAAAAAAAATCCTTCCTAGATCCCTATCCTTCTTCAGCTGTTACCTCTTTTCTCTGCTTGCTTTATAGTGTCCTTCACTGGTGTTTTCTCATCCCCCTGAATTCTAAATGTCAGTGTCGCAGTGTTTGGTCCTCGGAACTCCACTCTTCTCTGCCTACACTCGTTCCCAGTGGATGGACACGGTTCCATGACTTTAAACACCTTCCACGTGCTGCCGGATTTGTATGTCCTGCCTGGACCTCTCCCCTGAACTGCAGACTCATATCTAACTGCCTTCTTAACATCTCTACTGGATACCCATTAGGCATCTTAAATTTAATATGTTCAAAAATGAACTGTGGGGGCTTCCCTGGTGGCGCAGTGGTTGAGAGTCCGCCTGCCGATGCAGGGGACATGGGTTCGTGCCCCGGTCCGGAAAGATTCCACATGCTGCGGAGCGGCTGGGCCCGTGAGCCATGGCCGTTGAGCCTGCGCGTCCGGAGCCTGTGCTCTGCAACGGGAGAGGCCACAACAGTGAGAGGCCCGCATACAGAAAAAAAAAAAAAAAAAAAAAAAAAATGAACTGTGGATTTTCATCCTTCAACTCCCAAATCTACTCCTTCCATAGTTGTCCGTGACTCAATAAATGGAACTCCGTTCTTCCATTTGTGCATACTAAAAATCTCAGTTTCTCCTTGGTCCCTTTTTTTCTCTATCATACCTCATCTAGTCCATTAGAAATCAAAGGGAGATCAAGAATCTGGAAAGGCTATTTCAACCAGGCCAGAGAAAAGTCCTGAGTCACCATAGAATACTCCCCTCCAGTGATTAGAATTATTACACACATAACTTAGGTATATTCAGCCTTAATTCAGCAAATATATTTGGAACATTTACCACATTCCAGACAATGTTCTAGGTGATAGAGATTTAACAATGAACAAAAGATTTCATGGAGCTTAGCTTCTACTGCAGGAAGACAGAAAACTTGTCAGATGGTTAAAGAAAAATACTTCAGGGTAAGGGGACATGAAGTGAAGTCAGGGTGCTGTTTCAGGTAGGGTGGTCGTCTATGACTTCTGCAATAAGATTCCAGTTCGGCATAGATATTTAGGCATTCAGCGTCATGAGCCTGGCAGATATCTGGGAATAGATTATTCAAGCAGGAGGGGAACGTGCAGAGGTCCTTAGGCAAAAGCACTCTTCGGGTGTCCCAGGAGCAGGATGAAGGAATCTGTGGGGTGAGCGAGGAGGGTAGTGGTGGGACACGACAAGATCAGAGAGAGAGTGGGGGTGAGAGCACACAGGCGTAGCAGCCCAAGAAAGAAACCTGGGCTTTTATTCTAACAGGTAGGAAGCCCATGGAGTGCTTTGAGTGGAAATACGTGATGATCCTTTACATTGAAAAGGATCAGCCGGACAGCCTGATCTGTGGCAGGGAGACAGTGGAAACCAGGAGGCCAATTAGGGGGCCTAGTCCATTAATCCAGGCGCAGGAAGATGGTACTTGCATGAAATGGTTACTGTGGAGGTAGCAGGCAGTCCTGGATTTAAACTTCATGTGACGGTAGAGCTGACAGGGTTTGCTGAACACATGGTAGGTGCACCATTTATATCTGTTGAGTGACGGTACACACAGTGTATTCTGGGGTGAGGCAGGACTTTCCCCTGACCTGGATGAAATATCCTGGCCATTGACACCCACACCCTTTGCTCTCTCTCCATGATTATGGGCAGCCCTCTGATGACTACTTTGTTCCACGTCCCCTGGCTCTAGGGAGGGATGTCCTAAACGTTGAACTCTGGGATATTGTCACTGGAAAATATCTACAGCTCTAACTTAGTAAACTGGGATTCTGCATATTTGTAATTCTCTTGCCAGTTTTCCTCAATTGGACCATCTCTCTTTATGCTGATAAAGTTGAGCTCCAAGTCTGAAAACGTGAAGCCCAAACTCTGGAGCATGGTGGTCCCACATGGTCCTTTTACACTGTTGGCCCATTCTGACCCATTAATTGGAATCCTTGTTGAGAGGCTTCTCTCATTTTAGCAGTACACACTTCTCATGACTCTTCGAACTCATATTGTTAAATTTCTAATATGTGGAATAATATTATTGGGTAGAAGCCCAGTTATCATTATCAGAGATTTATAGAGTTCTTCTTTACTTCCAAGCCCTTTTCTTCCGTTCCAAGGGCAGCAACAATGCCTACCGGGGCCAGGATAAGGGTGAGGTAAGTGCAGCATTTAAGGAAGTGCTCACTCTCAAGGCCACGTAAGTGCAGGTGGGCACATGGGAATGAGGGCCACCTGAGACGTTGTGATCTGGGCACCTCAATTGCCTCACTCCAGTCCTGGCCCTTCTGCCTACAGAGAAGCATTTTGGTTTATTAACCAGGCAGCTGTAGCATCAAGAGCAAAACCAGTTCCCCACTGTTTGGCCACGACTGTGCAACAGAAATCTGCTCTCAGAGAAAGCAAATGGCGTGGAGAGGAGCCATGTTCTGGGAAGCTCTGCCAATTTAGACATTAAAACCAGTGGGAAAATGCTGACAAACGTTATGGAGTTTTGCTTTGTAAACCACTCAACAAGCCACTGGCATTCCATTTGTTGAGGGCTACCTGGATCTAGTCATTCTATCTATGGCATTTCTATCTTGTTTGCACTTCCTCAGATACAGCATTTTAAAAAACATTTATTCTCCACTACCTCTGTGCCTTCTGTTTACTTGTTACAGAAATTAGCAGAACAAATAATGGCTGCAGTGTAAATGCTTTGGACAGTCAGGTAAGGGCTTTTTTTTTTTAAGGTTGAGTTAACAACTTCCATTTTCAAAACAAGCCCAAACTGACTGAGTGATTCTAAATTAGCTCCATAGTTTTTACCCTTAGCCACTGATAATGCCACTATTAATTTCAGTTATTTAGAGGCAACGTTAATATGTGTGAAACAAGAACAGCAATAAAGACAGAAAGGAATAAATTACTCACTGCAAGACAGAATGACATTTTGACTGGCACAGAGATTTTTTTCCTTCACACACTTTGTGCTTTGACATTTCACTTGGCACAAACATTTCACAAATTCTTGACCTAATCTGATGTACTGTTGTTTAGCAATTGCTGACATGACATGTTCTAACCTCAAGCTCACTGGATTCCAAATGTTACCTTTTCCTGTCAATCAGGGTGGGATGACCTCCAAAAAACAGTCCAGGCAAAAGTCTGTGTACCTAGGAGGTTAAGTGTATTTGCTCAGAATGGAGAAAGAGTAGCTTGAAGTAGGATTTGGGGGAAGGGCAGGAAAGGAGGTGTCATTCAGGCAATTGTGGGGTGAAAAGAGGCAAAAGACTGATCCCTAGGGAACCTTAACTGCTTGAGAGAGATAGCCCCAAACATAAAACACCTAGGAATAAACCTGACAAGAAATAAGTGGGGCACATACGACAAAAATATAAAACTTAGGGATAGAAGAGATTTAAATAATCGAGAGAAATACATTTTCTTCCAACAAAGGAAAACCGTATTGTAAAAAAATGTCACTTCTTCTCAGATTACATTTTAAGCATTACTTGACTGCCTCTAAGCCTCACTGCCTGTAGGTACTGGAAAGAGGTCACATTCTTATTATTACTGAGATTTGCTAGCCTTCTGTTGACATATTCTGCCTCCCAGGTCTTTACTGAAGGGTAAACCAACTTACAATGCTCTGCTTGATCTCCTTTTTCAAGGGCTCTATCATTTAGAAATGCTTTCAGTAGCAAGTAGTAAAACAACCCCACCAACGGTGGCTTAAATAATAAAGATTTTCATCATCTCCATCATTAGACCAGAGACAGGCAGTTCCAGGTGTGATGCATTGGCTTACTGAACAAAATCATCAAGGACCTAGGCTTTTTCTATGTTTCCACACTCGCCAACCTGCGAAAATTGCTTTTGTTGGAAGAACCACAGCTCCAAGCAAAATGCCCACACGTAACCATGTTCAAGGCAGGAAGAGGGTCAGGGGCCAAGGAATTGCTTTTCACAAGCCTGTGTCTTTTTATCAGACGTACAAAATTTTCTAGAACCACTCCCAGCAGACTTCCCCTTACATCTCATTGCCTAAAGCTGGGTCATGCTACCTGTCAGACTAGACCAATCACTGGCCAAGGTGGGCTGCAATTGCTGTGATGGGCTTTGACCAAACATGATTCATTCATGGCTGCCGGGAGCATGGCTGCCGGAACAAAACTGTGGTTCTGTGAGCTATGACGGGATGTGGCTGTTGGGTAGGCAGCCAACAGCATTTGCCCAAAGAAGCAATACCCACAGGCATTTAGAGAGGCCCCTCACAAGAGCACTGCTCTGCTGGCTTCTCCAGACTCTTTTTGGAGGCAAGGCATACTCTCCCAAGTGGTTGCTCCTGGTCGGAGTGTCCAGGCTGCATGGCTGCCTGAAGCAAGGAGGGGCAGGGTGGCCTTCTCAGCAGTGTGCAGTATGTTGTTTGGATCCCATGGCAACACTCCTGGGATCGGTCTTGCACATGTGCTCCCAGAACAGCTCCTGCCTCTAACTCCTCTTCTATGGTGACTTGGTGGGAGTCCCTGCAGGTGGGCTCCCTCCTTTCTCATCTTCCTTCTCCCACCTCCATTTTAGAGGCTGGAACCTAAACATCATTTTGTAGCCTTCTTTTCAGGGGAGCGTAGTCATGGGTGTGAGAGTTTTGGGTAATGCTATGGAAGCAGACATTTGCTGGGGGTTTCTGGAAAAATCTTTGCTTTCCTGATAAAGGCCCCAGCTTCACCTTGGATCATAGGACTACTTAAGTGTAACATGACCTCAGTCAGCGTATTAATGGGATTTTTAATGTGTGGGGGGATGACAGCAAAATTATTCTAAAGTTTACCTGGAAGAGGGTACAAGTGAGAATAGCTGGAATATGAGTTTTATGAGGGCAGGGATTATACAAAAGTAATTTCCTTATTGTTTCTTCCAATGCTTTTATGATTTGAAGACTTCCTAATTCTGACAACCATGAAATATTATTCTCATTTTTTTCTGGTTTCTTTTTTTCTTTCTTTTTTTTTTTTTTTTTTTGCGGTACGCGGGCCTCTCACTGTTGTGGCCTCTCCCATAGTGGAGCACAGGCTCCAGACGCGCAGGCTCAGTGGCCATGGCTCACGGGCCCAGCCGCTCCGCGGCATGTGGGATCTTCCCAGACCGGGGCACGAACCCGTGTCCCCTGCATCGGCAGGCGGACTCTCAACCACTGCACCACCAGGGAAGCCCTGCTTTCATTTTTTATATTAAAAAAATTATGCATCAAAAATCACTATAAGCAAATTTGTGAGACAATCGACAAACTGGGAAAAGTCTCCCTGACTCAGCATGGTGACACAGGAGCATGATATCAGGGGGTGGGGTGCAGGCTAGTGTTACTGGGGTCTGGGGTCTCCTTTCTACCACAGGCTGGTGGTAGTATCCTCCCCCAATACTACTGTTGTCATTTATCTCTATTTTGTCAACGAGGAAATTAAGAAGTTAGGTAATTTGCCCAAGATCAAGTGGGAGGGACTGAAATCCAAATCCAGGTGTTAATGATAAAAAGCCAAAGTCTGTGCTGTCTCTACTACACCTCACTGCCAATGAATACTTAACTGAGAAAAGTTAACTTTCCACTGATTTAGAAATAATCAGAGGAGTGGGGCAGAAGAGGACGATTTGAGAGATATGGAGAACAGGAGGGATATATATTAACAGGGAAAGATGAAAATGAAAGTTATCTGCACACATAGTCCAAATTGGGTCTAGGATCATTGGGAACAGGCAAAGTAGGAAGGATGGACCCCGGATGCGTGTTGCTTGTGACCTGGGTTGAATTCTTGGTCAAACATAGCCAAGGTAGTGTACGATGGAAAGTCCAGAACTTTTATATCTAACAGATCTTTGTTGATCCCCTTTCATCACTTACTAACCACAGGTCAAAGTGAGGATAAAACTGAATCCTTAAGTAATCCAACTACAGCCTCCACCAGATTGCAATTTTCTCTACTCCAAGGATCCTGAGGTTGGGGCTCTTGCTCCCAGTGTTCTGATTCCTGCTAGCTTGCACTCCCAGACACCAGTGGTATATCTCAGAGCTACATTTAAAGCTGTAGGTATGGAAACTTTTGTTGCCAACAAGAACCCAATAAGCACAATTTAATTCTGGTTGCAAGTATCCATCAAAACGCCATGCATTTAATACTCCACACTGTTTTCCCTGGCTTGATATTGCATAAAGATTGCACAGTTGTATCCACAGCCCTCCAGAGAATAGTATTTTTTTTTTTTTTTTTTTTTTTTTTTTGCTGTACGCGGGCCTCTCACTGCTGTGGCCTCTCCCGTTGCAGAGCACAGGCTCCGGACGCGCAGGCTCAGCAGCCATGGCTCACGGGCCCAGCCGCTCCGCGGCATGTGGGATCCTCCCGGACCGGGGCACGAACCCGTGTCCCCTGCATCAGCAGGCGGATTCTCAACCACTGCGCCACCAGGGAAGCCCGAGAATAGTATTTTTTATAAGTATATTATATTTAAACAGGAGTGGCCATTGTGTATTGACAAAGGTAACATGTAATTAAATAAAAACAATTACGCTCACCATGGATGATTTTTATCGGCCCTATTCATATAGGTGAGTAGTAAAATCCACGATGGGATAGTTCCATTTAAAACTAATGTTGCTCAATTGACGGCCAGCTTTTCAAAATTTCAACTTCAATCACTTTCTTACTCAACACAATTATAACCATAAATAATTCAAATTGATTAAATTTGAAAATGAAAAATTCAATTTATGAAAGGTTAATAAAGCACAGTAAAATGAGGCAAATTTATAAGTACAGATCAGATAACACATGGAAATTAGCTTATATAGTTTGCAAAGAAATTCTTAATACAAATAGTATGATATAATACCAGCTTATCAAACTGATCAATAGACAGAACTGAAGATTATCACAATAATTTTTCATAAATAAAAGTGACTGATATGAGAATTTATATTATTTATCCTCTTCTTCTTTTTTAAAAAATATTTATTTATTTATTTGGCTGCACCGGGTCTTTGTTGCTGCACACAGGATCTTTGTTGCGGCATGCGGGATCTTTTTTTTTTTTTCAGTTGAGGCATGCGGGCTCTTAGTTGCTGCATGTGGGATCTAGTTCCCTGACCAGGGATTGAACCCGGGGCCACTGCATTGGGAGTGCAGATCCTTAGCCACTGAACCACCAGGGAAGTCCCTAACCTCTTCTTATATTTAATAATGAATAAGAACATGCAATTAAACATGGCCATACTCTTTTCCTAGTTTAGTGTATTTGCTTATTATTTTACAATCGCTGTGTTATTGCTTTGATGTCTATAAAAGCTTTAATTTTGCTACAAACCTTGAAATTAATTTAGAAACAATTTGATGTTCAATTTTTCAGTAAACAAAGAAACAAGCTGGTAAAACTAATCACAGTGCATCAGTGTGAACATATTTAATGAGTGTGTATGGGTGGAAAAACATATTCTTGCTTCAGATGGTTCTTAAATATTTATAGTACCATATTTAAGTATGAGCACACATATTCTGGAACATAATAGGTACTTAGGAAATGTTTGCTGATAAGGGATTAATACACTTTATCAAGCGAATAAGTGCACATTATCATGTCATATCCATACTCTGTAAAAATCATGGAATTTTAAACATTAAAAAAGTATTCTAATGATGTATCACATATTTACTCAAGGGAGTAGGGCACAAAGTCCTCAGATAAATGTGATCTCACATCTGTTTTTTGCACAGCATGTCAATTCTAACTACCTTTTCCAGACCCCCTCCCATTTCTGCACCTGTGAACTTAAACTCCAATATTATTAGAAAGGTTCCATCCTTCCCCTAGGGAAGCCACAGTTTTCACTTCTTATTTTAGAAAGAATCTCTGTTGGATTAGATGCACTTGTACAATTTTCTCTGGCTTTTCAAAACTTCTTATAAAACTTCTTCCATCATGGGTTCCCAGACCTGAAAAAACCCTCTAAACTCAATTATACTTTCATCTTCCAGTTTGTCCTACTGCTTCTTAGTGGGTCATAACTTTTTTGTTTCCTACTTTCATTTTAAGTCTCTCAAATCCATACAATTTTGACTCAGACTTCATTCCAAATGTTTAGTGACCATCCATCAATCCAACTGCATGTTGGTATTTTTAGAGTTAAAAAGGACTTCCTTTATTTAACTAGCACATTGGCCTAACATATGTTCGAGCTTGAGGACACAGAAAGCATCACTCCTGCAGGGCGTGTCACCAGGGACCACTACGGACCCCGAGCCAAAAGGGCTCCTGGTGGCTGGGGTAGGGATGGGGTACAACGAGCAGGGCTAGAGCATCTGAGGAGTCAGCCAGGAAGAGCTTACATCAATTTCTGAAATGTCAATAGAATTTACTCAAGATTCTTACTTTGTTGGGGGGAAGGAGGGTGGTCCTGGGACATGCCACATTATGGAGCACTTGCCTTCTGCCTCTCAGCTTCTCTCCTGAGGACCTTGGGGACACCCACGTAAGTGCCAGGCAGTGTAGTTCTGTCCTACTCACAGCCTATGTACTAGATGCTGAATTGTCCATCTATTTCTCCCTTCCCCCTTCCCCACAGGCCCACTTTCATTTAGGCAACCATCTCTCCTTCCCCACTCGCCCCACAGCTCACTGCCTCAAGGAAGCTGACCGTCCTTCGGTTCCAGGGCTGCGCCTGATTGGCCCAATGGGACTCTCATCCCCTTTGTCAGGAAGTGGGTAGTGAGCCAATGAGGTTTACTGTGACTTCTGGGGAGGGACTTCTTCGATTTCAGGAAGAGCTCCTAGCAGCAGTTGGCTTTCTCTTCCTACAGCTGTTGTTACTCACAGTTGGGAGACCTCCAGCCTGAGGAGGAAGCCAAAGCGCGGAGGGGCACACTGATGGAGGGCAGAGGAGGTGAAGGCATCCCTGCTTTTTCATCCATAATTTGGGAAGGCAGTCTTTGTCCTTTTCCTACCTCCTTTCCTCCATGAAGAGTCACTTTAAAAATTACCGTAAAATATACACAATGTAATATTTTACCACGGTAACTATTTTTTTTTAATTTTTATTTATTTATTTTCTAACTTTTTTTTTTTTTTTTTTTTTTTTGCAATACACGGGCCTCTCACTGTTGTGGCCTCTCCCGTTGCAGAGCACAGGCTCCCGACGCGCAGGCTCAGCGGCCATGGCTCATGGGTCCAGCCGCTCCGCGGCATGTGGGATCCTCCCGGACCAGGGCACGAACCCATGTCCCCTGCATCGGCAGGCGGACTCCCAACCACTGTGCCACCAGGGAAGCCCTAACATCTTTATTAGAGTATAATTGCTTTACAATGGTGTGTCAGTTTCTGCTCTATAACAAAGTGAATCAGCTATACGTATACATATGTCCCCATATCCCCTCCCTCTTACGTCTCCTTCCCATCCTCCCTATCCCACCCCTCTAGGTCGTCACAAAGCACCGAGCTGATCTCCCTGTGCTATGCTTCCCACTAGCTATCTATTTTACGTTTGGTAGTGTATATATGTCCATGGCGCTCTCTCACTTCGTCCCAGCTTACCCTACCTTTCCCCATCCCCGTATCCTCAAGTGCATTCGCTAGTAGGTCTGCATCTTTATTCCCGTCTTGCCCCTAGGTTCTTCTGACCATTTTCTTTCTTTTTTAGATTCCATATATATGTATTAGCATACGGTGTTTGTTTTTCTCTTTCTGACTTACTTCACTCTGTATGACAGTCTCTAGGTCCATCCACCTCACTACAAATAACTCAATTTTGTTCCTTTTTATGGCTGAGTAATATTCCATTGTATATGTGTGCCACATCTTCATTATCCCTTCATCTGTTGACGGACACTTAGGTTGCTTCCATGTCCTAGCTATTGTAAATAGAGCTGCAATGAACATTGTGGTGCATGACTCTTTTTGAATTATGGTTTTCTCAGGGTATATGCCCAGTAGTGGGATTGCTGGGTCGTATGGTAGTTCTATTTTTAGTTTTTTAAGGAACCTCCATACTGTTCTCCATAGTGGCTGTATCAATTTACATTCCCACCAACAGTGCAAGAGGGTTCCCTTTTTTCCCATGGTAACTATTTTAAGTGTACAATTCAATGCCATAAAGATCATTTGCATGGTGGTGAAGCCATCACCACTACTCATCTCCAGAAATTTTTCATCATTCCAAACTGAAACTCTATACCTATTAAACATGAAAAGGGACTTTTATATTGTATGTATTTATATATTTTTATTGAAGTTTAGTTGATTTACAATATTGTGTTAGTTTCTGGTGTACAGCAAAGTGATTCAGTTTTATATCTATCTACCTCTATAGATAAATATATAGATATATATAGTCTTTCTCTTTTCCATTATGGTTTATTACAAGATATTGATATCTTGTTCCCTGTGCTATACAGTAGGACCTTGTTATTTATCTATTTTATATATAGTAATGTGTCTGCCAATCCCAAACTCCTAATTTACACCCCCTCCCCTTTTTCCCCTTTGGCAACTATAAGTTTGTTTTCTATGTCTGTGTCTGTTTCTGGATTGTAAATAAATTCATTTGTATAATATTTTAGATTCTACGTATACATGATATCATATATTTCTCTTTCTTTGTCTGACTTCACTTAGTATGATAATCTCTAGGTCCATTCATGTTGCTGCAAATGGCATTATTTCATTTTGTTATGCCTGAGTAATATTCCATTGTATATATGTAACATATCATCTTTATCTATTCATCTGTCGATGGACATTTAGGTTGCTTCTGTGTCTTGGCTATTGTAAATAGTGCTGCTATGAATATTGGGGTGCATGTATCTTTTTGAATTAGAGTTTTCTCTGGATATATGCCCAGGAGTGAGATTGCTGGCTCATATAGTAATTCTATTTTTAGTTTTTAAAAGAATTTCCATACTGTTTTCCATAGTGGCTGCACCAATTTACATTCCCACCAACAGTGTAGGAGGGTTCCTGAAAAGGGACTTTTAATCCCACTGGATTCCAGGGTATAGACTGGGCTCTTGCTTCCTGGAGGAGGAGGTCACAGTGTGTTTGAATGTCATACACAAAGGGGTGTCTCTCTCTCTGGCTTTTCCTTCCACCCACGTAGCAAGAGGATGAGCTGAGTCAAGGCCCCATCACTGGAGGAGGCCTGGGCATCTTGGTCCCTCCACTTCTACTTCTATGAGAAAGTACTGAGAGTCCGCCTGCCAGTGCAGGGGACACGTGTTTGTGCCCCGGTCTGGGAGGATCCCACATGCTGCGGAGCGGCTGGGCCCGTGAGCCGTGGCCGCTGAGCCTGCGCGTCTGGAGCCTGTGCTCCGCACAGGGAGAGGCCACGACAGTGAGAGGCCCGCATACCGCAAAAAAAAAAAAAAAGAAAAGAAAAAATCATTCATTGTTTACATGAAATTCCACTTTAACTGGGCATCCTATATTTTTATTAGCTAAATCTGGCATCCCTAGGTAAGGAGAATGCAACCAATTGATTGTGGTGAGTGGAGGCCTTGAAGGACCCCTGGTGGCAGCAGTGGACCCCAGTGCATGGCAATAAGGATTGAGCAAGAAGTTGGCTGTCTCGGCAGAGACCAGCACGGAGAGAGGATTGTGGGCCCAGCTGACCCTCTATATCCTCACTCTTGTTGTCAGGATGGGTCATAAACTACACCTCACATCCCACCTGAACTTAGATTGTGGGGGGCGGGGATGGGGGAGGAGAACAGAGAGAGAATCCTTAACTGGTGGGTATTAACCCAAAAAGACCTGAGGGGGGAAAAACATGAAAGTGACTGAGTTATTCTGCATTGGCAAGATTGAATAGACATGATAACTTAAGAAATAAGTTCATTTATAATGTAATCAAGTCACATTTTCACATCTAAGTCTGGGAGTGAAAATTTGTTCCTGCTACAGATTAAACAATGGGACTGATGAGAATGTCTCCAAGGTCCCTTCTGCATTGACCATTCTATAGCTATAGAGATGAGGCTTGAGGCCCTGAAAGGAAAAGTAAGACACGAGTTAGACAAGGGTGAGAATATTTCAAAACCCCTATTGAGTTCCTGGTTATAGGAGACCCAGCAAATGAGCCTGGGTGGGAAGAGTCTTGAGGAAAATCATAACCATTGTGTGTTTAAGCTGTTCCTGTGTTTTGAGTTTGTTACTTCTTAAACATTTAAAGTTGAGAACTTGCTGGAGTTAATTATTATTAACAGTGAGAGGCAGCTGATTTATGCTGATTAAGCTGATTTAAGAGCTGTTTTCTTAAGAGAACTATGAACGGGCTTTCTAGGGAACCAACTGATGAACAAGAATGTTTTTACAGGGAGAGCCACATAGGACTCTTGACCCAGGAAGTCTGAAAGTCGAGGGAATTGCTGCAGAGTACACCATGTTCAGCTTCCTGCTTAAGCAAGCAGTATGTGTTGCAAGCACAGGGTGTTCCCCCTGCTTCCAGAGAAGGTGAAAGGCTTCATCTGGGGCTTCCTGATCCCTGCAGAGGAGAAAGTTTACCTAGACAGCAGGGAAGACACATACCAGGCAGGAAGTCAGAAGGAAAACCTTCCTAAGAGAGGCAGGAGTTTAGCCAGTTTCAGGAGGCTTGATAGAAAAACAGTAATCAGGGACTTCCCTGGTGGTGCAGTGGTTGAGAATCTGCCTGTCAGTGCAGGGGACAGGGGTTCGATCCCTGGTTCAGGAAGATCCTACATGTTGCGGAGCAACTAAGCCTGTGCGCCACAACTACTGAACCTGTGCTCTAGAGCTCATGAGCCACAACTACTGAGCCCACACACCACAACTACTGAAGCCTGCACACCCTAGAGCCTGCCTGCCGCAACTACTGAGCCCACATGTTGCAACTACTGAAGTCTGCATGTTCTAGAGCCTGCGTGCTGCAACTACTGAGCCCATGTGCTGCAACTACTGAAGTCCATGCACCTAGAGTCCGTGATCTGCAACAAAAGAAGCCACCACAATGAGAAGCCCGTGTGCTGAAACGAAGAGTAGGCCCCACTCGCCACAACTAGAGAAAGCCCGCACACAGCAAAGAAGACCTAAAGCAGCCAAAAAAAAAAAAAAAAGAAAAACAGTAATCCAGTGGAGGGGCTGGTGGAGGAGAAACATCCCTACCTGGGGCCAAGGAGGCAGTTTTGTGCTCCTGCCCAGCAGTGCTCCACACTTATCTGCAGTCAGACGGCAGGCCATGCCCTGGCAGGAGCAGGAGTGAGCAAGGCTGTTCCTACCCAGTAAGGAAGAGCTGAGTCACAGATGTTGGTGAACAACTCCCTTTGGGGCAACCCTGTGGCCTGACACAGACAGCAGGGGTGAATTGTCATGCTGGAGCATGCAGGCAAGCAGGACATGGCTGACATCCACCAGTATATATCAGTCCTACTGATCAATACTCATACCTACAGAGTTATATATAAAGGAGTGAGTGAGGCAGAAGAACCCTGCCATGCATATCTTTATTGGCTTTGAAGGCCCTTATAAAATCCATGGAAGGCTAAAGTAGAGGCAGGCAGAGATCATAATCATGTCACACTGCATTTTAAAGGTTGCCACTTGTGAAGAATAATAAGGAGTGAAAACTGAAGTATTGGCTATTCCTGGTATTAAGTAGCAGGCTTTAGTTTTCTAGATTGTGGTTTTTGATACCAGAACTTCTGGCAAAGATTTTGAGTGTTTGGCACTAAATCTGGGAAGACCTGTTTGACAGGAAACACCTACTTAATTGAGAGATTCCACCCAAAATTGGAAAGAGTGGGGAGAAATTGGTCTAATGACACCATGGAACCAAGTATCATGGAAGATAACCACTATATCACAAAGGGAATATGAAATCAGAGAAATTTTCAGGTGGAGGTATCCAGTAAATGGGTTAGAAGCAGTGTCCATAGGCCTTGAGGTCTAGTCCGTCAGGTGAAGAATCAGGGAAACAAACAGAATGTAGTTAACATTTGTACACAGTGAGGTAAACATAATCCCATAGATATGAGGTGCAGTGGGAACCAATGGCTAGTCCAGGCCTGTTATACCCATGAGAAGAGTGTCAGGAAGGCTAAAGCCAAGAAGGAGCCAAAACTTGTTGGAAAAAAAGACTAAAGACAAGCAAAATATTTTCTTTAAAACGATGTTTGGAACAAGAAGTACATAGAGGGTGTAGGCTTGCTGTTTGGGAAATTTAGTGCAATATTTGCAGATAAGAAAGACCAAGGGAAATATATAATAAAGGTAGTGGATCAATCACTTATAAAGCAAGCACGAAGGTTAAAAGATGAAAGTAGCAAAATTAACTAAAATTACAGTAATTAGTTAAGGGATGCATGAAATAAAAAGATGTATAATATGTCATCTAAAGTATAAAATGTGGAGGGGGTAAAATGATGCAATGTGTTCCATCACATTTTGGAATGTGTTCAAATTTAAGTTGCTACCAGTTTAAAACAGATTTTTAAAACAGATTTACATGGAATGATATATGTGAACCACGCAGTAACCACAAGGAAAGAACTTATAGTAGGTACACACAAAAAATGAGAAAGGAATCTAAACATAATGTTAAAGAAAATCACAAAAACACAAGGGAAGGGAAAAAGAGAAGAAGAAAGGGACAAAGAAGAACTACAAAGCAGCCAGAAAACAATTAACAAAATGGCAATAAGCACATATCTATCAATAATTACTTTAAATGTAAATGAACTAAATTCACCAATCAAAATACATAGAGTGGCTAAATGGGTAAGGAACAAGACCAATCTATATGCTGCCTCCAAGAGACTCACTTCAGAAGAAAAGACACACACAGTCTGAAAGTGAAGGTGTGGAAAAAGATATTCCATGCAAATGGAAAGGTGGAGTAGCTATACTCATATCAGACAAAATAGACATTAAAAAAAAGACTTAATGGGCTTCCCTGGTGGTGCAGTGGTTGAGAGTCTGCCTGCCAATGCAGGGGGCACGGGTTCATGTCTTGGTCCGGGAAGATCCCACATGCCACGCAGCGGCTAGGTCCGTGAGCCATAGCTGCTGAGCCTGCGCGTCCGGAGCCTGTGCTCCGTAGCGGGAGAGGCCACAACAGTGAGAGGCCCTTGTACTGCCAAAAAAAAAAAAAAAAGACTTAATGATAAAAGGTTTAATCCAGAAAGAAGATATAATATTTACAAATGTATATGCACCTAACAGAGGAGCACCAAGATATATAAAGCAAATATTAATGGATTTAAAGGGAGAAATTGAAAGCAATAAATAACAGTTGAGGACTTTAACATCCTACTTACACCAAATGGATAGATCATCCAGACAGGAAATCAATAATGAAACATGGAATTTAGATGACACATTAAATCAGATTGACTTTATACACATGCATGCACACACACATGCACACATACACACACACATGACATTCTATCCAAAAGCAGCAGAATGCACATTCTTCTCAACTGTACATGCAACATTCTCCAGGGTAAACCACGTGTTAGGTCACAAAATGAGTCTCAATAAATTCAAGAAGATTTAAATCATATCAAGTATTTTCTCTGACTACAGTGGTATTAAACTAGAAATCAGTCACAAGAAAAACCACAAAAATGTGGAGATCAAACAACATTTTACTGAATAACTAATGGGTCATTGAAGAAATCAAAGGAGAAATTAATCTCCTAAAAAACTTAGAGATAAATGAAAAAAATAGAGATATATGAAAAAAACGTAGAGATAAATGAAAATAGAAATATAGCATACCAAAATCTAAGCAATGCAGCAAAAGTGGTTCTAGGAGGGAAGTTCATAGCAATACAGGCCTACCTCAAGAAACAAGAAAAATCCCAAATAAACAATCTAACTTTATACCTAAGGGAACTAGAAAATGAAGAACAGATGAAGCCCCAAATTAGTAGAATTGACATATATACACCACCAAATGTAAACTAGATAGCTAGTGGGAAACAGCCACATAGAACAGGGAGATCAGCTCGATGCTTTGTGACCACCTAGAGGGGTGGGATAGGGAGGGTGGGAGGGAGACGTAAGAGGGAGGGGATATGGGGATATATGTATACATATAGCTGATTCACTTTGTTATACAGCAGCAACTAACACAACGATGTAAAGCAATTATACCTCAATAAAGATGTTCAAAAAATAAAAGATCAGAGTGGAAATAAGTGAAATAGAAACTAAGAAAACAAGAGAAGATAATCAGTGAAAATAAGAGCTGGTCCTTTGAAAAGATAAACAAAATTTACAAACCTTTAGCTATATCGAGAGGGAGAGAGAGAAAAGAGAGAGAGAGAGAGAGAGAGAGAGAGAGAGAGAGAGAGAGAGAGAGAGAGAGAAGGTAAGGGAAGAGAAAAGGCGAGAGAAGACTCAAATAAATAAAATCAGAAATTAAAAAGAAGATACAACCAATACCACAGAAATGCAAAGGATCATAAGAGAGTACTATGAATTATATGTCAACAAATTGTACAACCCAGAAGTAGATAAATTCCTAGAAACATACAATCTTCCAAGACTGAATCATGAAGAAATAAAAAATCTGAATATACTGATTACTAGTAAGGATGTTGAAACAGTAATCAAAAATCTCCCAACAAACAAAAGCCCAGGACCAGATGGATTTTTCGGGGTTTTTTTGTTTTGTAGAATTCTGGAGAATTCTACAAAACCTTCAAATAACACTTAATCCTTTTCAAACACTTCAAAAAAATGTAAAAGGAGAGAAAGCTTGTGCACTGAAAACTATGACACTGATGAGAGAAACTGAAGAAGACACAAATAAATGGAAGGATAATCTGTGTTCATGGATTGGAAGAATTAATGTTGTTAAAATGTCCATAGTACCCAAAGCAATCTACAGACTCAATGCAATCCCTATCAAAATTCCAATGGCATATTTAACAGAAATAGAACAAATAATTCTAAAATTTGTATGGAACCTCAAAAGATCCTGAATAGTCAAAACAATCTTGAGAAAGGAGAACAAAGCTGGAGGCATCACCCTCCTGATTTCAAACTATACAACAAAGCTGTAGTAATCAAAACAGTATGCTATTGGCACAAAACCAGACACACAGACCAATTGAGAGCCCAGAAATAAGCCTATGCACATATGGTCAATTAATTTACAAAAAAGGAGCAAAAGAAATACAATGGAGAGAGGATATTCTCTTCAATAAATGGAGTTGGGAACACTGTACAGCCACATGCAAAAGAATGAAAATAGACCATTATCTTTCATCACACACAAAAATTAACTCAAAATGGATTAAATACTTGAATGCAAGCCCTGAAACCATTAAACTCCTAGAAGAAAACATAGGTGGTAACCTCATTTACAATGGTCATAGTGATGTTTTTGTGGATATGACTCCAAAGGCAAGGGAAACAAAAGCAAAAGTAAACAAGTGGGGCTACATCAAACTAAAAAGCTTCTGCACAGCAAAGGAAACCATCATCAAAGCAAAAGGGCAACCTACAGAATGGGAGAAAACATTTGCAAACCATATAACCTATAAGGGATTAATATCCAAAATATAATGAACGCATACAACTCAGAACAACAAAAAGCCAATTAAAAAATGGGCAGAGGATTTGAATAGACATTTTTCCGAAGAAGACACACAGATGGCCAACGGACACATGAAGATGTTCAACATCACTAATTATTAGTGAAATGCTAGTCAAAGCCCAGTGAGTTATCACCTCACACATATTAGAATGGTTATTATCAAAAAGACAAGAAATAACAAATGTTGGAGAGGATGTGAAGAAAAGAGAACCTTTGTACACTGTTGTGAGACTGTAAATTGTGCAGCCACGATGGGGAACAGTACAGAGATTCCTCAAAAACTTAAGAAAAACAACTATCCTATGACCCAGCTATTCTACTTTTGGGTATTCAAAGGACATGAAAACACTCATTTGAAAAGATATATGCACCCCTACGTTTATTGCAGCATTATTTACAATTGCCAAGACAGAGCTACAACCTAAGTGTCTGTTAATGAACGAATGGGTAAAGAAGATGTGGTATATATATCATGGAATACTACTTAGCCATAAAAAGAATTAAATTCTGCCATTTGTGACAACGTGGATGGACTTAGAAGGTATTAGTGGTTACCAGAGGGGAAGGGGGTTGGGTGGGTGAAACAGGTGAAAGGGTCAACTGTAAGGTGACTGATGGTAAATAAATAAATAATAAATAAATAAATACACTTTAAAAATTGATCAGGCAAAGCAGAATGAGTTTAATGGTTCGATTTGAAAATACTGAAATAAACTCATTCTTAGTTTAAAAAAACGACCAAGGAAGAATACACTGTCTGAGTGTCGCTTCTGTGTCCTCCAACAAGAGAACGCTTTTCAAGCTCCATAGAGCCCAACAATACACAGAGGAGAAGGAAAGATAAGAGAAATGATACAGGCTCCAAATACTTACCTGTCAGGGTTGTGCTTGCTGAAAAATTGTTGTTAATTAACTTGGTGCAAAAGATGAAGCATGGTGAGATGAAAGAGACCTTTACACAAAGGGATTTGAGTACTTATTTTAGAAGTTTCTCTTTATGTGGACTATCCTCTCCTAACACTCTGGGGAGTATCTGCCAAGCTTAATGGGTGTTCTTGCCCTCCCAACTGCAAACCCTCTTAATGCCAGATTACAGAGAAAGGGCATAACAGAGCTAAAACTGCACATTACGATCAAGGTCAAAAGTCCTGCCAACTTCCCATTCTCAAAGGTAGGAGCAGAAACAGTGGGAGAGCGATAGGAGGTCCTCTGGTTCTGGGGGCAGGGGAGGAGGCTACCATGGCATTCTCTGCTAAGCTGACACCTGTTCTCAGCAGGTGACTTAATCACTAATCCCTTAAAATAGCAGCGTGTTCCCTAAGCATTCTGGGTTCCCAGTAAAAAAAAAAAAAGGCTCTTCAATGATTTGTTTTAAAGAGCCATACATAGTCATAGTATGAAATTTGGGAAAACATTTTGGAAAACACACAGAATTAAAAAACCAAATTTGACCTCATTTTCTAGAAATAGATTCTGTTAATACTTTCTTTTATAATGTTTATTATTTTTCTCTGATAA
Source organism: Mesoplodon bidens (assembly GCF_964165515.1). Lineage (NCBI taxonomy): Eukaryota > Metazoa > Chordata > Mammalia > Artiodactyla > Ziphiidae > Mesoplodon > Mesoplodon bidens. The sequence continues at coordinate 143,433,694 of NC_138161.1, forward strand.
TAGTGGGGCATACATAGGATTCAAATTTGGAATATAGAGAAAAGCTTACAGAATAAAATAAAATTGATTGTAATTCCACTACTACTGATATTTTGATCTTTTTCCTTCCAGTCTTTTTTCTTTACACACACACACGTAAATTTTAAATAAAATGTAAATCATATAGTATATGTAGTTTTGTATCCTATTTTTTGTACTTAATGTTATATCATGAACATTTCCTTTATCATTAAGTGCTATTCAAGAACATGATTATAATTGGTCATCTGCTATTTTACTGGATGAATTAGCCACAGTTCATCTAACCATTAGACTGCAGTGTTGGAATTTGGCTTCTTTCTACTTCTTTACCATTTGAAAATAATGCCATTATAAACATCCTTACGTGGAAATCTTCACTTAGGATCAGTTTCTAAAGGTTGAATTTCTAGCTCAAAGACCATGGACGCTTTTAAGGCTTTCAATACATATTGCAGCCTTGCCCTTCAGGAAGGCTGTGTCCTTTCACACTCCCCCAATGGGCAAGCCAGTGCCCATTTCTTGTCAACTGCTATTAGATTTGTAGTTCCTGTCTGAGAGGCCTCCCTGCTTTGTACAATCCCATCGCACCACTGCCATCTTGTGTTCTCCCTCTGTGGCTTTTCTAGGAGAGAGGAAACGTCTGGTCCCTGGACTATTTGAAACGTTCTCCCTATATTCCTCTGAAGATCTTCACTGCTCTGTAGTTATTTCTAAGTTTGCTTTGAGGTGATATGGGTCCCCCTTGTTTGACCAGCTGAGTAACCCTGTCCTGCACTCAGCTCACACCTTGTCTCCTCAGCAAAGCTTTCTCTGACATTCCAGGCTGGTTTAAGAACCTCTCCTTGTTACTCCCCTCAGTCCTTTCCCTGTCAAAGTTCTTGTCACATTGTACTGTGTGCTCTGCTGTCTCCCCTCCAGATGTAAGCTCCCTGAGGGTATGGACGTGTGCCTTTTCCCACTGTAGCTTCAGTGCCTGATGCTGTACCTCGCAGATGTGGACATTCCATAGATGGTGAATACATGCTTACTTTATTTTTAAAATTCTTGAATGTTCACCTCTATTTCCATACTGTGTATTCTATCCTATTCCCCCTAAACATGTACTGAGAGTTTTTCTGATTATGTAAGCACCCTGTAGTTCTATTTATTTATTTAATCTTATTTTTCTAGCTTTATTGAGGTATAATTGACATGACATTGTGTAAGTTTAAGGTGTACAGCATGATGATTTCATACATTTATATATAGTAAAATGATTATCACAATAAGCTTAGTTAACACATTTAACACCTCACATAGATATTATGGTGGGGTTTTTTTGTGGTGAGAAATTTTAAGGTTTATTGGGTTGGCCAAAAAGTTCATTTGGTTTCCATAAGCTCTTACACAAAAACCTGAACGAACTTTTTGGCCAACCCAATAAAAAGTGAGATCATACAGTATTTGTCTTTCTCTGTCTGACTTATTTCACTTAGCACTATGCTCTCAGTTTTCATCCATGTTGTTGCAAATGGCAGCATTTGTTTCTTCCTTATGACAATAATATTCCATTATATACATACCTGTATATACATTTTTTTTTATCCATCCATTCATCACTGGGCCTTTAGGTTGCTTCTTTGTCTTGGCTATTGTAAATAATGCTGCAATGAACATGGGAAAGTAGTTATCTCTTTGAAATAGTGATTTCATTTCCTTCTTTTTTTTTTTTTTAGTTTTTCCCTTTTTATTTATTGAGGGATATTTCTCATACAATAAAATACACATATTTTAAGTGTTCAGTTTGATGAGTTTGATATTTGGGTTCACGTGTATAAGCACCACCACAATCAAGATAAAAAACATTTCCATAATCTCCAAAAGTTTCCTATGTCCCTTTTCAGTCACTCTCCCAACCCTTAAGAGGGGATCACTTTCTGATATCTGTCACCACATATCACCTATTCTTGGACTTCAGATAAAAGAAATCATACAACAGATATTCTTATGTATTCTGTTTCATTTGTTCAATGTAATGTTTTTGAGATTTATCCATGCTGTGTGTTTCAGAAATCATTCTTTTTTATTGCTATATTAGTATTCCATTGTATGAATACAGCATAATTTATTTATTTTTTCTCCTGTTGATGGATATTGGATTGTTTCCAATTTGGGGGCTGTGAGTATTCCTGTATAAGTCTTTTTGTGGACATATGTTTTACTTTCTCTTGAGTAAGTAGCTGGAGTGAAATCACTGGATGACAGTGTAGATGTATGTTTACCTTCACAAGCAACTATCAACCCATTTCTCAAGATGATTATACGATCTATACCTCTATGGGCAGAGAATGAGCATTCCAGTTGTTCTACATCTTTGCTACATTTTGCATTGTCATTTTTTAAAAATTGAGGTAAAACTGGTATGTAACATTATATGTTTCAGGTGTATAACATTATATTTGATATCTGTATACGCTACAAAGTGATCACCACCAAAGGTCTAGTTACCATCCATCACCATACAAATGACCCCTTCACCCATTTCGTCCACCCCCAACCCCTTTCCCCTCTGATAGCCACCAGTCTGTTCTCTGTATCTATGGGTTTGTTTTCATTTCTTTTGTTTGTTTGTTTTGTCTTTTTTTAGATTCCACATATGAGTGAAATCATATGTTATTTGTCTTTCTCTAACTCATTTTACTTAATACCCTCAAGGTGTACCTATTTTGTCCTAAATGGAAAGATTTCTTTTTTTTCCCTAAAAATTCATAGTGTTGTGCACTTAAAAAAAACTTTTTTAGTGACCCTTTGCATACCTTCTTCTGTGAAGTGTTTAAATCTTTTACACATGTTTTATTAGGTTATTTTTCTTTTTATTGTTAATGTACAAGAGTTTTTATATACCCCAAGTCCTTTTCAGATATATGTACTGTAACTATTTTTTTCCTAGTCATTGGTTTGCTTGTTCATTTTCTTTTTTTTTTTTGTTTAATGTTTATTTTTATTTATTTATTTTTATTTTTTATTAGTTTCTGCTTTATAACAAAGTGAATCAGTCATACATATACATCTGTTCCCACATCCCTTCCCTAATGCATCTCCCTCCCTCCCACCCTTCCCATCCCACCCCTCCAGGAGGTCACAAAGCACCGAGCTGATCTCCCTGTGCTCTGCGGCTGCTTCCCACTATCTATCTACCTTACGTTTGGTAGTGTATATATGTCCATGCCTCTCTTTCGCTTTGTCACAGCTTACCCTTCCCCCTCCCCATATCCACAAGTCCATTCTCAAGTAGGTCTGTGTCTTTATTCCCGTTTTACCCCTAGGTTCTTCATGACATTTTTTTTTTAATTCCGTATATATGTGTTAGCATACGGTATTTGTCTTTCTCTTTCTGACTTACTTCACTCTGTATGACAGACTCTAGGTCTATCCATCTCATTACAAATAGCTCAGTTTCGTTTCTTTTTATGGCTGAGTAATATTCCATTGTATATATGTGCCACATCTTCTTTATCCATTCATCCGATGATGGACACTTAGGTTGTTTCCAGCTCCGGGCTATTGTGAATAGAGCTGCGATGAACATTTTGGTACATGTCTCTTTTGGAATTATGGTTTTCTCAGGGTATATGCCTAGTAGTGGGATTGCTGGGTCGTATGGTAGTTCTATTTGTAGTTTTTTAAGGAACCTCCATACTGTTCTCCATAGTGGCTGTACCAATTCACATTCCCACCAGCAGTGCAAGAGTGTTCCCTTTTCTCCACACCCTCTCCAGCATTTATTGTTTCTAGATTCCTTGATGATGGCCATTCTGACTGGTGTGAGATGATATCTCATTGTAGTTTTGATTTGCATTTCTCTAATGATTAATGATGTTGAGCATTCTTTCATGTGTTTGTTGGCAGTCTGTATATCTTCTTTGGAGAAATGCCTATTTAAGTCTTCTGCCCATTTTTGGATTGGGTTGTTTGTTTTTTTGCTATTGAGCAGCATGAGCTGCTTATAAATTTTGGAGATTAATCCTTTGTCAGTTGCTTCATTTGCAAATATTTTCTCCCATTCTGAGGGTTGTCTTTTGGTCTTGTTAATGGTTTCCTTTGCTGTGCAAAAGCTTTGAAGTTTCATTAGGTCCCATGTGTTTATCTTTCTTTTTATTTCCATTTCTCTAGGAGGTGGGTCCAAAAGGATCTTGCTGTGATTTATGTCATAGAGTGTTCTACCTATGTTTTCCTCTAAGAGTTTGATAGTGTCTGGTCTTACATTTAAGTCTTTAATCCATTTTGAGCTTATTTTTGTGTATGGTGTTAGGGAATGATCTAATCTCAAACTTTTACATGTCCCTGTCCAGTTTTCCCAGCACCACTTATTGAAGAGGCTGTCCTTTCTCCACTGTACATTCCTGCCTCCTTTATCAAAGATAAGTTGGCCATATGTGCGTGGGTTTATCTCTGGGCTTTCTATCCTGATCCACTGATCTATCTTTCTGTTTTTATGCCAGTACCACACTGTCTTGATTACTGTAGCTTTATAGTATAGTCTGAAGTCAGGGAGCCTGATTCCTCCAGCTCCATTTTTCGTTCTCAAGATTGCTTTGGCTATTCGGGGTCTTTTGTTTTTCCAAACAAATTTTGAAATTTTTTGTTCTAGTTCTGTGAAAAATGCCATTGGTAGTTTGATAGGGATTGCATTGAATCTGTAGATTGCTTTCGGTAGTAGAGTCATTTTCACAATATTGATTCTTCCAATCCAGGAGCATGGTATATCTCTCCATCTATTTGTATCATCTTTAATTTCTTTCATCAGTGTCTTATAGTTTTCTGCATACAGGTCTTTTGTCTCCTTAGGTAGGTTTATTCCTAGATATTTTATTCTTTTTGTTGCGATGGTAAATGGGAGTGTTTTCTTGATTTCATTTTCAGATTTTTCATCATTAGTGTACAGGAATGCCAGAGATTTCTGTACATTAATTTTATATCCTGCTACTTTACCAAATTCATTGATTAGCTCTAGTAGTTTTTCGGTAGCATCTTTAGGATTCTCTATGTATAGTATCATGTCATCTGCAAACAGTGACAGCTTTACTTCTTCTTTTCCAATTTGGATTCCTTTTATTTCCTTTTCTTCTCTGATTGCTGTGGCTAAAACTTCCAAAACTATGTTGAATAAGAGTGGTGAGAGTGGGCAGCCTTGTCTTGTTCCTGATCTTAGTGGAAATGGTTTCAGTTTTTCACCATTGAGGACAATGTTGGCTGTGGGTTTGTCATATATGGCCTTTATTATGTTGAGGAAAGATCCCTCTATACCTACTTTCTGCAGGGTTTTTATCATAAATGGGTGTTGAATTTTGTCGAAAGCTTTCTCTGCATCTATTGAGATGATCATATGGTTTTTCTCCTTCAACTTGTTAATATGGTGTATCACATTGATTGATTTGCGTATATTGAAGAATCCTTGCATTCCTGGAATAAACCCCACTTGATCATGGTGTATGATCCTTTTAATGTGCTGTTGGATTCTGTTTGCTAGTATTTTGTTGAGGATTTTTGCATCTATGTTCATCAGTGATATTGGCCTGTAGTTTTCTTTCTTTGTGACATCCTTGCCTGGTTTTGGTATCAAGGTGATGGTGGCCTTGTAGAATGAGTTTGGGAGTGTTCCTTCCTCTGATATTGTTTGGAAGAGTTTGAGAAGGATGGGTGTTAGCTCTTCTCTAAATGTTTGATAGAATTCGCCTGTGAAGCCATCTGGTCCTGGGCTTTTGTTTGATGGAAGATTTTTAATCACAGTTTCAATTTCAGTGCTTGTGATAGGTCTATTCATATTTTCTATTTCTTCCTGAGTCAGTCTTGGCAGGTTGTGCATTTCTAAGAATTTGTCCATCTCTTCCAGGTTGTCCATTTTATGGGCATAGAGTTGCTTATAGTAATCTCTCATGATCTTTTCTATTTCTGCAGTGTCAGTTGTTACTTCTCCTTTTTCATTTCTAATTCTATTGATTTGAGTCTTCTCCCTTCTTTTCTTGATGAGTCTGGCTAATGGTTTATCAATTTTGTTTATCTTCTCAAAGAACCAGCTTTTAGTTTTATTGATCTTTGCTATCGTTTCCTTCATTTCTTTTTCATTTATTTCTGATCTGATTTTTATGATTTCTTTCCTTCTGCTAACTTTGGGATGTTTTTGTTCTTCTTTCTCTAATTGCTTTAGGTGCAAGGTTAGGTTGTTTATTCGAGATGTTTCCTGTTTCTTAAGGTGGGATTGTATTGCTATAAACCTCCCTCTTAAAACTGCTTTTGCTGCATCCCATAGGTTTTGGGTCGTCGTGTCTCCATTGTCATTTGTTTCTAGGTATTTTTTAATTTCCTCTTTGATTTCTTCAGTGATCACTTTGTTATTAAGTAGTGTATTGTTTAGCCTCCATGTGTTTGTATTTTTTACAGCTCTTTTCCTGTAATTGATATCTAGTCTCATAGCACTGTGGTCAGAAAAGATACTTGATACAATTTCAATTTTCTTAAATTTACCAAGGCTTGATTTGTGACCCAAGATATGATCTATCCTGGAGAATGTTCCATGAGCACTTGAGAAAAATGTGTATTCTGTTGTTTTTGGATGGAATGTCCTATAAATATCAACTAAGTCCATCTTGTTTAATGTATCATTTAAAGCTTGTGTTTCCTTATTTATTTTCATTTTGGAAGATCTGTCCATTGGTGAAAGTGGGGTGTTAAAGTCCCCTACTATGATTGTGTTACTGTCAATTTCTCCTTTTATGGCTGTTAGTATTTGCCTTATGTATTGAGGTGCTCCTATGTTGGGTGCATAAATATTTACAATTGTTATATCTTCTTCTTGGATCATTCCCTTGATCATTATGTAGTGTCCTTCTTTGTCTCTTCTAGTAGTCTTTATTTTAAAGTCTATTTTGTCTGATATGAGAATTGCTACTCCAGCTTTCTTTTGGTTTCCATTTGCATGGAATATCTTTTTCCATCCCCTTACTTTCAATCTGTATGTGTCTCTAGGTCTGAAGTGGGTCTCTTGTAGACAGCATATATATGGGTCTTGTTTTTGTATCCATTCAGCCAATCTGTGTCTTTTGGTGGGAGCATTTAGTCCATTTACATTTAAGGTAATTATCGATATGTATGTTCCTATTCCCATTTTCTTAATTGTTTTGGGTTCGTTATTGTAGGTCTTTACCTTTGTTGTGTTTCTTGCCTAGAGAAGTTCCTTTAGCATTTGTTGTAAAGCTGGTTTGGTGGTGCTGAACTCTCTCAGCTTTTGCTTGTCTGTAAACGTTTTAATTTCTCCATCAAATCTGAATGAGATCCTTGCTGGTAGAGTAATCTTGGTTGCAGGTTTTTCTCTTTCATCACTTTAATTATGTCCTGCCACTCCCTTCTGGCTTGTAGAGTTTCTGCTGAGAGATCAGCTGTTATCCTGATGGGGATTCCCTTGTGTGTTATTTGTTGTTTTTACCTTGCTGCTTTTAATATGATTTCTTTGTGTTTAATTTTTGACAGTTTGATTAATATGTGTCTTGGCGTATTTCTCCTTGGATTTATTCTGTATGGGACTCTCTGTGCCTCCTGGACTTGATTAACTATTTCCTTTCCCATATTGGGGAAGTTTTCAACTATAATCTCTTCAAATATTTTCTCAGTCCCTTTCTTTTTCTCTTCTTCTTCTGGAACCCCTATAATTCGAATGTTGGTGCGTTTAATGTTGTCCCAGAGGTCTCTGAGACTGTCCTCTGTTCTTTTCATTCTTTTTTCTTTATTTTGCTCTGCAGCAGTTATTTCCACTATTTTATCTTCCACCTCACTTATCCGTTCTTCTGCCTCAGTTATTCTGCTATTGATCCCATCTAGAGTATTTTTTATTTCATTTATTGTGTTTTTAATCGATGCTTGATTCATCTTTAGTTCTTCTAGATCCTTGTTAACTGTTTCTTGCATTTTGTCTATTCTATTTCCAAGATTTTGGATCTGGGAAATAGAATCTTGGATCATCTTTACCATCATTATTCTGAATTCTTTTTCAGGTAGACTGCCTATTACCTCTTCATTTGTTAGGTCTGCTGGGTTTTTATCTTGCTCCTTCTCCTGCTGTGTGTTTTTCTGTCTTCTCATTTTGCTTATGTTACTGTGTTTGGGGTCTCCTTTTTGCAGGCTGCAGGTTCGTAGTTCCCGTTGTTTTTGGTGTCTGTCCCCAGTGGCTAAGGTTGGTTTAGTGGGTTGTGTAGGCTTCCTGGTGGAGGGGACTAGTGCCTGTGTTCTGGTGGGTGAGGCTGGATCTTGTCTTTCTGGTGGGCAGGTCCACGTCTGGTGGTGTGTTTTGGGGTGTCTGCCGACTTTTTATGATTTTAGGCCGCCTCTCTGCTAATGGGTGGCGTTGTTTTCCTGTCTTGCTAGTTGTTTGGCATAGGGTGTCCAGCACTGTAGCTTGCTGGTCGTTGAGTGAAGCTGGGTGCTGGTGTTGAGATGGAGATCTCTGGAAGATTTTCGCCGTTTGATATTATGTGGAGCTGGGAGGTCTCTTGTGGACCAGTGTCCTGAAGTTGGCTCTCCCACCTCAGAGGCACAGCACTGACTCCTGGCTCCTCAATTTGGGATGATTTGTTTGTCTATTCATGTATTCCACAGATGCAGGGTACATCAAGTTGATTGTGGAGCTTTAATCCGCTGCTTCTGAGGCTGCTGGGAGAGGTTTCCCTTTCTCTTCTTTGTTCTCACAGCTCCTGGGTCTCAGCTTTGGATTTGGCCCCGCCTCTGCGTGTAGGTCGCCGGAGGGCATCTGTTCTTTGCTCAGACAAGACAGGGTTAAAGGAGCAGCCGCTTCGCGGACTCTTGCTCACTCAGGCCGGGGCGGGAGGGAGGGGCACGGAGTGCGGGGCGAGCCTGCAGCGGCAGAAGTCGGCGTGACATTGCACCAGCCCGAGGCGCGCCGTGCGTTCTCCCAGGGAAGCCGCCCCTGGATCCCGGGACCCCGGCAGTGGTGGGCTGCACAGGCTCCCGGAAGGGCGGTGTGGACAGTGACCTGCGCTCGCACACAGGCTTCTTGGCGGCGGCAGCAGCAGCCCCAGTGTCCCACGCCCGTCACTGGGCTCCGCGCTTTCAGTCGTGACTCGCGCCCGTCTGTGGAGCCCCTTTAAGCAGCGCTCTTAATCCCCTCTCCTCGCGCACCAGGAGACCAAGAGGGAAGAAAAAGTCTCTTGCCTCTTCGGCAGCTCCAGAGTTTTCCTGGACTCCCTGCCGGCTAGCTGTGGCGCATTAGCCCCCTTCAGGCTGAGTTCTCGCCGCCAGCCCCAGTCCTCTTCCTGCGCTCTGACCGTAGCCCGAGCCTCAGCTTCCAGCGCCGCCCGCCCTGGTGGGCGAGCGGACAAGCCTCTCGGGCTGGTGAGTGCCGCTCGGCACCGATCCTCTGTGCGGGAATCTCTCTGCTTTGCCCTACCCAGGTATGTGGGGAGTTTCTTGCCTTTTGGGAGGTCTGGGGTCTTCTGCCAGCATTCAGTAGGTGTTCTGTAGGAGTTGTTCCACGTGTAGCTGTATTTCTGGTGTATCCGTGGGGAGGAAGGTGATCTCCACGTCTTACTCTTCCGCCATCTTACCCGGAAGTCCATTTCCTTCTGATATACACCCAGAAGTGGAATTGCTGGATCATATGGTAGTTCTATTTGTAATTTTTTTGAGGAAACACCACATACTCTTTTCCATAGTGGCTGCACCAATTTACATTCCCACCAACAGTGCACAAGAGTTTCCCTTTTGCCGCATCTTTACCAAAACTTGTTATTGTCTCCTGGATAATAGCCATTCTGACAGGTGTAAGGTGTTATCTTATTGTGGTTTTGATTTGCATTTCCCTGATTATTAGTGATGGTGAGTACATTATAATGTGTCTGTTGACTATATATGTTCTTAGGAAAAATGTCTACTCAGGTCCTTTGCACATTTGAAAATTGGATTATGTGAGGCTTTTTTTTTGCTATCAAGTTGTATATATTCCTTATATATTTTAGATATTAACCCCTTATCATACATATGATTTGCAAATGTTTCTTCCCATTCTGTAGATTACTTTTCATTTTGTCAATTGACCATTTCTTTTGCTGCGTGGAAGCTTTTAGTCTGATGTGGTCCCACTTGTTCATTTTTGCTTTTATTGCTTGTGCTTTAGATGTCATATCCAAAAAATCCTTGCCAAAACCAATGTCAAGGAGTTTTTTCCCTATGTTTTCTTCTAGGAGTTTTATGGTTTCAGGTCTTACATTCAAGTCTTTAATTCATTTTGAGTTAATTTTTGTGTATGGTGCAAGATAATGGTATAGTCTCATTCTTTTGCATGTGGCTGTCTAGTTTTCCCAACTCTATTTATTGAAGAGACTGTCCTTTCTCCACTCTATGTTGTTTGCTCATTTTTTGTAAATTAATTAATCATATGTGCATGGGTTTATTTCTGGGCTCTCAGTTCTGTTCCATTGTTCTGTGTGTCTTTTTTTGTACTAGTACTATACTGCTTTGATTGCTGTAGCTTTGTAGTATAGTTTGAAATCAGGAGATGTGATACCTCCAGCTTTGTTCTTCTTTCTCAAAGTTGTTTTGGCTATTTAGGGTCTTTTGTTGTTCTATAGTATTTTTAGGATTTTAGGATTGTTTTTTCTATTTCTGTAAAAGATGTCATTGGAATTTTGATAGAGATTGCATTGAATCTGTAGGTGGGCTTGGGTATCTAGCAGTTCTTAATCATCTTTTGATAACCTAGAGTTGACCTTAGGACACCAAAAAAGGAAGAAGGGAAGGAAAAAGAATGAGGAAAAGAAAGAGGGAGAGGAGATATATAATAGAATATAAAGTTTTTTGTGAGTGAATTGGCAGTGGAGTCTTTTTATTTATTATTTATTTTAATATTTATTTATTTATTTGGTTGCACCGGGTCTTAGTTGTGGCCGGTGGCCTCCTTAGTTGCAGCAGGCTGGCTCCTTAGTTGTGGCTCACTGGCTCCTTAGTTGCAGCACATGGGCTCCTCAGTTGTGGCATGTGAACTCTTAGTTGCGGCTTGCGTGTGGGATCTATTTCCCTGACCAAGGATTGAACCCGGGCCCCCTCCATTGGGAGCATGGAGTCTTAACCCCTGCACCACCAGGGAAGTCCCAGAATATAAATTATTATACTTTACATTTCTGTATGAGTTTACAGTTTACAGTGTTCTTTCATACGCTTGTGGAAATTCTAAGTCCCCTCCCAGAGTCCCCTCCCAGGACCTTCATGCTGGATGCTGTGATGGTACACACTGCATCTTCCATAGCACCTCTTGCAATTGTTGGCATTATCATTATTAGTGTTCACTGATGTATCCCCAATACCTACCAGAGTGTTTAATGCATTGTAGCTATTTACTAAATATGAACTCTGAGAAGAAGCATTATTATCTCCATTCAAAGACATATCATTAGAGAACTGACATTTCAATCTCGGGAGTTGGATTCCAAGTTTGGTGTTCTTTCCATGTCAGCTAATGTAGTGGACATTTTTCACCCATGGGAAAAAATGGAAAGGGAGAATAATTGAGAGAAAGAAGAGAGGGAAGAGAGGAGGAGAAAATCATAGAGATGGAGAGAAGTGGTTTGAAGATGACACCTGATGATGAAGGGAGGATAAATGCAGAGCTTTGATGCACATAGGATGTAGCATTTGTGGCTCCATCAAGCTTAGTAAACCAAGATTCCACTCAGAACTGAAGTATTTTTAAAACAAGTCAAACATGAAAATTCAATAGTACTTTCCCCCATTACAGCTTTTTATACTCTCAGGCTAATCAGTGATTGAATTTCCACAGCTTTGAGACTGCACCAAGTGGTAGTGGGAGAAAGTGTTCTCCCAGTGATGTCCTCCAGATAATACATGGACAGGATCAAGCTGCTTCCTCCTGGCTTCATACACCTGAGTGTACAGGTTAGATGAAGCTTTTCTGTAGACAAGGAGATGTGCTCTCTGGAGTGGTACAGATGAAGACCAACAAATGCTATGACATAGATGTCACTACTTTTCATCTGTTAACATTTTTGGAAGGTAGCAGAGCATAGAGGTTAAGAGCATGGGCTGTGGAGCCAGAGCTTGAGCTGGAATCTTGGTTCAACCACTTCCTTGTTGTGTAATCTCGGGCAAATCCCTCAACCTGTTTATGATCTATTGATAGTTTCCTCATTTGTAAAGTGGGAATAATAAAAGTACCTAACCCATTGGGATGCTGTGAAGATATAATGGGATAATGCATGTAAAGGATGTAGAACACAGCCTGGCCCATGGCCAGCAGTTAATAAATGTTGACTATCTTTTTTAAGATTGCCTTCCAATTGCAGACATGGAGGAAAATGTCTGCAGTTCTTTTCAGTAAGCAATGAACATTGGGCCATTTTCCATTGCCTGGGATCCTCTAAGAATTCCTAGGCACCTGAAAGCACACACAAGAACATACCTTATGGTATGTTCTAGGACTAGGGTAAGCTAGTCCTAGAAAATTCAGCAATTGGAGTTCAGTACTTTCTTAGACACACTAATTACAAATGATCTAAGCCAGAGCCAGTAAGTAGGTTCTTTGGCCAGCATGTTATCCATTTGGTGGTATCTATCTATTTATCTATCTATCTATCTATCTAAATTTCAATACTTTTAGTCAGGGCATGTACTAAGCAATCTATTGACACATTTGTTACTTGCTGGAGCAGACAGATGCCCCTATTCTATATTCAACTCACCAACAATTTCACCTAATACTGGCATTTATTTGTCATTAGTAAATTTTTTTTGTTATGGTGGGCTACATGTTCCTCTGCAACTCTTCTCTTACCCTAGGTCCCCATTGAATACATAATACTGTCTGAGCTTCTCACCAGTGTTTACCAGGTCCTCCATGACCTGGCCCATGATCACACTTCCATCTTCCTCTCTTGCCCCTGCCCACTCTTCCATCTATTCTAGCCTCAAAACTTTAAGTTCCAGCCATAGGAGCTAGGGTGGTTCATGGCACTCTTTATGCATATATTCACCTTCTTTGCTAATATTGTCTCTCCTCACATCACCTGCCTAATACCTCCTAATATTTTGGGACTTAGTTCAGGCCTTACATCTTTTTGGAATCTTTTCTGATCCCCTTGTGCTCGATCAGATTCTCCCTTCAAATTATCAAATATCTATCCTTGTCCTTACATATTGTTTCATAATTTATGAATAATAATTTACATAATTAATTTATGTACTGTGTTTTCACCCTTATACCTCCTTGACAATAGAAATTATGTCTTATCCACTTTCCAATGCCCGCAGTAACTGATATATACTAGGCCTTCAATAAGTGTTGAATGAATTCCTGGATGATTATGACTAAAGATAAAAAACAAGCAACAAAAAACATGAGAAATTTATGAGACACTATTAAAAACGCATACAAAACCAAAAGGCAGAATTAAATATGCTTTCTAGAAATGACATTATAGTTATTAACATAAAAAACCAAACAGATGGAATAAACAGCAAATCAGACAGAATCAAAGGGAAATTGATGAACTGAATTGCAGCACAGAGAAGCTAAGACATAGAAAACATGAAAGAGAGCTTAAGACACACACAGACATATATACACACACGTGTACACACAACAAGAAAGACTAAAGTAAAATGAATTGTAGAAAAAGAGTATTTGAAGAGAATGGCTGACAATTTTCTAGTGTTGCTAAAAGACAGGAATTCTCTCATTCAGGAATCATGAGTCTTGACAAGATAAAGAAAAATAAAAATCCACACCTAGACATATGAAAATGAAAACCATTAGAGAGGCAAATGTCATAAATGCAGAAAGTAGACTTCACCTACAGAAAAATGGTAATTAGAATGACAGCAGACTTCTCAACCATTACAATGGAAACTAGAACCCAATGGTAGACTAACAGTTAACATGGAACAGGATTAAGTAACCAAGTACAGATCTGAGAGCCTGGGGCTATATTTAGAAGCAGAAAGTGATATGGTTATGGCTTCATACAAAACTTAGAGGAAGTCCTTAACTGGGCTCACATTTGGGGGAAAGAAGCAGATTATCATATCCACATCCAAGGACTCCCTCTCTCACCTCAGAGGCAGCTTAGGGTATGAACTAGAAATTGCATCCATCTAATGTGCTGCTTATAAGGCAGAATGGGCCACCAGCAGGATGGTGGCAGTAATTTTGCCTCTCTCTCCTGGTGTTTCAGGGTCCCAGTATGGGTGAGATGGAACCGAATGTTTGGCTGTTAGGAGATGGCCTCACACTTGCTTCCTTTAAGGAAAACAGGGAAATCTTATGATTGCTTATCTCCAGGCATACTGTCCTCTCCATAGTCCAGAGCCAAGCCCCTCTGCTGGAGATCACCTTATGTTAATTCTGGTGTGACTCCAAATCCTCTCATTTTCCTCATGAACTATGATGTGCAAGAAATTATGAAACATTACCCAAGCCAAGACTCTTAGGGAAGGAGGATTATATGAATATGAATATATCTCTGCCTGGAAAATTTCCCATTACCTAGTCCTAAGATTTATTAGAAGGGGCTGATAAATCCAGACAAGTTCAGTTGGCGGCACCCCACAGGTACAAGAGAGTAATGGCTCTCAACTCTGTTAGCCTGGTGACTCCTAACATCTAATGTGAAGTCTCTCCTGGCAGGCACATTAAGACAGTTTCCTGGGACCTTTCCCCAGAGATTGTAATTCAGTAGATTGGAGTGGGGCTCCCGGCTGATGCAGTGCTGCTGGTCTGAAGATCTGACTTGGAAATTACCATTAAAAAAGATGGAAAAAAAAGTGGGGTCCTGGGGGTGGTGGTGGAGGGAGGGAGATACTGAACTGCGAGAGTCCCTACAACATGTATTTGTATATGAGAGAGCCTTTTCTTTTTTTTTGAGGGGGAGTGTGTGAATCTGTGAAAATTCCCAACTTTTCCTCTCCCTTGCCACATAAAGATTGTTCTGGCTTTGCATCCTGCTTCTTGCTATCCCCTTCACAATGAGGGGACTAGTTCCTCAGAGTTTAGAGGGGCAGAAATTGGAGACCAGGGGATGAAGTGAGAGCTGGAGAGGGAAAGGGTGGAGAGACAGGAGGCTTAGGGCTCAGTGATGGAGGACGAGTTTTCTAGGCAGTTTTGAGGAGAGATGTGGGGAATGAGGGAAGTGGATGAGAGAAGAAAGGAATTTCTTTGAGTTCCATAGTCCTCAGGGTGCCAGAGTGTGATCTGAGGCAGCCCACAGGTATTTGAGAAATGCAGGAAATAACTCAAGTTATTTTGAAGTTATTTTTTGACTGTTGGTGGCATGTCTTAGGGTGTGACACTGCTCTGAGTCTTTGGCTTCACTAGGGTTACGATAGCATGATAGTTCTGATGCATAACATTTGCGACACTGGGGGCCCCAGGTGGGACCACCCAGTCCCCCATCCTCATTAAGACCCTCCATGTTTCTCACTGGGCCAGCTGTTGCAATGCTTTCCTCTTGTTACCCCACCTTGAGGCCCTCTTCCCTCTTCCTCCACACACAGCCATTAGGCTAATCAGCCTAAACTGGAATTCTGATAACAATAGCTAGCATTCAGTGGCTTCTGCCATAGAGCCCTTGGTCCCCTGGAACCTCAGATTCCCTAGTGATATAGGCTCTCATGTTCCCTCCAAGCCTCTTTTAGTGGAAGGATTGTTAAATGTTCCATCAACTATAGATTTTAACCAAAATGTCTTGCAAGGCATTCAAGGCTTCATAGTCCTTGTTTCAACCTATGTTTCTAGTGTTCTTTGCAGCCACATCTAACTCACACTCCATACCTCTGTTCCTTGGACATTTACTTACAGTTTCCCATCTCCATGCCTTTGTACATGCAGTTCCTGCCACCTGGAATGATCTCCTTACCGCTTCTGTCTAATAAGATCAACCCGTGTTTCAAGGCCAGCTCAAATGCTTCTCCTTTAGGAAACTTCTGTGGTCATCTCTACTCATCCCTCCCACTATGGAACTTTATTGTACTTCCCTGTGCTACAAACTCTACTGGTACTGTAGCTGTCTTAGTCTTATCTGTCTTTCAAGACCTGTGCTGTCCAATATGGTAGCCACTAGCCACTTGTGGCTATTTAAATTAATTAAAATGAAATAAAATTTAAAATTTAGTTCCCCACATTTCAAGTGCCCGATAGCCCATGTAGCTAGTAACCACTGTATTGGGCAATATGGACAGAGGACATTTCCCCTATTGCAGAAAGTTCTAGTGGGCAACACTGGGACCATATATCATTCACTCCCTCTTATATTTGTTTGTTTAATTATTTATTTATTATTAGATTTTTTTTTGGATGTGGACCACCTTTAAAGTCTTTATTAAATTTGTTACAGTATTGCTCCTGTTTTATGTTTTTGGTTGTTTGGCCACGAGGCATATGGCACCTTAGTTTCTGGACCAGGGATCAAACCCGTACCCCCTGCATTGGAAGGCGAAGTCTTAACCGCAGGACCACCAGGGACGTCCCTCTCTTATACTTATTGAATAAAAGTCATTGAATCAACTGGAATTTTACTGGTTATTTTGTCTTGATTTCTCACCCAGAACTGGAGCTTTATATTTTCAGCTTCTAAAAAAGGCATGTGGTACTACCTGTTCCTTGCTGTCTTTTTTAAGGATGCTCTATATTCTCGCTTTTAAAAAAAATTTATTTATTTATTTATTTAATTTGGCTGCATTGGGTCTTCGTTGCTGTGCGCGGCCTTTCTCTAGTTGTGGTAAGCAGGGGCTACTCTTCCTTGCGGTGCGCAGGCTTCTCATTGAGGTGACTTCTCATTGTGGTGGCTTCTCTTGTTGCGGAGCACAAGCTCTAGGCACACGGGCTTCAGTAGTTGTGGCATGCAGGCTCAGTAGCTGTGGCTCATGGGCTCTAGAGCGCAGGCTCAGTAGTTGTGACACACGGGCTTAGCTGCTCTGCAGCATGTGGGATCTTCCCAGACCAAGGCTCAAACCCATATCTCCTGCATTGGCAGGCTGATTCTTAACCACTGTGCCACCAAGGAAGTCCCTATGTTCTCTTGAGATGAAGCCCTGTCTCCTCTTTCTGTGGGTTGACTTCATTACAAGGCCTTTCCGAGAGTTGTTTGGTGCGCCATCTTCCTCGAGGTGTGTCCCAGTTCACTTCCTGTGGCTTACCCGTTGAACCAGTATTCTTTAGTAATGAGGCCTCTGCCTTGGAAGAAAGAGCAGAGGCCTGTAACCCTCATTCTTACACTGCTACTCGAGAGAGTCTGCCTGTCCTTCTAGATAGACCCTCATGCCTGCAGGGGGCAAACGACACAGACACCAGGACACCTATGACAATTAGCAATGGCACTTGGCTTTCTCATTACCTTCTTGGCAAAATCAGTTGTCTGTAGAATAGGCTTCTGGGAAGAAGCCACAAGGACAGAATGACCACAAGAGGGCACCAGTGCACCTTCAACAGCCTTTACCTCCAAAAACCCTGGGAAGGTTTCCCGGTGCAAGGGTAGGATAGAACGAATACACATTGGATTTGAAAGGAATAGAAAAAGAAAAAAGAAAAAAATTTCATCATAGTGTTATGTCTAACTGGAAGGCCTGCTTACCAGGCTTTTATTTATGCATCCAGAACCTCCTTAAATGTAGGAATAACAGGAACATTATACAATAATAGACAGACAAGGGATTAGATGGAAAAATATTCTAAATAGGGATGTGAATAGGTCAGTAGACTTTAAAACAGAATAAACCTCACTTCGAAGCAAGGTAGCTATGGAAACATTACCAAAATCATTCTGTTACCTCATGGCTGCAGTGGTTCTGCAGCCAGGAAATGCTGTCAAGGGAGGGCAGAAAATTATTTTCTTATAAATAATACAACATAGGATCCTATATGGAAAGTTGCAGGAAATTAGATTTCAGAGGTAGAGATGTTTCAACAAAAATACCCAACAGCTTTAATTTGGTTTCTGATAAATTGGCTCTGGGTTTGCAGTTAAGTTCTTCTCTATTTCTGTTTCCTGTTGCAGAAAGAAAGGGAGCCTGTGAGAGGATATATTTCTAGGTCTCTGGATATATTATATACACACATATGCGTGCACATTTAGCATGGCTGATAGGGTCCCCTGTTCATCCCTGGTGTGACCCACGTGAGGGCAGGTGACCTATATTTAGCCCTTAGACAAGGGGCTTACTTTCTTGTAGGGCGTGGAGCCATGCTGTCTGAGGCCACAGGGTCCTGCTACTGATTCTCTGAGACCTTAGACCAACCGCCCATGCCCTTGAGCTTCCCAGCAAACCCCGATGAGCACATAAAGGCCATTATACACAGCTGTGCCCTGACCATGCTGATCATGTAGGTGGAGGTGTGGGTAAACAAAGTAGGTTGGTGTAAGAGGGGTAGATGTTTGGTAAGTTAAGTAAATGTGGTACTTGCCCTGGAGATATGGTAAATGTCATGCTGGTAGGTGCTCAGGACTAAGAGTGAAATTTTGATGCTATTATGAGGTCATGCCCCCATCCTGGCCTGACATGCACCCCTTATCTCCACAGAGTTTCAAGGGAGCTGTATTCGCAAAGAACAATAACAAATTGGGACTCAAATACCCAATAACGACAATGCAGCATGCTTTGGTAAGAGACCAAGTTGTTCATGTGCTTGAGGTCTCAAGACTAAGAAGTGGGCTCTCCTAGCTCCCCCTGAACCTAAATATTGGTTTGTTACTTATGGACACATAGAGAAAGGAATTCAGAGAGGTGGGGGTGGGTAGCATCACACAGAGGAAGCCATGGCTCAGCTGTGTGTGTGGGGAGAGAAGAGAGCAAAAGAGCAGAGTAGCCCTGACTATTATTTAAAAAGAAAGTGTCCCATTCAATATCATGAGGGTGGAGGTGGGTAGGAATTCTGTACAGTCAAACTTTTCCCGGGACAAGAGATCTTAGGTTCCTCCTTTTCCAGAGAAGTTAGTTTAACACTTTAGTGAGCATCAAAATCACCTAGGGGGCAAACACACGTTGCTGGGCTCCACCTCAGTTTCTGATTCAGTATGGCTATAGTGAGGCTAAGGAATCTGCTGACAAATTACTGAGGATGCTGATGTCACTGGTTCAGGGACCAGGCTTTTTAACCACTGCTCTAGAACACTGTAAGTGGTTTAGGTCAAGTATCAACAATGTAGGTGTGACACAGATTTAATTCTGTCCCTGAAACAGAAAACTAGTTGAGGGCTCATTACTTAAAGAAAAACTTATAATTCACACAACATACAATTCCCCCAATTGAACGTGTGTAACTTAATAGGTTTTGGTATATTCATAGAGTTGTGTAACTTTCATCACCCCAAAAGGAACCCCATACCTATTAGCAATCATTCCTCATTCCTCCCAACTCCTTGAGCCATAGGTCACCACTTAATACTTTCTTCTGGACACTTCATGTAAATGGAATCATACAATATGTTGTTTTTTGTGACTGGCATCTTTCACTTAGCGTAATGTTTTCAAAGTTCATCCATGTTGTAGCATGTACCAGTACTCCATTTCTTTATATTGCCTAATAATATTTAATTGTATGTGTGTATACCACATTTGATTTATCCATTCATTAGCTGATGGACATGTGGGTTGTTTCTACTTTTTGGCTATTATGATTAATGTCGCTATGAACATTCATGTACAAATTTTTGTGTGGATAAATAATTTTATCTTTCTTGGGTATATACTTAGGAATGGATTTGCTGGGTTATATGATAACCCTATATTTAGCATTTTGAGGAGTTGCCAAATTGTTTTCCAAAGTGGCTGTAATTTTACATTTTACATTCCCATCAGCTGTGAGGGTTCAGTTTCTCCACATCCTCACCAACTCTTGTCTTTTGATTAAAGCCATTCTAGTGGGCCTTAAGTGGTAGCTTATGTTATTTTCATTTGTATTTCCATGATGGCTAATGATGTTGAGCATCTTTTCATGTGCTTATCAGCTATTCGTGTATCTTCTTTGGAGATCTATCTATTCTGATCCTTTGACCATTTTAAATTAAGTTATTAGTCTTTTTATTGTTGGGTTGTAAGAGTTCTTTATATTCTATAATGTATAAAATCCTTTATCAGAGACACGACTCAGAAACATTTCTCACCCTATGTGTGTGTTGCCTTTTCATTGTCCTAATGATGTCTTTTGAAGAACAAGGGTTTTTAAAATTTTTACTGATGTCCAGTGTATCCGTTTTTTCTTTTATCACTTATGCTTTTGCTGTCATATCTAAGAAAGCGTTCGCAGCCTAATCCAATGTCATGAAGATGTATTTCTATGTTTTCTTCTAAGAGTTTTAGCTCTTCTATTTATGTCTATGACCAATTTGGAGTTAACTTTTGTGCATGGTGTAAGGAAGGGGTCCAACTTCATTCGTTTGCATGTGGGTATCCAGTTGTCACCCATTTAAAATATGGTAAATAAAAAAAAAACCTAGAGCAACAAAAGAGCTCCTTTTTTTGCGGGAACTTTTGAATATTGATGTGGTTTGAACAGTATTTATTTTTGTGGCTTTGCTCATACCTGATCAAGTACATTTATTCCTCCAATAAATACTTTCAGAGCATCTACTTTTTGCCAAACATGTCTAAGTTCCTGGTGATACAGCAACAAATAAAGCAAAGATCTTGCCTACATGTAGCTTACATGCTAGTGAGGAAGATGAGCATAAGCAAAATAAATGAATTAATATATAGTATACTGCAGTAGTGATAAGCATTATGAAGAAAAAGCAGAGTGAAAGGATAGAAGTGATGTCAGGGTTGGGGAAAGAATGCTATTTTATATTGAGTAGGAAAGTCAGGGAATGCCTCTCCAAAGTGGCCACATTTTTTCAGTGACCTGAATTACATAAGGAGGCAAGACATGTAAATATCTGGAAGACATGTTCCAGGCAGGGGAAGAGAAAATGTAAATGTCATGGAGCGAGAGTGTGCTTGGATTCTTCTAGGAAGAGTAAGTAAGGCAGTGAGGCTAGAGTGTGACACATGAGGGGAAGACGCGTGGAAAATGATGTTGGAGAGGTAGTCATGGGAAAACCAGACTTCCCCAAATTTCTGATCTTTTGCCTGAGAATGCATTTTTCCCTACAATAGTTGCATTGGCCTTGAACAAAAAGCAATACCATTCTTTCTCCCCCAATGAATCTAGTACCTGCCTCAAAACTTTTAGCAAAAAAATTAAGAATAGGGACTTCCCTGGTGGTGCAGCAGATTAGACTCTGCACTCCCAATGCAGGGGACCCGGGTTTGATCTCTGGTCAGGGAACTAAATCCCACATGCATGCCACAACTAAGAGTTTGCATGCTACAACTAAGGAGCCTGTGTGCTGCAACTAAGGAGTCTGCCTGCCACACTAGGGAGCTGACAAGCTGAAACTAAGGAGCCCTGGAGCCGCAACTGAGGAGCCTGTGAACTGCAACTAAGACCCGGTGCCAATAAATAAATAAACAAACAAACAAACAAATAAATAATTAAAAAATTAAGAATAAAGAATACAAATAATTGTATGAACATAATTCTAAGGCATAGATTTCCTTGGAAATAAACACACAAACATCAAAATAATTCAAAAGAAAAAAGTAATTGAAATAAAGAAACTTTCAGAGTCCTTCCTTGTTTTCCAATGTGATTTCCATTAATCAAACCTTCCCCTTTTCTTCGCTTAGGGTCCGTGGCCAGGTCTGCAGGCTGCCCCAAAAATCTCTCCTCTACAACTGGGTAATAGGAAGCTGCCCAGACAGGGGCTGCAATTCTCATACCCTCTTGCAGTAGTTTGGGCCGTGTGATCAGTTCTCAACAGTGGAATATGAGTGGAAGTGATGTGAACCACTTCTAAGCTGTGGCCTTTAAGAGGCAGGTGAAACTTCTCTAGGTTCTTTCCCTGTACACCAGCTGGATGCAGAGGTTGCAGAGAATGATGGGGCTCTAGAGGATGGTGTAGCCACAAACTGGAAGGAGCCTGGATTCCCTGAGTCATTATGTGATGAAGAGCTTCCTGCTGACTCAGAAATGCTTGCCTTGGATTGTTATGTGATTTGAGCTATTACATTTGTGAATACATTTGCTAAAGCAATTTAGCCTACCATAACTACAGTAAATACCCTACATACGAACCTTCAAGTTGCAGACTTTCAAAGACACAGATGTGCGTTTGCATGTCCAATCACAAGTTAGTTCACGTGTCTGGTGTACATTGTTACGTGCATGCATCCTCTACAAGTGGTTGTGCTTTTGTGTACTTTACTGTGCAGTACTGTATAGAGGTACAGTAGTATGGCATCTTTATTTCAAGCCCAGGGTGTCCGGAAGCAAGAGTAAAAGCAGCAGTGATGTAGCTGCTACTGCTAAGGAGCGCCAAGCGATAACGATGGAACTTGCTGTGCAACATGAGCTGCTTACTAATGAAGACCTGATGGAATTGGAGATGCAGAGAAAGATGAAGAGAGACAAGAGGAAGGAGTAACTGAAGAACTGATGAGATTCACGATGCAGGAAATGGCAAGGAGATTTTCTTTATTTGAGGAGGCGCTGTTAGTTTTTGAGGCACAGGACCCAAACGTAGAACGGTAAACAAAGGTGGCAGCAGCCTTGCAGAATGCAATCCAGTGCTACTGTGTCATCTACGATGAGAAAAAAAAGAGCTACTACCCAGACATCACTGGATCGTTTTTTCAAGAAGGTAGATAGAATTGAATCCAGCAAGGAATGAGAACATGTGCCGTCAACGTCAAGCGTGAGTGAAATTGCATCTTGCCCTCCGTCTCCTATTGCTGACGATCCTTCAGCTCTACCGTCTCCCACCTCCTCTCCCTCCTCCAGTCAGCAACTCTTCTTGCCTGTTCACTCGATGCCAGCCCCTGGATGCCAGCTGTTGTACTGCACTACTGTACTTTTCAAGGTACTGTAATGTAAGATGAAAAATGTTTTATTTTTTGTGTTTGTTTTTTATGTATTATTTGTGTGAAAAGTGTTATAAACCTATTACAGTACAGTACTATATAGCTGATTGTGTTAGTTGGGCACCTAAGCTAACTTAGTTGGACTTACGAACAAATTGGACTTACAAAAGCACTCTTGGAATGGAACTCGTTCATATGCAGGGGACTTACTCTAATATAAATTCAACTTAGAAAGACAGAAAATAGACTACTTGGAAAGCCAGACTTAAGGGGACTAGGGTTGAGAACAATGTTAAATTGGGATCTGAGAAAGAGGCATCTGGACTGAGGAGGTCTGGGATTGAATGGTTCCCCTCTCTGGTCATATGCATTGGTATTGCATGGCTAAAGATCTTCCCATTTTTTTCTGTGCCCTTGGCAGTAGAGGTGAAGTGGTAGGTGTGGGTGGTAGTAAGAGTGTGGTAGTGGTAACGGGGCAGGGGAGGAGCCCTTGAATGTGTCTTTAGGAGCACCTGGACAAGTGGCTTGAGATGGGATCTGATCCAGCGAGGGTCACTAGGTCCTGAGTTTGTCCATCATCTCTGTTCTTCCAATGTGCTTAGGATTGCAGACCCCTCAGTAGACTGTAAATGGGAACTTATTGGTTCAATAGCACACTGACTTTTTTTTAAACTAAAAGAATAAAGATTTTTATTAGGCACGGTAAGCAGCATTAAATAATTTTCAAGTTCACCTCATCAAAATCAAGCCACCATCAATCAAACAGAACAGTAGTTCATTCTCGCACAATTCACGAGTTAGGGCAAAACTCCCATCACCTTACATTAGGACGTTAAGATAATTATTTAGCTCTTGAGGTCAGGGAGTGAGGTGCTATACCTCACTTTTTTTTTTTTTTTTTTTTTTTTTTTTTTTGCTGTACGCGGGCCTCTCACTGTTGTGGCCCAGGCTCCAGATGTGCAGGCTCAGAGGCCATGGCTTACAGGCCTAGCCGCTCCGCGGCATGTGGTATCTTCCCGGACCGGGGCATGAACCTGTGTCCCCTGCATCGGCAGGCGGACTCCCAACCACTGCGCCACCAGGGAAGTCCTATACCTCATTTTTTATCACATAAACCAACTGTTATGGAAAGAGTGGTCATTTGTATGAGGCAGAGAATTCTGGGCTGATGACACTGGCCACAAAGGTCAAATGGTCACTAGTGAATCTGGGCTCAGACTTAGCTGAGAAAAATAGATGAAGGCACATTAACTTTGGGCAAGTCAAATATGTTAGAGCTGAGGTGAATTTTGGTGAGTGTAGTAAATGATGACATCAAAATTTTGACAAGTGTTTCGTAATTTGAAGATGAGAAATCTGCCTGTAACCTCACTTGTGTTTGTACTTGTGTTTTCTACTCTTTTTCTTTTTCCCTAGAATTTTTTTTTTTTTTTTTTTTTTGCAATACACAGGCCTCTCACTGTTGTGGCCTCTCCCGTTGCGGAGCACAGGCTCTGGACACGCAGGCTCAGCAGCCATGGCTCACGGGCCCAGCCGCTCCGCTGCATGTGGGATCTTCTCGGACCGGGGCATGAACCTGTGTCCCCTGCATCGGCAGGCAGACTCTCAACCACTGCACCACCAGGGAAGCCCTTCCCTAGAATATTTTTAAAGACAAAGGTTCAAAAAATATTTTCACTTTTGTCTCAGCTAGACCAAGATAAAAAAGATACTTATTAAAATCTAAGCCGAGATTGGTAAGAAGAGTAAACTGCCACCAGAACAGTTATGGTGACAGTGGTCATCTCTCCTAGAGGAGGGAGGGGAATGGGGTAAGTGAAGACAGTGGTCCTTCCTGGGAGAATGTTAAGGATGGAGATGGTTTGTCCTCTTTCTCTCCTTGAGTATTCCCTCACAAGATTTTCGTGTGTGTGTGTGTGTGTGTGGTTGTTCACTTTTTATTTGAAATAATTTAAAACGTATAGTTAAGTTGCAAGAATAAGGGGAGAACACAGAACACCCATATACTCTTTCCCCATATTCACGTAGCTTAACATTTTGCTAGATTTGCTTTATCGCTTGTGAGCACACATGTGCTCTCTAACACGTAAATACACATACATAATTTCTTTTCTGAACAATTTGAATGAAGGTGGTATACCTCAGTGTGTATTTCTTAAGACTAAGAATAGCCTCTTAACCACAATACAGTTATCAATTTCATGACATTTAACATTGATACAATACTTTGATCTAATCTACCTACTATATTTCAATTTTTTCAGTTGACCCAGTAATGTCCCTTGTGGCATTTTCTCCCCACGGCTCTAGCATTCCAATTAGTTATTATGTTTTTAGTCTCTTTATCTGGAACATTTCTATAGTCTTTCTTTGTCTTTGAAGGCATTGTCCTTTCTGAAGAATTCAGTCCTTTTTAATATATGTATACAGAATGTTCTTCATTTTTACTTTGTCTGATGGTCAGCTTCAGGTTTTAATACAGGCATAATCTTCAGATAGCATCACATCTGGAGGCACACAAAGTCCAGCTGCCTCTCATTGGTGATGCTAATTTTGTTCCCTATCCACCTCTCAGGAGACCCTTTAAGACCATGAAGACATTCTGTTCCTCATCAACAATTCCCTCCAGATTTAGCAACAATTGATGATTCTTGCTTGGACCAATCTTTGCTCTGGTGGTTGCAAGATGATGATTTCCCACCTCCAGCCCTTCATTTGCCAGTCAGCACTTGGCACACCCTGTGATTCTGATTCTGTTATAAGAGCGCCTTTCTTTATAGAACTCAGAAGGAATTGATTCTCATGATGTACAAATTTGAATTCTATTTTTGTATATAGGAATAGGATGTTTTACCTTTATACCTGACAACCTACTAAAATAAGATATTAAAGAAAAACATCTCCATCTTGGTTTTAAAATATTATATTCTGCTTAAATATGGTTTAGGTAGAACAAGGATCGTGAGGAAATTGGAGGTCTTTAGCCCTTATTAAACAAGCAAGTGAGAAAATGAACATTTGACTCTCATGGACAGAAGGGCTGGTTGAGGAAGGACTTCCTCTTTGTGTGAAATCATACCCTTCTCACGAGATTAAAAGAAAAACTACTCCTGTGTGTGTGTGTGTGTGTGTGTGTGTGTGTGTGTGTATGCTCCACACCATGGGTGGTAGTACGTGGCATGACTCTAACCACTTTCTCTTTTTGGCTGTTGGCAAATGGTATGGAATAGAAGATCAGTCTCTCACACAGAAGAGCAGAATGATTAGACAGCAAGACTGTTAATTAGGATGTTAGAACATAGCAGGGCACC
This sequence comes from Mesoplodon bidens, assembly GCF_964165515.1. NCBI lineage: Eukaryota > Metazoa > Chordata > Mammalia > Artiodactyla > Ziphiidae > Mesoplodon > Mesoplodon bidens. The sequence continues at coordinate 143,459,976 of NC_138161.1, forward strand.
ACCTCACTGAGAAGCTGTATGAAGGCAGCTAAGATTGTGGAAAGCTGGAGAGAAACCATGTGAAATATTTATTGGTGCCCAAATCTCTAATGCCCTGAAGAAAAAAAAAAAAGCCAAGTACCGACTCTAAACAGGATTTAAACTCTCAGGAAAGACACAGGTGAATTCTGGATGAAGTTTTGGGCAAGTGCCAAGATTAGATTAAGCAGTGAATGATTGCTGTTAAAGGTAACAATGAGGTATATGTATTTCTTTAATCTTGCTCTAAATGCTATAATCAACTTTTATCTATAATAATTTGAGATGAATTGTCATGCTTTGTTAACATAATAAAGTATTCTATTTCTATAGAAAAAGCACAGAGGCATGGGAAAGCATGTTAACGTCTTTCTCCTGTGGGAAGCCTTTTGTTCCAACTTAGGGTCACAGTCCAAGGCTGGGTCGGCCCAGGAGCAGCCAGATCAGATTGTAGTCATGGTTATAAGAGGGAAGGGTCCATATGTGCAAACTCCAAAACCCAAACCTGCAAAAGAAGGTAGCAAACAAGTTCCTTGGAGGAATGAGAGATGATGACAGGGCCCATGAAGGGGCCAGGAGCCCATGGAGCCAGGAATCCTGCCCTGCACCGGATGGGTGTGTGGGGCTCTGAAGTCAGGGAGATGACTTTTGGCATAGAGATCAATTGAAAAGTTGGTGAAGCCTTGAATACACCAGCCTCTTCTTCTAGATGTCTCTTATCTTCATGTTGGGGCCAATCTGTGCCATTTTCCAAATCCCTTCCACCATGTTCCTGTCCTTGCACATGCCACGCAGTCTAAAACGACTAAGGACTGGGGCCCCGTTAAGAAAGTATTTTCCCCTAAGTGTTAGAAAAAGGTAAAGGGACTTCCAGAAGAGATGCCTTAGAAACCGTTGATATACAGTGCAGAGGGTGGAGGCAAAAGCCCTTCTTTTTTTAATATATATATATTTTATTTATTTATTTTTGGCTGTGTTGGGTCTTTGTTGCTGTGCGTGGGCTTTCTCTAGTTGTGGTGAGTGGGACCACTCTTCGATGCGGTGCATGGGCTTCTCATTGTGGTGGCTTCTCTTGTTGCAGAGCATGGGCTCTAGGCATGCGGGCTCAGTAGTTGTAGCACTCGGGCTCAGTAGTTGTGGCTGGCGGGCTCTAGAGCACAGGCTCAGTAGTTGTGGCGCATGGGCTTTGTTGTTCCGTGGCATGTGGGAGCTTCCCGGACCAGGATCGAACCTGTGTCCCCTGCATTGGCAGGCAGATTCTTAACCACTGCGCCACCAGGGAAGTCCCAAAGGCCCTTTTTAATAAAAAAGAAAGCTGTTTAGAAGCCAGGCAGGGGGCAGGAAAGTATAAGGTGGAGGTACTGGCCACAACAGCCATATTGTTTGAATTGTAGCCCACCATGTCCAAGCTGCATGATCTTGGGTATTAGTTACCTAAACTCTCCAGTCATTGCTTTTGCCATTCTCATCATAGAGTTAATAGCACTTACCTCTTGGTGCTGTGAGGAGTAAATTTAATAATTTATGTAAATCTCATAGTACAAAGCTTGAAACACAATAAGCATTATTTTTATTATTTTTATTTTTTTATTATTTTTTTTTTGCGGTACGCGGGCCTCTAACTGTTGTGGCCTCTCCCGTTGCGGAGCACAGGCTCCGGACGCGCAGGCTCAACAGCCATGGCTCACGGGCCCAGCCACTCCGCGGCATGTGGGATCCTCCCGGACCGGGGCACGAACCCGTGTCCCCTGCATCGGCAGGCGGACTCTCCACCACTGCGCCACCAGGGAAGCCCCACAATAAGCATTAAATAAGTGGTGGCCAGTGTTAGGAGCTATTATTGTCATGCCTAAATTACGGTGCCTGGTATTGAAATGCCTGTGCAATCTGTCTCCAGCCTGCCTACTTATCTTGTTTCCTGCCATTCATCCATCTATTCCTGCTGTATTTGTTCATCATGAACTTGCACCTGGCTCTAGCTAGGCCTGTGCCCGTTTCTTCTCCTTCTCACCGTCGTTCTTACTATGGCTTCCAGACGAAGAGCCCTTCTCATGCTTTCATCTCGCCCTCTGAGGCTCAGCGTAAGTCCCATTCCTCCCTGAAGCCCTTTACAGTGAGCCCATTTCTGCTCACTGTAGGCTCTACTGTTCTCTAAATCACTGTTGTAATTACTTTATGTGTCACAGTTTGGTGCTGGATTATATAGAGAAAAACTTTCTGTGATGGTGGAAATATTCTATAGTTGAATTGTCCAAACAGTAGCCACTAACCTTACGTGGCTACTGAGCATTTTAAATGCAGCTAGTGGTATGAAAGGAGTTAATTTTAAATTCTTTTTCATTTTAATTAATTCAAGTTTACATTAAAAAAAATTTTTTTTATTAGAGTATAGTTGACTTACAATGCTGTGTTAGTTTCAGGTGTACAGCAAAATGGATCAGTTATACATACACATAGATTCACTCTTTTTTAGATTCTTTTCCCATATAGGTCATTACAGAGTACTGAGTTGAGTTCCCTGTGCTATACAGTAGGTTCTTATTAGTTATCTCTTTTATATATAGTGGTGTGTGTATGTCAATCCCAATCTCCCAGTTTATCCCTCCCTCTCTTCCCCCCTGGTAACCATAAGTTTGTTTTTTACATCTGTGACTCTATTTCTGTTTTGTAAATACATTCATTTGTGCCATTTTGTTTAGATTCCACATATAAGCGATATCGTATGATATAATGCCATTTGCAGCAACATGGATGGACCTAGAGATTGTCATACTGAGCGAAGTAAGTCAACTTTACATTTGACTGGCACCTTGGCCCAATGTGTCCACCATCTACCCTGATAAAAACTCTTGTAAGAGGTACTACTCATGTGTTCCCACTGGCCTCCTGGGGCCAAACCTATTTTCTCTTCCCATGGTGTCCCTTTTGCCCATAGAGAAATCAGGGGTGGGTTTTGGAGAAAAAGGAAAACATGGGATAGAGGGGCAGTGCTCAATCAGAGGAGGTGGGTGTGAGCTAGACTGAAGCTGGGGTGAATGGGACGCAGTCTGATGCCTTCCATCTGTTTGTGAGTAATCCTGTAGAATTGTCTTCATTGTTCAGCGGGATTTACAGGAGCCCTGGTGACCTACTTGCCTTAGAGCCTCACATGTGAGTGAAGTCTCTTGTGGTGGCCACTGAGTCATTGTGTCCGACCGGTGGACCTGACCGTTTCAGGGATCCCTGGAGTTGGTGCTATAGCATCCCATTTAGCCTGGACCAAGCCTCTGCTTGGCTCTTCCGTCCAAACTTGATCTTTCTTAGAGAATCCTCTGATCTGGCTCCGATTTCAGACTCTTCAGAGCTGCCTCAGTCTCCTCCCTGTCTATCTTGAGTCTATTCTTCTGTATATCCCAATAGCTCATGAACCTTTAGAGATCACAGACCTCTTTGAGAAGCTGATGAATGCTATGGACACTCTTCTTAGGAAAATGCACATGACCATATTCATTATGCAGTTTTGCTGACTGCTTTGGGAAGGCCACAGATCCCTTGAAGCCCAGGCCCAGGTCTGAGAACCTTGGTTAAGAACACGTTCTTTAATCTGACCTTAGAGGTTTTTATATGCTATTCCTTCCTCTCTCAGCACCAGCTCAGCTCTAACTAATTCTGTACTTGTTGGGCAATGTTTGTATGACTGGTTGAGGGCTCTAGTTACCTCATGACAGGAACAGTCACTCTGAATAGCTAGGGGGAGTATTTCAGTTTCTATAAATATCTATCCTCATTTGTAGGTTAATAGATGAGCATTATGGCTTCTAAATCCTTTCCCCACTTTACAAAAGAGTTTTTAGAGCCTGGTGATATCTAGGTGAAATAACGAAATTCATAAAACAGCAGTGCTGAGCTGCAGTCTCGGAGCTGAGCGTGCCCTCTCCACACCCACCCTCATCACCTCCAGTTAATCAGAGGTTTCCAGCCCTGGATCTCTCAAGTAGGATCATTCATATCCTCAGCTGAACTTTGAATGTGCACTTCCCTAACTTGGCTGGGCTTTCTTCTGATCTCGCCTGATCCTCTATCTCACAGACCACAAAACTTTAGAGTTAGAGGACATGTTGAGACCAGTTCTTGCAGAGGCCCAGGGAGGGAAGGGGCTGGTCCAAGCTTCCACAGTTGGTGGTGACAAGGCAGGGCTAGAACCCAGCTGCCTTTTTTCTTTTTCTTTTAATTTTTTGGCCACGCAGCATGGCATGTGGGATCTTAATTCCCCGACCAGGGTTTGAACCTGCGCCACCTGCATTGGGAACATGGAGTCTTAACCACTGGTCTGCCAGGGAAGTCCCCAGCTTCCTTCTATAACAGCTCAGTCTCTCAATTTCTCTATGCTTTATGAATGATTTGTCCTTGAGTTTTGGCTAAAATGACTTAGGAAGTAGAGTCTGTATCATATGTGTAGAGACACCTCATTGCATGCCTTGGATATATTCTTGCAAATTTGATAATAAAGTGAATTTCAGTAAATTATATATTCTATCATGTCTTTCAAAGATTAGAGATGTATTCCTTCTGTAAAAGCTTTCAGCCTTGGGTATACACATGGATATAATGGAAAAAACCCATGTGCTTAGAGGGAAAATAATTTTCTGACGAAATATTCAAATAATGTTCAGAATAAACCAACACATATTAATGCGTGAGATAACAATCTTTTTGTCTAGAGGAAGATGTAGCCTATTTCTTTAAATTGAATATACATTTTTCTCTATCCACAGGTAAATATTCCTTTTGAAAATCTTTCTGCTCTCTGAGGGGTTTATCTTGCATGATTACTTTTAATTGTTTATTTAACAGCCTGGATTAGCTTGCTGCAATGTTTGCTTAGTATCTTGTGTAAATTCTTTGTCATTAAAAGTCAGTTTTCCTGATAGCATTATTAAGATTTATTATTTCTATAAGTATGACTTTCTCTGCAGTGGGGTTTCTGTAAGTGGAATAGACAAAGAGGGAAGCAGTTATTTTGGTTTTTACTAGCCATGGGATAGTTATTTTACAATTTAATTAAAAAAAAACTCTAAAAGTTTATATGAGATAACATAAAGTTTTGGATGCTTTAGAAAGTCTGATGTTGGTTTTCCCTCAGTTGCTTGCCATGATTATCTTTCCCGGGGCCAAAATGATCATAGTAACTTTCTAAGCCTGGTCCTGCAGCCAGTACATTTTGTACTATAGATTCCAAGAGGAAGGAAGAGCTTTAACAAACGAGCTGCAGATACAATCCTCAAACTTTATATTAATTAATCTTTTCAGCCTGCTCCTGCACTAAACTTTTAACTAGAGCAGCTAATAGGAAGCAAATGGATGGGTTTGAATTTCATCTCTTTTTGTTTTCCCTGCTCACTCTCTGGAAAAGGGGCTAATGAGCAGTGAAATGGCCAGGCATGAGCTGCAGAGGAGAGGACGCTCTGCCTGGGGAGGCTGTTGCTTTGTAATCAGCTCCTGAATTATTGCAAGGTGCCCCATGGTTTTATGAAGGTGTCTGAAATGGCCAGGATCCAGCTTTGAGGGGAGTCAGGAGAAGAAAAGATGGTGTTCCAAAGGGAATGGTGTCCACTCAGTCCATTGGATTGAAGCTGTACTCCCAAAGAAGGCTCCTTAGAGAAAAAACAGTGAAAGGGAAATATGGGTGTGCAAAGTTTGTGTTTACAAGTACAGATGCTGACACTGTTTAACCTAATAGCAAGCTGTTGCCTAAGCATCTTTCAGAGGGTAATTAAAAGTCTCCTACATGCACCTAAACCAATTATATTAAAATTTTATTTGTAGGGCGTGCTCAAGACTTAAGGTAAAAAAATCAGAATTCATAACCCAGTGGAAGATGTCTTCCTGCCACGGGCAACAGGGATGCTGCTGAGGAGATCCCAGTTAAAGACCAGGGCTTGGGGGCTTCCCTGGTGGCGCGGTGGTTGAGAGTCCGCCTGCCGATGCAGGGGACATGGGTTCGTGCCCCGGTCCGGAAGGATCCCACATGCCGCAGAGCGGCTAAGCCCGTGAGCCATGGCTGCTGAGGCTGCGCGTCCGGAGCCCGTGCTCCACAACGGGAGAGGCCACAGCAGTGAGAGGCCCGCGTACCGCAAAAAAAAAAAAAAGACCAGGGCTTGGTTACAAAGGCGGAGACCTCAAATCAGCTTTCCTCTGACCCAATCCAGGGCTACTTTAATGAGGGAAGGAAAAAGTTCACTACTGCAGCGTTATTAAGTAGAAACTGGAAGAAAGAACTTGTTATTCCTTTGGAAAAAAAGACCAAAGAAATGATGTGGGCCTGCCTGAAGTTTCAGTGGCAGAAGGGTTTGGAAAATCTATGTTGAAAGGCTTCTAAGAAGATGCTTTTTTTCTGGAGAGCTGCATTCTTTGCACATAATAAATGGTTCATATTTGTTGTTTGTGTGTTTGTTCATTGTCAAAAAATCCAGCAGGTCAATCTGCATGCCCCAGCTGAATCCAGGAGAGATGCATCCTTATTTGGATGCTGAATAAGGAGATTCAGCTCCTTATTCTCAGACTGTCACTGATGGACTGTGTGACCTCAGAAAAGTCACTTTCCTGCTCTGAGCCTCAGTTTCCTAGGATCTGTAAAATGGAAGGAACACTTCCAGCTCTAAAAAGCCTCAATCCTGCTGTAATAATGCTCTGGATTCAGAAAATGTCTCCTCTTCTAACCCCTAAATAATTTGGAAAATGCTGTCAGCCTTTAAAACCCCTCTATAATTCACAGGTATTAGTTTTTTCTTATTGCAGTTGGAGTTATGGAGAGTCAGTGAAGTTAAGTGGCAGGCACAAGGTGACCTTGCCATCTTTCAGAGGAGGATAAAGAATTGTCCTCCTGACTTCAGCCCAGAGCTTAAGACATTCAGGCCCAAATTGCATGGAAAGTGATAAAGATTCTGATGGAATTTGATGTACGGTGTCTTCCTTAATTAACCACGTCACATCAGCTCAGTCATGTGGGTCTTTCCATTTCCTCATCAGGCCTCTCTGCCCTTTGTTCTTTGACCAGAGTCCATCAACAGTAGCTGTAGCTAAAGATACCAGGATGTGAGTGATGTCATCTTTTTATGTCATCTTTCGCTATATCTGTGGGGTGAGGAATGTGACGTGAGTGCCTGCGTATGTGGAGACAACTCATATATCACAAACTTCCTTCCCTGGAGGATGTTCTGACACCCATTCTCCACATTCCCAACCAGGGCTGTCTCCAAAGTCTGAGTGAAGAGACGTATTGGGCTGAAGACTTGGGGCCCTTTGCAAGGATGTATCTTTGGCTGGCAGCTCCCACCCACGTTTCTTTTTTTTCTCTCTCTTTTTTTTTTTTTTTTTTGCAGTACGCGGGCCTCTCACTGTTGTGGCCTCTCCCATTGTAGAGCACAGGCTCTGGACACGCAGGCTCAGCGGCCATGGCTCACGGGTCCAGCCGCTCCGCGGCATGTGGGATCTTCCTGGACCGGGGCATGAACCTGTGTCCCCTGCATCGGCAGGCGGACTCTCAACCACTGCGCCACCAGGGGAGCCCCCACCCACGTTTCTTGTCCCCACCAGTCAGCATTCTTTGCTCCAGGTCCCTGCCACAAGTCCTGCCGATGGCTCTGGGAGCTCCTGGGGGAATCTCAGGTATGACTGGTACATGGGCATTTGATACTTTCACCACTTTCTCTCTCCAGCTCTGACTCATAGGATGCTGACTCTTGTCACTGCTGCTCTAGGTCTTGGTGTACGTCGCTGGGCCTGGAGCTGAGGATGACTGAGAGTGTCATCTCTGGTTGTAACCCATTACGTTTGAACCAAACTTCTGTACCTCCTTTCTCTCTTTTCTCAGGTAGGACTTACTTTATTTTATTTTTTATCATCCTTAATTATAGTTTACATTAATGTTTATATTGATCTTTAAAAAAATTTTATTGGAGTATAGTTGATTTACAGTGTTGCGTTAGTTTCAGGTATACAGAAAAGTGAATCAGTTATACACATACATATATCCACTCTTTTTTTAGATTCTTTTCCCATATAGGCCATTACAGAGTACTGAGTAGAGTTCCCTGTGCTATACAGTAGGTTCTTATAGTTATCTATTTTATATATAGTAGGGTGTATATGTCAATCTCAATCTCCCAATTTATCCTTACCCCCTCTTACCCCCTGGTAACCATGAGTTTGTTTTCTACATCTGTGACTCTACTTCTGTTTTGTAAATAAATTCATCTGTACCCTTTTTTTAGATTCCACATATAAGCAATAGCATCTGATATGTCTTTCTCTGTCTGACTTACTTCACTCAGTATGACAGTCGCTAGGATAGGACTTACTTTAGAGGGTCCTTAGTTCTCCACATGAAGAGACCCCTCATATCTGAGTCTTCAGGCTCAAGCCGAAGTCCTCACCTCCATGGATTCTAGATGTGGAGTCAAAGCTGCCCTCGAGCTCTTGATATCAGGGTCCATGACGCCCCAAAACAGTCAGGAGAACCCTCAGTTAGCTCCCTCTTCCCCCTGGTGGGACAGCCTGTCTCCCTGATGAGACAGGAGGAGAGGAAGGTATTTGGTCCCCACTTCTGTGGCTTGCTGCCCTCCCAGAACACACCCCAGGCTCCCTTTGACCAAAGAAAAAAGTGGAGAACTTGCCTCTGTAATGACCCTCTCATCTTTCTCTGCTTCTTCAATTCTTCAATGCCTGTTACTGGAAGTATGGTGTGTCCTTAAGCTCCACTTGCCTGCTAGGACTCTCCATCATGCTGCCTATCTTGGCCTGGCCGCCATAGACAGGGCCTTGTTCTGGGAGCCTCTCCTCTTCCTTTCCTCCCCATCTGTCCAGGGTGCCACTCCATCAAGAGCTGATCTTTCCTGGAAAATGATAAGCTGAGATGTTGGATAATGACCATGACTATACCCTACCTCTTTAGCTGTCTAGTCCTGATGGAATGTGATCAGACCCGAGAGGTGATACCTACCTTTTGGGTTTCTGGAGTGAAGACCAAGAGCCTTGCCATAAACATGAAGATGATAGCTCACCTGGGAATAGGTGGGGACCTTGCCTGTTGAGACAATCCACACAGGTGGCCCTTCACTTATCTCATTGCCATCCTCCAGGGATCGTTATAACTAAAACTTATGGTTGGATGATTATTTAATTAATTTGGCGGCACCAGGTCTTTGTTATGGCATGTGGGATCTTCACTGAAGCATGTGGGATCTAGTTCCCTGACCAGGGATTGAACCCTGGCCCCCTGCACTGGGATGGCAGAGTCTTACCCACTGGGCCACCAGGGAAGGCTCTGGATGACTGTTTAGACCCAGGGCGTGCTGCCTCTCTGGGAAGGCACTTGTGCCTGATGATATTTAAGATAATTCATGTAATCTGTCTGCTATGGAGTAAGGAAAGCTGACAGAAGAGATCAAGTCTGGGGCTTCATTCAGTAGGCAACAGAGGAGTTGAAGGTGGATATAATAGAATTAAAATGGTGACTAGTGGAAGCCATGGAGGCAAGAGAAGTGGGTGAGGATACAAACAGACAGAAGAGGGTATTGGAAACATTTGAGCCCAGTTATTTTAGGGAGATCTGGGTTATGGACACAGAGAGGTTTAAGGAGAAATAAGGCAAGTAGGTGGAGGGAAAGGTACTGAGTAGAGAAAGGTACTGAGTAGATTGGAATGAACGTTCTCCATGGAGTAATCAAGGTGAAGGTCATTGTTAGATTTAAGGACAAGGGCAAAGGGACTGCTCTGGAAGTTCCAGATACTCATGCTGCCAGCAGTCCTTGTTGAGCAGATGGGGGGAAGGATGGCTGAAAGAATGAATGAACACTGCCAGTAGACTCTCTGAGCTTACGAAGACTTGTTGGGTGAGTCAGAGTTATTAATATAAATAGTTATGGTGGCAACAATATGTCCCTGTGACAGTCCTATTTTAAAAATTAAATTAAAAATCTATTTAAAAATGTTGTTCTAAATCCTATGTGCATTTTCTTTTGCATTCTTTTGAGGACTCGAGTCTGTTATTTACAGTGTTTATTACTTTTAAGCATATGGGAGTACATATGATGTCTGTCCACTTTTTTTTAGAGCTGGTAAACAGACTGGGATCAGGACCAATATAATCATATTCATTCTGCCACTGACCTTGCGCAGTGCTCTCCAAGGTCAGTAATGGTGGTTGGCTTTTTGTCAGAATTGACTTGTTTTCAGCAGGAGCTGGGTCTCCCGCCTACTAATATTTAATCTCTCCTTACTATCTAGACGGCTGTAAAATTACTAGTACAGTTCCCCCAGACAATGACTTTGTGATTTTCTACTTTTTTATTGATCAATAAACAACTTTAAACCAAAAAAACTCCACAGTGAGAATAGAAACTTATTTGGTACTTGTAACTACCTGCTTGGAGAAGAGAGAGGGATTGGAAAGATAAGAGCCTTAGGCTCCTGTTGCCTTCGTTTTTAATAAATCTATTTATTTATTTATTTATTATTTACTTTTGGCTCTGTTGGGTCTTTGTTGCTACGTGGGCTTTCTCTAGTTGTGGCGAGCGGGGGCTCCTCTTTGTTGCGGTGCGTGGGCTTCTCATTGCGGTGGCTTCTCTTGTTGTAAAACACAGGCTCTAGGTGCGTGGACTCAGTACTTGTGGCTCATGGGCTCCAGAGCACAGGCTCAGTAGCTGTGGCTCACGGGCTTAGTTGCTCCGCGGCATGTGGGACCTTCCTGGACCAGTACTTGAACCTGTGTCCCCTGCACTTGCAGGCAGATTCTTAACCACTGCGCCACCAGGGAAGTCCCTCCTGCTGCCTTCGTGATGGCAACACCAATAGATGAAAATAGAAAAATGCAGTCATAGGTTAACAAAACTACTGACTACACTATGCTAAATAACCGATTGCTTTGCATGAAATTAACCCATTGTTTCCTTGTCCCCTGGATATATGTATCACCCTCTGTAAACTTCAAGAAGGCAGGCTTTGGCTGTTTGCCTTGTGCCAAAAACAGCGCCTAGCCTAGAGTTAGTGTTAAGGAAAAAATAATAGAGCTATCAGGATTGACGATAAGAGGGTGAATTTATGCCTCTGTTATATTGAGACTTGTTTCTAGGAATTTCCTTGCATAACTTTGATCTCGCCAGCTACAGTTAAGGAGAGACCCCCAGTCCTGTGTGTTTTGTCTTTCCTACGGCAGCAAATTTAGTTTACGACCATGGAAGTACCTCTAGGTAGTAATGACTGTGCTTCCAATGGTTATGGCTTCCCATCAACCTATTCATTTTCTTTTGGTTTTGTTTTTGAGTAAATAGAATTTTCTAAATAAGTTTAGAAAATAAGGCAATATTTTAGTAAAACCAAATCAATAACCAGCTAAGGATAACAGAAAATTTGAGATTTGAATAGAAAACTGTTCACATGGGTGCATTTTGAAGGATGGCAGAGGTTTCTTCTCACATTTGTTGATATTATTTGTTTTAACCAAGGAGCATTTGGAGGTAGGGTGAAGTGAAAGTGTGTGTGTGTGTGTGTGTGTGTGTGTGTGTTTTGAGCAATGCTGAGTCATTTGTTTTTCTGATAAGAAATGTTGAGAAACAGTCGACTTTTGGTTTTCCCCTTTTCCATGGGGACATCACTGACAAACACCTGTTGTCTGTGTAATGCTTAGAATTCAGAAATGGCAAATTCAGTGATGACACAGCAGGGTATCAAGGAAAAGGGAAGGATAGAAGAGCTAGTTTATAGTTCATCAAAGTAAGAATATTCTTATCTTCCTTGAATAAAACATGTGCTTTAACTCACCAAATATGGAATCACAGACATGGGGACCTGGAAGGGCCTTGGCAGCCTCTCTTTCAATCTGCTCATTTACACACAAGGAAACAGATCCACAGCAGCTCAGGACCGTTTGAAGTCACACAGTGAGCCAGTGACAGAGCCCTCCCACTCTGGACTCCAGCCACACGTTGTGAAGAGGGATAGCCACCCCCGATTGTCCTCTACCAGAACATCCGCAGGAAACAAATCTGTGTTCCAGTTACAGATGGGACTCAAGTGGCCTTTCCCTCCATGCCTTTGCTGGTCTGTTTTCTCCAAGTGGCTTCCTCAGGTTGCTGGGTACCTTGGGGGACCCCTTTCCAGGATATTGACAAGAAGCCTGGGGATAGAGCCTGGAGGGAGGTTAATTGCCAGGAGACACTCAACCCACTTCTCCACATTGAGAAGGTTGTCCAGTGCCCATGGGCTCTGTGTGTCACGGCTGCAGCCCAGAAGACCTAGTAGCAGTGAGGCATGAGGCCTTTCACTTAGCCAACTGATGAAAACTGTGTCCTTTTCAAAATGTCCCAGAAAGCTAAAATAACTCATATTTCCCACGCGACGTTAGAGCAGATTTATGCCCCTTTAAGAACACATGTGGTGCAAAAAGATGAAGGGAGAGAGAGCCTAAAGTTTTACATATGGCACCAAGGTAATCCTAGCCGAGTTGGCTCCTCTCCGGAGAGCGCCTGCAGGGTATAATTAGAACAGAGATAGCCATCCCCACAGATCTACACTTGAGCAAATCGTGGCTATGACAAAATTGGAACCAAGGCTAAATTTATCAATAATGGAGTTTAAAAAAAGAAGACAAATGAAGTTGAAATTTCTCCTTGTTTATTTTAATGTGCAGAACATTTTCTAGCTGATTTATGCCCTGGCTTCAGTGTATTTTTCATTTTTTATTTATTTTGCAGTTAATTGGATTTCCAGCTTTTGCAGCCAGCCACTGCAATTGATCCCTGAAAAGATGGATTTATTGCTTAGGCAGGCAGAATTCTGACAATCTTCAGAGGCTGGAAAATAAAAGAAAACAGCACATACAGAGAGCACTGTGGGTCACCATTGGGTCAGGTCAGCAAGATAGGTTACAGCTGGCAGGTTTATGTTAGAGCTTCAGCACAAGTAACCTTCCTAAACGAGCAGCACCAGGATCCAGTGGAGTATTTTGTAGGATATTGTCCGTGATCCATGCTTAGGAGGGAATGTAGCTTAAGATGGAGACACCAAGGTAGATGTCAGATCCCAGATAGGTTGGACCCATGGTTGGAAAAGTATTGATAGCTAAACTTGAATGTCACACCTTTGGTGGCTCAATAAGGAATGGGACCTTATTTTCGCTGTTAGGTGGCTTTGTTTGAATGGCGTAAAGGCTCAGGGGGCAGAACCAATATGGAACTCATGCCTTCAGCTACTCTTTGCAGAAGGTTCTGGAAATTTGTCAGCTGATAAGCAGCAGAACATTGCCCTCAGCTCTGCAAAGGTCAGACATCCATTCAACCATCCCCCTAGCCATGCATCCATGCATCCATGCATCCATCCATCCATGTAATAATTTTTTTTATTGAGCCCCTACTATATGCTAAGCCCTTTGTTTGGTGCTGAGCATAGAAAATGAATAATAAAAAAATATAGTCCCTACCCTCATGGAGATTATAACCTATTGGGCAAGTACTAATTACAAGTTTGCTGAGAATTAGGAAAGAGAAATTCAGGAAGCTGCAGTTACATATTACAGGTGGCCCTACCCTGATCTGGGGGTTGGGGAAGTGTTCCAGGAGGAAATGCTGTGAACTGAGACCCGAGAGACTGAATATCCAAATAGACAATTGTCAGATCCTATGTAAAATAGAACTCTGACCCATCATCTGCAGCAATCAGCCCAGGAAACCAGCCTATTATCTACAGTAACCAGCCTAGGTGGCCAGCCTGCTGTCTATGTCATACTTATAGGAAGTCAGACCACTCTCTCTAACAACAGTCCAGGAAGCCAAACAATAACTCATATAACAATTGGCCCCAAATGTCCAGGACTTGATTAATAACTGACAGCTTCCCTAATCTTTGTCCTTACTTCCAGCTTAGGATCAACCAGAGAAAGCCAGATCTGTGCTCCTAACCTGTCACATAGGATGCCCTACTTCGAGTTTTCTCACCTACATCTTTCCCTTGCCAACAGCCTCCAATAAGGGCACAGCTGAAACCTTCCCTTTTTCTGTTATAAAGCGTTCCTAATCCTCTGCCTGCCTTTGAGACTGTCAAAACTCAAGAGGTAGTGGCTGACTCTCTTGCTGTAGCAAGCTCTGGATACATAGCGTTTGCTTGTTCTCATTTGGTTGGGCTTTGTTTTTTCCCACAGACCTGAAGAATGAGCACGTGCGGGCCAGACGGTGGTGGGGAAAAGAGTGTTCCAGGAGATGGAACAGCACATGCAAAGACTCTAAGATAAGAAGGACTAAGGCGGGCTTCCCTGATGGCACAGTGGTTAAGAATCTACCTGCCAACGCAGGGGTCACAGGTTCGATCCCTGGTCCAGGAAGATCCCACATGCCACAGAGCAACTAAGCCCGTGTGTCACAACTACTGAGCCTGTGCTCTAGAGCCTGTGAGCCACAGGTACTGAAGCCCGCACACCTACACCCCGTGCTCCACAACAGGAGAAGCCACCTCAGTGTGAATCCCATGCACTGCAACAAAGAGTAGTCCCTGCTCACTGCAACTAGAGGAAATACCACAGGCAGCAACAAAGACCCAACACAGCCAAAAATAAATAAAATAAGTAAATAAATTTATACATTAAAAAATGACTGAGGCACACTTTTCAAATTGACGAATAGAACATGACTGAAATGTGGAGGGTGTGGGAGAGACTGGCTTGAGATGTGGCTGGACATAGGGTTTTTTGGGGGAGGGTTGGGAACCTGCAAGGCCTTGTGAGCTGTATTGATGATTTTGGTCTTCTTCCTAACCAGAGCATCATTTATGGCTGACCCTTGGGAGTTTTCTTCTTAACTAGTGCATTTCCATTGTGACTGGTCTCCAGCTCCTGTCTGCCCCTCTTTATGTGAGCTGCTTACATCCTATCTGTGGGCCTACCTGCTTTGAGAACTCCTCGTTTTCTGTCGCCATTGTTTTTGTGGGGCAAATGTGTCTTGCTGTGTGAGTCCTGCTCTATGCCAGGACCAGCTTCCCTGTCCTTCCGGAAAGTGATAAGGTGAGCCTTGGCTTGTCCAAGCTGCTCTCTGGGCCTGGGCCCAGCTGAGCCTAGGGGGAAAGGTCAGCGGAGCAGAGACTGGGACTTATCCCCATATCTGTTCTCACCTTCTTCTATGGTCATAGAACACACCATCAACTAGATTAGAGGTATTTCCCAGTCTCCTTTGCAGTTCAGTAATAGGCTTTTGTCCAAGGTCTGGCCAATGGAATTCGAAGGGAAGTGATACATACAACATCTGTTTCTTTTTTTTTGTTTTTTGACCGTGCCATGTGGCATGCAGAATCTTAGTTCTCTGACCAGGGATCGAACCCGTGCCCCCTGCCTTGGTGGAGTGGAGTCTTAACCACTGGACCGCCAGGGAAGTCCCTACAGTATCTGGACATGCACGTGAAAGAACAGGGAGTGCCCTCTCCTTCCTGCTGGCTGAAGTGTAGAGGTGGTACTGGGGAGTTGTTTTGGACCATGTGTACCAGGGATGGCAAAACAACCAGAAAGAGCATCATGACTGATGGGGACTGCTTACATCTGGAAAGTTAGGCAAGAGAGAAATATATTTTTATCTTATTCAAGTCACTGTTATTTTAGTCTCTGCAACAACAGATGACCTATATTGTATCTTAATTCAGTAGTTTTCAAAGTGTGGTTCCAGAACCCCTGGGGCAGGGGGTTGTGTCTCTGAGACTCTTTCATTAGACTCATCACAGTACTGACACTTTATTTTGCCTTTTTTATTCTCATTTTCTCATGAGTATATAGCTGAGTTTTCCAGAGGCTACATGATGAGTGATATCACAACAGACTGAATGCAGGAGCCGATACATGAATACAGCTGTCTTCTATTAAGCCAGATATTAGAGCTTTGCAAAAGTAAAAAAAAAAAAAAGTCACTCTTCTCAATAAAATTTTTCTGAAAATATAAAAATATTTATGTTTACATCTTTATTATTGCTATTTTAAAACAAATGCATGAAGAAACAATTTATCTCCATTTTAATTTCTAATGGTAAATATGGAGAGAAAAAAACCACATATATAAAAGCACTTTGGGATTCTTGATAACAAAGTCCAAAATGTTTGAGAACCACTGTCCTAACTAATCCAGACAGCTAGACCTTCGCTGTTCATCAACAGTTACCAGCCCCAGGTCCTGTGCACCTGTTGTTTTGGGATCAGCTGGGGTGGCTGCCGCTCCTTCGTCTTTCTGCACACTGCTTCTGCTCTCTTCTCTCCTGGTGTCCTTTGATTTTCCAGGAATTGACTTCAGTTGACACAGAATCCACTGAGTGTTTCTTCCCTCCTCCTTCATCCTTCATTGCTTCATCCATTCACTCAATAATGAAGCCCCTAATACGGGCTAGGGCTGTGCTAGGTGTGGAGATCGAGGATGACCAGAACACGGTGGCTACTTTGGTTTGGCTCACAGTGGAGAGAGGCTGTGAATAAGCAGCGGCAGCCCAGACACTCAGCACAATAGTGCATTGTAGAGGGCGTTGAAGTGATGCAGAGAAGGGGATGATCGGCTCTGCCCGGGGGGGTGGGACGTGGGTGGTGTGTCAGGAAAGCTTTAAGGCAGAGGTGACTGTGCAGGAACCTGAAAAATAAATATTAATTAGCAAATTTCTGGGCAAGGAGTGCAAGGAGGGGGAAGGGCACACAGGCAGAGGAAAGCACAGGGGGAAGGGCACGGTGACTTCATAGGGCAAGGTGGTTTTTGAAAAGTCTAAGTGGTTCATTATGGGCTGAGACCCTGGAAGGGTGCCAGGACCCATTACGTAAGGATAAACAATTTGGCTTTTATTCGTAAGGCAGTTGGAAATCACAGAATAATTTTAAGTGGAGAGCAATGTGATCATATTTGATTTTAACAATGATAGCGAAGGTTTTTTCACCTTGTTTAGGGGCTGTATGCATTTGCTTCCAAGAGATGCTGCTGTATTTCAGCATGACTAGTGGTTGGGGCCTCTCTGGAGAGAACCCTTTATTCAACTCATAGCAGGCAATTAAGGTCCCTCCATTTTTGAGGGGAGGAGAAGGACAAATGATGCTGAGTATTGATGGCAAAGTATGTGTCCTTTTGATTCCCCCGTTTGCATAGACACCCAGGCATTAGTGTCTAAACTCTAGGGAGGGAGGGGCTATACAATAATTAGAAAGAACTGTCTTTGTCTGTAATTACGACTACTTAGCAGTTAAAGCTAATTATGCCTTTATAAGTTTGTGATTAATTATAAACCTTTTCGAGCACTTTAATATGTCTAGGCACCTTTTATGCTACATGTATTAGTGCATGTAATCCTCACAGCAACCCTTTCATGTAGGTCCTGTATTATCTCCCTTTTTATGAATAGGCTATTGAGGCATAGAGAATTTATGGGATTAAACAAACATTGCAGCCTGGACCCTGAGGCTGCACTCTTGACTGCCACCCTGCACTGCCTTCTGGTCCAGAGCAGGGGACTCTATGCAGTAGGCTGGGGGATCTGAAGAGGCTGGAGGTCCTGCAGGGTAAGTTCATTACTGTCGTAATTTTTCTTTACTCACCAAGACCAGAGTGACTGGAGAACACATGGGTTAGAAGTCTGACCAGCAACTTCAACATCACCTGGGAACTTCTTAGAAAGGAAGATTCTGGGGCCCTGCCTTAGACCTATTGAATCAGACACGCTGGAGTTGGGGCCCAGCAAACTGTTTTTCACAATCCCCCTGGGTGATTCGGATGCATAGTAAAGTTTAGAATTATTGGATTTGAGATGCATCCCGGGGTGCAGGTGTGTGTGGAGGACGGGGTGGAGCACAGATCGGAGGGAAAGGCTGGAAGCCAGCAGCCCATTTCTGAGGTTGTTGCCATTACCAGCATGAGAACTCAGAGCCTGAAATCAGATTCGCAACATGAGCTGCACTTTAGAATTATCTGCGGAGCTTTTAAAACATACCGGCACACTGGTTTCACCCCAGACCTATTAGATCAGAATCTCTGTTAGGGGGATAGAACCCTGGCATCACTTTTTTTTTTTTTGTGGTATGCGGGCCTCGCACTCACTGCCGTGGCCTCTCCTGTTGCAGAGCACAGGCTCCGGACACACAGGCCCAGCGGCCATGGCCCACGGGCCCAGCCGCTCTGCGGCACGTGGGATCCTCCCGGACCGGGGCACGAACCTGCGTCCCCTGCATCGGCAGGCGGACCCTCAACCACTGCGCCACGAAGGAATCCCCCTGGCATCAGTTTTCTAAGAAAAATTTCCCCCGGTGATACTTATGTGCCGCTAGGGTTAAGAATCAGTGGTTCTCAAACTTGAAGATGCATCAAAATCTCCTGGGGAGCTTGTTAAATGGACGCTATTGAGCCCCACTTCCAGAGTTTTTGATTCAGCAGGTCCGGGCTGGAGGCTGAAAATCTGTATCTCCAAGTTACCAGATGATGCTGAGGCTGCTGGTCCAGAGACCACACTTTGGGAATCACTGCCTTATATGTTCACCAATAGCCCTAGTAGGTTAAGCAGAGTGAAGGCCGTGGAACCAAAGCTGGAGGGGAGCTGGAGGGCCCCTCCCTCTGCAGTTAACTGGGTCGAGCTGATATATCAATGTGCCTATGACATGATTTATCTTGCTGAAGATGTGAAAAATTGTAGTTAATTATCTAGATATTTTTACCTGCCAGACATGTTTATTACTTAAATTTTTAGACCTAAAATTTGCCTTTCCCCAGTACAGTGGCTGCTTGAGATTTGATAAAGAAAGCCTAATTTTCAGATATTTCTGTTTTGTCCCTTCAAGGATTTCTCCTACATATGAACTTGCAGCATGCAAGTATTCTGAGGGAAGTGCTGAGGTTTGTGTTATCATTTTAGATGTACAGTCAGAAATCAGGCTTTTAGAATGATCACAGTTATGGGGCTTTCAGTATAATACTCATTGCTCAAACAACTTATGAAAACAGTCCAAGGCAATTTAACTTTTATTTCCTCTATAGAGCTTGTCACCATTTATTAATCTTAATTCCCTTCAACATCACATATCAGATGAAAGAGCAATTCTTCTTCTTTGTTTCCATAGCATTAATATTTAACTGGCAGAGTATGATACTCATAAACAGCTACAGAGGAGAGGAATATTCCTAGGAAGGAAAACCTGGACTAAATGCCACCTCAAGGCTTCTTCCTTAAAAAATGCCCCAAACGAAGCCAAGAAAACATGCCCAGTACACCTCCCAGTACAGGATAGAAAGATGGAGAAGCATCATTTGTGAAAAGAATAACATTACGTGAAATGAATAACATTACGTAAAATGAATAACATTGTTTCAGAGCTTTTCCTTATAAGACTGAAGAAACATTTGGGGAGGTGGAGGTGGAAGGTGGTGCAGGTGGATATGCTGGCAGAAGTCCTTCTGCTTTGAACGAGAGTGCAGATCCCAGAAGAATCAAAAGCACGTTCCCTACTTGTTTTGTGGCTCCAGGAGGGAATTCAGTTTTATTACTTTAGATATCTATCTCGCATCACTCATGTGCTAGGCTCTGGGCTACAGGTGGCAGGAACACCAAGATAGATGAGGCACAACCTCAGCTTTCAAGCAGCTGGTAGAGAGGATCAGATACAAACCGAAGTCGGGTGGGACACACGCCAGGGAAAGATGTAGACAAAGTGGTGGGGCACACCATGGGGGCAGGGGGGAGACTGGGAAGGCATTGGAAGATAGGATACTTGCAAATTGAGATCAGAAATTTGGGTAAAGGGAGCAGAACGGATTCACTATATGTTTTCAAATCATTCATTGAGCCCTTACCTTATGAAAGGCACTACGCTGGGTTCTGGGGATATAAACATGAGTAAGACTTTTTCCTGCTTTCAAGGAGTGGGGAAAACAGGCAAGGTAAATTACAGTGCAGCAAAGGCTTCCTGGAGGAAGTCCTAAGCTGGGTCCTAAAGAATGAATGGGGCTTATTCAGAAAAAGATGGAAGGAAGTGGGGAAGGGAAAGCACACTATTGAGAGAGGAAACAGCAGGTACAAAAACCTTGAAGAGAGAGAGAACCAGGTGATTGTGGACCTGCAAAGGGCCCAGGATGGCAGAGGGTAGAGTGTTAGGACAGGTAAAACAGGAGATGAGGCTGAGGTGTCATGGCGGCCAGGTCAGAAGAGGCCTAGCTTTTAGACATTTGCCCATGCAAAGGGTTTAGGCTTTTTCTACAAATTATGGGGAACCACTAAGGGATTTTTTTTTTTTTTTTTTTTTTTTTTTTTTTTTTTTTTTTTTTGGCGGTACGCGGGCCGCTCACTGCTGTGGCCTCTCCCATTGTGGAGCACAGGCTCCGGACGCGCAGGCTCAGTGGCCATGGCTCACAGGCCCAGCCGCTCCGCGGCATGTGAGATTTTCCCGGACTGGGGCACGAACCCGTGTCCCCTGCATCGGCAGGCGGACTCTCAACCACTGCGCCACCAGGGAAGCCCCACTAAGGGATTTTAACATGGGTATTGTGTGAGAATATTTAAAGTTTAGACAGACTATTCTGGTTACGGCCTGGAAGAGGGTTTGGTAGAAGGCAAGACTGGAATCAGGTAATGATTTAGGAACCTATGGCAGTAAGAGAGGTAAGAGAAGACGGGCCTTGGTAGAGTGGGTGGAAAGGAGGATTGGGGTAAAGTTATATCAATGAGTTAGAATCAGTAGGATTGATTGGCTGAGAGGGTGTGTGATCGGAGAGAGAGGCTCAAAAAGGACTCCACATTTTTTGGCTTGGGCCACATGATGGGGGTGTCATTTAGAAAGTCAGAAAATAAAGGAGGAATTGGCATGAGTTGAGAGAGGAGACTAGATGATGAGTTTTGGATGTGCTGAGTATGTGGAGCATTCAGATCAAAAGGTCCAACAACCACAGGTGGGTACATGAGTCAGGATAGAGATCTAGACAGTGACTGAAGCCGTGGAACTAGAAGAGATCACCGAGGATGAGTGTAGAATGAAAAGAAATAAGAAAAGCCTGCTTTCTACTACCACTTCTCTTTAACACTATATTGATGGTTCTAGGTGGTTCAGTAAGGTAAGAAAAAGTTATTAGAGGCATAGGGTTTGGAAAGGAGAAAACAAAAGTCTTTATTTGCAGATCATATAAAAATTTACAAAGAAAACCCAAATTACCCTAGAGACAAGTTATTAGAAATAATAGGAGAGTTTAGTAACGTGGCTAGGTATAAGATTAATATAAAAATCAGTTGCATTTCTCTATACCAGTAAAAAGTATAAAACAAAATTAAAGAGAAAACAAAATCTACAAAAATTATCATAGAATATCGAGTATCTAGGAATAATCTAACATAAGACATGAAAGACCTCTGCAGGGAAAATTATAAAAGCTTATTAAGAACAACTAAAAAATACCTAAATAAGAGAGGAAGATATTATATTATGAATAAGACAATATTATAAATATTTCAATTATTATCTACAGATTCAGTGTATTTCCAAACAAAATCCCAGGTTTTTTCATGGTACTTGATCAAATTATTTCAAAATTCACATGAAGGGATAGAAAGCCAAAATCAGTCAGGATATTTCTGAAAAAGCAAGAGTGGAGAGGAAGGATTGTGTGAATTGGTACAGGAATAGGCAAATAGACCAGAAGAATAGACTAGAGAAACCCAGATGAAACTTTGCTTTCATGTGAGAGAGGTGACATATCAAATCAGTAAGAAAGAAAGAGCAATCAATAAATGGAGTTGGGAAAAATTAGTCATCCATTATCCATGTGGAAAAACATAAAATTGGATCTTTGCCTCATGTTATATGAATTCCAAATGGATTAAAGATTTAAATATCCTTAAAGAAACCGAAAGACAAGTTATAATCTTAGGTAAATATTCATATATACCGAACTACAAAGGATTAACATCAAAATATGTAAAAAAACTCCTACATATCAGTAAGAAAAGCACAGACACACACACATCCCCTAGTAGAAAAAATGGGAAAAATACGCAAACAGAAAAATTACCACACGACCAATAAACTTGTGAAGAGTTGCTCAGCATCATTAGTGATCAAGGAAATGCAAATCACAACCACTATGAGGCATCATTTTACATTCATTTAATTAGGTAAAAATTAAAATGTTTGATAATGCCAAGTTGGAGTACAATAACTTTGGAAAAGAGTTTGACATTATCTTCTAAAGTGGAACATGTGATCAGTTCAGAAAAGAGTGTAGAATTCTCTTCTAAAGTTGAATATTCACAGTTCCTGTAGCCTCAGCAATTCAACTCATAAGTGTATACCCCAGAAAAACTCTTGTACGTGTACAACAGGATACATGTAGAAGAATGATCATGGTGGCATTGTTTACAATAGGAAAAACCTGGAAACAACCTAAATGTCTAACATTAGGAGAGTGGGAGAACAAATGGTAATATGTTCCACACAACAGATTATTGTCTGTTATTATCCAAAAATAAATGAACCATAGTAACTTGCAACAATATGGATGAATCTAAATAACATCACCTTAAGGAGAAAAAGTAATTCTCCAAAGGTTATTTACAGTATGATTCCTCCTTAAAAAAATAAAGTAAAAATACTGATATATATGTATATCTCTCTCTATATTATATATGTATATATATGCACAATGTGTATGTATAGTATACATTTTACATATAATATCCATTATCTATGTACATATATAATAAATATAAATGCAGTAAAACTATATAGAAAGGAAGGGAAGGGAACGAACTGGGATTCAAAAGGATGCTTATCTCAGGTGGGGAAAGGAAGCAGGAGGATGGAATGAGGGGGAAAGCTCATGGTTAGAAGTAGATCTTTGTCAAGGTTCTAGTTTTATTTTTTGGATGGTGCATTCATGAATGTTTAATACATTATTAAAAATAACTAAATAAAAGTAGCTCAGGCCTGGACCAATGATGAGAGAATCATCAATCAAGGATTATGATGAATCCAATACTGTGCATCTGAGGTCCAATTAGAGAAAAATGATTTTCTTGAATGAATGAGTGGATAGAAAATCATCAGTGACAGTGATCAGAGAGAAACCTGATACAGGCAGATCTTTACCACACTACTGAATTCTATAATAGAATGTCCTTGTTACAGCATCTCTTTAGGGAATTATAAGTAGACTCAAGGAAATTTTGGAAAAACAAGTTATTAGGTAAGCTATGACTTGTCTAAAAATGTTCCTGGGTCATTCTTAAAAATGATACCATTTGTCATCCCTGTATAGCTTTAGGGATACAGTCCTTTTACACTTCCTCCTGTGTTTTTTCCCTGAAATTAAAGTGGACTGCTAGTGGATGATTTGCAGTTGAGTTATATGATCTAAGTCATGTGGACCAAAGGAGATATATTTAAAACATGATCTTTCTATTTCTGATTGTTTAACATAGTGAAAGCATCCAGAGGATTAACAAAACCCCAAATTTCTAATATGGTGCTTTCAGAGTATTTTAAATTTTATACAAAACACTTTCCTTTACACCATAATTACCAACTAAAGTTTAAACCAACTTAGATTCTACCCCTCGTGTTTTATTAGACTGTTTCTTTCTCTCTCCTCCTGAATCTAGTCATGTTGCAGTTAGGCTGCTTCATTTGAAACCCCCGCTCTGGCCCGCCCACTTCATGTGACCAGCAGAGACCCCAGTAATGGGATTGTCTCAGCTCATGGAAGTACAGGCTAGCTATGGCTGACTGTTGACCCAACTTTATGAGAACAATTCAGAAACAGTTTTCTCATTACACAGTGATATCGGCCCTTTACTTGCCCTAATGAGTTGTTCAAAAGAATGAAGGACTAGAAAGGAAAACTCTTTAGAAGGAAACAGCCTTAAACATCCCTCCTGTCATTTGTCCCCACAGCTTCCTTTCAAGTAGGAACTTTTCTCCTTATAACCGAGATGCACTCTAATGAGTTTATTCACACACGTTTGCTCTCACCCTCCCATTTTGAGGCAGAAGTGTGCTGGGGGGTGGGGACCATGCTGTGTGTGTTGGGGGTCAGAACACCTTCCTGGGTCTGGACATTCTCATAGCCACACATTCATTGGTTCTGAGTTTTCTTCTCCCATTGAAAAAAAAAAAAAAAAAAGCCAGTCAATCACCAGCTGGTAGTTTCCATTTCTCCAGAACTGTGCCTGGGCATTTTGGGCTTGAGGTAGAATTATATCCTTTAGTTGCCTATTTAATTTCTACCTGTTCACTAGTTAGTAAAGTTTCTGGGTCAGCATCAAAAAGCAAAAGAATCCTAACTGCGTATGACACAGGTGCCTGGCCTCACTGTGGCAAATCCCCAAATTTCTTCAGTGAAATCCCTTTTAAATCTTAGATTTCATTTTAAATGTTCTCTTGTAAAGGATAAATGTTTTTTCAGATAATAACAATGGAAATGCCATTTCCAAGGCAGATAAAATGCTCCACTAGACTGTAAGCCCCTGGAGGACAGGGTTATGCTTTGTATGACTGTCTCATTGGCACCTAGCTCCAGGCATGATATGTAGTAAATTTTAGAGACTGGAGGTGAGATGGTTGAGTAATGTGATGATTTCATAGCTTGGATACTCAAGTCATACTCTGCCAGTCTTCCCTATCTTCCAAAGGTCTTCCTGGGGATGTTAATTGAAAGTACTATTCAGATAAGCAACGTAAGTCCCAATTTAGGACTCTGTGATAAAACTGGGAAGGAGAAAATGGGGCCTCTCATCTCCCCAGCGCCCCCTAACCTGAATCTTAGGACTGTAATGCTCAGGCATGCCCATGAAGAGATATAGACAAAGAGCAGAGAAAGGTGGCTTGTCCCAGTAGAGTCTCTGGGAACATTTCCCAGCCAGTTCTCAGAGTAGAAGAGGAAGACTAATAAGGATGGCTGGCCCACCTCTAGCACCAGGACCTACCTGGGTCTGAGGCGGAAAGGTAAGTAGTATGCCTGGAGGCTGACTTTTAGAGCAAAGTAAATCTGCCTGCTAGAAAAAAGTGGCCTCACGGAAATGTCCCCATCAATCAAGATTAGCAATTCCTCCTCTTTAAGGGGAGAGCTAATAAGAGTAGTTGAATGGGAACAAAGATAGTAGAGTCCCCACAGCCAGGGTGAGAACTCAGTAGTGTTTGTTAAAAGAACAAAGGAAGGGCTTCCCTGGTGGTGCAGTGCTTGAGAGTCCGCCTGCTGATGCAGGGGACATGGGCTCGTGCCCCGGTCCAGGAAGATCCCACATGCCACGGAGCGGCTGGGCCTGTGAGCCATGGTCACTGAGCTTGCGCATCCGGAGCCTGCGCCTCCGGAGCCTGTGCTCCGCAACGGTTGAGGCCACAACAGTGAGAGGCCCGCGTACCACAAAAAAAAAAAAAAAAAAGAGAGAGAGAACGAATGAAGTTAGGCAGTGTTGCTAGGGAGTTGTTACTATGAGAAATACAATTTGCATGCAAATTTTTCATTATTAGCAAATAAGAGCCTCTAGCAAGGAGCCTGATGGAAGGGCCGATATGTTGCTTTTCTGAATAAGACATGGATGGAGAGAAACACCGCTGGTATTCTGCAGAGCCTGAAGGAGAAGCTTGGCTTTAGTTATGTTACATTTAAGACTATGATGTCACGTAGATAAGTTCTGGAGGCACTATAGAAACAGGAATGGATTTCATGTGAAAGTTCAGAATATTGGATTTCCAATTCTCTTCTCCAATCTGGTCTCCTTTTCCCCACAAATGGAAGAAGGAAAAGCTAGGCCCTAGTTCCTATGAGATGACAAACTGAGCCAGAACTAGTGATGTTTGGCTTACGCATTTTAAAAGCTAATGGAAACTGGAGACAAATTAGGATAAAATATGCAAATGATTAAAAGGTTCAGAAGTACTTGGAGTGGAAGTTATGCCATCCAAAGGAGATGGTGGGGACAGCTCTATTTATTTGGGGAAGTCTTTTTATTTTTTTGCGGTACACGGGCCCCTCACTGTTGTGGCCTCTCTCGTTGCGGAGCACAGGCTCCGGACGCGCAGGCTCAGTGGCCATGGCCCACGGGCCCAGCCACTCCGCGGCATGTGGGATCCTCCCGGACTGGGGCACAAACCCGTGTCCCCTGCATCAGCAGGCGGACTCTCAACCACTGCGCCACCAGGGAAGCCCTTGGGGAAGTCTTTATTTCAGCTAAAACACAGCAGAGGAAAAGGTCTGAAATTGCATCAAGATAAATTTAGGATTGGGGGAACTTTCTGATAAGGATTATTAAAAAATCAGGAAATCCACTTGCATATCCTCACCCCAGAGTGTGGTGCCTATGTGGTGATAAAAAACGTTTTTTGAGATCAGGTCATGGAATCATTCTTGAAAACTTTTACAACCAACACACATTGCTTTGCATTTTTGATGTTTAGCAATCATGAAAATTGACCAGATGATTTCTCGCATCCCTTCCAGCTCTTTTATTCTAAAAATGGCCCAGATTGGTTGATTATTTACTCTACACCCTATAGAGTATCTAGAGGCCACAAGTAATTTCATCTTTGCAGCACATATCCACACTCACACCCTGGTTTTCCACCAGAAACATTGAGACTTTTTCTCCATTGGTAAATTGCTGTCGCTGTTTCCTTTCTATAGTGCCATTATTTATTCTAATCACTGAGGCTGTGTTACTCAGGTCCCTCTGATACACATCAACGTGAGTTATACATGTGCTGTGAGGAGGGGAAAATGAACCTCTAAGCCGCAGTCATATTGGTTTCCTAAATGATGCTGCATGTTTTAACTGGAATTTCTGTAGTATTCTAGTGGAAAAAAGAAGGTAGGGGTGGAGGGAAGGGTTCCTTTGGTTTTCAGGCTGTTAACTGTAATTAGCCTGGTTTCTGAGATGTAATTATCTTGCAATCTCAAAGCAAACACCCTGGAGGAAACTGCACTGTTAAAGACAGCATGGCATTAGAAATAAATTATTACCCTAGTGCCTGCTATTGCTGCTTGTGCTTTGTGATTTGTTGGGGTTTCTGTTAGCACGTGCTTGTTTAGGGCTGGAGTTGTGCAGCCATGTTGCCACTGTTTGTACTAGAGAGGCGGCAGGCGTGGTTTGCTTCACTGTAATAATGGTGTGAAAACTTATGAAATTGAGTGATTTGTAGTGAGGTGGATGGACTAGAGTCTGTCATACAGAGTGAAGTAAGTCAGAAAGAGGAAAACAAATACCGTATGCTAACACATATATATGGAATCTAAGGGAAAAAAAAAAAGGTCATGAAGAACCTAGGGGTAGGATGGGAATAAAGACACAGACCTACTAGAGGATGGACTTGAGGATATGGGGGGAGGGGGAAGGGTAAGCTGTGACAAAGTGAGAGAGTGGCATGGACATATATACACTACCAAACATAAAAGAGATAGCTAGTGGGAAGCAGCCGCATAGCACAGGGAGATCAGCTCAGTGCTTTGTGACCACCTAGAGGGGTGGGATGGGGTGGGTAGGAGGGAGGGAGATGCAAGAGGGAAGAGATATGGGAACAGATGTATATGTATAACTGATTCACTTTGTTATAAAGCAGAAACGAACACACCATTGTAAAGCAATTATACTCCAATAAAGATGTTAAAACATAAAAAGCAAATAAACAAAACAAAAAAAACTTAGCATTATGGTGGCGAAGGCTGGCGTGGTACCATCTGTGCTTTCCTTACCAATTCCCAATCACCAAAAGACCCAGGGGTCAAGGACAGAGCGCACTGGGAGTCCTTTTTAGCAGCTGACATGAATGAATGAGTA
The DNA here is from genome assembly GCF_964165515.1 of Mesoplodon bidens. Lineage (NCBI taxonomy): Eukaryota > Metazoa > Chordata > Mammalia > Artiodactyla > Ziphiidae > Mesoplodon > Mesoplodon bidens. The sequence goes on from NC_138161.1 coordinate 143,487,771, forward strand.
GAGAGGAGCATCATAATCCAAAGCTCAGGCAATTCAAACTATCCACAAGGAAAAATTCAAGTTGTTTGGAAATGACTGAGTGGAAGCAAGAATCATCCACCTATTTTAGGGACCAACACTGAGGGATCATGAATCATCATCACTGACCAATCACAGAGGCTGGAAAGACCAAACTGTGGGGGTTGGAATCAGAGACTTGTGGGTTTGAACATGTGATTGTGCAGCTTGTACACTGCACAAATGGTCCCCACTGAGGGGCAAGTGGAGGCTGACATCCCACCAGTGCCCCAGACCAAGCTGTGTGTTCACGGGGCTGCATCCACTCAGGGGAAAGGTATTTTTTTTCCAACTTGTCTACCCCATGGGAATGATTTATAAAATTTATCTGCCCAGAATATTTTTCAGAGATGCCATATATGTCACTATTTATGCTCTGTGTGACTTTGATCAAATTACTTACTCTCTCCGCAACACAGCTTTCCCATGTTAAAAAAGATACTCCTCCTCCTCCTTCTCAGGACTATTTTGTGGACTCAAAACTGAATCTGAAAAGCTTGTGCTCAATAGATGGCAGCAGTTTTTAATTTTTTAATTTTTAAAAAATTTTTTTTTGCGGTACGCGGGCCTCTCACCGCTGTGGCCTCTCCCGTTGAGGAGCACAGGCTCCGGACGCGCAGGCTCAGCGGCCATGGCTCACGGGCCCAGCCGCTCCGCGGCATGTGGGATCCTCCCGGACCGGGGCACAGACCCGTGTCCCCTGCATCGGCAGGCGGACTCTCAACCACTGCGCCACCAGGGAAGCCCGGTGGCAGGAGTTTTGATGATAATAATGATTATGACCAAGATGAACATCATCATCAATTATTCATCTAGACTGGAGCTTGTACCAAGTCCTGGGTCAGGCACAGGGACCTACAAGAGGCATGAGAACTTGGCTTCCTTTCTCACAGAGCTGAGGGTCTGGTTGGAGGAACAGTACACAGACAGCAATAGGAAATTAATTGTGCCACACTTTTGCATGGGTTCTGTAGGGTAAAATTCCACAGCCCCATTGCAATTTATCTTTGCTCTTAATTCGGTGCTGAGGCTAGCTTTTTTTTAACATATCAGAGGGGAAAAAAAGGGGGGGAACCCTGTAGAATTTGGAGTTGAAGATATGGTAGTGCAAAAAGGGGAGATATGGCTATAGTGAGGAATAGGAAGATGACAGGGGAATGTGGGAGCTATCGATAACTCAGAGAATGCTTTGACCAACTAGAATAGTTTTCTTTTCTTCCAGTGGGCCAGGTTGATATGTATTACAAATAATCTGAACAACTGAAATCCACATATTTTTATTATAAGAACTTCATTTGTGCTCACATCACTACTTTTCCCTTAAATTTTATTGGCACTTTTGATGTTTCACTAAATGAATTATGAAATAGAAGACAAATTAAGTCCACCCAGGTTTATATCTCACCATCAACAATATAAAGTTAAATTTGATCAGAGCTATTAATCATGCGTTATTAACAAAATATACAAAAAATCCTATCCTGGTTTTATGAGCTTTAATACTAGAATAGAATGTATGCTCAAAGATCATTTCCTATGTTGCTTTAACTCTGAGAGTGACTTCACTGCACTGGCCCAATAGACACCTTGTTTGATTATTAAAGAATAAAGGACAGGAGGAAAGTTCACAATTTCCCTTTCAAAGAAATCTGTCAGTATTAAATGTAGTTTGAAAAGAACTTTTGGTGTCAAGACTAAAACACTTTTTGGTAGATTTTTAAAAAAGAGATATACTTTATGAATTAATAATGTCCTTACTTATTTAACTAACACTAATTAATAAATAATGTTGATGTCCAATAATATGAGCAACAGTATAAGTTACAATCCATTCCTCCCAGAAGTCAGAAGGAATATGCATGGGGATTTCCTTTTATGGCAGGATGGTGAACTAATTACCCTGAAAAGCCTCTTCTGACAATGACAACAACAAAACTAGAACAGTGAATAAAATGAAATGAAAATTCTTTTAAATGCATAGCAGAGCTTTCAGGAGGTTAGGAAAGAAAAGACTCAAGGACCAAAACATGAAAATAAAACTGAAAATCAGAGTGGCATGTAGGCACTCACTTCAGCTGCCCTAGGATGTGTTGCTAGTCTAAGTAAGCAGGTGGCTTCAGTTTAAAGACCACAAGGGGTTGAGGCCTTGGACATTCCTGTGACAGGATGTTTGAACTGAGACTCCTCTCCCCCATATAAAGACCTCAAAGGGCTATACTCTCAGTGAAATAGTGGTTGAAAATATCCCCCTACTGGCAAAAAAACAAAGCAAAGCAAAACAAAACAAAACCTTATAGGGATACTTGGTTTGCTTTGCCTAGGGAAAAAAATGTCCCATGAGAATTCATAAGGCCATCCTATTATCCTTACTTGCATGATCCAGGAAATTCAATCAAAAGCATTAACATGAGGTTGATCCCAGACTAGTAAAACCTATGGGGCACCACTCTGGAAGGACATCATTTAAATCCAAATTGCACAAGATTCCTACAGCTAAAGCCCTGCCAAACCTCAAGATCACGATTCAAAATTACAACATACACAAGGAACCAATGCACCACAAGTGGACAACCCTCTACAAGGGACAAAAGAATTAAGTCCCTAAAGCTTCAGATAACAGAATTATTGGATACATTCTCTAAAAAATGAAGTTCTTTAAATTTGTTAAACACACAAAAGAAGAAATAAAAATATGATACATAAATAGTACCTATATAATTATCAGACAGTTTTGTAAAGAATAGAATAGGACTTCTAGAGGTTAAAACATAAAGCAATTGAAAATGAAAACTCAAAATACAGGGTAAGTGCAGTTTAGGCAGAGATGAAGAGTGAACAAGTGAATTGGAAGATCTTTGAAGAGAAGTAAAAATAAGGAAAACATGAAAGAAAGATTAAGAGACATGGAGAATAGAATGAGAAAGACTGAGATGCATAATATAGAATTTTTTGAGAATGTAATAGGAAGAATGAGGGAAAGGTAATACCAGAAGGGATAATGCCTTGAGAATTTTCCAAAATGTTGAAAGACATGAATTTTCAGACTCAGGAAATACAGTAAATTCCAAACATTTTTATTTTATAGTAACTAATTCCCTATTTAGATACATATTAAGAAATTTGAAAACCTCAAAGACAAAGAGAAAACTGTAAAAGCAACCATAAAGTAAATAAAGATTACCTACGAAGGAAGGAAATTAGACTGACTGAGACCTTACTATAGGGACTATAGAAACCAGAAGACAGTGGAATAATATATTCTATGCGTTAAAAGAAAGAAACTGCTTATCTAGAATTTTATGTTCAGCTTCATTATAATTTCATAATGAAGGCAAATATTTTTATAAACATTTTCAGACAAAAACATAGATGATTTACTGTTAAGAGAACTTTGCTGAAGGATTTTCTAAGATAAGTTGCCCAATCTGGTTGCATGTTAGCATCATCAGGAGAGACTTGCCTGTCTTATACCCACAGAGATTTATATGTAATTGTTCTGTGGTACAGACTGGGAATCGGGATTTTAAAACTATCCCTAGATGATTCTAGTGTGTATCAAGTTTGAGAACCACTGGTATAAAAAGGATGCACTTCATGAAAAGTGAAATTGAACCCAAGAAGTAATGATGAACAAGTATTTGTTAAGTATGTGGATAAATCCAAATGTTTATTAACTGAATAAAGAAATAATAATATTGGCTAGGAGAATATGAAATCATCATCAAACTAGATTTCTGGACAGAAATAATATGTAAGAAGAGAGGGAGGTAATTGGAAGTTCAGGGCATGTAAGGTCCTTTTATTACTCAGGAGGAGGGTAGGTATATTGATTAACTTTAGGTAACCATGTTAAAAATGTAAGGGTAATACTAAATGAATAGGACTGTAATATGTAATTTGTAAATTGGAAGAGGCATTAATTTGACAGGATTATGAAAAGGGGATGCGGAATGTAGGGAGGTCTATAACAAATTTAATGACATGTATCAGGCACTTGGTGATAAGGGCAGTGGAAGTAGGAGGGGGTGGGGCAGTTGCAGGAGATGCTACAAGTTAGGAACTAATGTGATCTGGTGACTAATTTGCTGAGGGTATGTATTTGGAATAACAGAGGGAGGACAACTCCACTCCAAACATAGCACTACAAGGTATTTAGTCAGGCCAACAAGGAAAATGAGGGTGAGAAAGTTCACAGTCAAGGGGCTGGGCAGACTTTATGAGTAGTTGATAAACTGGTTTCACACATTTGGAGATAGTGTTTAAGTAGTAATGTTTGAAAGTGCTGAAAGTGGAAAGGAATCAGACCATCTACTAAGAAGAGGATAGAGAGAGCAGAAGAAAGAGCAGAGGACTGAATGTGGGTGTCCACGTTTGGGGAGCATGGGGAGGAAAGAGAGACTAACTCTGGGTCATATAGAGGGGATTGTTTGCATGGAGGCCATATTTAAAGTGAACCTTTAATATGGAGAAGACAGAGAACTTCCTTCCAAAGACCTAGTTTACATCAATCACTGCTTGTCTTTTTATTGATGGATATAAATGCTTAATGTGTCATCACTTATACTACTCTAACTTTATTTTCTAAATAAAAAAGGAGTTTTGAACTGTTATTAAAAAGAAAAAAAGGCTACCATTAACAAATACAGTATTTGTTTTTCTCTTTCTGACTTACTTCGCTCTGTATGACAGACTCTAGGTCCATCCACCTCACTACAAATAACTGAATTTTGTTTCTTTTTATGGCTGAGTCGTATTCCATTGTATATATGTGCCACATCTTCTTTATCCATTCATCTGTCGATGGACACTTAGGTTGCTTCCATGTCCCGGCTATTGTAAATAGAGCTGCAATGAATATTGTGGTACATGACTCTTTTTGAGTTATTGTTTTCTCAGTGTATATGCCCAGTAGTAGGATTGCTGGGTTGTATGGTAGTTCTATCTTTAGGTTTTGCTCAATATCAAAAAAACAAACAACCCAACCAAAAATGGGCAGAAGACCTAAATAGACATTTCTCCAGAGAAGATATACAGATTGTCAACAAACACATGAAAGAACGCTCAACATCACTAATCATTAGAGAAATGCAAATCAAGGCTGCCAATTTTTTGATATTCGTCTCATTAAGAGATGAGGTCCATTTCCTTCCCCTTGAAGCTGGGCTTGTTTGTGACGACCTTGACCAATAGAGATGGGCATAAGAGACACTATGCCAGTTCTAGGTCTGGAGCTTAAGGAGACTGGCAGTTTCTGCCTTGTTCTCTTGGAGCCCTGATACACCATGCAAGATGTCCAACTATCTGGAGGTCACTACGCTGTGAGAAGTTAAAACCAGGTCCATGGAGAGGACATGAAGGATGAAACTCCATATAGAGAGAGATGCCAAGGAGCACAGAGGTGCCACTCATGTGAGTGAAGAAACTATCTTGTGATTCATTCTGTTCCAGGTGCCCCAGCTGAAAATAAGTGGACCAGAGGGGAATGGCCCAGCTTACTCTTCCTGTATTCCTCATCCACAATACTGAAAGAGAGGAGAATAAGATGATTGTTTTAGGCCCCTCAATTTTGGGGTAATTTTTTACCTAGCAATAGAGAATCAGAACACAACTGCTTCTTTCAAAGACTAATCACTACAGGGACCCCAGAGCCACTGTTAGGACCTCCCATCACCACTTGGCTTCCTTTGTCTTTTTTAGTATTTTAAAAATTCTCTCTCTCTTTATTCTTTACACTTTTACCCTTAGATTACAAACACAGCTCAAAACATTTTCCCCATGGTTTTGCTTTTGCCTCAGTCTACTGAAATGTCTTTTATTCTTCTCATTGGAAGATTTACCTTTCTTATCACGTCTTATTTACTAAGATCTTATTACATGACCATAGTGGAATGAATCAGAATTTGTGAAAAATAAATTATAGTTTCTTGCTTATAATATAGACATTTTTAAAAGGATGCAGTTTTTACTTGCAGATAACAAAGCAATCCACACTAACAGCTAAGTGCTTTTAAGCTGACATTCGTTCAAGTCTGCTTTAATGAACAGATAACTCATTTATAATTAGCAGTGCCAATTAATTGGCATGCAAACAATTAAAGTGATTAAAGTGCTAAAGTTCTTAAGAACAGTTTTCCTAAGTAGGTTGTAGACAAACCCTCCCTGACCCTGCATCTTGTTTACATAATTATATTGCTGAGGAAGGCTTTCTTTATAGATATCACATGAGGAAATTTAACTCAGCCTTGGTCAGATAGCCCTGATTTGGAATAAGTGAGCCCCATTTATGAAGAATTTATTATAATCTGATTTTCCAAATCAACACTTTAAAAAATTGTTTAAATTACATACGTTTGTCGTCCTCTTGCCGTTATCCCCCATCCCTGACTTCAGCCACCACCCAGGACCTGAGTAGATTTGAAAATGTCAAAATCCCATCCAGATCACTTTTCTTCTCTAGTTATCTATCTCACAGCCTAGAAAACGGATAGAATGCTGTGGCTTTATTTTAAATGGCTGTGACTTGCTTCTAACCAATGAAATGTACCAGGAATGATGCTGTGTGATTTCTGAGACTAAAACAAAAGAGACGTTGCAATTCCTGCCTTGTCCACTGGGACACCTGCTTTTGAGGCCCAGGGCTGCCTTATAATACTGTCAGCCCGCTTGAGGCCGCCACGCTGTGCGGAAGCCCAGGTCACATGGAGAGGCGAGTAGAGGTGCTCTGGTTGACAGCTCCAGCTGCGATCTCAGGTTGCAGCCAGCAACCACACCAGACATGAGTGAAAGTGCCTGAGGATGGTTCTAGACCCCAGGCACTGAGTCACCTCCAGCCTTCAAGTCTTCCTGGAGGAGGGCCCAGACATGCTGTAGTGGAGACAAGCCATCTCTGCTGTGCCCTTTCCAGATTTCTGACCTGCAAGAGCTGTGAGCATAATAGAATGGTGGCTGCTTTATTCCACTAAATTTGGTTTGGTTTATGATGTAGCAATAGTAATTGGAAGAAAGGCTTTTTCCTCCTTGCCTTAAGGATCTATACAATATCCACCTCCTATTTTTTTCCCTTTCGTATGCTTTTTCAGTTTCTATTTTATACTAAAATGTCTTACCCTACACTCTTTGTGTTTACTGGTTTTTAATAAAATTTCGCTCAATCTCAGTTGAAAGTGGCTGGGATTCAAATCCTCTCTGGCAAGTTATTAACCCTGAGTCTCAGCTGCCTTGATAATGAGAGTCAAATCTACCTTACAGGGTTGTTAAGAGGATTAGAGGTACTGTAGGGAAAGTACCTGGCACACAGGAAGACTCTCTTAGATGAATGGTAATTAGTGTTAGAAGTCTTCAGATTCAAGTTATTTAACCCCAAACCTCAGTTTCCCATTTGTCCAAAGCCCATTGTTCTGAGAGTAGCGTAGTGTTCTTAGAGGGAGTTTGGTGTGTATGTGGGTGCACACATACTGTCTGTTCTCTGCTGGATAAACGACTGCATGTCCTTATGGCCCATCCATCACTGCATGAGGTTGGAAAACAACAGCAGCAACCAAATCAAAGAAAACCAACCAAAACCAAATCCAAATTAGGGGTTGAAATTAGAAGAGAAATGGGAGTGGATATAAAAGGGTACCGTGAGGGATCCTTTTGGTGATGGAATGTTAAGTACCTTAACTGTATCAATGTCAGTGTTCTACTTGTGTTATTTTTACTCTCATTTTGCAAGATGTGACCTTTGGGAAAACTGGGTAAGGGTAAAAGGGATTGCTCTGTATTATGTCTTGCTACTGCATTTAAAGAAATAATTATCTCAAAATTTACAAAAAATAAAAAAGATATACAGTTAACTTAAAACAAACAAACAAACAAACAAGAAACAAGTCCAACTCTCACCATGGTTATATTTGTCTAAGGAAACTTGCAAAGCATAGAGACCAGATATTAAACAGAGAGCCCACTGGGTGGGCTGGTTTGTGGCACAGCCTCAAGTCTGGAGAGAAATGTCCATCCCTTCCCTGGTTGGAGGTGTCTTTGTTTTTTGGAAGGGACATTATTTGTAGCAGAGACTCTGGGCATTTTGATGGAAACTTTTAAAAGCAGTGGACCTCCTCTCCAGAAAAATGAGCACACCCATTCTCCCACAACGCTTTGCATGCCATTTTAGAGTGTTCCTAGTTACTATAAACAATAGACATTGGAGTCTGTTAAGGAAGCCTGCGGGAATTCGAGTGCTTGACTTTGTGACCCTGAGATGATGACGTTAGTTCTAACTAAAACAGGGAGCACTGCCCTGTGAGTGATGCTCAAGCCATTGTCTGTTGAGCATCTACTGTGGATCGGGGCTGCTCATTAGTTATCTAATCCTCAGGAGAGCCTGATAGGTGTTTTATCTCTACTTTATTATGAGACTGAGAGAAGTTAAGTGGCTTTTCCAATGTCCCACAGGTAATAAGTAGTGGGGCCCAGATTTGAGAGATGTCAACATCCAATGGTTTTCTGTTACTTTCCGTTTGTGTCTTGGGGTGCTGGCTGAGACCTGCTTCTCCAAACAGGTCATGACGGAGAACTTGCTAGCCCTGGGCTTGCTGTTTTACTTTCTACATCCCCTACACCCCCTCTCCCATCGCTGCCTACCTCTGGCCCCTTTAACTGCTAGAGTATAGTGTGGGTTGGCAGTGAAGCACATACTTCGTTGCTGGCAAGACTTAAGAGAAGCAGTAAAAGTTAGTGATGTGAACCAGGGCCCCAGAGTCTGTGTGATCGACCTGGAATCCATCGAGCTTCCCCAACATTTATTTAGCACATTTGTTTTACAAAGAGCTTTTTCATTTGATAATAACCTAGGCACGCAAGACATTTCTATGTCCATTTACAACTGTGGACACAGAATTTTTTCAAGGAAAATTGTCTTACCAGGTCTTCCAGTTCTGGTACCCAGTCTCTTTCTATTACCTTCTAGCTGCCTCTTTTGGGGAACAAGGTTAAGCAATGCCATTCTGGGAAACCGAAGCTATAAGAATGAAAACGTGACATCTTGGAGCAGTAAGCCATACGTCACTGTGAGTGGGAGATGGCTTTCCTTGCTCATGTTCTGGGAAGGAGCCATCACAAATGTAGCTAATGTAGAACAAGCAGTAATCTGGGAAATTGTAACATGAGATCACATAATGTCAGTGACTTTTGAAAGATAAGGAAACTGATAAGGAATATTGAGAAAGGAACACAGGAGACTAAGACTTTGAAAGATTTCCTCTAATGCTGCCCGAAGAGCGCATGACCTGACTCCAGATGACCTGTACTGCTTCTTCAGACTGAAATATCCCTCCAGTGGAGAAAGGCAATTCATCAAGCAACCAGAGCTGGAAAGTAATGCTCTGAAAGAACATCCAGTTGCCCTGGCTCATGTTCTCTGCTCACCCATCAGAGAACTTGCAATTTGGCGTCCTGAGTGCTGATGACCAGTGTGGGTTTTCTCGGTGAGAACCCTCCTTCTGGGAACTAATAAGGGATATTCGTCTATCAATCACTCTCTGGTGAGTTCAGCTCCCATGATTCAGTCTCTTGTTGTCTGATCCCCTCTGCTGGAACTGATAAGACCCTGAGTCTGCTCAGATACTGAGCAGATTTGGGGCTTTGACTCCCTACTTTGGTGCAGCCATACTTGGGAGGCCCTCACCTGAAGAAAACTCATTATGTGGCCTTGGTAGCTTCTGGGGCCCATAATCTTGTTTTGTCCAGGCACTCAGCATGTCCATCTGGTCCTAAAGCTTCAAAGAATGTTTCGAAGAACATGGGTATGTGTTTGAACAAGCATCTTGCAGAAGCATTCCTAAACACAGCCTCCTGTGAGGGTCTCAAACTTACTCAGGTTTGTACCTCAGATAGAGATGGAGTAGCCTACTTACTACCAGGAGAGGTGCCTGAGAGGTCCCTTTGGGCCTATGGTGTCCTGAGGCTTTAAAGGAAGCAATTCACACAGGTAGCTTGAAGGGACGGAGCAGTGTCTCAGGAGGCAACATGGAATTATATCTTTTGGGCAACAGCTGGTCAGGGCCTGGGGCAGATGGAGAGGAGGCAGCCCAGGGGGAGGAGAAGGGGAATCTCTTGCTGGTCTGGAGGCTGTGAAGTTGGCTGGTGAGGATGCCAGTCAGATTTGGTTCTGGGTGCTCCTTGTAGACATTCTTCCCATGGTCTACTCACCTAGACTTGGCAGGGCACCTCTCCACTCCCACCCACTGTGGGCAACGCCCTGAGATAGATTGGGTTGGGGGAGTAGATCCCTACTCAGTGGATGGAGCTCTCTGAGATTCCATCATGAAGAGGTCACCAAGTGAGCCAGTGAGTGGACCCAGGGTTCTGGCTTGCTGGCACTCGGTAACCCAGACAGGTGGGGAAGGGTAGAAGCTGGATGGCCTGGCTTCTAAGGCAGTGCATTATATAGTGTCCTGTTGGCCTGGCAGGGTTTGGTGAGCCCTGGTAGAGTGGAGGGAGGGAGCTTTTCACCTGGTGGCTGAAGTCGGGTGAAAGTATGTGACACCTAAGTCAGATGGTATCTGTGTCAGGGCTCCACACCATTTATCAGGAGCAAACAAGATAATATACAGTACAGCCTTTATACTCTGCCTGGTAAGTGCTTAACAGTGGCAACCGCTACCATCCTCCTCCTCCTCAACATCATCATCCTTGTCATCTTGCATAGTACTTTACACCTATGTTCACGTTGCTTTCAGAAAATCTGATTGTTGGCTATAGAAATTACAGTAACTTGCTCTATAATTGTACTCAGTCCACTGTTGGTCCATAGTAGAGGCTGGGCCATTAGTGGCTTCCCAGACTTGGAATAGCCCATGAAGAACTGGGGGGCATATACTCAAGATCAGGGCTAGGCAGGTAGGGCTCAGGTGTTACTTAGGTTGGTGTAGAATAATAGGGAAGTCTGGGGGCTGTGGGGCCCAGGGGCCATATGCCAGTTCTAAGGACAGTGGTTCCTCAACTCTAGTTAGTTGTTGCCAGGCATAGATGTGGGCCCAGGAATTCTAGCTCTTCTGATCATTTATGAAAGACAGAAGTCCAGATTTTAAGGTAAAATTTTATAGTTTCAAAAATACGGTGAGCCAGTGACAATATTCTAATATAATTTCTTCTCTAATGTTCTATTAAAATGATTGATGTCAAATTAAACCTTTGGAATGGTGGCTGATTATGTGAAAGTGTGACGGTTGGCCAGTTTGCATTCTGACTGACTTAATGACAATCCCATACCATTCAGTATTATGTGTGTACCTTTACCTCAATTTGCATACCTAAAAATGTTCTTTAATAAATAAACTGGCTTATGACAGCTAAAAAAAAAAATACAGTGAGCCAAACAAAATGTGTCTGTAGGCTGTATGGGATCTGTTCAGTGTCAGTCTGGGATGCTCTTCTCTGAAGCAAGAATGCTTTCTAGGGCCCTCCTGCCCCATGGTCAACCAGTGAAACCCCTGCAGGATGGCCTGATTGTCCTTTCTGTGTCCTACCTGTATGGCAGTGTTACAAGTCTCTGAAGTTGCAAATCTGAAACAGGGCCAGGTCAACAGGTGTGTAACTGTAGCCACCTGCTATTGCTTACCTGCTGATTCAACAATAACTGGATTGGACACAGATTCTTATCCTCTACCCAGCATCGCTACCCCAGGTTTGGACTCATGTTGGAGCAACTAGGGGGGTTAGTGTTCCTCTTGTTTACAACCTAGCTGCTGACACAAGCTGGGGCTTAACCTCTTAAAAGCTGTAGAAAACAGGAGTCAACTTGAAGAAGCAAACCCTGGGTGTTGCTAAAATGTAAATGTAGGACCGGCTGCCTGGTAACGTAACCTATGCATTTGCACAGGGCCTTTCGCTAAGAAGGGCCCACACTTGGTTTAATGCTCTGCTCTTGTTGTCTTGAAATTCTTAACATTTTTTTGAACAATGGTCCTGTGTTTCCATTTTGCACAGGGCCCCGCAAATTATATAGCCATCCTGCATAAATGTGACCAGAGTTGGAACCAGACCACATAAGTGGAATTCTTTTTCTGCGGGGTGGGGGTAGGAGAGGTGGAGGGGTAGGTCAGAACCTGCTACAAATAGATAAGTTTGCACTTTTATGTGAGTTGAGGAAATACCCACGAAAATCAGGGAGCAGGAACATGCTTTCCTGACCATCATAAAAGATGAGGATGTTCTCCTCTGCTTTGTGTTGAGTAGAGAGGGTGGGGAAAGGGCCAATTTTCCACGATGTGTCCACTTCCCAAGGCATTTCTCTCTTGTCTCAGGTGCTGGATCAGCATTAGCTTTTAGGCAAAGGAGAAGCAGGTGGTCATGGCATTAACTGTGGGGACAGCTGCTGTGTTAGCATGAGAGGATTCTGGAGAATAGACAACATCCCATGGGTAGGAGAGCCACGGGACTCAAATGTTTCCTTGATCATTTTCAGGTCAGCAAACTCTGGAGTTGCTCAGGAGTTGGGTGTGCACTGGGCATCAGAACAGTTTTACAGATGCGTTTCATTTGGCACCACAAGATCAAAACAGAGGATGCTGCACAGCTACTAAAAGGACCTCACTGAACCTCTGCGAGAGATTCATTGGTGCTGGAACCATAATTAATTCCATTTCTATTGCTCCTTTATTCATTATAAATATGGTCTGCTGCAGAAGTCTCAACTGTGGGACTCTGGGTACAGTGGGAGAGTCCAATAGAGCAAGCTTTAAAAATTAGGGCTTTGTCTTTGCACTTTGGCTTTGGCCTTTTAGCAAAGGATTCAGAGACTGCAGCTATGGAACTTGCTTTTAGTGGGAGAGGAAGCAGAACTCAAGGGAATCTATTGTATTAATGTCCACTCTAAGTCACAGAGATTTGTAGATCAAGAAATTGCTCTGTAAACTCAGCAAACTAGATAGGATGGCCAACTAATGATTAGAACAACCCATCAATCTAGGACTCAAGCAACAAAAGCAAGTGTTTCCCCTGGATAATCACCCCTTCCCTCTGCAAACTCTTAACACCCAAATCTTTGGGACAAGAATTGCATTAACTGTATAAATGAATTTTGGGGGGAATTGACATTTTTATTATAGCAAATTCTCCTACCCAGGAACACAGGATGCCTCTCAGCTGAATCAAATCTAATTTTTATATCCTTCAGTGAAAATTTATGGCCCTTTTTATCTTGTCCTGCATATTTCTTATTAACTTTGTCTCTGGATAGTTCATATTTTTCAATGCTATTTTGAATGTTATCTTTTTTACTATAATTTCCAACTAGTTAACTAGTTCTTACTGGTATATTAGAAAGCTAATTTTAAAAAATTGAATGATTCTTTAAATTCTGTAGTGCTTTACAATTTTCAAAAGTTTCCGATGATTTCATATATACTGATTTTGTATATTACCACTGAACTCTCTTATAGTTCTTATAGTTTTATATCTTTTTTGGTAACTAATTATGTAATGTGCAATATACATATACAAATATGTAATGTACATAAATGCTGTATGTACTTTCTCCAGGGTCAGTGTCAGAAATCATTAATTGGTCATCTGATCGAGGCTGGGTACAGTAAATCCTCAATCTGCATCTGTTGGGAGACAATTCTCTATGGCTTTGTCATGTGCCTGCACATATTCTGAGTGAGGCACTCACTGCCCATTGTTCTGAACTATCTTTTCAAGGTTGTTTGTATAGCAAACAGCCTTGGAAGATAGAGATAGTGTCTCCCATATGAGCAAAGGGAAGATTTGCTAGGAAGGATAAAAGACAGATTCTTTAAGGTCAGAGTTCTTCTGTAACACATCTCATTGCATGTGCTGGTGTCCTCTGACTCTCTTCATATTACCTGGAAATTGGGATCCAGGAGCTGGTGTAAAAATGCTGATGCTCTGGCTACTGCTACTGATGTGAGTAATAAATGGTCTTTTATCACTGACGCAGGAGTCTCTTGTTTTCTACCAGCATCTATGAAACTGTGTTAAGCTAACTTGTTAGCTTATATGTAGGGTAAAATCTCAGACTCTCTTGTTTCTTGACTGTTTTGGTGATGAGGATGGGATGTTCCAGAAACATGGTTTTCTGGAAGAGGAAAGATGAGAGTCTTATAGGTTTAAGACTGGGATCTGAGGAAAGTCCATGGAATTGGTAGCAAACATGTTCACTTAAATCGTATGGTCAACTGGACAATAAATAGTCTTCCATTAGGAAAAATTGGGGCGGTGGTTGCAGACTAAGTACCAGGAAATAAGTTCAAAGATACCAGCCCGAATGGTGTCTGGTTGTTCCTAATTCTCCTCCAGGACTTTGTCACTAAACCAGTGGTCAGCCTCACATCCACTTCACTTAACAGCTAAGGTTTGAGTGGGGAGAGGTTTCAAGTCTTTCAGAGAACAGTTATAGAGATGCACATCTACACTGAGCATTAAAGGAGGGAAATTTATGATCGCTATGGGCAGAAATCATTAAAATTTTGGCTGGCCACGTTGAAGAGGAGGGTTGGTGTGTATTAGGAAGAATGGCAATAGCGGAGACCCCTTTGGCTCAAGCTCTCCTGCTGGCTATGTGTCAAACAGATCCACTGGAGACAAGAGTGAAAGGTCTTAGAGGTTTTTGTTTGTTTGTTTGTTTGTTTGTTTGTTTTTTTGCAGTGGGTTCTGGCTGCTATAAGGGAGCTTTCTCCCTCTTAGGGAGATTTCCCTGAGAAAGACAAATTGCTGTGGAAAACCATAGTTGAGACATTGACTAGTATTTCAGCTCTTACTGCCCTGATTTGGGTTTACAGTGCTAATAAAGATGACCCATTGGAGAATGAGAAACGGAACCAGAGAAATCTAGATAGATTCTTGTGACCAGCTCCAGCACCCTGGAAAAATCTCCCTAGTGCTTTTGTTGAAACTGGGCAGGATCTTCAGGGATGTTACCCTGGTAATGGTGTAGCACAGGGATCAGCAAACTGTTTCTGTAAAGGGCCAAATAGTAAATATTTTAGGCTTTGTGGGCGATACTGTCTCTGCTGCAACCACTCTACTCTTCCACTATAGCACAAAAGCAGCTACAGGCTATATGTAAACAATTGTATGTGACTTTGTTCCAATAAAACCTTATTTACAAAGCAGACAGCAGGCTGGATTTGATCCACAGTCGGTTGCTGACCCCTAGTATATCAGATGCCTTGGATAAAAGTGGTGTCTTCAAAGAGAGTTGTTTCTGTGCTAGCCAAGCCCGAGTCAGCAAGAGGTGCAAACCCTGTGACTCCAGCCGAAAAGCAACGTCAAGAAGGAACTTCTAGGGACTTCCCTGGTGGTGCAGTGGTTACGAATTTGCCTGCCAATGCAGGGGACACAGGTTCGAGCTCTGGTCCGGGAAGATCCCACATGACGTGGAGCAATTAAGCCCATGCGCCACAACTGGGTCTGTGCTCTAGAGCCCGAGAGCCACAGCTACTGAGTCCACGTGCCACAACTACTGAAGCCCACATGCCTAGAGCCTGTGCTCCACAACAAGAGAAGCCACCGCAATGAGCAGCCCATGCACCACAACGAAGAGTAGCCCCCTCTCACTGCAACTAGAGAAAGCCAGGGTGCAGCAATGAAGACCCAATGCAGCCAAAAATAAATGAATAAATGAATAAATAAATAAATAAATAAATAAATAATTAAATAAATAAAAGAAGCTTCTCAGTGAGGAGGTTCCCAATACTGATATGGATGGTGTCAGCCATGAGGACCTGGCTGCCTGACACAGAGGTGTTAGGTGGGCAGAAAACATTGGAAGTTCATTTGGTGGAGCCATGAGCTGCTGCCATGATGCACAAAACCAAAAGTAAGTAAGAAACCTTATTTAATGGCATAGAGCCATTCTATCCCTCCATTCTCCCTGATCTCCTCTCCCTATCACCCTTGACCTCAGCTCCTTTAAGGAGAAAGATGATTAAAGGTAGGGCCGAAATCTCTCTGTCTTCAAGGGGGATCAAAGGTCATACACACCCACCTGAGCAAGCCAAGGAATTTCAGGAAGAGGAAGGACTCAAGATTTTATGACTCTGTTGAAAGAGTGCACAAGTCACTTAGACCTGTGGGAGGAAAAGGCACCTAGATTCAGCTAGATTTGTATCTATTACACAGAGTTGGCACTTGGTATGTTATCTTGGATATTGTTAAAACTCTCTTTTTCATACCACTGATATCTGGGAATTAAGATCAACTCCTATTACCATGTCTAGGTCTCCTTTTCCCCAGGTGTACCCTGTGCCATTTGCTACCAGAATTTAGTGAATGTACCTCTTCCCTTCCATAATCACAGCTTTCACTATTTGGATGATGTCCCATTGGTTGGTGCTATAGACTGAATTGTGTTCCCCTCAAATTCATATGTTTAGCTCTAACCTCCAAAGTGTCTGTATTTGGAGAGAGGGCCTTTAAACAGGTAATTAAAGGTAAATGAGGCATAAAGGTGTGACCTTGATCCAATAGGACTGGTGTCCTTATAAGAAGAGGAAGAGACCCCACAGGTCAATGTGTACAGAAAAAAAAACACAAACAAAAACAAAAAATCACATAAAGATGAGTAAAAAGGTGGCCATCTGCAAGCCAAGGAGAGACGACTCAGGAGAAAGCAAACCTGCCAACATCTTGTTCTTGGACTTCCAGCCTCCAGAACTGTAAGAAAATAAATTTCTGTGGTTTAAGCCACCCAGTTTGTGGTATTTTATGTCAGCCTAGTAGACGAATACAGTTGGCAAGTCAGAGACCTCAGACTCAAAGGCCATGACTGTCACACCTCTGTCAGCAGGAGTGGCTGATGAACCTTGAAAAAGTCAGGGGTGTCTCCAACGTAAAGATTCTTGGGACTGTGTTGGTGGATTTACAGTGCTCAATCTCTCTGTCAAGGGGAACAGTAAAGGAAAGATTCCTGTCTCTTCTGCCTCCCATCATTAAAAGGAGGCCCAGCATCCTACTGGACTCAGAGACTTTCACCTTATGAGTGGTCATAAGAGACCTTCAAATGTTTAAGGAAATATCACCAGTAGATAATGGAGACGCCAGACAACTGCATTGATTTCTCCACAGGAAAGCTAGCCTAGGTCACTAGGGGGAGCTTCCCGGAGGACAGCTGACTGGTTATTTCTGCACACACTGCAGGTAGTTATCCCTAGGATGGGAGTCACCAACAGACAATTGGGATAAAACCCATCCCTGATGTTAGCTCAAGTGATTAGTGACCCCACCTCGGCCCTGAAAGGCATTGGGGTTAGACTCAGCCTATTGGCCAGGGTTGTTGGTAGAATTGTTTTAGTCTTCCTCCTTGTAGGCCAAGATCGAGTCTGAACAATCACTCCCTTTCTATGGCTGGATCGATATCTTGACCTGAGTTGAAAGGTTAACACAAAAACTTAAGGAGAAAGCCACCTGATTCTCTAAGGTATACCCTGCTGGTTTATCGGATTTGCTCAGCTGGCTGGGTCTATTACTTGGAGTCCTATGGATACTGGCTTTAATTAATGCTGTATGAGACAAATGGAATGGATTTGGAATCAGCCTCATTTCGTCTGATTGATTGAAGAGGGCAACAGAGTGAGGAAGATCTCCAGAAGACAAGAAGCTGTGTAAATAAGGGATATTTTTCTGAGACAATCCTCCATGGGTCTCTTGTATTTCTGTATGTCACCTGAGAAAGACGCTCACTGTCCTTTGCTTTGGACTATCTTTTCAAGGATGCCTGTATAGTGATCAGCCTTGCAAGGTACAGTGTCTCCTTCCAAGCAAAGGACAGGTTTGCTACCTTCTTGGAAGATAGAGAAGATAGTGTCTCTCGGGACTTCCCTGGTGGTCCAGTGGTTAAGAGTCCGTGCTTCCACTGCAGGGGGCACGGGTTCGATCCCTGGTTGGGGAAAAAAAAAAAAAGGGAAAATAGTGCCTCTCTCTAGAGCAAAAAGCAGGCATGTTTTAAATTCATTATAAAAGATTTGGGTTCCCTAAGCTCAGGTTCCTCTTTTGTAATGTAACCTATTATGTCTGCAGTGGTCACCTGGCCCTCTTCATGTCAGACTGTGAAAACTGAGTCTTGGGGAACTGGTGCAAAATGCTGATACTTTGGCTACAATTGTTGTGAGTAATAAATGATCCTTCATCTCCGACCCAGGAGTGTCATGTTTTCTACTAAATACCATAAAACTGTGGCAGACTAACTTACTAACTTGCAAGAAAGAGAAAATCTCAGACACTGTTCAATTCTTTTTTTTAAAATTAATTTTTACTGGATATAGGCCATTGCTTTACAATGTTGTATGAGTTTCTGCTGTACAGTAAAGTGAATCAGCTATACATATCCCCTCGTTTTTGGATTTCCTTCCCATTTAGGTCACCACAGAGCACTGAGTAGAGTTCCCCGTGCTATCCAGTAGGTTCTCATTAGTTATTTATTTTATACATAGTAGTGCATATATGTCAATCCCAATATCCCAATTCATCCCACACCCCTTCACCCCCTCTTTCCCCCTCTTGGTGTCCATACGTTTGTTCCCTACATCTGTGTTCAGACACTGTTCAATTGCTGACACACTCCAAGGAGCCACTACCAAGCTGGAGTTGGCACATAAGATGAAACTAATTTTCCATCCTTGGCCCAGAGAGTGTGAAGAAGGCTGTGGGCATGTGACAGATCAGAAAAGGACTGCTCTAGCAGGTCAAAACCGTGGGGAAGACCAAAGGAGCACAGGGGCATGGCCATGCCAGATCACTCTGTCTCTAAGCGTCACAAGAAAGTTTTTCACTTAATATGAAACAGGACTTATCCCTGACTCCTTGCCTTATTTAATAAAGTAGTTTTGGGCTTCCCTGGTGGTGCAGTGGTTGAGTGTCCGCCTGCTGATGCAGGGGACACGGGTTCGTGCCCCGGTCCGGGAAGATCCCACATGCCGCAGAGCGGCTGGGCCCGTGAGCCATGGCCACTGAGCCTGCGTGTCCAGAGCCTGTGCTCCACAATGGGAGAGGCCACGACAGTGAGAGGCCTGCAAAAAAAAAAAAAAAAAGTAGTTTTGCTTGACCTATCTTCAGTCTTGCTAGGGACAGGCCAGGCTGCCATGGGGGGATTCAGGAAAACTTGTCATCTCCTTTCAAATCCTGTTTTTGTGTCTTTTTCTCCTTCCTAGGTGCCCCCTTTCTATAGTGAAAACCCATTTTCATGAAAGATCCCATCAATGGTGAGTTACTCCCTAGTGTTAATTTACATTATTGGAGTGTTTTATATCTCTCAGGGAACATTCTTTGAACCCTAGTTGCATTTTGGAAAAAAATGACTCTTCCACGTGGGAAACAATTACAGCATTTTAGAGCAGGCAGAGATATTTGGACATAGTTTCTGGCACTCTTGGCATTGTGCCATGTCACCAACACCATTTCTCCATCTATCTGACTGGAGGGGTGCTGATGGCTGCCTCCTTGGTGCCCTTCCCCAACTCTAAACAATCCATAGTCTCTTCAAATAAAGTTGTACTAACCTACAACTCTAAAGAAAATAAATCTATGTCACCTTTTAGAGTCTCTTGCAAATCTCCACCAGCTGGGAAACCTCAGACCTTCATTTTCATGCTAAGGCGCTCTTTTCAGAAACATGTAGAACATCTGAAGGGGGAGAGAATTTTTAAGAGATCGTCATGCCAATTAACTTGGCCCATTTTTAAGCAACGGGAATGATTATCTCAGAGACTAATTGAGATTGCTAAAGGGGATGGTGGACTAGAACCTAAGTGGTCCCATAAATTCTTCTGCCCTGGTTTAGAATGAACATACCACGGGCAAAAGGGTAGAGGTTATTAAAGTGAATGAGGCCGTTGCCTTTTACACATCGATGGCACCCTTTCATTTTGCATCAGCAGGTAAGAGAGGAGGAGAAATCTTCATTGCCTTCACATTCGGATTATATAGTGCATTTTCTAATGTAATATGAAATATCATCCTAATGAATTAGTCTTAAATACGATGCGTATCAGAGTAATGAACAGAGTGGCTGGAAGTGCAGGATTGCTCCTGCCAGTGACATCAGAAACCATCCAGGGAAAGCAGTTATCATCCAATGCCTCATCTCCGAGGATTTAATGGCTCTGAAAGATGTGGGGAAGAATGGGTTCAGACCTTAATAAGCAATGCCTCTGAAACGACTGAATCTTTATTTTTAATTGTGAAGCAAAAAATATTGTGCGCTGGCCCTTAAAAACTCTCAGCCCTTTTAGCCTGTAGTAATGGATCCTGGAACAACCCAGGGACTGGGTCTTTCTAGCTGAACGAGACCCTCAGATCATACAGTAGCGGGGACAATGTCCTAGGGACAGGCTTGTGAGGAATCAGTCCCCACTCTGGTCTGCTGCCCTGAATGAACATTTCAGAAAGGGTTTTGCTCCTCTGCAGTGACTTTACAGAAGGAGCCATGCTCCAACGGGGTGAGCCATCTGGCCCTGGCTCTCTTCACATCCTTGGGTTGCTTGGGAGTGGTTCCACATGCATCCCTTGACCTATGACAGAACTGATTTTGTTTAGGTGTCCAGTTGTCACACACTGGGTCTCATCTCAGCTCCAGGAGGTAAATCTCTATCAGTACAAATTAACCAGACATTCTGCTGACCACGGACAGAATTCTGTCCAATGAGTTAGAAGTGAATGAGGGTGGTGGTGCTTCTGGGAATGTTTTCCTTACTCTTAAAAGCTGACACAAGGAAAGGATGTTCTCTCTAGGCCTTTAGACATTTTTGTGTGAGGACATGATGCTTGGAGCTGCTGCAGCCATTTTGCCACCATGAGAGTTCAAGCCTGAAGACAAAGGGCAACGAGTTGAGGATGTCAGAGCCAAAAGATAGAAAGAAACTGCATCCCCAGTGACATGATTGAGCCACTGAATTAAACTGAATTTTCCCCAGTTCCAAACTTCATGTTATGTGGTATAAACGCCCTTATTTGATTTGCTCTTATTTATTCAAAAGTCTTTTTGAGTTGTGTCTTCCATTACATGTGGCTGAAAGGATTCCAAACTTTGCCTCCCCCATCTTTGCCTACCCTTTCCTCATCTTACCCTCTTTTATGAAGACTTCTTTCTTTTATTTTAAATTTATTTTATTGAAGTATACTTAATTTAAAGTGTATTAATTTGTGCTGTACAGCAAAGTGCTTCAGTTATACATATATATACATTCGTTTTCATATTCTTTTCCATTATGTTTTATCACAGGATATTGAATATAGTTCCCTGTGCTATATCCCAGGACCTTGTTGTTTATACCTTCTATATATAATAGTTTGCATCTTCTAATCCCAAACTCCTAATCCATCCCTCCCCCATGCCCCCTTGGCAACCACAAGTCTGTTCTATATGTCTGTGAGTCTGCTTCTGTTTCATACATAAGTTCATTTGTGTCATATTTTAGATTTCACATATAAGCGATATCATATGATATTTGTCTTTCTCAGTCTGACTTACTTCACTTAGTGTGATAATCTCTAGGTCCATCCATGTTGCTGTATATGAAGTCTTATTTCTTAATGGATAGTTGTGGCTTATAAGCTCAGGCATCCACATAGATTCCACAAAAGCTGGTCCCCTCTGAGTACCTGTATGGGACAGGGGTTCTCCAAACCTTCTTTGAAACCTTCTCAATGGCTTAGAAAGGAACACCGTTAAAGCAGCAATCTGATAAATGCCAGATCCATTCTTCCTTTAGGGTGGAGTGGACATTCATGAAACGTCAGAAAAATGACAAGGACTTGGGCTCTTTGGCAGAGCTCTTCATGGTGGCCCATTTTCACTTGTCTACCCATCTGGTCCTCTGAATGGGGACACATTGTCTCACACTGCAGTATTCTGCTTGCCTGGGAAAGGGGAGTTAGGTCACTGTAAGAATCAGACGACCTAAAGAATTTTTATTTCTTAGAACTTTTTGCTTTTTCTTCCGCAAACTGAAAATAAACAGGAAAACAAATCCCCTGCATATTTCTGAATTTCTTTTCTTCCCCAGTCCTCACATCTCTAAATATATGGGTCATGATAAATTTTATGAGTAACCAAGTTATACATAATACATTTTATGTTCTTAAATGTATCAAGTGATTTTAGATCTGTACAGGATGCTAAAAATCAAGAACAGACAGTGCCCAATTTGTACAATTAATTTTGGGGTGTAACTTCTTTAAGTGGGTCGCTTGAACTCAGAATGTTTTTTCTTACAGAAACAATGGTGGCCGAGTTCCAAGCCTAGACTGCAAAAGCCCACACGCTTCATAATGTGCTGCAGACTTGTCATTTACTAACCGTACTAATACAATTAAACGCTCGCTGAGCCACTACTGTGTGGCTGCCTCTTTACTCCATCCTTATATAAGTTAGCTTGATCTAATTCTCACAACAACTCTGTGTCGAAGGGAACCAAAGCTCAGATAGCTTAAGTAACTTGCCCAAGGACACACAGCATGTATGTGGTTAAAAAAAAAGGAGCCTGTGGTCTCTCTGGCCCTAGAATTTGTTGTTTTCACACTCACTCTGCCCTCCTGATGGGTCTCAATCACCATCTGCATCCATGTTTCTATGAAAAAATGCATTCCAAATTCTAATGGCAATGCCAAGATCACATCTCTCAGCCCTGGCAGCTAAAGTCCCCCTTTGCCCTTCCAATTTCTCTAATTTTCTTTTCAATAGCAGAGAGAGAGAGAGAGAGAGAGAGAGAGAGAGAGAGAGAGAGAGAGAGGGAGAGAGAGAGAGGGAGAGGGAGAGAGAGAGATTGGTAGGCCAGCCTGGCATGAAAGCCTCATACTGTCATTTGCCAGACAGCCTTTCTTCATCTCTGGCCTTGAGCATCCACTGACTCCCCCATACCCATCAGGTAGCTGACCTGGAGATAGTGCACACGCTCCTCCTTATATTTCTGCTACTTTTACCAACTCTTTACTCTGACACAGGTTTGATAAAAGGGCTTGGTGATCATTCAAATCCCAGCTTGGACCAGAACTTAACTTTGAAAGCATTCAATAAAACGTGGATTTAAAACAAACAGAGTGAGATTTCTGTCCCCAACATCTCCCATTGTTATCTCACCCAGTGAGGACCATCATCATCTTTTTTATGCCTCATCTCTATCTAGACCTGCCATCCCTCTTCCCACCAGGTTAATCTCTTCTTTCTCTACTGCTTCTGAAAGTGTTGGGAATCTTGTAAAATCAGTCAAGCTGTCTCAAGGCCTCCAGTGGGCCTGCACCTCATCCAATGTACTATCACTTTATTTCTTATATTAAAAAAAAATCTCCAGGGCTTCCCTGGTGGCGCAGTGGTTGAGAGTCCGCCTGCCAGTGCAGGGAACACGGGTTCGTGCCCTGGTCCGGGAAGATCCCACATGCTGTGCAGAGTGGCTGGGCCCATGAGCCATGGCCGCTGAGCCTGCGCGTCCAGAGCCTGTGCTCTGCAACGGGAGAGGCCACAACGGTGAGAGGCCCGCGTATCGCAAAAAAAAAAAAAAAAAATCTCCCATTCAGGTTTTGTAGACTTCCTTGATAGCAAGTTCCATCTCACCCCTTTTCCTTAAAAGCAAGTCTCATTTCTCCTGTTACCCTGTAACTGTCTCCCTGTGTGCCCTTTACTGCTCTTAGGAAGACCTTAAACTATACTTCTTGCCTTTGGTTATTATTGATACTATATTGAGGATTCATAACTTAGTGTGTGGAGTGTTTTGGACCTGGCTCCCTGACTCTTTTCCTTGTGTTTCCTGCATTCCCCCTGTGATTTCCCTCCTCCTTGTTGATCCTACCTAAGGAGAAAGAGAAGCCCAGGAAGAGATGTAGCACAAAGCCTCGGCCAAGGGGAAGGTGTTGCCTCTGACTGGCTAAAATGAGGTGTTTCCATTCTCTGTGGAATCACATTCTTCTGTTTACACAGATACTTGGGAGTTGGCTATATAAAGTGGAAATGACAAGAATAACAAAATAGAAAGACATTATCCACATAATCGACATTGAAAATACGCAGTTCTTGGCTAAGAAATTAGCCAGGATTATTAGGAAATAAAGAATGATTAAAAATTATCACCAATATGAGTGAAAAGTGTTTCCTTTGGGAGCTGAGCCTCCATGGTCTCCCAAGACCTTTGCTGCCATTAGTTGATTAATTAATTCATTAACACCTAGTAGAGCACAGGATATTGACTCCATATGGCACTGAGCAGGCAGTTTGATTTCTTTAGAAAATTTCTCTTACACGAAAGCACAGAAATAGTAAATAATTAAGCTCTAAGCTGCCTCATTGTGATCTTTTATTGATCAAGGCAGAGATTTGAGAGGAGGAAGCCTCAGGCACTCACTCCAACCAGACCATGTTTGCCCCATGATGACATGTTACCATGAGACACTTGTTCCTATTATAAAGACTTTAAGGAGCAAAACAAGCTCACAATGTGTCTATGGCTCACAGTACTTCTGTCTGAGGTTAATCACCCCAGTCTTGAAGATGGAAGCATTTTCTGGTGGACTCCCAAGAGGCCAGAGGAAGCAAGAGATGAGAGTGGGCTGCCTGCTGCCTTCCTAGTCTTCTCTTCATTAAGCTGGATTTTAATGATTTTTTTTTCTAATAAAGCTATTCGAAAAATGACTTATGATTGTGAGGCTCAGTGAGACCTCCAGGGAGCAAAGGTGGGGGCATGAGCAGAAGCTCTGAGCTTGGATCAATGACAGAGAAAGTGGTCTTAGCCATTCTGCCGGTGGGACTTTTGCTGCTCCTATCCCCACTCACCAGCCAGCCAACTGCTTCCCCCCAAAGGTCTCCAGGTGGACCCAGGTGGGAGGGAGAGCCATCAAGATGGGATGAGTAGCTGCCTCAGTGTCCCAAACTTTCCCCATCTCTCGTCCTGCCCCAGTCCCTTTCCCTGCCATGTGTTCCTTCAGGTACCACCCCCTTTCTCTCTGTCTCTTCTCCGCAGAGCTCCTTGGAGGAATCATCTACACCCACCATCTCTACCTCCCGTCCTATGTCCTGACACCTCCCAGTCCGGGCTTTCATGCTTCACTTGTAGCTGTTCCTTGGTGACAAAGCTCATCACACTACTCTGGGGGGTAAAGCTAATCCACAATCACGTGATACAACTTCCTGCCAGGAAGCTTTGGAAATTGTCCATAACTCCTTCTTTCATGTCGTCTCTTTTGGCTTTTGTGACAACTCTTTTTTAAAAAAAATTTTATTTTATACTGGAGTACAGTTGATTTATAATGTTGTGTTAGTTTCAGGTGTACAGCAAAGTGATTCAGTTATACATATACATATATCCATTCTTTTCCGGATTCTTTTCCCATATAGGTTATTACAGAGTACTGAGTAGAGTTCCCTGTAGTTCCTTGTTGGTTATCTATTTTATATAGAGGAATGTGTGTATGTTAATCCCAACCTCCTAATTTATCCCTCCCCCTCAGTTTCCCTTTGGTCACTGTAAGTGTGTTTTCAGGTCTGTGAGTCTGCCTCTGTTTTGTAAGTAAGTTCATTAACTCCCTCCTTCATATCGCCTCCTATGGCTTTTGTGACAGATCTTGATAGTTGCTTTCCCACTTACTCCTTGTGGCAGTTATGGAGATGCAATGCTCAGACCGCCCCTTTGAGAAAGGACTTCCTGCCTAATTGAGGCTCCCTCAGGATTCCCCTCGTCTGTGGGTCAAGGTCTTCTTGGGCGGCCCCTGGCCAATGACTGAGCAGAGCCATGGAAGGGCCCAGCCACTGGCCTGCAACCTGGGACCCTCTAACAGGCATCTTTGCCTCACAGCTCCCAGCTGGGTGGTGGACTCAGGTCTGCACCGATCTGACCACTGCCCTGCCCAATCCTGCCTCTTCCCTTCCCCTTTCATAGGTGTTGCTCCCAGTAAACCTTTTGTTCTCTCACTCTGTCTCAGTGTCTGTTTCCTGGAGGACCCAAATGACACAATCCTTCTACTCTGCTGCATTCCTGTTTGCCAGCCTCTTAAATGAAGATGTTTCAAAGGTGTTGGTATAGGCCCTCTTCCCTTCTCAATTTATCCACTATTCTTGGGTCACTGTCTTATTCTCCTCCCTGTTTTTTACTCTCTCTCTCACCCCCCAACTAGTGAAGAAATTCATATCTCTTTCTCAGATCATATTACTCTCTAGTCTTCAAGTCTGTGTATCTCTGCTTTGCCAATATCTCCATTTGGATGTCTTGTAGGCATCTCAAACTTAGCATGTGCAAAAATCCCACATCAAACCCAAATCCTTACCCCCACCCCCCAAAATGGTCCTCTTGTATTTTCCGTCTTAGGGCATGGAACCTAACTGTGGATTAAATCTCTGTGCCAGAAACCTCGGTTTTGTTCTTGATTCTTCTGTTGCCCTCTGTTGCTCTAGGACCCATAGCCAATCTCCAGTCTCATGTGACCACTGTCCCCATTCTTGCTGGAGCTGCCTTTGTTCTGGCCTGGGTCACTGCAGTCACCTCCTGACTGGTTTTTCTGCTCCTAATCCCACCACATTCCATCCATCCTTGACCCCGTTGTCAGGGTGGTTCTGAAATGCAAATCGGTATCATTCTCCTGACCAGCCCCTTTTAATAGCTTTCCCTCTACCCTTCAATCCAAACATCTCAGAATGGTTTGGGGAAGAAGAGTCCCTGGAACAGCAGCAGCAGCAGCACCTGCGAACTTATTCGAAATGCAAATTCTCAGGCACCAGCCCAGACCTGAATCAGAAACTCTGGGGGTGGAGCCTAGCAATCTGCTTAACAAGCGTTCCAGGTGATGCGGGCTAAAATGTGAGTATCAGAACGGCTTAGGAAGCCGTTCACATCTCTAGTTCCCTCAACTGGCCTGAAAGCACATCTGCCTCCTGCCCTGCTCTGCTCGCCCTGGGCAACTTTTCTGGTCATTACAGGACTCCCTCTGCTAACTCCTGAACCAGTGTATCACCTCCTCCAGGAAGCCTTCCCTGACACTTCTCTAGCTGAGATAGGCACCCCCTCCTCTGTGCTCTCAAGTCCCCTGTGCTTCGCTCTATCACAGCTCTTACCTCGCTGTGTTGTAATTGCCTTTTTACCAGGCTGCATCTCCCGCTAGACTGTGAGCTTGTTCAAAAGACAGATTGCCTTTCATCTCTGACTGTCTGGGGCCTGGCTCACTGCCAGGCCTGGAGGAGGGGCGTAGTCATGACGTCCTGATGGGGGAGAACCAGCTCTGCCTTTGCTGGGGCTGCTGGGCTACAGTGACGGTGCGTCTGGAGCAGGTGCACGCTGCCTCGTCATGTGCATCTGGACATCTACTCTACAAGTAGTGGGACTGGGGTTTGATCTCGTCCTGCTTGTTTCATTTCAGCCCTGGGGAGCTGGATGCTGGCATGTGCTAATTGACTGGCCTTGTACATGTGTGCACAGGCAGTGAGCAGAACACAGTTCAAACAGAATCATCTTGAAAATGCTTTGATTCCCCCAGCTAAGCAGTCTGACCCTGCACTCCTGGGAACTTGGCAGAACTCTGCCATGTCGCTTTTGGTGAGAGCCTGGCGCGGGGATCAGCTCTGCCGGGAGACTGTTGCATCCAGACTAGTCACGTGTTGTGCCGAGTGCTCCAGGTACAAGCCTTTCCCAGTGAGTGACGTCCAGGTGAGTCAGCGGTCCCAACTTGAAAGTACAGAGCATTAGCTATGCACCTGGAAATGCATCAAAGCAGAGGGAGAGGCTGAGGGGCACACTGGTCTTTAGGCCACTGGGGTCCACTTGCAGATGCTAAGAGAAAACAGAGCAAAGAAAGGTTACTGCATGACCTGAAAAGAGCTACACTTCTCCCCCTCCCTGCTTCCTGTAGTTGCAGCTCCTGCTCCGTCCAGGATGCATCAGGCAGGGGAGGTCCAGGAGACAGACAGGGAAAAGTTTGAGCTTCCTGGAGCAGTTGTGTGGACGTTGATCCCTTGTGAAGCCAGATCCCCACGTTGCACCTGTCGAAGGGTCCGCTTTCTCCCATCAGCCACCCCTCAGACCAAATGCATCACTTTAAGGCAGTGGTCCTTCATCTATTTTGGGTGAACAGGGACCCTTTTGGGAATCCTAGAGAATGATAGTAATTCTCCCCAGAAAAAGGAACAGTTCCCATAGATGCATACTTTTTGGTCTCATTTCAGGTACTTTATGAAATCACCGAGGTATATCCGTTAACCCATAGGAGCCTGTGGACTGCTGAGAAGGAATCCCCACTTCTAGTTGCTCTTGGTCCTTCCTGCACCAAAGTCCTCTCCTGGATCAGCCTCATCCTGGAAGCCCTGGGAGGAATGGCTCCCTCCCCAGCGCTCACATGCACGGAGCCTGGCTGCACAGCAAAGCACGGCAGGTGACACAGCCTTAGTCTCCGGAGTCAGGAGTGCAGTTGCTGCCCGGCTTCCTGTCCTTGTTTCCCCACTTACTTGCCATGTGACCTTGTGGACTGATGGATGAGCCATGCTGAGCCTCAGTTTCCTTGCTGATGAAGTGAGTGTGATCACAGGATCTGCCCCACAGGGTTGCTGCGAGACTTCAGTAAGAGCCTGCCCGTCAGGCCCTACGTGGGGACTGGTACGCAGGGGAATGCAGGGGCGGGGCCTTTTGTCCTCTGTGTCCTGGGTGCCTGGCACAGGGTTTGTGCACAGTAGGTATTCAATTGATGTTAGTGAAAGAGGAGGAGGAATCACTAGACTAAGATAGAGATAATTGCACCCATGGGAATTGGCTAAATGTGACCAGTAAAGGGGCAGTGGCCTTGCCTTTAGTGTCCCCATCCTGCTTAGGCTCATGGATTACCTCCTCAAGTTGGAGAGCTGGGCACTCAACCTAGGACTTGGCAGATATAGATTAAATGAGATAATGTGAAAAGTGAGGCATGATGTAGAAGCTCTGGCTTTGTAGTCAGAACTGGGTTCAAAACTAGCCTCTGACACTCATCTGCCTTTGGGCAGACTTATCTCTCAGAGCCTGAGTTTCCTCAAATGACATGTGAAACTGTTGATGTCTATCTCATAAGATTCTTGTGCAGGGCTTCCCTGGTGGCGCAGTGGTTAAGAATCCACATGCCAATGCTGGGGACACGGGTTTGAGCCCTGGTCCGGGAAGTTCCCACATACCGCGGAGCAACTAAGCCCATGCACCACAGCTACTGAGCCTGAGCTCTAGAGCCCACGAGCCACAACTACTGAAGCCCGAGCACCTAGAGCTCACAACAAGAGAATCTACCACAATGAGAAACACGCGCACCGCAGCGAAGAGTAGCCCCCGCTTGCTGCAACTAGAGAAAGCCTGCGCACGGCAACGAAGACCCAAGGCAGCCAAAAATAAATAAATAAATAAAATAAATTTATATAAAAAAAGTTTCTTGTGCAGATCAGATTATATC
This sequence comes from Mesoplodon bidens, assembly GCF_964165515.1. Taxonomy (NCBI): domain Eukaryota; kingdom Metazoa; phylum Chordata; class Mammalia; order Artiodactyla; family Ziphiidae; genus Mesoplodon; species Mesoplodon bidens. Next base: position 143,517,204 of record NC_138161.1, read on the forward strand.
AAGTATATAAAATGTTGAGGACATAAAGATGCTGAAGAAGTGGAATCTGTGGTCTTATCGGAGACAGTGGAGGGCTGAACAGATGTGAGGTCTGAAGATGGGTGAGCCACTGTTCATTTTTGGATTAAGATCAGCCTAGCTCTAGACACAGAGACCTAGGAACATGCCTGATGCTGGGCTTTAAGCTAGGTGCTTGAAATCAAATCATGGCTTATCTCTTACTAGCTGGGTAGCATTGAGTAAGTCAACCTCTCTGAGCTCCAATTTCTTCATCCTGAAATGGAAATAATAATACTATCCACCACAAAGAGTGGCTTTTATTGTGATGCTCAAGTAAGAGAATGTATAATTGCACTTTGTGCAATGTCTGGCCCATAGCAAGCACTCAGTAAATGGTAGCTTTATTACTACTATTATCTGAGAGAGGGCAAGAGGGGTGTCCCCACCCTAAACCCTACCCCGACCTGTAGAGCTCACCAGGTAGCAGGGGTCAGCCTGCTAACTTCTTGAGGAATTGTTTTGTTTTGTTTTTGCTTTATAGCTAAGTTTGGACAATGTAATGGCAGTCTGCAGGTCACCTGGCCTGGGCTGGGCCAGGAGAAAGACCAAGACCCCATAGATTCCAGGGGCCATGGAGACCCTGAATGGTCCCTGAATGCATGCTGCTTAGAGCTTACTCTGTTTGAGATGCTCTGTGCATGTTTCCCGGACAACTGGTTCCTCTCCTTCCTGGGCCCTGGGGCCCCTGCCAGCTGAGTTTTCCAGGAATACACCCACATTCTCCTAGGTAGAAGAAATTCATCTCAGGCCACCTGAAGCAGAGGCCCCATGGATCCAGTGCTCCCTGCAACCCAGCTCTTCCAGGAGAGCCCCCCAGGCCCAGGGAGGCTGCTGAGCTTCGTTCATATTCATCATCACTTGGAGCTGCACCTTTTCTCCAGGCTGTGTGGGGATGTGCATCACCATGGAAACGCTAGAGGTGAAATCACTCAAGTGTTGGCAAGCAGAGTTTCTCTCTGGAGCTTGGAAAAATGGAGATCAGGCTTACCGTGTCACAGAAAGGAAAGATGCCCTCAAAACAACTTGCACACTCTCAATTCTATTTGGGGATTTCTCTTTAAATAAAAACTGAACCATAAATGAAAGAGAAATGTTTTCAGTCTCTAGATTGGCTGCCCCAGAGAGTCCACTTGGAATGGACACTCCAATCCTTTCTGGCTTTCCTAATCTGCTACATCTTGTAGAGTGGATAACGCATTCTGTCTGAAAAGAAATGGGGTGACATCTTGGAGTTGATGTTTCAGATCAATGAAGCTGGAGCCCGGAAGTGTGGACTCTTGTGCTTCTTGGCCACTTCTGGTCCTTTGCCTGATTTGTGTGCCCAGGGCACATTTTCTAAATGAGGATCTGATAGGCTCCTGGTGGCTGGGTTCCTCAAGGATATATTTGCTCACCTGGGCAGGCTCCAAATCACTGTGTTCATACCTTCTCACAGGTCACCCTGCTCTCAGACAGGAGTAGACAGGGCTCTATGCCTGCTCCTGGGAGCTAATTTTGGCAGTGAGAGACCACACAGCTCTGCCTGCCCGGCTGGGGCAGGGGAGGAGAAGCAGGAAACGGAGAGAGTGCAGGTGGTGCTGGAGTGCAGCTGGGCACTAGGGTAGCTTACAGGAGACTTTGGCTAGTGGGAGGATCTGAGCACATCCATGGTTAGAAGGAGGCCATCAGTGTGGACCAATTGAATTCTGGTTAGTCTCAGAGTACAGCAATCTTTCCTGTCTTCTTTTTCTCTATTGGGTAAAAAAAGCACTGATAATTCCTTTCCATCCATCAAGGGCAGGTTTCAACACATCCTGTAAAAGATTGGCTTCACTTGTTCACTCATTCATCAAAAAATATGTCAGGCACTTATTAAGAGCCCTGAGCATGTTCCCTGACATACAGTAGGCACCCAAATTTGTTGAATAAATGGCTATCCTAAGACTAAAAAAAAAAAAAAAAAAATGTGTCAGGCACTGTAGTAGGGCCTGAGGATACAGTCTTCTTGCAAATAGTTATGGACCAGGATGCCAGAATGAATATATGGTCACAGATAAAGACACAGATAAAGTAAGTGTTTTCAGCAAATGACTGTATTGTAATAGTTATAACTTTTCTATTTTTATCAGAGACTTTGATTACTATGTCAAAGGCGGTTAAGACAGACAGACACCCATAGCAACTGGTCTTGAAACTAAGGTCAGTGTTTCACTTTCCCAGGTGAGAACAGACAGGTCAATTGAAATGCAGTCTAGTGGAGGGATAAATTAGGAGCTTAGAATTAACATACACACACTACTATATATAAAATAGATAACCAGCAAGGACCTACTGTATAGCACAGGGAGCTATACTCAATGTTCTATAATAACCTATACGGGAAAAGAATCTGAAAAAGAATATATGTATATGTATAGATGAATCACTCTGCTATACACCTGAAACTAACACAACATTGTAAATCAACTATACTCCAATAAAATTTTTTAAAAAAGAAATGCAATCTAATCTATTCCATTCCATGCTTCTAAAGTTGTGCCTTAGTTTCTCCATATTAAACTTCAGTCAGAACAATTAGAATATTCTATATTTTTCAGAGGCCCTGATGTAGGAAGAGCTAAGGCTTGGAGATGTTGGCATGTGAGATTGGTGATTCCTCTCCTGGTATCTGACTTAGAGCTGCCCAGGGCACAACTCAGGGGGCATCATTTACATAGATTACATTGTGGATGGTGCTTCTGAGCTGTGCAATTAGACAGTGCAGGTGCAGGTGCAGGTGGCTCTGAGGGTGGTGTTTGGAGGCAAGTGGGGACTAAATTCTAGGAGGTAGGCAGGAGGGGAAGAGATGCTCCGAGGGGTATAGGAGGTCCAGAATGAGTCAGTGCAGGGGGGTGGGTGGTGTGCTGTTGACATGGCAGAATGGCATTGCCAGACGTTAATGTGACAAGCAGGGTGATGGTGGACAGTAGCCAACAGGAGAATGAGCAAGAACTCATGGAGATAAGACAGACCAGTTCCTTCGGGAGGCTTCTAGAAAAGCACCAAAATAGAGACATCTGAAGTGCTACTATTTTGTAAGTGGAGGCCTATTGGTCTACCAATAGGGGGCTTGGGGACAAACTTGTAAAATGACCATATGCATGATTCACTATTTAGTGGAGCCCTGGGTCATATGGGCTTCCTGTTTGGTACATAACTCTCAGGAGGATTATTGTTTTCAGAAAAGGAACGCTTGTTTCCTTCTTCAGGGCCTCGGGGAGAGAATTACAAAAGTGTGAGAGGACCGTAAATACTGTTGCAGCTGTACCTCGGCTGAGCACCTGGCTTCTCTCTCCTCCTAGCAGAGGCCAATTTCCTCTTCTTCCTGGGTACATGCCTAGACTACATCTCCCAGCCTCCCTTGTAGTTAGGTGTAACCATGTGACCAAGTTTCTGCCAACGGAATGTGAACTGAGATGATGTGTACTGTTTCCAGGCCGGGCATAAAACGTCCCAAGTACAGTGCTCCATGATCTTTCCCTTTCTGCTGGCTTGATATAGATCAGCATGGTGATCTTGGAAGCCACATGTTGAAGGTAGGGAAACACAAGATGGAAACAGCCTGGGCCCCTAGATCACCACTCAAAGCAGATCTACTTGTCAATTAGGAACCTCCACTTGGGGCTTTATACAAGTAAGAATAAGTCTATATCATGTCTGAACCACCATACTTGTTCAGGTTTGTTTGTTGCAGCAGCAAGTAGTACCTTAACTGAAACACTGTTAGTCTTGAGTTTCTCCCCTAGTCAGGTCTGACTGTTCTAAATCAGGAGTCTACTTCTGGTCCAGACAGTGTGGTAATGGGGCTGCATAGAGCAAACCATGGTTATCTCTGAAGAAATAGCCTAACTCTCAGCAGGGCCTTCAGTGGGGAAACTTTTCTTGGAAGGGGACTGAGAGCATGGCAGTTACCATGACTTACTGTCTAATGCTGTTGGGAAAACAAAACAAAACAAAAAAACCCTCTATACAACTGAAATCTGCCTTCTAGTAACTTCCCTTCTTATTCCCCATTCTTCTCTTTGCAGCAATAGTTTAGTCTCTTCTCTGTTGTCATGTTTCTAGGGGTTCTCTTCTCCCAGCTCTTTCCCAGTTCTGACTTGATTCCTTTGATAGCCTAGTCCCTGAAGCACAGGCTTTGGAATTACACGACATCAGCTCAAATTCAACCATCTCCACGTACTGGCCTTGTGATAATGAACACATTCTCTCTCTGTATCCCAACCTCTTCACCTGTCCAGTGGAGATGGAGGTGTTTCACAGGGCTGTTGTTGTGAGTAGTTAATGAGATCCAGTGCCTGAAGCACCCAGCAATGTGCCTGGTAGAGTCGGGGTCTCCTCAGCTGTAGCTGTGATTTCTGTTGTGTTTGCTGTTGTGATTTCAGGCCTTTCACCAACCTGGTGAGTGGCTCTGAATATACTGAGGTTCGTTCAAATCCCGTGGAACTTGGATTGAACACAGTTCTGTAGCTGGTATCCAACTGACATCAGTGCATGGTGATGTCTGCTTCTTGTGAAGTGGGTACTGTATTCACGCTCCTTTCCTCTGGTTAGCAGGCCTGTCAAGGACTTGGTTCTCAGCTGGACCCTCAGACCATCAGGGCAGTAGCACTGTACCAACACACCTGGTCCACTTAAGACATCACTCTTTTTCCTAGGTTTTGACAACTCAGGGTACCTCCCATGGCACTGCCAGCTGGTAGGTGTTTTGGGGAGCCTGGCACATTCTAAAGGACCTTTGAAAGGATCTTATAGAAGAAGCATTCTTCACCTTTCTTGGATCTTGGGTCTTCTGGAGAATTTGATGGAAGTTCTGGATCTTCTTTCTACTAAGATATCAAGACACCTACAGACACAGTGCTTTGCGTACTATTTGGAAGGCCTCAGAAGAGAATCAGCCCTTGGCTGGCAGGGTTGGGCTGGGAGCATGCCTGCTCTTCCTGGGGAGCTGTGGACTCTTCCTTGAGAGGATGCTCCAGGCAACCTCCGTGCCTGTGGCCTTAGTAAAGTGAGGACAATCCAAGCACTTTTCTCATCAAGTTCAAATCAGCTGTGTAAACCTCAGAGGGGACTTCTCTGTGGCCTCCTATTCATCTCTGTCTGAACAACCCTGCAGGTTCAGAAAGTTTATCAGTGTCATTGGGAGTCTGCAGATGTCATGTGGCACTTAATTCATTCTTTGGAGGAAAGTGAGTCACCACCTAGGAGGGTAGGCTGGGGGGCAGGAACGCACAGAGGGAAGGGAAAATGACACTGCACGTGGAAAAGATCAAGTGTGCCTTTACTGCTTCTCTGAGATTGCAACCTGAGAGGAGCCCGCTTTTGCTGATGGGGCTTACAGAGGTTTTCCAAAGCACTGAGACAAAGGACGCTGCCTCCTCCTCCCCCATCTTTGTTGCTCTCACTCCTCTTCTGTGTGTGGAACCACAATCCAGTGCAGGGGGAAGGGGACAGGCCATCCACTTGACCGTCAGAGCTGATCACTGCTGACCTTATCAAAACACAGAATCAATACACTCTCCTCCCAGTAGCCCAGAAAAAAATCCCAAGGAGTTTGAACCGAAGCAATTTGAAGTGCAGAATCGTCTGAAGCAGAAGACAAGTCGGTAAACAGTTGGGTCTCGAATCCTCCCAGACTCAGAGTCAAGCGAGACCAGTAGCCTCACGAGAATATTTGTGCAGGATGGGCGCCTGATGAGGGGAGACATCCAAAGCAGCCTCTGTGGGCCGTTGCCCCTTCCTGGCTGGCCCTCTGGGCTCAGAATGTCACCTGTACTGGGAAGGAGGCCTGTGGGCCTGGCGGGTAGAACCCAGGGCAGTGGCCTTGGCCCTCCCCAGGACCTTTCAGCAGACTCTTGGGAAGAGCGTCTCCTGGCCTGACCCTGGAGCAGTGGCCTCTAGGCTCCACCGTACCCTTGGAAAAGCCAAGCTGCGCCACTGATTTCATGCCGCGGGGTCTTCACAATGCTGCCGCCTCCCACCCACCCTTGTTTCTTTCTCCTCTTTCTCTTCTCTGCAGTCTTGCTTTCTAGTCCTTATCTCTTTCTACTTTGCCTCTTTTTTCAGGAGGAAGAAGACGAGAAGGAAGGAATGGAGTAGAAGCCACCGTGGGTGGAAGGGAAGGGGAGTTAGACGAGGTTACCCAGTGGCCGCAGAACTACCTGCCTTCCTGCATCAGCCGTATTCTGCAGGCCACCCGCTGTGGCAGTCTTTGGGTTGGGGTGCAGACCCTCTGGAACACCAGAGGCTATTCCCTGGTGGCAGTGGGACCTGAGCTAGATGTATTCCATCCCTTCTCTGGCCTTCTCAATCCTTCTAACAACAAACCAGTGTCTTGAGTATATTCCCTCAAGACATCAACTCCCTAGCCGTGTCTCCATCTCCCATTCCTGGCCATTCCCGCCATCTCAGAGCCCATAGCAGCGGGTGCCTAGGGCTGACAGAACCAACCACCAGGCTTTACTGTACTACATACTGTGTCCGACAGTCGCCCACCCTGTCTCTCTCCATCACTCTTCACTCACTTCCTTGAGGTCAGCAACGGGTCTGATTCATCCTGGTGTCCCCAGGGCCTATCCCAGGACACTGAGCAGAGCAGAGCCCAGCGACTGGTCTTCCTGAGGAGCCCAGTGCTCCTCAGTAAGGCAGGCCTACCTCCACTGGCGTCCACATGGACCCCTGCATAGAGGCATCAAGAAGGTCAGCCCTTCTGTGGCTTCATAGCTTTGCTGTTGAGCAAGAACACGGACAGCAGAACTGGCCACCTCGCCAGCCCTCACGACACTAATGCGTTTTCACTCCTTTGCACGTCCGGTGGCCTCTGCCTGGAATGCATCTTACCCAGGCAGAATTAATTGCTCTCTTTTCTGAGTTCCCCAAAGACGTTGTACTCAGGTTTTTATAGCACTGATTACATTGTGCTTTACTGGCTGTTTGCATGACTGTCTCCTCCTATGTAGGCATTCATCCCACAAATACTCACTGAGCATCTTTGCCAGGTGTGGGAGAGCGTGAAGAAAAGCCATCATGGAGCCAAGTGGGAGGATAAATGGCCTTGACAATGCCAGGCACAGAGTAGGCTCACATCAAGTGTTCATTGAGTGGAATTGAGGGTGTGGTATTTGGAGAGGCTGGGCAGAGAAGGGGGCCAGGAACAGGAGATGGAGGCACATTTAGGGAGTTGATGTCTTATTGTTAACATCCAGTACTGGGAAGGGAGAGAAGTGAGCAGAAACAAGGAAGTCTTGTCGGCTGAGGTGGGCTGGAGCCAGGGTCCAACAGGATAGGCTGCTTCAAGGACAGCATTAACCAGGAGCCTGCACTCTGCAGGGCTCACCCGAGGGTGTGGCTGCAAGTGTCCTGCCAGCCCTTTATACCAGCCACCACTGTGCACAGACACAGGTCTCTGGATGCTCGGGGAGGGAGAATGGTTATCAGGAGGGCACACACGGAGCAGCAGTAGCAAGTAGGCTATGGTGCCGACTTTACTAATTGAGGGGAGTGTAATGCACTGGATTCTTTAATATCCCATTGGTGGATGGAGGGAAACCATCACTGAGCATACAATAAAACAGTAAGGATGAAGCATCACAGGTTTGCATCCTCCCCTCAAGGGAAGGAGAAAGTAAGGTGGGGGGCAGATGGGAGTGGTACCCTGGGTCTCTCGGGTCCCTCTCATGCAGAGCCCTTGCCTGTAGCTGGTGCTGAGCGAGGCTTCCAGTTCCCTGTGCAGCTTAACATGCCCAGAAGCAGGTGAGGCCGCCAGCCAGGCAGCTGTCAGGATCTCCCGACAGAGCAGCCCGGAGCCCTTTGGAGCAGTGGAGCGCTGGTGCCCAACCTTTCTTCCCAGTGAATCCCTTCCCACACAACTGGGCATCCAGGGAAATTCCCCATGCCTCAGAAGCTCACAACTCTGTGGGCAGCAAGCAGAAATGAACACAGGAGTACCAGCTGCAGATGACCACAGCTTCTAAATTCGCATTTCATTAGTTTGGAACCTGGGGAAAACACGGTTCAAGTTATATGGAAAAATAAATGAGTAAGGGGAGCCTGATTTTAAATCCTGCTGGTTATGTTCAGCACGTCCATAAAGGTAAGCAGAGCTCTCTTTTTTTTTATTTTTTTTTATTTTTTTTTTTTTATTTTATTTTTTTTTTTTTTTTTCTTTTTGCGGTATGCGGGCCTCTCACTGTTGTGGCCTCTCCCGTTGCGGAGCACAGGCTCCGGATGCGCAGGCCCAGTGGCCATGGCTCACGGGCCCAGCCGCTCCGCGGCATATGGGATCCTCCCAGACCGGGGCACGAACCCGTATCCCCTGCATCGGCAGGCGGACTCTCAACCACTGCGCCACCAGGGAGGCCCAGAGCTCTCTTTTTAAAGGGGTCACTGTTGATTAGCTGCAGTGCCCTTTTGAGCACTTTGTGTAGTTACAGCGTGGTTATGCCCTGCTGGGGAGGAAGCTCCAGTTCCACGTAGCCTTTTTTTTTTTTCCACATCTTTATTGGAGTATAATTGCTTTACAATGGTGTGTTAGTTTCTGCTGTATAACAAAGTGAATCAGCTGTACGTATACATATATCCCCATATCCCCTCCATCTTGCTTCTCCCTCCCACCCTCCCTATCCCACCCCTCCAGGCGGTCACAAAGCACTTAGCTGATCTCCCTGTGCTATGCGGCTGCTTCCCACTAGCTATCTATTTTACACTTGGTAGTGCATATATGTCCATGCCTCTCTCTCACTTCGTCCCAGCTTACCCTTCCCCTCCCCGTGTCCTCAAGTCCATTCTCTATGTCTGCGTCCTTATTCCTGTCCTGCTCCTTTATGCCTCCTCCTGTCAGTCTGAAGTTGGCTCCCTCACTCTGTGACTGTGCTTCTTGTGGGAGCTGAGTGGGCGGAGCGGTCTGGGTGTTTACGCGTCCTGCCTGCCCCACAGCAGGCCGATTCTTCCTCATTCCACCATCCTGAGATTGGTACTCTGTCCCCATGGGAGTGGATACCCGATTCCATTTCCACAAGCTGTGTGTTCTAGTTCTCTTCCTCTTTAGCCATTAAGCGAAGCCTGGGAGTGCTTTTTATGTCCTCCAACCGCTGACGGCTTGTTCCGATTCTTTATCCTCCGTGGGAATAGCAGGAGTCTGCTGCCCGCTCCCCGGAGACCAGGAGTCTCGTCTCATTTCCTCTAGCAGACAGGCTTGTCCTGCCCAAGGAAGGTTTTTTTTTTTTTTAAATTAAAAAAATTTGTTTTATTGGAGTATAGTTGATGTACAATATTGTGTCAGTTTCAGGTATACAGAAAAGTGAATCAGTTATACACAGACATATATGCACTCTTTTTTAGATTCTTTTTCCATATAGGCCATTACAGGGTACTGAGTAGAGTTCCCTGTGCTATACAGTAGGTCCTTGTTAGTTATCTATTTTATATGTAGCAGTGTGTACATGTCAGTCCCAATTTCCCAGTTCATCTCTCCCTACCGCTTCTTCCCAGGAACCATAGGTTTGTTTTCTATGTCTGTGACTCTATTTCTGTTTTGTAGATAAGTTCATTTGTTAGATTTGACATATAAGCGATATCACATATTTACCTTTCTCTGTCTGACTTACTTCACTCAGTATGACAATCTCTAGGTCCATCCATGTTGCTGCAAGTGGCATTATTTTGTTCTTTTTTTATGGCTGAGTAATATTCCATTGTATATATGTACCACATCTTCTTCATGCATTCCTCTGTTGATGGACATTTCGGTTGCTTCCGTGTCCTGGTGATTGTAAATAGTGCTGCAATGAACATTGGGGTGTATGCACACTTTCAAATTATGGTTTTCTCTGGATATATGCCCAGGAGTGGTATTGCTGGGTCATATGTTAGCCCAGGGAGGGGTTTAGACTGAGTTTCACAAAGCCTCCTGAATATGCCACTGTCATAAGACATTTTAGCAGGTGGCAGGGGAGGTGTGGGGCACTTGAGACCTGGGTTTGAGTTCCAAGCTGCACCAATGATAACCTTGCTGAACCCCAGTCCCCCATTTACAGAATGGGGACAAGAGGCTGTGCTGTGGGGGGGGGATGACAGCTACAGAGCTCTAGGAATCTTCAAGCCTGCTTCTTTCAGTGTTCATGTGCTTGGGCTTATATTAGGTTTAAGACGACGTGACCTTAGAAAAACCTTGCAAAAAGCCAGAGAACCTCTTAGTTTTAAGCTGATCCTGGGTGCCAAGGGTCCTGGTTTCTGAGTAGGTCTGGTTGGTTAGGATATTCTGAGATGTTCTTAGAATGATCCCATGGATCCTCATTAGTATGATAGCTACTGCTTTTTGAGCACCTATTGGAGTAAACACTGATCTATTGCATTCTTTGTGTCCTGTAATTTGTGTGTGTGTGTGTGTGTGTGTGTGTGTCCTGTAATTTTTATCGTGACACTACAAGGCAGATATTCTTATTCCCATTTGATGGATAAGGAAACTGAGACTCAGGGAGGTTAATAATGGGTCCAAAATCTCACATTTGATAAATGTGAGAGTTGAGTTTCAACTGGTCTTCTGACTTCCAATTCCATCTTTCCACCATGCATTGCTGTCCCTGCAGAAATCAAAGAATCCAAGTTAAGCGATTCCCTAGAGCAGTGCTGTCTACTAGAAAGTTTTCTACGATGATGGAAAATTCCTACTCTGCTCTGTCTAATACGATAACCATTAGCCACTTGAAATGTGGCTAATGTGACAGAACTGAGTTTTACATTTTATTTCATTTTAATTTCTAAATTTAAATAGCTCATGTGGGTAGTGGTTACCATATTAGACAGTGCAGTGTTAGAGCCTGCATTTTGCTCATGTGAGTCTTCAGGAGACCCCAGGAGCTTGTAATCTATGGCCCCCACTCAAGCTCCTCCCAACTCACCACCACGTATACACACTGAGTGGTTGCCTTCTTATAAGTTCTATAGTAAACTGTATGTCACCTTCTGCTCATAGTGATATGGCCAGGGCCCTGGGGTCTTTTGCTGGACTGGGTGGTTCTCCATCTGGTAGTTTCTTTTCCCAGCTCCCCTTTAACTTTTGGTTTCTGATCTTCAATCTCAGTCTCCAGTTTGCCAGCTCAGTTCTAACTGTAGCTATGATTGGCGGTCCTATTAGCCTTCTAGAAGTCACTGGCACTTAGGTACACAGCCTCTTTCACATTCTTGGCAATTTGAGCATCACATTTTTTTCTTTCTCTTTGAAATATCTTTTTTTTCTTGATTATAGAAGTAGTGCATATTGATAATAGAAAATGTAGAAAATATGGAAAAAATAAGTAAAAACTGAGTGCAATGCCAGTATTCAGACATTATCACCTTTATAATTTGAGATGTTTTCTTCCAGATACATGTAGTTTTAACATAAGGAAGATACCATTTATAATCTCAACTTTTATTTACCAATGGGTCATGAATATCTTGTCATCAAATATACTTGAAAAACATAATTTTAAACAGGTATAAAGTAGTTTCTTGAGTGAATATATTAAAGCTTATTTAACCAGTCTCTCAGTGGAACATTTAGGTTATTTCCAGTGTTTTGCTATTTTGTTCATTTTGTACCGAATGAACATCTGTACAGCTGATTCAGATAATTCCTTGTGTATACCTGTAATCAGTTCACTAGAGCAGAGTCCTAAATTGCAGTTGAGAGGTCAAAGGACATGTGTCTTTTAAAGCTCTCCCTGGGGCGATTGGGACTGACATATATACACTACTAAGTATAAAATAGATAATTAATGAGAACCTACTGTACAGCACAGGGAACTCTATTCAGTGCTCTGTGGTGACCTAAATGGGAAGGAAATCTAAAAAAGAGTGGGTATATGTATACGTATGACTGATTCATTTTGCTGTACAGCAAGAAACTAACACAACATTGTAAAGCAACTATACTCCAATAAAAATTTAAAAAATAGGACTTCCCTGGTGGCGCAGTGGTTGAGAGTCTGCCTGCCGATGCAGGGGACACAGGTTCGTGCCCCGGTCCGGGAGGATCCCATGTGCCGTGGAGTGGCTGGGCCCGTGGACCATGGCCGCTGAGCCTGCGCGTCCGGAGCCTGTGCTCCGCAATGGGAGAGACCACAGCAGTGAGAGGCCCATACCGCAAAAAAAATAAATAAATAAAATAAAAAAAAACAAAATAACAAAATTGACCATCTTAAAAAAAATAAAAAAACAAAGCTCTCTCTGGGTGTTGCCAAAATTGCTTCCGGGAAGTTCACCAACTTTTATTCCCATCCATGGAGTATAAGACTGCCTACCTGTGATGGGATCAAGCAACCCAAGCAAATGTCCACCTCTCATGTTCACCACCGTATTGTTTAAAAATTAGAATTAGAAGGTGTTTCACTTTGTAGCAACTTACTCCAAAACTTAGCAATCTAAAACCACCACTTAATTTTGTTCACAATTTTGTGAGGCAGGAATTCAGGAAGGGCTTGGCTGGGCGTTTCTTCCACGGGGTCTTTGAAGTGATTACTGTCAGAAGCTGGCTGGGGCTGGAATCACCGAAGTCTTGATAAGGCTGGACGTTCAAAATGGCTCACTTACTCGGCTGTTCTTGGCGCTCGCTGCTGCCTAGGAGCTCAGCTGGGGCTGTCAACTGGAGTCCCACCTGGGATTGCTCCAGCGTGGTGATCTCAGGGTAGTTGGGCTTCTTGTATGGCTTCCACCAGAGTGAGTATTCCAAGAGACCCAAGTCGAAGCTGTATTGCCTTTTCCGACCAAAACTGGGAGTAGTCATACAGCATCACTTGTACCATTCTCTACTGGTTGAAGCACTCATACATTTGTGCAGATTCACGTGGAGGGGACATAGACTCTACTTTTCAATGGGAGAAATGTCCAAAATTTGGGGTTTTTTGAAAACTGCCAAGAAGATATTTTACATGTGAGCATGGTCTGCATGATATTAGTGACAAATCACCATCAATGATACTCAGGTGTTCAAGGGAAGCTGTGTCAGAGAAGGTGTCTAAAGACCCTGCTGGATAAACATGATGGCTGCTAAGGGCCTTGTGTTGGGTTGATGCATATGTGAATATGGGCGACCACAAGCAAGCTGGGGATTTATTAGTTAATGTGAACAACAGTCAAGGGTCCAGAGTCTGGGGCTGGCTGGTTGCTGAGCCCCAGGCATCTCTGACATAAGGAGGGGGTTCAGAGAGCCCAGTCATGTAGGAGGATGGGACAGTGTGGATCAAAGAATCTTCTGTGGACCTTTCCAGAATACATATGGCCAGGGTGAGGAAGGGATTTTGGCATGCCTATTTTGAAACAATTCTCTGACAGTTACGGTGCATGTTCCCCAAAGACCCCTGGTTTACAAGTGTTTTATTTTGCATCTGTCACCTCCGTTGATTCTTGCAAAGGGCAAGGTAGGTGTTAGTACACTTGTTACACAGCGAAGGAATCCGAAGCACAGAGAGGTTAAGTAACTAGGCTGACAGACTCACATCGAACCAGGAATTTCTGACTGCTCTGGAAATCATTAGGTAGGTTCCTTTCTGTGAAGATCTCATGGCCACTCCCTTCACTGTGGTATTCTTGAGACTGTGACTGGCATATGTTTGGTTGGACTGTGTTGGTAGCTTTATGGTCCAGAGGGCCTGGGACAGGGAGATTCTGGGGCTTGGACCTCCTGTGTACACAGGGACATTGTCCTCTCTGAATAGCTTGTAAGGTTCAGCTGAATTTGGGTCGTGAAGGTGACACATCCTCTGGTGGGAATGCTGAGGCCATTAAGGATGCACAGCACATCTCCAAATGCAACAGCTAGGCTCCAATCCTCCAAAAGTAGGTCAGTGGTGAAAAAAACAACAAAACAAACCTTCATTTTACATTTCAAAAGTGCTGCCCAGGGAGGAAGGCTGGCCTGCTCCTTGGAAGTGAATCTGGCTGTACCCAACTTTTAAAGCCCAGGATGTGTTTTTCTTCTTCTTTTTTTTTAAACATCTTTATTGGAGTATAATTGCTTTACAATGGTGTGTTAGTTTCTGCTTTACAACAAAGTGAATCAGCTATACATATACATATAAATATATCCCAATATCTCCTCCCTCTTTTATCTCCCTCTCACCTTCCCTATCCCATCCTCTAGGTGGTCACAAAGCACCGAGCTGATCTCCCTGTGCTATGCGACTGCTTCCCACTAGCTATCTTACATTTGGTAGTGTGTATATGTCCATGCCTCTCTCTCACTTCGTCCCAGCTTATCCTTCCCCTTCCCCGTGTCCTCAAGTCCATTCTATACATCTGTGTCTTTATTCCTGTCCTGCCTGTAGGTTATTCATAACCTTTTTTTTTTGAATCCATATATATGTGTTAGCCTACTGTATTTGTTTTTCTCTTTCTGACTTACTTCACTCTGTATGACAGACTCTAGGTCCATCCACCTCACTACAAATAACTCAATTTCGTTTCTTTTTATGGCTGAGTAATATTCCACTGTATATACGTGCCACATCTACTTTATCCATTCACATGTCGATGGACACTTAGGTTGCTTCCATGTCCTCGCTATTGTAAATAGAACTGCAGTGAACATTGTGGTACATGACTCTTTTTGAATTATGGTTTTCTCAGGGTATATGCCCAGTAGGGGGATTGCTGTATCGGATGGTAGTTCTATTTCTAGGTTTTTTTTGTGTGTGTGTGTGTGCTACAGGGGCCTCTCACTGTTGTGGCCGCTCCCATTGTGGAGCACAGGCTCTGGATGTGCAGGCTCAGCGACCATGGCTCATGGGCTCAGCCGCTCCATGGCATGTGGGATCTTCCCGGAGCGGGGCACGATCCCGTGTCCCCTGCATTGGCAGGCGGACTCTCAACCACTGCACCACCAGGGAAGCCCCTATTTTTAGTTTTTTAAGGAACCTCCATACTGTTCTCCATAGTGGCTGTATCAATTTACATTTTTCAGTATATGCAAATCAGTCAATTTGATACACCCTATTAACAAATTGAAGGATAAAAAGCAAGTGATCATCTCAATAGATGCAGAGAAAGCTTTCAACAAAATTCAACACCGATTTATGATATAAACCCACCAGAAAGTCAGCATAGAGGGAACTTACCTCAATATAATAAAGGCCATATATGACAAACCCACAGCCAACATCGCTCTCAATGGTGAAACACTGAAACCATTTCCACTGAGATCAGGAATAAGACAAGGCTGCTCACTCTCACCACTGTTATTCAACAGAGTTTTGGAAGTTTTAGCCACAGCAATCAGAGAAGAAAAAGAAATAAAAGGAATCCAAATAGGAAAAGAAGAAGTAAAGCTGTCACTGTTTGCCGATGACATGATACCATACGTAGAGAATCCTAATCCTAAAGATACTACAGAAAACTACTAGAGCTAATCAATAAATTTGGTAAAGTAGCAGGATACAAAATTAATGCACAGAAATCTCTTGCATTCCTGTACACTAATGATGAAAAATCTGAAAGAGAAATTAAGGAAACAAACACTCCCATTTACCGTTGCAACAAAAAAATAAAATACCCAGGAATAAACCTACCTAAGGAGACAAAAGACCTGTATGAAGAAAATTATAAGACACTGATGAAAGAAGTTAAAGATGATACAAACAGAGGGAGAGATATACCATGTTCTTGGATTGGAAGAATCAACATTGTGAAAATGACTCTACTACCCAAAGCAATCTACAGATTCAGTGCAATCCCTATCAAACTACCACTGGCATTTTTCACAGAACTAGAATGAAAAATTTCAAAATTTGTAGGGAAACACAAAAGACCCCGAATAGCCAAAGCAAGCTTGAGAAAGAAAAATGGAGCTGGAGGAATCAGGCTCCCTGGCTTTAGACTATACTACACAGTGACAGTAATCAAGACAGTATGGTACTGGCACAAAAACAGAAATATAGATCAATGGAACAGGATAGAAAGCCCAGAGATAAACCCACGGACATATGGTCACCTTATCTTTGATAAAGGAGGCAGGAATGTACAGTGGAGAAAAGACAGCCTCTTCAATAAGTGGTGCTGGGAAAACTGGACAGCTACAGGTAAAAGAATGAAATTAGAACACACCCTAACACCATACACAAAAATAAACTCAAAATGGATTAAAGATGTAAATGTAAGGCCAGACAGTATAAAACTCTTAGAGGAAGACATAGGCAGAACACTCTATGACATAAATCACAGCAAGATCCTTTTTGATCTACCCACTAGAGAAATGGAAAGAAAAACAAAAATAAACAAGTGGGACCTAATGAAACTTCAAAGCTTTTGCACAGCAAAGGAAACCATAAACAAGACCAAAAGACAACCCTCAGAATGGGAGAAAATATTTGCAAATGAAGCAACTGACTGACAGAGGATTATCTCCAAAATTTACAAGCAGCTCATGCAGCTCAATATCAATAAAACAAAGAACCCAATCCAAAAATGGGCAGAAGACCTAAATAGACATTTCTCCAAAGAAGATATACAGATTGCCAACAAACACATGAAAGAATGCTCAACATCACTACCCATTAGAGAAATGCAAATCAGAACTACAATGAGGTATCACCTCATACCAGTCAGAATGGCCATCATCAAAAAAATCTACAAACAATAAATGCTGGAGAGGTGTGGAGAACAGGATGTGTCTTTTTTTTAATTAAAAAATTTTTTTTGACTTATTTTATTTTATTTATTTATTTTTTGGCTATGTTGGGTCTTCGTTGCTGCGCGCGGGCTTCCTCTATTTGCAGTGAGTGGGGGTTACTCTTTGTTGCGGTGCATGGGCTTCTCATTGTGGTGGCTTCTCTTGTTGCGGAGCACGGGCTCTAGGCACACAGGCTTCAGTGGTTGTGGCACTTGGGCTCAGTAGCTGTGGCTCACAGGCCCTAGAGCACAGGCTCAGTAGTTGTGGCTCATGGGCTTAGTTGCTCCGCGGCATGTGGGATCTTCCCGGACCAGGGCTCGAACCCATGTCCCCTGCATTGGTAGGTGGATTCTTAACCACTGCACCACCAGGGAAGCCCAGGATGTGTCTTTTTTTTTTTTTTTTTTTTTTTTTTTTTTTGCTGTATGCGGGCCTCTCACTGTTGTGGCCTCTCCCATTGCGGAGCACAGGCTCCGGACGCGCAGGCCCAACGGCCATGGCTCACGGGCCCAACCGCTCCGCGGCATGTGGGATCTTCCCAGACCGGGGCACGAACCCGTGTCCCCTGCATCGGCAGGCGGACTCTCAACCACTGCGCCACCAGGGAAGCCCTAGGATGTGTCTTTTTGATAGAAAGGACAAGGGGATCTCTGGAGTGACATATTTCATCCTCAGCCAGCAGGAAAAGTGACTGCTAATGGAATATC
This sequence comes from Mesoplodon bidens, assembly GCF_964165515.1. NCBI lineage: Eukaryota > Metazoa > Chordata > Mammalia > Artiodactyla > Ziphiidae > Mesoplodon > Mesoplodon bidens. Next base: position 143,534,631 of record NC_138161.1, read on the forward strand.
CCCCAGTCCTGCAGCCCTTTGATGATAACTGACAGTATAAGCTCTTCACGTGGGAGGAGGCAAGTGAAGGTGAGAACACAACTTGTAAGAGTTAAGAGACCCCTCTGGTCCACCCCCATGATCTAGAACATAAAAGCCAGGCTCTGAGGGAAGAAACTTGTCTGGCGTCACTCAGTGAATAAATGGCAGCAATTGAATTAGAACCTAGGGCTCCTCCCGTTCAGTCTGGGCTTGTGCCATCATGCCACCTTGCAGCTCCCTGGAACATGGGACCCAGAATGCAAATAGAGGTTAGGCATTTTCTCACTTCTAATGTGACAAGTTTTCAATTTTAAACCTCTTTTTTAATCCCATCCCATCCTGCTTCCATTGCGGGGGGGATGAGCTGTTAGTTAAAATAGGATGCCTTACAATTGAGCTGGTGAGCTTTGAGTGCTTGGAGAAACACCCAAACCATTTTCCTGCCACATAGCTAAAATGACCTCTGTTTATAAAGTCCCAGTGTTCCCAGTTAGGATGTAAAGCAATAAACTCTATTGGCCATATATATTTCCAATGTTGTTTTCTTGATGAATTTGAATCAACAGCAGATCTTCTGATAGGGATAGAGGATAGGTAAGTTTGATGGCTGGAGGGGGATTGTGAAATATGTGAGGAGTGAATACTGCCTGGAGAAGACTTACTTACTTGGGAGTTTTATGGGCCATCAGAAGTAATATAAAGGCACCAAGAGCCTGAAGTGAGAAGGAGGAGGGAGAGAACCACCAAAAAATGGACACGGCAAGGAGTAGCAGCACAAGAGAACTTCACTGCCTAGTTCAAAATTTTTCTGGGGTTCATCCCTGCTGCCATTCTTGGCTAAATCCATGGGGTGTCTCAGCAGGCATTATGGCCATTAGGCTTTTAGGTCAATGGTCAGAGAATCTGGTTCTCCTTTGGTCTAAGAGTGTGTCTGCCATGTCTGTGTCCTAAGGACCTGGTATCAGGCAGAGCCACTCTCTGGAATGACTCTCTGAGGTCATCTAGTCAAGTCTCTTCATTGGACAGGTGAGATTCTGAGAGACTCTGTGACCTGCTCCAGGCAGCCAATGGGTCACTGAACCTGAGACCCAATTGCCTTGACTTTTATCTCCCTCTTTCATAAAAAAAACCCAAAATGTGCCACAAACTGCTGTCTGTGGTTAGTGATTGGAACTTGGGGCTCTGGTCTTGGCTTCTCACATCCCTGAATTGGACACTAGGTTTTGGGGCAAGGTAAAGATGTCTCACATCTTTCCTGGGTCAATGATCAGGTGTGTTCTAAGGTAACTTCCCTCTGAATGAATATTTCTTGGACAAGTGTACTACCTGGTGAACCAAAGGAATAAGTGAGAAAAGAGAAGGAAGAAGTGACAAGTGGCTTAACTTAGCAAATTGGCTGAGGATAAGGATACTTTTTAGAGTTCCTGTTCCCAGAGGGAGTTCTCCATGAGTGGGATACCATGCTCAGAGGGAGAGCCCAACCTGTCCACTCATCCTCATGCCTGGTCATCTGACACCTTGTTAGAGACCAACAGTAGTAGTTCACATTTACTTAGCAAGCACTGCCAAGAAACTCAAAAGCATATTATAAATGTCGTGCTGTGACAGGCACTTTTATCCTATGGGAGATATTGCAACAAACCATTCAATAAGTAATTTACAAATACCAGAAAACCAGAGGGTACTGGATGAAAACCAGCGTGACCGTGGAAGGGACCAATCACATCAGACCAATTTAATTTCCTCCAATGTCAGAATGACAGGTCTGGAAGATAAGGCAAAAGCAATAGACGTAAAATATCCTGACTTCTGTCAGCCCTTTAGCTCTGTTCCATATGATGTCCTCATCAACACACTGTGAAAATATGGTCTAGCCTCTGCTACTGTTATTTAGTCTTGATTTATCATGGCTCCCTTTCCCTAAAGAGTTTGAGTGGAGTGCTTGGCAGAAAACTGTCTGCCTCCCTGGAAAGCACTGGGAGGGCCTGGCTCAGGACCCAGGCCTGGAATGAGTCTGGCTCAGTAATATGATTACAGAGATAATTCATGGTGACATATGCACTTTAACACTTACAAAATGCTTAGAGTTGGATCTCAGACCCAAGTCTTTTGATTCCAGGCTCAGATCACTTCCTGCTCTCCCATAACTGCCTTTAAAGGAACTATTCATGCAGCCATCCCAGAGGAATTCTGGTTTCTTCCAGGACAGTGATGAGGAGGTCTTGGAATAGAAATACTTACAATGGAGGTTGGGAAAGCTGCTTTCCTGAGGATAGCCTCCAGCCCTGTGGCCTGCAGGCCCTTTCCATAGCGATTCCCTCTGTGGTCTAAAGGAGCGGTGGGTGGGCTTGCTGGTGAGACCAAGCAGGTGTGACAATGGGCATCTGGCTTAGGGGAGGGCAGAGTGACCGGGTAGAGAAGGCCCTCTATTGTCAGGGTGAAGACAGAAGATTTCACAAATCTCTGACAGGCCCAACTGTTAATAGGACCCGAGGGACCTGCAGAGAGCTACCTGTACTGGTTGCTAGATTTGTGTGGTCCTTGGAAATGTTGCCTGAGCCTGCTGAGCAGTGCTGTGGGGTAGGAGAGGACCACCACTCTGTCCTGTAAGGGGAGACATGTGGGCAAGGCTGCTTCCTGCCCCCACTGCGGAGAGGGAGCTGATCATCCTTTGACAGCTCATTCACTGCCAGCCCACTAGGAGGCAAAAATCCACCATCTTTCTGATTCTAGAGACCCTCAACAGCTACAACTGTCTGAATGCCCAGGGAACATATAATCATGAGTAGAAAAAGAGAACTCATCTCCCACTTAGGGGAATTTAGTAAACAACTAGAACGGTGGCTTTTACTGAGGTAGAACAAAATGATGAGGCTTTAGTAGAATAGAAGCTTTAGCAGAATAGAAGTAGAGAGCTTTTGTAGACTAGAAGGAAGAACTCTCAAGGAAAACTAGGGAAAACATTGATTTTCTAAAACAACAAAAAGCAATTTCTGGATTTAAATAATTGATAGGCAAACTGTAAAAGAGACTGGTCACTGCTGGGAACCAAATTTGTGTTCTGGATGAATATGGGAGAAATGGATCACAAACAAAATAAAACGACAAAGATGTGGCGATCAGGAACAAAAAAGCTAAGAAATATAACCAAGTAATCTAATATGAAAAAACCCCCAAACAAACCAGGGATTCTAGAAGGGTAGATGGAGGAGTGTGGAAGGGCTCACAGAAAGTTCCAGGATGGTTGCAAACAGACGTACCCTAAGACATGGTCAGGTGGCATCACTGTGTACCGAAGAAAAAGAGAAAATTTTACAGGCTGTTGATGGAAAAAGTGGGTCATTTCCACAGGAAAGGCCTTTAGATTCATTCACAAAACAGGAAGCCAGAATACTGTGGAACAACATTTACCAACATTGAAAGAAAAGGATTAGGATCTAAGAATTCTATTTCCAGTGAAAGTGATGATCACCTCTCAGCGCATTTTTGGACACACAAGATACCAGTGAGCATTCCACCCATATTCTACATGCAAGGTCAAAAACTGGAAGGGAACTTAGAGATGATTGTAGCCACTGCTCTCCCCCTGCCATCCATCGTATTTATTTTTCCTTGGTGTGTGTTCCTGGTGTGATAAAAGCAGGGATTGTAAGGGCAGGGAGTGGAGAGAAAGTCAGGAAGACTGTTAAAACCACTATATGGGATTTAATGCTTATTCACTTTTAGAAGTGTTTACTGAAGAATCAGGTCGGCCATAATAAACATAATCCCAGGTCTGTACAAGAGGCCCCAGGGAAACCAATTTGGTCACAGTGGAATTTCCCAGTGGGAGAAATGAGACAGTGCTGCATGGCTGGAGGTCCCTGAGAAGTTCCCAAACTTCTACGGTTGCCAGACTTAGCAAATAAAAATACAAGATGCACTGTTAAATTTGAATTCATGTAAACAATGACTTTTTTTTAGTATAAATATGTCCCCAGTGTTGCATGAACACTCTATGTTTTTACCTGGCAACTCTATTCTCCCCTCCACGCTCAGCCTGGACCCATAGAGTGCTACAGGTGTCAGGGAGCTTGGGACATGGGCTATAGATGGATGCTTAAGGCCCGAGTTTCAATGGAAGGAAAAAACGGAAACCTTGAAGTGAAAGATGGGGTGAGTGCCAATGTGGGAGCCAGAGGAGTAGTTTCTGAAAGATAACTTGTCTCTCTAGAGATTTGAAATGTACTTGATCAGGTCCTTGCTTTTGTGGCATTTAAAATTTCATTATAAAGAGTGTGTGTGTGTGTGTGTGATAATAAAGGTCAATTTTCACTGAGCTTTTCCTACACCAGGTACTGTGCTAAGCACTTTAGCTCCCTTATTTTTCAGAACAATAACCCCCATTTTACAGATGCGGAAAACGGTGCAGAGAGCTTAAGTTACTTGCTTAAGGTCATAGAGCCAGCAAGTGGCAGAGCCAGGACTCGAACCCAGGGTTGCCTGACTCTGGCAGCTGTGCTCCTGCCCTCTATGCCATGCTACCTCACAGCAAGCAAAACCCCAAAATAAGCAAAGCAAAACTAAAAAAGCTGACGCTGTGTGCAGGCGTTGAGACCCTGGAGGTGGCCGGGGAGGAGTCAGCGTTGGCCACATCAACCAGGAAAACTTCTTGGAAAAAGAAACTGAGAAACTGGGTTCTCCCTGGTGGGTTCGGACTTGGGATGGTGAAAGGAGTGAGTGGTGAGATCATCAGCCTGGGCTAGTGGGGGCAGGGAGCCTGGTGGGATGGGCAGTAGGGGTAGGGGTGGGGTAGGTTGTCAGCTGGTGCCCCAACAGGTCCGAAGAGACAGGAGAGTTGAGTTGGCCTATCAGGAGAGAGTGTTTGTGGCCAGTTTGGCCCACAGAGTCACCAAGACAGAGGTGCACCATAAGGCCAAAGACAAGGGCAGGGCCATGTCACGGGTGAGAGGATGGATGAATTGTCATGATTTGACAGTGTGTGGGTCAGGGTGCATGGTTTATGGTCTTGTGTCAGCTTTTGGTCTTTGTCTTAAGGTCAACGGGAAGCCACGCAAGGGTTTGAGATGAGGAGTGAAGGCGCTGGGTTTGGAGGGGTGGGTTCTAGCCACGTTTAGGAGGTAACTAGACAGGACTCGGCGACGGAGACGGGTGTGGGGAGGGGATGATGGAAGCATGCCCAGCAGGGTCACGGGGCAGTGACCCCGAGTGGAGGGAACCCAGGAAGTGAACTGGAATGGGGACAAAAGGAGGAGCCTTGATGGCTTCGATGTTGGGGATGCTATTGCCCTCAGGAGAGGAGGGGACGGGGTGTCTCTCCCTGCGCAGGGCACAGAGAGGCGGCGGGTTGGACACAGGGCTCCATGCCAGCCTTGGGAGTGCACTCACGACAGGCAGTGACAGCATGGCTCTGGGTGCCTCAGGATCTCCAGACCAGCCCTGGAGCCTGTGAGCTGATCTCCCCAGAGGCTTCTCCCACTCCTGGGTGGTGCAGAAGCCATACCGAGACCTGACACGGGCCAGGCAGGTTCAGGGCCGGCTGCCTTTTAGGGCAACACATGTGACATTATGTCTCTCAGGCAGTGTCTGCCCCATGTCCTCGTTTTACATAAAACCCACACAGCCTTTCCAATCGCCCACCACTGCGGACCGGGCACTGCCTTCAAGGCTGAGTATGGGCGAGCCAAGCCTTCGCCATGCGAGACGGCTGAAATAAAATGTGCAATTGTTCTCCAAGACACCTTAATTGTTTACTAATTACTCCATAAATCATAGTGACACCTGCGTTTGTGCTCCTGTTAATCCACTCTCACAAGGTGGGGGATGGAAGCTCACAGCCAAAGAATAACTGGGCTCATAGCTGTGGGACGGAGGGACCTGAAATGGGACGGGGACACCAGAGCTCACGGTGCTTCTCCCTCGCCGTCCTCATCGGCCTCAGCCTAAGTCTCATCCTGAAAGGGGCTGCTGATTATGGGTACTCATAACACCCATTAAAGGAGTCTAGGTGGGGCAGGGGTGGGGCTAAGCACTTCATCTCTTCCATCCAGAAGCCAGTGGAGAGAAGGGTTATTGTATTCATTTTACAAGTGGGAAACTGAGGCTTAGAGATTGTAGGTAAGTCCCAAGATCACACAGCTGGTTAAGTGGCCTCGCTGGAGGTTGAACCTGGGTTTGAATGACTCCCACAAGATGTAGCCTTTGTGGGAGAGTCAGAGAACAACAGCCTGGGGAGGAGGAGGGAGATTTCCTCTTAATTATCCCTGGCACCTCATATATGTCTTTCACATTTATTCAAGGAAAGGCAAGCTGTTTTCTAAATAATAATACCCCTAATGTTTCTTGAGGATCATATCTAAAATAGAAACAGAATTCATCCAGGGGTTTTGGCTGGGGTATTCTGGTACCCTGCTGCTCAGACTGGCCATGGCTGGCGTCCCCCTCTAACTGACCTCCGTCCCAGACAGTCACCCGCCCCTGTCCCTCGGAGCCCCTCTCTGCCTGCATCTGTCAGCAGCCATCGGTGACCCAGCGCTGGCCCTGGAGGGTGCGCCATTGCTCCAGATGGCTAATAGAACTTTATTGCCACAATCATCCTTAATGTGACCATTCCAAAGCCCCTGTCTGGAAGCTCAGCTCCTGCGATGGGGCAACAGTCCCTGGATATGGGCACCAGGGCCACTGGCGTCTAGCCCTCCCTCCTGGGCCCGATAGCGCACTTCTGCGGGTGCCACGGACTGGCTCTTTAGAAGACAAGTAATGCCATAAAACCCACTTTGAAGGTGATCCTTTTCCCCTGGGTTGAGATCAGGACTCTGGGGGGAGTGGGGAGTGCTCCAGGCAGCGGCTGTAGGAGTTTGCCTGCTCTGGGTCCTGAGTGCCATGGAAGAAGGGAGCTTGCCGGGCCTGGGGAGGAAAGGTCAGTTGTCGGGGGAGAGGCCACCCCATCCTGTCCCCGTCAGCCCTGTTCCTCCCTTGGATCTCAGCTGCAAGAGATCTTCCCCGACCCTCCAGTCCTGTTACTCTCTCTCTCTCTCAACCCGTTATTTTCCTTCCCAGCCCTTTTCTCCATTTGTGATGATAAACTTACTTATGGGTCTATTTGTTTAACGTCTCTCTCAGACCTGAGACTACACAGGGGTGATATTTGTTTTGTGTGGCAGTATTCCAGGCGTCAGCACAGTGACTGGCACATAACAAGTACCCAATAGATACTTGTTGAGTGAACAAATGAATGAATATCATTATCAAGCGATGGTCACTCTCTCATCAAGAGCAGTTCCCTCAGGCTCTGTTGAGAGGGTGTCTCATGATGGGCTTGCTAGCTGGTGATTTAAGGTTGGAAAGAGGGAGGAAGGACCCCCAAATGCTTTCAGAGGCCAACAGAATAGATTCTGGGCCCTGAAGCCGAGATGGCCAACTCCGTGCCGGGCACATGGTGGGCACTGAACACTTACATAATAAGTGAATGAGAAAAGGTTAGAAAGGCTAGAATGTTTCTGTGGACAGCAAAGTAGGTGAGGCTGGGAGGAGAGCTGCCAGGGCCTGCCGCAAAGGGAGCGGGAGAGTTTGATCACTGCCCCCATGTTCACAGGGTCACTTCACCACCTCCGGAAGTGGAGCATTCAACTCCCTAGCCCGCCTTCTCCTTCCTGTGCTCTGTCCTGAGGCGACCAGCTAATGGCTCAGAACCTTCCAGAAGGAAGCAGCCAGGGTGTCTGGCCATCGCTCTGGGCTCCAGGTGTGGTGGGACTGGACAGCCGTACAAGTCAGTACTGGGGTGTGGAGAGGGAAACTCTTGGAGGAGCCATTGGCAGAACTGCCTTCCCTCCAGAAAAGGAGCTTACAGGGAGTTTATGGGCAGGAAAGCCTCCTCCGTCCCCTGGACCATTCCTCCACCGGGGCCCACTGCACACATGGTCTCAGTGGGCAGGGCCTCAGTCGGAGAGAAGCCTACTGGGAGTCTAGGAAATAGAGGTGTGGGGGGCAGAGAAACTGCCCAGGGCGATGTGTGGCCTACAAAGAAGGGCTTGGTGGAGTTTGCGGGGCTGGATCTGTTGTATTCCATCACCATGGCTGTTTTGGGTGTGGGGAAGCCCTCAAGAGGAGAGATGGGGCTTGATCTGGGCCCTGAGAGGATCCTGGAGGATCAGAGGGACCGGGGAGCTTGGAAGGGGAGAGCAGACTGCAAGGACGGGATGGAGGAGGGGCCACAGGGGCTCAGGGGAAAGGAGACAGAGAGAAGATTCATTAAGAGGAGGTCTGTTGTAAGTGAGGAAGGGCTGTGGAGATGGGCTGTGATTCCAGAGGCTTGGAACTGGGCAGCCCTCCCCGTGGGCTGGAGATGCAGGACCCTGAAGAGGAAGGTATGCAGCCGGCACTGAGGCCTGGGGGTTAAGGAGGTGGAGGGAGCCTGCAGCCGGGACAACTCCGCACGCCCTGCAGAGAGTGCGGGGAGATGTGAACTAAGGCCACAGACTCAGAAGCCAGGAAAAAATCCTACAATAAAGTATAAGACATTTGGTTTATTAAAACTTAGAAAAGGTGTTGTGATCATTTGAACTTATTATGGATTCACTGAGTTTTGTCAATTCACCTCATATTTTGGCCAGAGCTAGTCGGGCCATCTTCCAGATAGATCAGGAGGAATGAGATCCCGACGTGACCTTGTCTGGAGCAAGTCCAAGACCTTGCGTTCTCCTGTTAGATCTGTGGTTAAGATGATAAAATGTGTGCTGTATGTGATTGTATCATTGGGGGAACCATGACGGTTGAAGCAGGGCGTGGGGTCAAAGTCAAGGCGAGCCCGTCATCTAAATGGGTTCACTTTTGAAAGTGAAAGAGGACTTGAGTCAGCTGGTCCTCTGAGAAGCAGACACTGAGAAGGAGTTAGGAGGGCAAAGGGCTTATTCGGGAGGAACACCTGTGAAAGGAGGCAGGAGAAGGAAGTAGGATCGGATAGAGGGAGCTGGGAAACCATGATGCAGACCTGCCAGTCTGTCAGTCCAACGGGGAGACAATGTTGCCCATTAGAGGGGTCCTATGTTGGGTAGAGATGGCTGCACCCTTGTACCACCGCCTGCTTCAGTCATCAGCTGGGATGACTTGGGCTCAAAAGCTGAAGTGGTCCTGAGGACATAAGAGATGTAGGCTGTCAGGTAACCACAGTCCTCTCAGGGGGACAGCGTGTCCTTCCTTGAGTGGGCACCGAAGGAGCATGCCTCTGTGGCTGGCTCAGGGCACTGTTAATGATTATGCTGGGACCATAGGAGTAAACCAGGACCTTCCCTCCAAAACCAGGACATCGGCCATCGTATTTCCAGAGAACTTCTATAGGGTTCAGTCTTTGATTGTTATTCTATCCTGGTTCTTTCCTGTTAAGGTTTTTTTCTGTAACTAATTGCTTGTCTTGAATAAACTAGCTAACGTGCACTGAGCACTTGTTAACAGGCCAGCCATGAGCTGAGCACATTACATGAATCCATTCATTTACTTCTCCTAACAACCTCATGAGGTAGATACTACTATTGTAATTATAATATACTTTATGCTTATTATTTATTATAAAAATACCTGTATATAGTATAGAACTATATAATATATACTTACATAGTATAATTATGTGCTTATAATTATAAAATACTGATATTATAGTGTCACCCATTGTATAGGTGAGGGAACTGACCTGTACACAGGGGGTTATGTGGCGTGTTCAAGGTCATACATTACATAAGTGGCAGACCTGGGCTTTAAACCAAGAAGTTTGCTTCCAGGGCTAGAACTCTTAACTACTTCACTAGCTGTAGGATTTAGAGCTAGCAGGGACTATAGAGGTCATCTTATTGAGATCCAGAGAAGTAACAGAACTCTCCTACAGTCATGTCCAAAGTTAGGACTCACGTCTAGCTCCCTGACTCCTGATCCTGTGCTTTTTTCCCTGCTGCATATCTCAGACATGCTTATTGAATTTGTAGATAATAGAAAGATGGAAAGGAAAATTCCACAACTGAAGATACAATAGTGGTTCAAAGTGATTTTGACAGGTTAGAATGCTGGTTGAAACCAATAAGATGAAAGTTAGTAGAGATGTATGTACGCTTTTATATTTAGATTTGGAAGCATCAAATGCACAAGTGCCAGGTGGGGAAGACCTTGCCTGAATGCAGTTTATTGGTAATAAGATCAATCAGAGGTGACAGGAGGTGGGAACAAGGGGACACAATTTAGGCTGCATTGATAAGATGGCATTCAGATCACAGGAAGTGAGGGTCCTCCCTATGGACCCATTTACCCTTAACTGGGAAGTAGAATATTGAGCTTTCTTCTGGTCACCATATTTTAACAGAGATGGAGACTGTAATGGGTTGAATTGTGTCCCCCAAAGGATAGGTCCAAGTCCTAACCTCTAGTGCCTATGAATGTGACGCTGCATGGAGATAGGATCATTGTGGATGTAATTAAGTTACGAATCTTAAGACAAGATCATCCTGGGTTTAGGGTCATCTCTAAATCCAATGACTGGTATCCTTATAAGAGAAAGGAAAGGCAGATTTGAGAGACAGACAAGGGAAGAAGGCCATGTGAAGAGGGAGGCAGGGATTGGAGTTAAGCCACCACATCCAAGAAAGGCCAGGAGCCACCAGATCTAGAAGAAGCAAGCAAAGATTCTCTACTAGAGCCTTCGGAGGGTATGTGGCCTGGCAGACACCTCGATTTCCAAAAGGGTGAGATAATAAATTTGTGTTGCTTTAAGCCACCCTGTTTGTGTACTTTGTTACAGCAACCCTAGGAAGCAAATACAGAGACTAAGTCAAGAACCCTAGAGAAGGGAGCCCCGAGGATGGACCTCTAACCATGTGTGTGAAGAGCAGTGAGAGGTCCTGGCTGGAACGAGGGCCAGTTAACTGACACTGCTGCTCGTTCAGAGTTGCCAGGGGCTGGGCTGGTGGGGTCACCTGCAGGCCACCCTCAGAAATCCCACAGAGCCAGGGAGTCTGAGCTCAGCGCTGGCTGTACCGTACCAGGAAGTATGATTAAGTTAAAGGAAGTTGTCATTGCCAACTTCCCCCAAAGTATCCTGGGACCCTTCCACTCTCCCATCCAATGACCTTTTGATTCATCACCACCCTGAGCCGTGACAGAGCCCCCCAAGGCTTGACAGAGCACACGCAAGGCCTCTCGTGGCAACCCCCCAAATAAAAGAGAGGGGGTCCTTTGCAGGAGGCTGGAGTTCCCAGGTAAGGGAATGGGGTGAGTGCCTGAGCATTTGGGCGGCCCTTTTTGGGTAATGTCTTCTTTTTTTCTTCTTTTTTTTTGTGGTACGCGGGCCTCTCACCATTGTGGCCTCTCCCGCTGTGGAACACAGGCTCCGGACGCACAGGCCCAGCGGCCACGGCTCACGGGCCCAGCCGCTCCGCGGCACGTGGGATCTTCCCAGACCGGGGCACGAACCCGTGTCCCCTGCATCGGCAGGTGGACTCTCAATCACTACGCCACCAGGGAAGCCCTGGGTAATGTCTTCTTAAAACTTTGTCCTACTTTGGCTTCAGGACATGGTCTTGCTTGGTTTGGATGACTCAACTGACTCACTGAGACATTGAACACAGAGGGTAGGTAGAACTTTGGGAGGGTGGACAGGACAAGGTCAGTTTGGGAAGTGCTGAGTCTGAGGCTTGGGTGGGGCCTTCAGCTAGAAATCTTTCTTTCAGGCTAGGAGCTCAAGATGGGGGTGTGGTATGGTGGTTAGATGCGGTGGGTGTTACTAACACACAGGTGGTAGTTGAAGCTGACCCTCCAAGGAGCCTGGGAATGTAGACCCTCCTTCCAGACCTCCAAGTGCGGTCTGTGGACCAGCATCACTGACATCTCCTTATTAGAAAAGCAGAATCCTGGGCCCCAGCCAGGCTTGGGGCATCACAATCTGCATTTTAACAAGGCCCCAGGGGGGTCCTTTGCACATTAGAGCCACTGCTCCAGGCCAGATTTGTGCTCTTTAAAAGCCTCTGTCCCTGGGCTGTGAGTCAATTGGCTTGTGGTGTGACCCAGACTTTATTATTATTTTCCAAACAGCTTCCCAGGTGATCCTAATGTGCAGCCAGGGTTAGTAGGAATCAGTCCTCAAATGTGAATGAGCTCTAGAATCACCTGGAGGGTTGGTAAACACAGATGCCTGGGCACCACACCCCGGGGTGGGACCTACAACTTTGACATTTCTAACAAGTTCCCAGCTGCTGTTGCTGGTCCCAGGCCCACACTTTGAGAACCACTGGCCAGGCTAGAATCCCAAGGAAAACCAACAGTTAGAGGTCAGCAGAGGGAGCCAGGAAAGGGAAGGAAAGGCTTCAGATGTGGGAGGCAAACCAGGAAAGTGGTATTGACCAAAAAATTTAATGAGTAGTCAATCTAAGAAAGAACTGGAAGATGTTATTCGCGCCAACCGGAGGATTATAACCTGGGAGGCAGTCTCACAGGGAGCTCTGAGGACTGTTCTTAACAGGAGTGGGGAGGCCAGGACATACGTGATTTTGGAGAAGGGGCATGTGCAATCAAGCACACATCTTGGTAGGTTACTCTGACCCACGAGGAACAGATATATTAGTTAACGGTTTTAGTGCTTTTCTGAGTATGGGAAGATGCAAGAAACTGGGCTAAATTTTCTCCTGAATATGTCAGACTATCTGAGGGCCATTTCTATCAGTTTTCCCAGAGCACCAAGTGCCACACCCCGATCTCCGCCCTGGTGTGTTATAGGTCAGTGACTGCAGCGGCTGGTGACTTGATTCTTATAGGACTGGATGGTGGGCAACATTGTTTATTGTACAATCCCTTCCCATTTGGTCTTAATTTTGACCAAGGTTTGGGAGGCATTTTGTGACTGATTTGTCCCATGGTGTTAGGAATGGTCATTCCCAGGTCAGGTGAGGATTTCATTGATAGGCCACTCAATGTGCTATTACTGGACTAGGCCCTGTTAACAGTAGCCCAAAGCCTGTGGACCATCTGTCTTACTAGTCTGTTTTGGTCCAGGAAATTGTTCCCTCTTGTTGCTTCTTCCCATATCTAGAGTTACACTATTACAATCATTGGTCTTACAGAACTATGTATTTGGTCAATCGTATCAAGTCGCCTAGTCATCATGAATTTTATCGGAGGCTCAGTCACACATTTGGTAATGCAGGAAACAATAATCTTGTAAAATAGACAGAATACAAGTAACAGAGCTAGGAACATTAATAAGGCCATAAGGAAGTATTTAAGCTACGAACTTCCATTAGGTGCGGCCCCCTATCTCTCCAGGCTGTCTGACTCAGTTTGTTCTGCACCAATCTCTATCTTTAAAGGAAATGATATATTGGCATTGTACATAAAGTTCACCAAAGATGTCTGCAGGTACAAGGTGAGTGGCGGGTCCTCACGACCCCTTACAGGACTGAGAAAGAATGTTGTCTTCTATGGAGTTGCGTGGCTGGTGCCAGGAAAAAATAATTGATCTTTATGGTTGAGCAGGTATTTCTGCCATTGCGGAGGTCTGGTTAACATGTAATGCAGATACACAGTGCACGCTAGAGGGGAGGGGGGAGGCCCAAAGGGGCAGAGAAATTTTTATTTTTAAAGTTTTCTTGTCTTGCGTTAAAATACAAATTTTTATTTCATCAGTGGGTTCTTCCTGGGGTCTTTCCCCCAGATTGTTAACACCTGGAGGCTTTATCTCATCCTGTTCCTGTCTCCCTCTTTGGTGAAGAAATCAGCACCCCTGATTCTCAACAACCACTGCTTGGAAATTTCATATCTGATCATCCACATGCACCCTCCCCTGCATTCCGGATGAAGCCCCCAAGTGCCTTAGCTCAGCACACAAGGCCCTTCGGGGCAGAGAGGCTGGGCTCCTTCCCTCCTCTCTCCCGTGGGAACCTTTGCTCCAGGCATCACAGCCTACTTGCGGATCCTCAGTTCATTTTGCTCTCTTGTACCTCCCTGCCTCTGCTAGGAGTCTGAGCCCTCCTCCTCTTCCTCATTTCACAGCTCCTACTCGGCAAGATTAGATTAGAATTCCCTCAGGGAAGGAGTCTCTTTTTATTTATTTTTTATCTCTGTCTGCTCCACCCTTTTCTACTTCTGGCTTTGTTCAAACCTTACCTCCCTCCCCAAGCCTCCCAAGCCCGTCCTGAATCCCTGAGGCTAGGGTAGCACTCCGCCCCCCTATTCCCCTCCCCTCCCAGGTTCCTACTTTCTGATCCCATCACTTCACAGTTGTTGATTGAATTATCTGCCTCCTTCACTATATGTGGATTTTCTTGGAATAGAGAACCAGGTCTTAATTTGATTTTGTACTCCAAGCTCCTAGGACAATGCCAGCACAGAGCAGGCACCCGAGTAGATACTCGTTTGTTGAGTGAAAAGATACAGGAACCAGTGATTGATGGTCATGCATGCAGACACACTTGAGAACCAGGGCCCCTTGCTCTAGCCCAGGGTATCAGCCACACCCTTCCTGGAGGTGGTCTTCTCCTCCCCCAGAAGTGAGACAAAGGACTCCCCTCTGGTCACTGTCCCATGGGAGAGCACTGCTGGTCACTTCCTTAATACCCCCAACAGGTCATTGGGGTCTTCATCTCCCTGGCCAGCAACATGAGCCCCTCACTCCAGATAAAAGTCACAGGGAACACGCGCTCTCTTCAGGTGCACAATTCCTCCTTTCTTCATGGAGAGCTAGCAAGGAGAAGGGCCGAAGGCAGAAGTGTCTCCTTCCGGGTCCTGTGTGCTTTCCATGCTCCAAGGACCCACCCCGAAGAGGTTTTGAGAGGGAAGCTCAGCCTTCCAACTCCACCTGCTGGCCGGGAGTCAGCAACTCCCTGGGCCCTCCCAGCTCACAGAGTGTGGTGGTTTGAGCCAGCTCCTGACCGGGCAGCCTCCTGACGGGGCTCCTCAATACAGCAACAGAGGAAAGTGCCTGGAGAGGGACAGGGTGAAGGAGCTGTGGGAGAGAGCCCGGAGGACGTCACAGTCCTGCCACACAGCTGTCCTCTCGCCCGTCCTCACCACTGCCACGGCAGCTCTGCTGTTGGACAAGAGCTTCCACACCTTTTCTTTCTTTCCTGGTAAGAAGCTCAGGAGGATGGAGGGTGGGAAGTGGTCAGATCATCCTGCCCACAGATGAGGGACCCCAAGGATCAGAGCATGGGTGTAACTTGCCCAAGTTCCCAGAGCGTGAGATGGTGCGGGTGGATTTGAACCCTCTTCACCCCCCGCAACACGCTGCCTCTAAAAGAATGTTAAAATACGTGTCAGTGATACAGGGTGCAAGTGCAAATTATTCCTTCTGTGGAAGTGCAGAATAGCCAAGTGGTGACAGGAGCTTGGCAGGATGGAGCGGGATGAGGCAGGGACGGCTTTGGGAGGTAGGAGAGCTGCTCTGTGGGGCTGAGAGAGGGAGCACAGCAGGCCGGGGAGCAGTGGGGGGAGCTGCAGGCCTGGGGGGGGCACACCATGCAGCGCCTGCAGTGGTGGGCTGTGGACAGGAGCAAGGAGACAGCCGGATGGAACTGGAGAGGGAGGCCTTGTCCTGCTTAACTGTCTCTAGGGCCAGAGCTCCGTGTGTGTGTGTGTGTGTGTGTGTGTGTGTGTTTGGAGTATGGGTTTATGTGGTATATGTGTGTGTGTATGCGATGTATGTGTGTGGGTGTGTGTACATGGGGGTCTGGGTGTGTATGTGTGTGGTGTGTGTGTGTATGTGGGATGAGGGTGTGTGTGGTATTTGTGGCTGAGGGAGTGTGTAATGTGTGATGTACGTGTGTACGTTCAGGTAGGGTACTAGGCACATCAGAACATTGCTAGTTGCAGGTTTATGATATTCTGTCTTTTCTTACCTGTGGAAAGGCACAGTCCACTCCCCCTCTCCCTCAATACACCCTGTCCCATGTTAACTCTTTTAGTCTTAGATATGTAGGATCATGGATATATTTAACCACGTTAAATAAAAACAGACATTTTAACACACACTTTTAACGCACAACTAGGTATAGCTGCATTCAGGAACTCACACAGTGCTGCTGGGATGTTGCCTTTTTGGTCTTCCAGCTCTGTCATCGTGCTTTTGGATCACATGCAGGCTCTGTCCGCGTGGTGGTTTGTGACAGTTTTTAGGAGGATATGCCCAGGTTTGTAACTTCCCAGCCTCAAGCCCAGTAGAAGGAGAACTTCTTTGTACCTATAGTTTCAACACAAAACCCAAAATGAATCTCACTGGCTGGGTTTGGGTCGTGTGTCCGTCTCTGAACCAACCCCCGTAACCTTGAGATAGAAAGCTTTGGTTAGCTGCCCAGGTCACATGCTCAGCTGCCAGCCAGGGGTGTGAGGTCCAGTGCCTCTGAGAGTGGACCATTCCCAAAGGACCTTTGGGGTGCTGGTGCCAGAGGGGCCAGTGGAGGGTGAGCAGACACAGCCAATGCCTCTTCCTCTTGACTGAGGGCTTCCATTGGTGTGAATGTGACCTTGACTCAGAGAGGGGATGAAGCTGTGCATGATTACTTTCTGTGTATGTCAGGTCCTGGGCCAAGGGCAGTCCTGAAATTATCTCCTTAATCTTCACAACCTACTTATGAGTTGGGTACCAACACACCTATCTTATAGATGAGGCGTGGGCTTACAGATGAGGACTGAAAGGACTTACTGTATTTAGGTCACACAACTAGAAAGTGGCGCCAAACTGCATACCCCTTGGGCCCGCTGCTTCCTGTAAGGTGATGATAATGCCCTTGGGGCTGGGAGCAGCCTCAGTATTGTGGCAGTACCATGAGCACTCGATTCAGACTTCATTTCCAGAACCAATTCTTTTACTCACCAGTTGAGTCCCAGCCTCCTCATCTGCAAGATGAGGATGACGAATCCTGTCCTGCTGAGATCCCAGAGTTGTCCTGTCAGTCAAATGACATCAAGAAGGCATGTGCTTTGGAAGTGGTAGAGACCTGAAGATGTGCAAAATGTGATGGTCACCAGGGCTGGTTATTAAAGTAGTGATGCTGTTTTTCCCATACTGGGTGGTAAATGGCTTCCACCTCTGCCCACCTTACCACCTCTCTGGTTCCTCCCCACAGCCCTTGGGCCTGGAACTTCTGGGACCTCCCCTCAATCCAGCGAGCAGAGGAGAAATGCCTGACCCTGGTCCCAGGAGAGAAGGTCACCTAGGGAAATGACTGCAGCTCCAGCTGACCCCATCCCCCACCTCTTCCTATGGGCCCAGAATGGCCCTCCTCTCCCCCATCACCTGTCTTCCCCCTCCCTAAATCCCAGTGTTCGCGGGGAGGTGGCCTGCCCCGGGTGGGGGGAGGGGCAAAGGTAATATCTCCTGCTGCTCTTATTGGTGCCTCATGGGGTTGTTCACATCCTCAGCCGCCCCCAGGCTCCCTCGATCTCCTTTGGTTCACAGCTGAGGTGGGAAGGAGGGAGGAAGAATGGGTCACAGCCTCTGGGAAGGGAAACTGTTGAATTTTGTTTAAACGGGTGTTTCTAAACTGTGACAGGTGGTATAGCCTGATGGATAGGAGCACAGGGTTGAGAGCCAGACTCCGTGGAATAAACTGTGCTCCTTCATAGTGATCTTGGGCAAGTTACTAACACTACCTGCACTTTAGTTTGTTTTTTTTTTTTTTTTTGCGGTACGTGGGCCTCTCACTGCTGCGGCCTCTCCCCTTGCGGAGCACAGGCTCCGGGCGCGCAGGCTCAGCGGCCATGGCTCACGGGCCCAGCCGCTCCGCAGCATGTGGGATCTTCCCGGACTGGGGCACGAACCCGCGTCCCCTGCATCGGCAGGCGGACTCTCAACCACTGCGCCACCAGGGAAGCCCTGCACTTTAGTTTTTTCTACCGTGAAATGGAATGTGAATGGGACTTACCTCATGGTTTGCTGAGAGGATTAAATGAAGGATGTTTGTGGATCACTTAAAATAGTGTCTGGCTTGTAGTTTGCAACTGTTAATTTTTCTGTTTTTTGATAATACCTATTTTCATTCTCTGGAATGAGTATTATGTAAATGCTACTTTTGGAAATGCCGATGTGGAGGAATCCTGAAAAGAGAAGGGAGTATAGGATGTGTTCAATATATACTTCCATAATTTCAAATAGTTCTCCTTGGGATTAGTGCATTCACCTTGGGTTTTGGCTCAGACATTTTGATTGTCATCCATTTAGGACATGAATAACTCTCAGTCCTCCTTCTAGGTGATTCTTCTCAAGCTATTCCTTCTCTCAAGAACCTGCTGTGGCTGTCTATTCCCTTTTCTGGTGAGCCTCCCTCCTGCATTCAGTTCCCCCATCTGCCTCTTGCCAGGCTTGTGTCATCAAGATTCTTCTGTACCAGCACCAGTACAGACTCTCTGTTACATCCCAGAGTAGGGTCCAGGTCTTGTCTTTATCTGTCTCATTCCCATTTCCACCTGTGATGTCCTCCCACCTGTCCTCACCAAAGCCAGGTTCTCACCTTCAAAAGTAGACTCAGAACTCCTCTGTAGAGCATCACCCAGGTGTTCTGGGAAGGACGCACCTTAGCCTTGTAGACACCACTTGGAATGTGTTCACAAGCAGCCAGGTGATATTGCAGCGTCTTCTGCAGATGTTCTTCTCTCATTTAGACAATAAGTCCTTCACGCCCCCTCCTCCCCACCAGAACAGGGTCCAGGTGTTCTGTTGCTTTTGCAGCTAGCTCAGCTCTTTGCACCCAGTAGGTACTCTCAGGACAGGTATGAGGGGCTGCTGCAGAGTTGAGGACACAGGCCCAGAATCAGATGAGCTTTCCAAGGCCAGAACCCATCAGGCCTGTTGTCAGAAAGCCTATAAAGCAACCAGAAATTGCTTTTTTTTTTTGTAAGATAAGCAGTGAGGCTGTTTAGAAAGCATCTCTTTTATCTTCTTGCTCTGTAGGAGCAGACAGTGAAGCCTAGAAGAATTGGCCCTGACATCACACAGTGGGAACTCAGGGACGGGGTTGACCCTGCACGTGGTGTCCCCTCCCTGACAGCGCGTCTGGCCGCAACCCACCTGCTGCCTGAACTCTCGGCAGGGACCACACCTGCCTTCATGGACTGCTTCAGTGCACCCGTCCTTTCCTCAGTCTCTAGGAGCTGCCGCCGGGGGATTAGGGTGATGGGGCCGTGGTTTCTGGGGAAGGTTGTCTTTAGATCCTAGCTTTGTCATCCAGCTGTGTGGCCTCGGGCAGTTCCTCAACCTCTTTAAACCTCAGTTCCGCATCCGGAAAAGAAAGGGAGCCGATGATAATGGTACCCACCTCATAAGGATGTTGAATTCAGTTGGATCATCTGTATGGAGGCCGGAGCACAGTGCCTGGCAGTAAGGGCTCATCACACGGGCCATTATTAGTTTACGTATGACTGGACTCAAGGCCATGGGTTCTGGTAAGATCTCAGCCTGGAAATCCTTCCTCTGTGAAGCCTCTCACACTTCTCTACGTACAGAAGCTTTCCTGTCCTCCTTGGGGCCTGTGCAGCATGTTATACTCACATGTATGGACATTTATCACCTGTCTGTGGGCCTGCTCCTCCATGGTCATGTCAGGGACTAGAGAGCGGGAATCTGTTCTTTCGCATTCAGTGAATGCTTGAAATAAGTATATTGAAAATGGCTTCTCCTGCGCTGCTCCTCTATTTTTAAATTTTAGTTTAATTTATTCATTTTTAAAACAGGCACTGCCTTCCTGTGGTTCAAACTCCACAGTAAATATACAGTAAAAATTCTCCCTTCTTTGCCTTTCTCTTCCCCAGAGGCAAACGATGTTATAATTTTTAAATCGTGTTTCCTTCCAGAACTATTATTCGTGTGTGAGTGTGCAAAGATATATAAATAGTCTGTCAATATTCTTTTTGCTCCTCCATTTTTGATGACTTGTCTGCGTTGTCGATGTAGTTGTATAGATCAGGTTCTGGAGCCAGATGGCCTGGGTGCAGGCCTTGGCTCGACCACTTATCACCTGTGTGATCTTGGGCAGGTTACTTAACTTCTCTGTGCCTTGTTTCCTCATTTGTAAAATGGGTATGTAGCAGTAACTGTCCGGTAGGATTGTCATGAGGAAATGTGTATAAAGCATTGAGAATGATGCTTGCATAGAGGAAGGGCACAGTGACGTCAGCTATTATTATAGGCTGCCATTCATCCAGTGCTAACGCTTATTATCTCCTTGATCACCCAATAATCCTGTAAAGCAAGGACGATCCCATTGCATATCAGATTTAGGGCTTGTCACTGGCATGTGGCCCCAGGTTCCTTGGCCAGTAAATGTCAGAGATGAATGAGATTGAAGGCTGAACAGCCAGAGCCTATTCTGTCTCTTGAAGCTTCTTGTTTATACCTCTTTCCTGGGGCTATATTCTACACACAGTAGGTTCTCAGAAAAAGCTTGGATCTTTCCTTCTTCATGCCTTTGGTTTTTATTTTCGGGGTATCATTTCCAGGAAGGCTCTTTGAGTTTCTAGATATGTCCTGGTTTGACCCTCAGCTCAGCTCAGGGCCTTATGCTTAGAATCTGCGGTTCCTGCCCTGGCACGTCTCTAAGGGAATCTGCCTCCCAATTAATTAATTTCTTTTTTTCTCATGTTTATATCAGCAGAAATGAAGGAGAGAAAAACCAGCCTTTAACTAGGATTTTATGACAGATTGACCTCAGCCATCTCCGTCTATCTCTCCCAAACTCTGCCCATTAGTTGTCAGGGCAACGTGGTGTAACTCCCGGCCTGCTGCAGTTGGCTGGGTTTAAGTCTCCCCTGCTGCCCCCACTAGCTGGGCATGGTCACCCCGAGTACTTGCTTCAGAAGCAATGTCGGACATGGCCCTGGAAAAGTAAGTCAGGAGAATGGGATGTGTTTGAGGGAAGAGATGGAAAACTGCCTAGCTCTTTATTCTCAGAGAGTAATTGCAGCTTCTAGTGTGGTTCATGGGTCATTGCTGGAAATCATGAGGTTGAACATGGCGCAGAAGCACACATGTGGGAAAGGCTGACTTTGAAGATGCTCAGTTGGGCCGAAGGTTTGCTCTATCCTATCTGGAACCCCTGTAGCTCCTCTGGATCTGATGTCCTGATTCCAGCCCCTCGCCTCTGTCTCCCTCTCCCTGTCTCTGACTTCCCTGGAAGAAGGGGGCACATGTTTTTTGCATTCACTCCCGCCTCACCTTGGCATATTTTTGTTTCCATGCCCAGATGACTTCTCACCATTCCCTTCCAGATTCCCATCTTGCCTCTTCCTACTCTCTCTCCTAACCTCTGAAGCACCTTGCTTCCTTCTTTTTCCAAAGTTTGAGAATGTTTCCTAATATTTTCCTCCCCACTACCAACTCCTCTGCCTTCAGATATGTACAGGCTCCCTCCACCTTCACTGGGCTCTGTTGCCACTAGAGCTACCTTCCTCATTCTACACATATTCCTGACACCTTCTGGAAGTCCAGCCCTAAGGAGACAAGGATGAAGCAGACTTAATTTCCGTCCTTGAGGAGCTCACACTTGAGCACTGGGACAAAAAATGTGGCCAGTGGGTATGACACACAGGGTATGTGCTGGGATAGCAGTAAACACGGACTCAGAGGGGCAGAGGTGAGGTTGGTGGAAGGACAGGTCATTTGAGAAAACCCAACGAGGACAAGTGGTGTCATTCAGGACATGGAGACTTTTGCAATGTGTCCTGTCAAGGTAAGGCAACTTCTTATAGCTACCACCCTATATCCAGTTCTGCCCTCAGGACCTGGAGATGTGACACAGTTTACTCTGATTCTGTCCATATTTTCTCCTCTCTGTGTTCGGTGGCTTCATGTTGGTAGCTTGAAATTAGCCATCGTGGAAATATTGACATCAGGGAAACCAGCAAACACTACAAAACTGAGTTTTTTTTTTTTTTTTTTTTTTTGCGGTAGGCGGGCCTCTCACTGCTGTGGCCTCTCCCGTTGCGGAGCACAGGCTCCAGACGCGCAGGCTCAGCGGCCATGGCTC
This sequence comes from Mesoplodon bidens, assembly GCF_964165515.1. NCBI lineage: Eukaryota > Metazoa > Chordata > Mammalia > Artiodactyla > Ziphiidae > Mesoplodon > Mesoplodon bidens. The sequence goes on from NC_138161.1 coordinate 143,556,638, forward strand.
ACGGGCCCAGCCGCTCCATGGCATGTGGGATCCTCCCGGACCGGGGCACAAACCCGTGTCCCCTGCATCGGCAGGCGGACTCCCAACCACTTCGCCACCAGGGAAGCCCCAAAACTGAGTTTTTTGTTTTGTTTTGTTTTGTTTTTTTGAAAGCCGGTTTACCAGCACACCTCTAGGGCATCACAGGGAAAATAACATTTTTCTTGGAACTTGAAAGATAGGCATCAGACCTCTAGGTAACGAAAGTAGGGAGAGGAAACTGTGGAGGACATTTGTTTGCTGGGGCTTTTTCAGTTGCAAGTGATATAAACTTAATTCAAACTAACTCAAGGAAAAAAAAGGATGGTATTAGTTCATGTCATAAGGAAGGGGGGGTGGTTTCAGGCATGGCTGGAACAAGGGGTTCAACTAATGTTATGGAGAATCTCTATCTTTCTTTTATTTTTTATTTTTTATTTTTTTTCCGGTACGCGGGCCTCTCACTGTCGGGGCCTCTCCCGTTGTGGAGCACAGGCTCTGGACGGGCAGGCTCAGCGGCCGTGGCTCACGGGCCCAGCCGCTCTGCGGCATGTGGGATCTTCCCGGACCGGGGCACGAACCCGTGTCCCCTGCATCGGCAGGCGGACTCTCAACCACTGCGCCACCAGGGAAGCCCCTCTATCTTTCTTTTAAAAGTGCCTCTGACTCTATCTCCATCTTGATCATCTCTCTCTTCATCTCATCTCCTTCTCTGTCTTGGCTTTACTTTCAGTCTCACAGGTGAGATACACTCTTCCAAATTCAATCCATCTTCCAGTTGACTCTATATATCCATGTGCCCACCCCTGGACACCTACTCTGTCCAGGAGGATGGATGTGTGATAAGAAGAAAAGATTCAGTACTCAGAAGGGGAAAGGATTACTAAGCAGGGAAAGAACTTCATTTTCTCATAAGATTACAGGCAGTGGGAAGAGAGCGAGAAGTGAACGGACCTGATGGGTTTAAGGACTGATGAGATGCTTCGTGTGTTTGGCATTCAGGAGTCTGCCATGCCTTGTCAAACTTCCAGAATGGATGACCCACACCTGTGGCCCCAATCCTCTTGTACTAAGCCCTCTGCATTCTAGAGTTCTTCTCACCACTCTGTTGAGACTGATCTCCTGAAAGGACACAAATAAACTCTTTGGTCCCAAAGCCAATTGTTTTCTCTACCCTCATTTTCTTGATCTGTGTTATTTGATACTGACCCACATATTGCTCAATTTTTTTTCTTGAAACTCTTGCCTTTCTCTTTAGCTTTCACAATAACACAATCTGCATGCCTCCTACCTCCTTACAGCTTCTTCTTTGACCTCAGCTGTGGTTGGACGCCTTTATCCTTGACCCATTTCTCTTCTCTCCCTATTGTTTTTCCTCTGGGCCATCCCTTGTTCCCAGAGCTTAAACCACACTAGTAACTTTCATATCTAAACTTCTGGACCTCATCTCTGAGTCTCTAGTTGCATACCTTTAGCAGTCTGTTTACTTCCTTTCAGAGATTTCAAGCTTACTCAGACTCAACCTGACTCATATGGGAGTTATCTATTCTCAAACTCCTCATAATTTCCCCGCCTCTCTGGATAATGCCCTACTTATAGGTTTGCAGTCACTAGTCATCACAATGATCTCTGGTGAACATTTCCTTTTCAGCATTCCCACTCTAGCCCTTGACCTCAGGCCACACTATTTTTCTTGGCAGACATACTGAATAATGACACAAAGATTTCTAATTTAATTCCAGTATGTTCAGACAACATACTTTGTATAAGTCTAATCTTTTAAAATGTTTTGAGGCCTGTCTATGATCTATCTTGGTAATTTTTTTGTGTGTGCTCAAAAAGTATGTCCTCTGCTGTTGCTTGGAGAGTTTTATAAATGTCAATTAGGTCAAGTTTGCTAATAATGTTGTTCAAGTCTTGTATACCCTTACTGACCTTCTTGTCCACTGCTCTATCAACTATTGAAACAGAGCTGTTAAAATCTTTTACTCTAATTGTGGATTTATCTATTTCTCTTTGCTTTTCTATCATTTTTTGCTTTATATATTTTGAAGTTATGTCATCAGGTGCATAAATGTTTAGGCTTGTTAATTCTTCTTGATGAATTGACCCTTTTGTCATTATAAAATGATTGTATTCACCTCTGGTTATATTATTCCCTCTGAAATATGTTTTATGGATATAGTTACTCCAGCTTTTTTTTATTAGTTTTAGTATAGTATATCCTTTTCCTTGAAAAAAAACTTTTTAAACCTATTTGTGTCTTTATATTTAAAGTGGATTTCTTGTAGGCAGTTTCGTGTCAGTCTTGATATTTTTATCTGATCTGACAATCTTTGCCTTTTGTTTGGGATTTTCAGCCCATTTATATTTAATATGATTAGTGAAATAGGTTTTCTTTCTGGGTTTCGTTTTGGATAGTTTCTATTTCAACATCTTCAAGTTAGCTAATATTTTCTCCTGCCACATCTAATCTGCCATGAGCCCATCCAGCATTATTATTTTTAAAAATCTCAGACACTGATGTTTTTATCTCTAGAAGTTTTATTTGGGTCTTTTAAAATATCTTCCATACTTAATCTTTTCTTTAGCTTTTTGAATATATGGAATACTGTTAAAACAACTGTTTTAATGACCCTCTAAGCTAATTCAGTTCTGTTTTAGTTCTAGGCCATTTCAATGAACTGTTTTTCCTCATTATTATAAGTCATATTTTCCTGCTTCTTTGCATTCATACTTATTTTTTATTGGATTTTAGACATTGTAAATTTTACCTTGTTAAGGTGTTGGCATTTTTATGCTTCTGTAAATATTCTTTTCTTTATCTGAGATGCAGTTAAATCACTTGGAAACAGTTTGATCATTCTCACTTTTAAGATTTGTCAGACAAAATCAGAGCATTGTTTAACCAAGGGCTAATCCCTCCCCACCTCCTCATCCCCACTGAGGCAAGAGATTTCTGAGTACTCTACCAAATATTTCAGGAACGGTGAGGTTTTCCAGCCTGACTGGTGGGAACAGGCACTATTCCTGGCTCTGTGTGACCACCAAACACTGCCCCTTCTAATCTTTTTGAAAGGCTCTTTTCCTGGCCTCAGATAATTTTTTTTCACATGCACTTGCTGATTAGTACTCTGGTGAACACTCACAGGGGAACTTCTGCATATCTCCAGTGTTTTCTTTTTTTGCTGCTCTTTCTTCTCTGATACTGTAAGTTCTCACTGCCTTGGTCTCCTGAACTTTTAACTCTGTGTCCTCAACTTAAGTAGACTGGCCGACTCTGCCTGTATTCTCTTGCAATGTCCATAATTATCTTTCCCTGCTCCATCTACCCAACTTGGGCAACCTATAGACAATTTGAAGTAGTCATCTCCATAAGGTGATCTCTCCCTAAGTGGTGAAGGTCTTAAAGTCCTCCTCAAGCCCTGGCTACTGCATATCAGTTAGAGATACTCTTTGGTTTTATATGTTGAAAAGAAGAAGAGTGAAAAACTATAAATTAAACAATAGTTATATGAGGCATACTTGGCATGAAATACCATGCAGGAATTAGAAACCATCAGTTTCTGCACTTTTGTCATGTTATCTCCTCAACACACTGGCTCTCTATTTGGCCTTTAACTGTGTTTGCCAACCTGAGTTAAATTCTTCTTCTCCTGCCTGTCCCCAGCCTTAACACACACATTCAAAAGTCAGGAGTCTTCAAAAACTCTCCTCATGCATTTTTGTCTTCTCTTTTGGCTCTTTAATTTGCCAGAAATGATGTATACTGGTTCAATGTCCTTTAAATACACTCTCTTCTTTGCCTAGCTGACCTCTCAGGGGAATTCTCCCATCTCATACAGAGGGAGAGGGAGCAAAACCTTTTCCTTCAGACATTTCTGAGGTTTGGCAACCCACCTACACACACACACACACACACACATGAAAAGAAAGTCAAATCTGGCAACTCTCCAGTCCTGTTGCTCTGTTGCAAAACCTCTCATTTAGTGAAAGTGGGGCTGAGTACAGGTGAATCTGCCTGACTCTGGGTTTGTCTCCAAATGCTGGGGCTACCCAGATGATGACAATCTAATTTCTTCTTCCTCTTTTCTGAAGTTCATGGCCAAAGGACAGAGCAGCACTTCTCAACAGCTCCACTTTCTGTACCAGGTGGGTTCTAGAAGGATGTCTCCATAGACGGGATGCTAATTCTTCCAGATCATGTATTTAAAAGCATATAGAAGAGACAACACATCGTTAAAGCAAATTCATAGTGGGTTCCAAACAGTGACTCCTTCCAGCTATCTGAGCATTACAGAATAGACCTCTGGTTGAGTTTGAAACTTGTCATTTATTTTCTTGCCCAAGGATCATCTGCTCAGCTCCCAAGTAAGGCTGAATTTCTCTTTGGTGTTTAAAATCATTCCTTTAGTGTTCTTTTCATTCATTGGAAAATGGATTCTTTTCCCTCCAGATTTTGAAAGTAAATGCCTGGGTGGGACAGTGAAACAAGGCTGTCAGTTGAGAGGCAATAAGAATTCCAAAGAGGAGCACGAGTTGGATTCAATCAGATATTGATTTTTCAGCCCAGTAAATTGTGGTTGCTTCATAGCAAGGGTAACAAGTACACTGTACTTTTCAGAAAGAGATGTGATCAGCTTTTAAACAATAAAGAGGAGCACTGTTGGGTAGAGTGATTCAACTTAAATCCACATGAAAGCCAGTTGTGAGTTTAAAATAAACAAAGCAACATTAAAAGCCACTGCCACACCCAGAACCCCATGTCAATAATAAAACAGATATGGGAATTTAAGCCATCCAAGGTGAATTTTAAGGAAATAAAATTCCTGTGAGGATAACAAACTAGGTTTCGCTGAAATATCTCAGTGGCTATGCATTTAGTCATCCCTTTTCCAGGCATGTGGGAAGAATTCAGTACCCAAAAGGCCCTCTGATGGGCAGCCACGGGCCACTGTGGGCAGGAGGCCTCCTTCTCTTCTAGTAAGAGTGCTCTTAGGGACCAAAGAGGCATAAGGTTTGCTGGCTGAGGCTCCCTCCCTCCTGACCCTGTGCCTTGCCTCCTATATCTTAGCTGCTCCTCATCAGTACTCCCCTTTGGGGGGTTCTAATGCTGTGTGTTGCAGCTAAAACCTCACCCTTTCTGACCAGAGGAACTGAGTTCATACCCCTGAGATCTCTATGTGGCTATCTCTGCTGCTGGTAATGCTCTTGGGAGAACCTGACTGTGTGCTCCCAGCCCCAGGGGTCAGTGTTGTGTGTTTTGTGTTCTATCCATTGATGATGGAGAGCTCTGAGCCTCCCATTATTTGTGGGTCCGTGACTGCCTTGGGATCAGCCTGCTGAAATATACCTCTGGCCACTGCTGGACTGGGCAGGTAGAGGGGCAGATGGCACATACTCATTGTCTCTGAAGACCAAGGCTGGCCTGTGGGACAGTGCTTCTTTTTTCAAGCCCAGAAAGGTGCTATTTGTGTGTACAGATAAGATTTTGAGGCTCTAATTTATGTTTTTTTTTTCCTTCTTGTATTTTTCCCCTATCTCTTCTCTTTATTCATACTAGCTCTATGTTTATTGCCTCAAGGAAGGTTTAGGGCAGAGTAAAAGGCAGATGACGGCAAAACAAGTCTTCCAGGATGTTGTTCTAGAAACTAATTCTTAAAGGGAGAGAGTAGATTAAAAAGTCTCTTGAAAAAAACAAAAGGGGCGAAGCCCCTCGCCCCCAGTCTTAGTCTAGAACTTATTTCCTCAGTCTGGAGAGTAGGAGGGGAAAGAGGCTGATGGAGCCCAGAAGGACAGAGCTGGGCCCAACTTCTTGGCCATACCTTGGTGAGATGTCTCAGTGAAAGCAGCCATGTGATACTTAGGGGATCATTGGCCACATTTAAGGAAGAGGCTCACGTATCACACGTGGAATAGAAATAGGGAGCTGTGAATCATGAAGGGGCCACACGGACAGGGCTAATAGCCATCTTGCTGCTGACCAATGTATACAGATGATCAATGGCCAATGCGAATCTCCCTTTTCAATATCTTGGCACAGGGTAAGAAATGAAATATAAATGTGTCACAATCTATGTTTGAAATAGTCCCAGGGCCTGAGGTGTGCTTAGTGTTTGAGAGCCTGAGTCCTCTCTCATTCCCTCCCAAGCACGTAGGAAGACCACACTTCCTTCCACACTTGTGTTTAAGGCTGGACAAATGATTAGTTCTGATCAAAGAGTTGTGAGTGGAAGTGGAGTGAATCACTTCTGTGCGAAGGCTGCAGAAAGCCCCTATGTTACACCTTCTGGCTTCTTACTTCTCCCATCACGTGTTGAGATGACAAGGTCACGTGACATAGCTTTCCACAGCCTGGGTCCCCGAGTGACTGTGGAAAGCACACTCTCCAGCTGACCTGTGCTGGTCCTGTTAACATAAAGGAGAAATAAGTCAATGGTGGGTTGAATCACTGAGATTTCAGGCTTAACTTGTTGTTCATTGCAGCAAAACCCAACCTGGAAAAGTTAGAAATTAAGTCACACTGCAGAAAATAGAGTATGATTTCCAATACCCCCAAATTTGTGGACTAGATTCATACCTGCCAGAAGGGTATTTGCTGTCTGTGCATCTTCTTTGGTCGTGCTGCAGGTTTTAAGCTTCTCTAGGTGTTTAAGCTTCTCTAGGCTGTAATGAAGCCATTGGTCACATGTCCCTTCACCCTGGCATGGAGCAAGATAAAGTAGGTGAAAGCATAAAGCAAGTACAGGTCTTGCCTATGGATGGACAACCAAAATGCCAGTTCTCCTTCCTCTTCTGAAACCTTCACCTTCCTCTGGTGTGCTGACTAGGGAAGCAGGTGGGAAGCAGGACACGCTTAAGAAAAAGCATCTCCTTCAAGTGCTGAGCACTGTATTGGGCCTGAGACTCAGAGAAGAACCAGGAGCTGACCTTGACCTTACGTCTAAGGGCCCCAAAGGGGAAACTGGTGTTATCACAACAGTAGTATGACACACAAGAATAGAAGACCAAGAGTGCTGGGATGCACAGAGGAGGGGACTGGAGAAAGTGTGTCAGGGAAACGAAGTTGGAAAGGAGATGATCCGAGCTAATGTTTATGGGTCATTCACAGTGGGTGCGATGCTTTGCACACAGTATCTCATTTAAACTTCACTATGATTCTATGAGACAAGTGCTAGTGACGCTGTGACATAATTCAAGGTCCTTTCCTCTCCAGAGTCCAGGTGCCTAGAGGGGATGGAAATGAGGCCACCTGAGAGTGGTTCTGAGCATTCAGCCCAGGAAGCCATGAGAAATTCAACTTGTAGCTGCCATATTGGGAGTCCCACCAACCTCCTCAATCCCTATATTCTCCAAAAGGTCTCAGCTCAGCTTCTGTGGCCAGTTTCTACTTGTCAACCCATAACCAGTGATGAGCCCTGAGATGAGGCACAGAAAAAGGTGTTCAGTCTCCAAAATGGGGAGGTCTGAGAAAGGACCAGACATGAATGGGGCACCTGTAATATATCAGGAATTATAGAAATAGTATCTCATTCCAATTTATAGGTGAGAAGCCCGAGGCTCAGAGAGGGGCAGTGACTTGCCTAGGCTCAGAAACAGGGAATAAGAGGCTGCATCAGGATGAGAACTCAAGTCCTCTGACTGCCCCCTGGCCCCCAGCCCATGTTCCCCAGTCATGAAGGCCTTGTTGGATTCACTGTGGTGTGAGCACCTCTGACCATTGCTGCATCTGACCTCAGGAGCATCCCTACCAGGGACAAGCAGATAAGGGTGTATGGATAAGAGATGGTGGCCAAATGGCTATTTCAACGACCCATTCACTCACTAGGCATTTGTTTAGGTTCCAGTAGGTGCCGGTCCCTGAGCCAAGCTCTGAGACTACTGCCAGGAATTGGCTGGGTCTTGCAGCTCCTGCTAGAGAGGTGACCATGGGCACATTGCAAGAAGGGCCCTGGAACTTGACAGGTGGATTCTGATGAAATGGCAGCCTCATGTCAGGGATCTTGCAGGGGCCTAACCAGGGGGAGGTGAGGCAGATGAGGCTGGGGGCTCTGCAGTGAGACAGCTGTTTTGAACCCATTCTCACTTCCAGGGCTGAAGATGCTGTTAACCTGTGACTCATTTCATGGAGCACTCAGGGTTCAAGGTCGCTTTCCCTTCATACTCCAGGGAAGGCTGGTGCATGCTACTCCAGACCTTCTACCACTGCATTCTGACCTGGGTGAGACATCCCTATGGGATCAGTGTGCTTCGAAGGGCTGATATTTCTGAACACAATTGATTCTGCTGCCCAGCTGGTGCTGTGGGACCATTGGTAGCACCTGCAGTGGATTTTCTGGAGCCCCAGAGCTCACCAAAGAGGATAGCTCTTCTGGAATTGAGAATTCTCGAACTGTAAAACCTTCTCTCTGGTTTGCCTCCAACTTCCCGGCGGATCCTGGAGGGGATGAACAGACCCAGCCCAAAGTGATGTGAGGCCCTGGCCTTAGGAGATGCCCTGTCCAGAACGCAGGCTGCTTCTCTCAGTTTCTTACAGATCCAGTGCAAATCCTGGGACAGATTTTTAAAGAGCCATGAGATTCAGCATCGACTCACAAGGCTGCTGTCTGAAAGCATAAGGCCGGTACAAATTTGAAAGTTTAGAATGGCAGTGGGGGTCCTAGTCCTACAGAGTCTCAGGTTCCTGTTTGAATTCAGACACCAAAGAGATCCGTGAGACCCTGAATAGTGAGAAAGCCTGAAGGGCTTGGTCACCTAAGCCTTGTCAACAGCCCAGGTGCCTGGGTCCTTTCTGACCTGATAGGGCGGGGCCTGGGTAGGCTGAGAGAACCAGGTGGGGACCAAACCCAAGGCAGAGGACCTGGGTCTGTGACCCAAGCAAGAGTTGGGTCAGTCTGGCCTCAGTTTCTCATCTCCAAGGTGTGAACTGAGACATTTGTTAAGCTATCACTGTTACCACTAAAACAATGTGATGTGACCTTGGGCAGCTTCTCTTAAGCAAACATGTTCACAGATTTTTATTAAGTTATGTCCTCATGTGTAAAGTAAGGAAGTGGGATGGACAGGCTCGAAGCTTCCTTCCATCTTGACATCCTAGGATTCTGGGTTGAACTGAAGCTTGAGACATTCTCTGTTACGGTTTCCACCCACAAGCTGCCACTGGCGCAGCCCCAGACAGAGCTTTGGCTGGAAGTCATAAATCTGGGTGGCTGAACCTGCTGGGGAAATAAACATAGTATCAACACTCCAATTTGCATACAATCATATCTGTTTGCATTGAGCCACCGCATTCATTTTCTTGCAGTGGGAAAAGACTTGTTTGAGAAGAGCAGTGCATCTCTAGACCTCATCTCCCCCACCTGCCCTTCTGTGGGGGTCGGTGTCCACTCCAGTGTGTGCTCCTCTGGCCCCTGCACTTATGCTATTGATTAGGTCAGGGGCAGAAGTGAGGAGGGCGTGACCAGTGCTGTGGCGCTAGTGGGGGTGGGGCGGGGTGAGGAGTGCCCAGATGCTGCTCAGAGGGGAAGCCCATCAGAACTGCACCAGTGAAATTCAGTGGAGGGGTAGCTCCAAGGGAGAGGCACTGTCTGCTAGGCAGAAAGAAGTTTCTCCTCTGGTACTAAACATTTCCTTCCCTTGGTTATTTGTCATGGAGAGATCTCAGTGGGTCATTATCGTGTTACCACTTAGCCATCAATTAACAAAAGTCTACCCCTTTGGGTCGTTTCTCATAAATCAATCTCCCCGCTCCCCTCATTATTTGGTTGTTTTCTCTTAACAGCCTCTCCTGCACTGTAATTTATGGGACCCCATCATCCAAAGGCAAGCACCACTCCTGCTCTGAATCCCAGGGAAGCCTTCTGTGGAATTTTAAAGGACCAGTGAAAGAAAATTGCACAAGTGAGGAATACTTTGTTAGATTAAACCTTTCTGCATTAGGGTTATATTCTTTTCCTCCACAGCTGCATCCACAAATGCAAGGGGCAAAGAGTTCTGGGGTGGGAGTGAGTGAGTCACTGAACTGGGCATGCGTTGCATTTTCTCACTTGAATCTCATTGTGTTGTTTCCTCTTCATATTTATTACCACTTAAGGTTCATTTACATTCCCTCTCTGTCCACAGTGATGGGAGCAACACCTCCCAAATTAGCATCATTTGCAAGTTTTATTAACATGCTGTTTACACTACTTCTTTTAGATCATTAATAAAGGTGACCCCCTGTGTACCCTACCCATCCCCCCCCAACTCCATACATTTCCATTTGCCATCACCCTTTTTTGCAGACTTGGAGCCAGTTTTAAATTTATGTGGCAGCACTCCTTACTAAGCCAATTTGAATTAATTTTGAGTGTAACACTTTATACCACTATATCAAATGCTTTTCTTATAGTTGCATGCATTTCATCAATAGTGTCCCACTACGTTTCTATTTGGTATTCAGGTTGAAAGCTCTCAATTCTGCCTGGCATTTTAGTTCTTTAAAAGTCACTGTATCCTCTGTACTGACTAGGGACTTTCTAATTTTTCGCTTATTTTGAAATGATTGATGTTATGAAAGAAAGAATTTGGAGAGCTATTTATGGCAATCGATAGCTTTCATCTTTCTCACATCTGCTATTGTGGTTGAGTAAGTAATTTTGGTGAAATCCCTTCACATTCCAGAATGCATGAGATCTGAACCTTCTATTTGGAATGTTATGGATTCCCCAAATATTCCTTCCTCTTGTTTGAAACTATCTGAGTATTTTTTTTTAACCTGTGCACACATTTTGAAGATATTTTAAATGCCTGGTATATCATGGGTTCTGAAGAAATTTTTTGCTATTGTTGTTGGTGAAATGAATACAACATATAAATCTATCAGTCATTCATACTTTCCCCTAATCTGCACCATTGCTTCATTCTGTGAAGTAGTGAACAGGTAGAAAAAAAATCAAGGCTGCTAATGGAAGATACTATTATCATTCATTCATTTCTTCCAAATATATTTATTGAGACTTTACTTTGACCAGACACTGTTCTAGGCTCTGAGACTATTGAAATGAACAGAAAGAATATTTTTCTCTCTACACAGTTTGAACGATGGACAATGAGCAAATGTGCAGATATGAGATGGACAATGAGCAAATATACAGATGATGCCGATGTATCAGATTTTGATGAGTGTTATGAAGAAAAATAAAGAGGAATAAATAAAGATGCTGAGATTTTGTGGCATTCAGAGCTTTTTTTGTTTTTTTAATGACTGATCTAGTTTTCAGCTCTGAATGTCACATCTGGGAAGCTGTAGAGTTTCTAGAAGCTTCATGGGTAGAAATAATGACTACCACAGAACTTAGAGTTTCATTATAACAAGTGGTGAACCAGGTTCTATTTGAGACCTATTGTGTGTGCATCTGAAGATGTGTCCCTGCTGGGCCAGAATTTTGACTCTTATAGCTCCTGGGACCCTCCCAGTTCAGGTGTCTTTGACAGGACTCAAGGAGTGTTATCTTTCTGAATTTTATGAAGATAGGCTAAGAATTGGTGGAGAACACTGAATTCACCCTATGGACAGCACCAGGAACAGATTACCAAGTGGTCAACTAGGAATGAAGATACATGCCAGAGACTACAGGATCCAGACCCAGCAAAGGATATCCAGGCATGAGTCTGCAGTGGATCTGCAGTGGCCATTGAGCTGAGGTTAGAAGTGCTAGGAGGACCTCAGCTTCTTCCCCAGTCCAGAGTTATTCTTTGGGTCACTATTACCAGGGATCATTGTCCTTAAGTGAGGTCACTTGTGCAGTAAATTTCATGATGGCTGTTTATTATTCTTAGATTAATCTCTATTTTCTCTATTTATTTCATTTTATCTTCATAACATTCTTTGGTGGAGAAATGATTGTTCCAACATGCCAAAATGACTAAGTCACTTTCATATTGGAAACTCTAAGATGGTGCTCCTCTATCCACAGGATCAAGTACAAATGCTGAGCCCAGCTCTCACAGCCTCCTGGTCTGCTGCCTTCCTAGCTGTCGAGCCTTATGGCCTGCCCCGCTCTGCTCTGCCCTTGGGTTCTAAGAGGATCAAGTGACCTATGCTACTTTCTTGCCCTAGATTATGTCTTACCTCTCTGTCCTCCTGATGTTCCTTCTGAGTGGGATGTCCTCCTCCCTTGTCTTCACCTTCCAACTTTTGTTTAGGCCTTAGACTTGTCTTAGGTGTTGCTTCCTCCAAGGCTCAGGCGGGGTGCCTTACTTCAGCACCCTGGACATCTCCCTAGCCTCCCTCTTACATATTCCTGGTGGGATTCCAGCGTGACAGGAACAATGTCTTACAGGGTTTCGTATCTATACCACCTAGTACAGTCCCAGGCACAGAACAGTCATTCAGGAAATCTGTTAAACTAAACTGAATTGAAGATGAGGAGAAATGAGGCGTCATCAACCTCATTTTGCTGTTGAGGAGACCGAGGCAGGTAAGAGGAAGGCATGCTGGGGAGGGTGGGTGGCATGACTAATGTTATCCGGGGAGAGCTGAGTGAGGCTGATATCAGAGTGCAAGGTACTGGGCACCTAATCCCCCTGATCTAGACTGATTTCAAAGCACTGTGAACTTTCAGTGCTCAGCCAGTCTCTCAGCCCACAGGCATCATTTTTGTTCAAAATACTTCTGATTTGCAGCTAATGATTTTTGCTGGTTATCACAGTTGTCAGATGGCCTATTTTTGTTGGTGGAGTTTATTCTTTCTGTGAAAGTTCTTTTTTTGTGTGAAATTCTTATGTATGTATGTATGTATATATGTATTTATTTGGCTGCGTTGGGTCTTCATTGTGGTGCGTGGGCTTCTCACTGTGGTGGCTTCTCTTGTTGCGGAGCACAGGCTCTAGGCGCGCAGGCTCAGTACTTGTGGTACACGGGCTTAGTTGCTCCGCGGCATGTGGGATCTTCCTGGAACATGGCTCGAGCCCGTGTCCCTTGCACTGGCAGGCGGACTACCAAGCACTGTGCCACCGGGGAAGCTCTCTGTGAAAGTTCTCATTCGTTTTCAAGTTAAATAAGATCTGACTTTTATCCCCGAAAGAACTTATATTTCAAACCCCTGATTTGAGCAGGATTTTGGTTTGAGTTTAGGTTTGACTCATCTCTGATTAAAGGCTTATCTTCTAAATAACATGTCTTAATAGTTACTCTTTCCCTTTCTAGACCTTCTAAATTTAGATAAATGAGACCAATTATCGCATCCAGAATGTTCAGTTTCTACTCTGGTCCTAGAATTTGGTCTCTAAGAGATGTTGATTTTCTTCTTGTGGGATCATTTAAATTCTTCAGTTTCCCAGTTGATGCCCTTACTCGAGGGGAGAAAGGCTATGGGCGGGGCCTGTTGGCTGCTGGTTCACCAGAAGCTGCAAAGGATGGCCATTTGGTCTCCTGGGAGCCTGGACATGACCCACAGGGACCTCGCTAGCTGTGGGCAGAGGGCTGTCCTGCGGCAAGTCAGCAGGTGCATGAGCAAGCCCACTAGAGCGTTGTGTCTGTGGACTCCCAGGTAAGGGAGAGGAGCCTTTGAAGATGTGCTGTGTTGACATGTAAGCTGCAAGGGGAGGAGAGGTTTTTTTCAATTCCTTTTCTTCTTTGTCACTTCCAGAGATGATCTTGAATCAATGACGCGGAGATATGGAACATCATTTATACATCACTTCAGTATATATTTAGTAAGTACCTGATGTGGACCAGGTACCAAGCCACACTTTGCAAATGGGGTGGGCAGGAAGATGTGCCCCTACCCTGACCCTGCAGTTAGGGTGAGGAGGAGGATTTGCTGCTAGTCATCAGGGGTGAGGGGAAGAGACTGTTACACTCAACATTTTTAGATTACACTCAAAATTCTCTTTTGCTGCTAAGAGAATTTTCCCTGCAGGGTCTCAGAGCTTGGGAGATCAGCCTGGGAACTGACCACAATATTATAAGACCTAGAAGTGGGGAGAAGGAACTAAGGGGCTTCTTTCCTCAGATGCCCACCTGCCTCTCTCACAGAGTTCCAGCCCTGTCAACCCTGATTTCTTATTTCTTCTTACCCAGACCCTCCTCTCAAACTGTGAGCCTGGAACTCTGGATCCCCAGGGCCCCTGTAGAGAGAATCCATTTTGGGCAGACACAGTCAGCATAAGATAAGACCCCCTCCATCCAAGTCTTGTTGAATCTGAGATCGTTCAGATGTTGTAGGGCTGAAGGTTTCCTCAGCTTGATCCACGGACACCAGGCTCACAAGCACTAGTGTAAACAGCTTTACAAGAGCAGTAGCCCTTTACCTGCTTGAAAGTAGCATCATCAGGGTGGCTCAGAAGTCTGCACTGACCTACAAACAAGGTAGGGTGATTACAGTGTAAGCACAGACTAGCTCTGTTCAGAGAAGAAGATTTTAACTGGGATCCTTGGGCTGATCCCAGCTTTAGAGGGTTTCTGAGTGCCATCCAATTGCACGTGAATTTTCTTTTTGTGAGTGTGAGCATATGTACTTTTTTTTTTTTTTTTTTTTTTTTGGAGAAGAGGGTCTGTGGTTATCATAAGATTCCTGACAGGTGCAGAGTCTGGAGTGCAGGGGACTTGATTCCATTTCTTGCTTCCTCTTTTTGTCAGCTGGGTTGGGGGAGACATTTGAGCTCTGTCTTCATCTATAATGGGCTGCTCTGAAGTCAAAATGAGAAATACAGGTAAACTCTAAGGTTTGCAAACTACAGACTACTATGTGGGCCCATCTCGTCCCGTCTCCCTTCCCCCCTCCTCTTACCTCCCTGCTTCCTGGCTGATTTCTAACTGTTCTTCAAGACCCCATTCCAGGAACACTTCCAAAAAGTCTTCCCTGGCTGCCCAGCTTGCTACCTCTGGGTAAGGTGTCCCTCTCTGTGCTCCATCACTGACCTCTAATAAGACACATTTTGCTCTGTTGCCATAATTTACTTACTGTCCTGGGTACGGACCTTGTATCCAGATGGCACAATCCTTGAGGACAGGGATGGTGACTTGGTTGTTTTCTCCACCTGGCACTGTGTAGTTTTAAAGTAGCTGTGTTCAATTGATAAAATGTTAGTTAATTTGTTTTTAAATTGTGCCTTAATGAGCTAACTATGAATCATTTTTATCTATTCATCCAAGGCAAACTCAGTTCCTTTTACTATGTGTAAGTGAAAGCTATAAAATGGAATCCTTTAAGAGCATCTTAGTACTGTCTGTTGGGTTGGCCTTCTAGCAAATGAGTCTGAATTAATGAGGGTTCATCTCCCTCTCTTGAGGGAAGCAGGACATAGGCAGTTGCCTGCTGCTGTGTCTGGCCAGGTGCTGTGCCTGCCACATTCACTGCTCTCCCCACTGGCAGAGCAGCACACGCCTCTCCAGCCTATCACCTGCGGCACATGCTGCCCATCAAGATGGAGAGGTCTGGGGTCAGGAGCTACACAGCGTGAGAAAGTGCCCCAACTGGCCTCGCCGAGGCAGAACTTGACTGGGGCATCAGGCTGTCCCCAAGCCTGCCTTTTGGCCTCTGCAAGTCCTGCATCTCCCTAAAGACCCTCCTCTCCTTTCCTTTGCTACTTGCTGGCAGGTTATTCCCAGGAGCCATGAAGTTCTGTCTTCTGAGGCTCTTCCTTCTGGTCTCTCTAGGGCCTTCCCCTATTTTATTTCCTGCTCCTGTCCTAGGAAGTGCCCACATATTCCATCCTGCCTACTTTTATTTCTATTACTGGAAGGGAAAAAGGCATTATGTGTTTCCCACTGGCTCCAGCTCTGCTGGTACTAGACATTGTGTAGACTGATGCAATGTTACCAAGGAGGAAATTATTAAAAGGACGAGGCTAATTTTCTAATTCACACCTGGAAAGCAAATCTGATGGCGCTGGCACCAATCTTTAATGAAATAACATTGTTTAAGAAGTTTCCAGAGAAATTCATCACTAATTGATTTTTGAACTGTGGAAAAAGATAACACAGAGAGATGAGATATGAACCTCCGTCTGGCCTGCCTCCACCGCAAGGTTTTTATTTCCTTAGTTCTCTTTCTCATGGAAAAATCAATCCATAGCAGCTTCCTGAATTGGCATTGCAGACAGTAGGACTCACAGAAAGGTCCACGTTTGAATGTGATGTATTCTTTCGGCTTCAGTTTTCCTTTGTTTGGACCCTGCTGTGAGGTCTTAGTGAAAGCCATGGGCTTCCACGGTGGAGCTGGAAGATTCTTTGTGACTCAAGTAAAAGGCAGCAAGTGGGAGAGAAGGACTTGAGAACAGGTTGGGTGTCCTCGGATGTGGCAGTTCTGTAGTGGGGACACAGGGACATAGACTTCCCTTTGTCCCCAGGGGCTTCCCAGACCTCTTCCATCCCTCAGTAGGCATCATTTATGTATACATATGTATTCTTTGAGAGGCACTACTGATCTTATATTAAGTATTAACAAAAGCAATTTTAAAATAAGATTCTGTTTACATAAATTGATCTGAAACATGTGATTCCATTAGAAACTGAATGCCAGCTATGCAAAGGTAGCTCCATGATAAGTGGCCCAGCCCCTCTTCACACAGGTTGCCTCACTTTCCTATCCATTCTCTATTTAGAACTTCAGAATTCTGCAACTGAGCTTTAGGCTCCTGGACCAACCAGAGAAGAGGGCTTCTGGTCTTCTCATCTTCCTACTGATGTACTCCATGAGTTTGTCTTTGGATTTACAGGAGCTATGAGGACAGTGGGGGTCCTAGATCTCAGGAGGAATAGCCTTGGCTTAAAGGGCCTTATTCCAAGTCTGGCTTGCGAATGTATTAAGGCAGATAGATTGGACTTGAGGTGTTCTCCATAAAGCAGTCAGTAGTCTTTGCCAGGCCCTCTGTTGCATGTTGGGGATGCAACAGGACCTAATTTTGCCCTCAAAGAGCTCACAGCTAGTGAGATGGAAGTACCATGATGAGGAGGCTCAGAATGCTATGAAATCCATCAGGGCAGGTACCTTCCAGGTGCCCACATTGGTGAGGGCAAATCTTCTTTACTCAGTCTACTGAGTCAAATGCTAATCTCTTCCAGAAACACTTTCACAGACACACCCAGAAGTAATGTTTTACCAGTTATCTGGGCATCCCTTAGGCCAGTCAAGTTGATGCATAAAATTATCTATCATACTCTTTCTTCTTTGGTGATTTATGGAAACTCACTAGCATCCTCCCAGGAAGTGCATTTTATCAAGGCTATCCCCACATTTTTTAACTTAGTTTGTGAAAATAATATTAGTGACTATGATGTCAATAACACTCTGAAATTATATGGGATTTTTCCAGTTCACAGTGTTTTTACACATTGATCACTCTGGTTGTCTACGTCATGTCTATGAGGTGGCATATACCGAAACTTACGGTATGTACTTTAGATGTGTCTCCCCACTTAACCCTCTCAATAATTCTATGAGGCAAATACTATTGTTGCCTTAACATTTCAGATGAGGAATTTGAAGGTCAGAGAGGTAAAGTGTCTTGCCTGAGGTCACACAGCTAGCATAAGTCTTTGGGGGAGGATTCAGTTCCACAGCAGTAGTGTGCTCGCTTGCATCTTCTTTGAGTCCTAATTATGCCAGTGACCTCTGAGCTGGGCATGGACTACGGCTATGTGGTGACAAAGGGGTGGGTGGGCTGCTGAGCTTTTAGCTCTGGACCCCCCATACTACCAGACCACTGCAAAATTCCTTTGTGGTTGGAACACAGGACAGCATGTCTCACAGTGTTGGATGAGCCTGGGGAGCATGGGATGCTGTTCACTGGAGCAGGTAGCTAAGGGTCTGAACTGGGGAGACAGCAAGAAGAGGGAAAATGAGAACAGTTATGTAATCTAGGGGAGAACAGTACAAGGAATGAAACTTTTAGAGCATTGGAGAGAGATCTGCATATTCGAGAGGATGGCTTTAGAAGCAACTAAAGTTCCAAGGAGTCATAAGGAAGAGGAAAGGAGAAAACAACTGTTGCTTCTTAACCAGCATAAGAGGAAATTGCAGGGGGACTCAAGGTCAGTGTTCAAACATTTGGAAGGTGGTGGCAAGCTCTTGTAGAATTCCACTGAAGACAGCATACAGAGGACTCTGGCTAACTTAGGGCTTTGCAGCAAGTGGGAGTTTTGTTAGCCTCTAGGAAGGATTTCTTGGATGCAAGGTGTTTCTAACACAGTAACAGATGTAGTCAAGCTACTTGTAGTCAATAGGATATCTGTCAAGCCACTTGATGTCTTGATATCTGGGCACCCAGCACTCTTGGACACCTTTCCTATATTTGGAGAATTTCTCACCTCTGAGTCTGTGTCTCCCCAAGAAAGAAGCCAGAAATGGGCTTTCCCAGTTTCTCTTGAGCAGAGTGTAGGCTTAAGGTCCTTCCAACTAGATGAACCTGTGTCAGGATTCAGTTAAGAAGCCAGGGATGCTAGAAAGCAGGTGTCCAAAGGAGTCCACTGTGGCCAGGGAAAAAGCAGAGCCATTTAGCATCCAGAGGTGGCTATGGCAGAGTCTGGTGGAAATACATGGTATGAAGTGTTGCCGCTGGGACATGTGGTTTCTGTGCCAGGGTGGCATGGGTGTGCTGGTGGAGACCCTGTGGGAGCAATCTGGAGGGTGGCATGATTTGACTATTGTTCCTGGCTTCAGGACTTCCCAGAGATGCTGAGAGCTAGTAGTACTCTTTCATAAATTTCTTTTCCACATAAATCAGCTAGGGAGGGTTCTTTGGTTCACAACTAAGAACCTTGACTGGTACAACAGGTTAGAGTGAGCTTATAAGTCTTTGAGACTTTTAGAAACAGGAAAAGCATTCAGCTGGCAGTTCAGCATGATCAGAATTTGGATCATTCAGGGTTCTTGGTTGTGAACAACAGAAACCAACTCTGGGTATTTTAAGCAGAAACATAATTTATTGGAGGCTCAGAGATTCAATGGGAGGCTAGAGAACCAACTTGCAATATGTGCAGCAATCAAGTGCTTGAGTCAAGAACCCTGCTAAAACAGGGCACAGTCTTTTCTCCTCCAGGATATCACTTGACCTGCCATTAGACACCAGGAATTAGACACCCCTGTGGCTGTCAGGAATAAACCTGACTTGTCCCAGGGTCATCATACCACTTCCCAGCGTCTGGATGGGAGAGTCCAACTGTCTGAACTTTCAGGGAGTCGAGCCAGGCAGAATCTACCCCCTGTGCGCTTCTGAAGTGAGAGGCTGGGCACTATACTCCACCAGCATTACACACAAAGCAGCATTACCTCAAAGAGAAGGGGCATTTGATAGAACAGTAATAGACGTCTGTATCAGGCACATATCCTTAGCTCCTGGTGCTATGAGGTGGTGAGCTGCAAGAGATAAATGGAGGACAAACACCTAGCAGATGAAGAGGTGTTCATGCTGCAAAAATCAATGAAGAGACAAAAACTCATTCTTTCCCACCACAATTTCATTGTTTATTTGCATATTCTATCCCTTTTATTACAGTGTATTTCTTTTTCCTAAATCTAAAGCTTTAAGATCTATCTATCCATCCATCCACTCATCCATCATCTAGCAAACATTTACTAAGCACCTCTTCTGAGCATGCCCCAGACAGGTGCTGGTGATGCAGAAATGAACCAATAAGGCAGTTTCTACTTTAAGGAGCTCAGTAAGTGGGGGAGCTGCTATATAAGCAGGCAATTATAGTATAAGGTATGTTCAGTTTTTTGCTGCTGTGTAACAAATTACTCTAAATCTCCTGGCATAAAGTTAGCTCACAATTTTGTAGTTCAGAAGTCCATCTGCTCAGTGTATCACAAGGCTGAAAGTTGTTGGCTGGACTGAGTTCTTGTCTGGAGGCTCTATGGAAAAATCCACTTCCAAGCTGATCCTCACAGGCAGAATTCAATTCCTTGAGGTTGTAGGACTAGAGTCCCTATTTCCATGTTGACTGTCAGCTGGAAACTACTCTTAGCAACTAGAGCTGCTCCTCAGTCCTTGCCCTGGGCACCCCCCTGCCCCCCGCCCTCCATCTCAGCAATGGAGAACCTCCTTGGGTTGAATCCTCTCATGCTTTAATCTCTCTGACTTCCTGTTTTCTGGCCAGCTGAAGAACACTCTGCTTTTAAAGGGCTCTTGTAATCAGGTTAGGACTACCTGGTTAATCTACCTATTTTAAGGTCAACCATATAGCATATACAATACAGCATTATGGGAGTAAAACCCATCATACTCACTGTCCCAGAGACTATGCAGGGTGTGTACAATGAGGGCTGGGGTCGGATGGGAAACCTTACGGGATATCTTAGAACCCTGTCTACTGCACTAGGTGACGTGCTAAGTATGGAGGTATACACAAGTAATGATGGGAGTACAAGGGAGGGATACTGATCCTAATTTTGGAGGTAGGAGAAGTCAGGGAAATCTTTGTGCAGGGGTATCATCTGCACTATATTAAAGGTTGAGAAAGACTCAGTCCTGCAAAGTGAGGATCAGCCATAGGACCATTCTAGCTAGAACGAATGACTCCTGTGGGGCCGGGGTTATGACACAGCGCGGTGTATTTGGAAATAGAAAGTTTGGGGTTGCTAGAGGGTAAATTCCAGGGGAGGGGGTGGTCAGACAAGGACATGACAAGGCCCAGAGGGGTCAAGTCAAAGAGGACTTTACCATACCCAACTGGAGGAATTAGATCTTTGGGCCGAGATTGGAATTTCTGATTTGGGGTGGGGCCCAAGAATTTGCATTTCTAACAAGTTCCCAGGTGATGCTGATACTGCTGGTCTGAGACCACACTTTGAGAACTGCTGCTCTGGGGAATGAATGGAGGAGAGCAAGACTGTGGACCCGAAGGGGGCCATGGTTCCAGTGTAACAGGAGTTATTGAGGCTCTGGCGAGGCTCAGAGTCAGGGTTGTGAGCATGGAGTGGATGAGATTTGGTAAAGACTTAGGAGGCACTGCTGGGGTGTAGGTGTATGAGTCAGGACAGCATTAGGGTGACCTGTCATGACAGAGTTGCGAGGGACCTTAGCCATTACGTAGTCCAGACCTCTCATTCCTCTGATGGGCAGTGTGAGGCCAGAGAGAGCAAATGACCCCTTCAAAATCACACAGACTTGAGGCTGGCACCAGAACACGGGACTCAGATCCCCTGGTCTCCACGACACAGCATTTGTAAGTTAATTTGGAAAGAAGAAAACAAAATAAAAAGGAGGCAGCCCCGAGCCCTCCCAGAAACTGGTCAGTTTCATTCCTGCAGCTCCCAGCTTCCCCTGCCTGCTCCTTGGGCAAGCACACTTCCTGGAAAGGTCACTGCAGCCTGTGTACAAGAGCCACAGCATCCCCTCCCTGGACACCGACCTGTAAGGGTTCCTGAAAGAGAGGTCAACCTTATCAAAGGTGTTTTAGGTCCCCTAACTGATCTCCTTTCAGCTCCAGGCTCTTGGTTGCAGGAGAATTTTCATGGCTGAGAGGACCTTCTAGTGACAAATCTGCTGAAGTGTGGAAACAAGATTGGGAAATTACAGCACACTCTTGGATTTCCAAAGGGACAGATACTGAACGCGGACATTCCTTTTCACACACACACAGACGTCGGTGCATACATGCCTGCGATGGAGATCAATTCTAACCCCCAAAGGCCCCTTTGTCCCACTGAAGTGCTTGTTAAATGAATCTGTGTTTCCACTGGCAGCTCAGAGTCATCTAGAATAGGAACCCAGTGTGATGTCAGCCAGTACTTGTTCCTGTCAGAGCCTTCCTCACCATCCACCCCTCGTTTATTGTCTTTTTGGGACCCGCTTTATCCACTTGCTGTGGGCAAAGTCATTAATCTTCCTCCTGGCTCGGGTGCTGTGCATCACTGACAGCCAGGGTCCCGGCTTCTTGGGCTGCTGGGTAGGGGCATCTCCCGGCCTCGCGGTGCCGGAGCTTTGATTAGAAAGAGTGAGGAGCGAGCGGAGCCATAAAAAGGACAGAGAGGGGAGGGGTGCAGACATCGGGGGTCCCAGGAGGCACTGGGGATCTGCGGAAAAGGTCACTCTGTTTCTGAATCATTTCCAGTGCACCCTGACACCAAAATACACTTAGTCCTATGCAGAGTCACTTGATAAAGAGGCTAATGAGGTGGAAAGATGTCAGCAGAGCTAAGTGGGCCAGGCTCTCGGGGATGCGCCATGATTCACCCTTCCGTTTCCATGGAAACCAGAGAGGCTTGGCTTCTTTCTTCCTCTCCTTCGTTTTGGAAGGTCTCTCCTTGGTAACCTTGACCCTTTCACATTGACAGCCAGAGATAAGGAATTCCATTTTCTGTTATCTGGTCATGGTTGGCTGGTAGACACTGATGGGTCTGCGATGGGGGAGGGGTACTGGCCGGGGGCTCTGGCGTGCCTTAATTCAAATGCATGAAGTGGAGGGTGGGAGGCGATAGAAAAAGAACACAGTTAATTAAGGTTGATATTGCAGAGAAGGTTGTTTTCTGAATAATAAATTCTATGGGCTTCAAAAACAACTGCAATTGAAGGAGTGCAGAAAGGAGAGACAGCTGAAGGGCAGAGGAGGACCACTTTGGTCAGAGCGTGTTTTGGGGGGGTTGGGGTGAGGCATAAGAGGCTACATCTAAGAAGCCCTCACTATGCTAGGATCTTGATACACAGAACAAACACTGTGTTCAGTGATAGCTTGTGATATTACTATCCATACAAACACCCTTTGCCTTGAGCAGTGGGGTCATTTGTGGCTTCAGCTAATGGAGAACAGCTTTGAAATTGATCCAGATGGGAGACCTGCCTTTAGGTTGCTATCAAGGAGAAGGATTTTTCTTCAGTTTGGGCTCAGGGCTCAGAAATGTTGCTTCTGGGCAGATGCCTTCCCCAGACAGGCTGTATATCACTTTTCAGTTCAAATGCCCACTGTACTCTTATGTTCTGTCTTCTGGAGTAAATTATCCGAAGTTAGATTTTTTCTTTTTTCTGGATATATACCCAGGAGTGGAATTGGTGGATCATATGGTAGTTCTATTTTTAGTTTTTAATGGAACTTCCATACTGTTTTCCATAGTAGCTGCACCAATTTACATTCCCATCAATACGGCAGGAGGGTTCCCTTTTCTCCACACCCTCTCCAGCATTTATTGTTTGTAGGCTTTTTTAAAAAACATCTTTATTGAGGTATAATTGCTTTACAGTGTTGTGTTAGTTTCTGCTGTATAACAAAGTGAATCAGCTGTGCGTATACATATATCCCCATATCCCCTTGCTCTTGCGGCTCCCTCCCACCCTCCCTATCCCACCACTCTAGGTGGTCACAAAGCACCGAGCTGGTCTCCTAGTGCTATGTGGCTGCTTCCCACTGGCTATCTATTTTACATTTGGTAGCGTATATGTGTCCATGCCATTCTCTCACTTCGTTCCAGCTTACCCTTCCCCCTCCCAGTGTCCTCAAATCCACTCTCTACATCTGAGTCTTTATTCCTGTCCTGCCCCTAAGTTCTTCAGAACCATTTTTTTCTTTTTTAGATTCCATGTATATGTGCTAACATACAGTGTTTGTTTTCCTCTTTCTGACTTACCTCACTCTGTATGACGGACTCTAGGTCCATCCACTTCAATAAAAATAACTCAGTTTTGTCTCTTTTTATGTCTGAGTAATATTCCATTGTATAAATATGCCACATGGCTGTGAAATATTCCATTGTATATATGTGCCACATCTTCTTTATCCATTAATCTGTCAATGGACACTTAGGCTGCTTCCATGTCCTGGCTATTGTAAATAGTGCTGCAATGAACATTGTGGTGCATGACTCTTTTTGAATTATGGTTTTCTCAGGGTATATGCTCAGTAGTGGGATTGCTGGGTCATATGGTAATTCTATTTTTAGTTTTTTAAGGAACCTCCATACTGTTCTCCCTAGTGGCTGTATCAATTAACATTCCCACCAACAGTGCAAGAGGGTTTCCTTTTCTCCACACTCTCTCCAGGATTTATTGTTTGTAGATTATTTTGATGATGGCGATTCTGACTAGTGTGAGGTGATACCTCATTGTTGTTTTGATTTGCTTTTCTCTAATGATTAGTGATGTTGAGCATCCTTTCATGTGTTTGTTGGAAGTCTGTATATCTTCTTTGGAGAAATGTCTACTTAGGTCTTCTGCCCAGTTTTGGATTGGGTTGTTTGTTTTTTTGATACTGAGCTGCATGAGCTGCTTGTATATATTGGAGATTTGTCAGTTGCTTCGTTGGCAAATATTTTCTCCCATTCTGAGGGTTGTCTTTTGGTCTTGTTTATGGTTTCCTTTGCTGTGCAAAAGCATTTACGTTTCATTAGGTCCCATTTGTTTATTTTTGTTTTTATTTCCATTTCTCTAGTAGGTAGGTCAAAAAGGATCTTGCTGTGATTTATGTCACCGAGTGTTTTTCCTATGTTTTCCTCTAAGAGTTTTATAGTGTTTGGCCTTACATTTAGGTCTCTAATCCATTTTGAGTTTATTTTTGTGTATAGTGTTAGGGAGTTTTCTAATTTCATCCTTTTACATGTAGCTGTCCAGTTTTCCCAGCACCACGTATTGAAGAAGCTGTCTTTTCTCCTTTGTATATACTTGCCTCCTTTATTAAAAATAAGGTGACCATATGTGCATGGGTTTATCTCTGGGCTTTCTATCCTGTTCCATTGATCTATTATTTCTGTTTTTGTGCCAGTACCATACTGTCTTGATTACTGTCACTTTGTAGTATAGTCTAAAGCCAGGGAGCCTGATTCCTCCAGCTCCGTTTTCCATTCTCCATATTGCTTTGGCTATTCGGGGTCTTTTGTGTTTCCATACAAGTTGTGAAATTTTTTGTTCTAGTTCTGTGGAAAATGCCGTTGGTAGTTTGATAGGGATTGCATTGAATCTGTAGATTGCTTTGGATAATATAGTCATTTTCATAATGTTGATTCTTCCAAACCAAGAACATGGTATATCTCTCCATCTGTTTGTATCATCTTTAATTTCTTTCATCAGTGTCTTATAGTTTTCTGCATACAGGTCTTTTGTCTCCTTAGGTACGTTTATTCCTAGGTATTTTATTATTTTTTTTGGTTGCAATGGTACAGGGGAGTGTTTCCTTAATTTCTCTTTCAGATTTTTCATCATTAATGTATAGGAATGCAAGAGATTTCTGTGCATTAATTTTGTATCTTGTTACTCTACCACATTCACTGATCAGCTCTAGTAGTTTTCTGGTAGCATCTTTAGGATTCTCTATGTATAGTATCATGTCATCTGCAAACAGTGACAGCTTTACTTCTTCTTTTCCTATTTGGATTCCTTTTATTTCTTTTTCTTCTCTGATTGCTGTGGATAAAACTTCCGAAACTCTGTTGAGTAAGAGTGGTGAGAGTGGGCAACCTTGTCTTGTTCCTGATCTTAGAGGAAGTGGTTTCATTTTTTCACCATTGAGAATGATGTTGGCTGTGGGTTTGTCATATATGGCCTTTATTATGTTGAGGTAAGTTTCCTCTATGCCTACTTTCTGGAGGGTTTTTTTTTTATCATAAATGGATGTTGAATTTTATCAAAAGTTTTTCTGCATCTATTGAGATGATCATATGATTTTTATCCTTCAGTTTGTTAATATGGTGTATCAAATTGATTTATTTGTGTATATTGAAGAATCCTTGCATTCCTGGGATAAACCCCACTTGATCATGGTGTATGATCCTTTTAATGTGTTGCTGGATTCTGTTTGCTAGTATTTTGTTGAGGAGTTTTGCATCCATGTTCATCAGAGGTATTAGCCTGTAGTTTTCTTTTTTTGTGACATCTTTCTCTGGTTTTTCTCAGGATGATGGTGGCCTTGTAGAATGAGTTTGAGAGTGTTCCTCCCTCTGCTATATTTTGGAAGAGTTTGAGACGGATAGGTGTTAGCTCTTCTCTAAATGTTTGAGAGAATTTGCCTGTGAAGCCATCTGGTCCTGGGCTTTTGTTTGTTGGAAGATTTTTAATCACAGTTTCAGTTTCAGTGTTTATGATTGGTCTGTGTATATTTTCTGTTTCTTCCTGGTTCAGTCTCAGAAGGTTATGCTTTCCTAAGAATTTGTCCATTTCTTCCAGGTTGCCCATTTTACTGGCATATAGTTGCTTATAGTAATCTCTCGTGATCCTTTGTATTTCTGCAGTGTCAGTTGTTACTTCTCCTTTTTCATTTCTAAGTTTATTGATTTGCGTCCTCTCCCTTTTTTTCTTGATGAGTCTGGCCAATGGTTTATCAATTTTGTTTATCTTCTCAAAGAACCAGCTTTTAGTTTTATTGATGTTTGCTATTGTTTTCTTCATTTCTTTTTCATTTATTTCTGACCTGATCTTTATGATTTCTTTCCTTCTGCTAATTTTGGGTTTTTTTCTTTGTTCTTCTTTCTCTAATAGCTTTAGGTGTAAGGTTAGGTTGTTTATTTGAGATTTTTCTTGTTTCTTGAGGTAGGATTGTATTGCTATAAACTTCCCTCTTAGGACTTCTTTTGCTGCATCCCATAAGATTTTGGTAGTTGTGTTTTCATTGTCATTTGTTTCTAGGCATTTTTTGATTTCCTCTTTGATTCCTTCAGTGATCTCTTGGTTATTTAGTAGTGTATTGTTTAGCCTCCATGTGTTTGTATTTTTTACAGCTTTTTTTTCCTGTAATTGATATCTAGGCTCATAGCATAGTGGTCATAAAAGATACTTGATATGATTTCAATTTTCTTAAATTTACTGTGGCTTGATTTGTGACCCAAGATATAATCTATCCTGGAGAATGTTCCATGAGCACTTGAGAAGAAATTGTATTTTGTTGTTTTTGGATGGAATGCCCTATAAATATTAATTTGTCCATCTTGTTTAATTGGTCATTTAAAGCTTGTGTTTCCATATTTATTTTCATTTTGCTTGATCTGTCCATTGGTGAAAGTGGGGTGCTAAAGTCCCCTAGTATTATTGTGTTACTGTTGATTTCCCCTTTTATGGCTGTTAGCATTTGCCTTATGTATTGAGGTGCTCCTC
Source organism: Mesoplodon bidens (assembly GCF_964165515.1). Taxonomy (NCBI): domain Eukaryota; kingdom Metazoa; phylum Chordata; class Mammalia; order Artiodactyla; family Ziphiidae; genus Mesoplodon; species Mesoplodon bidens. The sequence goes on from NC_138161.1 coordinate 143,583,656, forward strand.
TGTTGGGTGCATAGTATTTACAATTGCTATATATTCTTCTTAGATTGATCCCTTGATCATTATGTAGTGTCCTTCTTTGTCTGTTGTAATAGTCTTTATTTTAAAGTCTATTTTGTCTGATATGAGAATTGTTACTCCAGCTTTCTCCTGATTTCCATTTGCATGGAGTATCTTTTTCCACACCCTCACTTTCAGTCTGTATGTGTCCCTAGGTATGAAGTGGGTCCCTTGTAGACAGCATATATACCAGTGTTGTTTTTGTATCCATTCAGTCAGTCTATGTCTTTTGGTTGGAGCATTTAATCCATTTACGTTTAGGGTGATTATCAAAACGTATTCTCCTATTACCATTTACTTAATTGTTTTGTGTTTGTTATTGTAAGTCTTTTCCTTCTCTTGTGTTTCCTGTGTAGAGAAGTTCCCTTAGCATTTGTTGTAAAGCTGATTTGGTGGTGCTGGACTCTCTTAGCTTTTGCTCGTCTGTAAAGGTTTTAATTTCTCCGTCAAATCTGAATGAGATCCTTGCTGGGTAGAGTAATCTTGGTTGTAGGTTTTTCCCTTTCATCACTTTAAATATGTCCTGCCGCTCCCTTCTGGCTTGCAGAATTTCTGCTGAAAGATCAGCTGTTAACTTTATGGCAATTCCCTTGTATGTTATTTGTTGCTTTTCCCTTGCTGCTTTTCTTTTTCTTTTCTTTTTTTTTCCGGTACGCGGGCCTCTCACTGTCGTGGCCTTGCCCATTGCGGAGCACAGGCTCTGGACGCACAGGCTCAGCGGCCATGGCTCACGGGCCTAGCCGCTCCGTGGCATGTGGGTTCTTCCCGGACAGGGGCGTGAACCCGTGTCCCCTGCATCAGCAGGTGGACTCTCAACCACTGCACCACCAGGGAAGCCCCCCTTGCTGCTTTTAATATTTTTTCTTTGTAGTTAATTTTTGATAGTTTGATTAATATGTGTTGGTATGTTTCTCACTGGATTTATCCTGTATGGACTCTGCGCTTCCTGGACTTGATTGACTATTTCCTTTCCCATGTTAGGGAAGTTTTCAACTATAATCTCTTCCAATATTTTCTCAGACCCTTTCTTTTTCCCTTCTTCTTCTGGGACTCCTATAATTCGAATGTTGGTGTGTTTAATGTTCAGTGTTGCTCTCTGAGACTGTCATCAATTCTTTTCATTCTTTTTTCTTTCTTCTGGTCTGAGGTAGTTATTTCCACTATTTTATCTTCCAGGTCACTTATCCATTCTTCTGCCTCCATTATTCTGCTATTGATTCCTTCTAGAGAATTTTTAATTTCATTTATTGTGCTGTTCATCATTGTTTGTTTGCTCTTTAGTTCTTCTAGGTCATCGGCAGGCGGACTCTCAACCACTGCGCCACCAGGGAAGCCCCCTTGTTAAAAGTTTCTTGTATTTTCTCCATTCCATTTCCAAGATTTTGGATCACCTTTACTATCATTACTCTGAATTCTTTTTCATGTAGACTGCCTATTTCCTCTGCATTTGTTTGGTGGGTTTTTACCTTGCTCCTTCATTTGCTACGTATTTCTCTGTCTTCTCATTTTGCTTAACTTACTGTATTTCGGGTCTCCTTTTTGTAGGCTGCATGTTTGTAGTTCCCGTTGTTTTTGGTGTCTGCCCCCAGTGGGTAAGGTTTGTTCAGTGCGTTGTGTAGGCTTCCTGGTGGAGGGGACTGGTGCCTGTGTTCTTGTGGATGAGGCTGGATCTTGTCTTTCTGGTGGGCAGGATCGAGTCCAGTCATGCGTTTTGGGGTGTCTGTGAACTTAGTGTAATTTTAGGTAGCCTCTCTGCTAATGGGTGGGGTTGTGTACCTGTCTTGCTAGTTGTTTGGCATGGGGTGTCCAGGACGGGAGCTTGCTGGCTGTTGAGTGGAGCTGGATCTTAGCGTTGAGATGGAGATCTCTGGGAGAGCTCTTGTCAGTTGATGGTATGTGGGGCTGGGAGGTCTCTGGTGGTCCAGTGTCCTGAACTCGGCCCTGCCACCCCAGAGGCTCTGGCGTAACACCCAGCCAGAGCACCAAGACCTTGTCAGCCACACGGTAGTCTTCCGAAAGCCAGGCCACCTGCAGCAGCAAGTTTTTCCAGCCCTTCTTCCATAAAGCAACCTATTTGTAGACTTTTTGATGATAGCCATTCTGATCCATGTAAGGTGATACCTCATTGTGGTTTTGATTTGCATTTCTTTAATAATTATTGATGTTGAGCATCTTTTCATGTGCCCATTAGCCATGTTTATAGCTTCTTTGGAAAAATGTCTATTTAGGTCTTCTGTCCATTTTTTGACTGGGTTGTTTGTTTTTTTTGATGTCGAGTTGTATGAGCTGTTTGTATACTTTGGATATTAACTAAAAAGTACATACATGAGTGTCTATTAAGTTTAAGAAAAAGTGGTCAACATTATTAGTCATTAGGGAAGTATAAATTAGAAATACAATGTGATACCTGTACCAACCACTAGAATGGCTAAAATCAAGAAAGCAGGTTATATGAAGTGTTGGCCAGAATGTGAGGAAACTGGAACCCTCATACATTCCAGGTGGGAATGCAAAGTGGTACCACCACTTTGGAAAACATTTTTGCATTTTTAAAAAGTTAAACAAAAACTTACCCTATGACCCAGCATTTCCACTTCTAGCAGTCTACCCAAGAGAAATGAAACATGTGTTCATACAAAGACCTATGTGAGAATGGTTATAGCAATCTTATTCATGGCCCCAAACTGGAAACAATCCAAATATCCATCAACTGGCTAGCAAGGAATCAATAGGTAAAATGTGGTATTATCCACACAATGGAATACTATTCATCCAAAAAAAAAAAAAAGAAGTGACGCTACAACATAGATGAACCTCTGAAACATTAAGTGAAATAAACTGGTTGCCAAGGACTTTGTATTGTATGATTTCGTTTATACAAAGTATCCAGTGAAGGCAAATTTATATAGGCAGAAAGCTGATCAGTGGTTATCTAGAGGTTGGTGTAGGGATGGGGACTGACTGCAAATGAACTTGAAGGTATTTCTTTTGGGTGATAAAAATGTTCTAAAACTGGATTGTGGTGATGGTTGTATAACTCCATAGAAAGTTACCATATATTATTGAATTGTACACTTACAATGGGTGAATTATACAGTATGCAAATTATTCCTCAATAAAACTGTTTTTAACAAATCCCTGTCAAAGAATAAATAAGGGTGGGGAATGAGATAGTGATATACAAAATGCCTTCTTGAGAACCTCTAACTCCGCTAGACCCAATGTGTCAGTTTCTACTAGTCAAAATGTGACAGAAGATCTATAAAATCAGTCATTCAGAAATGCAACTATTCCTGTTCTTGAATCCTGAGATAAATTAATTTTGTTGAATTAATTTTAATCATTTATTCATAGTACATCTGTTATGTGCCAAGCACTGTGTTAGGTTCTGGTTACATAGGAATGAACAAAACAGTCCTGGTTCTTGCCCTCCTGGAGCTTTGGGTCTATGATTCTTCCTAGGTGTGGTTCCTATGTATTTTAAAAACATAATTGAGATATTACTCTATGTTTAATTCTGTATTTTGGTCTTTTACTTAATATTATGTTGTAGGCATCTAATCATATCATTAAAAGCTCTTCATGAACCTTATATTTATTTGCTGCAACCTTTACCGCAACATGCCTCTGTGTTGGACATTTAAATTATTTCCAGTTTATTGCTATTATACGTAATGCTCCAAACAGTTTCTTTGCAAATGAGTCTTTGTTTCCCTTTTTTATTCCCAACTAGAATTTCAGAAGAGATATTATTGAATCAAAGTTATAAATATAGATCATGATATATAAGATCGTCATATATAAAGGCTTGATACCTATTACCAAATTGTTCTCTGGAAAGGTGATATCAGTTTATGGTCCCACCAGTAGGGTAAAGAGCTTGTTATCTGCCAAGGCATTGGATCGGATTGGAGGATGAACCTTAGCCCACAAAGTGGGCCATGCTCTCAGCTGTGAGGGTTGGGTCCTAGCCTCAGGCATTAATGTTTCCTCAAGGGAAATCTTGGAGCAAAGCTTCCTCAACAAGGGCTGAAGTAATTTCTGGCTGAGCTCTGTCCTCTCTTAGGCTTCAGAAAAGTGGTTGGACCAACAATACCCAGGGGAAGGCAAACTGGCCCCAGGTAAGGACGGAACAGTGTTATGGATTGAGCTGCTCACATTAAGCACAAGCAAGAGGAGATAGGCAAAAATACCACAGGAAAATCAGTTAGTCAAAAAGTCAGGTGTGGGGCTTCCCTGGTGGTGCAGTGGTTGAGAGTCCGCCTGCCGATGCAGGGGACACGGGTTCGTGCCCTGGTCTGGGAAGATCCCACATGCTGCAGAATGGCTGGGCCCGTGAGCCACGGCCACTGAGCCTGCGCATCCGAAGCCTGTGCTCCGCAACGGGAGAGGCCACAGCAGTGAGAGGCCCGCGTACCGCAAAAAAAAAAAAAATAATAAAAGGTCAGGTGTGGCCTTGGAAAAGTCAGGTGAAGAACCCAGCCTGGAAGAAACACTAATCAGGTGATAAGAAGTGGCTTCCCCACCAATGTTTTCCCTTAGAGAAAAATTAGTAGGATTATAAATGTGAAAGAACAAGAGCTGAAAGATGAGATGATAAAACAACAGAATGAGTTATAAAAGGAGATTGCAGACCTAAGGAAATGAATTGAATAAAGTAACACAAAATAACAAGGAACAGAGTAGTCATAGCTAAAAAATAAATTAACAGCATGAAGGGAAAGCTAGAGATAATCATATTGAATGCAGAGGAAGAAGAAAAAAAAGATTAAATAATTAGAAGGAAGAGGAAGTGAGACAAAGATGATTCAAAACAGGGTAATGGGTGTCCTGGTAGCAGAGAATCCAACAAAGAGGAAGAATTCAGAGACTATTCCAACCCACAAATCCGCATGTGGAAGAGTGTACCACATGCCAAGGAAAAGAGAAGGAGAATGACTGACAGCAAAGATTTTTCAAGGTTAAATGATTTAACTTAAAGAATAAAGAAGGAATTCCCCAGGCAACTATGCACAAAGCAATTCCTGACAGTGGGAAAGAGTAGGCTACCCTCCTATACTCTGTGATAACTTCCTGTGTTCCAAGATGATGGCACACTGTTTATAAAGTTCTGAGCTTTGGAAATTGAGACCTCAGAAAACTATAAGCAGCCAAGGAGTTGCCCACATATGAAAGCAACAGACAAGAAGTCTTAAATATGATTTGCTTGCATAAACCCAGAGCTCTTTGGCAGATGAGATCAGGTTTGGTGAGGCTGTAAAAAAGGACTAGTGGTGAGCAATGAATTCATTAGGATAAAAAACTATTTTTTCCCATTAAAGTGTAGTTGCAGCATCGAATGCTACTGTTATAAACTCTGGCAAAGGGAACCAACCTAATCAGTAGACATTGGGCGGTGGGGGAGGGAAGGTGAGAGGAAGTGTGAGAGTATTATCACCTCCATGCTGCTTGGAGCAGCGAGACAGCCAATACTATTTCAAATTCTTGTTAAATATGAGTACAAGCTCTTCAGGGTTTTTGTAACATTTAAAATTTTTCTTTAGCCTTAATTTTTAAGTTAACGAAGAAACATTTTATATACTATGAATCTTTCAAATTTCCTTCAGCTTCTTTCTCTTCTGCTAAATTCAAGAAAAATATTAAATTTACAAATAACATTCATAGAATCTTCTCATTTTTAGAAACGTCTGTCTCTATCTCCCCATCTTTCTTTTTCTCTCTTTTTCCTGACCTGTGTAAATATCAGAGAGTGGCTGCAAAGATGATCACAAAATGATAACATTGATTATTTCTGATTGGTAAGATTTCCAGGGACTTGATTTCTTTTTTGTACTTTTCTACATGTCTTGCATTTAAAAATAAAGAGTATGAATCGTTATAAAACATTTGTTATTTTTCCAAAATGTTATACATGTTCTTTGCAGAAAATTTCAAACATACAGATAAAAAAGGAAAAAACCTGCCATATACATATATCTACCATGGTAGCCTGTTCTATTGGTGGCTCCCCATGGACAGAGCTTTTGGATTTTCATGCTCTGTGCAGTCCCCTCCCACATTGACTCTGGGCTTGGCCATGTGTGATAGTTAACTTTATGTGCCCTCTTGGCTAGGCTATGGTGCCCAGTTTTTTTTTTTTTCTGAATACAAGTCTAGGTGTTGCTGTGAAGACATTTTTTAAAGATGTGATTAATATTCAAATCAGTAAATTTTGAGAAATGCAGATTACCCTTTATTTTGTGGGTGGGCCTCATCCAATCAGTTGCAGGACTTAAGAACAATGACTAAGGTTTTCTGAGGAAGAAGGAATTCTCCTCAAGATTGCAATATAGAAACCCTGCCTGAGTTTCCAGCCTGCTGTCCTATGGAATTCAGACTCAAGACTGCAACGTCAACTCTTACCTTAATTTCCAGTCTGTCAGCCTGCCCTATTCATTTCAGACTTGCCATCTTTGGCTAATGGGGAATTAGAAAACGTAACACAGCACAGACTTAATAAATACTTGTATATGAGAGGTTATTATTTTGGAACATTTCCTCTTGGAGCCTGGAACCACCATGCGAAGAGATCTGGTTGCCCTGCTGGAAGACCATGGTGGGGGTGGGGGGAGAGAGAGGTTCAGGCAGCCCCAAACTGTTCCAGTCATCCTGGCTGTGGGGCCAGACAGGTGAGTGAAGCCCTCTTGGATTTCTAGTCTCAGTCATGCCACCAGGTGATTGCAGCTGTGTAAGTGACCCCAGGAGAAACCAGGAGAAGAACTATTCAAACTGTAGAATCATAAACAAATAAATGGTTATTGTTTTAAGCCACTACTTTTGGGTGTGGTCTGTTACTCTGTAAGAGATAACTTATAGGGCTTCCCTGGTGGCGCAAGTGGTTGAGAGTCCGCCTGCCGATGCAGGGGATGCGGGTTCGTGCCCCGGCCTGTGAAGATCCCACATGCTGCGGAGCGGCTGGGCCCGTGAGCCATGGCCGCTGAGCCTGCGCGTCCAGAGCCTGTGCTCCACAATGGGAGAGGCCACAGCAGTGAGAGGCCCACGTAGGGCAAAAAAAAAAAAAAAAAAAAAAAAAAAAGAGATAACTTATATAACTATTTTAGTATATACATTTTTTGTCTTTTTATATAATTTAAATATTTTAATGAAATTGGAATCATACTCTGTGATTTTACATCATGCATTTTGGGTGACATTATGATCAGTTTTGTATGTTACTGAAAGTTTTTCTTAAACCTTATTTTTAATAGATATATATTTTTTGTCCATTTCCTATTATTGCACACTTAGATTGTTTCTAATTTTTTCTGTTAAACAATACTATGATAAATGTTCTTGTGTATATTACCAGAACCACCCAGCTAAGCATCTTCTGTATTCCAGACTCATGGAAACTGTGTAAGATAATAACAAATATTTATTATTTTAAGCCACTAAGTAATGGGAAAATTTCTTATGCAGCAATTTGTAGCTAATACAGGACCCCTTGGGACTTTTGGGTTTTTCACCTTTAAAGTAGGAAAACCTACCACAAGTTTGATTCCTTGTAACCCAACTCTTAGCACTGACTAACTCTACCAGTGTTTATGGAGGGATAATTTGAACCACATAGACACTTCTTGGTCCTTTCCCTTCACAGCAGGTCTTCATTAACCTCTATCTCCTGACAACTCATTAATATTCATTGGAGCTCTAGCCCTCGTTTCTTCCCTGCATAGGCATCTGGCGCATATTTCCAACTGCTCACCTCCTATTATCTCCTTTTTTGGGTGTCCAAAATGAAGTTCATCATCTCCTGTTACAATCTTTTCCTTCTTTCTTATTTGCCTTGATTCAGAGGTGGGGCTAGGCTGGGTGGGAAGTGGGCATGTGACACTGCACTTGTTATCTATTGCTGGGAAACCTGACTTACTCTGAAACTAGTGGCATAAAACAACAAACATTTGTTATTTTGCACAGCTTCTGCGATTCAGGAATGTGGGAGTAGATTATCTAGGTGGTTCTGGATCTGAGTCTCTTATGAGGTTACAGGCAAGATGTTGTCTAGGATTGCAGTATTCTGAAGACTTGCCCTGGGGTGAAGGGTCTGCTTCCAAGATGGCTCACTTAGATAGTTGTTGGCTGGATCTCAGGTTTTTGATGGCTGTTGGAAGAGGGCCTCCATTCTTCGCCATATGGACCTCACCAGAGAGCTGCTTGAGCAACCTACAGTATGGCAGCTAGCTTTCTCTGGAGTGAGCAATCCAAGAGCAAGGCAGAAACTGCAATGTCTTTGATGACCTAGCCTTGAAAGTCATATGCCATCACTTCTCCCATATGCTTTTGGTCATGCAGATCAACCTTGAAACAAAGTGGACACAAAGCCTTGAAACACAGTCACACACAAAGCCATGGCTATGGGGATGGAGGAGGGGTCATTTGGAGCCGTCTTGGAGACTGGTGACCACAGGTACCATTTTTGTGCCCCTGGTTTTAGAACTGAGACAATGGCTATAGGGAGTATGCTATGCAGCTTCCAGGTCAGTTGTGCCAGGATAAAGTGTTTGGAGACAGATCACTTAATTGAAAGAAGACAAAATCAGAGGGGAAAGCCAAGATGAGACCCCGAGTGGTTCAAGGGGCAGAGTAAGTTACTGTATGTTTAACCTGAACGTGTGTGTATGAGTATTCCTCGTGGAGAGGTGCAAACACAGAAAGACCTTAAGAGGGGTCTGTAATCTTGGTTGTCACCACTGCAGGGACTAGCTCCTCCCTTACCCACCTCTGTGCTTTAACCTTACCCAGATAACTATTTACAGTGGTAACTGTCCTGCGTCTGGACCTTTCCCATATTGTTCTCTTTAACTGGAGCATTGTCTTAGTTTGAGACGGCCCAGCTGCAGCCCATGAGACAAGGCTTGTTGGTGCAAAGCAGTTCATTTGGAAGGTGATCCCATGAGATTCTGGCAGGAGATGAGGGGAGGGAAGTGCAGGTTAGTCCTATGGGCGACTAGCTTAATCTCTCTGGAGAACTCTGGGAGATAGAATAGAGCAGTGAAGAACTGGCCTCTGCGTTATCCTACCTGAGAGATGAGGTTCCTGGAGTACTTATCTACCAAATTCCATCTGTTGTTGGTCGAGGGCTCTGCCAGGAGCAGTTAATTCTCTGGCATGTTGGCTTGCCACTCAAGCAGGCAGAGCTTATACAGCAACTGGATGAAGTCCTCGGCCTCAGAGTTGCAGGTGCTATAGCAGTTGAGGTTGGAAGTCGGAAGTTGGGCCTGCAGGGACGTGTTAAGTGCCAAGGAGATATGGGAGGGGCACCAATAGCGTTTTCTGGGAGTACGATTAGAATTCAAGTCAGGCATCGTCTCCCATGAGAAGCTCTCCATGGCCCCTCATTTTCTCTCACCCTGTGGGTTGGGTGCCTCCCTGTCTTGCTCCCACCCCAGGTGCCCTTCACTTTATTGTAACTGTCTGCATCTTTCCCACTAAACTTTGAGCAAACTGAAGATACAGACTGTCTTCCATCTCAGTATCCCTGTCGTGCCTAGAGAAAGTCCTGACCCAGAAACTGGCACATGGTGGGTGCTCAATAAATCTTGAATGAACGAATAAGGATTTCTCGTCATCATTCGGAGTAGCATGGGTAATGCTCTATGTGTTCCTGGGTCTAACAGCTTTAACGTAAGTTATTACCATTTCTCTCTTGTGGACTTATTTTATGGGAATAATTTCCTACAGAGGGTTCTTCCAGGTGCAGGAAGAGCACTAACATGCTTATGGTGTAGCAGCTGCCACATCAGGCCTTGGCTGATTCACTGCTGAACCTCTCCCTGGATTCTGGGAGATGAGCTGGGGAGGGGGCGTGAGTGGCTGCCATGCAGCAGCTCTCACCTAGAAAACCCTCACAAACGGTGAGGCTGGGGGAGGAGGAATGAAAAGGTTCGTGTATAGACTGAGAACGGCCCCAGAAATCCCACCTAGTCCTGTTTTAGGTAGTCATGATTTACTCATTGTCACAGTCACTGAGTGCTCCGGGAAGGATGCATTGTCTCTGAGTAGAGAGTGGTAGTGATGATTTGGCTGTTATTATGGATAATAATTGTGTTTGCTGTCTGTGCTGCCTGGGCTTCTTCGGGACCTTTGTTACCACTGCTGTAATTTTAAATATTTTAATTAGTGCTACTTTGCTGTGCTCATGCCTTGAGGCTCCTTAAGCAAAATGAGCAATTAAAAGCACACACACACACACACACACACACAAAGCAAACGAATGAAAATAAAAGAAAGGGCACTTAAAATCATTCTGTTTCTATGATGTTTCAGGCTTGAAAAATGTGTTCAACTGCCTGCCGCAGGCAAGAGAAAGTTCTCACTGCTTCTGCCTGTTATCTTTTGCCTCCATGGTCATCCATCTCCTGTAGCTGCTGAGTGACATGGAATATACATAAAGTATCATCGAAAAGAACAAGAGAGGAGGAAAAGGGTAAAACAGAGGCCTACATGGTCCAGCAAACCTGGAGCCCATGCTTTTATTATTTTATTTATTTATTTATTTATGTTTGCAGTACATGGGCCTCTCACTGTCGTGGCCTCCCCCATTGCGGAGCACAGGCTCCAGATGCGCAGGCTCAGCGGCCATGGCTCACGGGCCCAGCCGCTCCGCGGCATGTGGGATCTTCCTGGACTGGGGCACGAACTCGTGTCCCCTGCATTGGCAAGTGGACTCTCAACCACTGTGCCACCAGGGATGCCCGAGCCCATGCTTTTAAAAGTATATCATTACCATCAACCGTTGCCATTAGTTATTTTCATACTTTCCAGATACTGGGATATCACTGAGAAGATACCAAAGAACTGGTCTCTATCTGAGCTCTTTCAATGTAATGACTGGAAATGTCCTGGCTGAGCAATCATAAGCCTCAGAATGTTCTGTGAGGCTAATGGGGGAATGCACAAGAGAGAGGCTGGTAGGGTAGGTGACCTGAAATTTAGTGTTTTATTTTCATGATGTAGGAGATATGAAGATATGAAGGCCTAAAAGGCAAAATTTCCCTCCACACCTCACCACCACAAGAGTTCTCTGGCCCCGGCCAGGATTCCGAACTCAGGGACTGATGGGCCCGCACAACTAGAAAATGGAGACATCAAACATGAAAATTTGACTTCCAGTCTCTTGAAAGTTCAGAAGATCTGCCGAGCCTGGCCCACATGGCAACAATGGGCTGGAGCCAGCACTGGCCTTCCTGTGGTGTGCTGGAACGGGCTCCCACCAGCTCGGGAGAGGGCCTGTGTGCTTATCTTCTCAACTCTGTCCAGTGACTTCATGGTGGTAGCTTGAGATCATTGAGTTCAGCCATAGTGGGCGTATATATCTCATGAAAACTGGCAAATGTTACAAGTTATTTCTTTTCCTTTCAGGGAGCCCATTGTTAAATATTTACCAGCACACCACTGTGGCCACCCCTGCGGATGGGTGTGCTGGGTATGCATTTTCACAGCTGCAGCTCCCCATCAGCTCCCTACAATGAGGCTGAGTTGCCTGCCTTGTTCCTAGGGTTTAGATACTGAGTTTAGGATATTCTTACATAACTTCTTTGTGTTCCAGGGGCCTCTATGAAGAAAACCCCTTACACCAGACCTTCATTTGGAAGGATAGCCTCACCAAAATTTTCTCTGAAGGGGAGAAGGGGAAAGTCAGCTTTGTGCTAGGAGAAAGGGTGACTGGATCTATGTGGGTGAAAGACTCCGGTGAGCCAGGGAGGGGAAGAGTTCATTCTGGGAGGCGGGAGATATGAATCCCTTGTGTGGCAGATACCCAGGCCCTAGTTACACAGTGTCCTAGTTGTATGGTCATGGGGTGGACCCTCGGCACTGAAGCCTGGGGGCCTCGGGAAAGTTAGGCAAGGACATAGGGAAGTCACATACTACTGAGCAGACCACTTGTGCTCTGGGGATGGGAGCATGGGAGAAACACCCACAGGCAGGACTGACGTCATGTGACCGGTGCATTGTACTTGGTTTAACTCTCTGCTCACAGTGTTTTGAAATTCTTAACAATTTTTGAACAAAGAGACATGCATTTTGATTTTGCACTAACTGGGCTGTACCAGTGATGTAGCCGGTCCTGTCCACTGAGAACTGACAACCAGAGACCTGCCCCAATTGTTCTGGGCTGCATAACCTTTCACAGGGCTTCCTGTGCAATACCAAGGGCTGGGGAGAAGGGTCCTTCAAAATTTCCCACCAAACTCTGTGGGTGGGGCTGACTCAGAGTCACATGGTCAGGAACACTAAGAAACCTGTTGTTTTTGGATCAGTGCAGAGCTGTCTTATGTACTGGACTAGGTTGATTGTGCTTTCCTTTATTAGCCCTTGGGTGAACTGAGGACACAGTGCCGGATTTTGGTAACATAGGACTGAATATGACAAGGCCTCTTCCCAGAGGGAGCTCAGAGTCTGGTGGGACCTGTGGAGGTAACCCACAGCTCTTACCCTATGTAGCACATTAGAACTGAAATCTGTAAAATGCACCATGGGGATGCAGAATCAGGAGCTACTGGTTCTGTACAAACAGAATCAGGGGAATTTATGGCAAAGCCATAAGGTGAGTAGAGCTCTCTGGGTGGAGAGGGTGGGAAGGCGTAAGGCAGATGCTTGAGTAGAATCCTCTTGTTTAGGGGTCTGCTGTGTTTTGATGGTGCTGCAGCTTTGAGCAGTAGTGAGGTCCACCTAACAGCTTTGTACATGCTGGAATTACTGCCTTGTGCTGTGGCCTATGATGGTGTAACAAAACCATTCTGGAGACTGGTTCACATGACCATTTAGTAAGCAGGTCTTTCTTGATATTGTGTTGGGATAACATTTGGAAATACTAGTGGATGTGTTTTCCCTAGTACATCCCTTACCTGGTCACCCTCATCATATCTGGGCAGCCGGACCCTGGAGCATCCTTGCTTCAGGGAAGAGCAATGACAGCAGAAGCATTAGCTTCAGGTTCTGGCTGTAAAAAGCTGAGACTGTGAGGGATCTCAGGGAATAGTGAAGTCAGGGGGAGTCACAGACAGGTTTTCTGAACCCTAGGATTGGATGGTGTTTTCCTGGACTGAGGGAAGGCAGAGCCAGAAAAACAGGAAGAGGAAAGAGATGAGGGTCCCAATAACACAGTACTCTGTGGCCACCCTTTTTCAACTCATCCTGAGAAGACGGGAAGAGAGGTAGTTGAAGACAGTCATCCTCAGTCCTATTAAAACTAATGACTGCTTTATGTAGTAAATATTCTGTGAAGTCTTCTTTACTATCCTGAAATAAAATGAAATTCATGGGTAATATAACTCCTGCTGTTGTGACAACCACTTAATATGTCCACAGATTTCCAAAGTACCCCATGGGGAATGGGACCAATTCCAGTTGAGAATCACTGGTTTAGGGGTTTTCTTTCCTGGTTAGGAACTGAGAAAGGGCAAGACCCCAGACCGGGAGTAGCTGTGGGATGGGTTGGGAAGGGCCTAGGGAAACCTGCAGAAAGAGTCCATTCATGAGGGTCCTCGGAACTGCCAAATGCAGAGTTGGGATGTAGCAAGGTCACACTGCCTATCCGGGACATGATCATGAAGTAGATGTGGCAGAGGGGCTGGAAGGTAGAAGAGAGAAGCCAGATCCAAAAGAGCCTTGTGTTGGGAGTGAAGAATGGCCCATCAGTGACCTGCATGTCCTCACCACTCAAACCGGAAGGAGTGAGGCTGTCTCAGCAGATGCCGGCGTAGATATAGAGCTGCACTCCAACCCCACCCTTCTCAAAGCTCACTGATAGAAATGGAGTCATTTTTGCTTGCTGCAATGATGTTCAGAAGATTCCCTCACTTGCCTGAGTTCGGCCTCCCTCCCACCTCCCCTGATGTCTATGGCTGATGACCCATTGCCCAAGCACAAATCCCTGCTGCTTATACTCCAGCTATGCCCATCTCTTGGACGATGAAGATTCTGGGGGTTGTCTGAAGATAGTCTGTGCGTTTTATGAAACAAAATCTTTGAGAAGATATCTCAATGTGTAGATCCCTGGGAGGTAAGGAGTAACTGCTCCTTTGGGGGACAATAATCATATAATTTTTTTTTTTTTACTTTTTGGCCACAGCATGTGAGAGCTTAGTTCCCTGACCAGGGATCGAACCCACACCCTGTGTATTGGAAGCACAGAGTCTTAACCACTGGACCACCAGGGAAGTCCCTAATCATATAGTCTTGCTTTCCATCTTTGCGGGGAATGAAGGTGGTGGTGGTGGATATATTTGCTCTAGTGACAACAGAATGGGATTTAGAGGGAGAGGACTTTTGATTTGAATCTTAGTTTAGTTTGTCAGGACATTTACTTATCTTCTTTGAAACTCATTATTTTTTTTAAATCTGTAGAATGGGTGTGAGAATCAGATGGGATAATGTATAGAGAGCTCCTTGTCATCTGTAAAGTCATGGTTGTTAATTATTGTCATGAAAATCACATTAGGAGCAGCTTATCTGTGCCATCCAGTGACCAGATGCGGGTAAGTTGATTTCCCCTGAGCTCAATAGTTTCTGCCTCAGATAATTACTACTTAAGGGTTCTTTGATTGGCATTTGAAACTGAAAAACTTTCTTTGAAAGCAATTTAATCACTCTGTGGTTAAACTGAAAGATGTGTTTCATTCTACAGATGAGTGAAATGTGAACTACTAATTGCATATGGGCTATACCTGTAGGAGTTTAATTTTGATCACCAATGCTTTCACATTGGCCCTTGGTTAGTTTTTGGATTGGAGATGTATTTGTTAAACGCTTGTTTGAAACCCATGAATCCATGCATTCACCCATCCAACCAGTAAAAGCATACTTGTTGACATGTTTAATTTGTACTAGTGCCTGAGAGAGGTCCTGGGGGAATGCAGCCATGAATCAGGTATAGCACTATTTCAGAGGCTGAGGATCAACCTCCTGGACTCTTGACTGTTTGCTTTTTCTATTCTGGATGTTGCTTCTTGCATATTCATTAAAAATTGTATACTTTATTTAGTACAATTGTTTTATTGGTAATTCCTAATTGATTTTTTGGGGGGAGTGGTGGTGATGGAAGGATCATTTATTTGGGCTGAAAAAGACCAGATTATGACAAAGTGATATCAAGAAGTCCTGTCTCAAACAGTAAAGTAATTGATTATGTTAAGGTATATCCTATTTTTCCTTGTTACCAAAGTAAAATTAAGAATAAACCCTCCCCCCCGAAATGTTAGAAGAGTATATACCCTTGGCCCTTGAGGTGGGGAAGACTTTCTAAAATAAGCTGGGAAACCCATAATCCAAAGAAGAAAACACTGACATATTAGATGAGATAAATATTTAAAACTTCTATGTCAAATGATTTCATAAACAAGACATGGGGGAAAATACCCACAACCCATGTGGTAGAAAAAATGTTTGTGTCTCAAGAGCTCTATAGAATGTTAAGAAAAAGGCGTACAGCCATTAGAAGGAAGCACAAAGGCAGCTCATACCTAAGGAAACAAAAGTAAGTAAACATATGAAAAGATGTGCAGCCTCAAAGGAAGTTAGGAAATGAAAATTAAAAGAATGAAATAGCATCTTTACTCAGTCATCAGCAAAACATGAAGAGGTTGAGGATTGCCAGAGCTTGGGTTGATGTGGGGAAACAGGCTCTTTCATCTGTTGTTTGTGGGAATGTGAGTTGCTATAACATTTTGGGAAAGTAATTTAAACATATTTAAAAAATAAAAGATGGACATACTCTTTGATGCAATAATCCTACTATTTCAGCAAATAAAGTGCTAATACATAAGGAGAAATGTATAAAGGTAACTACTGCAGCAGTGATTGTAAAAAAATAGAGGCTGGAGAGTAGGAAATGTGAATGTTCATCAATTTAGGGATAACTGAATAACTTACTATACATATAATATGAAATATTATAAAGCCATTAAAAAGCATGACTTGGATTTATATTTATTGCCTTGAAAGTATCCACACTATAGCTGTTTGGCAAAATGTGTATACATTGTTAAGGCCTAGGAAAAGCTATGGAAACAAATACCTCAAACTATTTAGATTGATTATTTCAAAGGGGGTGAATTTGAGGATAGGAGACTGATAATTGTCATTGTTATACGTTTCTATTTTGTTTGAAAGCATTACAAGCAATACCTTCATGATTAATGATTTCACTGAGTCGAAGTAAAGTTAAAAAAAATAAAATGAAGGGAGGGAGAGAGAGAGAGAGAGAGAGAGAGAGAGAGAGAGAGAGAGAGAGAGAAAGAGAGGATGAGTAGCTGTTAGCATTACTGATGCCATCTTGGGCTCTTATAGTTTCCCCTGTCCTTCCCCTGACCCTACCCAAGACTGTACTGTTCAGTGAATCACTTCTCTGTCACCAAGGGCTTTGTAGTTAATAGATATTATTTAATAATCATTAGGACCGGGTAGCCTCTATGCTCTGTTGGTCCCCAAACAATGATGAAAACCTTCCCTGACGTATTCCTGGTACCCACAAGACTAGTTACCCATTCATAAATTTTGACTTAGGAATGTACATCCTGTTTCCAAGCACCTACCCCCATGCCCTAGGTTAACTATAAAATTGTCCCCATAGCCCCTTGGCGGTGCAGCGTGCAGCTGCGCATGTTTCCGGTCCATTGGCTGCCCAATCCCCCCCGTCCTACCCTGTGAGTAAGTACCCTATAATAAACTGATCCACTGATTTTATGGAGCTGCCTGCTCATTTTTCAGTTTCAATATGCCTTCTCAGTTTGGTGGGCACTTTTCATTCCTTTTGTCCTCCAACAGAGAGATAGAGAGAAAGAGAGAGGGAAAGGGGGAGAGGAAGAGAGAGGGGGAGAGAGAGAGAGAGAGAGAGAGAGAGAGAGAGAGAGAGTGGGGTAGAGCATTAACATTATAGACTTCAGTCTTCACGGGGGAAAGAAGAAAATGATTTTGCCAACCACAGGAAAAAGTGGTCAAAAGTCAAAGGCAGGGCTTCCCTGGTGGTGTAGTGGTTGAGAATCTGCCTGCCAATGCAGGGGACACGGGTTCGAGCCCTGGTCTGGGAAGATCCCACATGCCGCGGAGCAACTGGGCCCGTGAGCCACAACTGCTGAGCCTGCGCATCTGGAGCCTGTGCTCCGCAACGAGAGAGGCCGCGATAGTGAGAGGCCTGCGCACCGCGATGAAGAGGGGCCCCTGTTCGCCGCAACTAGAGAAAGCCCTCGCACGGAAACGAAGACCCAATACAGCCAAAAATAATTAATTAATTAATTAATTAATTAAAATAGGTGTTTGGATATACTGAATTTCATCAAAAAAAAAAAAAGTCAAAGGCAGTTAGAGCTAACAGAAACACCACTATAGAATATTGCCTGTTTCACCTGACATTGTTATTCTTATAAATTACAGATATGGACTATTTTGGGGTTAATGTTCAGTGTTACAGTAGTGAGACTCTTTCTAGTCTCTCTTTTTTTAAAAAATATTATTTATTTTTATTTATTTATTTTTGGCTGCGTTGGGTCTTCGTTGCTGCACGTGGGCTTTCTCTAGTTGCGGAGAGCAGGGGCTACTCTTCATTGCGGTGCATGGACCTCTCATTGTGGTGGCTTCTCTTGTTGCGGAGCATGGGCTCTAGGTGCGTGGGCTTCAGTAGTTGTGGCTCACGGGCTTAGTTGCTCTGTGGCATGTGAGATCTTCCAGGATCAGGGCTTGAGCCCATGTCCCCTGCATTGGCAGGCGGATTCTTAACCACTGTGCCACTAAGGAAGTCCCTGGTCTCTATTTTACATTGAAGAATTTGTGCCCTGATTTTTGTTGCTGTTAACGTCTTAGTTTTGTTTGTTGAAGCTTATTTGAGATCTTGGTTGTTTAAAAAGACCAGAAAATCAGAAAAGATAAATAAGACTGAGAATGTGGGAAAGAAAAAAAATATTATCTGTGCCCCTCAGTAGTTTGAAGATTGCTGTAGTTCATCTTCAAATACAGAGAGTCATGAAAGATTTATTTACCCACATTTCTCTTCAGGTCGAAGGAGTTGAGATGATCACTCTCTCATCCAGGCTCCCTTTCTTCACCCACGTCCCTTATTTATTTCCCTCTGCTCCTGAGCCAAAATTTGAGCATCTGAGAGAGATTCTTAGTCAGTTCCCAATATTTGAAACCAGTTTCAACAATACCATCCATCTCATCCCCGTGCAGGTGGCATTATCTCCACACCCTGGGAGATGAGCCTCCTCCTCACTCTTTTACCACTCTGAGCTGCACACGTTTGGTTACAAACACCCTGATGCTGTTCTTGTTGGTATCTCACAAGTGAAATAACAGATAACCATTCTCCCAGTGATAACAATGCTGTCATCCCACACCTGGATAGCCAGGAGAGGAGGTATCCACTCCCATTTCGTGCTGTGATTAAGATCTCACTGGCGAAGACACAGGTGAGATTGCCTTTATAAAATAATATCTGTGCTCATATCATTTTACTCAGCTCAGATAGCAGCTAACATCATTTCTTGGGGTTCTCCCCCGTACCAATCTACACTGGCTTTCAAACATGTATGCTACTACCTGCCCTACTGGTGAGATAAGAATAAAAGCATTAGATGGCATATTAAATTGTGCAGCATTTTTCATATTACTCATACAAATGAGTTAACAGATGCAGGATAGTCTGTTTCATTCTTGGCAGAACTCCCAATCTTTGTGCTGCTGAAATAGGGCTAGCCTTGCATCTCAGCGGTGTGGGCTTTGGTCCGAGGGCACAATTCAGTGGGGCCAGAAGGCCACCCTCCCCTGAGACTACCTTCCCAACCTGCTTGATGTGAATTAATAAAGGGCAAATCCTTTCATTCCCACCCAGATTTAGATTTAATGTGAGATTACTTAAAGGAAGTAATCCATAGAGTATTTCCCAAATTTCAGTTATCAAATTCAACTTTTTTATGATTTTTGTTATACCAATATTATGAATTAATACTTTTAAAAAATGTAGTTTAATTTTTTTTAAAGAAATTTATTTTTTATTTGTTTTTTTGGCTGCGTTTGGTCTTCACTGCTGCACATGGCCTTTCTCTAGTTGTGGCGAGCGGGGCTACTCCCTGTTGTGGTGCACGGGCTTCTCATTGCAGTGGCTTCTCTTGTTGGGGAGCACAGGCTCTAGGTGCGTGGGCTTCAGTAGTTGTGATATGCGGGCTCAGTAGTTGTGGCTCGCGGGCTCTAGAGCACAGGCACAGTAGTTGTGACACATGGGCTTAGTTGCTCCGCGGCATGTAAGATCTTCCCGGGCCAGGGACCGAACCCGTGTCCCGTGCATTGGCAGGTGGATTCTTAAGCACTGCACCACCAAGGAAGTCCTTAATACTTTTCTTTAAATTATTTTAACTACCTATCTTAGCCTTATCTTAATGAATAAGAGTGATAAAATCACAAGTTTGTTATGCTTCTTTTATTTTATTATATCTACAGTAAGTCCCCTACATATAAAAGAGTTCCATTCTGAGAGCGCGTTTGTAAGTCCAATTTGTTTGTTAAGTCCAACTAAGTTAGCCTAGGTACCCAACTAACACAAGCGGCTATATAGTACTATATTGTAATAGGTTTATAATACTTTTCACACAAGTAATACATAGAAAACAAACACAAAAACTAAATAAAATATTTTTAATCTTACAGTACAGTACCTTGAAAAGTACAGTACAATAGCTGGCATCCAGGGGCTGGCATCGAGTGAACAGGCAAGAAGAGTTACTGACTGGAGGAGGGAGAGGAGGTGGGAGATGGTAGAGCTGAAGGATCCTCAGCCACAGGAGACGGATGGCGAGCTGCAATTTCACTCACGCCTGGCGTTGATGGCACAGGTTCTGGTTCCTTGCTGGAATCAGGTACACATTTGCATCTTGGAAAGTTCACAACTTGAAGATTCATATGTGGGGGACTTACTGTAGTTGAGATTTAAAAATAAAACTATTAATGTTGTTTTCTGAGAACCATCTAAAATAATTTTGAGTGATACCTATGGATATTTAGGAAACATCCTGTTTGAAAAACACCATTAGAGTAGTTCTCACTGAAGTATACACTGCTAGCACACATCATCTCCTGGTGGCTGCTTTTGATGGACAATCCCATACCTGGAAAGGGTAGGGAGGAAAATCTATAAAAACGTTTAGAAAGGAGACGTTAGAGGGAGGTGAGGAGCAGTCCTGTCCAAGGCATCATCTCATCCTGGCCAGACTTAGATGAGGAAGATGGAGCCAGAGACATCTTGACCACCACCTTCCCGGGTGGGACCTAGGACTAGAGGAACACCGGGACCCCTGTGAGACCCTGAACCATCGCATATGTTCAGAATCCTGTGGTTTTAGCCACTCATGACTACGGGATGAGGGTTCTTCTTGCCTCTTCTATGCTGGCTCACAGCATGGACCCCTCAGAGAGCACCAACCCTCGTGGTGGGGGTATCCCAATAGACACCACACACAGGACTGTGTTCAACCCAGTAGTGTCCATACTGGTCCGGAACACAAATCAACCAGCATCATGAAGAGGAGGCAAGGATGGCCCAAGATGGCAAGTGCCAAGTGTTGGAGAAATAAGCCTTCTGTCCAGACCATCTTATTCACCAAAGAAAAGTGACTCCATTATAAATCCACTCTATATGTGTTTACATATGTTGTTTTAAATGCAAAAACAAAACCCCACAACCAAAATCAGATGAACAAGACTGAGCGTTTAGGGCAGAAAAGCATTAATTTAGAGGTAGCAGAGGCCCCTGACAGCTGTCAGAGAAACTTCTGCTTTGAGCTTTTCTAGGTGCCTATAATCCCAGGCACCCAGAGCTCTGCCATAGTAACCCCTTCCATGACAGTCTCTGGCTCTGTACTTCTGGTGATTATCCTGAACAGGGACTGCCAGACTTTAAGGTGATGATCTCTCCTGCTCTGGCCAGTCCCTGGGGTTCTACCATCTTATGACTAGGTGAAGACCTCTGGCCAACTATCCCAAACATAGCCACTGTATACCATAGAAGAGCTACCTTGGACATATGGCCTCTTCTCTTGCAGAGCTTTCAGGAAACCTGCGTGGATATGGAGCTGTATAGGACACACAGGTGATTGATAGGCAGATGGACAGGAAAGAGTTAATCTCCAAACTAACCACAGTTTAGCTGTGGGCCTGCCATGCATCCAGGCTGAGCTTATGGGAGCACCACAGGGGAGCGGTTAATCAGACATCAGTTTCCAGGTGTGCGAATGACCCTACTGATGACCAAAGATTGAACTAAGTGTCTGGGGACAGTTCACATGTACAAGCCTGAGACTCACAAGAGACAACAATCAATCCCCACTTCATCCTTTAAGCCACATTGGTTGCTAACAACAGTCCAGAAAAATTCAGTAGGGGCTTTTTTTTTTTTACTTTGGTTAAATGAAGCAGGAAGGTATCCTTGGTGTTTTGTAAATAGTATTTTGCCCGGTCAGTCAGTGCTGATTAGCCCATGTTTTCTCCTCATTTTCCCAAATTAACTTTTGCCATCATCTTGCATACCCATGAAACTTGGTTTCCACAAAGTGGCTGATTGCTGCATTTCCCTGCAACTGCCTGTTGTGCCCTCTGGCCACCTCCCCGAACAATCTTGCCTCTGGTCCTCTCACTGCCTGTTTCCCTCTTGGTTCCTTTCCCACCTTTGTTAATAGAAAAGGGAAGAAGAATTATTCACAGAATTTAAACTTCTAGTAAAATAGAATATTCTGCTTTCTGATTTCTTAAAACTCCAATTGTTCCTCTTTGTCTCATGAAAGAAAGAAAAAAGGAAGAAAGGAAAGAAGGAGAGAAAGAAAGAAGTGAGTGAGGACAAAGGAACACATTTCTGCTCTTCACTAGGATTGAATCTTTTCCCAATTAAAAGAAAAATTGGACATTTATGTGTAACGTAGCTCATTATAAAGGTAATAGAACTGCAGCACCACTTTTAAAATCTGGTTGCAATCCTATTGTATATAAAAATTCTCTCTCTCTCTCTTTTCTTTTTTTCACTTAACATTAAGCCACGAGTATTTCTCATGGTGGTATGTGGCCTTTAAAACCATAGTTTTCTTCATGACTGCATAATGTTTCCTCCAGTGAAAAAAATGTTAATTTAAATAACCATTCCTTGATTGTTTTGATATTTAGACTGTTTGTAATGGAAAAATTTCACTGTATCGTGGAAATGATACTGTTCAAAGCATATGTTCCCACCCACCCCTACTTTGGCATTATTTTATGAGGTTCTATTTGCAGAAATCAGATGACCAGACAAAGCCTGTGGACATTTTAAGGTGCCTGATTCACAATTTGAACTAAACGCACCTGTGCCCATGGAGTCCTCATCACCCAGGCTGGAGGATCCACTGCACACCCTCACTGTGGTTCTCCCCCTCATTATTCTCCTCCCACAAAGGTAGAGAAGAGCCTCCCCTCACAGATTTCTTACCATTTGTCCCCAGCCTGAAGCCAAGAAAAGCCTCATTTATCTTGCAAATGGTCTCCATGCTGTAGCAGATGTCTTTAAAAGAGATGGACTTTGGCCCTTCACCACAGTTGAAGTTCAGCAGATGCTGAAGACAGGAGGGCAATGATGAGAGAAAGGGTTGTGGGCCAACTAGGGTCCTAGGAGGGGGATTTGAAAAGTAGATCCCCACAACTGATATGTCTGAATGACTATAATAGATCCAAGAATAATTTATTGAGTACTTATGTGTATTAGCCAACGTGATGGGTATGATGGGATATACAGAGGTAAACCCTACTATAAAAGGGCTTATAGCTTGTTGGGAAATGACAGATCTTTGAATAAATGTTACAAAGACAGAAGGAAGGGCAAAAAGGGATCACAATAAGCCAGCAGTCTAAACCCTCGCAGAAGAATCTCTGCATATCAGGCGCCATGCTTTCAAGCTTCATTTTGGTATGTACAAGGGGTTGGTGGAGGAGAGACTAGGAAGTCAATTGTGGCACCTTCACTGAAATAAGATTAATTCTGGTTTCAGGAGAAAGTAAGGTCCTGGGTGGAAGAATCTGAGTAAAGCATTTCCCTACACACTGACCATTCCCGAGAGAGTGTGCATATGTATTGATGGTGGGGTGGACGCGTGGAGCATAAGATGTTAGCTTTCACTCTGCAGCATCCCTATGGTTCCAAAGACTGAAGAATCAAGAAGTGCCTGCCCTGGGAAATCTTCTGACCTAAGAGTGTGTTTACAATGTAGGGCTGAATATTGGATTAAGGAACAGATTATAGGAGTGGAATGTTAAGGGGAACTAGGTACTATGTATACCTAGGTATGCTTGGTTCTTTGGATCTTGCTACACAATGTATCTATTCTTTCACTTGTTGCTTATAAAGTGATTAATTAAAATTGTGGAGTTTTAAAATAGGAAGTGACTCTAATCACTTCAGAGGACTCTTAGTAACATGACAGATTATGTTAATGGAATTGACCATCCTCCTTTAATTCAAATACATAAAAATGCTGGATTAAACAACAACAAAATTTTGGTGAAATTGCATTGCTGAACTTGAAAGCAATGCTAATCTCAGATGTAGGGAAAAAGAAAGGGAAATGAAAGCTACTGTGAGTGGGTGGATAAGGGGAAGCCCACACCAAGGAGACTCATGGGGGTTTGAGTTCCACATGAGACTTGGGCCTGGGCCTATAGTTTCTACATGAGGATCAGTTATGTGGCTTCCAACCACAGGTAATGGAAGGAGGAGGAGTTCTGTATAAAGCCTGAAAAATCAAAGAGATTCCCTGTTCATAAAATGTGGACTGGAAAATTGTACCCATTGGCCAAGGAAAGCAACATGGAAGCCTGTCATATATCCAGAGACTTAGGCAGATAGAAAAAAAAATCATTCGAGGAACCTAATTCCTAGGCCTGAACTACATAGAGGTATGTGATCCAAATTTACACTACCTGTCTGGTGTGGGACGCCCACGCTCAGAATTTATCATAAACCTGGTCAAGGACCATTGAAAACCTATAGGCTACAGTAAAAGCAAATATAAAACTTCTCAGCAGCAATTCTTTCACAATCCAGGGCACACAGAATTCCATAGACCTAACACCCCTGATGAAGAGGGGCTCATAATAAAAAACAGACAAACATCATGAATCAAACTACCACACATCAGGCTCAGGAGACACCACAAACAGGGATTCCTGTCCACTACTGGCTGGAGTGTCGAATGGTAAAACTAAACCAGAGCAAGACCCAGTACGTTTGAAGATGGGTGCATGTTACACCCAGCAAGCTCCTGTATAAGTATATGTCCTAGAACAGCGGTTCCCAACCTTTTTGGCACGAGGGACTGGTTTCATGGAAGACAATTTTCCCACAGATGATGGAGGGGGAATGGCTCAGGTGGTAATGCGAGCAATGTTTCAGGCAGTATTTTGAGCCTAGGAATTCGCTCCATGGGGAGCGATGAGGTGAGGCAGATGAAGCTTCACTGCTCCTGCCACTCACCTCCTACTGTGCAGCCCGGTTCCTAACAGGCTGTGATCTGTTACTGGTCCACGGCCCAGGGGGTTGGGGACCACTGCTCTAGAAAATTCTCTTACACGTATATAAGATGTGCCCAAAGATGTTCACTGTCCCATTGTTTGTAAAAACAAATTATAATGATAATAGAAAAACTCCAAAAGGTCAGAGTGGGAATAAATAAGTAAAGGGTGATTTATCTGTATGTTAGGATACTATCAAGTTATTAAAATGAATGAACATATCCAAATGTATAAATCTTAAAAACATGATGTCGAGTGAAAGCCAAGTTTCTCAAGGACAAGTATAGCATACTATTAATGTAAATTTAAAATAATCAATAAATACTATGTAAATACTATGTATTATTTATGAACATGTGCAATGGTAGTAAAAGTATAAAAACAGGGAAAAAACATATCAGTCGAAGAAAAGTAGTTTCCTTTTTGTGGTAGGGAAGGTGAAAGACTTGATTCAAATCTAGGTCTGACTCTTAAACCAGTACAATACTAAAACTATACCATATGGACTCCCTGAAAACCAATATGTTCTGTTTTTTACTATGGAAACAAAAACCCTCCCCCAATTTTTTTTTTCTGTAAATTTTTTAAAAAAGAAACAATGCATTATGGAATCCATTGAAGCTTCATTTATATATCAATCCTGTCCACCCTTCACTCCCTTGTTTTTGTATGCTGTCTGTTGCCTCTTCAAATGCAAACCAAGGTCAAATCATACATTTAATCACTCCCAACATACCAGGAAGGAAGTGGTGAAGGCAAAAGAATATAGCCATAATAAGATATTTCTCTTTTGGAAAAAAATAGAGAATGAGGAAATAATGCTGTTGGCACTAGTGAATATCATGTACCATGCCTTCCTGGATGAACATTCCAAGGACACCCTGATGGAGGAGGGAGCTCCTTGCTGGGTCACAATGGCTGTCCTTGATCTGGTTTGAAAGCATTTCCCTTATCTATTGCTCTCCACAACCACGTGTGAGCTGGGAAGTGGGATATATTTCTTTTCTAGGAGCTGTATTTATTGTCATAGTTCACTTCCTGTTATAGGGAGTCTAGGGCATTGGGGCTGACCTTAGGAACAGAGCAATCACGGGCCTTTATTTTCAGGACTTGTAGTTGGACCAATTAGCCCGTCGGTAGTTTTCCAGAACCTTCAAGGGATATTAACCAAAGCCATAGATCTTATGGAGTCATGGTCTATGAATTCTGACCCTGTTTTTACAGTGTCTGTCTCTTAGCAACAAGCTCAAGAGCTCTGTGCATGCTCTTAGCCCTGGGCTTAACTGCTTCCATCTTGTCCTCTCAAACAATGAATTGAAGCAAGGCTAATGTGACCCTCATTCTGGAGCTCTTTGCAATGGGGGTAATTGTATTTTTCAAGCAGCAAGTGAACCATTGGAGGTGTTGGAAGGGGCCTGGGACATTAGGCTCACTCCACATTCCTGGTTTCTTCTAGGTCTCAAATCTTAATTGCCTCTGCATCTCCCATCTAATTACCTTGACTTACACTAACTTTAGCTTTAGGAAGACAGTATCTGACTCTTAGCCCTCTTATATTGCTGGCCACTGTCTCTTAGCAAGGCTCTCTAGCTTTCCCTTTCTGCTTGTAGATTGGCCAGCCTGCACTGAAACAGGAACTCACTCTAACATCATGATAATATTTTCTTCTAAGCTGAATCTCAAAGCATAACATGTGATGGTTTAACCACCTCTTTTGTAAGTCCATAAAAACGATTACCAACTTGAATATGTGGAAGGGGAATCCTCACTATATCTCAATCCACCTAAATTCAGCCACTTCCATGTAGGTCTGTAACTCATAGCATCCTACACCTAGTACTGATGTATTGGTTAGGACACTTGTAAGAGAAAGAAAAACAATTCAAACTAGTTTAAAAAAGCCCCAGGGAAGATAGTGACCCATGTTTAGTAAGTAAAAGAAGTATAGGTGTGAAACCAAGCAGTACTCTGTGGGGCTCCTGGGCACAGAAACCTTTCCATGTCCCCCATTTCTTGTTTGTAGGGAACAGAATCCAGCCTCCATGACCTTCCCTGAGTTCCAAAGGGCATATTTGAACTGTTGTTAATCAGGGAAGGGAGGGGATGCAGAGACAAGGGAGGAGCAGCCAAGAAACAAGAGTGCAGCCTTGGGCCAGGGTCCTGGTTATGCCTCAAGGGATACACAGTGATGTCTTTGAGCTCTTTACAGAAAAAAAACCCCCAACAAATGGAAGATGTTAGCATTCTTCATTCCAGAGAAAACCACTGGAGGTCAGATTAAAGGAACCAGAGAAGCTCATCAAGATATTACCTGAGACCAGATTAAAGGAGTGCAGGCCCTGCACATACTCTTATCTTATCAGCAACCCACCCTTGAACCATTGCTGTAAAACTCCTCACCAAATCCTCCTGGGTTGGGACACACACTTTTAAGGGTGCAAGCCTGCTGTGTCCCCCTTTTGCCTGGCAAAGCAATAAAGTTATTCTTTTCTGCTTCACCCAAAACTCTGTCTCTGAGATTTGATTTGGCACCGGTGCACAGAAGCTGAGTTTTCGGCATCAGGTGGCCTTAGGTGATCCTGGATCCAGAAGTTCAAATAGCATCATTAGGAATCTGCATATTTTTCTCTTATCTCTTGACTTATTTGTCCTCAGTGTTGGCTTCATTCTCAAGCAGACTCTCCATGTGGTAGAAAGATGGTCATCTGTAGTTCTTGGCTTATGCTTGTGTAATAGTTGGTATTACAGCAAATATAGAATACTTCTTTCTAACAATTCCATTAGAAGTCCTGGGAAAGGCTCTGACTGGCCTGGCTCAGCTTGGCCATATGCCCATTCCTGAATGAAACACTGTGGCCAGGGTCTGGGGTTCAGGTTCTCTGATTGACCAGGTTGGGGCCATGAGCCCAAACCTGAAATTTAGGGTGGTGTCAGCACCACTTGAACCACAAGTGCAATAAGTAAAGGATGGTTCCTCAAAGAATTCCTAGGCAAAAACAAGGGTCTTGCAACAGGAGTGTTCTGAATCATTTGCGTGATCTCTTTGTCATAGACTTAGGGTAATGAAAAAAAAAATTTATTTATTTATTTAGGCTGTTCTGGATCTTAGTTGCGGCACATGGGATCTTCGTTGTGGCATGTGGGATCTTTTAGTTGCGGCATGTGGACTTCTTAGTTGTGACATACATGTGGGATCTAGTTCTCCAACCAAGAATTGAACCCGGGCCCCCTGCATTGGGAGCATGGAGTACAAGACACTGGACCACAAGAGAAGTCCCTGGGTAATTTTTAAAGTGAATTTTTAGTGGAAATACATTGGTAATTATGTTTAAAATCAAACTGTCACCAACTGGTCCCATTATGTGAAAGTGTTTTTTTTTTAATTTTTATTTTTTTTCGGTACGCGGGCCTCTCACTGTTGTGGCCTCTCCCATTGCAGAGCACAGGCTCCGGATGCACAGGCTCAGCAGCCATGGCTCACGGGCCCAGCTGCTCCGCGGCATGTGGGATCCTCCCGGACCGGGGCATGAACCCGTGTCCCCTCCATTGGTAGGCGGACTCTCAACCACTGCGCCACCAGGGAAGCCAAGTGTTTAGTTTTTAATGCAGTGGCTCTCAAACTAGATTTTGAGAGTATCCATAGATTTTGGGAGTACACATACCTTTTTGTTTATTTTAATGGAGATTAGATCATACATTATTCAGATTTGGAGGAGACTTCAGGCCCTTTCAATGTTGTGTGGTATAGTGCCATATGGAAACATATGGTTCCCAATGTTTCCAAGTAAGAGCTCTCTTTGACAGCCCCACATTTTGTGATTTCCCACGAAATAGTAACTCTACTTGTAGCATCTTTAGAAAATTACAAATGACAGCAATGACTATGTAACCAGTATTTTATTAAATGCAATAGCATTAGTAACACTTGAAAAATAACATTATACATAAGAGCTGGACCTGTAATTTAATCAGGCTGCAGAAAATGCCTGGGCACTTTTGAATTTTTTTGGATTCCTCATGAGATGGTACTTATGAGAATTGGACCTGTAGGTTAGAAACTAGTGTTGGAGTGATTAAGAATACGGTTCAATCCCAGCTTAACCACTTGTGAGCTATGTGCCTTTGGGTGAGTTATTTAACCTCTTTAAGTCTTCAGCTTCCTCAAATGGGAACTGGCAATAACACTACCTTAGCATCTCTAAGGTTGCTGTGAGGATTAGAGATAATACAGGTAAAGCACTTGGCAGAGTCCTTGACACACAATTAGCACTTAATATATGATGACAATTATTGTTACTACTTTATAATTATTGACTTACTGCACGTCTCCTTGAAGGTAGGCATTGTGCTTTATTCATCTTTATATTTCCAGACGCTAACAAGGTCTTGACTTAGGCAGGATATGTTTATTGAGTGAATAAATACATTATTAGAAAATTAAATGCAATCATATACCTAAAGTGTCTAACCCAGTGGCCACAGCATGGTGAGTACCCCTTAAATGTGTCTTGTTCCTTCCTTCAGTCTTGGGCATGGTCCTGCCTAGTAGTCCTCAAACTACAGTGTCCTTGAGAATCTCCTGTAGGGCTTGTTGAAACAGATTGGTAGCCCCGCACCAAGTTTCTGATTCAGTAGGTCTGGGCAAGACCTGGACTGTAGCCTTGAGTATTATTTTAAAGCCCTCCTCCACCAAATCTCTCTAATATGAGGTGCAAATTACTGGCATTACCACTGGACTTACACAACCCAACCCAGGGCACCATTATCTTCTGGCTGTTCTCAGCTGGCAGCACTGTAGGAGCCATCTCTAATAGGATATAACCACATCAGTAATTCTGGTCTTGTATTTCTAAATTTATTGTGTAGATATCACACATGACTCAAATCCGTTAGTAAACTGACATTCTTCACAGGTATGGTATTATTTTTCCCAAGCCAGTGAGTATTTGCAAATCTCTTGTACAGCCCTTTTTGTTTTATTCACTCTGTGTGTGTGTGTGTGCCCCAAATGCAGTGACCTTATCTTGAGTTGTTTTCTATTAGTTATTTTATAATCAAGGGATTAACTCAATGGAATCATAGGGGTAGAAAGGGGAGAGCTGCTTTTTATTTTTAGAAGTCAACAACCTCTTCTCAGTTATACAATCCTTCCAAGACCTTAAATCTGCAGTCATGGGCTTTTTAAAAGCAAGTTACCATTACAAGCATGTTTGTCTGCTTCCCTCCCTCTTACTGCCTGTGTCTTGTGCTTTTTTTTTTTCTTATGAACTTTAATACATGTTTAATGTGAATCTTAATGATTTGATTACAATGGCATAATTACATAATTTGAATGTATTGTGCATGCTGGCGGGAAGGAGTCTGGAAGGTGCTCAATGAATGATGTTACATAAACAGAATAATAATGATAGTGTGATAGAGAATGAGACTAATGAGAAAATGATTAGAAAAACTTGGAAGAAATGAACAC
Source organism: Mesoplodon bidens (assembly GCF_964165515.1). NCBI lineage: Eukaryota > Metazoa > Chordata > Mammalia > Artiodactyla > Ziphiidae > Mesoplodon > Mesoplodon bidens. The sequence continues at coordinate 143,613,738 of NC_138161.1, forward strand.
TTGTGGAAATGAGAGGGGAGCATTTCTTGTGCTTTAATGATTGGGATTTATTTCACCTCTGAGGATGAGGCTTCTGAGAAGTGATGCTATTAGAATGAGGTAGGTTCAGATGGTGGATTTTTGGAGGCCACTTTGGAGAGGTGTGGTGGGCCCAAGCCCTATTCGTCTGGGCATAAAACAAGTCAGACTCATCAACAAGCTCTGAGACACTGCTTCTTAAGATCCTTAAAGCAGGACAAGCTTAGGTCTCTTTCTCACCAATGTCCTTGCCTTGGAATGTTTTATGTGGCACATTTGCACATCATCAGAACGTTGAGAGCTCTGTTAATGTGGAATGGAACCACCTTCCCCTCCCTAGTACAATTCCACCATCTCTCAGTGCTGACATATTGCTACTGAAGAGGAATGGCCCTTAGCCCATCGTTTTGTGTTCTCAGTTAATGACCACCATTACTGTGTCATTTGGTCTAGAGAAACATGTCCACTGCCTAGAGCTCTTCTCACAGTAATTGGCCTGTGCAGTGTCACTCTTACTTGATGTTCACTGTGTGTTGCTATAATCACAATGATTATTTCCCCAACTTATTTTACTATAAACATAAATTGAATCTACTCACTGACTTAGCAAACACCTATATTTATTAAACACCCATCTAGGTGCTAGTTGTTATGTGTGATGCAGAAAAATAGAAGACATAGCATTTATGGTTTAGAAATTGAAGCCCAGACAAGGCATTCATAAAAAGTTAAATACTGCATATATACACTAATATGCATAAAATGGATAACTAATAAGAACCTGCTGTATAAAAAAAGAAATAATATTAAATTTAAAAATTCAAAAAAAAATAAATTTCACAGAGAGAAACACCCAAATGTGACAGAACTAATGAAAAAAAAAACTGCAAGTCTTTACAGGGTGGGTCAGAGAAATGATTCAGAATATTTTCAGTATAACCATGCACTCTTTCATCCATCAACTTAAAAATACTTACTGAGTGCCTACTGTGTGAACAGTTTAGGGCTAGAGGCAGAATGCTGAGATGTACTTAACCAAGATCCTGCTTTCAAGGAAATTTTGGAAGGCAATCTGGAAATATCTAGTAAGAAAAAAAGTGGACATACTCTGATCCAGAATTCTCATTTCTTGGTTTGTACCAAGATGGACATTCATTCATGTGCACAGAAAGGGAATATACAATTATGGTAATTGCAGTGATGTTCATAATATCATAATACTGCAAACAACCAATACTGCAAATGCACAATAGGTGAGTATCTAAATAAACAGAGGTTAAAGCCATACAATGAAAATTATACAAAGGTTAAGAAGAAGGAGTTAGATCTATCAGTAGATCTTTAGGGTACACTTTTGAATTAAGTAAGTGGCAAGTAATTATGTATGTTGTCCTTTCTTTTATGAAAAATGTAAAGCAAAGGGAAAAAAAGTATAACACAAAATAATTTCATACATCTTCTAGGGGACAAAGATATTTATGTAAAATACAAAACAATGAAAGACCAGAAGTTCCAAAGGCTACAAACGAAAGTTATAACAGTGGTTACCGCTGGGTAGGTTTGGAGGAGCTGGGATTGAGGATATTTGTGAAAGGAAATCTTAGCTTAACTTTGACATATTTTTTTAAGGAAATGTATTTATATTTAAAAAATTTTCTTGAGTGGTAAATACCACAGAAATGGGTAAATAAAATTCTTTGGGACTCCCCAGTGCCTAGTACATTGTTTACTGAATTGCACTAAAGTAAAAACTTAAGAGAAAGGGGAGAGAGTTTGAGGCTGGAAGCATCAGGGCAGGCTTTAATGAGGCAGATATATTTGAGCTAGTCCTTAAAAAGGAGAGGTATTGGCGGCGTGGAGGAAAAGGGTGCCATGCAGGTTCTGTAGTGAGGACATGGGTGAAGAAATTCCTGTGTAAATAATCATGTTATTTAGGAATAAAGATTTCCTTCCTTTCCAATCTGTAGGCCGTTTATTTTTTTATCTTGCGTTATTGCACTGGCCAGGACACCCAGTTCGATGTTAAAAGAAGTGAAAGCAGACACTCTTGCTTTCTTCCCAATCTTAGGGGAAAGGATTTTTTTTTGTGGGGGAAGGGTGTTGGTGGTGAGGGGTCTGTTTCTTTTCATTTATTTATATCTATATCTATATCTATCTATCTATCTATCTATCTACATCCTGTGGCATGTGGGATCTTAGTTCCCTGACCAGGGATTAAACCCATGCCCCCTGCAGTGGAAGCTCAAAGTCCTAACCACTAGAACGCCAGGGAATTCCCTGAATATTTTCAACTGATCTGTCGTTTAGATGACTAATTCTTCTCTTGTCAATGTAGAAGGCTGACACCAAACCTCTAAAAAGCCTAATCCCTGACTGCGTTGGCCCCTAGAATTTAGCCCTTCATGCATCTCAAGTGAGAGGAGCTTCCTCTGTGGAGGAATCCTGTTGTTTAATCTCCCCTCCCCTCCCTGCCCGATGAGCCTGCCCAAAGCTCTGCTTACCTTCTGAGCCTCTTTGATGCTCCTTTCTGCCCAGTTTGCCTTCTTTAGGAATGAGCAAGGCCTTGAGTGGAAAAGTTGTACCTGATGTTGGGTTCACAGTCTGCATTTCTTTTCTTTTTTCTCTGTCTTTCTGGAACCATATGTCCTGCCTGTCTTGGTAGTCCTGAACTCCCATTGTGATCTCCCCATGCCCAGGACACTGCCTAAAGTTCTATTCAGGTTCTCAGGTGCTTACCAGCTGCTTTCTGCTTGACTTGCTACATCACTCAGGAAGTGGCAAGTGCCTTGAAGGAAAAACTGGAGTAGAATATTAGAACTCATCTCAGTGAATTTCTCTTCTCTCCAGGATCATGAGCCTTTAAGTCCTAGGGCCTGATGGGTCTCTGGTATCTTAAAATGCATTTTTTCCCTATTATTTTTAGATGCTCTTGGCAGGAAAGTTGGTGTGCTACAACAGAGCATATGTCTCTCCGTTATCTATCTAATGCAGTTTTAAGATAAAGCCTGGAATTCTCAGTGAGGACCAGCAGAGGGACAGTCTCCTCGTAATATAAGACCCAGCTCTATGCCATGGTAGCCACAGCTGTGTTGTCAGCTAGTTGGCTTCCTTTCACAGTAAGCGTTTCTAGGCCTTTCTCACTGACCAGGACTTTGCTTAAGGCACTGAGGGAACTACTCTTCTGAGAAGAGAATGTGGTTCACATGTACTCATATCTGAGTCTTAGGGTCTGAATCCTCCTTTGGTCCAGCTTTCAGGGCAAAGCTCAGGTGCATCTTAGCAAAAAGCCTACATATTATATTGGGAGAATTCTCTTGTGTTTCAAGGTATATCTCTCTAAGAGTAACAGCCAAGAATTAATTTATCAAGATTTAAAATTTATCAAGGTTTTATTCTCTTCTTTTCTTGAGTGTCAGATTTTAGCTGATATTATTTCCTAAATTATAGTCATTTAATTCAGTCCTTGGACTCTTACTTTCTGTTAATTCAGGCTCACTACGTTGGACCCTCAAAGAATCACAGCTACGTGGAGGGGAATGTAAATGTGAACATGGTCAGAGGAGGGCCAGTACAGGTCATGGGGCTGCAAACCAGTTGGCTAAGAAGGTGATGCTTGGTTTACCCAATAGTGGAAGAGTGAAACCCCTTTTAGTATGTGGTGGTAGGAACTAAGCGTGAGAGATGAGGGGGCATGTCTACACACTCTGTACAAGATGGGGAAATTCAGAAATACACCATAGAGTCACTTCATAACGTAGGACCTCCGGTTTTATTTTTTATTTTTTATTTTTTTTGCCGTACACGGGCCTCTCACTGTTGTGGCCTCTCCCGTTGTGGAGCACAGGCTCCGGATGCGCAGGCTCAGTGGCCATGGCTCACGGGCCTAGCCGCTCCACGGCATGTGGGGTCTTCCCGGACTGGGGCACGAACCCATGTCCCCTGCATCGGCAGGCGGACTCTCAACCACTGTGCCACCAGGGAAGCCCAGGACTTCCGTTTTGAGAATGGTTTCCTCTAGAGTCGAGAGAGCAACCCTGGGCTTGGGTGTGTCTGAGGTCAGAGCTGCTGCAGGCTGAAGACATTTTCCATCCTTAGCTCCTATACTTTCTTATCATCTTAAAAACCATCCTTGGATAACCTGCAGCCTACTCTCTAAGAAAGGTTCACTTCCCCCCTAGTTGACATGCAAGATACATGTGAATCTGAGCATTTGACCTATTGAGACTGGATGTGAGAGATGATTAAAGAGCTTTAGTATTGAATGTCACAAGGCATTTAAAGCTCACAAAGAAGAAGGATCTCCCTCAGAAAAACATTTTCCTCTGGGGTTGGAGGTGGTGGTGATGACTCTGATCATTTCCCTGGGTGTGCTTCGAAGGGTCTAAATTGAAAGAGGACTAACAAATATCCTGAGGAAAGGGTATTTCTATTTCCTATGGAAGTCTTATCTGGAATATCTGTTTTGGGGCTCAGCTACACCCATCCAGTGTCCTGTCTACTATGTTAACCAGATGAACACCATGATAGCAATAAAACCTCCTACAGTTCTAGAAGCCAGACATGCTATTTCCTTTTTTTTTTTTTTTTTTTTTTGCAGTACGCGGGCCTCTCACCGTCGCGGCCTCTCCCGTTGCGGAGCACAGGCTCCGGACGCGCAGGCCCAGCAGCCATGGCCCACGGGCCCAGCCGCTCCGCGGCATGTGGGATCCCCCCAGACCGGGGCACGAACCCGCATCCCCTGCATCGGCAGGCAGACTCCCAACCACTGCGCCACCAGGGAAGCCCCGCTATTTCCTTTTAAAAATTTATTTCAGGATCTCAAGGACTACCACTCCTGAAAAGGGGGTGCTAGATTTAATAATAACTCAGGAAGGCAAGGCACCAACATTTATTTCATGCTGCCTATGTACCAGGTGTGTATTAGCCACTTTGTGTGAGTTGCCTTGTTAAACAAGATGAGGTCTTTGACATGTATGTTTTCATCTGTACCATCTTGCCTCACACTTATCTTAAACATTGGCTTGAAAGAGCTCTGTATTCTGTTCTTTTCAAAACTGTGTGTTTCAGGTACACGAGTCTGCAAAATTGTAAGCTGGCTTCTGCTGTCTTCCTGTCCCTCACTGAGCCTGCATGAACTGGGTACTCTGTGAGCCTCACATAAATGCTTGATGAATGAATGGATCTCCATGGAAATGGGGCTGACAGTGACAGAGAACTCCATCTTTCTGCCTCTCAGCTCCCTGACCCTTCTGATCCCAATTAGGTTGTGTCTGCAAAGATAAGCATACCGGGGAGGATCTCAGCCAAGTTTTTCCCAGGCACATTCTACTTGCGTTGATACTTGGAGCCACCATGGAAAAGTTATCCCATTCATGTGAAAATCACAAACACTTAAACCAGGAAGAGAGTTAAATGTCAACAAAATTTGGACCTTGCCATTTAATACTTCAGGGGCTTCCATTGTCTAAAGAAGGAATTCTCAAACATAGTCGTAAGATTAGGGGGCAAAATGGGGCTTTTTAATAATATAAGTTTCTGGTTTAATCTGATTAATTGGGTCTTGGAGGGGGCCACACAATCTGTTTTCAAAAATGATGCCTAGGAGATTCTAGATGATTCTGATGATCAACCTGATTTGGGCCTCAGTGTAAAGTAAAGCTCCTTAGCATGGCAGGTAAGACCTTGCCCACCTCTGTAGACTCAGCTTCTGCTGTCTTTTGGCACACTTTTGCTTCTGTGTATTCCCCTGCCCTTCCACCAAAACACAAACACACACACACACACACATTCACACACACAGAAATATACACACATGTAGACCTACGTACACATAGACACACTCAGACACACATATCCCAACATGCATAGTTCTGTAGCTTCTCTCTGTGCCTTGGCACCCACTGTCCCTTTGCTTAGGACATACTTCCTTTCCTCCAACCCAACTGTGATGGTTAGTTTATGTGCCCAGGAAGTGGGACTCGCAGGCTGCCCCTGTGCTCCCCTCCCCATTCAGGGTGGGGCCTGAGGTCCCCCCTACATCAGTCTCTCGGCCCAGCATTTTTCTATTCTCCATGACCTGTGCACTGGCCTTTGCAAGTTTGCCATCCTCACTACCCCAGCTTGGGGTGTTGGGGCATCACCCCATTTGTGCCCCAGCCTTATGACACGGATGCTACAAAGATGGCCAGAGCACACATTCTGGGTTTGACTTCTGGCTCTGAGACTTGATGGTGTGCAGTGTTGGGTGGGTTCCTCAATCTTGCTGAGTCTTAGTTTCCACATCTGTAAAAACAGAGCTAATGTTTGCTTGCCCAGGATGTTAGGTTTAAATTAGATTAGTGCCGTGGTCCATCATGGGTCCCCCTCAGGCAGCAGAGAGAAGCACAGAGCCTGGGAAGGGGTATCAGAAAGGTCTTCCTGGAGGAAATTATACCTAAACAGAGTCTTAAAAATAGCAAATATAATTAGCCTGGCCCAAAATGGGCATGTGTGGGTGTGTGGGTGGGTGGTGGTCAGAAACGGGATGGTGCAACCTGACATGAGGATGGACTTGGGTGCAGAAAATATAATGACATTTAACACAAGAAAGCCATGCCTAGGTCTGTGGGCTAGAGGGGAAAAGTATAAGGTGAAGGATAATGAGGTATGGGATTGGAGAAGTAACCAGGGCTCTGAAAGACAAGGGTAAGTAGAGAGGCCGGGAAGACTCATGAGTTAAGTTTTTAGTTCTGATAAAAGTGAGTTTGCTACTTATTTAGAACCTTACATATCAGTGTTAGTGGGACCATAGAGATGACCTTATCCTACAAATGGAAACACTGAAGCCCACAGAGGTCCACTTCTGAAAGTGACACCACTCATTAGGGGCAGGTCATGAACAGCAGCTTCTCGCCTCCTCTAGCCTGGTCTTGCCACGTCCACAGTCCCCATTCCCTTCCTTGCCCAGACACGGTCTCTACCACTTTCCCAGTCTCTGTTGTGTCTGTATAGTTTGTTAATAGCTCTGACATACAGCCCATATTCTGTACTCTTCTTTTCTTTTTGTTTCTCTTCTCGTCTGTTTCATTAAAATGATACTTGGTCTTGGTTTTGAGAGTCAAATACTGCCATGATGCTTGTCATGAAATACAGCAGTGGAAGCTCCCCAAGGGCAGTCTTCCCTCAGCATAAATTGTCTGTTGGCCTAGTGACAGGAAAGAGATGCTTGAGAGGAAGTTTGTGAATGATACCTCAGATCTGAATGGAAGATTGCATTAGGGTACAGTCTCTGGGACCCGACTTCCTGGGTTAAATCCTGATCTACCACTTCCTGGTCAGGTGACCTTGGGCAGGTTGCCATCTACCCATGCTCCCAGTGTTTGGTGTTCTCTGCACAGTGCAAAGTGCTGCAGAGGACCCAAAGGGGGTTCCAGAACAACCCTGGCTTCTCAAGGAGCTCTTAGGCCACAGGGGGAAGGAAGTAAGAAGCAGATGTAGAGAAAGTCCCTGACAAGTGGTGAGAATACTTGTAATTACGACCTGGAGTTAGTTGAACCAGGGTTCAGCTTCCAACGCCACCAAGTTCTAGCTGTGACACCTCAGGGAAGTTACCTATCTGAGGCCTAGTTTTCCTTCTGAAAAAATAAGGTCGTCATGAATACCTCTTTCACTGAATTATTGTGAGAATTAAATAAGATAAATGGATGAAAGGAGGAGGAGGTAAAGGAATCCACCACGGCAAGAAAAGGATCTATCCTCAGACAGATTTTGAAAAATTCTTGGAAGATAGAAAGCAGATGGGATCAGTCTGCAGAAATATAAGGGCAGGAAAAAAAGCCATAGCACACAGACAACAGAAAACTACCAGGGAAGTAATAGAAATTTCAGAAATATTCTAAGCTCAGAGTCAACAAACAGAGAGACCAGGAGGGGCTTTGGGGTAACCATCAGGTTAATTAACAAAGCTCAGTATTCAGAACAGCTGAGCCCACCAGGCCCCTTTCCCTCCTCACACCTACTGAGCAGAGAGCAGGGGTGAGGTTTAGACCCAGGATAAAAGCTCCAGAAGGGGAGAAACAACCCAGAGAGGCAGAACAGAACTGGAACTAACCCCAGACATCCAAGAAAGAAAGAAAGAAGAAAGAAAGAAAGAAAAGAAAGAAAGAAAGAAAGAAAGGAAAGAAAGAAAGAAAGAAAGAAAGAAAGAAAGAAAGAAAGAAAGAAAGAAAGAAAGATAGAAAGAAAGAAAGAAAGAAAGGTACAGGGTGGCTGATTCATGCATTTGTCCCCAGAATAAACTCTGAGCATAGCTATCTGAGGCAGGAGGAGTCCTGACCCAGGAAACTCAGAAGGGCAGTTGGGCCACTGAAGGAGAGAAATGACTCCAGATGACTTACTTACACTCCTGGAGGGGTTAGCCTCCTGCTCAGAAGGCAAGCGGGCTACTAGTTTGCAATTTCTGCCCTCCACCTCCAGGCCCCTCACCCACCCAAGTCACTGAAGGAAGCTGGAACCAGCACTTATGTACTCAGGCAAACAGGAGTTTCAGATTCAAGGGCAAACAATAGTTCAGAATGTCCAAACATTTAAGAAAAACAAATAAATAAGAACCAATGTCAACAAATAAAATAGCTAATGTCCATGAGAAGGGAGAAATAGCTAAAATAAGCGCAATTAATATTCAGATATGAGAGGTTGGTACACCATCAATTAAGAACAAGTGGTATGAAAAGGAATTAATTAGAATTCCATGATCACCAACTAGTTTTGAAAATTTAATAGATGTGCCAACTAGCAGCACGGGCACAGGTAAAGACAGAATCCATGAATTAGAGAGTTAAAAAAAAAAAAAAGAAACCAGGGAGCATGGAAAAGAGAAAATAAAGAAACAATATGAGAAAACTTAGAACTGAAAAAACTCTGCAGATTTTCAGATTGGAAAAGGTCACAGAGAGACATGCAAAATAAAGGACCCAAAACTCGCAACCGGATACATCCTCGTGAAATTGTAGAACATCAAGAACAAAAGAAAATACTAAAAGCCTCCACAGAGAAAAGTCACAATTTGCCTATGAGCGAACAGGTGGGCATTACATTTCTTTGTTAACCCTGGGAGCTCAAAGTCAGTGGTATCATATCTCTAGTTTCCAAGGGGAAATCATTTTCCTTTACATTGTGCGGATGTCTGTGGCCACATCATCCCTCTCCCCACCTCTGGTTTCCCCGTGAGACTGCAGTGGAGATTTCTCATGAGCTCACTGACCTCCTGCTACCAGTCTCCCTCCTCAAGCTCAAGTTGTGAGTCTTCTTCCTGCCCCAGGGTCTTCTCCGATGGCCACCCTGAAGCTCAGCCTGGAGTGGGGTGAGTTACTGCCCCCGGGGGCAACCCTCCAACTCTCAACTGATTGGTAATGGGAGCTGGGGGACAACCACCCAGCCCAGTGTTCTTCAGGGGGACAATTCTGGAAGGGTATTCTACACACTTCTAGGGGGTCCTGGCAGTGTGGAACCACCAACCTGCAGGAACTTCCTCCTTACACGGACTTCACTCCCTGCCCTGTCTGAGATCGCTCCACCCTCCATCCTGCTGCCTGGGATCACCTCACAAAGAAACTACCTCCACCCAGGTCCTTATCTCAGGATCAGCTGTGGGAGGAACCCAACACATACACATCCGATGCTTAGCTACATTCCAGTGTAAGGGCAGTGTGAAGACATGCTCAGTGCAAAGACTCTGAGTTTTTTCACACCTGGTGAGTGGATCATCTCCTCTTCCCACACCCACAGGTTGACTAAGCCCTCCCTCTACAAACTGGCACCATTTTGGAGAAGAGAAGGAGAAGGGGAAAGAATGTTAAACTGGAGCATGTACTTCCCAAAAGAGACTGTGCAAGGCAGCGTGGACGGTGGAAAACATGTAAGTTGGCAAATACTGAGTTTGGTTTCTCCTCCCCACAATCCCCCTGCCCTGCAGTGAAGAGAACTTTGTGGGAGATCAGGGAGCACTTCTTCAAGGGAGAGCTATCAGCCTTTTGGGCAAACTACCTCCCAGGTCTCATCTCTCATGAATAAAAATAACAATGATAATTTTAATAATTACTCAAATTATTTAGTTCAAATAATTAAAACCATCTAAATATTCAAATTATTAAAAGAATACTAATTTGAATAATAATTCAACAGCAATAGCTGGAGTACCTGAGGACAGCAGCCTCTCCTGAGGGAGGACCGGGAATCAGAGAATGAAGTGTGTTTGTGTTCGGGCTGTGCACACAGCAGTGGAAGAGGCTCAGGCCCTGAGTGCACGGCCAGACTGAGGGAGTCCCATCTGAGAGCAAGCTCTGCAGCTCTGCTTTACCAGGACATACGTATGAGAAGGTGGGGGAGTGGGGGTGGGGTGATGCTAGTTATGAGTCTTTCCTTCACTCAAGGGAACAGGGAAAGTGGGGGAGGGGGTTTCTTGCCATGAAAGAGGCAGGCATTGTTGTCTTCAGCTAGTTCATTTCTTGTCTTCCAGATTGTAATAAACATTTAACCATGCAATCATTCAATAGATAATTTTGTTCTTACCTTGTGTAAATTATTGTGACATACTGCATTCCCGGCAGTGCTGGAAATTGAGGTGCACTGTGTAAGAAATTATCCCAGCTAACAGAAAGCTTAGTTCTGGGATACATTTAAAACAAGGTCACAAATTTTTTGACCCTCTTCCTCTTGAAAGGTGCATTCTATATTCCCTCACCTTTAGTCTGGCTGCTTCAGAGTACAGTGACAGAGATCCTATGTGACTTCTGAGGCTAGATCAGAGAAGGCCATGCAGCTTCTGCCTTGTTCACCAGAGTCCTGAGCCACCACAGAAGCAGTCTTCCGACTCTGGAGCTGCCATGCTGGAATAGCCACGTGTGGACCCTCAGACCAATTGTCCCATCTAAGCCCAGGTTTCCATTCATCCATAACAAGGTGCCAGGGCAGGCGAGTGAACTATCTTGGACCCTCCAGACCACACCCCAGCTGATACCACCAAGTGACCTATCAATACCTTGCACAACGGAACGATCACCCAGCAAACCTTGCCCAAATCCCTACCCTTCAAAATCATTAGATATCATAACATGACACTTGTTTCAAGACACTAAGTTTTGGGATAATTTGTTATGCAGCAAGATGGTTGGAACAACTGTGGAAATAGTTAGATTTTAGGTGTTCACCTAGAAACTCCTCTACATCACTTTTGACCTTTCCTTGTCTATGGTGGTCATGGAGGTGTGGCCCTTGGACCCCCTTCAAGAGAACCGGCTGCTGGGAGTGTGGATGAGTGGCAGGCTCAGCTGCTGCCCTGTGAGTGCAGAGTTAGCAGTCTGGATGGCGGGATGCCCTCCTCAGGACAAAACGCACAATGTATTAAATCAGAGACCTCGATGTGGTGCTGTGTCCTCAGTAGGAAGGATACATGAGTCTAGGAACCAATGCCTGAAAGTATGGGTGGCTCCACTCAACATCGCTCTCAATGACCCTGTGGGGATTTTGTGCTTCATGTGCTTGGAACTATGGGCACTGTGGGATAAAAGTCTTTATCCCCAGTGGAGATAGTAAGCTTTGTCAGTGGACAGAGTAAGAATCCCATTAAACTATAGGTTATACTGTAGTCAGAGCACTCTGAACTCCTGTACCCTGGGACTAGCAGGCAGGAAGAAGAGTCTGGGATAACTGGCTCTGATCAGCAGGAAGGCTGCTTTTGCATGATGGGGGCAGGGGGGACTACTTGTGGAACCCAGTTGATTCAATCAGGTGCATCCTGGTACTTCCCATTGAATGGACCTGTGAAGCAACTCCAGCTTGAAAAGGGTATGGCTACCAGTGGTTTGTTCAGGCCTCTCCAGAACGAAGGTTTGGGTCATATTACCAGGTAAGCCACCAAGGCTTGCTAAGGCAATGGTGAGGATAAGGAGACTTTAGAATGAATGCTGTAGAGGGGAGAGGATGAGTACCAATTGTGGCCCCAAGATTAACCACAGTGTTAGGGACTATGGTTCATCTCACTAACCTCCCTCTTCTAAGTTTTCTCTTATAAAGAGAGACCCAAGGGGACCATGGAGTAGCTGTCCTTTGAACATGAGTGGAGGAATGAATCTGCGTGGTGTAAGTTATGAACGTGGTGTCCATGGGTCATGCCATTCAGATTTCCTTCATGTGAGCCTGCTCTAGGGGCATAGTTGACAGACAGCCTCCAGCTGCTGCCCTATAAATACTGAGTCCATGCTTCCCTGGCACCATTTCTAGCCAATGAATGAGATGGCAAGCTCATTCTTAACCCAATATGGAATTCTGGAACAGGAATTCTGGAATAGTGCCAGACCATTCCTGTCCAACAAGGAATTCCTCTGATGGGCAACTTTGCCTGGAAACTCCATTGTTCTGAAAGAGGTCTTTTCAGAAATGTGTGTTAGTGTGGGACTCTTCCAACTCAATACTTCCATCCCTTTCTCCTTACACAGGGGTTAGATCTGCTTCATGGTCTAAAGCAGCGGTCCGCAGCCTTTTTGGCACCAGGTACTGGTTTCGTGGAAGACAATTTTTCCATGGACTGGGGGTGGGGGGGGATGAGTCAAGTGCATTACATTTACTGTGCACTTTATTTTTTATTATTATTACATTGTAATATATAATGAAATAATCATACAACTCACCGTAATGTACAATCAGCTGGAGCCCTGAGCTTGTTTTCCTGCAACTAGGTGGTCCCATCTGGGGGTGATGGGAGACAGTGACACCTGAAATGTATTGCTTATGTCCAGTCTACTCCGTAATCTCGTTTTGGTTTCTGTCACTGCAGAAAACCCTGCTTCACAAAGATAGGATATTGGAAATGGAAGCAGGCTTTTCAGTACTTTTGTGGCAATCTCAGGATATCCCGCCTTGACTTTAATCCAGAACGTATGGAGATTTGAAGTTGTCTCAAACATACTTTACTGGCCACCATCACTTGTGATCTCAAGCAGTTGATCCTTGTCTAGCAGGGACAAAGTTGATTCACCTGGCTTATTCACAAATGGGTCACAGATCCATTTCTTCCCAGTACGGGAGTCTTTTGTGGTTGGGAAGTAATGCTCAAACTCTTTTGAAAGCTGAGATAGGTGATCATGCATCACCTGGGAGAAAAGAAAGCCCTGGCTCAGCCTCTTTCAAAATCTCTGCTAATGTTTGAAACATGTCAAAAATCCCAGTGTTCACTCGTCACCCCAGTAATTTCAGTTTGGCTTTGAATGAAGCCACTTTATCTACCGACTTGAACACAGTTGTCGTTCTCCCCTGAAGTGACAGGTTGAGTTCGTTGAGCAGGTTGAATATGTCACACAAGGAAGCACGTTTTGCGACCCCTTCTGTGTCACTGGAATGTGCTGCCCGTGGTGACTGTTTTTCTAAAAGGAATCTCTGGAGCAGCTCTCATAACTCAAAACCTCTGGCCAGTGATCTCCCTTTAGAAGCCATCTCACTTCTGTGTATAAGAGAAGACGTGTGTGCTCTGCGTCCATCTCCTCACAGAGCTGCACGAACAGACGTGAGTTAAGGGCATGTATTTTAATATGGTTGATGATTTTAATCACATCCTGCAAAACATTGTTAAGTTCAGGTGACATCTTCCGGCTAGCCAGCCTTTCTCTATGGATGACACAGTGTGTAAACTCACATTCAGAAGCGGCCTCTTTGACCCAAGTAACGAAACCAGGAAGCCGTCCAGTCATGGCAGCCACTCTGTGCATGCATATACCAACACAAAATGACCAATTCCATTTTCTTGATATGTAATCATTCACACATGAATAGTTCTGCAGCTGTAGTGTTGGCTGCAACAAAAGTGCACATAACATATCTGCATGCACATCCTCCTGAAAAATATATCGCACAAAAACAAGCATTGTTGCCTTGTTGTCAACATCGGTAGACTCGTCAACCTGGAGTCTGCATACCATGGTGACTCATTAATCCTCTCTAACAATTGTGCCTCAATATCCTCTGCTATTTCATCAATTTTTCTACGGTGCTAGCCGGAAGAGGAACACGTGCCACCTTTTGAACTGCAGCCGCTCCTACAAGTTCACCACAGATGTCCTTAGCAGCAGGCAGGACCAACTATTCACCAATAGTAAAGTGCTTCTTAGCCTTAGCAGTGCGGTTAGCCACTAGAATGATGATGTGGTGAAGCAGTTTGGAAGGTTTCATGGCTTTGTTGGGTAGCCAGTTGCCACATATTATACAAAGCAGGCTTGGAGATTGTGGATCGCCTGTTGCAATGAACCTGTAATTTAAGTAGGAGTCGTGGTATTTTCTTTTAAACGCAGCTTCTTTTTGTGGGCAGTCTTAGAGTCTTCAAGTGTCTCATCATTGGGTCTTTCCTCCTTTTCAAAGAAGCTCTCCAGTGACATTTTTTTCCCCTCATTTTGGTTATGGTTGTGAGCTTACCAACACTGTGACTGAGACAAGCGCGCAGTGCGGGAAAGAGGTGAGGATGGAAGTGGTAAATAAAGTAATCGGCAAGCCCTGCGCAGACCGAAATAAGTGTCAGATCCTGACTTAAAGACCGCTATCAGATGCAGCTGTACAATTGAAGTACATCAACTCACTTGCCACTTTAAAACCTGCCATCAGATGCAGCTTAATTGTCCCTTGCCTCTCACTGATAGGGTTTTGATATGAATCTGCAAGCAATTGATTTATGATGGTCTCTGTGCAGTCACACCTCTCTGCTAGTGATAATCTGTATTTGCAGCCACTCCCCAGCACTAGCATCACTGCCTCAGCTGTACCTCAGATCATCAGGCATTAGAGTCTCATAAGGCGCACGCAACCTAGATCCCTCGCAGGAGCAGTTCACAGTAGGGTTTGCACTCGAATAAGAATCTCATGCCGCTGCTGATCTGACACGGGGTGGAGCTCAGGCAGTAATGCGAGCGATGGGGAGCGGCTCTAAATACAGATGAAGCTTCACTCTCTCACCTGCTGCTTACTTCCTGCTGTGCAGCCCGGTTCCTCACGTGCCACGGTCTGGTACCGGTCCGTGGCCCAGGGGTTGCAGACCCCTGGTCTAAATTTCTCTCTGCCTTCTTCCTTTTATCCTTCACAGGTATTTCTCCTAGTGAACCTTTGACATGTGTAATTCCATCTTGGTGTCTGCTTCATGGAGGAACTGAATTGACACAATGTGTTAATGAACAGATTTTTATAAACATTATGTAAGCTTTTCTTGACGACTTAATGACATTGTTCTGAACATCAAACAAAGTAGCTAACTTCAAATAATGATTGCAGTCGGGATCGGGAAGTACTTCTCCAGTTCTTCAGAACCTTCCCATATTTCTTTTCTTTTCTTTTCTTTTTTTTTTTTTTTTTGATGTAGAAAGAGCTGTACGTATTTTTTTTTCTTCTTTTTTTATTTTTTTATTTTTTAAATTAGTTTCTGCTTTATAACAAAGTGAATCAGTCATACATATACATCTCTTCCCACATCCCTTCCATCATGCATCTCCCTCCCTCCCACCCTCCCCATCCCACCCCTCCAGGCGGTCACAAAGCACCGAGCTGATCTCCCTGTGCTCTGCGGCTGCTTCCCATTATCTATCTACCTTACGTTTGGTAGTGTATATATGTCCATGCCTCTCTTTCGCTTTGTCACAGCTTACCCTTCCCCCTCCCCATATCCTCAAGTCCATTCTCAAGTAGGTCTGTGTCTTTATTCCCGTTTTGCCCCTAGGTTCTTCATGACATTTTTTTTAAAAATTCCGTATATATGTGTTAGCATACGGTATTTGTCTTTCTCTTTCTGACTAACTTCACTCTGTATGACAGACTCTAGGTCTATCCACCTCATTACAAATAGCTCAGTTTCGTTTCTTTTTATGGCTGAGTAATATTCCATTGTATATATGTGCCACATCTTCTTTATCCATTCATCCGATGATGGACACTTAGGTTGTTTCCAGCTCCGGGCTATTGTGAATAGAGCTGCAATGAACATTTTGGTACGTGTCTCTTTTTGAATTATGGTTTTCTCAGGGTATATGCCCAGTAGTGGGATTGCTGGGTCATATGGTAGTTCTATTTGTAGTTTTTTAAGGAACCTCCATACTGTTCTCCATAGTGGCTGTACCAATTCACATTCCCACCAGCAGTGCAAGAGTGTTCCCTTTTCTCCACACCCTCTCCAGCATTTATTGTTTCTAGATTTCTTGATGATGGCCATTCTGACTGGTGTGAGATGATATCTCATTGTAGTTTTGAGTTGCATTTCTCTAATGAGTAAAGATGTTGAGCATTCTTTCATGTGTTTGTTGGCAGTCTGTATATCTTCTTTGGAGAAATGCCTATTTAAGTCTTCTGCCCATTTTTGGATTGGGTTGTTTGTTTTTTTGCTATTGAGCTGCATGGGCTGTTTATAAATTTTGGAGATTAATCCTTTGTCAGTTGCTTCATTTGCAAATATTTTCTCCCATTCTGAGGGTTGTCTTTTGGTCTTCTTTATGGTTTCCTTTGCTGTGCAAAAGCTTTGAAGTTTCATTAGGTCCCATTTGTTTATCTTTGTTTTTATTTCCATTTCTCTAGGAGGTGGGTCCAAAAGGATCTTGCTGTGATTTATGTCATAGAGTGTTCTACCTATGTTTTCCTCTAAGAGTTTGATAGTTTCTGGCCTTACATTTAAGTCTTTAATCCATTTTGAGCTTATTTTTGTGTATGGTGCTAGGGAATGATCTAATCTCAAACTTTTACATGTCCCTGTCCAGTTTTCCCAGCACCACTTATTGAAGAGGCTGTCCTTTCTCCACTGTACATTCCTGCCTCCTTTATCAAAGATAAGTTGGCCATATGTGCGTGGGTTTATCTCTGGGCTTTCTATCCTGATCCACTGATCTATCTTTCTGTTTTTATGCCAGTACCAGACTGTCTTAATTCCTGTAGCTTTGTAGTATAGTCTGAAGTCAGGGAGCCTGATTCCTCCAGCTCCGTTTTTCGTTCTCAAGATTGCTTTGGCTATTCGGGGCCTTTTGTTTTTCCAAACAAATTTTGAAATTTTTTGTTCTAGTTCTGTGAAAAATGCCATTGGTAATTTGATAGGGATTGCATTGAATCTGTAGATTGCTTTGGGTAGTAGAGTCATTTTCACAATATTGATTCTTCCAATCCAGGAGCATGGTATATCTCTCCATCTATTTGTATCATCTTTAATTTCTTTCATCAGTGTCTTATAATTTTCTGCATACAGGTCTTTTGTCTCCTTAGGTAGGTTTATTCCTAGATATTTTATTCTTTTTGTTGCGATGGTAAATGGGAGTGTTTTCTTGATTTCATTTTCAGATTTTTCATCATTAGTGTACAGGAATGCCAGAGATTTCTGTACATTAATTTTGTATCCTGCTACTTTACCAGCTGTACGTATTTAATATATACAACCTGATGGCTTTGGAGATAAGTATACATCTGTGAAGCCATCACCAGTCTATGGCAAAAATACATCCATCAGGTCCAAGTTTCCTCCACCCTCTCTATTATTGTGATAAGAACACTTAGTGGGAGATCTACCCTCTTAGCCAAGCTCTAAGTATATAACATGGCTTTATGAACCACAGGCACCTTGTCGTGAGGATCTCTAGAATTTACTCATCTCAGATACCTGACATTTTATACCCTTTGACCATCACCTCCCCGTTTCCTCCCTCCTCAGCCCCGGGCAACCACCCTTCTGCTCTTTTCTAAGGGTTATTTCTAATGTCTTAAACCTTCCTCACTCCAATCAATAAGATTTTCTTTTTTAAGAGACTGGGAATCTGTTAGTGGTTGTATCTGGAATTGAAAGTTCCTATTGTAAAAACGGCTGGAAAGGCCATTTGGGGACATGTTATGATAGGTAGAAAGAATTGCTTTGAATTAAAAAACAAAAAAATGGAGCAGTAGGCAGTGATGAGACAGAGAGAGGATCTGAGACTGATGTTTAATTAGGGAAATCAGCTTCCTTTTATTAGTATGATATTTGCTCATTTTCTATCCTTTTAAAAACTTTCAACCTTCTTGTCCTTATGTTTTGTGTGCCAGTTGCAAAGGCACAGAGCTCACTAAAAAAATCCACTTTGGTAAATTTTGCCTTTTAACTGATAAATTTAATCTGATTACATCTGTAGTCATTGCTGATATGTTTGGATTCATTTTTATATTCCATTTATCATATTTCTTGGCATTATTCCCCCCCCTCCTTTTTTTTGTGTGTGTGGTATGCGGGCCTCTCACTGTTGTGGCCTCTCCCGTTGTGGAGCACAGGCTCTGGACACGCAGGCTCAGCGGCCATGGCTCACGGTCCCAGCCACTCCGCAGCATGTGGGATCTTCCCGGACCGGGGCACGAACCTGTGTCCCCTGCATCGGCAGGCGGACTTTCAACCACTGCGCCACCAGGGAAGCCCTCCCCTTTCTTTCCTTATGAATTTTTTCATTCCCTCCCCCACCAAATTTATATGGCTTATTTCTATTTTTTTAGGAGCTACTCTTAAATTTTAACATGCATTCTTGCTTTAACAAAGCCTTATGGTTAATCAGAATTGCTACCTCTTCCTTAATGCAGGAGCCATAGAATGCCTGGCCTAATCTTTCCCCTCTCATCTTACATATGGTTCAGAATTGTGGTCCAACCTTATTTTTTAACGTCTCCTATCACTATTGTTATTATTGTTTCGTACTGTTAATGTGAGGTTTGATTGACAGCCGTGATTACCAATTCCTTTGTTCACTATTCTTTCTCATATCCCATTCCTTCTGGGCTCAATGTCCTAGTTCCTGAAGTTATACCCTTTAGAATTACCTTCAGTGAGGGACTGTGAGTGTCAAACTCACTAATTCATTCTTATTTATTTCATCCTCATTTATGAATAGATGTTAAGGATAGAAAAGGCAGCTCTCGACAGCTGGGGCTGATCTAACGTCCCAGTTAGGTCTCAATATTATTATCGACGAATCTGATGCTTACAGCTAAGCCGTGCTGTTCTCTTGTTGAACATAAACAGTCTCACAGATACTTCACGCAGACAAGGTCACTGTACAGCTCACAAAACCCCAAACGTCTCCCTCTCTTGCTAAAAGAGTGACTGCAACTTTTAACCAATTACAGCTTATCCTCAATCTAGTCCTCCCTCCTGATAATTATTGAGATACACAATCATAGAATTGCTCTCACTTGCTGATAACACCCACATCCACAAAGAGTCGTCTGATTCTTTAGACCCTCCCTAAGATTACCCAATCATAGCCCAGATGCTATAATAGATCATGTCTAGCACCCTCTTACTGAGATACACCATGGTCCCCCTCTTGCCACAAGTAATAAACCCAACTTATTCTACTACTCAAGGTATATTCTTTGAGTCTTTGGCTGAAGAGCATTAACAAACTTTAACATGGTCCAAAATTTTAGACTGACAGTTATTTTCCTCTAGAACTTTGAAAATACTATTCTATTGTCTCTGACTTCTGCTGCTGATAATACAGTCAGTACATTTTTGCTTGCTTCTGGAGGTAACTTGTCTTCTCTCTCTTTTTGTTTTGGGATATTTTTCCCCCTTTTTCTACAGTTTCCCTTTGATAAGTTGGCTTGTTGATTCATCTTTATTTATTTTGCTTGAAATAAATGATGCTTCCTGCATCTGAGTTTTAATGTCTTTCATATGCTTTCTGAATCTGAGGTTTAATGTCTTTCATCAGTTGTAGAAGTTTTTAAGCCATTATCTTTTTGAATATTGCCTTCCCCCATTCTCTTTCTTCTCATGTATGATATCCTTGGAGCTATGTTAAATCTTCTCACTCTATCCCCCGTTTCTCTTAACTTCACTTCTAATATTTTCACTTGTCAATTCCTCTGTGGAAGTTTCTGGGTAATTTCTTTAGATTTATCTTTCAGTTCTCTCATCCTCTCTATGTCTAATATGTTGTTTAACACATGCTTAAAATTTTAGATTAAGTGATATTTTTCATTTCCAAAATTTCCTTTTAACTCTTTAAAAAAATTAGTATTTTATAGTGTCTTGTTTTTTCATCTCTTCTTAAAAGTTTCAGCTTTTATTTCTTTATTTTATACATGTTTATTCTATAAGTCTATAGCCCATAGTTCTTAGTTATCTATATTAATAGCTTGTCTAATTATACTGCTTTTTATTTCTTATTATTTCAAATTGTGGCTTATTTCCTTGTGTGAACTCATATTTGGCAGCATTTTATATGTGGGACTCCAACATTGCTACCTGTATTAAAAATGTGTTCTTCCAGAGAGGTCTATACTTTGCTTTTGTAATCCAGGGTCATTTTTTTCCCCCACTGCTCACTCTTGTAGAAGAAATATCTTTTTTATTTCTTTTATGCAGATTTGATAACCATGATTATTCTTACTTTTGGTTTGTGCTAAAGCATTTTTTTACAACTTTATTGGAGTATAATTGCTTCACAATGGTGTATTAGTTTCTGCTTTATAACAAAGTGAATCAGTTATACATATACATCTGTTCCCATATCCCTTCCCTCTTGCGTCTCCCTCCCTCCCACCCTCCCTATCCCACCCCTCCAGTCGGTCACAAAGCACCGAGCTGATCTCCCTGTGCTATGCGGCTACTTCCCACTAGCTATCTACCTTATGTTTGGTAGTGTATATATGTCCATGCTTCTCTCTCTAAAGCATTTTTTTATATTAATTTTGTTGGGAAATTTTCTCAAGGTTTAGAATGCCAGGTTGGCCATTATTTATTCACTTAAAATTTTTTTTCCTGGTATAATTGGAAATTGAAAATCATTCCATTGTTCTTCTAGCT
Organism: Mesoplodon bidens; assembly: GCF_964165515.1. NCBI lineage: Eukaryota > Metazoa > Chordata > Mammalia > Artiodactyla > Ziphiidae > Mesoplodon > Mesoplodon bidens. The sequence goes on from NC_138161.1 coordinate 143,634,568, forward strand.
TTTATTATTTCTGTTACAAGATCAAATGTCCATCTTACTGTTACTCTTTTGAAGGTAATGTGCCTTTTCTTCAGGCCATTCTTTCTTTCTTTCTTTTTGATTGTAGTATAATTGACTTACAATATTATATTAGGTTCAGGTGTACAACATAATGACTTGATATTTTTATACTTTATGAGATGATCACCATGATAAGTCTAGTTACCATTTGTCACCATGCAAATTTATTACAATATTATTGACTATATTCCCTATGCTGTACAGTTCATTCTCATGATTTATTTATTTTATAACTGGAAGTTTGTACTTCTTAACTCTCTTCACCTATTTCACCCATTCCTATCTCCCCTGATTCCCACTCCCGACCTCAGCGACCACCAGTTTGTTCTCTGTATCTATGAGTCTGTTTCTATTTTGTTAGCTTTGTTCATTTGTTTTGGGTTTAGATTCCATATATAAGTGAAATCCTATGATATTTGTCTTTCTCTGACTTATTTCATTTAGCATAATACTCTCTAGGTCCATCCATATCATCGTGAATGGTAAGATTTCATTCTTTTTTGTAGTTGAGTAATATTCCATTGAATATATATATATATATATTATGTATATAATACATAATATAAATATCCATTTTACTTTTTTATCTGCTTTTCTATCAATGGACATTTAGGTTGCTTCCTAAGTAGATATTGTAAATAATGCTACCATGAACATTGGGGTGTATATATCTTTTCAAATTAGTGTTTTAATGTTCTTTGGATAAATACCCAAAAGAGGAATTGCTGGATCATATGATAGTTATATTTTTAATTTTTTTAAGAACCTCCATTCTGTTTCCCATAATGGCTGTACCAGTTTACATTCCCACCAACGGTGTAGGGGAGGTTTCCCTTTTCTTTGCATCCTCACTAACACATGTTATTTATTTTCTTTTTGATAACAGTCATTCACCACTGTGGTTTTTTTTTTTCCATTGTGGTTTTGATTTGCATTTATCTGATGATTAATGATGTTGAGCATCTTTTCATGTACCCATTGGACATCCATATGTCTTCTTTGGAAAAATGTCTATTCAGGTCCTCTGACCATTTTTAAATAAGATTGGCTTTTTTATATTGAGCTGTGTGAGTTCTTTGTATATTTTGTATATTAACCTCTTATTGGGCATATCATTTGCAAATATCTTCTCCCATTCAGTAGGTTGCCTTTTTGTTCTGTTGGTGCTTTCCTTTGCTGTGCAAAAGCTTTTTAGTTTGATGTAGTCTCATTTGTTTATTTTTGCTTTTGTTTTTCTTGCCTGAGGAGACTGATCCAAAAAAATACTGTTAAGACTGATGTCCAAGAGCTCACTCCCTCTGCTTTCTTCTAGGAGCTTTATAGTTTCAGGTCTTACATTTGTCTTTAATCCATTTGAGTTTATTTTTGTATATGGTATAAGAAAGTGGTCTAGTTTCATTTTTTTTGCATATAGCTGTCCAGTTTTCCCAACACTATTTATTGAAGATACTGTCCTTTCCACATTGTATTTTCTTGTCCTATTTTTTTTGTCATAGATTAATAGGCCATATAAGAATGGGTTTATTTCTAGGCTCTCTATTATCTTCCATTGATCTAGATGTCTGTTTTTGTGCCAGTACCATACTGCTTTGATTACTATAGGTTTGTAGCATAGTTTGAAATCAGGGAAGCTTGATGCCTCCACCTTTGTTCTTCTTTCTCAAAATTTCTTTGGCTATTTGGGGTCTTCTGTGGTTCCGTACAAATTTTAGAATTATTTGTACTAGTTCTGTGTAAAATGCCATTGACATTTTGATAAGGATTGCATTGAATCTATAGATTGCTTTGGGTAGTATGGACATTTTAACAAAGAGCCTGTGCTCTGAAAGCAATAAGACACTGATGAAAGAGATTGAAGATAACACAAATAAATGGAAAGATATATCATGCTCATGGATCAGGCTATTCTTAAGATATTCTCTCTCTCTCTCTTTCTGCAGTCTTACTATGATGTGCCTATGTGTACTTTTCTTTGACGTTTTCCTGTTAAGAATTCGTAGAGTGTTTAGAATGTGTGAATTTGTCTTTCATTTACTCTGGAAACATTTTGGTCATTATTGCTTCTCAGATTGCTCTGCCCCTCCTCTCTCTTCTTTCCCCTCCATTTGCATGTATGTGGAACATTCTCACCATTTCTCTAATGATCTTTTCTGTATTTTCCTGATTTTTTCATTTATGTACTTACAGATTTTCTATTGATCTGTATTTCATTTTCTTAAGTCAGTTTTCTTTCTTTCTCTTCAAGTCTGAGTCTTATTTTCTACTACTTTATCGTCTAGTTCAGTAATACACTCTTCCACTGTGTTTAATCTTTGGTAAGTCCATCTAACGTGTTACTCATTTTGAGATATTATATATTCTGATTTTACAAGTAATTTCTATTTAATTTTCATTACTAGATTAGAATATTCTGATGAACGTATGTTGATGCTATAATTCTCCAGAGGATTTACCTTCTCTTCTGATAGGAGATAAAGCCAGGCACTGTAATGACTTGCAACCAAGTTGTATGTATTTTATATTAAAAGTAAACTTAAATAAGTATATTAACCACAAATTAGTCATTAAAATTTTTTAATTATTAAAGAAACTACCATTTTAAATAATATTAAAGAAATATACTGAATATTTAGGTATACACTGATATCTTTTCATCTAATTCTGAACATATTTATTGTCTGTATAACTTGAGGTTTTCTATCATGTTAAATTGTAATTAATTTATATTCCCTTAGGATATTTACTTATTCATTCATTCAATCAAGTGTATATTAAACTCTAGTGCCATACACTCCTCAAGACACTCAAAGTTTAGAGAAGAAGATAACACATACACAATTACATTTTAGAGTAAAATTCAATTAGTGTCAAGAAGCAGGGCTTTCAACTTCTCTCCTTTTATTTTCCCACCATTGGCATATTACCTGGGCATATATAAGGTAGACTATAGTATAAGGGTAATTCCATAGTAGCTGGCAGTCAGTCCACCGTTGCTCTTGTACTTAGGAGCATGTACTGGATCACAAATTTTGCAGATGCTGCTTATCTCTCAGCTTATCTCTGGGAATGGCTTGAAAATATAAAGAGGGGCCTCCAGGGGCCATGCCTGTGGTATGTGGCTCTAGATGTTCCCCTCTCTGCTCCCTGGATGAAGCCAGTCTGCAGTAAGAGAGAAGAAAACCAAAGAATTCATCATGCAAAGAGAAGCAGAGAGTCCTGGCATTGTTTGAGTCCCTACTTCTCACAGTTACACAAGATAGCTCAGTGTGGTGGTTTAAAAACATGACTACTAATTATTTTGATACTCTTCCTACTGAGAAGGAGGATATATTTCCCCTTCCCTTGAATCTGAGTGTGCCTGTGACTTGCTTGTAACCAATAGAATACAGCAGATGCGACATAATGTGTCTTCTGACAGCAGGTCATAAAAGGTGATACATTTCAATGTTGTTAGCTGGAAAAATTGCACTGGAGACCTGCAACTTTGAGCCACCATGTAAGAAGCTCCATTTCCCTGAGACTGCCATGCTATGAGGCAGCTCAGGCCATATGGAGAGGCTGTGTGTAGAAGGTCAGGTTGATGGCCCCAGCTGAGGTCCCAGATGACAGCTAACATCAGCCACCCAAGCATGTGAGTGAAGAAAGCTCCAGATAATTCCAGCTCCCAACCATTGAGTCACTCCCAGCCATAGAGTCTTCCCAGCTGAAGCCCCAGACATCACGGAGCAGAGCCATCCTCACTGTTCCCTGTCCAAAGTGTTGATCCATACAAGTCATAAACATGATAAAATGGTTGTTTTAAGTCACTAACTTTGGGGATAATGTGTTACACAGCAATAGTAACTGGAATATTCCGTAACCTTCCAACAAATCTCCCTTTCAACCTAAGCCAGTTTGTGTTAATTTTTGTCTTTTCCAATCAATAAGACCTGACTAATAGAGCAAAAGAGTGGAAGTGATATTATTGTGGAAATCACCTTGGTCTCCTTCAATTTATATTTAGAAAACTCACACACTTAGGTACTTTAATATTAGTAGCAAAATGCTTTCTACTTAACCTGATAACTGACAGTATCTATTGGCATTTGGTGACACAGGTCGAGAGCCACTGCCCCAAAGATAAGGCAAAGTGAGAAAGTTCTACGGACCAGTGAGAATGGGAAGAGTGATAATATCCTGCGGGCCTGGTGGGGAGGGCTGTATATTTGTTGCCCAAGCAGTTAGAGCGCCAAGTCCTTGCCACATGCCAGCTTGGCTTTTTCTTCAGGCTCATACTTCTGCCTTGCCCTGCTGGTTCCTGCTCTACAAAGGACCCGGTCTCTGGGAAGCATGAACATCCTGCTTGTTTGCCCCAGCACAGGGAAGACCTTTGCCTCCTGATGCTGCTCTCATTACATTTCTAGGTTACCTGTTCCCTGCATGTAGCTCCTATTCCTCAGATGGTTTCTCTGATCCTTCCTTGTCCAGAAAAGAAGACTTGATGGAGAAAAAGATTATGCTGTATCTCTTTTCCGCACTGTGACAACTTGTCTCCAACCTGTCAATGACTTCCTTCAAGCAGGATGGGATTCTTATGGGAGCGTGCAGTTAGTCACATTTGAGTCCACCAGCCATACATAAGAACTGCGTGTACCGCTTAGGATGACTTAATGAAATTAACCATAGCAGCTGTAGGTTTCCCTGAAGCTAGGGTCCTTTGCAGTGTTTTCTTTCTGATCTCAATGAAAACATTTTCAGTCCCCACAGTCGGCCTTTAAACCTGACAGCATGGCTGTTGGTGTCCAGCTTTCGGTGTGGCCCCAAGCTGTCCTGCAGGCAGGAAGACTGTGTCAGCTTGACTTCCCTCATTGAAACTCCCAACCCACTGTGCTGTTCTCATTGTGGTTTCTTTTCCATCTTTTGGTAAGCTGGATCTCCAGTTCTCACATCCACTGTTACTGTGATCCATCTGGTGTCCACCTATTTCTCCTCCACTTTATCCATTTGCTTTTTTATTTTTCATTTCTAAAACATTTTCTGGGTCCCTGTGTCTTCAGTTTGAAAATAACCTCAGTGGCCCTGGATGGATTTCATTGGTCAGAGTTGTAAAGGCCTGTGAAAGCAGTGCAGAGAAATAAATCTTCTACCTGGAGTTTCTCCGGGCTTGCAGGCTCTCTCAGGTTCTGAACTATGGAAACAAATCACATGGTGGCACTGGCTCCCAGCTCCCCACAGACATAAGTGGTGAGGGTAACACTGGGGACACACCAGAGAGCAGTACCCTAATTCTAAGGGCTAAAAGCCTCCAAAATGTGGGCACTGAGCTCACACAACTGGGACTCAAGAGGCAGGGCTGGTGGTTTGGTTAATTCTCGTGGAAGGCAGCTGAGAACAGCAGGACCGGTGAGGAATGGTGGGAGGGCTCTGACAGCGAGGAGTGCTCAGTAGGGGAGAGGGATTTTTGGAGGGTTTCAGCCACAGTGGACCAAGGATAAGGGAGTGGAGAGAAGGGATCAGGCCATGGTAGGGAGAGAGGAATGTGAGTCTGGAGTAGGAATCTGCCAAGGGCTGCTTAGTGGCTTTGCTCTGGACGTCAAGAGAATGGTTTTCTGGAATTCTGACTGCCCACAGAACTGTCCTGTCTTTCCCACCGAGGGCCTGCCTTGTGCCAGAGTGTTCTCCCCTCTCCTAACATAGGGCAAGGGCATAACCAGGCCAGGAGATAGCCAGGGCTCAAGTTCACATGTCATGGCACTTTGGATCATCACAAGGCCCTCTGAAAGGGAGGGGCAGGCAATTATCCCCAGCTCACAGGAGAGGAAGCAGAGGCCCGGGCAAGTGAGCAGGTGTGTCCCTGCTTATGCTATTATGGAAAAAAAATTAGTGTAAGTCCCCCAGGTCCTTGATTCAGCTTTGATTAAAATTAAGTTACTGCCAGTGGACAGAAGTTTTTAATAGGGACTTTGAGCGGTGATAAGTTCTTGATATGTGTTTTTGAAAAGGTAAATCAGTGGAAAGACTATGACTCTTCATTTAGAAAGGTCAGATGATTAGTGAATATTTATATACCAGTTACCAAGATTTTTAAGTTAATCTGTTCTTATTCTATATCTTATCATAAACTTGAGTTTCTAAGTAAGTTTGTTTACTAAAAGAGGCAAAAACTAGCTTTCCTATCATACTAATAGGTTTGTTCAATTGTTCTAAGGGCTGCTGACTCATACCTGATAACCTTGAAAAAATATATATTCATTTAGAATATTAGAGCACTTACTGTAAAACACTGAATTTGTTCTTGAGAGTTGTAATTTATGATTGCTATAGGAAGTTGATTTTTTCACCAACCTTGTGATAATTAACCTGTGGCCATGACCTTATTGATTAAATATAATGAACTCAACCATTATAAGAGTTTCTCTTAAGAATCAGGCATGAGCCTAAGGGCTTTTCTCTTTGGGAACATCTTACAAGTAAAACAATAAGAATATCTGCTGGGTTAATTTTCAGACACATGCAGAATGTTGAGTTATCCATAAGGCCATGCAATGTCCTACCTCTGGGCCTGGGGGTGTTTGTTTTGCTATTCCTCGTCTGGCTCGTTCTTACAGGTCTTCAAGCTGAAGGGCTCCAGTTCCTTCAGGAGGTTGTCCCAGACCTCGGCTCAGGAGGCCTGGGGCCCTGCCTCTGTATCCCGAAGTGCCCTGTGCTCCCTCTATTATTTCCTTTATGAGCTCAGACCGAGACTGGCTGTTGACTTGAATATGTTCCCCATCTCACTTTGAGACCCCAGCAGACCGTGATAGTGTCCTCGCCCTCAGCTTTGTATCCTGCACACATCCTACGGCCAAAATATTTGTGGAACTGCAGTGAGAGCAGAATTGCGACTTCCTAGGATGGTGCTCTTCCCATCCTTGCCCCAAGTTGTCTTTTGAGTTTACAGCCCCCGGGGGAGAAGCATGTGTGTGCGTGTGTGTGTGTGTGTGTGTGTGTGTGTGAGACAGAGAGAGAGAGAGAGAGAGAGAGAGAGAGAGGCAGAGACAGACACAGAGGCACAGAGACAGAGAAGAGCTGGGGAGGGACGCAGTACAGAGACGAGTGGAAGCTAGCTCTGGATGCTCTGATCAGACAGGTGAGCTGGACTAGGTGTCAGGTGACCCTCCGAGCCTCAGGGCTCCTCCGATCTTGCTACTCCCTTAACAGGGCTCCAGGCTGCTGCCACCCACCATGTATTAAGTACCTACTGTGTTCCAACCACACACTGGGTGACTTGCACATCTGTATGTTAACTCTAAAGCTCTCGCCTCTGCTAATTGGAGGACGAGATAACAGGTAGAGCCTGCAGTGAAATCTACCAGCGACTCCAGCTTCATTCGAGCCATTCATTTCCTCTCCCATCCAACCTACTGCCAGTGACTGATATGCCCTTCCTCTCCCCGCCCCAATTTTTCTTTTTGTGGAGCTGCTAATGAGCAGGGAGAGGCCATAGGAGGCTCTTGAGGAGGACTGGATGAGGAAGAGGAGGAAGTGGAGGGGGTGGGGCAGGCAGCTAAGGGCGTGGGTACCTTACAAACTGGGCCATTTATCTTGCACATCCCTGAGTGGGTGTCCCAATTACTTAAGGTCTTTTAGGTTCAAAGCTCCGTCAAGACACCTTTTTCTAAAGGACCTGCCTTCTGCCCTATATCTGTCTTGTTTCTCGGCAGGAGATATTGATGTGTGGTGCATAAATCTTCGCAGAGTGCCAATTAATGCCTGGACTGCTTCTCTGAAGTGATGTGAGGACTGACTCCTCAGGCTGGGTTCTGTTTGGCAGCAAGGGGAGGGCCTGCTCCTTTGGCCAAGCAAGTTCCAATCGGCTGAGAGAGACGGGGCTGGAGAAACGCTGCTTTTTCAAGGTGACTGGTCTGCAAAGCAAACTTGCCCAGTCGGTAGCAGGGGAAGCCATGCTGTGCTTTAGTTATAGTCATGGGGAAGCACCCCATTAATCAAGAGCCTAATCAGCTGGCTCTGTGATATGACGGTGAGGGTGACCAGATAATTTATTGTCCAATCTAGGACACTTTTGAGACTGAAAACAGAATGCTATTAATAATGATGTCAGGAGAACAAGTGTAACTCGGGATTGTCCCAGGCAAACCAGGACATATGGTTACCCTAAGGTAATATATTAACTTTATCAATGAATTCTTAGAAGCCCATGGAATAGGCTCACTCCACATATCATTCTTCCTAGGAAAGCAGGTGCCAGTTGAGTGTCACTTCCTACGTGTTTCTGTTCTGTGTGTTGAACACATATACAGGATTTTTCAGGCTGATGCTTTGAAAGAACAAAGTGCAGATTCATGAACTACTGGAATACATCCATGGATCTTATGCACAAAACCCCAGCATTAGGTGATGTATACATTCCTCCAAATTTCAGTTTCTCTGATTCTCCTATAGAGAAAGGGTGGGAAGGATGGAGGAAGGGAGGGCTGGTGGTTGGTGGCTGGTTGGGAGTAGATCCACTTAATGGAAGCCAGCATCTGCGGCCAGAACCCCAAGTGCTTGGCCCTGGCAGCCACGCCACATCCACACGAGCTACTGGAATGTTAGAATGCAGGCTGATGAGAGCAATAAACCATTTTCAGATTCTCTGGGCATGGGGTCTGCAGGTGTGCAGAGCAGGCAGCATTCTCTGCCAGTTTTGGAGGAAGAACGCCCCGGAGATGGGACATGTACCAGTGTGAGCTGCAGCTGAGCAAGTGGTGGGGAGACTGCCTGCCTCCAGTCAAAAATATCTGCTGCCTGCATCTGGGGGGCCCACGAGGTTCCGGCCTGGTTTACACCTAGCAGCTGACACCGTGGGACTCCATGTGACCTTGCTTGGGCAAAGCTACTGGAGCGGGAGTAGGAAGACACATAGGACAAATAGAGGACCATAATCATCCGGGTTGTGTTTGTACAGGGCATGGAGGCTTGGTGGTTGAGCATGGGGGTCAGCAGTGAGGAAGACCCCTGGGAAGCAGAAAATTTCCCAGGCACGCTTCCTCAGGGGTGGAGCATGTCTTGCCACTGGGATGTCCCTTTTGCCCAAAAAGTCAGAGAAGGATGGGTCAAGTAAGAATGGAACCTCTGTTTCCCAACCTGTCCAATTGTCACCAGCCAGGCTGGGAAAACCTCACAAGACTGCACTCCAAGATGGCTTTCCTGGGGTGAGACTCTGACTCCTTTCTTTTCTTTTTCTAGAAATGTAGAAAGAGGGTGTGCTCCACCACCTTCCCATGCACTGACAGCCTCTCCCGGGGCAGTGGTGTGATGCTCTGCTGAGCAGATCTGCCTGGTTGGCCCAGTGGCATACATCTCTCTAAAGACCCAGGACCAGGTGTGACTGGAGCATGGAATGGGAGAGGAGTGCAGGGCCAGAGACCAGCGGGGGAAGCAGGGGTCAGTGTCAGACCATCTAGGGCAAACTCAGACATGGGGGCCTGAAGACAGATACCGAGCCAGCCTACTACAGAAAGCCCTGCCAGTCTTGCCTTGGCATGACAAGGGCTTGGACAAGCCACTTCACATCTCTGAGCCTCAGTTTCCTCATATGTTATTACATGGGACTAATAACTTCTACTTGGTAGAGTAGTTGTCAGAATAGGAAATGAATATACAGGTGGTTCTTGACTTACGATGGCTCAACTTATGATTTTTTGACCTTCTGATGGTGGAAAAGCAATACGCGTTCAGTAGAAACCGTACTTTGAATTTTGAATGTTAATCTTTTCCAGGGCTGGTGATGTGCAGTCTGATCCTCTTGTGATGCTGGGGCAGCAGCCGCCACAGCTCCCAGTCATCCCTGCGGATCACGAGGATGAACAACTGATACACTTACAACAATTCTGCACCCTGACAACCGCTCTGGTTTTCACTTTCAGTACAGTGTTCAGTAAATTACATGTGATATTCCACACTTTATTATAAAATAGGGCTTGTGTTAGATGATTTTGCCCAACTGTAGGCTAATGTAAGTGTTCTGAGGATGTTTTTTTTTTTTTTTTTTTCGGTATGCGGGCCTCTCATTGTTGTGGCCTCTCCTGTTGCGGAGCACAGGCTCCGGACGCGCAGGCTCAGCGGCCACGGCTCACGGGCCCAGCCACTCCGCGGCATGTGGGATCTTCCCGGACCGGGACACGAACCCGTGTCCCCTGCATCGGCAGGTGGACTCTCAACCATTGCACCACCAGGGAAGCCCTCTGAGCACGTTTAAGACAGGCTAGGCCAAGTTATGACATTCAGTAGGTTAGGTGTATTAAATGCATTTTCCACTTACAATATTTTCAACTTACGATGGGTTTATTGGGACATAACTGCATTGTTTGTCAAGGAAGATCTATAAATCATTTAACACATTCATGGTACAAAGAAACAGTTCTAATTAACAGTGGCTCATTATCACCACGCGCTGGCTACCAATCAAGGTCCTTGGACAGGTTAGGTGGGGTGTTTATGAAAATGAGTCAGATAAACTCTCAGTTCTCATTTTGCTCATAACTTCACAATTATCACGTAAGTCAGACTGTGATGAGTGCTGGAATAAATGAAACCACCGCAGCTGAATTCCTCCTGACCCCAGAGTTGCTCACTTGTGAAAAACCTCTCAAGTGACCAAAAACCTCCCAGACAAAGATATTATAGGATCATGCTTCCAATTAATGTCTCCTAACTTGGATTACACATGTGGGCTAGAATTTCTCAGGGTCGCTGCCAACTGTTTCTCAAGTAACTGGAACTGAAGTCTATGCACAATGACATTCTTTAAGGATGGTTTAAACACTATAAGGCTGTGTGTGGGAGGAACATTTTCTACGGTGAGCCATGGGCCACAATGCGGAAGATTGAGGACCATGGAACTAAAGAGCAATTCAATTTTTTTTTCTCCCAGAGAAGTACAAAGCTCCCACTCATTCACTTTCATAATTAGAGCAGGTCCTTAAGCAAGTCTGACAAATGAGAAAAGAACACCCCTTTGTTTATATATAATCAGTTATTAATGGAAATAGATAAGGCAGGGAGAGGTAGGGAGAAACTGACCCGGGAAGGAGCAGAGATGGAAAAGTAAAGACTGACAGGGACACACGAGGACTGGGAGCTACAGAGAGAGACCCAGAGCAGAAGCAAAGATAAGTCATGGCCCAGAGATGGGAGGATGAGAGAGAGAGTGTGTGTGTGTAAATTTGGTGGGAACAAGGGCAAGGGTGGTATTCTAAGCCATTCCCTCTAAACCAGGGTCAGCAAACTTTCTGTAAGGGACCAGGTAGTAAATATTTTAGGCTTTGTGGGCCATTTGGCTCCTGTCACTATTCAACTCTGCTGTTGAGGGCAAAAGCAGCCACAGACAATATCTTAAAGGTTGGGCAGACGGTGTTCCAATACAACTTTATTTATAAAAGCAGGTGGCAGGCCAGATTTGGCCCAGTGGCCATAGTTTGTGACCCCAGCTCTAAATAGTCAATCAACTGTGGTGTCTCTTCTGGATCTTCAAGGTACGGTACCTCTAAATAGCGCTCTAAGTCCTACAAAGATCATGGCTGCTGGGAGGTCCTTTCCTCCAGATTACAAAAGCTGACACCACTTCTCCCAGAAAGAAGGAGGCACCAAGAAGACTGCTTCATCTTGGGTAGGCGATGGGGTGAGGTGGGTGGTGAATGCATGCAGGCCACCTAGACCCAGCTGGCCGGCAAGGTGCAGGGTGCAGCCACTGCCCGGAGCTTGCCAGGGCTTCCTGGGGAACACCCCACTCCAGGTGCAAGGCTTCCCCTCCAGCCCCTGTCCCTGTGTTTTGACCCAGCACATAATGACTCTGACCTCTGGCATCGCAAGAGTCTGCTGTAAAAAAATGTAATACTCTAATCCATCTGTTGTTGAAATTCTGGAAAGAGAAATAAATAATTTGAGGCACATGGTGGATTCATCAAGGAAAGCCCGGGAGAGACGAGGCTGAAAGACAGCAGAAGTGGAGAAAGTAGGAATGCTTTCAAGGAGTTATTTGTCTCTCTGCTCTTCTTCCTGAGAGTCTGGGGAGGGGTTGTGGGTAGCTGCACCCGGAGACTCGGAGACAGACCAGATGTGGGCTGACCTCATGGTGGTTTCGGGCTCCAGCTGTCCAGGCTGTTTAGCATTCCCGACATGTAGATTTATATGACGCTGTTCTCCTGCAGAGTTCAAGGCGTTCGGTGTGATATATTGGAAAACCGCTGTGTTAATTGTTGGGGGACCTGGGACTTCAGTCTAGTTCTGCTGGTTAATAGAGGTTGGGCTGGACCAGTGTTTCTGACTGTGCTCTGAGAATACTGGAAGGAGACTGCTATGTCCAGTGAGCTTGGGGAAAGCCGTGCTAAACCAAGTTAAATGAGTTCTTTCATGGCAGAACCTCTCACATCCTTTGCTATGTGAATGTGCTTTGTGAATGACCAGGGGCCACAAGCGCAACAGTACCTGTGATGGTTTCCCAACCCATTCTTCTTGCACTGAAACCTTTTCCCAGGTTTCAGGAGCAGAAGCGTGTCCTAGCTCCTCCGCTCTCAGACCATAGTTTGCACCTTCTTTTCCCCCCTCAGCTTCTATCTGTGGGGGTGACTAAGGGCCTGAAACAGGTCCTCAACTCTTTCTTGTGCGCCCTCTGTGTGCTCATCATAGTTAGGCTTAAAGCAGGACTTCCACACAGCTTAGTTTAACATCTTTAGCCTTGCCTTCTTGCTGGGACCTAGATTTCCAGAGGCCTTTACCCTGTGGACATTCTTCTATCCTTTCAACAGTGAAATGCCCAAACCTGATACATCCTCTGGCCCTCTTCCTCTCCATCCTCTCTTAGGACTCAGTCCTAGGCTCCTGCTGCTTCCTGCCACACATGAGCCCCTCCCCGGATGAGCCCCATATTTGTGAATTTCTAGCACATAGCTGCTGTACCCACCTGTGTTACAATCTCCTTCATCACATTTCTTCAAAACATACCATGTCTTCCTGTGCCCATGGAACCAAATGCAGACTTCATGCTTGGACTCACATCACCTGAATCTCCACATGGCCTCCAGACTGAGAAAAGTCCCCTTAGTTTAGGGCTTGAAAGCCAGGTGTAAATCCCTCTCCCCTGAGGGTTTCATATGGAGGTTGCCCGTTCTCCCCCAGAGGTTAACACCACCCGACAGCTGGCCTGTCCACTGTCACCACAGTGCTCTCGGTCCCTAACTACCTAACTAGGGTATAAACTTTTGGGGGAAGGGCACCATACATTCCACAGATCTTTCATGTCCCTTATGGGATCTAGCGGGACAGGAATCTTTCAGGCATACCTTACATATTTGGAGGTTGACTCATATTTTTGGAGTGGCTAATTATGTTTAAACAGTAGCAAGAGGTGCAAAATTGACAGCAGAAAATACCAGTAGCATTCTGGGCTCAAGAAATCACTGGGAAAATTTACTACCCTGTCCTTCTAGGAAGGGTACTATATTAGGGTTCTCCAGGGAAACAGTTTATCTACCTATTTATCATTTATCATCTCTCTCTCTCTCTCTCTCTCTCTATCATCTATATCATCTATCTATTTATCTATCTATCTTTCTATTGAGTGAAAGCAAGATTTCCTTTAAGGAATTGGCTTATGTAATTGTTTGAACTGGCAACTCTGAAATCTATAGTACAGGCCTGCAGGCTAGAAATTCAGGGAAGAGCTGATGATGCAGTCTTGAATTGGAATTCTGCAGAGCAGCAGGCTGGAAACTCAGGCAGGGTTCTGACATTGCAGTCTTGAAGAAAACACCTTCTTTTTTAGGAAACCTTAGTCTTTGCTCTTAAGGCCTTCAGCTGATTGGATGAGACCCACCCACATCATGGAGGGTAATTTCCTTTATTCACAGTCTACCAATTTAAATACTAATCACATCTAAAAAATACTTTCATAGCAACACGTCGACTGGTTTTTGACCAAACAACTGTGACCATAGCCTAGCCAAGGTGACAAGTACAATTAACCCCTGCAGGAACTTTTGGGAGTCTGCAGGCGACTAGAAGTCACATCGTCTGGCTTCCTTGTGGTTTGGACAGGATTTCAGAACACCTTATCAGAGGGAGCATACTGGGGTTATACGCCTACTGCTTGTCACCCTGAAGACCAGGACCCTGGCCTGGACTGTATCCCTGATGAATGATGTGCCCCAATTTCTTTGTTCATAAAAGATGACAACTAAGTTTCCTTTAGCTCTAAGGTTCTACCCTGAGCATCACATAGGCTCTGTATCTAGAAAATGAGTGTATTAAAAACTAACGTGTAGCCAAAGTTGACTGTGTACCAGGTACTGTTGAATGTACTTTATGTGGAATAACCAACTTAATCCTCCCAACAATCCAATTAGATAGCAGTTGTTTCTGTTCCCATTTTACAGATGAGGAAACTGAGGTATAGAGAGATTAAATAACTTTGGCGAAAGTCACACAGCTAGTCAGTGGCAGAGCCAGGCTTTGAATCCATGCAGCCTGGATCCAGAGTCTGAGCTTTAGCCACCACACAAGATGTTGTCTCTCAGCTTATCTCACAGTGTTGTGGTACAGGATGAATGGGGTAATGGACTTGCAAACATTCTGTGCACACTGAAGACCTATATGGCCCTGAGGTATCATTACTATTAATGGTTTGCCTTTCGGGTACTTCCATAAGCAACCCTTCTGGGATGGAGTCTCATAACTGAACTCCATCTGGCAGCCCCTAGCACACTGTCAAGTACACAGCAAGCTCAGTTCATGGCAATGAACACTGGGACAGTGGAATGAAGCACGGATGTGCAAACAAGCCACTGCTTGATGAGATCTCAGTCTTAAGTCCATTCCCTGGTGAGTGTGGATGGAAGGAGGTGGTCCTAGGCTACTCTTATCTTTGTGGAAAGAATCAGAAGAACATCTCCCAGCAGTTCCTATTTATGTGTTTATGCCCCTTTATCAAGTTCTTGAAAAATAAATCACTCCCTGTGTTTTCTTTTTTCCAGGCACAAACACTCAAGGTGGGTCAGGCCACAGACCTCCATAGTGACAGGAGTTCCAAGTGCTGTTTGAGCTGCTGTGCATGAGATTATGTGGCTGTCCAGTTGCCCTCACACCAAGAGAGGAGATGAGGGAATCTACTATCCTTGAGACGGTCTCCTGCCATGGCCTTTACAACTCTAAGACCACCACGAGGAGCCCATTCCTGGACTGGCAGACACTCAGCTTCAGACCTTATTCTGACCCAATGGGTGCTTAGGGTGCAAATGTCTGAGGAGGCCAAGGGGAGGTCAGGGGACTTTGAAGGCCTTTGTTTAATGGTTCTCTCTGCTTTGGTTTCTCTGTCTGCTTTTCACTATCATTTCTATCTGCAAGGTGATGCCCTTCCAGGCCTGCAGCCCAGTCCCAAGGGCACTCTCTAGGGAAAGGGGAAGTTCCCGGAGACATGGGCTGTAGCTGTGACATTCCAGCTCAGTCAGGATCTTCACCATCTCTGCATCTTCCCCAGCCCTGTGCACTGATACAGTTGGGTGGGAAGCAGTATGTCCAGGAAACAGTCAATATTGCTCGTGGCCAGGATAGACCTCTATGCCAGGTGCATGGATCCAGGCTTCCAGGATGAAGGGCTCACCTCACAGCCTTGGTTTCTGCATCATTAACTCCTTGTTCCTAGTGGACAATGGCATTAGAAGCCTACCTGTGCCCTGACTGACATATTCCTTTGTTTTCCTTATTTCTCCTTTCACTTGGCATGTTTGACTACTTGTTCAGTGCCTGATGCTGCTAGTCATCTGGTCCACATCCATGCTCTTCTTTATTTTAAATTTAATTTTTATTTTATATTAGAGTATAGTTGATTTATAATGTGTTAGTTTCAGGTGTACAGCAAAGTGATTCAGTTATACATATACATATATCCATTCTTTTTCAGGTTCTTTTCCCATAAAGGTTATTACAGAATATTGAGTAGAGTTCCCTGTGCTATACAGTAGGTCCTTGTTGGTTATTTTAAATATAGCAGTGTGTACATGTCAATCCCAAACTCCCAATCTATTCCTCCTCCCCACCCTTCCCCCCTGGTAACCATAAGTTTGTTCTCTAAATCAGTGGATCTGTTTCTGCTTTGTAAATAAGTTCACTTGCATCTTTTTTTAGATTCCACATATGAGTGATATCATATGATGTTTGTCTTTCTCTGACTTACTTCACTTAATACGATAATCTCCAGGTCCATCCACATTGCTGCAAATGGCATAATTTCATCCTTTCTTATGGCTGAGTAATATTCCATTGTATGTATGTACCACATCTTCTTTATCCATTCCTCTGTCGACGGACATTTAGGTTGCTTCCAGTCTTGGCTATTGTGAATAGTTCCATGCTCTTCTTTCTTTCCTTACTGACAGATCCCCAGTTAATGAAGGACAGCAATGTGTCTAATAAGACATACCCCTTGAAGTAGAGGTGGCCATGGGACCCAGTTCTAGGTGATGGGATGTAAGCAGGGTCCACTGGCTGGGACTTTCAGGAAAGCTACTTTATTTCTACCAAAGGGGCCAACAGTTGACCTTTCCCCTTTGCCCTTCCCCTTCTTTCTGTCCAGAACACAGGGGTCGCACTGCTCCTTGTGACTCTGAGGATGCAAATCAGAAGCTGAAACTGGAGGAGCAGGGAGCCAGAAGGAGCCTGAGTCCTTGAACATTTCCTTGAGCCGTTGCAGCAGCACTGGATCGCCTGCTTTTGGGCTCCTTGTTGCCTGCAAGGAGGGTTTCCATTGTATGCAGTCAAATGTAATCCAAACTGATACAACCTCTTAAGAAGGAGAGTTTAAGAAACACTCTCATCTTTCTCGATTATAGTTACGGATTTGTTGCCTGTCTGCCCTTGACTGGCTCCTCTTGTTGCCAGCACACTGTCTTCCCATCACCACTGACCAAGCCAAGTCAAGACATCCCTAAAGCTGCTGCAGGCAGGCTGCCCTTATTATCTTTTCTGGGCTTATATGTCTTGCTCTAATCTAGGAGGTGATTTGTGGCGGTTCAATTATGTCAGGGGTTATTACATTTTGTGAAGAGAAATAGCATCTCAGTCCCATGAATGCCAGGAACCTCTACACATTTTGTCTGGCTACCTTACTTTACCTAGTAACAGAAAAGCAAACAGTCTTTTTTTTTTTTTTAATAAGCTAAACTTTGAATTTTGAAGACATCTTTTCCATGTCACTCTCCCATGGTTTGCATCCTGGATTTGATCATACATCTCTGGCTACCCTAGGACAGAAAAGGCAAATATCTTTCTTTTTTTTGACACCATTCTGCATTCTACTACCAGCTGGAAATGATGACTTGATCACATGACTCTTTTGTTTGTTCATTTTGAGACCAAAGCATTTCAGAATCTTGTTAAAAATCTTGCTCAAGGAAGCCCTTCTTGTATCTCTCAGTTGGTTTGCAAAATGACACTTGAATGCAGGTTTCTGTGCTTTTCCTAAAATGTCTCAGGGCTTCTTTAGGTCTGGAAGGCAAGGATGCTAAGCTTTTGGGCGCCTTTCTTTTGGGATAAGACCAAGTCAAAGTTGCTCAGGCAGACCAAAGGAAATGAGGGGTTAATGACATTCTCTTTTCCAACTGCCCCTTTTAATCTTTGTATCTAATCCTCCTAAACCCCCAAATGAAAGTGTCTGTGTCCACCGTCCTGAGCCGAAGTAGGGAGATAAGTGGGACGCAGCAGAGGGGAAGCTCATCAGAGACAGCGCCTTCTGAGATCGGCAAAAAGAAGTGTGACAGCCAACTTCTTGGAAGGGGATGGCAAACCTGTAATTAAATTTTCTGATCTTGTTAGCCAATTTCTTCACTCACTGCCCCTGAACCAGAGAACAGGGAGGGAGGAAGGACACTGTTGCATCAGTGACGGCAGGGAGGGAAATGAGCTTTTCATGGATTATTGGGTTAGTTCCACTTCTCCCACTTTTTAATTTATTTGTCTGCATGTTCTCCAGAGCTGAAAAGGCTCCAAGTCCTTTTCCATTTTCTTTTAATTAGATCTGATTTTGGAGTCTGAAAACTTGGAGGCGCTCAGGTTACAATAGCAGGATGACAACAGTTGGAAGGCCTTTTCCCTGCTAGATCTTTTTGAGCTCTTTTTTTTTTTTTTTTTCAGAATTTAAGATTCCTAGAGTTTAATTTCCTTTTTCTCTTTGCATTTCTTTCTTTCTTTTTTCTTTAACAGTTAACAATACTGTTTGCATTGTTTATCAACTTATCCCATTTTGCCATCTTCTGGTTAAAAATCATGAACTTTCCTCATGAATTTCGAAAGAAGAGTACGCATTTATTTTTACAGTCCTTTCCTTCCTATTCCTTTTTTGGATAATGGAAAACAGACCAGAAAAGTTGGTTTTGGTCCCCTGGGTGTTTAGGAGGTGTAATACTGACTCTCCATCCTGTCTTCTTCGAAGCACGAAAAAAAAAAAAAAAAACTGGCCAGAAAAAAGAGCCAAATGGGGCCATGGTGGATAATATGGTTTATCACTTAAACCACTAGTGACTACATCCTGGGGTTAAGAGCGTCTAAGGCCCCAGGTGAGAAAGCTAAACACAGAATACTTGATGGCTTGTGACGTAACAAGAACCCATCTCTTTGTTGCAGCCTGGACGTGCCGGATGGCAGCAGGCACCCTTTCAGGTGGACTGGTGCCAAGAGAGAACATACACCTGCTCTCCTTGGAGGCCTTCCTGGGCCCCCTGCACTGGAGGGCACTCATTTTACAATTCACCCAGGCAAGAGGCACTCTCTAAAGTTCCGCTTGGTGGCTCAAAATTTATGGTGTTGCAGGGCATGTTTGGGATGGTCTGACTTAACCTCGAGGCCACGTGCAAAGAGCACTTTGGGAAGCCAGATTTGGGCCCTTCAAACTGATGGGCAGCCCCCCTCCAGAGAAGCTGAAATTGAGGTTCCAAAGAGGCCTGTATAACTGCTGACTGGGAGCGACAAGACATTTGTATTCAGCAATCATGAACCAAGGAAAATGATTCCAATAGGAGTCCACAGTGAAACCTACAAAGGCTAAAACTGAATTTGGGTTTTGTTTTGAAGCCAAGCTGCTTCGTACATGGACCACCCAATGGAGGCTGCTCCAGGATTAGAAGAGCATGGATTTATTTATTTATTTATTTTAAAATTTTACAGGTACTTCATGGGAGCCCAGCTGGTATTCTTTGTCATGCAAATGGGAATGTGTCACATGTGAGGACAGCATGCAATTCAGCTCTGAATCCACCAACCCAGCACTGGGGTTGACACGTGTTGAAGGAAGAGCTGTTCCAGGGAGTCTGGAGAGACACAGATGGCCTATGGAAGACAAAGCTCTTGACTTGGACCTTGAGGGATGGACAAAGTTGAAACTGGAGGATGTGGGGAAGGAGGAAGGACATTTTCAGCAGAAGGAACTCTGTAAGTCATGTCATGAAAAGAGATAAATATGATAGATACATGAGGAATAGAGAGAAAGTTAGCTTGGGAAACAGAACGGTACGTGATGGGCTGTAGTTGGGGAAAGGCCTGGAAAGGTAGTTTGGAGCTGAATCACAGAGAGCCCCAAATGTGCTACTTGCAGCTGTGCTTCATTGCATCTGTATGAAATGTGGGCATGGGAGGCTGGTGAGCAGGGGAGGATGGGAACAGTGCTTAAGGAAGAATAAACTCTCTGGGCCTCAGTTTCTTTGTAAAATGAGGGTGCTGGTCAAAATTTTCTCTCAGATTCTTTTCTCTAAGCCTCACCTCAGCTGCTAGAGAAAGAGAGAGCAAATGGTTTACAAATTCTGGCCACATCTGTTCTAGACAATTCCCTCTCCTCAGAATGATGAGGGGTGGGGGAGAGGGGAGACCATCAGAGAGAGAGAGAGAGGAAGGGAGAAAGATTGCAAAACAAAGCGGTTCTAGAACTCACAGATTCATAGACTCATAAAACACAAAAATCTTTAAAAAAGTCTATGGACAACACATCCTTAATTAATTATTGTTGTCATTATCATGTTCGTTGATAAAAGTGATGCTGCTGAAGCACTCTTGCTGAAAGAAAGCAAAAGGAATTCTGGCAATTTGAAGTAAACTTTTGGAGAGCTGTCAAAATTAGAAAACAGTTGGGAAAGAGATCTTCTGAAACTCCAATTCACAGAAACATCTGAGGCAATTTCGTTAAGATGCGCATAAAATAACATACCAGAGCACACACCAAGTGTCACACCCCACACTCTACTTACCTCACTACGGCTGCCCCTGCAGGTTCTCCTGGCTGTCTCTGCCCCAGCCTGTTCTCCATCTGCCTTCTCCTCCCTGAGAGAGAGAAAATGACAGAAAAACCTCTTCATCTCCCCTCGAATCACAGAATCGTAGCATTTTAAGGCTAAGAGGAAACTTTGGAGACCCTTCGGCTATTTTACAGACAACAAAATATTCCTATGAATTCATACTGGGCTGGGAAAACTGGGATAGTGAGACCCATATAGGTGGGTTATGTAACCAATGTGTGAGACAGGAATGATGTCCAGAAACTAATAATGATGGATAAATCTTCCCCAAAGTATTTTTCCGTGAGATGCTGACCCTAACCTCCTACAATCTCTGTGGGTATAAACGGGCTTTAGGACTTGGAAACTGAGTGGATCTGAGACTCTGACATGAGGTGAGGTGGGAAAAGTACCAGATGGGCTGGTGCACATTCGCTCAAATCTGTCCAGTTCCATGTGGTCACCCTTAGGCCTGGACTACTGTGAAGGCAATGAACTTGAAGGACAGCCTAGCCCTTCCTTTCTCAGAGCCTTCCCTCAGAGCGCTGAGCTCCTCGGGTGGCCTCATTGGCCTTAACCCCCATTGCTCTGCGTGCCCTAGACCATGGCTGCCCCTTCTGGACAATGATCAGGGAGGAAATGGCCACAGTTTCCTGCCTGATCAGACCTGGCAGTGGAGAGATGGCTGAACAGAGCCCCAGGCTGCCTGCTCATGGCCACAGCCCTTCACAACACCAGCCCAAAAACAGTAGAGAAAAACTCCTTGAAACCAATGTGTATATGTATTGCCAATTGTAGATATCAATCACCTACTCTGGACATTAAACCGAATGAAAGCACAAATAACAACAACAATGGTGTTTGAACAAATATTAACCATGTAGCTTCTGATTCCAGATTGATACGTTAAAATAGCAGGGCTCAAACACCCCAGAGCTAATAAAGACATATTGGGCTTTCATGAGAGTAGATATTAGAATGAAAGTATACCTTCGACACATCTCTATACCGTGAAATATAGTGTGAACAGTTCTTTCATTAGGGATGGGGAAATCAACTTTTAAAACCAATGTCTACTTAGAAGTTTTTCTAGTTATCAATTCAGCATTCATTTCCAATATTAATAATTCAGCTAAGCACCTGGCAGGAGGCTTCTCTCTGCTGAGTTAATAAATTTTTCTGTGAGCCTAAATTTGATTGATTACATTATTGTAAGGGTGACCACATGAGAAGTTGCCCTGGAAATACAATTCTCTGAAGCAACAGTTAAAGAACAAAGAATTACTGAGAATGAACAAGTTCTATTTAAAATTGTTTATGACACTTCTAAGAAAAATGAAGTCAAAATAGATATAGGAGAAGTGGGATTGTTGACAGAGTTAACCAAAAAAATGGAAGGTTTGTTCATTTTTTTTGCATATTACATATGCACTTTTGGGGAAATGTTTTGACCTTAAAAATTCCAATAGAGTATTCTTATCCAGCAGGAAACAGAATGATAATAAATAAATATAAGCATCGAAGTCAAAGGTGAGGTAACTAAACTTCTTTGTTCTCCACTCATGCCTATGGGTTTGATGCTGAAAATGAGTTCAGGGTTCAGGTTCGCAAATGCTGGAGGTAGGGAGGTGGTGCTGAGCTGAGGACGTCCCCTGGAGGATGCCTGCATTTGTTTTTAGGAAACCAGTGAAGGCAACAGACTTTTGGAACATCCCTGTTGAGCAGAAACTTAGTATTACTCGCCCTCCCCCACTCCCTCCCCCAGACCTCCCTATGTTATACTATAAAGAGACCAGCTACATAATTTACAAGGCTCCCAGAATGAAACTGCAGGCAGGACCCCCTTATTCAAAATTATTAATAATTTCAAGAAGGCAACACAGAGCATTAAGCCAAGCATGGGGGCCTTCTGAATACACGGCCCTGCGCTACTGCCCATGAAGCCAGGCCTGACTATAAAGAGGAAAGCAGGGATGACAGTGGCTCCAATCTGTCCTACACTAGGACCTCTTTACTCTTCTTACTGGTTACTACCGGCCCTGGGGCCCCAAAAATGTTGGGCACACGGGAAAGAAGAGGGAAAGCACGTGCAGAAATCATATCATGTCCTGCTTTGTCCTTCCTCAGTTATCCCTTAGTCAGCTACACATGCAGGAGTCTCCTATGACCCCTGGATCCTTTACTTATTCATATGATCTCAAACACTAAGTGCATACAGTGCCAAGCACTGTGCCAGAGACCGGGAACATGGAGATGAACAAGACAAGGTATTCATCCCTGAGAAGATGAGAGAACTTGAGTTTTATCTGAGAAATTGCAGAGTTACATTTTATGCACCAAAGTAGGGGAATGTGAGTTGTCACTTTCAGATAGAACAAAGTATCAGCTCAGATGACATCTGTTTATCATTTTTCAGGGATGAAGGTCACATGAAAAGGCACAAACCCTTTAGTAAAGGGTTTGAGTGGATAGGGAAAAGTAAATTGATCTTAACACATCAAGACTATAAGGCCCTCAGAGGAAGGTGGGCTCTGCTGGGGAAGGGGCTCAGCGACTTCCTAGAATCTGACTCGTAGCAGTCGTGATGGTGCCATTTGTGAAACAATGGCTGCCAAGTGGCCTCCTTGGAGTGGCCTCCACCTCAGGGCAATTGTCCTGGCAGGGTGGGGAGGAACATGGGGAGGGTGGTCTTCTGCACACAGGCCTGTGCAGAGACATGGCCCAGTAACTTGATTTTATCACAATCTGTGTCTTATCAGACAAGTCCCAGAAGGGAAAATGAGTCCGTTTAATACCTTTAACCATGGCCTCAGTTCCTTTCACCTAAAAAGAGCTTTCCTGAGGAGGGAATGTTTCTCCGAGTCCATGAAGAATGCACCTCATAGTTTCTGGCTTCGGAACAGCGGGCTTTTTTTTTTTTGCTTTGAATTTAATTGCGACAGACTTTTTCTTCCCCCTTCTGTGAATCTTAACTAGAACACAACAGATTTCTTTTAGGCATGGTTGAAAACATTCTGATTTTCATCTTTTCTGTAAATATTTTGAAGGTGGGTAAAGACAATTTTTAAAGGCTGCTCTTAGGAATATTTTTTCTAAAACTGTGTTTACAGCATATTAAACTAAATAAACATTCTAAGGACAAAGATGTTGGTTTTTCTATGTGAATAACGTCAAACACACGGTCAAGTTGCAGGTTGGACTATAGCGTATGTGGTTTGGTTGCCGCATGACCTGGATTCAGTGGGGATTCTAGCAGGAAACTCATACGTTCCTCCATGGTGCATTTCAATGTGACATGCAGGTTTGTTTTTCCCTCGCCTTAGGTGGAATTTTGGATAATTTGTACTCTTTTTTTTGTAGGTCACTCTCAGATGACAACATGTCCTCTGACCAGTTTTAGGCTCAAGGAAGTTTTCATTTCCATCATTACAATGTCCCATCCAGTGCCCAAAATCAAATAACTTCATACTCTGATCCAGTTGAACGCATCTCCTCTCTGTGAATATTCCCAGCCTGCTTTGAGCTGGGGGCCTGACGTGGGGTTGGGGATGTCAACTGCTTCTTTTCTCTGTGGTTATTGGGTTGTTACTATGATCACTTGGATTGGCTTCTGATCACAGTTCTGCATTCCCTCCCTCTGCCATGTGTTCCTTCAGTGCATTAGAGTGGGTAGAGTATAGTTTGCTTCCCTGTTGATCTTGGATTTGACAATGGAACAATTGTAGTTATGACACAAGCAGGGCTTCATAGGTGCCTGAATGGTTTGGCTTGGTCTCTTGCACTCTTGTGATGACAGGGAGAAGGCCATGCCCCAGTGTCCACTGTCCCTGCAGCCAGAATACAGGCAGACCCTATTAATGATAACTTAGTATACCCTATTAAAAACCTTGGATCCTTGCATCCTTTTGAATGCAAGGATAACTTGTATTAAATGTTTTCCTTTTCCCTCTTTGGGACCTCAGGATGAATTGAGACAAGCACAGTTCCATTTTTACATCCTTATGCATAATATGTATTTTCCACTGTGAAACTGAGATGAGGCCTAGAGGCACACTGTGCTATGATTTATGTGCCATGCCCTGCCCTATGCCTGGCACATGGTAAGCACTCAATACACAGAAACCTATTGTGGTTTTTAGTATTATTAGTCAATATTTTTTTTTTTCTGCAGGAACTGAAGTAACCAAGAACTTCAAAATTACCGTTTTTGAGAAAAGAGGATGACCAGGAATTTCCTAGCTTTGAAAACTCTTCTGAGCAACTCAAATGCTGCTGATTGCATTTCCCATTAGATACTAATCCAGACCTCAGGACTGGAGAAATGGAAGGTATGCAGTCTACCTGTGGTCAGTATTACTACTCTAAGTGTTTATGTGTTTTATCTGTGGGCTCTTCATTTATCCCCAGAACATGCATTAAGTGCCTGAGTTGGATCTCTTCACTTTGCCCCTTCAAATCCACTCTCCACCCTTTCCAGTCTTGCTTCTGGCCAGGGAGGTTGACCTGTATGGGCTGCATCAACTTTGCTTCCCTGTCATTTGGCTGTCAATTGGGTTCAGAGAATGGGGATTACCAGTGGGGGATCAAGGCAGGAGGAGAGAGGGATCAGGGTGTTTCTTTCCCTGGCTTCCCCTACTGAACTGGAGTCTACCCCATTCCTCCACTAAAGACCACAGCTCCTGCCAAGCAGTTCTCTTCATAGAGCTACCCTCCTTCTGTTCCTGTAAACACCTCCTCCCCTTGCCCTTGCAGGATAAATGCTCCCTGCTGTTGCTAGTCACAGGCTACTGCATTGTCTCTTATGATTTCTCTGAGCCAGTGTTTCTCAATCTTGGTTGCACATTAGAATCATCCAAGGAGTTTTTAAAATATTCCAGCCTGAGGCCCAGGCTGTGTTCTGGACCAGTGCTGTCCATCAGAAAGAGAATCTGAGCTACATATGTAATCTTAGATTTTCTAGTAGCCACATTATTAAAAGTAAAAAATAAAACAGATACAATTAATTTCTGTAATATTTTCATTTCATCAAGAAATCATTCTAAAAATTATTAATGAGATATTTTGCATTCTTTTTCTACAAAGCCTCCTAAATCTGGTGCATATCGTACACTTAAAATGCATTTCAATTTTGACAGTGCAGTTCTAGACAAATTGGATCAGATTCTCTGGGGATAAGACCTGGGCAGCAGTAATATTTAAGACTCTTCTTGACATTTTATGTGTGGCAAGGTTGAGAACCACTTTCCACACCTTTGTAAATAACCCTTTATTAATCTCTCTTCACATCACCTCATTGGAGAATGCCATCTAGTTGGTGCTTATGCCCAGCCCTGGCTGGGCCTATGAAGATGATTTTGGCAGAATGCCTGCCCAGTGGGAACTTCCAGCATTGAGCAGAAGACACCTAGGTCAGCAGGCCATTAAACTGTGAGGGGCAGGGCTGGATGACCCTGTGGGTAGATCCAGTGCACCTTTAGAACAGCAGCAGATGTGCCATGACAAAGGGGGAGAAATGCAAATTTTATTGGGATTCCTTACATTTTAGTTTTTGGAATCATATATTGTGTGTGGATGTGTGCAGAGGAGGGTAGAGGGCTGGATACCATAATCATTTTAGTGCCTAAATTCTCTAACAGCTGCCAGAGCTCTGGAGGAGAGAAGCCTGTGGGAACTTGGAGGAAGGAGGGCACCTCATCTCCGTTTTCTGGTTCACATCAGTCATTGGTCAATTTGGGTCCATGAATTTCTTTCAGTCCCACTTGGCCTCTGTGTCCCAATTGTCTCCAACACAGAAACCCCACCCCACCCCCACTCCCACCCTTCCCAGCAATCTTGCCGTGTACTTTCTATCAATTTCTTAAAAAGCAGTCAGAGTTGTCCCAATCTCTTAGGTCAGTTATTTTCAATCTGGATTTCTGGATCGCCTCTGGACAGAGATCTTGGTTGCTGAGCACCAGGTATGTCTAAGCTAAAGTAGATTGTTGGGGTGATCAGTTTATGCTGTTTTGCTGGGGACTTTCCTGGTTTCAGCACTGAAACCAGATGCCATGTCCAGGGCATCTCATCAGTCCCAGGAGAACTGGGTCAGTTGGTCACCCTATATGGTACCCACTTCCTGGCTGCTCTGTCCTGCTTCACCTGCTGAAGCCAGAAGGGCACAAGGTCTTGGACGATTCCCCAGGGCAGTGAGCACGAAGCCCCCTTCTGTGGCAGGTCAGACTCTGATGAGGAAGTGTCCCAGGCTAAGAGCCACTGGGCCAGAAGTGTTGTAGACTCTGGTCCTCTGTCGGGGTCAGATGCCTCTCCCCACAGTGCTCCCACAATGCTAAGCCAGAGTGGGTGATGCTGCAATAGTCTATTTTTCTCTGTGCCCACAGCAACCAGAGTTCTGTGGGGGCACTGTGTAATATTTCTCTCTCTTAGTTTTAAAAGTAGGATCCAGGCCCAGGGAAGCTCCAGAGAATGTCCTGAGCCCTGGTTGCACATTTGAATCACCTGGGAAATTCAAACAGGTTCTTAAAAGTAGTGGGTGGAATAGAGACACAGATGTAGAGAACGGACATGAGGACATGGTGAGGAAGAGGAGGGTGAGTTGAACTGGGAGATTGGGATTGACATATATACACTACCATGTATAATACAGATAGCTAGTGGGAACCTGCCGCATAGAACAGGGAGCTCAGCTCGGTGCTCTGTGATGACCTAGATGGGTGGGATGGGGGGACAGTGGAAGGGAGGCACAAGAGGGAGGGGACATATATATACATATAGCTGATTCACATCGTTGTCCAGCAGAAACTAGCACAACACTGTAAAGCAATTCTACTCCAATAAAAAAACAAGTAGTGGGTGAAAGTTCGATAAGAAATAGGATATTAATATAATCCTTAAGTATCTCTCAACAAGATACCTAACAATATAAAGAGAAAAGTAGAAACATTACAGAGGAGAAGCCCGATGGACACCACCTTAATCAGGTGATCAAAGTTAATATCTTGAATGGGACAAGTTGATGTCATGGGCCTCCTAATATGACACCCTCAGCAAGACACACCATCACTTCTATGGTATTTCTACCCAAAATGTGTAACCTGGATCTGATAATAAGGAACATCTGATAAACCTCAATTTGAGGGATATTCTGCAAAATACCTGGTGCATGATCCTCAAAAATCTCAATGTTATGATTGACAAAGACTAAGAAAGACTGAGGATTAAAGTGTCTCTGGCTTCTTCTATACAAGGAGGAGGTGAAAACATTTGATCCAACCATAGTCCGTCTGAAGGGCCAGGAAGGTGTCTCAGAATGTATGGACCAGAGAGTTTACATGTGAGAAGTGCCTCCATGGTTGACTCAGCTCAGGCCAGCTCAGTGTCTGCACCTCTTGGTAGGTCTGCCCTTAGAATCCAACAGAGGCCGCTGGCTGTCTTATCCAATGAGACCAGCCACTCCTGCCTCAGGGCCTTTGCACTGACTGTTCCTTTTTTGGAATGCCCTTCTCTAGGCATTTGCCCACCTTGCCCAGCCCCATGTTCACTCCATGCTTCTCAGGGATGTCTTCTCTGGCCACCTCATGTAAAATTGGGCCCCTAGCCCAACATTCTCCACTCTCCATCTATATATTTTTCCCTGTAACCATATCACCATCTAACATACTGCAGTTCTTATTTATTGTCAGTCTCTCCACATTAGAATATAGAAGAGCACATTCTCCTCCCACAGGGATTGGTGTAGAGATGGGCATATGATCCAGTAAGAGTCACTAGGAAGAAACGAGATTTTGCTGGAATATTGAGAGATAAGCATATTCTATTTTTCAGTTGACCTTGAGCCTATGAAGTTGTGAGCCTGGCTTTGCTGAGTATCCTAATGCAGCTGGAGATTGAAGTCCAGATAGCAGAAGCCAGAACCAAAAGGTAGAGTGGCTGAGCAGGAGGGCATGATTTGAGCTCCTAGGTCAAGATGGACCTATAGCCAGACCTACACAAATGTAGTGTGTGACCCATACTTCTCTCTTTGCTTCAGTCAGTTTGAGCTGGTTTTTCTATCAGTGGCCCTACGTGATACATAGAGCAACTCTCTGATTCTCATTTGTGTTCCCATGTCTCTGCTTATAGGAAAAGAACAGATCCAAATGTCTGGGCAGCTGCTTACATGTTCTATGTAAAGGAATTGATTGGCCTTTGGTTGGTAAGAATTGAGGCTTTTGTGAGTTGGTTGGGGTCAACCAGGCCTAAGACTACCTTTGCAGTGTTGACAAAGTTGAGGTTCTGGTCTTAGTAACAATGCACAGGCTCTGGATTGTGAGAATTAATTAAGGCCCGTGGATGCATGATACAATAGAAGGCCCTGAGTAGCTTTCCCTGTAGGCATTTTCTCTGTAGGCATTGATTGCCTGGAATACACGGACAGTGTGTAGATTGAGGTCAGGCTGCCTGCATTAGGCTCATTAGGGGAGATGTATAGCAGATTGATTGCAAAAATGTCCCCAGTTTTCATCCCTCCCAACACCCAAGCTTCTTGCAGTGGAACTTTGAGCTCCCCCCATGAAGAGGTAGCATCTACGCCCTTTCCGTGTGAATCTGGACTGGCCTTATGACTTGCTTTGGCCAATAGAATGAGGTGGAAGTGCCAGTGTACCTGCTCCAAGCTTAAGCCGCAGGAAGTCTTGCTTGCTTTAGCTCTCTCAGAGCCCTCTACAAGCCCAGACTAGCCTACAGGAAGAGGAAAGACCATGGGGATGGGAATCAGTTGTCCCAGTCCAACTCATCATACACCAGCCTTAGCCAGCCCAACACCCTCAAATGAGAGGGCCCATCCAAGTCAGTAAAACCACCAACCCAAAGTACAGATGACCACAGATGCATGGATGAGTCAGGCTGAGGACTGCTCAGCTGACCTGTAGATTCATGAGAAATAATAAATGCTTACTGCTTTAAGCCACTGGGTTTTGGGGTGGTTTCAAAATAGTGAGCTATTTTGTAGTAATAGCTAACTAATATCACTTGTTAAAAACTCTCATTCCCATGCCCTATCATCTTGAGATTCTAATTCCATTAGCCTGGGATAGGACTTTTGAAACTGTATTTTTAATTTTTTTTTAAAAACAAGTTTATTTTCTATCTTTTTAAAATTTTATTTATTTATTTTTGGCTGTGTTGGGTCTTCGTTTCTGTGCGATGGCTTTCTCTAGTTGTGGCGAGCGGGGGCCACTCTTCACTGTGGTGCACGGACCTCTCACTGTCGTGGCCTCTCCTGTTGCGGAGCACAAGCTCCAGACGCGCAGGCTCAGTAGTGTGGCTCACGGGCCCAGTTGCTCCGCGGCATGTGGGACCCTCCCAGACCAGGGCTCGAACCCGTGTCCCCTGCATTGGCAGGCAGATTCTCAAGCACTGTGCCACCAGGGAAGCCCAAAACTGTATTTTGTGTGTGTGTGTGTGGTACGCGGGCCTCTCATTGTTGTGGCCGGTCCCGTTGCGGAGCACAGGCTCCGGATGCGCAGGCTCAGCGGCCATGGCTCACGAGCCTAGCCTCTCCGCGGCATGTAGGATCTTCCCGGACCAGGGCACGAACCCGTGTCCCTTGCATCGGCAGGCAGACTCTCAACCACTGCGCCACCAGGGAAGCCCCCAAAACTCTATTTTTTAAAAGTTTCAGTGTTGTTGCCTACCCAGGCTCTGGAAGCAATTATTAACACACCTCCCACCTGGAAGCCCTGCAAGTGTATTATATATATACAGGCCCCTAATGTTTTCAGCCAGCCTTTCAGCAACTCATCTCGGGCCCTGTTTTTAAACAATTGGTAAGTTCTGGTAGTGGCAGCCTTCTCCGTTTAGGAGGTCCTGAGATCTGGGCTGGAAGGGGAACAGGGAATCCCTACAGCTGCCGCAGAAGACATCAAGGAAATAAAAAAGCATCAAGGTTTCTGGACACTCAATTTGAACTCTATTAAGTGAAACACAGGCCCTTTGAGAGAGGTGTTTGTTCTAGATTCAGCTGTGCTCTGCTCAAAGAATGGCCTGTGGGGTTAGATCTGTCACAGCCAGGCAGGTGTCTGGTTTGAGACGGAGGACTCCCTCCAGCCTGTTTGTGACCAGACAATTTTGTGATTGAAGGTGAGCCTGATGTGAGCACTCTTGGGCTCTGCAGGGCACTCAGTCTGGCCTTTGCATGAGCTCATCACTGGTGGTGTGTCTGCCTTCCTGCCCACTGGCCGTGCTTGTTTCATTTTGGTCCCTTCCATTCGGCTCCATGGGGAGCCGTGGGATGATGTCAGGGTCTCCCATATCTGTGCAATGACAAACCAGCAACAAACTAAAGCTCTAGTTCACAGAGGCTCACTGCCTGTCTTTCCAAGTGGTTTAGTTCATCCCGAGACTATTCTGACCATGCAAAAGTTCCTTACACATTTAATGGGGAACACTGCAGGGGAGATCCATGAGCGGTGCCGAGAAAAAGACCATCACTGTTATTTCAGCGTTGATCTAGAAGCATTGGCTAATGCAATTATAAGACAAAAGAAATAAGTATCAATATTAGAAAGGAGAAAACAAAATTATCATTATATGCTGTTGATACTATCATATACAAACCAAAAGAATTGGTGGGAAAAGTATTAGAAACAATAAAAGAATAATAAGGTGGCTTAGTTATAAAATCAATATATAAAAATCAATAGCCTTAATATCTTTTACTTTTTATTGTGAAATGTATCATATATACAAAAGTATGTGTGTGTATAAATATGATTTAAAATCTATATATATAATTTAAAATTAAGGGAGTAACAAATAGAGTACTCCCTGATCATGTCCCGGACTTCCCCCTAGAAATATCCATTGCTAATCATTGCCTTGCTTTGTTTATGGTGTTGCCACAATTATGTGTCCCTAATTAATATAGTTAGTTTTGCTATTTCTGATTAACTTCTTCCACTTATCATTATGTTTCTGAATCATCCATGATGATCGTGTAGCTATAGTTTATTCATTTTCTTTGCTCTATGCTATTTCATCATGTGAATGTATAACATCTTTTTTCTGAAATTTGTAAAGTAAAAAACTTGAACTGATGTTTATGGTATTTATTGATCCAATTTAGTGTGAAAATTCATGTATTTGCTTCAGTAAATGTTATGTGTTTGAATCTGAGGTGTTGCATCATACAACTATCTATATATAAATGTATGTATACATAGGTACACATATGTATATGTACACATGTATATGTATGTACCTATGTATACACATGTATATGTGTATATTTTTACGTTTATATATGTGTATATATATGTATACACAATAGTCTACTGTCTTTCTGAAATTAAACAACACTCACTGTGTTTTGTATAAAAGATTATTAGCCTGTATCATAATTTATTCACCCAATCCCATGTTGCCAGTTATCTGAGTTGTATGAAAGTTTCCTGTGCATATCTTTTGGTGCATGTGTGCAAGACTTTCTCTAAGGTATGGATCTAGGAGTGGAAATGCTGGGTCATGACATATGCACATGTTCAGCTTTGAAACCCCATTGTCAAAGATGGCGGAGCCAATTTTTACATCTACTGACAGTATATGAGAGCTCCCTTTGCTCCACATCCTCACTGGCATTTAGCACTGTTAGACTTTAAAATTTCTTCAATCTGTTGAATGAATATTTGTATATCAATGTGGTTTAAATTTTTATTTCTCTGGTTACTAATGAGGGTGGGCATCTTTCTATGTGCTCATTGATTATTGAGATTTTGTCCTTTATGAAGTGACTAACACATCTTTTGTTCATTTCTCCATCAGGTTTTTCCCTTTTTCTTGTTTATTTGTAAAAGTACTTTATATACAGATTCTTTATTGGTTATATATATTACAACTATCTTCTTCCACTTATGGCTTATCTTTTTCTCTTTCTCAATGTTATCTTTTGTTTAACAGAATTTATTTTAATTTAGTAGAATTTGTTTAACTTTAAGTCTTGTTTTCTTTTGGCATCTTAATACATTCATTCCCAACCTGAAGTAATAAAGACATTTTTCTACTAAAGTTTTACAGTTTAACTTTTCTAGTTGGTATTTTAATTTACTTGGAAATAAATTTTGTACATACTATAAACTCTGTTTTAATTTCTTTCTTTCTTTTTCCAATAAGGATAACCCATTTGTTCAGCCCTATTTATTGAAAAAAAATCTTTCCTTTCCCCACTGATATACAGCATCATCTCTGTCATAAAGCAAATATACACATACGAATGGGTCTATTTCTGGGTTTCTATACTGTTTCATTATCTTAATTTGTCTCTCCCTGCATCAAAACCATATTGTTATAATTATCATATTTCAAAATAAATCTTGATAGTTGATTCTTCTTTAAGTGTCTTAGATATTCTTGATTATTTGTACTTTTGTGTAAATTTTAGAGGCATTTGTCAATTTACACACACACACACACACACAAACATAATGGGGAGAACTGAAATCTTTATAACACTGAGTCTTCTAAAGTATGAGTAATATATGTCTCTTCATTAATTTAAATCTTATTTACTGTCTTTCCATAAAGTTTTATAATATTCAACATAGAGGTCTTAACACATTTTGTTAGGGACCTGATTTTTTTTTAATGCTATTGTAAGTGGTTAGTGTTGTTTAAAAATTTCAGTTTCTAACAGTTTATTGCTTGTGTACGGCAATGTAATTGATTTTGTAAATTGTTCTTTAAATAATACAATTAACAGATTTGACTTAATATAGGTGTATTTAGAAACTTTTACCAATTACTTCTAGAATGCATATTTTTCTTAAGCATACACAGAGCATTTACAAATATCGATGCCATGTTTTAGGTTGCAAAATGACTCGGAAATACCAATGAATCTGTATCATGCACACCACCTTATGTGCCCACAATTTAAACTTAGGATAAAAACTTGTGTCTTTGGAAATATAAGACATTTCCAAATTGATCAGAGGAAGACCACAAGGGGAAACAGAAACAATATTACACTGTTTAAAGTGAAACAGTGTTGTAGTGAAAATACTACATAAGCTTATGAAAAACTAACACACCATTGGTAAAGCAATTATACTCCAATAAAGATGTTAAAAAAAAAGCTTATGAGATAGCTCAAGCAGTACTTAAAGAGAAGTTACATAAATATTTTAAAAGGCCTTATATTAGCAGAAAGGCTTAAGTTTAATGACCTAAGTGTCAAAGTTATACAAAGTTAAGGACTTAAGAAAAAAGAACAGAACAAATACAAAATAAAGAAGTAATGAGATAATAAAAAAATAAAAGCAGAAACTAAAGAAGCAGAAAACAAATATATGAGAAAGAAGATCAACACAGCCAAAAGTTTGTTCTCTGAAATGAATCCAGAAAATAATAAAGTACACACACAAAAACAAATTTAGAATTGAAAAGGGGTACAATTTAAAGGTACAGCACATATGTAAAAAGGTAGTAAGAGAATAATATGGATGGCTTGAGCCCATCACATTACTTTCTTAAAACATCTAGAAAACATAATTAAACAAAACAGAATCAATGACAACAGAAAATAATATTTCCACAAAATAAATAAGCAGACCCAGGCAGTTTTATAGGTGAATTCTTATAAATTTTAAAGTAACAGATAAGATTGATTTTATAAAATTTTCTAGATAATTGAAAACAATGAAACATTCCCTGCATGTTTCATGTGTTAGGATTTCCTTTTTTTTTATTATAGTTTCTAGTCCTCTTCTGAAATTCTCAATTTTACCTTTTATTTACTTGAGTGTAAGTACAGTTATTTCAAAGTCTGTATTTGATAACCCCAGTATTTGGATCCCCTATTATTCTGTCAGGGAAAAATCAGATGGAGAACAGGGCTAGCCTCCTGGGCCTCTGTTTTCCCCTAATACTTGGTAATTCTTCACTATTTTGTTAACTTTCTCATTCTTTTAATCAGTTTTTAAAAAAATGTTTGGTCCAATTCTTAGAGTATTTTAGGGGAGGATTAATCTGAATTACCTAGTCTATCATTTCAGCAAGTGAAAATCAGTAGATTCTTACTATTCTGTTTACTTTTTTACCATGTACATTTACTATTTATTTAAATTAATATTTTTTGGAGTATAGTTGCTTTACAATGTTGTGTTAGTTTCTACTGTACTGTAGCAAAATGAATCAGCTATACATATACACATAGCCTCTCTTTTTTGGGTATCTTTCCCATTTAGGTCACCACAGAGAATTTACTATTTTTATCTATTTATTTATTTTTAATACATTTATTTATTTATTTATTTAATTTTTGGTTGTGTTGGGTCTTTGTTGCTGTGAACGGGCTTTCTATAGCTGCAGACAGCAGGGGTTACTCTTCATTGCAGTGTGTCGGCTTCTCATTGCTGTGGCTTCTCTTGCTGTGGAGCACGGGCTCTAGGCACGTGGGCTTCAGTACTTGTAGCTCGTAGGCTCTAGAGCGCAGGCTCAGTAGTTGTGGTGCATGGGCTTAGTTGCTCCGCAGCACGTGGGATCTTCCCAGACCAGGGATCGAACCCGTGTCCCCTGCATTGGCAGGCAGATAAACACATGCCGTGAAGCAACTAAGCCCATGCACCACAACTACTGAGCCCACACGCCACAACTACTGAAGATCGCGTGCCTAGAGCCCGTGCTCCGCAACAAGAGAAGCCACCGCAATGAGAAGTCCGCGCACCGCAACAAAGAGTAGCTCCCTCTCGCCACAACTAGAGAAAGCCTGTGCGCAGCAATGAAGACCCAACACAGCCAAAAATAAATAAATAAACAAATAAATAATAAATAAAATAAAAAACAAACAAACAAATAAATTAATTAATTTTTTAAAAAAAGTAAGGAAAATCTATACACTGTGACATGGAAAGCTTTCTATGGCAAGAAATACAACATAAGCCACAGAATAACATGCATAAAATAACATTAATACCATCATCTAACATTTAGTGAATGTTTATGATGTAACAGGAACTGCTCTAAGGGCTTTAAATGTATTGGATAATTTACTTCCTGAAAGATCCCTAAGAGGTAGTTATCATGATTAGGCCCATTTTACATATGAGGAAGCTAAGAAGCTAATGAACCTGCTTCAGATCATGCATGTAGTATGCTACAGACTCAGGATTTGAATCCAGCCTATCTTCCTCCAGAGGCCATGCTGTAAACTACTGTATTCATTACATATGACATATAGCATACCTCCTCCCCCAAAATTGTCCTAAGAATACACCAAACCATTAATAATGGTTTCTTATGGGCTTTGAAGATGTATGTGATTTTATTTTTTATTCTGTATCTGTGCTGTCCAATATGGTAGCCACTAGCTACATATAAATATTTAAACTTAATTAAAATTAAATAAATATGAAAATCAGTTTCTCAGTCTCAGTAGTTCATTTCTAGTATGCTCAATAGCCACAGGTGGCTAATGGCTACTTTACTGAACAGAATAGGTATAGAACATTTCCATCATCACAGAAAGTTCTATTGGACTTGTGCTCTGTAGGGTTCAATAGTGTTTGAATTTTTTATGATATGTGTGTATTCATGATTTACTTTTGTAATTAAATAAGAAGGATCAATGATATAAAAAGAAAACTGTTTATTCAAAGTGGAAATCATTTTTCACCCCCTGCTAATTGACCATAGTGTTTTTTCTTCTACCCTCTGTAGTCACTCAGAGTCTACTTCTCCTAACAACTGTCTTTTTGGTTTTTTTAAAGCAACACAATGCATAAATCAGTGGAAGTCTCATTGGAATAAAACCATGATGGATTTCGGAAATGTAGTGGCATCTATGTAGGGCTACATTCATCTCTTGACTACTTGGAAGCATTTAAAATATGCATTGTTTTCAAGACCTGTTTACCAAATCATGTGTATTTTAAAAAAATATGCTAGCAAAATACTGATAGTATATTTTACTAAGCGTCAAGCACACTGATTGAATGTTTCTGTTAATTTTAAAGATGTAAAATGGGAAAATTTGTTTAAAAAGTACCATTTCCATTTGTGGAATATAAAAAGAATTATGGTATCTTTGGACTACAAAGAATGTCTTTATTTGTCATAAAGAGTCAGAATAGGTTCTGTCTCATCTTCCAAGTCTTACAATAAAGTAAGAACTGGCAATGTTTAGCCTGGACTTGACTAAGCATTTAATAACTCAAGTTCAGTCTTGTGGAATACAGAGTGGATTGATCTGAATGGCTACAGGTGGTAAGACTAGAACCGTGGGGGAGAACCAACTGAAATATATTTTAACAATTTGAATTCCAACAGTGAAATGAATTGACACACAATCTAATGAGTTCCCTTCCCTGGCACCAAAGGAGTTCAGGTAGAATTTCAAAGACCCAGGGTGCTGGACAGAAGATTTCTGTGTTGGCAAGGAGGCTAATAGGATGACTTTCTGTTATATTCTCAAATCCTATGGCTCTTCTTGCATTGTATACCATGGGATTGTCACCAGTTGTACTTATCATTCAGCTTAGGCTAACTTATTGGCCAATAATAAACAACCCTCAATCAGTGGTTTATAATAACAAAGACTAATTTCTCCATCCACTTGGAGGTCAGTTCCATTGCAAGTTAGCTACAGCTCTGTTCCACATTGTCTTCATTTTGGGATCCAGGAAGAAGCATCAGCTCTTATCTGGGACGTCACTGATTTTGTGGCAAAATAAATGGAAATATGCCTGAATCACACAATAGCTTTGAGTCTTCAGTTCTAAAATGTCACACGTCCCTTCCACTCACATTTGAATGGACAAGGCAAGTCACATGGCCAAATCTGTGGGGTGGGGTGGGAATTATAATCCTCCTATAAGGGTGGGCAGCATATACTTGAGAGCAATAATAAAATCTACCACACAAGTTAATGGAAAGAAGTCAAATGTTAGTGGAAAATGAGTTGTGATGAAGGCACAGGTCAGATGGAAGTGAATGCCAGGACTTACCCTTCTCATTCTTTCTACCTTTCTCTTTCCCTCTTCATTTTTTGCATGCTTTCTCCTTCATTCTTTACTCCACAGAAGTGTATCCAATTCTAGACACTGAAACAAGTCTTGAGGAAACAGATGTAAATAATGTGAATACTCATCCTGGATGAATTCATAGCCCAGTGCAGAAAAAAAGTGTAAACATATATTTATAACAACCGTGTCAAAATTATAAAAGGGAACTATAAATTTATAGTTCTCTGAGTGTACAAAGGAAAGACATCCAACCCAGAATTTTGGAGAGGGATGAGTGATTTATAGAAAGCCCAGAAAAGACCGTGATTTCAAAATGAGAGGGCAAAAAAGATCACATTACAGATGGAAGGAATGACATATGTAAGAGTTGTGGGGGAGGGCAGGGCTCTATCTGGAGACCTATCACTAGACATATATGACTAGTGGCTACCATATTGGACAACACAGAGACAAGTTCAGTGTGGATGGAACCTGGACTGGAGAAAGGAAGATTGAAGAAGGGAAAAGACAGATGAGGTTTTAAAGGATGACTGTGTGGCCAAGACGGCAGAGTAGGAAGACCCTGAGCTCACCTCTTCCCATGGGCACACCAAAATTACAACTATTTACAGAACAACTATTGCTGAGAATGATCCAAAAACTAGCAGAAAAGATTTTCCACAATTAAAGGTCTACAGAAGGAAGAGAAAGGTAGGAGGAGTGTAGATGTGGTATAGTCAGGACCCACACCCCTGTGTAGGTGACCCACAAGTGGGAGGATAATAAAATTGTAGAGGAGGGAGTCCAAGCCCTACATCAGGCTCCCTATCCCAGGGGTCCTGCACCAGGAAGATGAGCCCCCAGAATATCTGGCTTTGAAAGCCAATGGGACTTATGTATGGGAGAGCTGGTGGTCTGCAGGAAACAGACTCCATTGTTAAAAGGCACAGGCAAAATCTCACATACTCCAAGTCCCAGTTCAGAGGCGGTAAATTGAAAGGAGCCTGGGTCATACAGAGACACTCCCAGAGAGGTAGGAGGCAAATGTCTATGAATACCCTGGAGACGTAGATGCTGGTGGCAGCAATTTTTGGGAGCTCATTCTGCCACAGGGACACTGGTACTAAGTCCTCCCTATAGTCTATTAGTCCTGAGGGCTTACCTGCCCACCAGCCAGTTGGCAGCAGTCCTGGGACCCTCCAGCCCCTTCAGCCAGCCACCTAGGGACCTGGGCCTGCCAAACAGTGGGCTGGCACCAGTCCAGGACACCCCCTGGGTCCCACTGCTAGATGCCCTGGGACCCATCCCTACCAACCCATGGGCTGGTACCAACCCTGAACCCTCTGGATCCCACATCCAGATGCTCCAGGACCTGACCCTGCCCATCAGTGGGCCAGCCCCAGCCCCAGGACACCCCTGGCTCTGCACACAGCCACCCAATGACCTGGCCCTGCCTGCCAGCAGCATCTGCATGAGGCTACATGTATGAATACACTGTATGAATATGTGCTTTGTAGAACTGTTTGTTTCTTTAACCCATGTGTTTGTGTAACTTGTGTAAAAATAGCTAAATTTAAAAATTAAAATAATTAAAATTCACACACGGGCAGCAAACTGTAATCCATGTTTGCTCAGGTGATAAAGAAAAATGAGGTCACCGAGGATAGCAGGAGGAGGGGACTTGGGATGCTGAAGCTCAGACAGAGTTTTAACCACCTCCAGCAGCCTCTGTCCACCCCCAGGGGTACACCCTGAGGCCTGTGGACAGGTGCACACTGGCAGTTGGAAAACATCTCCACCTGTTAACTTACTACAGTTGGGCTTATGCCAGCGGCATCCAGGTCTGCGACCTGTCTTCGTGCCAACGGTGATTGGCACAAAGCCCAGTGCGGCTGTGACTTGTGGGTGGGGTGGCCATCTGTGGTGAGGCCCTCAGGAAAGTCTGCCTGGGGACGCTCTTCTGCCATCCCACACAGGTAGGCCAGGTGCACTGCGGGTTGGGGAGGTTCCTGCAGAGCAGAGTCGGTAGCCCAGGGGCAGGATGTGGGGAGACAGCTAAGCGTGGCTGGGTGATGGGAAGTGGCTGCTCCGCGTGGCTGGGAGCGAAGGACCACAGTGCAAGGTGATTGTGCTGAAGCCTCACCCGAGCCGGCCTCAGGCAGGAGCGACACAAACGCCGAGGAGATCTGTGGGTCTGAGTTACACTTGAGGCTCTAAATCAAAGCGGAGGGCTCACAGCAAATTAATGAAGCTCATTTCTGACTGGAATCATCATTTGCGAATCATCGTGTCTGGGCTCATTAAATAAATTATCGGTGTCTTCCCTGGCATTATGGATGCATCATAAATGAGGGCTCTTCATAAATAATTTGTTTCTGCTTGTGTTTAAAGGGAGCTGGGACTGGGGAGAAGGAGGGGAGGACCAATGTGGAGAGGAGCCTGGAGGCTGTGGGAGGAGGTTGCTGAGGTTGGGGGGAGCAGGGGTGGGGGTTGGGTCTGAACAGAGGGCCGTCTGACTCTGCCATGGTCCCCAGGTGAGCAGCACCCACTCCTGTGCCCTGATGCCCCTGCCACTGAATTCAGTACACAGAGTACATTAGGTCCTCCAGATCTGTCACTTGTCACAAGTGGGCAAAGGCCCTCCTTGAGATCGGGCCTAAGACCCCACATACGCCCTTTCTGACCCCTCTCTCCCAGGCCTTTGCTTCAAGCCCACTGGCAGCTAGGACCTGTGAGGTGAGGATACCCAGGGACTGATTTGCTAATCTCAGGGGTCTTACAATGGCTGCAAAAAGACCAGAGGAAGTGCTGAGGGTAGATGATGAGGAGGGAATAAAAAGTGAGTCCAAGCAAGGCAGAGGGCGGAGGGGCCAGATAGGAGTAGGGGACTAAGTGGTACAAGCTATTATGTACAGAATAAGCTATAAGGATATATCAAATATATAGTATAGCACAGGGAATATAAGGCAATATTTAATAATAACTATAAGTGGAGCATTACCTTTAAAAATTGTGAGTCACTGTATTCTACACCTGTAACTTATATATCAATATCAACTATGCTTCAATTAAAAAAAAATGAAACATTAAATAAAAGCAAAGAGGGCCAGAGGATGTAGAAGCGGTTCCCCATATTGGTTCTGGTCATGAGTGAGAAAACCCTTTCAAGCAGGGGCCGTTACTACCAGATGTGCAGTGATGGGTGGGCCTCACACCAGGGAGGCTCCCCAGGGGTGGAGAGCCAGGAGCTGGAACAGAACAGGATGATGCTTTCTTATTGTTTTGCAGGTCTCCTCTCCTGCAGCTTCCTTCTTCTCTCACTATTCTAGTGGACAGTCTGAGAGATAGGGGACAATCCTAAAGAGTGGGAGAGGGGAAGGGCTGGGCAGACACCTCCAAAGTATGAGACAAGAGCCTGAAATGGAGAAAGAGCCGAAAGAAGGAAAAGTGATTTGTCCACACTGGTAAAGACAACGGTAAATATGAAAGGAGATGACAGGAAGGATACGTAATGGGGAGGAAGGGGGAAAAAGCCCCACAGCACTTCTGCCTCTGAGATGCACTGTTAGCAGGTATGGCAAGGGCACAGCAGCCCCATGATTTATCTTGTTAATGGATTTTTGTGAAGCCAGAGTCCTTGCTCCCATAAAAATAATGTGGTATGTGGAGGATGGCTTCCCAGGTCAGCCTACAAAAGACAAGAGGTCCCATCATGGCCCAGGTAGCTGGCTGGTCCTGGGATACAGCAAGGTGTTCCCAGGAGCCTAGACATGGGGGCACGGGGCTATCTTTGGAGAGGTGCCTGAGGTCCACGGGGGAGACCTGTGTAGGAAATAGCTGGCAAAGAAACTTCCTGACCTGGTGGCTTGATTGAACCTATTGAGCCTGTGTCTAGAAAATGACCCAGCAGATATGTGGGCTCCTGGTTACAGTGCAATCCCAGAGGGAGAGGGGTCACCCAGTGGGGTGCATCCCAGCGCTGAGCAGTGCGGCGGGGCCTGGGGCTCCGCCTCCTTGACCGTCATCCCATCTGCCTGGCAGTCCTTCACACCTGCCTGCACGTGGGGTGCGTGTGTATGTGGAGGCTGGGCGTTGTGTCCATAAAGCCTTCTTTTCTTGGACTTCCCATGGAGCAAGCACACTTTCAGTAATGTGGCCCCTCACAGGAAGCTCTGCCCTGATCAGGTGCTCACGAGCATCTAACGGTTTAACAAATTGGTATCTGGCAACTTTATGAATCTCTAGAGGTGTGGTTGTCATCCTTAGTTCAGACTTACCCTAGGACCTGTCATTGGTGGGCTCTCCAAGCCCTCAGACCAGCTTGCCCTCATGGGCCTTCTGGAAACTTCTTCACACTTGGATACCCATAGTACCCAAAATAGGGATGTGTCCAGGGAGGGAGTGGGGACAGGCCACAGAGTATGGGGAGCAGAATAAGAAAAAGTGAGAGGGCTTCTTTTCCTTTTCAGGGTGCAGGGCTGATCTTGTTGGTGGCGGTGTGTGGTGAAGAACTTTGCCATGTATTCACCTTCATTCACACTTGCAGTTGCCCCACAGTGTTTATTGAGCATTTACTCTGGGCCAGGTACCACTCTGGGTGCTGACACGAGCTGTTCTGATGGAGTTTACATCTAGTTTGTGTCTATGGATGAGTGGTGTGTGTGCGTGTGTGTGTGTGTGTGAGGTGTACAGAAAATAAATAAGCAAATAAGTAAGTTGGACAGATTCAAATCATGATGACTACAATGAAGAAAAGAAAGCAAATGATGGGATAGAATGATAGTTTGGGTCTGGTCAGCAGTGGCCTCTCTGAAAGGAGACGTTTAACTGTAGACTGGGTGATGAGGAGCCAGCTGGTCGGGGAAGATTCAGGCCAGAGAGTTCCAGGCAAAAGGAATAGCAGGCACAGAGCTTGAAGGCAGAGGAAGCCTGGAGACAGGAGGCAGGTCAACGGGGCTGGGTTTGGGAGCACAAGAGTGGGATTCCGCCAGCCTGGGGGAGATTTTCCTGGGTCTTCTTTTCCATATCAGGGGTTCAGGTTTTATTCCAAATGCAGTGGGAAGGGAATTCCATGACCTGATCTGCATTTCTTAAAGCTCCTCTAGCTGCTAAGTGGAGACTAGACAGTAGGGGGTGAAGGAGGAAGTGAGAAGCAGGCTACAAGGTTATTGCAATGATCCTAGAGAGAGACTGGGCTCTCCCCACTTTCACTGTCTTTTCCAAATAAAACCTCTATTCTGTAAGCACTGTGCATCTCATGTCAGGTAAAGGTTCGAAGGGAAGAAAGCAATCTCCTTGAACAATTTCTCCTTAGGCCTGGGCCATTAACCCACTCAGAGGTATTTTCCTTTTTAAAGGCTTGTTAACCACAAAGGATTTCTGAATGGTAGAATTTCACGTGGGGAAGGGAAAGTACTCTGGAGAACTGGAGGATATTTTGGTCACGGCTGACATGTATAGTGATGCTTCTCAAACTTTATTGTGTTAAAATGCAGATTCCTAGTCAGTCGGCCTGTGAAGGGGGCTGAGGTTTTGCTTTTCTAACATATTCCCAGGTGACATTAAAGCTGCTGGTCCACGGACCTCATTTTTTTTTTAACATCTTTATTAGAGTATAATTGTTTCACAGTGTTGTGTTACTTTCTGCTGTACAACAAAGCAAATCAGCCATATGCATATGTATATCCCCATATCCCCTCCCTCTTGCTTCTCCCTCCCACCCTCCCTAACCCACCCCTCTAGGTGGTCACAAAGCACTTAGCTGATCTCCCTGTGCTATGTGGCTGCTTCCCACTAGCTATCTACCTTACGTTTGGTAGTGTGTATAAGTCCATGCCACTCTCTCACTTCGTCCCAGCTTACCCTTCCCCCTCCCTGTGTCCTCAAGTCCATTCTCTATGCCTGTGCCTTTATTCCTGTTCTGCCCCTAGGTTCATCA
Source organism: Mesoplodon bidens (assembly GCF_964165515.1). Taxonomy (NCBI): domain Eukaryota; kingdom Metazoa; phylum Chordata; class Mammalia; order Artiodactyla; family Ziphiidae; genus Mesoplodon; species Mesoplodon bidens. The sequence goes on from NC_138161.1 coordinate 143,677,809, forward strand.
GAACCATTGTTTTTTTACTTTAATCTTTTTTTGGTTTTATTTTGTTCTTTTTTTTTAACATCTTTATTGGAGTATAATTGCTTTACAATGGTGTGTTAGTTTCTGCTTTATAACAAAGTGAATCAGTTATACATATACATATGTCCCCATATCTCTTCCCTCTTGCATCTCCCTCCCTCCCACCCTCCCTATCCCACCCCTCTAGGTGGTCACAAAGCACTGAGCTGATCTCCCTGTGCTATGAGGCTGCTTCCCACTAGCTATTTTACATTTGGTAGTGTATATATGTCCATGCCACTCTCTCACTTTGTCACAACTTACCCTTCCCTCTCCCCATATCCTCAAGTCCATTCTCTAGTAGGTCTGTGTCTTTATTCCCATCTTACCCCTAGGTTCTTCATGACCTTTTTTTTTTTTTTTTGCTTCTTCTTAGATTCCATATATATGTGTTAGCATACGGTATTTGTTTTTCTCTTTCTGACTTACTTCACTCTGTATGACAGACTCTAAGTCCATCCAACTCACTACAAATAACTCAAATTCGTTTCTTTTTATGGCTGAGTAATATTCCATCGTATATATGCGCCACATCTTCTTTATCCATTCATCTGTTGATGGACAATTAGGTTGCTTCCATGACCTGGCTATTGTAAATAGAGCTGCAATGAACATTTTGGTACAGGACTCTTTTTGAATTATGGTTTCTCAGGGTATATGCCCAGTAGTGGGATTGCTGGGTCATATAGTAGTTCTATTTGTAGTTTTTTAAGGAACCTCCATACTGTTCTCCATAGTGGCTGTATCAATTTACATTCCCACCAACAGTGCAAGAGTGTTCCCTTTTCTCCACACCCTCTCCAGCATTTATTGTTTCTAGATTTTTTGATGATGGCCATCCTGACTGGTGTGAGATGATATCTCACTGTAGTTTTTTTTTTTTTTTCTTTTTTTTTTTTTTTGCGGTACGCAGGCCTCTCACTGTTGTGGCCTATCCTGTTGCGGAGCACAGGCTCCGGACGCGCAGGCCCAGCGGCCATGGCTCACGGGCCCAGCCGCTCCGCGGCATGTGGGATCTTCCCGGACGGGGGTACGAACCCGTGTCCCCTGCATCGGCAGGCGGACTCTCAACCACTGCGCCACCAGGGAAGCCCATCACTGTAGTTTTGATTTGCATTTCTCTAATGATTAATGATGTTGAGCACTCTTTCATGTGTTTGTTGGCCATCTGTATATCTTCTTTGGAGAAATGTCTATTTAGGTCTTCTGCCCATTTTTGGATTGGGTTATTATTTTGATATTGAGCTGCGTGAGTTGCTTGCATGTTTTGGAGATTAATCCTTGTCAGTTGCTTCATTTGCAAATATTTTCTCCCATTCTGAGGGTTGTCTTTTGGCCTTGTTTATGGTTTCCTTTGCTGTAAAAAAACTTTGAAGTTTCATTAGGTCCCATGTGTTTATTTTTGTCTTTATTTCCATTTCTCTAGGAGGTGGGTCAAAAAGGATCTTGCTGTGATTTATGTCATAGAGTGTTCTGCCTATGTTTCCTCTAAGAGTTTGATAGTGTCTGGACTTACATTTAGGTCTTTAATCCATTTTGAGTTTATTTTTGTGTATGGTGTTAGGGAGTGTTCTAATTTCATTCTTTTACCTGTAGCTGTCCAGTTTTCCAACCACCACTTATTTAAGAGGCTGTCTTTTCTTCATTGTATATTCTTGCCCCCTTTATCAAAGATAAGGTGACCATATGTGCGTGGGTTTATCTCTGGGCTTTCTATCCTGTTCCATTGATCTATATTTCTCTTTTTGTGCCAATACCATCCTGTCTTGATTACTGTAACTTTGTAATATAGTCTGAAGTCCTCGAGTATGTTTCCTCCAGGTCCACTTTTCTTTCTGAAGATTGCTTTGGCTATTCAGGGTCTTTTGTGTTTCCATACAAAGTGTACAATTTTTTGTTCAAGTTCTGTGAAAAATGCCATTGGTAGTTTGATAGGGATTGCTTTGAATCTGTAGATTGCTTTGGGTAGTAAAGTCATTTTCACAATGTTGATTCTTCCAAACCAAGAATATGGTATATCTCTCCATCTGTTTGTATCATCTTTAATTTCTTTCATCAGTGTCTTATAGTTTTCTGCATACAGGTCTTTTGTCTCCTAAGGTTTATTCCTAGGTTTTTTTGTTTTTTTTTTCTGCACTGGTAAATGGGAGTGTTTCCTTAATTTCTCTTTCAGATTTTTCATCATTAGTGTATAGGAATGCAAGAGATTTCTGTGCATTAATTTAATATCTTGCTATGCTACCAAATTCATTGATTAGCTCTAGTGGTTTTCTGGTAGCATCTGTAGGATTCTCTATGTATAGTATCATGTCATCTGCATACAGTGACAGTTTTATTTCTTTTTTTCCAATTTGGATTCCTTTATTTCTTTTTCTTCTCTGATTGCTGTGGCTAAAACTTCCAAAACTCTGTTGAATAATAGTGGTGAGAGTGGGCAACTTTGTATTGTTCCTGATCTTAGAGGAAATGGTTGCAGTTTTCCACCACTGAGAATGATGTTGGGTATGGGTTTGTCATATATGGCCTTTATTATGTTGAGGTAAGTTCCCTCTATGCCTACTTTTGGAGGGTTTTTATCATAAATCGATGTTGAATTTTGTTGAAAGCTTTTTCTGCATCTATTGAGATGATCATATGCTTTTTATCCTTCAATTTGTTAATATAATGTATCACATTGATTGATTTGCATATATTGAAGAATCCTTGCATTCCCGGGATAAACCCCACTTGATCATGGTGTATGATCCTTTTAATGTGTTGTTGGATTCTGGTTGCTAGTATTTTGTTGAGGATTTTTGCATCTATGTTAATCAGAGTTATTGGACTGTAGTTTTCTTTTTTTGGTGACATCTTTGTTTGGTTTTGGTATTAGGATGATGGTAGCCTCGTAGAATGAGTTTGGGAGTGTTCCTCTCTTTGCTATAATCTGGAAGAGTTTGAGAAAGATAGGTGTTAGCTCTTCTCTAAATGTTTAATAGAATGTGCCTGTGCAGCCATCTGGCCCTGGGCTTTTGTTTGTTGGAAGATTTTTAATCACAGTTTCAATTTCAGTGCTTGTGATTGGTCTGTTATATTTTCTGTTTCTTCCTGGTTCAGTCTCAGAAGTTGTGCTTTTCTAAGAATTTATCAATTACTTCCAGGTTGTCTTTTTTATTGGTATATAGTTGCTTGTAGTAATCTCTTATGATCCTTTGTATTTCTGCAGTGTTAGTTGTTACTTCTCCTTTTTCGTTTCTAATTCTGTTGATTTGAGTCTTCTCTCTTTTTTGCTTGATGAGTCTGGCTAATGGCTTATCAATTTTGTTTATCTTCTCAGAGAACAAGCTTTTAGTTTTTTTGATGTTTGCTATTGTTTTCTTCATTTCTTTTTCATTTATTTCTGATCTGATATTTATGATTTCTTTCCTTCTGCTAACTTTGGGGATTTTTTTGTTCTTCTTTCTCTAATTGTTTTAGGTGTAAGGTTAGGGTTTTTTTAAAATTAATTAATTAATTAATTTTTTTTGTGGTACGCAGGCCTCTCACTGTTGTGGCCTCTCCCATTGCAGAGCACAGCCTCCAGATGCACAGGCTCTGCGGCCACGGCTCATGGGCCCAGCCGCTCCATGGCATGTGGGATCTTCCTTGTCCGGGGCATGAACCCGTGTCCCCTTCATCGACAGGCAGATTCTCAACCACTGCGCCACCAGGGAAGCCCAGTTAGGTTGTTTATTTGAGAGTTTTTCTTGTTTCTTGATGTAGGATTTTATTGCTATAAACTTCCCTCTTAGGACTGCTTTGGTTGCATCCCATAGGTTTTGGGTCGTGGGGTTTTCATTGCCATTTGTTTCTAAGTACTTTTCGATTTCCTCTTTAATTTCTTTGGTGATCTTGGTTATTTAATAGAGTATTGTTTAGCTTCCATGTGTTTGTATTTTTTTACAGTTTTTTTCCTGTAATTGATATCTAGTCTCAGAGCATTGTGGTTGGAAAGGATACTTGATACGATTTCAATGTTCTTAAATTTTCTGTGGCTTGATTTGTTACCCAAGATATGGTCTATCCTGGAGAATGTTCTATGAGCACTTGAGAAGAAAGTGTATTCTGTTCTTTTTGGATAGAATGCCCTATAAATATCAGTTAAGTTCATCTTGTTTAATGTGTTATTTAAAACTTGTGTTTCTTTATTTATTTTCATTTTGGATGATCTGTCCATTGGTGAAAGTGGGGTGTTAACATCCCCCACTATTATAGTGTTATTGTCGATTTCCCCTTTTATGGCTGTTAGCATTTACCTTATGTATTGAGGTGCTCCTACTTTGAGTGCATAAATATTTACAATTGTTATATCTTCTTCTTGGATTGATCCCTTGATCATTATGTAGTGTCCTTTGTCTTTTTTAATAGCCTTTATTTTAAAGTCTATTTTGTCTGATATGAGAATTGCTACACCAGCTTTCTTCTGATTTCCATTTGCATGGAATATCATTTTCCATGCCCTCACTTTCAGTTTGTATGTGTTCCTAGGTCTGAAGTGGGTCTCTTACAGACAGCATATGTACCAGTCTTGTTTTTATATCCATTCAGCCAGTCTATGTCTTTTGGTTGGAATATTTAATCCATTTACATTTAAGGTAATTATCAATATGTATATCCTTATTCCCATTTTCTTAATTGTTTTGGGTTTGTTATTGTAGGTCTTTTCCTTCTCTTGTGTTTCCTGTGTAGAGGAGTTCCTTTAGCATTTGTTGTAAAGCTGGTTTGGTGGTGCTGAATTCTCTTAACTTTTGCTTATCTGTAAAGGTTTTAATTTCTCCATCAAATCTGAATGAGATCCTTACTGGAGAGTAATCTTGGTTGTAGGTTTTTCCCTTTCATTACTTTAAATATGTCCTGCCACTCCCTTCTGGCTTGCAGAGTTTCTGCTGAAGTCAGCTGTTAACCTTATGGGGATTCCCTTGTAAGTTATTTGTTGCTTTTCCCTTGCTGCTTTTAATATTTTTTCTTTGTATTTAATTTTTTTAAACATCTTTATTGGAGTATAATAGCTTTAGATTGGTGTATTAGTTTCTGCTTGTATTTAATTTTTGATAGTTTGATTAATATGTGTCTTGGTGTGTTTCTCTTTGGGTTTATGCTGTATGGTACTCTCTGTGCTTCCTGGACTTGTTTGACTATTTCCTTTCCCATGTTAGGGTAGTTTTCAACTATAGTTTCTTCAAATATTTTCTCAGACCCTTCCTTTTTCTCTTCTTCTTCTGGGACCCCTATAATTTGAAAGTTTGTGTGTTTAATTTTGTCCCAGAGGTCTCTGAAATTGTGCTCAATTCTTTTCATTCTTTTTTCTTTATTCTGCTCCTTGGCAGTTACTTCCACCATTTTATCTTCCAGCTCACTTATCTGTTGTTCTGCCTCAGTTATTCTGCTATTGATTCCTTCTAGAGTATTTTTAATTTCAGTAATTTTGTTGTTCATCACTGTTTGTTTGCTCTTTCATTCTTCTAGATCCTTGTTAAATGTTCCTTGGTTTTCTCCATTCTGTTTCCAAGATTTTGGATCATCTTTGCTCTCATTACTCTAAATTGTTTTTCGGGTAGGTTGCCTATTTCATCTTCATTTATTTGGTTTTGTAGGTTTTTACCTTGCTCCTTCGTCCGTTACATAATTTTCTGTCATTTAATTTTTTTTTTGATGGGTGGTGCTGTATTCCTGTCTCACTGGTTGTTTGGCCTGAGACCTCCAGCACTGGCATTTGCAGGCCGTTGGATAGAGCTGGCTCTTGGTGCTGAGATGAGGACCTCTGGGAGGCCTCTCTCCAGTTGATATTCCCTGGGTATGAGGTTTTCTCTTAGTCCAGTGGTTTGGATTTGGAGCTCTCACCACAGGAGTTCGGGCCCAACCTCCAGCCTGGGAACCAAGGTCCTGCAGTCCGGTCATTGGAGGTTCCTCCCATCCTCTTAGGTGTCCGTGGTCCCCCACTGGCACCTGGTAGGTGCCCTATTTGTGAGGAGACATGAATTCTGCATCCTCCTCGTATGCTATCTTGACTCTGCCCTTCCATGGACCTCTTTGAGTTGGAAGGTTTTAAGGGATTTTGTTTCACATGTTAAAGAAGGGTCTGAGAATTAAGAATTGCTTTCTTGATATTCATTTCCTCATTTTTTCATTTGTTCTGAAGGGTATCAGAATATATCATGCCAAACGATGTCACTTTGGCATAAGAATTAATTTGAGCTGGAGGCAATTGAGAAAAAGACACAGGAAGATTTCTCTGCCCTCCCTATATCTGTGTAAAAGCTGGCCATAAATTTTCCTTTGTGAAGGTGGCATAAATTCTGTACACTTACCCCTCCTTCCCCATTCCTGTACCAGAATGAGAGGGTGACTCTTATCACCAAAGACAGAGGGCCAGCACTGAGATGAGTCTGCATAAGCAAACCTTACTAAATAACCCTTATCTACTGTTAGTTTCCCCTATATATTTACTGCTTCTAGGTACTTTCACCATAAGCATCTTTGCCGTTAGACATCTTTGTTGCAAGCATTTTTGCCACAAACATTTTCACTGCATAATTAATTGGCTGCAAGGCAATTTTGCTGTAAAAGATAAAATGATGAAAAATAAAAGAGGGACACTAAAAAGGGCATAATGAAACATGAATAACAAAATTAAAAAGACTTTATTGTGAAATACAAAATGTTTGAATACGTTTAAAATGTGTGTAGATTCATGACCAATACTGCACAAATGACTGATTTTGTTTCATGGGCTGTACCTAAGCACTTGGCTTCTGAGTCTCTCATTCATAGTGTTATGTTTTTTTTTTTTTCTTGTTGATTTGTCTCCTAGTTTGGCATCACACTTTTTCTTTTTTGTTAAAGTTTCTTACTTCATTAAAAGGGGTATCAGTTTCCAAAAACTAAGATGCCTGTTTGTAACTGAGCTTTCTGTTGTGTTGGGAAAGCCTCCACACTGTTTGTCCTTGGTATATGTCTGTTGATAGATACTCCCAAGTTCTATAGGAAATGTGGGTTCAACTTTGTGACTTTGAAGCCCTTGGCCTCTTTCTTCTCCAATGTAGTGTGTTTCAAAATAAGAAACCAACTCTTGGGACAAATTATTGTTATCTGTCAGGTCAATAATACTATCAATAACATCGCTAATTGGAGGAAATGCTAATGTTGAAACCAAGCTGTCAAACCGACCTGTCAATCAGTTATTTTATCTTTCACTGCAAAATTGCCTTACAGCCAATTAGTCATGTAATAGAAATGTTTGTGGCAAAAATGCCTGTGGCAAAGATGTTTACAGCAAAGAAGCTAATGTGAAAATACCAGACATGATATTTACCTTCCCACAATTTACCTACCCTAGAAGCCCCAAACCACTTTCCTTAGTCTAGTCTCTTCTCCACAATTTATCATCCTTCGTTAAAGTGGCAGTCTGGGTCCTTAAATGTTTCTTTGGGTTTTTCATTTCTTTTCTATGAAGCCCCTGTGCATATAAAAATATTAACATAAAATGAAATTTGTATGCTTTTCTTCTGTTAGTTTGTCTTTTAGCAGTTTAATTTGCAGTCTCCAGTTTCAGAACTTAATAGGGTAGAAGCAAAGTTTTTCCTCCATTTCCTCCATTCATTCAAATATTTTTTGCTTACTAGGGACCATCATATTTAAGGGTATGAAAGAGCTTTCTGAGGAGGTTGCCAAGACATGTTTTTATTGAGCCTTTGGAAAGCTGGACACTCCTGGATTCTGGTGTTCCTGATCCCCATCCAGTGGTGTGCTGGTAAATGTTTAAAAACTGTCACTCTGGGAAAAAAGTCTCGATTTACAGCATTTATTAATTTCTGTGATGTAAATCTTTCACGAAGGCTGTCTTCTAGCTACCGACACACCACTTCTTAATGTAAATATAGGTAATAATGGATAAAACAGATAACATTAAGGACATAGATAACACATAGTCAAATATAGTCAAATGATTGATAAGGAAGTGAAGCTTTTAGTATTTTATATTTTTGTTTTTAATATAATTTATTTCATTGTAAGCATCGTAATTTAATTTTTAACAATGGCTGTATTTAACAACTGCCTCACAACATTCCTAAAAATTTTACAGTCTTGTTCTCAGCCCCTTCTTGGCCTCGGCTTCCAAATAAAATCCCTGTGCTGTAAACACTGCATCTTAGGTAATGGTTTCCAAGAGAAGGAAGGAATCTCCTTGAGCAAATTCTCCACCCCTGCATCAGGCCCCACTCATGCTCAGCCTGTCCTCCAGTTCTTGCTATGAGGTGAGTTTTTAGTCTCAGAATTCTGATCCTTTTCCAAATTTTTATGGCGGGTGCTGGCAAGTCATGGCAGAGATGATTGGTGATAGAGAAAATGAGGATGACAGTGATGAAGGTAAATAGGGTAGGGATAAGGAACTACCCGAGATGCTTCAGGCCTTGTGCCCTTTATCATCTTAACTACATTGTCTTCTGAAATTGATGAGCAACCTGAGGACCAGAGAGGGGATGGTATTTGCCTAAGGTCACACAACTAAGAAGTTCTAGAATTTAGATACAAATCTAGTTGTCTCTGTCACCAAACTGGCCTGCTTAACAAAAATTTTATAGATATATCTGTAAGACTACTTATATATGTATAAGGCTACTTATATATGTATATATCTATAGCTACAGTTTAAAAAGAAAACAAATTCTACAAACATAGAATGAAAAAGAACAGTGCAGTGCCTCATCCCTTCCCACTCCATTGCTACTCCCTAGAGTCAAGCATGTTCAATGCCTTTTACTATTCCAGTATTTGCTTCAGTACATTGAAATAAAATGGTTATACCATGATTTCTTGATTTTACAGTTTTAATTATTATCTATTGATCTCTAAGTATGGAGGATTAGAATTTAACTTCCTTATACTCCAGTCTTTTCTGTCTCCCCTCTGACTGACATGCACACACACACACACACACACACACACACTGTTTCTCCCCTAACTACCAATATACTTTATCACACTTTTGGTGTGCTCTTAATTGTGTATATTAGTACTATGTAAATATTAGTAACAGCTGAGTCATGTAATGTACTATAATTAACTTCACTTTCAGGAGCAAGTAATTTTTTTTCCCAGAGTTAATAATCCTTTTGGTTTACTTGTTCACTTAGTTTTATAGTATTGATCACTAATTCATCCCAGAAATCTTTTAACAATTTCTTATTTTCCTAGGGGATACCCACCCTGGAGTTCTCTAATATTTTGCTCACATCTGGGCTAATTTCTTGTGAACCTATTGTACAGCTCTTGTCCTGGGACCTCCTTTCACCATTTTCCTGGGAATGCCCTTCACCTTTTTCTTACGTTGAATTTCTTGTGTCTTGGATACCATACTTTCCTTTGGTTCATTCTCATTGTATTGGAGTACATTCCCCAGTATCTTCCTGAAAATAAGCACATGGGAGATACAATTTTTCAGACCTGGCATGTCTGAAAATATTTTCCTTCTACTTGTATGTATAATTGATATTTTGGCTGGACATAGAATTCCAGGTTGGAAATCATTTCCCTGGAGGATTCTGAAGACATTGCCCTCTGTTTTTCTAGCTTTGAGAAACTGGCTTCTCCCTCCCCACCATTTTTTCCTTTGTGGACCTTCTTAGAGTATCCTTTTCCCCTCTATGATTATTTATTTTTATTTAAAAATTTTAATTCCTTGGTGATGTCCTGAATTTATAATCCAAATACTTTACTGAACATTTTTCATTTCTGCCATCATATTTATAATTCCCAAGAGCTCATTTTCTATTCTGTGGGTGTTTCTTATTAGGGCCTCCTGCTCTTGTTTCATGGACCCAGTATCTTTTTACTCCCAGATTCTCAATTATTTCATTATCCCCTCTGAATTCTTTCTGTTTATTTCCGTTTGTTTCTTTTGGACAATGGAAGGCTTCTCAAATGCTTGATGATCTTTGGTTGTCAGTTGGTATTTAACCATGGGCCACTGAAAAGTTGGCTTAAAGCTGTGTTTGCCTGGGCTGTATGTGTTGGTGGTGGGCTTCACTGTAGGGAGAACAGCCTTGGCCCTTTCACTGGGGACTCACTCTCAGTGTCTGTTGGGCTGGTTGCTTTTTCCTGTGAGACACCTGCCAACTTCTTGCCCAGGATGCTTAAACCAGGTTGCCTGCATTCTGGGAGGTGAGTATGGGAGTGGGGTCTGGGGGCTCATGGTTCAGTATATCAACTGTCACTTAGTTCTCCTGCTTTTGCTCGGGCACCTTGGCTCTCAACAATTCCAGCCCCTCAGTTCCGAAGCTCTCTTGTCAGACCTCAGTGGAGGGTAAACACTCAGGTTTCTGCTACAGTGGAGGTAGGGATATGAGTGTCAAAATGCTTCTTATAAAGATATTTAGCCCACTTACAGTTTTCTGTTCCACCTGTACCCCCACTTTCAGAAGTAGCTGGTGCCTCCAATTCCTGAGACTTTCTGTGATTCTCCAGGGAAATCAACTGCTCTTGAGTTTTCTTGGTCACTGGCATACATTTGCTTCTTCTCAACCACAACTCATCCATCTCTCCCCAGCTTTCCAGCTCTGAGAGGCAGCAAGTCCTGAAGACATGCTCTCTCCATTCCTACTGTTCCTGCAAAGCATCCTCATCTCTGGACTCCTGAGGCTTGGCTATTCTGGAGGTTCCCCAGGATCATCCATAAACTCATCTTTGTTTGTTTGTTTTTTGCTTAAGCTGGTTTAGAGTTCGTGTTCTATCACAACTTGAAAAGCCCTGATACACAGGGCTAGTAAAACCGACCAGTTGATTAACTAGATAATCTAACATCACTTTGATCTTTTTCCTTAGAGTAAATATTGCAAAACTGCATTAAAGGTTGTCCTCAGAACTGGGCATTGAGGGCCCTGAGTTGACCTCTGGCTTGGGGATCATCAGAGCGTGCCTGACAAGTTCAGCTGGAGCTCCCACCCCTACCCCACTCTGGGCTCAGCTCTCAGCCTGCATACTTCTTCTTCCCACTTACCTAGCATTTAGCTGACTTCACTATGCCAACCCATTGCCATGTTGCTTAACTCCTAATATGAGAATATCTTACCTCCTCAATTAATTCCTCTGTGGGTTCAGCAGAGTGATGCAAATGTACCTAGCCAGTTCCGGAAAAGGCAAGAATGAGGTGATTATTTTGTTTGTGGTTTTTCTACCCTGGATGTGAATGAGTTAATCTAACTTCTTGTTTTTAGTATATACTTTTAGCATTTAAGCCACGTTGTAAAAAAATTAATTTTTTTATGGAAGTATAGTTGATTTACAATGTTTTGGGCATATAGCAAAGTGATTCAGTTTTATATATACATACTTCAGGTTCTTTTCCATTATAGGGTATTACAAGATACTGAATATAGTTCCCTGTGCTATACAGTAGATCCTTGTTTATCTATTTTATACATAGTCAAGCCACTTTTATAGTAGAAAATAATAATGATTAAAAACTACTTATTGAGTGTTATTATATGTCAGATTCCTGATCTTTTAGGTAATATTTACAACAAAGCTCTGATGTAGGCAATATGATCCCCATTTTATAGATGAAAAAAGGGAAGTTCAGAGAGGTTATCACATTTCAAAGTCATACTCTTAGTGAGCAGCAGAGCTGGGATTTGAACCTGAGCTGGTCAGACTCCAAAGCCCAAGCTTTGCATCTCTACTCTGTACTGTCTTTCAGGTTCCTAATTTACCTTCTGTCGGCTGCAGTTGAACCTTTGATTTCTGATCAGTTTTACCGCAAAGCAAAACTTTATTAGACTGTATATTTTTCAATCATACAGGCACTTAGCAAATTTCAAGTATATCCATCAGTCCCTCTCCAAAATAAGAAAGGATTACAAACTACATGAAGACACAGCTGTTACAGAGAAGCGCCTCATAGAGGGAACGCAGCATGAGCTGCTGGAGACGTTTTGGATACTACAAGGAGAAGCTTATGAAATGGAGAAATTAGGATGGATCTTAGGTACACTTCCAAAGAATAAGATCCATTAGAACGGTCTCTCATGGGGATTCTGAGATGGAAAGCTCATTGCTGGAGTTATTTAAAAATGAACTAACATAACTCTTCAGGGACCAATCCCATGCTGATAAGGGGTGGACAAGATACCTTAATAGGTCGTTTTAGTCTCTGATTTCTGTAAAAACTACCATTCTTAGGGTATATTGAGATTTTCAATGAATTTCAATTTCTGCCTAAGTGCCCAAGAATTTTCCCAGACGGAGCTGAAAGTGAACTGTGTGTCAGGCTCTGCGTAACTGGAGGAGACTTCTTGTGGCTGTGTTCCTCTGTCCGCCGTGTCAGGATTCGGTGGGCGGTCACCTCCAGGAGCCTGGGTCCCCACTGGGGTAGCTTCTGGGTGTGCAGTACTGTGGGAGCAGCTCCAGCCCCAGCTGACTTTGAATGCTGTCCCTTGAGTACACAAGTCTGTGGTCCCCAGCCAAAGCCCCAAGGCAGCAAGGAACAGTGGCATATGCTAAATAGTCTGGTTCCTGAAGAGCGGGAGCGAGCCTGCTGAGAGGCCTATAAAATCCCTGCCTGCATTTCCCTCCCTCCAAATGCTCGGAGAGAGAGGTGTTTGTTCAGCTTAGGGCTGGTGGGTACAGAGGGAGTTCTGCTGATGGTATTGTTTGCTGAGTTAATTGTTCTGTTTGATCTGAGGCTCTTCGAGGCTGCAGAGGGAAATGAGGTGTTTGGTCAGGGTTTTCCTCAGGCAAAGTTTTCCTCACCACTTGGACAGGGGAAGAAAGGAGAAAGGAGTTGGCGAAAAGGGAAGAGAGAAAGTCCATGAGAACTTTGCTAGGCTCTGCCTGGGGCCTAGGGCTCATATGTTATGAACAGATTAGCTGAGGCAATAGGGAAAGTCTGCGGCCAGGTTAAAGCAGAGGTCTCCTCTGCCTGGAGAATACTGGAAAAATATAGTGCCACATACTTCTGTTTATTTATAATGTTTACATTATTTATGTCCAAAGAAGATTTTTATAGCTTGTAACAAAAAGTACGTATCAAATAACACTATTAAAACAACAGATCAGACCCTACACTGAGGAGGGTGGAATACAATCACACTCAAACCCTAATTTGGCTACAAAAACCTAAGTGTTAAGTTAGCCCTGGATATTTGGAAATTAAGCTAAGGCATAAATGGAGCGACCTAGGAGATCTGATTTTCACTGACTAATAAAGGAGGCATATCCATTCAGGAGGAGAGTGAAATTAGTTCCTAATGCTAAATTCTGAGGAGATGTATTGAGAGGATAATTTTCCTGTCATCCTCACCTTGTGGTGTTGTAAAATAAATAAGCTTTTTTTTTTTCAAGAGAAAGTATTGTCTAAAATATAACACAATGGTCACGTGTATGGTGATCTTGTTATTGTGGGTGACAGTTCCTTCCAAAGGGATTTGGGTTTTGGATTGGCTTTCCCAGGTAAATGAGGCAGGCAAGGCATGCCTGGAGCATCCATACCACCCACTGAATTCCATCAGCATATCTAGTTTCATTTGTTTTCAAACTAACTGGTTGCGGGTTGGGGCTTTTGTAGAGGCTAACATCAAAGAACGTGTTTCTGGAAGAATCACGCACAGAGGGAATTCCAAGAGGGTGGGAGGAAGTGAACACTGGGACAGGCAGCCCCTAACTCTAATAGCAATTGCCCCTACCCGATGGCTTCATTCATAACCTGTCAAACTCTCATCACTTTTCTCCTCATCCTTTGTCCAGAATAAATGGGAGCCAATGAGTCATTTACAAACTTTGCAAATAACATGTGTGCCTTGGTGCTCCTGCCAATTTTACGAAACCCTAGGCCAGGAGTTCTTGAGATAGACATACTGAATTGGAATTTTCAGAAGGTAGGGTCTGGTGTGTATGTGTTTATAAGCTCACCAGTGGTTCTGATGTACAGGTAGGTTGAGGATCTCTACCTTAGGCTCCACTCTTTGGATGTAATTTTAGGGTTAAGGAACAGGGATGTTAAATGGGAAGTTAGAGACTGGAATTGATGTATTGTAGTTCTGTGTTTTATGTCTCACTACATCCATATTCTTTTTTCAGGACTATAGGAGAACCCAAAGCCAGTGTAACTTGTTACCATACTACCCTAAATTGTGAGCTTCTAACCATTGCCAGCACCACCACTTTGCATGAATTGTGTTCACAAAGTAAAGCTTGTTGAAGAAGGGAGATACTCTTGTCCTGGCCCTCACTGTGCCACCCAGTATCCCATTTCCTTCTTAGGAGCCACTGTCAGCTCCACTCTCCATCCATTTGCAGTAGGAGGAGTTGAGTCATCTCTTAGCTCCAGGAGTGAGCTTTTGACCCATCCTGGGCACTCAAAGCATCGTATTTCCTGGTTCAGGTATGAACAAGTGATTCAATTGGAGCCAGTGATGCACAGCAGTTGAGACTGCTGGGGTAGACCTATGCTTACTGCTGGTTACTCCAGGCAGAAAAGATAACATGAGCCTGGAGCTGTGGGGGTCATCTGTGAATGCCCCGGATGAAAGTTCTGAAGCCTCTATGGAAGGCAAAAGTGAGCAATAGAAAGAAACGAGATCCTCACAATGTTACTTGGGTCCCTGGATCAAGCCATTCCTGAAGCTAAACCTTCCCCCGGATTTTTCTATTTGGGGAATGTGAACCTTTCTGATCCCTGATTTCTTCATGTGTAAAATAGCATTGCTCATAATTACTTCATCAGGTTACTGAGAAGGCTGAATGAGAAAATCTAGTACACGGCCCAGGGGGAAAAGTGGATGCTCAGTAAGTGGTACCCTCCTCTCGCTTTCCTCCTACCTTACCAACTGATGGGAGCTGTAAACACTTCATGATTTCATAGGTGTACACAGACCAATGCTGTTTAATTTGATTTAATCAAGCCAGCGTTCTCTGTGCTCAGCCATGAGGTACTTCCCTCCTTTGTGCTCCCCTGGCACCCTGACCACATCCCTATTAGAGCTTCTAATAATCATATGACCTCCCATTACTTTGCAGCTGATTGTCTCCCCTGCGGGACTGTGTCCCCAGGACATGGGTGGTACCCTCTTCAACTTTCTTCCCCTGAGCTCAGTACAGGGTCTGGCTCAGAGTTTCTTAAGCACCTACCGTGCGACAGAGAGACTGTGCTGGCATGCATGTGGGTCATTGCATTTTACTCTCTCAATGATGCAGGGGTACCTTGGTTTCAGCTGAGGAATGCTTGAGCCTTCAAACCTGAGCTTGTGCTCTTTCGTGGTGTAAAGGTCAGAACGCTTTCTGTGTAAGTGTCAGAAATGTTGTCAACCTGCCTTAACCAAAGGGAGAATTTGCTGGCTCATGTAACTAAAAAGTTTAGAGGTAGAGTTGGTTTTAAACATGGGGCAGCGCTGGTTCCCCCCGCCAAGTCAGGAATTTGCATCTCTAACTCTTTTCACTCTGCTTTCCTCTCGGTTGGGCTCCTCGGATACAGTGGCACAAGCCACCAGCAGCTCCAGGCTGTCTCACTTTTCTCCCTAATTTCAGCAGAAAGAGCTTTCCCTGCTACTTTCTGCAAGAGTCAGGGTCTGCTGCTTATTGGCTTAGGATGGGCCACGTGCTTGTCACTGCACCAATCACCATAGCCAGGGCTGTGCAACACCTTGGAGAGCCCTGAGCCGAGGGCCAGCTTCTGAATGAAGGGCAGGATCACCCCAACTGCAGGCGGAGGTGAGACGATGCTGCAACCCAAGGGGGAAAGGACACTAGATTGCACACGGGCCAGGGGCTCCCTTCTCTGGCCTGGCCTCCCCTCCCCTCCCCTCTATTCTGCCAGCCCGAGTCTTCCCCTGGACTCATGGCTGCCCGGTGGGCTCTACCGATGTCCACCTGCTACCTCAGTACCTCTGGCAGCTTCTGGGCCTGTCAGTTAGTTTTTCCTGGTGCTGCTTTATTTCTCCGCCTCACAGGAGCTCTTTGAGGTGAGATTCATACAGTAACACCATGCAGAACACACAAGTGCCGCATAA
Source organism: Mesoplodon bidens (assembly GCF_964165515.1). Taxonomy (NCBI): domain Eukaryota; kingdom Metazoa; phylum Chordata; class Mammalia; order Artiodactyla; family Ziphiidae; genus Mesoplodon; species Mesoplodon bidens. Next base: position 143,693,885 of record NC_138161.1, read on the forward strand.
AACTCCTGATTGTCCATAGACGCACTGGGGCTTGAGCCAACCACTTACCCTTCTGGGGTCACTTCCCTCGTTTGTACATAAAGAAACCGGGGGTGGCGATACTCCTGGGCTGCGACTCCTCTTTCTTGTGCTCCTGTGCAGGTGGGATACCTCAGAATCCTTCTTTACTCAGGAATCCAGGGAGCCTCTACTACCAGTTAAAACACTGGGACTTAAGGAATCTTATCACATTTCTAAACCCTCCCCTAAGAACCTTCTACGCCTCAACATGATTTCTTTATTAAAGAATCTGCTGCCTGACACCATATATATGATGCTCCAGAAATCTCTAGTTTAGCATGAAAACCAGTTATTTCTTTCTTTCTTTCTTTCTTTATTTTTTTTGTGGTACACGGGCCTCTCACTGTTATGGTCTCTCCCCTTGCGGAGCACAGGCTCTGGGCACGCAGGCTCAGCGGCCATGGCTCACGGGCCCAGCCGCTCTGCGGCATGTGGGATCTTCCCAGACCGGGGCACGAACCCGTGTCCCCTGCATCGGCAGGCGGACTCTCAACCACTGCGCCACCAGGGAAGCCCACCAGTTATTTCTTATTCTTATAGTGCTTCAGTATCAAGAATCTATTTGAAAAACTCCACTGAAGCAAGTTACCCTGAATCAAGGGATTTGAATACCCAGCAAATGAATCTGAATGCAAAGCTTGTTAGAGGTTCCACGGGGAAGGAGCCAGGGATACCAACCGTCTCCAGCAAGTCAAAGTACAAATCTTCCTCAACTTACCATGGGCTCATGTCCTGATAAACCCGTCATAAGCTGAAAATATACTAAGTTGAATATACATTTACTACACCTAACCTACCATCATAGCTTAGCTTAGCCTACCTTAAACATACTCAGAACACTTACATTAACCTACAGTTGGGTAAAATCATCTAACGTGACCTATTTTATAAAAAAAACAAAACAGAACATTGAATATCTCATGTCATTCATTGACTGCTGTACTGAAAGTGAAAAACAGAATGGTTCTAAGTGTATCAGTTGTTTACCCTCGTGATTATGTGGCTGATTGGGAGCTCTGGCTCCCGACGCTCGCAGCCCGGCACCACCAGAGAGGGTGGTCCTGCAGATCGCCAGCCCAGGAAAAGATCAAAATTCAAAATTTGAAGTATAATTCCTACTGAATGTATGTAGCTTTTGCACTATTGTAAAGTCAAAAAATCATAAGTCAAACCATCGTTAAGTCTGGACCATCTGTAATGTCATCTTTTGGGTCTATTCTAGCCCTTTCCCCAGGGATGCAAACCCAAAGGCGTGAAAATGGGATGGCACCCCCTCAGGAAGCTTAGGCAGGGTTACCCTGCACCCGTGGTTACTTGAGAGCTTTGACATAGGCTGCATCTGCCAAGGGGAAACGAGTGCCTTTGCTCTCTGCTCAGTTAGCATTGTTTGCCTGTTCATTCCTAGTAGTGAAACTGGAAAATGTGAGTAATTATAAAGGACTGTAAGGCCAACCTGAGAAGAACAAATCTTGTGCAGGAGACATATCCCACCCCCGGAGTGGTAGCAGTGGCCTGACCTTATACAGAGGGTCGGCAGAGTCCCCACTGTGTGTCAGGGCGGAGGGGTGGGGAATTCTAGGGCTCTCTTGGCTGTGCCTGCCGTTTCCATCGATTTTAGTGGCCCGAGGTTGTTCATAAAGCCTCTGATGGTATTTCTATGGTGCCCCGGCCCTCATCAAAGCCCGCCTCACACGTCCCGATGCCCACTGCTCGTCCTGCTGCTCCTGCCTGAGCCGATTCGGGGCCTGAGCCCACTGCGGATGTTGGAGAGAACGCAGTCCCTCTTTGGATATGTGCCCTCTCCAGTCACAGAGGCACATGTGTGACCTGGGATCACAGGGGAGAATTACACCCCACACCTCTGCTTCCCGCTGTTCTCTGCCCTATGTGGGCCTTTATGAAAACTACGGTCCTTCCCGTGCAGGCATTTGGTGAGATGAGCATCTGCCAGTGTCTGAGCTTAGTGATGACAGAAGACAACACCAGGTCCTGGGGCCTTTCTCTCAACACGCTAGGGGTCCCTCGAGGGCTGGAGTGCGGGCTTCTGGAGAGTGAGGGCAAGGCGCGTACCAGCCATGCTGCTGCCCATGAGGAAGTCCAGGGCCCAGCCTCACACTCCGCAGGTTACAGGCTGTCCCCTGAGTTGGCACGGCAGGCTTGGACACTGCAGTGGGCCCTTTCTCCCCGACAGTTTACTTTCACTTGGCTGGTTTTGTTTTTGTATTTTTTAAAAAATGATTTTCCAGGTATCATTGCAATGTCCCATGGCCTTTCACACCATTGGCCATCATGTTCTCCTTAATAATCTTTTCCTGTGGCTCTGAGATTTTATTCTGTCTTTTCCTCCTGGTGGCTGGGCTGGGTAACTCCAGGATCTGTCCTCGGACCTAATCTCTTCCTTCTTAACAGTGCTTTTGTGATCCCTTCCTAGTGGCAGTGTCTTGAATCCTCAGACTAAACTCTGGATCCCGACAGCCTGTGGACCATCTCTGTTCCCAGATGCAGGTGTCCAAAGCCAGACCCTCACCTCTCACCCTGGACCTGGCCTTGACTCCACAGTGCTCATTTCTCTGACTTGAGACCTGGGAGTCATGGCTGGTCTTGTCCTTTCCATTCACAGCTCACTGCCACTCTGTCCTCTGAATCTGACCTCAGCAGTGTGGCTGGAATTCCCCTCCTGTCCCTCACTCTCGGCGTGACTGTCCTGCTTTGGGCTACACGTTCCCTGGCTGCAGGCTGCTGGTTGGTCTAAACCTTCACACCTCATTCTCTGTCTTCATTCTCCTCCCTCTTCATGCCCTCCTTCACCTTGCTACCAGGTCCATTTTTGTAATACCCAGCTTTGAGCATTCTCACAGCCCGGTGCCAACAGGATGAGGTTGACAGTTCCGTGGAGTGAGATCCCCATGACCCAACTGCATGGGCCTCATCTCTAGCTGTCTTTGTGCATCCTGTGTACTAACGCTGTGGTCCTCAAAGTGTGGTCCCTCACCAGCAACAGCAGCATCACCTGGGAACTTGTTGGAAACATAAATTCTTGGTCCCCACTGAGACCTACTGAGTCAGAAACTCCGGGGGCGGGGCCCAGTGATGTGTGTTTTAACAAGAGTTCTGGGTGACGCTGATGCAGCTAAAGTTTGAGACCCACTGCTCTAGCCCGGAGGTCTTTATACCCAGCTGCACATTAGTTTCACCAGGGGAACTGTGAAAATCATTCATGCTTAGGTTTTACCCAAGACCAATGATTCAGAATCTCTCAGAGTGGGACCTGGGTTTCGGTATTTTTATAAGCTCCCCCAAGTGATTCTGTTACACAATAAATATGTAGAACCTTCACAAAACCCAACCCAACTGCTGGAGGTTCCCAGAGCATGCCCTGTTGGCAGGACCCCTGCATGTTTTCATTCACGTGGTTCTCTCTGACTTTCATTCCAATGGTCCAAATCTTATTTTTCTTTCAAGGCCCAGGATAGGTGTAAAATTCCCCATTAATTTTCCTGGGGAGGTAGCAAGCACTTGCTTTGAAAATGAATGTGTAAATTCTCTGTAAACTCTCAAATATTAGTTGCCATAATCATATGTAATATAATGTAAGGAATACTGAAGAATGTAGTTGAAATGGGCCGAATGTTTGTGTGCCCCTGCTACCGCAAATTCATAGGCAGGTGTCCTCACACCCAATGTGATGGTATTTGGAGGTGGGGGGGGCTTTGGGCAGTGATTAGATCATGAGGGTGGAGCCCTTATGAATGGGACTAGTATTCTTTTTTTGTTTGTTTGTTTTATTCTTTAATTACATCTGCAAACCAAGATTTTATTTATTTATTTATTTATTTTAATTTTATGTTTTTATTTTTTGCTTTATAACAAATTAAATCAGTTATACATATACATATGTTCCCATATCCCCTCCCTTTTGCGTCTCCCTCCCACCCTCCCTATCCCACCCCTCCAGGCAGTCACAAAGCACCGAGCTGATCTCCCTGTGCTATGCGGCTGCTTCCCACTAGCTATCTACCTTACGTTTGGTAGTGTATATATGTCCATGCCGCTCTTTCACTTTGTCACAGCTTACCCTTCCCCCTCCCCATATCCTCAAGTCCATTCTCTAGTAGGTCTGTGTCTTTATTCCTGTCTTAGCCCTAGGTTCTTCATGACATTTTTTTTTCTTAAATTCCATATATATGTGTCAGCATACAGTATTTGTCTTTCTCTTTCTGACTTACTTCACTCTGTATGACAGACTCTAGGTCTATCCATCTCATTACAAATAGCTCAATTTCATTTCTTTTTATGGCTGAGTAATATTCCATTGTATATATGTGCCACATCTTCTTTACCCATTCATCCGATGATGGACACTTAGGTTGTTTCCATCTCCGGGCTATTGTAAATAGGGCTGCTATGAACATTTTGGTACATGTCTCTTTTTGAATTATGGTTTTCTCAGGGTATATGCCCAGTAGTGGGATTGCTGGGTCATATGGTAGTTCTATTTGTAGTTTTTTAAGGAACCTCCATACCGTTCTCCATAGTGGCTGTACCAATTCACATTCCCACCAGCAGTGCAAGAGTGTTCCCTTTTTTCCACACTCTCTCCAGCATTTATTGTTTGTAGATTTTTTGATGATGGCCATTCTGACTGGTGTGAGATGATATCTCATTGTAGTTTTGATTTGCATTTCTCTAATGAGTAAAGATGTTGAGCATCCTTTCATGTGTTTGTTGGCAGTCTGTATATCTTCTGTGGAGAAATGTCTATTTGGGTCTTCTGCCCATTTTTGGATTGGGTTGTTTGTTTTTTTGTTATTGAGCTGCCTGAGCTGCTTATAAATTTTGGAGATTAATCCTTTGTCAGTTGCTTCATTTGCAAATATTTTCTCCCATTCTGAGGGTTGTCTTTTGGTCTTGTTTATGGTTTCCTTTGCTGTGCAAAAGCTTTTAAGTTTCATTAGGTCCCATGTGTTTATTTTTGTCTTTATTTCCATTTCTCTAGGAGGTGGGTCAAAAAGGATCTTGCTGTGATTTATGTCATAGAGTGTTCTGCCTATGTTTTCCTCTAAGAGTTTGATAGTTTCTGGCCTTACATTTAGGTCTTTAATCCATTTTGAGCTTATTTTTGTGTATGGTGTTAGGGAGTGATCTAATCTCATACTTTTACATGTCCCTATCCAGTTTTCCCAGCACCACTTATTGAAGAGACTGTCCTTTCTCCACTGTACATTCCTGCCTCCTTTATCAAAGATAAGGTGACCATATGTCCGTGGGTTTATCTCTGGGCTTTCTATCCTGTTCCATTGATCTATCTTTCTGTTTTTGTGCCAGTACCATACTGTCTTGATTACTGTAGCTTTGTAGTATAGTCTGAAGTCAGGGAGCCTGATTCCTCCAGCTCCATTTTTCGTTCTCAAGATTGCTTTGGCTATTCGGGGTCTTTTGAGTTTCCATACAAATTGTGAAATTTTTTGCTCTAGTTCTGTGAAAAATGCCAGTGGTAGTTTGATAGGGATTGCATTGAATCTGTAGATTGCTTTGGGTAGTAGAGTCATTTTCACAATGTTGATTCTTCCAATCCAAGAACATGGTACATCTCTCCATCTATTTGTATCATCTTTAATTTCTTTCATCAGTGTCTTATAATTTTCTGCATACAGGTCTTTTGTCTCCTTAGGTAGGTTTATTCCTAGATATTTTATTCTTTTTGTTGCAATGGTAAATGGGAGTGTTTCCTTGATTTCACTTTCAGATTTTTCATCATTAGTATATAGGAATGCCAGAGATTTCTGTGCATTGATTTTGTATCCGGCAACTTTACCAAATTCATTGATTAGCTCTAGTAGTTTTCTGGTAGCATCTTTAGGATTCTCTATGTATAGTATCATGTCATCTGCAAACAGTGACAGCTTTACTTCTTCTTTTCCAATTTGGATTCCTTTTATTTCCTTTTCTTCTCTTATTGCTGTGGCTAAAACTTCCAAAACTAGGTTGAATAAGAGTGGTGAGAGGGGGCAACCTTGTCTTGTTCCTGATCTTAGTGGAAATGGTTTCAGTTTTTCACCATTGAAGACGATGCTGGCTGTGGGTTTGTCATATATGGCCTTTATTATGTTGAGGAAAGTTCCCTCTATGCCTACTTTCTGCAGGGTTTTTATCATAAATGGGTGTTGAATTTTGTTGAAAGCTTTCTCTGCATCTATTGAGATGATCATATGGTTTTTCTCCTTCAGTTTGTTAATATGGTGTATCACGTTGATTGATTTGCGTATATTGAAGAATCCTTGCATTCCTGGGATAAACCCCACTTGATCATGGTGTATGATCCTTTTAATGTACTGTTGGATTCTGTTTGCTAGTATTTTGTTGAGGATTTTTGCATCTATGTTCATCAGTGATATTGGCCTGTAGTTTTCTTTCTTTGTGACATCCTTGTCTGGTTTTGGTATCAAGGTGATGGTGGTCTCGTAGAATGAGTTTGGGAGTGTTCCTCCCTCTGCTATATTTTGGAAGAGTTTGAGAAGGATAGGTGTTAGCTCTTCTCTAAATGCTTGATAGAATTCACCTGTGAAGCCATCTGGTCCTGGGCTTTTGTTTGTTGGAAGATTTTTTATCACAGTTTCAATTTCAGTGCTTGTGATTGGTCTGTTCATATTTTCTATTTCTTCCTGATTCAGTCTTGGCAGGTTGTGCATTTCTAAGAATTTGTCCATTTCTTCCAGGTTGTCCATTTTATTGGCATAGAGTTGCTTGTAGTAATCTCTCATGATCTTTTGTATTTCTGCAGTGTCAGTTGTTACTTCTCCTTTTTCATTTCTAATTCTATTGATTTGAGTCTTCTCCCTTTTTTTCTTGATGAGTCTGGCTAATGGTTTATCAATTTTGTTTATCTTCTCAAAGAACCAGCTTTTAGTTTTATTGATCTTTGCTATCATTTCCTTCATTTCTTTTTCATTTATTTCTGATCTGATTTTTATGATTTCTTTCCCTCTGCTAACTTTGGGGTGTTTTTGTTCTTCTTTCTCTAATTGCTTTAGGTGCAAGGTTAGGTTGTTTATTCGAGATGTTTCCTGTTTCTTAAAGTGGGATTGTATTGCTATAAACTTCCCTCTTAGAACTGCTTTTGCTGCATCCCATAGGTTTTGGGTCGTCGTGTCTCCATTGTCATTTGTTTCTAGGTATTTTTAAATTTCCTCTTTGATTTCTTCAGTGATCACTTCGTTATTAAGTAGTGTATTGTTTAGCCTCCATGTGTTTGTATTTTTTACAGCTCTTTTCCTGTAATTGATATCTAGTCTCATAGCATTGTGGTCAGAAAAGATACTTGATACAATTTCAATTTTCTTAAATTTTTTTTTTTTTTTTATAAATTTATTTATTTATTTTTGACTGTGTTGAGTCTTCGTTTCTGTGCGAGGGCTTTCTCCAGTTGCGGCGAGCGGGGGCCACTCTTCATCGCGGTGTGCGGGCCTCTCACTGTCACGGCCTCTCCTGTTGCGGAGCACAGGCTCCAGACGCACAGGCTCAGTAGTTGTGGCACACGGGCTTAGTTGCTCCGCGGCATGTGGGATCTTCCCAGACCAGGGCTCGAACCCGTGTCCCCTGCATTGGCAGGCAGACTCCGAACCACTGCGCCACCAGGGAAGCCCCAATTTTCTTAAATTTAACAAGGCTTGATTTGTGACCCAAGATATGATCTATCCTGGAGAATGTTCCATGAGCACTTGAGAAAAATGTGTATTCTGTTGTTTTTGGATGGAATGTCCTATAAATATCAATTAAGTCCTTCTTGTTTAATGTATCATTTAAAGCTTGTGTTTCCTTATTTATTTTCATTTTGGATGATCTGTCCATTGGTGAAAGTGGGGTGTTAAAGTCCCCTACTATGATTGTGTTACTGTTGATTTCTCCTTTTATGGCTGTTAGTATTTGCCTTATGTATTGAGGTGCTCCTATGTTGGGTGCATAAATATTTACAATTGTTATATCTTCTTCTTGGATCGATCCCTTGATCATTAGGTAGTGTCCTTCTTTGTCTCTTCTAGTAGTCTTTATTTTAAAGTCTATTTTGTCTGATATGAGAATTGCTACTCCAGCTTTCTTTTGGTTTCCATTTGCATGGAATATCTTTTTCCATCCCCTTACTTTCAGTCTGTATGTGTCTCTAGGTCTGAAGTGGGTCTCTTGTAGACAGCATATATATGGGTCTTGTTTTTGTATCCATTCAGCCAATCTGTGTCTTTTGGTGGGAGCATTTAGTCCATTTACATTTAAGGTAATTATTGATATGTATGTTCCTATTCCCATTTTCTTAATTGTTTTGGGTTCGTTATTGTAGGTCTTTTCCTTCTGTTGTGTTTCTTGCCTAGAGAAGTTCCTTTAGCATTTGTTGTAAAGCTGGTTTGGTGGTGGTGAACTCTCTCAGCTTTTGCTTGTCTGTAAAGGTTTTAATTTCTCCATCAAATCTGAATGAGATCCTTGCTGGGTAGAGTAATCTTCGTTGCAGGTTTTTCTCTTTCATCACTTTAATTATGTCCTGCCACTCCCTTCTGGCTTGTAGAGTTTCTGCTGAGAGATCAGCTGTTATCCTGACGGGGATTCCCTTGTGTGTTATTTGTTGTTTTTGCCTTGCTGCTTTTAATATGATTTCTTTGTGTTTAATTTTTGACAGTTTGATTAATATGTGTCTTGGCGTATTTCTCCTTGGATTTATTCTGTATGGGACTCTCTGTGCCTCCTGGACTTGATTAACTATTTCCTTTCCCATATTAGGGAAGTTTTCAACTATAATCTCTTCAAATATTTTCTCAGTCCCTTTCTTTTTCTCTTCTTCTTCTGGAACCCCTATAATTCGAATGTTGGTGCGTTTAATGTTGTCCCAGAGGTCTCTGAGACTCTCCTCTGTTCTTTTCAGTCTTTTTTCTTTATTTTGCTCTGCAGCATTTATTTCCACTATTTTATCTTCCACCTCACTTATCCGTTCTTCTGCCTCAGTGATTCTGCTATTGATCCCATCTAGAGTATTTTTCATTTCATTTATTGTGTTTTTAATCGATGCTTGATTCATCTTTAGTTCTTCTAGGTCCTTGTTAACTGTTTCTTGCATTTTGTCTATTCTATTTCCAAGATTTTGGATCTGGGAAATAGAATCTTGGATCATCTTTACCATCATTATTCTGAATTCTTTTTCAGGTAGACTGCCTATTACCTCTTCATTTGTTAGGTCTGCTGGGTTTTTATCTTGCTCCTTCTCCTGCTGTGTGTTTTTCTGTCTTCTCATTTTGCTTATGTTACTGTGTTTGGGGTCTCCTTTTTGCAGGCTGCAGGTTCGTAGTTCCCGTTGTTTTTGGTGTCTGTCCGCAGTGGCTAATGTTGGTTTAGTGGGTTGTGTAGGCTTCCTGGTGGAAGGTATTAGTGCCTGTGTTCTGGTGGATGAGGCTGGATCTTGTCTTTCTGGTGGGCAGGTCCACGTCTGGTGGTGTGTTTTGGGGGTGTCTGCGGACTTTTTATGATTTTAGGCCACCTCTCTGCTAATGGGTGGCGTTGTGTTCCTGTCTTGCTAGCTGTTTCGCATAGGGTGTCCAGCACTGTAGCTTGCTGGTCGTTGAGTGAAGCTGGGTGCTGGTGTTGAGATGGAGATCTCTGAAAGATTTTCGCCGTTTGATATTATGTGGAGCTGGGAGGTCTCTTGTGGACCAGTGTCCTGAAGTTGGCTCTCCCACCTCAGAGGCACAGCACTGACTCCTGGCTCCTCAATTTGCGATGATTTGTCATCTATTCATGTATTCCACAGACGCAGGGTACATCAAGTTGATTGTGGAGCTTTAATCCGCTGCTTCTGAGGCTGCTGGGAGAGGTTTCTCTTTCTCTTCTTTGTTCTCACAGCTCCTGGGTCTCAGCTTTGGATTTGGCCCTGCCTCTGCGTGTAGGTCGCCGGCGGGCGTCTGTTCTTCGCTCAGACAGGACAGGGCTAAAGGAGCAGCCTCTTCGGGGACTCTGGCTCACTCAGGCCGGGCGGGAGGGAGGGGCACAGAGTGCGGGGCGAGCCTGCAGCGGCAGAGTTCGGCGTGACGTTGCACCAGCCGGAGGCGCGCCGTGCGTTCTCCCAGGGAAGCCGTCTCTGGATCCCGGGACCCCGGCAGTGGCGGGCTGCACAGGCTCCCGGAAGGGCGGCGTGGACAGTGTCCTGCGCTCGCACACAGGCTTCTTGGTGGCGGCAGCAGCAGCCCCAGGGTCTCACGCCTGTCACTGGGCTCCGCGCTTTCAGTCGTGACTCGCGCCCGTCTGTTGATCCCCTTTAAGCAGCGCTCTTAATCCCCTCTCCTCGCGCACCAGGAAACCAAGAGGGAAGAAAAAGTCTCTTGCCTCTTCGGCAGCTCCAGAGTTTTCCCGGACTCCCTGCCGTCTAGCTGTGGCACATTAGCCCCCTTCAGGCTGAGTTCTCGCCGCCAGCCCCAGTCCTCTCCCTGCGCTCTGACCGAAGCCCGAGCCTCAGCTTCCAGCGCCGCCTGCCCTGGTGGGCGAGCAGACAAGCCTCTCGGGCGGGTGAGTGCCGCTCGGCACCGATCCTCTGTGCGGGAATCTCTCCGCTTTGCCCTACCCAGGTATGTGGGGAGTTTCTTGCCTTTTGGGAGGTCTGGGGTCTTCTGCCAGCGTTCAGTAGGTGTTCTGTAGGAGTTGTTCCACGTGTAGCTGTATTTCTGGTGTATCCGTGGGGAGGAAGGTGATCTCCGCGTCTTACTCTTCCGCCATCTTACCCGGAAGTCTTGATTGTGGTGATGGTTTCGCAGATGTATAGATACGTCAAAAATTATGAAATTCCCTGAACCAAGATGGTGGAGTAGAAGGACGTGCTCTCACTCCCTCTTGTGAGAACACCAGAATCACAACTAGCTGCTGGACAGTCATCAACAGGAAGACACTGCTAGTGTTGGAGGGTCTCCTGCAGAGGTGGGGGGGTAGCTGTGGCTCACCGTGAGGACAAGGACACTGGCAGCAGAAGTTCTGGAAAGTACTCCTTGGTGTGAGCCCTCCCAGAGTCTGCCCGGGACTAGTATTCTTATAAAAGACACCCCAGAGAGCTTTCTGCCATCTGCCGTGTGAGGATACAGTGAGAAAATGGCTGTCTGAAACCAGGGAGAGAGCTCCCTCTAGAACCCGACCACGCTGACATCCTGATCTTAGACCACCGGCCTCCAGAACTGTAAGAAATAAACTTTTGTTGTTTATAAGCCACCCAGTCTGTGATATTCAGTTATAGCATCCTGAACGGAGACAATAATATACTAATATTGTGACTCCTATACTAGCCATAGCTGGCACTTATGGAATGCTGACTCTGTGTCTGACACTCTTCTCTGTGCTTTAAGTAGGTTAACCTATTTAATCTTCCCAAAATACTATGGATAAGCAAACTAAACTGAGGCACAGAGAAGTTATTTAACTTGTCCAATGTCACACAGCTAGTAAGTGGCAAAGCTAGGATGTGAACCCTGGCCCACTGGCCCTAGAACTCATGTCTTAATCTTTGAGCTCTAACGTCTCAATATATACCCTTATATGTAATAATAATAGCTATGTGAGTCTCTCAAACATGTGTACGATGGCACTTTCTATAGTTTACAAAGCACTTTCTCTGCGGGCAGTATCTCATTTTTCCTCAACAGCTTTGTGAAATGGGAGCTATTAATAGTGCCCCTGTGTTCCAGTTGAGGAGGCCCAGGCTTAGAGAGATTCTGTCACTTGCCCAGGGCACACACCAGTAGGGTCTCAAACTGGGGTGTGAGCCCAGGCCAGCTGGTTCCAAATCCAGGTGTGCTGGGCTGGGTGGCCTCTCTGAGGACTCTGTTCATTCTCATTCTGGGTCTTCCCTGCTTGGGCCGTGCCTTTCCCCAGCTGTGCTGAGCAGCAAAGAGGGATGGTGAGGAAAAGCGGGCTCAGTCTATGACTGAACACAGCTGCAGGCAGCCTGGACCTGGCAGGGCTCATGGTGGGTGGGTCTCTGTTCAGAGCCAGTCCTAACTGGACCATCTGGTCACCAGTGAGATATCAGGAGCTGGCTGCCCTGTGATCCCCATGGTAGAGGGGTCCCGAGGAGTGGGCAAGGACACAGGTGGGGAGGAGTACGGAGGCCTGCCAAAGGGGTTAGGGCCGGGTCCACGGCAGGCTGAGTCGGCCTGTGGGCAACCATGAGGGCCCTCACAGGACTGAGAGGGCGTCTCACGTCCAGCACGCATTTCCCCATCGTCACATGGATACTCCGGTGATAGTGTCATTTGGATGGAAGTTACTGCACAAGGTCTGTTTCTTGGGCCTGTGTGTCACGGTGCGGTGGTGTGTCACTGTACCTCCCTCACAGGGCTGCGGTGGGGAATACATGAGTTAATAGCTGTGAAGTGTTAACCCGAAGGCCTCGCACATAGGAACTGCTCAAAAAATATCCACTGTTCTTAGGGAAGCATGGGAAGCAGGAAGAAAGAGGAAGGGAAAGAGAGAGAGAAGAAAGGAGTCTGACACAAGGGAGCTGACATTCGAGAGGGTTCTTCAGGGTGGGAGGGAGTTTGCTGCTGGATAAGTAGGTGAGGAGTGGGACGGTGTTCCAGGGACAAATGTGTAAATGCTCCAGAAACTCAGATATTGGTTACAATGATCATCAGGTGGCAGCACGGGTGATAGCGCTTTCTACTCTGTGATAAGTTGCCTACGTGCGGCGTTCACTAAGCCCCTCACATGACATCCTGTCTCTTTCACCCCTGCAAGCTGGTCTAGTACCTTGCATGTAGTAAGTACTCAATAAATATTTATTGAAGGAATAAATTCCTTTCTTTGAAAGGCAACACCCTTGACTATGGGATGTGCTGCACATGAATAGATTGTGTAAATTCCTCCTTACGATAAACACTGAGTGGTGCAGGGAAGCTTTCTCGGGGACAGAAGTGAGACTACCTCACTCATGGTGACGCTACTTCTTCACTGCTCTCTGGATTCGGTGCCTCTCTGCTATCCCAAGCATCACAAATGGGGCTATCACAAATGCCACTCAGGCAGAGGCTAGCTGTCCACTCTAGGACGAGGACTTTGGCAACGTATTTCCTGGTAATGATGATGGGTTGTAGCATGAAGCTCAGAGGAGATAGATTTGCGTTCAGCCTTCCCCAATTGCCAGCTTGTAAAGTCTGGATGCAAATCCATGTGCCCCTCGTCCCCATGGTCTCTTCCCAGTCAAGTTAGGCTATGCCCAGTTTATTTCCTAAAGGGAGGGGTTTCATAATGTAAAGAGAGGAAACAAGATCCACTTTTGGTTTTTAGGTTTCAAAAGCTTTGTCCTCAGTGGGGCCCAGAAAGAACTCTAGGAGGCTCTGAGGTGATTCAGATAAGATTCCCCATCCCAGATGAGGAGGGGGCTGAGGAGAAGTGAAGAGCGTCCGGGTGTGGCAGGCCCTTGTGGAACCCTGAAGGCTCGCTGTTGGGCTCTCCCTTCTGGAAAAAACCTGCCATTCTGCTGGGGGGAGTGCAGTTGGCTGAGAGCCTGTAGCTGCGCGGCCTTCAGGATTCAACACAGTGACTGAGACAAGTCCACACACTGCCTGCGCAGCTCCAGCCATCGATGATGGGGCCGGGATACTAGGGCCGGTGATTGGCCCCCCAATGCAAGATCCCTCTAATGAGCTCTGGAGCTCCCTGGGGAGGAGGAGACTTTATTAATCTTCAAGACAGTGCATGCCTTCCTGCCCAGTCCTGCTTCCTCCCGCTTTATATTTCACAAGTGTTCACACTCCCCCTACCCGGCCCTGATAAACCTCTTCCACTCCTGACTTCAATTTAGTGTCCACTTCTCAGGGGACCAACAGACACAGCCCCTGAAGATTTGGGGAATCCAAGGCACAGGGAACTTGTACCTACCCTACATCTAGGCAGAACCCCACTGAGGCAGCCAGACCCCCGAGAGGAAGTGGCTCCCTGGTGTACCCTGGCACTTGGGGACCCAGCTCCGAGGGCTCTGGTGTAGGGGGTCGTGGCAGTAGCTGAGTCAGAGCTGCACCTATAGAGGCCTTAGGGCCAGGAATGGGGGGAGGGAGACCCAAAGCAACCTGTGTGAACAAATGACCAAAGACCAGAAGGCATGAGGACAGCTTAGCAGAGGATGCAGGAGGATTTCTCCCGCCTGCCGTTACCCTGGCTCTAGGTAAGGAAACCCCACAACCTGGCTAGGGTGAGGTGGGGAAGGGCCCCATTTTAGCTAAGATTATTTCTAGGCTCCAGGGATCTGGGGGTTTGAAATAGTAATGAAGTTCTGTTTCCGAAAAATAAAGGAGATGAAGAGATTATATATCTTGCTCACGTGAGCATGTGGCCTGTGATTTTCACTCAGTCCAAGTGATGCCATCCAAGGGCCAGAGGCAGAACCTAAAGATCCAGGAGGATTTTCAGGGCCAAGAGCACCCTCCTCCCCTTTCTTTCCCTTTCAGACACATGACATTCACCCCAAGCAGCTCCACCCGCCCCCCACCCCCAGGTGGCCCTTGGAGAAGGCCTCCTTCCTGCTGAGCTGTGTGGCCCACGGTGGAAACGGCTGCCGCTAGGATGCTGGTTGGTGCCACGGCAGACTGCAAGCAGGCAAAGCCAAAACCCAGGCCAGCAGGAGACTCAGGGACGCGGCAGCAGGACCCGAAGCGGTGTGACGTTATCCAGGAGCCAGAGGGACCTGCAGGCGGCCAGGAGCAGAATGTGGGCTGGGGTGGGAGGCAGCTTCTGCAGGTCTTGTCTGGTGGCCAGACCAGAGCAGAGATGCACCAGCCGCTGAGGAGGTGCGGGCCTCTGGCCGGCCCCAGGATCTCATCGGCCCTGCTGCTCCTCCTCCCACAGGCAGGAAACATAGGGATACAGAAGGCATGCAGGGCGTATGTTTGTCTCCTGAGCCCTGGACCAGAACAGCGGATTTGGAGCCCTCGACTTCTCTGTGAAAGGAGACGGGGTGAAAATCTGACAGGTGAATCCATGAACAATTTGCCTTTCAACTTATCCTTCTCTTTACCACACAGATAATCCTACTAAATCCCTACTTTCACTGTGTCACACCGCTGCTGGAACAATTCCAATGCTTCTGTTTGCTTAAGAGATGAAATTCCAGGCTGAACTCAGGGACATCCAGGGTCTGGCCCCTGCCTCCTCTCCCTCCAGTCAGAACGATCTGAGTCAGTCCTCAAACGGGCTGGACCCATTTCTAACCCTGTGTTCTCGGTCAAGGCGCTCTCCAAAGGCTGCCTTCCTCCATCTCCACCAAAACCATTGTCTAGAAAGCTCATGATCAGCTGGCGTTTCATCTCCTCCGTGAAGCTCTGTTCTTTCATCTGCCATCCCACTCTCGTTCTCATGCCTTCTTTTTAACAAAAAAAATTTTTTTTAAATTTTTATTGGAGTTTAATTGCTTTACAATGTTGTGTTAGTTTCTGCTGTACAGCAAAGTGAATCAGCTATATGTATACATATATCCCCTCCTTTTTGGATTTCCTTCCCATTTAGGTCACCATAGAGCATTGAGCAGAGTTCTCTGTGCTATACAGTAGGTTCTCATTAGTTATCTAGTTTATACATAGTATCAATAGTGTACATGTGTCAATCCCAATCTCCCAACCTCCCACCCTTTCTTCCCTCACTTGGTATCCATGTGTTTGTTCTTCACGTCTGTGTCTCTATTTCTGCTTTGGGAATAGGTTCATCCGTACCTTTTTTCTAGATTCCACATGTGTGCATTAATACATATTTGTTTTTCTCTTTCTGACTTATTCACTCTGTATGACAGTCTCTAGGTCCATCCACGTCTCTGCAAATGGCACAATTTCATTCCCTTTTATGGCTGAGTAGTATTCTGTTGTATATATGTACCACATCATCTTTATCCATTCCTCTGTTGAAGGACATTTAGGTTGCTTCCATGTCTTGGCTATTGTAAATAGTGTTGCAATGAACAGTGCGGTGCATGTATCTTTTGGAATTATGGTTTTCTCTGGGTATCTGCCCAGGAGTCCTTCTCATGCCTTCTTCGCCCACCTCCAAGCATACAGGAGCAAACTGCATCTCTTCACTGATCCCAAAGGAACAGGAAGATGATCATACTCATCCCCTTATCTCCTCCACACCTCACTACACTTCCTTGGTTGTTTTGCCCCAAATTAACGACAATGTAATAACCACCAAATATCAATCTTTGATCACCATTGAAAAAAAATCCAAATTTAGAATAGTTAAGATTTTAAAAATTGAAATTCTAACCACAGGGATAAAGAAAAATCACCTTCATCAGGAATTAGTGCACATTTGGCCTTTTTTTCCTGGTCTCGTTTGCAGACGCTCACTACCATGTAGGGAGAGGAGATTTTCTTTGCATTTATGCCGTACTCACTGGCCATTTGTAACATCTGCAAAGACATCTGGATAATTTCATTTTCATAAGCACTGAGATGTTTGGGGCTCTTTACGTAAATTCAAGATGAGAGCAGAAGGCACATCACCACAAGTTCATATAAAGACAATCTGTATGAATGGCAAGGAGGGTTTTTGATGATGTGCTTTTGGAATCCCAGGCAGGGGCTGGGCAGGGATGACCAGGCTGAGTGCAGAGGTGGGGGCTGCGGCAGGCGGCGCTAAAGGGCAAAGCTGAGCTCTGATTCTAGGGAGGAGGCACTTGTTCTGGATCCTATTTTATCCATTGTGCTGGGTGTGAAAAGCCTTAGCTGGACTTCCCTGGTGGTGCAGGGGTTAAGAATCCGCCTGCCAATACAGGGGACATGGGTTCAAGCCCTGGTCTGGGAAGATCCCACACGTCACAGAGCAACTAAGCCCGTGTACCGCAACTACTGAGCCTGTGAGCCATAACTACTGAGCCCGTGTGCCACAACTACTGAAGCCCACGCTCCTAGAGCCTGTGCTCCGCAACAAGAGTAGCCACCACAATGAGAAGCCTGTGCACCGCAACGAAGTGTGGCCCCCCACTTGCCACAACTAGAGGAAGCTTATGCACAGCAGTGAAGACCCAACCCAGACAAAAATAAATAAATAAAATAAATAAATACATAAATAAACCTTAGCTTATGTGTTATAGTGTGGGACCAAGCTAGAAGGGCAGGGGTCTGCAGGAGACCGCTTAACAGGGAGGCAACAGGGGCTTCACCCATACAGAAACCCTGTAGCTTCTGGAAAGGATGCTGCTTGGTGGAGGGGGAAGTGTGCAGAATTTGGAGCTGGGCAGGTTTTGTGTTCAGATGAGCTTCTGCTCTGTCAGTGCTGCGGTTTGGGGCACGTCACTTCATCCTTTGGAGTACCAGTTTGATTTCCTTGACTCTAAAATGAGAATAACAAACAATGTTTCCCACTGTGCCTAGAGCAGTACCTGATGCTTAGTGGAAACTCAATAACAGACCCAGCCTTTGGCAGCACGACTGGGTTGCAACATGGGTCCTGGAACCCCGGTGCCCACGGCCAGCTCAGCCCGTGGCTCGTGGGCTGTTCGCTGAAGAAAAGGCTGACGTGATGAGAGGAGCGAGGGAAACACGAGCGTCCATCTAGGCAGGGCCATGTTGGGCCTCTGGCTCTGACAAAACTTTGTTATTTGGAAACCAGAACCTTCCTGCTATTCTGCCAAGAGACATGCTGGGTTCCTACGTAGAGTTGTCTAGTTCCTTGCCTATTAATGTGTTGTTTGTCAGCGTGGGGCTGAGGTAGCAGAATCCAGCGACAGTTTTCACCTCCCGACTGCCAGGAAAGGCAGTCACCTCACCTGCATGAGCTCTATAGGCAGCTCTGAGGCAGCCTGCTCACATATGCCCCAGGAGGCCCTGGAATCTTCACCAAGAACCTGCAGGCTGAGGTGATTCTCAGTGCTGGTCAGGAAAAGCCAGTTCTATTTCATCCAGGTGAGAAGAAAAAAGTTACCTTGTAACGTGTATACAGACCAGCCCTCCAAGTCTCTCAGTGGTCTCATTTTTATGGTATGACTTTGATCCAGAAAAGTTAAATCTGAAAAAATCCATATTTTAAATTCAGAATGTTGATTCCTTTTTAAATTGTAAAGCCAGAATAATTCCTATGGGGGAAATGACCCCAAGGCATAATAAAAACACATTAAAAATGTAGTAAACCTAGAGAATTAATCTAATTAAAATGAAAAGTTTCAGCCTCCAATAAAATATCAATGAACTTATTCAGTGTTGCTGGAATCAGTATTGCTGAGTATGGATTCTGGTGTGTCGGACTGTTCGCTGTGTGGCTGGATGTCTGCCTTCTCCGGCCCTGAGCACAGCATGACTCATGCACTGCACTCTCAGCCAGGCCTGCAAATAAATAGCCTACAGACTCCTTCTGGGATTCCAGCCATCCCCCAACCAGCCATTCCAGTACCCTCCTCCCCTGTTTCCAAAGCATTCCAGATATGGATTAAATCTCTTCTCAGTTATGAACCTTGGGCTCCATGACCCATCCCTGCCCCAATTTTCTTGGGCCTTTGGTTCTCCCATTTAGAGTTTGGTCCCCATCTTCCCACTGAGACTTGGCTCCTTGCTGGGTTTCTTGTGTGCCTGTGTGGTCACCAGAGGCGCTCCCTTTGGCTCTCAATGCTCACCCCCATGATGAGCTTAAATGTGTCTTAAATATAAGTGCTTTAAGACAACACCACATTGGAGGAATCTGGGCTTCTTGGTCACTCTGTCTGGTATCAGGGCCTGGTATCAGTGGATGGCAGGGGTCAAGGGTCAAGGAAAAGACCAGCAGATGCTAAGGGCCTAATGAAAGGCAGTGACTGGCAGGGATAGCTTCCATATGAGAAGCCAGTGCCTTCATCGGGCAGACAAGCAGACAGCAGGATGCCAGCAGGCCTGTGAGTCTGGGAAGGCTGTGATCCCTGTCTAAGGTGAGTGGCCAGGGCCCGGTAGTGAGTACCCCGGAAGTGATGATGAAGAACAGGGAAAAAGAAGGCGAGAGTGTGTCCTGAGGTAGCCTTGGGCTCCTGCTTTTGGGTCTTCCAGGACTTCTCTGGGCAGAGAATGGTTCTGGAAGGCCAATCTGGGCTTGGCACTGGGACCAGCCTGTAAGGTCTGGGAAGGGGAGCCTGGGCCACTGGTCAGCAGTTGCTTTTTGTGACGCTCAGTTTCCAAGGAATGTACCAGAAGCAAATAGACAAGCTTTGAATGCTACTAAGGTATGCGTTACTGTTGCAGGCAAAAGAGAGGTAAATATGATTCTTCTAGCTCTTTTAGGTCTAAAACATAATCCTAAAAGTCCATACTATGCCAAACCCTCAGAATCCCATATGAAAATAAACTTTTATTTTAAAAATAGACTTCATGGATGTATGCTCATATAGCGCATGGAGAATTATAATCTGAAATAAATTACTGAAGAACTAAGAGTGGAAAGAACAAGGGACTGGGTGTCAAAAAGTAATCTTATTGTCCCAGGGCCTCACTCACTTCTGACTTCTAGAATTTTAATATTTATTATTTCTTGAAGATTCTCTGAAGAGATATACTCTACAAGTCAGATAAGCAGAAACATGTGACAACGTTTAAAGCAATATTTTCAGGGGGATAAGCATGGGCTTGACTCACACACTGGCAGAATTTCTTGAAAATCATTTTATTTCCCTAGGAAAGAAGTAAAGTTATTCTCAAGCACTCCCCTGGTAACCTATAAAAATCACTCTTGCTGTTCCAGTTTAGGGTCAAAACCAAGAGGGGGAAACATTTTAAATCTATCCTGCCTTGGAGCCTCCATCATGATGTCATAAAAGTGACCTGCACTGCTCCCTAATTCTTTTTATTCCCATGACGAGCCCTGGGGAGAAAAGGCTGTGTGGCAGTGACCCTTTCCCACAAATGGGAAGGTTATAGGGGGAGCGAGGAGGTCGCTCTTCTTCTGGCCCCCCAACATTGTTAGGAAGGAAGGGAGAAGCCGGGGGACAGCTTCAAATGTGCCCAGTTCCATTTCATGGCATACCAAATGTTTGGCAGAGAAAAAGGCCAGTTTAAGAATTATCAATAGCTGCAATTGTCTAGTAGATTCTAACATTTAAAGTAACAAAAAGGAAGGGCTGTAGTAAAAAAAAAAAATTGATGCACATTAGCTATTTTGCTAATGTGGTTTCCAAAGGGAGGAGATGAAGCAAGGAGAATGGCTCTTTTGGGGAGAAATACACTGGGAGAGGCCAGGAGTGGAGGGTTCCCATGCTAGGTGCACACGGAGTGTCCTTTCTTTTCTCCTGCCAGCAGAAATGGAGTAAACGGATCATGTAAGACAGTAAGCGTAAAACGAAGAAGGCCGCTCTAATGTGAGGCCAGGGCTCCAGCTGACCTTGCCTTTGGCTCAGCCGAGCCCCCGACTTTGCTTCAGTTTGCTGAGGTGGTCGCCTGGTTCTGAACAGACAGCAGAATCTGCTCTTCAAGCAAAATGCAGAGGGCAGGACAAGGCTTTTAAATACCCAGAAGAAGGCAAGGGAGCGACCTAGGCATCTGAACCTATCAATTCCTGCACACCACCCCAGGCGGCGTCTGACTTGGATGGCTGGGCTGGATTATTTGGATTCGGAATAGTTTTCATCCTCCTCCACTGCTTTCATCTCCAGCTTGAAACAAGAATGTCATTGCTCTCAGCAGGACAGCCTCACCTCCAGCTACCATTTTGAACTGAAATGAAGAATTTAACGATGCTATTTCTGCTTCTTTCTTCGAGTTGATAATTGAAGACCACTGAGATAGTTTTGAATCTTAATTCTATAATCCAATGATCGTAAAACCCTCTTAGCTTTGTGCCATCCACAAGGAGGCCCGTTCTTGCTTCTTAGGGGTTGTTTGGTAATGAATTGATACCAAGCACACTGAAGATGTTATGGCAGGATCCATGGAGGCCTTCCTCCATGATCTTTGAGATGCTTTCACCCAGCTGCTATTATCCAAACTTCATCTCCATATTTACAAGAGTCTTTTTTAGAGCTCTTGAAGAAAACAGTGTACACGGGTATGTTGTTGGTTGAACTTTGCTCAATTTTGGTGTTCCTGGTGAACGCTAGTGACCTCTGACTTGATCACTCTCACTAGGGATAGTCATTAAGTCCCTCAGGCTGTTTCTTCTCCCTTAGAGAATGGAGACCATTCAGTCCCCTAGCCTCTGGGTTTTCTGGCTGTTGATTGTTGAGTATCAGCTATATTCTAGGCAGTTTGCACGCCTTATCTCTAATCCACCCATCAATTCTGGAGGAAAAATACTAAGTCCCATCTACCTCCTCCTCTATGCCAACATCTAACTTTTCATACGAGGAAATGAGACTCAAAGTGGTTAAACGACTTTCCCCAAACCACACAGTTGACCAGTGGTTATACCACGCTTTGAACCCAGGACCGTTAGGTTCCAAATCTACACCCTAGTGCTTTCCATTTTCTGTGTTTTCCCAAACTTCATGATCTTGTCTGCATGTTCTTTCAGGGCCTTTGGATGTGATTCTTCTGCTCCTGGCTATCTGACCTCATATGATGGAGGCAGCTGCTACCTGAGCAGCTCTTTTTCTGTTTGTGACTTGAAGCCCCTCTTCACCAGTAAGCAAACATTTTACCGAAAGTGGGGTCCGGCTGCTTGCTGCTCAAAAGCCAATAAAGAGGGAAGGTTAGTGGAAAGGAAAGTTTGCTTTATTTCGGAGGCTGGCAACTGGGGGATGGGGGAGCGGAGGAGGGCAGACTCAAGTCCAAAGGCCAATTCCTGCCCCCGCCACCCCGCCGACAATCAGTGGGCAAGAGCTTTTATAGGCGGAGGAAGGGGGCTGAATGTAGAAACAGCACAGTCAGCTCTGACAGTCATCTTGGAATTGGTCATGCGGTGGTCTGATCAGCGTCATCTTGATTGTTTTAAGTACAGTTAATCTTCAGTTCCAGGGTCGGTTTGTTCCCATTTCCTTGAGGCCAGTTCTCGGAATTGTGGCAGCTTATGTCATGGCTACAGTCTGGTCATTATGTAGTTAACATCTTCCACCTGGTGGAGGTCTCAGCATCTACAAGACAGCTCAAAGGAGATGGCTCAGAATATTATCTATAGTCCTTGAGGAGGAACTAAAAGTCCTTGACTTTGTTTAATGACTAAACTATTATTATTTAGTCTTGTTTGACTGTTTTCCTTTGCTTCCGCATTTTCTCACCTCTCTGATTAAACTTATTCTTTGACTAAAGTTTTTCTGCAGACAAAAGGCAGGTGGAGGACCTGGTGGGGAAGGACCATAGGGTCCTGCTCTGTTTCAAGCACATCCTCTGGTGCTCAGGGCAGACCAGGGCTGCCGAATGCATGCTACTCTGGGGGCTGCAGTGTCCCCAGGGTGTTCACAGAACCTGGGGCCAAGACCACAGCAGGGACTCCTGTGTGCCCCCAGTAGCCTGTACCGCTCTCCCCAGCTGGTGCTGTGGGCTCTGGGGGCCTTCCCATCCTTCCTTCTGCCTGGCACACCCTGCTTTTTCCTTCTATGGGGAAAGCTCATGTCAAGAGCCACTGCAGCTTAGTTGAAGCCCCCTGAGGGCTTTTCCTCTAACTGAGTCAGTGAGTGAAATGATCACAGATCACAGCTCTCCTCTAAGTGGTTGAAGCCCAGTTTCAAATTTCTTAGTTGTTTCCAGAACCCCAGCATATCTTACTGCTGGGAGGACAGATGCCTGCTCAAGTATCTGATGAAAACACTTAAGTTTTATTGTTGTTTGACATTCATTAGGGAACCATCTTCTGTAGGCAAAATACAAAACATTTCTTTAGACAGGAGGCATAAAAGGACTAACAGTGGGTCAGAGGCCGGATGGTATGGAAACAAGATGAACTGAGCCCTGGAGCCATACCAGCTCAGTCCTGCACTGCCTTGGAGAACTGAGTGGGTGTGGGGAAGAAAGAAAGAGAAGATTCCAGGGTACCAGTGAGGATGCCGCTGCACAAACATGGAGCCCCACACATTGTTGGGGGGGCGGATCACACAACCCCTTTTCCCAGCTGAGATCCTGAAGGAATGCTTGTTGAATTAATGATCCAGAGATGAGGACCAGTGTTTACTGGAGGTCAATGCTATGTCTGCAAACTCCTTGGGTTCTCACAGTAAACCTGATGAGTGCTGCTGGTTCCAGCTCCCAGGGGAGGGAGGTGAGGATGAGAGAAATTAAATTTACCAAAGACACATGGCTCATCAATGGTGCTGCTGGGATTCAAACCCAGATCTCCCTGAGTCTCAAGTCCACTTTTACTTCCCTACACTTCAAGAATCCTGAATCCAAATACTCATTTTTTACCTCCAAAGAAGGAGCAGAATGGGGGGAAATCAAGAACCCGGGACAATAGGGTAGGGAAATAGAGTCTAAATCTCCCTCCCTTTGCTACAGGCATCTCAAGACTATTCTTTCCCTGTTTCCTAGCTGACTCTTGAGGTGTTGATGGGGGACAAATGGGAATGTGAGATGGCAGAGAGAGGGGAAGGGATCCTGCAAGCATCGGCTCAGCATCCGGGAGCAGAAGTTCCTTCACAGATGCCACTTAGAGGAAGGAAGAAGAAATGAGATTGACTTGCCACAGGGTATTTTTAAATTAGATACATGGGTGGAAGGTTTTGCAGTGAGGACTTCTTTCTGATTAAATGTTGCTGGTTTCTGTAATCACACCACCTTGGAAAGTTTCTCTTGCTTTCCCCAATGAGGTGATGGAATTTAGCAAGAGGAAGGTCCTTATTAATCAACCTAATGTAACTTTGGGGTAATCTGGCTTGAAGGTGGGGCCTTCTCTGCAAGATTTCTCCAGATGTGCCCGTGCAGAGATGCCAACATTTTCTGCACCAAACCAAGTATTTTCTGACCATTTCTGCTTAGGTGCTGCTGCTACTTGTATTCTTTTTACCTGAATTTTCTTTTCCTTCCCCCAACCCCAATACCTCCTGTCCCATCAACCCAACTGTATGCCCTTATAGGAAAGGAATCACTATCTTGTTTGGAAATTCATCTCAAGTTGCTGGGGCCAGGCTACTTCCATGACTAAGAAGAAGTGAAGGAAAATGTCCCCTTGGTCCCCTTCCAGAGAGAGGGCTGCTATATTCTGACTCATTAAACTCCATCTGGTGGGTATGTCTTGAAGAGTTTTTCCTCCAGGAGAGTTTTACCTTGATGCCAGTTGCAGGTTTCCCATATTTTGGGGGTCCAGGCAATCTGAAATATGGGAATCACCTGCTGCTCTCTGTCCATAAAGCCATGCAGTCAAATTAAGGAAATAAGCAAAGCAGATATGAGTGAACCCACAACCTCAGCATGGTTTCGTTTTAATGCTAACTGTTCTATTTGGAGCAAGAGTAATTAGAAAATTATCAGCAAGTTAGGGGAAAAAATTGCTGGGCTTTATAATTACTTGGGGCAGGGAGAGAGAATCTGGGATCCGTTTACTGAAGGTCTCATTAAATTCTCTATCAGGAGAGTCAAGCTGCAGCAGGAGAACCGTGAAAGGAGAGGAGGATGCAGCTATGAAGGAAGGAGGCCAGGGATGGGGCCTGGGGTCACCTTCACTTTGTCATGAAGCCCCGGGCTCTTTGTGCTTTTCCTGTGTCCTACTAACTGTTACCTCCATGCCGTGCTTGGCCGGAGGGTCTCCAGGTCGGTGTTCTCCCCTAGTCTCTCTCCTTCGGTCCACCCGTCCCCTTCCTCTCCTCATTGGTCTCTCTCCACAGTCCCACCTCTGCCTCATTTCTCCCTCTCCCTCCTCCCAGGCTGTGGCTGGGTTTATGTGTGTGTTCTTTGGCTTTGGACATCTGTAACTCTCAATCAGTCCTCAGGGATACAATGCCCTTTCCACATACATCCAGTGGTAGGTTAAACTGTGTCCCCCCAAAAAGATATGTTGAAGTCCTTACCCCATATACCCAATGTGAGCTTTTTGGACACAGTCATTGCAGAAGTAATGTTAGGATGAAGTCATACGCCATCAGGGTGGGCTCTAATCCAATATGACTGATGTCCTTATAAGAAGAAACACAAGACGCATGTGGGAGGGTGGCATATGATGATGGAGGCAGAGGCTGAAGTGCTGCAGCGCAAGCTGAGGGGCACCAAGGGCTGCCCACCACCACCAGAGGGAAGAGGCAAGGAAGGATCCTCCCGCAAGTCTCAGAGCGAGCGCGGTTCTGCTGACACCTTGACTTTTGGCTTCCAGATCCCAGAACTGTGAGACAATATATTTCTATTGTTTTGAGCCACCCCTTTCATGGTACTTTATTACAGAGCCTTAGGACACTAGTACACTCCTCCAACAAACATCCAGCCCAGCGGAGGACTTGTGCTCTGGGTTAGATGCTGTGGGAGGACAACGATGAGCCAGGTAGGGTTCCTGCCCTTTCAGTGACTCTTGGTTTCATGGGGGAGACTGACAACCATAATTCATCTCATCCATTGAAGATATGAACATACAGTGTAACAGAGGGACAAATAGACTAAACGAGATGGATCTCGGAGGGCTTTGGGGAGAAGCTAGGATCTGAGCTGGGTTTTGAGGATCCATGGGCTTCATCAGAAAAGTGTGGACAGAGGATAACATTAGGGAGTGGAAGAGCTTGTGCAAAGGCCTGAAGTCTGGGAGGAACAGAGCAAGTCGAGAAAACGGCGGGTGGGGGGGGGCTGCTGTGGTCGGTGGCTGGGCTACGTGCTGAGGACCGGAACATAGACTTAAGCAGGAAAAGTGAACAAGGCAAGGGTAGTATGGGCTTGGAGCACAGCACCCATCTGCCTGCATGGTGAAGGATCTGGGGGAGACATTAATGGCTATAAGGATCTCCGCCATCACCTTCCCAGAGAGAAAGAGAGAAGCCTGGAGCAGCGCGGTGCTGTCCAGATCTTTGAGGCAAGTCAGGCAGAATGTACCAGAAGGTGAGCTCAGGATGTGGGTCACTGCATATCCACTGCCCCATCACTTGGCCCACTCCCAGGAAGGAAGGCAGCCTTCTTCCTAATCTGGAAGTCTCTCTTCACCCAGGTTCTTTCCCAAGCCATGACTTCCCCCCTGGGTGTTGGCTTAGGGCAGGAGTCAGGGTTCTGCCATCCGTTCTCTACTAGGCACCACCCAGTCCCTTCAGAGAGAGGCCTGGCTTCTTGCTTTTCTGGTGATTCTTCGCCACCCTTTTAGCCCTGTCCTGTACCTATTTTCTGGCTGGCAACTAAGTTGTGGCCTTGACTGTGCACACCTTCCTGTTGCTTTGGAATTCCTTGCTTTGTAATCATGTCTCTCATTGCTTTGTAGCTGTCTTGCCCAGCTCTTTTATCCAAAGGGCTGCTCCACTCATCCTTAGTCCTGGATCCTATGTTTCCCTCCAAGGCCCAGTCTAACTACTGTTCATTCATTAGGTCATTTAATTTTGAGCACCTACTGTTATAAAAGCACTATGCCAAGAGCTGGAGATACAGTAGTAAACACAATAGCTGTCCCAGCTCGTGTATAGTTTACAGTCCAGTGTGGATAGAGAAGAGTCAATTGTCACCTGATTAATGAAGAATTGTGGTAAGTTCTGAGAAGGGAGAGAGCAGGCAACTGTGAGAGGGAATGATGTGGAAGGTTGATTTAGACCAGAGCCTCAGGGAAGCAGGTGAAATATGGGAAGGAGACTGTCTCGAAAATAGTCCAGAAAGAGGGAGTGACAACATGTGCAAAGGCCCTAGGATAGGAAAGACTCTGCCAAGTTTAAGGAACTGAGGGAGGTCAGTGTGGCTGAAGCCTAGTGAGTAGGGTGGAGAGTTACAAGAAGTAGATGGATCTATATAGGTAATGAGGAGTTTGGGGCATAAAAAAAAAAATTAGGGATGTGCTCTAAGAACAGTGGGAAACCATTTAAAGGTTTTAAATAACTGTATGGAGAATTGTCTGGAGGGGTCACAGGGGAAGCCAGGAACCAGTCAGGAAGTTCTGGCAGTGGCCCTGCCCAGAGGCAGGACGTGGCTGTAGAGATGGAGCTAAAAGGATGAGATGGAGGTGGGTTTGGAGGTAGAGCCAAGAGGACTTGTGTAAGGGTTGGTGGGGCAGGGGACTGATGAAGAAGGGGAAACAAAGGATTATGGCTTGAACAATAATTTGGATGGGGACTGCTAGGGGAGGAATGGGTGTGGGGATGGAAGTTTGAGATCCGGTTTGGGCATAGGGATTTTGAGCTTCCTGAGAGACTTCTGAGTTCAGATGTGTGGCATGCAGTTGAATTTATGAGTCTGGAACTCTTAAGGAGAGATCTCCTTGAGAAGTGGCAACCAA
This sequence comes from Mesoplodon bidens, assembly GCF_964165515.1. Taxonomy (NCBI): domain Eukaryota; kingdom Metazoa; phylum Chordata; class Mammalia; order Artiodactyla; family Ziphiidae; genus Mesoplodon; species Mesoplodon bidens. Next base: position 143,721,212 of record NC_138161.1, read on the forward strand.
AGAGGTAGAGTGTTAACCAGAAGAATGTCCTGGTGTGGAATTAGAGGGAAGAGGTTGTTTCAAGAAGGGAGCACCAAGATGGTCAAATATTGCTGAAAAGACAAGGGAGATGAGGACTTCAAATGTCCATGGGATCTGGGAATGTGGCAACCTGTGTTGACCTTCTCCAGAACTGTTTCTTCTGCTTCTGTTTCATCATCCTACCTTCCATCCTTACTAATGTTTATTGAGGCTTCCCCAACATGTATACATGCATTAGCTCATTTAATCCTTACAACAACCTTGTCAGGTTGATAGTGTTATTAGTTTTATTATCCCAATGGTATAGAGAAAGAAATAAGCTCATAGAGGTTAAACATTTTGCTTTAGATCTTACAACCCCATTTCACAAATCTTTCCCGTAGTCTTCTGTTATGGAATCAGGGAAGTTTATAGCTGGGAGAGAACTTAAAAATGTTCTAGTCTCCTCTCATTTTTTGATCAAGAAACCGACCCTGGAGATGAGAGGAATTCATGTTTATTGTTGCCTCTTATCCCTGTGCTGGGAGCCATTGTGCACTCTCTCATGCGGTCCTCCAAGAACTTCATAAGGCTTTTTTCCAGTGAGGAAACCCCAGGGCTCTTAAAAGTGAGGCCCATGTCTGAATTGTGCTGCTAATTGATAGTGGGGTCAGGATTTGAACTAGTGATTGCTGACTTCAAAGCCTCTCTGAACCTCCTGTGCCACATGACCTCCCAAGGTCATGGTAGAATTGAGACTAGAGCCAAGTTTCCTGTTCTCTACTCCTCAGCACAGACAGGACCATCAAAGCCCCACTCCACCTGCATTTCAACACCAGGAGTTTAGGGCTCCACTACATCATTTCTTCAACATATGCAGCCCCTCTCCAAGGTGGGAGCATTGCTCACACAGACAGACTTTTCTTTTTGTCTAATTTGGACCTGAATTTCCGACTCCACCTGAGCTGACTGAGCTCTCAGATGCCCCATTCCACTGCTTGGGGTCTCATGGGTAAGGTATAGTCATGCCTCCTAGCTTGCCTGTCCCCCACTTCCCCTGTTTTCTGGCTTAGACTCTTCCTCATTATAGCTCATATTTGCTTAAGAGCATCCTTAAGTTTTTTATCTCTACTGTGAGCTCCATAAAAAAAAAAAATCTTCCTGGAACTTTGATTGGTTGTTTTTTGATGCCTTTTTTTTTTTTTTTGAAAGGCAGCTTTACTAAGTCTTTTCTAAGCTTTTTTGATTTTGTTCAATTAGCGCTAAGGATTCAGCCAGCTGTCTCATTTCTGATTTGAGGTCACTCAATGTGTACATTTAGACTCTTCACTCATATGTTTCTTTTCTCTTGGCTTATTAAGTCTACTTGCCTCAGAAATATAGCTTTTGCTTTTTTTCTGGTGGAAAAAATGCATCTTTAATATCATATAGGTGAGCATTTTTGGAGACTCACAAGGACAAGTTCTAGGCAGCCCAGGTGTCTCTGATGTCTTGACTGGTTCCAGTGTCACCTGGGCCTCCTGGGGAGGTGGTGGTGGGGTCAGGGTCCTGGGTGTGGACAGCCCTTGTGACTTCACCCTTTGCCCCTCTCTTCCTTGAATGCTTCTGCTCTTTCTCTGACTCTTGTCCTTTTGAGGTCTCACTCCTTTCCCGTTCTCCCCGAGGTTCAACCCCATTCCTCTAGCCCCTTCTCCTCCACATAGACCCTTTCTAGTGTCATCCAAATGAGGTGACACCTGGGGGGAGGGAGTGGACTTAGTCTCAGTGTGGCTGTTCCCCTGGTCCGGAGGATGGGGAGATAAGGCCTGGACCTCTGGGCTGGGACTAGTTCCTGCCTGTACCTTCCACCTCCATAACGAATACCAAACAAATGCTGCCTGTGTGAGGATTCATTTCTTTCTGTAACCTCTCTCTGACCTTCTCGGGTCTATAAAAGAAATTCATACTCTGCACATTAACCCAAATTTGGGTCTACTTCTTGCCAACTAATACACTGGTCTTATTATGCAAATAATGTCTAGCCCTTCCTTACCTGGATCATGTCACAAAGAATTCTGCAGTAACTTGACAAGAAACGGCTTAGAGCCCAAATTTCCCCCTCCTTAATTCTTGGATGAGGGTGTGGGAGTGCATAATAAAGTTTTATTTTATCATGCCATATAATTAAATGAAGTTAGTGTAAATTCACTGAAGTCAATTCAAATAACACATTGTGGGGTGCCAGGCCTGAGTTAGATAAGTGAGGACTCAGAGGGAAAAGACATCCAGTCCCCGAGTTCAAGAAGCTCAGAATTTACTGAAAAACAAAACAAAACAACAAAACCTTCAGGAATCCCAGCTGGATCAGTGCTGAGGCTCAGATGCACCAGCCGGCGTGGTTGGGGAAGCTTTTACAATCAAGTCCTCTCCTCTGATCTGCAGGTGACTCAGAAGCACAGAACTTGAATCTCGTCCACATTATGGTTCAGACGTCTGCACACATGCTTATTTGGGACCGAGTGGTGCCCCAATCAAGGGGAGTGGCCAGCTCAGTTCTCGGGGGCAGGAGCAGGGCCCGAGTGTGGACAAACTGTTCAGGTACATGTGAGGCTGTATTTGAACCCATCCCCATCCACCTCCTGGACGCAGAGGGGAAGACTGGGCAGCAAAACTGAAAACTGTGTTGTATTCTCATCCCAGAGCTAAATTATGTTGTAAGTGATGTGAATGATGTATAAGCTCAAAATTAGAAGATATCTACACAAATATCCACAATGGGCTTAGTGATCAAAGATTTCAGCAAGCCAAAGGGAGGTGAAACAAATCTGTGTGAAAAGAAGAGGTGGTCCAGTGCCTGATGTGAGCATCAGGGATATATTGTGCCCCTAAAAAACCTATGGGGTTTTCCAGTTTGCATATGAAGCTATTGTAGAAAAAGGCCGACGGAGAAGCTAATAGTATGAATTGCACCACATTTAACTAGAGTATGTATATTTGCACCTCCTAAATCCAGCGCTACAGTTGACCAACTTGAGTTCCTAGAAAAAAAACTGGCATCAGAAATTTACAGTTAGCTATTAGAGAGCATAAGAGAAAAAGAAAAAGAAATATTTGTCCATCAGCACAGAACTATTGGAGGGATATGTACATTTAAAAATGGGCAAGTGACGGCATACTTTTTAGGTTGATTGCTTTTCTATTATGTAAACATATTAAATTAATAGAAAAAGTTCCTTTAGAGAGGAAAAAGAAAAAGAAAGAAAACTGGATTTAGGGGCCTAAGCAGGTATCCCCTCTGCTTGGTGCCCTTTCCCTCTAAAACCAGTGCTTGGGACTCAAAAAGAAGGAGAGTTTTTTTCTAGTGGAAAGGTGTGAGCCCAGAAAATCATGAGGTCAGTAATGGGGTTTCCTAGGCAGAGTTGCTTATGCCTCGGGGATCAAGGAGGGGCATCTAAGTGGATGGTGGACAGCGTGTGACAGGCACACTTGGTCAGAACATCAGTGGGCTAAGGAAGACGGGCTGCAGATGACAAGGTAGCAGGCTGAACTGTGCGTGAGATGCCTACCTCCCCATGCATCAGGGCCTTCCTGATAGATACAGGAAGAGAGAAGGACTGAGGGGGCCTAAGATCCGGTGAGTGGGACCTGTTGACTTGGTAGATCACGGGACACAGTGTTCAAGTGACCTTGGCCAGGATCTGCAAGTGGTGGGCCTGAGGGACACTCAGGTTACAAACAATATGTGAGAGAAATAATAGCATCACTGTCACAGCTTAATAACAATGAATAGCTTCAGACACAAGAGAGGTCCAAGCCAGCTTGTGACTAAATGTCCGAGTAGATCATAAAATAAGGGCTCAGAGGAGGGTGAAGGCCCTGTGGGTGCCATGATCAGGTTGGATGAGAGGATGGAGGAGTTGGGGCTTGCAAGTTGGGAGACTAGTAAGGTGAGAGGATGAGGAAAAGCAGGATCCTGATGAAAAGAGAGGGAATTTCCAGTTTCAACCCTGACATTTAAGAAGCTTAGAAGTCATCACTCCCATTTTTATGGGACAAGAAAAGCCTGGACAAAGATCAACAACTTTTCTTGAATTCATCAGAGAACTGTGGTTTCAGGGCAAACTGCCACTCTAAAATCTGGAGACACAAGAGCATCCAGAGAGATTTCTTTACCACAGAAGAAGCCACTGGGGCCATAAACTAGTAGGAATATTTAATGGTAATTTGGGTGAATTGCTGGAGGCTGTGTGTGTCCTAGTGTGACAGTGACAGACCTCTACAGGCCATGTCTTAGGTGGCCCCCCACAATTTTATAGACTTTCACTCCAGTAATCCCAACATATTTTCACAGTGAGGATCCTAGAAAGATCTCCTGCAGTTCTGGCAGGGGAGAGTCATCATTGCAAACCAGGCCCAGCATGGTTCTCCGTAGCATCTTCTCTCTCCGGGAGGAAGGACTTAGCTGGAGCACAATACCAAAACTTTATGCAAGTCAGGGGAGTGGACTTTCCCTCCTCCTTCTATCTCACCTAAGGGAGAAAAAAGCCACCAGATCAATGGGGGACAGAGCCTCAAGGAAATATATTCACCGTGCTGCACCAGGAAGGGTGTAGGGGAAAAGCTGCTGACCTGAGGAACCTTGGAAATGAATGAACTCTCTGAAGACAAGAGGAGCTGTACCTAAACACAGTACCATAGTTGGTGAAGGTGTTTCCCGTCGGGGTGCAGGTTAACAATTCCGAAACCACTCCACATGTACACTGGAACTGAAGAATGGAATAAATGGATGGCGGATGGTGGGAGTCAGGCTTTTCACTGATGGAGTGGTAGGTCATAAACAAGCAAGGGAGGAGGCCAGAATGATCCTTGTGGTCCTGGATTAGCATTGGAGATATTGATCTATGATCTTGTGTTTAGCTTAATATACATACAGATGAATATATAAAGAAATGTTTTTAGATAGGTACACATATTAATGGGTTAGTATACACACACATATTTCCTTATTCTATCAGCTGAGAGAGCCAAGACACAACGATACTCCAGGAGCAATGAGCATACCCAGAGCCCAATCTTAGTTTCTAATACCATTCTCTGATAAAAGGAACCAGGCTTCTGGAGAAATGGTTTATTCTAGCGCTGGGGCAGGGAATAGACAAGATGAGCCCGGAGAGTTACATAGTTCCCGAAAGTAAGGAAGTATTAAAAAATACACAATAATGGGGTATGTCATAGGGACACAGGAGCCAGCTGGAAGAACTCCCCACGGCGAAAGCAGGAACAAATTGAGCAAGAAAATAAATAAAGAAATGTTGGATTATAATCTACAATATAAAATAAATATCCACAAGTCCATACTGATATAAATGATTGAATAAATAAATAAATGGTGAAAAACAGATAAAGCTTCTATGCAGAAGAATTCCAAATAGTTCATGTGGATACTCCTGTCTCAAGGAGGTGAAAGCTAAGCCCCCACTCCTTAGGAGCGGGCTGTGCACAGTCACTTCCTTCCTAAGAGCATAGGATGGAAAGGGGGAGAGAGAGTCAGCTTACAGTGGAGACCCCTGACCACACTGCCGCAGCCAGGTGATCAAGGCTGGTATCAGCAGTGACAGCTGATAGCTTGGGCTCTTGACCTGAAGTGCCAAGAATGGCCCTTTACCTCTGAAAAGACCTTCCTCCCCCAAACACCAGAACCCAAGTCAATCATGAGAAAAATACCAGACAAACCTAAATTGAAGGACAGTCTACAAAATACCTTAAGTTTTGATGTTAGACTCATCAGAAGTGAGAAGCTGTCACTTTCTAGAGGAGCCTAAGGGGACGGGATGACTACACATAATGTTGTATCCTTGATGATGTCCTGGGACAGAGAAGTGACGCTAAGGAAAACTTGAGGTATCTGAGTAAAGAATGGGCTTCAGTTCATTTAAACGTATCAATATTGGCTCATTAGCTGTGACCAGTGGGTCGTATTAAGGTAGGATGTTAACGGCGGAGACAGCGTGGGGTAGATGAGGACTCTCTGTGCTACCTGTGCAACTTTGCTGTAAATCTAAAGCTATTCTAAACTGAAAAGTTAACGGAAAAGAGAAACTTAAAAAAATATTTTTATTTTTACATTTTATTTTATCCATTTTTCATTAAAATCTGATTTTTTCCCCAACCCACATACCTGATCTTTAAAATAAATGAAATATTTCAACCATACAGAAAAAATAAGAAGACAACATAGGAGCGTTGAGCTTCATCAAATCGTCATATTTGGCATATGTGCTTTTTGTCATTTTAACAGAAATAAAACACAGACCCAGTTAAACCTCCTCTCTAATCCATTCCCCTGCTCCCACCGCATGTAGGTTTTTATACGATTACACCAAAATGCATCTATAAATAATCTATAGACAGCAGTATTTGAAGCGAAACTTTTTCTTTAAAGGAGGGGGAGGGAAAAGGAAGGGAAGATTGAGGGAAGGAGCCCCACCCTAGAGGAGAAGCTGGTCAGAGGTGGATATGGAAGCTCCCCAAAGAGGCAGATCTGGCTGTTGGAAACCAGCCACTACCAGGATTCCTTGTAAAACAGGACCCTAACGCGCAGGCGCAGCCGGGTGGAGTTTTTTTACACTCCATTCAATGAGTGTCAACCTGATGCCAAATACTTTCTAAACATTATCTCATTGAATCCTCCAACAACTCTGCGAAGCAATGATTCCTCTCTTGTTTGTGCAGATGAGGACATTAAGAGTCAGAGAAGCTGTGTGATGGGGGCTTCGGCAGAGAGAGTGTGGCTGGAATCGGAGCCCAGCTCTGTACAAATCTGCGCTCTTCATCCCACTTACCTGTTCCCACTTCCAGAGTGTACAAACCGCCGGCAAGGCCCGGGACAAGGGCTTTAAATGCATCGTCACATACATTCTCAGTTTGAATACCAGGTTCTATCATGATCCCAATTTTCTAGATGAAGGAACAATCTTAGAGGGTTTAACAGGGAGGTTTGTAAGTCCCACAGATAGGAAATGGTGGTACAGATATTTAAACACAGGTCCATGATTTTGAAAACCCAAATGTTAAAGCGCTAGCCTATCTCACTTTCCATGGTAATGACTGGAGTGGTTGTCACTGCACAGCACGTGGCCTAGGAGGCCTCTCCCCGCCCTACTTCCCCTAAATCCGGGATCAGTTGAAGTGACTGAATGACCACTGAGGCACTGCTCACCATCCTCAGCTCTCATTGCCCAGAGACCATTTCACACAGGAAGGCCAGCCTGCTGAGGGCGTTGCCACCATTGACACCAAGGCACTGTTGCCTCAGCTCAGCAAAGGAGCAGCAGTGCCTCTCCTACCCGCTGCAGGCCTCTGTAGTGGATCCTGTGATAAAGTTTTTTAGCAGCATCTCAACTCAATCAAAGTGCACATTTCATGGTGGCTTCAGGTGCTCAGAGTCTGGCCTGCAGTACAGATACGGTCTGTGACACACAGGGTGATAGCTACTAGCGGTGGCCTCTGATAAACAGGGGAGCCAGTAGCTACACAAACTGCAGACCAGTTAGACATGCCAATAGGGCTTGGGCTGCAGAGGCCCCACTGCTTGCATTGCCTGGCGATGCACGATGCAGGGAGTAGATTCATTAGCAGAAGGGACATAGCAAGAGACAAAGACTCAAAGCCCCTGAGACTTATGTCCAGAATCTCTTGTGCCCATGTACCTCAGCAAGCTTCAGAAGACAACTAGGACTTTCTAGAGGGCCCAGGGGAAGATGCTTCTGGAAACGCCACCACCCACAACATGGCCAGAGCGCCAGGGTGCAGTTAGCTCTGGCAATGGTTCACCAGGATGCTTTCCACTGCCTTTGTTCAAAGAGTCGCTGGCCCACCTCCATGACTTCAATGAGCAGAGGTTTAGCCCTGTGTTGTGACCCTGCGTGTGGTAGTGGCGTGTAATTCTAGGTTGAGTCAGATGCATTATATCCCAGAGACATTATTAGGATTCCTTGGGAAATGCTATTGCATAGCAGTTTGGAGGATTAAGTTGTGAGCTGTGGCAGCAACCATATTTAAGATGAGGATTTGCTTATGTTATTACAGTTAGGTGGGGTGGGACTGGCAAAGTGGTATTCTTACATATCCTGTTCATCTCCTGGATTTTTGAGGAAATAGAACAGTCAAGAGGCTGAGTGAGAAGGCGGGGAAGGAAGTATCCTCACTTCCAGGGGAAGGTGGAGCCGGTCACAGCCGTTGAACAAGGGACCCAGAGATGCTTCTGCCTTGAGTGTGACACCACCCTGCTAGCTGGCTGGGGTGAGCTGAGAGGAAAGCAAGCAGTGGAAGGTGTTTGCATAGAGTTTAGAATTGGACCTATGACCACCGAGAATAAGAAATTGATTTCTTGACAATTTGATTTTTTCTGCATCAACCAGGGATGGACTTGGAAGAAAGAGAAGGAAAACAACGTTAAGTTTTATGGGCCAGTTTGGGGCATTTTATTTTGCAGGCATTGTGTTCTTATTATCTGCTGCAAATTGTTTAATGCTGTCTGGTGAGCTTGGTTGGATGACATCGTTGGACATTATCTAAGATGGTAACTTTAAAATGAAAGGATCAAACAATTTCTTAGTAACTTAATTGTATCTAAAGCAAATCTCAAGAATATTTACAGGAACACAGAAACATCCAGCACCCAACAAGGTAAAATCACTCTGTCTGGCATCAAATAAAAATACAAACACTAATGAGGAGAAAAATTTATTAACTGCAACCAGTTCAGAACTAACACAGGCAAGGACAAAAAGTTAAGTAGAGACAGAAAATATTTAAAAGCTTGAAATTGAACTAAAGACAAAAACTATAGTGTGTGAGATGGAAAAATACACTGATGGGATTAAGGGCAGAGTGGACTTTGCAGAAGAAAAGATCAGTGAGCTTGAACACTAGAAATGATCTAAAATTAAACACAGAGGCTCTTGGAGCATGACACTATTGATACACACTGCAATATGATGAATCTCGAAATGATTACACTGAGTGAAAGAAATCACACACACACACACACACACACATACTAGTACATACTGTATGATTCCATTCATATACAATTCTGGACAGTGCAAATACTCTATAGTAACAGAAGGCAGATCACCAGTTACCTGGGGATGAGGAGGGCAGGTAAGGGTGGGAGAGAAAGGGGGAGAGGAAACTTTTGGAAGTAATGTATATGTTCATTATCTTGATTTGGGTGATAGCTTCTTGTATATATTCATCAAAACTTATCAAACTGTACACAAATATTTGAAGTTTATTGTATGTTAGTTATATCTCAATAGAGCTGTCAAAAAAAACCACATTAGAAAGTTTGCCCACCTATGTTAAAGATGAGAAAACTGATAGGGAAGTTAAGGGACTTGCCTAAGATCACACAGTTCATAAGTGACCCAGGGTTCTGAATTCTGTAGCCCTTTTAGTGGCATCAGATGGCAACATCATAGTTAATATTCCTTAAACCTGCTTTTTGAAAGGATTGTATTTTCAAAGATCTCTACAATAAATGATGAGCATTTGCTGATGGACCCTCTTTAATAGACAGTACTTTTCACCATGTTACATATTATATTAATTTAGTTGTAAAACATCAGTCTTCCCGCCTCTCCCAGGCCAGTATAAAGTAAGCTCTCAAGGGCAGGGATTTAGTTTTGTATACTATGTGTATTGAATATCTTTTCTCTACCCCCTCTGGCCTCTTTGTCTCTTGTTCTAGCTGTCACTTTGGTGACTGGATGTGCATGCGCTCCATTGGATTTTAGAGACATAACCCGTCAGTGCCCTGCCTTGTGCCTCCCTCTGGCACCTCTGGTCTCATGTCCCAGGGTTTAACTATGGGTGCTGCAGCAAAATCCCACTCAAGTAGCATGTGTTACTTGGAAGCGTGGGTTTCCCTCATGGGATCCAGTAGAGCAGTTCTGCCTCCTTTCACCTCCTGATGGATGGTCCTTACGTGACTTCTCAGGGATGGTGCTGCAGGATCAAGCAGGCAGACTCAGTGCTGGCAGGTATGATGCTCCCGTACTCACCCGTCCTCCTTCCCCATTTTACTTCCTTTGACTGTCACTCCTACCTCCTTGGATCAAATTCCCTTTAAGTAAAACACATGAGCCCCTTTCCTCAGGCTCTGTTTTCTGCTTTAAGGTTGGTAAGAGTAGTGGTCTCAGAAATCAGACCCTGAATGGAGTTTGGAGCTGTGTCATTCATCAGTTGGATGGGAATAAGAACCCCTACACCAACGATGAGTGGGGTACTAATAACTTCTGGGAGACAGTGGCATTCTAATGATTAACATTTTCACCCAGGTTTACTTGGGATGAAGCACAGGTAGAAGATGAGGTGTTGAGATACGTGGTGACTGCAGCTCTGGAATAGTATGGGGACAATGACAATTATAGGGCTGGCTCTTTAAAAACTTCACTAAATCCTTACAAAAATGACAAGCTCAGAACTGCCAACTCACAAATTATGTTGTGAAAACTAGACCTTTCTAAGGCAGCTTTCAAGAAGATGCTCATCTCTGCAGCCACAGGGCAGGCGGTGCTGAAGATCAGTCCCAGCATCTAGTTGAAAGGGTATCAGAGCTGCAAAGAGACAGATGGACAGCAGGACAAGTGTCTCATGTCGTGGTCATGTCTTGAAGAGGAAAATAGTGAAACCCTGAGACTCAAGCTAGAGTCCTTTGGGTAGATGAGCCAGAGGACCTTGAATCCCCTGCTGCTTTTGAACTCTCCAGACTGGCAGAGGATCTGCATCCATTTGTCAGAGGAGAGCAGCGTCCTCTTGCTTGGAGACTGCAATGACCTCCCCTAAGGGAGGTGCCTCATGAGGTTCTGCTCGTTTTCCACAAGCCTTTCCCTCACTTCCGCTCATTCATCCAGGCCGATAACCAAAGCTGGATTTCAGCAAAACCTGGGTAGAGAAGTACAGCCCTCCTATGGGAGAAAATAGCTTAAAATATAAAAGAATCAAAAGACCTATTTAATATATACCAGCAGAGGCCAGAACACATGTGTGTGTAGATCTTGTGAGTGTTCAACCAGAGAGGAAGATAAGGCTAGAAAGGAGAGAATTTATTGTTGAGGCACCTGCCCATGAATTAGGTTTCAATGGTCTGGCAGGGACATTTGTGTTTGAAGTTGGGTCCTAACAGTTTTCTGGGATGGCTATTTGAAGCTTTTGCCTGACAATGGGTTACAGTCCACAGTGTTTTTTTTTTTTTTTCAAAGTGTGGTCCTCAGAACAAAAGAATCAGCATCACCTGGGGAAATGAAAACTCTCTACTGAATCAAAAACTGTGGGGTGGGCTCTAGCAATCTGTGTTTATAATGTCTTCCAAGTGACTCTGTGGTTTGAGAACCACTGGCCTACAACAATGAGGTGGAGAAGCCAGAATTTCTTTGGTGTAGTATTTAAGGAAGGGGTCGGGGGCTCAGAGAGATGGAAATGTTAGAATGGATTTGTTATGTAAGACATGAGGGCCACTTTGAGTATGGTCCCTCTGAGGATGCTATGGTCACCCCTTCATTAAAGCAATAATGAAGACACAGATGATGGGGACACTGGCACCTTTAAGGAACGTGGTGACAGTCACCCTCTGGAGGATGGGGTTGACCATGGGAGATGCTGCTCTGAACCTGGGCTCCCTAATATCAACGAGATGATGGGATTCTAGAATGACAGCGGTCAGGTGGCAGCACTTAGGGTCAGAGGCAAGGTGGTGTCATGACTATAACAGGCAGTGAGGCTGAAGTGGCAATTGAGGTGCATTGATCTCCAAGGATTTGTGGGAATGGCCAAAGACATCCAGGCAATGGGAGGGTATGTGGTGATAGATAGATGACTGATGAGAGTGTTGCTTGGCTTGTAAAATAACACAAAAGGGGGCTTCCCTGGTGGCGCAGTGGTTGAGAGTCCGCCTGCCGATGCAGGGGACACGGGTTCGTGCCCCGGTCCGGGAGGATCCCACATGCCGTGGAGCGGCTGGGCCCGTGAGCCATGGCCGCTGAGCCTGTGCGTCCGGAGCCTGTGCTCCACAAAGGGAGAGGCCACAACAGTGAGAGGCCCGCGTACCACAAAAAACAGAAACAAAAACAAAAATGGCTCATCTCAGCTGCCACAGTGGAAAGTACAGCCCCTCATCTGGTTTTACTTGGTCTCAGAGTCTACTCTTTCAATAGATGGCAACATCCCCTCAGGAGGGCCCTTGTGATCTGACTGTATAAATGAATGGCCAGTGTTCCACAGACCCTTCCCCACGATGACTGGGGTCGCTGGCCAGGTTAACTGTGTGCTGGAAAAAGAAGGATACCCTGGTTTGGGGGGACTCTTAGCTCTGGGGTCTGGGAACCAATACACCCTCACGATCTTTGAACCTGGGAAGCCTTTGCCACACCAGCCCCAGTCCTGATAAGTTTTGGCTTCCTTACACTTAGAGCTCCATCCATTTTGTGGCCCACATTCCCAAGACTGTTACAATAAAAAGGGACACACAATTTCTACTAGCTTGTTTCCTCCTTATACTTAGTCAGAGAGGGTCTAAAATAATTATTGAATCATGTGCTTCATCTTACTTGGAGAAACAGTGTTCTGAAGTGTTAGAAATTGAAGTCTCTCTTTGACAAGGTTGGGCTGACCAGCGCAAAGTGATATTTTTCTCGAGATCACTTAGACGTGACCTCAGATTCTCTTTTTTCTAAGTGTAGGAAATCATAACTGCCCATATTCTGCTCTTCTTTCCCTCTGGGCAGGTCACAGAGATTAGGGCAAGGAGAGATATTCAAACAACAGGCTTCCTTGGAGGGCGCAGGTCCACGCATGGCCACAGCCCCTGAATTAGGAGAGGGAACTCTCTCTTCTGCCAGCCCCTGGCTTCTTGCATGCAGCCATGAGGACTTGTTGACAGAAAGCCGAAGCAGTATGGCTAGGCCCACGACTGTTACCTCCACTGAGCTCACCGGGATCAGCAGGGGAAGTGGCAGATCTGCAGAACCCCAGCAGCTCCCAATCACGTAACACAAAATCAAACATCTCCCCTCCAGGGCCTCCCTCCTAGGCCTGTTCTGCTTTCCTTTCATCACTTGGCGGGGAGGTCTACTGCCCCCAGCATCCTTGTTTGCATATTCCTTCTGTGGTGATGAGCCTGGCTGGTTTTCTTGGAGATGTGTACAGGCCCCGATAGGCCTCTGTGATTGAAAAAGCCCCTCCTTGGGGCCGCTCTCTCAGTGCAGTTGATGTTAAACCAACCTGTGTTGTTTTCCACTGTCTTCATACTTTTTGTTCCGTGGCAGAAGCCTGTTTTCTTGGTTTAGGTCTGCTTATAGCTAAAGTGCTTTTAATATACTTTTAGATTTCCTTTTCTTCCCCATCGATAAAAGTTTTATGAAGGACAAGTCCTCCACACAGAGAGACCCTGCTGCATATTTCCTCATCCTCCAAGTTGGGATGATCATAAGTGGAGTTTTCAGAGGTCTCCTATGTACAGATGGGATGGAGGATTTACATGCCACACAAAAGAGCAGTGCAGATAATGGACCATGAAGATGTCTTTGACCAGTTCTCTTGGTTAAGTACAGAAATACAAGCATTGGTTGGGCATCTCTTGGCTATTGGGGGCAGCGAGGCCAAGGGTATGAATCTAGTCTTCAAGGATCTCACAGTCCAGCTAGGGAGGGATTGAGGGATATATAAAAGCAGAAAGATAATAGACCTGTATATAAGGCACCTGATAAGGAGACAAATGAAGACCTCACTGATGACATCACTGAGGCAGTGATACTGAAACAAGGTTTTGAAGGCAGATAAGGTGGGAAAGCAAATTGCTAGCAAGAAGAATGGGATATAACAGCCACAGGAAACAGCATTATATCTGCTGGAAAATACAAGTAGATGATGGTTCTGCTGGAGTTTAATCAGTGGGAAAAGTGAAAGGAAACAAACCTGGAGAAGTAGGCAGGGCCGGACCACAGACGGTCCGGCATTCTAGAAGTGCAGGCTCTATCCTCTAGGCCCGTGCTTGTCTATGTATGACTCCAGGGTCAACCGCCTCATCATCACCGGAGAACTGGCTAGAAATGTAGGTTCTCAGGTCCCACCCTAGCAACCGAGTGAGGAACACAGGGGCTGGGCTGGCATTCTCAATATTAACAAGCTTTCCAAGTGATCCTGATGCACACAGAAGTTAGAACATCTGCTTTGGAAGGTCAGGAGCCATGGCAGGTTCTGAGCATTGAGAAGTTGGGGATTTAAAAAGACCCTCTTACAGCTGTGTGGAAGCAGCCTTGGAAAGGACAGGCCTCACGGCAGTCACCAGCTGAGAGACTATTCCAACCATCCAGATGAGAAACAAAGAGAAGAACAAAGACCCAAGCAGTACAGAAATGGAAGAACTGGAGAGAAGAGGAGAGAGGGGAGAGGTGAGAAGGGAGACTTGGAGTCCAGCTGGACATGGGAGGTGAGGGCTGGATCTGGGCCAGGGGAGCTTCTGCTGCTGAGCCTGAGGTTGCCGGAGGAAGGTCAGTGTGGTCATGCCAGCTAACCCAGAGTGAGGCGTTCTTGGCGCCTCAGCATCTGCAGCAATGCTTCATAGCTGCATTTTCCCTCGACTTTCATGGTGAAGAAGCAAAGCTCTTTTTGAGCCTTCAGAACTATTGACATGAGGATGGCCGATTATTCTACGTAATGAAAATTTCTCAAAACCAGTCTTCCTAATGGAAAGAACGTGTCGAGCATGCACATGTGCACCAGTGTGTGTGCCATATTAATCTTGTGACTTCTGGTGTTTTGTATCTCCCAGGTGCCCGCATTTGTGTGCAACAGAAGGTAGAATGAGGTGAGTTCCATACCTATTAGGACTTCATTACATCTACGTCAATATTGTCTCAGCCTCTGGGTATTTGGACTCCAGCAAACTGTACACATAGGAAAGCTTGAGAAGTTTTCTTTGGGGGGGTTGAAGGGTGGGGGGGTCACTTTCAAACTTAAGCATATGAGAATGTTCTAAAATTCAGGCTATAAGCTACAGAGTGTGATTGTGTTGCTTTATTGTCCTAGAACAGGGTACACATGAGTCACACTAACTGATTGTCTTGTTTCCACCAGATGCCCTATTGTGGGTTGAACTGTGTCCCCTTACAAGGCATGTCCAAGTCCTAGCCCAGTACCTGTGAATGTGACCTTATTTGGAAACGGGTCTTTGTAGATATAATCAGGTTAATATGAAGTCATACTCATTAGGGTTGGCCCTAATCCAATGACTGTGTCTTTATAAGAAGAGGGAATCTGGACACAGACAGACACAGGGAGAATGTCATGTGACTATGGAGGCAAAGATTGGAGTGGTACATCTATACACCAAGGGTTACAACCACCAGCATCTAGAAAGAGGTAGGAAGGATCCTCCCTTAGAAACTCTGGAGAGAGCCTTGATTCTGGACTCCTGGAGTCCAGAACTGGAGACAAAGAAATGTCTATTGCTTTAAGCCATCCACGTTTGTGGTCATTTATTATGGCAGCCCAAGAAACTAATACATGCTCCAAGTTTTAGCAAGTTTAAGATCTACAATTCCAACACAAAAATGGAAATGTAAAGCAGAAAACAAAAATCAACAAAAAAATACAAACAATCAGAGATGAGTTGAAACTTATACATTTCAGACTTTGTAATCAGAGAGGTTGGGGAGATGGAAGGAGAGCCTCCTGTGTGTGAAATATGAAGAAAAAATATAGCTCACTTTTTATCAGACTGTCTGAAAGTGCAACAGACTGCCTTCTAAGATAGAAGGGAAAATTCTCCATAAGTTTCAGGGAAAATAAGGATAGCCAGATAACCTCCCTATTCTGTGACAACCTATCACCAAATGAGAGATGGAGAACAATAGGAAAGACAGAGGTGATATAAATTGGTCCCCAGACATGGAGCACTGCTGGATTAACTCCAGCAGCATTTGTGTATGTTGTCATGTCAATAAAATTACGGAAATTGAAACTTGAAATTGAACAGAATGTGAAAGAAAGAAGATATTACTCAAGGGACGTAGGCAGTAAATATTCACATCAAGGGGAGGTGATATCATGGAAATTTTCTGTGGTTTGTGATGCTACCGAAGTCCAAACAAAGGCATCTAATTTCATTGTTTCCCTTCGTGGCATTTCTGCAGAAGTGAGCACTTGGTTATAATGAAACTGGGCTCCTGAGAAGCAAAATCAAAGCTCAAAGATGAGTCAGTAGGTTGGAGTGGACATCCGTTTATTCACAAGTCTTTTTGGGCTGTTTTCTCTCAATTAGGAGCTGTGAGCTTGCTTTATTCACCAGCAAGGATTTGATATGAAGAATAGGCTGTAGGTTTCCGGTTCTTGGACAAAGGTGAAAGCTGAAACTGAATGACTTAGGACAGCCTGGCAGTGTAGCTGGAAATCCACCTCTCCTCTGTCTCTCCTTGCTTAGCTGTGGAATGTTTCCTTTTTACTTCCCCGCCCCAACACCACCACCACCACAGACACACAGTCCATGGAGCCCTCCCTGCAAGGTTGCCCCTTGCAACCTCTCTCTTCTTCTGCCATCTTAGGCAAAGGTCAGAGTACACTATTTCCTTGGCTGAGTCTGAGAACTGCTGCAGACCAGTTTGTTCCCCTCCTCTAGCCAAGAAAGCCCTTCTGCCAGCCGTTTTCATCCCCAGCAGTCTGAGTGTCCAACGGGAAGTTTGACATTCCCACGCCCTGTGTGGCGGGGCATTGGGGATTCTGTCAATGATCTGCCCATAGAGCAAGCTCCTGACCCAAAATATACAGACAGGTTTTTCCTGACACCCATACAACTGCCAGTATTTCCTCTTGGGGCTTACTTTCTACTGAAAGGGTTTGGGTTTGCAGCTGCTTTAAGTTGTTATGCTCTTATAAAAACAAATCAAAATGAGATAAGACAGCATCTAATCCATCACTGCATACATCTATGAAAGGTCCGGAATTGTTGACTTGGTAAGAAAGACCTGTTTTTATCTTTCCTGGGGATGTTATTAATATGCTGAGCTCAAGATTATTTGACTGGATTTTTACAAAGCAGTGGAAGATTCTTATTTTGTAAATGGAAACCGAGCCTTAGAGGTGTTAGAAATTTTGACCAAGTTTACTGAGTTACGGTTGGAATCTAGGTGTACATCTCTCCCAAACCATGCTCTTGACTGCTATGGCACACTACCACTCTTGAGCTGCAATTTCCAGGGAAGCACAGAATGTCAGAACTGGGTGACCTTAGAGGTCATCCAAGCAACCCTCCAGCCAATACATAAATCTTCGTTGTTTCACTGCTGAAAAGTGGTTGTCTGGATGCTGCCTGCACACCTTTAGTGTCAGAGAAGTTACCGTCTCTCCAGGAAGTCCATACTATATTTTGGACCATATCTAAGGATTAAAGAATATACTTTTGCTGTTGCTGTGATTTGCGGTGTTTGCATGTGTAACCTTAACCCATTCATCCTAGCTCTTTCCTCTGGGACCACACAAAAGAATCCCAATTCTTTGGCAGCCTGTGGATCATATAAGGACAGGTTTTGCCTCTCAATAAATTTTTACTTTTCATTCTTTCAAGAAGACCTCATCCGTGATGATTTCTAGACATTTTGCTTTCCTTGGAACACACTATAATTTGTTCAAGTTCCTTTGTAATTGTAGGAAACAGAATTCAGAAACAATAATCTAAACAGAATTTAGAAATAAACTGCCAGAAAATAGCAAGGTGAGACTCTTTCCTCCTGTCCTTTTACCACCTTTGGGTCCTGGGAAGCAGCTTGGTATTGACGAAGTTTCTCACAAGATTAACTTGGACTCTGCTCTGAGTTATAATTTGAAATGACCCAGGTATACCTTTACACTATTAACAAATAGAGCAATTTTATGAACACAGGCCATGGTGAAAATTCTTAGCTCTTTGTGTATTCCTTGACCAACCTTTTTAAAGGCATAAACATACTCCTTGGTCCAAACTGAACTCATTAAAATCTAACATTCCAATTGCTGTTATAAATATTGCTGTCTAGATATCTCCCTCATGGCTATTTGCCAAAGACCTTCATATAAATCTATAGGTGAAACAATCTTATCAGTTCCAATATATTGGTTAGGGCAAATGTTCCAGGTAAGCATATGCATTTTGGACTCAGCCTGCAGTTTTCTATAAATCATCCAGTTTAGGAGCAAGAACTCTTGAGAAGCTCAGAAACTTGCAAGAAATGTGTTAAGTCTCTATCTTAGTTCACTTGGGCTGCTATAGTAAAATACAATAGATGGGTGGCTTAACAAACAGACATTTATTTCTCACAATTCTGGAGGCTAGGAAATACAAGATCAAGGTCCTGGTTGATTCAGTTCCTGGTGAGGACCTTCTTCTTTGTTTGTAGATGGACATCTTCTGGCGGTATTTTCACAGGGAGGGATATTCTCTCTCCCTGTCTCTTTTTTTTTTTTTGCGGTACATGGGCCTCTCACTGTTGTGGCCTCTCCCGTTGCAGAGCACAGGCTCCGGACGTGCAGGCTCAGCGGCCATGGCTCACGGACCCAGCCGCTCCGTAGCATGTGGGATCTTCCCGGACCGGGACACGAACCTGTGTCCCCTGCATCGGCAGGCAGACTCTCAACCACCACAGCACCAGGGAAGCCCTCCCTGTCTCTTCTTGTAAGGGTATCAATCCCAGCATGAGGGCTTCACTCTCATGACCTAATTACCTCCCAAAGGACCCCCCGCTCTCTGCCCAAATACCATCACATTGGACATTAAGGTTTCAATATATCCATTTTGGGTGAGGGGCACAATATTGTCTATAGAAGTCTCCAATTCAGCATTGCCTTCATCTTCTGCTAAGTGGCGAATAACCCTTTCTTCTGAGTCAGCAAGACAGTATCTTTTCAGAGTCATTCGCTCCTCTCTCTATGCTGTATTTTGCTGGGTAGGATCTACTCAGTTTTCTCTAACATATATCTGTGAATTCTGAAAGCACAAACCAGGTTCCTTTTTTGGCTCAGATATGGTCTTGGCTGGCTTTCCTATAACAAAGCGGAAGCCATAGTTGACCATCTGCTATTTGCCAGGCACTCTCTCATATACATGATCTTATTTAATCCTCCAATAGTGCTATAAAGTGGGGAAAAAAAATTATTCCCACCTCATAGAGAAATCTGAGAAACCGAGGTTCAGAGAGGGGAAATGACATGCCCAAGGCAAGAAACTGGCAGAGTCAATCTTCAAACTCCTGGAAGCTCATTCTAGGCCTAGCTCATTCCGCTACCCCCAGATTGCGTCCCTGTTCCAAATTGTAGTCCTCCCAGGTGATATGAAAGGACATCAGTCATTTTCTCCTCAGAGGCAGGGTTTCCCTATAGAATGATCCTATTGTAATATCCCTGAACTAATTCCAGTTTCATTTTAAAGTTAATCAAGGAGGCCTAACACAAGGTTACTTGTTCTACTGCAGTTACTTTATCTAAAGGAGATAGGCTACTTTGGCTTGACTTTTCTCACCAGATCAAATCAAATCAATGATTTTTAAGCATCCAAATGTGTTTTTGCTTAGCAAACAGGAGAAAGCAAAGGAAAAGATTTTTCTGAGCTACAGGAAGAAATTTTTGTCAATCAATTCATATTACTAGAAATCTTTGGATTCAAGATTTAAAGGTAGAGGCAGAATGGGTGAAAAGGTGGGTACTGAATTTGACTGAATTGCAAGCTAACAGCATCCAAAGGGCTTTGTGGTGAAGGTGTTTTCAAATGCTACAGAATAATGCAAATCTCTACATCTCTGAGCCAGAATTCCCTTAGAAGTTAGAGTATGGGTCAGGGCTTCCCAGGCTCCCAGGGCCAGACAGGTAGTGTCAGTGTGTGACAGAGCTGAGTATAGGTTTATAGAGAATCATGGTACACACTTTGACCAAACGCATTGAAACAAAAAGTAAATGCTCCCGTGGCCAAACAAGCAAGACTCTTCGTTCCTGGAGTTCTAATGAATGACCCCTAGGCCATTAATGACCCACTCTTTTTGCTACTTACTGACCAACTCTTTATAAGGTACAGAATTCAACTCCTCCTGAAGGCACTGGTTTCAGATTCTTTGGTCAGCTCTGCAGGACTGAGAGGACCACTCTGTACATGTAAGCATACTACAAGGGAAAATAAATGTACTTACGAGAGGAGAAGATCTGAGATTGTATTCATAATACAACCCAAGTGGAATGACGATAAAAATGAAGAGATTCTCCCTTTAGCTGTTTCAGTCTCAAGTTCTACAGCTTTTTGGGGTGATCCCATTGATGACTTTTTTAATGATTCAAGTATTTCTCTTATGTCCAATGGAACCAGCATCTTTTTCTCTTTGCTCTTTCTTTTTATTAAAAAAATTTTATTATGGGAAAATGCTGAACATACAAAAGGAGAGAGAACAGTATAATGAAGCCCTAGGTATTCATCACCCAGTTTCAATATTAGTAAGCTCACAGCCAATCTTGTTTCCTCTATATTCTTACTCGCTGACCTTGCCCTCTCCACCACCCCCATGTTTTGAAGCAAATTTAAGCCATCATGTCAACTTATATGTAAATATGTATGTATCTCTAAAAGTTAGGTATTCTTTCTTAGAATTCCTAACCATAACTGCAATACCATTCATTATTACCAAAAAATCCCTTAATATCATTAAATATCCAATCAGTGTTCACATTTCCTTAATTGTCACACTCTTTTTATTTTTTATAGCTTGGTTCAACCCAGATACAAGTAAGGTCCATACACTGCAATTGTTATGTCTATCATAAGTCTCTTTTAACCTCAATGTTCCTTTCCATCTCATTTTGCTCTCTTTTTCTTTTAATTTAGTTGTTAGGGAAACTGAATTGTCTGTTGTAAAGGGTTTTCCACTGTCTGGATTTTATGAACTGGATCGCATGGCGTGATTTAACGAGTTCCTCTGTTCCTCTAAATTGCTAGTTAGATCTGGGCTTGATTCAGTTTTGATATTGTTTTTTTTTTTTAGCAAGACCGTTTCATTGGAGGAGTTCTGTACTTTCATCAGGAGATCCATGAAGTCCAGGTATTTCTCTTAGTAATGTAGACAGCATTGATAATAATTGTTTAGATCCATCAATTTATTTGTAGTTACCAAATATTGATTTCCTAATTCCATCATTTCTTCTTCACTTGGTATCTGGAATACTTCTATAAAGAAAAACTTTCCCCTCTACATCAGTTTGTTTACTCTGAGGTATATCTTTTTATAGGAAAAGAAAGTTAATTGCTTGATGCTTTCTTTGAATTTACCAGTCTTCAGAATAATGACCTGGTTTCCTAATTTTCCAAAAGTTACTACTGAGTTTCTTTTTTGCTGTTGTGATTTTTTTAGCGTCATTTAAGCTTATGGATTCAAACATATTTATGTGATATCAAGCTATCAAAATTTATCCTTATCAATGGCCAAATTATCCCAATTTTGGATAGTGGGAAATTTTTCAATTTGGATCCTGAGTCCTTTTGACAAAATCCTAATAGTTCTTAATTGCCTCTTTGCTTTATAGTATAATAAGCTGTTTTAACTTCACTTTATTCATTTACTCTCCCAGATCTGGAGTCAGCCATTTCTTCAAGGAGAGTCCTTTTTGGAGAAACATTTAGAAGCCATAGTCTGGATACTAGGGGTGCTCACTGCTACTGGATTGGTCATTGTTTCTATACTTTTCAGCAGATAGAGCCAGGAAATATTTACATTTGCAAATGATAAAATTCATCATGACTGCATTCTAGTACTTACAATTCAAATTCAGGATATGGGGTTTTTATTTAACCTCATTGCTTTTATCCCTGTAACCCTCTCCTATACTGAAAATCCCAGTTCTCAAAAATGTCAACATAAGCATTCATCTATTTATTCATATAAATATTCATTTATTCCCACAATACACACAAAACCATCTAATAATAATAAAACCAACAATGCAAATAACAATATGATAACTGGATACACATAGTTTACAATATTTTTGCAGTTCTTTAATCTTTAGGGTTTATCCTACTTAGGATGTAAAGTCAACTGATGTGTTTTAAAATATCTTAGAATAATTCCTCTGTATGTGGTTATGCCACCAACTTAGGTTCATTTACTTCACTTTTCTTTAGAATTTTAGAGAATTCTTTTTCAAATTTAATTGTGGTTTATACTAGTATCTCCTCTTTATATTAAAGTTTATCTAGAAGCTGTTGTTTCTCCTACTTAAATTTTGATTTAATATTTTACTTGCCTGAATTCTGGATTCTGCTCTTTGTCTTGCTTTCTTTGACCACCATTAATTTTCTACACATCTTTGCTTCAAGTTGAAGACCTCCCCAGTGAAATCTACCCCAAATTATCACTAATACACTTTACGTGCACAGGAGACTTTTAATTAAGGATTATCTCTGGGTAATGTGTAGGGCTGATAGGTAACCACTTAAAACTGAGTGTAAGCATTATACTCTAAAATTAGACAAAATCCCCCACAGGCCTTGGCTTGCTGCCATCTTTTTTCCTCCTGAGGCCCGTCTTCCATTTTCTGGCTTACACCACAAACTCACAGCTATTCATTTATTCCCTCTGCCTTCACCCCCAGGAGAAATAGCTTTATTGGGATTAGCATCTGGAGAAAGAAAGTAGTATTATCTGATACATCCTAACAGGTTGAGGAATTCATATAGGCAGACATATCCTTGTTAGCAGACCCTGAAGTAAGGATCAGCAATGCAATCCTGCTGGGAAAATAGTTTCCCCACCCCCAAAACCTTCTACTAAGCCACTATTAATAAAAATGGAATAATGTTCTTAATATACTTTTGTTACCTCAATTACTACCAATTACCAAAATGTGATATATCACATTTTATTCATTCTAAATATGTCTTCCCCATATACCTCAAAGGCTCACCATTTTCAAAAGTTGCTGATCTTCTGAATCTGGCAGCTACAAGTTCAAATAAGAAGAGAGAGGGTAATCTCACTGGCCCAGTGGCCTTTTTCCATTTTTCCTCATCAGTTAGGGCCAGGTAATAGGCAGTGTCTCAGGCTTGGGGAGTAGGGTTATCTCCCCTAGCACAATAGCACAATAAAGCATCAAAAGAATGATGGAGAGCCAGCCTGGTGAGACACGTGGGCAGGAAGGCACAGCCCCATGGTTGGTGCAGGAAAAAAAGGAATGCTTGCTGGCTTGGGTGCCTTGGGTGTCTATGAACTTTCTCTGTCTTCTTCTTCATCTTCTCTTCCAATCCTGGCCCTGATTCCAGGTATCTAGGAATTGACAGAAGGCTTGCCAGGACAGCTGGTGGGTATGGAGAGGAGTAGGGAATAGTGGGTGTTTAGGGTGGGGGATTAGTAGCCTGGATACCCTGGCTGCAGTCCAGAGAAATGAGGACACTTGGGGGAAAACAGGATTTCCATGGGGGTGGGCTCTGGGGAGTATGTGTATGGGGGGAGACAGGATTAAAATAATTGTGGCCTTCAGGAAATGCAGAGTTGGCGGAATACAGAGGACCCCACATGGCATGGCCCCATGGGATTCAGTGCCTCAGTATTCCTGCTAAATCTGTGCTTGTAATCAATCCATCCTTATCTTCAGATCACTTTCTTAAACAGAGCAGTTCAGCTCCCCTCTCCAACCCAAACCAAGCTCTAGACCCAGGTTCCTATATCCAAACACCCACGGAAGTGTCCTAAAGCACAGGGCCATATATTAGGTCTCTATACTTTCATAGTTCAAAACATTGACAGGAGCTTAAAAATCACATATTTCCTGGTTACCTGATCATGATCTAGTCTGTCTCTTCCTGCCCCTCCTTCCAGAGCCAGAACCCAGGGCTTGTGGGATTTTTTTCTTTCTCTTTTATTCAAGTTATAGAAGCATCAGTAAAAGTAGAAACCAATGTATAACCCAGAAAGTGTGACAATACCGCATACGACAAAAGTTGGACTCGGTGAATTTGTCCTCTTTCATTTCCTCCCTTAGTTCCTTCTCTGAAAAAGATGAGCTTTCTATGTCTGCCTGAAATAGTGGCTCACATAATAGCTGTCTTAGTCCTGCTGTAGTCTTTTCTCCTGCTCCCAAGGTATTGCTGCTTCCTGCAAACCCTCAAGAACAAAGAGATCTCAGAGCCTTTAAGACTGGCAGTTTATCTCTCAGTTTGTAACCAAAAGGACACCACCACCAATAAAATCACCCCGAAATTAAATACAATGAAAAAATGTGTATTGGTAATCTGGATATACTGTATTTAAATAGATAATTAAAACAATCATATTTGTTCTCCTCTATGAAAAATGTTAATATTTCTCTGAGGATCACATGGTTGAGCCCCACGGAGGAAGACCTGCTTCAGTCCAGGATGTTGGATAGGCAGAGGCTCCAGCCTGGACCCACTCTGTGCAGCCGTTGACCCATCTTGCTATGCCTCCCGTCATCTCTCAGCAGCCTGCAATCCCAGGCCAGTGAACACTCAGCCATACCTTGGAACTGTTGGCATCAGAGAGACAGATGACCACAAGACAGATCCACAAACATCAGCTGATGAACCCTGCATGGCCCATGACTTCTCCCAACAGCCCATCGGGGTCCCATGGCACTGGGCATTGTGGTCACAGTTCCTGCTCACTGCATCCTTTGAGTCTTCCTTGATGGGAATCATTGCCTGACTGCAGGGGGAGGACTTCTGTCCACTTGAATCTCTTGAGATTCAGATCCTCATTGTACCGTGCTTTCTCTAACCATCCTCCCCGCCCCTTCCCCCAGTTCCAGAAGAGGGCAGTTCCAAGAGGGCAGAGGAGGCACTGTTGGGTGGTGGGAGGGAGAGCATATGGAGAAGCCATCACCTGCAGTCCATCTTCTTTAGAATTCTCACAGTCTGGCCAGTGAGAGTCAATCCGATATTGCACATCTGTTTTCCTCCCATCACTGTCATAACCTATTATCTTGAAAACTGTTGAGAAGTGCCACTTTTGGAGACTGTGCTCAGGGATTATGACCTTTGTTTCTCCTCCCAGCTGATTGGGGACCACCCAGACATTTCAGTTCCCATGGTTTCTAGACTGATAATGATGATTGCCACCTTCATCTTCTATGCCTTTTCCTTCTTTCCTCAGAGCACCCAGCTGTCTAGAGCACTTTCAGGCCTGGGTTCACCACACTCTGAATCTCTAAGTCCTGGTCAGAGTCTGGGTTCTGGGCTCCTGGGATTCCCGCAAGACCTCATATTTTACCTCTATAAGTTTTGTGCAATTCTAGTGACTATATTTCGGAAACCCAAAATCAGAGTCAATATCTGATGTGTTTCAGTAGATATATGGGATCTATAGGGCAGAATATTTCAAGTGAGTGCAGACCAGGAGAATCTGTGCCCTGTGATGATGCTGAGGTCACTGGCAAGCTGGATGATAATCACAAACTCAGCAACGGGGTCTCTGCCACCGTGACCACTCCCTGATGTTTCTGAGAACCTAAAGTAGGCTGTCATTTCTGGACTTTGCACAGCTGAACATGGGCCATATGTCCCCAGGCAGGCCTTACTCTTTCTGTGACCACATACCTCACCCATAAAACAAAAGAGAGAGTTTTAGTAGAAAATCCCTAAGACTTTTCCCAACTTTAACAACTGTTAGGATCTCTACTTTTGATTTATCTTTCCTCTCTCCCATATAGCCTTGAGAAATCCCAAGAATGAAGAAACTGGACCCTAGCTGATTACTGCAACTTACTAGAATATAAAGTGTTCCACTCTCTTCTCTCCTAAGCCAAATGCAGGAGATTTGCAAAAGCTCCATTGGGGCAAACTGTCTCTGAATCGCTCATGCTGTTTATTTATTTGCATTAAAAATTAGTACTGCACTGCACTTATAGAAATGATATTTACAGGTTTAGCATGGATCCTGACCATTAATGGAAAAATAAATTAAAATCCTTCTATCCTCAAGCTGAAGAATCTTGGCACACGTACAGGAAGACTAATGTTATTAATCAAGGTTTTAGAGGAGATACAGGAGACTGTGTCCTTGACATAACTGAGCTGAATGTATTTTATCATGAAATTCCCAGGGAATTGACTTGCAAATCAGAGCTCAGAAGCCCACAATGGTGGACGACAGAGCTGTCTGGTGAGAAATTCTGGAGGATGATAAGAAGTGGGGGATGAGAGTTCTCCAGACATCAGGGCCCCCAGGAGTTTCTATGAGCCATTTCTTCCATGAGATATTCTTGCAGGCCTTCACTTGGTGGTGTCCTTCTGCGAGGGTATCCTAAGCAGCCCATGCTTCCTCCCATTCTACCAGATTTTCTGCTCCGGGAATACATGGGGGGCAGTGTAAAGTGAGGACCAGAGAGAAATCAACACTCCTGCCAGTGTAAAAAACTCTCAAGATTTGGCCCTGATTAAAAACAGTGCACAGTTTTCCTTCCAGGCTGCTTCCTCTAGCAAAGAGGGATAGAGTCCATACACACTTTCTTTCAACCCATATTTATTGAGCTCCTAGTCAGAACTGCCCTTGTTGTTGTCACAACCTGACGGGGCCACAGACCCATCAACAGAGAACTATAATAATGCAGTGTGGTTAGGGCGATGGCCAGTTAAACACACGAGGCTGTGGGAGCACAGAGTGGGGGCCTTGACCTTGCCTGGCTATTAAGAGAAATCTGGGCAGCCTCTTTTAGGGCAAACACTGGCTCAGTCTCTAAGGACAGTGTCTGTTTGAGAGAGAAACAGCAAGACAAAGTGATCAAGAGGTCATTTAAAATTCTATCGTTCATAAATTTGTCCGAAGCTTTTGGAAGGCATTTTTATTTCCTGCCAGCACCACCTCTTGGGGGTGATGAATTCCAATAAGTTCCAATCCGTTTATTACTCACTGTGAGGGAAATTGCTTCCTTTTATGTCTGGAACTAAACCTGGATCACATTTCATAGGACATCTCCTAGTCACAGAGGTTTGGACTTTGGTGAGTCCCACAGCCCTCAAGGTTCCTAGTTCTCTGGATCCAAATCCCTTCCTTTCTCAACCTTCAGACTGAAGACCCTAACTTTTCAGCCTGTCTGATGTTTTCATTTTATTTGTCCTTCCAGAAACTCTAATTGTCATACTTTTCTGATTTGTGGTGGCCGGAATATCCCTCAACCATTATGTTTTACAGTAAAACAAAAATTGGCCTTGTGTAAAGAAAGAAAATTATTTTTGCTTTGTGTTTCTGATAATGCAACATGGTAACATAGGACACTGACTGAGAAACCCTCCTGGGGCAGGGCCGCCTGCATCTGAAGCATCTTTATATCCCCAGGGTCTCACCCAGAGCCCATCGTATGATCAGGGCTGGATGGGTGTTTGCAGAGGAACAAGTGATCTGAATGCTGGTAGGTCCTCGGTGTCCATCATTACTGAGAACCCAGAACCCTTTACATGACACTTAGAGTTCTGATTTTTTTATTATTTTTATTATTATTTTATTGAGTTTTGAGAGCTCTTTATATATTCTGGGTATACTTTGCAAAGATTTTCTACCAGTCTGTCCCTTGCCTTTTGATTCTCTTAACAGTGTACTTTGAAGAATAAGTATCAATTTTGATGAAATAAAATTTATCAGTTTTTTCTTTTATGGATTGGGCTTTTGTTGTCATGTTTAAGAAAACATTGACCAATCCAAAGTCACAAAGATTTTCTCCTATGTTTTATTACAAAAAATTTATAGTTTTACGTTTTAAATTTAAGTCTATGATCCATTTTGAGTTCATTTTTGTATATGGTGCTTATTTTTTTGCGTATAGATATCCAATTGTTCTAATACCATTTTGGAAAGACTATTCTCTCCCCATTGAATTGCTCTCGTGCCTTGGTAGAAAATCAATTGTCCATATATGTGATATATGGGTGGGTCTATTTTTGGACTCTATATTGTGTTCCATTGATATTGCCTACCTTGAGACCAATATCACACTGTCTTGATTACTGTAGCTTTATATAAGCGTTGAAATGAGGTAGTTTTAGTTCTCTATTCTTTTACAAAGTTGTTTTAGTTATTTTTCATCCTTTGTGTTTTCATATGATTTTTCCCCACCTTATCTAGATATAGTTGACAAACAAAAATTACATGTATTTAGGGTATACAACATGATGATTTAATGTACATGTACACTATGAAATGATTACCTCAATAAGCTTAATTAACACATCCAACACCTCACATTTTTGTTGTGAGAACACTTAAGATCTACAGTCTTATCAAAATTAAAGTATAAGATACAGTATTATTAACTGTATTAATCATAGTCACCGTGGTGTACATTAGATTCCAAGAACTTATTCATCTTATAACTGAAAATTTGTACTCTTTGATGAATATCTCCACATTTCCCCCACTCTCCAGGCCCTGGCAACCATTGTCCTACTCTCAGTTCTATGAATTTGACTTTCAAATTCCACATATGAGTCATACAATAATTGTCTTTCTGTATCAGGCTTATTTCACTTAGCGTAGAGTCCTCCAGGCTCATTCATGTTGTTGCAAATGGCAGGATTTCCTTCTTTTTTATGGCTGAATGATACTCTGTTAGGTATGTACATATATATTAGTTTATGTATATATATAAAAGCATATATATGACATTTCATTTATATGTATTTTATTTATATATAATTGTTCATACATAATACATATCTCTGAAATATTGATTTCATTTCCTCTGGGTATATATTCAGAAGTAGAATTGCTATATTATATGGTCATTCTATTTTTAATTTTCTGAGGGTCCACCATACTGCTTTCTATAATAGATGTACCAATTTGCATTCCCACCAACAGTATTCAAGAGTTCCCTTTTCTCCACACCTTCAACAACACTTGATATCTCTTGTCATTTTGATAATAGCCATCCTAATAGGTGTAAGGTAATGTTTCATTGTGGTTTTATTTGTGGTTCCCTGATGATTAGTGCTGTTGAGCATCTTTTCATATATCTGTTGGCTATTTGTAAATCTTCTTTGCAAAAATGTCTGTTCAGATCCTTTGCCCATTTTAATTAGATTTTGTTTGTTTTTGCTATTTTTCACAGATATAGAAAAAACATCTCTAAAATTCATGTAGAACCACAAAAGACCCTAATTAGCCAAAGCAATCTTGAGAAAGAAGAACAAAGCTGGAGTCATCACACGTCCTGATTTCAAACTATATTACAAAGCTATATTAATCAAAACAGTATGGCAGTATGGTACTGGCATAAAAACAGACACATAGACCAATGGAACAGAATCAAGAGTCCAGAAATAAACCCATGCATATGCACTCAACTAATCTTTGACAAGGATGCCAAGAATACACAATGGGGAAAAGACACTCTCTTCAATGAGTGGTGTTGAGAAAACTGTATATACATGTGCAAAGAATGAAATTGGACCCTAATCTTACACCACGCACAACAATTTGTTTGAAATGGATTAAAAACTTAAATATAAGACATGAAACCATTAAAGTCCTTTAAGAAAACATAGGGAAAATTCTCCTTGACAATGATTTTTTAATTAATTTTTTAAATTAGTTTCTGCTTTATAACAAAGTGAATCAGTCATACATATACATCTGTTCCCACATCCCTTCCCTCATGCATCTCCCTCCCTCCCACCCTCCCCATCCCACCCCTCCAGGCGGTCACAAAGCACCGAGCTGAAGCAAAAGCAAAAATAAACAAGTGGGACTACATCAAACTAAAAAGCTTCTGTAGGTCAAAGGAAACAATCAACAAAATGAAAAGGCAATTTCCAGAATGGGAGAAAAATATTTACAAACTATTTATCTGATAAGGGGCTAATATAATATGATTTTTATAATCAGTTTGTCAAATTCTATAATTATGTTGACTCTTTAGATCAATTTGGGAGGTTTAACATCCTAACAATATTGAATCTTCTGATTCATGAACACAGAATCACCCTATTTATTTAGTCAGCTTTAATTTCTCTCAGCAATGCTTTTTAGTTTTTTTTTTTTTTTTTTTTTTTTCGGTACGCGGGCCTCTCACCGCTGTGACCTCTCCCATTGCGGAGCACAGGCTCCGGACGCACAGGCTCAGCGGCCATGGCCCACGGGCCCAGCCGCTCCGCAGCACGTGGGATCCTCCCAGACCGGGGCACGAACCCGCGTCCCCTGCATCGGCAGGCGGACTCCCAACCACTGCGCCACCAGGGAAGCCCGCTTTTTAGTTTTAATGGTATAGGTTTTTCACATATTTTGTGAGGTGTATCCCTAAGTAGTTAATTTTTTGCTATTCTAAATTGTATTGATTTTTATATTTCAATTTCCAGTTGTTTGTTGCTAGTATATAGAAATACAATTGATTTTTCATATTAGTCATATCCTGAAACCTTTCTAAACTCACTCATTAGTTCTAATAGCTTTTTCTGTAGATTTCATTGAATTTTCTACATAGTTGATCATTTTATCTGGGAATAAGTACACTCAATTCTTCTTTTCCCATACAGATGACTTGTTTCTTCTTCTTGCCTTATTCAACTGTCTAGTATAGGAAAATTTTAAACAGATGAGGTGAGACTGGATAGATTGTATTATTCCTTTTTTTTTTTTTTTTTGCGGTATGCAGGCCTCTCACTGTTGCGGCCTCTCCCATTGCGGAGCACGGGCTCCAGACATGCAGGCTCAGCAGCCATGGCTCACAGGCCCAGCTGCCCCGCGGCATGCGGGATCCTCCTGGGCTGGGGCACAAACCTGTGTCCCCTGCATCGGCAGACGTACCCTCAACCACTGCGCCACCAGGGAAGCCCCCTTTTTTTAAAAAAAATTTAATTTAATTTAATTTTATTCTTGGTATTAGTCAAAAAGTATTCAGTCTTTCAGAATTAAGTATGATATTAGTTGTAGATTTTCCAAATTTGCCATTTATCATATTGAAGAAGTGCTTTTCTATTCTTAGTTTGCTGAGAATTTTTAATCAAAAAAGGATGTGTTGATTTTGTCAAATGCTTTTTCTGAATCAATTAAAATTGATCACATAGTTTTTTTTGTTTTCTTTTTGGTTTGATTTCTCTCCCTCTTTTTTACTGACTAGTCTGCCTAGGCCTTGTAGATCTTCTCAAAGTATCAGCTTTTAGTTTCATTGATATTTTCTATGCAGTTTGTTTTGTTTTCTTTTACACTGGTATGTACTCTGATCATTATTATATCTTTCTTCTATTTACATTGGGTTTTATGTCTTTATCTTTTTTTTTTTTTTTTTTTTAGCTTCTCATAGCAGAAGCTGAGGTCACTGACGGAGACATTTCTTTTCTAGTATAGGTATTTGGTGCTGTAAATTTCCCCTGAAGTACAACTTTAGCAGCATCCTGCAAATTTTGATATGTTGTTTTTTCATTTACTTTCAGTTCAAAAATACTTTCTAATTGCAGTTTTGAAGTATTTTTTGGCCCATAGGTTATTTGGAGATATGTTGTTTATTTTTCAAATATTTGGTAATTTTTCAGAGGTCTTTCTGTTATTGATTTATAATTTAAGTCAACTTTGGCCAGAAAATGTACATTGTATGAATTATTTTTTTAAATTTTGAGATATTTAAAAATTTAAAATTTAAGACATTTTATACTTCAGACATAATTTGAGACGTTTTATTTATAGGGTTCGTGTACACTTGAAAAGAATGTGTATTCTGTCTGCTGTTGAATAGGGAGTATTCCACAAATGCCAGTTAGGTCAAGTTGGTTGATAGTGTTGTTCAAGTTTTGTAAATCTTACTGATTTTCTGTCTTCTTGTTCTATCAATTATTGAGAGAGAGATATTAAAATCTGCAATGATAAATTGTGACATTTTCTCCCACATTCCTATTAGTTTTTGCTTCCTGTTTTTTGATGTTCTGTTGGTTGGAACATGAAAATTCAGGATTGTTATGCCCTCTTGATGAATTGAGCTGTTTAACACTATGAAATAAACTTCTTTATCCTTTGTTGGGTGCTGAATATGTTTGTATTTCTATAAACGTTCTTGAATTTTGTTCTGGGATGCAATTATGTAACTGGAAAACAGTTGGATCCTTTAGGTTCTTGTTTTTCATATTTGTTAAGTGAGAACAAAGCTGCATTTAGTCTAGGGCTAACTATTCCCGATGACCAAGGCAAGCTTTTTGTAAGAACTCTATCTCACACTCTGTGAATCAGGAGGTTTTCCAGTTTCGTTGGTGAAAATAGGCACTGTCCCTAGCCCTGTGTGAACACCAGACACTGTTATCTCTAATCCTTTCTGGTGGTTCTCTTCCCAGGTTTGGGCAGGTGCTGTGTTGAATACTTAAGCAAGATCCTTGTCCACCCCCTGGGTTTTCTCTCTGTTCAGCTTTCTTCTCTCTGTCCTGTGAACTCTAGCTGCCTCCATTCCCCCCAGGCTCTCAGCTCTGCCCCCTAAACTCAGGAAGCTAACTGGGCTCTGCCTGGTTCTCTCTTCTTACTCTATGGTCTGGAAACATTCTCCAGGCAGTAAGCTGGGGCAATTGTAAAACTCACCTCATCTCTTTCCTGTCTCTCAAGCATCCTAACTTGATATCCAATGTCTTGAAAACTGTTCTCACTTTCTAAAATAATTTGGTTATTTCAGACAGGAGGTTTAATCCAGCCCCTGTTATTCCATCTTGCCAGAAGTGGAAGAACTATAAATATTTTTTGATACAACTTAATTTCGCCAGCCTGTTACCAGATAAAATCAGTTTTCTAGAATAAAAATTTAAAAAAATATAGTAAGATGATTCCCAACAAGGTTTTATTTTTTCATCAACTTCATTGAGGAATAAGTCACATATTATAAAATGCACATATTTTAAGAGACCATTTTAATGAGTTTTGACTGATGTACTTACCTGTTTGACCCCATTCAAGATATAGAACATTTCTATCACTCCATAAAATTTCTTTCAATGAGGTTTTAATTGCATTTAGAAGATGTCAGTTGAACTGTATGCATTGCCCTTTGAGTTAAGAAAAGGAGCCCATCAGCTGGACTGCCTCCCTCTCTTGCTTTTTGTTTATTTTTTTAAATATCTTTATTGGAGTATAATTGTTTTACAATGGTGTGTTAGTTTCTGCTTTATAACAAAGTGAATCAGTTATACATATACATATGTGCCCATATCTCTTCCCTCTTGCGTCTCCCTCCCTCCCACCCTCCTTATCCCACCCCTCTAGGTGGTCACAAAGCACCAAGCTGATGTCCCTGTGCTATGCGGCTGCTTCCCATTAGCTATCTATTTTACATTTGGTAGTGTATATATGTCCATGCCACTCTCTCACTTTGTCACAGCTTACCCTTCCCCCTCCCTGTATCCTCATGTCCATTCTCTAGTAGGTCTGTGTCTTTATTCCCATCTTGCCCGTCTAGGTTCTTCTAGACCATTTTCTTTTTATTTTTTAGATTCCATATATATGTGTTAGCGTATGGTATTTGTTTTCCTCTTTCTGACTTACTTCACTCTGGTTGACAGACTCTAGGTCCATCCACCTCACTACAAATAACTCAATTTCATTTTTCATGGCTGAGTAATATTCCATTGTGTATATGTGCCACATCTCCTTTATCCATTCATCTGTCGTTGGACAATTAGGTTGCTTCCATGTCCTGGCTATTGTAAATAGAGCTGCAATGAACATTTTGGTACAGGACTCTTTTTGAATTATGGTTTCTCAGGGTATATGCCCAGTAGTGGGATTGCTGGGTTGTATGGTAGTTCTATTTTTAGTTTTTTGAGGAACCTCCATAATGTTCTCCATAGTGGCTGTATCAATTTACATTCCCACCAACAGTGCAAGAGGCTTCCCTTTTCTCCACACCCTCTCCAGCATTTATTGTTTCTAGATTTTTTGATGATGGCCATTCTGACTGGTGTGAGAAGATATTGCATTGTAGTTTTGATTTGCATTTCTCTAATGATTAGTCATGTTGAGCATTATTTCATGTGTTTGTTGGCAATCTGTGTATCTTCTTCAGAGAAATGTCTATTTCGGTCTTCTGCCCATTTTTGGATTGGGTTGTTTGTTTTTTTGATATTGAGCTGCATGAGCTGCTTGTAAATTTTGGAGATTAATCCTTGTCAGTTGCTTCATTTGCAAATATTTTCTCTCATTCTGAGGGTCGTCTTTTCGTCCTGTTTATGGTTTCCTTTGCTGTACAAAAGCTTTTAAGTTTCATTAGGTCCCATTTGTTTATTTTTGTTTTTATTTCCATTTCTCTAGGAGGTGGGTCAAAAAGGATCTTTCTGTGATTTATGTCATAGAGTGTTCTGCCTATGTTTTCTTCTAAGTGTTTGATAGTGTCTGGCCTTACATTTAGGTCTTTAATCCATTTTGAGTTTATTTTTGTGTATGGTGTTAGGGAGTGTTCTAATTTCATTCTTTTACATGTAGCTGTCCAATTTTCCCTGAACTACTTATCGAAGAGGCTGTCTCTTTTCCAGTGTATATTCTTGCCTCTTTTATCAAAGATAAGGTAACCATATGTGCATGGGTTTATCTCTGGGCTTTCTATCCTGTTCCATTGATCTGTATTTCTGTTTTTGTGCCAGTACCATATTGTCTTGATTACTGTAGCTTTGTAGTATAGTCTGAAGCCAGGGAGCCTGATTCCTCCAGCTCCATTTTTCTTTCTCAAGATTGCTTTGGCTATCTGAGGTCTTTTGTTCTTCCATACAAATTGTGAAATTTTTTGTTCTAGTTCTGTGAAAAAAGCCTCGGCAGTTTGATAGGGATTGCATTGCATCTGTAGATTGCTTTGGGTAGTATAGTCATTTCCACAATGTTGATTCTTCCAATCCAAGACCATGGTATATCTCTCCATCTATTTGTATCATGTTTAATTTCTTTCAGCAGTGTCTTATAATTTTCTGCATACAGGTCTTTTGTCTCCTTAGGTAGGTTTGTTCCTATGTATTTTATTCTTTTTGTTGCAATGGGAAATGGGAGTGTTTTCTTAATTTCACTTTCAGATTTTTCAACATTAGTGTATAGGAATGTAAGAGATTTCTTTGCATTAATTTTGTATCCTACTATTTTACCAAATTCATTGATTAGCTCTAGTAGTTTTCTGGTAGCATCTTTAGGATTCTCTATGTGTAGTATCACATCATCTGCAAACAGTGACAGCTTTATTTCTACTATTCCTACTTGGATTCCTTTTATTTGTTTTTCTTCTCTGATTGCTGTGGCTAAAACTTCCAAAACTATGTGGAATAAGAGTGGTGAGAGTGGGCAACCTTGTCTTGTTCCTGATCTTAGTGGAAATGCTTTCAGTTTTTCACCATTGAGGATGATGCTGGCTGTGAGTTTGTCATATATGGCCTTTATTATGTTGAGGAAAGTTCCCTCTATGCCTACTTTCTGCAGGGTTTTTATCATAAATGGGTGTTGAATTTTGTCGAAAGCTTTCTCTGCATCTTTTGAGATGATCATATGGTTTTTCTCCTTCAGTTTGTTAACATGGTGTATCACGTTGATTGATCTGCGAATATTGAAGAATCCTTGCATTCCTGGAATAAACCCAACTTGATCATGGTGTATGATCATTTTAATATGCTGTTGGATTTTGTTTGCTGGTATTTTGTTGAGGATTTTTGAATCTATGTTCATCAGTGCTATTGGCCTGTAGTTTTCTTTCTTTGTGACATCTTTGTCTGGTTTTGGAATTAGGATGATGGTGGCCTTGTAGAATGAGTTTGGGAGTGTTCCTCCCTCTGCTATATTTTGGAAGAGTTTGAGAAGGGTAGGTGTTAGCTCTTCTCTAAATGTTTGAAAGAATTTGCCTGTGAAACCATCTGTTCCAGGGCTTTTGTTTGTTGGAAGATTTTTAATCACAGTTTCAATTTCAGTGCTTGTGATTGGTCTGTTCATATTTTCTACTTCTTCCCGGTTCAGTCTCAGAACACATTTCTTCCTGGTTCAGTCTCAGAACACATTTCTAAGAATGTGTCCATTTCTTCAGGTTGTCCATCTTACTGGCATATATTTGCTTGTAGTAATCTCTCATGATCCTTTGTATTTCTGCAGTGTCAGTTGTTACTTCTCCTTTTTCATTTCTGATTCTATTGATTTGAGTCTTCTCCCTTTTTTTCTTGATGACTCTGGCTAATGGTTTATCAATTTTGTTTACCTTCTCAAAGAACCAGCTTTTAGTTTTATTGATCATTGCTATCATTTCCTTCATTTCTTTTTCATTTATTTCTGATCTGATCTTTATGATTTCTTTCCTTCCACCAGCTTTGGGGTTTTTTTGTTTTTCTTTCTGTAATTGCTTTAAGTGTAAGGTTAGGTTGTTTATTTGAGATGTTTCTTATTTCTTGAGGTAGGATTGTATTGCTGTAAACTTCCTTCTTAGAACTGCTTTTGCTGCATTCCATATGCTTTGGGTCATCATGTTTTCATTGTCATTTGTTTCTAGGTATATTTTGAGTTCCTCTTTGATTTCTTCAGTGGTCTCTTGGTTATTAAATAGTGTATTGGTTAGCCTCCATGTGTTTGTATTTTTTACAGATTTTTTCCTGTAATTGATATCTAATCTCATAGCATTCTGGTCAGAAAAGATACTTGATACAATTTCAATTTTCTTAAATTTACCAAGGCTTGATTTGTGACCCAAGATATGGTCTATCCTGTAGAATGTTCCATGAGCACTTGAGAAGAATGTGTGTTCTGTTTCTTTTGGATGGAATGTCCTTTAAATGTCAAATAAATCCATCTTGTTTAATGTATCATTTAAAGCTTGTGTTTCCTTATTTATTTTCATTTTGGATGATCTGTCCAAAGGTGAAAGTGGGGTGTTAATGTCCCCTACTATAATTGTGTTACTGTTGATTTCTCCTTTTATGGCTGTTAGTATTTGCCTTATGTATTGAGGTGCTACTATGTTGAGTGCATAAATATTTACAATTGTTATATCTTCTTCTTGGATCAATCCCTTGATCATTATGTAGTGTCCTTCTTTGTCTCTTGTAATGGTCTTTATTTTAAAGTCTATTTTGTCTGATATGAGTATTGCTACAGCAGCTGTTTTTTGATTTCCATTTGCATGGAATATCTTTTTCCATCCCCTCACTTTCAATCTGTATGTGTCCCTAGGTCTGAAGTGGGTCTCTTGTAGACAGCATACATACTGGTCTTGTTTTTGTGTTCATTCAGCCAGTCTATGTTTTTTGTTTGGAATATTTAATCCATTTATGTTTAAGGTAATTATCGATATGTATGTTCCTATTCCCATTTTCTTAATTGTTTTGGGTTTGTTATTGTAGGTCTTTTCCTTCTCTTGTGTTTCCTGCCTAGAGAAGTTCCTTTAGCATTTGTTGTAAAGCTGGTTTGGTGGTGCTCAATTCTCTTAGATTTGCTTGTCTGTAAAGGTTTTAATTTCTCCATCAAATCTGAATGAGATTCTTGCTGGGTAAAGTAATCTTGGTTGTAGGTTTTTCTCCTTCATCACTTTAAATATGTCCTGCCACTCCCTTCTGGCTTGCAGAGTTTCTGCTGAAAGTTTAGCTGTTAACCTTATGGGGATTCCCTTGTGTGTTATTTGTTGTTTTTCCCTTGCTGCTTTTAATATTTTTTCTTTGTAGTTAATTTTTGATAGTTTGATTAATATGTGTCTTGGCATGTTTCTCCTTGGATTTATCCTCTATGGGACTCTCTATGCTTCCTGGACTTGATTAACTATTTCTTTTCCCATATTAGGGAAATTTTCAGCTATATCTCTTCAAATATTTTCTCAGTCCCTTTCTTTTTCTCTTCTTCTTCTGAGTCTCCTATAATTCGAATGTTGGTGTGTTTAATGTTGTCCCAGAGGTCTCTGAGAGTGTCCTCAATTCTTTTCATTCTTTTTTCTTTATTCTGCTCTGCAGTAGTTATTTCCCCACTTTTATGTTCCAGCTCACTTATCCATTCTTCTGCCTCAGTTATTCTGCTGTTGATCCCTTCTAGAGAATTTTTAATTTCATTTATTATGCTGTTCATCACTGTTTGTTTGCCATTTAGTTCTTCTAGCTCTTTGTTAAACGTTTCTTGTATTTTCTTCATTCTATTTCCAAGATTTTGGATATCTTTACTATCATTATTCTGAATTCTTTTTCAGGTAGACTGCTTATTTCTTCTTCATTTGTTAGGTCTGGTGGGTCTTGCTTCACTCCTTCATCCACTGTGTGTTTCTCTGTCTTCTCATTTTGCTTAACTTACTGTGTTTGGGGTCTCCTTTTCACAGGCTGCAGGTTCATAGTTCCCACTGTTTTTGGTGTCTGTCCCCAGTGGCTAGGGTTGGTTCAGTGGGTTGTGTATGCTTCCTGGTGGAGGGGACTAGTGCCTGTGTTCTGGTGGATGAGGCTGGATCTTTTCTTTCTGGTGGGCAGTTCCACATCTGATGGTGTGTTTTGGGGTGTCTGTGTCCTTATTATGATTTTAGGCAGCCTCTCTGTTAATGGTTGAGCTTGTATTCCTGTCTTGCTAGTTGTTTGGCATAGCGTGTCCAGCACTGTAGCTTGCTGGTCATTGAGTGGAGCTGGGTGTTGGTGTTGAGATGGAGATCTCTGGGAGATTTTCATCGTTTGATATTACGTGGAGCTGGGAGGTCTCTTGTGGACCAGTGTCCTGAACTTGGCTCTCCTACCTCAAAGGCACAGCCCTGAAGCCTACTGGAGCACCAAGATCCTGTCATCCACACAGCTCAGAATAAAAGAGAAAAAAAAAGAAAGAAAGAAGAAGATAAAATAAAATAATATAAAATAATGTTATTAAAGTAAAAAATATTTATTAAAAAAATTTTTTTAATGCCCTCTTGTTTTGACTCTAGATCCTACTCCACCCTGTTACCTGCTTTGCCCAGGTTGATAGACCCACATGTGTTGCTTCACAAAATGAATCGTTGCATCTTAAGACTTGGGTGATTTTTCAATCAGGGGCGTTCACCCATCAGTGAGATGAGGAATTATTTTGGGTACTCAGTGCTTCCCCTTGACAGTCATGGGATACCTTAGGCTATAATGCAGTTTCCATCTTGGACCCCTTGGGAAACTTCATTTCTGAGATTTTTGAGGTAATTTTTTACACAGCATTATTGCCACAATAACTAATTGATATATGATGCTTGAAAAATATTGCTGAACTGCTTTCCATAAATGTTGTACTTATAATTATACTGGACCAAGCTTGACAAACTGAATATTATTTTTATTTAAGTTATTTTTTCCTATTTTGCTGAGATGTAATTGCTATACATCACTGTATACGTTTATAGTGTACAGCATAATGCATTTCTATTTTTAACTTCTGAAATTTTAATAGGCTTAATCATATTTTTGTTACTGTTTTGTTTTTAAGAAACATTCCTCAACTTTCCAGGCACCTGTGAGCCATGCTGGCATGTTGCATTAATAGGTCTCATTTCCCTTCTGGTGGGTGCACCAGGGGGAACCCTGTATGGCAGCTGGTTGTAGAAGAAGCCAAAAATTGAAGTTGACAGCAAATCATAAAGCCTCTGGAATGGTGTCCTATTTAAATAGATCATCTTGTTCCCAAACATTCATTTATTTCCTTTCTGACTCTTAATCCTCCATGTGAAATCTTGTATTTTCAGTTTCAGTTTTCTCCTGTTTACCATATGCTGGGCACCGTGCTAGCCATATTAGGCACTGAATCCCATAAGAAGCAGAGTTGCCTCTTCTCATTGTTGCAACCCTCTTCTTGTTGTTGTCTGGCTGCCATCTGCCCCATTGTCAGCCAGCTCAGAATCCATATCCTGGCCCTGGGCACTGTGTTGCTCCTTGCATCTTTCCTAGCCCACTAGGGACCTGAGGGCCCTTATTCAAACTCACCTCACCTGGCATATTGAAACACAGGAGCAGCAGCAAGTAAGTCTTGCTGCGAGTGAGTGAGGCTGGATGAAGGGGGTAACTGACCTTTCCTCATCTCTGAACTCAGATCCTACACCTTAATTTGTTTTAATTGGTAAGGCTGGCTATTTTTCTAGATTTTTATTTACTAGCTAAGTTTCTCCTTATAGGCATTTTCTGTTCCTATCCTTTGTCTACATATCTACTGAGGTTTTGATTTAAAAAATCAATTTATATGCATTCTTTATGGAGTAGAGGTATTAAACCATTTCTGTAATGTTTGCAGCAAAATTCTTTCTCTGCCCAATATTTGTTTCCTTGGCTTTTGCTATTCAGAAGATATGATTTCTGAGTGTAAATTTTATACTCATAAATAAGAAGGGGCCTATTTAAATGTGTGTACCTTTCTCTTATCTTTACATAGTCTATAATATGTTTTCTCAGGCAGTTTAAGTCTTATTCTGGAATGCTCAGATTAGTGGCCAGGGTTGTTTTCAGACGGAGGGAGAAATTGCATCCTTCTGTGACAGGAATGGCTAATGACATTTTCTCTCTGATGAGGCTCATGAGCCACTCTTCATTTATGCATTCTGAAATATTTATTGAGCATCTACTCTATGCCAGGCACCACCACTTGGGACATTCTGGGCCCTGGTTTAATGGTCACTGAGATTTAATTGAGGTTTGATGAGATGGATGAACTATACACCATATCAATAAAGTTGAGTATTACCTTAATCACATTCTTAAGAGTTATTGACTTTAGGGTCTAGGGAGACAGTTTTTAGTGAGCAAGGCAGATATAGTCCCTGCTCTCCAGAGGGTCACAGAAGATTGGAGAAGGCAGACAAGTAAAAGACAATTACAGTGAATTGAGGCGGAAGCCATGATGGAGGACATGGGGTGGGCGCTAAGGGCTTGGCAAATATACAGCTGGGCGCCTAGCCCAGATTTGAGGGACCAGGGGAAACTTCTTGGAGACGGTGATGCCCCACCTGAGATGTGCAGGATGAGTAAGAATGGCTTACAGAAGAAGGTTGGAGGTGAAAGTATTTTTGCAAAGGCAACTCAAAGCAGTCCTGGGGTGAGAGAAGAAACATGTGCCTTTGAGCATCCAAGGTGCTGAAGACTGCCTCCTACAGGTAGTGTTTGAGAATGGGTCAGATAGTATCATTGTTATTACTTGCAGTATTTGACTCCCTTTCTTTTAATCCCTACCCCTTTGTAAAATATACCACCATGATCACTTACCACTGCAAAGGGGGTTGGCTCGAAAATCAAGATGCTTGGTTTCCACTTCTAGTTCTGCTATGAGAGAGTGAGGTGACATTGGTGAGTTTAAGGTCCCACCCTGGGTCTCTGTCCCCTGTCCCATGAAATCAGGGACCAGACAGAATTACATCCCAGCAAAACATACTGTGGGTGCCTCTACCGTCTTTGAGGTATGGCTGCTGAGTGGCCTTCGGTCCTCTCTTCTTTGCATCCATCATGTCTGTGTCTAATGCTCAAGGGAGGCTCCTAACCCTGAGCACACTCTCAAGGAGCTAGAGTGCAAGAAGAGGTTTTTTTCCTAAACCCAGTGAATCAAATGCCCCGGCTGGAATCAGACCAGCAGTCTCTACGCCCAACTCCATCAAGTATTGCCCTGTGGGCTATCAGTTTCCACAGACAGGAGTCAGGATGATGAGGAAGAGCTCCTGGGAGGTGGACAGGACTGCTTTGGGGATTTTCCAGGCAGTGCCTAGTATATTATGGGCCCTCGGTTAATATTCATTGAAGTTTCATTGAGGTTTGATGAGATGGATGAATCATACAATATGTCAATAAAGTTAAGTATTACCCTAACCACATTCTTAAAGTTATTAAAAATGTCAAGAGCAGGTGATTTATTTCCTCATTCTCTGGAAATACTGCAAAGACAGTATGTATAAAAATGTTCAGGGCTTAAATGATAATGATTTATCTTTTTGGCTCCACCTCAAACTTACTGTCAGTGACTATTTCTGATGTTGCCTGCCTCTTCAAGGTCTTTGACCTTTTGGACACCATTTTTGGCCCTAAGAGTGATGGGAGATTGCAGTATACGCTGGAGATTCAGGAGCTGACGCAAATTCCTTCCCCAGCTGTCTCCCGTCTGGATGATGCCAAGAAGCTGCCTCAGTGTGACCTTTCACATTTGACATCTCCGCTCCCGAGTGCATAGTAGGTGCTTCAGCAGGGGGATAACAAAGCTTGGGCCTGGAGCCGAGACCTGATAATTGTGGTTCCTGCTTTGACATAGCGTGTCTCCTGAGAGAATTGTAAGCAATTGCAACTGTGGGAGCTCAGGAAGGAGTGGGAATTAGAGTTATTTGCTCTGGGAGTATGTGTTCACGTTGCATCACTTGCACCTGACTTGCAGCACAGCCTGCTGTGGAGTAAGGCTGGC
The DNA here is from genome assembly GCF_964165515.1 of Mesoplodon bidens. Lineage (NCBI taxonomy): Eukaryota > Metazoa > Chordata > Mammalia > Artiodactyla > Ziphiidae > Mesoplodon > Mesoplodon bidens. Next base: position 143,763,532 of record NC_138161.1, read on the forward strand.
TTTAGGATTTTGCTTCCTGGGTCTCAGCCATACCTTCTCCTGGGCGTGGGGGGACCCGGAGCCTCAGGGTGTGTGCTCTTGCTTTTAAGACTGCACATTCCACAGGGCAGGTCTGCACAAACAGCTCTGCACAGCCACATCCAAGCACCCTGCACAGAGACGTGCTTGGTAAAAAATGATCTTGAAGCTTTGTAATAACTATGTGATTAAAAGCCACGTGAAAAATGATAAAACTTAGCACAAAAGCCAGCCCTGCAAGCTAACGTGCTACTTTGGCAAAGCCTCTATCCCCCAACCCCCTCCCAAGCTGCTCTCGGGTGCCCACCGTCTCAGGAGCTCCCCTCTAGGCACGCTGCAGCGGGGAGGTGGGGGGGTTGTGTGGGAGAACCCCCTCCGCGCCCTCCTCCAGCCCTGCTTCCCCAGGACCATCCCAGCACTCCGTACCGTTCTCAGCCTCTGGGGGGCACCAGAGTTTGCACATAGCAAGGTGGCTGCTTCTTGAGACAAAAGAGGAGGATTTTGGCTGCCCATTTGTCTCAACATCGTGTAAGGTCTGTGTTGAGGCAGAGGAGGCCATATACCCGAATCAGGGCACGCATTGTTCTGGCTGTTGTGATACTGCGGGCTGGGGCCTGATAAGTGGTCCACGCCCCGAGGTGATGGGAAGCCAGATTCTGGTGTCTGAGCCAGATTCTGCATGAGTCCAGCCTGTGGAGGCTGGTGGCGGAGAGAAGAGATCCCTGGAGTAAGGCCTTGCAGGACAGGAGGCTTCCTTCACCCCTGCTCCACCTGCCGCCGGGGAGCGGCGTTCATCAGAGAAACAAAAGGTGCCAGAGACACAAGGCAAGTGAGGCTGACAGGGGGAAATGGCAGAAGGAAAGGGACAGGAAGAGAGAAAGAGAGAGAACAAGAGCTGGGGGCAAAATCGAGAAGGAGATGGAGGAAAGCTAACATATGGTGATTGTTCTAACCAGTGTTATGGGCTTTGGAGCAAAACAATTTGTAAGAAGCAAACTTCCCAAATGCGAGTACTTAATAAAGAAGAAAACAGAAGGATTGATAATGGGAATCAGGCTAATGAATAAACAAGCTGCTTAAAAAATGGTCTCCTCTCGCAGTCCATTATTTTTAACTTAGTGGCAATTTGCATACTAGTTAATTTGCATATATTAAATACTGTTCCCCTTCTCCACCGTCCCACCTCCTCCACTTCAGACTAACATTTCATTATGGTGCTGCTGGGCCCGAGGACTCGGAGGCTATGGAGAGTTTATTAATTTATCCAACACATGCTGTGTACATTTTTATCACTTGCGGCACAGTGGACCTGGTATCTTTGAAGTCATTAACAACATGAGGGGTGTTCTGCTCGAGGTATTCAAAAGGGAGCAAGAAAAGCCAGCCTGCAAAAATGTACCCCAAACCAGGGAGAGATCATGTTTGGATTATTTTCTGTCTAGGAAGACAAAAATGAGCAATGGATGACTCTCTCATCTGCATCAGAGAAACTCTGCTTTGTTTAATTTTTTTTTTGAATTTCAAAGTGAAATAGAACTTGTTCCCAGTGGGGCACAGATGCCCAAAAAGAACTAGCCACACGTGACCTTTCTCCTGCTGCTGCCCACAGTGGTGGAAAGCAGAGGAGAGCATGGCTCCTTGGGGGCCTCTGTTACTGCTGATGGGAATGATGAACCAGGAGGCAACGACTGCGGGCCCCTGCTCTGCATCGCCCTCTCCCGGGGAGCCCTCCCTCCACCGCCCCATCCCCTTGTGACTTCTAACCGGTGGGGACTTCTAGCTCGAGCTTCTGGTGGCTTAGTTAGTTGCTCTGTAGTGGGTCGTGGCACCACCCATGGGACTAGAAGAAAGTCACCATGCCTACAAGGGGGCTTTTAAAAAGTGTCCGGATCTGACCACCTGCATTAATCCTATTGTCATTTTCCAATGCCATTCTATCAGTTTGGCTGTTAGACCCCCTTTCTATTGTCCCAGATGCTTAAGCTGAAGAGAAGCCTGTGTATTTGCTGAGAGCTTGTAGAGTTTTCCCCAGGTGCCGACGCAAATTTAAATTAAATTAACTAATTTGTTTGATCATTCATTAATCAAATATTTATTGAATGCCTACTGTGTGCCAGACATTCTAGGCACTGGGGGCAGAGACAGGCAATAAACATATAAATGACAAGTAAATGATACTAGCCAAGAGTTATAAATACTAAAAAGAAGGATAAGGGGAATGATGGGTTAGCTAGTGGCATGAGGGAGGGGCATTAGCTAGGGTCATCAGGGATGCCCTCCTTAAAGGGCTGGTCTTTGAGCTATGACTAGAGGGATGCAGGATTCATTCAGTGTCTCACAGCCATCTCTGTGCTTGGTCCTAGATGGTTTCTGGCCTAGCGACTTTGCACTTGGCTAAAATAATCTGCTCATCCCAATGTGCTTGCCACCACTTGGTCCTAAGGTGTGGCCTGGCCTGCAGTACTGGGCTTGGAGAAGCAGCAGCCCTGGGACCCCTCACACCATTCAGGTGATCTGTTGTGCGGTTTCAGATCCTGTCTCCAGGAAAAAACCCCTTTGGAGGAGACAGTGGTGAAACACGTCAGGCACCCTGGGTTTGAATCTTACAAGTTTTGTGACTTTGGGTAAGTGACATCACCTCCTTGCACTTTAGTTTCCCAATCTGCAAAGTGGGTATAATAAATGTAAGAGACTTGACATGGAATGAAGATTCAGTAAATGGGCCCAAGTTTTATTGCCCAGAAAATACAGACTTTCTTCACTCCATTATCCCAGAGGATAAGGATTAGTCCATGAATGGAGAGTGTGGAGACTTTTTTTTTTTGCGGTACCCGGGCCTCTCACTGTTGTGGCCTCTCCCGTTGTGGAGCACAGGCTCTGGACACGCAGGCTCAACGGCCATGGCTCACGGGCCCAGCCGCTCCGCGGTATGTGGGATCTTCCCGGACCGGGGCGCGGACCCGTGTCCCCTGCATTGGCAGGCGGACTCTCAACCACTGCGCCACCAGGGAAGCCCCAAGTGTGGAGACTTTTAATGTGAGGAACTAAACATATAGAGAATAGAAAATCATCCCAGAATAGTCTCTAAGTCCCTTATGGCTTGTAGTTTCTAAGCCCTTATGGCTTGAGTCAAGGAATTAGGCAGCCTCAGGTATGAAACCCAGTTCTATTAACTTACTAACAAAATTATCCCTAAGCAAGTTACTTAATCTGATTATGACTCATTTTGCTCATTTATAATATGGGAATAATAATAATGTCTAGCTCATAGGCCTGTTATAAGGATTAATGAGACAATGTCTATAACGTGTATAACATACAAATGTTAGCTGCTATATCTAATATTATTTCACTGACCTGGTCTGTGGCAATAAGTAGTTTGATCCTCGTAATTAACCAGATATTGTTACATTCTTCACATATTGTATTGACTTTCTTTTTGGCCAAATTAGTCTCAAACTGACTGCCCCACTGCCACTTGAGTGTAATTTTCCCCATCACCAATGCCTTCATCCCAGTCGAGGTCACCATCATTTCTCCCTGGGACAACTGTGGTGGCCCTGACTCGTCTGCATCCTTTTACTTCTGGCCTCTTCTAAGCCTTTCATCACATGGCAGGTGGATCTGTAGAATAGATATCAGCTATCAACTGGTTTCCATTCATCCTGAAAATAAAAGTCAAATTCCTTACTTGGACCTGTAAGGCTTTAATTGACCCATCTCTTGCTTCTGTCTCCAAACTTAGCTGCCCTCACTTTCCTCTGTGTCTGCTATACTCCAGCCACACTGGCCTTCTCTCTGCTCCTAAGCATGCCAAGCCCATTCCTGCCTTAAGGTCTTCAGGCATGTCATTTCTTCTGCCTGAAATGCCCCTTCCTCTGTGCTTTGTGTGGCTGGTATATCAGTGAGGGATTTCATTTGACCCTGCATAACAGAAAATTCTGATATAGTGACTTCAGTACAAACAAGGGTTTTTGGTTGTTTGTTTGTTTGTCTTGTCATTCAATTAGAAGTCTGGAAAAGGTAGCATTGGTCATGGCTCAGCAACGTCATAGACAAGGTTCCTGAGGTTCTCTGTTTTGGCTTTTTCCTCATGGTTGCAAGATGACTGCCATAGCACCAGGCATCCTATCCATATTTCAGATAAGAAGAAGGAGCTGAAGGGAAGCAAAATAGGCAGTACTTATATTAGAGGAGAAAAACTTTCCTCTAAACCCCAGCTTATATCTCATCGGCCAGAACACTGTCACGTTGGCTATCCCTTGCTACCAAGACAGCTGGGATAGAGTGTTTTAGCTAGGTACCCTGTGCTGAGGCCCTCCATAAAGTTGTGGCTGGGTACTTTTAGCTGGGTACATTGTGGCCCTAAACCATACAAGGAAGAAGTGGGAAAGTGTTGGGTAGGCAACCAGTGGTACCTGTCACAGCTGGCCTCTAAATTTTTAGGTCTGATTTTACCCATTTTCTCCTCAAAGAGACCTTCTCTGAACACCTTGTCTAAGTATCACCTCTCCACCACCATTATTCTCTGTCGTAAGCCCTTCCTGTTTGCTTCATAGCACTTTTTATGATATAATTGTTTAATTTCTTGTTTACTTGTTTGTCGTATATCTTGCTAGAAGCACCGTAAGGGCAGGGAGGCTGTCTTCTTATCTAGCCACTGAATTCCTTGAACTCAGCTCAGAGCTGGGCATGTCATGGTTTCTCAAGAAATTATTTTTCCAGTGAATGACTGTATCAGCTCATAAATGAATATAGAATACTTCTAGGATGCTGGAAAATTCTCTGTTCTTTTCCTAGGCTTCCCCAATCAAGAGGAACCCCACAAAGCAATTGCTAAATAGAAGTGAACACAGTAAGCTAATGTTAATAGTGACTTTGTCAAATTTACAAACAACTGAATGTCCAGAAGATGAATTGCTGGGTTCTTATTCTCACATGTTATCACCAGCACTGAGCTGTCATCCGTTGAGAGTTTCAGTAGTTGCAGGTGAATCGGGTGTAGCAAGTTGTAGAGATATTCTGAATAATGTAGAAGACGGGAGTCTAAGCTCAGAGCTGTCCTTTGAGGGTGTTAACTGATTCATTTACCAATGTTTGGGTTGGGAACATGCTGCACAATGACCATATTTTTCCTTCTCTTTAAAAAACCAAACCAAAGCACAAGAAACCACTTACTCTGTATTATATGTATTAACGAATCAAATCCTCAAAACAATCCAAAGAAAGAAGCTGCAGCTCAGGGAAGTTCATGGTTAGGGAGAGGTGATGGAGCAGCCAGGCTCTAGAACCCACACTGTCAGCCAATATTACGTTACAGTGCTTACTGTCTTAATTTAATGCAGGATTTCTTTCAGGCAAATTGGTAATACCAAATGGAAGCCCGTATTGTAGTATACCTACAACCCTTCTATAAATGTCAGCAATTGGGCAAAAGTAAAGAAAATGACTTTTTGGTGTCTCACAGCAGAGACGAGGGGCACATTGGACCACAGGGAGTGGGGATGATTCTGCAGGAGCCTCTGTACCAACCGCTCCGTCCGCTTCCAGCCCTCGTATCTGTCATTGGAGTGTTATCACCTTGCATTTAATTTCAGGGCCAGCTTCCCTGCATTGTTCTAATCTGTCTTTTCTAAAGAAATGTTCATATTGCTAATCAAAGCCCTGTGGAGTGACAGTTTTTTCCTGAGTGTTGCTGCAAAGCAAACTTTTTGGAAGAATGAAATTCTACAATTAATTTAAGAATGGTTGCAGGATGTAAGCCTGGTAGATTCCAACTTCTTGAATCAAAACGCCCTCGGGTGAGGACAGAACGGGCTGTAAGGTCCTGCAGGCCTGAGTTCAAACCCTGACTCCGGCGAGTTCAACTTGCTGGCTGTGTCGCCTTGAGCAGGTGACTGAAACCTGTGAATCTCAGTTTCCTCCCATTTAAAAAGGATGAGTAGACCTAAGTAGACCTTGCTAATGGCGAAGAACGCATGAGATAATGTGTCTCAAGAGCACTGACCCAGTGACAATCACACAGTGGGTTCGACCCGGGCTGATTCTTCTCCCCTCCCCTCTCAGATGCCATCTGGTTCACTCACTGCCCCTCTGTTAAATCTTTACAAAGGAGACTCCTGTTTCGGAATAGCTTCAGCGAGGAAGTCTGCCAAGCACTCTTGGTCACCCATTCCACTGTCATTAGCATCCCTGATTTTCTAGCTTTCAATAAAGCACTGGACTCTGTGGGAGCCTCACAGGTGAATGAAGTGGAGGGGTGGGGAGGGGAGGGGCGCAGAGACAGCCAGGGAGAAACTAAAAAGGTGGTTAAGAAAGCCCTTGAGAAAAACTGGAGCTACTGAAACCACTCATCCTGAACCTTCAGGACCGGCTTAAAGGATTTATTAACAGTACTAGGGCCATGTGTTTAGCGCAGGCACTGGTCAGGGGCCGGAAGGGTCAAGGATGAGTGGACCAAGCACAAAGACAACACTCAGTGAGAGAGAGAGCTGGTCAGCTCCGCCCGCCACCACTGCAGTGATGGGCCACCCTCAGGGGAAGAGCCTTGTGTCCCAGCTGTGTCTTGGCTCAGAGCACTCAGCTCCTAGAAGCCCATCCTAGTGGCAGCTTCTCTTGATGTGGGCCTGTCTCATCCTTGGCTCTGTGCTTCTTTGGGCCAGGTAGCCTTATCTGGAAAATTGCAATTCTTAGAGTCCTCCTCCTAAAGTTGAACAAAGATCTGCTTCCTTTCAACTTCTACCCACTGCCTCCCACTCTGACCCTACAGTTCACATAGTAAGAATATTCTTCCTTCCAAGAGATAATCTTTCAGATAGTCAAAGGCAATCTTCATCAGGCTAAACAGCTCTAGTGCCTTCATTTGTGATTCAGTTTACATGGCTTCCAGCTTCTTTTCCACAGTGACCCTCTTAACCACACATCTCAGGGCCACTGGGAGAAGCAGACTGGACCTTGAAAACTACTCTCCAAGCTCCTATTAGCTTCCTGGGCCACAGCCCCACAGGACAAAGTGAAGGTGCGCTTGCATCCAAAATCAATCCCGAGGTCTTTTCCTTGTCAGTTGCTATCAAGGTATATCTCTTCATCCTCTATTTGTGCACTTGATTCTTTGAATAAAACCCCAAGGCTTTTGAAATAGTTGAAATATCATCTCGTTGGATTTGAACCAATATATTGGCCTGTGAAGACTGACTTTGTCTTGCCAGTTCTGCCGCTCCACCCCTCAGCTTCTCCTGTCAGCCTTAAGCCATGCAGATGTCCCCTAGAGCCTGCCTAGGCTCTTTTTTTTTTTTTTAAATTTTATTTATTTATTTATTTATTCATTTATTTATGGCTGTGTTAGCTCTTCGTTTCTGTGTGAGGGCTTTCTCTAGTTGCGGCAAGTGGGGGCCACTCCTCATCGCGGTGCGCGGGCCTCTCACTATCGCGGCCTCTCGTTGCGGAGCACAGGCTCCAGACGCACAGGCTCAGTATTTGTGGCTCACGGGGCTAGTTGCTCCGCGGCATGTGGGATCTTCCCAGACCAGGGCTCGAACCCGTGTCCCCTGCATTGGCAGGGAGATTCTCAACCACTGCGCCACCAGGGAAGCCCTGCCTAGGCTCTTTTTAATAACACCTGCTAAAAGTTTTGGACTGGAAAAGGCAGGGGTCAACTTTCTTCATTATATCATTCAGAGCATCCTGTAGGATCACATCACCCATTAATCATCATCTCCAAATTCATTCAACCGGTTGTAAATCCACTGAATGGTATTTTCGTGAGGTCCATATCTCTATAATTTGTTCACAGCAATATTATAGGAAACTCCATCAAAGACATTGCTAAAATCGATAGGCACTCTATCTACTGCATCTATTTAATTCTCTATTGTGGTTGTCCCACCGACAAGCCTGTCTAACGTGACTTGTTCTTAGTGAGTTTAAGCTGATCCCAGAAAAGAGCTCCCCCTTCTAGGAGTTCACATTCCCCCTATTACACAATCTGCCCAAGGGTCTGATAGGGACCACCTTATTCCTTTGAAAATCAGGACTTGTTCTCCTTCCAAAGCATATTAAACAGATGAGAATGGGACAAAGGAGACGGAGATTAAACTTTGTAGAAGTAATTTCAATTAGGCCTTAAGAATAATTCCCTGACCAGACATTGTGCTAAAATTCTAACAAAATGGCTATGATGTCACTTGTACAAATTATTGATAATTTGGCTGTGCATTTGATCATTTTCCTTTGTAGACCTAGAGACAAAGGTATGGGTGAGGTCATGCAACAGCAAGGGGACTGCTGCTGTGAAGGAGTCAAAGACAAGGTGTTGCTTGTGGCCCTGCTGCTACCCACCAGCTTTACTGACATGTTATTCTGAGATAGTCTTTTCTCTCTGAGGCTCTATTGCCTGGGCTTCAAACGGGGATGGGACTACTTTCCATCCCTGTCCCATGGAGCTGTTGTGAGAACTGAGGTGAAATGCGGCATCACACAAGAGGCAGCGGCTGTTATTAAGGCTTCTGGAGGAGTTTGTGTCTCCAAGCAGGACCCATGGCTGTCAGATCCATGACTGCAGTTGTAAATACTGTGGGGAGTGGAAGCCCACCCTGTTTGGGGTCGATCATATTCTCTAACTGGGTGTCACCTTTCATGAGCCAAGCAGCTGCCAAAACTGATTGCCTCTGATTTAGTTCCTTGGAACTGATCAGCATATTGTTTTGTTAACCACCATCTGAGGTTCAAGAAGTCTTCTGAGTGACACCACTTGAAATATAACAGCTGGCTAAGGGGCTGTCTTGTGGCACACTCAAAGGGGATTTATGTGCTATTCTCTTCTTATGAGCAAATGTGGTAAAAAGAGGAGGTTCACTGACTCCCCGCTGCCTTTGGTACTCACTAAGTAATTTTCATATTTTGATAGAGAAAATACATTCTTCAGTTCTTTTTAGCCCAGTCTGCCTCTTGTCATAAACTAAATGGGACACACAGAGCCAAGAAAGAGAGTAAACACAAGATTCAGCATCACCTCAATAGTAAGACATCTATCCAGGGCCTGTCATTCTGCTAGTTATACTCCTGTCCACCCATCCATCCATCCATCTACCCATCCATCCATCCATCCACACATCCATCCACCCATCCATCCACCCAACTACCCATCCATCCACCCATCCACCCATCCACCCATCCATTCATCCATCCATCCATCCATCCACCCACCTATCCATTCAACAAATATTCAGTATGTATTTACTATGGACAAGACACTGAATGAGACTTCAATCCTGCCCTCAAAGAGTTTATGGCATAGTATATGAGAAAAATTGTATACAAGTCACAGGGAAAAATATTATTATAAGATCAGAGAGAGATGTCTTCCACTCAGCTGGAGCTGGGGAAGCATTTAAGCTGAACCAAGAAAGTTGGGTAAGATTTAAATACATGGAGATGGAAGGTAAGGTTTTTCCAGGTAGAGGGGATACCAGCGGTAAAGACATGAAGGAAGTGAACTGTGGAGACTGCCTGGGGAATTCTGTTCAGTACTGGGCTTTGCAGGAGAGTGATGGGAGATAAGCTGGAAAGGTAGCCTGGGACAGCTAGTGGAGGGCTTAGAATCCCAGGCTAAGGAGTCTGGACTTCATTCAGAGGGACATGGGAGACACTGAAGGTTTTTGAGTGTTGTAGTAAAGGTGATCAGAACTGTGCTTCAGAAAGATCACCCTACTGACCTGTGTGTTAAGTTGGAAGCAACGTGTAAAAGCCTTGCCTCTAAGTTCTGCCTTTTGACTTTCATGTGGCCGTCACGGCTGCCAGTGGCAGGGAAAAAGGTGGCTCTATTTAACCCTGAAGAGAGAAGGTGGGCGCAGTGGGTCTGTGCATTCCAGTCAGATTCTCCTATCAGGACTGACACTCATCAGCTTGTGCTGGGAGTGCTGGCTTCTGATGGCTCACCCCTGCATCCTTCTCTGGGAATTGCCTTCTGCTGGAGAGAGCTGCCTCCCTCAAGTTTAGTTTCTCTCCTTCCATGACTGGCTGATACAGGAGGTACAAATTCCTGGCTCCCTTGCCTCAGTATGAGAGACAAATCTGAAGGGCCCTGCAGGATCATCTGAGGCCTCTCTGTTCCCCGGTGCACTCCCCAACAAACCTCCTGCACACACACCTCCATCTCAGAGTCTGTTTCCAGGATCTGGACTGAAGGCAATGGGTCTTCCTCCTCCCCAGCTCCATCTGCACTGACTTATCCAGTGGATGGCTTGTTTTAGCTGCGTGTCATCTCTCTTAATAGAGGGCTGAAAGCGGGCAGTGCTCCAATTTCAAAGAGGTTCCCTCTGTGAATGCAGGGTTTTGTCTAGGTTCTGAGGGTCTCTGTGCCTTCACAGGTTCTGGTCCTCAACATGTCCTCCATGGGATGTTTATGGAGGTGCTCCCTGCAAAAAGTGGTGGTCAAACTAGCACCGGGTATCCAGAGGTTAGAACTGTAGACGATGCCCAGATGTATTTGATTGTAAGGGCCTCTTTCTCAAAAAACATATCAGGGATTAAGGAACTGTTGTTCTGTGCCTTTGAGGGTTGTTTGGGGCTGAAATACTCATTAGTGAAGGGCGAGGCCAAGGTCCACTTGCGATGTTGGTTTGAAAGCAGAGGTTGACAACTCAGTGACTCAGCATCCATTCAACATAAACAGTGAGACACTCAGATGGGGACCATGGGGACCTGGAAATCAGACACATGCCCATCCGAAGGGGGTTACTGCCTCTCGGCCCCAGACAGATACTGTTGGCACGTAGGGACTCTGGCCCCTGTGGCCAGGCCTCAGATTTTGCAAGAGAAGACAGATATTTGCATTTTTAAAATTTAAATCTCTTGAGCTTTAATTCGCCTTTTAGAAAAAACTGTGTTTGTGAAGCAAAATAGGTTTGTGAGCCGGATGAGACCTGCAGGCTGTGGTTGTCTGCCTCTGTTTTAAACCACTGCACATGCCGCAGAGAGGACCAGAGGCCAAAAAAAAAAAAAAAAAGTGAGCACACTCGTGTGCCCTTCTCTAGAGGGGGCTCTGTCTGGGAACGGCCAGTCAGGGGTCAGGGTGGGCTAGAGAAGTGGGGAGAGGGCCACTGCACCTTTGCATGAGGGGCCTGAGGAGCAGAGACCTGAGAACACGCTTCCCAGTGTGTACTGGCCTCTTGTCTTCGTGGGGACTGGGGAAATCTGCAGGTTTTAAAAAAATCTTATTTGCAAATTTACTTATTCCTTAAATTCCTTCTTAAAACATTGCTTTCTGTTATTTAATCTTCACAAAATCCTGCAAGGATTCCCAGTTGTACACAAGGTAACCATTGGCACTTAAGTCCCTCTGTATTAAGACTACACATGCAATCCATTCATTCATTCGGGTGTGAATTCCTTTATTTGACACATTAATAATTATACCAGTAATCACTGAATGCTGTATTGTGCAGGCCACTGTATGAGATGCTCTGGAACAAGTGAGTGAGATACTGTCTCTGCCCTCCAGGGATGCAGAGGCCAGCATGGCAGGATGGGGTGATGGTGACAGGTCCCATTTACTGACCACCTACTAAGTGCCTGGTATAATTCTTCTTATTCTTTTTTTTTTTTTTTTTTTTTTTTTGCGGTACGCGGGCCTCTCACTGTTGTGGCCTCTCCCGTTGCGGAGCACAGGCTCCGGACGCGCAGGCTCAGTGGCCATGGCTCACAGGCCTAGCCACTCCGTGGCATGTAGGATCTTCTCAGACCAGGGCACGAACCTGCATCCCCTGCATCGGCAGGCGGACTCTCAACCACTGCGCCACCAGGGAAGCCCGATTCTTATTATTCTTGAATGATAGTTCAAGTGATTTAATTCTCATATCATCCTACCAAAGAAGCGACTATTATTTCTGATCTCAGTTTAGGGAGAGAAATGGAGGCATTTGGCCCAAGGTCAGAGGGTTAATTGCAGGACCTGGAGCTGACTAGGAGCCTGGTGAACACCTTCCTAAACTTATTCTACCAGCTCCTTGGTACCCTGGGAGTGGCTCTGAGCACCTCTGAGCTCTGGCGGAGAGTGTGGTGGAGACAGCTGGATGCCAGGAGCTGAGGATATGTCTGGGACCCAAGAGGAGAGGGGTGCACAGGGAGATAGTTCAGGCAAAGGCAGGAAGCAAAGGTTCAGCAGTGGGGAGGCCTGAGTGGGTCCTGGGACCACAGGGAGCAAAGGGAAGCAGTATCAGACAGCTGGACAGCTCCTGGGGCTACAGGGCTGACTGCACTGGAGCCCGTCAGAGTAGAGGACACTTAGACCTGATCAGGAAGGAAGAAAGAAAAGGATGTGAAAAGCTTCATCCTCCTAGTAGATGCAAAACCACTCATCCTCTTTAGCGGGGGAACAAAGGCAAACCACAATGAAATGCCACATTTTCCCTAACGGATTAACACAGATTCAAAAGCTTAATACCACTTAGTGTTGGCCAGGGCTCTTTTTTGCACAACATTGGTGGGAGAGTTGATTGGAAAAGCCTTTTTGAGTGCGTTGTAGTTATAGGTGTGCATCTATATTTTTAAATGCACATACCTTTCAACCCAGAAAAACCCCTTAGGATACACACATACATACACACATATATAGGAATATGTATCCTATATTACCTGCACAAATGCATTCTCACACACACATATGTTAGGGTGTGGCATTTTTAGAAACAGAAATGAGAAGTGATCTTCACCATTTGAAGAGTCAGGTAAGTAAATTATTGTAATGCAAACTAGAGGAATACTGTGGCTTCCCATCTCTCTGAAAATAAAACCCCAAGTCCTTCCATGGCCCACAAAGCCTGTCATGACCTTGTCACTGCCTGCTTTTTCAACCTCATTTCCCAGAACGCTTTCCCTCCCCGGCTCCGGCCACATGGCATTTCTGGTTGCTCCTCGTTCAGACCAAGGCAGTTCCTTGGGGCTTTGCTCCTGCTGTTCTTCCTCTTGGAAGGTTCTTTCCCCAGATACTCACATGACTCACTCCCTCAATTCATTTATGCCTCTGTTCAAATATCAGCCTGTAGTAGGCAGCTTCTAGAACGTCCCCCAGTGATCCCTCCTCCTGGTATTTGTACCCTGTATGATCCCCTCCCTTTGAGTGTGGGCTGGACCCAGTGACTTGCTATTAATGAGTAGAGTATCACAAAGATGGGGAGTGTCACTTCTGAGATGTGATTATAAAACACCCTGATTTCCACCTTGCTGGCTTGTTCTCTCTCTGGCTCTTCTCTCTTTCTTGCTGTGATGAAGCCAGCTGCCATGTTTTGATTTGCCCTATGGAGAGGCGCACATGACAAGGAACTGAAGGAAGTTTCCAGCAAACAGCCAATGAGGAACTGAGGCCCTCAGAGAACAGCCTGTGAGAAACTAATTCTCGCCAACAACCATGTGAGTTTGGAAGTGGATCCTTCCCCAGTCGAGCCTTCAGATGTCCACAGCCCTGGCTGATACCTTGACTGTAGCCTGTGAGAGACTCTGAAGCAGAGGATGCAGCTAAGACCCTCCTGGATTCCTGTCCTATGGAAACTGTGTGTTAATAATTATTGTTTAAACCACTCAGTTTTGGGAAAATTTGTTACACAGCTATAGTTAACGGATACAGAACCCCTTGGATAAGTCTTCTATGAGCAAACTAAATGTGTAAACTATAGTAGGGTTCTTTGTTGCACTATGTTCCGTTAATCTGCTTTGTTTTTCTTTATTGAGTGTATCTTTTGGAGATTTTATATTTTACTTGTCTGTTGTTTGTATTTTTTTTTTCCTTGCCACTAGGATGTAAAATCTCATGAGGGCAAAACTTTTGCTTTGTTTACAGTTGTGTTCACTAGTGCCTACAGCAGTGCCTGACATGTGTGTTCTCACATTCAATTAGTATTTGTGAATGAATGAATAATGCAACCCATACAGCTAGTCATGCACATCCAGACGTGGGAAAGGCTTACGAGATATAACCTAATGGGGGGGATTGGGAGGTAGAGAATTGTAAGGCAATTTACATATAACATAACCTCCCTTTCACATCTAAAAGTTTGTATATCCATCAAAAAACATCTGAGAGGACACATACCGAAGCGTTAATAGTTGTCGTTTGCTCTGGAAGAGGAGATTACAGGGCTACACTGTCTTCTTAAACATTTCTATAATTTAAAACTGTTTTACTGTGATTATTTGGGATCCCCAAAAAATGAAGGCATTTGATATAATTTGTAAGGCCAACCAGCCACTTGCTTTGCAGCATTCTCGTGTAGGGTCTGGGGAAGCCCAGGGGACCAGCCCACTGCTGCTCTGGACGGAGCGACCTTAGAGTTCTTCCTTATGGGGGCCAGAAACCGCTCTCCCTGCACTGTCCCCAGTCAGATTTCAGTCTCTGGGCAGCGCTCGAGAAAAGCTCATCTCTCTCCCACATGACAGACTGTCAGAAATCTAGCAGGTTTTCTGCGAACATTTCTTGGCAATAATTACAGAATAGGAAATAGGAAGTTGAAAAGAAAGAAAAAGACAGTACAGCAAAAATAACTGTTTTCTCAGTTCAGCCTTGCATGGATCAAGGCCTCTGAGGAGCTGAGGCAGGGAGCAGAGGGTTCTCCTCCTCCATTCTGCTTGGGGGTGTCGTTCTCATGGGGGTGCTAAGGCTGGGTTTCGGGGAAGACACCCGGGCTGGTGTCTCCTTGTCTGTGCTGAGTGTGTCAGTGCAGGAAGGTACCCAGAGCTGTTCCATCTAAAGCGTCAGGGCTCCCCGGAGACTCAGAGCCAGTGTGGCAGAGAGAGGTGGGAGGCAGCCTTGTCATCACATCATTCCTCACGTAACTTGGCTTGGGTCTAGCTTTTCACCGACCGCCATGCAATCAACTGTCCACCTCCACCCCCTAGATCCCATGTACTCTTAAGGCTGTTGTGGGCATTGGCTGGGATAGAGGCTGAGCCTCTGAGAGCAGGGACTCAGGGTTTCTGTCCTCTGTGGTAGCCTCAGCAACTGGTAAGGTGATGGCCAGTTAGGTGCTCCTGCAGTGTTGACTGAATGAACGGCCACACTCACATTTGCATATGTCCTTTCCAAAGTGTGCTCAGGCACCGTCTGACTACTCCCTCCATATAGAGCAGGGATGTGGACACCTTCCTTCTACATGCTATACTTCCATGAATATGACCTAAAATTATATATATATATATATATTTTTTTTTTGGCAGCCAAATTAAGCAGTTGTATAACTTAATCCTCCGGTTTCCCTGACCTTTTCTCCTTAATTTAAAAGAGATGTTAGATATTCTTTCTTTAAATGTTGCTTTAATTATGAAATATTTCAAATGTACAATATTCCACATATTTCAAACATAGCAAATGCTCATGGACCTATCTCTTGAATTTAACTAATATTCTATTTTGTCATAGTTACTTTACTTTTTGAGAAATAAAATACACAGATAAAATTGAAGTTTATTTTATTTTGCATTCTTTGCTCTTCATCTCTTTATCCAAGAGACAAATATTATTCTGAAGTTGGCATGTGTCCTTCCCACTGACGTTTCTTACTTTACTATCTATGTATATATCCATAGAAATAAAATGTGTTATAAAATGCATTGAATTTTATTGTCTGATGATTCTATAACTCAGAATTGTGTGTTCAATATTGATTCGTGGAAACTAATTTACTCATTTTAATTACTGACTTCTATGAGTATGTCATAATTTGCCTACTCCCCAGCAGTTGTGTATGAGATTTCACATTTCTCCATTTTTCAGATCATCCCTTAGTTTTATCAGACGTTTAAAAATCTTCAACATGATGGATATGAAATGATATATCATTTAAATTTACATTTTCCTCATTTCTAGTGCTGTTGGACATTTTTTCATACATTTATTTGCCATTCAGGTTTTCTTGTTTATCGTATACCTGTTCTTCCATTGAAGTAGATTATAAAAATAACGGTAATTTCCCACCCTGAATCCACATCCTTGGGTAGTTCCCATCAGATTGGCTCTGGGTTTAGCTATGTGACTTGCTTTGGCCAATGAGACAAGAAAATGTGAGACTTGAAACCCCAGAGTCTTGAAAATTGCTTGTGCATTGGTGCTTGCTTTTTCTTCCTGCTCTTGGGAACCCTGAAACTACCACCACGTGAATGAGCCCAGACTGCCTGCTGGGTGGTGAGAGACTTGTAGCCCAGTAATCTCCATGCCTCCAGCCAGCTGCTACACAAATGAATGAGGCTGTGGACTGTCAGCTGAATGCAAACTTGAGCGGGAACCCAGCTCACGCCTTGAGGAGGAGAGCCATTCCCACTGAGCTCAGCCCAGATTGCCAATAGTGAGCAAATAGGCAGCTGTTGTTTTAAACCAATAACTACTGGGTGATTTGTCAAGAGATAAAGCTCATTTACATACACATTCTGTCCATTTTCCCCACTTTTGTTTGCTTATCCTTTTCTTATTGCTAAGCTCTTTCTTAAAATGACATTTCTCATGTAACTCTGTGAGTAAACTTATGAAATACACATTATCATCATCATCATCATCACCACTTTATATCAGATGAGGAAACTAGAATTAAAGAGGTATAGTGACTTAAGAAGGATCATGTAACTAGCAAGCTGGGAAGGTGAGATTTGAATCCATGGCTATCTGACTACAGAGCCCAAGCTCTTAAGCCATTTCACTAACCTGCTTCTCTCGCATGCTGAAGTCACTCAGTGGAAAGGCTTCATGGTGAGACACTGGGCCACATCTTTTCTCATATTGTTTTGTCTTTTATTAACTCTGGTTTAGAACTTTCTGTTTTCAGTTTTCAGGGTGTACTGGAACCAGCTCATACTGGCCCATAAGGGCCAGTACTAGCAACTTTTCCCAATTGCTAGTTGGGAAGATGAGTTCAGGGACATCACATTGGTAGTTTGGCATTGGCATCGTAGGAATATTTATACCATGGAAGTCAGCAAAAGCTACAAATTAGGGCTTTTTTTTTTTCCTTCCAGAGAGCTGGTTCACCAGTGCACCAAACACTGAGCTGAATCTCTTCCTATTCTGTGTATCTTGTTATATCTGTCCCTTTCAAATTGCTTGTTGGCATAGTTTTGGAACATGAGTCTGTCATCCGACATATTTGCTATCCCTCCCCAATTTATACTACCCATGGATGAGAAAAGTTTATCCTCTGCATCTACATTGGGCCATCCAATCAGCTTTAAGTGTTGGGAGTGGAGACCTCTTTCCTTGTTCACTTGCTCCACTAATCAACACTTATATTCCTCAACTGATATCCAACATTTATTGAGCATTTACTATGTGCTAAGAAGTATTCTAAGCCTTTTAATTGCATTTAAATGTTGTAATTCCCTCAATAACTCTATGAGGCACGAATCTGAGGCACAAAAGGTGAACTGTCTTCCTTAGATGTCTACATAGCTTGCTGGTGGCTGGGCTGGGATTCAAACCCAGTTTGCTACTTCTCTTTATCCAACTGCACTTCAATCCAACCCTGGAGGTGCCCTCTGATCTACAAGGATACCACAGGGTTGGGGGAGTTGGATTCAGTGACCAGTGAGATTTGGCAAGGAGTAGAGAGCCACTGAAAGATTTTGAGTGGGAGAGTGATTATTTTTCACACAGTATTTAGAATATTTTGTCAGACTAGAGTGTGACAGATTGGCCCACGTAGAAGAAAGACCGGGGACAAGGAAAGTACTTGGGGTCATTATAGCGATCATTTAGAGCCTGACAGTGTCTGTGGAAATGCAACCACTCATCCACTTGGGACTTTCGCTCCAACTGAATCAGGCTCCTCACCGGCTCTGTCCAGTCGCCAAGGCTTTGTTCATGGTCCAGGGTATATTCCTCCATCTGCTTTATTTCTTTATATTTAAAAATATTTTTAAAATACTGGCAGATTTATTATTATTATTATTTATTAAGTTTTCCCACATCATTCCCCTTAAATACTCACCATCTGATTCACAGAGTTTTGATTTGATCATTTCCTACATGTTTATTATTTCTCACCAGTGAGTCTTTAGGTTCCTCTAGGGCAGGGAATGCATCTTCTACTTTGACATGCTCTGCAGTGCTGAGATCATCACAGCTACCCCATAAATGCTTGTGGAATATAAGAATGCATAAATAACTCTCCATTTTTTTTCCCCCACTGGCAATCTCATCGACAATAGGTGCCTGGAGTGATATAATTAGAAAGCTCCAAAATAAAATTGTGTTAAGGTACTACTTAAATGCTGTAAAGGAAAGTAGAGAAGACAGCCAATTAGTACCTACAAGTACCCATGATTTCTACATAATAGAAGAAGTCATTTATCAGATTTAGTTGACTTAGGTTCCTGGCTGCAGGCTGTCCCCTAAAGTCCTTAAATGCTTCATCCAAAAGGAGGAAGGAAGGGGTCTCATCAGAGCCAGGTTATAAAAAATCCAGACTGAGAAACCCCGACCCTACTGGCAGATTTGAGAGTGCAACTTGAGAATCAGGGAGCCTGTATGAGGGGAACAGAGCTCCCAACTGCTGAGCACCCAGTGTGTGCAGACACTATACTAAACACTTTCTTTTGGCCTTCATCACAAACCTGCTAGGTATGTTTTGTCATTCCTTTTGAAAGATGAGAAAACTAAGCTCTGAAAGGATATACAACTTGTTTAAGAGTACAAAGCTGGTAAGAAGCAGAGAAGAGATTCAAATCCACTTCTCTCTAGCTCTAAAAACAATGTTTTATTGTTTACATACAGGACTAGACTGGTGATGTAAATGTATAAACTGGGCTGGGTATAAGAAAATTGGGAGAAGTAGGCAAGTTCTATTTAAAGACATTCAGAATCAAACTTTTAAAAACTGCTAGCTAAGGAAACAACAAAAAAACCCATGTTCGCAGACTGGATACCATTTGGAACCTTTATTTTAATAAGGCACTGCATGTAGTCAAGGGTGGGAGATGTAGATATATCTCTCCCACATTTTCTATGATGGGCTTCTGTTAGCCGGCGAGGCCAATCTGGGGCCTCCACTAACCCAGGAGGGGGAAGAGCATGCCATGCAAATTTTGCAAGAGCAAAGAGGTTATTCAGGGATCTAGCTTAGGTGACACTCCTCAAGATAACCAGAGCTGGGCTGTCAGCCAGCAGGCCTCAGAAGAGAGAACAGGGTATAGCAAGAAGCAAGTGTGTGGCAGGAGACCTGGGGGCCTTGGCAAACAGACTGTCAGGAAAGTTTAGGAGCACACAGGTCAGCTGATTCCAGAGAACAGTACAGGTGGCCTTGGAGAGGCCAGCAGGAGATGGGAAGGTAGGTGGCGAGGAGGTCAGTAGCAGAGATGTTGCGGGGAGGGCTCCCCAACAACAGCTCTAAGGCAGAGTATTCAAGGTTGGCCTTTGTTCTCTGGAGGCCAGAGAAGAGGATGCAGGCCCTTTTCTGGGGGTGGGGGGGTTGGGGGGCGGGGGATCAGGTGGGATTTAGACTCAGGAGAAAAAAACAGAGTTCTGGGAGTTGTATTCCAGAAACTTGCCTTGGGCAAGCGAGGTTCCTGTCCTAATCCTTAGTTTAGAGGGACGTGAGAGTCACAAGAACATACACACACAATACAATTTATGTAAGAGCACACAGGTCCTCTGTCACTTGAGATACAGCTGTTGTTGCTGGTGCATCACAATCTGTAACCCTGAACATCAGCTCTCAGGACCAACACCATTCAGGCCCCAGGGAGACGCTTCTCCTTGTTTCCTGCTCTACGTCCTTGAAACACAAGTCAACGCCTTCAGGTCTGTGGGTGTTCGGGTGCTGTCACTGGAGAAGGGCCAGGGAGAACTGGAGCAGTGGAAGCACTTAGGTGACAGAAAAGGCAAACTAGCGTGTCAGCTCCTTCCTCTCAGGCAACCTGAATGCAGTAGGTTCTGCCATGATCAAGTGTAATTTTTTAGAAATGCCACATATCCTTTTATTTATTTATTTTTTGGCTTTTCTTCATGTTCCAGTTTGTGGTTCTGGAGGTACTCAGAATTAATATGGTATTCACAGCCATTACATATAGTGAATGTGGAATATTTTGCAATACTAGACATTTCATATTACTCTTAAGTTTGTATATATGTAGGTCTAGACATAACGTGTTCCTGATATAACATCAGTAACCACCGATTATTGACATGTTCAACTAAATGGGCACTGAATGCTCAAATTACAAAATAATCTTATTTTTATAAAATATTTATGAGGCTTTAATTAAATTTTCAAGAAGTTGAATTAAAAATGAGGATTGATTTAAATAATTGTTAAAATATTTGATATTCTTTCATTACAATTTATATTTTACCTTTCAAATTTAATAGATAACTGAATATTTTATTTTTTTATTTTATTTTATTTTTTGCAGTATGTGGGCCTCTCACTGTTGTGGCCTCTCCCGTTGCGGAGCACAGGCTCCGGTACGCGCAGGCTCAGTGGCCATGGCTCACGGGCCTAGCCGCTCCGCGGCATGTGGGATCTTCCCAGACCGGGGCACAAACCCATGTCCCCTGCATCGGCAGGCGGACTCTCAACCACTGCGCCACCAGGGAAGCCCATATAACTGAATATTTTAGAAGAAAGATATTCATAATTAGTCCGGAAATAAATGTAATGTTACAAAGTTTGAGACTCAATTTACATTTGAAGTGAAAATGTACTCCAATTTTGTACGCGCTGAATACAATCTACATTTTAGTTTCTGCAGGCTGGACCCATTTTGCCCTCACAGCAGTCCTGTGAGGCGAGTGTTATCATTATCCTCATTTGTGTCAATTGAACACAAATTACATGAAATTCTTGATTATAGAAACATACATAGTGATTTCACCAAACTGAAGGCAAGAGAAATAAATTTCATGGAATACATATATAATAATTTATGAATTATTATAAATAATTGGGTAAGTATGTCTTTATTACTTACCCAAATACGGTCAGCCCATCAATAGGTCATCACACATCAGCTATGATGACTAAATTCGGTCAACCTTGACCATATGAAACCATATGCACATATTTTTTAACTTTTGGTGTCATGATCGTTTAAATGTCAAGGTAAGAAGATACAATTATAGTTATTTGACAGTTAGCTTTATTTATAACTTTTACATATTTAGCCACATGGTGTGTGGGTTTAGTGGGTTGAATTGTAGCCCGAAAAAGATATGTCCAAGTCCTAACCCCTGATACGTGAGACTATGAGCTTATTTCGGGAAAGGGTCCTTGCAGATATAATTAACTGAAGGATCTTTTGATAAGATGATCTTGGATTAACAGGTGGGCCATAAGTGCAACAATGAGTGTCCTTATAAGAGAAGAGAAGACATAGAAACACAGGGGAGAAGGCCATGTGAAGACAGAGGCAGCCCCAAGCCCAGGACCCCTGGACCCCTTGGAAGAGGCATGGAGGGGTTCTCTCTTAAGGTCTTCAGAGGGAACAAGGCCCTGCTGACACCTTGATTTCAGACTTCTCAGATCCAGAACTGTGTGATAATAGATTCTTGCTGTTTAGAGCCACCAGATTTGTGATAATTTGTTCTGACAGTCCTAGGAAATGAGAATAGTGGACTCCATCTGTACTCTTGTCCTGGACCCTGCGAATCTTAGGAGTGGCCCTGGCTGCTGGGTAGGCCAGGCATGGGAGGTAGTACAAGAGCCCAAGTTTCAAGCTTGGCCCCTGTTCCAGGCCCTTGTGCCTTCTCTGAAGGACTGTGAGCTCCCTGGAGGTGAGTAGGTCTTTGTCTTCTTTATCCACCCAACTCTTAGCCAGGTGCTCAGTATGAGTTAATGAAGGAATGAATGATTGAATGCTGGTCATTAGAATGCAGGCTCCTGGGCCAGGTTTGGCTGGATTAAAATCCAGTTACTACTGTCCATGTGACTGGGGCAAGGTTATGTAACTTGACTCAACTCCAAAGTCTTAGTTCATCCTCTGTAACTAGGAATAATAATGTCATTTGCAGCCACATGGATGGACCTAGAGATTGTCATACTGAGTTAAGTAAGTCAGACACAGAAAGACAAATATCATTCGATATTGCTTATATGAGGAATCTAAAAAAAAAAGGGTACAAATGAACTTATTTACGAAACAGAAGTAGAGTCAAGGATGTAGAAAATAAATATATGGTTACCATGGGATAATGGGGGAAGGGATAAATTGGGAGATTGGGATTGACATATACACACTACTATATACAAAATAGATAACCAGTAAGAACCTATTGTATAACACAGGGAACTCTACTCAGTACTCTGTAATGGCCTATATGGGAAAAGAATCTAAAAGAAAAAAGAGTGAGATATATATATATATATATATATATATATATATATAATTATATATATATGTATATAACATATATATATATATACAAAACTGATTCACTTTGCTGTACACCTGAAAGTAACACAACATTGTATATCAACTATACTCCAATAAAAATTTAAAAAAATAGGAATAATAGTACTCACTTCATGTGGTCTAAGGATCAAATGAGTCAATCCATATAAATTATATACCTTATAAATAAATGGTAGCTGCCATCATCATCATCATCATCGTTGCCCCACCTCAGGGAATTCACTCATGCTGTTCCCTTTGCCTGAGATACCCTCACTCTTCCCCCAGCTAACTCCTACCCGTAGTTCTGGTCTCAGCTTAAACCTCACTTCTTCAAGGGACTCTTCCTTGCCCCCCTGAGTTTAGATCAGTTGTATGCTCCAGTACTTCTGTCCATATTTCCTGCAAGTCTGTGACTCTGGAACGGTAGAGATTTTTGTTGTCTTGAGCACTAATATAATGCTGTTCCTAGCAAAGGACCTGACACATAGTAAATGAAGTAGTTTTTTTTTTAACATCTTTATTGGAGTATAATTGCTTTACAATGGTGTGTAGTTTCTGCTTTATAACAAAGTGAATCAGCTATACATATACATATGTTCCCATGTCTCCTCCCTCTTGCATCTCCCTCCCACACTCCCTATCCCATCCCTCTAGGTGGACACAAACCACCGAGCTGATCTCCCTGTGCTATGTGGCTGCTTCCCACTAGCTATCTATTTTACATTTGGTAGTGTATATATGTCCATGCCGCTCTCTCACTTCGTCCCAGCCTAAATGAAGTTATTGAACGAATGGGTCAATCCAGTTCAAGATTTGATGGGAAGGATGTCTCGGAGGGAGAGGGATGTTGTCTCTGGCAAGAAGATTAATTTGACTCAATTTCTTTACAGGTTTTTTTGGACCTTTCTCACCTCCATCAGATTTGAAAACTGAGTTCAGGCTTTCTCAGCTCTAATAGTTTCCCAGCAAACTGACACTGGTTCTGGGGAGGTGTAAGAAATGGGATTCAGGATACTCAGCATGCGATGGGCTCCATTTTGCATATGAAATGTTTGAGCCTGGTCATGGTCTCATCCTGACCCCTAGGGCATCTGTGTCAGTGCCTAGTAGGGGCTCTGCTGGAGAACTGTGCCCATCTGGACTGGAAATAAAGCCCCCTGTATTTGACTTGCAGGGTGGTTTATATGCATTAGTAGTGCTCCCTGACAGAAGCCAAAATAAATGAAATATAGCATCAAGCTTTGGCTGGGGTCCTAGATCTAACTTGGGGCCCTTAGGACCTTGCCAAAGGATTAGGAAGGGGTAAGCATGATATACTTATGAGTAGATGATTGAATGGTGCTTGTGAGACACTAGATAGACCACCATATGCAGAGGTCTGTACTGTTAAATTTTGGGAATTGGTGCCGGGGACATGGTCCCCTCCCTTCTTGACCCGCCTTCTTACCTAATCAGCAATTATGATCTGCCTTTCCTACTCCAAAGGGCCCTGGACATTAACCACCTGCTGCAGGACACTGCTTCAGAGCTGTGCTGGGAGGCACTGCCTTTCTTTCCTTTCTGCCAAGCCAGTAAAGGCAAGATGCAGTGCATGCATCATCAGGCAGTAACTGGGGGCTGGGGCAGCTGGATCACAGGGCAGATTTCAGAATCTAAACTGAGATGGAACATGTATGTCCACATCTTGAAACAATCATCTTTTATGTGCCTGCTTGTCTTAGCCAGTTTAGAACCTTCTTCACAGAGACTTGAAACTTTGTACAAAGATGGAGTCAGAAGGCTGAGCCCTAACCTGGCCCTGCCACACTAGTCTGTGCCTTTGGGCAAGTCCCTTCCTCCCTCTGGCCCCAGATCTCCTAAGGGGTAGATCATATGTTTTTTACTATCTCATTCCATTTTAATATTGTTATTATATCTTATTCAATCCTGTGGTCTGGGACCTAGCAGAGTATCTGGCCCTTACCAAGAACATGTACTGAGTACTTTTTGCACATTATGTACTATGCTAAGTACTTTACAGACATGATCATCTCAGGGCATCCTCACAAACACATGGGAAACGAGGGCTCAAAAGGATTAAATAACGTGTCCAAGCTCAGTCAGCCAGTAAGGTGCAGAACAGGAACTTGAAGTCAGTTTTGTCTGGCTCCCAAGTTCATGTTTTTTACCACCCAACTGTGCTGTCTTTCAGTAAATAACCTGCATAAGTGGATGAGTGTTTCTTATTAAGCTAACCTAGATTTTTGGTGGACTAATACATTTAGATGGAAAATTGCCTTGATTGATTTCTTTGGATTGTCAAGGGACTGGTCAAGGTAAGCATCACTGAGAAGTTGGAAGCACACCACAGTCACAGAGTACATTGTGATGTAAAATCCCTAAAACTTTCTGACAGGGACAGTGACTAAAAATTTCTCTCTTGGCCCTTCTGGGAAACACAATACCTTCAAGCCACTCTTTCATCACACCAGCAATTGACAGTGCCCTGCTCTCTACATCTGGGAGCTTGACTCATAAGAAAGAAAAGAAATAAAGACATTGATTTTTCTGAAGCAGGACTCCAATCTGGTCTGAAGCACAGGGATTTGGCCTTTATGTTTGGCCTTCAGTTTCCTTTATGCTGAGCCTGGCATGAGTCCCGCTCCTAAGCTCTTCCATGGTGAGCAGATAAGCAGGAGAGAAGGAATTAGCTCAGATGTAAGTATTAAGTGAAGCAAAAGGCAGGACCAACCTTCACTGCAGATCTCTGCAAAGGAGAGAAGCCACCAGAAGCTGGTGTGAGCAGAGCCGCAGAGCAGGGATGCCTCCAGTGGTGTGAATGATCTGCAGGAGTGTCTGAGTCACTGATGTGTATCATCGGGAGTCTGGGTTTCTCTCATTGTAACAGACTTGGGCCCAAATGTGTGTACAAACCTGAGTAGGGTGGACATTTGGTGCACTTCCCTCTCAGTATCACTCTCCCTTTCTGGGGCACACGGGACCTTGGTTGGATTGAGGGGGATTAATCCTTGCCTCTATTCAGCCCAAGAGCTTCTGACAATGAAGGTAACCCTAAAGTAGAACATAAGACCCAATTAGATCAGTGGGGGTGGGACATTCTGTTCCCCAACTCAACCTCTATCATTTACAGAGATGAACCCATAATCCAGGTCTTGCCAGACAGGATCAATGGGCCCCCACCCAGGTCTCTGGTTTGCGCTCTAGGGGAGGTGGGCTCCCCCAGATGAGCGAATTGCTGTGATATACAAGATTAAAACTGAGAGGGGGGGACCCCCTGTACAGCCTGGACTTGGAGCCAACCCAGAGGCAGCGGAGTCATGAGACAAACTCAGGACATTGTTTAAACCCCGAATGGTGCCCCATCCAGGGGCTTTTCAGTGATGCCAGCAAACAAATTCTCTTTTATTAAAGCTGACATGGATGCAGTTTTCTGTGACTTTCACTGAAAGAGAACTGACCGATTCACCGACCTTTAGTTGCTAGTCTACTTCCTTTTCCCATGGGCGGAATTCCTCTAACAGGTGGGTTGGGACAACATAAAAACGGAGCTGAGAAAATGTGTTTGGGGTGAGCTGTGATAGACACTCACTTTAAGGGGAAAGGCCTACCTCACCCTTTTTGCCCAAATTATTATCCTTTTTGGTTCCCTTGATAATATGTTTTTTAAAGGTTAATACTGCCTCTGGCATCCTGTGTCTCCGTATCCATGGTGGTGCCGTTTAATGACATCCTGCATGGCATTTTATATTAAGATGTTTAATAGCTTTTCTTTTTTATTGGGATATAAGTAGATGATTAGGATTATTCACCTTCCCCAAGTTTGTTTTTTAGGATGTATGTATGTGGTATGGTGCCCCTGCTGCCCTGTGGGAAGAGGGTGAGGAACTGGGAGCCATGTTCCACTCTGAGAAATATCTCTATTGGTGGGGGCGGTCTTGATCCAGATGGCTGTTTTTTGTTTTTGTTTTTTTTAGATGTTGAGGGTAGGAGTTTATTAATTAATTTATTTATTTTTGCTGCGTTGGGTCTGCGATTTTGTGCGAGGGCTTTCTCTAGTTGTGGCAAGCGGGGGCCACTCTTCATCGTGGTGCATGGGCCTCTCACTATCGCGGCCTTTCTTGTTGCAGAGCACAGGCTCCAGACGCGCAGGCTCAGTAGTTGTGGCTCACGGGCCTAGTTGCTCCACAGCATATATGGGATCCTCCCAGACCAGGGCTCGAACCCGTGTCCCCTGCATTAGCAGGCAGATTCTCAACCACTGCGCCACCAGGGAAGCCCCAGATGGCTGTTTTTAAATCCATACATTTGGAACTCCTGAGGTCACTGGATGAGAACACCTCTCCCCATAACTAATATCAAAGGCTCACTTTTTCTATTTGTCGATGGTGGGATGTGAACAGTTACGTTGGTGATGGAGGGATTGATGGTGGTGTTGAGCTTGGAGGGAATTGTGAAAAATGCTGCAATGTGGAGAGTATTTGGGGTACAAAACCTTTTATGAATGTCAACTCCCGTGTGCTGGGCCTGGTTTGGTGTCTGGTTTGGCCTCACTGTGCAGATGTGTATCATGAAGTCAATAAAATTCTACGATTTCAGAAGTCGTACTGCTCTCTGGGATCATAATGTTACCCAGGAGCCAACAGGAGTCATGGTTGCTAGGTGATTGGTTGGGGTAATGCACATCCTTGTTACTCAAAATGAGGTCCACAGGCCAGCTCCATCATCAGCATCATCTGGGAGCTTATTAGAAATGCAGGATCTCAGGTCTCACCCCAGACCTACTACATCAGAATCCCCAGGTGATTTGTACACACAGCAAAGTGTGAGAAGTGCTGGTCTATACCCACTGACTCCAGTACTTCACTCAAGTCAACATTTAATGAGCACCCACTGTGTTCATTGTGCTGAGTGCTATGGATATAAAGATGAATAATGCATAGTCTTTTCTAAGGTGTTGCCCAGAGCTTATTTACTTCTTAATTCTTTCTCTTGTCTCTCTCCAATCTTCTGCATTCTAGCTTTTTCCCTTTCTCTTCGCTGAAATGCTTCCTTTGAAGACCACTAATGACCTGCTTGTTGTCAAATTCAATTTTCTCCTCTCTGTAGCATTTAATGTTTCTGACCAGCACCTACCACTTAAAGGCTGTCCTTTCTTGGTTTCACTGCTATGCCATCTTTGTTTTCATTTTCTCTCCTTCCCTCCCCCTGTCTCATTTACTAAAATATCTTCTTTCCCAGGTTTCCCTCTCACCTCAATTCTTACTCTCTCACCAGGTTACCTGGTGACATGACACAAATTGCTTTTATTATAGAATCCTTGGCCCTCTAGGAGCCCCAGGACTGTTGACATTAAGAAGGGGGCCCTGGACCTCTCCTTCCTATAGACTCTTTTTGAAAGTTGTCAATTGCTCTCAATGGAGATTTAAACCTGAAGAATGTCCTGAAGTGAAGTGAGTAGGTTCCTGAGTATTGATGCTATAACAAATTATCACAACCTTGGTGGCTTAAAGATAATTTATTATCTTATAATTCTGTAGGTCAGAAATTTGATGTGGTCTCACTGGGCTAAAATCAAGGTACCAGGAACACTGTGTTCTTTTCTGGAGGGCCTAGGAGAGAATCTATTCCCGTGCCTTTTCCAGCTTCTAGAGGATGTCTGCATTTTTTGGCTCATGGCTCCTCCTCCATCTTTCAAGCCAGCAACAGCAAACTAAGTCCTCTCAGACTGCCATTGCTCTGATTCACCACAGCCTGGAAAGGTTCTATGTTTTTAAGGACTGGTGTGATTGGGTCAGACTCACCTGGATAATCTAGGATAATCTTCCATCTTAAGGTTCTTAACCTTAATCACATTGCAGAGTCCTTCCTGTTATGTAAGGTAACATGTCCACCTTAGGTGCCAAGGTTTAGGACATCTTTGGGGGTCTATTATTCTGCCCACCACAGTGAGACTGAGGAGAGTAAAAGTTAGAGGAAGTGAAATGGAAAGGTGGCATGTTCCCTGCATGCCTAGATGGTTCCAAGATGAGTTAACAAGACACCTCAGCACCTACATTGGAAAAGTGGGCTGGGAATGAAAAAAAGGGATGGGATGGGGCAGAGAATACAGGCAAGTGGTGACCCCAGGCCACTGATGGCTACAAAGTCTATCCCCAGTCATATGGCAGAATAGCACCTAGCATCCATCAAGTTCAAAACTGAATTCATTGTCTCCCTCCTGTCAGTCTTCCCTTTTGTCTTCCCTGTGTCTGTGAATGACATCACTACTTAACTTGATATTCAAGGTATAAACATTCAAGTCATTCTGATTTCCTCTTCCCCGTCCACATACAAACAGGTCATGGACTCCTGTTAAGTCTTCTTTGCCTGTATTTCTTAAATACAGTCTACAATTTCTTCAGTACGGACCTAGTGCAGGACCCCACCTTCCACTCAGCCCAGAGCTAAGACTCAAGCCAGCTTTTCTGCCTCTGTGACTATCTGATTTCAGTTCACCTCCCACTCTGAAGTTGGGTGATCTTCCATGGATCTCTTTAGAATTATGTCAAGTATTCTGCAGCCTGCCCACTGCCTTCAGAATCAAGTCCAAACTTGACATGGTTTTCAAAGCCAGTATGGCAACGACTTCCATATTTTGCCTTATTTTTGCCAAATTTCATCCTGTACTCTATACTCCAGCCTAACAGAATCCTTGCTTTTCTTCAGCTATGACCTTTCACTCTTTCATATTTGAGCAAATGTTACTCCCTCCACCTGATCCTACCTCCTGATCCCACAGGACTCATCTCAGTCATTACCCTGTCGGTAGACCTGGCCATGCTTCCTCCCCAAGTGTCCACAGTGTTTTGCACATATTAATATTGTAGCATCTGATGTATTGCCTTGTACTTGTTTGTGTGCATGTCAGTTTCCCCTTCTAGACTCATCGGCAGTGTTGGTAGAGTCCTTTCCTGTCACCATGGAATTTTATTCACATATTTTGATTATTAAAAAAAAATTTATTGATGCATATTACTGTGTCTATTTCTTCACTAGGCCATATCATTCTTCAGAATGGTGACACATCTATATACCATGTACCGCTGTTGCTTTGTACAGTGCCTGGTGTACTCTAGGTGCTTGTGTTGAAGAAATGAATGCTATTTCTTTACCCAAATCTGAGGGCTAAGAAATAGAAACCCTACTTACCCACCCAGGGTACCCACCCACTCTACTCTCCCAACACTGAAGACTTATTTTCCTTGGTCATGATTATTTCTGCCATGCCTCTGACTATGCCAAGGACGATGTGGATTTCAGTCTTAAGGAATGATGAAGGGTCAGCCTAAAAACAATGATCTTTGGGGTCTCTTTCTAACTTAGAGATTCTGGAGAGTTACGTTTCTAGGAGAAGCTGATGTTGGTTTCTTGTTACTCCAGCTCAGAAACACTCTGGGATGAATCCACTATGTCCCCCGCAGCTTTCTATTTGTATGCATTTAACTTTAATTGCCTTTTGTTCATTTAGTTGATCAATATTTTCTCCTTTATGCCAAGCCCCATGCAAGGCCAAGTAGAGAAGAAAAGGGAAACAGAGAGGCTTCTGTCCTCATGGATCAAGGCTACAGGAGGGGAAGACTGCACACAAGTAGTAGCTATGATGAAATGTCATCAAGTTTCGCATTGTGTTAGAGAATAAATGGTACTATGGGGGTTCAGGAGAGCTTGGGCTATATTCTGAAGGCAGCCAAGAGCCACTGGAGGATTTTTAAACAGTATACTGGCATGATGTGGTCATATGAAGATTGAGGGAAGCTTAGGAATGAGTTGGCATTTCACTTGGGCTGGGAAGTGGGGGATTGAGTTTTTATAGCTGGGGAGGGAGTAGGGGCAGGATATTCCATGAGGAAAGAATGATAGGGGTAAAGACCCAGATGTGGGAAAGCAAGACAGTGGGTGTTAACAGAACAGTTAATTTCTTATGGGCATTTTGTGAAACTCCTGCGCAACCAGCTTGGAAGCCACCCAGATGTGTCCATAGAGCAATAGCACAGATTGTTGCCGGTTGCATGGTCTGTACCTTGAAGGGCTCTTCCCAGGTGAATCTACTGAAGAGACGCTCACCCAAAGAAGTAAGAACTTACGGTCCTACGGCATATGCTTTGTGTGGAGCTCTGTCACCATGACATCATGCTGCTCTGGGCCTGCTTTCCCTGGAGGTAGCACCATAATTATGATGCATCAGTCTCATGCTTAAGTCCCAGGTTCCAGCATCTGTTCAACCAAGGCATTTATTTTCATCCAACTGCCTTGACTGTTTGGGAGAGTCAATTTTAGGGGAAGAAAAACTTCTCATGATGACACCATGTAGTTGGTATACGTCTTCTGATTTGCAAATGCTCTGGCAATAGTGAAGCTCACTTCTGGTCTGCATCTTCTCTTCAGAAGTCACATAATGCTTTCATTATTCATAGAAATAGTGCAACTCTCTGCTCTGTTCTGGAAGCCATCATGCTGGCTCAGAGATATATTCCAGACAGAACTCAGACCTGCCAGATATCCTCCTGGCAAAGAGAGATGATGAGCTTTCTGGAGGTTTTAACCAAGGGCCTGGCTGATGAAGACACTGCAGCTAGCGAATGAGGAGAAGGCAGGAGGGAATTTTTCAGCACAATGGGAAGACAATGGCCACCATCTATTATCAATTAGATGGTCCTTTCCCTTGACAACCCCAGTCTTTTGTTCCACCAGAGGGTTATACATAGAGGTTTTTGGCAAATCATAACATCTGGAAGTTAGACAAGACCTGCGAAAAGCTTGGGCCAAAAATTCATCCTATGCTTTTCAGCCCAGCTTTACAATTTTAACTGAAGAGACCATGATTTCTCACACAGAAACCACAGTTACACCTTTGTCACAAATCAAATGACTAAACATGAATGAGTCTGTTTTGTGCCATCTCTCTAGCTTCTAGTCATCTGAATTTCACAAGTGAGTAGTTTTGGGCTTTGTTTTGTTGTTTTTAATAGGTATATGGCTTAGGGTGCTAGTTCTTTCTTTCTAAGTAAAACTTTTTTGAAGTATAACTTACAAAAGTATAGCAAGGAAAAAGCATAAGAATAGAGCTGATCAATTTTTACAGAGTGAACACACACATATCTACCACCATGATAAAGATATACAATAACAGCACTCTAAAAGCTTCTCTTGTGCCCTCTACCAGTCATTTATTGAATGTACATATCCATTCCTGTTAGATTCATAGACGTGAAATTGCTAGCATGAATATACTCAGCTCTAGTGGATATTGACAAACATTGCTGCAAAGTGGCTGTATCAACTTATACTTCCAACAGAAGTTTGTGAGAGTTCCAGTTGCTCCACATCCTTGCCAACACTTGGCATTGTCAGTCCTTGTCATTTTTGCCATTCTGGTGGGAATAGAGTAGTAGCTCATCATGATTTTAATTTGCATTTTCCTACTCACTACTAATGCTGAGCAACTTTCCATGTTTGTTAGTCACTTGGGTACTGACCATCCTGCTCATGTTTGTTGCTTACTTTTTGATGCATTGTCTGACTTAAAAAAATTACAGTCAGCTCTTCATATTCATGTGTTCCATATCCACAGATTCAGCCAACCGTGGATCAGGTAGTATTGTTTATGATCTGTGGTTGGCTGTGTTTGCAGATGTGGAATCTGTGGGTATGGAGGGCTGATTATGGGGCTTGAGCAGCCACAAATGTTGGTATCTATGGTGGGTCCTGGAACCAATCTCCTGTGAATACTGAGGGATGACTGATTAATTATATGCACATATATTTACAGATATCAGATATGTGATATAATTACACATATACTGTATATATGTGATATATTACACATATCAGATAAGCATATTGAAAATATCTTCTCCCACTCTAAGCCTTGCTTTTCAGACTGTAAAGTGTGCATTTAGATGAGTATAAGTATTTAATTTTAATGAATTCAAATTTATCAACCTTTTCCTTTATGGTTAGTGTTTTTTTGTGTGTCTTCAGAAGTATTTGCCTGTCTCAAGGTCATGAATATGTTCTCCTATGTTTTCTTCTTTAGAAACTTTATTGTTTTGCCTTTCAGATTTAGGTGCATGATTTATCTGGAATTGGTTTTTTTTGTAAATGGTGTGAATTGGGGTCAAGGTTTTTTTTCACCTTATATGGATATCCAATTGACCTGGCAATATTAATTTTAAGGACCATAATTTCTCCACAGAAATAACAGTCACACCTTTGTCATAAATCAGGTGACTATTTATGAATGAATCTATTTCTAGACTCTCTATTTTGTACCATTGATCCATTTGTGTACACTGCTACCATTCCATGAAGGCTTAAACATGTTAAATTTATGAAAATCTTGCTAGTTAGTGGTGGAAGTACTCCAACTTTTGGTTTTGGCTATTTCTGGTTCTTTGCATTTCTATATACATTTTAGATTCAGCTTGACAATTTCCACAAAAATTCATTTAAATTTTACTTTTATGTTAAACCCACCCAAGATGTATTTTTTCAAGTCAATATTCATTTTGCCTTCCCACATATCTTTTCTTTTGAATTTTCTTTATTCCTCCTCACTTCACCTTTTTCTATATGAGACAATTTTCCTTCTGCTGTAGAACTTCCTTTAGTATTTATTTCTTTTAATGTGAACCTCCTGATGACAAATTTGTTCAATTTTTGTCTGTCTTAAATGACTTTTTTTTCCTTTTTTGAAAGTTATATTTATTGTGTATATAATTCTGGGTTGCAACTTAATTTCTTTCATCACTGAAAGATGACATTTCATAGTCACCCTCTTTCATCATTTCCTTTAAAAGTAATCTAGTTTTATTGGTTTCCGTCTATTTTGCTTTTCCAGATTTTTTTGACTTGTGTTTATAACAATTTTCCTATTTTGTGCATAAGCATGCTTTTATGTATATTTAACCTGTGTGGGGTTTATAGAGATTATTAAATCAATGGATTGATGTCTTTTAATCAGCCTTGGTCATTTTCTCTTCAAATATTGCTTCAATCTCATTCTCTCTCTTTGGGGATCTCAATTATACATGTTATGCCTTTTTTGGGGGGGGGTGTCTCAAAATAGTGAGCTTTTTTGTAGTAATAGCTAACTAATATCACTTGTTAAAAACTCTCATTCCCATTCCCTATCATCTTGAGATTATAATTCCATTAGTCTGGGATGGGACTTTTGAAACTGTATTTTTTTTTTTTTTTCTGTATGTGGGCCTCTCACTGTTGTGGCCTCTCCCATTGCGGAGCACAGGCTCCGGACGCGCAGGCCCAGCGGCCACGGCTCACAGACCCAGCCGCTCCGCGGCACGTGGGATCCTCCCGGGCCGGGGCACGAACCCCCGTCCCCCGCATCAGCAGGCGGACTCTCAACCACTGCGCCACCAGGGAGGCCCTGTATTTTTAATTCTTTTCTTTTTTTTTTTTTGTGGTATGCGTGCCTCTCACTGTTGTGGCCTCTCCCATTGTGGAGCACAGGCTCCAGACGTGCAGGCTCAGCAGCCATGGCTCACGGGCCCAGCCACTCCGCGGCATGTGGGATCTTCCCGGACTGGGACACGAACCTGTGTCCCCTGCATCGGCAGGCAGACTCTCAACCACTGTACCACCAGGGAAGCCCACGTTATGCCTTTTTAACTTGTCCCATATATACCTCTCATACTCTTTTTCATATTTACCATTCTTTTTTCTCTCTGTTTCAGTTTGTATATTTTTATTGTCCTACTATTTCCAGTTCATTATTTCTTTCTTCTGTTGTGCCTAATCGGGTGTTAAATCTAGACATTTAATTCTTAATTTAAGTTATTGTATTTTTCAGTTTTAAAATTTCCATTTGACTCCTATTGATAGATTCTGGTAAAATTCTCCATTTTACATCCATTTTCTTTTTTTTTTTTTTGCGGTACGCGGGCCTCTCACTGTTGTGGCCTCTCCCATTGCGGAGCACAGACTCCGGATGCGCAGGCTCAGCAGCCATGGCTTACAGGCCCAACCACTCCATGGCATGTGGGATCTTCCCGGACTGGAGCACGAACCCATGTCCCCTGCATCGGCAGGCGGACTCTCAACCGCTGCGCCACCAGGGAAGCCCTATTCTCCTTTACTTTTAATCCTAAGGTAGAGCATTTTACAAGACTCAACTGAAAACATGCATTGCTTATCAGGGCTTTTTTTCCCTTTAGAGGACCCTAAACTTTGACATAAATTAGCACCAGTATACAAAAGAACATTCTGTGCTACCCATCACAGTGAGAGGTTAACCATCCCTCAGCCTCCAACACTGAGCACACTAACTCCTCTGAGGATGGAGAACCCATCCCTATGCATAGGAGACTCAGCTGATAATGAACCTATGTCCACACAGGAGAATTACATCCCCACCTTCACCAACACAGAGTCTACTGCCATTCGCATCTCCATCCTCCTCTATGGAACTCTCCTTTCCTCCTCCTCCAGGTTGCTCTCATTCTATCCCACCTCCATTTCATACCTGTCCCTGTCCTATACCCTGTGAATACCTGAGGAATCCAGCTTCATTTAATCTCTCCCTGTGAGCATTATTAGATTTAAGGAATCACACAGAGTTCTGTCTTCCAAATACATAGGTAATTGGGCCAGGCCCAGGAGACCTGCCATCCTATATGTCTCTATACCATGGAGGGATGCACCAGTCCCATAATTTCTACCATTCCACACATCCCTTTTATACCAGTCACTTACAAAAATCAAACCTTCCCAGGGCATCCACAATCTCCTATGTTCTCATCTCTGAACTGTTTTGTACATCTCCGAATCAGGCTCCAGATCTCTTCCCTCTCCCTCATTCCTTCTCTGTGGCTCCTGGAATGCTCTGTGCAATTATACTCTCCTGTATCTCCAACTTTTCTCAGAACATTTCTTGCATTTAGGGAACAAGGGAGTCCATTCAGACATTGAGGAGCAAAAGTATGTTATACTTGCTGTGCTTTTCCTGAATTCCTGTTCCATAAATTCAGCGTATAAATAATTTTTATTTTATAGGGTGACGTTATGGGTGGTTTGTTATATAACATTAGGTAACCAGAACAGAGTCCATCCAGGTCCTAGAATTTAAATAACTGTTTTATGCTGAGGACTCCCACATTTACACAATTAAGCCTAAACTTCTAAGCCACAGACTCAAGTACCCAGCTGCCTCCTTGACCTCTGCACTTGAATTCCTAATAGACACCTCAAGTTAATATTGAATAATCTTGAGTTTCTGATCTGTAAACCTGCCCCTGTCCCCACTCCCAGTCGCCTCATTTTAGTAAGTGAGACATCCAGTCCATCTGCTGGGTCTGTAGCATCTGCCCACCTGTCTTCACCTCCACAGTCACTTCCTGAGTGCAGGCACCTCTCACCTTGACCCTGTGTTTCTGCAAGAATCTCTAATCAGTCACTGTGCTACAGAGCTCAGTCTTGCTCACCTCTCCACCTTGCTGCTCACTGAGAGATTATTTTAAGATATGAGTCTGGTAGGCTCACTACCTAGCTTCAACAATTTGTTGGTTCCTCAGTACTTGATAAAACTTAAAGCCCTGTATTCACATATGTGGAACTTCATAATCTGGACCCTTCATGCTCTGACCCAGCCTGTCTCTCTCCATCCTAATTAGCTAATACAGAATCACCAGGTTCCGTGAACATGCTGCCCTCTTTCATGCTGCTGTGCTCTTGTTCATGCTGTTCCTTTGGCCTGGCATTTACTCCCTCCCTCTTCTCCCACCCTGCACCTGGAAAACGCTGCATCCTTCCAGAGTCTGCTCAGGTGCCACCTTTTTGTCATGCAGCCTCTGACCTCTACAGCCTGAAATGGTTGAAAACGACTCACTTATTTCCATGTCACAATACATTTAGAAAGCAGAGATGGAAAAGTAAATCAGCTGTAATGTATATCCCTAATTGGTTATTTTCAGTTTGTTTTTTTCTTTCTATTTTATCCCTACACCTATTTAATATATGTATGTGTATATGTGTGTATATACATATATGTGTGTTTTATAATTATGACCTTTACGTCATGTTGTGCCCTGCTTCTTTCACTTAAAATAATATCAATGAAGAATTATTAAAAGAATAAAAACTTGAAAACAATACAAAGACCCAGCAAGAAGGAAGGGTTAAGTAAGTTACATACCACCTCTGTTATGAAGTCATTAGAATTTATGATAATAATCATATTCATGGACCAAAGGACATAATATTGTTAAAATGTCAATTATACCCAAATTAACCTATTGTTTCAACACAATCCCAATCAAAATGCCACCAGTTGTTTTTGTTGAAATTGACAAGTGGATTCTAAAATTTATATGGAAAGGCAAAGGACCTAGAACAACCAAAACATTTTGAAAGAGAACACAGTTGAAAGACTTACATTACTTGATTTCAAAGCTTGCTATAAAGCTAAGTAATCAAGACCATGGGGTATTGTATAAAGACAGATGTACAGATCCATGAAACACAAGAGAGTTAAGAAAGAATTCCACACGTATATAGTCAATTGTCAACAAAAGTGCTAAGGTAATTCAATGGAGAAAGGATAGTCTTTTTTAATAAATGATCTTGGAACAACCGGGTATCCATTAGCAAAACAATGAATCTTGACCCTTAACTCATACAATATATGAACATTAATTCAAGATGCACCAGAGACTTAAATGTAGGAGCTAAAACTATAAAACTTTTAGAAGAAAACAGGAGAAAATATCTGTAACCTGGAGTTACATTACGGCATAAAAAGCATGAATCATAAAATTAAATTGGACTTCAGCAACATTAAAACTTTTTTTCTTTGAAACTCGATGTTAAGAAAATGAATAGGCAAGCCATAGACTGGGAGAAATACCAAACTGATATTTGATAAAGTACATATATCCAGAATATATTAAAAACTCTCACCATTCAATAATAAGAAGACAAATAACCTGATTTAAGGCAAAAGATTTGAACAGATATTTCACCAAAGAGGCACATGAAAAACATGCTAAACATAATTAGTAACTGCAAATCAAAACCACAAGGAGATGTCACTACACACCTATGAGAATGACTAAAATGAAAGAGACTGATCCTCCCAAGTACTGATGAGGATACAGGGCAACTGGAGCTCTCATTCACTGCTGGTGTGGCTGCAAAATAATACAGTCACTTTGGAAAATAGTTTGGCAATTTCTTATAAAATTAAAAAAACACTCATAATATGACCTAGCAATCTGACTTCTAGGTATTTATCCCAAAGAAATGAAAACAGATACCCTTTTAAAGTCTTTTATGTGAATGTTTATAATAGCTTTCTACGTACTAGCCAAAAATTAGAAACAACCTAAACATCTTATCACCTAGTAAATGAATACCGTGGTATATCCACATAGTGGAATTCTACTCAGCAATAGAAAGGGACAAACTACTTCCACACTCAATAGTGTGAACAAGTCCCCCAAACATTATGCTGTGTGAAAGAAGCCAGACACGAAAAAAGCATACAATGTGTGATCCAACTTGTAGAAGATCGTAGAAAAACCAAAACCATAGTGACAGAAAGAAGATCAGAGGTTGCCAGGGGCTGGGGGTCAGGGAAGGTGAGTACAAAGGGATATGAGGGATATTTTGGGGTGATGCAAATGCTCTATATTGTGATTGTGATGGTGTTTATGTGACTATACGCATTTGTTCAAGTTGATTATGTTGTGTGTTTTAAATTAGTGAATTTTATGGATCATAAAGTATACCTTAATAAAGCTGATTAAAATATCTGAAGTACCTTAAAATCTATGGTTACAAACGTGCATTAGTAATATGGAAGCTGCAGATTTTTGTGCTAGCCCTATTTCCTCTTCTGTGATCTGCTTGTGCACATTAGTTTAGCATTTTTTCTGTGTAACTATTGGTTTGCACGCCTACTGCTGACTGTGGGGTCTTCAAGGCTGGGGCTTTATTTATTTGTATTTGTATTCTTCCAGGACCTGGCCAGGGCCTAACACAGACTATGTGCTCTGTAAATGTTCCATGCATTCAATCAAAAAGTATTTATTGCAACAAATGTTTAATGATCTTCAGTTCAATAATCGCTAAAGAACTTGACCTACATTGCTGCTCTCCTCTTTCGGTCTGGTGGGAGACTGTTCCTTGCAGATTCTATTCTTGTCTTGCTTGGAAGCTGAAAGAATAAGAAATTTTATGTTATTTTACAAAAAAGAAATGTAGTGCCTGTTCTAGAGGTTTTAGAAATATTAATTTAATCCTTACAAAACCCCTAGGGGGTAGGAAATATTATTCTTCCCATTTCACAGAAGAGGCAACTGAAGCACAGGGATGTTAAGAACTTGCCCCATTTACACCTTGAGTAAGTGGTGGAGCCAGGATTTGAATTCAGCTTCAGGGTCCAGGGTCTAACCCACGACACTTGGGCATGGGGTGAACCCGCGTTGGTGAAGTCTGTCCTAGAGGAGCCCCTCTGTGGACACACATCTGTGCCTCTTCCTGGCAGTGCCTGCTGTGGTCACCCTCTTACCTCGTCCTGTTGCCTTCAGTCTTCGTGGCACTTATGGTCCTCACCATGGCTCTAGGTCCTCTGTGGTCCAGTTCTCTGAGAGCTTATCCCTCCAGGGATGACTGGGGTCTGAGGCTTGGCATGTTCTGTGGCATGGCCTCAGAGCCCTGTGTGGGGTCCTTGCCTCAATGGTTGGCACAGCCAACCTTCCACAGACTGGCCATCTCCCTCTGTCTATCCAGGAGTCTGGGGTCAGGCAGTTATGGCTGTCCACTGAGGGTCTGGGGACCTTATTACCTACAGCTAGTCAGATCTGTTCTGGAGAGGGTGACAGCTGTAGCCCACAGGATTGGTGCTGAGACTGTCGTCACAGTGACCAGAACAGCATCTCCCTCCCCCCCACCACCCAAAACTCAGGGGATGGCTGTGCTCTTCCCTTCAGCATCTTGTGGATTTGGGGAGGCAGTTAAGAACCTATCTGTGGGAGGATAATGCAATGTTCACACTCTCCTTTTAGCCAAAGCTTTCACATTCATTCAAAAGCAAACCCAGCCCCTTTCTCTCATTGCAGGCATTTGCCACCTCCCAGCCACCCAATTCAGAGTGTTTACCTGTTTGGGAGTGAGTGGGTGTTGGCAGGAGGCTGGGAGTACGGAGCCAACAATCTCGCTGTGTAATAATGGAGCGCGCAGTTTCAATGACGCCCAATTCAAATTAGTCAGGAGTGAATGCAGGACCATCAGCACTCCAGCACTGGGGAATTCTTCCCGGTTTAGCGAAGGAAAATGTCACCAACAATAGCTCAGAGAGGATTCTGTGTTTCAAGTTGTGGGTGTTTTGATTTCTTAAACTTTTTTTCCTAGAAAAGGATTATAGAAATGTAAAACAAAAATATTTCAACTTGAAAAATACTTCGTAATTGTATGTCATAAAATAATTAGGTCATGGCAAATTAGCACAAATGTTTACAGCAAAATTGCCATGTAAAACATTATCGGTAATATTATGCTAATTGCTGCAGAAGCAAAAGTTGATTATGTTTCAGCAGGATGAAAATTTGCCATGTCTACATTTCTCTCCAGCTTCACCAGTTTTCCATGAGGGCACCAAGCCTGTGATTACGGTAGAGACTGAACTGCCCATCTTTGAGGCACTGAATTTAAAAAGGGATCTCTCTGAAGACCAAGCTAAGATCATCAGTATAAGAGAGAATTCCTGAAAGTGTTCTTACCCTCCAGCGGAAACTCAGCAATACTTGTACCCAGAACGATCTTTTTCCGGGGTGGAGCATGGAGGGGGTACACAGTGTGCTCTGAGGGGCGGAGAGGACATGCGATCGGGCTACAAAGGACCTCAGAGGGGGACTCCTGGACCAGCCCCCACAAGAGTCTGTTAAAATGCAGACTCTGTTTCAGCAGGTCTGGAGAGGGGCCTGGGATTCTGCATTTCCAGGAAATGCCAGTGCTGCTGGTCCACTGCCTTTAGAGTGGCAAGGCCTTAGAGGAAATTTTGCCTAGGGTTGCAAATTCAAATATATTTGGGGCCAGGTGGGCAATGGAGAGTGACAGTGATGGGAGTGAGACAGTTTGGGATATCAGAACCTGGGGTGGCTTGGAGAGGGCAAGCTGGTCCATTAAGGGCATTCAAGGGCCATGGAAGGAAGAGAAGAGAGAGGAAGAGAGGGAAGGAAGAAGGGAGACTGGGCAGGCACCACCCACTAGCTGGGTCTTTGCGTCTGAGACTCTGACTCTAACCCAAGCCAACCCTGAGGAAACAGGCCTGGAGGGGCAGAGGGACATGCCACAGGCGCACAGCCGGCTTGTGGTCAGCCAGGGCCCAGCTCTTCCCACCTCCCTCCTGCTTCCTGGGATGGCAGTCTGTGCTGAACTCCATGTGACTGCAAGACAAAGCCACCAACACTTGGGGAGCACACCTGTCTGCGCTCTGTGCCCTCAAAGGGGCCAGGCCATCTTGCTGCTTGTGCAATAGCACCTCAAGTTCATCCGGAAGGCTCCTGCCACCCCTGTTGACACAGCTGTGCTCACATCTGTCCAGACAGTGGGCAGAGCTCTGCCCTATCTTGCTGCTCTGGCCTCCTCGAAGGGCCTTGGGCCAGTCACTTTCCTCTGGGCCTCAGTTTTTCATCTATGAAATGGAACCACATTTAACACCAGGACAGCAGTGCTGGGGGGAAGCATCCTTCTGACCTCCTAGGGGTGGTGCCTGGTCACAGCCTCAGCAGCAGAGGGGCCCTGCCCACATGTCTGGGTGCGGAAAGCCTCACTGCCTACAGGGACAGGGCACTGGGTTAGACCTCAGGGGATTCCCATGTCTTGTTTTACCCAGTGTCTACGGTGCTGTGTCACACCCTGTGCCCCTCAATTTATCACCCCTCTCAAAATCTTGCCCTCAGGCTCCACAAGACTTCACGTTTTCGTTTATGAGGCCTATTCATTCTCAAAAAGGGCTTAAGCAAAATGGAGGGCCCACTCTGTGCTAGGCCACTGGGCTCAGGTCTCTAAAGGGATGATACCATTTCAACCTCACAACAATAGGAGATTCTTTTATTATCCTCATTTTACAGATGAGGAAACCAAGGCCTAGAGAGGTTAAGCAACTCATTGAAAGTCACATAGACAGAGCCAGGGCTGCAATCCAATGTCTCTAATTCGAGGTCATGCCTGTGTCATCCTTAAAGTCTGCCACTCCTTAATTCTTCCACCACAAGCCAGCAAGGCCCATGGGAGCGGGGGCTGCTCCTCATTTGTCCTTTGCAGGCCCAGTACACGGTGCGAGCCTGGCACCAAGGATTTGTTAATATTGCACAAGACTTCTTTTCTTTTTCTTTTTCTTTTTTTTTGGGGGGGGGTGGGGAACGTGCCACGTGGCTTGTGGGATCTTAGTTCCCCGACCAGGGATCTAACCTATGTCCCCTGCAGTGGAAGCGTGGAGCCCTAACCACTGGACCGCCAGGGAAGTCCCACACAAGCCCCCTTTTACACCGAGGTTCCTTCTTTCTCCCCAAATGACTCCTGACATCTTGCAAAGGGCAGGTCTTTGTGAGAAGAGGTGTTTATTTTCCCAAGATCTGTCCCCTTAAACATGCTGCTGTTCAGAGTTTCTAGAAGGGTTGAGGGCTCATGGAGCCAGGCTCTTGCCCACCACCTCCCCTCATTTTTGCATTTTGAGCATAAGATTCACAAAATGTAGTCCAGCTCCTTCACATTATTTTCTTCTGCTCAGAATCATAACCCTCACGATTATGTTATTTTTATTATTTATTGTGTGCCCTGGGGAATTTTCGTTTTAACCAAGACACTGATTCAACTGCAAAATGGCAAAGAATGATTTATAAGGAGGTCAGCATTGGGGGCCTATTAAAACAAGTATTTAGGGGATGGTTTGGAAATAGAAGAGGGAAGCCTCTCGGGAGAGGAGGTATTTCCAGGAGTTGAGAGGGACTCGTGGACTATGAGGAAGGGGAAAAAGGGGAGATGGAGAGGGAAGGATATATAAGAATAGAAAATAGGAGGTAAATGGAGCACATAAATGTGAAGAAGTCACGAACAGGAAAACAGAAAAGTCCTCAGAAATGAAATATGATACATTTACCATCACTTGAAACAGAGTGAAGATTGTCCCCACTCCATCCTGCAGGCTGCCAGATGGGTTTAGGCTGTCAGCTGGGTTATTTGGACGTTTTCTTGGAAGCACTATAGAAAATCACAGCCCTGGGAAGCATCCTTGTCCTCACTGCGTAAGTGTTGGAGACCAGGTACCAGGGACCTGGAGAAGCCTGCATCTACCCTTCCGGAGTGGAGGCCTGGGCACCCCACCTGCTCTGGAGCTTGGCCAGGCAGCTCTGGAAGAAGAGCTGTGTGGTGTGGGCTTTGCGGAGGCCTCTCCTGTCCCACTAGGCCCCCCACAATGTCAGCGGTGACTCCCGGATTTGTGCCCTGTGGAGGCCCAAGTCCCTTCTCTCTGAGACGCTCCCGCTCCCCTCCTGCACTGTGGTCCTCAGGCCGTTCCCTGCAGGGCCCTGGGACCTCCACTGAGCATCTCACTGTGCCCGTGGCATTTAGTGATTTACAGGGGCACAGGCGTCAGGCCCAGAGCACGCCTTCAGGGCCTTTCCCACCCATTTCCCACGCACGAGCAGAAGAGCCTGTTGGAAAAGGTCCCAGGAGTTCGGGGTCTGATCAGAAAATCCGTGTTCACAGGCCTCAGGTCAGGCTGTGGGGCTGAAAGCTGACCACGTCTGCCTCCCAACGCAGCCAGACCGCAGTGGAGCCCAAGACAGCAGAAGGCAATTTGTTCTCAGCCCTCTTTTTCTGAAATGAGCACGGGAGAGTTCTTGAATTCTTGGGCTTCTGTGGAGAAATGAATTCGGCAATGAACAGTCTTGGGAATTTGAGGTGCACGTTCTAATTATGCCATCTAATGAGAGAACACTGCCAAGCTGCCTTCTAACCTTGCTCTCTCTGTCTCTGGGCTGCTGTTTTCAGCACTTACTGCCTTCAGAGCATCGGATAACCACTACTCTGACCCAAGTACTGTATACACATGTGCACACAGGTGCATGTATACACACGCATGTGCACACGCCCACCTCTCACAGCACACCCCCATCCTCCCTGGGGGTCCCAGTCACTTGAGTCTCGGTCCAGGAGCAGCCTGGGCTCCACTCCTGGGCAGTGTGGGCTTCCCAAGCGTGTGCCCAGTCATCAAAGCCCATGCCTTTAATTCCTGCACCGGCCCTGTGGCAGGATGGATGTGTACATTATTAACGTGTGGTAGGAAACATGATGGCCGCCCAGAGATGTCCACATCCTAATCTTTAGAATCTGTGCATATGTCACCTGTGGCAAAAGGGACATGGCAGATGTGATAAGTTAAGGATCTTGAGATGGGGAGGTGATCCTTTACTATCTGGTCTATTATAATCACAAGGGTCATCATAGGAGGGAAGCAGGAGGGTTGGAGTGAGAGAAAATAAGACAACAGAAGTGAAGGTGAGAGTGATGCAGGGCCACAAGCCA
Organism: Mesoplodon bidens; assembly: GCF_964165515.1. Taxonomy (NCBI): domain Eukaryota; kingdom Metazoa; phylum Chordata; class Mammalia; order Artiodactyla; family Ziphiidae; genus Mesoplodon; species Mesoplodon bidens. The sequence continues at coordinate 143,807,500 of NC_138161.1, forward strand.
AGGAACGTGGGCGGCCTCTAGAAGCTGGCAAAGACAAAGCAAGTATTCTCCTATAGAGCCTCCAGAAGGAATGCAGAGCTGCTGACACCTTGATTTCAGTCCAGTAAGACCCACTTCAGAGTTGTGACCTCCAGAACCGTAAGATAATAAATTTGTACTGTTTTAAGGCACTAAGTTTGTGGGAATTTGTTACAGCAGCAATAACAACTCATACAGACTAGTACAACTTGGGGCATGGTCCTCATGACAGGCACAGGGAAAAACTCTCCTGTCTGTGACCCAGCAGCAAGTGGCATCTGTGTCTGGCCACAGCATCTAGGCAGCAGGGAGGCAGGTAGGGAAAAGTGAGGCTTAATCATGCGTCATGGGATTCTAAGAGTTGGAGGCAGACTGTGGGTCAGGCTTAGAACTGTGGCAGAAAGTGAATGTTTCAAATTTAAAACTTTCTGGATTCAGGATTCTGGGGAAAGCAGTTATTAAATCCCCAAAACCCCAGAGGGTGAGCAGGCCACCTGTCTAGGTGGGGTAGGGAAGGAGCTGGTAAGGCAATCACCTCTTAGTGGCAGAAAATGTGGCCTGGGAGGGAGGCTGGGGACTGGCAAAAAGGGGAACGGAGCTCTTTCAGACCTTCAGCTTTTTACCTCTGAGGTCCCCATACCTGTCTGATGACCAGAACCATCTGGGGTGCGTGATAAAAACACAGGTTTCAGGTTCCTGCCCTGGGGTCCTCCAGAAGCTCAGTTGTACGTCTGTCTGCAGTAATGTTTGTTGTGCTGGGTGTGGTATCTTGTGCCCTCAGAGCCCAAGCCATATGCACAGGGTCCCCAAGGCTGGTTCTGCCTCAGATTTCCACTCTGCCCTCCAGTAATCTACTCCCACCCCAGCCCAGAGTGCTCCGTTGGGTGGCGTTCTGACTTGTCCAGGTGATATTTAGTGGGTCACCATCCTCGGGGCAGGCTCCTCAGCTCTCCATCCCAGGCTTACCCAGCCTGGGCTTCACTCCTGTGTCAGTTGCTGACCTGGAGAGGTCACAGCACAACGGTCAGGGAGCTCAGAGGGTCTGGACTGCTCCTGTTTCTAGAGGTGTACCGCATCCTGACCATGCAGACTCAGAACCTCAGTCCTTCCTTTCTGTTCCTTCCCCACCCTTTCAAACTGGGCCCCGGAACTGAGGTAGCTGAACCATTCTACCTCCAACAGACAAGGACAACTGGGATTCTTGCACCAGCCTCAGCCTTCACTGTACTGGTGGTAGAGACTCGTATTTCCTGCCATTAAAAATATCATCTAGCTAGCTAGTATATATGTATGTATTTATTTTCTCTATGCATCTATCTATCTATCATCTATCTATCTATGTATCACTATCTATCTACCTATATATCTATCTACTATCTATCTAGCTAATCTATCCCTTTCTATCATCTATCTATCTACCTGTTTATTTTAGGTCTTGATCTTTGAGCTCAGGGAAGCATGACATACAAGTTAAGATGGCTGGCTGTGTTGAAATCCAGTTCTTTAATAGTTCTTAACTGTTTGACCTCAAGCCAGTTTCTTAGCATCCCTTGATCTCAACTTCCCATCTACGGAGTGGGGCTAAGTAAAAATAGTACCTAGCACATAGTGTTCGTACCAAGATAAAATGAGCTAATTTTTGTAAGATTCTTAAAACAGCTCCCGACAAGTTGTAAGGGCTCAATAAATGTTAGGTGTTATCATCATCTGGGCTAACCTTGAAGAGCTATTTATTTGAGAAAAGGAAATTTTAAAAATTCTCCAAGCTGGATTGCCCCTTTATTGTAAAACTCTCCTCTGGCCAGCTTGCCTCTTGGCAGGCCTTCAAACAAGGAAGGCAAAGAGTGACTGCAAACTCAGTCCACCTTCCTGGCCCTGCATCCTTTTCGTAGTTGAGCAAACAAGCAGGAATAAGCTCAAAAGGCTGAGAGCAGAGGGCGGAAGCGTCCTGGCTTGCTCAAGCCAACATAACAGAGTCGTCAGAGGGCAGCCCGTATGTGAATCGAATCCCCACACCATCTGTTTGCTGATTTTCCCCTCTGTCCCCCTCTTTCAGGCGTAAGCCATTCTGAGCAGGTGGAATTGAAGGCCCTGCAGACAGGTGGCCCCGGCCCTACACGCCAGAGTTTTCAATTATGATGCCAGTCAATGGGGGAGCGAGGAGGGTGAAAATGAAAATGGAATATTTGGTTAGCGCTCTGACAAGCCATGAATCAAATCCGAGTGAAATTGCTCTGGAGTCTCTGCGTCTGTCAGCCTCCCCCATCCATTCTGCTTGCCCCTCGGCTGTGTAATTCTGTGTGCAGCCAACGCTGTGCGCCGCGTGGCTGGGTCTGGGTCTTTCAGCCGTGTGCTCTGCCGGGGTGCAAGGTGCAGGGCTGGCGGGCGGGAGAGCAGTGAAGGTCAAAGGTCAGGTCTGGGAGGACCGCGGGAGGGGATGTCAGCCGTGTGGGTGCTAAAGTCTATCTGACCCGTGTCACAGGGCTGGGATGCCTGCTTCCCTCTCAGGACTCTTCCCAGGGCTCATTGATTCCCTGGCAAGTGGCCATTCATTCTTATTTGAGGAGCTGTCTGTGCCGCTGGGGTCAAGGCCAAAGGGTGCTTCTGGGTCAGCAAGAGAAAGGGAAAATCTGCAAAGAAAGTCTTCTCCATCAGGAAGGAGGGCCCCTCTCTGCCTTCTCCCCAGTAACAGCCCAGACTCATTTAACTGCCCATTAGGGCGGGAACAGAGAGTGCTGGGCAGGGAAGCCTTAACTAAGGGGTTTTGAAGGAACACTGGAGCGAAGGAACATGTGTTGAAGAGGCGGGGCTGACTTCAACAGTGCAAACCCCACCCATCCAAGGTCCTGCTGTCCAGGGTGTGGAGAGCAGGACCTTGGATGCTTGCTATTCATCTTCTGGTTTGGTAAGCGTTTACTGAGCCGAGTGAGTATTGTGATATGATTTCAGCTCTCACGACTCCCAGGTTTGGGGCGACTCAGACAGTGATGTGGACCAAAGGCAGCGGGGAGGTCAGCTCTGGGTTCTGGCAGGTCCTGTGGGGAAAGCCTGTAGCACTGAGCCCCTGTGTGGTCGGTGCCAACCAGGGAGATGCCAGTCAGGGCTCCTGCTCACCACTGAGCGGGTTGCCCATTGCCCAAGGGCAAAGTGTCTGGGAGGACTAAGGTCCCACTCACTTTCCACTCACCAAGCCATGTGTCCTGACACGGCTGTGTCTGTCCAGAAGAACGGGAGCCTTCAGATTCACACAAAGGCCTCAACGAGCCAGAGGAAGCCCAGTGGTCAGACGGCAGAGAAGTCTGCTCCACTGGAGCAGAGAATTGTCAGGAGACTCTCTAGCTGCAGAACAAGGCAGAGTCAGGTTCAGTGATGCCAGAACAGAGCCAACAGCAGCTGAGGTCAAGTTGGAAACTCAGAGTAGAATCGGATTCCAAGAGGCCAATCAAAATCCAAACTGTTGGGCTTCCCTGGTGGCGCAGTGGTTGGGAGTTCGCCTGCCGATGCAGGGGACACGGGTTCGTGCCCCGGTCCGGGAGGATCCCACATGCCGCGGAGCGGCTGGGCCCGTGAGCCATGGCCGCTGAGCCTGCACGTCCGGAGCCTGTGCTCCGCAATGGGAGAGGCCACAGCAGTGAGAGGCCCGCGTACCGCAAAAAAAAAAAAAAAAAAATCCAAACTGTCAGCAGTAACTAGAAGGTGGGGAAAAGCCAAAGGTCTGTTCTCGGGCCTGGTCTGCGATCGGTCTTTCTGGAAGGCCTGGGGCTGTGGTTAAAAAGCCTGATACCCTTCACAGGTGTCTGCCTGGCTGCCACTATTTATTTCTGTCTCAGCATCACCTGCACCAGAGGTGGGGTGGGGAACACTAGTACAAGCCCAGGGGGCTCAGACCATCCTGGGGGCAGAACCAAGATCAGTGCTGGAAGTTTCTGGGTGGTAGATTTTGGCTCAAGATAAGCTGCTATGAAAAAGCTGCTTTGTGTGGTGGTGGCCCTCTGTCACTAGAAGCGTTCAAGGCCCCATCAGGAAGCCTGCTGAAGGGATTCCGTGTGCTGGGTGGAAGGCTGGGCAGGACATCTCGAAGTTCCCCTTTCAGCCCCACAGCATTTATGAGTCTGTGAGACTTCAGCTGGCTTTCCTCCCTGTCAGAGAGGATGGATTGCAGAGGAAGTTGAAGTTAATGATTAGCACAAGTTTTTAGGTTTTCATTGCATTTACTTTTCTCCCTCTTTCTGGCCCCCTCCCACATCCTCAATGCAAAATCCATTCCATGGTTACTTGCTAGTAAGTTGCTGAGACAGGAAGCTGGAAGGAACCTTGCGATAATTATGCAGACAGCTCCTGCCTATCTCCAACTTGGGTGTTTCTTCAGTGCAGCAGGACAGATGACCATCTTGGCTATGAGGGACACGAGACATAGGGGCTAGCCACACTGAACATGGTACAAAACGGGGAGGGTCCCAGGGCAGGGCTTTTTCTATCACTTCTGCCAGGCTACAAAGTGAGGGCAGAGTCCAGCACAGGCCCTACAAGCTGTGTCGGCAAAGAGTATTGTACTGGGATGTTTCTGAAAATCCAGTATCCATTTCTCCTTCGGAGGCTGGATCCTGGTTTTCCTGTGGGGAACTGTTTCTTCCCCCACTGCCAGGCCACGTAATCTGGAAAGAGTGACACCCTCCTCCTTCCCCAGCATGTGTCGAAAACCCAAACAATCCGTGTGTTCTATCCCCCTAACCACAGCGCTTGGTTCAGGGTTGGGTAGGTGACATCCACCAAGCCAGTGAGGTGCAAATCCAGGATTTCATAGGCAATACGAAGCAGTAGAATCTCCATATTTATTAATGGGGATTATTAAGATGGCAAAATGTAAACCTGGAGCTTCCAAGTGGCAGTGCAAAGAAAGAACGTGTGTAAGAATGCAGCTAACACAGGGGAAAGAGATGGAAAGAGAGCAAAGCCCTGGATCCAGCTTTTCCTGAAGCTGGACCTATCCCTGGACTTTTCAGTTACCTAAGCCATTAAAATCCTTACACTACTTTTCTTCTTGAACCAGTTTGAGTAGAGGTTCAATCCTTGTCACCTGAAAGCATCCTGGTTAATTCAGGAATGTTCCTGGGGAAGCCCTACCTCTAAGCTGGTGGCTGATTGAGAGTAGGAGTGGAGCTGGGATCCCAGGTTTTGGGTAGCTAAGGCACACAGCTTTCCATGACTTGGCCTCAGTGGCAGCCCCATCCCAGGCAGCCATGTTCTGAATCTTATGATGTTAATGACACAGATGATCTCTGAGTTTGGGGCATTTGGACTGGAGACCTAAAATATGCTCTGCAGAGATAGTCCAGAGAGATAGTCCCGAATAAAGGGAGCTGTATACACAGGAGTCTGGGAAGTGGTGTGTCCAAGGCCATGCCCCTGGGCTCAGTTCAACAACTGGTTGATGCAGGAGCCTAAAGGTCTGGATACTGGGGAAACTCCGCGGTGTTATTTTAACTTCAGTGGTCCTCATGGTGTTGGTTGAGGCTGTCGTTGGGCCTGTGTCCCTGGGTCATGACTCAGTTTCTCCCACTGCCCAACCCACTTCTGTCCTCTCCTTTCCACAGATGTCAATCGCAGGGCAACTCCTTACTGAATCCTGCCGGATGACTCCATCCCAGAGTCCGCTTCCCTGGGCAGTATTCCAGCTGGGTCAGGTAGGCTTCCCAGCCCCTAAGCTTCCCTCCTATTCTGTACTCTGTGTCTCTCCTACACCACGAGTGGCTTGACCCAGGTACTCTGCTTTGTTCATTTTCCAAATGCCCAGGGCATAGCACAGAGCCCAAGTGTAGTAGGTACTCAACAGGTCCAGGCTGGGGATATGAGTGGATGTGTCCCCATTCAGTGGGAGGAGTCAAGGGGTTTTCAAAGGCCCCTCAGCTTCTTTCTCAGCTTTTTCTTCTTCTTGGAGGCAGTGATTCTGTGGGCAACGGGGTTGGGTCAGGGTGCTGGCAGGCAGCAGTGATCCAAGAAGGACAGGGGTAGGAGCCTGGGCAGGGGAAGCTGGAGCTTCTTCTACAGCGAGTGGCCCTGGCTCACCACAGCATGAGGGCAGAGGCATCCTGGTGCAGGAGCCCCATGGAGGGGAGGGGAGTCAGTGCATCTAACTGTGCCACATCCCAGGCAGCTCAAGCTCAGTGGTGGGGGGGGGGAGGAGTGGGCCTGGCTCTGGGAGGGGAGCCCCCAGCCCCCTGAGGCTGGATCATAGAGTGTCATCTCCTGGGGAGGCTTCCAGGAGCATTAACCTGGCTCAGCCATGCTACTTCCAATTCAAGGTGTCCCCTCACTACCTAGGAAGCCTGTAAAATCCTCTCTTGTGCGCTTCCCAGGAGTCAGGGCTAGGACACAGTGCCTTCTTAAGCTCCTTCCCATCTCAGGATAGGGATGCTTATGGATGCATTTCTAAGTTAGGAGCATTTGGATGTTTTGCTTTATTGCTTCAAACAGTCCACAGAGAAGCAGTGAGGGATGGTGGTGGGGATGAGATGTGCATCAGAGATAATGGTTTGCAGGGTTGGGCCCTTCCCTTCCACCTGGAACACAGGCTGGATAGCAGCCTTCAGGAGCAATGTGCTCATCAGTCGCAAAATGACAAACGTCGATAATACTGCAATCCATTATATAATCCCTTATATTTTTCTGCTTAGTTACAATTCTTTGTTATTTCCTTGGACTTTTCTGAACACATCTGTCAAGCAGACCTGAAGCAAGGTGCCTTATGTACATGGGTTGAACCTAAGAACTAAAACATGATGATAACAAAAATAATAAATGTAATAACATCACCCCACTGCTGTTCTAAAGCTTTGCCCACATTATCTTTTTAATTCTCACCACAGCCCTATGAAATTGACATTAGCACTTTGCCAGATGAAGGAACAGATGCCTGAGAAGTTCAGTTGCTTCCTCAGCACTGGTAAGTGACAGAGACGGAGTAACGCCAGCTCCCTCTGGCTTCATGCCTGTGGCCTTCATCCTGCTCTAACCACTGTGGGTTAGAGCCACAGCAGAGGGATGGAGACTGGTTCTGTCTATGAAGCTGGACTCCAGTGCTGTGCCATGAGGGGTTTTCAGCAGGCAAGGGACCACTTCAAACGTCACCCAGAGCCTCCTAGTGCAGGCGACAGCTGCGGTTCAGGAGAATGGACACTGTGCAGGGCAGGGCCATTGTTTTCACATTTTAATTTCTTTTAGCAGTGGAATCCTCTATTTCCCTCAAATGATAAAAGAACCCTGATGTAAAACAGATAAGGTTTGTTTGATTGGAATGAATTGATTTTATAAGCTCACATGTGTAATAGTTGAAACTAGCTAGTAAGAAAAATGAGGCTTTTAAGATGAACACAGCCTTTGAAATCAACTTTTTTGGCCAATATTTGCAGTCTTAATCAGTCTCAACATTCCACTGATGTCTGCAGTTTGCTAGGTCACATAATATTAGAGAAAAATTCCTGATTCACACAGATATTAGTTGTACATATAAATTCCTGAAAGCTGGCCTTATGATCTCAGTATTCTCTTAAATGCAACTCATCCAGAGGTTTGAAAGAGAAGTGGCAAGATATTTTTTTTCCAAAGTTGAATTATTCTCTGTGCCTAGGAACTGCCCACTTTCCTTAATTAGTAAAGGTACAGGCTGGAAGGAGGTGATGAATGGGTTCTTCAGCTGGTATTAAATCACAACTGTATTCTAGAAAACACTTTTCAAGTTTATGTTCTAACATTATGAGATGTTTGGCAATATCATTAGAAAAACTCTCATACATCTTAATACCTGTCTCTGTCATATAGTCACTCAAAATCTCAAAGTAGTCAAATTCATTTTCATTTTTCATTTGTTCATCTATCTATGCATTCAAAAAATTTTGTTGAGCACCTACTATATTCTGGGCAGTGGTCTAGGTGCCCTGGATGTAGTGATGAACAGAACAAAGTCCCTTCCTTCCTAGAGTCTACATTTGGAGGGTAGGAGGGAGGTGAGAATTGGGAAAATAGACAATAAGCTCACAAAAAAATAAATACATTAGCCAGGCGGTAATACGTGATTTTAATAAAAGAGAAGTACTGTTTAGACAATTATGAAAAGATGTTGGAGAAAGCAGAGTAAAAAGCACAATTGAAACAAAAGTGGTGAGAACATGAAACACAGAGAGTGTAAAGAGCATTCATTTTTTTTATGTTCAGTTTCCCCCAACCGGTTGGAGTAGATTTCCCATCTTACCTTACTGGTAAAAGATACCAAAACCTTGGCGCTTCCATGATGTAATGACTTTGCCTCACTTCTGTTCATGTGCACACTTTTCTACAAAAGAGGATAAATACATTAATGAGATAATAAGGAAACTTTATTTTGAGGTCTATATGCACTAACCCGGCAGCACAGGTTACCCATATTTGGTGTAAAACACACTGACTTTGCATGTTGCTTTAATTTGTATAGTTCTTTAAAAATGCTTAAGATATATTCAAGCACAAAATATTTGTAGTGTTTTAAAATCATCTGCTCTGGACTTTAAATTCCTGGGGAAGAGTCTGAAAACCACAGGTATGGTGGGTATAGGGCAAGTGTGAAGGTCAGACAGACCTGTCTTTAGCCTCACCAAGTCTGGTTTAAACTTTGATTCTACCCTCATAAGTTGTGTGGCCTTGGGATCCTGTCTAGGCCTTAGCATCTTCACCTATGAGGCAGAGAGAATTGCCTCCCCACATTGCCTGGATGCCTGAAACATCGACACTCAAGGCATGATAGACTCCTTTTCATTCTCCCCAAAGCCCAGTCTTGATCACCTTGGGGATACCAGTCAGCAAGGAACAGGTCTCTGGCCAGAGGAATTGGTTTATGCTGGGGATCCAGTCTCTGGGGGCAGAGGTCAGGGGCTAAGAGTCATTTAGAGGATGGGCAAGGGGTCGGGACAGGAACTTGGGTGCACAAAACAAACAAACTAGGGACACAGTGACCAGAAAGGGGCCCACCATGGTCAGGGGCTCTTAGCAATGAGTTAGAAGCCAAGGGGTCCCAGGTGTGGGGAGGACAGGACTTTGGAGACAGAAAACTGAGCAGGACTGCATGGGCAAAGGTCGAAGGGTATCTTTTAGACGTCAGTCACCAGTCTCTTCTCAGAAATGGTCTCCACATTGAACCCCACCTCTGGTTTACCTTGGCTGCCAGGGTTTGGAAGTAGGATGTGGTGGCCATAGGTGTTGGCAGTGGTGGCTGAAGCTGGCTCTTGGTGGCTCAGGAGAGCTGACTGTGCTCATCACTTCCCAACCCCATGTCCAGTAATGGCACATTGGTATCATAAAGTCAGATATAGTGGGGAAATTTACACCACAGAGCTTGGCAAAGGCTACGAATCAGGGCTCTTCCTCCAGAGAGCTGGTTGTCAAACACTGGATGCTGTTGACTTCACCCTTGTGATAAAGATTACATGTGAAGTTCTCAATTTACAAACTACCCAAACATGGATGAGTTTACCACAATACTTCCCCCCAACCCCATCACTGACTTCCTTGCTGCCGACTCGTCCAAGAAGCTAGAGAGAATCCACAGGTTCAGGAGGGGAGAAGCCAGAAGACACTCGAAGGAGGGCTGTTTTGCTTGCTGGCTGGTTTTCCTAGTCATTTTCACGTCATGTAGCCCAGCAGCCTGAAATCTCAGTAATGTAAATAAAGACGGAAAGAGCCAGTCGACCATTTATATATTAGTGAGAATATGTTCCCTGGGGGAGTGGAGGTAAGAAATTTGATAAATAATATTAGAGCATATGCAGCATGGGGGTGAGAGGTGCTGGAGTGGAGGGCAGACCTGGATGTGATTCCACCATCAGGGAGTGACCTGGGGGTCCCAGAAACTGGCGAGAAGGGATTCTAAGGTACCAGAGGGCTGAAGACAAAGATACACCTTCTTACATTTCTTCTGGGGCTGGCCCTGCTCCCAGGGAAGAGAGAGGATTCTTTCTTCATCCTTCCCCTTCATTAGCTTGCGATCCTGGCCCATGGGGCCCGCAGATTAGATTAGTGTTATTAAGACTAATGCCTAGATACTTGTGGAGAAATATATTCTAAGTTCCAAATCAGCATTCAGAGGACATCGAGTTGACAACTGTCTTTAGCTCTTCTTAGTTAATCAGTCAAGATATTTTTGAAGTTTCATGTAGCACAAGATGGATTCATTCATCAACTCACATGACAATTTCAGAAATATCTTATTTTAATTTCTGATTCCTCCTCTGTGGGTAGAAGATTTTCATCTGTTAGTATCCTCTGTACTCCAGGCATCCCTCTCAAATGGTTAATGATATGAAAACAACTACCTAAGTACGCTAGGGTCACCTGGCATTTAAATAAACGCTTTCATAGAGATTGAAGCAACCCTGCATGGCAAGGGTGCAGACCAGGTGGATTTCCATAGAGATTTTGTGGAAGAAAACCTGCCATGGTTGCAGATGGGTCCACAGGGGTTTTCCCAATGCTGTTGGCAACATTTGCCCGAATGTTCAGGCTGCGTAAAAACTACTATAAAATTAGTGGCTTAAAACGATAACCATTTTTACTATATCTCGTTTGGTGGGTTTGATATTCAGGCAGGACTTCACCGAGTTATTCTCCTGCTCCCCATGACATGGACTGAGGTCACTCAGTGGGTCTTAACTGGTGGACTGTTATTCTGGAAAGTCTAAGACAGCTCATATATCTGACATCTTGGTGGGATAAATGTGATATTATGGATTATAATAAGAAATGTATATTTGGTCTTTGTCCCTGTTTCTGGCACAGAATTTTTTTTTTTTTGGCACAGAATTCTTAAAACCATTGGAATTTCCCAAGTGATAAGAGCAATAAAGATGTCTTTTGTTAAGTTAATGAGGTGACTTTGGAAAGCACCTAGGTCACCTAAAGATGGGTGCTGGTTGCCAGGGGACCCAACCATGTGATAAGATGATAGGAAATTTCAGTCCCACCCAGAACCCCCCACCCCCAACCCCGCAACTTCTGGGTAAGGGAAAGAGGTTGGAGGATGAATCAATGACCGATTATTTAATCAATTGTGCCTAGGTAATAAAACCTCCATAAAAACCCAAAAGGACGGGGTTTGGAGAGCTTCCTGGTTGGTAAACAGGTGAAGATTCAGGGAGAGTGACAAGCTTAGAGGGCATGGAAGCTCTGTGCCCTCCCACCCCATACCTTACCCAAAGCATCTCTTCCACCTGGCTGCTCCTGTGTTATACCCTTTTATAATATACCAGTCATCTAGTAAGTAAAATGTTTCTCTGAGTTCTGTCAACCATCTTAGTAAATTAATCTAACCCAAGGAGAGGCTTGTTGAAACCTCTCATCTATAGCCTATTGGTCAAGAAAAAGCACAGGTGGCAACCTGGACTTTCCATTGGCATCTGAAGTTGGTGTGTGTGGCAGGGAGGGCATTCTTGTGGGACTGAGCCCTAATCCTATGGAATCTGATGCTATCTCAAGGGAGATAGTGTCAAAGTTGATTTAAATTGTAGAATTACTTGGTGGTGTGGAAAAGCTCCCATACATTGGAATTGGGTGCAGGATCAGAATAGATGAAAGCTGGGCTCAGCCGGGACTTTCTAAAAGAACACCTACCTGTGGCCTTTTCAAATGGTGGTCTCAGAGTAACTGGATTTCTTATATGGCAGACAGTTTCTCCCAGAGTGAATGCCACATGAGAACCAGGTAGAAGCTTCATGGCCTTTTCTGACTTTTGCAGAGCTCAGCAGTATCGTTCAATTTGTTCAACTGATAACAAGTGAGTCATCAGGTCAGGACAGATTCAGGAGAGGGCAATTAGACTCCATCTCTTGATGGTGGGTTGGCATGGTCCCACCATGGAAAAGCATGTGGCATAGGAGCTATTGCTGTGGCAATTCTTGGGAAAAACCATCTGCCTCACTGCATATCATAAAACTGGCCGTCTTGGCTACCATATTATACCATACAGTAGCCAAAAGTCTTGATTGACAGCATTTTCTGTTGAATCAACTAAATGATGCTGAGCTTTGTTCAGGGTCTGGATTAATTTCAACCTGATCTTCATCCTTACCACTACTCTACATCATGAAATCCAAATCCTGTTTTTGCTGTACCCACAGCATGTTGTCAATCATCTTAAGAGTTGTCATAAACGTCTTAAAATATTAACATTAATTAAGTGATAAATATTTACCATTTATGCCTTTGAGGATTTCAACATTGTTACAGCTGCAATCAGGCAAGCTATGACAGGGTATCAGTCTCAACTCTTAAAACTAAAAAAAAAATCTGAGAATCACAGATGTGTACCCTAAGTACCATGAATGGATGGAATTTAGAGGAATGAATTTTTTCAGGGGCTGGGGTGAGCACATGGATAAGTTTCTCTAAATGCAACTAGTTATATCTCTTTAATTGATTTTTTTCCTAAGAATTGACCTTTTTTTCTTTTGTGCTAAATGACTTCTGTGCAAGCTGTTGGCATTCTATTGTTTCTCTCCCACAAGCAGAGATCAGGCTGTTCATGTTTGTGTTGATGAGCGTGAACGCTGCCATCACTGGCTGACACAGCACTGCATGCCCTCCTCCTGAGGGCAGTTAATAAATTGTCTTTGATGATTTGCTGACATAACCTTTAGATCTGAAATTGCAGTTGTACTGGACTGTCAGGAAAAGCTCCTTTTGTCATACATCCCATGGATATATTAGAAAACATATATTACTCTGGTTTTGAAGTCTTTCTGGTGTATTTAAATAATTTCTTGAGCAAATGTTTTAGGAATCAATTGAATAGTTCCTATTGTCCTGACTAAGCTTTTTCTCTTTTAAAATTGACATCAAGGTGTTTGAGATCTCAAAGAAGAATAGATTGAAAATTTAAATATCTGGTGCATTTAGATGATCACTTGTCTTTTTTTTTTGGTAAATATAAATCCTTTATAAATTTCCTTCCAAAGTCTGCCAAATATAGTACTTCTCCAAAAAAATACTTACAGATTTTTATGATGCAATGACTCTTTGAGGCCCAGAAGTATAAATTTGGTAGTATTCTGACATTTCTTTGTTCTTACTACCCTCATGTTGCCTCTTGATCAGAGCCAGGGTGGGTATATATGGGAACCATCCTCAGGATGCCACTTGGGTGTCAACTTCCTGATTGATACTGTCAGATTTGAAAGATGGGCTAGTGGAATATTTTTCAGTCCAGTACAGCTGGGAGACATTTGTTAGCACTTGTCTACCAAGAGAACACTGTGGGGCTTCCCTGGTGGTGCAGTGGTTGAGAGTCCGCCTGCCGATGCAGGGGACGCGGGTTCGTGCCCCGGTCCGGGAGGATCCCACATGCCGCAGAGTGGCTGGGCCCGTGAGCCATGGCTGCTGAGCCTGTGCTCCGCAATGGGAGAGGCCACAACAGTGAGATGCCTGCGTACCGCAAAAAAAAAAAAAGAGAACACTGTGAACTTAGGGTCCTAAGGGAAGATGTCATTCAGGTCCAAAGGGACGGGAAGAGGGTACACACGCTCAAAGAGCTTCTTTCCCCCCCAGCTTTACTGAGATATAATCAACATATGACATTGTGTAAGTTCAAGGTGTACAATGTGGCACTTGGATACATGTACATATTGTGAAATGATTACCACAATAAAGTTAGCTAAAACTTCCATCACCTCACATAATTACCTTTTTTCCTCCTGTGGTGAGAACTGCTTAAATGACCCCGAACCCAGTGCATCCAAGGGAAAATCTCTTTCAGTTTGCCCTGTCAGATGAAACAGAGGTTCTCTCAAACAAGCAACACACTAGTGTGAGTTTTGTGACCTAACTCACGGATCCTGGGAGTCTTCTAACTCAGAGGATTTCCTCCTTTTTGGAGGAGTAGGGAAGAGGAGGGAGTTGGAAAGCTCAGTTCCATAACTTGTGGCTCATTTTGGTAGGTGTGCAGAACTTGCTGCATGTGTTGGATTATAACCATATCCTTTATCCTAAATTTTCCTTTGCTCGGATTTCACAATTTACTCTTTTCCTGCTGTGGTGTGTGTGTGTGTGTGTGTGTGTGTGTAAGTACTCTCAAAAACACTTTTGAATGGGTCAAGTTATAAAGAAGGAAATCATGGTCTTTGTCAATGCTTATGGTTTTAATGTTATTAAATAGAGGGAGGTGAATTAGGAGGTGTAGGAAGAGTGGGGTGAACTACAGCACAGCGGGGTTAATTCCCAAGTGGTACGCGGCTGTAGAATGATGGAATTTCAGGGCTAGTTGGTCTGCATGGTGGGCACTCCCTGGAAGGGAGATTTACCTCTGCTTGGTGTTCGTTGGGTCTTTTGGTGGAAGTAAGGAATGCTCGTCTCATTTTCACATTCACTTATTCCCTTTTCTTTTTAAATAGATAATCAATGACTACTGCATAAATATTAGAAAAAACAGATAAGAAAAGGGAAAAAAACCCCTATAATCCCACCACCTACTTAACACTTCGGGTAAAATCTTCTACACTTTTTTTTTGTAGTTGTTCTACTAATTATTTTTTCCTTGAATTCCATATTACCTACTGCTTTATTTTGCTTGTATTTGCCCAGAATGTTTGTCTAACCTTTTATTTATTATCTATTTCATTATTTTTTATGATTATAACAATATCTGTCCCCCCAAATAAAAAAACTACACAGTACAGAAGAATATGGAATGAAAGAAAAAAAGCACTTTTGTTTCCCACCTCTGATCTTAGCATTATATTTCAAAGAAAAGCACTTTTGAGGGTTTTTTTGTTTTGTTTTTAGTTCTTCTTCTGTAATTCTAAATAATGGACTTTGCCACTATTTCTTGATTTGTCAGTGCTAAGTGATTTATCAACTTTAAGCATATTTATTGATTCCCCATTATGAAAAATAATAAATTTCGCTCACTTTCTACCCTTTCTCTTGTTCCCTTTCTATTTCCACTTTTTTGTTTGTTCTTTATTTAGTTCTTCTATCTGCTACTTTTAAAACTATAAATAATACACCTCTATCCATTACTTGTTGATTCATCTATTTAGACAGTGTCTTGACTTTTGACTATAGAATATGAGGAAATTAATGACCCTCCATTCCCTCTCCTTCTTCTCCCCTTCAGTTCTCGACTGCTGTTGTTGCTCTACTATTTTTACATTGTTAAGGTTCTGACATAGGCATAATTAAGACTTTCATATTTTTGTTTAGGTTGATTCCTAAATCTAAATATCTTAAATTTCTCTTTGTTATATTGGCGGATAGGTATACTATTTACTTAGGAGTCAGTTAATGGGACTGTATCCATAGAGGAAGAGAAGTAATTTTCTCCAAATCTGTGCCTCTCAAAGGAGAATGTTGCAAATGCCAAGGTCAAAGAGATCCTCAAAGTCATGTCACATATAATTTTCTTTATATTTAGTTTTGTCATTTCATATATAGAGTTTTCTTTATTTTGGAGTTTCTAATTGCCATTCTCTTTTCTTATTGATAGAAATGTTTATCTTTAAAACAAAAGCAAAAGCACATCTTGAACACATTTGTTGGGTGGTAAACGAGTGCTTTCTAGGACTATTGCACAGAGACCATTCTGTTTACTTTTCATTGCACTCTAGGTGTTTTTTTATTTCTTTACTTTTTTCTTTTGAAAATTAACATACAGTAAAATGGTTTCCTTTCCTTTCCTTTTCTCTTTTGGGGTACAGTTCTATGAATTTGAATGCACGTATGGCTTCGTGTAACTACCACCCCAATCAGGATACAAAACAGTTCCCTTGCCCCCAAAACTCTCTGTGCTGCTTCTTTGTAGTCTACACTGGCAACTACTGATCTCTTTTAAATAACAGCTGCCATTTAAAGCTTTTAGTGATTATGAATACAGCTGCTATAAAGATTTGTGTATGGATTTTTCTGTAAATGTTAAGCTTTCATTTATCTAAGTTAATATCAGAGTGGGTTTGGTGTGTCATCTGATGTTTTAGTTTAACTTTATAGGAAACTGCCGAAGTGTTTTCTAAAGTGCTATATATTGCACTCATACTATTGCACTGTAGGAGCAATGCATTAGAGTTGATTCACATTCTTCCCAGCACACGGTATTGTTAATTTTACTATTAGTATTAGTTTTGGCCATGCTGATAAATATACTTTTAAGTAGCATCTCCCTAAATGGCTAATGATGTTGAGCATCTCTTCATGTGCTCTTTGCCAACCACATATCTTCTTGAGGAACTGTTGGTTCAAGTATTTTGTCTATATATTTTTTCCAGTTGTTTTCTTACTTCCGAGTTTTGAGAGTTCATTATATGGCTTGGATATGTAAATATTTTCTCAGTCTGCAGTTTGTCTTTTTATTCTGTTAAAATTGTCTTTCACAGAGCAAAGGTTTTTAACTTTTATGAAGTCTAATTTATCTTTTTAAAAAAAATTGATTGAATTTTTGTTCTTGTAGCAAAGAACTCTGGCTAAATCCAATTCATGAGCATGGCATGATTCTCCATTTATTTATATCAAGTTTGATTTTTTCCATCAATGCTTTGTTGTTTTTAGCATACAGATTCTGTACATGGTCTATTGGATTTAAATAGACTAAACTATAAAATTAACCCATTTAAAGTATACAATTCATTGGATTTTAATATACTCACAAAACCATGCAACTATCACCACAATTTAAGGTTATAACATTTTCATCACCCCAAAGCAGTAACTCTTCATTTTGCCTCCCCCACTCCCTAGTCACAGAAAGTCATTAATCTGCTTTTTGCCTACTGTGAAGTTTTCATATAAAAGGAATCATGTTAAATATGGTCCTTCTGTCTGGCTTCTTGGCTTAGCATAACGTTTTCAAGGTTTATCCATATTACTACAGGTATCAACATTTCTTCTTATTGTTGAGTAATAGTCCCTTGTGTGGATATATCACATTTTGTTTATCCATTTTTCAGTTGATGGACACATGAGTTGTTTCACCTTATGGTCATTATGAATAATGCTATTAAAATTAGTATACTAGTTTTTGTGTGGACGTATGTCTTCTTTTGTCTTGGGCATATATATAGAAGTTAAATTGCTGGGAGATACTGTAGTCTGTTTAACAATTTGAAAAACTGTCAAACTGTTTTCCAAACTGCTGCACCATTTTGCATTCCCACCAGTAGTATATGAGGGTTTCGATTTGTTCACATCCTTGACAACCCTTATTATCTGACTTTTGATTCTAGCTGTCCTGGTGGGTGTGAAGTGGTATCTCATTGTGGTTTTTATTTCCATTTCACTGATGACTAATGATGTTGAGTGTCTTCATATGCTTATTGGCCATGTGTTTTTTTTTCTTCATTTTATTAATATGACGTGTTACACTGGTTGATTTTCATGTGTTGAACTGACCTTGCATTCCTGAGATAATTCCCTCTTGGTTATGGGGTACAATCCTTTGCATATATTGTTGGATTCAGTTTGCTAGTATTTTGTTGAGGATTTTTGCATTTATATTCATAAAGGATACTGGTCTGTAGATTTCTTTTGTGATATCTTTGTCTTGTTTAGTACCAGGATAGTATTAGCCTTACAGAATGAGTTGGAAAGTGTATCCTACTTTTCTATCTTTTGGATGAATTTGCGAAAGGTTGGTACTAATTATTCTTTTTTTTTTTTGCGGTACGCGGGCCTCTCACTGTTGTGGCCTCTCCCATTGTGGAGCACAGGCTCCGGACGCTCAGGCTCAGCGGCCATGGGTCAGGGCCCAGCAGCTCCATGGCATGTGGGATCCTCCCGGACCGGGACACGAACCCGTGTCCCCTGCATCAGCAGGTGGACTCTCAACCACTGTGCCACCAGGGAAGCCCAGTACTAATTATTCTTTAAATATTTGGTTAAATTCATCATTGAAACCATCTGGGACTGGGCTTACTTTGTGCCTAGCTCTTAAATTACTAATCCAACCTCTTTACTTTTTATAGGTCTAGTCAGATTTTCTATTTTTTGTTGAGTCGGTTTTGGCCTTCCTAGGAATTTGTCCATTTCAGTTAGGTTGTCTAATTTGTTGGCATACCATTATTCAAAGTATTCCCTCGTAATCTGTTGTATTTCTGTAAGGTTGGTAATTATTTCCCCTCTTTCATTCTTGATTTTAGTAATTGAGTCTTATCTCTTTTTTCTTAGTAAATCTAGCTAAAAGTTTGTCAATGTCGTTGATTGTGTCAAAGAAGCTGCTTTTAGTTTTATTGTTTTGCCCTGTGGATTTCTATTCTCTACTGAATTAATTTCTTCTTTAATCTTAATTATTTTTTCCTTCTCTTTGCTTTGGGTTTAGTTTACTCCTCTTTTTCTAGGTTCTAAAGGTAGAAAGTTAGGTTATTGACTTGATGTCTTTCTACCTTTTTAATACAGGCATTTACAGCTACAAATTTCCTTCTGTGCACTGCTTCAGCTGCATCTCCTAAGTTTTGGTATGTTTTGTTTTTGTTGTCACTTATATCAAGGTATTTTCTAATTTCCCTTGCAATTTATTTTTTGACCCATTGGTTATTTAGGAGTATATTGTTTAATTTCCACATATTTGTGAATTTCACAAATTTCCTTCTATAGTTATTTTCTAATTTAATTCTGTTATGACTGGAGGGCATACTTTGTATTATTTCACTCCCTTTAAGTTCATTTGAGGCTTGTTTTATGGCTTCATATGGTCTAGCCTGGAGAATGTTCCATGTGTACTTGAGAAGAATATCTATTCTACTGTTGGTAGGTGGAATATTCTACAGATTTCTGTTAGATGTAGTCGATTTACAGTATTGTTCAATCTTCTACTTCCTTGTTGATCTTCTGCCTACTTCTTCTATCTATTAGTGAAAGTGTGACATTGAAGTCTCCTGACGATTATTATAATTGAATTGTCTATTTGCCCCTTCAATTCTGTCAGTTTTTAAAAATTATTATTTTATTATTTTTGGCTGTGTTGGGTCCTCGTTGCTGCATGCAACCTTTCTCTAGTTGCGGCGCTGGGCTTCTCATTACGGTGGCTTCTCTTGTTGCGGAGCATGGGCTCTAAGTGGGCAGGCTTCAATAGCTGTGGTGCGTGGGCTCAGTAGTTGTGATGTGTAGGCTCCATAGTTGTGGCTCACAGGCTCTAGAGCACAGGCTCAGTAGTTGTGGCGCACGGGCTTAGTTGCTCCGCGGCATGTGGGATCTTCCCAGACCAGGGATCGAACCCATGGCCCCTGCATTGGCAGGGGGATTCTTAACCACAGTGCCACGAGGGAAGCCAAATTCTGTCAGTTTTTGCTTCATATATTTTGGGGCTGTTTATATATAAGTGCTATATAGTTTTTTTTATTTCGTGTTTTATTTTTCCTGCATATTTTTCAGTATTTGTTATGTTTTTAATCATTGAAATCATACTCAGTATGTCATTCCTATTCTATATTTACATTATCTGATGTTCTTGAACATCTAAATGCACTGTTCATCATATCTTCTAATCTCATGAAGCTAAATATTTTCCTCATATATTTTGTAATTTTTCATTGTGAGCTCATGTTTAGAGGGTTTAATGTGTTGGAAACTTATACAGCATGGACTGAAGTTACGTCTCTCCAAACTGATTTTTCTTTTACATCTGTCAGATGCTCTAAGGGGGTCACCAGCCTGAGACCATTATTTTATGTATATTTGAGATGTGAAAATGTCCTGGAGAAAGCTTAAATTTGATCTCTAAAACTGGGTAAGCATAGGCCCATAAACAGTTTTTTTTTCCCACTGAGAAGCCAGACCAGACAAGTAAACTTTCTTTCTCTTTACCCTGTGTTGTTGGGTTGACATTTTCTAGTCTACTTTTTAGAGAATGTGGAGCCTTCCTAGGAACGTGGTTTTTATACAGAAGTCTCAGTTTTATTCCTACCATAAGGAGGATGAAGGTCTAATTTCATTTCTCTGTGAGGTCATTAAAACTCAGATCTCTTAGTTATTGAGACCAAAAAAACTACTCCTAGGGCTGCTACAGAATTTGCTCAGGTCCTTATCTCTTTGGCTTTTAGTTTTGTTTTTTTATGTGGGAATTCGCTTTCTTGGGACCATGGTGGTGCATATAATAGGATGTTCGTAATATTTTAGCCAGAAATTGTGAAAAGTTTTCAGGCTATCTAGTTCAGACTATTGTCAAAAATAAAAGTCAAGTCACTTTCTTTTTATTTTTTGAAAATAAAATTATTTTAATAGAGAAATTCAGATTAGAATCAGAGAAATAAAAAATTACTTAATCACTACATTAGTAACTGCTGCAGGCAAGATCCACTGATGCACATATACTGATGAATATCTACCTAGAGCCAGAGGGACCTACCAACACATCCTTTGCTGACAAGGAATAGATTCTTTTCCCCTTCTAAGCAGTCCTCACTGCAAAACTCATGCCTCCTGTGAAGTGGGCCAAATATCACCTCTTTTTTCCTTGATAGAAAAGCAGAGTATTTATCCTCCCTTATCACCAACAAGAAATTAAGTGTGACTAGACACAGCCAAGGTTATTTTCTTATTCTGATCAAAGCAACATTCACGCCTAGCTCTTGTGAAAAACCAAAATTCTTCTCCCACTTGTAAGCAAGATGCCATTAATGATCATGGCACAAGATGTTCCCTTGGTGTCCACAGAGGTGGGCCTCATGGTCCAGGTAGTCCAGGTCCATGGAATATAGTCCAGAGCTATTTCCCAGCAAGCTGAATATGACCACTGATGGCCAAATATGACCACTGATGGCATGCTACTGGTATATGTGAAGGGACACTGAGGAACAGTCTACTCCAGTAGCCATTGACTTCAGGGACTCCAGATGTAAGACATAGTGCCTCTTCCTGAGGAAATGCCCATTGTAGACAAAGGACACCACCAACAGAGCCTGGAACTAGTCAGTGATATTTTTGAGTGTCACCAGCATCTGGTCAGAGCCATAGTTTCCAAGGAAACAGGTGAAGCCGAAAGTCCATTTGAAGTCTGTCCCACAGTGTTCTGCACAGCTGAGATTGTTTTCTCAGTAAGACCAATGGATGCTACAACCGCTATGAGGGATCCTCTGCCTGGGACCAGCTATGAACAATAAGCCTTTTGACGAGTATGATTTTAACTGTAGAATGAATGGATACATTTTTCAAGCTAAATATATTCCTTCTATTCCTTGTTTCTAACAATTTCCTTTTTTTTGGTTGTTAAAGCTTGTTGGATTATATCCAATGCTTTATCTTTTGTTGAAATGACCTTATGGCCTTTCTTTCCTTTATTTTCTTACCAAACATGCATTCCTGGAGTAAATTCAACCTGATCATAATGTCATTATCTTTTCAATGAATTTCTATAATAGTGTTATTAATATTTTGTTTAGTTTTTTTGCATCTAAGTTGGTGAGTGATATTGACTAAAGATTTTCTTTCTCAGACTGTCTGTATTTGATATTAAGTTTACACTAGTCTTATAAAATGAGTTGTAAAAAACTTTTTTTTCTGAAAGAGTTGTATATATATATATATATATATATATATATATATATATATAATTAATATTACTAGAGGTTTGTCTGTTGTATTTGTCTTTTCAAAAAACCAGTTTTTGAGTTAGCTGAAATTATCTACTGCATCTTTCTTTTCCATTTTATGCACTTCTGCTCACATATTTGTTGTTTCTTTCCTACTGATTTTTTTCTGGTTTATCCTGCAGTTCTTTTTCTGGTATCTTAATGGATGCTTAGCTCATTTATTTTCATTATATCTTCTTTTCTAATATCTGTATTTAAGACCTTTTCCTATCAGCACTGCATTGGCAGCATCCCCAAAGTCTAGCTGTGTAATATTCTTGGTATTGATCCAAAAGTTACTGAGAGAATTACTTTTAAATGTCCCATAATTTATTAATTTCTCCCCTGACTCTGCACCATTTTGCTTTATGTATCTATTATTATGCACTTAAATTGTTTTATCTTCCTTATGAAGTAAAACTTTTGTCAACATATAATGGCTTCCCAGATGGCTTCACCACCAAACATTTAAATAATTACTACCAATTCTTCACAAACTCTTCCAAAAAATAGTAGAGGAGGGAACACTTCCCAACTCATTTTATGAGGCCAGCATTACCCTGACACCCAAATCAGACAAAGGTGCTTGACATCATTAGCCATCAGGGAACTATAAATCAAAACCACAGTGAGATGTCTCATTGTGAACCATACCCGCTAGGATGGCTAGAATCAAAAATTCAGGTATTAATAGTGACAAAGATGTGCAGAAATTGAAACCCTCACACACTGTGGGTGAGAATGTAAAATGGTGCAACCACTTTGAAAAACAGTTTGGGGCTTCCCTGGTGGCACAGTGGTTAAGAATCCACCTGCCAATACAGGGGCCATGGGTTCGATCCCTGGTCGGGGAAGATCCCACATGCTGCAGAGGACCTGGGCCCACGTGCCACAACTACTGAGCCTGTGTTCTGGAGCCCATGAGCCATAACTACTGAGCCCATGTTCCACAACTACTGATGCCCGCGCACCTAGAGCCTGTGCTCTACAACAAGACAAGCCACCAGAATGAGAAGCCTGCAGGCACCACAGCGAAGAGTAACCCATGGTCTCTGAAATTAGAGAAAGCCCGCGTGCAGCAATGAAGATCCAGTGCAGCCAAAAATAAATAAATAAATAAATAAAATTTTTTTTTAAAAAGGAAAACAGTTTGGCAGTTTCTCAAATGATTAAACACTCCTAGCTATATACCCAAGAGATATGGAAGCATATGTTCACATAAAAAATGTGTATACTGCTGTTTATAACAGCATTATTCATAGCCAAAAGATGGAAACAACAATGTCTATCAATGTATAAATGGATAAATTAAATGTCGCATATTCATATGATGGAATATAATTCATCCATATAAAAGAACAAAGTACTAATACATGCCACAACTTTTTTTTTTTTTTTTTTGTGGTACACGGGCCTCTCACCGTCGTGGCCTCTCCCGCTGTGGACCACAGGCTCCAGACGCACAGGCCCAGCGGCCATGGCTCACGGGCCCAGGCACTCCGCGGCATGTGGGATCCTCCCGGACCGGGGCACGAACCTGTGTCCCCTGCATTGGCAGGCGGACTCCTAACCACTGCGCCACCAGGGAAGCCCCATGCCACAACTTTGATGAATCTTGAAAACATAGTAAGCAAAAAAAGCTAATCACAAAAGTCCATATATTATGTGAAAGCCCACATAGAATATAAAAGTCTAGAATAAGGAAGTATAATAAGACAGAAAGTACATTTTGTTGCTTAGACTTGAGGGAGAGGTAAGGAGGTAGGGCATTAGAGCTAAAAGGTATGGGGTTTTCTTTTCAGGTGACAAAATATTCTAAAATTGTGGTGATATTTACCTATCTGTGAATATACTAAAAGCCGCTGAATTGTACACTTTAGATGGTGAATTGTATATGACACATAAATCATACTTCAATAAAGCTGGTAAAAAAAAACCCTATAAAAATGCAATGGCCCTCATATCTTGAAATGCTTCTTTAAAACAGTTTTGTCTGATATTAATATATGTACAATAATGTTCTTCCAGTTTGAATTTTCCTAATTATACATATTTTTGTGTTTTATTTTCAACCTTTCTATTGTTCTTGTGTCTTATGTGTCTTTTGTTTTTTAAATGTGGTTAGTTATTTTGTAAATCCAGTCTGACAACTTCATTATTTAATTGGAAAATTTTATTCATTATTATTAATTGTGATTGTGTGTGTCTGTGTATGAGTACTTTTTACTATCTTATTTTGGACTAGTTTACTAGTTTTCTGTTTCTCCCTATTTCCTTTTCTTTTGGATTTATTTGTTCTCCACCTCCATTTCATGCTTTTGTTTCTTTCACTGATTTGATGTTTTAAACTCTAATTCTACCCTTTTAATAATAACTTTAGACATTTTTAACATGCATATTTATGTTAACAAAATTTTAACTAAATCATTAATCATATCCTTGTCTGTATCTTGAACAATATGCAGATTTGAATACTTTAACTTGATGATAAACCTTATGTATATCTACTATTCGTTATTTTAGTTTTTTTTTAAATTCTACATTCTGGATATTTAAAAAAGCAGTATTTGATTATATTTAGCTCCTTGTTTACCATTTCTTTGTTCACCTGTCTTTCTGGCATCACCTTCTGTGATCATTTCCTTTCATATTGAAGTAAATCCTTCTCTCTAGTGAGTGTCAGTGGTAAACTTTTTTCATTAGTATTTGTTTCAAAATGCGTTAATTTCAACTTCGTATACTACAGAGTATACTGAACCTCAGTTGACATTATTTTCTCCCAGCACGTTGAAAATATTATTTCACACTCTTATGGCTTTTATTTTTTTTTCTTGCATGTAATCTATCTGTTCTGTCTGGTTAATTTTAATATCTTTGTCTTTTTTTCCTGAAGTTATGTTAAATTTTTCTAGATGTCTTTTGGTTCATCCTGTTGGGAATTGTGGGACTTCCTGAATCCTGAGTCCGAGGATTTGTGCCTTTCAACAATTTGAGGAAAGTCTCAGCCATTCTTTGAATAATGCTTTTCCTTTATTATCTTTATAAGCTTTATTATAAACTACAATTAGATGCATGTTGGAATGTTTCACTTCATAGTTTACATGCCTTAACCTTTTTCATATTTTTCTTATCTTTATGCAAAATTTGGAAAATATATTTTGTGTACTACCTGGTTCACAACGTATCTTCAGCTGTATCTAACTTTGAACTTGGCATCTGTGTAACTTTCAACTTAGTATCTATTTTCACTTAATATTTTTTATTTCTAGAAGTTCTACTTGATACTATTTCAAACTAGACATTTTGATAGTCTTTTGTTCATTCACCGTACTTTCAATATCTTATTGTATCTTTAAAATATTTTAAAAATACTCTTTCTATTCCATTAGATAATTATAGTATCTCCTGTTTTTGCAGATATTGTTATGCAGTTTTTTCCCCCTGAAGATTTTGCTCATGGAAGCATTCTTCTTTTGTTTCATATATTTGGATTGTAAATACGTGTTCCTCAACAATGCCTTTTAAAGTTTGTTTTCTAAAATAATCTAGCATCCTACCTTTGATATATTTTGTATTAGTAGGGGTAATCCAGATATCTAGTCTTAAATATTGCCAGAAACAGAAGTCCAATCATCCTTTTATCTTAAATTTGTTATTTTGCTACAAGTATGCCTCTTGTTAAACAGCAATTATTTGCATTTTGTTTACCAAACACATTTGAGATGCCTTAATAGACAAGCTTAATTAATGCACCATTGTAAATCAACTATACTTCAGTGAAATTTTTTTTAAAATAGGTGAGCTTAGGGCTTCTCTGGTGGCGCAGTGGTTGGGAGTCCGCCTGCTGATGCATGGGGCGTGGGTTCATGCCCCGGTCAGGGAGGATCCCAGGTGCCGTGGGGCAGCTGGGCCTGTGGGCCGTGGCTGCTGGACCTGCGCATCTGGAGCCTGTGCTCCACGGCGGGAGAGGCCACAGTGGTGAGAGGCCTGCGTACCACAAAAAATTAAAAAAAAAATAGATGAGCTTAGCTTTGACATATTCAATATATATCTGATATATCTTGTTCTACTTCTGTTATTTAAACTTCTGTCATTTTTATGCTTCCTTATTTTTCTTTGGCTGCCTTCTGCAATATTTCTATGGCTTGCCTTGTTTTTGTTTTGTTTTGTTTTGTTTTTGGTAACCTGTCTTGTTTCACACTTATTTTTATTCTACTGATACTTTATTAAAAACCCATTTTCTTTCTAAATATATTTACACTCTTCCTATATAAGGCAAGAGATTTTTTTATATTTACCAATACTTCTTCTATTAGTGACCACCATGCACTAAATTTTCATGGAAAAATCTGGCCTTTTAGATGAATTATTTTTATTTTATTTTTACATATTATGTACTGTTGCTTAAGAATTATCTTTTAAACTTGTATTAAATGTTATACTTTCATTATATTTGTTTAGACTTCTTTTCTAAATTTTACTGGATTTATTTACTCAGTATTGGATGTTGTTCCCAAGAGCACTTTCCAATAAACCACCTGCATGCAAATCTCCATTTCAAACCTACAACATCAGGGCTATATCTAAGACACGAAGGGACCTTGGCAAATACCATATATGTAACAATTTGATTAAAATTTATATTATAAATCCATGGGCCCATGTGGGGTATAGGGAGTTGTCAGCGAAGAGCCTCCCACTATTGTATAAAAATACCTAGGGAAGCCCTGTTGGAAGATTCTTAATCACAGTTTCAATTTCAGTGCTTGTGATTGCTCTGTTCATATTTTCTATTTCTTCCTGGTTCAGTCTTGGCAGGTTGTGCATTTCTAAGAATTTGTCCATTTCTTCCAGGTTGTCCATTTTATTGGCATAGAGTTGCTTGTAGTAATCTCTCATGATCCTTTGTATTTCTGCAGTGTCAGTTGTTACTTCTCCTTTTTCATTTCTAATTCTATAGATTTGAGTCTTCTCCCTTTTTTTCTTGATGAGTCTGGCTAATGGTTTACCAATTTTGTTTATCTTCTCAAAGAAGCAGCTTTTAGTTTTATTGATCTTTGCTATCATTTCCTTCATTTCTTTTTCATTTATTTCTGATCTGATCTTTATGATTTATTTCCTTCTGCTAACTTTGGGGTTTTATTGTTCGTCTTTCTCTAATAGCTTTAGGTGAAAGGTTAGGTTGTTTATTTGAGATGTTTCCTGTTTCTTAAGGTAGAATTGTATTGCTATAAACTTCCCTCTTGGAACTGCTTTTGCTGCATCCCATAGGTTTTGGGTCATTGTGTCTCCATTGTCATTTGTTTCTAGGTATTTTTTGATTTCCTCTTTGATTTCTTCAGTGATCTCTTGGTTATTAAGTAGTGTACTGTTTAGCCTCCATGTGTTCGTATTGTTTACAGATCTTTTCCTGTAATTGATATCTAGTCTCATAGCATTGTGGTCAGAAAAGATACTTGATACAATTTCAATTTTCTTAAATTTACCAAGGCTTGGTTTGTGACCCAAGATATGATCTATCCTGGAGAATGTTCTATGAGCACTTGAGAAAAATGTGTTTTCTATTGTTTTTGGATGGAATGTCCTATAAATATCAATTAAGTCCATCTTGTTTCATGTATCATATAAAGCTTGTGTTTCCTTATTTATTTTCATTTTGGATAATGTCTGTCCATTGGTGAAAGTGGGGTGTTAAAGTCCCCTACTATGATTGTGTTACTGTCGATTTCTCCTTTTATGGCTGTTAGTATTTGCCTTATGTATTGTGGTGCTCCTATGTTGGGTGCATTAATATTTACAATTATTATATCTTCTTCTTGGATTGATCCCTTGATCATTATTTTTCTTTGTCTCTTCTAATAGTCTTTATTTTAAAGTCTATTTTGACTGATATGAGAATTGCTACTCCAGCTTTCTTTTGGTTTCCATGTGCATGGAATATCTTTTTCCATCCCCTCACTTTCAGTCTGTATGTGTCCCTAGGTTTGAAGTGGGTCTCTTATAGACAGCATATATATGTGTCTTGTTTTTGTATCCATTCAGCCAGTCTGTGTCTTTTGGTGGGAGCATTTAGTCCAATTAGTCCAATTACATTTAAGGTAATATATGTCTGTTCCTATTCCCATTTCCTTAACTGCTTTGGGTTCGTTATTGTAGGTCTTTTCCTTCTGTTGTGTTTCCCGCCTAGAGAAGTTCCTTTAGCATTTGTTGTAAAGCTGGTTTGGTGGTGGTGAACTCTCTCAGCTTTTGCTTGTCTGTAAAGGTTTTAATTTCTCTATCAAATCTGAATGAGATCCTTGCTGGGTAGAGTAATCTTGGTTGTAGGTTTTTCTCCTGCATCACTTTAAATACGTCCTGCTACTCCCTCCTGGCTTGCAGAATTTCCG
Source organism: Mesoplodon bidens (assembly GCF_964165515.1). Taxonomy (NCBI): domain Eukaryota; kingdom Metazoa; phylum Chordata; class Mammalia; order Artiodactyla; family Ziphiidae; genus Mesoplodon; species Mesoplodon bidens. The sequence continues at coordinate 143,835,473 of NC_138161.1, forward strand.
CTGAAAGATCAGCTGTTAACCTATGGGGATTCCCTTGTGTGTTATATGTTGTTTTTCCCTTGCAGCTTTTAATATGTTTTCTTTGTATTTAATTTTTTATAGTTTGATTAATATGTGTCCTAGCGTGTTTCTCCTTGGATTGGACTTGATTAACTATTTCCTTTCCCATATTAGGGAAGTTTTTAACTATAATCTCTTCAAATATTTTCTCAGTCCCTTTCTTTTGCTCTTCTTCTTCTGGAACCCCTATAATTCGAATGTTGGTGTGTTTAATGTTGTCCCAGAGGTCTCTGAGACTGTCTTCAGTTCTTTTCCTTCTGTTTTCTTTATTCTGCTCTGCAGTTTTTATTTCCACTACTTTATCTTCCAGGTCACTTATCCATTCTTCTGCCTCAGTTATTCTGCTATTGATCCTTTCTAGAGTATTTGTAATTTCATTTATTGTGTTGTTCCTAATTGCTTGTTTCCTCTTTAGTTCTTCTAGGTCCTTGTTAACTGTTCCTTGCATTTTGTCTATTCTAGTTTCAAGATATTGGATTATCTTTACTATCATTAATCTGAATTCGTTTTCAGGTGTACTGCCTATTTCATCTTCATGTGTTAGGTCTGGTGGGTTTTGACCTTGCTCCTTCATCTGCTGTGTGTTTTTCTGTGTTCTCATTTTGCTTAACTTACTGTGTTTGGGGTCTCCTTTTCACAGGCTGCAGGTTCATAGTTCCCGTTGTTGTTGGTGTCTGTCCCCAGTGGCTAAAGTTGGTTCAGTGGGTTGTGTATGCTTCCAGGTAGAGTGGACTAGTGCCTGTGTTCTGGTGGATGAGGCTGGATCTTGTCTTTCTGGTGTGCAGGTCCACGTCTGATGGTGTGTTTTGGGGTGTCTGTGGCCTTATTATGATTTCAGGCAGCCTCTCTGCTAATGGGTGGGGTTGTGTTCCTGTCTTGCTAGTTGTTTGGCATAGGGTGTCCAGCACTGTAGCTTGCTGGTCGTTGAGTGAAGCTGGGTCTTGGTGTTGAGATGGAGATCTCTGAGAGATTTTCGCCATTTGATATTACATGGAGCTGGGAGGTCTCTTGTGGACCAGTGTCCTGAAGTTGGCTCTCCCACCTCAGAGGCACAGCACTGACTCCTGGCTGGAGCACCAAGAGCCTTTCATCCACAAGGCTCAGAATAAAAGTTAGAAAAATTAGAAAGAAAGAAAGAGGATAAAAGAAAATAAAGTAAGATAAAATAAAATAAAGTAAGGTAAAATAAAATAAAGTTATTAAGAAGAAAAAATTTTAAAGTAACAAAACAAAACAACAACAACAACAACAACAAAAAAAAAAAACGGACGGACAGAATCCTAGGAGAAATATTGAAAGCAAAGCTTTACAGACAAAATCTGACACAGAAGCATACACATACACACTCACAAAAAGAGGAAAAGGGGAAAAAATAATATATCTTGCTCTCAAAGGCCACCTCCTCAATTTGGGATGATTCATTGACTATTCAGGTATTCCACAGATGCAGGGTACATCAAGTTGATTGTGGAGATTTAATCCACTGCTCCTGAGGCTGCTGGGAGAGATTTCCCTTTCTCTTCTTTGTTCGAACAGCTCCTGGGGTTCGGCTTTGGATTCGGCCCCGCCTCTGTGTGTAGGTCGCCGGAGGACGTCTGTTCTTCGCTCAGACAGGACGGGGTTAAAGGAGCCTCTGACTCGGTGTCTCTGGCTCACTCAGGCCGGGGGAGGGAGGGGCACGGAGTGCGGGGACAGCCTGCGGCGGCAGAGGCCAATGGACATTGCACCAGCCCGAGGCGCGCCATGCGTTCTCCCGGGGAAGTTGTCCCTGGATCCCGGGACCCTGGCAGTGGCGGGCTGCACAGGCTCCCCGGAAGGGGTGTGTGGATAGTGATCTGTGCTTGCACACAGGCTTCTTGGTGGTGGTAGCAGCAGCCCCAGCATCCCACGCCCGTCTCTGGGGTTGGCGCTGTTAGCCGCGGCTCGCACCCGTCTCTGGAGCTCCTTTAAGCAGCGCTCTGAATCCCCTCTCCTCGCGCACCAGGAAACAAAGAGGGAAGAAAAAGTCTCTTACCTCTTCGGCAGCTCCAGACTTTTCCCAGACATCCTCCCGGCCAGCCGTGGCGAACTAACCCCTTCAGGCTCTCTTCCCGCCTCCAGCCCTAGTCCTCTCCCTGCGCTCCGACCTCAGCTCGCAGCCCCGCCCGCCCCGGCGGCCGAGCAGACAAGCCTCTCGGGCTGGTGAGTGCCAGTCGGCACCGATCTTCTGTGCAGGAATCTCTCCGCTTTGCCCTCCACACCCCTGTGGCTGCACTCTCCTCTGTGGCTCCGAAACTTCCCCCTTCCACCACCCACAGTCTCTGCCTGCAAAGGGGCTCCTAGTGTGTGGAAACTTTTCCTCTTTCACAGCTCCCTCCCACTGGTGCAGGTCCCGTCCCTATTCTTTTGTCTCTGTTTTTCTTTTTTCTTTTGCCCTACCCAGGTACGTGGGGAGTTTCTTGCCTTTTGGGAGGTCTGAGGTCTTCTGCCAGCATTCAGTGTGTGTTCTATAGGAGCAGTTCGACATGTAGATGCATTTCTGATGTATCTGTGGGGAGGAAGGTGATCTCTGCGTCTTACTGTTCCGCCATCTTCCTCAACTCCCCTCAAACTTTTAAAACACAGAAAACTTCCATGTTACATGAGATGTAACATTTTATGATTTCCGATTCATTAAAAAAACCTAGAATAAGCCTGATTTTGAAAAATATCGTAACAAAGTTAAACTCCAAAATAAACTATAAACAAATCTTTTTGAATATATATGTAAAAAAATTTAAAGGACCACTTTAACAATCTAACTGAACTTACTCTAATATTAGAATCTATCACATTATTTCATTAAAGAATAAAATTCACATTTGGTGAAGGATAAGAAGACATTTGATGAAATTCAGCTAAGTGTAGGAGAGTTATCATAACATAAAAGCAAGAGTAGCTCATAAACAAAGTGGTCTAACACGGAATAGAATAGGTTTCTTGCAAAAAATATAGTATCCTGAGCCTCCTCCTAGACCTCTTAGGTCTGGAAATGAATTCCCAGATTATGCATTTTAAACAAAAACACAAATAATTGTTAGGCACTCCAAAGTTTGAGAACCACTAATTTAAACCAAATTAGCTAATGTCATAGTTAGCACTGAAATAATAAAGGTCTTCCCCACTAAAGTCAGGAAAACTATAAGGGTGTCTGCTTTCAGTCCAATGAATTATTTCAGCTCTGAAAAGTTTGGTTATTGAAATAAGAAACACAAAATAAGGTATAACAGGTATAAATATTTGAAAATAAGATCTAACATTACTATTGTTTGAATAATTATCATCTGGTAAACTCCAATAAGCTAAAAATTCAAAATGAATAGGAGCATTCAGTAGTTTAGCTGGATAAAAATGGAGTATACAAAAATAAAGAACTTTCTTATATACTAGCAATAACTGGCTAGAAAAACACTGAGGAGAAAAGATTCAATGTACAATAGAAAAAGTAGGTGTATATGAATAAACTTATCAAAAGTTGTTTATAGTCATTGTAAAAACGACTTTAAAAGTTTACAAAGACACATAAAAATATATTTGAATAAACAGAGAAAAATAGCATTTTCTTAGAAAGAAAGAAAATATCACAACCTGGAAGAAATGGACAAATTCTTAGAAATGCACAACCTACCGAGACTGAACCAGGAAGAAATAGAAAATATGAACAGACCAATCACAAGCACTGAAATTGAAACTGTGACTAAAAATCTTCCATCAGGGCTTCCCTGGTGGCCCAGTGGTTGAGAGTCCGCCTGCTGATGCAGGGGACACGGGTTTGTGCCCCAGTCTGGGAAGATCCCACATGCCGCGGAGCAGCTGGGCCCGTGAGCCATGGTCGCTGAGCCTGCGCGTCTGGAGCCTGTGCTCCACAGCAGGAGAGACCACAGCAGTGGGAGGCCCGTGTACTGCAAAAATAAATAAATAAATAAATCTTACAACAAACAAAAGCCCAGGACCAGATGGCTTCACAGGCGAATTCTATCAAACATTTAGAGAAGAGCTAACACCTATCCTTCTCAAACTCTTACAAAATATATCAGAGGGGGGAACACTCCCAAACTCATTCTACAAAGCCACCATCACCCTGATACCAAAACCAGACAAAGATGTCACAAAGAAAGAAAACTACAGGCCAATAACACTGATGAACATAGATGCAAAAATCCTCAACAAAATACTAGCAAATAGAATCCAACAGCACATTAAAAGGGTCATACACCATGATCAAGTGGGGTTTATTACAGCAATGCAAGGATTCTTCAATATACACAAATCAATCAACATGATACACCCTACTAACAAATTGAAGGAGAAAAACCATATAATCCTCTCAATAGATGCATAGAAAGCTTTCGACCAAATTCAACACCTATTTTTGATAAAAACCCTGCAGAAAGTAGGCATAGAGGGAACTTTCCTCAACATAATAAAGGCCATATATGACAAACCCACAGCCAACATCATCCTCAATGGTGAAAAACTGAAACCATTTCCACTAAGATCAGGAACAACACAAGGTTGCCCACTCTCACCACTCTTATTCAACCTAGTTTTGGAAGTTTGGCCACAGCAATCAGGGAAGAAAAAGAAATAAGAGGAATCCAAATCAGAAAAGAAGAAGTAAAGTTGTCACTGTTTACAGATGACATGATACTATACATAGAGAATCTTAAAGACGCTACCAGAAAACTACTAGAGCTAATCAATGAATTTGGTATAGTAGTAGGATACAAAGTTAATGCACAGAAATCTCTTGCATTACTATACACTAATGATGAAAAATCTGAAAGTGAAATTAAGAAAACACTTTTATTTACCATTGCAATAAAACAAATAAAATATCTAGGAATAAACCTACCTTAGGAGACAAAAGACCTGTATGCAGAAAATTATAAGACAGTGATGAAAGAAATTAAAGATGATACAAATAGATGGAGAGACACACCATGGTCTTGGATTGGAAGAATCAACATTGTGAAAATGACTCTACTACCCAAAGCAATCTACAGATTCAATGCAATCCCTATCAAACTACCACTGGCATTTTTCACAGAAGTAGAACAAAAAATTTCACAATTTGTATTGAAACACAAAAGACCCTGAATAGCCAAAGCAATCTTGAGCAAGAAAAATGGACTTAGAGGAGGAATCAGGCTCCCTGACCTCAGACTATACAAAAAGCTACAGTAATCAAGACAGTATGGTACTGGCACAAAAACAGAAATATAGATCAATGGAACAGGATAGAAAGCCCAGAGATAAACCCACGCACATATGGTCACCTTATCTTTGATAAAGGAGGCAAGAATATACAGTGGAGAAAAGACAGCCTCTTCAATAAGTGGTGCTGGGAAAACTGGACAAGTACATGTAAAAGGATGAAATTAGAATACTCCCTAACACCATACACAAAAGTAAATTCAAAATGGATTAAAAACCTAAATGTAAGGCCAGACACTATAAAACTCTTAGAGGAAAATATAGGCAGAACGCTCCATGATATAAATCACAGCAAGATCATTTTTGACCCATCTAGAGAAATGGAAATAAAGAAAAAAATAAACAAATGGGACCTAATGCAACTTAAAAGCTTTTGCACAGCAAAGGAAACCATAAACAAGACCAAAAGACGACCCTCAGAATGGGAGAAATATTTGCAAATGAAGCAACTGACAAAGGATTAATCTCCAAAATTTATAAGCAGCTCATGCAGTTCAATAACAAAAAAACAAACAACCCCATCCAAAATGGGCAGAAGACCTAAATGGACACTTCTCCAAAGAAGATTCACAGATTGCCAACAAACACATGAAAGAATGCTCAACATCACTGATCATTAGAGAAATGCAAGTCAAAACTTCAATGAGATATCATCTCACACCGGTCAGAATGGCCATCATCAAAAAATCTAGAAACAATAAATGCTGGAGAGGGTGTGCAGAAAAGGGAACACTCTTGCACTGTTAGTGGGAATGTAGATTGGTGCAGCCACTATGGAGAACAGCATGGAGTTTCCTTAAAAAACTACAAATAGAACTACCATATGACCCAGCAATCCCACTACTGGGCATGTACCCTGAGAAAACCATAATTCTAAAAGAGTAATGTACCAAAATGTTCATTGCAGCTCTATTTACAATAGCCAGGACATGGAAGCAACCTAAGTGTCCATCAACGGTTGAATGGATAAAGAAGATGTGTCACATATAAACAATGGAATGTTACTCAGCCATAAAAAGAAATGAAATTGAGTTATTTGTTTTGAGGTGGATGGACCTAGAGTCTGTCATACAGAGTGAAGTAAGTCAGAAAGAGGAAAACAAAGACCGTATGCTAACACGTATATATGGAATCTAAGAAAAAAAAAAGGTCATGAAGAACCTAGGGGTAAGACAGGAATAAAAACACAGACCTACTAGAGAATGGACTTGAGGATATGGGGAGGGGGAAGGGTAAGCTGTGACAAAGTGAGAGAGTGGCATGGACATATATACACTACCAAATGTAAAATAGATAGCTAGTGGGAAGCAGCCGCATAGCACAGGGAGATCAGCTCTGTGCTTTGTGACCACCTAGAGGGGTGGGATAGGGAGGGTGGGAGGGAGGGAGATGTAAGAGGGAAGAGATATGGGAACAGATGTATATGTATAACTGATTCACTTTGTTATAAAGCAGAAACTAACACACCGTTGTAAAGCAATTATACTCCAATAAAGATGTTTAATAAAAAAAGTTTGAAATACCTTTGCCTATAAACTCTCTGGGCCTGATGCTGTTATTGAAGGTATTCAATTTTTTTTTCTGGATTATTTATCTATTTAGGTTTTTTTCATTCTTGAATTGTGATTTATTTAGGATTTATCTTTTTAACTCTTTAGTTAGAGGGGTTGGTATTATTTATTTATATTCATTTGTATTTAATGCTGAAAACACTTGAGATTTATTAGTTTTTCTTTGATATTAGTTTTGGACTCACCCAATATGTATTAACCTGGAGTCTTCTTAGTATTGTTCTTTTCTAAATCACATGCAAATGAAAATTTTATTTCTTCTTTGATCTAATAATTTATGAGAGTGGATTTTTAAAATCATTTCAAAGTGGTTGGAGCAATTCAATATAAATTATAAAATTAAATTTTAGCATATTCACTGTGACTTGCACAGTTTTAATTTAGTTCTTTTTTATTTAGTTCTTTTATGATATATGATCAGTATTTTTGAAGTGTGATGTAGGCCATGAAAAAGAATTGTGTAATCTATGCTTTTGGAGTACAGAGTTCAGCTATATAGATATGTACATGTATGAATGTATACATATGTGTAAATAAATGTATGAAATTATGTTCCCTTGTAATATATTATTCACGACACCAATATCCTTGCTTTGCTCTTCTTTGATACATCAAATATTTATAAACGAATTGTGATAGTTAATTTTACATGTTCAATTACTTGGTTAGGCCATGGTACCCAAATATTTGGTTTAACCTTATTCTAGATGTTTACATGAAGGTATTTTTTAGATGACAATAATATTTAAATCAGTAGACTGAGTAAAGCAGATTGCCCTCCATAATGTGGGTGAGCCTCATCCAGTCAGTTGAAAGGCTTAACAGAAAAAAACTGACATACCCCAAGGAGAAGGGAATTTCACTAGCAGGCTGCCTTTGGACTTAAATTTCAACTCTTCCTGAATTTACAGACTGCTGGCCCACACTGAAGATTCTGGACTTGTCAGCCTCTACAGTGCTGTGAGCCAATTCCTAAAAATAAATCTCTTTCTATATGTATTTATATACTGTTTTTTCTCTAGCAGATCCTAACTAATATAAGTATGTTTAAATCTCCCAACTCCATTGTGTTTTTGTAAATTTATTCTTCTGCAAATTGTATTTCTTTTTTTTTTATTGAAGTATAGTTGATTTACAATATTGTGTTAGTTTATGGTATACAGCGCAGTGTTTCAGTTATATCTATATATGTGTGTATATATATTCTTTTTCAGATTCTTTTCCCTTGTAGGTTATTACAAAATATTGCGTATTGTTCCCTCTGCTACAGTAGGTCTTTGTTGCAAATTATATTTCTAATAGTGTGTGCTTTACATATTTTGATGCAATATTTTTCAGTACACAAAGATTGATGACTACTATTTTTTCACCGTATATTGTCTGTTAATATTAAATTAATATCTTTCTATATATTGTTCAATATTAAATTCTTTTTTTTGTTGTTTTTTTTTGTTTTCTTTTTTTCTTTTTTTCTTTTTTGCTTTATAACAAATTTAATCAGTTATACATATACATATGTTCCCATATCCCCTCCCTTTTGCATCTCCCTCCCACCCTCCCTATCCCACCCCTCCAGGCGGTCACAAAGCACCGAGCTGATCTCCCTGTGCTATGCGGCTGCTTATCTTTAATATTAAACATATATTTTTAATGCCTTTTTGGCCTATTTTGTCCATTATTGATTTCCATTTTATCAAACATTAATATCACAATACTTCTTTAAGATTTGCATTTGCTTATATATCTTTGCCCACTTTTCTGCTCTTCAGCCTTCTGTATGTTTTGTTTTAAGGGTGACTCTCAAAAACACAGTATTTTGTTTTCCTCATTTTTTAAATGGAATCTTAATGTCCTTTTCTAATAGGAAATTAATATTTTTGAAACTGTGGGCAATTACTTAACTTCTTATGCTTCTATTTTCTTATCTGCAAAGTGGGGTTAATAGGAATATTTTCTTTAATGGATTAATAGTGCATGTGCATGGGTGTTCATGTGTGTGCATGCATGAGTATGTTTGTGCATGTGAATGCATGTATTCATGTATGTGTGGTGCAATATATGTGTGTGCTTGTGTATATGTGTGCATGTTCACATATTTTCATGTGCTCACATATATGGACATACATTCATGCATGCATGTTTGTGTAAGCATGAGTATGCAGATGCATGTGTGTGTGTGTGTGTGTGTGTGTGTGTGTGTTATGCTATGTTGCTCAAGAGTTACCCACTGTTGGCCAGGAAACTACATGAAGATACTTGCAGAGAGGTCTCTTCTAAGGGGACCAGTTTTACGATGCTAAAGACCAATCTGGACTGTTCAGCTGGTTCTTCCTCTGTTTGTTCAACTCTTTAATGGTTCTATGTTGGCTGCTTATTTTTATTTTACTAATTTAAAAGAAGTTATCTCTTCCATCCCTACTAATACTTCCTTCTTCATCTCTTGCCTCAATTAATATAGAGGCTTATTAACTTGTCCCCTGCCTCCAGGTGTGATCACTTCCAATTGTCTGCAGTGTCAAGGCTGATTATTCTTCAGTCCAGCGCTCTCCACAGAACATCCCTACTCCAAACTGCCCAGTGATTTTTCCTTCGCCTACACATGACATTCCAATTCCTCAGCTCCTCCACACACCTGTACCCCTTCCCCATCTCCCAGGTTCTCTTGCCACCCATGTTTCACAGACTCTGTCTTTCCCCTCGCCCAAATTCTGGTTCATTTTGACAAAACTAAATCAGCCTTCCCCGAAGTCCCTCTAACACCCCGCTCTGTCTGAATGAGGTAGCCCTCCTCTCTGTTGGCTCACAGTATGCCTACCTTCATCTCTCATGTACACTCACCGTAGAGTGTACGTGGTTTGCTAAATTCCATACAACTAATACGTGGCAGAAGGGGATTGCACTCTGGGCTTCTAACCCGGAGCCCAGTGATGGCTCATTCAAAGCTTGCCACATGCCCTGAGCAGCTTGTGATGTTCAAAAGCTGGGTTTTGAGGTTCTGGTGCTCAGGTGCCAAGAGTATCGGCTGTTGCCTCACTCCCTCCACCCCGTTCACTCTATGCTCTGCCAGAGTCCAGCAGGAGCAAGAGACTCGCATACTCATGAGAGGAGGTGGGTGGAGGTGAGGGGTTCTCCACTGTAATGAGCAGGGGTCTGGGCTGCACCCATGGGGAGGGTTAAAGGTGATGTCCCAGATGGTTCCACTGAAAATTCCAATTTGCCCACTTAATTCAGGTAGCTCGACAGGCCGAGTCTGACTTGAGCAATTAGAGCCAAGGTTGTCCCTTAGGAGAGAGTTAACAATGCAACTCCACAAAGATTACCCCAGGAGCTCTTTATTATGCCACCTTGGGAAGGAGGGTCTTTGTGTCTTGGCTCAAGAAATAGTTTGCTGTCTCTATCTTCAAGCCAGAAATAATTTTTGATTCGTCTAGTAATAATCGTCATGATAATCATAGTCATAATGAGTGAGAACAGATTAACTTTACCAGAAACTGTAATTGACTCTGATCCTGTGTTGAATTCAGATTCTAAGTAACAGCTACTTTTAAGCTATTAAAGGTGTTCAAATGATTAGCTTTGTGGGGGGGGGTTGGATGGAGGGCTGGTGAATTAATGACTTAACATATAATAAAAACTTACATTTGAAATGCACTTTTCTGTGATGCACATTAACTCATTTCCACCCTCACAACATCCCACTAAAGTAGGCTGGAAGGGAGTGTGAGAGTCAGGGCATGGCACCATTAGGACAGAGTGGTTAGCACCATAGGTTTCTGGACATTAGTTTAGGTTTGAGTCTCAGCTCTGACCTTTCTATAGCTGTGATTTTGGGCAAGTTACTCAACTAGGTAGCCACCATTTCCTCCTCTCTAAAACAGGTATGATAAGGACTTATTATCAAGCCTGAATAAGACAGTGCCTGGCCGCAGATAAGCATTCAATGAAGGTTCTGTTATTCCTAGTGGTTTGTCCCAGGTCACATAATAGTAGGTAATAAAGTGGAATTTGAATCTGGATCTTACGATTTCAAATTTATTAGCTAACATTTGTAATCAGAACTCTTTAACCTCAACTTATTCCCCTCACCTCTTGTTTTTCTAAGTATTCATCAAACATTTATTGACAATATTGACTACACTGGCCAGGTTCTGGGGGAAAAGGAGATAAGTTCTTAGAAAGGTTAGCATCTAGTGAGAGACAGAGAAATAGACACCCAGATACACAGTAACCTCACAGGACCTGTGATGGAGGCATGTCTGGGATAGAGTGGACACTGGGTATATGGAGGCCCAGTCAATGAACTGCAGCTATTGGCCCAGGACAGAGATGATGGAGCTAGAACTGGGTTTTGAGAGCTGAGTTGGAAGGGATGAGGTGTAATGCTGGCAGATGGGGATGTGAGGCTTTTCTGGCAGCAGTTTCGATGTGGCATTGATGGGTGGCTTGTGTGTGGTATAGTTGTGTCTGGGGCGTGGAGAGAGCACCATGGAAGGCACAAGGTCAGAGAAGCAGTGGGAGACCAGTCCATGAAGGTTTCCTAAGTCCTGCTGGGAGGGGTTGTCCTGCTAGGAGTTTTGCCTTTTGCTCTATAAGGAAAGGGAACCACTGAATGAATTTTAACAGAGCAATGTCATGGTCAGATGAAGGTTATAAAAAGTTTCAGAAGACAGCAATGTGAAAGATGAATCACAGAGTGGGGAGACAAAGAAAGGGACCGGAGTCCAAGCAGGGTGTACTAGACCTCAGCCCACTGCCCTGGGGATTTCCTGTGGGGAAGTCAAGAAAATGAGGGGGAAAGAGGCTGTGAATTCGGGGCTGGGAAATTAGAAGACCATAAATGGGAGAGTTCTCAGTAATCACAAAATCCGGGGTGAGGCCACAAAATCGGCTACAGAAGTAGAGTGTGAAAGACGTTATGATCAAGAAAAAGGGACTTTGATACTGATGCCAGATGTTTCATTAATAGAGGCATTGAAATCACCAGGGTGATGGTGGGCTTGAAATAGAAATACAAAATGGAAGTCAGGTGCCTATATTTTAATGACCTTTGGGCCAGTGGACAGCAGTAATAGGAAAGGTGGAGTAGGGGTTTTGCAAAATGGAAATGGAGTAACTGTGGCCCAGCTGTCCACCACTTTCCATGGTGGTTGTAAAGTAAGAGGAGGTAAGAAATCCATTCCAAAGACAAGCGCTGGACCCCAAGAGGGTTAGTTAGGATGTGTGAGGATGAGCTGCCTCCCCTTGAGAAAACTTCTGGGAACCTATATGTTTGTAAGAAGCTGCAGGTTAAGGCAGAAACACAGATTTCAGATGAGACAGGAAATGCATGCAATGAATGTGAAGAGACTGAGGCTATGGGAAAATATGTTTATAATAAGCTGGGCGTTCTAGAGGCCCCCCAGGAGGAACAGAAGGGAAGCCAGTAGTTAAAGCAGAAGGAGAAAGACACACCCTTATTTTGTTTTTCGCTTTGGCCCTTGGCCAGATTTAAGGCTGCTGCATTTGACTGACCTCACCTTCCCTTTTGACACTCTTTTCTTTGTTGTCTTCCAAGCACTACTCTCTTCTGGTTCACTGTCTCTCTCAGTCTGGGTCTCATTTATTTACATTCACCAAATATTCATTGAAAAATTCTTTGTGCTTCTGGCCCCTTCTCCACTCCTCTTGTTAAAAACAGGGGCTCTTGCGTGTCTGGAGCCTGTACTCCACAACGGGAGAGGCCGCGTCAGTGAGAGGCCCGCGTACTGCAAAAAGAAAAACAAAAAAATCAGGGGCTCTTTAACTCTTCCCGCTTCACATCACTGACTCCCTCTTGGGAACCGTAAATGTCCTCAGGCTTTCAGTACCCACCTACACGTGTGAATTCTACATCCAATTGCATTTCGTACATCCCCTCCAGCATTTCCACTTGGACATGGGGTGCCCAGCACCCTCCAGAGAGTCAGACTCCCCACCCTGCCCATCAAGGCTACTTCTCCTTGAAGTGAGGTATTCCCTTTCTCCATGCACAGCACCCCACCCAGTCCCCCTAAAACATGGGAAAGATACAAATCCCAAGAGGCCAGGGATTTTATCTCTTGTTCACTGCTGTATCTGCAGTACCTGGAACAACAGTGCCTGGCACGTGACAAGTGCTCAGTAAATACTTGTAGCATGAATAAATAATAAAATTCTTGGTGCCCCTCTCCATCACTGCTCACACCCCATGAGACTCAAGTTCTTTCAATTCTACACTGAGCCCATGCTCCCTTCTCAAGCCCAAATGTCCTTTCAAAATTCAGGCTGCATAGTTTCTCTATTTCAGTTTCCCTTCCTGAACCCTTGTCAGGCAGCTCTGCTGCAGTCTACACTCTGCACTGCCACCAGACTGATTTAAAAAATAATGGTTGGCTCTCAAAATTGTGGAGCACCTGAAAGTAAGTACTTTACCCTCTGCAGAATACCATGAAATATTGTTCTCCTTAATAAGACCATGCAACATTAGATCCCTTTGGTTGGACTTTATTGGCATTTCCCACAGAGGATTCAACAGAATAGAAGCTCCGGAAGGTGCTCTGAAAAAAAATTTCCATGATCAGATGCGCCTAGAAAAATCAAACACCTGATCCCCATCCTAAGGAATCATATCGCACATGAGACTGTTAAAGGATTAGATAATTCCTAATGTAAACATAAAAAGTAAAAATGTTTAACTTTGTTTAATTCAGTTCCCCCTCTCCTATTTTTAAAAAAAGCAAAATTTTCTTTTTCTAGGTAATTCCAATTAATAGCCAATGGAATTAACATTCTGTGAAAACTTATTTAGGAAATACAGAACTAGGCTATATTAAAGTGGGTCTTGTCTTCACCAAAAATACATAAGACATTTTTAGAAATCACAGTTAGGCAGAATAAAAGTTATAAACATAAGTTCAATGATCAAATTTAATGTAGAGATGAGGCTGGCAGGAGGCATAAAGCTATTGACTTTGGATAACAACTGGCTACCTTAGCTTCTAGTAATTGGTGGCTGAAAGGTATAGCATGCCTGAAGGTTAAGGAAATATTATGGGAGAAGAATTTAAACTTAAAGAAATGGGTCCCCATTAACTTAATCTTTTGGAAAAGGAGTAATAGAGCACCTTTATTTGATGTCAATGATGGATAAACATTGGAATCATCATGTACATAGTGGGAGAGCAAGTGCACTAAGGTACAAACTGACCATGTTCTGGGCATGTCCCTGACATGCCCAGCACATACACCATGACCCTGACCTTTGGTTGTTCCCCATTTCTGGAGGACTCAGATGGGTTGTAGTCTGTCACAATGAATCTGTACTGATTCTTCATGGATTCTTCCCTCAGCTTCCCTGATTCATTTATCTTGTCTCATTCTGTGGGACACTGCTGTTAGTCCAGTATTGGAAGTCAGTGAGACAAAGGAAACTCTCCTGTTAGATGCTAATGGGTTGATAGTTTCAGGGTCTCAAGTAAGATCTTCCTACATTCCACACAGTCAGCAGTTTAAGTGTGTGTTTGATATACACTAAAATCGATGCATTTTTGCAAGGCTGTGCTGAAGATATTTTGGGAAGGGCCATTCAAACTCCACAACTTGCATATCTTACGCCAGTGGTTCTAAATCTTGTGGCTTCAGATCCTTGGGTCCAAGTGATGTAAGGTTGCAGGTCTAAGAATTATTCCTAAGTTTCAAAAGGCTAAATGATAAATTGTACATTAGTGGATTAGGAGCCACATCTGGGTCTTCTGTCAAGACTATCACCAAAATCACATTTTGATTTGATATCCCCAATGCTGTAAATGAATAACAATGATAGATGAACTATGACTGGATAAAAAGCTCAAACACGGGCCTCCCTGGTGGCGCAGTGGTTGAGAGTCCGCCTGCCGATGCAGGGGATACGGGTTCGTGCCCCGGTCTGGGAGGATCCCATATGCCGCGGAGCGGCTGGGCCCGTGAGCCATGGCCGCTGGGCCTGCGCATCCGGAGCCTGTGCTCCGCAACGGGAGAGGCCACAACAGTGAGAGGCCCGCATACCGCAAAAAGAAAAAAAAAAAAAAAAAAAAAAAAAGCTCAAACACAAGATAACTATCTCTGTGGATCTCAAATAAAACAGAAAGGCAGTGAAAGCTCAAGGCACATGCTCACTCATCTCTGGGTCTTTCAGAAAGTGCAGTGATCAACTACTGCAGCCAGGAGTAAGTTAGTTCCATTATCTATTGGTACCCCATGTAAGATGAGAGGTCAGAAAAAACCTAACTGTGTGATGCTAGGGCCTGGGGAAGGACATCTTAGCTCATGAGAAGTCCTGAAGAAAAAGCTACCAAGAATCCATTGCCTAGAGTGGTGGCCTCAGCAACTTATGAACTTGAGGGTGAGGGCTCAAACACAGACTCAACCAGAAAAAGGCTAAGTCACCCATCTCCCTTATGACTAGATCTTGTTTATCTACAACATCATTCTGGGGCAGGGACTCTGAGCTTCCAGTATAGGACCAGAGCTTCTATATTGGAGTTCCCCTAATGGGAGTCCTGAATGGAGGCAGACATAAAACTGCTGTACAGAATGAGTGAGCACAGAGAAAAGAGAGAGAGGAAAGAAATATATAACAACCCAAAACTGCCCTCTTAGAGTGAGTCTAAAATCCAAAATTCCAAACCACTTGAAGAAATCTAAAGCTAATAAAGATTGCCAAAAAATATCTATAAGAACAGATATTTACTCCAGGTGAAATGCCTTTAAGATCTGAAAAAGTAATTTGAAAAGTAGGCTTAAAAATCTGAGATAATTAGAAGGATGGTGGAGTAGGAAAATCCTGAGCTCACCTCCTCCCACGGACACACCAAAATTACAACTATCTCTGATAATGACCTGAACATGAGCAGAACAGATTTTCTACAACTAAGAATATAAAGAAAAGGCCACATCAAGACAGATAGGAGGGGCAGAAACACAGTCTAGTCAGACCCACACCCCTGGTTCAGTGATCCACAAGCAGGAGGGATATCAAAACCATGGAGGAGCCAGGGGTCCAAGCCCCACCTTGGGTTTCTCAGCCCGTGGGTCTGCACTGGGAAGATGAGCCCCCATAATGTCTGGCTTTGAAAACCAATGAGTCCAGGAGAGCAGGAGAAATTTGTGGGGAAATTGAGGCTCTTTTCTTGAAGGGTTCACACATAAACCAACTTACTCAGAATTTCAACACAGAGACAGCACTTAGGCAAGTACTTGGGTCATATGAGAAGGAAATTTATTGGTTAATTTTAAGGTATATGGTGGAGGGCAGGGATCTGATGTAACTTTCTTCAGGGTCAGAAGTGCTGCAGGGTACCTTTTTTTTCCCCTCTCCTTCTACCTAGATGGCCCAGCACTGGAGGGCAACATTTCTGTGTCTCTCCATCAACCTACCTAACACTATGTACCCTGACCAGGAATTCCCCTGAGGACCAACCTTGCTCGACCTGTCCGCCCAGGCTGGACCCTCCAAAGTGACTCCCACTCCACCACATCCAGCAGGCAGCCCCAGCCAGCACTGGCAACCTTCCAAGGTGGCTCCTGCTCTGGGAGGCCAGCATGCTTGCAACAGTCACAGTAAGACCTCTCATCTATCTGGGCTGAGGGCCAGCCATGCCCACCAGGGCATCTGCAGCAGTCACAGGCAACCCATGCAGCCAGCTGGTCTGGGGGCCATCCCCTCCCACCAGCATGTCCATAGCAATCACAGCCCAACTACCACAGAAGGGTGCACACAGCCTCATAGTGTATATCCCTGGAGCACCTGGCACAGGTGACCAAAAGAGGGA
Organism: Mesoplodon bidens; assembly: GCF_964165515.1. Taxonomy (NCBI): domain Eukaryota; kingdom Metazoa; phylum Chordata; class Mammalia; order Artiodactyla; family Ziphiidae; genus Mesoplodon; species Mesoplodon bidens. The sequence goes on from NC_138161.1 coordinate 143,852,145, forward strand.
AATGTGCCACTGGGCCCCACAAGACACTTTCTACGTAAGTCCACTCTATCAAGACTGAGGGATGTAGGTAATATACCTAATGCTTAGAAATGAACACAGAGTTGGGCAAAATGAAGAGACAAAGGAACACTTTCCAAGCAAAATAATAAGACAAAACCTCAGAAAAAGAGCAAAACAAAATTGGGATAAGCAAGTTACCAGATAAAGAGTTCAAAGTAATACTCATACATTTGCTCACCAAACTTGGGAAAAGAATGGGTGAACTCAGTGAGAACTTCAACAAAGAGATAGAAAAAAGAATATATCTATATCTCTCTCTATATATATCTCTATATATCTATATATATCTGAATCACTTCACTGTACAGCAGAAGCTAACGCAACATTGTAAATCAGTTACGCTTCAATAAACAATAAAATAAAACAAAGAGATAGAAAATATTAAAAAGAACCAATTAGAGCTGAAGAATACAATAACTGAAAGGAAAAATACATCAGAGGGAATCAATAGCAGGTTAGAAGATGCAGAAGAACAGATCAGTGATATAGAAGACAGGGTAGTTGAAATCAGCCAATCAGAACACAAAAAGAAAAAAGAATAAACAAAAAATGAGAATAGTTTAAGGGAACAAACTAGAACTACAAAAACAACCACAAAACAATTAACAAAATGGCAATAGGCATACACCTATAATTACTTTAAATGTAAATAGACTAAATGTTTCAATCAAAACACATAGAATGGCTGAATGGATTAAAAAAGAAGAGCAATATATATGCTGCCTACAAGAGACTCACTTCAGATCTAAAGGCACACACAGACTGAAGGTGAAGGGATGAAAAAAAGGTATTCCATGCAAATGGAAATGAAAAGAAAGCCAGAGTACCAATACTTATATCAGACAAAATAGACTTTAAAACAAAGACTAACGAGTGATGAGGGCATTACATAATGGTAAAGGGATCAACCCAAACGAGAGGATATAATGCTTGGAAATATCTATGCACCCAAGACAGGAGCACCTAAATACATAAAGCAAATATTAACAGACACAAAAAGGGAGAAATTGAGAGTAATACAATGATAGTAGGGGACTTCAACACCCATCTTATCTGAATGAATAGATCATCTAGACAGAAAATCAATAAGGAAACATTAAACTTGACACATTATATCAGATAAACTCAACAGACACATACAGAACATTCCACCCCAAAACAGCAGAGTACACATTCCTTTCAAGTGCACATAGGATGTTCTCCAGGATAGATCACATGTTAGGCCACAAAGCAAGTCTCATTACAATTAAGAAGACTTAAATCACATCAAGCATCTTTTCTGACCACAACAGTATGAAACCAGAAATCAATTATAAGAAGAAAACCACAAAAAGCACAAATACATGGAGGCAATATGTTACTAAACACCAATAGGTCAATGAAGAAATCAAAATATACCTTGAGGGCTTCCCTGGTGGTGCAGTGGTTGAGAGTCCACCTGCCAATGCAGGGGACACGGGTTCGTGCCCTGGTCCAGGAGGATCCCACATGCCACAGAGCGGCTGGGCCCGTAAGTCATGGCCATTGAGCCTGCGCGTCCGGAGTCTGTGCTCTGCAACGGGAGAGACCACAACAGTGAGAGGCCCACATACTGCAAAAAAAAAAAAAAAAAAAAATAGGAAGAGCTGGTTCTTTGAAAAGATAAACAAAATTGATATATATACCCTTAGCCAGACTAATTGAGAAGTGAGTGAGAGACAGGAGAAGTTACAACCAATGCCACAGAAATAGTAAGGACCATAAGATCATAAGAGATTACTATGAGCAATTATATGTCAACACTGGACAGCCTACAAGAAATGGATAAATTCCTAGAAACATACAATCTTTCAAGACTGAATCAGGAAGAAATAGAAAATCTGAATGGTCCATAGTAATGAAATTGGATCCGTAATTTTAAAAACTCCCAACAAACAAAAGTCTAGGACCAGAAAACTTCACAGGTGAATTCCACCAAACATTTAAAGAAGAGTTAATGCCTATCCTTCTCAAACTACTCCAGAAATTGAAGAGGAAGGAATGCTTCCAAACTCATTCTGTGAGACCAGCATTACCCTGATATCAAAAGGAGATAAAGACTACCAAAAAATTATAGGTCAATATCCCTGATGAAAATAGATACAAAAATCCTCAACAAAATATTAGCAAATGGATTCAATAATACAATAAAAGGATCATACACCATGATTAAGTGGACTTTATTCCAAGGATGTAGGGTTGGTTTAATATCCACAAATCAATAAACAGTTTACACCACATTAACAAATTCAATAGATGCAGAAAAAGCATTTGACAAATTAAACATCCCTTAAAAACTCTCAACAGTGTCAGCATAGAGGAAATATACCTCAACATAGTAAAGGTGATATATGACAAGCCCACAGCTAACATCACACTCAAGGTGAAAAGCTGAAAGATTTTCCTCTAAGATCAGGAATAGGATAAAGATTCCCAGTGTTGCCACTTTTATTGAACATAGTTTGAAAGTCCAGCCACAGCAATCAAATAAGTAAAAGAGGCTAAAATCATCCAACTTGGAAAGGAAGAAGTAAGCTCTCCCTATTTGCAGACGACATGATCCTATATATAGAAAACTCTAAAGAGTCCTCAAAAAAACTGTTAGAACTAATAAATGAATCCAGTAAAGTTGCAGGATACAAAATAAGTACACAGAAATCTGTTGAGTTTCTATACACTAAAAGTGAACTATCAGACAAGAAATAAAGCAAACAGTCCCATTTATAATTGCATCAAAAAATACCCAGGAATAAATTTAACCAATGAAGTGACGGACTTGTACTCTGAAAACTCTAAGACATTGATGAAAGAAATTGAAGGACACAAATAAATGAAAAGATATACATTGCTAATGAACCGGAGAATTAATATTATTAAAATGTGCATACTGCCCAAAACAATCTATGGATTCAATGTAGATTCAAAGTATGAATGGCATGTTTCACAGAACTGGAACAAATAATTCTAAAATTTGTATGGAACCACAAAAGACCTCAAATAGTTAAAGCAATCTTAAGAAAGAAAACAAACTGGAGGTTTCATACTCCATGATTTCAAATTATACTACTAAACTATAGTAATTAAAACTATATAGTACTGGCGCGCGCACACACACACACACACACACAGAACAATGAAACAGAAGTGAGAGCTTGGAAATAAATCCACACATATATGGACAATTAATTTTTGGCAAAGGAGCAAAGAACATGCAATGGAGAGAGGATAATCTCTTCAATAAATTGTGTTGGGAAAACTGGACAGCCACATGCAAAAGAATGAAACTAGCCCACTACCTTATGCCATATACAAAAGTTAACTCAAAAGAGATAAAAGACTTGAATGTGAGACCTGAGACCATAAAATTCCTAGAAGAAAACATAGGCAGTAACCTCATTGACATCAGTCTTAGAGAAGTTTTTGTGAATCTGACTGCAAAGGCAAGGGAAATAATAGCAAAAATAAATAAACAGGACTACATCAAACTAAAAAAGCTTTTGCACAGTGAAGGAAACCATCAACAAATGAAAAGGCAACTTACCAAATGGGAGAAGATATTTACATATTGTATATCCCAATAAGGGGTTAATATCCTATATATATATTTATATATATATATATATATATAAAGAACTCATACAATTTAATATAAAAAAAAAAACTAAACAGGGCTTCCCTGGTGGCGCAGTGGTTGGGGGTCCACCTGCTAATGCAGGGGACATAGGTTTGAGCCCTGGTCCAGGAAGATCCCACATGCCGCGGAGCAAACTAGGCCTGTGCGCCACAGCTGCTGAGCCTGCTGTCTAGAGCCCGTGCTCCGCAACGAAGAGTAGCCCCTGCTCACCACAACTAGAGAAAGCCGGCATGCAGCAATGGAGACCCAATGCAGCCAGAATACATAAAAATAAAATTAATTAATTAAAAAAAAACCCCACACAACCCAACTAACAAATGGGCAGAGGACTTGAATAGACATTTTTCCAAGGAAGACAAGCAGATGGCCAACAGACACATGAAAAGGTAGTCCAAATCACAAATCATCAGGGAAATATAAACTGAAACCACAATGAGATATCACCTCATGCCTTCAGAATGACTATTATCAAAAAGAGAATAAAAAGCAAGTTTTGATGATGGATGTGGAGAAAAGGGAACCCTCATGCACTGTTCGTGGGAATGTAGATTGGTGCAACCACTATGGAAAATGAAAAACAGAACTGCCATATGATCCAACAGTGCCACTTCTGGGCATTTATCCGAAGAACATAAAAATAATAATTTAAAAGGCATATGCATCCCTAGTTCATGGCAGCATTATTTAGAGTAGCTTAGATATGGAGGTGCCCATTAATAGATGAATGGATAAAGATGTGGTATATATATATATATATATATATATATAATGCAAAATTACTCTGTCATAAAAAAGAATTCTTGCCATTTGTGACAACATGGATGAACTTAAAGGGTATTATGCTAAGCGAAATAAGTCAGACAGAGAAAGACAGATACCATACAATTTCACTTACATGTGGAGTCTAAAACTCAAAGCAAATTAACAAATAAAACAAAACAGAAACAGACTCATAGATACAGAGAACAAACTGGTGGTTGCAAGTGGCGGAAGTGAGGGGTTGGGCAAAATAGGCAAAGGACATTAATACAAACTTCTAGTTATAAAATAAAAGTAATGAGTATGTAATATACAGCAAAGGGAAAATAGTCAATAATATTGTAATAATGTTGGATGGTGACAGATGGTTACTAGACTTATTGTGGCAATCAATTTATAATGTATATAAATGTGGAATCACTATAGTGTACACCTGAAATTAATATAATATTGTATATCAACTACACTTCAAAAAAGGAAAAAAGTGAGATAATTTAAAAAAATAATTACATTAGAAATAAGAAATTATGAAACAAAGCCAGTAAAGTGAAGTAAGAACAGATGTATACTGTAAAAATCAAATACAAACATTAGGAAAAAAAAAACTATAGTCACTGAAATAAAAGCTCAATGGATGAGATAAATGCTAAACTGGATGTATTTGAAGAGACATGAATTGAATTGGAAATGGCACTGAGGAATGTATTCAAATCCAGAACAGACAGAAAAAAAAATATGTAATAAGAAAAGTGTATTTAAAAGACATAGAGGATAGGTTAATACTATCCAACAAACATTTCATAGGAATTTCAAGAGAACATAGAAGTCACAGCAGAGAAACAATCGTTGAAAAGAGCTAAGACATCTTCAGACTCAAAGAAAGACATGAGTCATAAGAGCTAACCTACATTTAGAGCGCTTCAAAGTAGAGTCCACTCTGAGGCAACTGTGGAACACGCGGAGTAGGAGACAACCTCAGAAGTCAACAGAGAGAAAAGAGAGAGCAAGAGTAAACAGCAATCAGATTGACAACTGATTTCTTCTCAGCAGAAAGAGATGCTGGAATGAAATTATATACTTACCATACTGAAGTGCCAACTTTTATTGTATACCAAGGCAAACTTTCATTCAAGAGAAAAAGCAAAATGAAGACGTTTTGAGACATCAAAAAGTGAAGACAGTTTGCCTGTCACATTTCTCTAGTAGTGAAAAATAGGCAAATAAACACACAAAAATCTTAAGAGGGTCACTTTAAATAGAGAAGGAAAGTAGGCCAAGAAGGAAGGCATGGGATAGGAGAAGCTATGGGGAACACAGAAAACAGTAAGCTATGCACATAAACTTAAAAAATGAATCACTACAGAAAACAATACGGCAGAGTTAAAGTAAACTCTAAAAAGCTATATTTTAGGAAGGAGAATAGCTAGCAATATTGAATAATTTTATATTTTCTTCTAATAATTATAAATTATAGATGTTAAGTAGTTTGTATAATTCCATATTATTTGTTGGCTTTCTTTTTCTTTTCTGCTCCTTTTTGTAAGTGGATGTTTTTGGGTTTATAGTATATATCTTTAATGTAGCAGTCCCTCTTCAAGTAATATTATACGACTTCAAGTACAGTATAATAACCTTACAACAGAAATCCTTCACTCCCCCTCTCTTGTTCTTTGTGCTAATGTTATACATTTTACTCCTGCATATATTATAACACTACAATTCATTGATACTACTTTTGCTTTAAATCACTTATCTACTAAAGGGAATTTTTAAAATAGGAAAAAAGAATCCTATTTACCAATGTATTAGTTTCTTGTTGCTGCCGTAACAAATTATCACAAAATTTGTGACTTAAAAAAAATTTATTGTCTCACAGTTCTGGAGTCCAGAAGTCCAGACTCAGGGTTTCAGCCGGGCCAGGACCCCTCTGGGCACCCTGGGGGACAGTCTACTCCATGCCTCTCTTTTAGGTTCTGGTGGCTGTCAGCAATCCTCAGTGTCCCTTGGCTTGTAGCCGCATCACTACAGTCTCTGCTTCTGCCTTCACATCAGCTTCTCCTCTGTGTGTCTTTGTCTTTTCTTATGTCTAATTTCCCGCTGCCTGACTCTTACAAGGGATTTCAGGCTCACCTGGATTATCCAAGATGATCTCATCTCAAAATCTTTAACTTAATGACACACGTTTCCCAAATAAGGTGACAGGCACAGGTTCCAGGAATTAGGATGTGGATATATCTTTTTGGAGACCACCATTCAACCCACCAACATCATGCAGATGTGAAGAAATGGGAACCATCACAAGTTGTTGGTGAGAACAATTTCGCAATAGATAGTAAATATACATAGTAATTCCTTTCTTGCACCAGAAAACACACACACACACACACACACACACACACACACACAATCGAGGTGTTTTCCAAAGTCAGGAGACTCAGTCCAAGTAACGGGTCAGATACTTTCTCCAATCCTCCTCCTGCTGACAGGGGACCGAGGGAAAATTTTGTTCTGATGCTAATGTCTCCTCCTACTATTCTATTTTATTCTCACGGAGTTTAACAGGAAATGGCCCTAAGTTTGGTACTTCTATTTTTCTACTCTTCACTCTTTCAGCCCGTGTTGCAGTGCTCTCCAAATGGACTTGGTGATTCCCTGGGGCTGCTGGGGTTTACAGGGATCCCTGGGCAGATTCTTATGATAATCAAACAGCCCTGCCTTCCTCGAGTTAGTTTGTTCAAGGGGATTTCTGTAAATAGAATTTCCTTAAAGCAGGGTCCACCTGGCCATTATTACCCAGAGCAGATCTGTCAGATACAGCATTGTTTGGGAAGAACACTGAACTGGATGAATGAAGCGGTGTAATTGGGCCCTGATCCAGCCTTGAATCCCACAGCAGGAAAGGGGGGCCTTTCATTCTCCCGCAACCCCGCCTCCTCACCCTTGCTTGCTGGAAGACACCAGCAGTGCTGTCAAGAGAGCCCGACCCAGAAAAGAGAGCTTGCCACCGAGATCTGAGGCCCTTTAAAGATCTTGCATCTAACAGAGAAGGATTTCCTCTAACTGGCAGGAGACAGATGCACATCAGCCTCAGAGAGAGACATCAGAGAAGGGGGATGTCCCCTGTGATGAGGGCTTTCGGGGATGAAGCAAGGGGAAGCAGGCCTGGAAGCATGGGGGCTCGCCATGTGTCCCAGGCCTAGGCTGACAGCCCGGTCATAGAATCACAGGGTTCCCGCAAGGCTGAGCCGGAGGGGCCCTCGCTGCGCACTTGGCCTGAGGGAAAGGGGTCAGCGTGGGTCACACAGGAGGTGAGCGGTCAGGCTGAGCACAGCCTCCTAAATAATAAAGACAGGCTGAGTTCCTATGAAGGACATTTCTCTCTGGTTCCTGCCCTCAGATCTTAGTCGCCCGCTGCTCAGAGCTGAAAAGCGTGTCCAGCTGGGTACCACTAATGACCCAATGCCAGGAGAGACCTGACATCCTCTCTCACCGTGAAATCCCCGGCTCTTCTCGCCTCTCTCCCTCCTGCAGACCTTCTCACTCCGGACTCCTTTTTGTCAGTCATGCTCTGATTCCTGGATCCTGTCACTCTATGTGCTTGGGGTCCCCTGATGCAGCACATGAGGTGGAGCATCCCTGGGCACTGTCCTGGGGATCTTGGCAAAGCACGTGAATGAAGATACCTCAGGGTCAGCTCTATACCACAGCACAGCTCCTGACCATTGCTCTAGGTCCCCCCACCTCTGACAGGGATGATTGTCAACAGCCTTTGGACAGGCCATGCCCTCTGGTGCAGTTAGAGACCACTTCCCGCCATGCACATTAGGCTGAGCTGTCCCCACACCACCACATACCTCACATGCCCCCACCTGCACGGATTTCTGTTTCCGCTTGGAATAAAGCCCTGTCTCCTCAGGGAGGCTTATGAGGCCCTTCACGCTGGGACCACTCAGCTCTTCAGCGGTGGCTGGCACACTGTGTTCCCAGCCTCTTGGGTCAGTCAAGGTCAACATGGAGCTGAGGATGCAAATGCCTTGGAACCTGTACCTATGCTGATCCCTCCACCTGGACTTCTCTTCCCAGCGCCACCCCCTCGGCACATCTGGGCTGAGGTCCATCCTTCAGGTCCCCTTTCTTGGTCAACACACTCACTCTAAATGAGAAAACCTCAGTTTTGAGAGTAGAGTAGGAACTCCAGCCTCAGTTCTCCTGAGCCAAAGACCAGACCACTGTCCTCGGCACCAAGAGACCGCACCTCATTTGCAAGAACACTGTTGTCGGGCTTCCCTGGTGGTGCAGTTGTTGAGAATCCGCCTGCCGATGCAGGGGATACAGGTTCGATCCCTGGTCCGGGAAGATCCCACATGCCACGGAGTAACTAAGCCCGTGAGCCACAACTACTGAGCCTGTGCTCTAGAGCCTGTGAGCCACAACTACTAAGTCCGTGTGCCGCAACTACTGAAGCCGCACGCCTAGAGCCCGTGCTCTGCAGTGAGAAGCCACCGCAATGAGAAGACCACACACCGCAGCGAAGAGTAGCCCCCACTCGCCGCAACTAGAGAAAGCCCGCATGTAGCAAGAAAGACCCAACACAGCCAAAAATAAATAAATAAAATAAGTAAATTTATTAAAAAAAAAAAAAAAGAACACTCTTTTGGCTCAAACTTCTCTCCCAGACCTGCCACATCACCCATGAAAGGGGTCTTGAGGCTTCCTGAGCTCTCCTAACTGGTGTGCTCCCACTGCCCAGGGGCACTGGGAAAGGTTGTCCATGCATTTCAGGTTTTTTTCGTTTTCAAAGAAACTTTTCATCTATCAATATTTGATGAGGGTAATTTCAAAGACTTGTTTAGTATGATCTGCACATAAGGAGCCCTTCCGAGTATTTATCACGCTCCGGGTATAATTACATTCAAATCCTGAGACACTGTTGCTAGGTTACTGTTGCTGGAGGTTTCTCTGACTTCCAGGCTCGAGGTGCTGCACCTCCCCCTTGCAGTGTTAGGGGCAGGGGACTGGCAGGGTAGGGCTCGTCATGGCACTTAATGAAGGTGAGACATTGGGGTCTCTCATATGGATGAGAGAGAGCGCATGTGTCGCAGGGGCACCTTGCATACCTCCCCAGGTGGGGCTGGAGGCACAGATCACGTGGTTCCTGCAAGCAAGATTAAAGAGGTGGGAAGGGATAAAAGAGGGCAGTTGCTGCCTTGAGAGACTCCCCGGGAGGAATCATCTCCGAGCCTTCCCTTCCCCCACAATTCTTCCCGAGAACTGAGCACACATCCTGCATCCTCCGAGGGCCCCAGGAGGAGTTCTGTTCTGACGGCAGGAGGCTGCCCTTGTCCAAGGACACAGGCAGCTTCTGAGGGGAGAGCACCTGCCTTCTGGGCTGAAGAGCATCGGTTTTCCCAGTCGAAGGTGGAAAATCAGGATAAGGAGTCAGAAGCCCGCCTTCTCCTAGTGAGGCTCCCCCACTAGACTATCTTATATAAACTGGGCCAGGGGTGACTGGAGTGTTGAACCTGGGCTGTGTTTACTGGTGCCTTTGCAGTGTGGAAACAGGGGCAGGAGGCCTTCAGGCTCACATTTGCAGAAGGTCTCAAATGTAGACTTTCAATGTTATTTCCAAATGAGGCTAAGTGGACAAGTATTGCCCTTTCATGTATGTGTGTGTGTGTGTGTGTGTGTGTTTCTTTTTCTTTCTCTTCCTCTTCTTTTTTTTTTTTCGTTGTTGACACAGTTAAAGCAGTCAACTTGCTAAACGTAAGCCTTTAAAATATACCACATATTTACAACTCTGTTTTGACATTTACATTTCTTTTCGGTCAACTAGGACCTTTCAAAAGTGGCCTGTGCCCGTCACCAACCCCCTCACTCCAACCCCACCCCTGGGCTACCTCTGAAAGCCTGGTTTAATTTCTCCCCAAGCGCGCCTGGCACCTTGCAGTAGATTGCTAATCCATGGATGCTGCCTTTGTGGCCATACATTGATTAATGGCTGGTCAGGTCCAAACCCGTACATTTGTGTTTAATGCACTACTGAGTCAGCACCACTGGGCTTGGGGAAGAAAAAAAGGAAATAAAACACAGGCAGATGGGTTTGGGATGCAGTTTAGCATTGGATTTGCATTTCCTGACTCTGCTGCCCAATCTATTTCCCATTGGCCTTTAGAAATGTGCTAGATTGAATTGTGTTTCCTACTGCAAATCTTAAATAAGGTGTATGATACAGTAGGCTTACTATCCACAGTCCCCTGGGTATAGCTGCAAATACGCTTTTAAACCTCAGAGCAATTTCCCCAGTCATCGTGGAGCAATAATTGCTATTAGAAGGAATGTACACCTAGGTACACACACAACGTTCGTAGCTCATCAGTGGGTAATATCAGTTGTTGTCAATTTTTAATGCAAAAAATAATTAAAGACTTAGCAGCTGTTCAAAATATTTACAAACAGATTTACTATTAGTGCTTATCTTCAAAACCATAAGCAAGATCTGGAGATAATTCTTTGAGACATCAGCCGGAGTAAAACACATTTTCTTTCAGCAGTAAAAGTTTCTAAGCCTCACGTCAGGAGATGGTGTGGAGGGTAGATTTTCCTAGTCATCGAGAACTTTAGCTAAGCTAGGGAAAGTTGATCCTCTACGAAGTGACAAAGGATTCCTGGGTTCTTCCAAACAATACTGGAGAGTGAGAAGGTGAGGCAGCATTGGTTAATTGTGGGATTGTTTTAAAGACTCACACATCTGATCCTTGTGTGTCAACTGGTTTGTTACCAATAAAAAGAGCCACTTCTGGTTGTGCTGACCCCAGGGCCTTGACTCATTCTGCTCAGGAAGTCTTCCCAGTCTTCTGAGAGAGGGTAAGACAACACAGAAATTTCATCTGTATCATCCAGGAAAACAGAACCCAGACCAGAAAGTTCAATTGAAGGAGTTTACTATGGGAAAATAGTTACAGCAGGGTTGGAAAAACTGAAAATGGGATGGTGAGGCAGCCTAGAGATTAATAAGAGAAACCGTCACCACCCCCAGGCTGGTGAGGCAAAGGGAGGGGATGGAGTGACGGAGCCCAGGAGCTTGGGCTGCCCAGTGGGAGCTGAGGCCATCTTGCCAGTGATGCCCCTCCCTGAAGCAGGGAGAAGGGGAAGAAATTCCTTGGCTTCTCTGCTTCCCCTGTCATTCATGTTCTTGCCCATGCCTCTCACTGGCAGAAGCCAATGGGCACATGTATTAATAGTTTTCAGTGTTGGGCTTCTGAGGCACAAAGCAATGGGGTGGGGGGGTGGGGATTGGCCAAGATGGATCTGAGGGTGAAGCAGGAATTGACTGGCCCACCAACTCAGGCACAGGGCCAGATGAGGAGAGGGAGACCAAATAGTGAAAGAGCCCAGAGGAGGGAGTAGATACTTCCAAGGGAAAATCAAGGAAGGCTCTCTGGAAGGGGCACCATCTGAAATGGGCCTTGAAGGACGAGAAGATCTCATCAATAAGGTTAGGGATGGGAGATGGAAAGGCACGGTTAACACTCAACTGTAGCTGAAGGTAACACCACATGTGTGGGAGAGGATGGTTTTGAGATGGTAGGAGATGGGACCAGACTAATGGGGGGAGGTCCCACGTGGCATGTGGTTGAAGAGGCTAGGCTTGAAGGCAAGACCAAGATGACAGCTGTCATGGGTCCAGTTGATCAGGAAGCTGACCCTCAGGCAGAGATGGGCATGTAGGGAGTGTATGAGGACGAGCTCTCAGGATCAGCGTGGACAAGCAAGAGGGGAGGGGTCAGGACTGGGCAGAGGGAGGATCTAGGCTGTGATGCAGTCATACCTAGAGCCGCAGCCAACCCCACGGGGAGCTCTGGAGCTGGGATGGCCCTTCAGAATTGTCCTGCACTGGGACGAGGGGACTGGACCGTCATACCTTTGCATCGGCCTGTCACTGGGTGCAGGCTGTCCCCGGAGGTAGTGTGACTCGGGGTGAGGCAGCTCACTTCAGTCAGGGAGAACTCCCAGCGAGGAAGGCAGCTTCAGCAACACTGCCCTCAGTGGGGAATGGAGTCCTTCAGTCCCAGTTTGGGCAACACACCACCGTGTCCTTTATGAGAGGCCAAGGGAAGGGAAGGGAGATAAGGGTACCTGCCAGGCACTCCACTTGTGCTTCACATGTATTCCCACACAACACCCTGCAAGGTCAATATCACTAGCCTCATTTTACAGGCAAGGAAGCTGAGACTCAGAGAAAGTAACTTGCCCAGTGTCCCCAGGCAGTAGGTAATGGGGTTGGGATCTGAACCCATATCAGCCTGACCTTATGCCCACAGGACCGGTCAGAACTCTCAAAGCAGGAAGCCTCTTATCTCTGTAAAGAAGGAAGTGAGGACATGTCCTGAGAGCGAGGGGTCAATGGTGAGAAGGAGGATGGTTTCCAGAAAGTTGAAAATAGTCAGAAATAACTACAGAACTGAATGTGATAGGAGAAGGATAAAAGGATTGATTCCCAAGCAACAGAGAGAATTCAAGTGATGTTAGGTTGCATGGCTGTTTTCTGGCACATGATGGACTTTTTCATTCTATTTGGCCACTCCATAAACCAAACCCTCTTGCTTATGCTGAAGAATTCCCCATCTTATAAGCTCAGGTGGGAGAAGCTGGAAATGGCCAGTCATCACCACCAGCTTTCCCTGCAGCCAGGTGGAGACCCAGGCTCCCCTGTTCACCCACGTCCACCCAGCTTTGTTGCATACAGGTGGCAGGGAAGCAGAGACCTTGAGGAAGCTGCTCTGGTGGCTGCAAGGCTGGTGGCCTTGTCCAGCTGAGTGCTGGCGGCTGTGTGTGGCAGCACAAGGATTTGGGGTCGGCAGTGGGACCTGGGTGGTCTGTTTGGCAGTGCAATTTCGAACACATTTTGACCATTGCTCCTAGCTGGGTAGTCCTAAATCTGGCTCTTTATCCCTCCTTCCAATTCTGTGAGTGAGCCAATATCCTTTAAAAAAAAAAAACATTATCTTGAAACAATTTCACATTTATAAAATATTGCAAAAATAATAAACCCATAAACCCTTCACCCAGATTCCCCAAATGCTAACGTTTTCCCACACTTGTGTTCTCCTTCTCTTATCTTTTTATCTATCCTACTATAGTAATAGTTGTTTCAGATAAGATTCATCAATGGATGCAAAATTAATGATGGAAAGAATGATGAGAAATGAGATGTTTATACTGTCTCAAAATACATCCCTCAATTATATACAGGAAAAAGTAACTTCACAGTGAAGTAACGCAGCAGACGACACTTTAACTCAGCGATCAACCTTAACATCATAAGCAACGGGACAAATCGACCCCACGTGTGTCTTTCTAGGACATGCTAGATGGACGCACCATCACTTCTGTGACATTCCTGCAAAAATGCACAACCTAAGAAACCAACCCAGGTTTCATTCTACAAAATAACTGTCCTGTTTCCCTTAATAGCATTTTAGTAATTTTTATTAATTTTAAGGCAATCTCTATCCAAGTGTTTTGTAACTTGCATAACACCAAACCAATGTCAGATCATTCTTGTAGTTTTTTTCTGTGATGGGGTCCATGCTAGTGAGGAAAATGCCTGGATGGGGCACCATTCCAGAGACTGACTATCTTATTGCAAGGGACCCCTAGGAGCAGCAGGTGGACAGAGAGGGAACAGAGATAGGTGAGGAACGCTAGGGCACAGGGACATTGGATAGTGTTCAACATTCAGCTGATGCTTTTGCCTCTCATCTGTGCTCTGTGGCTGCAAAATTATGGCATATTTATTCCTTCCTCTTTGGAACAGTGAGAGTGATGTATGGCAAAGGCAAAAGCAGGGGGTTGACACTTTCTGAGCATAACTGAGTGTCCAGCACTCTACTGCTTGGGAGGTTGCATTCTCCCTATTATGGGCCCATATGTTGCAGTGGTTGATTGTTCAGGCTCTTGAATATGTCTTCTCATCTGTAAAATGGGGATAATGATAATGCCCAGTTCATAGGCATGGGGTGAGGATTGAAAGGGATACCGAGTGTAATAGCATCCCACTTGGCCCACCATGAACACATAATGTCGGCTATGAGTGTGACCGGAAGGGCGGTTGGATCAGATGATACGCCTGAGGTCACTCAGCCTCGAGAAATGAAACAGGGATTGAGCCCACACTTGCATTTCCCCTACCAGCGTTCTCCTCCATGTGAAGCACAGAGAAATGAGTGGTGTACACTGGAGATCAACCGTCCATTTCACAGACAAGGAAGTCGAGGGCTGGCAGAGAGCTCTGGTCCCCCTAGGTCAGTGCCTGATGCTGCTCTAGCAGCCCCTCCTCTTTGCTATGTTCCTCCATTACCTCCACTTGTGCAAACCTTGGTGCCCGGGGAGGTGGGCAGGGAGCTCATAACTGGGTAATTGCCTTGTGGATTTTATGGGGCCATATAATAGTGTGTTGTGCAAATTTTTATGAGTATTTATTTTACAATGTCTACTGAAACCATTAACACTTTCATTAGCTAGATTCAAGGGCCGTGGAAGGATTGACTTCCCTAAGATCAATTTTGTCTGTAGATTTTAAATAAAAGTTTATGAAAACATTGCAGGCTCATCCTAAGGCAAGCATATGTTCTCAGTGTCTTGCAGACCCAGGTGGGATTAGGAATTCGTGAACAACTATTTATCTTTTTCAATTCTGTGCTGGCTGGAAGGGGACAAATGGGAGTTACTAGACCAGTCAGTCCACAATGTTTATTACTTCTTCATGAAGCCTGGATTTCACCAGCAAAGCTGATCTCCGAGTGACCTCATGCCTTCTGAAATTGTACTTTCATTTGGATTCTGTAATTCCTAGCAGGTAGGAGCTTAAGCATGAGGTACCCAAAATGATAAGAATATAATTTCTAGTTCCTTTGAAATATGTGGCTGTACACTATAGGTGACTATACCTGATAAAATTAGGATACTGTCTCCAATGTACTTAAAATCTATGCTAAAGGCTTAGAGTTGTTTATGAGTTTTTTTTAAGTGGTGCTGTAGCTCAAGTTGTTAAAAAATTACTGTGCTTGAGTGAAGTGATCATTAGCAGAAGGTGATCAGGAAGAGAAGCCAGTCCCTGGGAGTTTGTTTCCTGTTGGGTAAGATGAAGATGTGGATGGTTTATTTTCTCAGAGCCGAGGCATGTCATAGAGTTTATTTGATTAAAATAAATGTACACTTTTATTATGCACATCGATTCATTCCCCCCATGATATTGAAGGAAATGTCCTAAGAACTATGAAGAGAGTTGCAAAAATGAATTGAATCTTACTTGTCTGGGATACAAGTTGTTTTGTTGTTATTGCTTGTTTTATCCTATGGGCCTTGCTTATGGTAGGTAGAGTTTATCCTTGTCCTGAGTTCATTGCCCATTTATCATTATAGATACATGCCAAGCCCTTCTCTTCTTTTATTTTTTCCCTTTTCTCTTCCCTACTATAGTACTTTCCCATTCTTCCTTCCCATAGGCAACTGCCTTTTTGCATTTGATGTTTGTCTTCTTTGCTTATCTATGTTTCTATAAAAGGTTTACTGATTTCCTGCATGTATTTTTAATGTATGTAAGTGGTATTGTGTTATAGAATCTCATTCCATTTTTTACTCTTCTCACTAAACACTATGTTCCTAAGATTCGCTCATGCTGCTGTGTTTAAATCTAATCTGTTGTTTCTAATGGCTGCATAATACTCCATTCAGATTTTATTTGTGTGAAAGAGTAAGCTACTTTGAGGAGGAGGTCTACCTGAACTTCAGGAGAACAATTCTGCAGATTCTGGGAAGAATAGACTGGAGTCATTAGGGAAGGGGGCAGCTAGGCAGCAAGTTTAACCACCTGAATGAGAGGTAACCTGGGCCAAGTACTACGAGTGGAGAAAAGGGTGTGTGTGTCGGACCTATTTAGAGGTAGACTTGGTGTATTTTGTCTACGTGTTGGATAGAAGGAGTGAGGGGGAGAAGGAGTAAAAGGGGACTCTAGGCTTTTAAGCCTGAAGGATGGGCTGTTTACGAGCATCAATAATTGAAGGAGGAAGCACAATACAAGACCAGGGTATGGTGGGGAGAGGAGGAGAGAATAGGATAGCCTCAAACCTAGGTATTCATTTGTTTATTCAGTCAACAGTTTCTGAGTCCTATATACGCCCAGCACTGAAGTAGCCTGCTAGGAGAACAGGGTGGGGGTGGGGTGTATAGAGATCTCTACTCACACTGAGTGCAAGACAGACATTAACCAAAAATCACAGAAACAAAAACATCATCACAAGCAAGCTGTCCCAAGGGCCCTGGGAAGATGAAGGGCCCCAGATTCGAGTAGGAAATCAGGAATGAGTTCTCTGGGGACATCGCCTTTCAGCTGAAACCTGGACGAGTAGGGGTTGCCCCAGTGACAGATAAGGGGAAAGGCATTCTGCACTGAGGTACAGCCCAGGGAAAGAACCTAGCACATGTGAGGTGTGACAGTGGGAAACAGTTTGGCCTGTTGGAGGAGCTAAAAGAATTGAGGGTAGCTGGATGGTAGGGAATCAGGGGAAGACCAAGCTGAGTGGTGACAGAACTCAGACCACAGCAGGGCTTGGAGGTCACACTACGGAGTCTGGGCATTACCCTAAAGGGAAGCACTGGAAGGCTTTAGGCAGGAGCGACCCCGTTTGATGCGTGGGGTTAAAATCTCATTGAGGCTGCTGCATGGAGCATAGATTGGAGCGCAAGTAGGAGACATTCAGGGGCGGCTGCAGGTGAAGGGTGTGGGTGGCAGAGGAGATGGGGAGAAAGAGATTGATTTGAGAGGTTTTGAGGCTGAGTTGACTGGGCTTGATGATGAATGGGAATGGTGGGCGCAGGGGGCTCTGTGTCAGTGGTGGTGGGTTGAGCCTGAGCTGCCTGTCAGATATGCAAATGCAGATGTCCAGGGATCCCTTGGAAATGACACACTGTAGGAGTGTCATGTAGGAGATGGTTTAGAGGCCATGAGACCGATTTCAGGATCACCTGCACTGTGGCAAAAGGGGAAACTATGAAAATAGGTGAGATCGTCAAGGAAGATCATATAGGGGCATACATTGGGAAATGCCTATTTGGAAGATACATTTTTATTGGAGATTTAAAATTTTGTTATTCATTTTGAGACATTAAAAATGCAATAGCAAGCAAAGAAAAATATAGCATAATCTCCTATTCCCATCCTCATATTCCCACCCAGAATATATTTGGTCATATCTGCTATGTTGGAAGAAAAAAGAGATAAAATATTACAACGCCAATCCCTCAACTCCTGGCAGACACGCTCATGAGTCTCATGAGTTTGGTGTCAGGATGCATCTTTGAGATACTGATTCATCTTTCTCTCTGTGTTTTCCTTTCCCTGATCTAGGCAGATCACAGACTCTATGCTTACAAGCCTCAGGAGGCAGGGTTCTGATGTTTATGAGGTCAAGGCTGTCTGTAGAAGATGAGGGTAGTAGAGACAAGGACGGTTTCCCAGGGATTGAAGAGCGTACCCTGGGAAGGTTCAGGGGTCCTGGAGCGCAGCAGTGGGGTCCGTCTCCCTGGCCCTGGCACTACTCCAAGCCCTGGCAGGAACTCAGAGTGGGCAGCCCATGGTGCCTGGCCCGCCAGCCCTGCCAGAGCTTCATGGATGCAGCCTTTGTGGGAAGGAGCAGGGCGCGCAGGGCTTCAGAGCCTGAGCTATAGCTGGACTCTCCGTGATAACCAGCGCGGATCAATGTCCTGTTTCCAAAGAGGTCTCCGCTCTGCCTTAGAACCATGGCAAAGCCCCTCAGAGAAAGAAGAGGAAGCCCCGAGAAGGAGTGAGGTTGAATTTCTCACCAACCTAGCAGGATGAGAACTTGGGGTTGAAATCCAGGTACTTAACAGAAAATAAAGAAATGCAATATTTCTTGAACCCTTGAGTCTATGAACAGAAGTTCACCCCCCATGTAAGTCTGTTTAGTAGGAGGAGACCATGATAGAGACAGAGTACAAGGAGGACAAGAACCCGCGCCCCCTAGGGAAGAGGCAGGTGGAAAGGAGAGCGTCGTCAGCTGCAGGTGGAGGGTGACACCCCTGCAGGGAGGGGAGACCTTTGAGAGCACAGAGGGCACGTGGCAAGGGCCGAGAAGAGGATGAGAAGTGAAGCGTGTGTGGACGCCATTCAAGAAGATTGCTAGTAAAGAGAGGCAAGGGAAAGAAGATTTAATGTTTCTCTTTTTTGTTCTTGGTTTTGCTTAGGGCTAGAAAAGGCTTGAGGCTCTTTCTGTCCTGAGACAGCGGGAGAAGCAGAAAAGTCTGAATAAGAAAGATAGCGTGGATAACTGGTGGAGAGAGGTGCCTGAGCTTGTGGCAGCTGGGATCTCCTGAAGAAGACGGGACAGCCCTGTAAGGAGACAGGACATACCCTCTGGACCTGCAGGAAGGAGAGCAGCACGGCCACATAGAGGGACATTTACAGCATAGAGAGGGTGCTGAAGGAGCACATGGGGGAGGCCTTGATCTTCGTGGTGAAGCATGTCAATGTCGAGAGGTCAATATCTGCCCATCAGGGACTTGGGAATAAAAGAAACATTTTAGGGGCTATACAGAGAAGAACACAACAAGGAATCATTAAGGCTGAATATAAGTACAATCATAATTAAATTACCATTATGGTTGCAAATTATATGGCGGGCACTGTTCCATGCCTACTAGATAATAATTCATGTAATTAGTAGAAATTTTAGACATTATTAGTATTATTATCCCCACCTTGTAGATGAGGAAATCGAAGCTTAGAGAGGTTAAATAACATAACCCCATTAAACAGTACAACCCTGTGGTCATTCAACAAGAAAATCGCAGAACTAGGATTTTAACCAGTCAACTGGACACCAAAGTCAGCCTTAATCCTTTGCCAACTGGAGAAACACAGCAGTGCAATCCCTGAGGTTGAAGTGAAGCTTTGTCACAGGATGTTCACAAGGAGCTTGGGGTCAGGAGGATTGTTGGATGCTGGGTGAACTGATTTAGGAGTTCCATGACACTTTGGTCTCAAGACTTCTAGATGAAGAAATGAGTGCCCAGGTTGCTTCGGGAGAGTCTGGCAGAATAAAGAGTGTGAAGCAGTGAAGTATTTCAGAGTTCAACTGTGTATAGGTAGAATCTGACACCATGAGACTGGTGAGCTTGCTGAGGGAGAGAATTTAGAGTTTGAGGAGGTGGGGGTCTAAGACCAGGTCTGGAGGAATTCTAATATGAGACAGTCAGTAAAAGGAGGAGACACTAGTGACAGAGGGAGAAAAAACTTGTCAGGAAATCTAGGAGTGGGGCAGTGCTGTGTCATCAGAGCAAAGGGAACAGAGTGGGTATCAAGAAATAGGGAGGGTCCAACAGGACCAATGAGAACCTGGCAAATGCAGTGAGATGAAGATGGAAATGTGCCCACTGGATTGGGGACATGGAAGTTTCTGGTTACCCAAGCAAGAGCTGTTCCAGTGGAATGATGGGGACAAATGCCAGCCAGGAGTAGGTTGAGGAGAAGAGTGAGGAACTGTAAATAAAGCAACCTTTTCAGGAAGTTTGGTTTAAAGGGTAAAGAAAGAGGAGGCAATAGCTACCGTGGTCTGCATGGTTGAGAGAAGGCAGTTTTTAAATGGAAAAGACTTATGGGTATTTAAATGTCTTTGGGAGAAATCCATTAGAGAGGGAGCTAGAGAAAGAAGGGACCCTGACTAATATGCATTTTCTGACAGGGCATGAGAAGATGGATCTTAAGCCATGTGGACGAACCAGCCTTGGTTGGTGGGAGGGAGAAAAGGCCAGGGAACAGGAGGGAGGGGGTGGGCTTGAGCACTTGGTGGTGGGAGGGTGAGAGAGTTCCGTGTAACAGACTCAGTGTTCCCTGAGAAATAGGAGGCAGGGTTGTAAGCCAAGAGTGAGGAAAGAAGTGGGGGAGTCAGAGGTTTGAGGAGGGCACATTAGATCGGAAGCGTGTCGCAGAGTGGATGAGAGAGCAGGGGCATGCTTGCTGGGTGGTGCTGAGAGGCATCCGAGAATAGTCATCGTGAAAACATGGTGAAATTGGTCTGCCCTGGTGTGCTGCTTTCTTGTTAGGACTCAGCCGCTCGTGAGCTGCCTCAGAGCAAGAGGGGAGTTGGGGCCATTCAGACTTGGCTTTTTGCCGGAGGGGGGAGTAAAAGGACAGAGTGGCAGAGGAGCTTAGAGTTCTGAAGGAAGGGTTAAGGAGTGATGGGCCATGAGATCTAAGTTGGATAAGGAGGAGAATGAAGGAAGAAGCTAGCTGATGGATGGGCAGAGATTGAAGGGGGTTCAATGCCTGGAGATTCTGAAGAGGCTCAAAAACCATTTGGGGAGAAGTTGACCACGCTAGCAGGAGAGGAAGCTGAGACCTATGCATAAAATGAATCATGATTCCAAGATGTAGGTGGTTTTGGGAGTAAGTGACCAATGTGAAATAGAGAAGAAGGCCAACAGGAGTGAGAAGATCAAGAGACTGAAAGACCAGAGTGTCGGATGGTCATCCACGGGGACCCTGCGGTCGCAAGATTCAGGGACCAAAGTCCTCTACAAATGAGGATGGTGGGAAGCTGGCAGCACCAAGGAGGGGAACAAAGCAGGGTAGCTGGTGGCCCTTGACAGGGGCTGTATGCCCAAGAGGAAAGAATCGAGGGTATGCTTATGCCTGAAATGTCACTATTCCTTTTTTGACTTAAGGCATCATCCCCGTTAAGTTGCAAATGTTCCGAGGAGGAGTAATACACCAAGCCTTGCGAATCATTTACTCTTTGGAATAAATGAGTTTTTCAGGAGTTTACAGAGAATACTTTTTGGCCAGGAGAACTAAAAAGGCATATGGAGTGAGAGGAAATGGCTAAGTCTAGAAAATGTCATCACAGTCAATCCCAGGAACCAACACGGGGCAATTGGCTCAGCGCACCAGGAAAGTTGTAATCAGGCAGGTGGGGTTCCATTGGCTCACAACAGCCCTTGTGAGCAAGCAGGCAGCACCATGAGACTTGGTTCAAGGCTTTCCAACTCCTTGGCTGGACTCGTTTGAATGAGAGGACCCTGGACAACTCAGAGGGACCATGGTTTGCCCCAATAAAGACCATTTCTAGGCTGCTGGCTACTGATCCCATAGCTGTAGACTTTCTAATTGGAAAGGGAGGGGTGTATAAACTTGGTTATTAAATTATAGGTCCCCTCTCATTAATGGGAAGAAGATCACATTCATATATTTTGGGACGCAGATCATATTGTGCTTGTATGTCCATTAATACATCCCAAACCAAACATTTATTAATCAATTTCTATATGCAGACCTTTTGATGAGGAATATACAAAGACAGGAATAAGACATGATGCCATTCTTCAAAGAGATCGTCATCTGGGCACGGGGGAGAAAGATAAGTTAAACAAATAATTAAAATGCTACTTGAAAATTCCATAATAGTGAATTGAATGAAATAGCTAGGGAACACAGCAGAAGTAACTAACTTGAAATACACTTTTTTTTTCTAAATCAGGATACGGGCAAATTGAAAACATTGGTCACAAATGTCCTAAAATAGTCAGTGCCTTTTTGGGTGAGGAATAAGTGCCTTCTTATATGTGCTGAAAATATGTGCTGAAATTGCTGAAAATAAAGAAGGTTTCAGAAGGTCCTGGCATCTGGACAGATGTCCTAATGTTGGTATGAAGGGAATGTGTTTTGCTGTGGTTTTGGATGAAGAATATTCCAAATTAATAGCAGAAGTATCTTGAGTTTGAGTACCTATACAGAGAAAAGAATGCCCAAATCATATGAATATGATTTCTTTCCTGCTTGGGAACTTGTCAAAGTGTCCTTGAGGCTGGTAGGGAAGGGATTCCAGCATTCTCTATCTTTGGGACATGGAACCTGAGACCTCAATGGGGCCCCTTTCATTTATCTACAACCATGACTTCAGCTTGATGTCACAGCACAAGGATGTGTGGCCACACCTGTAATAACTTAATGTAATTCATGTGCCTCCCCATAATATTGATAGTTTCCAAGTTATTTCTATAACACTATAACTCACTCATTCATATTTGAATTTTTCCCCAGTGGCCTGGAAAGGGGTGGGTTTAAAGTTCTGGAAGGACGTTCTGCATGGCCTGCCACCTATCTTATTTCTGCCACATCTTTCCTACCATGAGGACCATTGCTAGTGAGCAGCTAATTGTCATGGATCACACAGGGAAGGTTCAGCTGAGGATGGATGGTGCCGCGCAGCTTCTTCTCTAGGAGTAAGGAGTTGACGTCTCAGTGATAGCGCTTAAGATCCAGTCAGTCAAGATTCTTCTATGAAAGGAAAGGTGAAAAAGAAAAAAACCCACAAATGTTACACATTAATTAACTTTACTCCATAGAAAGCGAATAAGTTTGAGTTTTTGATGAGGTGTAGAGAGAAGTAGAACGTGCCTTTGAATGAGAGCTGTCATTAATTGCTCCTTGACCTAAGGTTTTTGTCTTATCCTCCAGAAATCCTTTTAACACTCTTTCAGCTCCTGTCTGTCCCTGAGCCTCTGGCCTACATTCCTTATGGCTTGGCTTTTGCTTGGGGTCTCTGCTTTCTCTTCTCTCTCCGAGTCCTTTTAAGAGTCAATTGACTTCTTTTTTTTCCTTTCCTTTTGCCATCAGAGGACAAAGAAAATGAAAACACCTGTGGTTCACAGTCTCCTTCTAATCAGGTTGTGGTTCTCTAATAATGGGTCACTGACCCGGGATGGCTCTGCTCGCTGCCCCTTGCCCGGCTCCTTCTATCCGCCTGCTCTGCCTTTTCTGATGAATGGACCCCTCAGACCCACTGAAGACTCAGCCCCTGAGCCCGGAGCATGCAGGATTGTACAGCCTTCTTCTGACAGCCCTTTTCTTAAAGAAGCCAAACTCTCTTGGCCTTTCCAAAATTTAAAATATATCTTAAATATGCCAGAGCATGTGTTAAACAGAGCTGCATAGTAGTTTTCATAGATCCAAGTTACTAATTTTCTGGGGCCTGCCAACATTTCCATTTTAGGCTTGTGAGATTAAAAAGAATAATTTGGAAATATGTCAAAACTTTACATTTTCCATCCAGGCCCCGGCTGTGGATCATCTAGGGGTGGACACTGTTGTTCCTCGGCCACTTGTCTTTTGTCCCATGGCTTACACCCTTTGTCCACTCAGTGGAGGGTAGAGGGTATACAGGACATAGGCAGGGCAGTCTGTGTGATTTTAGTAAAGTGCTAGAGTCTGAGAGAATTGAGTATGGGAAGAAGATGAAACCGTGGACTAAAATCGGCTGTTCCTTATCATCCATGAAAGAAGTGTGATGGCTGCTGAAGGGAACTGAGAGAGAGAAGTCAGGCTTTTTAGTGCTGGGCACCCCTGGAAAGGGAGAGGCACCCCACACTACGCTTAGTCTCCCTTTAAAGCCTCATTCTTCAATGCTTTCCCCACCACAGAAACACTCACAACCCCTCACACACACAAGACACACCCTCACCTCCTCTCACCCTACTCACAACACAGATGCACACACAAACACACACACTCACACCCTCTCACACACATAGAGCATTCTCACACCCACTCACGATCACACACTTTACACTGCACACTCATACATTATAAACACACACCCTCTCTCTCTCTCACACACACATATATTCATACACAGACATGTATAAACCTTCTGGAAGTGTAATCCATAGGACAAGGTATCATCCTTGGTCTTTTTTAAAAAATTAATTAATTTAATTAGTTTTGGCTGCATTGGGTCTTCGTTGCTGTGTGCGGGCTTTCTCTAGTTGCGGCGAGCGGGGGGCACTCTTTGCTGCGGTGAGCAGGCTTCTCATCGCGGTGGCTTCTCTTGTTGTGGAGCACGGGCTCTAGAGCGCAGGCTCAGTAGTTGAGGTGCACAGGCTGAGTTGCTCCGCGGCATGTGGGATCTTCCCAGACCAGGGCTCGAACCCGTGTCCCCTGCATTGGCAGGCAGATTCTTAACCACTGTGCCACCAGGGAAGCTCCGAGGTATCATTCTTGAGCAGAATGGAGTGGAGGGGACTCTTGGCTGGGCATACAAAGATCTGGTTAGATGAGTGAACTTGGCAGATGCTTCATCCCATCCAGGCCTCAGTTTCCCCACCTGGGAAATTAAGGATGTGGACCCTATGTTGCTGCACAGTCCCAGTGCAGGCAGGAAGAGAATCACTCTTCCTCAAGATGTGCTCCCACCATTCCTGCAGTGAGGGCTTCTCAGAAACCAAAGAAGATGCTTAAATGATTAATGAGGGAACAGAGATAAATCTTGCTGTCTTCCCATTTAACGATTTTGTAACCTGCTGATCTGGTGTGGCACCTTCAGACCTATTACTCAGGTTGGCTTTTTGTTGGTCTTTTCCAGGTGTCCAAATAATTCCCCTTGACATGGCCCCCACCCCTCCAGTTTTCACGCCCTGGGGCAGCTGGGGTTGGTGCTGGAGGCCAGGCTCACACTGAGGGCTGTTTGGGGACAGCAGCAAGCCTCCCACTCTGGCTGCAAATACCAGAGAAGTGAGTCACCTTGGGGTGCTGACCTTAAAGGGAGAGATGATCAGTGATTGCTTCTCAGCAGCATCTCTAAAGGCCCAAGATGCACGCAGTCACGCCCCTTTTCACATCACTTTGCCGTAGGCAATGCACGTTCACACCTACCAATTAGTTCACTGGGTTCTTACAAGAGCTCTAAAAAGAAGAGAGTTCAAATATTCTTATTGCAATTTTTGATAAAAGGTTAAGTGACTTGCCTTACGGTCACAGCTAATGAGGAGCAGAGGTAAGGCTGCACATGGGTTCTTCTGATCAGCAGACCAGGACGTTTCCTAGAGCTTTTTGTCGTCTCTGAAGAATATGGAGGTCTGGGACTCACCCCCACCCCCATGCCATGGTGAAGGGGCTCGTGGTGTCAGGATGGGGGATGGGAATCTAGCGTATCAGCTGGGTCCCCAGGGGATTCTGACACACCTCGGGTCTGGGGACCCTAGATGTATGTCATCCAGAGGCTGGGACAGGATTGGTGTGGTAAGGAAGCTGGGAGGTGTGTTTGGGGAGCACATTGTGTTTGTAATGCTGAAGCCTGGCTTGGAATTCTGTGTGACACTAAGCTCACCCTCTAATCACTGTCAATCTCAGTCTCTGCACTTGATCATGAAGAAAATGAAGCTTGGGCTAGCCCTTCCCCCCCCACACACACGCACACACACGCACACACACAGATGCCCAAGTATTAGCTAAGAAGGTACTATTTGGGAAAGCCCTCTTAATACTCACAGGGGCAGGGTGGGCGGGTTGTGTTAGCTTTCATCGTGTGACAAACAGCCCCAGTTTGTCAGGGGCTTACAACCATCAACCACATTTTTCTTACTGACTTTGCACGAGGGGCTGCCATTAGGGTAGCTCTGCTGGCCTCTGCTGGGGTGGACTGAGCTGACTCCACGTAGAGTGAAGGGGTGCCGTTCTCTGTGACAAAAAGTTCTCAGGGTGCAGGGTCTGAACAAAAAGGGTTGAGCCAGAGCCCCGAAGTGTATTGAAAACTTCTGCTCCGGTGTGACCTACATCCCACCTGCACCCTCATTTCATTAGCACGTCTCTTGGCTAAACCTAACATCATTGGTGGGGAATTATATACTCTGCCTGCAGGGGACCATGGTCTGGGTGGAGAGGAAGTGAATAATTGTCAACACAGAATACAGTTTAGCAGGGGGTGTTATTATACTGCCCACAGTTACAGAACTCAGGAGTTACAGACTCTGACAGTTGAATCAAGCTCTCCACTGTCTGTTCGGGTGACTATCTTTTAGTCTGAGCGGCTTCCGTCCCATCCTGGCACTTCTGTGGCTGCCTCTGTCTCAGTGTCTCTTGCAGACCCTTCCTCTCTTCCATTTTCTGCCCCAGCAGTGTTCAAGTTTCAAGGGAAAGACTCCGGCCTCCAGGCACCACACAATATAAATGCAAACAGGGAGAGGCAGCCATAAATCTCAGTGGCCTTCTTGAGTGCCTGGCACACCCATCACTCAGTACAGCCTGAGCAAAGGCACTCATGCTTCTCTCCTGCAAGAAGGACCCTGCAAGGTGAGAGAGCATAGAGAGAGGAAAGGGGACCAGCATTCAGTACCCCACGGAGGAACTAGTATAA
This sequence comes from Mesoplodon bidens, assembly GCF_964165515.1. Taxonomy (NCBI): domain Eukaryota; kingdom Metazoa; phylum Chordata; class Mammalia; order Artiodactyla; family Ziphiidae; genus Mesoplodon; species Mesoplodon bidens. Next base: position 143,878,824 of record NC_138161.1, read on the forward strand.
TTAAGGGAATTTGCAGGATTCCAGAAACTTAATACTTGTAAGTATTTCAGTGAGAGGAAAAAAAATGTCAGCATGAGTTCTCCTGCCCACTCCTGTTCCCCCAGGATGAGGAGGAGGCCCCATATCTGTGATACCCACCACATATGGTTACTGAAGGAGACCGGAGCTGGCCCATGACCAGAGCACAGTGAGAAATCATGGACTGGAGGCTCAGTGTTCTGTAACCGGCCTCACCCATGGGTGGCCCTGTGGTCCCTTCAGTGGACTCCGTCATCACTGGGCATGTTGTCACTGAGTGAACCCTTTGCCCCATGCCTAGTATTACCATTTCAAGGGCATATACTGAGTGCTTCTTGTGGACTGGCCCCATCCTTGAGGATATGGTGATGAACAAGCCCCAGCTCCTGACCTGAAGTGTTCACAGTTTGCAGCACAAGGTAGATGCATGAATCAAACCTATACACCAGCAGAGGCCCCTCAGAGATGCATGAGCATCGTCCAGGGTGGTGCAGACAAGAAGTTCACTTCTTTGGCTGCCTTGTCTTCTTTTCAATAATGATAATAACAACTAGCCTATCTGGAGCACTTTAGTCCCTTTATTTTGTTTTCTCCCTGTAAACAACACTTACGATGACATACAGGGCAGTGGGGCCGCATGAGACATAAACAGTCCTGGAATTCTAGTCCTGGCTCTTCCACTGTGTGAGCCCACGTGAGTTATTTAACTTTGCTGAGCCTCATTTCATCAGTGGTACGATGAGGACAATAATGCCTTCTTCTCAGGAGTCTTGCGAGCATTATAGCCAAAATGTTCACATTGCCTCGCTCAGCCTCTGGGTGATCTCTGAGTAGTATCTATTTTCAAAAGCTGTAGATTCGAAGTCTGATCACTTCTCATCAATGTCACGGTAGCATCCTTTGCTAGTTAGGCGAATACTAGCTGCTGCAACAAACCAATCTCTTGATTTCAGTCATTTCATGCAATAAAAGGGTATTTCCCCCTTCATATTAAAGTTTAACACAGGTGATCATGATTGGCAAGAGGCTTTCCTCCAGGGGGGCTTCAGGGACACACACCACCTCCATCCTGTGGCCCCACCATCCCCCACCCTGAGTCTTCACTGCTTACAGCAGAGGGGCAAAGAGAAGGAGGAGTCAGCCCACTGCTTCCTATCTGCCTTGCCGGGAAGTGAAACACATCACTTCTATGTATATTTCATTGGTTAAAAAGTCAATGGCCAGTCCTAATAGCACAGGAGGCTGGGAAATGCAGTCTCCTTGTGAACCAAAGAAGGAGAAGGTCCAGACGGCCTGTGCCACACCCTGCTTCTCCCTCAGACCACTACAAACATCCCCTGCGGGTTCTTTGGCCCCCTAATAGGCTATCTCCACTCAGTAGACAGAGGGATCTTTTAAAAGTGTGAATGATGTCATGCTGCATTCCCGTGCAAAACCCTTCAAATCTGGACTCCTGACTTGGCCTCTCTCTCTGGTCTCACCTCCTATTACTCTGCCTTTCACTGCACTCCACCCCACCGGTCTTCCTTCTGTTCCCAGAACATGCTGGAGTTACAGTAACTCGGAGTCTTTGCACTGGCTGTCCCCTTGGCCTGTGACAAAATTCCCACCTCCCCTTTCATTCAATTCTCTCCTAAAATACTGCCTCCCTGGAGAGGATTTGTTTGACCACCAAACTACCCCTCATTAAAAAAAATTTTATTAGGAAATTTTAAAAACAGAAAAAGTTATAGAAAACAATAGGATGATACCACTATCCAGCTTTATCAAGGCTTAATGTGTGTGTATATATATATATATATATATATATATATATATGTATGAGTTATTAATAATATAATAATAATATATAATATAAGAGTTATATAACTTCTCTATATATAATATATATTAATATATGAGTTTATTAAAATGAGGATCTCTATGACTCAGTTTTGACCCAAATACCAATATGGTAAGTGCCAAGTAGCCTCATATTCTAAAGCAAGGTGATGGCATTAGCTGGTTGCCTACCTCCAGCTCTAGAAAGGGGTGATGCTGGAGAGGTCAGAAGGGAGAGTTTCTTTGGCAGGAGTGGCTGGAGTAGTGTGGCATGTCCCCTCTCCTGTCTGTGGAAGAATTAAGGGACTCCTTTTAACCTAAGAATGGAGTATTAGAAGAACCGTTCAGAGAGCCTCTCCTGTGTCCCCTGGAGTGAGGAACCCCAGGAATGGAGAAGCCTGAAGAGAAAGAAGCCAAGAGCTGAGGACTGTGCAGTGGAGAGAGCGCTCCAGAGCCAGCTGCAGGCCAAGTGATGGATAAGGGTGAAGTTCTCCCAGTCAGAGGTGGGTCTGAGAAGAGAGTAGGTGTGGGCCCCCCTCAAGAGGGCCACTGTGAAAGCTCATATTTCCTGGCAACGAGCTGGCTGGGATGGAGGCCTCCTACAGGAATGGGGGCCATAGCTTCCTCCTCTGCTAAAACCTAACTTTATTGGTCAGTGGGGTGCTAGAAGCTGGCCTTCTCAGATAACTCCCTCCACAGCCAGCAACTTGGATGGCTTAGAACCTGGGGTTAGACTGTTTATTACTCACAGACAAGGCTGTTCTCAGGTGTACACCTTAAAAGGTTGAGTAGCAGAGGGGCAGGCTCTCTCCACTAGAGCATGCCTCCTGTGTGTCCACAGCTGGTCCTCACATGCGTCTCCACAGATGTTGGGAGAATGGGGGACCTAGGTACTCAATGGCCCTTCTGCTCATGAGTGCCATGCCAGTGGCAATGTTCAGCACGTAATATACATTTCCTTTCCCCAGACCCCCACCACCCACTCCACCTTGGGAGGTATACTTGGGAAGAGTCTACCCAACCCATTAACACTGGACTTGGCCAAATGACTAGCTTTGGCCAAGAGAATGTGAGCAGACATCTCAGTGTGCCACTTCTAAACAAAGGCTTTTAGAGGGATTGTCAGTCTTCTTTTTGCCTAAAGAACATTATATTCTGGTTATGGGGGTGCCCTTCAGCCTGGGTCCTAGAATGTAAAGACGCAGGACACAGACACAGCACATGACCACAGCCATTAACATGCAACATGAGAAAGATATGAATAGTTGTTGTTTTAAGTGCGAACTAAAAAGTGATGCTCTCCATCTGATTCTACTAGAACGAAGTTACCAGTCACTGCAGTCACTGGCCTTCAACACACCCTGAAAGGAGTGAAAGGATCAGAGATCAGGAATGAGGCACTCTGTGCTCTAGGAAAACAAACGGGAGAACTGGCCTTCAGATAGACATTTTCAGGAGATTTTATGAGCCCAATTTCCTGCATCTTCTCATATTTAGAAAAGCACTAAAATCATTAATGGAGACATCTGCTCCTCGAGACTAGCAGCAACCTTCTGCCAAAATGTGTGCTTGACTGCGTATACTCCCTTCACCAAAATCATGTATATACTGACCTCCCGCCTACCTATTTGGACCAGTTCCTCAGAGCTTTCTGAGAGGCTGTCTCCCAGGCTACAGTCCTCATATGGCCCCAAATAAAATTTAACTCACAAATTTCACATTGTGAAGTTTCTTTCAGTCCACATAAGACTCTGAGATTTTAAGGTTCTGTGTTTCACAACTTCACTCTAGCAAAAGCTGACTGATATCAGTCTTCTCCAAGTGATACTGATTGATGTACACCTGTGCCTTGTGCTTGACCTGTGCTATACAGGGTAAGGGCATAAGGAACTGGCATAAGGAAACTGATATGGACTGAATGTTTGTATCCCTCACAATTCATATGTTGAACCTCTAATCCCCAACATGAGGATATTTGGAGATGAGGCCTTTTGGAAGTAATAGGTTTAGATGAGGTCATGAGGATGGGACCCCCATGATGGGATTAGCACCCTTTTAAGAAGAGGAATAGATTTCCCTCTCTCAAACTACCTATCCCCCACCACTGACCCATGCACACACACTATGGAAAAACTATGTGAGTGCATAGGGAGACGGTAGCTGTATTACAAGCTAGGAAGCAAGCTCTCATTAGAAACCAAATATGCTGACACCTTCATCTCGGACTTCTCAGACTCCACACTGTGAGAAATAAACATCTGTTGTGCTTTTTAAGCCACCCAGTCTATGGTATTTTGCTATAGCAGCATGAGCAGATTGAGGCAATAATTGGAATCAGAAGTGGGGTGCAGTTGTAACGAATTCCCTACAATGTGGAAGCAGCTTTGGAAATGAGTAATGGGTGGAAACTGGGAGAGCTTTGAGGTGCATGCTAGAAAACCCCAGTATTGTCAGAAAGGGATTTTAAAGGTGATTCTGGTGAGATCTCAGAAAGAAAAGAGGAGAGCTGTAGAGAAAGCTTCCATCTTCTTAGAAAACACATAAGCAATCATGTACAGAATGTTTGTGAAAATATGGACAATAAAGGCCGTTCTGATGAGGTCTCAAACCTCATCAGAGACGTTATTAAACATGAGAGAGAGACATGAAATGAGAGACATGTTTTTGAACAATAGGGAAAAGATGATCCTTATTATAAAGTGGCAGAAAACCTTGGCTGAATTCTGTTTGTTTTCTAGTGTTTTGTGGAAGGTAGAACTTGTGAGCAATGCCATTGGACATTAAACTGAGATTTCTAAGCCAAGTGTTGAAGGAGAAGCTCGGTTCCTCCTGACTGCTCATAGTAAAATGCAAGAAGAGAGAAATGAATTGAAGAAGGAATTGTTAAACAAAAGGAACCAGAACTAAAATATTTGGAAAAATCTTAGCCTATCCATATTGAAAGCAAAACAAAACGAAACAAAACACCCCAAGAAATCCTGTTTGGAAGAGAACCCTAAGCATGTGCCTAGCCAATAAGGAGATTAGTGTGGGTGTGAACTAATGACCTAATCAGCAATTTCAGCAGAAGCCAGGAATAGACATGAAATTGTACCTCTAGCAATATGGCAAGTGGGGACAAAAGAACCAGGGACAGTAGACCAGAATGAAGGACGGCGGCAAACATGTGCTATTTCTCAAGAAAAGGGAAGAAAGGCACCCAAGGCGATTCGGAGATCATTAGAAGCTGCCACTCCTACCACAGTCCTGGGGAGTAGGGCTAGTTCTCCCTTGGTTTGAAAGGGTTGGGCCACCCTCTCCAATTTGGAGGGCCAGTACCTCAGGGGCAGAGCTACCCCAGGGAGCCACGTGTGCAGCAGCCCATGGAGCCGAAGAGGCAGGACCACCTTGCTGACCCCTGGCGGTGATACTGTCCCTCCTGGGAGCCTGGAGGGCAGAGCATCAGACCAAAGAGGAGTATCCTTGAGCCTTGAGATCTCGTGGAACACACGTGCCTTGCTACCTTTAGTGCTTGCCTGGGACACGTCATCCCCTTTCTCCTTCGGATTTTTCCCTTTGGGAACGAGAGTGCCTCTCCTATGCTGGTCTCACCGTTGTAATTTGGAAACGCATAACTGGCCTGGTGATGTCGGTTCCCAGCTGGAGAAGAACTCTGCCTCAGAAGGAATTGTACCTCACAGGTCACCCATATCTGACTCAGGTGATATGTAGGTGGGACTTTGGGCTTTAGACTGTGGAGTTGATGCTGGAATAAGTTAAGAGTTTTGGGGCTGTTGGGATGCAAGCAATGTATTTTGCATTCAAGAAGGACATGCATATGGGAAGACCAGGAGCAGAAGGTTATGGATTGAATGTTTATGTCTCTCCCAAACTCATATGAAGCCCTACCCTCAATGCTATGATATTAGGAGGTGAGCGCTTGGTGGGTGATAAGGTTTAGATGAGGCCATAGGGGTGGGGTCTTCATGATGGGATCAATGCTCTTAGAAGAAGAAACCAGAGAGCTATCTCTCTCTGTCTTCACCATATATGGACACAGTAAGAAGACAGTGATCTGCAAGCCAGGAAGGAGTACCCCATCAGAAACTGAGCCGACTAGATTCCCAGACTGTGGGAATTCCAAGCCTCCAGAAATATGTTGTTTAAGCTACCCAGTCTATGGTACTTCGTTAGAGCAGCCTAAAAAGACTACGACATAACCTAAGGGCCAATGAGGAAGCACGTGTTAGTTATAGATTTTCCATAAATACACTTTATCAGATAGAAGAAGTTCCCTTCTTCTGTTTATCATGAATAGGAAAAGGAATAAACAAACTGGGATATATTCACAAAATATAATACTTCTCAGCAATTAAAATACATTACTAAGACATACAAAACCATGAATGGATCTCAAAAGCATACTGAGGAAAAGAAGACAGACACAAAAGATTACCTACTGTATGATCTTATATTTCAGTAGTTTAAGAATAACCAAAGCTAATCTATGGTAATAGACATTGAACAGTGATTGCCTCTTGGTGTGGGGATTGACTGGAAAGCGGCATGAAGAAAATTTCTGGAGTAACAGAAATGTTCTCTATTTTGTTCTGGATGTTGGCTGCATGGATATATACATGTGTCAAATTTTATTGATAAACTCTGATTTGTATGGATGTTTGCAATTGTATTATGATGTGCTCAGGTTTGGTTTTCTTGGTAGTTAATTCTACTTGTAATTCATAATAATTCCTGAATCTGAAGCTTGATGTTTTTTGCCACATTTGAAAACTCTCAGTCATTATGGCCTCAAGTACTTGATTCTGTCCAATTTTCTCTCTTTTCTTCTGAAACCATAATTACACACTGGTTAGGAGGCCAAAAGGGAGACTCCCTCAGGCAAAACTGTCTTGGTGCCTTTTCAACCCAATTTCTCCAGTGTCTTTGAGGAGCCCACATACACTCTGTTCCAGAGCTGAAGAGTCTTGTTTCCAGATCAACCCCTCAAAATTTGTTTCAGGTGTAAAAACTTGAAATATGACCATCCACTCTCCTCCCTGCCCCATGGAGAAGCTGCATTCTGCATTATACTAAGAAGCCCTTATGCCTCAAAGGCATCATGACCCTAAGAGGTGTAGGTGCACTGGCAGATGTTTAGACACCCTGACCCATGAAAGGGAGCCATAAGCGAGGGGAGCTTACAGACCTGTCCTCTTGGGCAACCACCTCCCCTTCCTCTTTTGAAATCTAGTCTCACTTAGGCCAATAAAAATTGTATTTGTACAAAATTTTATAACTTAAAAATTAGCTTCCTGTATATAGTTTAAATAAGTCAATGTTTAAACAGCATAAGCATAAATATTACTATTTTACAGATGTGGAAGGTGTGTGCTTCCCATGTGTTGTATGCCTTGGAAATATTATTTCATTGACTTATCACAAGACCTGTGGGACGTGAAGCTTCCGCAGCCTGCTCACTTGGGTCTAACACAAAATTCATGACATTTCATCATACCATAGTTCCTTAGAGTCATCGGGTTGGTAAGTGATTCTAACCAACGCAGAGTAAGGTTTTCCTCACCCAAATATTCTTTCCTTCCATGTCCCCCCTATTTTCCTCCAGTTTTATATTTATTCAAATATTATTAAAAGTATTAATCATATATTTATTATTTTATTAAAATAGCAGTATAAGTATAAAGAAAAGAAAAAAAGGAAGAAAGGAAAGGAAAAGAATTTTATATATAACTGACCCTAAATCAACTATTTTAACTTTCCTAAGTCTCCTTTTGGTCTTTATCCACATTTCTTCATATTTTATGTTGCTTTGATCATAACCTAAGTCATACCCCTGGATTCTGCTCTCTTCTCCTGGTGTCACATTATGGGCGTTTCCCCATGTTGTTGTGTGGTCCTTGATATAACCATGCTCGATACAACCAAGGCTGTAGATTATTCTGGTAGGAACCCCAAGCTTTCCCTGCTCCTCCTTCTCCCCACTCCACCTCCCACTAGCTGCTCCATAGCTGAACCTCAGACTGTAAGATGAGGGCTCCATGTCCCTCTGTGTGTTTAGAAGGGAGTGCGATGCTGAGAAGTCCCTTTTTAAAAAAATAGAAACTTAAGCATCGAACAAGAAATAATACACATGCTGCTAAATCAGTGATTTTTAAGGGCTGCTCATCAACAGGTGAGTCTATGTAGATCTCTGCTTAAAACTGCTATATTGAAGTCCAGGAGGAAATGGAAGGTAACGACTGTCTAATGCCTTCATTTGCCCAGACAATCAGCAGGGATGGCAATTTCATTTAAGAGAAAATTTCAGCAGGAATCAATTTTTCTAAATCAAATTCAAGGGTCACTGATTGTTAAGGCAACCATGGGTACACTAATGATGCTATTTATAGTTTGGTTAATATGTATGCATAATAAGAGAAAATTATTTACAGAGATGATGAATTTAATATTGGGAATGAAGCAGATTTACAGCCTGGAAAATGTAATTGCTTTTTGATATCAATTAAAGGACTGTTTCCAAAATCAATAAGAATTTTAAAGAATAGTGTGAGCCTGAATGAATGAAAAATAACTTGGAAGCAATTTTAAAATCTTACAGTGAACAATTCTCTTGAGCCCCATGAAGGGCTTTATGGGCCTTTGAGAAATAAGGTTAAGATTTTTTTTAAACTTCCATTGATTCAAAATGAAAGCAAAGCTTGCACACATGACTGAACTGCCACTTATGTGGCTACATAAAGCCATGTTGGACATGGAGCTCCGGGAGTGATGAATCAGAGGGAATGAGAGAGCCTGGGAGTTGATGCCTTATGGTCTGGAGCCAAAGAAACACCTGCCAAACCTGGGGAGGTAATCAAGCCCTGCCCTTTGCTGTGGAGCCCCTCAGCTCCAGAGCTGAGCATTGCAAGCGGGGAGTCCAAGAGATATCAAAGGATCAAAACCATTCAATTTAGTTGCTCCACAGACATCTATTGTGCAACTACTGATGCACACAAGGTGGAGGCACCTTCATAGGCTCTGCAGGGACAGGGATGAATAAAAAAAGGTTTTTGTCTTAGAGGGGTTCTTGGACTAGAGAAGGCAGATGTGCAAACAGCAACAGGACAGGATGACGTAATGTTTGTTCTCATTGATGGAGGACTTACTCCGTGATGAGCAATGCACAAAGCACTTGGCATGCGCTGTCTTATTCAGTCCTCAGAAGAAGACCCCATTTTATAGATTAAAAAAACAAAGACAACAAGGTTATATAACCCACCCAAGGTCACCTAGCTAGCAAGTGCAAAAGCTGGAAGTCAAACCCAAGAATTCTGCTTTTGTTAAAGGTGCTAATGCTGGTTCCAGTGTGATTTGAGTCCTGGACCTTTGCTGTGTGGTGCCAAAGTCATGACCACAACACCAGGGAGTACCCCATAAAGGTGAATGCCCAGTGCTAAAGGGCTGCCCAGGAGGAAGATACTCACTTTGCCTCAGGAAGGCGAGGAGATGCTCAGCCAGCTGGATTTCCCAGAGGGAATGACGTTTGACTCTTCAAGGATAAATTGACATAGGCTTGACAAAGAACAAAGGGAAGGCTAGTTGACAAGGGCGGAATTATAGCTTTTAGGCAAAGAGGCAGACATGGGCCATGAGGTAGTCCTGCTACTTGCAGAAAAACTTCCTCAGGTCATCTCAAACAACAGGTGCCATCCCTGTTTTTAGTGATTCCCCATGACATTTGCCTGTGACACAGTCCATTGCTAGTGATCACTGTCTATGCATCTGAAGAGTGCCTGATTCTCAGGGAGGGTTCAAGATGGCAGTGTAGGAAGATCCTGAACTCATCTCCTCCCACTGACACAACAAATCTACAACTACATATGAAATAATTTCCTTGGAAAGCGACCTGAAAACTGGCTGAACAATGTCTCCACAACAAAGGGTAAAAAGAAAACAAGGAGAAGGGTAGGAGAGGAAGAAATACAGTCTTGCCAAGGGAAAAACCACACCCCAGCTGCAGCGATCCACAATCAGGAGGGATCACAAAGGTATGGATCTTTTCCCTGAGGAACGAAGGATTCGAGCTCCACATCAGGTGCCCCGACCCCCAGATCCTGCACAGGACAAGGTAGATCCCAAAACACATGGCTTTGAAAACCGATAGGGAATACATCCAGCAAATGCAGGGAATAGAAAACCCGTTCTTAAAGGGCTCACACATAGACTCACTCAGCCTGAAAACCAGTGCAAAAACTCTATACTGAAAATCACATGGACCATAGTGGAAGGGGACCCACTTACTAATCTGGAAGTACATGCTAAAGAGAAAGGAACTAGTTAGGATGCTCCCTGGAGATTGAGACACTGGTGGAGGCCAGTTTTGCAATCTCAGGCTACTTGCTAATGCCAATGCTGGCAAGTGCCACTTTGGAATTCTCCCTCTAACTTGTTATTGCCAGTGGGCATGCCCTGCTAAGAGCCCACGCACCCCTGTGCCTCAGCTGGGCTTCATAGCTGGTTGGGATGATAGACCCACCCACCAGGGCAGTGCAATACTCTTGGGTGGGCCTCAGAGCCAGTCTGGGTGCCAGCCCTGCCCACCAGTGCCTCTCAGCAGCCACAATCAGGCCCTACAGCAAATCTGGGGTCAGCCCCATCCACCATCATGCTGCAGCAGCAGCCTCATCCCCACCACAACAAGAGGGCACATGTAGCCCACATAAGGGACACCCATTGAACACCTGACTCTGGTGGTTCCATACAGATTTTAGAATTATTTGTTCTAGTTCTGTGAAATATACTGCTGGTATTTTGATTGGAATTGCATTGAATCTGTAGATTGCTTTGGGTAGTGTGCACATTTTAATAATATTAATTCTTCTAATCCATGAACATGGAATATCTTTTCATTTTTCATTTATTTGCATATTCTTTGATTTCTTTTATCACTGTCTTATAGTTTTTGGTGTACATGTCTTTCACCTCCTTTGCTAAATCTCTTCCTAGGTATTTTATTGTTTTTGATGCAATTGTAAATGGGATTGTTTTCTTAATTTCTCTTTCTAGTTTATTATTAGTTTATACAAATACATATATTGTATCCAGTGACTTTACTGATTCACCTATTAGTTCTAACAATTTTTGGTGGAGTCTTTAAGGTTTTATATATATATATATATAGTATCATGTCATCTGCAAACAGTGACAAATTTATTCTTTTTCAATTTGGATGGCTTTTATTTCTTTTTCTAATTACTTAGCCTAATTGCTGTGGCTAGGACTTCCAATGCTATGTTGAATAAAAGTGGTGAGAATGGGCATCCTTGTCTTGTTCCCGATCTTTGAGGAAAAGCTTTCAGGTTTTCACTGTTGAGTATGATGTTAACTGTGGGTTTGTCATATATGGCTTTTATTATGTTGCTGTACATTCTCTCTATACCTACTCTCTTGAGAGTTTTTATCATAAATAGATGCTTAATTTTGTTAAATGGTCTTCTCTGCATCTATTGATTTGTTCATATGATTTTTATTCTTCATTTTGTTAATGTGATACAGCCGGTTGGTTGATTTGTGGATGTCGAACCATCTTTGAATCCCTGGAATAAATACCACTTGATTGTGCTGTATATTCCTTTTAATGTATTGTTGGATTTGGTTTGCTAATGTTTTGCTGAGAAGTTTTGCATCTATGTCCATCAAAGTTATTGGTCTGTAATTTTCTCTCCCTCCTCCCTTCACGTAATGTCGTTTTCTGGTTTTGGTATCAGGGTAGTTATGGCTTTGTAAAGTGTGTTTGGAACCTTTCCATCCTCTTCAATTTTTTTGAAAAAAGATAGGTATTAAATCTTCTTTGAATATTTTATAGAATTTTCCAGTGAAGCTGCTTGGTCCTGAGTTGTTGTTGTTCATTTCAGCATTGTCTACAGTAGCCAACATATGGAAACAACCTAAGAGTCCATCAATGAATGAATGGATAAAGAAGATATGGTATATATACACAAAGGGATACTATTCAGCCACAAAAAATAAGAATAAAGTTTTGCTATTTGCAACAACATCAATGGACCCTGCAGGTATCATGCTAAGTGAAGAAAGTCAGATGGGGAAAGACAAATGCCATATGATTTCACTCACGTGGAATCTAAGAAACAAAAGAATCAACAACAACAACAACAACAAAAAACAAACTCATAGGTACAAAGGTCAGATTAGTGGTTGGCAGGAGAGAAGACGGTTGAGGAGTGAGCAAAGTCAGTGAGGGGAATAACTGTATGGTGATCGATGATAACTAGGTTTGTGGTGGTGATCACTTGGTAGAGTTTACAGATTTGAATTATAATGCTGTGTACCTGGAAGTAATATTTTCAAACAAGAGTACCTGACTCTCAGCTGGGCACTAGGTCAGGAACCTGAAAGAAGGGTAGGGTTCTGTCACTTCCTCTCTGTGCAACAATGGGCAAGTTTCTCAGCCTTGCTGAATCCCAGTTCTTATTTGTAAAATGACTATGTAATAACTGCTTCTAATGTTTGTTGTGAGATTTAATAGGCTATACTGAATCCGAAGTGTCTGGTATGGGGGCTTGCACAAAATTAGGCGAAATACTTCTAAGTATCTGTACCTATATTAATATCTGTGTCCATATGTATACTTACATTTATCTTTTGATACCTGTATTCAAAGAACATATGAATCCTAGTTGCTATGACAAAAACAAGTACACACATACCTCACTTTTTTTTTTTCTTTCTTTTTTTTTTGCAGCCTGATGTCCTCAAATTTATAGCCCCCCAGGAGTCCTTTGGGAATCAGCCCTCCCCTACACAGTGTCTCTGAGGTCAGTTCTTGGCTGGCACAGCCCTCCTAGGTCCAAGCAGGACACAGGATCCAGGGCAGGCTGAGCACAATCTTTCATCCCACTGGGAATTCAGAAGTGGGCACACCCCCAAGCCAACCCAGTGAGGGTTTTGCTAGAACTTCCTGGAAGGAAAAATTGTCTTCCTTCTGCAGTATCTAAGAGGGTATGGCTATATTGCTAGCATGGAGCAAGGGGCAAGGGAGAGGCTGCCTGAGACCAAAACTAACAGAGACAGAAATAAAGCCGAGGATGGAAAGAAACTGATCATATACATCCCTTGAGCTCCTGGATGCAGCTGTACCTAAAGCGCCATACCTCACTTTTTTGATATTGCATTTTTTACATATGAAAGGTTGGTGGCAACCCTGTATGGCGCAAGACTATCAGTGCTATTTTTCCAGGAACATTTGCTCACTTTGTGTTTCTGTGTCACATTTTGGTAATCCTTGCAAATATTATTATATTTGCTATGGTGATCTGTGATCAGTGGTCTTTGATGTTACTATTGTAATTATTTTAGGGCAACACAAACCATGCCCATATAAGATGGCAAACTTAATCCATAAATACTGTGTGTGTCCTGACTGCTCCTCTCCTGCTTCTCAGGCCTCCCTATTCCTTGAGACACAATATTGAAATTAGGCCAGTTAATAACCCTACAATGACCTATAAGTGTTCAAATGAAAGGAAGGGTCACACATCTCTCACTCTAAATTAAAAGCTAGAAATGATTAAGTTTAGTGAGGAAGGTATGTTGAAAGCCAAGATAGACTGAAAGCTAGGCCTCTTGCACCAGTTAGTTAAGTTGTGAATGCAAAGGAAAAGTTCCTGAAGGAAATTAAAAGTGCTACTCCAGTGGACACACAAATGATAACAAAGTGAAACAGGCTTATTGCTAATATGGAGAAAGTTTTAGTGGGCTAGATAGGAGATTATCTAGAATGCCACAGCATTCCCTGAGCCAAAGCCTAATACAGAGAAAGGCCCTAACTCTCTTCAATTCTATGAATGCTGAGAGAGGTGGGGAAGCTGCAAAAGAAAAGTTTGAAGCTAGCAGAGGTTGAAAGAAGCTGTTTTCATAACATAAAAGTGCAAGGTGAAACAGCAAGTGCTGATGTAGAAGCTGCAGCAAGTTATCTAGAAGATCTAGCTAAGATGATTAATGAAGGTGGCTACACTAAATAAGATTTTCAATGGTAGATGAAACAGCCTTCTATTGGAGGAAGATGCCATCTAAGACTTTTATAGCTAGAGAAGAGAAGTCGATGCCTGGCTTCAAAGCTTCAAAGGATAGGCTCTCTTATTAGGGACTAATGCAGCTAGTGACTTTAAGTTAAAGCCAATGCTTATTTACCATTCCAAACATCCTAGGGTTCTTAAGAATTATGCTACATCTACTCTGCCTGTGCTCTAGAAATGGAATAACAAAGCCTAGATGACAGCACATCTGTTTACAACATGGTTTACTGAATATTTTAAGCCCATTGTTGAGACCTACTGCTCAGGAAAAAAACAAAACAAAACAAAACAAAAGATTCCTTTCAAAATATTACTATTTGTTGAAAATGCACCTGGTCACCCAAGACCCCTGATGGAGACTGACAGCAAGATTCATGTTGTTTTCATGCCTGCTAACACAACATTCATTCTGCAGATCATGGACCAAGTACTAATTTGGACTTTCAAATCTTATTATTACATAAATACATTCCATAAGGCTATAGCTGCCATAGATAGTGATTCCTCTGATTGATCTGGGAAAAGTCAATTAAGAGCCTTCTGAAAAGGATTCTTCATTCTAGATGCCATTAAGAACATTGGTGATTCATGGGAAGAGGTGAAAATATCAACATTAACAGGAATTTGGAAGAAGTTGATTCCAACTCTTGTGGATGACTTTAAGGGGTTCAAGACTTCAGTGGAGGAAGTAATGGCAGATGCAGTGAAAATAGGAAGAGAACTAGAATTAGAAGTGGAGTCTGAAGATGTGACTGAATTGCTGCAATCTCATGATAAAATTTGAACAGATGAGGAGTTGCTTCTTATGGATGGGCAAAGAGAGTGGTTTCTTGAGATGGAATCTACTTCTGTTGAAGATGCTGTGAACATTGTTGAAAGGACAACAAAAGATTTAGAATATTACTAAACTTAGTTGATAAAGGAGGAGTTGGGTTTGAGGATTGACTCCAATTTTGAAAGAAGTTGTACTGTGGGTAAAATGCTATCAAACAGCAATGCATGTTACAGAGAAATCTTTCATGAGAGGAAGTGTCAGTCAATGTGACAAACTTCATTATTGCCTTATTTTAAGAAATTGCCACAGCCATCCCAGCTTTCAGGAACCACCTCCCTGATCAGTTAGCAGCTATCAACATCGAAGCAAGACCCTCCACCTGCAAAAGATTACAACTCATTGAAGAGTCAGGTGATGGTTGGCATATTTTTAGCAATAAAGCATTTTTAAATTAATCTGTGTACATGGTTTTTTTGTTAAGACATAATGCTGTTGCACACAAAATAAACTACAGTATAGTGTAAACATAACTTTTATATGCACTGGGAAACTGAAAAATTCATGTCACTTGCTTTATTGCACTATTCACCTTATTGCAGTGGTCTGGAACCAAACCTGTAATATGTTCAAGGTATGCCTATACCTTGTACTGTGTTATCAGCTGAGGTAGAGAACCATAAGCTCATACAGACTTGGAACTGTGGGACCCCTAAGAGATTATCTGGTTCAGGATTCTGAATAGTGTTTGATCCTCAGTTAAGCATGCTTCCCCGCACATCACATTTTAGTGTGTGGCATCAAACCCAGTTCCAATGAAAAATTTTAAACAACAAGAAGGAGATGGACATATATCCTGATCAGGACATCCCATTGAGAACAGAACAGTGCTTGAATTCAAGCATGTCAAGATTTGAATCATGGCTCCATTACCAACTACCTATGAGAGTTTGTACAACTTAGACTTGGCTGTGCCTTTGTTTCTTCAACTTTAAAGTGGAAATAATAATTACACCTATCTCATCAGATTTGGGGGAGGATTAAATGGGAGGATGTATGTACATCTCCCAGGGCAGCACTTGATCCATAGGAAGTGTCCAAAAATATCCATTAATATTAATATCAAAACATTGCTAAGTTGCAACAGGCAGCTTGCATCTTCCAATGAGTCATCAACACAATCATCATGACCCTACCAGCACAGCCAAAAAGTGTGTGGACAATGGTCTGGAATTTTCAGAAAGAGGGTTTGATCTATATTCTGTTTCCCTCATGGGTTTGATCTATATTCTGTTTCCCTCATGGGTTGGCAGAACAGGACTCCAATGATCCACAACAAATTTAGATAAATTCTATTGTTTCAGAAATTGATCTTATGTGAGTGCTGGCTTGTCTTCCATTACAGTGCTGCCAGGAAGAAATCAGCATCATCTTGGAATGGAGGAGGTACAGAAGGATCAATCTCAAAATAGCTGTAGAGAAAACCCAAGAAACAAGCTCTGCTGGAGAAAGCCTCACTCATCTGACAGAGCTGATACAGCAAAGTGACTGGATTCTGGAGTCACCATGGGCAAGACATCTTGCTTTGTTCTGCGTCAGATACCTCATTTGTGAAATGAGAATAATTACAATAACTAATACATGGGTTTGTTGTAAAGATAAAATACATGTACATAGCACTTAGAAGCTAATAAGTGCTGAATAGTCATCAGATGTTATTGATAATACATGGATCAAGTGCAGTAAGCTAAAAAGTACCTCCACAGAGGCAGGGGTGGGAGAGAAGGGGATGGTGATTCTCACTTCTTCATCTCTGATTTCTCTCACCATTTGAAGAATGTCCCTTTTTGTCAGTTCAATTCTTGCAGAAAGCATTTAAGGAAGTCCAGCTGTGTGCCAAGCAAAGTGCTAGATTCTGTAGAAGACCCACAGTAAGAGCAAGGAGTTTGAGGCATCATTTCTACCTCCAGGGAGCTCTCCATCTGAAAGAAGACACTTTGTGCAGTGTTTTTATCTGTTATAGACACTTGGTATTGCATTAGCTCAGGCAAGGAGAGAGCAGGGGCAGGATATACTCTCTGCTCTAAGCAACAATCCAGGATGACGTGAGGTCATTTCAGGTAAGAGGACATAAGAAACAAAGTCAGAGGGGCTTGGCCTAGTGTGATAAGTTGGGGTGTGTGTTTGTATATGAGGAGACCAATCTGGCTAGAAATGAAGGTTTCAACTTAAGGGGTTGCTGTAGTAACATTGTGGATTGGGCAGAGATTCAGCTGGTGCCTGCAGTGAGACCATACTGGTCCTTAGAGTACTGAAATCTGCCCACATACTGTCATCAACCTGGGACAACCCAGGAAGTTTCCCAAACCCAGAACTAAAGATTAATGTCAAGCACTACGGTGGCCCTGCAGGGCCAGCCTGCTCTAGCACTATGGCCAGTGACTGATTTTGATTGGTCAGTGGAAGATCACCCCAATTATCAGAATACAGAGGATCTCAAGGTCCAGGCTGGGGAGACTGTGCTTTATTCTGGAAACCACAGAGACTCACTGGCAGTCTGCTGTCCTTGAAAATTCCCTTTGTCTTGCAAAGACACCACAGGACAAAGCTTCCTGCTGCAGAGGAATGTGTCTCATCCAGACTCAGCAATAGGCATTTGCTCTT
Organism: Mesoplodon bidens; assembly: GCF_964165515.1. Lineage (NCBI taxonomy): Eukaryota > Metazoa > Chordata > Mammalia > Artiodactyla > Ziphiidae > Mesoplodon > Mesoplodon bidens. The sequence continues at coordinate 143,896,170 of NC_138161.1, forward strand.
TCCTACAGGTTTCCTATCTGGGCCTGATAGCCATGCCATTGATTGCCAACACTGAGGTCCCCACACTAGCACAGGACAACAGAGAGGCTCAGCTGTCTTCTCCCTGATCCTGATTTTTCCACTGTGGTTGTTGAGCCGTCACCTCTCCCATCTTTTAGGAAGGATATTGGTTGTCACTTTGGATCTGCCTCTGTCTTTTGCTTTCCCTGTACAAATAGTTGGTTTGTCCTGCTAATTCTTTTCAACAATTTATGTTGTGTTGTTTTTTGTTTTCTTGTCTCCCCAACCTCAGGGCTGCATGTCTCCCTGACTGGTGCCCTACAAAACTCTTGATCAGTTAGCATCTTCCCTGTGGCTGAAAGCCCTCTTAGCATCTGCCACTTTGATCTTGTCTTCTAACCTCCCTCTGTGGGCAGAGGGGGAGTGTGTGTGTGTATGTGTGTGTGTGTGTGTGTGTTGCAGGATAGTGGGCTCATAGGGAGGGAGTGCAGATGCTGTTTTGTCCTAAGCTGACACATCTGTTGATGAGGAGGATGGCTCCAAGGAAGTGCTAATGCACCAAGAATAGCTTGAGCCAATTGGGAAAGCTTCCTTGAGGACAAATTGGAAATTGATTCCTGATATTTTTAAATTGAAAGAGGGAAGTGCTCCTTGTTTTCTTAAATAAGTCTGGGTAATTTTATCAAGGAGATTGATTGTATTGGAAATTTTGATTGATTCAGAAACATAATTATTTCAATTCAAAAATATACAAAATTACATTGATTAAAACAATCATTTTCCTATCTTGCATTTAAACAGATTATAGGATTCTTTGTTGTCTTCTCTGAAGATAGTTATTCAGCAAAATCTGGATCTCCCAGCTGCTTGATTTGCTTCCTTTTCAGACTCAAGGCACACAAATGGTGCTGTTTTGTTTCTCTCCAGCATTTCAGGGCCAAGGAGTTTGAAGAAGCCCAAGGTAGAGCTTTCTGGCAAATCCTTTGAAGATCCACTGAAAAGATGATCAGAAACCATCTTCCAGATAAACAGAGGATCCAGGAAGAAGATGAGGATGCATCACAAGTTTGTCATTTTATTTATCAAGCCTAAAGTTTTCCGACTGTATCATTTTCTCCTCATGGCCTCTGACACCTCCCCAACCCAGTTCCCATCAGCTGAATTCTGTTTGAGCCTCCTACAAGCATTTTCAGCTACTCTTCCTATATTGGCTCTCATTTTTTCCTATATGTTAATCACATTACCCCAACCCACTTACAAACTCCTTGAGGTCTTAGACTCTCTATCCCATCTAGTTACCCAAGAAGTGGTCCACAGGCCCCTCCATGACCATTTGTTCATTAGCATTTACACTAATAGGAAATGGTCCTTGTTGAAGGGACTCAATCCAAGGAGATTGGTTCTATATGTTGAACCACCATGGCCATCAAATGAGAGGACTGTCTGCTTTGCTGCAATTATATTGTTACTGTCTTTGTATAAATGGATGACTAAGGGTGCAACTCCACATGTCTATCACCTTGGAAAACCAGAACTGATTATCTGGATAAGGTGCCAAGGAAACACAACTGGGTGCCCTAGGGGAGAGACTGCCCAGGGCAGAGGAAGGGAGGCAGGATAGCATCCCAGTGACTGTTCTCACTTTTGCCCTTTTTCTTATTAGCTTATAAGAGTTCTTTATCTAATCTGGATTCAAGTTCTTTGTTATATGTGTTGTGAGCATTTTCTCCCAGTACGTGGCTTGCCTTTTTGTTTTCTTAATGATTTCTTTCAAAGAGCAGAAAGTTTTCATTCTGATGTAGTCCGATTTGTCATTTTTTCTTTTATGGGTCACGATTTTTGTCCTCTAAGAATCATTTGCATATCCCAATATCACAAAGATATACTATATTTTCTTCTAGAAATTTTGTACTTTTGAGCTTTACACTTGGGTCTATGATCCATCTTGAATTAATTATTTTGTATGGTGTGAGGGAAAAATCAATGCTTATTACTTTTTACCACGTAGCTATCTGGACATCATTTCCAAAACATTTTCCTTTCCCAGTTGAATTGCCTCAACCTCTTTGTCATAAATCAATTGATCAAATATATGTAGTATATTTCTGGACTATCTGTGCTGTTCCTTTGATCTATATGTCTATCTTTCCACCAATATCAAACTGTCTTGATTACTGAAATCAGGTATGGTAAGTCCTCCAATGTCATTCTTTTAAAAAATTGCTTTGGTTATTCTAGGTATTTTCCATTTCCATGCAAATTTTAGAGTTTATGTGTATTTATATAGAATTTCCATATACATTTTAGCTTGCCAACTTCTATCAAATAGCTGTTGGAATTTTGACTGAGATTGCTTTGAATATGGAGAGAATTGTCACATAATGATATTGAATCTTCCAATCCACAGAATAAAACAATATTTTTCCGTTTATTTAGGTCTCTTAATTTCTGTTAGCAATATTTTATAGTTTCAGTATAGACGTCTTGGACCTCTATATTAGACTTATTCCTACATATTCAATATTTTTGTACCACTCTAAATAGATTTTTTAAAATCTCACTTTCTACTTGGTTGCTGTATGTATCTAAAAATAAAATTGTTTTTGCACATTAACCTTATAACCTACAACCTTGCTAAATTCATTACTTAATTTTAATACTCATTTTTGTAGCTTCTCTGGAATTTTCTACATGACCAATCATATCATCTGCAAATAGGAAGAGTTCTTTCTTTCCAGTTTTTCCAGTATTGATTTTATTTTCTTGCCTTAGTACAGGTACCTCCAGAAAAATGTGAATAGATTCAGTGAAGGTGAGCATTCTTGCCTTGTCCCTAGCTTAGGAGGTAAAACATTCAGTCTCTCACCATTAAGTATGGTGTTAGCTTTTTTGTTTGTTTGGTTTGTTTGTTTGTTTGTGCTTTGTTTTTAGATATAGATGCCTAGGATGAAAAAGTGCTCTTCTAGTCCTAGTTTGATGAGAGATTTAAAAAATTATGAATAGGTGTTTAATTTTGTCAAATTATTTTCCACATCTAATAAATTAATATTGCATTTTTCTCCTTTAATTTTATTGACATGTTAGATTGTGTTGATTAATTTGCACATGTTAAACTAAACTTGCATTCTTGGGATAAGCCCTACTTGGTTATGATGTATTTTTCCTTTTTTTATATATTGTTGGATTCAGCTTGCTACTGTTTTGTTAAGGATTTTCACATCTATATTCGTAAGAAATATTGGTTTGCAATTTTTTTCTTTGCTACATCTTTGTTAGGTTTTGGAATTGAAGCTATTCTGACCTCAGAAGATGAGTTAAGCGTTGATCTTTCTTTCTCTACTTTTTGAAAAACCTGTGTAATATTAGTGTTACTTTTTTCTTCATTGTTTTATAGAATTCACCAGTGAAACTGTGTGCATTACTTTCTTATTGCTGCTGTAGCAAATGCCCACAAAATTTGTGGCTTAAATAATATAAATCTATTTTCTTACAATTCTGGAGGCCAGAAGCCTGAAATGGGTTAAATTCATGGCATGAGCAGGGCTCTATTCCTTTCTGAAGAAGGATTCTAGGGAATAAGCTGTTTTCTTGCCTTTTCCAGCTTCTAGATGCTGCCTGCCTTCTTTGGCTCATGGCCCCTTCCATTTTCAAAGTCTGCAGTGGCCAGTTGAGTCTTTCTCCGACTGAATATCTCTGACGCTCCCCCTTCTGCCTTCCTCATTCACATTTAAGGACCCTGTGGTTACATTGGGCCCATCTGGCTAATCTAGGATACTCTCTCTACCTTAAGGTCAGCTGGTTAGAAACAGTAATTCCATTTGCTATCTTAATTTCTTTTACTATAACACAGTCACGAAGTCCAGAGATTAAGATGTAGACATCTTTGGAAAGCCATTGTTCTGCCTACCATACCATCTCAGGCTGGAGTTTTCTTTGTGAGATGGATTTAATATTTTTTTCAATTTCTTTAATAGGTATAGCACTATTCAGCTTTTCTGTTTCTTCTTTTGTCAATTTTGGTAAGTTGTATTTTTAAAGAAAATTCTGTTTCACCTAAATTGTCAGATTTATTGGCTTAAATTTGTTCATAGAATTCTCTTGTTATTCTTTTCATGTATGTAGGATCTATGGTGATCAATCCTTTTCATTACTAAATTGGTGATATGTGTTTTCTCTTTTTTGCTTGATCTATGTAGTTTGTCCATTTTGTTGAACTTTTTGACGAATGAGCTTTTTGCTGTGTTAACTTTCTTTACTTTCTGCCTGAATTTTATTGCATTAATTTCTGCTCTAAGCCTTTATTCCCTTCCTTCTACTAACTTTGACTTTACTTTGCTCTTTGTTTTCTAGTTTCTTAAGTTGAAACTCTAGGAATTGATGTTAAGTCTTTCTTTCCAAGTAAAGCTTTACTACATGTGACAAATTTTGATGTGTTGTGTGTCTGTTGCTTTTCAAAAAGATCATTGTATCCATTGGATGCTACAGGTCTCCTGTCTCTTAAGACACTTCTTAAAAACTGGAATCCGAAACAAGGATATAGCTGGACCCCAAAGTGATTTTGCAATGGGACTACTCACTTGAACTTGAAAAAAGAATGCTGGTCCTAGACCAGAAGCCTTAGATCAGTAGCCATTATTTCCTTGTCTCCAATATCTTCTTTGAGAGAAATAATTCTATAATTGTTTCAAGTATGTTACAGTTATTGAACCCCTAAGCCCAAGTTGGTTGGAAATCACGTCTTGAATAATCTGATACCTCTCTTCTAACTAGGAAGAATTATAAGAATCAACTTTACTAGTGTCTCCTGGATGCATATGTCTCCAGCTCAGCTGGGACTGACTTTAATTTTCCTGATACCTATTTGGACCAGTTCACTGTGCTAAGTGGGATGCACATGGCTCCTAGAGTAGGTATGTGCTGGGAGAGAATGATGCAGAGTAGAGTCCATAGGCAGCAGAACTTGCTGAATAGGTAAGGTATAAAGAAGGAGAAGACAAGTAGGGCCAGAAGTTAGCTTTTGGGTCTTATTACAGGTCTACACAGTAAGGAGATGTGAGAACAAGTCCTTTCTTCTCCTGAGTCTGTCTTGCCAAGAGCATGGGCAATGAGGCCCACAGAGCAGAGTGTGGATGTAAAGTCCCTTATGGGCTATAATGTGCTGGGGTGATTGTTGTCTGGTATTCATCTCTGCTTGAACTGCCCCACCCCTTGGCCTCTATTTCTCTAGCAGCTCTTCCTTTTTTCTTATTTTCAGGGCTGGCTTCATGAGTATGTGATCCTTCCAGTTGCACAGGACCCCGCACTCAGAATGGCCTGCACATGGTTTAAAGTTCTGCTGTCACTGTCTGGAAATTCTTAATAATTTTTAGCAAGGGGCATATTTTCATTTTTCACAGAGCTGCCCAAATTCTTTAGCTGATCTTGTTTACCTGGAAAGATCATTGAAGACAAAGTAGTGACTTGGCAAATAAAAGGGGCATAGTAAGACTCCAGGGTCAAAGCTCCTCGCTGGTCACAGACACAGCCAGGTGCAATTTGGGATGGTGTGTCACCCCTCCGTGTCTCACTAAAACAACTTCCAGCAGCACCTCTACCACCCCCCACCTCCTTGTAAGGAGAATTTTTGGAAGGCTAAATCATATTTTCCCAGATATTCCTCACTATACACCTGCCCTAACAGCTCCCCTAGCACTCATTCACATCCAGCAACAGCATCCATATGGTGCATCCTCTCTAAATGAAAGCTCTTTTAATTAGTGATGGGACACCTCAAATAATTTCAGCAGATGCTTCCATTTCATGCAAACAGGCACATGTCTTTGCAATTGGGCAATATTTTTCTAATTATATTATAGCCTGCAGTCCAACTGGGTATGTCTCTTAGACAGCCTTTCTGAGGGAGAGTACGTGGGTAGGGGGAGATCTGTTTTATTCACTCACCCCCACACACACACACACTGTGATATCTTCTTTCAATATTTAATGTTTGTTAACTGTTTTTTGTTTTGTTTTGTTTTTCACTATTTTGCTTTCCAAGTGCTTTCTATAGTCAGGAAAGGAGGAATGGAAAGGACATAATTATTTGGCGCTAGAATGGGTGAGGGGAGGAGGCTCTGGGATCTTCCTTCTTTTTATAATTTTCTTAAAAAACACTAGTCTACTTCAGGGAGGTTGCAGAGCAGACTGTGTGTGTGATGCAGAGATTCCTTTCATTCTCCCTGATATCCTGATATCCTGGGCTTCTTGTGGCAGAGATGGTAGGGCTGTTTGCTATAATCAAAGCTCCCCTAAGAGGGATGGGAGAGCATGTGGTCTCTGAACAGACTGGGTTTGTATCTGGAGGCATCAGCACGGTCTGTGTAGTTCTTGGCATACATTGCAAGAGGGACCTATAGCCTGGTCATGCTTGGGAAGGTGTACTGTCCGGCTCCGTGAGATGCTGGTAACATGTGTTCACGAAGTATTTCCAGTTCACCGTCTACCTTCCAAGCACATAGTAGGACCATGCTTTTGTCCTTCTTTGAGGGCCTCTATCTGGGGCTACATGTGCTTCTCTACATCTTTTTTATGGGGCTGTGTGATTGATTTTGGCCAATGAAATATGGACAGGTATGAACTGTGTCCCTTACACGTGGAAGACTTAAAGAGCCAGATGTCCTCAGTGGTCATAGAAGCACATGTCAAGGTAAAGCCTCTGTCACCCTGTGTCCCTGAGTGTCTAATCTCAGCAGCACCCTCCTATTGGCCTAAGATACTTGTGTTGTGTTACATCACTGAGATTCTGAAAGTTTTTGTTGGTGTAGCAAAACCTGCTCTATCCTGACTAATACAATAATGATTAGAGCTAGCCCAGTTTCACTCTCTGGGGAATTCCCATGGGGCCACTTTGACCTGAGGACAAGAAGGGTTCCTGGAGGAGCAATATGGGGATTGGTGGTATGAAAACAAGCGAGAGGATCTACTGATATACACCCATCTCAAGAACACTTCTCTCTCGTTCTGATACCTAAGAATAACCAGCCATGTGGCTCTCAGGCTATTTCAGGCAATAAAGAGCAGCTAGACTCTGGAGGCACAGATATAATGACTCATGCCATGTTGAGGAACAGGCGGAATGAAGTGTGGTTAAAGCAACCCCAGGAGAACCCAAGGTCTCCAGGCAGACCTGACAGCCTTGTCTTCCCTGGTGACCTCTCACCAGGTCCTATCCTTTGCACTTTGGCCCAGCACTCAAGCCAGTCTGTGTTGAGGTGCCTCCAAGGAAGCTGGAGGATGCAGCCAGATGTCCCCTTCTGGTATGTGTGTCCTAAGGCTGGCCTAGCTTGTTTCCCTTCCCTCTTGGTTGTATAAGTCCAGGACTTCTTGGTGAAAGGTCTACCAATCAGATAGACTCACTTGCTTTCCTGGTCATCCTCGGATGACCCCCAGGGCCCAAGGCAAGCTCAAGGTTAAACTTTCTCTTTCCTGCTGCAGCTCACCTGATGTTGCTCTGGGAAACCTCTACTTAGAGGAAACATGATCTGGGCCTCAAACAACCAAATGAACAAGAGACTGTTTTGAGCATCTCTCCATCTGTAAGACAGGGAGCCTTGTGAGGATTTAGAATCTTCCCTGAGTGCCTCTTTTTTTTTTTTAAACCAAAGTTGGATATAAACAAAAATTTAAAAAAAGGAGGAAAGTAATCTTCTTTTTTCAAACTTCTTCAACTACACACTTCAATCTGCTTTATTACCAAGATAGGAAAAGTAATAGAGTTAAATTTAGATAAAAGCAAGAAGACATGTTAATTTTTATTTTCAGTGACACTTAACGTATTTAAAATGGTGTCTCTGGGTAAATACTCTATGTTGGGTCTCACCCCGCCCAAGAGGGCTTCATATTCTGCCCACCGACAGTGGAACGTTGGGAGAATGGGTCTTGTGCAGTGTGGATACCACCCATCGGCATCTGATCTGTATCTTTTCCAGTCTGACTTAGATGTACTGAGAATTATTGTAAAAAGGAGCCCAAAAGCCTCCTTTAGTCTTGCTCAGAGATAGGGGCTGGATGAGATGACCTCTCAAGGGATTTTACAGCCTGAATGAATAATTAGGATAATAAGCAAGAAACCATCAGAATTTGAACTTCCATGCCTTTCCTCTTTCCTACCTGAGGTGGCGCTCAAAGAAGATGAGTTGGGCAATAACCCAAGTGTTTAAAAATATCTGGTGAATGTACAGTGTGGACACACATAAATGCTAATGGTTTCAGGACAGCATCATCAGGGAATTTATTTTTCACTCAGTCTTTTGCTGTTTGGTGGGGGAGGCAGACAGATATATTCCATGATCTGGGCTGAGTTAGATGTGTGTCCAGCTGTTGTGAGAATGCTGATGGGGCAAGGGGTTCTGACTCTTTGGGTGAAAGGACCTCAATCTGAATATTTGAAAGAAGTGGGAATTAAGTGACAAGAGTGTGGGAAAGCAGCATCCCTGGTACTGCAAATGTTTTCCCCTGCCAGGCGAGGACCCTGGCAGGGAAGTGGTAGGAGGGGATGCTAGAGAGGGCCAGGGGTCAGGTATCGAGGGCTGAGTATGCCAGTGAGGGAGGTAGATTTCGTTCTGAAGCACTGGGAGGCCGGGGAAAGATTTTAAGTATGGGAGAGGTATGGTCAGATGAGAGATGCCTCTCCCCATCTCTGGATGGAGAATGGCTGGAGGACAGTGGCACTGGAAGAGGCAATTCTGTAGAAAACTCCTGTACTGGACCAGGAGAGAGGTAGCCAGGCCTGGGGGGCAGGGAAGCAGGAAACAATCTGGGGATCCGGAATGAAGGATGAGCACACCCTTTTGCCTTTACCTTTTCTTAGGGAAGAAGCATGCCCAAGTAGTAAGCCCGCCTGTGTTGAGTTGGGTTCGTTTGGGATTCAGTTCAACAATGACTCCACTGATGGGACTTTAAAGGCTCTCAGCCCACTCTCTCTTGGAGCAGTGAGTTACCCTCAGCTGAGAAGTGCCTCCTGCTGCCAGGCCCTTGTGGCTCTCACCAGGGCCCCCCAATGGCATTTCCCAGCCATGGCTGCTGTTTTGCTCTTACTCTCTGGGCTTCAGCTCTGCATCACAGCTGCCACTCTGCAGTTTGGAGGATCACCCTTCCCAGCTTCAGGATGCCTGGTCAGCTACCTAGAGGAGGCAGCAAAGGGCAGTGTCAAATTAACCAATCTAAGCTTCCTGACGGAAGCTGGGTTCCCATCCTCATGTGCTGTAACTCTCCCTTGCCCTGAGCCCTGCTTTTTATTTCAGGGAAACAGGGAGCTCAGCCTCTCACAATGTCTTTTAGTACAGTGATTCTCAAACTGTAGCTGTATTTGAATCTTCTTGGGCTTGTTAAAACACTGGTGGCCAGGCCCCACCCCCAGAGAGAGACTCTGATCCTGTAGGTCTGGGGTGGGGCCTGAGGCTCTGCATTTCAAACAAGTTTCCAGGTGATGCTGATGCTGCTGGTCGGGGACCAGACTTCAAGAACCATGTTTTCTGCCTTTCATCTTCTGAGAGCAGTTTTGAATCACACCATTTGGGTCGCTCAGCCCTTTAAAACAGAGAAAGCAGAAGAACTGCCTTATCTCAGCCAGCGAATGTGGGATCCAGGTGGATTTTCGCACATGGATGCTAAGCCGTGTGCTCCTGGCTGGTGGTCTAGGGCAGGCTCTGAGGGCAGTGGGCCTGGCTGGGAGAGTCTGGGAAATCATCATGCAGTCAGGGCAGATGCTAGCTCTGGGATCTCGGGGCTGACCCGCTGAGCTGCATCGCCACTCTCCCTTTTCCTGTTTCTCCACACTCTATTCAGTCTCCTCTCTCCTGATATGTGGGGAAATCAATGCCTGCAAGGTATTAGAAAAGCCATCGAATTGCCCTTACCTGCCACCAGGTGACACCTGATATTGATTGAGCTTATGAGAGTGATTCACAGGTTTGCTGAAGCCTGGAAAAGATCAAATGTTATGAGCCTCATGATCCCATCTTCCTTCTCTGCTCTCAGCTAACACTAGAGGAGGTAATTGGGAAATAATAGACCGAAGAAGCTTTTTTGGTGTGCTCACAAGAAGAACAAAATGCAGGAGAGTCATTTCATTGGGAGAGAAGGGATTCTAGTATCATTCATTTTTATTTAGGGCAGTTTTCTCTTTAAGTGCAACATCCTCCAGAATTGACCATTATAGAACATTTTTAACACAGCCAGTAAATCAAAGAAAAAATTACCGTGGAAGGAAGCTTTCTACAGATGTGCCAATGGTTATGTTCCAGGCAGGTTGCTTAGAGCTGAGAAGGCTGGTGTCTGCCATGAGTCTGCAATGGGGCTGCCCAGCCCTGTGGAGGGCACTCTTTCTTTTTAGTAGGAGAAGTACTGGTAATAAGACAACTATGTACTAGCTTGTAACTTCAGGCAATTTCTGCATCTCTGTGTCTTGATTTATAATAATAAATTATAAACTCATTTGGTAGGGTTGTTTTTCAAATTGAAACAATAAAAAGCTGTCAGTGCCTGGCAGCAAGGGTTTGGTGTTGCTATTGTATTTTGGGGGCTTTAGAAGTAATGGCAGTGGAAATAGCAGTTGTAGCAGGAGAGCAGGGTGTCCATTTATTGAATTCTGTGGCACCGTAGTGATCTGTGGTTTCCATACCATTCTGTCTTCTTGGACACACCGGAAGACCACATGCCCCAACTTCCTCTTCAGTTAGTTTAGAGCCACGTGACAGAATTGTGACCAGTGGGATGCAGGTGGAAATGATGTTACGAGCTGGTTCCCGGCTTGCACTTACAAACATTCTACAAAATCCTCCCAACCTTTCTTTCCTTGCTGCATTGACCTTGAGATCACGTATTCCATGTGTTTTAGCTGCATGATAGACAAGGGCTACTAGACCTGCATTATAATTTATCTGAGGAATAAGTAAGTCTTTTCATGTTAAGACCCTGAAATTTTGGAGTTTGTTACTGCAGTATTGTTTATACTATCCTGACAAACACAAATGTCTACTATGTATTAAACAGTAAATTAGACACATGAGTAAGTAATATGACCTCATTTAATCTTCACAAAAACACTGCAAGTCTGCTGTCCCCCTCACCTCTTGGCTTACTTCCCCAATTCAAACATGATTTCTATTGGTATATACTACACTATAGTGAGCTGCTATAGTTAAGAAAGAAGAATTTCTAAAACTGGCTACTCTCTTGTTTAGAATTTGTTTTTTTTTTATTAGAGGATGATGGGTCTGCCTTCATTTAACCATTACAGAATTTCATGTTCTTAATCATGCAAGCTTCATAACAGGATCTCTGTTGATAGTTCATGATTGTTGTATCTTATTTCTAGATTGTTCCTTTTATCATTTTGTGTAATTATTCTTTACTCCTATTATGTTGCCATATATAATATCTTGAGTGAAATGACTACTGCCATATTAAATTTCTTTTGTTTATAACTTTATTAAACGCTGTCATTGGATAGGCCTTCACTACCTAATTTTTTCCCCATATCTTTCATTTACATATTATATGTGTTTATTTGTTCATTGTTTGTCATCTGTATCCCTTCACCACAAGAATATATGTATCTCAGTACCTACAATTGAAGTTTTCATAGATTCATTTGCAGTTTTAAGTAATACAGAGAGATCTCTTGTATACTTTGCCCAGTTTTCTCTAACATTTTGCAGAACTATAGGCTTATATTACACCCAAAGTATTGACATTGGTACAATCTACTAATTTTATTCAGATTTCCCTGGTTTTACTTGTACTCATGTGTGTGCATGTGTGTACATATGAATTAAGTTCAATACAACTTTAGCATTTGCGTAAGCTTGTGTATCTACCCACCACAGCTGAGATACTAAATGGTTCCAGTGCCACAGGGCTACCAATTCTGTAGCCTTTTAATAACTACCTGTTTCCCATCTATACCCCTCCCTCTACAACCTGTAATCTATCCTTCATTTCTAAAATTTTGTGATTTCAAACATGTTATGTGAACAGAATAGTACTGTATGCAACCATAAGCATGAAATTGGCTTTTTCCTTAAAGTAACACTCACACAGTGTAAACTTAACTACTTTAAAGCGCACGATCCAGTTGTACTTGCTACATTCTCAGTGTGCAACCATCACCTCTACTAAGTTCAACACACTTCCATTATTCCAAAAGGAAACTCAAACCTATTAAGCAGTCCTTCTCCAAAGCCCTTCCCCAGAGCCCCTGGCGACCAATAATCTGCTTTATGTCTCTATGGATTTACCTATTCTGGATATTCTGTATAAATAAAATCATATAATATGTGACATTTTGTATATGGCTTCTTTCACTTAGCGTAATGTTGAAGTTCATTCACGAGAGAGCACGTATCAGTACTTCATTCCTTTTAATGGCTGAATACTGTTTTCATTGTATGGATGGACCACATTTTTGTTTATCCATTTATCAGTTGATAGATATTTGGGTTATTTCCACCTTTTGGTTATTGTGAAAAGTGCTGCTTATGAACATTCCTGTGCAAGTTTTTGTTTGAATACCTGTCTTCAATTCTTTTGGGCATATACCCATGTGTGGAATTACAGGGTCATATGATGATACGATGTTTAAGTTTTTTAGGAAATGTAAAATTATTTTTCTTAGCTGCTGCACCATTCCCACCAGCAATACACAAGCATTCTAAATGTCCTACATCGTCACCAACACTTGTTATTTTCTGCTTTCGATTATAGCCATTTTAGTGGGTATGAGGTGGTATCTCATTGTATTGATTTGCATTTCCCTAATCACTAAAGATGTTGAGGACCTTTTTGTGTGCTTGTTGGCCATTTGTATATCTTTTTTGGAGAGATGAGATGTCTAATTCAAGTAATTTGCCCATTTCTTAGTCGAGTTATTTGTCTTTTTGTTGTTGAGTTCTTTATATATGTTAGATACTATATACTTGTCAGATGTATGATTTGAAAATAGGTTATCCCATTTTGTAGGTTTTTTTCATTTTCTTGACAGTGTCTTTTGAGGCATAAAATTTAAAATTTTAGTGATGTTCAATTTATTTATTTTTTTCTTTTGTTGCTTTTTCTTTTGGTATCATATCTAATAAATCATTGCCAAATCCATGGTTGTAAAAGATTTACCCCTAAACGTGTCTACAGTCCTTGGCCTGGAACCTTCCTCCACATTCAAAGCCAGCAGTGTAGCAGCTTCTCTCTTCTCTGGCCTCTACTTCTATCCTTACTTCTTCTCTCTCTGACTATGATCATCCTCTTTCCTTACAATGAGAACCCTTGTGATCACACTGGGTCCACCTAGATAATCCAAGATAATCTCTCCATCTCAAGATCCTCAATGTAATCACATCTACAGAGTCCCTTTTACTATGTAAAGTGACAAATTCACAGGTTCTGGGGATTAGAGGAGCATGATTGGGGGCCATTATTTAACCTACCACAACTGGTATCAACATTTTACGACTTCCACTGAAATGTGGTAACCTCATTACCATTTAGATCGCTTTACCGTATCCACTTTTAAATATCATTGTCTTGGACATGAGATGTTATAATTTTTGTTTTAAACATCAATTACAATTTATAAAACTCATGAGGAAATTATCTTTTGGATGTAACCGTATTTCTGCTCCTTCCTTTGTTCTTCTTTCGTGAAACTCCAAGATTCCTCCTTTTCTTGTTTTCTTTCCCTTTGAAGAAATTTCTTTAGCAAATCTTTAAGGATGTTTGATAATGACAAATTTTTAAAAAATTTCCTTTGTCTGAGAAAGTTTTTATTTCCCCTTCATTTCTGAAGGGATAGTTTCAACAGATATTACATTTGCAGTTTACAATTCTTTTCTTCAGTACTTCAAAAGTATTGCACCATTTCTTTCTGACTCCATGGTTTCATATGAAAAATCTACTGTCAAATGGGTGTTCTCTTACAGGTAATGTGTTCTTTCCCTCTGACTGTTTTTAAGGTATTTTTTCTTTATTTTTACTTTAAAATTTTTAATTATGATGTGTCTTGGCATGGGTTTATTCTTTTTGAGGTTTACTTAGTGTCTTGTTTCTATAAGTTTGTGTCTTTCACCAAATTTAGAAAGTTTTCAGCCATGATTTCTTCAAAGACTCCTTCAGCTCCTCTCTCCTCTACACCTGGGGTAGCAGTCACCTTGTTTAGGTTTAACATGCAGGTCTTGGCTTACTTTTGTGGGCTGTTGTTCAAAAGGCAGACTAATTAATCAAAGTCTGTACAGTGCTATTGTGGTCTGCAGAGTGTATCTGGTGCCACTGGGGTCCTCACTGGTCCTTGCTGGTGCTGCCTTTAGGGGGTAGAAGGAGATTCCCCAGGTGGGATCACCGGGTGGCTCTAGGTACAGGGGCATGTAATGGGATCCCCCTACCAGAGCCCACTCACCCTTCACTTCCTCACCTATGTCCCATCCCTAGGTGTCTCTGGGTGGGGAAGGAAAGTCTTGGACTCATGGGGACAAAGATTCTTCTTAGATCAGGCTGCCTGCTGTAACTGTGTCTCTCCTGCTGGCTTCTTCTGCCTACTTCTAATATCTCTTTGTGAAAAAGAGGAATCTTGGGCCTGGGGAGGAAAGAGAATGCCTCTCCTGGCTCCTGATGAATTCCCCTTGTCTGTTGTATTGGGCTCACCTGACGTTGCCAGAGGGGCTCCTATTGCATCTGGGGGAAGAATGAACATACCTGGGCTGCCTTCTACTGCGAGGTTGGGGACTGGTCTGGATAGCCTTCTTGTGTTGGTTGTGGGGAGGCAAGATGTCTGCCTCTGTGTTGTTGCTCTAGTCTTGAAGTCCCAAACCAATTCACCTTTCCCTTACCACCTTTCAGAGTTCTTCTCTGGGTGTCTCTTGCTCCATTTCCAGGGTTATGCTTAGCATGGAGGAGACAGGAAAAACAGGCTTACACCGTTATGTCTGGATGGAACTCCACCATTTTTCTTTGATGATTTCATCATCTTCATTGACTTTGATCTCTCCTACTAGAATTCCTATTAAATGTACTTTGGACTCTGTTTTCTTCCTTCACTTTAAGAAATCTTTACTTTAAAAATGTTCCATCTCTGTCTTTTTGCTATGGAAGATTTCTTTATCTTCCCATCCACTATTTTGGTTTTCACTTTATTCATTCTTTTTTTTTCTGCCCTATTTAATTTTAATTTCAATTTTCAAAATTCCAATTTTCAGTAGTTCTCTTCCCTTCTGATTACTCTTTTTAAATATTTTCCCAAATGATCCTAAGTATTCAAGTAAGAAGTACAGTTTTTAAATCACTTTCCTTTCCTTGATTTCTTTCATACGTTGTTGTTGTGGTTCATTTAGCTCCTCTTTCATGCTGTTGATTTTCCTTAAAGTCCTTAAAGGCCTTGTGATCCATGGCTGACTTCTCACATTTATGAGTGAAAGACAAGGCTGTTTGGTACAAAAGACACAAAAGGGACCCTTTGCCACTGTGTGCAAGGCCTTGGGGGGTGGGTATTGGTGTTGAGTGTGGGCAGACAAGCAGGTTCATGATTCCCATCACTGCCTAAATACATTATTCTTGACCGTTGTCATAGCACTTCACTGTAGTTTACTCTGCCTCCATTTCTGTTTGTTAGTCTGCTCAGGAGGTTGGGGGATGTCCAGCCTCTCCTCTCCATTTCCTCCAATACCCACACTGTGGCCTCAGGGCCAGCCGTGTACAGATGTTGCAGCCAACATCTTTGTGAATCAGGAAGGCATAGGGCCAATTAGCCCAGATAACACACTGTGGGTGATAGTGGTGGGTGTCGGGGGGCTGAGGGTTGTGCATGTGGATCCACTGGGTGTGCAAAGAAATGCTTAGAACTTTTACTGACATGAATTTTATCTCAAATAAGAAAGACAATAAGACATTAATTTTAACATATAGATTGTCATTCCAGTAAGTCCAAGAGTTCCTTAATACACTTATTTGCTTGTTTGATTGTCTTGTGATGAATTGCAGTTCATATCTTCTTGGTTAAGGAGATTTATGGATAATATATTCCATTTTAAAAATCTAATCCTTTCAAAATGGTTAAGTGATTAAAAAGTCTGGCATAGGAAATGTGAATCAAAGAGAATTTGAAAATGCCAACACTAGTAAACACCTTGAGAATAGCAACATCTAACTTTTATTGACTGCATTATGTGATGAAAATAATGATGATTTTATGAGATCTGATGGGAATTTAGTCCCTAAAGTTCAAACTATCATGAAGACTACTTGGAAGATGTAGTCTCTCATGATCGTTAATGATTAATCTCACCTAAATATAAATTCTGTTGAGATATTTGCTAATAAGTATAATATATGTATGTAGTTTATCAATAAATAAATTTACATAAACTGTGGACATGTGCTTAATTTTTTTAAGTGTTAGAGCATGTGACTCAAAATAATTTGGAAACCACTTCTGTAGATAGTCCTCCAACAAATGATTCTGATTTTCACTTCACAGCCAAACTCAAACGGGGAGATCCTCTGGGGCTCCCACGGGAAGTACCGCACTTACTGCTGCTAGAGCTTTCTCCCTCATGGCTTTGGGTTGCAATAATCCAGTCACATCTATATTCCACTGTCCATAAATTTTGTATCATTCCTGTTCCATCAATGACACTCTTCCATATATTTAAGACTGCAATGGATTTATTCTTTTTTGCCAAATGTCTTTGACACTTCTGTGGAGTCCTGCAGGAGGTGGGGACAATGCATATGCATTGGCCACCACCTCAAATCTAAAGCCAAAGTGTTGCTATTGAACATGGAGAACAAGAAAGTCTCCACTGAATGTCTCCTCTATAAAGACTACTTTCTTTTTATTTTCTGTTGGTCTTTATTAAAACAAAAGTCAACAAATGAACAAAAGCATCCAGATTCAGGAATCAGGGGATAGAGCATGCAAGTTTAGATTTTGTAATGCAGTAGGGGACTCCTGGGGACCAACGTGGCTTTTGCAGGTTGTCCAAGGGGAAGGTGAGACTGGCAGGATGAAGGGCAGGTTGTTATTATTATTGGGTGGAGTTATTTAAAGGGAAATAGAAATGACTATTTCTTTCCACCTAGAAAAATCTCTACCAGCATGGAGGTAACATCAGAATTAGAACCAAGCTTTCCCCACTCACCCTACGCCGACTGCAACGTGCCACTTCCTGGTGCCCTTCACTGCTTAGGTCCTTTGAGGCTCCTGGGTTTGCTTTTAATGAGGGAGGCTGGTTCTTTACAACAAGGCCCTCCTATTGCTTAACTTTATGTTGCACACACTCCCTCCTAAATATGTCATGTTGCACCTTCAACACGAAAATGAATTTAAATTAATTGGATTTGAGATTCCTTTTAGGAGAATTTCATGAAGCCCTTTGAAATAACAGAAGTGTCACAAATACAGGTTGGGAAGCAGACATCAGGTACAAAGAGTATCTTCTAGAGGAAGATACAGTTGTCAAAAAGGTATTTTTCCTCCCACAGTGACAGGTGGCTCTGACAGCCCTGGTTTGTAAACAGGCAGACACATGAGGATGAGAGGATCAGAAATGAAAGATGCCAGTGAAAATAATTCCTTCCATGGCTGTGAAGTGATCATGACATTGCTGTATCATAATGCAGTGCTGAAGACAGAATCAAATTGAAATCTCTCAACCTGCAAGAGAAAATGTTATCTGATAATGCCCTCTGTCCAGCCCTTTCTATATTTACTGCTGTTTTATGAGGGTTAACGGGAAGCACAGGACTGTCTGTGGATTTCTGGAGGCTGGAGGCAGACAGGGTGTGGTTGTCAGGCTTGTGTCCTGGAGAGAATTGTGTTCCGGAGGCTGGGTGCAAGCACCTGTGGGGATGAGGTAGGTTGTAGTGCCCGGGACCAGCACCAGGGGGAGACCTACCTTCCAAATCAGGAGGCACAGACACCTTGATATGATGGCCCATTTGTACTAAGTTCCTTTCCCAACTTCTGAGGGTTGGAGATCATGGGGAGGGTGTTCACTTTCTTAGGAAAGAAGATCTTAGAGAAATACTGTCTCCTCAAGGCTTCTGGAAATAGCTGATGGCTACTGTAGTTACTGTCCCAAATGAATAGAGTCTGAGGGCTACAGCTGGGAACAGAGCTAGCCACAGAGTCCTAAATAAGTTAAACTAGACACAGGGAGGGATGCTTTTTCCATCAATTGGCCGTAATGATGAGAAAGCATCTTCCTGCTGGGTCTGAGTGGAGGTAACTGTGACCAAGAGCCAGAGAGGGGATTTGGGGGTATTAAGCTCAGAATGTGGGTGAGCACAGGAGGCAAGGACTATCATAGAGATAGATGGGCTCCTGAATGGGTCCCAAATGCTGCTGCCTTATGGGATCTACTACGGCTTTGCTTCTCAAGGTTTTTCTGATCATCTGGGAAAACAACTGTATGTAAATCAATAGCCTGTACCAGTTCATGTGACAATGAGTTTCCTATGCTCTCCATCTACAGTGGGTAGATGTTCATTTTTATCATACCTTCAAATTTAAGGCTTGCTTTCTTAGTCTACTGCTGTGGAGTTTGGGGAAAAGGTTTATATTCATCTTAACACTGCATATATTTGGAAAACTTGGCATGCTTGCTTCCCATTGGTAACTGTGGGCTACCAGTTCTAGTCTCAGATATCAAGGCATCATTTTTTCTGTCAACTGAAAAAAATATATAAGGGAAACAACAAGAGCTGGCCCCAAGTTCACCAGCTTTCTGTCTGGGGCCACTTTCCTTAAGATAGTGCAGAGAGCTGGAGGGACCATTATCTCACTGAACTGAGGAGGAAGATATGGAGGTTTGAATCTGCTGACATGGCTTAGAGGGATGGCTATGAGCACAAAGAGACCTGACATGCCCAGCAGGGAGCAGATGTTGCAGGACAAAAGCTGAACAGAGGTACCTGAGACACCACAGTGCTGGGACACATTCGAATTTCAACTGAGTCAGAGTGAATAGTGTTTATTATACCTCTGGAATATTCAAGAAACCCCCAAAAGGCCATATCTTAGCCTCAAAAGTCACACACATTGTAAGAAAGAAAAAAATAGACATTAACAGAAGCACAAAAAATCCTTAACAAAATATTAGCAAATTGAATCCAGCACTATATGAAAAAAGTAATACACTTTAGCCAAGCGAGATTTATCCCAGGCAAGTTGGCTTAACATTTCAAAAATATTGTTATTTACCACATTAACAAAATAAAGGGGGAAATGTGATTGTTTCAATAGATAGAGGAAAAATATTTGACAAAATTCAACAAATTTTCATGATAAATATTCTCATAAACTAAGAAGAAAATTGTCCCAATCTGATGAAGAGCATCTACAAAAAAAAAAATATCCTACAGCTAAACATTGTATTTGATGATGAAGTATTCAACATTTTCCAGCTAAGATTGGTGTCAAGGCAAGGATGGTCATTCTCATCACTTCTATTCAACATTTTATTGGAGGTTCTAGCCATTGTAATAAGGCAAGATATAGAAATAAAGTTACAAAGATGTGAACAAAGAAGTAAAACTAGGGCTTCCCTGGTGGTGCAGTGTTTGAGAGTCCGCCTCCCGATTCAGGGGACATGGGTTCGTGCCCCGGTCCGGGAAGATCCCACATGCCGCGGAGCGGCTGGGCCCGTGAGCCATGGGTGCTGAGCCTGCGCGTCCGGAGCCTGTGCTCCGCAACGGGAGAGGCCACAACAGTGAGAGGCCCGCATACCGCAAAACAAAAAAAAAAACAAAACAAACAAACAAACAAAAGAAGTAAAACTGTCCTTTTCCACAGTCAATGTTATTGTTCATGTAGAAAACTTTAAGGAATTCACACACCAAGAAAACGTACAGGATCTAGTTTATGAAACTGGCAAAGGACAAAATATAAAGTCATACAGAATGCAAATGAATGTCTATATAGTAGCAGCGAACAATAGGAAAGTGAAATCACAGCATGATTATATACACTATAGTTTAAATTTCAAGGCATGATTAATAGATGACAGATAAATAATAGATAGATACATAAGTGACAGATAATAGGTTACCCACATAGATAAAAGGTATTACAGGATAGGGGAAAAATAGATCTGAGGAAACAATAAGAATGCTTCCCCTGTGCACAGGACCATACCTGTTCCACCCTCACTGCTGTCATCACAATAAATGGCATCTCTATCTCCCAGTTGCTCAAGTCAGATACCTGGAAGTCTTTCCTGATCATAGCTCTCTCTCAAGCACCACATCCAGCCACCAAGCTCTGATTGTTCTTCCTTCAAAGACAACTTTAATCTGTCCACTTCTCTCCGTCTGAGTTGCAATCACCACAGTCTAAGCCATTATCATTTCTCACTGGGACTTCCTCTTAAATCGTTTCCCCAAATCCAACACATTTTCCATTGGGCAACCATAGTGATCTTTTTAAACAGTAAACTGATGACGCCCCCCACTCCGCTTAACACCCTTCAAAGACCTCTAATTGCCTCCAAAGACATCCAAACTACCAGAGATACTAGCTGAGGCACAGTCTGATGAATACACATCTGGGCAGAAGAAAGATTCTTGCTGGCTGCTGTGTGGAGAGGGATTGGACAGGGTCACATGAGGAGAAAGGGAGACCCAGGGGAGGCTGTTGCATCTATGCCAGGAGGTGCCAGTGGGGACAGAGAGAACAGGTCAAAGTCCAAGTACATTTCCTTTCTCCCTTGGCCTAGTGAGGATGGGTAGGGCCCAAACCCCTGGGCATCCTCTTAGTCTAAGACAACTTCTCTACTTGATTGTTGAGCTCTTTTCTCCTCAGCCTGAGAGCTGCTGGGCTGGAGCTGGGGTAGCTCGTGGTCCTAAAACACTTATGATTCATTTCTCCTTCCTTGGAGCTTCCTGACTCTCTGGGCCTCTTCTTCCAGAAACTGGGCAAAATTCACCCAGAGCCAGAGGCCCCTTACACTGATTATATCAAAGTAGACTTAGGGGAGGGAAACAGAGAGAGCCTGACGAGGGTGGTGTCTCCAGTAACTTGGATGGTTTTTGAGGCAGTGGGAACCCTGGACCCTGATTCACTCATTTCCTTAAATTCCTCCCTAAACTGCCTGTTTTCCATCACATTTCCTATTCTCTCTGAGGAGCAGATAGAAGTAATGGCCCCTTCCAGCCCCCTTCCATGCATGTGTAACTCATACATTAAGGGCAAAGTCTGGGGCAACAGCCCTTCTGCCTTGTGTGTCTGCGGGTGGACCACCCAGCTCTGAGCAGGAAGCTTTTTATCCATTCAGCCCTCAGAGCCCCCCAAAGTCCATGGACAGCCTACTCACCAGGCCCACCGACCTACTTCTTGAGCCCAGTCCTACATCGCTCTGTTTCTAGCTCCAGGCTTCTTCTCTGGGAAGAAGAGCATTCACTGTTTTAAGGGAAGTGACTTTCAAAGTCAGGAGGATGCTCCAAGCTCATCACGGGGGACTTGGGACAGAGCTGGGCTATTACAGCTGAGGAATCAGACCAGTTTGGAGCTTACAGAGGGCTTAAGGTCAATAACTTTTTCAACTCATTTGCATACTCCTTTTGCATACCAAGTACTTACTGGGCATCTTCTTTGTGCGCATCTCAGCTCCAAGTACTGTAGAAAATAGAAATCAATCTCAAGGTAGGTCCTTACCTTTACACTTTACCTGAGAGAATAAGCACCTTATTCGTTCAGCAAACAGCAGGGTCTTTCCTGCTTAGAAAGGCATCTGGCAATGCCCTACGCCCCAGTGAAATCTTACCTCTTGGCGGCTCTCCCAGCAGTAAGGATTCGCAGGTACCTTAAGGGCAGACAAGGCTGTCTTGGGCTGGTCAATGAAGAGGCAAATCTTTGTCAGCCCCGAATTAGGCTTCTACCCTAATCTGATAGAATCCCCCCATAGGATTCTCCTGACAACATTTCCAAGAAATGGCTGGCCATGCACCCTCAGCTCTCTCTCCTGCAACATAAGGTTTGCTCTCTGCCAGGGTTGCTCATTCTGTGCTTGGGCAGTTCTGTCATAAAGTTCTGCCTTATATTGAGTGCAGACTTGCGTCCCTGTATGGTGATCATTCCATCTTCCCAGCTGACTCAGAGCAAACCATCCCCTCTTCTGCAGGTAGTCCTGAGGAGAAGGCTGCTCTCAGGTGCCTTCTGGATGTTTCCTGGGCTCAGCCACCCATTTCTTCCTATTCTCCCTCCTAAGGCTTGGTTTTACTTTTCCTCATCATCCTTGGGCTACCTATGGCCATACTGCCTGTGATGGGGTTAGAGCTCAGAGCTAAACCCAGCACCCCAGGTTGGGGAAATGTTCTCACCTGAGTTCAATGGGGTCATCGACCCCCCTCCTGCCCCACCACCCAAGGCAGACATTCTAATTCTATTATTTCATCTCTCGGTATCCCACTTTCCTGATCCATCAAAGGAGGACAAAAATGGTACTAACCGCATAAGGTCATTTGAGGTTAAAGCAGATAATCTATGTAAATCACCTTACACACTGACTAAACATGGTTTATGAACTTAGCTGGGTCACCTCTGGAGTCTGAGACAAAGATTTGTAGGCAGAGAATTTATTTTGGAAAAAGATGGCAGGGAATAGGAATGGGGGACTGGGAGGGCCACGTACAGTCCTAGGAAGAGTGAGAAAAGAGGGAGGTAGGGCCAATACACACCCGTGTCCTTGAGCTGGTCACCACTGTTGCCAGCTGAGGCTCAACCCTGCTGGAATCCTCTGCAAAGCAGCATATCTTGGAATTGTCCACTTGAGGTATGGAAGAGAGGGGAATTTTTTTAAATTTACATATTTTTTATTGAAGTATAGTTGATTTACAATGTTGTGTTAATTTCTGCTGTATAGCAAAGTGGCTCAGCTACACACACACACACACACACACACATATATATGTATGTATGTGTATATATATATATATATATATATATATATTCTTTTCCATTATGGTTTATCCTAGGGTATTGAATATACTTCTCTGTGCTACACAGTAGGACCTTGTTCTTTATCCATTCTCTACTTAATAGTTTGCATCTACTAACCCCAAACTTCCAGTCCCTCCACCATTCCCCGTCCCCCTTGGCAACCACAAGTCTGTTCTCTGTCTGTGAGTCTGTTTCTCTTCCATAGACAAGTTAATTTGTGCCATACTTTGGATTCCTTAAATAAGTGATATGATGTGGTATTTGTCTCTCCGGAAGAGAAGAGAATTTATTGTTGCCCACTGGCCAAAGATTGCCTTCTTGGGTGCTGACTTCCTCACACTTTCTGACTGCATATGGAAGTACCAGCAGCTTCCCCAAACGTCCCACACTGAGGAATCTGAGGTCCTCAAAAGCAACAGGACGAGGTGCAGCAGAAGCAAGGTGTCATCGGGTTACACCTGAATAAAGGTGGTTGCAAGAAGTGTCCGATACACAGTGCTCGATAAATCTTGGTTATTTTTCTTCTCCTTGTCCTCATCACAATTAATGCAAGCTCAAGGTCACATTCACACTTTGTCAGCCACACGCTGGTCCTGGTCATTGTGTTGGCACAGAACCAGGTTTCCCAATAACCTCAGAGCTGCACGTAGTGTCCTCTACTGTGTATCAGCACCAACTCCAGACAAATTGCACACTCAGCAAAGCACCCTGAGCCCCTCTCCTGCAGACTTTTCTTCATGACCCCCAGGTCTCCTGTGCTTACTCAATGCGAGTTTCCTAACCTCCAAAATAGGCGGTTGTGCATGCAAGGAGAGCAGCATCATGGAGCTTTTCCCCTGGTTGGAGGAAAGGGCTTTTCAAAGGCGTCTGCAGGGAGGAACTATGGATGGTCTGTCCCAAAAGCAGATGGGGCAGTGGTCCTCATTTGCCAGTGGTCTCCAGAGGACACAGACGTGGTCCTTGATAGCCTTTTTGGAACATGGAGAGATTGAGGAAGAGGCGTGGGCTCTGTAGCTATAAAGGTGGACACCAAGGGAACACTGCCTAGTGAACATGTGCAAGGAAGGGCATTGGGCACATGGGCCACTGGCTGATGTGCCCCAGAGGCAGGTCACACCCTCTTCAATGCAGGTGAGAAGTTTGGGGGCAAGTGGGAGGATGGACGGTGCCCTCTCCTCCCCACTCCCTGTCCCCCCAGGCCTACAATGAGGAAGGGGAAATCTGAAGTAGCAATCTAGACTGGAGATGACTAGAAAGCCCCAAATAGTCCAAGAAATACTTGAAAGATGGGAAGGGGAGATTGGACAAAGCACAAGTGGAGACAGATATTGGAGGAAAACCCCTTCAGGTATATGTCCTGCAGAGTTCAGACGGTTCAATTAGCTGGTTCCGTTTGTGGAGCCAGGTGCCAGGGTGGACCACTGCGGGGCCAGTTCACAGCATGCCCGTGTCTCTGACTTACTTTCCTACAAATCGGTCCATGGCATGGAGAGATTCAGGGCTGCCTTCCTGCCCAAATCAGAACGTCATGCGTGATTGTCTTCATTCCTTCCCTGGAAATGATGCTGACTAGGAATCAGATGGAGCTTCTGTCTCCTAATTTTCTGTGATTTTACCCAGGAAGGCTACTGGCCAAGGTGGGGTTATTACCCCTGGCCTTCCCATCTGTGCTGGAGGTGAAGCCTGGCACTCAGCCATAGGTACACTGATCTGTGCTCTGGGCAAAGGAGCTCCTGACAAGCACACTGACACTTCCATTGCTCTCATGCCAGGGCGAGACACAACTTTAATTAAACAAGGTCGCTTAAAAGTGTGGCAGGAGCGCTGGGGCTCAGAGAGCCTCTTCTCTCCCATGACATCACCTGACTTGCGGCCTTTCTTTCTCCTCTCCTCTGGACTGATCTCCCCTTGGCAGCTGCCGTTCTCTGACTTCAGACCATTGAGAGTTCTTTAATTTCTGCTTTCAAAGCCCTTTACAAAAATAAACTCTGAGACCAAATCTAGTGGGGAGTGGAGGCAGAAAAAGCTTCCTCTCTGTGGGTTGCTCCTTTGGGAAGAGGGAAGTCTTTTTGTACCCTCTCCTGTTCACCCCCTACTCCTGTCTGCTTGTGCGTAATAAGAGTAGGAAATGTGACTGTCCAATTAAGCTTTGCATGTTGTCTAAAAGGTATATCATTTGCTCATATCCTATAGACGGGGGTACAACCTGTGGGGAAAATAACCCGAGTCTTCCAGCAACTATATTGCCATCATGTCCACAGAGGCCTGAAGAGTCAGTCCTTTCAGGACAGAGTTGAGGAGAAAGCTTGTTTCTTCAGGACCTTGGGGACCTCAGTCTCAAGCTGTTTCCTCAGCACAATACTGGGAACATGGAGGGACAGGGGGCTGGGAAGGGGGCATGGTCACATTTCCATATAAGTCTGGCCAAGTTCCAGTTGCCTGACCTCCCGGGCATCAGGGCCAGGCACTTCTTCTGCATCGCTATTCACTGCCCACTAGAATTAAGACCGGGTTTATTGATTTTTGTATTTACTTGTTTTAAAAGAGGGGCCTCTCTTTGCTTGGAGGTGGAGATGTCTTTTTCCCTCTAAGTAGGATATTGTAATTCTGCTCTGGCTTTTGAAAGTTGATCTTTGGTAGGCTGCCATATTTAAAGGAAGGAGAAAGAAAAACCGAATAAATAATCTCACCATGCTTGATAGCTAGGTGTCAGAGAGGGAGATAAAGGCCTATTCCTGGTGACTTATTCTTGGTATGAAATGTATCGGGACAGGGAGAAAAGCCTTGGAGGGAACGTTTAATCAGAGGAAGTGGCGAACGACGAATGAGGGGCCGACTTCTGCCCAGATACCCGCCTTCTGCAGTGTGATCCTCAGGACCGGGGAGAACAGTGCCTTCGCCTGCCCCTCTTAAAGGTTTTTAACTTTTCAATGCATTAAAATCCTTTTAAAATAAGTGACGAGTTCTGAAGGTTTTTTAAATAGCTCTGACTTGACTAAAAGTTGGATTGAGAGCGTCATTTTTTTTTTCTGGAAATTTTACCCAGCCTTTGAAGTACTCCCAACTAGATTCTCCCTTCAGAGAGAAAATGGTTGTTTTGAAAGTTGCCTTTTAAGCAGCAAGACTGTTTTCTCTCTGCTGAGAGCTGCTCTTGTGCACTTCAAAAGCAGGGCATGTCAGCCTTCACTCCACCCTGTTTCTCCCCTTTGAAGTAAGCGTGGGGGCAGCCGCTGTCTATTAATCACACTCTCTGGCATTTCCACGGTACTTTACCGTTTTCAAAGCTCTTTCACAGCCATTTTCTTATTTGATCCTCATGACAACCCCTGAGGTGGGCAGGGCAGGTATCTTTATCCCCATTTTACAGATGAGAAATCTAGGGCTCAGAGAGATGGAGATTTGTCCCAACGTGACAACATCCCCCAAACTTGAGGAGACTGCACCAGTGACAAGCCTTTGATGGCTACATCAGTGCTCTTCCTGCCAAACTGCAGTGCCTTGCCCTGTTGGCGTTTGAGGGACCAGGGATTGAGAAGCTGGGGTGATTGAGATATTTGACATTGGCTCTATCCAACGTAGGAGATATATGTCCTCCCTGAGGCTTTCTGTGCCCTGTTCTGGAGACTGTGTAGGAATCGACCCCATTAAGACTTCCCTGGCTACAATGGGGCAAGCTGAAGTTAGAAATAAAGCTGACCATTGGCAGATCTCATCCCGAGCTCCCATGCTCCATAAATTCCCGCAGCTGTGGCTACATCTTCCCCCACCTCTGGACTCAGCCCAGGCCTGGTCCTGGGAGCAGGAACATCAGATGCTCTGGTTCAGAAGCTGCTGGTCCAACTAGTCCGCAGTGACATCGTCTTTCAGTGTCTGAACTTCAGCTCATTTTGAACCCACTCCAGTACATTATTCATTTTTGTCCACAGCTTAATTGTTATGTCTAGAGCAGAATTTAACTCAGAAATCAAGTTTCCGCAGCAAGCGGTCATCTCTTTTACCTATACATCCAGGAACTGAAACTTAGGGAAATTTCTTTCAGTGTAGACACTTCATACTCAAGACTCTTTTTGTGAATTTCATCAACTGTTTCATCCAGCATGCACCGTATATATAGTGCTTCCCCTGAGACTTGGCAGAGAAATGAGTGAGTCCAATGCAAAATGAGGCAATGATTTTTTTTTTTTTGTGGTACGCGGGCCTCTCACTGTTGTGGTCTCTCCCGTTGCGGAGCACAGGCTCCGGACGCGCAGGCTCAGCGGCCATGGCTCACAGGCCCAGCCACTCCGCGGCATGTGGGATCTTCCCGGACTGGGGCACGAACTTGTGTCCCCTGCGTCGGCAGGCGGACTCTCAACCATTGCGCCACCAGGGAAGCCCGGAAATGATGTTTTGGGGTGGGAGTGCCAGGATGGGCATGAGCCCAGGTGCTGTGATCATCTCAGTACAGAACTGGGGGTCCGAGGAGGCTTCTCGGGGAAGGAAAGGCCTGATCTGGCTCCTGAAATGTGAGTAAATATAAGACAGGCAAAGATGGCTTGGGAAAGGGCAAAAGGAGGGAATAGTCAGAGAGGACATTCTTGGAGGAAGAAGCAGCACAGAGAAATGCCAGAAGGTGAGGGGTGGGTGCAGTGTGACTAGAGCATAGAGTTTGGGGAAGAAGAGAGAGGTGGTACATGAGTCCAGAGTGTGAGGGCTTAGTCATAAAGGAACACATTAAGGATCTTGGACTTTATCCCAAAGTCAATGTGTAGCTTTTTTTTTTTTAATGTGTAGCTTTAATAAGGGTTTTTAAGCAAGATAATGTCATGCTCAGATTTGCATTTTAGAAAGATCATTCTAGTTGCAGTCTAGAGAATCCAGAACAGATATACAGAGATCCAACCCTTCCCACAGGTCTGCTTCAGACATAGGTGATTTGAAAGAGACAGTCAGAACAGCACACTAGTTCCCCATTTTCCTGGACCCCCTAAGCTCTGTACTTTTATCTGGCAAGGTCATCAGAAAACAAAATGCTTGGCCTGGGCCATTTTAGTTCCCCCACAGACATGCCATTGCAGAGTTGGCATTTAATGATATTTCATTTATACAAGAACCATCCACCTGGAAAAATGCTCTGCGTTTTTGTCAAACTGAGGTTAAAGACATCAAGTAATTACCGTCAAGTAATCAATATTTTTTATCTGAGGAGCCTCTCTTTTATTTTATTTATTTATTTTAAATTTTACCTTTATTCAAATTGTTTTCTCACATCTTTTTTTTAAATTGAATGAAAGAGTCTTTAAATAATTCTATAGTGCTTTACAATTTTCAAAAGTTTCACACACATGATTTCATATAATCCCACAATAACCCTCCCTTATTAGGAGCCTCCCTTTTAGAACTTTGTTTCCTTCAGCATCAAGAAAAACATCCAACACAGCTTTCCTATCTGTGATATGGCATCATGTAATTACCTTTCTGGGCTATTGGGAACGTCGACTGTGGCCACATGTGTGATGACCCTTGGATCCTTTGGGTACTAAATAAGCATCTTGTAACTTCTCATGATTTACACATAACCTTTAATTCTAGGAGGTGGTGGATGGATATGGGCTTGGAACCAGGTGCCGGATCTGAGCTCACATCCTGACTCCACCACTTTCTACAGCTGAAACCATGGGCCAGGTATTTATTTAATTTCTTTGAACCACTGTTCTTTTATCTCTAAATCTTGGAGACTAGCATTTATTCCACTGAGTTAGAGAGGTGAATGAAATAATACATGGAGAGTGCCACACAGTAGGTGCTGAATGAACATTGATGCCTTCTTTCTGCAAACAAATCTGTGGGCTTCATTTCATCTTGGTGTGAGGATGGTATAAATCAGCTTCTTTCTCTTTCCTTTTTTTCTGCCAGGAAACTCAGAGCTCACTGCCAGCATCTATTCTTCTGTCCTGTTTTTTCAGATTTCTCTTTGTTTTCATTTTGCATCATTCTACTTTGTATGTGTTTATGCTTTATACCCATCTCAAATACACTCTTGAAGCTGGCAGATTTAAGTCTATAATAGTTATACTAAGTCTATTTATTTGGTTATCAGCACCACGTTAATAAGGTTGAGCACTTGGATTTTATCCCTCTGTGGAGAGCTGACCTATGCCCTAGTCTTTGGCCATAAGCTTACAATCCAGCCTACGGATTTACCATCTGTAAATGTAATGTGGTAGGCGGTCTCCTATAGAAATAGCCATTCATCTTGTAAGAGATTCTACTGTTCGTTGGCAGTTCTCTGGAGTATTGTGTCAAGTAGATACCAAAAGCAATGGTGCACTGGCCCAGCAAAATGGGAGGATATGGTTGATAACATGGAAAAGTTCAGAGATAATGCTGCTTTCAGGCAAAGCTTGATTGGGGCTTACACAATGTCACCAGGACATGGATTGTCTTGTCTCAGCTTTACCTTCCTCCATGTGTTGACTTTATGCATAGACTCAAGTTCGAGCAAGATACTGGTAAGAGCTTCAGTCTAAAAATTTTCAGGTCAGCCTTAATCTTCTTTCTGCCCTTGTCCCAGAAAGCGTAGGATGGTCTCCATGCACCACATTCACTCTGGCTGAATTTTGTCATATTGCCTTTTAGTTCCTCTTCATGATGATCAGTGTGATGTGGTGCTCTGATTGGCTTACATCCATCTAAGCCTCACCTCTGGAGCTGGGGATGAATCATTTTACCTAGTTTGCAAGGATTGAGACTGAGAAAAATGGGTTCCAAAAAAATTTAATGATATTGCTTTTGTCCAGGAGAAAGTGGATGGATGCTGTGTGGCAAAAGGGATAAATGAAACAACGCTGGGGCCATACAAGGCTCAGCTATTCACCTGTTGTCTCTTTGCCCTGTGATGCTAGGCTGGAGACCCTGCAAACTCTACTCCCGAGGCTCCCTTGTCGGCAAGATTTCTATTAAATTTTACCAATGGGAGGCACTAGAGGAAGACTAGAAGAGAGAAGACGAAAAGGGGGAATTTATTTCAGTTTTCATGTTTTCTTCATCTTCCTTCCAATAACAGCAGAAGTTTGGCTCCAGCCCCAGCTTCTTTTGGCCCTTCCAGAACCATTCCTGCCTGAGCTATTGCCTCTAGTTCTTCACCTTCCTTATTTCTGGACATATACCCAGAGGTAGATTCCATGTTCCAGAGGACAGGTGCAAACTCTGTCTCAGACGGAAAGAGCTGAGAGGCCCAAATATTTGCAAGATGTTGCTAATTTACTTAAGCAGAGACCTGGAAAATAGTCTGGGGATGATTTATAAGGCGATAGAGCAAGAAGGGTTGTCTATAATAATGAATCAGGCTGAATTTATCTATATGGTTCTTGGTTAGTCGACTGAAACCCAAGCTTAGTGATGCTGAGATACTCAAACTTCTCTGGCATAATAGAGAGGAAAGTCAAAATGTGGAAGAAAATAAAAATGTTGAGGTGGATTTATCTTGTGCAGACTCCACACTTCCTCAGCCCCACTAAGTCCACCGAAAGGCCCAGGGTGCATTTCCTTAATTAAGGTATTGAGAAGAGCGTTAGTGAAGGAACACCTGAAATCTTAATAGCTCTGTTGCGGCCATCTGTAGGCTGGGAGATGCTGTCTCTGCAGTGGTTTCTTGATTTCAATGAGGTTGATAGAATTCTGAAGTAGCAGAAACCAAGTGATGACCAAGAATGACCATAATGAGCAGCAAGGACAAAGTGGTACTCGTCACTTGAACAGTTTTAACCTGCAGGTATTTTCGGCAGTTGGCTAGTTGATCACAATGTCCCAAGGAATAAAATATATAGGCAGCCTCTTAGACTGTTATCTTAATTGATATAACAGGAAAAACTACAGTCTGCTTGTCCAAAACCTGGAGAGAGATGCCAGAATGGAGGAT
This sequence comes from Mesoplodon bidens, assembly GCF_964165515.1. Classification (NCBI taxonomy): domain Eukaryota; kingdom Metazoa; phylum Chordata; class Mammalia; order Artiodactyla; family Ziphiidae; genus Mesoplodon; species Mesoplodon bidens. The sequence continues at coordinate 143,927,030 of NC_138161.1, forward strand.
ACTGGTCTCTCTCCCAGCTTCAAAGCCTAAATCAGGTCACAGACCCAGAGCCCTTGATAGCTGGGAAGACTGAGTTCTCTTGAGACAAGTCCCTGCAACACCACCTCCATGTCTGCCTCTGCAAATTCTGCAAAGGTGTAGGAAGACATTTACTAGGATGATTGTACACAGGCTAATGGGTAATATCAAGACCTTTCAGGAATTAGCCAGACACTGGCTCTGATTTAATGTTAATCCTTGAGGACCCAAAATGCCACAAAGGCTTGGTGATAAATTGGGCCCAATTCTGTCCCATCTGCTGCTCTCTATATAGGTCTTCTTTGTGTGTATTTTCCTGGTTTTTTAACATAGAATTACAATAGACATACTCAGCAACAAGTAGGACTCCCACATTGGCTGCCTGATTCAAGAAATAAGGACTCTTAATAGCAGGAAAGGCCAAGCAGAAGCCTCTGGAACTTATTGTCCCTATTAGGATAGTAAGCCCAAGGCAAAACCATACCTCAGGGGAAACTGCAAAGATTAGTGCTACCGGTAAAGACTTGAAAGGTGCAAGGGGGGTAATTTTTCTCAGATCCCATTGAATTTGGTCTCCTGGGCTTGTGCAGGAGGTGAATGGATCTTGGGGAATAACTGCAGAGTATTGTAAACTTAATTATGTGCTGACACGACTTACAGCAGCTGTTCCAGATGTGGACTCTCTCCTGGAACAAATCGGCACACCCCCTGGAACCTATTACACAGCTATTTGTATAGCAAATGCTTTTAGCACTATATCAGTTTACAAGGGCTACAAGAAGTGGTTTTCATTCACCTGGCTGGGGCTTCAGTACACCTTCCTGGTTGCTCTCAGGCTATGCCAACTCTCTTACTCTTTGCCATCTTATCCAGAGATATTAGTCATCTTGACATTCTATATTCTATAGAATATCACACTGATCACTGCTGGCCCTGAAAATCTGAAAGTATCAGGTACCTTAGAAATTTTAGTAAGATACATTGGTGCCAGAGGACTGGAGATAAATCCCATAAAATTTCAAGGGCCTACAATGTCAGCGACAAGTCTAGGTTCCTATGATCTGGATCATATGGGATATAGCCTTCAATGTGAACGAAAGTGCCTGCACCTTGTACCATCTACCACAGAAGATGGAACAACATTTTTCGAACTTCTTTGAATATTGGAGGTGACATATAGCACATTTGAGTGTGATGTTCAGACCTATTTATCAAGTGAACTGAAAGTTTTAAATGGGTCTCAGAGAAAGAGAGGCTCCGCAAGAATCCAAACTTCAGGGCAAAACACTCTGATGTTTGTTCCCTATGACCTAGCAGAGCCAATGTCACATAGTTTCTGAAGCTCTTCGTGTCTTCTGGCAAGAATCACTGTGGCAACTTATTATCAAGTAAAAATATAAATGATACAAATGATCAGCCTCACGCAGGTCCTGCAGGCCCAAGCAAGTCAAATTCGCCAGTGACTCAGACTCCTTCCTTATAGAGCTGCATTGCCTCTCTCCCTCCGTACACATATGTGGCATCATGGGAAATTCCCTGTGAACAATTGGCTCCCTAAACTTAGGCCCTAGTTTATAGATAGTTCTTCATGATATGCTGGCAACCATAGGAAATACATTGCTACAATTTTACTGTCTAGATATATTATGGTTCTACCAAATATTCTGTTTTTTTATCTCCACAGTGTCCCTTCTTGTTTGGAAGTAGGCATTCCATGACCTTTCTGTTTTTCCTCTCCACCATCCTTAGCAGGTTGACTTACATGGTACAATGGCAAGATGGCAGCTGAACTTCCAGACATCATTCATAGTCAATGCAGGAAGAAATGATAAAGGAAATGCCAGCTGGCTTTCCCATTAATCAACAAAATAACCTTCTGGAAAACTTCTGCTGAAGTCTCCTTGGCTGTAACTATGTAGTATGACTACCTCTAGTTGTGGCAGATGATGGCAAAGTATTTAGCTCTTCATATTCTTGCAGTGACAAGTGGCAAGGGGGGAGGGAAATGGGAATGGCTGGAGGGTACATCAACCAGCAGTGTCTGCCACAGGCACAACTAGTCATCAACCGCTCTTGATGATGGAAGCTGCCTCGTGAGACCCCTCCCCAGAATGCTACACTATCTTTAGACAAAAGAATCTGGCCATCATTTTCTGCTTCAGCAGACAAAAATAAATTCAAATCATCTGAAAACTATCAGAATGGGTATAGGGCACAGATTTTTTTTTATGATATTGGTAATTTTGTGAGGAATAAGGCCATTTCTTGCAGTCTGATTCTTGCATTAAAGTCTCTGAAAGAGAGTTAAATAGGCTTGGGTCAATAATGAGGTTGTACAGCTTAGGCCAGGTTTGATTTCTGTCTGTGGTGTAAATAGTTGATGACAAGATCAATACATGCTTCCAGGTCTTAGGTTATCTTTACTTGTATTTCCAATTAGAGGAAAAAAGACCACACAGAGTGTTCCCAATTGAAGGAACCTAGGTCTCTTGTTTATCTAAGATAGAGCTGGCACCAAACTAAAGGTACATTCAATGGGCTGATGTAGCTAAAATTTGGGGAAGCCAAGGATTACCTTCTTTAGAGTCATTAAATAGACTTCGGGGCAAACCTGCCCAATTATCTGGAGTAAAGTGTTTTGTAAGAAGCATAGTCCACAACCCAGTGCAGTTTTAAGGGAATTCTAGAATCAGAATTCATCTTAAAAGCTCTCTTCTTTGGCTCCAGGCAGTTCATCAGATGTTGTGTCATCACTGGAATAATTCTGTATCCCATTTCGCATGGACTGGGTATCACTTTGCCACAGATGTAGGAACCAAGGCTCACCCAGACATCCAACGTGACCACTTCTTCAGGGGCCTTGCCATAGGTCACATTTTTTAGGTGCATGTGTAGTAAGATTTTAGTAATTAAAAAAATTAGAGTATAACATACATATAGAAAAAAAATCAGAAACACAAAAGACCCCGAATAGCCAAAGCAATCTTGAGAAAGAAAAACGGAGCTGGAGGAATCAGGTTCCCAGACTTTAGACTATACTGCAAAGCTACAGTTATCAAGACAGTATGGTACTGGCACAAAAACAGAAATATAGATCAAGGGAACAGGATAGAAAGCCCAGAGATAACGCCACACACATATGGTCAGCTTATCTTTAATAAAGGAGGCAAGAATATACAGTGGAGAAAAGACAGCCTCTTCAATAATTGGTGCTGGGAAAACTGGACAGCCACATGTAAAGTATGAAATTAGAACACTCCCTAACACCATACACAAAAATAAACTCAAAATGGATTAAAGACCTAAATGTAAGGCAAGACACTATCAAACTTTTAGAGGAAAACATAGGCAGAACACTGTATGACATAAATCATAGCAAGATCCTTTTTGACCCACCTCCTAGAGAAATGGAAGTAAAAACAAAAATAAACAAATGGGACCTAATGAAACTTTAAAGCTTTTGCACAGCAAAGGAAACCATAAACAAGATGAAAAGACAACCCTCAGAATGGGAGAAAATATTTGCAAATGAAACAACTGACAAAGGACTAATCTCCAAAATTTACAAGCAGCTCATGCAGCTCAATATCAAAAAAAAAAAAACAAACCCAATTCCAAAATGGGCAGAAGACCTAAATAGACATTTCTCCAAAGAAGATATACAGACTGCCAACAAACACATGAAAGGTTGCTCAGCATCACTAATCATTAGAGAAATGCAAATCAAAACTACAGTGAGGTATCACCTCACACCACTCAGAATGGCCATCATCAAAAAATCTACAAACAACAAATTCTGGAGAGAGTGTGGAGAAAACGGAACCCTCTTGCACTGTTGGTAGGAATTTAAATTGATACAGCCACTATGGAGAACAGTATGGAGGTTCCTTAAAAAACTAAAAAGAGAGGGCTTCCCTGGTGGCGCAGTGGTTGAGAGTCCGCCTGCTGATGCAGGGGACGCAGGTTCGTGCCCCAGTCCAGGAAGATCCCACGTGCCGCGAAGTGGCTGGGCCCGTGAGCCATGGCCGCTGAGCCTGAGTGTCCAGAGCCTGTGCTCCACAACGGGAGAGGCCACAACAGTGAGAGGCCCGCATACCGAAAAAAAAAAAAAAAAAAAACTAAAAAGAGAACTACCATACGACCTAGCAATCCCACTACTGGGCATATACCCTGACAAAACCATAATTCAAAGAGAGTCATGTACCAAAATGTTCATTGCAGCTCTATTTACAATAGCCAGGACATGGAAGCAACCTAAGTGTCCATCAACAGATGAATGGATAAAGAAGATATGGCACATATATACAATGAAATATTACTCAGCCATAAAAAGAAATGAAATTGAGTTATTTGTTTTGAGGTGGATGGACCTAGAGTCCGTCATACAGAGTGCAGTAAGTCAGAAAGAGAAAAACAAATACCCTATGCTAACACATATATATGGAAAGTAAAAAAAAAAAAAAAAAAAAAAAAAAAAAAAGGTTCTGAAGAACCTAGGGACAGGACAGGAAAAAACACACAGATGTAGAGAATGGACCTGAGGACACGGGGAGGGGTAAGGGTAAGCTGGGAAGAAGTGAGAGAGTGGCATTGACATATATACACTACCAAGTATAAAATAGCTAGCTAGTGGGAAGCAGCCGCATAGCCCAAGGAGATCAGCTCCGTGCTTTGTGACCACCTAGAGGGTTGGGATAGGGTGGGAGGGAGATGCAAGAGGGAGGAGATATGGGGATGTATGTATATGTACAGCTGATTCACTTTGTTAAACAGCAGACACTAACACACCATTGTAAAGCAATTATACTCCAATAAAGATGTGAAAAAAAGGAAAGAAAGAAAAAAAATCACAAATGTCCAGTTTGATGAATTTTTTATCATCTGGACGTATGTATGTAACCTGCACCCAGATCAAGAAGCAAAACATTACTAGCACCCCTTCCTGTTAATAATTCCTCTTCCAAAATTGACAGCCCTCTTGATTTTTTTCAATATTTATTGAGATATATTGATGTATAACACAGTGTAAGTTTAAGGTGTACAACATAATGATTTGATATATGTATACATTGCAAAAGAATCACCACAGGAAGTTTTATTAACATCCATCACCTCACATAGTAACAATTTTTTCCTTACGATGAGAACTTTTAAGATCTACTCTCTTAGCAATTTTCAAATACATAATACAGTAGTGTTAACTATAGTCACCATGCTGTACATTGCATCCCCAGAACTTATTTATCTTGTACCTGGAAGTGTGTACCTTTTGACCCCTTCACCCAATTCCCCCACCACCTACTTCCTACCTCTGACAACCACCAATCTGATCTCTGTTTTCATGAGTTTTTTTTTTTTTAGATTCCATATATACATGAGATCACATAGTAGTCATCTTTCTCTGATTTATTTCACTTAGCATAATGCCCTCAAGGTCCAGCTATGTTGTCACAAGGGCAGGATTTCCTTCTTTTTTATGGCTGAGTTAATTGTATATATAGATACCCCATTTTCTTTAGCCAGTCATCTGTCGATGGACACTCTCTTGACTTTTAACAGCATACATGTGATTCACTTGCTTTTGAAATTCATGGAAATAGAATCAAGGAGCATGTCTTCCTTTGTGTCTGGCTTCTTTCACTCAATATTACAAGGGGGGATTCACCCATGCCAGCACATGTGGTTGTGGTTCATTCATCCTCATTGATGTTCAGTATTCCATCGAATGCATACACCACTATTGCTATCCATTCTTTGTTAATGGTCATGTAGGTAGTTTCAAGTTTTAGGCTGTCATGCACAGAGTTGCTATGAATAGAAATAATGTACATGATTTTGATGAATTGAGGATGTGTTTCTGTTGGATGAAATTACTGTGTCATGCAGTATGTGTATGTACAGTTTTAGTAGACACAAGCTGCTTCTTTCTCAGAATCGATAGGCACTGTTAGCCCTCGGTACCTCAGGCTGGGCCTTCCTCTGAAAGCTGTAGGGTCTCTGGCTTTTGCAGGGGAGAAAGAGCTTCTGATACAAAGTATAATGAGTTCACGGCATCTTCATACAAGCTCCTGTTCAGATTCCATGTTGCTGATTTTCCTAGATTTTATATATATTTTTAGATGCTTCCTGGAAATTCTCATTTAACCAGCTATTTTATTGCTCAAACTAGGGACAGTCAATGCCTAGCATAAGCCAAACACTGCTAAGTGCTTAACCTATTTTACTCCATTACAATTCACATCAAGCCTCTGTGGAGGGTTTGCTTCTTTCATAGATGGAAAAACCCATGATGATGGCGGGGAGTTGTAGAACAAGTAGGGAAGACCCAGGCCGGTCTGCTTGCCTCGCCCTGTCAGCTGATAGTGCTTCCCAATGTGTTCTCATACCTGGCTTTAACAAAATTGGAATTTACTAAAAATGGAAAGATGCATTTCATAACTCTTCTCCCAACTTGCTCTTCTCTGTCAGCAGAGACAGTGTGAAAAGGCTGCTGGTGGAGAGTTAAAGCCTTGATACTATTTGAAGCTCTACAAAGTGACATCGGGGGCGTGAATAAGAGGAGGCTCTAGAAAGATGAGTGTGGAGCCAGTTAGGCTGAAGAAGGGCTTGTGCAGGTGCCTGGATCCTAACGTTGTCCTGAGCACACAGGGCACAGGCTGCTGCACCCATGCACCCATTTGTCTGATGCTTGCTTGGAATGGCTTTCATGCTAAGCACTCTGCTGGGCTCTCAGACAGAAAGACGTGTGGTGCCTGCCCAGGAGGAGGTCATAGTGTACAGGAAAAGGAAGGAGGTTAAGCAAATAATTGCACACAATTGCTAAGGTGCTCTAACAGAAATACGGGAGACACGGGGGCACAGGAAAGTAGACAGTTATCCTGGAGAGAGGGGGTGAGCATGTGGTTAGGAAGGATGCAAAGAAGATGAGTTTGGAAGGTAAATAGTAGATGGCATGGGAGTCAAGTGTGAAGGGGAGAATGAAGTTAAGTGTAGACAGGGACCAGGCAGGAAGGAGCATGGTGAGGCTTTAGCAGGGAAGAGGCTATCCTAGAGCCAACTCATGACAAGAAGTAAATGCCTAGCCACAAATTCCTGGACAGGTGCCTGACCTGTTTCCTGTCAGCATCACCCCTTGTAAGAGGCTGCGTTGGTGTGAGGATCACACCCTGCCCTGTGGTAAGGTGAGCGCTTGGTCATGATGGGATGTGGCTTCTGGTCATACAAACAGACCTCTGGAAACTCACGGGCCCGTTGCCAATGCTCTTTCAGGCTGGGATATGGAGACGTATGGGCATTTGCCTTCCAAACTATAGTTCTCCCTAGAGCCCAGTCCTCCCTGTGCTGTCAGGGGTGGGGGGTGCATATTTTCAGTGAAGTGAGTTTTCACACTCGCAGGGAGGAGATTTCATACTGCCAGTGAACTCACGTGGGGATCAGTCTTCTCAAGAGAGTCTGCTGCTGGTAAGGTGTTGAAAGGATTTCTTGAGTGAAACCTGCCCTTTTGCCAAGTGTGCTAAGGGGGTTCTCCTAGGATTGTGTTAATTCCGCCCAGTGGAAGTAGAGAATGGTATCTTTCCTGACTATGATCTCCTAGCAGGGATGGAAAAGAGAAAAAGAATGTGTACCCCTGAGTCTAGGGGAAGAGTCCCACCGGGTCTGTGTCTCTTCTGCAGGCTCCTGTGATGCTTGAGAAACCTGTTCTGTAGTGAAAGCAGGCGGATCTGGGAGGCTGATGAAGAGAAGCTCAGAGGAATTCCTTCTGCGGGGTCTGGACAGTGACCCAGGGGTCCCTGTGTCCAAGGTCTCAGAGATACCAACCTCTCCACTGGAAAAGGAGAGGCTGCTCATTGACAGGCAGCCGTGCCCCGTATTCCCCCATATTGCTTTCTTGGTAGGAAGGGTGCTCAGGAGAAAGGGCTGCGTGGCCTCGGGATGGGTGAAGGGGTCAAGGCATTTCTACATGGACTCCTATTTCTTCCCCTTCTGCTGGTAGCAGAGTTTGGCTCTTCCCAGGACTGCACACGTGATCAAGCTGGACCAATCTCATATTCTATCCTGGAAAATATAATTGTGGGGCAAAGGAAGATAAAAGGTCACATATATCACCCGAGAAGGACTCCTGGTTCCTGCTGCTGCTGAGATGCGTGGAACAGTCCCGTCCCTGAGATCCCAGGTTCTGAGGCCAACTTTTCACTCCTCAGTTCTGCGAGCTTCCTCGGGTTCCTTCCAATTAATCACACACACAAACCTCCTTCTTTCCTCGCAGTTTTTTTCCCCCTGCTTAAGTCGGTCAGAATTGGTTTCTGTTGTTGCAGCAAAATCTTGGCTGATATAGAAATTGGTTCTAGAAATAAGTGGTTGTCAGCAGGCCCTCGGGGTGTGTGGAGTTGCTCGTGGGCCCAGATGGAATGTGTGAATAGACAGAGAAGGAGCAGCGACTCGGTTACCTGTTGTGCTCACCTGAGACTCCACGAGTCCAGTGAGGGTGCAGTGCTGGGGACAAGCAGCCCTGCCATAGAGCACGTAAGGGACAAGCCGTGGGCATGGTGGGTCCTTGGCAGAGCATCCGATAGCATAAGCAAGTGTCCTAACCTCAGCTCAATCAAAAATCTCTCCTTAAAGTAGATAATTTCCTATCTGTGGCTGTTGGGCTGATGCACCTTTAAAAATTCCAAAGATTGAGTCTTCCAGTTTCTGAATGACAGCATGCCTTAATTCACAACCTCGTGACCCAGGGGTGTGGAGAAAGGAGCTCATGATACTGGCATGGGGACCTCTGAGCATGGGAGGACTTGAGGACCCTCCCTCTCCAAACCCCTCTGAAACACACACCCACCGTACCCCTCTCTTGCCTGTAGAAGGGGGGCTGACAGTCTGATCCCCCCTCCTCACTGTTCCTCTCTGAATAAGCAAGAGTTGGAGTCGACATGGCCTGGAGGTGAAATGGATAATCAGGATACAAAAAAAAATGATGTGCCTGGAAATAATTATAGGTCCATCACCTGGGGTAACTTGGAGGCATACATTTTGAGAGTTAACTAATGAAGTTGAAATATAATTTTAAATGAGGCAGAATCTATTGTCATAGGTGAGCCCATCAGATGCTGTACCTGCTGTGTGCCTGCTTGGACAGTCAGCTGGGTTCCAACAATTGGATGCTTTCATTAATGAACATTTCTCCTGAAGACTGGCCCATGCTGGGTGGAACCAAATGGCCAGAAAGCTCGGCAGAAATGCAGAGAAGGAAATTCAGAAACTTACTCTCTTGCTTATCCCTTGACAGGGCCCCAAACACTTCTATTTCCCTTGTCTTGAGGAAGAGATGGTAAGGGAAATGTCAGGATCTTTTAAAAATACTCTACTGATAGTTCCCTCTGGGCAAGAATACTGTGGATGGGGCTCACTCAAAATGGGCCTTTGGCATCCTTGGGGATGGAAGAATCTTAGAATGATATGGTCCAGGGCACAGCTAGAAGTAAAGCAGTTTTTGTTCTCAGACAGCTTTATAAGTGTGGTTGGGACCCAGTGAAGGGTCTTACACCTAGCAATTACTAGCTGTGATCAAACAGTCATGTGACCACCTCAGAGTCTGTATCACTCAGGTCAGGCTAGGTCATGGTGCAGTAACAAACAGCTCCTGCAATGTCAGTTACTTAAGATAACAAAGATGTAAATCCCTCTCACTCAATACCATTTTCCACTGAGGGTTACTCAGAGAAGGGAACTGGGGAGGGCTGTGGTCCTCATGGTTATATATAGTCCCAAGGGGATGAAGTAGCCACTATCTCAAATGATGTGGGTCACACCCAGGGGAGGGAGATCTGGGGAGTGGGTCTCACACTCAGCCTCAAAGGAGGGACACATATGATTTCTCATTGGGCAGAAGTAGTCACACAGGCCCACCCAACCAATAGGAAGGCAGGAAACACAGTCTACTGTGTACTTAAAAGTAGAGTGATGAAAATAATTAGGAAAAAAACTAATTCTGACTACCACCCTATTCACCTGCTTATCACACAGTACCTATGACACTATGGGAACATTCCCTGAGGCCTTTACAAAACAATGAGAAAAAATGAGAGGTTGACCCTTGGGTGGTTCCAACAGCATCTGTCAGTCCCACCAAGAAGTGAATGCATCTCCTCTCAGAGATGGCCTGAACCACCACTGGAGAAGGGAACTCCTCCCGGAAGGCCAATTCAGCCTGGAAGTGTAGACAAGCTGAGGTTAAGGATCCTCACAATTTCTGACAGTGGCTGTGGAATTGGGTGGGTAGTTAGAGTGTGTGAGATTCTACATGTGCCCTTGGAGAAAGGAGTCTCTGTTTCCACTGCCCTCTAGCTCTCCCGTGCACCTGTCCCAGTGGCCTTCAAAGAAGGATGTTTTGGGGGCACTCTTCCTGATGCAGAGCTCCCGGGGCTAGGGAACCCGATACGTGGGGCTTGGACCCTCGATCCTTGTGGTGAACCTCTGCTATTATTATAAGCCTCGCATTTGTGGGCACCTACCTGGGGGTGTGGGTCTTGACTATACGGAGTCACCAACCTTCTTACCCATCTCTCTGTTTAGTTGTGGAAAATCTTTTCTGCTCGTCCTCCGATTGTTCTCATAGACAGTTGCTCTGTAAATCGTTATACTGTTGTCGTGCCTATGAAGGAAGGTGAGCTCAGGGTTTTCCTACTCCGCCATCTTCTACACCTGCCTTTCCTTCATCAGGGCACACTTATACTCTATTAAGGTCTGGGTAGTGGAAGCAAAAAAAAAAAAAAAAGTACCGTCCCCTCTGTACACATCTTCTTAGCAAACCCTTTCATGGATAAGGATGATTCCCATTGGTGTGATTCTGTGTTTCTTCATGTGTTCATTAGTTTAACCCTCAACCTGTGGGACCCCTCCCCAGTGCCAGGCCCTCACTACACTTATGACTATGAATATGTCTTGTCTTCCTGAACCACAGTCTCCTTTGTTTATCACAACAGAGCCCTGACCCTGGGGAAGGGACTGATGAGAATAAGGCCTCATGTTCTAGCCAGGGATTCCAACTCATGGTAGGAAAGGGGGCTTCTCTGTTTCTTGGATGGTTAAATTGGGATTAGTCCAAAGCCAGGCAGGGTGGAGGAGGGCAGCCTCAGGACCAGTGCTGGGGGCCCAGGGGATGGGGAGCCATTAGAGACTTTTGAGGAAGGAGCACAGAGATTTCTGAATTGGTGGCTTGACTCCTGGTGGCCAAATGCTGGGTTGCTTCCTCTTGGTAGTGAGGTAATTGTTCTCTGAGCCTGCTAAGGACACTGGCATGATAAGGCCTGGGGAGTGTTTTCCAGCCTGAAACACTCCTTGAAGCCCCTCCAGTCCCAGGGAGAGGAGCCTGGTACAGTGAATGTGGAGCCCCGGGCACCCTGCAGGAAGGTCATGACATTGTGGGCTGAGCTGTCAGCCAGCTCCTGAGTGGCACCCACTCAGGGCAAGAAGCAGAAACGTCTGGTCCAGGTCAATTGGAGACTGATTTACTTGACGTGCCCATGTTATACGTCTAGTGGATTTCCACAGATGGCTGATCTGCAGCTGATATCAACCCAGACAGAAGGAGAGTGATGAGAGGGCTTGCCTGCTCAGATCCTGGCTGCCGCAGCCCTCCCCTGTAACTGGACCATTTAACCCTCGCAGGCAGCCGCAGCTCTTCCAGTCTCAGAGACCATGTGCAGCTTCAGGCAGGTGTTCTGTAAGGAGCCTGGGCTCTGTGACCTGTTGTCTTGGGATTCCATCAGCCTGGTTGTGGTACCATGTCAAGTGTCCTGGATTACAGAACCAAGGCATTCACCCCTTTTCTAGGATCAGCCTTTCTTTTTATCTTCTTTTGACCCAGGCTTATCTTCTACAGTGAATTTGCATCTCTGGGTTCCAGCTCCTCCTGACCTATGGCAGGTCCTGATTGACCTCAAGTCTTCCAGAGATAGGTCCTGCCCTGAGTCTGTGTCTGGGACCCTGACATTACTCAGACTTTGTCTCATTCTCAGCCTTTGCCTTCCTCTGACCCCCACCCACAGGTTCTATCTCATCCCGGGACCTAGCCATTAATACCCCTACATGCCTTACACACCTACCAGAGTCCCTTATTGCTCCAGACTTGAACACCTGTGCCCCATCCTCCTGTTAAATGTCTGCCCAGACTACATCTTAGGATGCCGTACCCACTGGACATATGCTTATCTCCCTGCCCTCATAGTCTATGTTCCCAGCTCCTACTGGGTGCTACCTTCTGGCCTCTTGTCACTGTCCTGCTCACTGGAAGATATTGGCAAGACCTCCTCCCACCCAATGCTGCCTTCATTGATCCCATGATCTACTGGGCTTGTGCTGTGCCCTGTGTCTGTGGGTTGGCTCTGAAGGGTAGGGCCATCCCTCTGGACAATTACTCAGATGCCAGCTTTATACTCAGGCCAACTGGGTAGATGACACCAGTTGCCTCTCTGAAGATACCAAGAGGGACTATATTTTATGCTAAGAAAGCTAAGCATGTGCTTCTTGGTTGTAAAGGGTGCTTTGATGGTATCCACCAGAAGGGTGCAGACCATCCAGTAGGAAGGGTTGGAGCAATGGGCCCTTGAAAATTGACTCTTTTGTAGTCAATTACCTGATGTCATGTTACAAACACTCATAGAGTACCTACTGCATTAAAAGCAAACAAGACCATCCTGACTACAGGGAGGTGTGTGGTGGTACCCTGAGTATGAAGTACTGAGCCTCATTCCAATCTTGCAGCCTGGTTTTAGCCACATGAGGTAGGGTTCAGGGTTTCTGTTTGGGCTGGAATGTGAAATCACAAATCAGATCACCTGAAACCAGGTGAAGGTGGCATCAACTATCAACAAGATCTCAAAGGGAATCAGAACCTTGGGGGTGAGAATCTGAGTGAACTGGTTCCATTAGCCCTCCTATTGGAGACCCACCATCCCTAGGAGGCTGGCGGTGGTGGAGTACTTACAAGTATGGATTTTGAATGCAGATGGTCCTGGGTTACAGACACACCTCCATCACTCACTCAATTTACCTAAACTCTCTGTTCCTTACTTTTCTCACTTATAAAGTAAAAACTCTAATACTTGGATTATAGGAATTAATTGAGATAATATATGCTGTATATAATATATCCAGCATAGGGCCTGGAACATAGTAATTTCTCAATAAATGGTATCTATCAAATTTAATATGTTTCCAGCCTTGGGTGATTGGGGTTTGTTTTATTCAGAAAGGAGGCAATTTCCTTTTGCTATCCTGCTTGGTCAATCTTCTGTTGCCTGATGCTTAGACCTGCACCTTTCCTAGGGCCTGAGGACAGATCCAGTCTCTGGATCCAGGGCAACCCACTGTTTGGCAGTTCCCTCCACCTGCTAGGCCCCAGCTCTGGAAGGTGCCAGAGAACAAACCATGCATGCAGAGTGTGAGAGAGCTTCCTTTTATGTTCCCTATACCTTGAAGATGTCTTGATAATGCATTTGAACTCTACCGTCACAGTCAAGTGACCTAAAGAGCTTTGTGAGCTTCCTGTTAAAGAAAACAATAATATAAAGTGAATGTGTGGGTTGAGAGGGGTGGGGAGACAATAAAATAATGTCACTGGCAAACAGTGGGAAAATCAGGCTGACACCCATCTCCCTCCCCATTTCAACAAAGAGTTTGGTTTTGCAGCTCCAGCTTAGCTCTCTTTATGCATCCAAGTTGGGCCTTATGCAATCTGTCCCACTCAGTAGTAATTAGGTGTGCACGTGAACTAACGTTTTCACACCCTCTCTTCTTTTATCCAACTTAAGCATTTAATTGTCTAATAAGGGTGTTTATAAGATAATCAAAAAGAGGAGATTAGAGCAAGGCCTGGGAGGATGAAGAACCTGACAATGCATGAGGACGTGCAACGGTGAGCTGGTGGCCCCCCACCCGACCCCATCCCCCATTGGTGTGTGTCCACCACCAAGATTCAAGCTAGAATTCCACCTGGCCACTCAACACACAAGCTCAGCTGCGAATTCCTTCAGGCTGAATTAGGGATCACTCTCCTCTCTTCTTTCTCTTCTCCTCGCATCCTTCTCCTTCCCCTTTCAAACAAACTGAATAGAAGGTTTCCATGTTATGTCCCATTGTTATTGGTGCTTCACATTCATTCATTAAACAAATGTTCATCAGAAGCCTCCTCTGTTCTAAAGATATTGGTTATGTCAAGGTGAGTAACTTGGAGTGGAGGGTTTTGTATATTTTAACCATATTGAGCACCGGGGAGCATACAAGTTGTGCTCAAGAAATACCTTCCGTTGATTTACTTAACGTTCCTGTCTTTGACCTTGAGAAAAATGATCATCATTTCCCAGATGGTTATGAAAAATGAAGGCCCATCTTCTGTTACGAGTGTTGGGTACACGCCACGTGCCAGGCCCTGTACGGGGGAGTGTTCACACTGCTATTCTCATCTCTTTCTTGGCCCATCCTTCCCTCCCCTTTCAGCCAGAGACACAGTCACTCAACAAGATTTTACTGAGAATCAGCTCTCAGTGTGGGGCTGGAACCATGCACTGGGGATACAAGACAAACATAAATATCAAATGTCTGCTCTGAGTCAGCACCAGAAGGTAAACACGTGAGAGACAGGCCACCTTGCCCACCCCACCCCAGGGCGAGGCGGATGGTATGGGGTGCTCGCTTCCGGCTTTCCTGTTTCTCCCCCGTTCACAGCGGCATCTGTGAACGGCTGTTGATAGTGGTGTGGTCTTCTGCTTTCCTGTCACCCTCTTCTCATTCCAGCATCTTAGGAAGGACATCAGGCTTGAGTTCTAATTCTGAAAAGCACCTCACTTACCTTGTACCCCGTTTGTCTCGTAGCAAACATGACTGACAGGAGAAGAAAAGGCTCTGCCTGGCAAGTTCTGCTCTGTGTTGAGATGAAAGGAGACGGGTTTGCATTGGAGTGAGAGATGTCTCTCGGGACTAAAGTGGTCCCACTGTAGGACGTCACTGACAGGGGGTCTCTCCTATGACAACCCCTCCCAGGCCAGACTCTATGGCTCTAGAACACCTCCTCCCCTCTTGGCTTCTGGGGCCGGCTCCAGTTAGAGCTTGGGCTGCCCCGCTTATCACCTGCACACCCTTCCCCCCTTTCCTTTGCCCTTCAGAAGTCCCCTAGGACCCTAACGATACTCTGTTTCCAGGCAGAACAGGGACAGGAAATCTGGTGCTCATTCGCTCCTGCAGAGGCACAGCTGTTCCTGCTCAGCAGGTGGAGAGCCAGGCCCACCACTTCAAGAGAGGAGAGAACTTAGGTGCCACTGACTTCTGCCAGCGGGACGATGAGATGCCTACATCCCACTGAAGGACATGCCCAGATCGTTCCTGGCCACGTGGGGAGCAAAAATCTGTCACTGAATTCTGCTGTCTTGGCAGTCTCCGGGCTGCAAGTTCATGGAGAGACCAAGAGCCAGGAAATGAGTTAGTGAGCAGCGTGGCTGCAGGCAGGCTCAAAGAGCCTGGCACTGGAAGAACTTGCAGGCAGAGCCATCCAGCCCCTAGACAGGGTCTCACGACAGCCGCTCAGGGCAGAGGAAGGACTGGCAAGATCCAGAGGGGCACGAAGAATACAGCGGGGACCCCAGGGCTCCTTTGTGACCACATTCGGAGGCTCCTCCTCCCTTCCAGCCGTCACTGTATGTGGGGTCATTCATCCCTGCCACTTCTTCGCTTTGCTGCAGGGTGCCAGCTTTGTCACCGTGGTCACTAGCTGAGCCATGTTAGTTCCCGTACCTCCAGAGCTGTGGAGATCAATGGGACCCGTAAGAAAGTTCTTCCTTGTACGGATGGAAATTTTTCCTCCCTACAATTTCTACCCATTAGTCTGAATTCTGAAGTTCCAAAAATCAGGCTTCTCCTTTGTGTGACAGTCTTCCCAGTATTTAAAGGCATTCAAGAGTCACAGCATCCATATGATCCAGGCAAGTTACTCTTTGTTTCTCCAGGGACTGTTTCTAAACCCCTCTTAATCCCCCTATTTTCACTGGATGTTCATAACTTGCTACTCAAAGTGTGGTCCACGGACCAACAGATTTCGCATCCCCTGGAAGCCTGCTAGACAGGCAGAATCTTAAGTCACATCCTAGAACTCCTGAATTAGAATCCGCCTTTTAACAGGTTCTCTAGGTGATTTACATACATGTTAAACTTTGAGAAATACTGGAAGCACTGTCTTATAGCATCTTCATAGCAACACACACGTTCATATGTAAACTCTATGCCAAACAATAGAAAGATTAATTACATTATGACATATTTAGGCTATGAGATATTACGCATAGAAACTGTAGAAACTACATAGAAACCTAAGGAAGTACTCGTGATAATAACATTAAAGAGAGCATTGACTGAACCTCAGACTCTGTTCAAAATATATTACTGATTACCTCCTTGAATCACAAGCTAGATAACACTGTTATTCCCATCTTAAAAGCAGTGAAAGAGGCCCCGAGAGGCTGAGTAACTTGCCCACAGTCATACAGCTAGAGCCCAGGCAGTTTAGTTTGAGAGTAACTGTGCCTGACCACTGCTAAAATGATAAAGCCACAGATACAGAACGCTATATAAGCTATAACCGCAGCTATGAGGATATATACTGAATATGCACTAATGCTGTCAAATGGTGCTATTGTAATAAAAATAATAAAAAAGCAGCGTGCCCCAAAGAGAACACAGTTTTATCCAGCTCCAGCAGTGTTTCTACCACCTCATTACATTTTCTTTTGAATTAAACCATGTTTACAATACATGTATAATATACATTCATGGTAAAAAAAAATCATACACACAAAAGGATATAAAATAAAAAGTAAAGAGCTCCCTCCCCAGTAGCCCTCCTCCACTTTGAGATCATCACTGTTAGCAGTTTCTTATATGTCTTTCAAAAAATGTGTTTTTCACTTAAAGTAATGAACACACACACATATACACACATAGGTACATATATAACACACACACGATCCACTCTTAGCTTGGCTACATCTGTTAAACAGCCTTGCGATTGGCTCCTGTTTTATTTATGATGAATTGGAACAACCATATCTTTCGCACATGAAGTGTTATTAAGTTTTCATCTCTCCATCTTGTATAGTTTTTTTTGTCACCTAAATGTAGGATATTTTATGTCTTCTTACTGAGTTTCATGTAGCTGGTTGTGTTCTAGCATTCCAGCGAATTAAATCTTTTTTTACTTCTGAATCTAAAGCCTAGAAGCTTTCTTCTTCATAAGTCTAATAAGTATACCCTTATTTTCCAAGGCCTACAGGGGCAACTGCAGGGCTGGCATGAAGAGGGTATAGGGATGGTTTATGAGGGTCAGTGTATTAACAATGAAATATACCAAAAATGCACCAAATGTCAGCAGTGGCTATTTCCAGATGATGGGTATTTTTCTATATTTTCCAAATGTTTAACAATGAGCATGGGTTAATTTTGTCATGTTTAAAAAAGAAATAAAAGCAGTAATTTTACTGATTGGATATTGTTTCCACCTCTTCATTGTTTTCCTGAAAGAGGTGATACACCCATTCCTTTTGCTGGGACACTTTGTACTGGCTCCCAGTAGAGTAAGCACTGTGTTCATGCCTGATCTATTGACTTTGGGTTCAGGGTTTGACCATGTGACTTGCTATGGCCAGTATGATATTACCTGGTGTGATGTGAGCAGAGGCATCAGCTTGTTTGTGTGGTCTGATTGGCCCCTTGTGCTTCTGCAGTCCACCATCCACCAAGAGAAGGCTGTGCCCCAGGTAGCCATTGGTCCCAGAATTGGGATCCCTTGGAGCAGATGTTAACCTGGTCCATAGCCCAAGGCAGAAATCCTCGTTCCCCCATCAGCCCACGGAAACCTGATTGAGAAAAATAAACGTAATCAGGGGAGTTTTAAAAATAATAGCATAATTACAGTAATAACTGACTAGAAGGGAGAGTCAGCTCCTCCCATGCTGACCAGTGTGTCCTGACAATAGTCGCCCACCCTCCTCCAGCTGTTGTAGCCACCCTCTCCTTGCCTTGTGCTTCACCCCCAGCCACTGCAGCTATGCTCACCGACTCCTGCCCTTGAGTCACCTGCTTCCCACCATCACCTACATGGCAGGTAAGGAGGTGGAAGCCACACTTCCTGGCTAGTCCTAACATTCTTTTCTCCAAACATTCCTGTTCTGTGCAGTAGAAAGGGCTCTGGTCTACAGCTTAATTATGAGTTGTTGTGAGTTGAATTGTGTCCCTTCTAAATTCACTTGCTGAAGTCCTAACCCCCAGCACCTCAGAATGTGACCTTATTTGAAAATAGGGTCATTGCAGATGTGATTAGTTAAGATGAGGTCACAGTGGAGTAGGGTGGACCCATGATCCATTGTGAGTAGTGTCCATCAAAGAAGGAGAATTTGGACATGGAGACAGACACACACACAGGGAGAACACCACGTAAACCTGAAGGCAGAGATCAGGGGGATGCTTCTAAAAGCTAAGGAATGCCAAACATTGCCAGCAGACCATCAGGAGCTAGGAGGGAAGCATGAAACAGATTCTTCCTCACAACCTCCGAAGGAAGCAGCCCCGCAGACACCTTGATCTCAGACCCCCAGCCTCCAGCAGTTTGAAACAAGACATTTCTATTGTTTAAGCCACTCAGTTTGAGGAGTACTTTCTTATGGCAGTGCCAGGAAACTAATAGCTGAGGTCACCTCAGATTCTGCAAGTACAGTGTGTGGGTGTTTTCCCTACCCTAAGCAATTCTCTGACACCAGCTGGGTGTCCTACAATTCAACTCAACTCTGACAATACCTACTGGAGATAGTGTCAGTTTCCACAGGTTAAAGGCTCATCTTACAAGACTGCTTCCCCCAACTTCAGATGGTAATCACAAGCCCAGGTTGTCAACTGAGCTTCTGAAGGACAGACCATAGATGGGAGGTATCAATAGCCCCCTCCTTGCATTCTCTTAATTTGCTAGAGCAGCTCACAGAACTCAGAGAAACATTTTACTTACTAGATTAGTGGTTTATTATAAAACGATACATCTTAGGAACAGCCAGATGAACGAGACGCATAGGGTAATGTATGGGGCAAGGGCTTGGAGCTTCCATGTTCTTTCAAAGCTTGCAACTCTCCCAGCACATCCAAGTGTTCACCAACCTGGAAGCTCTCCAAACCCCATCTTTTTGGTTTTCATGGAGGCTCCATTACACAGACATGATTCATTTACTCATTGGCCATTTGTGACTGATTCAACCTCTAGCCTCTCTCCCCTTCCCAGAGGTCAGGGAGATGGGACTGAAAGTTCCAACCCTCTAATCCCATGGTTGGTTCTCCTGGCAACCAGCCCCTATCCTTAGGAGTTTTCCGAAAGTCACCTCATTAACATAGCAAAAGATACATTTAGTGCTCTTATCACTGGAAATTACAAGAGTTTAGGAGCTCTGTGCCAGGCATGGGAATAATGACCAAATATATATTTCTTATTATAAATCACAATATCACATCACAGCCAAGTTTTTCTGTCCTTTCAGTGCCCCTGGAGGTACAACTCTGTGCTACTGCTCCCTGCCCACAGCAGCTGGGGCCGGCTGACCTTGAGTGTGAGTGAGCAGGTGAGATGTTCTCTCCCCTCACTTCCTCCTTCAGAGCCAGTCCTTTCCGAACACGTGATGCCGTGCCAAAGCCACCCTCACCCCCCATCCCACTCCTTCCACTCATGGACTCAATGCCAGACTCTAGCATCTATTGCCGCAAACTCTTCCATTGTGCTTGTGGTGACTGTCTTTCTGCAAAATGAACCCTAAGTAGCACTCTGCAGGTCCCATGTGGATGCATTGATAACCCTGTCAGTAAAGACAGGACTATGTACCCTGCCTGCCTTCCACGTAGCCATAAGTCCAGGACTGTACTCATTAGAAGTGACTGTTCTACCACGAGCTGGCCTGCCTTCCAGCCCAGCGCTTCATCAACCACATGGCTCATCATGAATAGATCAACCAGACAGCCCAAACCTGACAGCCTCAAAATACAAGGATCTGTGGGATGCCCTTAATCGGCCAAGCTAGTGAGCTTATCAAATGTGAAATAAAGTTCAAATTAGAATGTTAGAAATTTAGAGCTGAAAAGAACCTAGACATTGTCAAGCTCAAGCCTCCATTTTATTGGAGGAATCTGAGGCCCCAAAGAGGAAACAACTCGGAAAGAGTGGGTTCTCAGCAAAGCCAGGACTAGAATACTGGTTTTCCACTATGGTTTTCATAAGACCACCTTAAGGACATTAAAAAAAAAATCTATGAAGGCTCTAACTGATTGCAGTTTTACTTTCTAATTTTCCCTGATCATTGGTTTAATCATTTATTTCACACTTTTTATTATGGAAGCAAACATGCACATTGCTAAACAATTTCAAATTGTACAGTAGAGCCTGCTATGGAAACTGACAGCCCTCATTGTACTCCTTCAGCCCAGACACACAAGTCCCTCTTCCCTGGGTTAGCCACTCATAACCTCTCCTGTACTTAGCATGTCTGATGGTCATTTATCACTGTGTCGCTAAATAACCTGCTATCCTCTTGTAATTGTTCAAACTTCAGACAGCATTAATGTTAGGTTCTATTTTTTTATTTTCAACCTTAGACATTATCTACTCCTTACAGTGTATGGAGAAGAAATTGACATTCATTTCTCCCCTGTACCTTTTACATGGTCAAAGTTTGTAACATTTATTTTTATTCTGTAAACATAATTTAGTCCTCTAAGCACTTATCCATAAGTTAATTCCAAAAGTAAATAAATATCTCTTAAAACATTATGAATATGTAACAATTGTTCAATGCCACTTCCAATACTGAGATTTTTTCCTCTCAAAAATGTATATTCTCCTTCATTATTAAGGAAGACTGGTCAGAATGTAAAAGCCAAGGGCTTTCTCTTTCCTTACACCCCTTTTAGCACATAACCATGCCTCATTTCTAACTTGCCTTTAAATAAAGAACAGTGTTTTTCTTGGGTAGCCTTTCATTTCTCCTAGACATTGTAACTGAGATCCTTTTCACATTTGAAGATCTTTAAGTGCCTAATCATGCTGTTGATTGAATGAAATCCCCCTTTTTTTACCCTAACAGTCTTCACAGAAATCCTCTATGCTCCTGTTTTTATGTGACCAGTTCTGTTCTAGGACGGCTATACAGCAGTTACGTTATTTTGAAGTCCATGTTTTCCTCTTTTATTCAGGCACCTGGGATACATCCTTGAGTTTTTGTTTCAGAAAGTATCAATATATGTGAATGGAATTTAAACTTTACAAATTTTGGAATGCCTGAAATGTCTTCATTTCAGCCTCACACTTGATTGATCATTCAGACTGGCATGGAATTCTGGATTCAAATGATTTCCCTCAGAATTTTGAAGGCATTCCTCCTTTGTCTTCTAGAACCCATTGTTGCATATAAGAAGTCTGGATCAGTTTGATTTTTCTTCTTTTGGGTTCATCTCTTTGTTTCTCTCTAGGAAGTTTTAGGGTTTGTCTCTTTCTGTTTGGAGTTCAGAAATGTCAGTGAGATTTCTCTCAATGTGAACTTTTTGTGTTAATCCCGGTTGGAATTTGGTCACATCTTTCCATTGGAAGAATCTCTTCTTTAGCTTCAGGACATTTTCTTCTAATGCTTCCTTGATAATTTGCTATTATCATTTATTCCCCTCAGTTTTCTCTTTTAAATCTCTTCTGTATGAATATTAGAATGGCTACACCTGTCTTACAGTGCCCGAACTTTCAATTATATTTTTCACTTTATTCTGTTTTGAGACATTAACATAACTTTATTTGCCAGAGGATCAACTTTGTCTTTAGCTGTGCACTTATTATTCAGAATGCAATTTAGTTTTTTATTTTTGCAATCATATTTGATTACTTAGAACACTTTTATTTTTTCTGATGGTACTTTTTAAATGATCTAATTCTTCTTCTAGGGATATAATTTCTCTTAAATTATTGTTATGTATACTAATATGAATTATTATTAGGAACACAATATTTTAAACTTTGCTCTTTTTCAGCTGACAGTTTATTTTGGCAATTGTTGTATGTCAGCACCCATGAGCTTATTTCAATTCTTCTTAATAGCAACATTGTGTCTCATTTTATATTTTACATATGTGTAACTCTTTAACAAGTGTCCTAATAATGGATATCTGGCTTTAAAATATAGAATTGATATTACACTCACAATTTTGCAATTATTCTCTTTGTATGAATATCTTTGTGCCTATAGGTTATTATTTCAGTGGAATAAATTCATAGTTGTAAAAGTGCTGAGGTATAGCATGTACAGCATGATGATCATAGTTAATAATTTGTATTGCATATTTGAAAGTAGCTGGGAGAGTGGATCTTGAAAGTTCTCATCACAAGAAAAAAATCGTTGTAACTATGTGTGGTGATGGATGCTAACTGGATTTAATGTGATGATCATTTTGCAATATATACAACTATCCAATCATTACACTGTACACCAGAAATGAATATAATGTTACGTCAGTTATACCTCAATTAAAAAAAGAAGAGTTGGCACCTAAACAGTACACTAAATAAATAAACAAAAAGTGCTAAGTTGAAGTGTATATGCGCTGCTCATTTTGATAGGTATTGTCCAATCTCCATCCACTGAGTCACTGTTTACAATCCCACAGAGTGAAGAGAGTTCTGTGTCCCACCCCTTCTGCAACAAAGTATGCTGTCAGACTTGGCCACCTTCATCGGTGAAAAATGGTATTTTAGTATAGTTTAATTTGCATTTTGCTTTTTATGAGTGCTATAAATCAAATTATTATACGTTCAAAAGTCTTTTGCAATTTAATTTCTCTTAACTATTTAGTTAAACCTGGACCACATATCTATTAAGTTATTGCTATTTTTAAAGTTTTATGGGAATTCTTTATGGGTTACAGAAATTAGTATTTTGCTATCATGTGAGTTAAAAACACTTATTTAGATACTATTTATGGAGTTTTTTTCCATCTTAAATTTCCAACAAACTTTTTATTGAAAAAAAAATTTAGAATAGTTTCAGATTTTTTTTTTTTGAATTGCAAAGTACAGTTTCTATATACCCCATCCCAGATTCTCCTATTATTAACATCTTAGATTAGTATGATTCAATAGAAGCAATTAATAAATCAATATTAACACATTATTATTAACTAAAGTCCATACTTTATTATTCAGATTTTCCTTAGTTTTTATCTAATGTCCTTTTCCTGTTCCAGGATCTTATCACATCACATTTAGTCATCACATCTCCTTAGATTCCTCTTAGTCAGTTTTTCAGATTTCCCTTGTTTCTGATGACCTTGACAATTTTGAGGAGCACTGGTTGGGTACTTTGTATAGTGCCCTTCAGTTAGGCTTTGTCTGATGATTTTCTCATGATTAGACTGGGAGGAAGACCACAAAGGTAAAGTACCATTCTCATCACATCATGTAAAACGAACATACTATACACATGACTAAATTACTGTTGATGTTAACCTTGATTACCTGGCTGAGGTAGTCAGGTTTCTCCACTATAAAGTCATTCTGTTTTTCCCCCTTTCTATGCTTTACTCTTTGGAAGGAACTTGCTAGGTGCAGCTCACATCTAAGGAGTGGGGACTTATGCTCCACTTTCTTGAAACGGAGTATCTTCATGAATTATTGAGAATTCTGCATGGCATATTTTTCTATTCTCCCACTATTTATAAGTTATGTAGGTATGTACATATTTGTTTGTTTATTTATTTAGTCAATGATTTATTTATGTCAGTATGGACTCATGAATATTTATTTTATAATTTGGTTTATAATCTAATACAACTTCATTTATTTTGTTGCTCCAACTGTTTTGCTTTGGCCATTGGGAGTTCTTTAGCTGGACCCTGTGTCCCTTTGGCATACCCCCATCATTGTGAATGTGTGTTTTCTTAAGTACTTCCTTACTGCAAGATGCTCCAGGCTCATCTTTACATTTCCTGTCCCAGTCCTAGAATCAACCATTTCTCTAAGGAGCCCTATTCCTTTCACTGGAGAATGATATTACAAACCAAGGTATGGGTTTTAGGTATGCTCATTTTAATTGGAATGTCATTGTTTCTAGGCCCTCTCAGCTGACAGAACAAGGAATATATGTGTGTATAATAACCCATGTATATACACACATCTATAAATATTTCTATACAATCATCTGAATGTATATTAATCTAAACATGAGTTCCTATCGATGTCTTCAACTATAATCCAGCACCACATGTTCTTTCTAGCTTCCTTCCTTGCCTCTCAGTAAAATCCTACTCTAACATTGAGAACCCTGGCTCCTACCATCTGTCATACACTTACTTAATTGTTCAATTCCAGTATTCATGTATAGTGTTTTCAGAATTGTTAACCTATACTCCTTGGAAAACAACTTTATCAATTACAGTACAGTGTTGAAATACATGTCCCTTTGCTTTTAGTCTTACAGCTTTTACTCACTTCCAAAGTACTTAGATTAGCAATTTTTCCCTCATCCTCTTCAGTGAGGTTGGTCCATACATTTGTAATACAGTTAGCTTCTTCTGTCACATTCTACTTTCCATCCTAGGGTGCCCTTACAATCTCCTAAATGAGTTTTTTAAATTTGCAGATGTTAAGGTTTACTCTTTGTGCTTTAAAGTTCTACAGGTTTTGGCAATTGTATAGTGTCATACAGCTACAATTACAGTGTGCTTTGTTTTGGGGGGTGGCAAATTATGCTCAGAGACTGAAATTGTCTTTGCCAATATTTTATTTAACACAGATTCACAGTGGGAATTATAATAATTTTGCAAGCCAATAGCATACAGAATAATGTTTCTTAATAAGCCAATAAATAACATACTCCAAACAAATGATAGCTTTATTACTCTATTGTTCCAAGCAAGGTAAAACGAAAGGAATAAAGTTCAAATTAAGTGGAGGTTTACCTTTTCTAGAGTTTCTCTGTAGAGACAGCTTTGCTGAAGTTCAGCTGCCAGCACAAAAATAAAAGTCCCTTGTTGCTAGAGCACATTACTAGGGAACAATGGTGTCGACTGGCTGCCTGATCTTTTCAGGCTGTTGCAAAGTTTGCCACACTGCCAATAAAGGAGTCACCTTTATTAGGGCGGAGGCAAATGTCCCTTCTCTTCCTGAGACTGCTGCACTATTTAACACCACTGCTGACTGAAAAAGAGTCACTTGGCTATGGCAGGAACAAGTGTCTCAAGATCTTGAGAAAGCAGGTCAGCAAAGGGTAGCTTTCCTCTGACCAAAACTCTAGGATATTCCTTACAAACTCTCAATATTTATTGTTTAAGTGTCCCCTTTCCATAGTTGCTTCTTTATCTGTTTTATTGATAAACTCCCAGTGGGAGCCCTCAACAGTAAAGCTACTAAGTACTTATCAATGACAACAGATGACATGATGAAATCTTGAAACAATTTATTTCATTTTTATATCAAAACAACTTTATTGCTAAAAACAACTTTTTTCGGTCATAAACAAATGGATTAAAACTACTTTTTAAATAATAAACAAGTGGATTTGGAATCATGTCAAGCCAGTATACAACACAGTATCATACACAATAATTTCACCAAAGAAAAAGATAAAAAAATAAAAGGGGGGGGGGAGGCTTCCAGCACTTCTGTCCCTGGTGAAACTTCCACCTAATCCCTGCCCCCTCTGGCATATACCTTAAAATTAGTCAATGAATCTCCTTCCCATATGATCCAGGTGATTTTCAAGCTTCTGTTTCTGTGCTGGGACTTGGAGAGAGTATTTGTGTGTAAACGCTTCAAGAGTGGAGTCTTGGTTTTCCCACAGCCTTCTGGTTCTCCCAGATGTAAGTCCCACAGGTTTTCAAAGCTAGATGTTATGGGGACTCTCCTCCTGCTGCAGGTCCCCCAGGCTGGGGACCCTTATGTGGGGCTTGGAATCCTGGCTCCTCAGGGGGAACTTCTGCGATTGTTATAACCCTCCTGCCTGTGGGCCCCCATACCAGGGGTGAAGGTTCTGATAAGACTGCATCTCTGCCCCCACCTACCTGTCTCTAAGTGACCTTTTCTTTGTATCCTTAGTTGCAAAAAATCTGTTCTGCTTGTCTTCAGGTCATTCTCAGATGTTTGTTCTATATATAGTTGTAGTTTTGGTGTGTCCGTGTGAGGTGAGTTCAGGATCTTCCTACTCTACCATCTTGATCCAGATTCTTCATATACAAAATTTTTACATGAATGTTGTGTCTATTTCTCCATTCCCTTTTCTGTTCCACTCATAGATATTCCAGTCATGTCAACAGTACACTATTTACTCTATATTTATAAAATATTTTAGTATTTGTAAGACTGATTTTTCCTCATTATTTTTATTTTTCAGAATTTCTTAGAGATACATACGTGGTTATTTTTCTAACAACATATGATTCAATTTATTCTGCTTCAAAAATAACCTAGTATTTTATAGGGATCAAAATTAAATGTAGATATTAAATTAAGACCAAGTGAACTCTTTATAATATTGATTTTTTCTATCCAATAATACAATAGCCTTTCCATTATTAAAAACTTATTTTGTGTCTCTCAATAGTGTTTTAAAAGTTACCCTTATAACAATGTTATTCAATAATTACATTAAATGAAAATGGTGTCACCACTCTAACTGCACAGTGGAATTGTAGATTGGATAAGAAATAAAGCCCAAGTACTTGCTGTCTAGAAGAAATGCACTTTAAATATAAAGACATAAGTAGATTAAAAATGAAAGGATGGAAAATGATACAGCATGCTAACATTAATCAGAGTAAAGAATATTAGCCGGGATAAAGAAGGGCATATCATGATAATAAAGATATCAATGTATCAAGAGAATGTAACAGCCCCAAATGTTTATGCTTTAAACAACAGAGCTTGAAAATACACAAAAACTGACAAACTACAAAAATAAATAAATAAATCAAACAATCCTTTTTGGAAATGTCAATACTGTTCTCTTAATAATTGAAGGAATGAGTAGACAGAAAACTAGATATGGAAGACTTGCACAACACTGTCAGCCAACCTGGACTACACGACATCCATAGTACACTCACCCAACAGCAGTGTAATATAGCTTTTTTCAAATGAACACGAACTATTTACCAGGATAGACCATATTATGGACCATAAAATAAATCTCAATAAATTTGAAAGAATTGAAATGATTAAAAGTTTACCCTTTGACCAAAAGCAAAATTACATTAGAAATCAGTAAAAGAACAATATCTAGAAAATTCCCAAATACTTGAAAGTAAATAACATCTTTCAAATAACTCATGCATCAAAGAGGAAAATGAAAAGGGAAGTTAGAAAATATTTGGAACTAAAAAAAAAGAAAAAAGAAAATATCCCAAATCAGCTTCCATCTCTAGAAACTAGAAAAAGAAGTGTAAATTTAGTTCAAGTAAGTAGAAAAAAAGAAAACAATAAAGACCAAAGTGGAAGACAATGAAATAGAAAACAGAAAAACAAAGTTAATAAAAACAAAAGTTTTTTCAGAAGATTAAAAAAATGATAGACCTTTAGACAGACAGATCATGAGAAAGAGAGAGAAGACACTAGTTATCAATGTCAGTAATGAAATATGTAGCAAGACAGATGGATGGGTAAAGGAGATGTGTAAATATTGTATACATATATACAATGGAATACTACTCAGCCATAAAAGAGAATGAAATAATGCCATTTGCAGCAACATGGATGCAACTAGAGATTATCATACTAAGTGAAGTAAGTCAGGAAGAGAAAGACAAATACCATATGATATCACTTATATGTAGAATCTAAAATATGACACAAATGAACCTATCTATGAAACAGAAACAGAATCAGGGACATAGAGAACAGACTGGTGGTTGCCAAGGAGGAGGGGGTTTGATTGGGAGCTTGGGATTAGCAGATGCAAGCTGCTATATATATAGAAAGGATAAACAACAAGGTCCAACTCTATAGCACTGGGAATTATCTTCAATACCCTGTGATAAACCATAATGAAAAAGAATATGGGGTTTCCCTGGTGGCACAGTGGTTGAGAGTTTGCCTGCTGATGCAGGGGACACGAGTTTGTGCCCTGGTCCGGGAAGAGCCCATATACTGCAGAGCGGCTGGGCCTGTGAGCCATGGCCGCTGACCCTGCACGTCTGGAGCCTGTGCTCTGAAACAGGAGAGGGCACAACAGTGAGAGGCCCGCGTATCACAAAAAAAAAAAAAAAAAAGAATGTGTGTATACATATATATATATATATATATATATATATATAATTGAGGCAATTTGTTGTACAGCTGTTATCAACACAACATTGTAATTCAACTATATTTCCATAAAATATAATTAAAAGCAAGAAATATGCAGCAAAATGGATACTATAGCTATAAAAAATTTTAAGAAAACATTATAGAGAATTTTATAGAAATAAAATTTTAAAATCTTAGATGAAATGGTAGAGTTCCTTGAAATGCACAAACTGTCAAAGCTTTTTAAAGAGGCAGATCATTTAAATAGCCCTTTATTATGAAAGAAATTGAATATGTAGCTAAATCCCTTCTCACAAAGAACCCCAGGCCTAGTTCACATCAGTGGGGAGTTCCACCAAACATATAAGGAGGAAAAATACCAACTCTGCACAAACTCTTTCTGAAAATTTAAGAGGAAGGAAAACTTCCTAACAAATTCTATGTGGCCAGCATTACACTGATACCAAACCAGACAAAGACATTACAAGAAAAGTAAACAGTAGACTAATATCCCTCATGAACATCGATGCAAAAATCTTTAACCAAACTTGAGCAACCTGAATACATAAAAAGGATAATACACCATGACCAAACTGGGCTATGTCAGGAATGTGAGGCTGGGTTAACACTAGCATATTAATTGATTCAATTAGCCATATTACAAGCTAAAAAAGAGAGAAACATGATCATCTCAATAGATGCAGAAAAAGCATTTGACAAAATTCTGTATCTATTCATGATGAAATATGTTTATCAAACTAGGAAAAGAAGTGAACTCCCTCAGTCTAAAAAGAGGCATGTAGAAAAACCTACATTTAACACCATATTTAGTGTGAAAAACTGAATACTTTCCCCCTAAGGAATAAGGCAGGTTTAATATATATAAATATATATTAAAATAAATATTATATATATATATATATATATATATATATATATATATATATACATAAAACTTTTATCCAACATTTTACTGGAGTTTCTAGCCAGGACACAAGGAAGAACAAAAAGAAAGAAAAGACCTCTAGGTTAGAAAGGAAGGAATAAAGCTGTATTTATTTGCAGATAACATGAGTGTCTATGTAGAAAATCCTAAAGGATGTACAAACAAGCTCCTAGAATTAATAAGTAAATTTAACAAGGTCAAGATTAAAAAATAATTGCATTTCTATATAGTAGAGATGATCACTTACATGTAAAATAAAATAGTTCATTTATTTAAAATATAAATTAGTTTCACTTATAATAGCATCATAAACACAAAATATTTACAAAATATCTTCCAATATTTGCATCCTGAAACTATAAAATATTAATGAAAGCTATCAAAGAAGGACTAAATAAGTGGAGAGTTATACTATAAATTCATTGCAACTCCATTCAAAATACCAGCAGACCTTTTTGTAGAAATCAGAAAGCTGATTCTAAAATCTACATGGAAAAATAAAGAAATTATTTAGAATAACTAAAACAAGTTTTTAAAGACCACAGAGGACACGACCACATCATTTACACACTTACCATAAAATACAATAATTAACACAGTAATATTTGTGAAAGCTTAGACATACTGATAAATGGAACAGAATAAAGATAGCAGAAATAGGTTCAAACCTATGTAATCAATTGATTTTCACTAAAGTTCCCAATGTAATTTAATAGATGAAAGACAGTCTTTTCAGCAAATATTGATGGAACAGTTGGATATCCACATGTAAAAAGAGAAAAAAAACAAAACAAAACCTCAACAAGAACAACTGAAAATGGATCACAAACCTAAATATAAAATGAAAAAAATGGAGATTCCCTGGTGGTCTAGTGGTTGGGACTCTGTGCTTCCACTGCAGGGTCCCCAGTTCAGTCCGTGGTTGGGGAGCTAAGATCTCACAAGCTGTGCAGAGTGGCCAGAAAAATTTAAAAAGTTAAAAACAAAAAAAAGAAAATGGAAAACTGTAAAGCATAACAAAAAAAAAAACATAAAAGAGAATTTTTTTACTTTCAGTTAAGCAAAGATTTATCAGAGAAGACACAAATATACAAACCATGAGATAAAAAATGATAAATTGAATTTAATTAAGATGTAAAACTGAGGTTCTTTGAATGTTAAGAAAATAAAAAGCCATAGACTGGGAAGAAATCATCTGGGGGAAAAAAAAAGAAAGTCTGATAAAAAAAAAAATGTCTATCCAGAATATGGAAAGAATTCTCCAAACTCAATAAGAAAAAAAAAAATTTTTAATGGAAAGAAGGCTTGAATAGCTGCTTCACCAAATAATACATACAAAACGATAAGCACATGAAAAGGTGCTTGGCGTCATTAATCATTAGAGAAATGTAAATGAAAAGTATAACTGAACACTTATTAGAATGGTTGGAATTAAAAACAATTCCATGTCAAGTGCGAGGATGTGAAGTAACATTTTCATCCATTGCTGCTACAAGTGAACAATGGTACAAATCACTTAGGAAAACCGCAGTCAGTTTTTTTTATAAAGTTAAACATGAACTTACTATATGGCCCAAGAATCTATTTCAAACTAATTACTCAAAAGAAATGAAAACATAAGTTCACACAAAAGCCTGTATGTGGATGTTTATAGCATATTTATTCATAATAGTAAAAAACTGGAAACAATCCAAATTTCCATCAACTGGTGAATTGATAAAGAAATCGTTGTATGTACAATGGAATACTACTCAGCATTAAAAATACATGGACAAATCTCAAAAGCTTTGCACTAAGTGAAAGAAGCCAGACATAAATGATTATATTTTTTATGATTCCATTTATATAACACTCTGGAAAAAGAAAACAATAGAGCTCAAAGTCTGATCAGTGGTTGCCAGGGATTGTGGGTGGAGGGAAGAAACTGACAACAAAAGAGCACAAGTGAACTCTTGGGGGTGATAAAATATTCTATATTGATTGTGCTAGTGATTACATGACCGTATATGTTCTTGAAAACTCAGAGGACTGTACACCTCAAAAGGGTGAACTTTATGTAAATTAGATTTCTTGCATGTCTTATGGGTAAGGCAATGCTTACCCTTTGTTCTGGACTATTTTTTCAAGAATGTTTGCATAGCAAATAGCCTTGGGAGACACTGTCTGGAGCAAAGCACAGGCATACTTACTGTCAGGTATAGTAAAGAAAGTGTCTCTCTCTGGGTCAAAAAGAAAACTTACTATTGAGTAAGTTCAGGGTTCCTCTTTTGCAATGCAACACGCTGCACATGCAGGTGTCCTTTGGCCCATGTCATGACACCCTGTGGGAACTGGGACTCAGGGAACCGGTCCAAAATTTATGATATTCTGGTTACTACTATTTCTGTGGCAATAAACTGTCCTTCATCTCTGACCCAGGAGTCTGGTAGAACAGCATTCATGAAACAATGGCAGGGTAACTTGTTAACTTGCAAGTAGGGTAAAATCTCTGACACTTCACAGTTTTGACACTTTCAGCAAACATGTTGACCAAAATATATGTTCAACCAGGCAATAAATTGTCCTCTAATTCATTGCCTGTTAATGACAAGAAACTGGGGAGAAATTGTATATCAAATACTAGGAAATAGGTTCCAAGACAGCTGCCTGAACTGGGCCTTGGATATTGTAACTCTCCTCTAGTGGGTGGACTTCGCCAGTCCAGTGGTCAACTTCAAGTTGACCCTATAACAGATATTAAGATTTTTCTTGAGGGCAGCTGGTTAAAGGTTCTGTCTCTATTAAATAACAGTTACAAAAACACCCACATACACAGATAATGAAAGGAGGGAAATTTGTTACCACAATGTGCAGAAAACAGGAGAATCTATAGACCTTTGGCCGATTCACTTGGGAGATGAAGGGGGTGGGATGCATGATACTTGCTAAGGAAGAATGGGAACAGCTGGTTCATCTTCGGGCTCTGTCAGTCTGTCATGACAACTGCAGGTCCATTTGAAGCTGACAATAATAGGTTTAGAGATTTTTTTTCTTTTTGCAGTAGGTCCTGGCTGCAATAAGGGAGTTTTCCCTAAAACAGACAAACTCCTCTGGGAAACCATAAATGAGGTGTTGACTAGATTCAGGGTCTTACTGCTTGGAACTGGGTTTACTATCATGATGAAAGTGACCCACTGTGGAATGAGAAACTGACCCAACGAAATCTAGATAAATGCTTGCTGTCAACCCTGCCACCCTGGAAAATTCCCATAGCGCTTATGTGGAGATCGAGTAAGAACTTAGGAAGTGTTATCTTCTTAATGGAAAATGAGGTCCCAGATTAATATGGGCTCCTCAAAGAAGGTTACTGCTGTGTGAGCCAAGCCCAAGCCAGCCAGATGGCACACACCCCATGACCCCAGGTGGAAATCAATGTTGCTGTGATTGCTGAGTCAAGAGATTCCCAAGGATGAAACAAAGGGTGTTAGCCATGAGGACATCACCATTCCATATAGTATTGGATAGGCTGAAACAATGGAATTTTGTTTGTTTGAGCTGAGAGTAGCTGCTGTACTGCTCGAGATGGAAAGTCAATGTGCCTTACGTACGGTATGAAGTTACTTTCTCTCCAGTCCCCTCGATTCATCTTTCTTTCCCTCACTCTCTCAGTTTCTTTAAGGAGAAAGATGATTAAACTTGGGGCTGAGATCTCCTTCTGTTCAGAAGTACTGAAGGCAATGTGCACCTGTCTGTGTGTGCTAGGGAACTTCAGGGAGGGAAGAGATTCAAATTTTGTGACTCTGTTGGTCACGGTTGCCCAAGTCACCATTGTGCCCATTGCCTGATAATTTAATATTCACCTTTATGAAAGTATAATATAGAATAAAAATTGTCCAAATTATAAGTCAAAAGCCTGATGAATTTTCATAAAACAAACTCACCCATGTAACCACCACCCAGATCAGGAAATAAAAAAGCAGATGTAGTTAATGAGGGTTTAGACAAGGTTCAGAGAAGAGGAAGGGAGTTAATGTAATTTTGTGGTTGGGACCCTTCAGGACAATTAAATGTACTATGGTTGTAGTTTTCACTGCTGAATGTGTAATTGATATTGATGTTTTACATGCATGCATTGTGAATGCTCATAAAGTCCAGAGGAGTGTCTCTTGATCAGAAGAGAAGTGCTCACTGAATGCTTAACATTTCCCCATGGGTGCCTAAACTGTGCTGTGATTTACCAGTGGTGAATGAATCAGATTTTAGCAAGAGTGTTTCTACTTCCTGATGTCCAATGCTTTCCTACATAAATGATGTCCTGTTGGTTGGCAAGTCAGAAGCTTGGGTCTCTGTGGTTCTGACTGTAATGTGATCATGCCTCTGGGGTGGCCGATAAACTCTGATAAAATTCAAATCCTGCTCTCTGAGTCTATGGGACTATGTGGATGGATTCACAGTGTTCAAGTACATCCCTTCTGAAAAGCATCTATTAGTCTGCTCTTGTGGAAAGTGAATGCCTGATCATGAAGTCCTTGTGACCCAGGATCAATGATTTAACAAATTGGGGAGTGTCCAATGAGCCTCACTTGTCAAATGGAAATATTATATTCAAGTCCTTAGCCAGGTTGGCCCAACGGCACCTTGGTTTTTCACGAAAAAGTGGAAGCTATCTCTTTGGGAGAAACTTCATCTCCTATTCTATGACTTTAGAAAACTACTTGAAAGTACCTATGAAAACAGTACATATAGATATTCCAGGACCCAGCAATTTCACTTCTAGATATATACTAACAGAAATGCAGACATGTGTTTATTGAAAGATATGTACACCAAAAGACATGTGTGAGAATATTCATAGTACAATTATAACAATCAAAAACTGGAAATAGCTGAAATGACAATGGAGTAAATAAGCAAATTGTGGTATACTCATACAAATGAATATCATACAGCTATTCAGATGAATGAATTAAATTATAAGGACATAAATTTCACAAATATGATTTGAGCAAAACAAATCAGACACAGAATAATAAACACTATTATTCCATTTATATAAAGTCCTAAATAATGCAAAACAGTCTTTGGTTTTAGAAGTCAGGAGATGGCTACCTGTTTACTTTTGCAAAGCTGGGGGAATAGTGACTGGGAGGGAACTTGATGCTAGTGGCTTTCTTATTTCCTGATGTAGGTGGTGGTTACATGGGTAAGTTTGCTTTATGAAAATTCATCAGGCTGTTGATATAATTTGGACAGTTTTTCTTCTATATTATACTTTCATAAAAGTGAAAATTAAATACTCAGGGCCATTGAAAATAAAATGCTAGCAAATATGCAAACAAGAAAACTACACTCTAGAGCTTGCCTGGTGGCGCAGTGGTTGAGAGTCTGCCTGCTGATGCAGGGGACACGGGTTCGTGCCCTGGTCCGGGAAGATCTCACATGCCATGGAGCGGCTGGGCCTGTGAGCCATGGTCACTGAGCCTGCGTGTCTGGAGCCTGTGCTCCACAACGGGAGAGGCCACAACAGTGAGAGGCCTGCATACTGTAAAAAAAAAAAAAAAAGAAAACTACACCTTAATCATATTTATTAATATGGAAGCAAGAATCCTAAGTAAAATTATAGCATATCAGATCCACCAGTAAATTAAAAACAAAACATGCCATGATGAAGTAGAGTTTACTTCAGGAATTCAAGTCTGGTTCAATATATTCTCTTATCTGTAGATGTTAAAATGCATTTGAAAAAAATAAAGTATCTATTTAAAATAATAATTCTTAGTAAAACAAGGATAGGAACTCCATTATTTGAATATTCATATAATAGCAGCAACCAATAGCACACTTCATTGTGAAAAAATAAAGGCATTTCCATTTAAATGAGAAAAAAGAGAAATACATCTGCCAATATATTATTGAATATTTTTCTAGAAGTTCCAGACAATGCAATAAGGTAGGAAAACAAATTAAAAATATGGATAACTTGAAATTAATATTCTCTTGTATTGTAGACTGTGATATTATGTGCCTGAATAAAAGACAAACAAATGAAATAATAAATTCCATTGAAGAAATTTTAAATAATAATAATGCTCAACGTGTTTGATATTTATAAAATATACATTAAAAATTAGAAAGTGTAGAGGACCTTCAAGATGACAGGGGAGTTAGACATGGAAATCACCTTCCTCTCCACAAATACATCAAAAATACATCTACATGTGGAACAAATCTTACAGAACACCTACTGAATGCTGGCAGAAGACCCCAGACTTCCCAAAAGGCAGAAACTCCTCATGTACCTGGGTAAGGCAAAAGAAAAAAGAACAAACAGAGGCAAAAGAATAGGGACAAGACCTGCACCTTTTGGAGGGAGACGTGAAGGAGGAAAAGTTACCACACACTATGAACCCCCTTCACTGGCGGAGATGGGGGTGTCTGCGGGGCGGGGAAGCTTTGGAGTCACAGAGGAGAGTGCAGCAACAGGGGTGCAAAGGGCAAAGCAGAGAGATTTCTGCACAGAGGATCAATGCCAACCAGCACTCACCAGCCTGAGAAGCTTGTCTGCTCACACGCTGGGGCAGGTGGGAGCTGGGAGCTGAGGCTCAGGCTTCAGAGGTGAGATCCCAGGGAGAGGACTGAGGTTGGCTGTGTGAACACAGCCTGAAGCAGGCTAGTGCACCACAGCTAGTTGGGAAGGAGTCGGGGGAAAACTCTGGACCTGCCTAAGAAACAAGAGACCATTGTTTCGGGGTGTGTGAGGAGAGGAAATTCAGAGCACCACCTAACTGAGTTTCAGAAATGAGCACGAGCCATGGCTATCAACGCAGACTCCAGAGACAGGCATGAAATGCTAACGCTGCTGCTGCAGCAACCAAGGATCCTGTGTGCAAGCACAGGTCACCATCCATACCTACCATCCTGGGAACCTGTGTGATGCGCCACTGCCAGGGTCCTGTGATTCAGGGACAACTTACCCAGGAGAACACATGACATGGCTCAGGCTGTTGTGACGTCATGCTGGCCTCTGCCACCGCAGACTCACCCCGCATTCCGTACTCCTCCCTCTCACTGGGCTGAGTGAGCCAGAGCCACCTAATCTACTGCTCCTTTAACTCCCTCCTGTCTGGGTGGAGAACAGATGCCAGAGGGCAACCTATATGCAGAGGCAGTGTCAAATCCAAAGCTGAACCCCAGGAGCTGTGTGAAAAAAGAAGAGAAAGGGAAATTACTCTGTGCAGCCTCAGGAACAGTGGGTTAAACCTACACAATCAAGTTGATGTACCTTGCATATGAGGAATACCAGAATACACAATGAATCATTCCAAAATTGAGGTGGTGGATTTTGTGAGCAACAGTAGACTTGGGGTTGGCTGTATGTGACTGACTAGTTTCTGATTTATATGTTTATCTTAGTTTAGTTTTTAACGCTTCTTATAATGGGTGGATTTATTTATTGGTTTTGTTGTGCTCTTTTTTTCTATTACTTTTAAATTTTAATAATATTTAAAAAATTTGATAATAATTTTTATTTTCTTTTTCTTTTTTTTTTCTCTCCCTTTTCTTCTGAGCTGTGTGGCCCACAGGGTCTTGGCTCTCCGGCCGGGTGTCAGGCCTGGGCCTCGGAGGTGGGAGAACCAAGTTTAGGACACTGGACCACCAGAGACCTCCTAGCCCCACATAATATCAATCAACAAGAGCTTTCCCAGAGATATCCATCTAAATGCTAAGACCCAGCTTCACTCAATGACCAGCAAGTTCCAGTGCTGGACACCCCATACCAAACAACTAGCAAGACAGGAACACAATCCCACCCATTACCAGAGAGGCTGCCTAAAATCATAATAAGGCCACAGACACCCCAAAACACACCACCAGACATGGATCTTCCCACCAGAAAGACAAGATCCAACTTCATCCACCAGAACACAGGCACTAGTCCCCTCCACCAGAAAGCGTACACAACCCACTGAACCAACCTTAGCCATTGGGGGCAGACACCAAAAACAAGGGGAACTATGAACCTGCAGCCTGCAAAAAGGAGACCCCAAACACAATAGTTAAGAAAAACAAAAAGACAGAGATATATGCAGCAGATGAAGGAGCAAGGTAAAAACCCACCAGACCAAACAAATGAAGAGGAAATAAGTAGGCTACCTGAAAAAGAATTCAGAGTAATGATAGTAAATATATACAAAATCTTGGAAATAGAATGGAGAAAACACAGGAAACTGTTAACAAGGACCTAGAAGAACTAAAGAGCAAACAAACAATGATGAACAACAATATAAATGATATTAAAAGTTCTCTAGAAGGAATCAATAACAGAATAACTGAGGCTGAAGAACGGATAAGTGTTCTGGAAAATAAAATGGTGCATATAACTACCACAGAGCAGAATAGAGAAAAAAAATGAAAATAATTGAGGACAGTCCCAGAGACCTCTGGGAGAACATTAAATGCACCAACATTCGAATTATAGGGGTCCTAGAAGAAGAAGAGGAAAAGAACAGACTGAGAAAATATTTGAAGAGATTATAGTTGAAAACTTCCCTAATAAGGGAAAGGAAATAATCAAATCCAAGAAGTGCAGAGAATCCCATACAGGATAAATCCTAGGAGAGTCATGCCAAGACACATATTAATAAAACTGTTAAAAATTAAACACAAAGAAAAAAATATTAAAATCAGCAACAAATAATATACAAGGGAATCCCCATAAGGTTAACAGCTGGTCTTTCAGCAGAAACTCTGCAAGCTAGAGGGGAGTGGCAGGACATATTTAAAGTGATGAAAGGGAAAAACCTACAACCAAGATTACCATATGGGCTTCCCTGGTGGCACAGTGGTTGACAGTCCGCCTGCTGATGCAGGGAACATGGGTTCGTGTCCCGGTCCAGGAAGATCCCACATGCCGTGGAGCGGCTAGGCCCGTGAGCCATGGTCACTGAGCATGCGCGTCCAGAGCCTGTGCTCCACAACTGGAGAGGCCACAACAGTGAAAGCCTCATGTACCGCAAAAAAAAAAAAAAAAGATTACTCTACAAAGCAAGGATCTCATTCAGATTTGACAGAGAAATTAAAAGCTTTCCATACAAGCAAAAGCTAAGAGAATTCAGCACCACAAAACCACCTTTACAACAAATGCTACAGGAAATTCTCTAAGCAGGAAACACAAGAGAAGGAAAAGTCCTACAAAAACAAACCCAAAGCAATTAAGAAAATAGTAAAAGGAACATACATATCAATAATTACCTTAAATGTAAATGGACTAAATGCTCCAACCAAAAGACATAGACTGGCTGAATGGATCCAAAAACCAGACCGTATATACATTGTCTACAAGAGACCCACTTCAGACCTAGGGACATATACAGACTGAAAGTGAGGGGAAGGAAAAAGATATTCCATGCAAATGGAAGTCAAAAGAAAGCTGAAGTAACAATTCTCATATCAGACAAAATAGACTTTAAAATAAAGACTATTATAAGAGACAAAGAAGGATACTACATAATGATAAAGGGATCAATCCAAGAAGAAGATATAACAATTGTAAATATTTATGCACCCAACCTAGGAACATCTCAATACATAAGGCAAATGCTACCAGTCATAAAAGGGGAAATCAACAGTAACACAATCATAGTAGGGGACTTTAATATCCCACTTTCACCAATGGACAGATCAACCAAAATGAAAATAAATAAGGAAACACAAGGTTTAATTGACACATTAAAAAGATGGACTTAATTGATATTTATAGGACATTCTATCCAGAAACAACAGAATACACTTTCTTCTCAAGTTCTCATGGAACATTCTCCAGGATAGATCATATCTTCAGACAAAGATCGAGCCTTGCTAAATTTAAGATAATTGAAATCGTATCAAGTATCTTTTCCGACCGCACTGCTATGAGACTAGATATCAATTACAGGAAAAAAAACTGTAAAAAATACAAACACATGGGGCTAAACAATACGTTACTAAATAACAAAGAGATCACTGAAGAAATCAAAGAGGAAATAGAAAAATACCTAGAAACAAATGACAATGAAAACATGATGATGCAAAACCTATGGGATGCAGCAAAAGCAATTCTAAGAGGGAGGTTTTTAGCAACACAATCCTACCTCAAGTAACAAGAAAAATCTCAAATAAACAATGTAAACTTAAACCTAAAGCAATTAGAGAAAGAAGAACCAAAAAAAAAAAAAAAAACCAAACAAACCCCAAAATTAGCAGAAGGAAAGAAATCATAAAGATCAGATCAGAAATAATCGAAAAGGAAATGAAGGAAACAATGGCAAAGATCAATAAAACTAAAAGCTGGTTCTTTGAGAAGATAAACCAAGTTGATAAACCATTAGCCAGACTCATCAAGATAAAACGGGAGAAGACTCAAATCAACAGAATTAGAAAAGAAAAAGGAGAAGCAACAACTGATACTGCTGAAATACAAAGGATCATGAGAGATTACTACAAGCTACTATATGCCAATAAAATGGACAACCTGGAAGAAATGGATAAATTCTTAGAAAAGCCCAACCTCCTGAGACTGAACCAGGAAGAAATAGAAAATATAAACAGACCAATAACAAGCACTGAAATTGAATTTGTGATTAAAAATCTTCTAAAAAACAAAAGCCCAGGACCAGATGGCTTCACATGTGAAATCTATCAAACATTTAGACAAGAGCTAACAACTATCCTTCTCAAACTCTTCCAAAATATAGCAGAGGGAGGAACACTCCCAAACTCATTGTATGAGGCCACCACCATCCTGATACCAAAACCAGACAAAGATGGCACAAAAAAAAGAAAACTACAGGTCAATATCACTGATGAACATAAAGACAAAAACCCTGAACAATATACAAGCAAACAGAATCCAGCAGCACATTAAAAGGATCATATACCATGATCAGGTGGGGTTTATCCCAGGAATGCAAGGATTATTCAGTATATGCAAAGCAATCAATGTGATACACCATATTAACAAATTGAAGGAGAAAAACCATATGATCATCTCAATAGATGCAGAAAAATCTTTTGAGAAAATTCAACACCCATTTGTATTAAAAACACTCCAAAAAGTAGGCCTTGAGGGAACTCACCTCAACATAATAATGGTCACATATGACAAACCCACAGCCAACATCATCCTCAGTGGTGAAAAACTGAAACCATTTCCACTAAAATCAGGAACAAGACAAGGTTAACCACTCTCACCACTATTATTCAATAGAGTTTTTGAAGTTTTAGCCACATCAACCAGAGACAGAAAAGAAATAAAAGGAATCCAAATCAGAAAAGAAGAAGTAGAACTGTCATTGTTTGCAGATGTCATGATACTATACATAGAGAATCCTAAAGATGCTATCATAAAACTACTAGAACTAATCAATGAATCTGGTAAACTAGCAGGTTATAAAATTAATGCACAGATATCTCCTGCAGTCCTATACACTAACAATGAAAAATCTGAAAGAGAAATTAAGGAAACACTACCATTTACCTTTGCAACAAAAAGAATAAAATACCTAGGAATAAACCTACCTAAGGAGAAAAAAGATCTGTATGCAGAAAACTATAAGACACTGATGAAAGAAATTAAAGATGATACAAAAAGATGGAGAGATATACCACATTCTTGGATTGGAAGAATCAACATTGTGAAAATGACTATACGACCGAAAGTAATCTACAGATTCAATGCAATCCCTATCAAACTACCAATGGCATTTTTCACTGAAGTAGAACAAAAAATTTTGCAATTCGTATGGAAACATAAAAGGCCCTGAATAGCCAAAGCAATCTTGAGAACAAAAAACGGAGCTGGAGGAATCAGTCTGACTACAGACTACACTACAAAGTTACAGTAACAGGACAGTATGGAACTGGCACAAAAACAGAAATATAGATCAATGGAAGAGGATAGAAAGCCCAGAGAAATACCCATGCACATATGGTCACCTTATCATTGATAAAGGAGGCAAGAATATACAGTGGAGAAAAGACAGCCTCTTCAATAAGTGGTGCTGGGAAAACTGGACAGCTACATGTAAGAGAATGAAATTAAACACTCCCTAAACCACACACAAAAATAAACTCAAAATGGATTACAGAGCTAAACGTAAGGCCAGACTCTATAAAACTCTTAGAGGAAAACATAGGCAGGATGCTCTATGACGTAAATCACAGCAAGATCCTTTTTGACCCACCTCCTAGAGAAATGGAAATAAAAACAAAAATAAACAAATGGGACCTAATGAAACTTTAAAGCTTTTGCACAACAAAGGAAACCATAAACAAGATGAAAAGACAATCCTCAGAATGGGAGAACATATTTGCTGATGAAGCAACTGACAGAGGATTAATTTCCAAACTTTACAAGCAGGTCATGCAGCTCAATATTAAAAAAAACTAACAACCCAATCCAAAAATGGGCAGAAGACCTAAATAGACATTTCCCCAAAGAAGACATACAGATGGCCAAGAAGCACATGAAAAGCTGCTCAACATCACTAATCATTTGAGAAATGCAAATCAAAACTACAATGTGGTATCAACTCACACAAGTTAGAACGGACATCATCAGAAAATCTACAAACAACAAATGCTGGAGAGGGTGCAGAGAAAAGGGAACCCTCTTGCACTGTTGGTGGGAATGTAAATTGATACAGCCACTATGGAGAACAGTATGGGGGTTCCTTAAAGAACTAAAAATAGAATTACCATATGACCCAGTTATCCCACTACTGGGCATATACCCAGAGAAAACCATAATTCAGAAAGACACATGCACCCCCCAATGTTCATTGCAGCTCTATTTACAATAGCCAGGTCATGGAAGCAACCTAAATGACCATTGACAGACGAATGGATAAAGAAGATGTGGTACATATATATAATGGAATATTACTCAGCCAGAAAAAGGAACGATATTGGGTCATTTGTAGAGACTTGGTTGGATCTGGAGACTGTCATACAGAGTGAAGTAATTCAGAAAGAGAAAAACAAATATCGTATATTAACGCATATATGTGGAACCTAGAAAACTGTGCAGATGAACCGGTTTGCCGAGAAGAAATTGAGTAATATTGATTGTCAAGGGAATCTTCTAGACAAAGAACATATGGACATCAAGGGGGGAAAGCGGCGGGGGGTGGTGGGGGATGGCATGATGAATTGGGCGATTGACATGTATTCACTGATGTGTATAAAATGGATGAATAATAAGAAAAATAAATAAATAAATAATAAACAGTAAAGAAAAAAACTGAAAGCAAAAGTAGACAAATCTACAGTGACACTTCCAGACCTTAATCCTTAATAAATAAGTAGTCAGAAATCAGCATGAATATAGCCGACCTGTACAACACTATCAACCAGTTTATCTTATTGATACTCGTAGAACACTCCACTGAACAACAGAAAGCATAAAAAGCCATGCTTAGAAGGAAATTTATAACAGTAAATATTTACATTTGAAAAAGAAAAATAATTTCAGATCAGTAACTTCATCTCTTTCCTTGGGTGTGTCCCAGCTTTTGATGTCTTACACACACACGTGCACACACATACACACACACACAAACAAAAAGAGTCATGTACCACAATGTTCATTGAAGCACTATTTACAATAGCCAGGACATGGAAGCAACCTAAGTGTCCATCGACAGATGAATGGATAAAGAAGATGTGGCACATATATACAATGGAATATTACTCAGCCATAAAAAGAAATGAAATTGAGTTATTTGTAGTGAGGAGGATGGACCTAGAGTCTGTCACACAGAGTGAAGTAGGTCAGAAAGAGAAAGACAAATACCGTATGCTAACACGTATATATGGAATCTAAGAAAAAGAAAAAAAAAAGGGTCATGAAGAACCTAGGGGTAAGATGGGAATAAAGACACAGACCTACTAGAGAATGGACTTGAGGATATGGAGAGTGGGAAGGGTAAGCTGTGATAAAGTGAGAGAGTGTCATGGACATATATATATACACTACCAAACGTAAAATAGATAGCTAGTGGGAAGCAGCCGCATAGCACAGGGAGATCAGCTTGGTGCTTTGTGACCACCTAGAGGGGTGGGATAGGGAGGGTGGGAGGGAGACGCAAGAGGGAGGGGATATGGGGATATATGTATATGTATAACTGATTCACTTTGTTATACAGCAGAAACTAACACAACAATGTAAAGCAATTATACTCCAATAAAGATGTTAAAAATAAATAAAGCACTCATTATCACTGAAAAAAAACATTAGAAAGTGTAATGAAAAAGAAGATTCCCTTGACAACAGCAAAACTTGAATTATAGGCATTTTTAGCAAAAAATATGCAGCATCTGTAAGAAAAGTACAGTTTGCTGAGGAATATAAAAGACTACTTGATGAAATGGAGAGAAATGTCCATATTTGTAAATTAGAAGATATATCTGGTATAAAGATTTCCACTCTCCCATATTAATTTAATATTTAGAGCTATATCAATAAAAATACCAGTATTTTGGAACTTTACAAAATTATCTCATAATTCAATTGGAAAAATATACAGGTGAAAATAGTCATGAGAATTATGAAAGTGAATAAGGATGGATGACCCATGTTACACAACATTAAAATGTGTAATGAGGCTGTGATAATTAAGATAGTGCTGTCTTAGAATAAGAGTTGGCAGACTCATGAAGCATCTCATCTGTCCAGAAACAGATATGTATGTAT
Organism: Mesoplodon bidens; assembly: GCF_964165515.1. Taxonomy (NCBI): domain Eukaryota; kingdom Metazoa; phylum Chordata; class Mammalia; order Artiodactyla; family Ziphiidae; genus Mesoplodon; species Mesoplodon bidens. Next base: position 143,971,031 of record NC_138161.1, read on the forward strand.
ACATATATGTATATACGTATACATACATATATATATGTATATACACACATATATATACACATAAGTGTATTGATCTAGTTTAAAGGCAGCAAGGAAAATAAATGGGGAATGGTAGCTTATTCCCATTATTCCCAACCATAGGCAACCATTCTATTGTGTTCAATGCAGATAATTTGGTTATGTATGTTCTTGTAGAATAGGTATTATATTACATATACAACCTAATTCTTGCTTTGCCTATTGAGCCCTATGATCTTAAACTCTATGCAACTGTTAATGTGAAAGAAATCTAACAGTCCATTACCTGGAACACAAGCACTCCTGGTGTGCATCCAGCACATTTTGACTATTGACTTCGTCAGCAATGGGCACCCAGATTGCCTTGACTCCTTACCATCAGACAACTCCTGGTAGAGTGCCGTGACATCAGTCAACCAGCTGGGAGATTTGAAATCACTTAAAATGGCTGATCTTGACTCTTCTGTTACTGTTGAGGACTTGCATCTTCTGTTGGCCCTGAGTTTTCCCTTTTCTAGTGTAAGACCATTTCCCTTGGCAAAGATGCATCTGCCCTGTTTGGAAGATGGGCCATACTTTGTGGCAATTCCCTTGTCTTCATGGCTTGGCTCTGTGTCCAATTTGTGATCCACATCCCCACATCCACTTTTACACACAGGGAAGCAAGGTAAGTTTTAGAAAACAATGTGTTTTTTAGTATCATTTCAATCAGGATTGGAATCTCTGCTCTGCAACCCAGTACCTTAACCAAACCATGCAGAGACTTCCTAAACCTCAGTTTTTACATCAGTGAAATGCTAATAACTATAGCTGGTGCATTAAGGCATATTGAGATAACATATGGAAAGTCTGTTTACCGTTCTTTGAAGATGTCAGGCTGTTGTTTGAACATACCAGACCATAGCTCCAGTGGCGTTTGCCTGCAGGACTCCATCCTGGCTCACTCCCTTACCTCCTTCAAGTATTTGCCCAAGTCCCACCTTCTCAATGAGTTCTTCCCCGATCACCATAATTAAAATTGCAAACTACTCTCCTACTCTCCAACGTTTCCTTTTTCCACAGCACTTTTACCTTCAAAGATGTTAGAAAATTTATTTATGTTTATGTTTATTGTTACTTGTCTGTCTCCCCTTCCTAGATCCTGATGAAGACCCAGATCTGTGTTCTGTCTACTGATGGATCCTAAGCACTTGGAAAGAGTGCTTGTTTCCAGATGGCTTGAAGTCCCTACTAAGTAAACATTTGTTGAATGAATAGTTACACTTAGCACTGCTAAAATCAGAGTAGTCCTGAGAGCCCCATTTTTCACAGTGCCAGAATGGATGCTTGAGAAAGTAAGTCTTTGGAGAAGACAAACACCAGGCTGAGGTCTGTGTGGGGTCGGGGTCCTTATTATCAATCACTATCTAGGAGATCAGAGGTCCTTGGGGGGGGTTTAGCTAGGCAGAGTCACCTTTGTATGGAGTAGGCACTTAATAAAGGTCTATTGGCTGGATTTAGAGAAGGCATGCATTTGTTAACTTTGAACATGCGCACATTTATGCCTTAAGCACCAAGAGCTCCATGACCAAACGAGAAATATCCTTGCTCGTTGTCCATCAGCCTGACAACTTGGAGAAAAGCTCAGCTTTATGTAAAATTCAACCTGGAAGCTGGTCCTTCTGGAAGCTGAAATGGAAATGGAGTGCCCTTTGGAAGGGATTGTCAGGAGTCCTCAAGAGCAAAGGAGGAACACCACCCCCATTTTTCAGATCAGCGAAATGACATAGCATCCTCCCCAGTGTCGGAAGAAGACTGGTACAGATGCAGGTTACTGGCGACTTGGAGGTCAGCTCAACTAAGAAACCCACTGGGAAAGAGAGGTCCCAGGTGTGAGGGCAGGTGTCTGTGGCTTCCGTGGAACAGTCGCCTGTGGGCGATTTGAAAATGACAAGGAGTGTATGAGTGGAGGGGTACACTCACACCCACATTTCTCTTCTCTCTTAGGTGCCTCTTCCTCCTCCTTTGCCACCATCAAGGCCTCTTCCTACCTTCTCGCCTCCCTTCACTGCCCTCCTGCCTTCCTTCCTCTGCCTGGGTTCATCTGCTCTAGGTCAGTGGTCCTCACACATTAGTGAGCATCAGAACTACCTGGAAGCCTTATGAAAACACAGGTGGTGGGGCCCATCCCTTAGAGCTTCTGATCCATTGCTTCTGGGCTGGAGCCCAAGAGCTTGCATTTCTAACAAGTTCCCAGGTGATGCTGCAGCTGCCAGTCTGGGGTCCACACACCAAGAAGCCCTGCTCTATTGCTAGTTTCCTCCCTACTCAGCTTCTCACTGATTCTCTATCTACTTCTGCCTCCGTGTCCTTTCTCTCTTTGTATTGGCCTATCTTCTACGTCCTTGCTAATCTCTCTGTTTGCTTCTCTGAGGTCACTGATTTCTCTTTTGGTTACGTAGAATCAGGAGCAGGGTAGAGAAGGAAGCCCCAGGTCCCATTACCCAGCACTCTGCATCCCAGGCTGGAACTCTCTCTCTCCTCTTCTCTCTGATGCTCTTCGCAAGCCCTTGTGCCAAAACCTCCCTGCCAGGGACTGTGACACGCTGCACGTCCAGGTGGGAAGTAAAGTCCAGGTCCTTCCATATGGCAGACCTGTGCCTCTGTTCCTTTCTCCCACGGAGAATGCCTGGGAATCTTCAAAGAGCACAGAAGTGGGGGAAGAGATGAGAGGAAGTGAATCCATTAAAAGGCGTAAAAGCTGACAGTTTCAAAAATAATAATCTGGATTTCCTCTTATTTAAAACTACCCAGCTGCCCTGCTGCTTCCATTGCTGCTGCAACTGACGCTCAGCTACAGTTGGAATTAAAAATACATAAGTGCTTTTTGAAAGAGCTGCTAATTTGAAGGTCATTAGCAGCCAAAAACATATGTCTTTTATTTATAAAAAAGACATGTAATAAAGCTATTAATATTTACTCTCCTCCCGAGCTCTGGCCTGCTGACTCGCTCCAGCTTAAACCTCCTGCCTCACCGTGGCCCCCAGCAACGTGCCCCCTGGTGGCCTTTGCATCCGCACACCTGCTCTGTGCCTGACACCTGCCTGATGGCCTCCAGCACCCAGAGGAGCCTGTGACTCGCAACCGACTGGGGTGGAGGAAAATTGCCATTAGAGTTGGAGAAATGGCCCTGTCTTCCAGGGCGAGGGCACTTGCGGCTGGTAAACGCTGATGGGCTCAGAGACACTTGCCTCGATAATGAGGATATTTGGGTTAATGTCCCCTGTGGGCTGCAGCTTGTGTCCTCACTCTCCCTGGTCTGTGTCACAGCAGCCAGGCAGGCATGCCTCCCCTGGGGGCCAGTGGGATGGCCCACAGTCAGACTGGCACTTGGCCCATCATCCCTGCATGTCTGGAGGGAGACGTCCACACCTCGCTCAGCCCCCCAGGATGGGGTGGCCCCGACTTCATACCGCTGTCACTCACTGTGCCCCGGACTCTTTGTTTGTGTGCACACCACTCTCTCGTGTTTCTCTGTCCCCTTCTGTCTTCCGAGGAGCTTGTTCCCCCTAGCCCACCCTGCAGCCCCGCCTCCCAACTCCCTCTCCTCAGCTGTTTGTTTTATGAGGGAAATTACTAGAAGACCAGCCTGTCAGCAGCTTCCCTGCAAATCCTACTTGCAAAAGGAGGAGGGGATGGGGAGAAAAGCAGGAGGAGGGGAAAGGCAATGAGGCTGGGGGTTGTGGTTGCCATAGAAATATAGAAATGGAACTGACAACTGAGAAGCTTCCGCAGAGCAAAGGAGAAGGAGGGGAGGGTGATGAATGGGGCGAGCGGAGCAGCTGATCGATAGGCAGCTGCATAATATGTGTTTGGAGGAAGGAAGCTATGCAGAGAGGTCCCCGCCTAGGAGCGCAGATCCTGCCAGCGGGCAGGGCTGACATCAGAATGCAGTCCTAGAGCAAGAGACACAAACAACACAGGGTCTGCAGAAATGCAGCCATGCCACAGGGACCGTCCGGATGCCCTCCGCCCTCAGCCAGCAGTGGGACCACCCACTAGCCTTCTGGTGTGGGTGAGGAGGAGCCCGGTGCGGCCAGGGGATCTTGGGATTCCTTCTAAAAACCTGACGTGTGGCAAAAGGGAACACAGTGGTGCACTCTGCCTTAATTTCGTTTCTTTTCCCTGAGGTTTATTCCTTCATTTAAAAAAAAAAAAAAAGTCACTTTGAGCTTATTTAACCGATTTTTGCTCATTGCTCTTATTTCTCCTAATTACACGTGTGAGGCAGCTGGTTATGCTTGCTGCTCTGCGGGGGCTGGGAAAGGGACAATTTCCCTGGGGCGTCTGGAGAGCGCAAGTCTTAGCGAGGCCTCCGGAGCGCTCTCGGGGGCCCCCAGAGGCCGCAGAAGTGCGCTGGTGGCTCTGAGAGCCAGGGGGAGGAGCACGCAGCACCTGGATCACCAGGGCCATCTCCATCACGGCCAGTGACAGGGGACTCCTCCTGGGAGGGTGCCGGCAGCTGGGGGCCAAGCTTCTCGAGCAGGCCTCTCTCTGGAGCATGTCTGCTGCTCCCTGCGTGTATGGAAATGGCCGCCTTGTCTCCTAACAGATCTCTCAGCCAGGAGGCCAGACCTTCAGAAATCGGCCTCCTCTGCCTCCTTCAGGACTCCTGCCCTTATGGCAGCACCTCTCACATCATTTTTCCCTTCTCCCTGATTTGACTGTTGAGTGCCATTAGAGCGAAGTGTGTGCCTGGCGTTTACAGGGATTCAGTAAAGAGGTGTGAGTCAATGACTGCATGAATACATAAATAAATACATATGTTTTCCCTCCTAGAGACTCTCTTTGATCTTGACTGCTACCAGTCTCTCCTGAGTCAACTGCTTGGATGTCTCTACTTTCCCCTGACCCCCTGCTGGTTGCCTGGAGAAGATCTCATCATTTGCCTTAATCCCTAAGGAGACGGAGTCCATGGGACCGACTCTTCCCTTTCCTGGTGCTTTAGTCCAGGACCATGATCATTTTAACACTGACCATGAGCAGCTACTTTTCAACACTCACAGTAATATTCTGAGAAAAGTGCTTTGTTTCCACCTTTCTGTACGATGGGTGGTAATAAGCAGGGTTAGAGTCCAGTAAGATTCTCCTAAAATGGGCTTCCAAGGATGACTGTGAGAGACCACTGATCAGACAGTCCCAGGATCGGGATTTAGTTGGGGAGGCTTTTATAAGTATTTTGGATTTCTGAACTTTGTCACAATCTCCCTGACTCTAGGCACTGCCCGTTCATCCATCTGAGGCAGGTTGCATCCAGGTTGGCCTGACTCCAGAGCAGGGACTCTTAACCACTAGCTAGACCAGGCTCGACAAGGTAATACCTGTGTACTTTATGTAGCCCTCTACCTGTTTTTGTAAATAAAGTTTTATTGGAACACAGCCATGCCCACTCATCTAAATATCACTCCTGTCTGCTTTCATGCTACAACAGCAGAGTTGAATAGTTGTGGCAGACACCATATGGCTCATGAGTCTCAAATATTTATTCTCAGGCACTTAACAGAAAAGTTCTACCGTCCCCTGGATTACATCTGCTGCTCTAGATTCTAGAAGAGCTGTTGGATACTCTTGCTCTCTGGCTATCTGCAGGACTCAGAACCACAAATGGTTAACTAAATCTCAGCACTATATGATAGTTTGCAAATAAGACCAAAGGAATGATGTTCACTCAAATGAAATCTGCCGTACAGTTAGGCCCTCTGGGCCAGACAAGTTAATGCTTGGCAAACTGCCCTCTCTGTGAAACATCCCAGCAGGAGTTAAGCCGCATGGTGGAAAAAAAAATAATAAAAAAATTGTTAATTGTTAAATTGGTTGTCAGAGAGAATATCTTTCCAAGTTGCCATAGGCAGTTTGCATTTGGAAAGTATCAGATTGTGAATAAGGCTGGATGTCACCAATAAGACAAAGGAGCCCTTCCCCCACTGGGCAAAGTGGATGCGAGGCTTGGTGCCACCTGCTCTGTTCTGCAGAGAGACCCATCACCAGGTGCCCTGCTCAGCTGCTGCATTTTCCTTTAGAGAAAGCACAAATAAAACCATGTGAGCAAGGCAGTGTAAACACGGTTGTAAAGAGTTGTAGTAAACATGGCCCAGGCTTGAGCTTGTAGTGAAGTAACTTCAAGAAGTATCAGTGTAATCAATGAGTATTGTTGGTCCTTGGTTTCCGCGGTTGGAAGCAACTGTTGTCAGAGGTACATGGATTCAATTACTAGTTCATTTATTCAACAGATTTACTGTGTGATGACTGTGCCCCAGGCCTGCAGATTCAGCCATGAATAAGACATGCTCCCCAGTTTGGCGAAGCTCCCAGTCTGGGAGGGTTGGATACAGACACATAAACAAATCATTATAATAGAGAGAGTGAGCATTATGATGGTGAGAAGCACAGGGAGCTGAGGGGCCCCAGAGGAGAAGCAGCTGACCAGGTGGGAGTCCTCTGGGATGCCTTCAAGTGGAGTTGAGGCTCAAGGCACAGCTGGGAAGCAGCGTTCTGGTGAGAAGAGGTGGGTCAGGGCATTGCTCCAGCTTGGAATCCCAGGACAGAAGGCAAGGCCATGGGTATCAGGGAAAGTGAATGCCATGGTAGGTGCCAGAGCGGGGGTTGGAAAACACAGAAAAAGTGAGGAGGATTCATAGGTTTCAGAACTTCCATTTTTCAAGTCCCTCTTTTAAGTTGTTTTGCCATATCCACATATTAATTATACTATCATTTAGTTACTCTTTCTTCTTAGAACCAAGGCAATTTATTTTAAAAAGGAAACTTCCTGATATCTGTGAAATAATGTAGTATGTATTATTTTTAACATCTTTATTGGAGTATAATTGCTTTACAATGGTGTGTTAGTTTCTGCTTTATAACAAAGTGATTCAGTTATACATATACATATGTTCCCATATCTGTTCCCTCTTGCGTCTCCCTCCCTCCCACCCTCCTTATCCTACCCTGCTAGGCAGTCACAAACCACCGAGCTGATCTCCTTGTGCTATGCGACTGCTTCTAACTAGCTATCTATTTTACATTTGGTAGTGTATATATGTCCATGCCACTCTCTCACTTTTTCACAGCTTACCCTTCCCCCTCCCCATATCCTGAAGTCCATTCTCTAGTAGGTCTGTGTCTTTATTCCCGTCTTATGCTTAGGCCCTTCATGACCTTTTTTTTTTCTTTTTCTTTTTCTTAGATTCCATATATATGTGTTAGCATACGGTATTTGTTTTTCTCTTTCTGACTTACTTCACTCTGTATGACAGACTCTAGGTCCATCCACCTCACTACAAATAACTCAGTTTCATTTCTTTTTATGGCTGAGTAATATTCCATTATATATATGTGCCACATCTTCTTTATCCATTCACCTGTTGATGGACACTTAGGTTGTTTCCATGACCTGGCTATTGTAAATAGAGCTGCAATGAACATTTTGGTACAGGACTCTTTTTGAATGATGGTTTTCTCATGGTATGTGCCCAGTAGTGGGATTGCTGGGTCGTATGGTAGTTCTATTCTTAGTTTTTTAAGTAACCTCCATACTGTTCTCCATAGTGGCTGTATCACTTTACATTCCCACCAACAGTGCAAGAGTGTTCCCTTTTCTCCACACCCTCTCCAGCATTTATTGTTTCTAGATTTTTTGATGATGGCCATCCTGACTGGTGTGAGATGATATCTCATTGTAGTTTTGATTTGCATTTCTCTAATGATTAATGATGTTGAGCATTCTTTCATGTGTTTGTTGGCCATCTGTATATCTTCTTTGGAGAAATGTCCATTTAAGTCTCCTGCCTATTTTTGGATTGGGTTGTTTGTTTTTTTGTCATTGAGCTGCATGAGCTGCTTGTAAATCTTGGAGATTAATCCTTTGTCAGTTGCTTCATTTGCAGATACTTCCTCCCTTTCTGAGGGTTGCCTTTTGCTCTTGTTTATGGTTTCCTTTGCTGTGAAAAAGCTTTTAAGTTGCATTAGGTCCATTTGTTTATTTTGTTTTTATTTCCATTACTCTAGGAGGTGGGTCAAAAAGGATCTTGCCGTGATTTATGTCATAGAGTGTTCTGCCTATGTTTTCCTCTAAGAGTTTGATAGTGTCTGGCCTTACACTTAGGTCTTTAATCCATTTTGAGTTTATTTTTGTGTATGGTGTTAGGGAGTGTTCTAACTTCATACTTTTACATGTACCTGTCCAGTTTCCTTGGCACCACTTATTGAAGAGGCTGTCTTTTCTCCACTGTATATTCTTGCCTCCTTTATCAAAGATAAGGTGACCATATGTGCGTGAGTTTATCTCTGGGCTTTCTATCCTGTTCCATTGATCTATATTTCTGTTTTTGTGCCAGTACCATATTGTCTTGATTACTGTAGCTTTGTAGTATAGTCTGAAGTCAGGGAGCCTGATTCCTCCAGCTCCGTTTTTTGTTCTCAAGATTGCTTTGGCTATTCGGGGTCTTGTGTGTTTCCATACAAATTGTGAAATTTTTTGTTCTAGTTCTGTGAAAAATACTAGTGGTAATTTGATAGGGATTACATTGAATCTGTAGATTGATTTGGGTAGTAGAGTCATTTTCACAATGTTGATACTTCCAATCCAAGAACATGGTATATCTCTCCATCTATTTGTATCATCTTTAATTTCTTTCATCAGTGTCTTATAGTTTTCTGCATACAGATCTTTTTTCTCCTTAGGTAGGTCTATTCCTAGATATTTTATTCTTTTAGTTGCAATGGTAAATGGGAGTATTTTCTTAATTTCACTTTCAGATTTTTCATCATTAGTGTATAGTAATGCAAGAGATTTCTGTGCATTAATTTTGTATCCTATACTTTACCAAATTCATTGATTAGCTCTAGTAGTTTTCTGGTAGCATCTTTAGGATTCTCTATGTAGAGTATCATGTCATCTGCAAACAGTGACAGCTTTACTTCTTCTTTTCCAATTTGGATTCCTTTTATTTCTTTTTCTTCTCTGATTGCTGTGGCTAAAACTTCCAAATCTGGGGGCTTCCCTGGTGGCGCAGTGGTTCAGAGTCTGCCTGCTAATGCAGGGGACACGGGTTCAAGCCTTGGTCTGGGAGGATCCCACATGCCGCGGAGCAACTAGGCCCGTGAGCCACAACTACTGAGCCTGTGCATCTGGAGCCTGTGCTCCGCAACAAGAGAGGCCGCGATAGTGAGAGGCCCGCGCACTGTGATGAAGAGTGGCCCCCGCTTGCCACAACTAGAGATAGCCCTCACACAGAAACGAAGACCCAACATAGCAAAAATAAATAAATTTAAAAAACAAACAAACAAACAAACAAAAACTTCCAAATCTGTGTTGAATAATAGTGGTGAGAGTGGGCAATCCTGTCTTGTTCCTGATCTTAGTGGAAATGGTTTCAGTTTTTCACCATTGAGGATGATGTTGGCTGTGGGTTTGTCATATATGGCCTTTATTATATTGAGGAAAGTTCCCTCTATGCCTACTTTCTGCAGGGTTTTTATCATAAATCGGTGTTGAATTTTGTCAGAAGATTTCTCTGCATCTATTGAGATGATCATATGGTTTTTCTCCTTCAATTTGTTAATATGGTGTATCACGTTGAGTGATTTGCATATATTGCAGAATCCTTGCGTTCCTTGGATAAACCCCACTTGATCATGATGTATGATCCTTTTAATGTGCTGCTGGATTCTGTTTGCTAGTATTTTGTTCAGATTTTTCACGTTTATGTTCATCAGTGATATTGGTCTGTAGTTTTCTTTTTTTGTGACATCTTTGTCTGGTTTTGGTATCAGGATGATTGTGGCCTCATACAATGAGTTTGGGAGTGTTCCTCCCTCTGCTATATTTTGGAAGAGTTTGAGAAGGATAGGTGTTAGCTCTTCTCTAAATATTTGATAGAATTTGCCTGTGAAGCCATCTGGTCCTGGGCTTTTGTTTGTTGGAAGATTTTTTTTTTTTTTTTTTTTTTGCGGTACGGGGGCCTCTCACTGCTGTGGCCTCTCCCGTTGCGGAGCACAGGCTCCGGATGCACAGGCTCAGCAGCCATGGGTCACGGGCCCAGCCCCTCCGTGGCATGTGGGATCTTCCCAGACCGGGGCATGAACCCATGTCCCCTGCATCGGCAGGTGGTCTCTCAACCACTACACCACCAGGGAAGCCCTGTTGGAAGATTTTTAATCACAGTTTCAATTTCAGTGCTTGTGATTGGTCTGTTCATATTTTCTATTTCTTCCTGGTTCAGTCTTGGCAGGTTGTGCATTTCTAAGAATTTGTCCATTTCTTCCAGGTTGTCCATTTTATTTGCATAGAGTTGCTTGTAGTAGTCTCTCATGATCCTTTGTATTTCTGCAGTGTCAGTTGTTACTTCTCCTTTTTCATTTCTAATTCTATTGATTTGAGTCTTCTCCCTTTTTTCTTGATGAGTCTGGCTAATAGTTTATCAATTTTGTTTATCTTCTCAAAGAACCAGCTTTTAGTTTTATTGATCTTTGCTATTGTGTTTCCTTCATTTCTTTTTCATTTATTTCTCATGTGATCTTTATGATTTCTTTCATTCTGCTAACGTTGGGGTTTTTTTTTGTTCTTCTTTCTCTAATTGCTTTAGGTGCAAGGTTAGGTTGTTTATTTGAGATGTTCCTGTTTCTTTAGGTAGGATTGTATTGCTATAAAATTCCCTCTTAGAACTGCTTTTGTTGCATCCCATAGATTTTGGGTCGTTGTGTCTCCATTTTCTTTTGTTCCTAGGTATTTTTTAATTTCCTCTTTGATTTCTTCAGTGATCACTTTGTTATTAAGTAGCGTATTGTTTAGCCTCCATGTGTTTGTATTTTTTACAGATCTTTTCCTGTAATTGATATCTAGTCTCATAGCATTGTGGTCAGAAAAGATACTTGATACAATTTTAATTTTCTTTAGTTTACCAAGGCTAGATTTGTGACCCACGATATGTTCTGTCCTGGAGAATGTTCCATGAAAACTTGAGAAAAATGTGTATTCCATTGTTTTTGGATGGAATGTCCTATAAATATCAATTAAGTCCTTCTTGTTTCATGTATCATTTAAAGCTTGTGTTTCCTTATTTATTTTCATTTTGGATGATCTGTCTATTGCTGAAAGTGGGGTGTTAAAGTCCCCTACTATGATTGTGTTACTGTCGATTTCCCCTTTTATGGCTGTTAGTATTTGCCTTGTGTATTGAGGTGCTCTTATGTTGGGTGCATAAATATTTACAATTGTTATATCTTCTTCTTGGATCAATCCCTTGATCATTATGTAGTGTCCTTCTTTGTCTCTTATAATAGTCTTTACTTTAAAGTCTATTTTGTATGATATGAGAATTGCTACTCCAGCTTACTTTTGATTTCCATTTGCATGGAACATCTTTTTCCATCCCTTCACTTTCAGTCTGTATGTGTCCCTAGGGCTGAAGTGGGACCCTTGTAGACAGCATATATATGGGTCTTGTTTTTGTATCCATTCAGCCAGTCTGTGTCTTTTGGTGGGAGCATTTAATCCATTTACAGTTAAGGTAATTATCGATATGTATGTTCCTATTCCCATTTTCTTAATTGTTTTGGGTTTGTTATTGCAGGTCTTTTCTTTCTCTTGTGTTTCTTGCCTAGAGAAGTTCCTTTAGCATTTGCTGTAAAGCTGGTTTGGTGGTTGTTAACTCTCTCAGCTTTTGCTTGTCTGTAAAGGTTTTAATCTCTCCATCAAATCTGAATGAGATACTTGCTGGGTGGAGTAATCTTGGTTGTAGTTTTTTCTCCTCCATCACTTTAAATATGTCCTGCCACTCCCTTCTGGCTTGAAGAGTTTCTGCTGAAAGATCAGCTGTTAACCTTATGGGGATTCCCTTATGTGTTATTTGTTGTTTTTCCCTTGCTGCTTTTAATATGTTTCCTTTGTATCTAATTTTTGACAGTTTGATTAATATGTGTCTTGGCGTATTTCTCCTTGGATTTATTGTGTATGGGACTCTCTGTGCTTCCTGGACTTGATTAATTACTTCCTTTCCCATATTAGGGAAATTTTCAACTATAATCTCTTCAAATATTTTCTCAGTCCCTTTCTTTTTCTCTTCTTCTTCTGGGACCCTTATAATTCGAATGTTGGTGCATTTAATGTTGTCCCAGAGGTCTCTGAGATTGTCCTCAGCTCTTTTTGTTCTTATTTCTTTATTCTGCTCTGCAGTAGTTATTTCCACTATTTTATCTTCCAGGTCACTTAACCATTCTTCTGACTCAGTTATTCTGCTATTGATCGCTCTAGAGTATTTTTAATATAATTTATTGTGCTGTTCATCATTGCTTGTTTCCTCTTTAGTTCTTCTAGGTCCTTGTTAAATGTGTCTTGCATTTTCTCTATTCTATTTCCAAGATTTTGTATCATCTTTACTATGGGATGTACTTTACTATTTTACTATTAATTTACTAATACTTTACTATTATTCTGAATTCTTTTTCAGGTAGACTGCTTATTTCCTCTTCATTTGTTAGGTCTGGTGGGTTTTTACCTTGCTCCTTCATCTGCTCTGTTTTTCTGTCTTCTCATTTTGCTTATCTTACTGTGTTTGGGGTCTCCTTTTTGCAGGCTGCAGGTTCATAGTTCCCGTTGTTTTTGGTGTCTGTCCCCAGTGGCTAAGGTTGGTTCAGTGGGTTGTGTAGGCTTCCTGGTGGAGGGGACTAGTGCCTGTGTTCTGGTGGATGAGGCTGGATCTTTTCTTTCTGGTGGGCAGTTCCACATCTGGTGGTGTGTTTTGAGGTGTCTGTGGCCTTATTATGATTTTAGGCAGCCTCTCTGCTAATGGGTGGTGTTGTGTTCCTGTGTTGCTAGTTGTTTGGCATAGGGTGTCCAGCACTGTAGCTTGCTGGTCGTTGAGTGAAGCTGGGTGTTGTTGTTGAGATGGAGATCTCTGGGAGATTTTCACTGTTTGATATTATGTGGAGCTGGGAGGTCTCTTGTGAACCAGTGTCCTGAAGTTGGCTCTCCCACCTCAGAGGCACAGCACTGACTCCTGGCTGTAGCACTAAGAGCCTTTCATCCACATGGCTCAGAATAAAAGGGAGAAAAAAATAGAAAGAAAGAAAGAAAGAAGATAAAATACAATAAAATAAAGTTATTAAAATAAAAAATAATTATTAAGAAAAATTTTTTAAGTAAAACAAAACAAAACAAACAAACAAACAAAACGGACAGACAGAACCCTACGACAAATGGTGAAAGCAAAGCTATACAGACAAAATCTCACACAGAAGCATACACATACACGCTCACAAAAAAGAGAAAAGGGGGAAAAAATAATATATCTTGCTCCCAAAATCCACCTTCTCAATTGGGGATGATTCGTTGTCTATTCATGTATTCCACAGATGCAGGTACATCACGTTGATTGTGGAGATTTAGTCCGCTGCTCCTGAGGCTGCTGGGAGAGATTTCCCTTTCTCTTCTTTGTTCGCACAGTTCCCGGGGTTCAGCTTTGGATTTGGCCCCGCCTCTGTGTGTAGGTCGCCGGAGGACGTCTGTTCTTCGCTCAGACAGGAAGGGATTAAAGGAGCCGCTGATTCAGGGGCTCTGGCTCACTCAGGCCACGGGGGAGGGAGGGGCACGGAGTCGGGGTGAGCGTGCAGTGGCAGAGGCCGGTGTGACATCGCACCAGCCCGAGGTGCGGCCGTGCGTTCTCCCAGGGAAGTTGTCCACGGATCCTGGGATCCTGGCAGTGGCGGGCTGCACAGGCTCCCGGGAGGGGAGGTGTGGAGAGTGACCTGCGCTCACACACGGGCTTCTTGGCGGCGGCAGCAGCAGCCCCAGCGTCCCACGCCCGTCACTGGGCTCCGCGCTTTCAGCCGTGGCTCACACCCGTCTGTGGAGCTCCTTTAAGCAGCGCTCTGAATCACCTCTCCTCGCGCACCAGGAAACAAAGAGGGAAGGAAAAGTCTCTTGCTTCTTCGGCAGCTCCAGACTTTTCCCCGGACTCCCTCTCAGCCAGCCGTGGCGCACTAACCCTGTTCACGCCGCCAGCGCTCCGACCGAAACCCGAGCCTCAGCTCCCAGCCCCGCCCACCCCGGCACCCGAGCAGACAAGCCTCTCGGGCTGGTGAGTGCCGGTCTGCACCAATCCTCTGTGCGGGAATCTCTCCGCTTTGCCCTCCGCACCCCTGTGGCTGCGCTCTCCTCCGCGGTGCTAAGGCTCCCCCGCTCCGCCACCCGCAGTCTCCACCCGCGAAGGGGCTCCTAGTGTGTGGAAACCTTTCCTCCTTCACGGTTCCCTCCCACTGATGCAGGCCCCATCCCTATCCTTTTGTCTCTGTTTTTTCTTTTTTCTTTTGCCCTACCCAGGTACGTGGGGAGTTTCTCGCCTTTTGGGAGGTCTGAGGTCTTTTGCCAGCATTCAGTAGGTGGTCTGTAGGGGTTGTTCCACATGCAGATGTATTTCTGATGTATCTGTGGGGAGGAAGGTGATCTCCACATCTTACTCTTCCGCCATCTTCCTCAACTCCCTGTAGTATGTATTTTATGCACTATATATATTTTTCTCTAGTATACATTAAGATAAATGTATAACTTTTATGGTTTTAAAGAATTTGGACATGTACATCCTAAAACTCTCTTGCCAATTGATGCATTCTTGGAAACCCAGCAGGTTGACCCCAAGGACTGCATTTCAGTCACAAGAAAATCTCTGAATAGTTATTAGCTGAAGAAAGCCCCTCATATGGACCAATAGGCCCAGAAATTGGGTTTTAATCCATTGAAGAGGTTTGGTTTAGCACCAGAAAGGACGACAGCAGGCAGCATATTGAAGACGTTTTCAGAATCCAACCCTTGGTCCAGGGTGACAGGCAGCCCGGGAACCCACTCAGGAGCAAGGCAAAGCTCAGTTCCAACTTCGGCAAACAGGAAAGGTGAAGGCAGAAATGATCAAGATGACAGATAACACGTAACTGTGAAGTTCACACAAACCCCACATCCATAGATGTTAAGGATTGACCTTATCAGATGCAAGAAGGCTTTTTACAGCAAACCCCAGGCACTGATTAGCCTTCTATTTTTAGGTCATGTTTCCAAATCTCTAGAAGCAAAATAAACTAACTGACACCAGGCAACATTTATGGAACACTCCCTATAAAACAGAAACTAGCCTGTGTGATTTATAAGGGCCTCTCTTTTCCCCTCACAAAAACCTCGTGGAGTAGATGGTATTATCCCCATTTTACAGACACAAAGCCTCGGAGTGTTCATAATGTCACCAGTGCTGAGTGACAGGATTGGGATGACCAGCAGGAATTCCTGCGAGACTCCTCGTTCCAGTGGCAGTATACTTGGTGATTCAGGGAACACACTTCACACAAACAACCTGGGTTCAAATCCTCACTCTTCACTGTGATCTAGAACAAGTTTCTTGAACTTGAGCCTTGCTAGTTAATTCATTTGTGAAATGGGTATACTAATACCAGCTGTATAAATACTTGGCATGCCTGGCTCATAGCAAGTGCTCAAAAAAAAAAAGTAGGAATTGCTATTACCGATTATATAATTGAATTTGTGATTATTATTTTTGAGAACTTCTCAAGTGGCCATAATTCCAGCCTCACCCCAGGAATACCTCCTCTAATTAGCTGATAGAAAGACTCACTTTACATTCTAAATGTAGCATACTCCTAGCTCTTATTCAGACCGAAACCTGGTATAGTTGCCCTAATCAGCTTATCTGCCTTGGAAAATCTCTTGGCTGTGATCAGAGGTCCTGGAGATGTCTGTGGTCACACAGGAAGCCCAGTTGGTGCACCAAACCCCACCAGCCTTAAGTGCTGTGCACTCTACCCCCAGACCTCTCCTAATGCCTATCCTAATAGGACTTGGCTGTCACCAAGTCCTATTGTCCCAGCGGCATAGAGGGGACTCTGTCAACACAGAACCACAGCAATCCAGAAAAGGTGAGCTAAGTGCTCGGTCGGACTTGGAAGCAGCATGTTCTATTTGTACAGCTTAGACATTAGACAGTTTCTGAGGAGGTCTTCATTTCCTGCCCATGCCCCTGACATGGGCAAATAGAGCCCTGAGCTCACACGTCATCGCCCACCTGTTCATTCAACAGAAGCCACAACACCTGGACAGGGAGGCATCGCTGTGCACACTCAGGATCGTGTCCTGCAACAGTAAAGCTCCTGGGAGAACAGCCCCCCCCCCCAGTTTTGTTGTGTCCCTCCTGTGTGAGCGCTGGGGAAACCACAGTTGAGGAGGCTGGTGACCTGCCCAAACACACACCAAGCTTGAGCGAAAAAGGGTCCTCCCCGATCCGTCTGACCTGACTTCCTGGCCTGTCTGTAGATGGGCAGCGCTGCCTCCTACCTTCCCTTGTCTGCTGGCTGCCTGGCTCTCCCTGTGGCTGAAGCCTTGGTCCCCAAGCAGGCTTCTCCTTGCCCTGAGCTGTAGTTTTCCCTTTACTTAGCTCACAAGGCTATGCTAACTTTATGACTTCATGGTATCCACCCACCACTCTGCAAAGCCCCCAGAGCCCAGCAGTAGTCTCATGCATGTTGGTTGAATAAATGAGCAGAATCCTGCTTTGCTATTACCAGTTTCTACTCTCCAACCCCCCACTCTAGTTCCTGGAAGTCTGGGGTCCTGACCCTGGGCTCCGCCCTCTGGTGAAGACCGTCTAACCCTGAAGCACAGATAGCCCAACCCCACTGCCTGCCTGTTGTTCATCCCTTCCACTCATTAAGATGTCCATGAACTTCTCCTGGACTTCCCAGTCCTGACCCCTATGTGCCAGGGTGACCTCCTGTGGCCTCTCACTACCATCCTAGCTGAGCCTGTTCCCCTGGACAGTTCCCCTGTTCCCCCAGGCCTGTTCCCCTTCCATTCTCTGTGTCTGATGCTCTCTTGTCCAATGCCCAGAGGTTATCTATTTCTTGACCCCAGGGCACCCAGACTGCCCCTTCCTTCTGGGCTTAGTTTCCCTGGGCCTGGCCATGCCTTTCCTCCATAAGTATTTATTATATGTGGCCCCTGGGCAGGATGCTGGAGACACACAGATGAATACAGTCCATTCCTTGCCCTCCGGGAGCTCACAGACTAGACGGTGAGCCATAGGAGGTGAGAAGGAGGCGAGTGACCAGACATATGGGTCCACCCTCACAAGACCTGTGACGTTTGACCTGGGCTTACAGGCAAGGAAGTGGAAAGGATCCTAGCACAAGAACAGCCATGAGTGCAGAAACAGAGGTGGAAAGGGCAAGGCAGGCAGCAGATGCTGTGGTGGTAAGTTTGGACTTTATACCTTTGGTGGTGAGTGACCACTGAATCTGAGTGGGAGAGGGGCCTGGGATGCTCCACATACATTCTTCACCATCCTCTCACTGTCCGCTTATCCATTTCATCACAAATGGGCCTGCTTACCTGTTGCTCTAGCCTTGCGGTGGCAAGGCCCATGGGTTCAATCACGGCTCTGGAGGTCTGCACAAGGGGCTGCGGGAACCATGTGATTAGATTGGGAGGAGCTGGGAAGGTGAGCTCAAGGAGTTCTGCTAGGAACTCATGTCATTCTTCATTTCACCCTCCAAACCAAATTACTGTGGTTGCATTTTCAGCCATAGCTCCCATCCGGCCACACACCCCTGCCTTCTTGAGGACTGACCCTCTCCATGAGCCTCCTTCTCTTCTTCTCTCCTCATGGACTCCTTTACATTGGCCTTTTTTTTTTTCTGGCAACACTGAACTAAGATGCGAGATCTTAGTTCTCTGACCAGGGATCAAACCCATGCCCCCTGCAGTGGAAGCAGGGAGTCTTAACCACTGGACCGCCAGAGAAGTCCCGATTCCTTTTCATCGGCTTTTAACATGCTCAGTCTTTCCCACTAAAAAATAACAACCAAAGGAAGACTCATCCAGCTACTTCCTTCTTTTTCTTCTTCCCTTTGAAGTCGAGCTTCTTGAAAGATTGGGATGGCCTTCCTGTCCTCAATCCAGCCAGTGTCTTCTGCTACCACTTCTGCTGAAACTGCCCTTACCAAGGTCACCCATGGCCTCCTGTGGCCAAGCCCATGGGCAGTTTTCAACCCTTGCCTCGTATTAGCCCTGCTTGGTGGCAGTGAAGCCTGGGGCCGCTGTTCTCTCCCTAAAAGGCTTTCCTTTGGCTTCACAGACACAGCACACTCTGGCTTTTCCTTGTTCCCTGCAGTGGCTCCATCCCCACTCTTCTGTGGGCCTCGCTTTGCTGGGGTATCTTTTAAATATGGCTGTTCTCAGGATTCCATGTCCTCTCTCCACCCTCACATTCTCATGCAGGACACTCTTCCACTCCCGTGGCTTTGATGACCGCGGAAGTGGAAGAGTGTCATGATGAAAAAAGATGGCTCCCAAATCTATATCATCAGCCCAAATCTCTTTGCTGAATTATGAACTTCTGTGTCCAATGGGCCATGGGCAAATCAAATTCATATTGTTACCCCCCTCCCCCATTTCTTCCTCCTTTTGTATCCCTTTTTTCAGTGAATGGTATCAAAACACACTCAGTCCCCCAAGCCAGAAATGGAGTGTCATCCTCAACTCCTCCCTCCCTCACCCCTGACAGCTAATCCACCTCTGTCTTCTGCTGGTCTTACCTCCTTCATATTTCTTGAATGGGTCCACTTTTCTCCATTCCCAATGTTACTTCACACCCCAACCCAGGCCACCATCACCTCTTGCCTACTTTATGGCCTACCAGCCTTTTAACCAGGCTCCCAGACTTGAGTCTATTTCCTCCACTCCATTTTCAATTTTGCAGCCAGAGTGATTTATAGAAAATATAATTCCCTTGCTTCAACCTACTTTCCACCAATTGCATTCAGAATAGTATCCAGATTACTTATGCCATGTAAGACCCTTCATGACCTAGCCACTGCCTACCCCTCCAGGTACCCATACCCAGAATCTTATTTTACAGTCTTGCTGAACAGCCCATGATCCCACACACATGCCACCTACTCTATGGCTTTTGAACTTTTGTCCATGCTGCTGCGTCCTCCTCCTACAGTCCAAGTTCCATCACTAACATCTCCCTCTTCCCAATTTGATAAGTCCTTTCACTCCTCAGTGAACTCCCTCAAGAATGTCTTCTTTGACCCCCTAGGACAATGGCAGTGCCCTTCTCTGGGCTCCTATGGCCATGTTTATTTCCCCATTGAAGTTATTTACAAAGTTCGGTTGTGCAATAAAGAAGGTAGCTGGGACTTGCCATAGTAGTCTGTGTCTGAAAGCCATTTCCAGAGCTACATTTGTTCATAATGTACTTGCCAATATGAATTTAAAGATCAGAAAAGGAAATTGAAGTCTTATTGGAGTGAAGAGAACCTCTCTCTTTTAGGAGAACAGCATAGCATGGGCTCAGCATCTCAGTAGCTTAGAAGTGGCTTATTTGCCCATCATTTTGTTTGCTTATTTTAACTTCTGGTGAATGTGTGGCTACAGGAAATCTACAAGAGTAAGGGTGTCTTTAGAAAGGTAAAACAACTCTTAGAAGAAAGTCTTAGTGGACAGGGAGTGGCAAAGATGCAAATAAAGTTTCCCTGGCCAGGAAAGTCCTGCCTATCCTCTTTGCCCAGCTGGACATCTTCCTGGTGGGACAAGGGCTTGGTTCTGCTTTCAGAAGGCTGGGCCACTCACTGTGCTTCATTGCCCTTCCAGATTGCCTCTATTGTCCCAGGGATGGTGCCGATTTCATTTCTGCATCTCAGGAACATTGCACAGTGACTGGCACTCAGTGGGAGGCTGCTTTCCCAGGCTGGTGCTCTGGGGAAGTTCATGACATCGTATCAAAGATGCAGGGTTGAAAAGGAGTGTGTTTAACTTCACAAAACTAAAATTAGAATAGCCTACAATTGATTGTAGTTAAGAGTAATGAGAAAGATTCCAACCAAATACCTAGGGATTCACTTCTTTAAAAGCCTGTTGTTAAGGTCATGGACCAATGCAGGTGCTGTAGGACATGTTAGACTTTCTCAACTCAAACTTGTTTAAGCCACCAAGTATGTATGGAGCACCTTCCTTGTGGTAGGTGGTGTGCCAGGTACAGAAGTGAATAGGACGTGCCCTGTGTCCACTCTCACTCTGGGGATCACCAGAAGGTTCTGTCTGGGAACGCTGTGTGCCAATCATGACTCCCAGCAACATGAGACCCATCAAGGGCCCGTGATAACATGGTCAGCCCAGGAGGGATGCAAGCATGGAGGGAAAGGTGTGGAGGGCTCTTCTTTTCTCTCAGGTGGGTGATACAGGTCCATCTACCACTGTCCATGGGTCTGTCCAGCCCATCCACCCTGAAGTGGGGTCTTCAGAATGCATTGTCCCCCATCCTTACCCCCACTCCCAGGACTGTTGCTCTCTGAGAGGGACAGTTTGTTCTCAGACCTCTGTGCTCCTGTTCTATTCTCAATTGGAAATTGCTGATCTCAAAAGGCTCCGGTAGTGAATAATTCACCTTTTGACCCCAATCAACTTGAATGACCTTCCTCCATTTGACAACCTTTCTGTGACCTCAGTGACTGCCCTGTACAGCCCCCAGCCCTCAGGCCCATTGATAATTTGGACAATACAAAACCTCTGGCTACTTCTGAAAATGACCCTGTGACTTCTATATGAACTACAAGGTGTGGCAATGAACACGGAACTCACTCTGACAGGGATCTTAAGTGTCCTTTGAGCCTTCCTGGTGGCAGTGAACCCTGGATGGTGCCTGTCTGCTGCTGGTACCCCATCACGTTGTGCTTCTCCCTTGCTTCACTTTCTGGGGGAGGAACTCATCATGCTTAATCAGTTGGTGCCAGAGCCACTATTGTTTCAGAAATGATAATGAAATTTCCAGGCCAGCCCACAAAGGCTTTCCTGGAATGAAACATAGGTGTTAGCATCTTTGTTAACTGATGCTTTGAAGATTCTCACCTTCCTGCCTGTCTCATCCTTCCTGTCCCCCAGTGTTCTTGGAGTCCTTGTCCTCAATCGTCACTGGTTTCTGTTCTTCTTCACAAATGGATGGTCAAGGGTAACTTCTAATCCTCATTGGATTTAAATTATCCTAGGGGTCCTCGGTGTGAGCCCAGTGACCTGGTTCTACACATAACTTGGGGAGGGGGGTTACAGGGAGGTGGAAGGAGGCATATGATCTTAGAAGTACGTATACCTGTTCAACATCTAAGAACTTCAGTGATTTTCAGATGATGCAATAAACACATGTCTGTAGATTTATCTACTCTGTTCTTCATTTCTATCTTTGAGTACTAGAGAGGGGCAGGGAGGGGCCGCAAGGAGGTGAGTCATAATCTCCAAGGCTTTCCCACAAATCGCCTCCATTCCCATAACCCCTGACCCAGGAACATTAATTAAGCATCTTCCACCTGCCTCCTATGTCGTCCCCGCCCCTGTGGCTCCTGGTGGCTGCAGGTGGCTCCCCTGGGAGCCATACCCTGGGCTGCACTGCATGGCTGTAGGTCCCATTTCTAGCTTGGCTCTCAGGGCCACAGGCCACTGACCACTGTGCAAAGTGTGTTTTTAAGAAAGGATCTGAATTAGAATTAATTCTCTACCACATGGTGAGGCAGCCTGTCTAACTGAAATTCAGAGGACTGGGGTCTTGCTGCCACTAGCCTTCTCCCCAGGGAGCTCTTTTCATGGTGTGGGTAAAGTCCCTTGGTGCCAAAGTGCAGGTGGGCACAGACATCTCGTGCAGGAGACCAGCGTCTCCCATCCCTCACGCCCAAGAGTGTGAGGGTTCATTTCCCTCTTCCTGGGCAGCCCAAGAACCTCGATGCCTATCAGCACCTGAGTCAAGGGCTTTATGTCTATTATTACTAATCGTTAGGAAGGTAGGTTTGTGCAGTGCAGTGCTTCTCCAAGTGTGATCCCCAGACCAGCAGCATCAGTACCACCTGACAACTTGTGAGGAATGCACATTCTTGGGTTCCCCTCCTGAGATCTACTGAATCAGAAAACCCGGAGGTGGGACCCAGTGACTTGTGTTTTATGTAACACACCCTCCAGGGAGTACACAGGGTTTCACTCCCCGGAGAGACACTGCCTTTCGGGCTATGGAGGGGCGAGTTGGGCCTGTGAAGCTGTGCTGGGCATCTGCAGGGAGGGGCCATGTCCAGACTTGGTGACATTCTTCCCACTGGGAACCATGCCTTGAGCTGCCCAGGCCTTGACTCTGCTGATGCCTCACCCCTCACGCTTTCCCCTTGTGTATGTTGGGTTCTTTCTCTTTCTCTCTTTTGTGGGATCTTATAGACAAAAGTAACTAAAGGGCGCGACATGGCCTTCACCTTGACCTTGCTTTGTCCACAGCCAGGAGATGGGCTGGCCTTGGTGGAGGCACGGTGAGGGTTTCGGGCTCAGGAGGCTGCCTGAGGAATTTGGTGACAAATTAGAGTTCATTCCTGTGGAGAACTGAGAGTAGATTAGGCTTGTAAGACACGGCGTGGACTGAGGTCGTGGGGGTGGTTAGCAAATTGTGCATGGAATTGGTAAGCTGTTAATAAGGAAGTTTTCTCTTCTACCGGCTTTATGGCTGGATGGGGGCCCCTTGCAGCCATGTGCCAATCTGCTAAGACAGTTCTCTCCATCTTCTCCCAGCCCACTAAGCAAAGGGTGGAGCTTTAAGATGGGGCTTCCCTGCATCAGAGCTGTACCCCCAGGCCTAAGAGCCTCTCTGAAGGGGCCTCAGAAGGTAAGGATCTCTCCAAGTACAAAGTGACCTCGGAATAGGGAAAAAGGCTCATCTCACCTTTAATATGTTTGAAACAAGCTACGTGGGAAACCTAGCTTCTTTCGCTGCTTCATCCCCCCACCCCCCCGAACTGTACATTCAGGGACCCCATAAGGAAGCAGTCTGGAATAGTCTTCAGTGGCGTCTACAAATTGGACCTGGATGTGAACTTCTCAAATGCAGTGTGTAAACTGAGCTCAGGGCAGATCGTGCGTTATCAGTGATTGTTTATGTTTATTTGCCAGTGACTTCTCATGCTGCATATTTGAGGCTTCAGAGCCTCCTATTTATTTAGTTCTTCCTTTGGGTCACTCCCATGAGAGTGATTCTCACAAACTCTGCTTCTCGGGAGTGCCTGGGTCCGGTATGTGTTTCCCTTCCTCCCCTATTAGGCGGAGGTTCTCCCATAACGTGGGGAGGGACCCACTGGCGTTTGGGAACACACACTCCGACACCATTCTATGTAAACCCAGACATGCTTCTGCTCATTTTAATTAGACAGATAAAATTAGCAAGGAGATTAAGGTAAAAGGAGAAATTAAAAATATTTAAATGTTAGGTGGAATTTACAAAAGTGAATTGAACATAGTGGTACAGGAAGGAATGCAGAGAAACACAGACACATCTGAAACATTCCTCGGATGTCACACAGCTTAAGCCAGTCCCCAGACAAGGGAAGAAGGACTCGCCCTCGCCATCTTGAATTGTAGATTCCAGGGATGTGGAAGAACATTCTCCAGAAACACCTTCCTTCTCCTTCTCTTCAGATGTCACCAAGAATAGTGAATCAGTCAGTATCATTCTCGAATGTCCCACACTGCATCCAATTCAAACCCACTCACCTGTTTCCTGTCTGGATTTGCAGGCCCTCTGGAGTTTTTTTTCCCCCTTTTCATTTTATTTTTCTCCCTACCTTCTCTCCTCATTGAGCCAATAGGCCAATGGAGCCAATCAGAAAACCAGACCAACAACATGCCCCGGCCCCTTTGGATCTTCCAGGGACAAAGACTTCCCGGTTCTTTCTTGTTTGCATCTGTTAGGAACAAGTGGTCATTTTATAACACGGACATACATAGGCGTGCCCTTGAACACGGAAACAGGTTTTTCTTTTTTTTTCTTTTTCCAATTTGTGGTTTCTTTTTTCCTTTTTGCAGAAAATGCAAACAAAAGAAAAACAAGGTTTCAATTGAAGGTACATCTCTTCTTCAATATGAAGACATTAATTGAATTGGTTGGATTCCCCATGCAGTGGTCAGCAAGGTCCTTTGGCAACTGACAGTACATCTGGAGACTCAGGAGCTGGGGTTTGTTTGAAGAAACTTCCCTACACGAGTCATGAGCAAAGGGAGATGGATGTGGGAGAAGGGTGAGGACTCGGGGATGAGGACAAAAGGAGAAAAGAAAAGAATGTCATTGGTGAGGAAGAAAATGGGAAACTGCTTCTGTTTCTTCCCTCTACCTCCTTCCCTTTCTTCTTGTAGATGGATGACTCCAGCCCACCCAGGGTGGGAGCTGTGTTCACTCTTAGTGCCCCAGACACATATTGTTTTGTCTTCACTTCCGTCGAACATCACCTTTGTGTATTTTTATTCTTACATATTTGGTTTCCCACGGGATCTTAAACCTGCGTCTGTCACTGAGAAATGAAGGTTGCCTATTAGGAATAGGTCCAGCTTATTCTTCGTTGATGAGAATGCATTTCTCAGCTGAAAAGCCAGTCTCTCCAGGACATTCCACAGTGGTCAGCCTATGGTTCCCCCCCTGAGCCTGGTCCTTTTCCTTCCTCTCCTCCCCACAGAAAACGAGAGTTCTCATGCCATTGCCGTTGGTGATTGACTCATCTGGACCCTCATAGACAGAATGCTGTTCAGGATCTTCTTCTGATGACCTGCCAAGGTGACTCCTATTCTCAGGAGGTCTCTAGGAGGGAAAAAGCCACAAAAGAAGGCACGTTAGTGTTTTTCACAGATCAAAACTCGTCACAGAAGGCAAACTCCTGATAATAGTGGGGTAGGCAAATAAAAGTGTTTAAAATCCAATGAGCCCAAGTTTACCCGAGTCTGAAAAACACCTAACTAGATATTCCCTTGCTCCATCTCACTTTCTCCAAGCAGTAGCCCCCACCTCCAATGCCCCCTCCAACTTAGATGACCCTGGAAGTGCTGTGCCTTGTTCCTCGCCTGCGGGTTCTGGAGCAGCCCTTCATTGTGTCCATGGCCCTAGGTGGACTAGAACTTTCCTCTACTATTTTTTTTTTTAACAATGCAAGCACACACTGTATGGGGCTTCAGTTATTCTGTGAGGTTTCTGCCCAAATTAGTGATCGCCCACTGTGATTGAAAAGATGTGAGGCTTGCCTGGTTTTCTGATGTTTTCCCCTGAGTTTCCATTTTCTGCCTCTCTTTGAATTTTAACGTCATGAATTTTTAAGAAGGGTGATCTCAAAATAACTTTCAAATATCTGCCCAAGCAGGAATCCAAGGAAGATGTTTAGGGTAGGGATTTGGACTGGATTCATCTCTGAACTGTGAGTCTTAATATGAACAAGTTCATGGCTTATATTTGTCTTTGGGGAGAGACCCATACATCTTTTTTTAATTAATAATATTACAGTACTTGAGTGCTTCTCATGTGCCATATACTAACCCATTTATACCTATGGAAGCATTTCATAAAAACTGCCAAACCACTAGGAGTCCATGATAATAATTTACCAGCCGTCATTTCTCATGTGTGTCCTGCAAGCAGACAATAGGCCAGTTGCCTTGTATATACTATTCCACTCACCTCTTACCACAAACCAATGAGGTGGGCACTATTATTATTTGCACCTTTCTAGAGTAGGCAAGCAGGGCTCCGAGAAGTTAAGTAACATGCTCAAGATCACACAGCAGGTCAGCAGTGGTGGAGCTGGGCTTCAAATTCAGGATGGCCTGGCTCTCAGCCACCCTGCAGGGCTGCTCTCAGAATTCTTCTAACGTCCTGACTGTATTCTCTGCGGACCCCCCTGCCCCAGCAGAGCAGATCGCTCTGTGCACTGTGCACAAGGTGTATGAGGAGGCCCCTGTGCTGGGCCCCGGTCCACAATGCCTGGGCTCTCCTGACCCCTCCTTTCAGCTGGCTCTCAGTCCCCCGAGGGCGGTCACTGGTCTAGGTTGTCAAATTGCCCACATCTTTTCAGCACACAAGTTTGAGAGGTATGCTTGGATTCTGAATTCACAAATTGTCCCTCAATCTACTTTATTTACATACACATATTCTTTTTCTGCCTTTTATCTCTCAAGTAGCAAACAAAAGTGCTCCAATAGTGTGTGGACATTTTTTACTTTGAAGTAAATCCCTTACTTTTCAGTTTCACTTTCCTTTTATTTTTCCTCTAGCTCTTTTTCATGTGGCTATTCCCAGACTGAGGGAATTACTCCTTTTGACTCCTTCAGTTTGTGGGGGATCAGGTGATGATGGTCCCCACGACAGTGGGAAAGCAGGCGCAGCCCTACCTTCATGGACGCCCACTCTGCCCCGGAGCCCAGGCACCCTTTTCAGCTCTGTGGGTTGGAAAAGCTGGTTTTCCACTGGGAAGGGGTTAGTTTTTATTTTTGGTGTCTGACGATAACTCATAATGGTAAGGACGTTTTTAGGCATCACCAGGAAATGAACTCAGGTTTGAAAAAGTGAATTCTGGTGTTTAGTGGATCCAAGGCTAGAGGCACATCCAAGTCATTTCCTGGGAGAAAGTGGAGGTTCCATCATTTCAGGCAAGAATAAACCTGAGAGACATGAAGCTGGACTCTATGAAGACTGACTGCAGAGCAGGAATCTGGGATGGAAGGCTGAGTGTCAATAAGCCATCCCCCTGGGGCTCAACTGCTCAGGATGGATGACCCCCGCCTCTCCCCTGGGACTCAGCAACTGGCCTGCCCCAGCAGGGAATCCCAGCACCCAGCACTGAACCTGACACAGAACAGGTGATCAATAAGTGTTTGTCAACTGCCTGGTGGACTGACTTATCCTCTGCCAGGGAAAATGTGTGTCACAGGCTACCAACCCTGGTGCTGTTAGTACACGTTGCAGCCGGGCAGCTGGTGAGGTCCCTGCTGTGTGTGTGTGTGTGTGTGTGTGTATGTATTCAAAATTCGACTTGCCCACTCTAGTCCAGTGGTTCCCAAGCTTGGCTGCACATTAGAATCACCTGGGGAGTTTTAACATCCTGATGCCCAGGTCTCACCACGTACCAAATGAATCAGAAGATCTACATTGGGTGTAGGAATCAGACATCAGTAGTTAAAGATGCCCAGGTGACTCCAGGGTGTGTATAGCCAAGTATGGCCCCATGTGGCCCTGGGTGGACAGGCTGGAACATATGGACCCGGCAGTCAGGAAAGCAGGCTTCTGTTCCCGCTTTGTCACTCCTGATTGCCGAGTCTTCAGGCACTAACATCACCTCCTTTCTGAATCGCTGAATGGAAGGGTTGGAACTAGATAGAGATTTCCCAAAATTCAGGCCCAGAAAACCCCACCCCTCCGAAATACACTTCCATGGTATTTAATAATTTTACGTGGGTTTCTTTACTTCAGGATTTCTTATGGCCTTTAAAATGCTAATATGTGGAGTGACTCTCCAAGAGAGCGCTAAAGTGCTCAGTATTTCCCAAATTTATTTGACCATGGGACCTTTTTTCCAAGGAGAACCTATTAACATTTCCCAGAGCAGGTGCTGCTCAGAACATTCTCGGGGAAATGATGGACTACGTGGGCCTTTAAGACCCTTTCTGGCTCTCATCTGATTTGAATAATTTTAGTTTCTGTATTCTTCCACACTCTTATGGGGGTTGCAGCCTAGAAAATAACTAGTGGGGGATGGAAACGTCGGCTTATTTACAAGCGCTGTCTAAGCACGAAGACAGGCTCCCAGTGCATCGGAGATTGCTGCTGAATCAGAGCCCTGCGTCTTCCTGCTACGCTGTTTAAAGTGCTGGCTGGCTGTGTTCTTTCCATCTGGATGCTCTCTTTGATGGGCTGAGTTTAAAAACTTAAACGGAGGAGAGACTCTCAGTGATTAGGCAAATGACATATGGCTGTGACTTTGAAGAACTCTCATTTGGGACCCAGAATAGATCTGGGCCTCCCCACCCCAGCCCTCCGTCTTTCCAAGGCGCTTCCCCGCCAGGTCCGATTCTATGCTGAGGTGGAGCCCTGTGGATGAAGCCGGAAGGCATGACTTGCACCACGGGTGATTGCAGGCAGGGAGCCTTGACCCCACCCACGGGCCGGACAGAGGTGATTCCCATCACTCACTCCGACGTCATCTGGGTGACCAGCTGGAGGGAGGTGAAGCCGGCGGTGAGGAAGCTGTCCCTGTACTGGACCATTTTGATGGCACTGAGCCAGTCATCCACGGTGGTAAAGGCAGTGAAGTCTGGGATGGAACGGTCAAGCAGGGGCTGGGAAGGCCTGGAAGACAAAGGGGAGCAGGTGACCCCACAGCTGCAGGGACGCACGGGCAGAGCCACACCCTGGGCGGACGGCAGCCTTCATGGAGGTTCAGGAGCCCTGGTGGGATGAGGATTATGCAGGAAACCCAGGCTGACCCTTCCTTCCCGACACAATCCTGAGCCTGCATGGCTTCTCAAGGTCAGTGGCCAGTCCCCCTGCCTCTGGAATCTGTCCCATGCTGGTCAGCCCAGATGGGCCGACTGGCACAGCAGGCAGTCTGAAGGGAAGAGAAGGACCACAACTCCTTTGTAACCTGAAATCTAAGAGATTCGCCAACCTAAGATATGCTCCTTTTACAAATATATAAAGTTCACTGCAACCTCTCCAAATCTATCGGTAACATTGTTTTCTCCGGGTTCCGTCCTCAACTAATTGAAAGAAACGGAACAGAGCAGCCCACCACTGACCTTCTCGGGCATCTTGTCAAAGCAGAACCCCCCCACCCCAGGTACCCAGTCCAGGAATCAGGGTGCCATCTTCACATCGCCCTCACTTTCAGCACCCACGCTCAACCCCTCACCGAGTCATAAAGATTTGACCTTCAAAACCTCTCAAACTCATCCGCTTCTTTCCACACCATTAGCCTGAGTGAAGATGCTCTCTTCTCTGCCATGGCTACTACTGCCATGTCCTCCCACCAAGTCTGTCTTCATGGTCCCCTCAACAACAGGTCCATGTTATAGCCTGGTGATCCTGACCATAACCCAACTCCTGACCCTGATTCATGTCAAACCCTTCAGTGGGTGATCATTGCTCTGAAAACCAAGCTCCGAAGTCTTAGCAGGGCCTAAAGGCTCTGAGTGTCTGGCTCTCGCCCACCTCCCCAGCCCCAGTCCCCACCTGGTCCCGCCACAAACTGCACTCCCAACACGCTGGCCCTGTCCTTCCCACACTCGGGCCTCTGCACACGCTGCACCCTTGATCTGGAACCCTGACTCTCTACTCCCATCTTCCTTTCATTCAGTTAACGCACCCTCCCTCTTCAGCTCGCAACTGAAATAACAGGCATCAGGGTCGCCTCCCTGACGCCAGACCAAGGTGTGTGCTCTCCAAGCATCAGGCACTTCCCTGCCGCACTGGCCAGTGAAGTCTCAATTTGTACTTCTTTGGGCAATCATCTGATTAATGTTCACTGCTCCTGAATGATTCTAAGCTCCATGAGGGCATGTCTATCTTGCTCATTCTATACAGCCAGCAAGGGCACAGTGCTTAGCACATAAGCACCCAATAAACTCTGGTCGAAGGGATGAATTACTATAATAAATGAGTTAACGCTGCAAATGTAAATGAGTGATGCACAGCTGACTGTGGCTGACAGCTGACAGTTCTGTGCATTTGCTTATAACAAATCCAATGGCTCTGAATTTCTTTGTCCCACAGCAATCAGGGCCTTTACCTGTTAATAGGTTGGCCAAGGTTCCAAGTCTGCAGCTCCAACTGCCTCATGCACTGGTGTGGTTAACAGAAAGGGTGCCTTCTGGAAACAGGATTGCCCACAAGTGGGGTCTCATACCAGTCAGACCAGATACACTCAACTACTACAGAGCCCAGTGCCCAGCCCATTTGAGGCCAATGGAAGGTAGAGATACAGATATGTTATCTTTTCATCTGTCTACAGCCCATGCTGGAGGCAGGGAATATTTCAGAGAGATAGAAGAGAAAAAGGAAGTGAAGAGTCTTGGAACTTCTTCCATCCGTGGATAAGCTCAGCCGTCTCCCCCCTTGCTCTCAGTAGACTGAAGGCTGGCAGCCTCGCTCTGGGCCCTGCCTGACTATGAGACCACCCACCCCTGGGAGCCACCCGGTTCCACTAGACTCACACGGCGGTGATGGTTGCCAAAGTCTTGAGACTTGCTGGGTTCCGGATCATCTTGTCCAGGGTGTTGACAATCTCTGCAAATCGGGGCCGGCTATTACGGTCCTTTTGCCAACAGTCCAGCATGAGCTGGTGTAGAGCAGCTGGGCAGTCCATGGGTGGGGGCAGCCGGTAGTCCTGCTCAATGGCATTGATGACCTACAGTGACACACATAGGAACAGGTGTGATTGGTGATGAGCCACCAGCCAGTCATTCACAAATTAGCTTCGGAGGATGGAGCCTCCTTACCCCAGGTGTCCCATCTTCTGTGCTCCTATACCTCTCACAGTAAGAGATTTTACATATATTTGGCTTTTCCCCCTAGACTGTGAGTTCCCAGAAAGCAGGCCCACCTCTTCTTGTGCCTTTGTGTTCCCAGCACCTGGCACAGGGCCTGACACACACTAGATAGCTGTAACTGTTTATTGAAGAATGGTTTGAGCTTCTCCCTGAGAGGACGTCAGGCCCAATTCTGCCTTATTGGCAGCTGGTGGCACCAGGGCAGATGAAACAATGGCATATGGGCAAAGTGCCAACTATTTGCAAAGGACACCCACCAAAGCGCATTGTGACCTCATCCTTTCACTGCTATGCGAAAAGAAGGTGGGAGAAGGGATCACAATTTGATGGAGAGCCTCCTCCATGCCAGGGACCCTCTAGATGCTTCCTAGGCATTGTCTGCCTTAATCTTCATGAGGCAGTGACAGGAATTGGGTAGAAGATAATCTAGTTAAACAAATTGGTTCGGTCCAATGACAACAGTGGAAATAACAAGGTGATCCAACATGAATATCTCCAATCAGGTTTTGTTAATTTTCGCAGACTCCAGGGGATAGTTTTGTAAAGATTTTAGGATCTTTAAGTCCTTTTTCTGTTCTTCAGATTGTTGTGGTTTTCACCCTTTACTTCTTAATTTCCAATTCATTTAAAACAATTATGCCTGCTCTGTAATTTATTATAACACAATGGAAGGCCAGGAATACAATGCAGGCCTTAAGATGTTACAAAAATGTGCCTATTGAAATGGAAATATACTCACATTGTAATATTAGGCAAAATAGCAGGCTGTGTAAGTGCAGGTATGGTATAAAGCAGGTATGGTATAAGCTTGCTTTTGTAAAAAAATAAGAATTGAAACAAAACAAAAACTAATAATTACACACATGCATAGAAAAGCCCTTGGAAGGATCTATACCATGGAACTAACAGTGGTTGCCTCTGGGCAGGTAGAAACATGAATGCCCTTTGTGTTTTTCTTTTTGTTTCTTTGTATGTTTATTTTCTATAATAATTAGGCATTGATTTTACATTAATATAAACAGTTAAAGCACCTTTAACCACATAGGGAATAATTTGGAGTTCAGGGATTTTCAGGTGTTTTTGCCTCTACTTTAAAAAATGTCAGATTCATTGCAACTGATTATTCCTTTTTTTTACTTTGTAAATTGGTCAGAAAGTGAATATTCTCTATCAGTTTATAGTTTTACAAATTCTATGCACAGTATACAGGGCATGAGACAGGGCATGAGGTAATATAATAACCTGAAGTCATTAGAGATAACCAAGGTGTATTATTCCTTCTATTCGATGTGGCAGAAAAACAAACAAGCATACAAACCACACCAATATGATCACTTTATAAAAAAACAGCAACTGGGAATATGCACTTTTGAATAATATTTTATACCACTAACAAATGTTTATCTTAGCCAGACTGTTGTCAGTCAAATTACCTGTTATCCTCTGAGGAGGGCATTTTAGCCCTATTTTCCCCATGAGGAAATGAATGCACAAACAGGGAAGTCATTTGCCTGAGGGCACGAAGCTAGTAAGGGATAGGGTTGCGAAAAAATCACAGGGGTATCTGAGTTTAATTTTTTTTTTTAATATTTATTTATTTATTTATTTATCTGCGCTGGGTCTTAGTTGCAGCATGCAGGAGGATCTTTGTTGTGACATGTTTAGTTGCGGTGTGTGGGCTTTTAGTTGTGGCATGCAGACTCTTAGTTGTGGCATGCAGACTCTTAGTTGCAGCATGCAGACTCTTAGTTGCAGCATGTATGTGGGATCTAGTTCCCCGACCAGGGATCGAACCTGGGCCCCTTGCATTGGGAGCGTGGAGTCTTACCCACTGGACCACCAGGGAAGTCCCTGAGTTTAAGTTTTGAATACCTTGAAGCCCACTCTTCCTAGGTTCTGTGGGGATGCCACAGGAATCTCAGCCTAGAGAACAGTCCTTGGAGCTATTTGATGTCTTCATGGTAGGAAACAGGGGTATGGAGCTAAACCAAGTAATCCATGAGGATGAATAGCCTTGCTTAAAACTGGCATCCTTTCCAGCTCCTTCCAGGCAGCCGGATTAAGGGGCCCTGTCACAGAGTCTCCACTCACCAAGGGGACAAGTGGGATTACCCACTGAATGGCCCCACGAGCTCTTTCTAGGTTGCCTAAGGACAAGCTAGGTGGGACCAGCAGGAGGGGCTGGTGTCCAAATTCAACTTCTTTTGGGGGTTAGGGGCCCCCAGAGCCTTCCAGTGTAGGGCAGCTCCTGTTCCCCTTAAACCGCTGGCATCGCTGCTCAAATTATTTGATGACCAGATTCCCAAATACGAATGTTCCCCCCGACAAGATTACTCTCCCATCTGCCCATAAGAGGAAGGAGCCCTCTGCGGGGACGCAGCTCAAAGGTGTGACCAGCTGACCCGAGCACTCCTGGCAGAGCATCAGGAGACTGGGGACCCAGGCACGTGCTGACTCTTCCATCTGTGAGCTTTAGACTGGACGCCACTAAGCTGCTTTTCCCCCATCTCTTCTGCAGGCCACCTCATCGGAATTTTTGGAACACCATCCTGGCGTGTGTTTTTGTATTTCCTCTGTTTGTTTGATGTGCTGACTTTCCTTTTAAGAGGACACAGAGAGTCCCTGATTCCTCCTCCCTGCAGGTCCAGAGGGGTGGAGCCCCACGTGCTGTGTT
Organism: Mesoplodon bidens; assembly: GCF_964165515.1. Taxonomy (NCBI): domain Eukaryota; kingdom Metazoa; phylum Chordata; class Mammalia; order Artiodactyla; family Ziphiidae; genus Mesoplodon; species Mesoplodon bidens. The sequence goes on from NC_138161.1 coordinate 144,004,135, forward strand.
AGTGATGGTGTGGCATTGCCATCAGGGGCGTGGACCTTGGAGTTCTGGGTTCAGATCCTAGCTCCATTTCTTATTAGCTCCAGAAACTTGGGAGAGTCACTTGACTTCCTGAAACTGCACAGATGGGGGTGTTAGAAGGATTAAATGACACAGTGAGGTGATGCGCACTGAGCACCACACATGTGAGTAGAAAGAATCCCATCATCACATGGAGGCTGTCACTGCGGCCACGTCTATTACAGGGGAGGTCTTCTCTTCAAAGAGGGTTGCTCTTCTGCTGCCGGCCAACTGGAGGCCCAGGAAGATGGTGTTTGGGAAGCACCAAGCATGTAGTGGGGACTTGGTAAATACCACCTCCCTCTCTGTATCTCACCTTTCAGGACAGAGGATAGAGGAGCCCCTTCCCATGCTCTTGTTTACAAATGGGACTTTATTCCATTTGCTATTTCTTTCTTACTTTTTTTTTTTTTTGGCCCCGCCTTGCAGCTTGAGGGATATTAGTTCCTGACCAGGGATCGAACCCATGCCCTTGGGAGTGAAAAATCAAAAGCACAGAGTCCTAACCACTGGACCACCAGGGAATTCCTATTTGCTATTTCTTCTAGATAACTTTGTTGTTATTACTCGCGTAGAGGCTCTGGGAGCATTGACGCTTCCTGCACATATGAAAAAAATAAAAGCTTTACCCTCCACTCCAAAGAAAAAGTACTAGGTCATTAATTGCTGTATGGGTAACATTTATCTATTCAAGTCTTTCTCTGAGGCACTATGCCGTTGAAGATTTTTGTTCTTTTCAAGAATCTGGGTGTTTTCTAAATTTTCTGAATACATATAACTTATAATCAAATTAAAACATCATTATTTTGAAAGAGGAATTGTAGTCCTCTAATGGGGCTTTGGGATCACTCCCTGTCATGCCTGCCTCACTGGCAGGTATGGAGAAAACAGGTAGGAGGCAGGAGAACCACTTTCAGTCCAAACACCAGTGACTGCGTCTGAATTGTGAGGAAAGATATGGCCCAAGCTTGGGGGCAGAGGGGGTCCTGCTGAGCAGAATAGAAAAATCAGAGCGAGTACCGGGCCCCTTTCCTTGGTCCACAACAGGATGAGATAAATGGATGCTGAAAAGATTGGAGATTGAAATGAGATCAGATGGCGTCTCCAGAGAGAAGGTAACGGCGAGTGTCGCAGTGAGAACCAGTCTCGGCAGCTGTCACAGAGCAGGGCTGACTTGCTTTGAAGGGTCTGCAGCAACGGGATGGGGTGAGGGCTGCTTTGCTCACCTGTACCCCCAGGTGGCAGGTGCGGGGGTTAGGTGGGGACCAGGGACAGGTGGTCTGGATCGGGGACCAGGGCTGGAGCTCCTCTGGGAAAGGAACAGGGCCCCTCCCCTTGCTCTCCTGTCCCCAGAGGGGCTCCTGGCTGCCCCCGGACGTGCACTTTTCATTAGTGAAGTTGGGCGGTGGGCGGGCTTCCTCGACCTTCCATGCGGAGGGAGAAGTGGAGGAGCTCAGAGCAGTGGAGGATCCAGGGCAGAGGGGGTTAAGTTGAGCTCTGATGTTTCAATAAAACTGCAGCTTCTCCCCACAGACACTGCCACTCTCATTATCTCTGTCAATCAGATCCAAGCCGTAGAACTTCCAAGTTCTCTCTCTGGCTGACAAACTCTCTGTACACGTTCAAAGACCTTCCTGGGCTCCGGAAGCCCAATTACCAGCACTCTGACTTGCCTCTGCAATTCTCTTTCGTAAAGCCTTTCAATTGTCATCTGTAAAACCCTTTATTGCCACCACCTCAGTGGTTTCTGATGAGTCGGGCTGCAGCTCGAGCTGCTGGGAGCCCCTCCTGGCTCTCTCCCAGGCTGGGTAAGAAGGTACCTTCTGAATGGGCAAAAGTCACCCTCTGCCTTCCACAGAGAGTGGAATGGTACTTGGGACAATGCTGAGACGCTTTATTTTGGAGAAATACAATAAGATTAGAATAAACAGCTACTTTGCAGATGTCCTTATTCCCTTTGAGGCCCAGCTCAAGTGTCAAATATCTGGAAACCTTCCTTACCTCCCCCGAAAATGTTCCCACAGCCCTGTGTATGTGCCACTGGGCTATGAACCCCCCAAGAACAGAGCCGGCAAGCACAATGCTCAGTCACAGTTAGCATACCCTGAGTGTTCGTGCAATGAATGATTTGGGAATTCTGGAAGTCTAATATCAGAAACTCCACTTGTTTTCAGCAGAGGTGAGTGTATTTGCTGAGAATATCTTGAATGTCACATCTTGCCTGTCAGAGTTTCATAATCCGTTCCATGTGTGCTGAATTGTGCTTAATCGGATTACAGTCTCTGGGCAGGACAAAAGGGGCCTGCATTTTCTGGCTAAGGTTTATTACTCATCCAGCTGACAGTATGGACAAAATCAGGGTGCACTTGATTTCATGAAAGCAGCCTTGGCATCAATTCCAACACTTACCGATTCGACACGCTACAGGAGCAGAGGCAAAGCATGGATAATCAGAGATAATAGAGGATCTAGATGCCATGCATGGTCGACAGCAGGACCTGGTTAAGGAGGCAGCCGTTTCACTTGCTCTGGGCTGAAGCCACTCTACCCTGGGGAGGAGGCACTGTCATGGCAGCACCCAGCTCCCATGTTGGCTCATTGGAAAGTGTTTCCTGGACTCCCAGATCACCACCTTTCTCAACCTTATGAGCGACAGCCATGGCTCGGAACGTCTGTCTGGATAGAGGGCTGGCTGGGGGCAGACTTCTCCAGTTTACGAGTAACGAAAAGCCCACCCACTATGTAGGTGCTTATGGGGTGGCTGGTTTCCCCATCTGGACTGGGTCAGCCCTGACTCTTCTTGCTTGGAAGTTGGGAAAGATAATAACTGTCCCCCAAGGTGATGGGAAGAGCAAGCAGAGAACAGAAGGCAACACGGGCGCTGCAGACTCTCCAAGGGGAGGGCGTGCGTTCAGAACACAAAGAACGAGTGGCCCTGGGGAACAGCCCGGGGTCCAAGGCAGTGGGGGAATCCCGGTAGGATTTCGACTGGGACCTTACCGAAGCAAATCATCCTCAAAGGCTTCCTACCTTTTAGTAATTATGGAGCAAAAGGTCCCCTCTGGAACACCTCCCCAAAATGCCTCTGCTTAAAGCATCTCAGATGGCCCTTTCCTTTCCCCCTGTCCCTTGTGAGTGGCCTGGAGGGGTGTTGCTGACCTCCACTCAGACAGGTCCCCTCCCGAGGCCCATCTGAAGCTGACCAGCTTTGGGACTCTCTCTCAGCACCTCCTTCTCACTGACAGGTGACACGGACTCCCAGAAGAGCGGATTCTCAGGAAAGAAGGACTTTTACGATTAATTCCTCTCTTTAAGGCGGAGAAGTGAGAGTCCCAGACAGAAGCTGCAGCTGGCTCAACACGGCACATCTGTCAGAGCAGAGCAGCCTGGGAGCCAGGCCCGCCCTCCCACCGGCACGGCTTCCCTTCCTGGACACGTGATGATGGAGCTCTGAAGTGGGGTAGAATTTCCTGATTAACTTTGGGCCTGATCTATTCATGGTTCCTGGCCACTCAGAACCAGCCCATTGTCTCCTGGGTTGGCCTGGGCATCTTTACAGGCTTTGGGGTCATGCTGGGCTCTTTGATTAGTTCAAATATTGGTGCCAAGGGGATCCAATATCCCCTGCCCTGGACACCTCACGTTCACATTCTGAGGCCCCAAGCAGAAAACAGATAGGTGGGCTTGACATGCCATGGCCTGTGGGACCCCTGGGGTAAGGGTTGTAGCAGCCAGGTGCCACTGACACTCACGTCTTGGTTGGACATATCCCAATAGGGTCTCTCTCCAAACGACATGACTTCCCACATGACAATCCCGTAGCTCCAGACGTCGCTGGCAGACGTGAACTTGCGGTAGGCAATGGCCTCTGGAGCCGTCCATCTCACGGGGATCTTGCCTCCCTGTGGGAAGGAGAAGCCTGGTCAGCTCAACCGTAGGGTTCCTAGCTGACGGTGCGTGAGGATAAAGTGGGAACACGTGTCCCTCCATTCCACCCCCGCCCCGACATTTCGTGGATGAGGATAGCTGGTGCCCCCAGGCAGGGGGACCTGCGGGGCTGGGCCATCTCACGCCATATGTGGGCACATCACAGCGCACGAGAGGTGGCGACTGGGGCTGCAGCTGCACTTACCCCACCGTTCCCTACGTCCTGATTCTAACGTCACCGTGGGTGGGAGGAGCAAGTGAAACTGGCAGAGAAGCACTACCTCACGATACTGGGTGAGATGGGTCATGTGAGCCGTGACAGGCAGGTGATGCTCTGCTGTCCCACAGCATGTATGAGTCACGACACTTGGGCCAGAAGGAAGCAAAACAAGCAAAGACGAAGGTAGTGATTGGTAATACTTCCTGGGACACCCCTGACTACAAGATCACCCTGCGCCGCCCCTGTGCCCCACTTGCCTTGTGCTCCCCTCCTGGGGGACAGGTTTTCCCCACTCTGCAGCCTGCAGGCAGCCCCAGCTGCACTGGGTTTACCAGGCCCAGAGCAGACAGATGCTGGCTCTCCTCCCTGCCCTTCTGAGCAGGTCGACATCCGGAGCTGCAGACACATTTTCCTAAAGGACCGCTCTTAGGTTTGTTTCTCCATTTTACCCCCCGATCCCACCCTGGGAGTTTCCAGCTTGGCTCTCTGGTTGGCCCTTGGTTTGTCTGCCAGAACTTGGCCTGTTTTGTTTACCTAAGGGGCTGATATCCATCCATCCATACATGCACCCCGTCAACAACTAGGCAAGAAGCACTGCTTTGTGCCAGGTCCTTTTTGAGGAGCTGGTGTCGCAGAGCTGAGCCAGCCAGGGACCTTGCCCTCAAGCTGGGCAGGCATGGGGAGGCAGACAAGAAAACAGAAACTTAATACATACTGTTAACAAGGTGGAAAGTGATGAGGGTGAGGCCGAGGGGGATACAGGGTGTGCTGAGAACCAGAGGAAACTCCCTAACATAGGAAGGGGTCAGGGAAGGTGGCCAGAAGCAGTCAGAAGGGCATTTTCCTGGAGCCCTTGGCCAGGTGTGGATACCAGTACTGTCCCTTTCTACCTGTGTGACCTAGGGCAAGTTACCTAACCTCTCTGTGCCTCTGTATCTCATTGCCAAAATGGGGGTAATGATCGCACTTACATAGTCAGGTCATCATGAGGATAAGTGGATTACGATCCATCTAGTGCTGGGGCAGGGCCTGGCATAGAGGGTCCACGTTATACACGTGGTAACTAGTTAATCAGGCAGAGTGTGGGGAGGAGGGAAGTCCAGGCAGAGAGGAGCATGTGCGGATGCTGGGGTAACAGAGAAGACGGTAACTGCCAGCAGTGCAGGATGGCTGGAGCACGGAATTCTCACGGGGGAAATAGCGGGGGGCAGAGAGCACAGCAGCCCTGTAGGGCACTGATGCCACTTACAGGGTAGAGTTCATCGTGCTCTAGAGCAAATGATCTTCATTTTCAATTCTCCAGGCCAAATATTAGACTTCACTCTCACGACCCTGTTGCGATGCCTGGGCTCTGAGACCTGCAGCTCCCTATCACCTTCCCCTTCTCATCTGCCTCCTGCCTCGGCCGAAGGAGGCTATTTTTATACGGAGACCATTCCCACGATCTGTTCAAATCACCAGGGACATGTGCTGGACTTTAGCAAAAATACCTTTAAAATGTATAAGTGGTTAATCTGAGCACGAGTGAGAGAAAAAGAAGCAAACTGCAAAGTGTATTTTTACCTGGTTTCCTACCCGGGGTCTGGGAGGAATAAAGACTGTCTGGCCCCGACCTCCCCAGGCACACATCCAGCTTTCTGCCAGGAAGACAGCCCTGATTTCCCCCAGGACGATGGCAGGCTTTTGTGGTGGGAGACATCCTCAGCTCAAATGCCAGCAACGTGACAAATGCCTGGAGGGCAGGCTTGGGCTGCGAGGCAACTGGAAGCTCTGTTCTCACTATTCCCCAAAACATGAATGAATTTCCTGGCTTTATCTCCTCGGTACCGTGGCTGGGAAGAGAGGTGGAAAACTCAGCCAGCGAACAGGGAGTTGTCAGACACCTGAGGCCGGTGTCTGACAGCGCAGGGACCCCATGCTGTGTGTCCCCATTAGGGGAGGTGGTGTTGTCACACCTGGAGGGGGCCTGGGGCTCCCCCAGAGCGGAGCGGTTTCTGGTCTCTCAATACACCTGGGCTACCTGAGGTAGGAGAGAGCAGTGTGAGTGTGAGTGTGAGTGTGTGCGTGTGTGTGTGTGTGTGAGAGAGAGAGAGAGGGAATGAGACCCTGTGAGTGAGAACTTACCAGTGTGTGTGACAGAGAGACAGAGAGAAAACTTGGCCGTGTGGGTCTGTGGGTAAAAAAGAGTTAGGGCTTATCTTTTATGCATCTGTTTGTGTCCGAGAGAGGAGGGAGGGGAGACGAAAGTGTGATTCTTCTGAACTTCAAAGAGGAAATGTGGGAGTCTGAAGGTGTCCTCTCTCCCGAGTCTGGAGCAGACCCCAGGGCCACCGGTGACAGCTGTTGAGCCCTCCCTCCTGCATGTCAAGTAGCAGTGCCAAGCCCACGGATGCGCCTCAGCCCTCCTGCCACCGTGCGCTGTTGGGCCTCACTGAACACGGAGTTTGGCCTGTCACTACCCCGCCCCCATCCCAGCAGGTGGCAGAGGCTTTGAGAAGAGTGGCCAGACAGGCAGGTGACAGCTTGTCACCACCGGCCCTCTGCCACGAGAGCAGGGGGCGCTGACCTCCAAGGCAGCCAGGGGAGCACGGGGATGGGTGTTTTCCTTCTGAGAGTTTTCGATATCCTCTCAGCCTTTCAAACATCATGTCGTCAGCGTTGCCTTCTGATGCTCGGGGTAATTATGGTGATGGTTATTTAACCCGTCTTCAATTACATGGAAGGAAATCTATTAATGTAGAGGATGGTGACCAGCTCCACGCAGGGGACTAGGAGAAAAGGAAGTGGGATGGTGTTGCAGCCACCAGGGCTTCTGTTAGTGAGGGACGTCTTCTTGCCGGAAGAGAAGTCAGGGCTGGAAAGGCCAAGGCCAAGGCACTCCTGTGACTGCCGAGTTCTCTGAGGGTCCCAGTTATTACCAATGCAGGCATGAGGAAGAGGCATAAGGAAGGAGTGATTTGCTCTGTTGGATGGGAAGAAGCATGAGGGAAGAATTCTCAGGGGATGGAGACCAGGCGAGACTCTCTGGAAGGAATCTGTGCCCACGTGGGCAAGAGGGGCCAACACTGGGCTTGAAGAGAGCATTGTCCCCTGCACAGGTTCCTCAAAGCACCAGATGACTCGATGCCCCCAGGGATGTTGAAGTCACCGGTGTGCATTCGGCAGGGACCTGGTTCCCCCAGAGCTGCATCGGGGGGCACTGTTGGGGTGTGGGGGAGGGAGAAGAGGTGAGGAGGGAGAGGCATCTCACCGCTCTCAGTGTCCTTCACACACTGGCCTTCCAGGTAAAGCTTGGCATTGAATGGTTGTGCTGCCCAGAAATCCTTCAAAAGTTTAACATCTCTAAAAGTTTGCTTCAGAATAATCATGCCTTAATTCAGGTATGAGACACACTATAAAGATCGTGTGTGTGTGTTGTGTGTGTGCATGTGTGTGTGTAATTTGATAAAGTAGGAGACGACGTCTGGCAGCAGATTAATTTTAACCTAGCCATCTGCAGGGGCACCTGCTGATAACTGACATCTACACGTGCCACCAGGAGTGATGCCGACAGGTAGAAGGTTTCAGCATAGAAGTACTTTAGTCCCTCAGCCTCAGCCAGCCTGCAGCAAACATCTATGCAGCACCCACTCTGCCTGGCACCCTGCTGGGAACCTGGCAGTGACGAGACTCAACCCTACTCTCAAGGAGTGAAGGATATCCCCAGTGCCACCCAGACAGCTCACGGCCTTGCCACAGTGACATTAGATAGGCACAGCTCGTAGCTTTCATTTCTAGAACCCACCCAATTGTGGAGTTTTCCAGGCTAAAGTCTGAGCATAGGACTGATTTCCCTTGCTAGTTACTTATCCTAGAGATGCCCATAAGGGTACTGCTTCTCTGTGTCTGGGCATTGCTACAGTACTTTTCTCCCCCATCATGTGTGAGAGGAAGTCTCAGCAGGGATATAACAGGAATTCAGATGCTCATGAATATTGAGTATCATGATCATGGAATCATTGGAATCGTGCCTCATGAGGAATCCCCTTGAAGTGATAGGTTTATGACGGAGATCATCACACAATGGTCCTGAATTTCACAGTGCTCACTCTTGAATAGGTTTGTAATATATAAAACATATTAGGGTTGTTTTGAAGAGCCAACATTATATATACGTAAATCACCCAGTATATTATTGTTGCCATTAAATAAGAATTTATTGAGTGTTGTGAGTTGATTTATGCGCCCCCCCCAAAAAAAAAGATACGTTCAACTTTTAAACTCCTGACCTTATTTGGAAATCTGGTCTTTGGGGATGTAACTGTAACCAAAGAACCAGCCCCAAACTGGCCCTATTCTGTTTCTAGCAATATACTGAGTTGTTTTTCAGAGACAACAGAACAAAACTGCAAGTCGTGCAGCTGAAGCATACACAGAGGAGAAATTTTTGATCTCAAATAACACCCGGAACCAAAGTTTCTCCACCCCACAGAACCAAAGAACTGGGACATGACTGGAACCTGAATGCTGGAACCCTTTCAGAAACTAAGGGTGCGCTGTCCATGAAGACCGGTGCTGAAGCCCCTTTACCATACCTTACCATAAATGGCCAAGTTCAAAAGCCCTCCAATCAAAACCTGCCCCACCAGTGCTTCCACATACCAACCATCCTCCCCTAATTTGAAAAACTGTGACCCAACCCTGGATCAGGGAGACAGATTTGAGAGCCTTGCCTCCTGACTACTTGCTGATCACACGTCACAGGGCCCTAACTTGGACTTTCAAATGTACTAGTTCTGGGATTGGCTTTGAGAATTTACATTTCTAACAAATTCTCAATGTGGTTCCTACACTTTAAGAACCACTGGCACAGATCAATCCAGCATAAGTCATGGACTGAGTGAAGTCTCATCTCATGTACCAACTCTGGTCATTGTTAATGGCTGGGTTGAGAAGGATTCTGAGGCTTCATCTGGGCTCAGCAAGGAATGCTGCCATGACGGCTGAGTGATGCCTGCTACAGGTGAGAGAACGAGTAGCCTGTATATGGCAAGTATTTGTCTCACTGCACTGAACAGCAAAAGATCTTAAAATGATGGGGGAAAGGGCAATGAGCTGGCTTCATCAAAGTTTCTGTCCAGTGTATCTATGGCTCAAGGGAAATGGAGGGTGGACTGGGGTGAAGTTTGCATCACATATAGCAAGTGGCCCTCTGGAGTAGCAGGTTGAACCCTCCCCTTGAAGCAGTGACCATCCTGACCATGTGGTTGACCAGCCTTGGCTCTGTGCAGCCCTCTGTAGACAGTTCAGACACAGATGGCCCTGCCCTAGGGTGCATCCATGCGGCACACACTCCTTCTGCTCTGCAGTCACTGTCCACTGCTCCCCAGTCACTGTCCACTGCTCCCCAGTCACTGTCCACTGCTTTGGACCCAGAGATCTAACGTGATTCTAAGTGTTAAATTAAGAAGGTATTTTAGAATGAATGTCTCTATTTAAAAACACTCTGGAAAGTACACTGACCCATTATGCCCAACCTAATGAGCAAAGTGATTTTTCCAGATAAGACCCATATCAGCCAAGAAGAAAAAGAAGTTTCTGCCAAAAAGGTTATCTTTCTCTGAGTATTACCAGGCTTCTAAGAGCCAGTGGAAATGGCTTCTGGCTGCTGGATTGCAACTGAGTCTATATAATAAAGAGGCTGTTTCTACTTCCCCAGGATGCCAGGAACTTGCATGAAAACAGTCTCTCAATCTTCTGAGAGAGTTCATCTGGCCCCGCTGCTTATTTCTTTCCAGAAGCCACAATGTTGATGGTGACACTGTAATTTATTACCATGCTAAGGATTATGATGCAACCTACAGAGAATTCGAACTTTAGGTGGGAAACCGGCTGCATGGACAGGTGAGCTTTTGGAGAGAGGATGATCTCATTTGTCATGCAAATGGCACAGAGAACAGAGAAAAGGGCCGGGAGAAAAGACACAACGCATTGGCTGCAGACAAAATTGTTTCTAAATAGAATGTTTTTCAAAGCTTTTCTTGAAGCATTAGCTGCTCCTCCAAAATGAATGACACAATGTATTTTGTACTAGTAATAAACTATGTGATTTGAATAGCTACAAATGGAGAGATTTACAGTCAGTGGGGTACATGCTCCCTCTCCCCTGAGCTTTGTGAGCGCTGAAACCCTTCTGTGAGATGCCGGAAATGTAATTGCAGCCCAAACATCATTTTCCAGCAGCGAGAGAAAGGCCTATTTGGACATAAATTAACTAAAAATATGCGGATGATAGTGTGTGTTTCATGTGTGAAGAACAGAAAGGCCACTTGGTGACGTTTCCCAGCTGGAAAGAAAGAAAACCAACCCTGTTCTTCAACCAAACAGACGTTGTTTCTCTGTACTCCACTGTCAGGGCAAAACAGCTGCCTTTTACTATCCACCCCCGAAATAGCCCCTGATGGCTGAGATGTGGGCATTTAATTATATATCTTTTTATCACACAGCATTTCTCGAGTTTATAATTAAAAAGAAAGGGTGGAGAGACAAGGGCTAAACATTCACATGCGGCCTCCACTCATTCCACAGGCAGGCGGTGCGCACCCTCCCGGGGCAAGGTCAGGGTCCGGAGAGGGAAAGAGAACAAACCCACTTCTGCCCCGAGGAGGGCGCTGTGTGGGGAATTCCGCAGCGGTAGCTGGCAGGGATGATGGGGCTTAGTCTCCTCTGGTGCAACCCCCAAGCCTGGGCCCCAAGAGGGTGGTGTGGGAGGGTGAGCCTCTATGTGACCTCGGAATGGCAAGGTTGGCAGGGAGGGCCAGCAAACGGGATGGTCGGGCTTGAGGAGGAGGCTAGCCAGTCACCCTGCTCTTTCCCCTTCCCTTCCCCGGGCTGGTCCAGGGTGTATTGGCTGCTTTTCCGAACATGGCAGGAACTGTGCTTTTCCCTGGAGCTGCCATCGCCACAGCTTCACTGCTGCCTGTCTGCCTCGCCCTTAGAGACCACAGTTCTCCTCTCCTTTTCTAGTGCATCTGTTTGCCTCACTAGTGACACCTGGCACCAGGTCTCTGTGGCTCCTGTCTCTGTGAACAGGCCGTGATGGCTTCCCCACCTTTGTCCCAAGTGTCTCCCCTGTGACCCTCAGGCAGGCACCCGCTCTTCTCCCATTCTGTTCCCACCTCTGTGCATGGAGACACTCGGGCTTCCTGCCGCTCTCAGGTAGGGCTCCACCTCCTAGGGCACCGTGGCAGGGCTCCAGACGCTGAGCCGTGCGGGGAGGGCGCCGGTAGGGTGGACGCTCTGTCTGCACGCCCGTCCTGGGGACCTCTGTCCAGCTCTGCGGGAAGCTGAGGGCTTTATTCCTTGTCCTCACCGAGCTGACTAAGCCTTCAGTGTTTTCCCTCCTCTTCTGTAAGCATCTGACAGACTGTGGCAACCCGTTTTCTCAGGTATACTAGGTCTATTCCTTATTCACAGGGTAATCTCTGGTGCCTCCCCGACGTGCACTGGCCACGCCTCTAGCCCCTCTTCCAGCCCCCACCCTCCAGCAGCTATTTTAAAATAATCTGTCACATTAAACAGCTTAAGCTCTTCTGGCCTCCTGAACTGCACTCCCTTCTTGGCACGGCTTCTCCCTCAAACAATCCGGCAGTTATAACCAAGTCGCTGAACCACTCTGTCTCACGGTCTCCACCTGCCAATAGGGATAATAATGCTTAATTATCTCAGAGGGACATACGAGGTGCTGCTGGCTGATGCTGGCAGTGTGTGAGATGCGTGAGTGAGGGTCTCCCGGCAGGAGCCCTGTTCCCCGGGCCGCCTGTCCTCTCTGGTGGCAGTGAGGGAACCCAGGGAGGGCAGGGCCAGCCCCAAGGACCATTCGGGGAGGCCAGCTCCTCCTGAGTCCCTTCCTCATCAATTATGTGAACCGGGGGAGGCGAGGAGGGTGGCCATGAGTCCACACCTGAGAGAAGGTGGAGGGGACACTTGAAACCGATCCTTCAACTCCCAATGCCGTGCTGCCTTTTCCTCAGAGCAGATAATAGGAAAGAAGACGGAAGCATAAATGGAGATAAATGTCCCTGCATGTGGAGGGCAGGGGCATCTTTTCTCTCCCAAAGTGGGGGATAAAAAGACTGGTTTCTGTTTTGCTTTTACAGAGCGTGGAGCCCCAAACTCTCAGCCAAGGGTCCCGTCCCGCCTGTGCCATAATCACACTCGCACTGTCTAAGTCCCGGTGAGTTTGGGGTTACAAAAGTCCATGGGAGTCTATTGCATTTTCGATGTTTGGGGAACGTTTGTTGAGGCATAAGAATACTAAAGAGTATCTCAAAATGAAATGAGAAAAAACAAATGTATTGCTTTCTTTTTAAAATAAAGTATTAACAAGCACAGTGTACTGACCGGGCATACGCTGAGAAGACTGGTGGTGGTGCCTGCGTAAGAAAAGGGATAGGGCTGTGCAGAAATCTCACAAACTGTGGCAAGAGTATACACTGGCAAAAAAGTTTTGGGAAATGAACGTTTTTCCTACCAGAATTTAAAATACGCAGTTCTTTTGCGGTACGCAGGCCTCTCCCGTTGTGGAGCACAGGCTCCGGATGCGCAGGCTCAGCGGCCATGGCTCACAGGCCTAGCCGCTCTGGGGCACGCGGGATCTTCCCGGACCGGGGCACGAACCCGTGTCCCCTGCCTCGGCAGGCGGATTCTCAACCACTGCGCCACCAGGAAAGTCCAAAATATGCAGTTCTTAACATCACCATGAGGAGCCGACAAACATCCTGTGCTCAGATGTGGTACCCTGAGAAGCACACACCATTATTTATGTAATGCATGATGCAGAGCCTGGGTCTAATCGTGAGGAGAGATCAGACAAAGCCCAAAAGAGGAAGCTTCTATTAAAAATAGGAGCAGTATTCTTTAACAATGTCAGTATCATAAAAAATAAAGAAAGGCTTTGAAAATGTTCCAGATTAAAAGAGGCTTTAACAACATGACAACAAAATGCAATATCTGATCCTGGACTGGATCTTGTACTAGGAGGAAAAAGTGCTGAAAAGGACTTTTGGGGGTCAGTTAACAGTATTAGAATACAGACAGTAGATTTGATAAAAGTATTTTATCCATGTTAAATTAAATTAAGTTGACAACTGTACTATTACAGTTATTAAGAGAATATCCTTATTCTTAGGAAATACAGAAATACACACTGAAGTATGTGTTACCTTATGGGGATAGAAGCCATGATGTATGCAGCATGTCTTCCGAGAGTTTAGGAAAAACACAAGTTTTGGTCAGGAGCAGGCAAATAACAAAGAAATGGCGTGAAATGATAAGAATAGGTAAAGAATCTGGGCAAAGGTTATGTGGGTATTGTTTGTATTATTCTTGGAACTTTTCTTTAAGTTTGACGTTACTTTAAAATTTTTTAAATGTGCAAATTCTTTGGCCCAGTAATTTTTTTCTTGAAATTAATTTTGTAGAACTATCTATATAAGTGTGCATTGGCATCTCCTTAAGAATATTCACTGAAGCATTGTTTGAAATAATACATCAGAAGCTACCTAGATGGCCATCAAAGACAGCTTGTTTAAAAAGAGAGCTTGTTTAAAAAGAGAGCTTGTTAAATAGTTTCTACAGCTCATTCATACAAAGGATGCCTGAGAAAGAATCTAAGAAACCTACAGGAGCAGCAGCAAAATGTTTCCAAAGGCAGGAAGTAAGGTACTAAGCCAGGAAAAGTTCATGTTCATGATGCATTGTTAAGTGACAAAGCAAGGTGATGAATGGATTGGTATGTATATTGAGACCATTTTTGAGACCATTAAAAATATAAATACACACACACACAGACACACACACACACACACACACACACAAGCTGGGAAGGAAACACACCAAACTATTCATGACTGACTTCTGGGGATTGGGAAGGGAAAGCCTTTTTCACTTTTTTACTTTAAACATACTTTTTGTTGTTTTTAAGCATTGCTTTTAAAAATAAAACCATAATATTTTAAAATACAGCATTCTAGAGACTTCTTTGGGTCCCTTTTTTCAGATGGGCTGACGTTTCAAGTTGGACAAATGAGTCCCTTCTCCCTGCCTGGTCCGGGATCAGTCCTCCCCAGATGTGGGGGGAGGGAGTGGGGGTTATGACAGGCGTAAGTCTGGTGAGGGGGGCCAGTGATAACAGCCACTAAAGAGCCTCAGGGAAAGCGTCAAGTCCAGGCTGGAAGAGCAGGAACTGAAGGGTATCTTCTTCCCGCTGTGTAGAGCCCAGCTGTCTTGGGACAGCCATCTCTCTCCCTGGGTACACAGGCTTCTGCTCTGGTCAACACTGACCAGTCTCCTTCTTGGTATCTCAGATCTCCAGGCATATGTGTGTCACTCATTAATTAATTTCTTAATTCACTCCACAAATACTTACTGAGCAGCACACAAAAGCTCGGGGATGCTGTGATAAAAGAGGAAGCCAAACCAGCTGCTGGGAGAGAAGGATGCAGGGCCGGGTGAGACCACGAGGCATGTGGCAGAGGCCACATGTTCAGAGCCACTGAACAGCCTGGACGAGGGCACTGATGTGTGAAAGCTGGTACAGGCCGCACGAGCAGCATTGAGAGCACGGCGGGGGCTGGACTGTGGGCTGAGCTGTCCAAGGTTGTTCCCAACCTCTCATTCTTTTGGCCTCGGATTCTGTTGTCCTACCTCGGCCTGCACTACAGAACTTTCTTGGGGTGTACTGGGACCCCAGCTTGATTTAGACTTTAGCCAATGCTGCTTGCATCTTATCTGTTCCTTCTCTTGACTAATCTATTTTCTGATCTACTTTAGGATTTATGCTGTTTTCCCATTCTTTAGAAAAACTAACTCCTGGAGATCCTCCTGTATTCCCAGACTTAGCTTTCTCCCAACTTGGTGGGTCTAAACCCCTGGTCTGCCTCCCTGCCTGACCTGCTTGGGCCCACTGGGAGCCCAGAGATGGGTTGACCATATGGTGGTCCCAAAGGCAGCTGGGTTCTTCACAGTGGGAAGGAGAGACCCATAAGTGTCTACTCCTCCAACCCTGAACTTGACTTTTTGCTGTGGCACTTAGTGGCTGTTATCACCAGTCCCACTCACTAGGGCCTTCCTAATCTCACCATAGCCTTGAAGCTCTATCTAGAACTGCCAGGCCTCTGTTCCAGAATTTTCTGGAATTGTGAGAGTCATGGAAGCATCCCCTGCTGAAGTCTAAGACTCTTCAGAGAGTTCAGAACCCATTTTATCTGGGGCTGGTGAACTGCGAGCCCCTCCAAAATAATTCCCATTTCCACCAGATCCATGGTCTCCCAAGGCCTGGGAACCCAGTGTTTTATAGGAGCCTAAAAGTTTCAGGAGATAATCCTCAACCACAAGTCAAGAGAAGCTCTCACAGCTTCCCAAGATCTGTGGCCTCTGCACGTGGTAAGCAGAGACTGCTCATCTGGGCTTGGTGGAGAGCCTCCCAGTGGTTCTATATCCTGTAGGAACATTTCAGTATCATCTCTTGAGGCCTCTCAGGCTTTCACAATTCTGAGCCCTCCAGGTCTGTATGTTACTACCTGTGGCCAAGGATGGGTGAGGTTAGGACAGGTGGACGTAGAGGGCAGGGCATGCTAGCTCTGGAGCGGAGCAACCACGAGGCAGAGAACCAGGAAGTAATGAGCCAGCATATCTGTGCGACAGATTGGAGCCTGTCTGCCTGCCTGCCTCGTCTGACCTCCCTTCAGGTAAATCAGACTCTTTAGATCAAAGGCGTGGGCAGAGTGATGGGACGAGACCAGTCTGAAAGGTCAGAACCTAAAACAGGGGTTGGCCACCTGGGGATGGAGGAGAATCTTAATGTTTTTAGCCAAAGGTCATTCCAAAAGTTCTCAGGTAAAAATCATAGCGAGTGTGATCTTCAGAATGTTATTAGGTTGAATTTCCAAGCAAGACAAAAAAACCCCATTTTATTGGGCTATGGAGCTAGCCTCCAAAATATTCTCTTGTCAATGACAAGTGCTGGCCTGCTGGCTGGAGTTGGAAAAGGTCATTTTGCAGCCATGGTAGTACTGACTGGTTCAGATAAGAATCGTCAGTGGATGCTAAAACTGGGGAAGGGGGAGGAGGGATTTTGATGAAGAACAGGATATTTACATAGCCTAACTGTCTTCCCAGAGACTGCTTATCAGTTACAAGAGAAAACAATATGTAATATATATTACATGTAAATATACATTGGAGAAGCTGGGGCAAACCTTGATTGGGTGATCAAGATCAGTAAGTCCATTGAGGGGGCACATGGACATCCTGTGTCTTGAGATATGATACCTTAGGAAGGACACATATCACTTAATGTAAGACTGTGGCCAAGAATGTAGAACTTGAATCTAATTATGAAGAATACCAGAAAACCTCACAGGAAGAATGTTCTATTAATGAAAAAAAAATGTACTCTTAAAAAAAAATGTGAATGTCATCAAGGACAAAGAAAGACAGTGGAAATATTCCAGACTGAAGGAGACCGAAGAGACATGAGGATTAAGACTAGACCCTGGACCACAGGCCCTGGAAGGCAGTCACTCCTCATAGAGATTGGTTTGGACAAAATTAAAAATCTTACCATAGTGTAGATGTCTTCATTCAAATTTGGGGGGGAAATTTTATCCAAATAAAAAGTTCTTAAAAAATCTCCTTTTCAAATGGTCAGGTATCTAAAGGAGTTCTCTGACCAAGCAATGGCATTTCCTTTTGAAGTTGTTCTTACAGAGAAGCCCGTGAGGAGTGCCCCAAGCATTTTTACCATAACTTCAAATGCAGGCAGTGAAGAAAGTACAACATGGACAATATCCTAGCTTTGAAGTTCTTGAAATGTAATAAAATTTTTCTGAACCTTCCTTAAAGACCAACATTGGTCATGACCTGTAGAGTCTCTTCTAGGCCTGGAAAAAGGACAATTGGTGGGATAGAAATATTGACCGCAAATGACCCATTGTCATCACATTTAATGACCTATAGTCTTCAAAAACCCTTGTCTGAAAGGAAACCTTGGTGTAAGTTCAATCTAAAACAGAGAAGAGAGGAGCTTCTGTGATTGAAGCTGGGTGGTGTTCTGGAGCCTGGCTAGGTTTCCCCATCACCCCAGCAGGGCCCTGACCCAGTTCCTATAAACTCTCGGATGTGAAGCTGACATTATCAATCACATGAGTTGAAAGGCATTCTAGTGACTCACATTTTTTCCTTTCCTTTGACTCACATATATATTCTAACATAATTGCTTTCATTTTGATCTTATTAAAAATTCTAAAAATATTCCCTGTCTCAAATGGTTAGGCCTAGTGATGGTTCAACTATTTATTATACCTAAATGGATCATATGCTTCCTGTAGGTGACTGAATGGACTCTAATTTCCTAATACAGGCTTTCTGCTATAATGTTATATATATATATTTGAAAAACCTCACATTCTGCAAAATTGCACAATAAAATAACAGAGACTAAGGGACAAAATTGCATTTGGAGAAGACCACTCAAAATGTAACAAAAACACAACAATCTTAATAAAAATAGCAACACAGGTACATTAAAACCTGCCTTTACGTAAGTCAGTCAATCCTTTGCAAACAAAACCCTGGATTTTGTGCTTCCTCCTTGGAGAAATAGGTCCTGGGTGGGGGTCGTGGGGGGGGGCATTCCCATTTCACAGAGATCAGTTTCATTAAAATTAAAAATCTGACCCAGAATATGGACTTCTTTGTCCAAAAAATTATAATTTACCATAAAGGACATGCTTTCATAGTCTCCTCAATTTTTTGTCTCAGCTTTACCAGGTAACAGAATGGAAAATATAGTGGTTCTGGAAACCACTAAACCAGCCACTACTTGCACTAAAGAAAGGCTTTTCTGTCAATTCCAACTTTTTCCTTAAGGTCTTCTTATGATGCTAAGGCTTTCTCTTTAATCATAAGAAATCTTGCCCCTTATTGCTTTAGGACATAAATATCCCAGGAAAAGGTCATATGAGAACCATTATACCAATGTCATTCCCCCATTAATCAACCACATATTGAGTGAGTTTGCCTTGAAGAAATAGGCACTGTAAGGGAACAGGCTCTATCTCCATTCCCATTTTTATGAGGAATCTCAGAGGAGGCTAGAGCAAGTGGACATTTATCAAGGATCCACTGGGTGCCAGCTGCTCTGCTGGGCACTTGACATATTTAATATCACCTAATTTTCACAGGCATACTAAGAGGTAGGTTCTTATCCCTGTTTTACAGGTTAGAAAACTGAGGCTCACAAAGTAAAGACCTCACCCGGTTTACATAACGTATTAGTAGCAAAGCCAGGGTTTGTATTTCAGTCTCATTGCCATCCAAGTTTGTACTCTTTATATTACATTGGTTAGAGTTTAAAGCAATATCCTACCACTTGCATTATTAACTGAATGGAACTGTATTGGAACAGATCTTTCTCCCCAAATCAGGTAAAAGTATTTCACTAAGATCCAGAATAATTTATTCTATTGCATCAGCTTTTATAGTAGCTTTTATTTTGTTACATTTTACAGGACTTCAGAAATTTATTAAAGCACTTTCAATACAATATTTTTCCTTTGATCGCTACAATAGTCATGTGATACAGACCAAGTATAATATCCTATTCCCATCTGACAAATAATGGAATGGAGCCTCAGAGAGGTAAAGTGACTTTCACCCTAAGTTAATAATTGGTCAGGACTCAAATCATGTTTTCTGGCTGAAAATCCAGCCTTGTTCTTATAAATGCTGAGGGGACCACCCTTCAGAATTATCTACTGTGAAGTTCTATGCATGGAATTGTTTGTCATTAGAGCTATTGGACCGAGTTTGCTACATTTTTTGAAATGTGATGAAAACATTGAAAAATAAAGGAAGGAAAGAATGAGTTTAGTGTGTTTGTCATTGAAGATAATGATTACTGGTAGAATAATGCATATCAAAAGCCAGTACAAATAAACAACGACAAATTGAATAATGGGTTTTAAATGGGTTTTAAAATAAGTTTCTAATAGAGAACTATTGTAGAATACTAATCATTATTTTAGAATAATAGAACCATAGCATGTGTAATAGGAAAAAAAGTAATTTAGGAGGAACATAAAGTATCTTAAGGTGATATTAAGGAACCAGCCCCTCTCCCTGCCCAGGCTTTTGCCCCAAACTTTCACCCCCTTCTACCCCCTCCTGCCACAGCATTTCCTGACAAAACCTTTGCCCTTCTAATTTCTCCAGATAGAATATCTAACTACCGGTATGAACAGTATGAACCGATATGAAGCCGCTTCACACCGTTTTATCAGTGATGTTGGTTTAAAAGCATATGAACTTACATTGCTTGCTAACTGGAGATGGAGCCTCTCTGGATTCTCTGTCATCCTCTGCGATCCTTGGAGTATGCCAAATTCCCTTCCAAAGGAGAAGTTTTAAAAAATGATGGGGCCTAAAATCAAGGTCCCATGGCCACTCCTGGCTAAGTCATGTGCCAGAGCCCTGGGGCATGTTCCCAAAATATACACCTCTAATAGACAAGAAGTAAAAAAATGTGCATGGATCAAGGCAGGTGTCTTGTCCCATCTGGCATGGAGTAGAAAGATGTGAAGCTGCTGGGTCAGGCCCAGGCACAGGTGGGCTGAGGCTTTGTATTTCAATAGAAAATTCTCAGAAGGTTAATGAATAGAAGGTCAGCCTTGCTCTTGTCACCTGGGTCACCTCCTCTCGCTTCTCCCCACTGCTCAGCTCCTTGGCCAACAAGAGAAGAAAGGAACGGAGATCTGACAGGTCACCTTGGAAAGCTAGTCATTGCCGACCAAGACAGAAAACTATCCGCCAGGAGGAGAGGCGGGCAGCTTACAACTCACAAGCTGAATCCATGGGCTTTGAACTTCTCTTTATGCCATTTTTTTTCTTTTTATCAAGCACCCAGATGGCATGCGTTCTCTAAGTGAGCGGTATTAGTAGAAGTCTACATGGATCTTTCCACTGAGAATCTTCTCTTCCTGTTTTATACTCTCTCGCTTTCTCACAGGGAAAGGGTTTACTTGAATGCTTTTGTGGGAGGATTAAAAGAAAACCTTCCCCTCTAAAGTCCTCCCCTCATTTCACCCCCACCAAGCAGCTAGAGTATCTGTAGAATGAGTGGGAGCAGGGTGGCCTTTGATCAGCTCTCCCCCTGCTCTTTCCCTTCCTCACTCTGTTCTCTCTTTCTCTCTTGCTTACACTCTGACTCTTCTTTTACCTCTGGATCTGTAAACTACACTGGAAGAGACTTTCCTGGCTGCCTTCAGACTTTTAAATGCAGCTTTCCCAGAGGAGGTGTAATATGCTCAGCCTCAATAGGGCCGGTTTTGAGCTACTGGAGTCTTTAGAAAATAGCTTTTGTTTCCGTGTGCTCTCGGAGGGCTGGATTGAAGGGCCTGGTGTCGCTTTCTTGGATAAACACCTTGCCTTCTAGAGACTTGTTAGACCCAGAGGTCTCTTTTCGTGAAGAGGCTCAGCCCTGTGCAGGGCTCACAGGTCAAGCCCTATCAGGTCTTGAAGGCCCTATTAAGCTAGGTGCAGGGGATGAGCACCTCCACCCCCCGGTACCAACTTCTCTAATGATGCAGAGGAGGCCCGCAGAACTAGAGGGAGACTTGCAAAGACTCCAGGATCTCCTTCTTAAAAGGACACCAGTCATTGGATTTAGGGCCCACCTTAGTCCACCTTATCTTAATCTGATTATATCTGCAAAGACCCTATTTCCAAATCGGGTCACACTCACAGATACAGGGGTTAGAACTTCAAGTAACTTTTTTGGGGGGGAACACGATGCAGCGGATAACAGGGCCTTTCAAGGGGCTAGCATGCCTTGATTTTATCGGCCTGCACACCCTCTTCCCAAAACCAGCCAAATGAGCCTGTTTACAAGCTGGGAGTGAGGCAGCAAGCACACTACTTTCTGACCTCTTCCATTCTGATGTTACCTCTTTCTGGAAAACCCTCAGCCTCTGAGCCCTTATAACCTTATTCATTTACCCGTCCATCCATCCTTCCATCCATCCATCCTGTAAACAGTTACTGAGTACCTTTTATGTGCCCAGTTTTACTGCCTAGTTCACCTCCAGTTCACCTGGGAATCTACTCACCCCCTTTTCTCATCTCAGCTGAAAGCCATCTCTCTTTTCTCTAAGCCATGGCTCCAAACTTTTATTTACTAAGCACCCAATCAGGAAAGTAAGCTTAAATCTTAGTGAATGATTTACAGATACTACTGCCAATCAACATATTAAATAACGACCTTCTCTAGCAGAGGTCTTGCAAGGAATCAATGATCCTTGATGGATTGGTTCCCTGACTTCTTGACTGACTCTTTGGGACCTCAGCCGGGAAGGTAAAATCTCTCCACCATCTGCTGGGTGTGCTTCAACCCAGGTGCCCTCACAGTTCAAGCCTCCATTTCTGCACAGGGCTCCCAGGCCTATTCCCTGAGGACCTGGGTCAAGGTCTCATTTCCGGTTCTTCCTCTTTTCCTACTTCCCCTGGCCAACCGCCCCCGCCGCCCTTGGAGTTCACAGCTTGGAGCAAAGCTACTGTGAGCCCACTTGGGCTGCTCACACAGTCCTACCCCATGATCGTGACTCATCTCTACTCGACATTTCCTGCACCATCCCTTCTGAGAGCCTTTTCCACCGGGCAGCTGCTCCTCCCCCATCTGTGCCTGTGCACAAGTGTCCCCAGCACCCTCCTCTCCTCCACGCCCTGCCCTTGCTGAGGAAGCAGAGTCTGCCTCCAGCTCTGGGACTCTTCCCATGGGTTCCTGGCTGCACTCTTGCCCTAATGAATACCTCTGAGTTTCGGCCCAGATGTTCCTTCCTCAGGGTATGCAATACGTGCTTGATATATGCTTCTCCATGGCACCTAACAATTGTAATTATAGCACCTAACAATTGTAATTACGTAGTTAATTGCATCAGCTGTTTAATGTCCATCTTTTTTCCTAGGAAGGAACTTCAAGGAGCTCAGGAAGCGTCTGTTTTGTTCATTGTTGCGCTTTGTACACAGTAGGTGCTTAATAAATATGCATTGGCTGAGAATGGCTGGTAGAGGCATTGCATGCACCTGCATGCTCCTGCAGGTGGCTAGCCCCTCCTACATGATGACAGGCACACAGGGAGGAGGGCTTTGCCTGGCTGACCCCACACACCACAGTCAGAGCAGAGAGATGTGCTGGCCGGGAAACCTGACCCTGATCTTGCGCCAGTCACCAGGGTACGAGCTAGCTCAGGCTCTGAAATCCCATCCTGATCCCGCTCATGCTAATAACACACTGGCCTTACTAATCATAATTATGCTGAGTCTTTTTCAAAAGGGCATTTCAGTCAGGGCTTGATATCCCTAACTGAGCATCTGGTGACAAAGTGATCCGGGGAGAGATCTCGGTGGAAGGGGAGGGCAGGGCTGCCTGAAGAAGAGTGATGTGGGCAGAGCGGGGTGACTGGAGTGGAATTTGAACGATTCCGCTCTCAGCTTAGTTAGTGCTGGGGGAGAATGTCCGGGGGACTGGGCCTCGGTTTTATTCCGGCTGCAGTTAAAGGGGCTCACCTAGAGGGGTGGGATGGGGGGGGTGGGGGGGAGGGAGACGCAAGAGGGAAGAGATATGGGAACATATGTATATGTATAACTGATTCACTTTGTTGTGAAGCAGAAACTAACACACCATTGTAAAGCAATTATACTCCAGTAAAGATGTAAAAATAAATAAATACTACTTTTAAAAATAAAAATAAAATAAAATAAAGGGGCTCCCCTCTTTTCTTTGCTTGTCTTCATTCCTCTGCACTTTCCCATCCACCCAACAGAAAACCTGTCACCCTAGCTCAGTGACTGAAATAAGAGTGAGAAATCACAATTTGAATACGGCCTCCTGAGGGAAGCCAGGGATCAGACCGGGAGGAGAAGTATGATTTAAACGTAAAAACCGCCAAGAATGGTGGGGAGAAGTGAAACTGGGCCTGGGGTCACTGGACAGAAAGCCAGCAAACCTTTCTCACTTGGAAGGACCAAGTTCCTAGCCTGAGCCCAAGCCATCAAGCAGAGGGATGAACCTTCTCAGCATCAACTTCTGCAAAGTGCAGACAGAGGGGGCTTTTTCCCAAAGGCTTGCAGGAAGGATTATCTCAGATAATTTTCTGCTTTCTTTGCACCTTTTAAGCATTAAGTACATTATAAGAAAAACAAAAAAAAAAACAAAACAAAAAACCAGGGCTCTAGCAGTCGAACTCACTTCTCAGTGGTAAGGAAATGAAAAGCCTAGCCCTTGCCCCACAGCAACTGGGAGGGCACGTGCCTGTCTCAAGGTAGCCCTGGGTGCCTGTGTGTTCCTCTGTCTGTCTCTGTGCTTGGGTATCCACGTGTGTGTACTGCACTGTACATGTGTGTATGCCCGTGCATGCTACGTGTGTGATGCTGGTGGGAGCTACTCACCACAGGCTTTAAAGAAAGTTCACAGAGGCTTCCTGCTTTCATCACAGAGTCCCTCTAACCATCTGTCACCCACAAGGGCTAGGGACAGCAATGTTGGCTCCTGGTGGAACAGAAAGTCTGGGCAGCCTGGACGGGGAGATGGTTGTGCTCCCCGCTCCGCCCTCGGTCCCCAGCTGGTTCGGGGAACAGGGATGCAGGTCGGCCACTCCTCCGGGACGTGTCAAAGCAAAGGGGGTCTCAGACTGGGGCACCCACTTCTCCTGTGCAGGTCGGGCTCAGGACCTGGCACGGGGAAGGGGGAGGGCCCCTAAGGCTGAGGCTTTGACTCTCTTGGTCTTTTCTCGGTGGATCCCCTCTTTGAAAGTTACCCAAGTAAAAGTTCCTGGAGAAAAAAGATTCTCCATCCCAAACATGGGTGAGCCCCTCTGGCACCCTGGACAAACTTCCTTCCTGAAGCCCTTAGTTACGTATAGAAGATGGAGGCTAAACAAACACAATGCCAGATGCCCTCTCTGAGTTGAACTCCAGATTACTGGGCAGCCACTTCACTGGTAACCATGTCAGTGAAAATGGCTGAGGTGTTAATTCATGTGTGTTTGGTGCTACGGCACTGAAGGATCTCAGGACTGCGGGGGATCATCAATCGGTCCCCAGCTCCTCAAACACCAACCCCGGGACCTTCAGGGCTGATTTAATCAACTTTCCTTTTCTTTTCGTTTTTTTTCTTTTTCCAAAAGAGCTGATGAATGGGGCAGGCCGGGGATTCAGATTCTGAGAAATGGGTTATTGGGGGAGCTAAGTGGCAGGGTCAGATGGAGGTTCCAAGACCTGGAGACAGATGCTGGTTTGGGGCTCTGTGGTGGGGACACCTATGGGCGCTGTGCCCTCCCTGCCTCCTCAGACACAGGTGATGCTGGGCCAGAGGCAGAGGGGCTCTAGTCCCTGCAAAGACATGGTGCCCCAGTGTGGCCCCAGGACCTGGATAATCTGTCGGGCTTGGGGAGAGAGGAAACGCTCCAGGATGTCTGAAAATACATTTTCCTTTCTAGTCTGACAGGATGGGGACTCCGTGTCAGATTTACCTCGAGTTTTGAAAAATAACTGACCTTTCTTGCAACGCAGGTTTGTGAGTGAACTTATGCTCCCTAAAATAGTTTCAATGCAGTCATGCTAAAAGTGCAGTCCAGCACTAGTGATAACAGCATTATCTGGGTTCTTGTATGAAATGCATATTCCTGGGCCCCACCTTAGACCTACTGATCAGAAACCATGGGGGCAGTGCCCAGAAACCTCCACTTTCCTAGCACTCCAGGGGATCCTGGGGCACAAGGAAGTGTGAGAACCACGGGTTTCAATGGACACAATAATCTTTTTTTTTTTTTTTTTTGGCCGCGCCTTGCAGCTTGTGGGATCTTAGTTCCCTGGTCCACAGATCGAACCCAGCCCAGTGTAGTGATAGTGCCGCGTCTTGACCACTGGACCACCAGGGAAGTCCCTATAGACACAATAATCTTAACTGCCTTTTCCCCTCTTCTCTCCTGAGAAGCCTTCTTCAAAATTCTTCCATGGGGATCCTGTCACGAGGGCCCTATTTTCCTTTGTGAATATCAAAATATTCACAAAATATCCTGGGCTTCTGGAAGCTTTCTGCTTTATTGTTTTCTGTTTTGGAGTGAGTAAGAAGAGGGAAAGTCACAATCGTTTTTACCAGTTAGCCTTGAAAATGTATACCTGGGGGTCTGTCGCCGTGGGGTGTGGATTCTGAGAGCCCGGGATGCACTCGTGGCAGCACCTACAATAATCACAGATGCTGCAACCAGAGCAGGACCTACATTAGGGATTGTTTCCAGTTTATCACAGGGGGTCCTATGAATCTGACAATTCTTCCCAATCCCATCTTATGGATGAGGAGACCAAAGGCCAGATTTATAGAGCATAGTTTGAAACTAAATCCTGCATCCTCCTACCATAGAACTATTTTGCTACCCCAGAGTGGGAGAGAGTTCTAGAAGGGATCTTTTGCCACCTTCCCAGCCCACATTGCTGAAGACATGGGCAGCATAATATCATAGAATAAAGGTCAATTTTTTTGTGAAAGGAAAGGCCCTGGAGACTTCAGCAGGGAATCGATCGTGGCTAGAATGGATGCTCCCTCCCAGAAACATGGTGAGATAGGAGGCTGCAGCTGAGACAATAATTCTTGGGAATAATGGGGGAGGATGAGACAGGGTCTTGCCGCCATGGTGACAGGGTGACTGAAATTCATCACAGGGGAACAAGGGCCTCTGCAGAGCACGTGCGGGGCAGGCCTGGTTTCCCCAGCAGGTTCAGGACGAGCCAGTGGGACAGGTGCTCACAGAGATGTCCCTGCGGGACAGTCTGACCCTTGTCCCATGGGGACGGTGGACCCTCCGTGTCCAGTGCCCCTGGGGAAGCTCAAGAAATGAGTCTAATGCAGATGGGGCAGCTTCTAGAGGAAGGACCAGCTGAGCTGTCCCGGAGCTGGCCCAGGCAGTCACTGAGTGCAGTGAGGGCAGTATGTGAGGGAGAGCTGGGCAGGCAGGGAGATCAAGGCAGGACAAGGAGCGGCTGGCGAATCGCCTGAGAAAATGGCTTCTGCTTCCCGCCAGGAGGGGCAGATGCCCAAGAAGCAGCTCTCTTTGAGCTTCCCCAGAGGGGGACAGAGTGGGCAGGGAACATCAGCAGACATTAGAACAGAGAAAGCAAAGAGGAGGGAGGCACTGGCAGGCTTGGAAGGAAGGGAGCCTCAGAAGCGCAGAAACACCAGAAAAACACCGGGTGTGGGAGGAGCCGGGGACTGAGACAGGAGGGCTGAGAGGCAGGAGGAGCAAAGGGGAAGGGGCTGGGGGAGATCAGAGGCGCCTTGAAGACAGAGTGCGCTTCAGGATAAAATACGGAGGTCTGCCAGGAGCAGCGTTGAGGGAAGGCATGGGCAAGGTCAGAGGCTTCTTAGAGAGACAGCCTGGGGCTTTGAAGGATGGGAAAGTTGACACTGCTTTAGCAGAAGGAACCTGGCTGTATACGAAGAAGCAAAGATTTTGCTCACAAAGGGACCGGCTGGGGCCTCTTCCTACTGATCAGAAAAGAAAGCAAGGCGTGCTGGAGCAGAGCCTTTGACTCAACCAGCAGAAAGCTGCAACGCAGAGAGGGTTGTGGGACCCTGTTGGGGCTCTGTCCACCAGTGTGAGCTGAGAAAGGGCTACGGTCAGGTTTGTGAAAGTGTATGTGAGCCCCTAACGAAGAGTTAAACAAAGATGTGGCACTTTCCCTGATATGTGTGCCTTTTTTTCCCTTGGTAACCGGAGACAGGACCAGTAAACAGGACCAGCATGTTACCTGTGAAGTCAAACACGGAGCACTGGTCTTTAACACAAGCACGGTGTTATGCATTGAACGAGTGTGTCCTTTCAAAATTCATATGTTGAAAGCCTAACCCCCAATTTGGAGGTTGGGCCTTTTGGGAGGTCATTGGGTTTAGAGGGGGTCATGAGGGTGGGGCCCCCGTGATGGGATTAGTGTCTTTACAGGAAGAGGAAAAGAGACCAGAGCTGTTGCTCTCTCTGTCTCTATCTCTCTCTGCCATGTGAGCACCCAACAAGAAGGCGACCACCTGCAAGCCAGTAAGAGGGCTCCAACCAGGAACTAAATTTGCCAGCACATTAATCTTGGACTTCCAAGCTTCCAGTTTCTCCAGAACTGGGAGAAATAAATGTCTGTTATTTAAGCCACCTAGCCTATGATATTTTGTTAGAGCAGCCTGAGTAGACTAAGACACGTAGAAATGTTATTTTGAACACCCATAACCGTACTCAGAAATACACCTGCCAAAAAGAAAGTTATATAAATTGTACAGGTATTAAAGCCCAGCCCAGCTCACTGATCTGTCTCTCTGGAATGTTAGGAGCAGTTCAGAACTCCTCCTTATTTTAGTGGGTTTATTCCAGTCATAGAAAAGCACAAAGGAGCAAATTCTATCTGTTCATTATTCCGGGAGCCTGATGGGAAGGAAATGCTCTTGGGGCTAGAAATAGCCATTTAAAATAGAGAAGGAAGACCTGGGGGAAGCATGGTGGAGAATTAAGACAGAATAAGAGATGAAGACTCAGGGCCTAGTAGGAAAAACTAGAAAACTTTAATAGCTACGACTGGGGTCTCCACCTATAAAGTAAAACAAGATGTATTAGAAGGTGACGATGTTTAAAAGATCTTGAATGAACTGCATGAATAAGGAACTTAAGATAGAGTAGAGTAGACTTAAGGGCTGTCTTAGGGACCTGCTGATTATGGTAATAAGCTGAAGGTTCCACTTTTGGTGTGGAAGAGTATGCTTCTAACAAACAGACTCTCCAGCAAATAACAACAAAGTACAAGAGAAGAGAAAAGGAAAGAAGAAAGAAAAGAAAGGAAAAACTACCTGAAGGTTCCAGAAACTGAGCAGCATGAGGTGAGTTTTACTTTTTGCAGTTTTGCCCTGGGGGCAGCTGTCCACCCAATGGCTAAAACTCTAGTGGAAAAACCTACCATCTTTTTGGTTGGAGAAACCACGTGAAGGAGTCCTGGATAATCAGGGATGCTGGAAAGTTGGGAAAGAATCCCTGGACACAAGAGAACCAGGGAAATGGGATTCCAACTTCTGGGTATAAACTTTTGCCAGTTCTCTGGCTGACTCCTAAACCTTGCAAGTATAAGACAGATTGAAAACCACAGGAACTGAAATCTGAACTGTTGCCCACTGCAGACATGACAGAGTCTGCAGGTTGAGTATAACATGTTAATTTCCTGCTAAATCAAAAAGAGCAACACTCTTTGGATCAGTGTAATAGAATTCAGAGTCTCTACATCACATATACAACACTCACAACACATGTAATCCAGAACTACTAGACATACAAAGAGCCAGAGAAATGTGATCCATTTTCATTGGAAAAAAAGATGCCAATCCCAGGATGACCCAGACTTACAATAGCAGCTATTATGGCTATGATCAACGGGATAGAGAAATATGCTTATGATGAATAAAAAAAAAAGACATCTCAGCTGAGAATTGGAAAATATAAAAGAAAGATTCATAAGAAAGTATAGAGCTAAAAAATACAATATCAAAAAAAAGTCTCTTGAGGGACTTTTCTTAGAAGAATGGAGGTAGCAAATGAAAGAATCAATGAATTTAAAGATAGATCTGAGAAAGAGAGAAAAAAATGGGGAAAGTAATGAACAGAGCCTCAAGAACCTGTGGGACAATTTCACAAGTTTTACACATAGGTAATTGTAGTCCTAGAAGGAGGGAAAAGGGGACAGTAAATAATATTTGAAGAATTGCGGCTGAACAATTCCCCCAAAATAGTAAAAGACATAAATTTACAGATTTAAGAAGCTGAGAGAATCTCAAACAAGATAAATTAGGGGAAAAAAGCATGACCAGGCACATCATAGTCAAGCTAAAAACCAACGATAATGAGAAAATCTTGAAAGCAAACAGAGAAAAAGTCACTATTTATATTTATATTTGTGTTTATATATATATAAATCCTAGAGTAACCACTAAAAAATGTAAAGAAGTAGAGCTGAAAAGAAATCAATAGATAAATGAAAGTTAACAGCCTGCCCACCTCTGCCTGAAGATGGGGTGGGGGCCATGCAATATGGCCTGACCTCTGTGTGTATTGCCCAAAGGCCAGCAGAGCCATTTGGCAAAGATGACAATCCTTTGCTGGATTTTGGGGAAGAAAAGGGGAAAGAAAGAAAGAGAAATAGGCTTTCTGGGATATCACAAATGACCCAAGTTGAGCAGGGAGTCTGGCACACTGTGGGGCCAGAGAGGAAGCCATGGTGTCCCAAGCACTGGACTCAGAGTCCGGAAACCTGAACTGAAGGGCCAAAGCTGCACTGACAACCTATGTGACTGAGTAACTCATTTGACCACTCTGGGCCTCGATCCCTCCTCTGCAAAGTGAGGGGGTAGGATTTACAGCCAGTTCTTAGTAATTGCCTCTCTGGACGAAAGGGACAGTTGGACATCCATGTTTCCTGCTTTACAGACATCTGTATTGGTCAGTGTTGGGCTTCTTCATGCCCAGAACGAGGTCCTTTGCCCACTCTATCTCTTCCAAGTCAAGTACATTTACACGCCCTGTTTTGATTCTTGTCTTTATGCTGATGACTCCTGAATACATATCATCATTTGGACTTGTCCTCCATGCTCCAAACCCAGATTTCCAGCCGCCTATTCATCAGCTCTACTTAGATATCCTACCAGCACATAAAAGTCAAAATATTCTAAACAAGTGTCTTACAAATTTTGTAACAGAATCATCTGGGAAGTCTTGGTGAAAATGCCAAGGCCCAGATTCTATTCAACTTCATGAGTCTGTTCCTCTGTGTTCCTTATTAGCTCACCAGGTAAACCTGATACTTACCAAAATTTGAGAGACTCTGCTTTAAACTAAACCCACAATTTAGTCCCAATCCTTCTATTCCTCCAACCAGTTCCTTTCCAGAATCCCCATTCTCAGGGAATGGCACCATCATCCATCCAGAGACACAGTCCAGATACCAGGTGTCATCCTTGGACCTCTGTTACCCTCACCCCTAAGCATCACCCACTCTCAAGTCTTTTCCACGTTTCTCCCCTGATCCCCCTGGGCTTCATTCACTCCCACTGCCCATGGCCTCCTGACACATCTTGCTTCTACTCTTGCCTCCCCCATCTGTCCTTTACACTTCAGCCAGGGTAAATGTTTTTAAAAAAATATTTTATTCTGAGACAGTTTCAACGTCTAGAAAAGTTTCAAGAATACTATAAAGAATGCCTATACACTCCTCATCCAGATACTCCATTCAAATTCTTAACAACTGTCACAGAAATGCCCTCTTAGGGATCATATGTAAATATCACCCACTTATCATGCCTCTCTACTGCCCTCGGATCTGGAACAGTTGTCGGTCTGCTTAACTTTCATGACCTTGAAATTTTAAGATCACAGGTTAGGCATTTAATAGAATGTATCTCAATTTTAATTAGTCTGAGTTTTCCTCGTGATAAGATCCAAGTTATACATTTTTTTTTTTTTTTTTGCTGTACGCGGGCCTCTCACTGCTGTGGCCTCTCCTGTTGCAGAGCACAGGCTCCGGACACACAGGCTCCGCGGCCATGGCTCGCGGGCCCAGCCGCTCCACGGCATGTGGGATCTTCCGGGATCGGGGCACGAACCCGTGTCCCCTGCATCGGCAGGCGGACTCTCAACCACTGCGCCACCAGGGAAGCCCCAAGTTATACATTTTGAACAGAGTATCTGAAATGCTATGTTCTTTTACTGCATACTCTCAGTGGCACACAATGTCTGTTATTGGTGTGAACTCTCATCTTTGATTCAGATGGTATTACCAGACTTCTCTGTAAAGTTACTTTCTCCCCTTTTGTAATTAATATTTTGGGGCAAATACTTTGAGGCTATGTAAAGTCCCCATTCTCTCTCGTTTCACCCCAAGTATTAACATGTTTCTTAACTATTAATCTGATGGTCACCAAATAGTGATTTTTCTAATAACACCATTCTTTCCTCTATTGGGAAAAGCTTTCTCTTATTTATTCATTTATCAGTGTGGACTCCATAGTTACTATCTTATTCAATAGGTTATAATCTGTTTCCATCAGTATATATTTTGAGGTTCATTTTATACTATATTTGGACATTGGGAAGCCCTTTATCCTGGGTATTGTGTACTTTTGACATATTCCCATCATTCTTTGAGTACTTTCTTACTTTCTGTCACATTAAGATGTACTGGGCTCATCTAATACTTCTCCTGCCCAGGCCCTGGAAGGGGCCATTTCTTTAATGAGTCCTGGGTGCTTTTAGTATAGAAGAGAATGCATAATACAAGATATGAGTGCCAGGTGTACTTTTTGCTACACAGGTACCATTGTGTACAGGCACTCTTAGCTTTTATTTATTTCTCTATCTCCTTATATATTGAAAACCACAAGTTCTCACAGATACCTCCAATTCCAATTCAACATCACATAATTCATTCTAGCTTTCATGCTTTCCATATTTGTACCTCCTTTACCAAAAGCTCCCATTGTCTCCAATATATTTCTCAATATCTCTGTCTATAGCTAATCTTCCAATAATGATGGCCTTCCAGCCCCCTCACCCATGGTTCCTGATCCCTGCTAGGTCTTGCCTCTCTAGATCAGGACATCTACCTTGATTGGGCTAGCCAAATGACTTTTGGATGAAAGAAAGAAGGAAGAAAGCCAAGAAAGTTTTTTTGTTTGTTTTGTTTATAAAGAAGGGAAGGAAGATATTGGAAAGGAAAAGCAAGAGAAAAACCAGGTTATTTTTCTAAAATGCAAATTCATCACCTTTGGGTCATGTGTGTGCATCTATGTACACCCCTCCCACCACCCACCCCCACACCACACAGAGCCCTTGAATGACTTCTCATTGCTCTAAGGAGGTAAATTTCATCACAAGCATCTAGGAGGCCCTGCTCGATGTAAGTACTGCTGATCTCCTTGGTCACTTTCCCTTCTTTCTCCAAATGCCAAGCACAGGAGTCTTCTCTCAGCTCCTCTAAAATTCCGCCTTCCCTCTTGACACAGAACCTTTGTATGTGCTGCTTATGTTTCTCAGTGCTCTAACCTGCCTCATTCATTTGGGTGACTTATTCTTCAAATCTCTGCTGGAGCACCATCTTCTCTGGAAGCCCTCCTTAATTCCCCTAGATCTAGTCAGGCTATTTTTCTTATTTATTATTTTCTTCATGCTCTCACAGAACACAGTGGCTCTTATCTCAACTGGCAATTATGCACTTATTTGTGTATGTGTCTGATTAATCTTCCTTTTCCTCATTCGAGTGTGAGTAATGCTGTCTCTTTTCAATCCTAATTGTGCCTCTAGCTTGTAGCCCAGGATTGGTACATAGCAGATGATCAATAAATATTTTTCATGTGAATAAATTGAATTTTTAGAAATATCAATAGTTTAATCAGCAAACATGATAATTTTCTCTATTTTGAATAAAAGGCAAAACATGGAAGAATAATATGATAAAATGTGAAGGATCCTGAAAGCTGTTAGGTTTCGTTTATAAGCTTCATCATTTAGAAGAAACACAAAATCACAGCAAATGATCTAAATAATCTGTGCAGGAAAGTAATGTGGGGAATATTTCACTGAAGAAACTTTCAATGTAAGACATATAGAGATTGTATGTTTGACTCACATTATAATTTAGGAGACTCAGGGTCATTAAAATGTTAGTCCTTCCAAATGTCGAATAGAGTTGCATTCAAAATCCACATGTGAGTGTATATGTATCACTGCATGTTTTAGAACCAGACAAAGTGATCTTAAATTGAAAAAAAAATGGTATCTGAAAAGAGCCAAGAATTTTTTTTAAAGAAAAATGAAGAATAACTTACTTTATCCAAACAGTAAAACTTTTGCTAAAATTCTTGTAATCATATAGTAAAACTTCTGATAAAGTTACTATAATTAGAACAATATGGTTGGGCATAAGAATTTAAGTTGATCAGTGGAGCAGATTGGAGAATCAAAACATAGTTTATGTAAGGAACTTAACATATGACAAGGATGACATGTGATTCAATAAAATATGGAAAATATCTTCAATAAATGGTGTTGGTATAATTATCTATTCAACTGTATGAAAACAGGGTAAGAATATATGTCCTAACACATATTCAAAAACATATTTGAGAATAGCCCTGGTGTCTATCAACAAGAGAATGGATAAATAAACAATGGAATGCTACAGTAAATAAAAACAAACTACTTCTGCACACAACAATAGGAATGAATCTCACACACAGAATGCTAAGAGAAGGCAGCCAGACACAAAGAGCATCCTGATTCCACTTATGTGAAGTTCAAGAACAGGCAAAACAAACCTATGGTAGAAAAAAAATCAGAACAGTGGGTGCCTCTGGGTGTGGGGCAGGGGAGGGACAGGAGGGAACTTCCTGGTATGATGACAATGTTTTTTATCTTGATAGGATTTCAGGTCACACAGTTGCATGCATTTGTTAAAACTCTGTAAGTGTACACTTATGATTTGTGCACTTCTTTATATGCAAATTTTACCTTAATCAAGGATAGAACTATAAACAAATATTTAACTCTTATTAAATATGTGTATGCTGAAGCATTTAGGGGTGATGTGTACTAATATCTGCAACTTATCTGGAAAAGCATCAACAAAATCGGATGGAGTGATGCATAGACAGGGGGATGGATTAAATAGTTATATAATAAAGCAAACATAGCAAGATATTAATTCTAGAATCTATGTGGTGAGAATATGGCTGTCTTTTGCAAAATTCTATCAAGGTCTCTGTATACTTGAAATTTTTCAAACTAAAAACTTGGGAAAAATAAATACATTTCAGGTGTACTAACTATTTAGATATAGGACAACCCCCTTCAAAAGGCATTTTATAACCCTGAGAACTTTTAGAATAAACCAGAAAAATCCAATAAGTAGGGGAAAAGATAGATATTTTGACTAAATGAATATGAACCAGTTTTGCAAGCCAAAAGATATCATAAACAATATCAAAAGGACAATTGTATTCTTTTGAATAAAAAAAAGAATTGTATTTTTTTGTACAGAAAAAGTGAAGGAACTAATTGTATCATATATGGCAGAAAAAGGGTTAACATCTCTAACATAAAAAGAATTCCTATAAATTTCTAAGAAACAAGAAAATAACCCAATAGAAAAATAGGTAAATACATGTACAGATAATTAACAAAAGAAGACACATGAATCCCAGTAACTGTGCAAAAAGACAGTAATATCTCCAGCAGTCAGTTGAAAATGCAAATTAAAATTGGATTAGCAAATTTTAAAATATTGATTACTTTCAATGCTGGTGAGGATGTTGGAAGATGAGCACTGTACAACCCTAGTGGAGTGTGAATGTTTACAGACTTTCAAAGCAGCAACCTGTAGTAAGAATCCCCAAGAGACACACAAGACACAGAGAAATAGGCATAGTATGATCCCATTTTTATAAAATAAAAATTTTCAAATTTTTGAACAAAGAGAAAAGTGTGAATGCAGACACATCTAATTGTTGAAACTGATGCTTCAGGACAGGGCTTGGTAAACTATGACCTAAGTACTAAATCTGGCAGGTCACCTGGTTTTTTACAGCCCATGGGCTAAGGGTGGTGTTCATACATTTTTAAAGGGTTACATTTTCAATGGTTATATAATCATGTGCATAATATACTCATTTGGTCTCTTGGCCAGCAAAGTCTAAAATATTTACTATATGGCCCTTTAGGAAACATTTACCAACCCTTGCTTCAAGGGAATTGTACGTTCTGACTTAGTCTTTCCTCTCCTCTGTATTGTTTTGATTTTTTTGATAATTATGTATTGCTTCTGCAAGCTTAAGGAATATAGGTAGGTAGGTAAGTTGGAAGATCAATCACTTTGGATGTTGTTGGGAATAGATGTAAGAAGACAAAAGGAAACCAGGGAGACTAACTAGGAAGCTACTATAACAGTCCAGGTGAAAGAGAATGGTGCTTAGAAACAGGGTGGGTGCACAGCAGAGGTGGAAGAGCTGAGGGATTGGACACGGATGGGGAGGCACAGAGAGAACTCAAGACTGATTCCTAGGTTTCAGTCATTAGTTGAATGGTGCAACCACTGATTTGAAGAGATGGGGGAGGGGAAATTGGAGAGTAAATCAAGAGCTCTATTTTGGACCTGTGAAAGTTCTAAAGGGAATTGTGTGAACTAGGCAGCTGGACACAGATGATTAAGCTGCTTGGGCAGTAGAGAGGGAGGCTGAGCAAGAAATACAAATGTGAGAGTACTCATCATGTAGATGGTACTTAAAGCTTTCTGGAAGTGATAGGGAAAGAGAAGAGGACCAGGAGTCTACCTGGTATCACAGTGCTCAACCCAGCTGCAGCCCACTCCCTGCTGACAGCTGTCTCCAATGCCACTGTCCAAATGCTTGGATTCCCCCAAATCATCCTTTCCAAAATGTCCTCTTCATGGGCCAGGAACAGCATGGCTTCAGAGGAGACACCAACCCTTTCTCACAGCTTATGCCCCAACGCTTGCCTGGACAAACAGCTACTGTAATTTCTCCTAGATGAATGGTCTGCCCAGCACCTGGCTCCCCCCAGTGGATAGATGAGTTCTGGTCCCAGTCCCTTCCAGTATGCTCCGCCATGGGTCCCTGCCATGAGCAGCCACTTTTCACCCCTGTCACACTTTGACCCGAGAAGACACAGAAGGACTCACCAAGGAGCTGGTGTAGGTGGGGTCTGAGGTGTCGTCCTGGAGGTAGCGGGAAAGGCCAAAGTCAGACACCTTGCACACCAAGTTACTGTTGACCAGAATGTTCCTCGCAGCCAGATCCCGGTGCACGTAGTTCATCTCGGCCAGGTACTTCATGCCCGCAGCAATGCCCCTCAGCATCCCCACCAGCTGGATCACCGTGAACTGTCCATCATTTTGCTGTAATAAGACACCAAGGGCAACCAGATCAAGATGGGCTTCAGTGGTTAAGCAGAAGCTGAGGTGCCAGGGCCCCACTGCCTTCTCCCTTCCGACTCCCATTCTCCTCCCTCTCCTTGAACACTCTGCCTTCTCCTTGCCAATCTTGTGGATTTCATCTCCAAATTACATCTCAAAGCCATCCAGTCCTCTCCAGCTTCACTGCCACCATTCTAACCAACTCATCATCATCCATCACCTGTAACAGCCTCCGTCCACCTTCCCCCGTCCCAATCCATTCTCTAAGGGCAGCTAGAGCCATCCTCGTAAGACGGAAATCAGGTCATGTCACTGAAACGCTCTTATGGCCTCCCACTGTATTAAGGGAAAGTGTGGCCCACGGGGCCCCATGGGATCAGCTAGTGCCTCACCTTATGCCACTATGTCCTGCACTCCTGTGCTAAATCCACAGTGACTGGCGACTTTTCAATCCTCTCCCTGGCCAAGCCCTTCCTGCCTCAGGGCCCTTACACAGGCTGTTCCCTCTGTCTTTTCCCCACAATCAACACCTACTTGCTTCAGGTCTCCACTTAAATGTCACTCCCTCAGAGAGGATGTCTCTGTAGCCAGTCCCCTCCCCCCCCACATAATTAGCACTTTCTTACTACTATCCTTCAGTGCATGCTCTTATTTTCCTTCTTAGCATGTATCACAAGGTTTAGTTTTGTGTGTGTGTGTGTGTGTGTGTGTGTGTCTGTCTGTCTCTGCTACTTGACTCTAAGCTCTTTGAGACAAGAACCCTCCCTCTTGCAGTCACCATAGCATTCCCAGTGCTGAGAACGTTTGAGTAGACAGATGTAGCTCGATAAACATATGCTGAATGAATGGCTGGTACATCTCTTCTTGTCCCCAGAATTAAATGTTTACAGTGTCTTGCTCGACAGTGGATAACACACCTGCCTCAGAGGGCTGGGTGGTCAGGAGAAGCGCACACACCTGCCTCAGAGGGCTGGGTGGTCAGGAGAAGCGCACACACCGTGTCTGGCTCGTGGACTCTCCCAGTGATGGGAACTGTTGCTACCCCTCCTCCTGCCAACCTGAAATGCTGCCTTCTCTCCAATCACAGTTTCTCACCTGGATGGCCTCCCTCCTCCATGGTTAGAGGACAGGCTCTTCTGTGAGTGAATGTGTGCCTTCCTCCACCTCCCCAAAGCCCCTGAGTCTGGGCTCTGCCCACACTGGTTACATCAGTGCACCTTGGGCCATGCTGCCAAGAACACATTTTCCCAACTAGTCCAGCCCCAGCTACTCCCTAAAGGGTTATGAGTTGTATTGTGTAAGCAGAGTATGGCCCAGGCATTGAGATGCTCTGAGTGGGGGAGAGGGGGGAGGAGGCGGGGCACCCTGGGCTAGTCCAGTTACTGCTGAACACAGACCCTGGGCAAGGCAGTCCCTCCCTCTGCCCCAGGGTCCTCCTGTGAAATGCAGGAAGCATAAATAGTGTGAGGAGTTCCCATTTATTGAGCACCTACTGTCTGTGAGATGGCGCCCAATGCACTCACATGCATTATCTCACTAATATGTATGGGACACATCGTTTATGCATGAGCTCCGGCAAAAGTAATTTTTTATGCAAAACTAAGTAAAGAAAAATAAAAGAGCTGTTATAAAAATACACTATTTATTAGGGAAAAAATTCCAACAATTGAAAAGTCTAACAACGGTAGCATGAATTGTTGAAGACTGTTCCTCATGCAAGATTGCAAGCCCGAGGGTTGGTTATGCTCCTCGCTCAGTTGCAGGAGTGGAGCAAACTGGCACTCCCTCCACTCCTTCCTGAGCCCCCAACCCCCACCAGAAGGAGGGCCCCCAAACACAGTGAGTCTGACATACTCCAAGTTCCAAGTCCTCACTCAAACCTTAACCACCTCCCAATCTGCCCAGAATTCTTCCTCTGCAATATTTGCCTCTAACCAACTCCAAAAGAAAGTGCAGAGCTGCTTTTTGGAAACTGATTGGTTTTCAGCACATGGTGCCCATCTGCCAGAGCTGGATGTGCCGTGAGTGATGCAAATCTTGCTCACTAATGAACTTCACTCCACATCTCCTTGAGAAACTAGCCCAGATTTCCCCAGCACCATCATTCCTCTAAGTAGGTCTCTGGGGATCTGCCTCTCCAGAAAGTTGTCATGCGACTTCCGCATATTAGAAAATATATTTCAG
Organism: Mesoplodon bidens; assembly: GCF_964165515.1. Lineage (NCBI taxonomy): Eukaryota > Metazoa > Chordata > Mammalia > Artiodactyla > Ziphiidae > Mesoplodon > Mesoplodon bidens. The sequence continues at coordinate 144,042,560 of NC_138161.1, forward strand.
CCACAAGTCCCAAGGGTCAGATTTTTTCAATTCAGTTTGTTCCTTCTCCTCTGTAAGTGGAGACAACAATGTGGTTAAAAATAAATGTCTCCCTACAGAAGCCCACTTGTAGACAGATGTTGGGGAGGGCACCGATGCTGGTTGGAAGCAACTTTGCCAAGAGCAGTGTTGAAAGCGTTTGCAGATTTGTGTCTATGTTTCTACTTTAAGTCATGAAAGACTTCACTGAGCTGCTTCATTTTCTGATTTGTTTGAATGTTTAGATCAGTCATCTTATAGATTCTGGTGTTGACAAAGGGCAAAAAGTGATTAAAGGTTCAGGCTTTGGAGCCAGACACACCATGGTGGGTCTGGGCTCCGTCTCTCGCTGGCTGCATGCTCTTGGGCAAGTTATTTAACCTCCAGAGCAGTGATTCCCACAGCTGTAAAATAAGAACAGTGTGCCCATTCTTCCTGAGATTTGAGATTCAAGGTTAAATGAGATAATACATGTGGAGGGCTTAGCTCAGTGCCCCATGAATACTAAGACAGCAGCAATGACTGCTGGAATTATCAGCAAGGCCATAATGTCTCACAAATCAGCTCTCCCATGACTCCCAGATGCCTGGTGAGAGAGACGGAGGACACCTTGGACGAGGACTGCAGGGTCCTCCTGGTTTCCTGGGTGTGTGGGGCAGACATCCTAGGATCACTGCCCTCAGAGAGCCTAGTTCACAGGGCATTCTGAGCTCAGCAGTTTGGCCTCTGTAATAATCATCCCCACCCTAACTGTAGTAGGAACTAATAATGCAGGCCTGAAATTAGGATCAATTAATCTACAAACTCTGATTTCTTCCCTTCTTGGCCTTTGAATGGCAAGTCATACTTCATGGAATACGTTTTCATCCTTAACTCCAGTCCTGTGGAATAGGCAAGGCAGGCAATATTACATTGTTTTTATAGAGAAGATAAAGGAAGTCCAGAAAGTTTAAGTGATCAGCCTTAAATCACTCAGTGTGATTTTTGACTTATAACAAGAATCTAAGTCCAAACAGCAAATTGCTTCTCCATTTACATTTCATCTTTTATCAATCGGTAATGGCTGCCTCAAATGTTGTGTGGAGAAGTCTGTGTATAAGCTTTGTAGGAAGAAGATCTATGATTGATTAATGATGTCTGCCATGGCCATAGAAAGAGAAAGTAGAAACATGTCCACAAATATGCTACTTTATCTGAATCTTCTATAATTCCTGTTCAGTGCCTTTTCCACTGGAAAATGCTGACTCTACAACACATTTTCTTTAGAATCTGCAGGAGAATCAGATATCATGATAAGAGTCATACCTGTTGTGTCCATAATCTTGGAAACTTAGAGATATAAACATATTAAGATTTTCTGACATGTCCAGCTGTTTTATGTTCACTTCATTGATATAAACTCCCCAAAAAGAACTTTCAGAGATATGAGCATCAGCATACAAAGATAAACAAGACAGAAAAAGAAAAACAGATTTCTTAGAACTTTGGGAAAGGATGTGATTCTGTGCTGAGCACATGGTAAAAACACAGTTTGTAGAAGAAATACAGGCTGGGTGAAGTGATTTAAACTTTCTTCCTTTCATGAAGTGCTTTCTGCTGAAATTGTTTTTCTGCAAATTCACTGAAGCCACTTGCTGGCCCTTTTATTAGCCAGGAAGGATTTAGGTATTTCAACTTTCATTGACAAACCCACTTCAGGAAATGAAACCCTTATTTGATTTGTCTGAAGAAAATGAATCATAGATTTTTTTTTAACCTGAAAGAGCCCTTTCAAGATCATCCAGCTCAATGCCTTTAGTTTATAGATTGGGAAATTGAGTTAACGGATTTGCTCAAGGTCACAGGGTGACTCATAGCAGAGCCCAAAGCTGGGCCTCAGTCTCAGAACTTGCAACCTGGTATTCTCTTTCTGACAACTGGCTTGCTGTCCTCTAGCTCTGGCCCATGAATGAGCATCCCATGAATGATAAGTGTCCCCATTTGACATTGCTCAGTGACTCCCAAGAGTCTTCCAGTTATGACCATCTGTGAATGAACCAGCAGTAACCACAAGGCCAAGCTTTAGCCACGAAGGCCTTATGGAGCAGGTCGACCTTCTTGGCTGAGGCATAAGACATTGAGGAGGGCTTCAGGGCTTGTGCCTAAGATTGTGGAAGAGCTACCAGGTTGAATCCCCTGAATCCGAGTGCCAAGAAGGAAATATTTAATTATGGATTTGCAGTCTACCTAACCCATGGCACAGACATTTTTTTAAAAATGGATAATTATGAACCCACTGAATGTGTGGTTAAAGAATAATGGTGTTTCCAATCCCTCCAGAATGTGAAGAATTCTGAGTCCTGCAATGAGTGAGGAGCAGTGAGCAGACTGGGAGAAGCCCTTTCCGATGTGCTTCCTGGACCCTCGATGCCCAGAGCCTCTGAGACACCCATCCAGAGCTGGAGTTGTGGTCACTCTCCAAAGCCACCACGTCTGGTGTGAAAGGACTAGTGGGGGGTCGGGGAGGAAGCAGGTGCACAAATTGAAGACTAACCCTTTTCCTTTCTTCTCTGAATGGTGATCTTAAAAGTATACTACCTCCCAGAAGATGGACCTGCAGGATGGAACTGATGGCCCACTTTTCAATTTTATCAAGCAGCAAATACATCAATTAACGCTGCTATGCTCCAGGGTTTGGTAGTGAGGCTGAAATTAGATTTATAGATTACCTGCCTCCATGCCGGGCGGGGAGTCGGACATGCTTCATTTCCCTCAGCTCCCAGCACCGCCTGCTCTGGCCGCTCCCTTCTGGCCATCCTTTCCCCTCTATTACCCTGTGCTCCTCTCTCGCCCCTAGCTTTTCTCACACTGCCTGGGCCGCATTGTCATGAAAAATAACTGGCATCCAACCTGCCCCCATGTCCTGCGCCCCCAAAATGGAACAGGTGTGTGCAGAGCAGCGGCGCGGGGTTCTGATTTTCCACAGGCTCCTGAGAATGAATCTTCTTGTTCGCCTGTGCGTTCCAGGGAGAGTCTGATCAGTCTCCAGATCGCGTTGAGAGTCTCTGTGAAGCACAGACAGGTGACTTGCAGGAAATAAATGACTCCTGATAGGTCTGGAGGCTGGTTCCAGAAAATACTTTTTCTTCTAACATTACCTCCTATTCACGTTTATTTGGCTGACACGAGAGGTCTGGCTACAAGGACAAGAGACCGTGTACACTCAGCAAGCTCCGTCTCTCCTGCCATGCCCAAACGCTTTTGCTCCAGAAATGGTTCTTCGTTCAGCTAGCCTCGACCCGGTGCTCAGTGTGCTAGGTGCTGGGGTTTCAAAATACAAAGCATAACCCACACCCTCAAGGAGGCTGTACCAGGCAAAGTACGTGTGACCCATCGCCTACATCAGCTGTCCCCCACCCCACCAAACAAAAGCCACTACTGCCTAACGACCCAGACGAGGCATACAGTGTGTGCACCCCCTGCAAATGTAGCTTCAGTATGTACAAATGCAGCTCCCTTTCCACACTGCAGCCCGTAAGCTCTGCTTCTGAGCTTTGGAGCCACCAGGCAGCTGCTGACAGATTACCAAATAGGCCACACTGACTTTGGCCTATGAACACACAGCTCCACAGTTCTGTGAGCCTACCTGCCCATTCCTGACCTGTCTGGCAAATTCCTCCTTCTCCAACATCAGAGAAATTCTCTCTCTTCCTTAAAGCCTTCCCTGGCTTCCTCAGGAAGGTTTCAGTTCTTCTTTATGTGATACCTCTGTACTTCATGTACGGAAACAAAAAGTATAATCCAGGCAGATGATTGCGGGAAGCTTTGGGCACTAAGGTCCTAGGGGTCAGAGGCATCTATGCAGGTTGTATTCTCTAAAATGGGTATAACAGGACCTCCCATCCCTTATGTGTAAGAAGGCTGCTGTCCCCCATCAAGATGTGGAGCATGTTTCTTCCCCTTGAATCTGGGTGGGTCCATCAATGTGGTTGAAGGATGCTGTGTGACATTTCAGGCTAGGTTACAAAACTGATACAGCCTCTGCCTTCTACTGTTGGGATGCTTGTTCTTGGGACCCAGCTTGCTGTGAGGAAGCCCTAGTCAGCCAGGTGGAGAGATGCCAGCTGATACCCAGCATCACCCATGGGACAGATGAATGAATGAGGCTTCTGACGATTCCAGGCCTTAACCCTTGAGCTTCTCCTGCTGACAACACATGGAACAGAGAGGTCTCCACCGAGGCCTACCCAAATTGCGGATTTGTGAGCAAACCAAATTGTTGTTGGGCTAAGTCACTAAAATCTTGGGGTGATTTGTTCCACAGCATTAGAGCAATGTCTCTCTCATCAATATAGGCCCAGTTCCCAGCACAGGGCACCTCATGACCGTTTCAATGAGACTCTACGAATGGTCCTTTGATCTTCAGCCATAGCTCCTGTTTGGTAGCTTTGGTGACATGCATAGCTGGCTACCTGGTATTACTCTGAAGCCCTTGCTCAGAAGGTCCTGCCCCATTCTTTGATGCCGCTCCCTGCACCGTCTTGCTCCCAGGCTGCCCAGCTGCCCCTTTGGTCCGAGGCAGGCCTTGCTCTGTGGCCTGTGGTCAGACAGCTTCTACCCTCCAGACATGAGCACCTCGGCCATGCTCACTCACCCCCTCTCTGAATAGCTCTGGAATGCCCCACAGAAGTGAAAATGCTTCCATTGTGGCTGCACGTGGGCATGTTCTGACAACGGTCCTTTACAGATCTCCCGGCCATAGGCCTTCAGGGACCCGCACCTCTGCTGCAGGTGGTTGGGAGCCACAGCTCTCCATCAACTCCAGGAAAGCCTTGTGGACGCCTGTGACACAGTCTTCCCCTGACCTGCCCAGAAACGCCTCCTCAGAGGCCGGGACGCCCAGGCATCAGAAAAGGGCCACCTGTTTTATCTCTGAACTGTGAACAAAGAGAGCTGTCGGGGAGGGCGGCAATGCTGGGGAAGAGGCAGAGAGGGCCACCAGCATCTGCGTGAATCACGCAGGACAGCGCAGCGGCTGGAAGCCTCTTCAGTCTCTTCAACGACACCGATGGCCATTCTCCGCCTTCCTCTATTCACTCGTACTCACCCAGCAAGCACTTGTCCAGGCCTGGCTCGATGCCGTCCCCCTACAGAGGGGTCCACACGCCCTGCTTTGTTCTCTCCTTTCAGCAGCGAATCTGTTAACCTCATTAACATCTTCAACGCCCACCCGCCTTTCACTGGGGATTCCTGAGCGGCAGGTTGTCCTCACACAGACACTTGTCCCCAGCCCACTGCGGTCTGCCAGTGTCCACCAGCGCCAGCATCATCCATGCCTTTGCCCTGAGGAGTAAAGGTGAGCTGAGCTGCTCTTACCCTGAGGAAAGAATCCAAGGCGCCATTCTCCATGAACTCCGTGATGATCATGACCGGCCGGCTCTTGGTGACCACGCCCTCCAGGCGAATGATGTTGGGATGGTCGAACTGGCCCATGATGCTCGCCTCGCTCAGAAAGTCCCGTCGCTGCTTCTCCGAGTACCCAGCCTTCAGTGTCTTGATGGCCACATTGATTTCCCTCTTGCCTGGAAGTTTCAAACGCCCCTTGTACACCTCTCCAAACTCTCCTGCAACAAGAACGCAATTATTACTCACTTCCTTCTGTCTGTGGAACCATGGCGGGGGGGGGGCAGCTTATCAAGAACAAGGGTGCCCCAAGTGGAACGGTGATGAAGGTGGCAGAAAGGAAATAGTGTTCTCTCATTGTAACGGTGATGTCCCAGCACCAAGCAGTTCATGGCAAACACGGAAGGAACACCCAGATATGTTCTTTACCTCGGATCTCAGCTTGGGTAACTAAAGTGAAATTTCAGACTCTATATGGGTTTGTTTTTCCTCAGGTTTGGTGTTTCATTTGTAGCCCAGCTGAACAATTGAAATGAAATGGTCAGTTTCACTGTGGCAGAATCATAATTCATTTTTAGCAGAGCCTAGTGCAAGAATGTCCAGGGGTTATGGGATACGTTCAGGTACTTTAGTCCTCTGAATGAGATGTAGAGCGTTTATGTTCCTACATTGCCCTGGAAGTGTTTGTGTCTATTGGGTCCCTCGGAAAACAGAAACTGAGGAGTAAGGAAGGTAAGTTAGCAGACACTGTGCAGGATAAAGGGGAGAGAAGTAGGATTGCCAGAGTCCAGATCATGGTGCAAACCTGACTTTATGAAAAGAAGGAGGAAGCAGGAGTGGGCAAGGAGAGGCCCAGATTGCAGTGCAGACCTGGTTGATGCAGACCTGACAGTCTCATCTAATCCAATGAGGAGCTTCAGAATAAATAGTGCCCGTTCCAGAAAGGCCCAGGCCCTAGCGTCCCACCATGCTCAGTCACTGACTAGGGCTGCCAGAAAGAGCTGGGTCCCTGTGAGAAAGCCGAGGCAGATCTTGAAGGCGCTGCAGCAGGAGGCTGGCAGCTACCTGCACTCCTGGCAGCTGAACAGCAAGTGGCTTTTTCAAGCAGACACGAGCTGCACACCTCCATGGGTGCCACAGCATTTCAACATTTTTGCAGCAAAATCTCCAAGAGTAAAAACAATTCTGGTGACACTATTTCACAGCTGCTTAAAAAATCTGTTGAATCCTATTCAATGTGCTTTCAAAAGTTATGATTTAACTTGGTTTTGTAACTTAGGTTCTTTCATGTGAAGCAATTTAGAATCTACTTGTAAGTGCATCGCAGAAACAGGTGTCAAAGGCCTGATAGGAGAAACATGGCTTTCTGCTGGGAAAACTTTCTTTCTCACTTTCAGCTTCTGGAAGGCGATGACGGAGCAAACTGTGAGCAATCAGATACGGTACTGGCCGAATTAGAAAAGCAAGTTAACATCTATGATTTAGTGGGGAACTTCTTGTATTTTCTGCTGCATAGGTTGGAAGGAAGCTGCATGAAAGGCCTTTGGATGCACAACTGCTCCAGAGTCTATGGAACTTGTTAGAATCTAAGGCTGGAGTAGAGGTTGGCTTAAGCACCATTAGGAAGGTTTCAGCATGGACCTAAGATAGACAGCATGTGTAATACTGGTTTTGACATGAGATCACAACTGTTTGAGGTCAGACCAAGCCTCATTCATGTCCGTAACTTGTACACACCACTGCAGTGTCTGGTATGTGGTAGGTATGCCAGTAAAAGTTGGGGTATCTTATTTATTATTATTTGTTCGGCTTTGCCCATTCTTGGGTTACAAACTGCTGGAGGCTCCAAAAGAAGTGGAAGTACCAGTATTTACATTTTTACAAAAGACTGTTTATGGCAGCATCTCCTTCAACAGCCAAGCACCATATGACCATAACCAGGGGGATGGCTAGAAAGGGACAGCCATCCTGCAGACTGCTCTGAGCTACTGAAAACTAATAGATGAGTGAGATGTATTGGCTTCAAAAATGTCTGCATTACATTGCTAAGTGAAGCAGAAAAGAAGAGAAAGTTATATTAATAGAATGTGGTCTGTAGAATATGCCCATAGGGGGGTGGTGAATGCCAAAAAAAAAAACATTATGGAAAAAATTCATAGCAAATTTACTTTCAACTTCAAATTATTTTAAAAATTGGTTACACTAGAATGGTGGGAATAGCAGTGGGGAAGTATGGATTAGTAAACTTTAGTTACTTTTATGTTTAAATTGTAACAATAAGCATTGTCTTTGCAGTTCAAATGAGTAAAATTTAAAGAAAAGTACTGAATAACAACCACCTGTCATATATGTGTGCTTCTCTATGTATATATATTTGTGTAGAGTATGTATATGTATGTATGTATACATACTTGTGTATATACATGCATATATGTATGTGTCTGTATGCATGTGTGCATATATTGTATATATGGATGTGTCTCTATATATTTTTGTATGTATATATATGTGTCTGTGTATAGAGATATATGGAATCCATCTCTCTGACACCTCCACCTAGTCGTTATCCAATAACTATGAGCTGAATGAATACAGCTTGCATATTTAATAAGTAGACTAACATAAGAATATCAGTATTTCTTCCCTGTTGTCATACTAATGAGTTCTATTTTCTTTTAGTAAAAAGACACGGTTGAGAGTGAGGGGAAGGTATGCTAATATTTCTTCTTGGGGGAGATAGTACACCAAGATGTCTTGACTACCTGCTCTGTGCCAGGTACCGTGCTGGGCTCTTTGCATGTCTTAATCCTCACAGCACCTTCATGAGCTGGGTATTCTCATGCCCACTTTACTCATAAGGAAACTGAGGCATGAAGGAAACATGCCTCAGACCCCAGGTCTGTGAGGCAGAACCAGGGATGCTCCCCGGGCCCGTCCCTGTTCCTGCCATACCGCCTCTCAGAAGGTGTGTTCGGTTAGCAGTGCCACAGGGAAGAGAGCTGGGTGGATGTGAAGTCACAACGCAGGGACCACTGTGCTCCAACTGTGCAAATCCTAACCATTCATATGCAGTTACTGTTAGAGTGACTCAGTAACCAAGGTACAGCAAACACAGTGTGACTGAGACAGGCTGGGATCTGGGACCCTTTGCTGCAGTGCTGCAGTGCTTGCACCTGGACACACCTCTCCTCAAGCAACAAAATACAAAGAAACTGTATGGGACTAAAAATAACTGCATGCATGTGCAAAATTATGGACAAAAGATGCAAAGAGACCAAAAAAACCCAACTGCCACTTTTGCAGAGCCCAGAGCGAGAGCAAGGAGTCAGGAGCAAAAGCAGGGCACCGCGCATGCCCCCTGTGCACCACACCTCCTAAGGGGTGAGCAAAACACCTAAGCCACCCCTCCAGACTGACCCCTGCACACACACCATATAAGAAACAAGCTCGCCCCTCCTGAGGGAGCTAGCAAGCAGGGAAACTGTTGTTTGTTCTCACTCCCCTCTGCTGTAGCAGGGGTCACAGTAAAGCCTTGCCTGAATTTCTTGTCTGGCCTCCAGTCAATTTTTATTGATTGGGGAAGGCCAAGAACCCTGGTTGGTATCAGGACTACCTTATAGACAAATATCGTATTCATGGAAAGTTCCTGCCTGGCTAGTCAGATGAGACCAGAACATTTAGGAATCAGGATATTTATGAATTTCTACACATCAGTCTGGGGAGTGTGTAAAAGTGCCCCAGGTGAATCTGCTATTCCCCACAACATACACATAAACTCCCCAGTTGAGGACTTCTGTTATATACCAGCGTTCCCAAAGTTGGCTGCCCACTGCAATCCCCTGGGAAGCTTACAAAGCACAGAGGCCTGGGTCCCACCTCCAGGAATTCTGTTAGTTGGTCTGGGTGCAGCCTGGGCCCGGACATAGTTAAAAGCTGCTCGCAGGAGCAGCTACGTAATTTGCAGGGCCTGGTACAAAATGAAAATGCAGCACCCCCTGTTCAAAATTTATTAAGAATTTCAACACTGTGACAACAGAGCATTAAACCAAGTGTGGGCCCTGCTGAGCGTGGGACTCCGTGCGACCACACAGGTCCCATGAAGCCAGGCCTAGCTGCCCAGGTGGTTCTGAGGAACAGCCAACGTTGAGAGCCAGGGGTCTAAACCACCCAAGCGTATTTCAAGCGCATTAGGGAACTGCTAAAGGCCCTGGAGTACCTGGAATTCATCCCTACACTTTTGAATTCATTTGAAAGCAGTGCTTGCCTACAAGCTGCCTTTCACTGCACAGGGCTTGACACATAGTGTGGGCTTTGTAGCTGTGAGCGGAGAGAAAGAAGAGAAGGAAGGAAGAAATCAGTGAAGGTGTGGCTTTGCAAAGTCCTATCTGTATAGAACAGTGTGGGCTACATACATTCATTTCCTAGTTGACAAATGTCATGCCATTGTTTAATCTTTGTGGCTGACTGGTCTTCAGGTGCAGTGTTCCTAATACTTTAGCTCTAAATTATATCCTCTGTAGGGGTCTCATCATATAGTTTTTTGAAATTATAAATAAAAACGTGCTCTCCTGAGAGGATTTTTAGGGCAGTGAAATTACTCTATATGAAATCAAATGGTGGATACACGTCATTATACATTTGTTCAAATCCACAGAATGTACAACATCAAGAGTGAACCTTCACTATGGACCTTGGGTGATAATGATGTATCAGTGTAGGTTTATCAGTTGTAACCAATGTACTGCTCTGCTGGGTGATGTTGATAATGGAGGAGGCTATGCATGTGTGGCGCAGGGCGTATATGGGAAATCTCTATACCTTCCACTCAGTTTTGCTGTGAACCTAAAACTGCTCTAAAAAATAAAGTCTTTTTAAAAAAGAAAGTTCTCTCCTTGGGTAGGGAGAGATGGGTTCTGTATCGTTACTGCTCTTGGAAATCTGCTCTATAATCACTGGAAAGCAGTGGTTTAAAGGATGATGATTCTGTAAAAATAGCTCTTTTTCTGTGTCTGACAAAGAAGTGACTTCATACTCCCCAAGCCCGGAGGTTTTCACACCACCAACTGCCAAGGAAGTCACTTAATCCACAGTCCTTACTCGGAGGCTGTGCTCCACCCTGTAATTACGTGGCCCTCATTGCAGCTGGGGCAAACTCTGGCCAGAGGAAGAAACTCTGGAGGAAGAAGCCTGAGGCTACACCATCCTCCCTTCCTTCTCCGCTCGCTGGACTTGGGGCAGGGTGCTTCACTTGTTCAGCCTCAGCTCTCTCAGCTCTGTTGGACAAAAGGAACTGATCAACTGTGGGGCCTTCCTAACAGGGCGTGGGGTCTCTGAAAAAGTGCTTTGTAAACTACACACTGTTGGAGACACAGGTGGGTAGTGATTTTAAAAAGACAATCCAGGGGTAGAGAGTCGGGTGGCAAGTGAGGGTAGGGTCATGGGGTAGGGAGTGGGGATGGGTAGTGGAAGAGAAAAGGTAGCAAACGTAGGTTTCTGCAGCCTAGCGGGACTTGAAGGAGGCTGATCCAAGACACAGCAGAGCATCTTGCCAGGGGTGCTGGTAAGTCCCCCTGCCAGGTATCTGGGCATGGAGGGTGTCTTCAGGTAAGCCCGGGGTGTTAAAGTCTGGGGCCTCTGGCCCCCTAGCACCACCACAGACTCCTAGGTAGTGGGAATCGATGGGCCCTTTTTAGTAGCAAACAGAAAACCAAGACCCTGTGTCACTTGCAGTCTGAGTGCCGTCACCTGTGATCTTTGACTTCAGGTTCTCATACTTTGCTCAGGGAACTGTTTTTGCTTTTTGGACACCTTTCCTGTCATTAGGGCCAGAACTTGAGGTCTGTGGTGCTTCGATTTGCCATGATCTGAACTCTATAGAGCTTCCTTTCATATGAGCTCCAAAACATGGCCACCCATCTTTCATCTTTTTAAGAAAAATTCTTAATGCCTAAAAAATATTTTCAACAAATGAAGCATTAGTATTGTATTTATTTATTTTTATTTTGGCCGCACCGTGAGGCTTGCAGGATCTTAGTTCCCCAACCAGGGATTGAACCCTGGCCACAGCAGTAAAAGCACTGAGTCCTAACCACTGGACCACCAGGGAACTCCCCAGCATTATATTTAAAATAGATACTTAAGGAAATGACTGGGTAGTGGTTATGGTTGGTTCTTTCTGTACAGCTCGTTGACTGATAGTAATTGCAGCCAACCTAACTTTGGTCTGGCTGGACTGTGACTGGCACACACCTTTGCAGCTGACCTTGGACCCTCTCCTACAGCTGAACAACCTCTTGGCTAGGACTGGCACTAAAGTAGCTCCAGCTTCATGCCAGTTTAGTGCCAGTGATTCTTAGCAGTTGTTCTCAAAGTGTGGCTCCTGTCCAACAGCAACAGCATCACCTGGAAACTTGTTAGAAAATGCATATTTTCAAGCCCCATTTATACCCAACTGGATCAGAAGTTTAGTATAGGGCCCCGTGACTTGGGTTTCAACTTGCCTCCAGGTGATTCTGATGCCTGGCTCCGGTTTGAGAACCATGGCCCTCAGGGCTGTCAGCTGAGTGTCATTTTGCCAGTTCCTGTCACTGCCCTCACAGACAGCTGCTGAAATTATTCCCTACAAGTTTCAGCTCCTTGACAAAGTGAAGAAGAGAGAAAAAGTGGCTCAGCAGCATTAAATGCCTCAACTATTATATGTAAAATTAGAAGGAAAGAATTTTCAATTTTTGAAAATGAAACATCCAACCTGCCAGCAGGCATTTCAAGCACTAGCTGTTGGGTATGTGCAGTGTGGATCTGCACACAATTGCAGTCTTTTTTTTTTTTCTTTTTTTTTAGCAGCATTGTGAAGTCACAAACTGCTTTAGTGAGGGAAAAAGGAAAGCAGAGCTTCTCACTACTAGTTCAAGCTTCCACCGGAAAAGAAACTTCTAAAGAATTAATTTAAACTAGGTTTTTAAAGTATGATTTCCAGCAAGTTTTCACACTGTCCTGTGCAAGATAGGTTATGGCTAAACCAGGGATAGTAAAACCATGGCAGGCATTCCACCACCTCCTGTCCGTGCACCCAGGACAGACATTACTAATTGATCACAACCCTATTTCTCCTCAGCAGAGTTCCCCAGGTACCCATTACCAGGCTACTGGGGTTGGCAAATGAGATGGAATCTAATTAATAGCCACGGTGCCCACAATACCTAATACCTAGATGGTGAGAGTAAACCTAGTTTTCTCTTTTCTCATAGCTTCTTGTCATCATTAGACAAGCACATACCTAGATATTACTTATTTTCTTAATATAAGCAAGCACATATAATAAAAAATGCTGAATATCTTGGCCCTCATTGTTATCCTTCTTAAGGAAATAACTGATCATACTAGAATAGGAGGACCAGAGGATGGGACAAGGGTATTCTAGGAAGAACATGCTCTCCCCAGGGCATCTTTGTGGCACCAGCATATGGGCATACTGAATTCTAAGAGAGTCCTGTCATTCCCAGCCAAGAGGCTTGGGTACTCCAAACTGCTAGCTAGAGTTTGCCATCAGAAACAATGTCTCTATACTTAGCTGCCATTTTCCAGAACAGTGACAAAAGTGTCAGGTAGTGTGGGAGTTACTTTCACCAGGCTAAGATCAACCTTATCTGGGTTTCAGTTTTTGCTCTACCGTTAACTCAGTCCAACCAGTAGCATGGCCTTTGGCAAGCCGTTTACTGAATGTGGATATCCTTACCAGCCTACAAATGCATGCCTGCGCACAGATGTGCACACACACACACACACACACACAAACTAACACACAGGGCTAACAGGGCCATTATGAGAGTTGAATGAGACAATGCTTGTAAAGTATGTACATGTTGAGTGCATGCCAGTTATATTAATCATACTTACAGGCAATATGTATTTGATTGGCTCCTCTGGAAACCCTTCCTGCTGTGACTCTTATCCAGTATGAGGCTACCCTCATCCTGCCCATCCTCTCTCTGAGTGAGCCCAAGAGAGTCAGGCTGGCAGGTGACTTTCTACCAAATCATCCCCAAGAAACACATCCTCTTCTTCAAAGAGAAATGGTGGGCCTTGCTGGCCCCATTTCATCCACATACATCACAGATTCCCTCTCCCCAGCTCTCCTTACCCAGCCCTCTCACCTCAAGCCTCTTTCTCCTTCACAGTAAGCCATCCATGGACATGCTGGATCAGCAGCTGCTGAGTCAGGGGAGGATGTGTTTATTAATTAAAATACAACTGGCATGTCTCCCCTTGGGTGACCCCTTATGGTGACACCTCTACCTATATTTTCATGCATGTGTCATGCTCAGGGCTGTTGCATACAGTTATGTAGGTTGCACACTGCATGACCCAGGAGCACCATTCATGCTGTAGAGCCCAATTAGACATGGCAGCTCTGCTTTATGCTCTGGGCATGTCTACAGATCAAACCGATCAGAATTAAGCATTGGATCAGAGCTCCACAGGTCAACTGAAGCTGACCTGCGAGTGACTCCTATGAGTCAGATGCATGGTTGTAAAAAGCTGACATTCTCCAAAGATATCAGATGGCAGTCTGCCCCCTCTAAAGGGGCTTCAGTCATTCCCATCATCTGCAGGGAAAAGAGGAAGGATCAGCCTTCCCCATTCCACTAGGCTCCTTTCAGAGCACTGAATGACTCACAACCTGACTCCACCTCTCTCCAGTCTCTCTGCATTCTCCCAAACTCCACCCAGTTCTCCAAATTCTTATCCCTGTTATGGTTTCCCCCCAAAGACATTCAACCATACACAACAAATATTTAACTGAGTACCTGAGTGCCACACCAGGCCAAGCATGGGACTCACAGAAGTACTTAAGTTTCATCACTCCCATGGAACTTTGAGCATGGTGATAAAAGAGGGTCACTAAACAAATAATTACATAATGATTAATGAGCTAATTATACAGTTGGCCCTTGAGCAACATGGGTTTGAACTGCACAGGTCCACTTATACGCAGAATAGTTTTCAATAAATAGGTACTACAGTACTACATTATCCACAGCTGGTTGATTCCAGGGATGTGGACCCATGGATACAGAGGGCTGTCTGTCAAGTTATACACGTGGATTTTCAACAGCTCATGGGGGTCGATGCACTTAACCCCTGTGTTGTTCAAGGTTCAAATGTAATCCAGTCCTCTTGATTGGTGTCACACCCGGCTCACAGTGATTTGTTATTTATTCCTTTGTTCAATATCCTCAACAACTGTAGAAGAAACTTTGGAGGTTGGTGCCATTCTTCAACCTTATAGTTTTTAGATTTTACTCTATTGGCCTTTACTCGCAAGCACAACCTCCAGTCCCACACCCTGGGGGCCAGGCAGCCCCCCTCTCCATTCAAGGTGTTTAACCTGATGGCCCTCGCTTCTGGCCACAACCTCCATGCGGTGTCTCCCCATCAACTCCAGCCACCAAGCCCGCTGGTCACTCCATTCGCCATGTGTGGGTACATCCCGGTTTAGATGAGTTTACTCACTGCAGAGCAGCCTTCCTTACCACCCTTGATCCCAGCATTGGCCATCTCAAAACTTCTCCACGTTTCCAAGCCCCATAACTGGTCTGCATGCCTCTGAGTCCTTACCTACCCTTTCTCAGCACCCTTTCCACTCCAATCGAAACACAGGTTCATCAGGTTCTTCTCCCCCTCACTCCTACCACCCACCCTGCTCAGAAAGCACCCCACTCACCATTTTCTACAGGATAAAATCCATACTGCAGTCTCTGGATTGCTAAGCCTCAGCCTGATTCCAGAATTAATGCTTGATTCCTACCTTCAGGAAACCCCTCCCCAGCAGCCTCCTTTCAGCCTTGTTCTCAGAATGTGCTGCACAGAGTGTCAGCCCATCCACAGCCTCCAAGCCCTCAGGGGACTCTTCCCTGAGTCTTCTCCGGCCATCAAGCCTCTCCTCCTCCCACCTCCGGGGCTGCAAGTTCTCTGGTCCCTTGTCTTAGCTCTCAGTCTCCTCCCCTCCTCTCGTGGAGTGGGACTGCATCTGTGTTAGACAGTAACATATCAGCCGGAATTATTAGGCACTGAGTGTGTTTTCCAGAATCCACGACAGTCACAAGCTGTGATCTTTTGAATTCTCAACCCAATCCCTCCTGCAACAAACATAGCCCTCCCCTCTGGATCTATTCTCAGCAGGAATGGGCCAGTTTGTCTGCAATCTCTTTGAAATTATCTTGCACCTTCTGGAAGGCCAGAGTGTGCTGGTAAGCATTCAACTACCAGCTCTCCAGAAAACGAAGAAACAAAGACCCCTGATTTGTAGTAGTTGCTAATTCTCATGGGGTAAATATGCCTCCCATGGCTAATGTCAAACTACCAACATGATGCCACCGAACACAGGGCTGGAAAAAGATGCACACAATTGGCTCCTGCGAAGTAGTGCAAGCTGGCTGGCTCCAGCACACCACTGCTGGAAGGTCATGGTCATTCCCCTCCTTATGTCATTTAATTTTCCTTTTCTGTCTCATCCTCTCATGAGTTTCACAGAAACTTACTTTTTCTACTAGTTTCCATCCTTGAAAGCTCAGGCCACAGGTGATCTCCTTTGTGAAGTCTTCCTGATGCCCCAACTCACTCCCAGAACAGGGAGCTAAACACTGCTCTATGTTGATGAGGTGGCGCAATAGTTAAGAATCCTCCTGCCAACGCGGGAGACATGGGTTTGAGCCCTGGTCTGGGAAGATCCCACATGCGGCGGAGCAACTAAGCCCGTGTGCCACAACTACTGAAGCCTGCACACCTCTTGTACTCCACAACAAGAGAAGCCACTGCAATGAGAAGCCCTTGCACAGCAACAAAGAGTAGCCCCCGCTCGCTGCAACTAGTGAAAGCCCGCATGTAGCTACAAAGACGCTCACTGCAACTAGAGAAAGCCCGCATGTAGCAACGAAGAGCCAATGCAGCCAAAAATAAATAAATAAATAAATTTATTTTTTAAAAAGTAAAAAAAAAAAAAAAAAAGGTCACAACCTTTGCACATACCTGTGTTGTGGGTTGTGTGAAATAGTGAGCATGTTACTGGCCTGTTTCTCCACAAGACTGTCAAACCTCTGAACGGGAGAGTGTCTGTTCTTCTCCACACCCACATGCAAAAATTATTCAATAAGAGCTTATTGAGGGAAGGAGGGAAGGAATAGAATGAAGGAAGGAGAAATGATTTCTGATTCTTCTTCTCATGTTGTGTTACCATTTTGCAGCCCAGATTTGGTCCCCTGAGCCGAATCTGCCACGTGGCTAAGGAAAATATCGCCAATTACACTGCATAAATGTTACCTTACAAAAATTTTTTTTAACTCAACCTTCACACCAGCTCTTTTAGCACAAGGTGAAGTCAGTCTCCGGGAGGCAGGGCGTGGGAGAAGCAGGAGTGGTGACAGAGAGAAAGAACCGGAGAGTGGAGAGAGGTTGGCACCAGCCAGGAGTGTCTCCTGTTGAAACTGCGTCAAGTTACACATAGTGAATTCATATCCCCAGGGGTTAGCTCTGTGATTTCTGAATCGTGAGCAGATGGGTGTCAGGTAGAGGGTGGTCAGCAGCCACTGGGCAGAAGTCTTTATCCCAAGCTGCTGGCCATCTTATAAACTGCTACATGTATCCACCCTCCCCAGGATCAGGTGAGCCATGGCGGGGACTGAGCCTTCTCTGAGCAGAATGCACAAGACCGGCAGCATCAGCAAAGGCTACCCAGCATCCAGCAGTTGGTGAGCTCACCCCAAGTTGCCACTCCCCAGCAGGGTCATAAAGTGAGAAGGCTCTTTACTCCTCCCCTGACAAAGTCGGGAGGGGGGCTGACATGTGCTCTCTGGGATGAAATGCAGTCCAGAACACATTGCTCTAAGCACATGACATAAATAACAACATTAAAATCGCTAGCACCATTGTCACATGACATAACAGCAATGAACAATATGGAGGAATAGGGTGCCAGACTGAACGCCCTCTCACCCTGCCCAACACTCAAGTTTACTGGAGAAGTCTGAGCCCCTATGCGTGATCAAGTTTATCTGGGATCCAACCTTCCAAGGCATGATCCTTAGGTCTGTCAGTGTCTAAGGGAGAACAGAAAATTATCTGCACAGAAGTGAAAGTCGTGGTTCAGTATTTAATGAAAGTCAATGGGAAATATGTATAGACTCATGTGGGTCAGATTATGGTCGGCCGGCTGGAACACACGAGGGGTTGGTAGGAAGAGAGTGGTGTGTCCTGACAGGGAGAGTCCCAGCACCCCCCACAGGGATGCCATGAGGTTGGAGCTCTTTAAGAGGTGGCTTAACGGGGCGAGGTTTCAAATGTGACTTTCAATTTCACAGATGGCTTTTTGACCCCTCAGTGCATTAAAAGAGGCAGTGAATGGAAGGAGTGTGACTTTCCCCCTAAAGATAATATATGGAGCGGCTGTCTGGAAGACTTTGACTAAACATATTTTATGGAGTTTAAAATATTAGTCGGAGAGGCAACCCCATGGCTCTCCAAATACTGACATGAGAAAAAGCACTTCCATACATAGGAACTACAAAGAAGAATACAACCTATGAGTGAAGAGAGATTGAATAGTGGCTAATACAATTTAAAGAAGACAAAGAATGCTGTAGAAACAAAAGTAGGAAAGAGGACACAAAGCAAACACATCTTTGAGAAGATTCAGAAAAGATAGCAGAGGGGCAGTAAAGAGATTACTTCCAAAGGAATGATATTTGGGGATATTTTACACATTTACGTCAGTAAGGCTGGATCCATTGCCCAACTGACTCAACTGCTGATCCATCAAAGGAAGATGAAAATTTTAGATCGGTCTTTAGGTAGAATTTCCTAAGAGCATCTCAGGCAGTTAATTCTCTGCCAGGCTGGGTTTCTATTCCAATGCAGGAAGATGGATGAGAGCACACGTTTCTGGGACAGAAATTTGTCTTGTATTACCATCCATATCATAGATCTTTTGTTTAAAAATATGGCTATGGGTGAGCTTTCTTCTGGAAATAGTGGTCCCTCTTTGATTTATCATGGTCTGCCTCCAAATCCATGGACATCAGAAAAGGAGAACTGAAAGTGTGGGAAGAAATCTTGGCCCAAAGCCATGGAGATATGAGAGTCAGTGAAGGGGATACTAGGTCCAGCTTCTAAAAATGTATATTTCTCAATTGGTTACCCTATCTCTCTCTCTTTATCTGCATTTGGTGGTCCATTTCCAAAGCTATTTCTGGATCTTTTTAGACTAGAGTTGACTTCTCTGCAATACCAAATAAGCTTGGACACCACGAACAAGCTCCCCAAACGATCCTTAGCCACACACTGTAGATGGCTTAGACGTATCTTCTGGGGAAAAAGATGGTAGAGAACACCCAGAGCGGTGGGAAGAGGTTGTTTGGACACCAAGAGAACAGAAAGGAGGGGAGGGGAGAGCCATACCTGCTCCGATGACCTCTTCGATTTTCACAAAAGAGACATCAATCTCCTTGGCAAACTCCCGGACAGCTTCGTTGGGGTCCTCATAAGTGAAGGGGTCAATGTAGATCTTCATCCCTGGGGAGCCTTTTTAGAGGAGATAAGCAGGGTTAACATCCCAAAGGGGACACGGCGGTCATTAAGCACTGGCTGATGTCCCCAGCTGTAAGGGTATGACCGGGGCAGGGGTGTCTCTCCTACACATAGGGCTGCCTCCCTTTTCCTGGCTGGGCCTCCCCATCTCCCTTCCCTCTGCGCCACGCTAGCCTGGTTCTCTGTTCTCTACTTCTCCTCTGTATTTTCTTCCGTTTTTGAGCTCTTGATGAAATGTGGAGCAGATTACTTATAAATGACAGATCGGGACCAGTTCCCACACCGGGCACTCACAGAAGGCAAAGAAGCTGATTGATGCCAACCAAATGCATTAGCAGAAGAGTGGTGGTAAAATGGTAGGGCAGATATCAATATTATCAACTTGACAACTTTCCTGAGTGGAGGCCACCGTTAAGGTTATAACTGACGGCTGTGTCCAGGGCTGGAAGAGGGATGAGGATGGATTTAAAAAAGAAAGAAAGAAAGAAAGAAATTGCTATTAGAAAAACCTCAAGATAGGAGTGCTAAGCCAGTATACCAGAAGAGAAAATGGGAAGAGAAAAGCATAGAAAACACTGGGAGAGGAAAGAGCAAAGTCTACATAGAAAAAAATGAGGTGGAATGAAAGAACAATGGTGCTTGAACCCCCATGCCTTCAGACACAGTGAAGCATGAAGTGAATAAAATGGTGAATGAGAAATACATAAAGGAATATGGACTTTGTCACTGATGTTTACAGAGGCAAGATAAATAGGTGTGCACGGGGACAAAATAGAGAATCGTCATTGCAGAAAAAATACATTCAAAAAGTGGAGGAGAGGGGACAAAATAAAGGAAATGGAACCCAAAAACAAATGGATTCATCGCAATGTCGTTTTTCACCGTGCTGGATGTGTCATTAGGCAAGAATGGAGATGGTTTTCCTGGCGATGTGGTGGGAGCTGAGCTTCGAAAGCTGCTCAGCACGGTCTGGCATCGCATCCTTGGGAAGAGCAGCCATTTTCCCTGCCCGTCGCTGCTGTCTGGTTCGTGGAAGAGGCAGGTCAGCAGGGCAGGCAGGTGTGCAAAAGCCCAAGTGCTGTGCCCGCGGTGGAGGCTGGATCTCAGGTTCCCCGAGCTGAGCTCCTCTCAGCGTAAACTTCCCACCCGGCCACGGTGGCTTCTTCTCAGTGAGTCCCAGCCCTGAGCACATGGTCTAGTTTTGACATCTTTCATCCAAAAAACTTCTGGTGACTCTACAGCTCCCCCAGGTTAATGTTGCCCTGATCACCAGTTCAGGCCAGAATACAATCCAGAGGGAGAAGGAAGATGCAGCCAACGATTAAAGGGGGATATGTTTTGAGAGCCAGAGAGAGCCAGGTGCTTTGAAAGCTGGGTTATTCCCAGTCATAAAATGAAAGCACTCCAAGCATGCTAGGTGGCTTGCTTTAGGGTGGTTGACATCACTCTAGAATGCTCTTTGAAAACTTGGGGACGACAACATTGGCTTTGGAATCTGCTGATTGAACTTTGGACAAAGCAAATCCTCATCTTTATAATAGAATGTTCTAATCCCTGGGGGGATGGAGGGAGGGAGAGAGGGGGAGAGAGAGAGAGAGAGAGGGAGAGGGAGAGTTTACTTTAATAACAGTGGACAAAGGGGAAAACAGAGCTGGAGGCTCATCCCTTTCTCCTTTGGTCTGGAGAACAAGTGGAGTGCAAGAAGGATTGAAGCCACACAGAAAGTCTAACGACCCAGACCAGTATCTCCAGGCAGTCTCACTTTGGGCTCTCCAGAAGCAGCAACTTGAGACAAGGTTTTGAAAGCTAGTGGCTTATCTGGGAGGTGATCCGAAGAAGTAGCCGCAGGCAAGTGTGACAGGTAGGAGAGGAAGGCAGCCTGTGAAGGGTGTGCTCTCAAGGCACTTACTGCCGTGGGGCTGTGAGTAATTGACACAGGCTTAACTCCCCACCCCCTAGGAATCTCTGAGACCATAGGCTTCAGAGTCAGCCCACCCTAGGGTGGAGGGAGCTGGCGAAGCTCCACAGGACTCTCATCAGTCATTGGTTGAGGGCTGCCTGCCCTGCTGGGCAGGTGGGCGGGGAGATTCCAGGGCCTGAGAGGTGCTTAGGTGAAGAAACACAGATGCTTCAGGTGGAAGCTGGCTAGTGTGCACTGGAGAGGTGAGCTCAGGAGACGAGGTCACCACAAAAGACACACTCAAAATGCCACAGGGGCAGCAAGCCAGTGTCAACAACCTGTGACTTCTTCCCAGTTCTGGGCTGAAATGAGAGAAGGCTCAGAGCCCAGAAGCTGGGATCTAGAGGTGAGGTCAGAACCCCAAAGCCTCTCGCTAGCCAGGCATTCTGAGCCAAGACCACATACATCTCTTATGACATTGTTTTCCTCTGCTGACGGAGGAGGGAACACCTTCCTCCTGGGGCGGCTGTGATATTAAGGACCGTGTTGCAAGTGACATGCCTAACACGGTGTCTGATGTACAGGGTGGCCTCACAAGTTGATATGCTCGTGATTATTATCAGTAAGTTGTTCTAGGAAGTGTTTGGGGCGGTAGGAAGAGGAAGCCGGGGGGCGGGCATGGGGGCTGGGCATTGGGGGGCTGTAAACCGCTTAGGGTTATATTAGTTACTTTAAAAATACCACCTTGTTATCTTGGATTAAGGGCTTTTAAACGATGTATGCTAATCTGTCCTACAGGAACTCTTCCATGGAAACTAATTAAACAACCTAGAATGTGCTGTAATGAATGGTTTGCAAGTAAAGACATATGTAAGGATGAATGAGAGAGGGTTCTGAGCTAATGAGCTCCACAGATATTGGCCCCAATCAGTTCTGGGAAGGAGCTACTCCCAGAAGGTAGAGGCTCATCTCTTGATGGTGCCAGGATTCATTTAGGCCAGTGGCGTCCAAGCAAGGGCATCTGCATGGGAGAAAGTTCACATTCTAATCACTGTGTGGTTTATTCACGGGCAGCTGTGCTACCGCACTGGCTTGTGGAATTAAGGAGTGTGTGTGTATGAGTGTGTATGTGGGTATGTATACATGTGAGTGTGTGTATGTGTGTGAGTGTACAAATGTGTGCATGTGTGAGCACACATGATGTCTCAACTGCTGTTCTGGGCCAGGCAGGGGCTTTGGTCATCACTGAAGCTTTTCACAAGAAGCCAAGGAGGTGGCACGAAGCCTAGACCTGGCGATGCAATGTCAATTTAGAACATCCTGCACCTATGCAGGGTAGGAATCAGTTCTTGTTTTCCCTGAAATTGAAGATACCTTTGTTAGACTGAAGAAGGAAAACTGAAATCAGAAGTCTAACAAATGGTTCAAACTCAGTGCTTTTCCTCTGACGAGGGTCAGATAGGGCCAGTCTAGGAATGGCTGCGGGCAGGGTCCCTAGGTCCTAAGTCTGAAGAGTGATTTGGCGGAACACGTGCACTAATGGCTCTCCCTGTGTCCACCTCATCTCGGGATGACACGTCTCTCCAGACCTCTTCCCCACGTCACAGCTAGCCTTTTTCTAGTCCCAGAAGATGATGAGGAAAAATAGAATGTCTTCAGCTAGGCAGAACAGGTCATTTGTCTTTTGGCTCATTTTGTGTTCCTGCATAAATCCTGCATCAGCCTGTTTCTGCTCCCACTTGCCAGTGAGCAGTTTTTAATTATCAGGGAGATGGTATTTAGTGCAATGAATCACCAGACAGTGAACAAGGAATTCGAGTCAGCTGTGGAGTCGGGCACAGCCAAACGTTTAGAGACAGGGCTCAGAAAATATTCTCAGATGGTGAGTGTTGGGGAAATATTATTAATGGCAGTTATAATAATATCAGATGTAATACAGCTCTATAATGTAAGACATTTTATAATGCTCTGTCCAATGCTTCACATTGTTAGTGTTAATATTATAATATTTATAATATCTTATAGTTTCTGATTAGTTTCATCATTTTTAACATAGGTTACATACCTTTGGCACAAACGTGGTATGTACAGATCTAAACTGATTGATGGTGCCGAGAAAGAGAAAAGAAAAACTTCAATTTTTATTTATTTATTTATTTATTTTTGCGGTACGCAGGCCTCTCACCATTGTGGCCTCTCCCGTTGCGGAGCACAGGCTCCGGATGCACAGGCTCAGCTGCCATGGCTCACGGGCCCAGCCGCTCCGCGGCATGTGGGATCTTCCCGGACCGGGGCACGAACCCACGTCCCCTGCATTGACAGGCGGACTCTCAACCACTGCGCCACCAGGGAAGCCCAGAAAACTTCAATTTTATGATCTTCTAGTTTACTAATCTCTATTAAAGATCTGACTTGCAGATATGTTTATTCTTTGATCTCAAAACCCATTTATGCTATGAGTGGGGTCACAGCCTGGACTGTTAAAGCTTTAAAGGACCATAGTCCCAGGAGATCTGCAAAATCTTAAACATGAACCAAGGCTTTAAAGATATTAACTTTGGGGAGAAATGACTTTGCCATTATCCAGAGCCTTCCTGCATGGCAGGGAGCAGTCCTTGAAGCACAAGAAACTCCTGGGTATTGTTGGAGATCCTGTAGCAGGAGATTAGTGTGCTCTCAAAAGGGAAGAGGCTAGGATAAATTTGGGGGATGCTGGCAGATTGTGGGGTGTAGCTAAAAAGTCAGCTCGACATGTTTACAAGTGCCAGGGTCTCAGGGCGGGATAGTGTGGGCTGGTAAAGGGCCAGTTCTAAACAGTAAGTGACATTTAGGTATTAAAAGTGGAAGAAGAAGATGGAATACTGCCATTCAGCCCTCTTGTGCATTCAGAAAGTACAAAATCAGTACCACAGACAGCTTGCGGGTCCCATGAGGGAGGCTTCAGGGTGCCAGGAAGAGCCCAGTGCCCTCCTGCTGGTGGAGGATTCCTAGAATCCCACAGTAGGGTCCGGAAAGCTAGTGCATAAATTAGGTTGTTTTCAGTCGTTGATATCTTGTGTCCCAGCAGGTTTGATGGAGCCATAGGAAAGGGGGACACCTGCCTCCTCATTCCCCATTCTGGATCCAAGGCAGACTTTGTCTGATTCATGACTCACCTAAATTTGGTCCAGATATCTAAGCACAAGAGGGAAGCTGTTTAGGGATCTGCACATAAACTCCGGTTCCTGGGAGGGACCTCATCCAGTCCTCTGCCTCAGAACGTTGATCACCTCTCTTTTTCTCAATGCTGACCAGACACCCAACTAGCCCTGTGCCGGGGACTGTGGGAGCTACAGGGAAAACAGAGCTCGTGGAGTTCTCAGGTCACTGAGATGTGAACAAACTGGAAGCAGTGCCAGAGAGTCTAGAATCAGGATCCCACACCCGGAAACAAGCTGTAAGTGCTGCAGAAACCAGAGAAGACGGAGGACTGTGGATGCTAGTCTTCAAGGTCAGAGTTCTAGAAGGACAGGTCACGTGGTCCTTCACTGAAGAGGGAGAAGCTTGAAGTGTCACGAGGCACAGCTCAGAGAGAGAGACCTGCCATTGCGCGAGCTGGGACAGTGTGGTCAGCTTGAGTGTGGAAGGAAGGAGGGGTCTGAGGCGGAACAGTGCTAAGGCACTAGTGGGAGGGCCTTGACTACCATCAAAGGCACCTGGATTGCTGCCATTGGACACACAGAGCCGACAACTGTGCCAGCAGCAGGGAAGGGATGTACCGAGAGCAAGGCATGGGGAGTTCATTTTGCTGACAGCCCGCAGCATTCCCTTGCATCATTGCGGGGAAGGGGCTGGAGGCAGAGAAAACAGCTCTGAGGTTGCTGCTGTAATTACGGTACAAGATAACAGTTTTTAAGCACAGCATCACAATGACAACAGCAGGAGAGGCAAAAGAAATTTCAGAGGAATAACTGGCAGCACTTGGTGAGCAATTAAAGATGAGGAATGAAGGAAGGACCAGAAGAATGCAAATCAATGCCAAGACTTCCAGAACTAAGTGGTCCTATTAACCAGGTGATGGACTTTGGGAAGGAAACCCTATGTTAGGGAAGTTTGCACACGTGGCTTTAGACTTTGAACGCATGGGTGAAATATGCAAGGCCTAGAAGTCAGTCAGAAAACTCAGAATGGAAATGGACCTGAAAGGCTGGATGTGGAGTGGTGGATGTGGTGGACACATGAGTTACCCAGAGCTTCACACAGTTGAAGCTGTTGATGTGAAAGGCTGAGGACAGGTAGTTTCTTAGAGCAAATCTACCAGGAAAGGTTGATGGGCACTAGAAACACTTTGCTCCGCCTGCTTGGGGTGTAGACCAGGACGATGGGTGGTTGTCTTTTTCCCTGAAAGAATGGAGGTCATGGGTGTCCAGCCAGGGCTAGAGGGGGAATCCAAGAGAGGGAGCCCCAGGGTGGGCAACAAGGCTGGTGGGAAAGCACCAAACCTGAGGAAGCTTTTCCTTCCACCTTCTGTTTGGGGGTTTCACCACATTTCAAGATTTGTTCTTAAAACCACAGCTATTGCCTAATATGTGTCTCCAAGAGAAGGAAAGTGGACCACAGGCTACTTGCTATTGAGGAAGGTATTTCAGGAAAAATAATTTAACATCTCCCTTCTTCTTAGGTATCAATGACCAGGACAGGCAGGTCCTTCCAGGCAAGGCCCACTGTCTCTGGGCCACTGAAATCCTGCCAGGAAACTGATGGCAACAGCCCAGGAGCTGGGGACTCAAAGAGTTACCCTGGTTTCTAGAGGCTCTGGCTTTGAGCCGGCAGCAGACACATGGGTGCAGCTAGCTTGTTAAATTCATTTGACATTTAATAAGCGCTCACTGAACACTCGGCCACCTTTTGCACCTGGGGGCCTTTCCTCCTCTTCCCATAGGCCCTCATTTACTCATGTTCAGGTTCTAATGCTCCTGTTACCTTCAGGAGAGGCAGCCAAAATATCCATGGTCTGTGCCTCTCCTCCAGCTACACATGACCTTCACCCTGGTGTCCAAAGGTGATTTCCAGTGCGCTGGATGCTGTGTCCTGAACGGTTCGGATATGTCCCTCCCACCCAGAGTCAAGAAAGCTGGGTGTAGAATCTTGGGTCGAATCAAGTCCAGTGCCCTACCTAAAGCAGGAATCCTCTCTACCACATCCTCTACAGCAGCCTTTACTGATATCTGTCTCTGCAAGACCAGAGAGCTTACCTCCCTCCCCACAAAGCAGCCTGTCTCTGTGTGGACAGTTCCAGTTTGGGGGGCTGTTCGTATATTGAATCAAAGTCTGCCTACTCGGATCTCTCACCGATGGTTCCATTTAACACAACAAAGCACAACAACAGTATCACCTTTCTTTTGCTGTGATGGTGTCATGCTTGATTTTGACCCCCAGGTCCCTGCCTGCATTTCTCCAGCACCAAATCGGCTGGTGTCTCTGAGGTGACAGGTCAGGACTTGGCACCCTCTATGGGTCAGCTGCTTTGTTGACAAAGTCCTTCTTGACACATGGGGTCCCCAGAACAAAGAACATCCTTCTAGATGTATTCTCACCAGCACAGAGGACAGCATTTCTGTGTATCACCTCCTCTGATCCCAACTTTAATTGTGACCACAGAGTCATAAAACTCTGGACAGGCTACTTGACTTCTCTGAGGCTCTGTTTCTTCACATGCAAAATCTACCTCATGGGACGGTTATGAGGATCAAATTAGTTAATTTAAAGTTACTGTGCTCAACATAGTATGTGCTCAAATTGGAGGCTTTTAGTAGTATTATTCTGCATTAATAACACTGCTTAGCCTTTTGTATTAGCTTTTTCTCACTCCTATTAGGCATGTGATCAACAAAGTACTGAAACTTTTCCATACAAACAGATAGCAAGTCAGGTCTCCTCCTTTTTGTACTGCTTTATTTTTGTTTTAACCAACACTAGCTTCTAGATTTATCCCTCTAACATTTTGTCTTGCAGATTTCCAATTAGCATTCAAAGCTGTTGTATAGTTCTGAATTTTGATTCTGTCTTCTGTGGAGTTCCTTAAGCCACCCAACTGTTACCTACAAACTTGATAAGCATCCCTAGGCTTGCACCTGACTCATGAATTTAAAAAACAATCAAACAAACAAGCGATTGAATTGGACGAGAACTAGAATAGAACTGGTGACTTCCTTCCTGGCTGACAGACTCACTAACCCACTATCTTTTTGTATGACGACCAGCTCTGTACCCACTTTACAATGCTTTCCCATGGGAGATCATAAAATATTTTTGCCAAAGTAAAAATCCACTACATATACAATTCCTCTTGAATTGACTAAATGCATAACCCTAGTAACTGAGATGAGGTCCCCATAACTTTTCTTAACAATCCTGGGTTCGTTCCCAATGATCACTGAATTTAGTTTTAGAACCATCTGCTTCCCAGTCTCTTGAGCATTTGGCAGGGATCAAGCTCACCCTCCTGTTCTGCGGTCCCTGTGTTCTGTCCTCTTGTCCTGTGTGAAAATTAGTGTGTTTGCCAGTCTTATGGTCTTTAGACACATATCTTATTTGTTTTTGCTTTTCCCAAAGCTTAACAAAAGTAGCCCGGTGATTATATCTGCAGTTGCCTGTAACAAGGAGATGATTCTGTTAGGGTTGCTTTCTGAAAGGCCTTGACCCCTTACCAAGCCCTTACCTTCTTCTCTCCCCACCCCTGCACACTCCATCCATCTCAGACATCAGTGCAGTGTCAATCACCATCAAGTGTATAGTTGTCCATCCAAGTCCCAGAAGTACCTGGTAGCATTTCCAAAATGTAGCATCAACTGGAACTTTTCTAAAGATAGATTACCCAGCCTACCCTAGCCCGCCTGGATCATCCCATCCAGGCAATTTTTAGTCAGCCAGCACCTTCTGCGGACTGGCCCATGGAAGCCATGAGAACACTCTGTCTGTCTGTCTGCCTCTTCCCCGACATGGGAAACCCACACTCCCACCCACCCTTGAACATAAACCACAGGTTCCCAGGCTCTCAGTCCAGCATCCAGCACCACATCCATGCACGTTCACTTCCCTACCTGCCTTCCCTCTAGTCTCTTTCACCCCAATCGAATCCCCCCTTACAAGTCTGTTCTCCGTGCCACAGGCTCAGAGCGGGGATGCAAGCCAGTGCCTTATGGAGCACTTGGCATTCTCAACTCGACCAGATCTGCCAGGGCTTCACGGACTAGAGAAGGTATTATGTTTGCCAACATTTCTGTTATGTCTCCTTCAGCCTTTGCATCCGCTTGAAAGGCAGGTCTGGGAGGGCAGGGGCCGCTGACCTCTGTATGTAGCCCTATGCCCTCCCTGCCTGTGGGGAAGAGAGGCAGGGGCCCTCTCGGGTACTGATGAGTGAGGCTGGGGAACTGCTGCAGGTTTTCTGTCCCTCTCAGGGCAGGAAGCACTTAGATGTCTAGGTTACCATCCATGTCCCACAGCGAGGTACATGCATGGGGATGGCCCAGGGATGGTTATGTGCACACATTCACATCAGGTGCATCCACCTTTCTGCCTCCTGCAGTGGGACCCAGAGAGAGGACCAACAAACCACCAACCAGGACTTCTGAGATTAGTCCTCACCCCATTTTGACTTGCTCCTGACCTCCAGCCACCTTGAGCCTCTGCAATATGGTAAGATCATGGGCTCTGCAGCCAGGTTTAGAGGGTGTGCGGTCCACCTTGGCCACCCATGAATGGTGAGACCAGGCCAAGTCATGTCATTAATGTCTGCCACCTAGAGTGGTTGTCAGGGTCAGAGGGATTGACATGAGCCTCCAGAATAAAGGTCCCAATGCACCAAGTAGGCTTTCCATAACTAATTACTCCTACCCTCCCCTGTCTCGGGCCAGGCCTATTCTCCACCAGAGCCTTGAGTTTCCTCTTCTGCTGTATGTGTGCTGAGTCTTCTCCCAGCTCCACAGCCCTTAGACTGTCATTCTCCAACAGTAATAGCTTTAGTCAGAATGATGGATGTCCGTGGGAGAAAATGCACTAATGCACCTCAAAGCATGAGGCTATGAGTTTAGAGAACCAGAGTGCAAAGAGGAGCCAGGTTTCGGGGACTGGATAAAAAGAGAACCGTTATGAATAGGAGGAAAGAGCATTTATAAAAAGGAGAACGGACTGAAAAAGAAGACAGACTTCTAAGGCCAAGGAGGCAGTGAACTCTGGTCCATGAAGAACTCTGCGTTCCCGGGTCCCACCCTCACTGGTTGCAGCAAGGCCTCTGCGACTGCAGACTGGGTGGTGGGTTTTCTGTGGACCCTGAGAACCAGGGAAGCCTCTTCTGTTGGTCTTAGAGTGGGCAGCGTTCCCCAGAAGCAGGCTGTGAGCACTTTGGGAGCAGACCTCTGTGCACGTGGGCGCCATGTGGCGGCCCAGCCAAGCCGGCCCCTCCAGAGCAGAATGGTCAGGTCTGAGGTTGAAGTGCCCAAAAAGGCAGCAAGATGCATCCCAGCTTGATGCTTAGGGACTTTCTGTACCCCGACTACGGGATGGTGACAAGGCTTAACTTACATGCCTTTAAAAAGGGACATTCTCACCTTCGGGCGTCTCTAGTCTTCAAAATGGCACCCCGCCTTTTGAACCCAATTTTGTGTCCTCTGCTTTCAAGCCCACATGGCCATCTTTAAATGTTTCATCCAGAGTTCAAAGGATGCCAAATCTGAAATAGACTTTATAGTGGCTCTCAACACGGCCAGGAGTCAGCCCAGAGCAGGGAGGCGGGGCAATGTCAGAATCCCGAGAGGCAGAGGCGGGGGGGCGGGGCAGTGGAGAAAGCCCTCCAGGTAAGTCTGATGCACCCTGGAGGGGGCACCTTCACTTAAGAATCACAGATACATCACAGTCTCTGTTCTTAGGAAGGTAAGGCCCTGCCTGAAAGGGCAATGCACCGGTTACTATAAGAAAAATCATCTGTAGATTTTGCCGTGAGGCGCAGAGTCAGGATGTGAGGAAAGGAGAGAGAACACACTCTAAAACCAGTGATGTCTGGTTAAAATGGAGGCCCAACTGGCCTGCTGGGGGAAAGAAAGAGGGGTAAATGGGACTCTGAGTGTTGCAGGAACTGTGCCTATAGCCTTAGAAGGGGGCTGCTCTCCCAAACCCTCTCTCCCCATTTGTGCTCCTGATCATGGGGGCTGCCTGGACCACTGTGGGAGCCTCAGCCGGTGCCCAGCCCGCAGACCTCTCCCAGCCATGACTGTGGAACAGCAGCCCAGCTGCCAGGGGCTTGGACCTCTACAGACCCTTGACAGGTTCTTGTTCGTGGATTGAAAGCCCCCGGGGAACAAAGCCATATCTACAGAGTGGCCTTTGTGCAGCTCCAGTCGGCATGGACCTTGGCCACACCCGAACACCATGGGAGCATCCTGGCATCACTCTCCTGCCTTGGGTAACCTCAGGTGAAAACTTTTGCCTTGGAGCCCATTTCTGCTCCCAGAACCGCCCAGTGAAAGTCAGCTTAGGATGTGTGTAGACGGAGCCTGTTTTGCATGCTCACTGCCCAGTGAGCAGGGAGAGGGGGCAGGCACAGCCACAGCAGGACTGAGGTGAGATGCAGCTCACGATGGAAGCCTGGGACAGAGAGGGCACAGCACACAGTGCTGGGGCAGGTTTCTGAGGGCGTCCATGGAATTCAGAAGGAGTTATTTAGAATCAGAGTGTGTCTGCTATAAAGATCTAAGCGTTCTGCTTTCTGGACTGAGTGGGACCTTTGCAGATCCTGCAACGTTGTCATTACACAGATCAAAGAATAATCCTGACAGAGGCCTTTACGTTGCACATTGGCAAGGGGAAATTTTAGTTATAAAATATTACATTTAGGTTTTGAAAAAAAACAGAGTAGATAATGAGTGAGAAAAACTTTTAAAGGCACTGCTTAAAAGAAAACACTTGGGAGATATCCCAACACTTTGGCCTCTTGGGCTCTGCTATCTTTGTAATTCCCTACATTCTCATTCTCTGGCTTATCTGTGAATTTGGTTAACACATTCCCCAGCCGCTCCATTGGATAAGATAAGGCAGAAGATGATAATAGAGAGCCCTCCATCTTTTCCCACTGGGTCCGATTTCAGGACTCATTGGCTTGTTAAACCCAGTCTTCTCCCTGCATCCCATGTCCTCTATGGGCTTATCAATGCAGAAGATAATCTACCCACCAGGCATCCAATGAGTGCCCACGACGGGCGGACACAGATGGTGTGGGCAGCCTCAGTCCCTGGGGACCCAGCCGCTGGGCGCTGGGGGTCGGGAGGGGGCTTGTGATTGGGACCGGCCAGTCTGGCTATAAGGAGCCCTCCAATCACACGCCTGCTCGACTCAGTGGTTCTCCAGGGCTCATGTGGTAGGTGTCTACTTTCTACTCACCTCGGCCTGTGCTGTAATGCTGGAGCTTATCACTGTACACAGCTTCTTTGCTGTAAGCCCGTTTCCTGTGGACACAAGGGAGAGGAGTGCTCTCAGCTGGGGTGCACCCCGACCACTCCGCTCCCGGGCCTCCTGTCCTGATGGGGGCTCACCCAGGCACCTCGTGGGATTGGGTACTGCAACTCTCACTTTAAGTGGAGCCCCTGTCGTGGCCAGCATTCTGGCTTGACCACCACCTTGGGCAGCTGGGTCGAGGTCTTTCAAGTCACCGTCTCTCAGGGGCTGGGCAGGGATGTGCGTCTCCATCAGAGCTTGGTGCCGAGGCTCTGGATGACGCCTATTAGCACTCTGGCAGCACTGCAGAACTGCTCTGGAGGGGCCCGCTGAATCTGGGCTAACCAACCAAGGCAGCAGCAACAGTATTAAAAATTCACAAGGCCTTCAGGGCCAGCCCTCCTGAAGGACACGGAGCTCCTCGTTTCCTCCTCGCTCCCCTCCTGCCCCACTGCGCCCTGCGCCGAGGGCCCTATAGCTCTGTAGCCAGAGGATGGGCTGCTGCACAGGGTGTGATGCTCCAGTGGGTCAAGTGCAATTTTGTAACTGTCACTCCAGGAAAACCATTGTGTGTAAGTGGGCTAAATGTCTTGGCTAAAATGAGGTTTGAGGACGAATGCTCAGAGCCTTGCCCAGCTCTTACAGAGGATTTTATCCCAGGCACAGAGAAAATAAATAATCTGGAGAATTCTAGGCTGCCTGTGGACGGAGATGGGATGATGACTGGTGAGTTTGACGGTGTGTCCCTGAATGGTCAGGCCCTGTCCAGTCTGCATGACATGGGAGGGGTCCACAAGCGGGGCTTCCTGGGTCTAAGGAGAGCAGGTGCGGGCAGGAGCGGGGGGCCTACCTGCTGCAGACGATGGAGATGGCCACCAAGGACACGACGAACACAACCCCGGCTGCCGCTGAGCCAGCGATCAGGGGCAGCTGCTCACGCAGTTCAGACTTGTAATCGTCTAGGTGAGAAAGAGGAATTAGAAGCTTCCTGTGTGCCCTTTGCATAGGGCTGGTACTCAGTGATGACAACAAAGACATTAGATAGATGATAGATAGATAGATAGATAGATACATAGATAGATACATAGATAGATATAGATAGATAGATAAATAGGTTCTATGCTTCAGAGCTGTAAGCCTGACCCAAACCAAGAGTAATCTTTAAGTCACAAATAAACAAAAACAACAAAAACCAATTGACAGTGTCAACAATAAAGGCAAAACAGCAGTGACAGAGGATCTCAGAACTAAATTGATGACACTGGTCCCAGAGCAGAGGTGACTCCGACCTACATGCCCTCATTCGGAAGGTCTCTCAAAGGTCTGTCAGCCATGTTAAGGATACGTCTAATAGGGGGAATGGAAACCACTGCTGAAGTACCTTCTAAAACACAAAGTTGCTGAGATGCAGCCCAGTCAACAGATTCGCTGAGCAGAGATTTAAGAGTATCTGCAGCCAGCCAGCACTGCACCCAGTGCTGCAGAGGATGAAGGAAATGCCAAGAAACAGCCCAGCACTCTCAAGCTCACACTCAAGAGAATGGGTCCAGGTTTCTGCTGGTGTTAGAACCAGGCTGTATCACATGGGGGAGCGGTTGCCTGCCAGTCACAGAGGCAGACAGAGCTCGCCCAAACCCTGGCTTTACCACGGGGAAGCTTGGTGATCTCGGACAAAGCATTTAGTCTCTCTGACTCTCAGACTTCTTATCTGTTAAAATAAAGTTTTTAATCAGATCATGTGACATATTTCACAGTGTTTGATCTAGCACAGATGCCCTTAATACGAATTCTCTTTTCCTTAATCCATATAGACCACTTGGCCCAGTGGACTATTATTATTATTGTGGTTATTCTCCCACTTGGTGTCAAGGAGCCATTATCGAATGTTCGGGACTGAGGCAGACGGAGGTCAAGCTAAGTATGTGCTATAACAAGTAGGGTAGCTGGATATAGTGAATAAAAGTATGGACTGGCCGGTTAAATGTGAATTTCAGATAAACAACAAATAATGTTTTAGTCTAAGTCTGACCCAAATATTGCATAGGAGATACTTAGACTAAAACATTATTTGTTGTTTATCTGAAATTCACAACATTTAACTGACCATCCTGTGTTTTATCTGGCCCCCCTAACAATAATTCCTCTTGAAGTGAGGCTCTCATGTCCTGCATCAGAATCCCCGAAGCCCGACTGTACCTATTTCCAGGCCCCTCAGACCTACTGAATCAGAACCTCTGAGTGAAAGGCAGGGTATCTGCGTGTTTACCAAGCACTCCAGGTGGTTCTTATGAAACCTGATGTTTGGGAGCCATGCTTCGGCTCTGTGGGTGGAGGATGAGATTTCAAAAGACAAGGATGCTGTTCTTGAAGCCTCCCACTCTCTAGAAATCAATTTAAAAGACTGAAGGTAGAGTTTCAGTTTCCCTCTGCTGCGAGCTTTCTGTAATATGTGTGTTTTAAGAAAAAATAATTTGGCAAAAAATAAAATAAAATTCATGTTAATTAAAAAATTCCTAAGCCATGTGACCTTCACCCTTTCCAGCTAATTCTAGAGTCAGAGGCTTGGAGAACCAATATCCTTGGGTTTAGAAGTCTCCTTCTCCACCCACAGAGTTGAAGGATTGTTCTCAAACACTGGGGTGCATAGGAATCACCCAGAATACTTGGTAAACATGTAGATACCCTGCTGTATAAATGGGTTTAAAAAAAAAAATGAGGCGAGCAAGTCAAAAGTTAGCAGGCTGGGCTTCCCTGGTGGCGCAGTGGTTGAGAGTCCGCCTGCCGATGCAGGGGACACGGGTTCATGCCCCGGTCCGGGAGGATCCCACATGCCGCAGAGCGGCTGGGCCCGTGAGCCATGGCCGCTGAGCCTGCGCGTCCAGAGCCTGTGCTCTGCAAAGGGAGAGGCCACAACAGTGAGAGGCCCGCGTACCGCAAAAAAAAAAAAAAAAAGTTAGCAGGCTGTAGCTAAGAGCAGCCAGGACCACAGCGGCTGCCCCACGTGGACGTCACCTGCCCAAAGCATGGTCACTGGCCCTGGGCGGGATCCCACAGGTCCTGCCCGCCCCAGTGACCCTATCACTGACAGCCTTCAGACTCACCTTTGTGCTGCATGGAGGCCTGAAGCCTCAGTGAACATATTACTACTGACGTGTGAACCTCAGTCATTAAGATAAATACTCTCGAATTTGGCCACTTACCAGAACTCTCCTACCTCCAACCTCTGTTGGGTTTACAAAACTTAACTGCCAAATGTAAAAGGAATAGCCTTCTTGGGAGAAATTTGCTACTTCTTGATTTGTCTAGCAAAACTGCCAAGAGACCAGTACTCAGAGCATTTTGAGTTTGGGCTTTTAATCCTGTGTAACTGCTGATGCCAACGTGCCCATAAATCTAGATGGTAAGTGAGGCGCAAAGAGGGGAACAGAATCCTTAAGGAGCCGAAGACAGCCTGTGTACTTTCACACCAGCCGTGTTATTCGTCTGGATAAACCGGCTCACCCGTCTACCCTAGCTCACCATCCTCAAAATATGAACCAAAACTCACCTAAAATAAACTCAGAGCTGGCTGCAAACTCTCATCCTCCAAAGGCCAGACAGCTCACATCAAAGCATCCAAGTACAGATCACTGAGAAGTGGGGGGCAAGCCCCCAGCTCAAGGCAGAGCCCTCACACTAGGATGCCCACCAGCATTGGCTTCTCTTACAAGTTTTCATAAGAAAATGGACATTATAATTTTTATATAAAATCATTTGATCTTTAAGTCTTTCTGATGACTTTTTAAATTGTTTCAAAATATAATATGGGTCAGTAGAAAACCTCAAGCCCTCTTAAGGGCCTCATCAGAGAGTGCTGGCCTAAGATAAAATGTTATGTAAAGGCAGAGTGTTTTCTACATAATTTAAGTAATAAAGGAAAAATTAAAGGCTTTCAATTTGTGACGCTGGGAATAGAGTGACACCTGGGAAACTATCAGGACACAGCTCATCAGTGAATAAATAAATATAGAGAGATAGGTGGATAGAGAGTAGATAAGTAAATGAATACATACACTATGGTAAGTGGCTAATGTAGAGACAGACACCCATACAAAGGCTGAGGTTACAGGGAATTGGATTTTCATAACAATTAAATGAGGAGATCTCAGAGGGCTGGGCGAGGTTGTTAAAACAGAGACCTAATAAAGCTCAAAGGTGGAAGTATTTTTGGTGACAGATTGTGTGGCCTTGGGGACATTTCAGAAACCAGTGGCCATGCTCTCTGGAGACGCCTCAGCAGGACCTACTGAGGGTCGCACATGAAGCTGCTTCAAATATTCTGAGACCCATGGGACAGCCACTCCCCAAATTGTGTCCCTCTGTTTTCTTTCTGGAGTCCTCGGCTCATGCAATGAGGCTATGCATTCAACTCCCAGCCTCCAGAACAGAGGAGTGAAGTGGGAGTGAGGGTGAAACAACACAGGCACCAACAGAGGCATATTCTTGAGTTCTGTGTGCGTCTCACTGCTGTGCAAACACAGGCCAACACATGGGGGCCTCTAGGCATGCGGGGTACATAGACCTTTCCAAGCAAATCCACTAGATATTGAGAAATGGGCCAGACTTCAGACAGATGCCCTGCCTAGTGAATCGAGGAGTCTACATGGCCCTACTGGGGACAAACACTTCCTTGGGAATTCCACTGGAATCCAGTTAGCAGTTGGCATTTTGGCTGCGAGTATAGCCTTGCAGGGGGCTCTTCACTCCTCCGGCAGCCTGCCCTGTGCCCAGGTCACCAGTCTGCCTCTTACCATCCGTCAGAGTCTGGAAGCACATCTTGCCGCTGAACTTGCCATAGCCAGCCACGGTGCGGGCACGCACCTGGACCACGTACACCATGCCGGGCCGCAGGCCATCGATCCGTGCGGTGTTGGTCTGGCTCCTGGCCATGGAGGAGTTGAACTCGTTGTGCTCCTGCAGAAGAGCAAGGGGAAGAGGTGGGCAGCCTGTTCCTAAGCATGCGGGCCCCTCAGTTCTTGGTCCTGCAGACCTGCTAGAAGTTGTCCCCAGCCCCAAGCCATGCCTCGAAACAGGGACAGACTGGCCTGGACCTAAAGAATGCCAAATCAGCTCTGGAACATGTGGTGGTGATGCTCTGAAGAGAGGGGTCTGAGCGAATGGCTGAGCTCTCACGGACTGGCATGGGGGACACAGTCATTTTCTACTCCTTCCCCTCTGGGGTTCAGAGACAGAATCACAAAGCACATCCAGGTTTGCAAACCCACTCTGGTCTCTAACCTCAGCCGAAGCAAACTGGGTCACGTTCACACTCTACCTGCCTCTCTCTGTGTTGCTTCTGCTGAGTCCTGGTCTTTCCTCTCCTCACTCAAGATCTTCTAAGTCATTCCACACAGTGGCTCTTCTAGATCACACTGTAAGGGCCCTCAAGTCCTTAGACAAATGACTTTGTGTCCACTCACTCCGCTGAAAACTTGAGGCTGTTCTGGACTACCTGCTTCTGCCTTCGCTTTGGTGTGTGTCCATCTGGGTCCCCATAGTCTGAGTTCCTCTCCACCAGCATCTAGGGAGGACATGGCCCTTCTCCTGGAGAGCAGGGTCTGTGTCCTCACCTCTCCCACTTTCCAGGGGGTGAGCCCCACCCTCCTGTGTGTCACTGTCTCCAGCACCTTCTGCCCTGCCCTCTACAGTCCCCGTTACCTGCACACAGGTGTCCTCAGGCATGCACAGACCTTGCTTGAGTCTCTTCCTTCTGACCCTCCCATCCACCGTGAGTGCCCTTAAAGGGTCCTTGCTTTTGCTCTCCTTGCTGCTGATCTTGTGTAATATATGGTTTGCACCTGGACTTTTGCAGCCTCCCATCTTTTCTGCCACTCCCTCCCTACCCAAACTCAACTTCGTGTGTAAGAAAGATCTCTGACTCCCTAAAGCTATTATCAGATAAAGACAAAACTCCTC
Organism: Mesoplodon bidens; assembly: GCF_964165515.1. NCBI lineage: Eukaryota > Metazoa > Chordata > Mammalia > Artiodactyla > Ziphiidae > Mesoplodon > Mesoplodon bidens. The sequence continues at coordinate 144,079,863 of NC_138161.1, forward strand.
AATCTCAGTCCATGCGTCTTTCATAACAAAGTCAATTCCAATCTCTCACATCCCCCTAAATCGCCACCTTGTTGCCCCTCCAGGTACCACAGCCCTGGCCCCCAGGCCTTTGCTTAGGCTGTTTTCCCAGTTGGAAATGCCTCTCTCCAGGCCTCCTCTGCCGTCTCCAGGCTCCTTACGCCTACAGCCCTCCAGGCCTCCTCTCCTAGGAGAGCACCCCTCACTGTTCCAGCCCATGGACTCTCCTCACTGCTACCCTACATCCCTCCGCCTCACCCTCAGCACTTCCGTGAACACCATTCCTGGTCTCTAATCATTCCCACGTGAGCATCGTGAAGATGGTGGCTTATCCCCCAGTGTGCAGGCACAGAAGTTTAGAGTCTGGGGCTGCCCCTGTTTTGCACCATGAATCTTAGAGCAAAATGGCAACATTAGTGAAAATGAAGATCTTGGGTCACCGAGAAGGAGGTCCCAAGTCCCACGTACAGATCTAGGGCACTGTGACAAGTTCTAGGCACAGCGTCCAAGAGGCATGGTGACAGATGAGAGGAAAGCTGATGACCAGAGGTCTGTAAGCCACATCCTTAGTCAAAGGACAGAAGAGACATGGGGAGTTGAACCAGGACAAAAGAATACAGCCCCATGATAAGAAATTACCGTGGTCTTAAAATATGAAAATAGTCTACTTTGCAGAGGCAGAGATGCCTGGATGTGTAATCATTCATTCATTTGGCCAGGCGGTCATATTGATGACACACTACCACGTGCTGGGCACAATACAAGGGCTGCAGGTACCAAGGCATGGTCCCTGCCCTTGGGTACGCGACATCGTGTGGGGTGGGGCCAAAAGCAAACAGAAGATGACAACAGTGCTGAGTGAGTGACTTGGCAGAGGGCAGCTCAGGGGGTCCCCCAGCCTAGAGTGACAAGGCGGTTGAGAGGGGCTCCGAGAAAGGGTGACATGAGTGAGTCATGGAAGAGGAAAGAAATTAGCCCCATGGATGAGTGAGGAGAGTGAGAACTGAATAGAATATCCCCTGAGAACAGGATAAAACATGCAAAGGTGAGGTCTAAAGGGCTTCAGGAGCCTGCAAGTGAGTGGGCATCTCTGGAGCGTAAGTGGCATGGGGGTGGTGATGAGTGGCTTGGGAGCAGTTGTAAGGGACTCCAGGTTAGAGCAAAGAGACACGTGAACATTACAAAGAGGCCCACGCTCACACTAAGTGAGGTGATATCCATTAGCCTCTGGGAGAGACGGCCTGGGGAGGGACTGCCTGTCCATCACTTGACCTACTTAAAAAGTAGATGGATGCCCCCCCTCCTCAACCCAGCCCCCACCAATCAGGGCTTCAGCAGAAATAAGGTCGTGCACTCTAGAAGGGATGCCATCTAGAACTTTGGTCATTACTATCTTGACATGCTGGAGATCTGAAACTGTGAAAATCATAGTCCACCTTACGAATTAGGACAAAATCCCATTGCTACAAAATCCAGGTGACTGCCTGAATTCTCTGGTTTTACTGGAATCAGATGCAAGTGTGCACTGCTTGAAATAAGTAAAGCATTGTCTGGGCAGCTCTTTTACTGCAAAATGTGTTCTGGTATATTGGCATTTGGATTGTGAGGGCCAAACATCAACCCATGATCACTTTATCATCTACGCATCCTTCAAGAAGTTCAATGATGAAAGTGAGTATCAGTCCTTGTTCTCTCAGAACCATTCATCAGCCTCAGGCAAACAAGTGAGAGTGAAGAGCAGGGTTGTTTTCTGTTGTTCTTTTTCTTTCCTTTCTTTCTTTTTTTTTTTTTTTTGGTTGCTTATGACTGATTTCACAAGTGTATGGGAGACAGAGGCTGCAGCTGTTGAGAGCAGAGACCACATCTTCTTTCTCCATCCCCAATGCATATAGCACAGGGCTTGCCCTGCCTGAGTGCCCAACACCTCAGTGCTAAATGAATGAATAAACAGCACACTTTGGACCAGTCATTTTTACCCATCGATGGAGCACAAGACATTGCCAGAGTCTGAAAGAGTTCCTATGAGAAAATGATCCTAAATTTGAGGGGTAGAAATTCCCAAGGCCTAAAGCAGCCTCTTCTCACCTAGACAGTTAATCTGAAGGACGAGTCCATGTCTAAACACTTAGTCATTAAGACAGCCGAGAGCAGCTGTAGATGCTCCTCCCTTGGTTTGCCTACAAGTGCTGATGCCAGGAGTGAAAAGTGTTACAAGACAGTAAACAAGAGGGAATGATGAATGGAAACGTATTAAAATGGGGAAGGAGATGAACATGGGAGAGACCTTGGAAGTGTCCTCAGCTCGATGGCATCTGAGCTCTCTATTAATGAGCTGTTGCAGGAGATGAAAGCCTCATTGATTCTACTCACAGCACTGAGATTGAAAGGTGTACCAAGCACGAACCATGAGTGTGATATGGAGCCGGAGACCTGGGCTTGGAAAACTACAGCCTATGGCCAGCTACCTGTTTTTGTAAATAAAGTTTTATTGGATCCTAGCCATGCCCATCTATTGACATCTCTTGCCCATGGCTGCTTTCCTGCTACAAAGGCAGAGTTGAGTAGTTGGGCTAGAGACTCTCTGGCCCACAAGCCTAAAATATTTACTACCTGGTCCTCACAGAAAAATGGTGCTGATTCCTGGTTTAGAAGAAATAGTGCATGATGGAGGAATGATGAGTTCAGTTTCTTTGGACTGAATCCAGGACATCTACTGGGCTGACTTCTACTTGTGTTTGCATCTTCTTAAGACCAGGATTCCACAGCTTTGTGGAGTAGGGAGGGAAACCATTCTGATTACAAGCATTTGGATTGAAAATTAAGATAAAATCTCTTATTTCAGCGGACCATGCTAATTTTCAGATCCTCAGCATCAGCACAATTGCATCCAGTCCTCACTGAGCTCAGAAATATACTGAAATATAGTAAAAATATCTATAGTTATAGCTCTGTGGTTCTCTAGCTGCGACCTGTGAGGTCATGGGTAAGTCATTTGACCTTTCTGTGACTTAGTTCCATCATCCATAAATTGGTTATACCTGGCTTTCAAGTATCTTTCTTTTATTTCTTTTAAGGATCAAAAGTAATATATTTGGCATATAATAGGCACTCAATATATGATGAATTATTATCATTGTGGTTATTATTTCAAAATACCCTCACAAGGTAATGTCCTTTCTTTAGACATATTAGAAATGGTCAAGGCATGTAATGTATTTTATAGTCAAGCACTTTATAAGTGAGGAAGAGTTCTATCGTAATATACCAAATGGCAACCAGTGCTTAGGTGAAGAATCTTCTGCATTCCTGAAAAAAGCATTCTATCTTCTGGGACAATGACATCCTTCACTGAGGTGTGGAAGCCCCTGCAGGTCTTGAGCTACTGTGCATGTGTTCTGTTAATAATTGGTATAAATTACTGAGAAGTAGGGGCAGGGCCTAAGATGGGAGAATAATCTTCCTTCATAGTGTCAGAAGTTGAGGTCAACTACAGTTTGTCCAGGGAGAAGTTGAGGTCAGCTACAGTTTGTACAGGGAAAGGCCATGGAGGACTCGGGTGTGGGCTGGGGAATGAGGAGCCAGGGGACACAGGCATGAGCCTCATGGTTTCAGTTCTGCACCTTTCACCCCCGTCCCAGGGTGAATGCCCTTGGCATGGCAGGTGAGGAGAAGGGCTGGTGGTTTCTCACGCGTCCAGCCCCTTCCCAGCACTGCCACGGGCTGCAGGGCAAAGAACCCAGGCTATAGACTCCCTTTCTAGCTGTGTGACCTGAGCAACTAACTGGGTTTTGTTTTTTTCAACTTCTTTGTGCTTTTGTTTCTTTTACCCAAAACAATGATACTAAGATTTACTACACTGAGTTGTGAAAGGGGAGAGGAGATGATGTTTAGAAAGCCTCTGACACCCAACAGGGTCACACTAGGGAGAAAGTGTTATTATTTATCTGAGATGAGCCATAAGGCTCAAGTTCATGTGTGTGTGGGAAGGGAGGCTGGGTGGGACCTTACTGGTGACTCTGACATCACACCATATATGGCCAAGCATAATATTCTACTGGACTTGGTCAATAGAACTAGGTCTAGGTCAACTTGAGCTTGGTCTAGGTCAACTTTGGTGATGAAACGAGGCCATCTAATCAATAGGTCCAGATGGGTCCAAAACATTTTTGGATTGGTCCAACATTTACTTTACTAAATGATAAAAAATATCTAGCAAATAAGCGTCCCCAATTCAAAGTTGAATGGATATAATGGTTGCTTATGAATCCAGATCATGTGAATTACCCTCAATTCCCTGAATTATCAGAATCAACTGTCTACAAAACCCAGTTTCCTCTACATGAGTAGAAAGCCGCCTAACCCTCACCTTGCTTGCAAGTTCGGCTGTAATGGCTGCAGGGAACATCTCCTTGCAGGCTAGACTGGTGATCCATCTGAGCTTCTGCTTTCAGGGAGGGAAACTGGTGCCATTTTACAAATGTGAAAACTGACCTAGCATAATGGTTCAGTAATGGACCATGGTTGTGTGTCTGTCAGTTGTGGACGGCCCTGGAATCCAGGGCTCCCTTCCCAGTGCAGTCATGCTCCACTTTCAACACTGCCTCCATGTTGGGGGCTGCAGGTCTTCATCCCTGTTCCTCTCCGTATCCCCACTGACGCACTGGATGATCTCACCCATACCATGCACACACTGGCAACTTCCAGATGGTCATCTCCAGCCTGTCCTCTCCCCTGAACTCCAGAAGTGCACATCTAGCTGCCTGCTCCACATCTCCACTTGGCTATCACAGGGGCATTTTAGACATGGAGCTGAACTTTGGTCCCTTCCCTCACCCCAGACATGCTCTGCCTACAGTGATCCTCCTCTCAGCCACTGGTGTTGCCATTTTTCTAGTGACTCAGACCCAAACCCTCCCACATCCAAAACCCAACCTTTTGGAAATCCCATTGGTTTGTCTTTAGTTTATACACTTGGAAATCAACTATGTTTCATCAGCCATCTGCTTCCACTTCGATTCAAACCACCATCATCCTTGTCTTAGATGATTGTAATCTAACAGGTCTATTTTCAATGGAAAAGCCTGAATGATCCTTTTAAGATGTAAGTCAGATTTTGTCTCTCCTCTGCACCAAACCCTGCTATGGATTCCCATCTTATTCAGTGGAAAGGCTCAAGTTCCTAAGGCCTAACATGAGCACCTCCTCTGATTACCTCTCCCCTGACTACTATTTTCCCATTTCTCATATGACTCCAGTCATGCCAGTCTCCTTCCTGTTCCTTGAACCAACAGTCATGATCTCACCTCAGGGCCTTTGCACAGGCTCTCTATTCCCCAGATGCCTTCTTCACAACACACTTATTTCCTGCAGGTGTTTACTTAGAACTTACCTTCTCCAAGAGGCCCACCTTTACCATTCTATTTATTTCTGCAACCTACTCCTCCCCCAAACCTGACCCTCCTGACCCCATTTACCTTGATCAGCTTCCCCCCCAATTTACACTCATTTTCTAACACACTATATGATATCTTTATTTGTTATATTCATTATTCATTGTCTCTCTCTTTCTATTGGAAAGTAAGCTTCTTGAGGGCAGGAATCCTTGTTTTGATCACTAATGTATCTTAGAATAGTAACTGCCAAATAGCAAGCACTCAATAAATACTTGCCAAATAATAAAGGAATAAATCTGGAATTTGCAAAAATATTGTGTTGGGTCAGTATAGAAAGCACTATATTTTCCTGGGATTTTGCAAATGCTTTAGATCACCATGGTGGAAGGAAAGTCCTGCTTCCCCCACAGATAGGCCAGGGGTCAACTCCGCAGGGCACAATTTCCCTCTTCTTGGCAGGGCATACCCTGCTGTAGCCCCCAGCAGCAGCTGTGAGAGAGCAGTCAAGGGAAATAACATACAAATTTCTATTTTGATTAATTTCTATCTATCCTTTTACATTTCCATTTAAATATTTTAAACCTCCATACATAGCTGAGCACAGTAGTATATGCATAAATTTATAAATCAACAATCTTATATTGAAGGTATATGATCAAAAACTTCGAAAAACACCAGTTTAGGTAATTTCCTGGTGGTACATTGGTTAGGACTCTGTGCTTTCACTGCCATGGGTCCGGGTTCAATTCCTGGTTGGGGAACTAAGATCCTGCAAGCCGTGTGGCATGGCCATAAAAGAAAAAGAAAAAGAAAAACACTAGTTTTCAAAACCACAGAATCTTCAGAAAGTTCAAGAGACACCTGGTGTGTATGTAGCATCTGCATTAGTATAGCAAGCATGTGACTGGGAGAATAGGATTGGTCCTGCCCATCCATGACAGCCCAGTGAGCGGTGCAGACAGCGGGGTTGGAAGGTTCTCTCTTGAGTTGGTACAGAAAGTACCTGGGCTTTGGAGGCCTTTGCTGGGGCAGAGCTGGGAGCACTCTCAAGGAGTCTCTGACCTGCGTCACCAGATTCCTCCCCCACTCAGGACTCCCTCTAGCCTGTCTCCCTGGGACCTCAGCTGACCACCACCCACGGAAAAGTGGTTGGCTCTGGGTCTTGCAAGCCTACAGGCAGGGCTGGCTCACCTTCTCATAGTACCGGATCTCATAGTCCAGGATGATGCCATTGGGCTGCTCCGGCTGCGGCCATGACAAAGTGATGCTCCTCATGGTGGCACTGACCTGGTGCATGATGGGGACAGTGGAAGGGGCTGCAGAGAGAGGAAGAGACAGGGGAGATGAACAGACCCTCAATTATATGAGAAGTGCTGTCTTTCAGAGACAAAGAGGCAGAGAAATGTCATTGGACATTTCTCATCAACTAAGCTGGATCTACAGAACTTCCTATGGGTTTTGCAGAACAAATGGAGTTTGGGTACCAAAGGAGAGAAAAGTTGACAATTTAGGACAGGAGGACATGTGTGAGGGCAGGGAACAGAGTGGACAGGAAGAAAAAAGTTTTGACCAAAACAAGAGATGGCTGGAGAAATCACAGGAAAACAGTGTGGGCAGGGAATGTTGGAGACACACATGGAGGGTGTGACCAGCAGGACAAGTCCAGGCTTCAGGCAGTGGGACAAGAGGTGTGATGGAATGTCTTTGAGCAGATGGTATTGAAGGAACCTCAGTCTTGCAGGAATGGGCTGAGCCATCACAGAGAAGAGGATCTGGAGGCAAAAGGCCTGACAGCGAGAGAGTCGAGCTGGTCAGTACAGAATTGCTGTGCAGTGGAAAGGAACATTCTAGCAAACATCTCCTTCTGAGACTGCATGGAAGATTTTGCTGCATTTCAAAAGGAAGAGAGGTGGCATCTCTCAAGAAGACATGAACACAGACCAAAAACAGAGTTCTTGTAGACTTCTGTCAGAGTTTTCCAAATGAGGGCATTTGCTGTTGAGAGCTCACAAATATAAATGAAGAAATTGTACACAAACCAAACATTTGGAAACAGAATAATAATTCCAAAATCTGTGAAGTGCTTCCGAGAGCTCTCTTTAAAAAGAATATTATTTATTTCCCAATTCCACATTGTTCACACAGTGTAAGTAAAATGAAAACAGTCTGGAGATACTAAATGAGGGTTGTGTGTCTGGGAGAAGAGGCGGGTGATGGATGAGGCCTGCAGTCTGTGCTCTGCTCAGGGGCTGTTCCATTTAGTCCTGGCACTTCTGCAGTGACGAAGGTCGCTTCCTCACACGAACTCCACTGTACAAGGCTTTCTCTGGGGACCATGGCTGAGTGACATTTACTATCCTGGATTTAAGTTAACAGATTCCCCTGCAAGACCTGAAATTACGGAGCACGGGTCCCGGGTCACAGGCGATTCCTCATTCTCCATGATCCACGGACTCTCAGTGAGAACCTATTGCGTGAGGCCCCTGGGCCGGGGTGGAGACGCAGAGCTGTGAAGATGCTCACAGTCCAGGGGAACCGTAAGGAGAGCACAGAAGAGGTGTTGTGTTGAGCCCTTAGAATTGGAGTGTCTGCCTGGGACTTTGCCCAATTCCCATTAGAGACTTCATCATGGCCGTGAAAATGCGCCCCTCAGAGCTCCTACCCCTGGGAGCATAATTGCCTAATGACCGACCCCAGCTGCTGCATTCTGCAATCCATCACTGCATCCATGCAGAACCCCCTTCCCACATGCTGCTCCCAGCCAATGACTGAGAATGGCGGGGATGCTAAGGCAGGCCCATTCCTGACTCTTCTGATGGGCAACTTCTGCTCAAGTACTGCCCACTGGATATCCCAACACTTCCCTGTAACCTGTGGCAGCCTAAGACTCCTCCCACTCAATCCTCCTTCCTTCTCTCTCTCCTTCAGAGGGATCAGAACTTCACTGTTGTCTGATAGCTCTCCTAGCCTCCTCTGGCCTCCACCCCATTTCCCTAGTAAATCTGATCCCATCCTATCCCATCTTGGTGTCTGCTTCATGGAGGACCTGAGCTGATGCAGTCCTGAATCTCCCTATCAAGTATTCCCTGCCCCGCCCTGCTGCATTCCCAGGGATGGGAAGCTCACTGCCTCCAGAAGCTGCCGCTCCATACCTGGATACCTCTCACCAACTTGCATGTCTTCCTTATCCTTATCTGAAATACGTCTTCTTCCTACCGGTCTCAGTTCTGCCAACTGAAGTAATATAGAATGTTCCCTCTTCCACAGAATGGTTAGTTAAATAGCAAAAGAAACTATTGAGGTCTCCCCTGAGTTTTTCCTGCTGAAAGGAATGGCCAGATACTATGAACATTTCTCCCATGATATGCCACCACCTGAGGTGGCTCTTTTCCACACGGGGCTCATGTTATCTAAATCTCTTTAGGCATAAGGCCCAGAGGTGAACCCAGTTCTCTCACTGCTGTTTGAACAGCAAAGATTAGAGTAAAACTAATATCCACCATGATCTGTGTATTATACATCTATTAATATGACCATTAGCCTTTGCTTCAAAAACACGTCCCTGCTATTTGATTTTGAAACCACTGTCAGTATAACCTTTAGGTTTTCCCATGGTATGCACCTCATCTTTTGTCTGTAGAGTTGGCTTTTAGCTTTGACTACAGGGATTTACATGTGCCTCTATGGTGCTAATTTGGCCTATGAGTCTGGTAAGTTGAAATAATTTTTGATCCTGTCTCAACCATCAAATGCATCTTCTCTTCCTCCCAACTTAGGATCATGGCCCAGATTCATTAATTAGCTATTTAAACAAATACTTATTGAGCATCTGTCATGTGCCAGCAGTAATCATCCTAGGTTGTAGAGATTCCCTAGTGAACAAATTAACATTTCTTGCCTTCATAGAGCTTCTTTTCTAGTGAAGGGATTCAGAGATTAGACATAATAAATAAGTAAATTACAAGGTATGTTAAAAATATTAAGTACAATCGGAAAACATGGAGCAGAGAAGAAGGGGTTACAGAATGCCAAAGTATAGGAGGCCAGCCAGGGGACGGCTGCCATTCTGAAGCATGTGTTCGGCCAGGCCTTGCCTGAGAAGTAGACGCAGGAGCACAGAGATGAAGGAGGGCAAAGAGGGAGCCAGGCGGATGCCTGGGAGAAAAGCATGTGAGAGGGAGAGGCCAGGGCAAAGTTTCTGATCTGGGAGCATCCTGGTGTTTCAGGGCAACAGAAGAGAGACAGTGGGACTGGTGCGGAAATGAGGTCACGGATGGTAGGGCCCCCAGACACACTAAAAGAGGACGTTGGCTTCTACTGAGAGAGATGGGGACCCATGGGAGGGTCGCAAACAGGGGGGTGACATCATGTGAGTTACATGTTACCAGTATCACCCTGTGCTATATTGCTAATGGAATGCGGGGGCCATGTGAAAGCTGAAAGAATCATCCAGCTGGAAGATCATGGTGACTTGGACCAGGCTTGGAGTGGTGGAGGTGGTGAGAGAGGAGACGGTCAGATTCTGAATATATTTAGAATATATCTCAGTGGCTGTGTTTCTGGTCTGAGCAGCTGGAAAAGTGGGGCAGCCATCGACTGAGATCAGGGACAGCGTCGGTACAAACAGTTTGGGAGGAAAGAACAGGTGGTCCACTTCGGACCTGCTGGTTTCAAGACATCCAGGATGTCCCAGCGGAGATGCTGAGTAGGCCAATGCATGTCGAACAGGTCCAGACTGCAGTTATACATGTGAAGTCATCATATTTCAGAGATATTGAAAGCACTGGAAATGACAGAAATCACCAAGAGACGGAGCAGAAGAGGGTATATAGTCTAAGACTCAGGAGGTGATGGGAAAGCCACCAAGGGGCCCGAGAAAGAAAGGCCAGTGATGTGGAAGGAGAACCAGAGAGTGCGATCGCCTAGAAATCAAGCGGCAGTCAGCGTTCCCCGGAGGACAGGATGTGTGAGATGCCACGGCTGAGTCACCAGAGTGAAACTAGGCAGTGAGTGTGGATTTAGTACAGGCTGAATGGTTAACGGGGTGCTTGGGATTTTTCTTCCCAAGGCCTGTGTGCACTGTGCAGAGCCCCAAGAGAGGGTGAAGGAGCTTCAGGAAAGTGAGGCAGTGTTCTGGAGTCAGTCGGGATGGTTTGGGATCCTGCTGGGCCCACCAGGATGGATGGGAACGGCCCCTACTAATCCTCCCCTCTCTACACTATCCCCGGCCACCGCCCACCACCCTGAAAGGGCTGCCCTTTCAGGCCTCTGTGGAAACACGATTCAGTTGACATGTTTTTAATCATGTTAGGGCCATACAGGTTTTCAGGATCCTTCTGCCTCAAAAGGTGAAGCGTCATGTATTAAAAATTAGAAAGGTTAATCCCAGCGGCCTGAGGATTTTTGATGGGCTTGGTTCTTTACTTTGCCTCTAATCCCTGGAAAGCCATCATTCAGAACTCAGCATATATGCCAACCATTGTGCCACGCCCCTGCTCTTATCACTCGAGACAGAAGGTCAAGTAAGAAAGTCACAGCCCTGCTTGAAGGTCCCACTTGGGGTCAAAGGGCAAAGCAGCAAGGTGATCCAGACGCGATGGATAGTCAAATCCACTGAGAGGAATGTCCCCGTTATACAGGTGGCAAGGACCTCCCAGCAGCCCAGCAGCAGCACACAGATCCAGGAGAAGCTGCCGGAGGGTGACAGTCACCTCCGCCAGCATTTCTCAGATTTATGGTGATGACACCATCGTCACTGGCCCCCTGGCAGGCTATCTATCCTCAAACAGGTCACTCTAAATGTCTTACCTTTTAACTGAGATGGGATTTTGCACAGGGGAGAAAGTAAGAAAGTAGCACGCCTCCTCCCTGAAGATCAGGAGCAGCTTACATTTGGTACTCTGCCATCAGTGATCAGCTACGGTGACAAATGTTTTTTTCCTTCTCCAAGTGCAAATGCCACCTCTAAATCTGGTGTATTACATGCAATAAAACCTTCAGACAAAACAAAATAAAAAAGAGCTCAGGTATCCACTCAAACCCCAGCTTCTTTTAGCAAAACTAAGGCAGACTAAGACAGGAAGGGAAAATTAATTAAAAGCGGCAGCCCCTGGGACCCCTGAATACAATAGTTCGAACAGTATGTCCTGGCCAGCTGTCTTTTCTCCATAAACCTGTATCCTAAGATAAAGGGACAGTTTCACTGAATACTTGAACGAGTCTCTCCCTCACAAGCACACAGAATGTTTCTGACTAAATTAAACATTTTACAGAGAGAAGGAAATGAAAATTATTAAACTTTAGCAAATAAGCAAATACAGACCTTTCTTTAGAAAAAGTAAGGACAAAGGATTAGTTTAGGGGCCATTTGGAAAGAAGGTACTGAAGGATCAAGAAACATGTGTTTGCAGACATAGAGACCAGACTGGTGGTTGCCAAGGGGAGGGTAGGGTTGGACTGGGAGTTTGGGGTTAGCAAACTATTCACATAGGATGGATCAACAACAAGGTTCTACTGTATAGCACAGGGAACTATATTTAATATCTTGTGATAAACCATAATGGAAAAGAATATGAAAAAGAATATATATATATGAAAAGAATATGTAAGAAACATATATATGAATATGAAAGAATATATATGAAAATAATATATATATATATGTATACCTGAGTCACTTTGCTGTACAGCAGAAATTAACCAACATTGTAAATCAACTATACTTCAGAAAAATTTTTAAATGAAAGAAAGAAAGATTTCTTTGGCCTAAAGAGGTGGCGCTCAAACAATCCAAACATAATCAAAATTGCCCTGAACTTCTTCTCAGCAAAATAAAGAGGCTGGCCCAACAGGAAGCCAGAATCCGAAGAGGACAGTGGAGAAGAAATGACAAGTGTCCTGTCAGGCACTGAGGAAAATCTGTTTGAGGGTTCAAACAGAATCAAAGCCAGGCGTGTGTAAAAGTCACACACATGTATCGTTCACAGCCAATAATAAGAAGCCCTTTATATGTGTCAGAAGCAGAAAGAGACTTAAATGCCATTGGTCAAAGGGCTTAGGGATGAAGAAAATGCAAATGCAGGTGGAGTGAGTCCTTTGTCTCTGTCTTTACCAAGGAAGACTTTGGGGAGAACTTCCTCCCAGATTGTTTTTGCTTTTTTTTTTTTTTAACATCTTTATTGGAGTATAATTGCTTTACAATGGTGTGTTAGCTTCTGCTTTATAACAAAGTGAATCAGTTACACATATACATATGTCCCCATATCTCTTCCCTCTTGCGTCTCCCTCCCTCCCACCCTCCCTATCCCACCCCTCTAGGTGGTCACAAAGCACTGAGCTGATGTCCCTGTGCTATGTGGCTGCTTCCCACTAGCTAGCTATTTTACATTTGGTAGTGTATATATGTCCATGCCACTCTCTCACTTGGTCCCATCTTACCCTTCCCCCTCCCCATATCCTCAAGTCCATTGCTTTTGAAGCAGACAGATCTAAGATAGTAAATCACATACAGCAGCGAGAGCGCACAGAACGTTCTTGCCTGAACTGACAAGGGAGATGTGGATAAATTGCAGGGACAGGATGGCCCCAGCTGTAAGTTATGAAACAACTCACTGGTGACATGGGACAAGTATCAGCCCAAACTAGTCACAGGTCACTGCCAGTGGCATCACGGATGCGGCCTGGTGGACCACCCGCCAGCCCTCCATTTGTAAGAAGGGCTCCAAAAGAGATCATAGGGCCTGCACTCCTGTAAGAGTCAGGCTGGGTCTTGGGAGGGTGGCATGAATCTGTCTGCAAGTTAATAACCCCAAATCTGGACCCTGGTTCTTAATGTGCGGAGCCTTGATTTCCTATCTCAGGTTCTCCTGGACCATACAGTTTATGTTTATGACATTCCTTGACCCTTTAATTTAGTTACTGACTCAGTCATATTCAAAGTTTTCTCTTACTCATTTTGTTTTCCTTATCTGATAGGGGCATTTTCCCCCAATGATTAAGCATCTCAGATTCCAAAATGTGAGAACGAACTGATGCTTTTTTTCTAGGACAATTACTAAGTTCTAAAGCATTATCTTTGCTTATTAAAAATTACTTCCTATTGTCTTCATTGATTTTTGTGTCAAAAGGATTATTTCAACAGTTATCACCATAATCCATTTGGGGATATGATAAATGATGTTAAAAGATTTTATTTAAGACATCAAAAGTATTATCAGTAGTTTTGAAGAAAAATAATAGCAAAACACACATACATTCAAAATTAAGTTGACCTATTGGAGAAAAAAGTTTGAAGAGGCTATAAAAATATAGAACTTGGATTTTCAGAGTTCAATAAATCTCATCTAAAGGGGAAAACAGTGCTGCTTCTGCAGGTGGAAATCATGCCAGGGACAGCCTTGTTGTGAGGCTACCCCTTACCTGCCCTAGAGCAGGGGTGAGTCCTCTCTGCCTGGGCTCAGGTAACAAGCCTAGCAAGTGTCCTGGAAGACAAACGGTGTCTCCACTTAGGAGGATTTCCTGTCTGAACTTCCCAAGGAGGCCCATGGAAAGGGCAGCCCACTGCCTCCCTCACAATAACTCATGCTGGGTCGGGTTGGGGAGCTTTCCCCTGTCCTTCCATGGGGAAATGTTTGTGGTGTGGGGGGAGGTCTCCACAGTGACCCCTCAGAGTGATACAACTGTCCCAGCCTGAACAGTGTGCATCTGAGTGTTATCATCACTCCAACCATCTGGGGCATTTCTGTTTCTCGGACAAACATCCATCATTTGATGAACATTTGGGATGTTTCCACATTTTGACTACTGTGAATAATGCGGCTAAGAACATTCATGTACAAGTTTCTGCATGGACCTATATTTGCATTTCTCTTGGGTATATATTGAGGAGTGGAATTGCTGGATCATATGGTAACGCTAACCTCTCCTACTCTTTCTAGAATAGCATTTCCCAGCTAAATCATCCTTGGACTAACCACCTGCAATCTACACCATAGACCCCAGCTGTGAGGAAAACAAGGGGGGTGGTAAGGAATAGTAAGAAGCCAAGGACCCCAGCCTAGGGAAGTAGAAATTAGCAAAAATAGAGACAGACTATGCTCAGGGCTCTAGAGATGTTGCAGAGAGAGGAGGGCTCCTATTCTGGCTCTGCCATCTGCTTACTCTGTGATCTTGGGTTAAGGTTACTTAACCACTTTGGGCCTCAAATTCTTCAACTGTAAAACAAGAAAATGAACCCTGATGTTATGAGGTTTTCAAATGTTCCGAGGATGTGCCCTGTGTGGTCCATTGCTTCTTCCAACTAGATCCAGTCTGCTAGCCCAGGGGACTTGGCAACCAGCCCAAAGTCTCCTTTTGGGTCCACCACTGTTCACAGATGCAAATCAATCCCTGGGCATAGTTCCCCAAGGTAAATGTGAAGAGCACAATCCAGTGACAAGCCTTGGGTATTTGTATGATAAATATCTTTGAGGGGATAAATAAACATGTCAACCCAGTCAGAGTGGAGTGATGAATAAGAATGCACTTGGAGAAAGGGAAGGCTAACAGCGGAGTTCCCCGGAGGTTGGTGTGATAAATGCTCCAAGAGGAAGATGGTTTCCTGTAACTTCTCGAGATGACCTGAAGTTTCTCTGGGAAGTAATCTAGGAAGTAAACAATGGGGTGCCTTGTCCTTGAGGACAAGGAGAGCTTGTGACTGTGGGGAGGAGATGAGGCATGGCCCACCCATCCAACGGTGTGACTCAGGTCCAGAAGTCACAATTTGTTCCCTCGGCTCTGAGCCCACCTTTCTCTTGGTCTGGTCACTGGCATTGCCTTACACCTAATATCCTGTCCCAGATCCCTTGTCCACCTCCGGGCTTCTTCAGTTTAAAGTATACTGCAGCCAGATTAACTGTCCCAAAGCTCATTTTACTCACTTCCTCTGATGCTCAAAACCCTTCAGTGGCTCCTCATTGGAAAAATATCTCTGCTCCTTCTCTAACATCTCACAGTGTGGCGGCCGCTGGTCAGTCCAGGGGCCTCCCATGGTTCCCTCAAAGGAGCCCACTGATCTCATCTCACTGTTCCACTCACTGAGTCTCAGCAGAACTCAGCTTCAGGGGTCTCCCACTACGGCCACCTCTCTTCATAACCCCAGCAGCCTTCAAAGGTCCGGATCAGGCCACACACTGCCCTGGCTTAGCCATGCCACACCATACCCACCAAAGTGTCCCTTCTCTCCTCCCAGCTCAAAGTCCTTAGTTTTAATAACTCTCATGGGGCTGTAATTACCACCTTGGGACACAGTGCACTGGGATCTAACTTTCCAGGTGATCATCTGTGGTCTCCATCACTGGAATAAACTCTTTAGGGCACAAGTCCTATTTTTAGCTTCTTCCCACTGTGTTAGCCCCTAATCGATGTTCAATATAAGTTTGCCTTTACTGGAATGGCTGCGGGCTCTTCCCCAAAGGCGCTGGAAGTAAGAGGGGTCGGAAAATCACACAGTTGCACCAAACATGGACAGAGGCCTTTAAAGGAGAAGGATGTTGGGGGAGGGGAGGTGGGGTTGCGATTCTGCAGCCTGTACCTGGGAAGGAACAGTGGAGTGGACCTGAACACAGTGGTCCCAGGGCAATGGGGACAAGAGTGCTTCTAGATTGCAGAGGCAGAAACTGGGGAGGCTGGGGCCATTCCCATCTCACTGAGATGTTTCAACTGAAAGGTTACCTTAACATGAGTGGTTTTCTAACTTTTCTTTTTAAGCTGTAAAATCCTTTCTACCAAGAAAAGATTCCCTGAGGTATAAAGTGTGAAGCAGAACAATGCAGTGCTGCTCTGGGTGAATCAGAAGCAGGGGTCCCAGAGCCCCAAGGCTGGTCCATTTCCTATCTCCCCAGCCCAGACTCTGAAGGTTTCATGGAAAGATCCAAAACTGCTAGGCAGCCTCCAGAAGGCCCCTTGAGACCTCAGATTAAATTATGTGAGTTCCTAAAAGGCATGGGTCTCGAGGTTGGATATGAGGAGTTAAGGGTTATGGGTTATCTTTTTCCTTATATGAAATACATCCTTAGGAAGAAACTAAAATCTGTATTTAAATGTCAGGTAAAGACATCAGGCCCAATAGTACTGATGACAAAGAAGAATAATTTGCACACAGATGAATTGTGCAAGTGATGAACTGCGCATAGAAGAATCTTGTTTCTTCTGACATCCGTATTCTAGGAGAGAACTTTGTTGAGAAGGTACTGCTTAGATAACAGGTTCCGCCTCTGTTGATGAAAACTCATTTCATTGCACAAATATGCTTGAATTTTACATCAGGAAGCCTGACTCATTAAATATTTTTGGTGCAGTAACACTTCTGGTCAAAGTAGATTAAACAAATAAGTAATTAGTTTGGAGACTGGGTATGACTACACAAGCAGAATTCATTATTTTTCTAATTGTTTTCCCCTAGTGTGGACATTGGCTTCTTTGCTTTTGCGCTGGGCTGTGCCTTGAGATGCTCCTGACAACCCTTTCCAATCTCCTTCTCTACCCTGAGTCCCCTGGGGACAGAGGACCGATCTGGGTGGGCGGCACCACTTCGATGCTGTTGTAGAATATTGGCCGAGTCTCGTCACGGGCTCAACCAAGTGGGAGTGGGAGAGACAGTGAGGGCTTCCAGCCTGGGTGGCTGAGTCAACCCCACACCCCCAGAGGGGCTCCTCCCTCACTGGTCCATCCACTAAGGGTTTTGTTCTAAAAGCCAAGGGAGCCTGTGACATTGGGGGTTGGGGGCTGAGGGCTGCTCTGGGTTTGTGGATTTACAGCAGAGGCCCTCGTGTTTGATGTTGCCTCTGATTGGGGGTGGGTTCTTTCTTGGGATCATCTACCTGACGCTGCTAGTTCTCAGAACATACTCCCAGATCAACGTCACCTGAGAGCTGATAAGAAATGCAGAACCTTGAACTCCATCTCAGATCTACTGAATCAGAAACCCTGGAGGTGGGGCCCAACCATCTGAGTCTTAACAAGCCCTCCAGGGAATTCTGAGGCAAGTTCAAGTTTGAAAACTTTGTCTAGAAATCTAGAAATCGGAACGTTACATTTTATTTTATTTTATTTTTTATTTTTTATTTTTTGGCGATACGCGGGCCTCTCACTGCTGTGGCCTCTCCCGTTGTGGAGCACAGGCTCCAGATGCGCAGGCTCAGTGACCATGGCTCACAGGCCCAGCCACTCCGCGGCATGTGGGATCTTCCCAGACCGGGGCACGAACCCGCGTCCCCTGCATCGGCAGGCGGACTCTCAACCGCTGCACCACCAGGGAAGCCCTACATTTTATTTTTTAATTTTATTTTATTTTATTAATTTTATTTCTTTTTTTAATAAATTTTAATTTTATTTCTTTTTAATTTCGTTGCTGCATGCAGGCTTTCTCTAGTTGCGGCAATTGGGGGCTACTCTTCATAGCGGTGCACGGGCTTTTCACTGCGGAGCATGGGCTCTAGGCGCACGGGCTCCAGTAGTTGTGGCATGCGGGCTCAGTCGTTGTGGCTCGTGGGCTTAGTTGCTCTGCGGCATGTGGGATCTTCCCGGACCAGGGCTCGAACCCGTGTCCCCTGTGTTGGCAGGCGGATTCTTAACCACTGCGCCACCAGGGAAGTCCAGAATGTTACATTTTAAAAGGACATCTGATGTTATTCAGTTTTCTGTCAGTTCTTACCATCTATGGATTACAGTACTGAGGGTAAGAGAGAGAAACTGTTTCCCTATGTCCCCAGCAGGCTAGAGCAGAGCCCATATCAGCCTGGCTCCTGTCCCTGAGACGTATGCTGGCTCTCTCTCCCTTCCCCCTACACTCAAGCACCCCGCATTTTCAGAGCCCCTGGAGGATGCCCAGCATGTGGAGGGGTGCAGTCAGGGTCACATCATTCATGGGTGGGTGCTGCCCTCTGGGACCCTTGATCCCTCGGAGAGATCAGGGTTCCCAACAGAGGTGGACGTGAGCAGAGTCCTGTGCCAGGAGGACGAGGCATCCTCGCTAGTGCGGTCCTAGGGCCCCTCTGGCCCCTGGGTCACCCCTGCCTGGCACTTTTCCTCTGTTCCTCCTTCCTGGGGGGACCAGAAGGTGCGCCAGTTAAAGGGAGCAAACCTGAATTCTGTGCCCCGTGGCAGCAGGAGGCTATGAAGGGGCGTGTGAGAGACGGGAGTTCTTGTCAGGTGATGCCAGTCCTAGGCAGGCACCCCAGAGTGGCTTTGAGGGTGCCTGGGGCAGGGCCGTCAGACTTCCTGGTGTGGGACCAGAGCAATGGCAGCTCTGGTTTATTGAGTGTTTGAGCACAGAAGGCAGTTCCGGTACTGGAGAAGCCACGGGAGTGAGCAGAGGACGCCCCGTGCGCCCCATTACTCCTGGCTCTCACCCACATGGGTTCAGCAGGGCACCCACCACCACCCAAAGCCTGACATCACTGCCACTGCCACCAGGCAGGGGAGCTGCGCCTGCAGCCACTGTGACTGTCCTCCTCGGAGGCCTGGAGGTCGAAGTCTTCTGGCCTCAGGGCTGAGAGCCCGCCTCCTGCAGGGCACTGCCCAGCTGAAGCCCTCCCTGCACCCCAGTCCCCACTACGTCTGGGGCCTCGTTTCCTGTGAGCCTGACTTCCTCCTCCACCACCCTGCACACCCCTGCTCCAGGCCCTCCAAAACGGCTGCTCAGGAGCCAAAAACTCCCCCATGGCCTCCACCTGGCTCTTCCCAGAACACTCCCTCCACGCCCGCCTTGAGGAAGAGCAGCTCTCGAAGCAGACCCCTCCGCCCTGCAGCTCTCTCCAGCGTGGCAGTGTATGACTGTACGCCCGGCACACCTCGGGGTCAGGAGGCGGGCTGTGTCGTCCACTGTTGCTCACCACCTCCCCCTCCGTCCACATGCCGGCCGGGCCACTGCTTCCTGAGCCTGGGACCGCAGGGCACTCCCTGCCACGTCACTCCCTGACTCACTGAAGCCTTGGGCTTCCATCTCTATCTTCTTTTCAATCCCAGCCTCGCCCTCCTGTGGGTGACTCTGACGCCCACCTGAAGAGCACATGCTCACACCCCCACGACTCCTCCATGTCTGACCCTCCCCACCAGACAGTTGAACTTGGCCTCATCTGAAGGTGCTCCAGTTTCAAAGCCACACACGTTCAGGTATTCTTGAATGCAAGCATCCTGCCTGCGGCAACCTCTGATAACTCCCCCCACCCCCTGCAGCCTAATCTGGCTCTCTCTGCCTTTGTCTTTGCTTAGCCCTCTCCCAATGCATATCCCACATCATCCAGCTTGGTTTCCATTTTGCAATAGTGTAATTGACGATACTCCCCTAAGCCTCAGGCGTGAGTTGCCTTTATCTTTCCATAAGATACAAGCATCAAAACTCAACCCGCGAGAGACCCACCATCCTCTTCCTGTAGGGTCTGCTCTGAGCAGCCAGGCACTGCTGAGAAAGCCATAAAACAGGGCAAATGGGCAGCTTTGTAAATATAAGATCACCAACTTCAAATGAGCCTTCAAAACACTTTCTGGAAATGCTAAATTTCTCTGGTCAATTCCATCTCCCATTCTCTGGAGTGGACGGCCGAACTTTTTTCATTCTCCTTAACCCTTCAACCCCAGTGTCTCCTCTTTCAGTCTCAGCAACCAAGCTTACCACCCACCTACAGAGAAAATAGAAGCCTGAACGTCCAGCTGCATCAATAATACCGCGACTCGGGTACTCAAAAAGCTCCTCAAATTGCACATGCGCAAAACCAAACCCACGGTCCCTGTGCGCTTCTGGGAGCCCGCGGCATGTCTCCCACGTATCTGCAAACCATCCGCTTATTCTCCTGCTTTGGTTTCTTTGTTTTGCATGTCGGCTGCCTGCAAGAGCCCCCTGGGAAACCTGCTCCCTGAGCCAGACTTCCAGGGCCCTCCCCGGGGAGCTGTGGGCCTGTGGGGACACGGTTCCCCTGTGCTCCCTGAGGCAGCACCCACTCCACCTCCCCAAGCCCGCCCCCCTGCTGAGCTGCAGCTCCTCCTCGGGAGCCTTGGGGCTGCCTATTTGTGCCTCAAACCTCGGCGACCCTCCTGCAAAGCCGCCTTCCTTGTCCTCACTCCTTCTAGGGCATCAGATGAGAAAACAGACACCAGGAGGCCCTGTTTCCAACCAGCCCTCCACATACCCACCTCCTCACAAGCTTCCCTACCCACATGCAAACCCGTTCCTGCGAACAAATGCCAGCCCACTGGGTTATGAGGTGCCACCGGACTGTGAACATTTTTTTTTTTTTTTTTTTTTGCGGTACGCAGGCCTCTCACTGTCGTGGCCTCTCCCGTTGCGGAGCACAGGCTCTGGACGCGCAGGCCCAGCGGCCAAGGCTCACGGGCCCAGCTGCTCTGCGGCATATGGGATCTTCCCGGACCGGGGCACGAACCCGTGTCTCCTGCATCGGCAGGCGGACTCTCAACCACTGCGCCACCAGGGAAGCCCCAGACTGTGAACATTATGTCAGGCCTAACAGGACTTCCTGGGACACATAGGACACCGCACTGAGGTGCAAGGATTACTGGAGCACTGAGACCTGATGTTTTCCCTCGGGAGCCCTCAGTCTATCAGGAGACATATGGCCCATGCACACAAAAAACTCCTACACATTCAAGAACTCACGCGCCATCCTTATAACTAGTGCCGCTCAGAGAAGGACACGAAACACATCAGGGGTTTCTATGGGGCAGACGGGCTCACAGGGGCCTGCTTGCTCCCCTGAGCCCTTCTGGATACATAAAGCATTTGTTCTGTCCAGAAAAAAAAAAAAAAAGAAAGAAAGAAAAGAAAAGAAAAAGGAAGCAAAAGAGAGAGACACACACTTCAAATTCCCAGGGCTCACTTCCATGGTTGAGGTTGTACTGCGGCTCAGCTCTCAGAAGGAAACTGATCCCAAGGCCTGGGGGGTTGGCAAAAAGTCCCTCTTGCACTGGAAAATATTTGTAGTCCGGCTTTGCCTTTATTTACCTAGAACATTTAATGTGCCTTTTTTCCCCATCTTTCACATCCGCTCAGAGAAGATGTTAATTTTCTGAAATTAAACACTTAGCTTGATTACTGTTTTGTTAATTGCTGCATTCAGAAACCCCTGGTGCTCCTGCCTGTTTAACATGGATGGTGCTGTGAAAATGATAGGCGCAGAGCTGGCATGCAGGTGGACGGGCAGCAGCGTCGGAATTGCCAACCCGACACCCCCACTGGTGCCTGCTGGAGCAGCTGGGGCCCTGCCTATGCGGGAGGGGCAGCCCAGCCTGGGCATAGCAGAGTGTCTCCCGCAGGGCCGTGTTTTGGGAGGACAGTGCACCCAGGAAGTCCAGGTCTCACCAGCATCTGGGAGAACGTGGGGTCTTAACTGCAATCACAGTGCCCGCCCAGAGATGCCGGAGGAAGGAAAGATCACAGACCAAGCTCAAGCCACACCAGTTGCTGATGTCTGAGATGAGTTTAAGAAGGATCCAGGCATCCATTCATACATTTATTTGATAATTTATTAAATCATTCAATGAACATTTCTCAACTGCTGTTATTAGAGAAATAATAGCACCTAGCTAGACACTGGGGAACAGTAGCCACTCAGGTGGATACAGGGCACGCTCTCCTGGAGACGATAGTCGTCTCATGGAACTGACATTTGCCAGAGGAGCGAGGACAGCCTCATCACCGGTCTCCTCCTCCCTCCTGCCCCTGTGCCTTGGCCACAAGGCGAACAGAAACTATCTCGTAATCCAACCAGAGGTTCCCTCTGTAATGAGGGTGATAACAATCTCATTTGGATGAACAGGGGAAGGAACTTACTACATCTCACTGCCTGGCAGTCCCATTTTCACTGAACAAGCAGTGTATTTAGAGCGCCCAAGAGGTAGTAAAATGAGCAAATAGGTCCCTGGGGCCCGTGGAGCCCTCTAGTCATCCTCAGAGCCACACAGCTGTTCTCCAGCTTTTAGCAGCATCTTAGGCACTGCTCAGGACCTGGAACAGGGAGCATTCCTACGCCCAACCACCACGTGGCCCAGCATGTGAAATCTGTCTGCAAGAAGTTCAAATTGGTCAGATAGTAAGTAATAAAATATCCCAGCCTGTACTGTCACTGTATAGCAACAACCTCCTCGGACTGAAATGCTTTCTAGCAATGGCATGTGATCACATCCTAACTTTTCAAAGTGGGAGCTGGTACCTCAGTGGGTTGTGGTACCCAGAGCCCAGCTGAGATCCCCCTTGGTGACTTTCTAGGCGTCCGAGCCCAGTCTCAATGAGTGCTGGGGACCAGAATGGGAGCTCCCCAAGGCACAGACTCTTGTCTGTGCTGTTTGCTCCTGTGTTCCTCAGGCCTGGAGCCGTGAATGACACACAGAAGACCTCAATAAATATTTGCTGAGTAAGTGAATGGGAGCCCCTAGAAGCAGAAGCCAAGGACTCAGCATGTGGAAGGCAGTCACGAAGATTGTGGTGAATGAATGAATACATTTCCAAAGTTAATGTGCTTAAACAAACAAACAAACCCCCCTTTGAATCTCACTGATTTCCTCTGAGTACATCAGGGCTTCTAGTAACATCCTAAAGTCATCCCCTTAAGTTTTCCTTCTAAGAGCCACAGGAGAGGAAGATACCTGGTCCCCTGGCTGACCTGGAGGGAGCACTGGCCCACCCGTGGACCACCAGGATATATTCTGATCACTATACATCAACCAAACATTTATATACCAAAGCTCATATGTAGGGACTAAAGGAGCCTGGCAAATATTTATCAAGGTTCTGTGCCTAGTGCTGTGGGTCCCTCCCTCATGAGAGTGGGGTAGGTTGGAAAGTCTGATTCTCTGCAGAGCTCACCACCTAGTGGAGAACCCAAGGCTGCTGGGAGTGGAAGGCCATGACTTTGGTCAAGGGCAATGTTATGTGCTGACCTGCTCAACTCAAGAGACTACAACCCCTGTTTGCTGATGGCAGGACCTTTCTGAGGCCACTTGGAAGTTCCTCCTCAATGCCAGGACTTAAGAAACAATAGAAACAGCCTTTTGGAAATTAACAGTGAGAAGAAAGCAATAAAATGAACTATGAAATTGAATTAAGAACAGTGAAATTTTCATTGACTTAAGTTTTTTTTTAACTTTTCCTTATTAACTTCAATGAAAGTTTTCCTTAAAGTCATTCCGATCTTTTTGATGTTCTGACTCAATCTTTTTCTCTGCTCTGGAACAAATTTCACCTGCTAATTTCCAGTGAAACCAGCCCTTTAAAATGGGCTAGATTCAGCATATGGATCTTAACACTCTAAATTTTTACAGGCAGCAGTGTAATATTGTTTTAATATTTAATTTTGAGATTTACATAATATCTTTCCTCCAAAGAGCTCAATATATTGCAATATCATAAAATTCCTTTTCATATTCAAAGATTATTCTTTATGCATGCAAATACTATACTTAACCAAGGAATAATGCAAATTAGGTGATGTGTTCAGAGGAATTGGTGGGCTGGGTAATTCATGTGTGGGAAAAGTAGCATCTCTGAATGAGTTTAATTGTCTAGGAACTTTGAAAATGCCTTAAAAATGGACAAACTATAGGGGCTTGTGAGGACTGACAGAGTAGTGTAGTATTTTTTAAATAAAATTAAGTAACGGCTTGTGTCTGTGTTGTGGGCACAGTGGATATGTTAGTATTTCACATGCAGTTGGCACCACAGGCCATACATGAACTGTGCGTAATATAAATGTCAAATATAAATGCTGCTGATGCATCATACAGGGAAGGGAAAAGTGCTGCTTCTCCAAACACATGATGAGGAAAGATAGTCAGGCTCCTCTGAGCGGCAGGTTGAGCCTGTGTCGGGTATAGAGGTTCTGTGCCATCCCTGCCCTCTTCATTAACCACCCGGAACACAGATTTCACTGCTCTCCTTTCTGGTGCCTTCTCCTTCCTTGAAGAGTGGCCAAACCAATATCTGTCATTTATCTGATCTAGATGACATCAGTGCCAAACAAAGGGACCAGGGGCCTTGAAAGGAAACAGCCTAGAGAAAAAAGAAAAGCCCAGCAAATTGTTGTCTGGCTCAGGACATATTCTCAGAAATTATGCTCATCTCCCAGTCCATCACACGGTTTGCAAAGTGATTTTCTCTCCTCTGTCTCATTTGCTTGTCACACAGCACTAGGAAGCAGGTGCCAGTACTCCCACCTTACTGTGGAGAAAGGAAGGATCGCGGCAATTCAATGAACTTGCGTGAGTCATGTGAGGAGCAGAGAGAGGGGCCGACCCCACGTCTCCCCTCCCCACTGCACGGCTGCCACCATGAGCCCAGGAGGCAGGGAAGGTGACTGCCCCGAGGGGGGATGAGATGGTACCACACAGCACACTCACCATTCAAGCCTGGGTAAGTCAGATTAGCCCTCTGAATCAGAGGGCTGCAAGCCACAGCCATAAGGCCAAATCCAGAATTGGATTTGTTTGGCTCTCAAGTGTTTTAAAATTTTCTAATTAGTGGTCAAAATTTTTATTTTTTTTGCTGTACGCGGGCTCCTCACCACTGCGGGGCACAGGCTCCGGACGCACAGGCTCAGCGGCCATGGCTCACGGGCCCAGCCGCTCCGTGGCATGTGGGATCTTCCCAGACCGGGGCACGGACCCGTGTCTCCTGCATTGGGGGGCGGACTCCCAACCACTGCGCCACCAGGGAAGCCCAATTGTCAACATTTTTAATCTGGATTTTCAGTTTATAACATCTGGCAGTGCTGGGTGTGGCGCCACCTGCTGGAGCTGAGTAGGGACTGCCCCCCCTGTTCTTCTCTGCAACTCCCTATATAGTCCCCACCACTCCCTCTTGTCTGACTCCTGGCTCCTTGTTTCTCCTCTCCACTACCTGCCTGGCCTCACGGGTCTTTGAGTGTGTTCTCTCTGGCTCAGATGCTCCCAAATTTACTGACTTCATTTTACCACACTACAAGTTGATTTTAGAGATGCGCTGGTCTGATTTGTCTTATTTATTTTTTCCAAGATTTCCTCTGAGGTTGTCTTCCCCAACTCTGACACTCAGAGTCTAGCTGGCAGAAAAGAGAAGTAAAGTTTGTCATTCACTTTAATTCTCTCTGACAGCCAGATGATCCGGCCATCAGTCTGAACCTGGGGCCAGGTGCCAGAGAGTGATTGCAGAAGTTAGTGGTGATAACAACCTCTCTGCAGATCGCTTGGCCACTGGAACAGAGAGAGTTCCACCTGATCTGGTCTATTTTAAACTCAAGGCAGCTATATTCAGTGCAAGGCTGCATCCCTAAAGACCTCACGTAAACCTGAGCTTGCATGATTCATGACCAACCCTGACCAAAGGTGATGGACATTTTTTTGACACCTAAAGTGGCCCAGCTAAGTGGCAATAACTTAGAGGGAGCTTACAACCTGCACAGCTCACCATAATGCAACTTTTGATCAGTCTGAGGATAAAATGGTCACAAACCTGAGTATGAAACCCAGAAACATCATTTGCTGGCTGTGAGATGCTGAGCAAATTCCAAAAGCATTCTGACCTCGGTTTCTTCATATGACCCACATCATTTTTGTAAAGAACTTGCTAGGGGCTTGGCACACTGGAGGTGCTCAAAAATGGTAGTCTTCTGCCTCAGCCTATGGACTGTGAGAATCCCATCCTGATATTCTCCAAGTGATACAAGATCCTTGAGTAGTCTGACTATATACTTGACTGGGGTCATCATAGAAGGAGATGAAGGATCGTTGGATCTCAGGATGCAATAGACCCTTTGGCGTCCCCCAGTCATGCTGGTTCCGAGGGAAGAACTATACCTAATATGTATCCAATGGACCAAAAGATGACTACAAAATCTCCTTAAATCAAAACCCTAGGGTCAAGAGAAGCCTACTGGCTTTGTGACCACCTAGAGGGGTGGGATAGGGCGGGTGGGAGGGAGATGCAAGAGGGAGGGAATATGGGGATATATGTATATGTATAGCTGCTTCACTTTGTTATAAAGCAAAAACTAACACAGTATTGTAAAGCAATTGTACTCCAATAAAGATGTTAAAAAAAAAAAGAGAAGCCTACTGGTGACTTTCTCTGATAGACTGATACCAACCATGACTCTTTTTGTCGGGTAGCTAAATCAGCTAAGATGAGCTGCCTGCCTCCACTGGGCAGGGCTCATGAGAGCAACACGATGCAGCACCAATGTGGCACATCTGGGCAGCCCCAAGGAAGAAGAGCATGACAATCCTGCCTCTACTGGACAGTAAGAAAGGCACACCCAGCCACAGATGTCATCCATAGCTCCTAAACAAAGGAGGAACCAGCCCAGAGCAGTGAGCAGCCTCCCAAGGTAGATTCTCACGTTCAGATCAAGCCCCAAACTCTTGGCAGACAACTTGTCCAAACCCTTCTCTCATGTGACCCTGATATCCATTGTCAGGATCCAATTCACCTTGGAACAACTTGTACCCCTCAACAAACACACGCCTATCTCCCATTTCCATCCTGAGGCAGGGGGAAGCCTTTCATGGCTCAACGTCACAGAGAAAATTGTGGCAGGGTAATCAACCTGCACACTGAGATGCCATCCACTCAGCCGGATGGCACTGGCTGTCTCTGAATAACCCCTCTGTGCTTGGAGACTATGATATGGGGAGTCCAGAAGGACTGCCCACCTTTTAGGGCAGGAAACAGAAGAGGGAAACAGAATGGATGGCCTGCTGACCCTCCTTCTAATCCTAGATTTCCCAAGCCCTTCAAGTCTCTGCTTCCTTATAGGAAAAATGGGAACAATAATGTACAAGTCACAGGGTAATTATGAAGATCAAATGAGTCTGTATATTCCAAAATTGTTTGTCAACTTAAAAGAGACACAAACTATGAATAATAACTATTACTCAATCAGGAACCACTCAATAGTCCCCCCACCATTTCAGTTTGGGCTGTTCCAGGCAGGGAATAGATACTCAGTAAACACTTAGCAGTTGATTTAATGATTGATTCCAGGACGGCTCTTGGTCAAATTCTTTACCTGCCTTCTACCTACTCATGACCCAAACAGTAGGACAAATGTGGCCGCAGGTACTGACAAGGGTCGCACCCTACCTGGAGGTCCGAGGGGGGAGGCTGACCTGGATCTTGCCCAGAGTGGAAGAGCCCATGGCTGCTCTGGAAAGGGGACAGGCATATCATGACTTCTTGGTGATACAGGGGTTCAACCACCTTGTCTCTTTATGGATCTGAGTGAGTCACTAGGGATTTTATGATGCTTGTTATTTAGTCTCTCTTTCATCCCTTATAAAATTTGGGGCTTCCATTCATGCTTCTAAACTCTTCCTGCAGAGGTACAGGTTCGAGTGTTTATTTTGAAAGTTCTCATCTTTTTAAACAAATATCTGTTTGTGGAAAGTAATTTGCATTCATATGTGGACTCACCAAACAACACTGTGTTCCTCAGAACCCCACAGCCCATGGATGAGAAACCACTGGTTAACTTGACCTTTATTTTATAATAACTGTATGCCACCAAGAAGCAGTTGCAACCTTACCTTGTTGATTGTAAACTTTCTGACACCCAAATTCCAGAATTCACAAAGAGAAATCATAGATTGGACAGTGACAATGGGGCTGGGACTACAAAATCAGGGAAGGTTAAGAATAAAGGGCCCATGAGAGGGTGAACAAAGGGCATGAGAAATGCTCCTGGAGGCGCCAACGGGTAAGGACAAAAATAAATATTTTGAATATTGGTAACGCAAGGTCCCTTGTAGAAGCCCTGGTCCCTCAGCTCCACGGCAGCCTGAAAAGGTGCAGATGGCAAGACAAGCAGATGGGCAGGTTTGGGAATAGCAGGGTAAGGGAAGGGAGGGGCAGAAATCAAAGCAAACCAATATAAGTGGCAGGTTTGTTCACACATGCTTAGAGAGAGGGAAAAGACAGCCAAGCCCAGCGCAACATGACAGACTGGAAGGATTATTATTCCCAGAAGCTGGGACACTAAAATATTTCAGCCAGTTTTCTGCCTTAAACTCTCCAAGGGAAATACTGCTAACAAAGGCTGCTCATGTTATGTGCTCATCATGATGCAGAAATTACCGTTCTCTTCTCCTTGAGTAAGACAGGCTGTCACAACCTTTGTCTCCATGGCACTGGGGCTGTGGTCACCAGCTGGAGGCTTCCACACTTCCACTCTTATTTTCTCACTACACACGTATGCATGTAAACACGTGACCATATGCATACATACAAACACGCACACACGAACACACACACACTCACAGCAAAAACGCAGCCATCTGGATAGCCATGCTCTCCGACGACACCTTTTTTTCTTCTCCGTTCTGACAGCTTAAACCCAAGAATCATCTGCCATCAAAGATGCCTGGTGTTAAAAGAGGTAGAATGAGTCTCAGGATGGGGAGATGAGGAGTAGGGAAGGATGGAGAAGAATAGAAGATGTCAAGAATCGGGGGCTATGTGGAGGGAGAGAGAGCAAAGAGAAATGCTCAGCTCCTGCTATTCTGCCAACAAGCTGTCCTTTTAGAATTTGTTAATTGAGAAAAATCCATAATTCCATGTAAGATCATGGTCCACTGCCCACGACCCCCATCGTTGTCTATAGACGTGATCTCCATGTCCTCTCTGCAGCCTTGCCCCTTCCCTTCAAGGGGGAGATTGCTCATTTCTCTCTAGCTCCTTTGGTATTTACTGCATGTTCACAGCACACAACACTTAGAATATACCACCTTGCAGCTCTGTACTTTGTGTCTATGTCCTGGAAATTCTTCAGTGATTGAGTTTCATGGGAGGAACAATGGTGTCCAAGTATCATTGTATCCCTCACAGTGTCTAATCCATAGCTTGGCACACAGTAAATGTTGAATAACTGTCTCAATAATTGAGTGAATAAATAAATAAATGAGTGAGTACATGAATGGACTGGTTAAATGGATATAAAAAGAAATGGATTGTTGCAAGAGGTGTGAAAAGTAATAAAAGGAAAAGGTCAGAAGAGCAAAAGATACAGAAATAAAGAGAAGAGAAGAAAATGCGTTCTGAGCTATGCATGCCACAGGGATGTACCAGCCATCAGAAGCGATCTACGGCCAACTCTCTGAAGTCTCTATAACAGTGTAGCATTCATCTGACCAAGCTGTAAAGGAGAACGTACTGTTGAATTACATGGGTTTAATTGAACAATAATCTATGAAGGCAGTACTGACTATCACACGACTTCTGGGAAGTTTCTCTCACTGGGTTGGCTAATAAAGCAGCACTGATGTTCTCAAGATCGTGCAGCGCTTCTGCGCATCCACCCACCTACCCATCCATCCATCTGTCCATCCATCCTTCCAAGGACACTCGTCGAGCCCCAGCTGGATGCTGAGCACTGGGTCGTACTCTGGCTTGGATGTACATCTTTGCTTTTGAACTGGGCACAAGAAAACCCCTCAGAATCCAGTTCATTCTCAGAGGTGAAACACTACAGCCTTTTCCTCCATGGTCACAAATGCCCAGCGCCTGATACCTTCACTCCTGGGAGGAGGCCTGAGGGCAGACTAACGGGATAGGTGTGGCCGAAACTTTGTTCCTGCACAGAAGTGGCAAAGAGCCAGCCCCGCAGAGAGACAGACAGGAGCACAGACGCCTGCAGACTTACCAGCTTGGTTTGTGGTGATGTTGACGGAGACGTGCTGTGGGGGGAAGGGACTTTTGCTGGAGACCCCATTGACGGCCTGGATGTCAAAGGTGTAGGGGGTGTGGGCCCACAGGCTGCTGATGGAGACACGGCACTCAGTCAGGCCCAGCTGCCTGGGCACGAACTCCACGTTGTCATCGCAGCGGGAGCAGCTCCGGCGGTCTGCCCGGCACTTCTTACAGATGATGTTGTAGGTGACATCATCCCGCCCACCCATCTCCCGAGGAGGGTGCCACTCCAGAATGATGGATGTCTCATTGACAATGGATATGACATTGCGGGGACCTGATGGCACACCTATAGGGAGACAACGAAAGGACAGTGAGGTTGGATAGAAGTTTCCCCAGCATCTCTCCACTTGTCTTTGGTGTGTTCCTACTCTCATCACATACACACATCCCTTCTCCTCCCTCAACCCCAAATCTCCATGCCTCAATCCATTCTGAGAAAAAATGACAGACAGAGATGACAACCTGTCTCCCACTCCCCTTTTAGTCATCCCCACTGGGGTTTTCCTTCTTTGAATCATGTGTGCCAAGGGAGAGGAGGATGGAGGACTTGGGTACAAGCCCTTCTGTTCTCAGGACCAAGCTGCAGCCTCCAGGCAGCTTTAACATCAACAGCATGTATGTATATTGGACACTTATTGGATTCCTTGTCTTTTCTTAATTGGTGTAGAACTCAAGGGTTGAGGGATAGGAGTGACCCCTCATAAGACCCAACATATCCAGGCATCCTGCATAAAATCTCATACAATCTGGGATCTATGTGGTGTGTGCATGGCATTAGGAGTGTTTTTCTGTAGGATGGGCTGCCAGAAGACCTGGAGAGATGAATATTCACATTGCACAAGTTTTGGTGCATGAAGTCAGGAAATTCACACGGCCACCATTTTTGACCCCATGACACTAGAAGAGCACAGGGGGTTGTCCCAGACACTCTGCTAGCTACTTTGCATGCATTTAACACCCCCCACCCCAAGAATGCTATTGGGAAGGTACAATAATTAACTCAATTTTATTGAAAGGGAAACTAATGCTGAGAATGGGGACTGGCCATAGATCATGTGGTCTATGAGAACTAAAATTGGCATGGACACCACATCTGCCTGATTCCAAAGCTCATGTTCTTAACTATAGCCCTGTGCTGCCTGTTAGTGAAACTATCTTTTCCTACTAAGGGAAGAGCTGGCCTTACTCTGATATGACGCTCCAAGAGTTGGCAGTCAAATCTATAAACGGACAACAGGAGATTTGAACAGACTGCCTCTCCTACAAATCAGCCGGGCTCACAGGGACTCAAGGAAGGCAGCCTCTTCCCTCTGGCCAATTCTGCCCATGGCTGCTGATCACACTCTGGCAAAGGCTGAAATGCCTTGTTGCAAAACTCTAGAAAGCCTGGTCCCTAGTAGGAGGGCAAAAATGCTGCTGAATTAATGGCCGGCCGCAGTCCTGAGCATTTGGAGATTAAGTTGGAGAATCTCCTGCCCAAGAACAGAGCAGATCACAGCCTCTGGCTCCCAGGCTGAGCTCTGCTTATCTTCAGTATCCACCTGATGGAAATGGATCCCTCCTGGAAGCACCCCCCACCCCGAATGGTGGGCTGACTGGAGCCACCGCTCTGGATAGTAATGCTTTCAGAATTCACGCACATGACTGTCACCAGCTGAACGAAGACGTGTATGGCAATTCATGCTGGAGACAGGAATCAAATGCCAACACACAGAATGAGGGAATAACAACAAGGTCGGGGGGCGCCAGGGAAGGATTCTGTGTTGAATCAGTCAACAGCAAGCAGCTAGAGCAGAAAGCAAATATTAAATCGGATTGTATTAAAATGTGAAAGAAAATCAGTACTGTACTACATAAAGCCCATTAGGCCTGAGCTAAAGCACGACTTTCATGCATGCTTGTGACAGGGCAGGATTCATGGAGCATTTTTACTAAAGTCTTGCAAATAGTGTTCAAGAATCCCCCACCCTATATGCCCAGGGATGAACATACATCTCTTTGCAAATCAGCACACAGCTAGTACTGAGCGGGCAGTCAGGACCACGCTAGGTGGGCTTCTACAGGGCACGGCCAGCCTCATCTCACACTGCACTAGCCATTAAACGGCCATATCGGCCGGTGCCTGTCTTAGACACGTCTGTTTGCTTGCAATGATGAGACTCAGACCACAAGCTCCCAGTGGTCAATGCCATCACTGCCTGTCTCATTGTTACAGCAGACAGCCTAGCTTCAGCCACAGGCCACTGTTTCTCATGACCATAGTAATTACATTCACCAAGTGTGTGCTCTATGTCAGGCATGGGGTAAATCCTTTAACCATGTTATCTTGCTGCATCCTTATGACATCTTGAGGCTATCACTCAGAAAGCAGCCTTGGGCGGAGGAGCAGAGACAGGTACCGACAGGGAGAGTGACGACCCACCCCTGCCACCCTTTGGAGACCTCCCCACGTCAGTTACCTCCTCTCTCCCCTGAACTTCAACTTCACCCTCTCCCCTAACTCCACCTTATCCCCTTAAACGTACATAAGTCATTGCCATTTTAAAACCAAAATATGGTCACCTGGCGTTTCTTTCTCTATATTACATGTTCTCTATCTACTGTCCAGCCAAGTTTTCCCAAAGCGGAGTCACCCTGTGGGCCTCCCTCTCTCCCTGCTCAGCCAACTGCAGCCTGGTTGCTCTCCCACTCCACCACCATGCCTGCCTTTTTTGGCAGGGGGGCTCCTACTTGAAAAATCCAGGGAGCACAATTCAGTCCTTAGCTCCCTGTCAACTCCCTGTGTGGTCACCACACGTGGGAGCCCAACACACAGTCTGTCAGCTTATCTCCTTTCCTCTGATCTTTCCCTTCCTCTATATCTCCACTGCCTCACAATGATGAGCCTTGTCAATTTTCCTGCCCTATTGCAAAGACTCCTAACAATTCTCTAACATCACTTTCCATCTCTCCTATCCATTCTCTCCGGCCAGCGTGTAAGTTCCAAACGAACATGGGATCATACTGTTTTCTACTCAAACCCCAAATATTCAAAAGTTCACCCTCCTTTCCAAGTCCTTCAGGTCCCCATGTGGTCTCGCTGCTCTTGATCTCATCTCTGGCCCCTTGGACCTTGACCCTCATATTGTAATGAACAGGAAGATTCCTGTGATGTCCTGTGCACACTAAGCTCTCTTTACTTCCGCCAAGCCTTTGCACTGTGTTTTCTCCTCTGTCTGGAATTCTTTTCCTTCTGTCTACTTGAAGAACTCCTGCTCACCCTCCAGATCCAGCACATTCCACCAGGAGTCATGCATCTCTGTGCTGGGCTTCCATAAGCCCATTTCTGGATGCCTAACCCAGAATCCACCATTGCACTGTGATGGGCTCTTCTTATGTGTCCTCGCCACGCTGTGGCCTCCTGGTGAACAGGGGCTGGTGGCTGGTTAGTCTCCATGATTCTTATGCTCAGCATTTTGCCTGGGAGAGGCCCCATTCCACCAGTTTTCAACCTCTACTCAGTGTGCAGGGCTTCAGGTCACATGTGTGCACGCCTCTCCAGCATGAGACATGATGCCCTGTGGTGGGGCTGAGAGGGGATGCAGCTGCAGCAGCAGCAGGGAGGACCCCGCTTGTGCCCCTGAATGGAAGAGGCTTTGGTGAGATAAAGGTGGCGGGTAAGGAGCTGCCCCATCCCTGATCCATTGGGGTCCATGGCAGCTGGGGGAAAACAACCCTGGTCAGTACTTTCTCCATGTCTGTTCATTTGCTTCCCACTCAAGAAGAAAAGCAGTGGGTTTCCAAGAAGAATTTTTCAAGTTTATTTAGAAACAGGCTTCATAGGAAGCAACCAGCCCTCATTCATGGCTGCACTCCAGAGCAAATGCATCTGTGGGGCATGAACAGGGCTCTGTGGGGGCCGTGGTTGCTGAGTCCAAGGCTGCATAAATCTGAATCCTTTCCTTCCAAGGAGCAGGAACAGACGTTAAGAGCCTTCCCTGGAGAGCAGACTCAGACAGCTCGGAGAACCTGCACGGTGCCTGGGCTCCTAGCACATACTTGTGGAAGTGGCCCAAGTCTGGGCCACAGACGGTGGCTAGAATCCAATTCATTATTCATTTGTTCACTCACTCACTCTTTTAATAAATACTCTGGCACTGTTCTGGGCACTTGGGAAATAGGAAAAAGCAAACCAGACAAGCTCCTACTCCCATGGAGCTTACATGGAGAGAAAAAACTGACAGGAGAAAAGGAAACACAGAGATAAAAGAGATGGTTCCAGATAAGAATAAGTCTCAGGAAATAACGCCATCCCCAGGCTCAGATTGCCTCCCCACAATGCTTGCTCCTGTCCCTTTTCCCACGACGCTTCTTCCAGGCCAGGCAAGCCAGACCCAGTGTCTGGGCAGCTGAAACAATGATTGTCCCCAAGTTTGTGCTCCATTGACCTGATGACAAGGATGCATTCCTGCAAGTAGGCAGCCTAGTCTCTCGTGTGGCTGAACAAAGAGTCTGACCAGAGAGCAGATTTGGCCTCCAAATAAATCTCCCTAGAGGAAGCGCTAGGGCCATTTCCTACCCATCTCGGCTGCATCCCCTGGGTTTGGGGCCCTCCCCCTGCAGAGAGTATTTGGCCAGCACTAGGGTCCCCAGCAACATCCTCAGGAAGGAAGCCAATTGAGACCAGCAAACCAAAACTTTAAAGGGGGAGTGGAGAGGGAGGCCAGAGGGAGAAGAAAATCTGCTTTCTCCGTCCTCAGAAGCCCTCGGGAAGTACACTGGCAGGGCTCAGAGCCAGGGTCTCCTTGTCTAAACTCCCTGCTCTCTCGTCCGTGTCCTCGTTTTTCTTAATTACATACAGACAGGCTTTTTGAAGCCTCTCTGATCTGTTGCCACGGTTACTACTGATGAAAGCTTCCTGCTGAAAGGGCTAGGAAAACTCAGTTCTTTTAAAGGATGGGAAAACTGCTGAGCTGTGATCCTCTGTCTGGGTGGAAGGAACAGGGTGGGTTCTGGGTTGTAGGGATAGGTCTCCAGGGTCTTCCAGGATGTGCCTGAGAGGTTGGCTCAGACTGCATGGAGCATGGATGGCATTGGGGCTTCAAAGAGTTAAGCAGAAATGATCCTTCTAGAGCCATAGGGCTAGCCCAAGTGTTGTCACGTTGAGATAGAATCTCCTGCTTCTTAATGTGCTTTGGGCCAGATGATTTTTTTTAAAGAATCGAGAGACAGGGTGGGTGGGAGAGAGTAGTTGAGTTTATTTGTAGGCATAAAGCTGGAAATAAGAGCACTCTTGAGTAATCAAAGGGAAAATCTGCTGAAGACAGGTAAGCCCCAGAAGCCAATTTCTTTATTAGGAATCTTAATAAAGCCAACATCCTGGTTTGAGAATTTAGATGTGAATTTCTGGCTGGTCCGAGGTACAGAGCAGGCAGTGTCCAGCTAACTGTGCATTGTTGCTGCCAGGGTCTCTGTCCTTGTACCCCTCCCCATGGGGAGCAGGTGAGGGTGACAATCACAGCGAGGCAATGCTCTCCTGGGAGGCTCCTCGTGCAGGCTGGAATTGAACTGCTCTGCATAAGGCCACAGATGAGGCCATCCCTTTTGTGTGCATGACCCCTTGAAGAATCTGATGAGAGCAACAAAGATTTTCCTGAGAAAACTGAACATGTACTTGAACATATACTTGCTTCCAGAGACTCTGAGAGGTCTCTGAAATCAACCAACAAACCTCCTAAATATTCACAGCAACAAAGTTAAAAAAATATTCTCTTGTTGGCAAAACTTAGGGATGTGAACTTCTAAGCCTTAATTTTCTCATCTGAAAAATGGTAGTTTTGAGGATTTAATGAGATAGCAAGTCCAAGGAGTTTAGCTATATGGTTGGTACACAGAAAAACTCAGTTAATGTCAACTGCTATTAGTATTAGTATTGTCATTATTGGACGATCTGGTTGACCCACTAGTTGAACTAAGATTAATCTAATTCAGCCACTTTTTCCTTGAGCAGAAACC
Source organism: Mesoplodon bidens (assembly GCF_964165515.1). Lineage (NCBI taxonomy): Eukaryota > Metazoa > Chordata > Mammalia > Artiodactyla > Ziphiidae > Mesoplodon > Mesoplodon bidens. The sequence goes on from NC_138161.1 coordinate 144,115,974, forward strand.
CTGATGCCCAGACCTATGCTGACAACCATGAAGATAAGAGGAACCTATATGTTTATTAATGAGGCAATACCCCTTACCTACAGAGTACTGGGAATTGTGGGCACAATGGTAGTTTTGAGGATTTAATGAGATAGCAAGTCCAAGGAGTTTAGCTATATGGTTGGTACACAGAAAAACTCAGTTAATGTCAACTGCTATTAGTATTAGTATTGTCATTATTGGACGATCTGGTTGACCCACTAGTTGAACTAAGATTAATCTAATTCAGCCACTTTTTCCTTGAGCAGAAACCCTGATGCCCAGACCTATGCTGACAACCATGAAGGTAAGAGGAACCCATATGTTTATTAATGAGGCAATACCCCTTACCTACAGAGTACTGGGAATTGTGGGCACATACAGTTAAGTGTCAAAGCAAGTGACACAGACACAAAGAGTTACAAACGGATGTTTCAGGAATGATGAGATCAGTGAAGAACAAAATTTTTAGAGATGGTGTCTGGGCAACCTGCCTACAAGATTGGAGTTGTGCTTGGGGAGAAACACCTTGAAGGCTTTCTGCTCTAGTCTATACCCTCTACGACACCCAACCCTTGCAAGCACATCCTAGGTAGAGTCCTAGTCTTGGGTATAAGGCTGTGTCTCCAGAATGGTTCCAGCTCTTTTTACCTCCTGGGCTCAAAACCTCTGTGTACATCTATACAGCTGCCTTCTGGCCTCTCAAGAGGCTGTCTGGCTTCTACCAGTATCTGGTCTTGCTTGTTCTCCTTCCTCCTGGCAGGGAAACCCCACCTTTATGCTCCTACAGCAAACTGTGTTCTCTATGCAATCTTCCCTTAGGAGAAAGGGTTGAGATAGGGTTTGTGAATGAGCCAAAAAGGACATTTGATACTCAAGACTCTTGAATGCAGAGGCAGTGTTCTCATGGCTGAGAAGAGTCAAGACTGTAGTTTGGAAATATGTGGTTTGCATATTTTAATGTGGGCTGAGGATTAAGAAGGGAGAGAAAGGGAGATCAGAAAATAACACCAGGGATAGGGATGGCAAAAAACGTGTGTTGTGAGGGGGAAGGAAGACATGTGAGGAGTGGTCCAGGACTGGTTATCAAAAGTGATAGCACTATCAGGACGTCTCTTTATTCACTGCTCACTGTGACATAGCTCTTTTAAGGAACCATGTCTGAGTGATTGGAAGTCTTCCTAGGGAAGAATAAAGGTCTTTGAGGTTTTATAGAGAAATAGATAGGAATCAGGGAGAAGAGGCAGACATGGAAATGGGGGCTATGAAGGTCTGAAGAGGTTTTTTATAAAAGCAAAATATGAAGGAAACTAAGTCAGGCTGGTGGTTATGCCTTTGCCCTCAATACAGCATACAGGGCTGAAAGCAGGATGGTTTGGAGGGTAACATAAGCCAAAAAAGGGAAAGTTTGAAAATGTCAGAAAGGCTGTAGAGTTACCAAATAAACATGAGGTCAACTTCATGTTCAGCTGTGGTTCCTTCTTTGGTAACTTGTTTATTGAAAACAATGTCAAAACAAAAAACGTCTCTTTATTCTCTCTGGCTGCCACTTGTAGCTTTGACACTCTTCAGACTAAGTTCAGCTCGCTCTCTCTCGCTCTCTCTCTCTCTCTCTCTCCATTTCTCTTTCCCTCCTGAGGCACCAATTCCTCTTCCACCATCCCTTTACTTGTTGTAGACTTCCTGGGAGAGATTGAACAAGAGTGACCACTATGCTAGAGGAAAGGGTTGTGACGTGGTGTGTCATGCAGGTTCAGCACCTTGGAGAGGGGCATGAGCCTGATCACTCCCACTTTCACTGGGGTTCCCTGGATGTCAGTGGGCAGTTCCCAAAGATTCCCTGTCAGGCACCAATAACACCACAGTAACAAGGGTCTTTGACAACAGGGGTTGTAAAGTTTTGTCACTAAGGGAGTGGGGTGTATGACTACTTGAGGCCATATCAGGAAACCAAGAGTAAGTTATCAGGGACCTGGTGGAAAGCAGTGGCATTAAACGAACAGACTGCTGAGGCACTCTCCATTCAAGAGTGGAAGCTTAGAGGGGCTTGGGATCTTTGGGAAAAACTGATCAAGGATTATCTATAATTTGTGAGGGATGAGCACCAGACAATTGGAACACTGTTTTGCTCAATGTGAAGATGGTAGTGTCTGAAGTCCTGAGGTGTCTTTTCCAAAGAGGGAGCTGTGCTGGGGGCCTGAGGCACAGGACTGGAAAACTGAGTCATGTCTGTCCCTTTGCAAGCTCAGGTACGCTGGTTACTCCCCTCAAAATGTAGGCTGTCCCCCCTGGAGAAAGGAGGAGAGGACATTGAAACTTGGAGCAGTCATGTTGCTTTACTTTTCCTAACTGCCCTGGCATCTCAACGTTCCCAGAGACAACTTTACATCACCTTTTGAACCAGTTTAAAATGAATCCCAGGGACATAGTCTTCCTGGGGATAGACACTTGTGCCATCTGCATGGATGTCAGAGGACAAGGCTTTGATTTGGTGGAACTCGTTTGTTTCATGCCACTGAGTGAGTGAGTAATTTTGGTAGTTTGCCTAGAATAGATTTCTACAAAGATCATCTGAAAGATCAGAGAGATGGCTGTAGTTTCCTTTTCAGTGGAGTTCTATATGGAATTGTGAATTTCATTTTAACAGCAAACCCTCTGTGCAAAGTACTATCATAGGCATTTTGGTACATAACTTAATGAAATCTCATTTTCCCAACATCCCATGAGGTAGGAACTATTATCCCCATTTTACATATAAGGAAACTACAGCTCAGAGCCATTAAATAACTTGCCTAAATCATGTGGTGGGTGAATGCTGGAATCACGACTTGAGTACAGGCTTGAATGGTTCCAAAGTGCACTCTTAATAACTCTTCCCCCTAGGGTGGAGGCACCTAAGGGTGCAAGGTGCAAGTGTGATGCAAATGTAGCCAGGTGCTGGGGGGGTAGGGGGTAGGTCTCTTGTGGAGGCAGGAAGCCCTTGTTCCTGAACCGTTTCAGTAGTTTCCCTATAGAAACAGGGCAACCGTGTTTCCAAGGCCTTGTTGAGCACGTCTGAGTCTGTTGCTCATTAGGGTCTTGGAAACACTGGTCCTGCACTCAGGCAATTCTCCTAATCATAACAGTTAGTAATAAGAAGAAATGACTAGTCTAAACAAGGAGAGACCCCGCTTAGAGGGATTTCAGGAGCATTAAAGAACCCAGTGTTACACATTTCACCAAACACCAATGTTTGTAGAATGTAATTCTTGTTTCTCCTGCTTCTATGAAGCTAACTGTCTGGGAGAGAAGGGGGTGAATTTCACTTTCTGGGAAAAGAGACATCCCTTCTACCTGGCCTAAGCCAAAGGCTGAGCATCTAGCATCTGCAGGAGCCCTTGGAGGACGGCTGAAGGCCCTGCACCCCAAGAGGCTGTGTATCTCAGCAGGAATGGCTAACAGCCATCTTGCGTCACTGTCTGTGCAATGGAGGGATAGAAGGTGAAATCTTCCATTTGTGGCCCAAAGTGAGGTCAGAGAGAGGGGAACTTGGACATGACACCCCCTGCAGATTCCTTGGGGACACTTCAAGTCAAGGAGAGCTAGAGGTCATGTCCTCTTAAAGACCTGCCCATCAAGACCTCCTTCCTGGCCCTGAAGTGTGGCCTCAGGGCTTTCAGAAGTGGTGAAAGATGCACTGGACTCACAAAGAAAATTGGGCTCAGTGCCAGCTTTGTGACTTTCATGGATTCTTGACTTATCAATCCATCTGTGTTGCTGAGACCCTACAGTGTGCTAAGCCCCGTATGTAAGATTATGGTATGAAAAATTCCCTGGCATCTACCCTGAGGAGCTCAAAGTCTGCAGGGAAGTTGGGCACCTGCACAGCTGTCATACAAGCCACTGACTGACAAGACTGGTGGAGACGCATCCCCGGGCCTGGAGAGGGCCAGGCACCATGCTGTGGGGACATGCAGGGTCCCTGCCTTCTTCCCACTTATGGGAGAATCAAACGGCAGAATATACGTTGAAGCCATAGTGTATCTTAGTATGTTCTACATGCATTAAATACTAGTTACCCAGGAATCCCTGCCCATCCATCCACCTTCCAGCAGAGAAAGAGTGACCATGTGCACACCTGTACAGTGCATAAAAGACACTGTCCAGAACATTTGACCTGAAGGCCCTCTGAAGACATCTTCCTGCCTAGGGCTTTTTTTTTTTTTTTTTTTATGCGGTATGCGGGCCTCTCACTGTTGTGGCCTCTCCCGTTGCGGAGCACAGGCTCCGGACGCGCAGGCCCAGCGGCCATGGCTCCCGGGCCCAGCCGCTCCGTGGCATATGGGATCCTCCCAGACCGGGGCACAAACCCGCATCCCCTGCATCGGCAGGCGGACTCTCAACCACTGCGCCACCAGGGAGGCCCTCTGCCTAGGGCTTTTGAGGCCTCAAGAAGATCTTCTCTATGGGATCTACCAGGCTTCTATACAGGGCTCCCATCCCAGACTGGGATTCTTTCTCTGCGGGATTCAGGTAGTCCCTGAGAGAAAGAATCCCCATAGGTCATCCTGCTGAAAGGTCCATACACTAGGTCACAACCTGCCAGGCAGGCTCTAAGGTGTTTGCTGCCACCAGAGGCAACAGTATAAGCCAGTCAGATTCTTCGTGAAGTCAGAGGACTTCGAGACACACTTCAGTCTTTGGCACAACAGAAGGATAGACTGTTCCTGGGCAGGGTCTCCCACAGAGCAACTTGTTTTGGAATATCATTCTTACTTGATGCAAACTCAAACCCTGAATCACCCCAAACAGCTCATTTGATGTAGCATGTCCTGACTCAACCTAGAGCTTGGTAACTCCCCCCAGGCTGGTGCCAGTGTGGAGACTGAGATCAGGAAAGAAATCTAGAACAAGGAAACGGATGCTATGTGTCTTGAGGTACAGTTGGCAGCCACTGGGCCAAGGCCTGTCAAGGATGAGGGTCACACACTTAATGGAAGGTAAAGCATCTCAACTCCCCTGAACTCCTCTCGGCACACAGCCTACTCTGAACTCTCAGATACTAGGTACTAAAGAGAGAAGGGCAAGGATCTTTCAAGGTAGTTTTTAAAAGAAGATAACCATCTGGACCAGACTGGAGAAGCTCCTACAGCGTGCAGGGGTGGTAGCTGGGATAAGGCCTCAAGACTACTGCAGGGTCAGCAGTCCTCTCTCTTCACCTTCCGCAGAGAGAGCGTGGTGCCCATAAAGGACTCCTGCATCTCCACAGTTCTTCACAAATGACAAAAAGCCCCCCACTCTGTGGCAGAATTTTTCCAGTTGTCATAATTCTCCATCTTTTTTAGAGGTTGTATAACAGAATGACATCAAGACAACAGCTGGGAAGACACTACGGGTTACATAGTCATGGATTATTCATTTAATTTTCCCTGGGAATACACAGAAGAGTCTCCCAGCACTGTTGTATGTGATTCTAAAAGAGACTTGTACTGTCTCTTTCCAGGTGTACAGAAAAGGCCCAGAATCCAAAGATAACAATTCAAGGTTAAGGGAACAAAAAGAGAAATTGAAAAAGGCAGGTATACCTCCCAGAAAGGTTTGGGTCATCCAAAAGCAAGTCCTGATTCTGACACTTCATAGACACACTCATTCTTGGCATGGGAAGGAACCTTGGAGGTCAGAGTGTGTCCCTGGTGGTGAATGCCCTCTACAGTCCCTACCTGGTTGGCCAGCCTCTGTTTAATTCCTCCAGTGATGGGAAGTTCACTACTCCCACCACCAGGAAGTCATCTGCTAACAATAATCATAACCTCTTTGAACATACAATGAAAAAAGTTACCTATTCTCAATACCACAAAACCCATAAAATATGTAGAATTTAATCTCACAAGACCTGTGTAACACTTGCATGGAGACAACTATCAACTTTACTTACGGGCACAAAAGAAGACTTGAACATATGCTCCTGAATGAAGAGATGCATATCATAAAGATGACAGGCATCTCCAAAGTAATCCCTCTAGTCAATGCTATCCCAATCCCAATGTAACAGTATTGATTAATGAGCTGTGCCAAGCTGATTTCAAAGCTCATCTTGAAGATAAAAATGTTTCAGAATTGGCAAGATATTTTGACAATGAATAATATGTACAGACTTGGTTTACCAGTTACTGAAACATACTATAAAGCTGCTATCTTTAGAACAGTTTAGAACTGGTGCCAGGAAAGACTAAACAATCAATGGGAAAGAATAAAGATAAGTCTGTACAGTCACTTAGTAGGTAATAAAAGAGTTATCTCACTAACATTTTGGACAATTCAGATGGAGCTCACAGGATATTTTTTTAAATAAATTTATTTATTTATTTTTGGCTGCGTTTGGTCCTCATTGCTGTGCACGGGCTTTCTCTAGTTGTGGTGAGCGGGGGCTACTCTTCATTGTGTTGTGCAGGCTTCTCATTGTGTTGGCTTCTCTTGTTGTGGAGCACAGGTCCTAGGCACACAGGCTTCAGTAGTTGAGGCATGCGGGGTCAGTAGTTGTGGCTCACAGGCTCTAGAGAGAAGACTCAGTAGTTGTGGTGCACGGGCTTAGTTGCTCCGCGGCATGTGGGATCTTCCTTTACCAGGGCTCAAACCCATGTCCCCTGCATTGGCAGGCAGATTCTTAACCACTGTGCCACTGGGGAAGCCCCAGGATGTTATTTTTAATAAGAGAAATAAGAATACCAATATCACATCTTACACAAAAATAAATTTTAGATGGAGGAAGGAGCTAAAAATAAACTCTATACAAAGATTTAAAATAAAATATGAGAGTGTTTTTATACCTTAGAGTGGGGAGGACATATGCAAAACCCAGGCAAAAAGTCAAGATGCAAATCCTCAAAACCAGAAAGAAAAAGGTGGTCAGGTATGAGCTCAAAAATTAAAAACCTCGATAATGCCAACAAATGCACTTATAAATCGAGTTAAAAATAAGTACAGGGCTGGGGGGCAAGATGTCACATATAATTAATAGGCATCTAGAAATCAATTTTTAAAAATAGAAAAATGGCAAATGTTATGAACAGTCAATTCCCAGAAGACAAAATAAATTGGTCAATAAACATATGAAAAGCACACACTAATTTATGAGGAAAATACCATCAAAATTACTAGGAGGTCAGTCAAATTGGCAAAAGTCTTGATAACATCCAGCTGGGCCTGCCAGTGGGGAAGCAAGATGTACACCACTGGTAGGCGTGTCACTTGGTCGAGTCTTCTGGGGAAGCGCTTTGGTGGTATTGATTGGCTTTCTGAGTGTATGTGCCCAGTAACCCAGCAATTCTATTTCTAGGTGAATTTCCTCCACAAATACAAACTTATGTGCCCCCAAGGTATGTCTGAGCGTTTTCATGGCAATATTGTTTGTATTAGTGAAACACTGTGTCGGCCCAAATGCCCACCTATGGGGAACTGTATAACACAGCAGAGGTTGCTCTTCCTCCTCCCCCCACCGTCCCCTGCTCCCCCGTCTGCCATCTCCCCTCCACCACCACACCAACGCTCCTCTCTTCCCCAGTCTCGCTGAAGACACATTTCCCAGCCACTTCCACTGAGATCACATGACGAACCTTGACCAATGAAATGCCGTCCTTCACGGTCTCAAGCAGGCATCAGCATTACTGTGCTGTTGGGCCAGCTCAGAGGCAACTGTACTCCTTCCCGAGGGACGCAGCCCAGCACTGCGGGTAGGGAGCCCTGAACCCGTCAGGTCTGGGCAGAAATCGGGCCCTGACACTCCCGAATGTGTGAGCTAGGGTACTAGCCCTGCCAGGCCTCAGTTCTCTCATCTATAAATTAGGAATAACAGAGGTAGCTATCTTATATTCTGTGAGGTTAATTGAGAAACTCCATGTCAGGGCTTAATCAGCATCGGCTATTATGTTAGGCTTACTGTTAGGCGCTTATGTTCCTGATCCAGTCGGTTGTGGCCTGCGTTGGGGAGCACCAGGCACACAGCACTTGGGGTCCACTCAGAAGAGGCCTCTTCCCTAGGCTGTGGTGGTGCACAGCCTTCCCCATGCAGGGGGTGCAGGTACGGGCATGGCTAACCTCATCCGAGCGGCCTACAGCCCTGGAAGGACCAGGAAGCCCTGGTCCTTCCACAGTTGACAGACACTAGCACAAAGCCTGCCCTTTGCTCACAGGGAGAGTGAATTCTCACCTCATAAGCAAGTTTCCCTGTGCTGGCCGGAAAACAGCATCCTCTCTGGAGTAACAGAGCTGCTCTCCATCTCTGCTCACTGAGCACTGGCAGGGCTTGGTGGTGACCATGGCTTTCCATGGCCCACCTGCCCCCCCGGCCCCCAATCACCCACCAACAGAGACAGCCTGCACCAAGGCGCATCTCACTGCACAGCTGTCATGCTGCTGGCCTCACTTCACGCTGCAATGTGGAGCTTCCTTTATTGCCATTTCCCAGATGAACAGAGCTCATGAGATGAGCCCCAGAGGGGCTGCTCAAAAGGCCACCTTGGACATCTCTTGGCAAGTCTAAGCCCACAGTCACGAGAGGCGGGGGTGAAGACGCACACCAAGACTACCATTACCCCAACCTTCCCTATACAGAATGGGGAGGGAGGACAGAGTGACCTCTGTGTCCAAGTGGCTTCTGGCCCTCCACCCAGCAACCCCTGAGACAAGCCCCCTTCTTAATGTGGTTTCAGAGTCAGAGCACCTTGACTGAGTGGGGCAGAGGTGGTCTCTGGCACAAGCTGGAGGGAATCCTGGTCCTTCCACAGTTGACTTCAGACTACAGCCTGCTTTCTCTCTGCAAAGTCATCCGTGATCATTTACCCATTGGTGAGTCCAGACTTTAAGCCCACAGCCAACCCCCTATCATAACAGTTCTCAGTTGTCTGGCTCCAACTGGACACTTTACAGCCAATTGTGTGGAAAGTTTCTCAGAAGACCAACACAGAGTTTCAAAATAAATTACTCTAAAATGCTATTGTCCTGGTCCGATGCCACACATAATTCAGACAGCATGGACATGCCCACACTGACTGTGAGACTCATTTCTTTCCACTTCACCCACCCTCCCGCACAATTCAGAAGGCATCACCAGTACCTCTTTGTACACTTCCAGTAGAGTAGACCACTAATCAGGGGGCTTCACTGTCTTGGACAGTGTTCAGAATCTACCCTTAGACTACGTTGAAAGTGGCTTCCTTCTAAATCTCTGATGAGGGTCAAAGATACCTGGGGCTTTTGGTCTTTGTCACACCCAAGTGAAGCCATCAGGGACATCTGTGGGTCTCTGGCTCTAACTGCCTTGCTGCATTCACATGTTTCAGCCAACTGGGGCATACAGAAGATCACAGTCCTGGTCTGGGAAAGGGTTGGCTAGTGCCAGGTTTCCAATATGGCAGCTGGAGGTCCAGAGAATGAAAACAGGGGTGGAGCCAGTGATCCCACCCACTGTAATGTAGTTTGAGGGGAGGTTCTGAACCCAGTCCCTGGACAGGGTCAATGATCAGTAACAGAGGGGTGCAGTGGGTCCATATCGGTTCCAGGACTGATTGGCAGTGGTGACTTTGAAAGGTGATTGCAAAGAAGAAACCGGCTGGAGGTCTAGGAGGGAGTCCCAGACCTGACCCCCTCCCCAAGGGACTTGGGCTTGGCCTCTGGTGTCAGAACTGGATCAGGATCTGATTCTGGGTTACATGGATGGAAGAAGGTGGACTAGGGGAACCAGGACCTTAGTCACAGCTGGGGACCACCTATGAGGAGCTGGGGACCAAGGTGGTCTGCACAGGTAACACACAGATTTGTGATCACATCGTGATGGGGGGGAGATGGGGGTGTTGGGGTAAGATTCCAGCCAACCTAGGATGACTCTCCAGAAGCAACTGCCCTAAAATGCCCATTTCTCCCACACTTCTTTTTTCTGTTCTTATTTTGGACAATGCAATTCAGATATGACTCAAACCTTATTCATAACGACCAAAACAAAGACAATTTTTTGAGCCCTTACCATACGTCTGACACTGAGTTAGGTATATACATCATCACAACTTGGCAAAATAATAAACAGCATCCTCACTTTATGGAAAAGAACAGAGGTTCACAGAGGTTAAGTAACCATGGCAAAAGAGGGGTGGAGCCAAGAGTCAAGTCTGGTCTACCTGATCCCAAGAGCAAGGCTCTTACCACCTGGCTATGTTGGGTACCTACCACGTAAGGCCACAGAGGAGATAAAAAATCAGATCAGCATGTCAACAGCTTCCAGTCCAGTGGACAGAGAAAGCCCTACACCTGAATAGATCTGAATAGAATAATCAGAGCGTGCATCTCCTTTCCTGGGGATGAGGTAAGATGCTGGCAGAAGACAGAGGTTGTACAGCCACATGCCTCCGACTGTCTCCTCCTTTGAGGAGAATTGGAGCAGAGAAGATTTAAGGACCCTGAGCTACAGCTGCCATCAAATTCCAGCATCCCTCTGAGACCAGCCCCACCTGGGATCAGAGCCTGCAAATTAGACATCAGAGCCATTGCCTGAAGGCCAGCAAGGAACATTCAGGACAACAGAGGGTCCTAGAGTCATGGGGTAGACAGTTTTGTTCCGATTTTCAAAATAGAGAAGAAAGTAGATTAAATAAATACATTTTACCTCAATCCCCTCCTACTTCTGAAACTTCATAGTTAAATCAGTGCATGGTAAGCCTCAAGGAAACAATGACAGAGACCAGCATGGGTCTCTAAATATGGCCAAATGACACAGTTTCTTTTAAAAATGTATGAGCCTTTAGAGAAAAAGGATATAAAGAGTATATCTAGGTTTAAAGAATGGTAACTGAAAAAAGTACACAGATACTTGTGTACTGAAGGAAGAAATGTTAGCAAAACGATAATTCCAGTGCTTGGATTTAGCTGCTTTGAAAATAGCACAAAAGTAGGGTGAGCAACTCCAATAATAGTAGTAAAATAAAATATCTTACTTTCATTGAATGCTTCCTGTTTGAACAATGCCAAACTCTGTTCTAAATAGCATTACTCCATTTATACCCTTGACGACACAGTGAGGCAGACACTAATACTATACCCACTTTTTGAATGAAAACGTGGAGACACAGAGCCCTGTCACTTGCCCCACATCACACATCTGGCAAACGTCAGAGCAGTGTTTGAACCCAGACACCAGAGCGCACACTCCTAACAATTATGCTAATACTTGTCCATTGAAATCAGTTTTCAAAATGGTCTATACTTTTTTTTATTAGTTTCTACTTTATAACAAAGTGAATCAGTTATACATATACATCTGTTCCCATATCCCTTCCCTCTTGCGTCTCCCTCCCGCCCACCCTCCCTATCCCACCCCTCCAGGCGGTCACAAAGCACCGAGCAGATCTCCCTGTGCTATGCGGCTGCTTCCCACTATCTATCTACCTTATATTTGGTAGTGTATATATGTCCATGCCTCTCTCTCGCTTTGTCACAGCTTACCCTTCCCCCTCCCCATATCCTCAAGTCCATTCTCAAGTAGGTCTGTGTCTTTATTCCTGTTTTACCCCTAGGTTCTTCATGACACTTTTTTTTCTTAAATTCCATATATATGTGTTAGCATACGGTATTTGTCTTTCTCTTTCTGACTTACTCCAAAGAAGATATACAGACTGCCAACAAACACATGAAAGAATGCTCAACATCATTAATCATTAGAGAAATGCAAATCAAAACTACAATGAGATATCATCTCACACCAGTCAGAATGGCCATCATCAAAAAATCTACAAACAATAAATGCTGGAGAGGGTGTGGAGAAAAGGGAACACTCTTGCACTGCTGGTGGGAATGTGAATTGGTACAGCCACTATGGAGAACAGTATGGAGGTTCCTTAAAAAACTACAAATAGAACTACCATATGACCCAGCAATCCCACTACTAGGCATATACCCTGAGAAAACCATAATTCAAAAAGAGACATGTACCAGAATGCTCATTGCAGCTCTATTCACAATAGCCCAGAGACGGAAACAACCTAAGTGTCCATCATTGGATGAATGGATAAAGAAGATGTGGCACATATACACAATGGAATATTACTCAGCCATAAAAAGAAACGAACTTGAGCTATTTGTAATGAGGTGGATAGACCTAGAGTCTGTCATACAGAGTGAAGTAAGTCATAAAGAGAAAGACAAATACAAAATGGTCTATACTTGAAAGAGCATGGTGCCCAAATCCACAAGGCAAAATGTCTGAAGTTACATGTGTAAGTGCAGAAAAGCGGAGACCCAAACGGGCAGCATTTCCTAAAGGGACAAACAAAAACTTTGAATGTTCAATGGTCAAAAAGTATGGTCGGAGGGCACGATGTGAGAGGCTGCAACCAAAGTGAACAATCACCAGTATCCCAGTCACAGGAGACAATCCACCAAGTTTCCACTGGACCCTGCTCAGGAGCAAGGGTCATATGTTTCATTCTGGCTGCCATGTTTTAAGAGTTGTATTGATAAATGTGAGATTCAGAAAAGGCTGCCAGGACACTGGGGTTCAGGAAATCATACATGTTGGGGAGTAGATAATATAACCAATGCTTTGCCTACAGTAGGTGATTAAGGAAGTATAAGGAAATTCTTCGTAAGCACTGGAACCACTGGTTCCACCTGCAGGAGTTTGGTCCTCAATGGTGGACCAGTGGTGAGGCTGGGAGGAAGGCAGTGCCTGATCCAAGGTCCAGAAGATCTCTCTTACAGTGATGGGTGATGGCTGCCTAACAGTGGAGTGGAGCTGCCCTGCAAAACATATCAGCTGTCCGTCATCACAAATATTCACAAAACTAAAACTGGAATGACTAGCTCTCAGGGTTGTTGGAGAGACAAGGCTGGCATTTGGAAGGAGTTTGAGTGGCAGGGCCTAGAAGGCTTCTCAGAGTGTTAATAATCTGTGACTCCAAATGCCCATGAGATGAAATGCTCTTAAGAGGAAAAGCTGAAGCAGAAACAGCAGAGCCTGTGCCCGGCTATTAGCTTAAAACTTAGAGCTATATGATGCCTCCTAAGGGTTATACCCACTTGGGTCCAACAACTGTGAAAAGAAATTGTAGATGATAGAAGTGTGAAAGCCCATGTACACAGGTAAAGCTGACCCTTCTCGAAACAGCACTGACAGTTATAAATAGCTTTCAGATTGCTCTCACACTCCCTCAATTCTGCATCTAGATGTATACACTATCCAAATCCAGGCACTCTGAGGAACAGCTTACACTATGACTCTTGTTTATCTGTGACCCCTGTTGGAATTTCATCTCAAGGAACACACAGATTACCTCCCCCTCGAAACACAAATAATATATTTTTATATGCAGTGTGGATCACAAACCAGGGTAAAATCAAGCAGCACCTTTGCCTATAGAAAGGGGCACATGGTGGATATTTTACTAAAACCCTGATCAGCAATGAATGAGTGAAACTAACCTTGACTAAAGCAGCCTCTTTTAATAGGTTGCAACTCCTAGATGAGGAGGTAAGTGCTTTTGAAAAGGCTGGGTTTTGAAAAGTATTTAAAATCATCCCTAACGTGAAGGCGTGTAGACTAGCGAGCAAACAGTCCTCAATTTATAACACTGGATTCCTGTGTCCTGTGGAGTGTTTGTCGCCTTGGGGGACCTTCCTGCCCTACTGGACTGCAGGGCCCCTCCCTGAAGCAGTGGCCCCCAGAGGTTACCTCTCGAGCTATTTCCTGCTAGGTGGCATGGAGGACCACCTGAGGGGTGAGGCTCATCACCCATCACCCTGCCCACCTGATCCTCCATCTGAGCTCAGGGGAATGGTCCCCACCAGTCACTTTGCTTCTGCTTTAGTTTCCCCCTCAGCTCTCCCTGAGCCCACTCCAGCCGGGTCGTGCTCTCTGGCCTCCACTCTCTCCCCCACCACTGCTCCCACCACCCAAGACTGAGAATGAAATGGAAACTGGGCGAGAGCAGGTGGGTGGCTCTGAGAACTAGTGAGAGGCTCCCTGAAACACTCAAACACAGACACACACTCACGTCACAACATACCCCTCTTCTCTTCTTCCTCAGGCATGTATTCGTACCACCCCCCTTTGTCTCTCTCTCTCTTTCTCTGTCTCTCTGTCTCTGTCTCTCTCTCTCTCTGTCTCTCCAGCCTGTTACACAAGACATTGATGGGGAGGGGCAGGCCTATGGTCCCAGTCTGCAGGAATTCACTCAGTGGCCTTTCTCCCCAGGAGTCATAAGGCAAAGGACAGAAAAACATGACCTAATTCTAAAACAACGTTCTCAAACTTTAGCGAGCCTCAGAATCATCTGGAGGTCTTGTTAAAACTCAGATCTCTGCCTCCTCCCCTCCCCACTCCCCATCCCCAGAGAACCTCATCCAGGAGGTCTAGGGAGGGGCTGAGAATTTGTATTCCTAACAAGTTCCCTGGTGACACTGAGGCTGTTTGTCCAAGCACTGCATCTAAAAACCACTGCTACAAAGGAAACCATCACTGGCCAGCTTGTCAAGCATAAGCCATCAGGACCCAGGACTGGCAGGAAGAGGTTATGATCCGATGTCCTTACAGACGTTTCACAACACCACGAAGGCCATGAGCCCTGGCTGCAGAGGACTCCCTCCTTTCTCTGTCTTCCCAGGAGTCTTTCCATCTTCTGGGCCCCAGTACCCTCTTCTCCATTCCACCCATGCTGCCTGCAAAGACCACGGTCTGGGCAGTGCCACACTCCTGGGCAGTCCATCCAAGGAGTATGTTCCCTGCATCATAGGGACCACCCTGCTGCCCTGGGACAGTTGGGATGAAAGAGGGAAACAGCTGCCAGCCCCTTAAAGGATGAAACATGAGCTTAAAAGAGAGAAACGGGAGTAGGCAGAGGTGAGGGAGGGAAGCTTGGATTCTTATCCTTCTCTGTGGGAGGTACAGATTCAAGAGTAAGAGTAACAGCAAGTCTCTATCCATGCCATGACCATCTACAACATGCTCCTAAGAGCGACCAAACTGTAGCTCTAACTGTGTATGAGGTTGTGGCATTGGAAGCAGACAGACCCGAGTTTCCATCCTGGGGCTTGCTTGACATCCTATCATTTAATTCCCACAACCTCCTAATTTGAGTTCCATCATGCCCAATTCAGCTGATAAGAAGCCCCTGCTGGGCTTCCCTGGTGGCGCAGTGGTTGAGAGTCTGCCTGCCGATGCAGGGGACGCGGGTTCGTGCCCCAGTCTGGGAAGATCCCACATGCCGCGGAGCAGCTGGGCCCGTGAGCCATGGCCGCTGGGCCTGCGCATCCGGAGCCTGTGCTCCACAATGGGAGAGGCCACAACAGTGAGAGGCCCGTGAACCGCAAAAAAAAAAAGAAGCCCCTGCTCACAGAGGCCATCCCATGCCCCAGGTCACACTCCTTCGGGATCCACGCCCAAAGTGCCTGCCTTGCTGCTTAGCTTCCCAGCCACCTCCCTGAGTCAGCAGGGAGGTCAGGGGTGGTCTCTGGGAGACACTGGAGGGCTGGCCGCCAATGTGCACCCCATGGGAGGGGATGGCAGGCGGGGCCAGGGGACAAGACCATGATCTCTGGAGCCCCTTTTCACTCCACCTCTATAATCAAAACTGCAGAGGGAAACCCATTGTATTTGAAGAAGAAATAAAGAAACAAGACAAGCACTAGCTTGTCTCTGTGATCCGTCAAAGTTTCTCCCACGTGGGTGCAGAAAAAAAGGGTTTCTGTGGTCGGAAACGTAACAAGGTAATTATTTTTACACCAGTCCTTTTGCATAGTTTTTCACAGACAGCAATTTTATAAGGCGTAATTATCTATTTTCACCTGCTTCATAAATTCCCCCTTTCCATTTCTTCCCCCCGTAAATAGAAATTACTTAAAACTGAAGACATGCATTTCAGTGCTTGGTTTCACATTGTCATGCACTTCCTCATACGTTCCTGGCTGCCACTTCTCTCCCGATGTCCCGCCCGTCACACTTCCAGGGCCGTCAGACCCTCCTGTGAAAGAAGCGGGTCTAAGCCTGAGGAGTCACTGAGCCCCTGCTCCCTGAGAACTGAGAGCCCATCTTCTCAGTGGCCACTCCGCCCAGTTTCTCAGGATATCTCAGTCCTGGAGGAAAGGGCTCAGCAACATCTGCATCTCTGATGCTCTATCTGCGCCTCCCCCCTCCTACAGCCTGTCCGCTCCCAGTGGCTGTCACCTTCTGGTTGGTTTTCATCAGGATCTCCAAGCTAAGGTGAATAGTGACTGTGACCTGAGCCACACACAGTGGATTCTGCTGTGACACATGGGGCTTGCGTCAAACCTGTACTCTCCCTAAGGACGTCACTTTTATTTTTAGATCCCCTATCATGCTGGAAGCTTCCATATCTGCTGCAATCTTCACGCTTTCCAGGGATATAACCAAAGCAAGTTCTAACACCGATTGAGAGTTTACTATGAACCAGGCACTGCGCCAAAGACTCCATAATATGATTTTGCTTAATCCTCGTAACAACCCAGAAAGGCATACATTATTACGAGGTCATGAGAAGAAAATGACAGAATGTAAAAAAGTTAAGACCTTAGCTCAAGGTCACAGAGATGGTAAGAGACAGTCAGGATTCCAGCTTTTGTCTGCGAAGTGCCAAGCCTGCCTTCCCAGGGCTACGTGCAAATCGGTGATTCAATACACTTTCCTAGGACCCACTCAAGGTCGGGGCGGTTTGGGGGTGCCAGGACTCCCCAGGGGGCCTCAGGGCCTCTTGCGCAGTGGCCCAGGGAGACTGCAGGAGGAGGAAAGCTGCAACTTCCTCAGCTGAAGCTCAGAGAACCTTCAGGGTCTCAGCTCCCCAGCCGACCACCTCTGCAACCCCTCTGGCGGGTGGGGCTGCACCTTCCCCTTGACGTCTTCCCCTGCCCCCTGCTGTAAGTGGTCCTTTGGTGACTCCTCATTAAAGCTGGTCCCCACTGTCCACTCTGTGTAGCCTGGCTTCTTTCAGAGGGTTTTGCTAGCGGGGAGGGGTGAGGTCACCTGTGACCTGCCTCTAGCCATCCCCCAAGCTCCCACCTCATCCCATCCATGGCTTAGGGTGTCCCTCTGTCTCTGAGGGCAGCCCTGACATGCTGCAGCGTGCACCCTAAACCCTGACATCAGCCTCCCCGGTCCTCCCTTCCCTCCCTCCAGAGCCTGTCAGGGACAAGATCTCCTCCTGAGCATGAGCACGTGGGGCCATGGCTGTACCAGGAGGCAGTCGGCCAGATACTGATGCAGCAGATCCAGAATGCCAGGCCTGGCAGAGATGCAAGGAGGATGAGGAAGGAAGAAGAAGGGAGCTGGGTGTCCGAGGCCAGCAGACTCATTCTCCGAGTTCCCTAAGGCCCCTCGTCTCACTTCACCTGAAGCCCACACCAGCCCTTTTGACACCTTAGCCTTGGGCTGTGCTCAAATCCCTGCTGAGTCTATGAACATTGTCAAGGACAAGGCTGGACACACAGGGATGCCCGAGCCTCTCAGAGGTCAAGGAGATGACGGGCTGTCCCAGGAGATTAAAAAGAAAATGAAGAAATGTCCACCCAGGGCTACAAAAGTTGTCATGCATTCTAAATGTTTAGATTAATTTAGAATAAATGAACACTTTGAACACAATAAAAAAAATACAATGAATATATATGTGCTCATTTCATGAGATTAACATGATTCATTAAAAACATTCATTTTTAGCACACTGTAGATATTTTTAGCCTTGTAAAAGAGTACATTTTAAATCGTAAGATTCTTTGTAACCTTTCCATATTGTCGGTGATTGACTCTTGATACAATCTCATTTAAAGACGGTGGCAACAGGTCACACCTGAGACCTAGCCTCTTGGAAGCTTCTGACACTGTGTCCCCTTTCCCTGACACCCACGGGACCTGAACACTGTAGATGCCCGCTGTCCTGTACATTTTAGAACAGACCTCCCCTCTGCCTGGGTCCTCCCAGCGCCCGACCGGGCCATCACCGTCTCCTGCTTGGATGGACAGAGGGATGCACTTGCAAAGTGAGCAAGCACCCGGGCCCTTTCCGCACCCCACCACCCTCTGTCAGATTGCTCCGCCTGCAGAACCAGCTGGGCCCCCAGGCCATGGTGCAGGGCTGAGCCTGACCTCCACCGCTCCAGATATGCTCCTTGTATCTGAAAAATTATTTACTGTGGTGATGTGTGATGCCTTTTTAAGAGAACAGATGGCACCTCCAATTAGAATGCTTTAAAAGGAAAGCCTAATGAGATTATAAAAGCCAACAAATTGACTTTTTCGTACAGTACTTCCCTGGCACACAATAAATCAAATATATAATGAGGCTCAATAAAATGATAGGTTTATTTATACTTGTTTTGCCTAGCATTGTGCTGCCACCCAGACTGGCCTCTGTGTCCTCTCACCCACTTCTGGCCTCTGCTGGCCGGGGCAGGGAGCCAGACAATGCGTCCCTGAGCAGCTCTTGGCCTGACCTTCACAGGCAAGTGTGGCTCTGATTTGGTGATTTCTGGTCTGACCCTAGTGCTCTCCTTTGGGGGGAAAAGAGCACAAGGTTGTGTACAGGGTGTGGTGACACCCCCAGGCATGTCCAGCATTCACCCCCACTCTGGGTAAGATGCGGAGATTTTGGTGCGACATAGTAGGTGGGAAGGTGTCCCTAACTCAGAGTTGGCTGGACCAGGACAGGAAAGAAAAGCCTGGGAGGTCTGATTTTAATGAGCTGGACTCAGAATATGGGTAAGCAGTGCAGAGTGAGGGTGTGCCATGTGCAGAGCCTATTAGCTCTGGGATGTTCCTGTTTATACCAGGAATCAGTCCTGTTGGTTCAAGCACATCAGGTCAGGTGATAGAAGGTAGATGGGAGATGTCAGGTGAGAGGTAGATGGGAGAGGTGTTATATAGCAAGGAGCTCCACATCAGTATTCTGAGCCTCTGGTTATTGGTCTACCTTCTCTCTATGTGACCTTGTCCAGGGGCTGGATGGGTTTACAGGGTGTGTCTGCTGAACTTCCCTAGGTGGGAAGCTGGGGACCCAGACTTTTATCTGCATGAATTTATCTGCAGAAGGAGCCTGGCCAATCAGAGAGGATCCATGAGCAGAGTGGAGGGGAATGTTTCCAGAAGGGAAGCTGTGAGACCTGGGCTTTTGCAGTCATGGAGACTGGTCCTTGGTCTGGACATCCAGGCAGCAGAGATTCAGCATTCTTAAGTGGCTTCTAAAGAAGTATATTAAACAATGCTTCTCAAGCCTACAGAGACACACAGGGGAACCTCAGAAATCAGTAGATGGGATAACACAACCAAAAGACAGGGACTCTAGTCAGCAGAAATGGAATCATTTTTGTTCATACCAACCCAGGGAGGTCTGGGGAAAAATCAGTTTATAAGAGGATGCGCTTTTCCTCAGTTCAAATCTATAAGCGTTGATTGACCTTAGGACCTTGATCTAGAAGGCACTTTCATTCTTCTTTATCCAGGCAAGATTATGTAAACTGCAAGGCCAGAATGAAGAAATTATTCTACTTGGAGCTCAGTCATTTCTTTTCTGTTCATCAAACTGCAAATAGGCAGGAAATGCTCTGTCTGTGCCTTTCTGTGCTGGGGGTGGGCGGAAGGAGTTTGGTCAGAGGAGGTGAAGGGAAGGTCCTTGCTCAGAGGGATCCAGGCAACAGCATCCAACCCAGAAGAAAGTTCTAGCATAATTAGAGGTTAACCTGGAGCACTGACTTCTGAACGCAACAGGAATACTGAGAAGAAAAAGCATCCCTATTTCAGGGCTGCTACACTTAGGAGAGGAGGAACCAGTTGTTGAAAGGGCTGTGCAGGGAGAGTAGTGCTTCCTGACTCCCCACGACTGGGGATCATAAGGGAGAAGATGGTGAGGAAATTCTCCCCTCCTCCATCCCTCCCCAGGGAGTGGAGTTGCCGCATCCCCTTTTGTCAGGATGACTACCCTTCCCTCTACAGCAGAGAGTGGGAGAGTGGTGGAGCTGATGCTCTGGACCCAGCCCCTAGAATTTCTGCCTCAATGCACACAGGCCAGGACTCTGGTCTTGTCATTTGGCAGAGGCATGGATGCACCACACTAGGCACTGGAAGGGACTCAGGGAGATGAATATATGGAGCTGGCACACAAGGACCTTCACTGGGTAGCCAAGAAGGCAAGTGCAGAATAATTGGACAATTAATGAAATCAAGAGAGTTTTGAGGGAGCCTGGTCACAGAGATACAGGAAGCCCAGTGAAAAGAGAGGATATTCTCATCTGTCAAGACCAAGGGGGCTTCTTGGAGGAGGTGATGGAAGAATTACTAGGAATTGTTGCAACATCCTGGTGCATCTTGATTTTGCACTCAAAGAACTCTCCAGTTGACATTTTTTAACCATCTGGTGGACATAAGTCGTCTTCCTGGGGTGGGAGGAAGCCCCTCCCATCTGAGAGGAGGGGGCCAAGGAAAAAATCTTGACCCGATACTACTGAGAGAGAGGCACTGCTTGCCCAGCGAGGAGCTGTCCGTTTCAGCACCACAGCCAACGTCTCCGCTTTGTACTATGCAATTGGAGGATGCTGTCTTAAGTCTTCCCTGCCCTAGGCCCACCACTTGCACTATCAGACAACTAAACTCCCCACCCCAGAGCCCCTGCTAGATACTTACTAGTGCATGCCACTTCTGGGGGGTCAAAATCCGCTCGGTAATAGCCAGTCCGGCAGGTGCAGATGGGAGATGCCTCTGAAGGGGATCTGCTGTTGGAGGGACAGTGGGAGCAGCCCTCAGCTTCCTGGCTGGCCTTGAACATCCCGGCAGGGCAGGCTGTAACACAAAGAGACCATCTTAGAATTAATGGAAGAGTGGCAGTCAGAGGCCCTTCCCTGGAACTGGAAGATGAAACATTCTGTCACCTTAAAAAGGACATTGAGACACCCCCTTGCACAAAGTGAGCATTCGGACTGAGGCAACCCCTACTTAACACTTCCAAGTCTTCAAACATCCTTAGTGAAATATACCTGCCTGGTACCAATGGCTTCTCTCACTTGAACAATATGAATAATGACTCTTCCCTTTCAGGTGTGTCAAGAGATTTAATTAAGAAAATGAATTAATGTGTAGCACAGTGTCTGAGGCATAAGTGCTCTATAAATGGTTATTCCCTCCCTCTTCCACCTGTTAACAGTCAGGGCCTTACCCTGATTCACTCAGTGAAGAAATTTCACCTGGGCCTCAGATGGAAAGAGGTCCTGGTTGACACAATGAACTGGACCCATGGTTCTTAAATCCCATGTTGCAACACACATGAGGGAAATGGTGAGCTGTGTTAACACTTATTATGAATGGTGGTAAAGGGCTGAAATTCATGAGTGACTCTTTAAGAAGAAATTAAAGCGATTTCAAGGTTACTGGCTTAACAACATCATTCTCCCTTAATTGCATTTTGAAATGCTTTGGGGGGGTGTGGGCAAAGCAGGATGCCTTTGTAGGCAGTGCACCAGGGAATGTGTCATGCACTTGGTGTCATCTATCATGTACATGTCAGTGGAGAAGATTGGGAACACCTGGTATAGCCCGATGCCCACTGGAGCTGTTCTCAGATATGAGGCACTTATTCTCCTTGCCCCATGGGTCAGCCTGTGAAGAGCCATGCCCCAAAATGTCTGGCTCTAGGCCATCCCTCAAGCTTTTACCATGCCTCATCTACAGAGTCCTTTGACTCCAGACATCTGGTCTCTGCCTTGCTGATTCCTCAGAAAATTGCCCCTGCCTGCCTTGCTTCCCTGAGGCCCTTCCTCACTATCTCAGCCCCTGATTCTTCTGGTCCCCAAGAAACCTGCTCTGGCTTATCCTCCTTTGAGACCAGGTAAAACTAATTTCATGGTCAACTCATTTGGCTTTCTTGCATACTTCACTAATTCGTTCAACAGACATTTACTGTGACCCTGCTGAGAACCTGATCCAGGGAATTTTGAGAACAGAGCCTGCCCTCAAGGAGCTCTTGATCCAATGAGGTCATACAGTTGCAATACAATGTGATCGTTGCCATAGTAGAAGTACCATCATAAAGGTTTCTACTTATACAAAGCTCATCTTCCCAAATATACTGTTCCCTCCTGGAAAGTG
This sequence comes from Mesoplodon bidens, assembly GCF_964165515.1. Taxonomy (NCBI): domain Eukaryota; kingdom Metazoa; phylum Chordata; class Mammalia; order Artiodactyla; family Ziphiidae; genus Mesoplodon; species Mesoplodon bidens. The sequence continues at coordinate 144,138,091 of NC_138161.1, forward strand.
CAGAGTATTCTTTAACAGTAGCAGTAGCCACCATCTGTTAACATTCTTGTTAAGTGCTTTACATGCAGTCCTCTATGGGGTAGCTATTATTAGCTCCATTTTGTTACTAAGGAAATTGGGACACTGAAAGGTTAAAAGAGTTGCCCAGAATCACACAGTGGGAGAAGTAATAGTGATGATATACGTATAAACTATTTGAATAATATCCACAGCTTTTCTACCAAGACAAGAAAGAAGAACGGTTTCCTATGTTGGGTAAGTTTTCTCACTCCTTTGCTCACTTGAAGTGAGGTATAGGGTTTCGGTCACTCTGGAAGTGCCCCGGGGCAGAAGCTCATCTTGAATGGGAGGGAATTTCTGAAATAGAATGTCCTGGAATGACATAACCCAAGAATGTTCAATGGAGTCCATGTCCTTAGGATTTTTAACACCTGTTACTTACAAAAGGGGTCTGTGGTCAGATATTTTGAATCTGTGGGTTTAAAAAGTTCATCTCATCTTTTATTACAGAATTTTTCAGAACTTCCCAAAATGGGATACAGAATGCTGTGTTTTCTCACCAAGAAGCCCTATACTGTAGAGCATCTCGTGGGATTCAAGTTCTATGGAACGTACTGGGGTAAATGTTGTCTAGGTGCTACAATAAGGTTCTTAAGGATTTCTGTTGTAACCCATGTAAAAATGGGCCACTTGCTACCCATCTCGGTACACTCAAATCAATTTCTCAGTAGAAAGGAAAAAAAAATTCAATCTTTACGAAAGGCTCAACATATAAAACACCAAAAGGAAAACTCTGAATGGTACACCTAGCATCCTAGAATTTGGCTTGCTGATCTATCTTTCCAAGCCCACTCAGTAAAGTCTCTCCCCCTATTTCTTTCCTCCTCTCTCCCTTTCTTCTTTCCGTATCTCTTCCTTATCACCCATGAGAAGCACTTGGCCCTTTCTGTTGTAAATCTCCCAGCGTTTCTGCATCCCATTCAGTTCTGGAGCTGGAGAACACAGAGAAATCCCAGGCCTGTGCTGCCCAAACACAGGGGAAGCTCTTTCCCTGGAAAGTGGGGGAGGAGAATGTGGAGACATGCATTCACTGGAGCCGTGCCACACGTAATTTTCTTAATGTATCAATCCAAGAGACACAAGGTGTTTTCACTTTCTTTCCAGCATTTAAAAGCCTCCTTTCTTTACATTTAATAAGTTAACAGCATAAACAACCACCCTGATGTCCACAAGTAGCAGGGGGATTTAGAAAGTGTCTTCCTCTGAGAGTTCTGATGAAGGAAGGCAGAACCGGGTGTCTCTAGTCTCTGACAGCCACAGAGGGAGGAAATGAAGGAGAGGGAGGCCAAGCTGAACTTTAAGAGAGAGAAGCTCAGAGAAGGGTTAGGGTGAAAGGCCCTGGGAGGGGGTATGGCTCCATCTTCCCCAGGGCAGTGAGCACTAGGTAGTGATCAAACAGTCCTGGGTCCAATTCCTGGTTCTGCTGGATCCTAGCTGGGTGATCACTGGCCAGTTATATAATCCTCACTTGCTCATCTGTATAAAGTATCCATAAAAAAGAAATTTAACACTTCTCACAACAACTCCCACAGGTCATTAGAATTTATTAAACTCAAATATGAAAATTTACCTATGCACAGTAAGTGTTAAATAGTGCTAATTCCTCTTTACCTCCATTTATCCAGTCCCTTTTGAAAAACAAGTTTTCTTTGCACAAACTTTTAGCATTGAGGATTAGAATATAAACTGAGAGTCCCAGAGTCGGCAAATAAATTCTGGAACCAAATGGAAGAATGTGTTTCTGCACAGATTATTTCTGTTTTGTATAATGGGAGGATCATTATATCTGTAAAATATATTTTACCAATAATTACAAAATGGATGAAACTCATTAATATTCACATTTCATAAGTTAATATTTTATTAAAATCTATGTGTAGGCATTCCCTAATTTATAAAGAAACTGTATGCCTAGGTTCATTTATTGAACACTTGGACTATAACTTTTTTTTTTTAACATCTTTATTGGAGTATAATTGCTTTACAATGGTGTGTTAGTTTCTGCTTTATAACAAAGTGAATCAGTTATACATATACATATGTTCCCCATATCTCTTCCCTCTTGCATCTCCCTCCCTCGCACCCTCCCTATCCCACCCCTCTAGGTGGTCACAAAGCACCGATCTGATCTCCCTGTGCTATGCGGCTGCTTCCCACTAGTTAGCTATTTTACATTTGGTGGTGTGTATATGTCCATGCCACTCTCTCACTTTGTGGCACATATATACAATGGAATATTACTCAGCCATAAAAAGAAATGAAATTGAGTTATTTGTAGTGAGGTGGATGGACCCAGAGTCTGTCATACAGAGTGAAGTAAGTCAGAAAGAGAAAAACAAATACTGTATGCTAACACATATTTATGAAATCTAAGAAGAAAAAAAAAAAAGGTCATGAAGAACCTAGGGGCAAGACAGGAATAAAGACACAGACCTACTAGAGAATGGACTTGAGGATATGGGGAGGGGGAAGGGTAAGCTGTGATGAAATAAGAGAGTAACAAAATGGACTGTAACTTGTAAGCACACTTGGACTATATTTTCTCATAGAATTAATGCTTTAAATAATGCTTAAAGTGCCAAGCTAGTCCACAAAGCCTTTTTTAACTCATCTTGTACCAGACACCACTAATGAGAAATAGAAGTGAATAAGATTGTTATTTTACTACAAATTTACATAGAAAAATAAATAAGAAAATTGTGCTGCTCCTTGAGGAAAAGCAGCTTTAATTAGAGGTGTTACGTGGAGCTGCTGGGTAGAGTGTAACAAAGAATATTTAGACCAAGGGAGGTAAAAGCAATCGCCTCAGCCCAGAGAAGTCACCTGAGTATATAAAGTGGTTGGGAGTAACACAGCGGAGAACGGTGGGGACCCCAGCAGCCTGGAGACCTCACATCTGCCTGCAGGCTCAAAAAATAACAATTAAATACTGTGATCATCTAATCAAGCACATATCCACACTGTCAAGAAATTTCGAAGTGGATAGCACACCTACTTGCTTTAATATCATTTCAGAACTCAGGGGTTGCCTTTCTCTTGATTTAAAATTATGGTCAGCATTGTCACTACAGTCATGAACCTCTCATTCAACTAAATTTTACAGAAGATCTAGGTGAGCTTGGCACCTTGCTAGAGGAATAGAGAAGGGCACAGAGGGTGGTGGACAGACCCTGGGACGTGCCCGCCTTCCTTGGGGGGTGAGGAAGGAGGCAGACGATGGAACGCTGGCTGATTCCCACACAGCATCGTCTGTGTTATGCTTATGTGTGCACAGGGTTGGGGTGGGGGACCCGTCAGGCAGGAAGTGCCTGACTTGGAGGATCCATCGCTATGAGACGAGGACCAGAAGAAGCATTTTCTTGTGGGGACTAGGAGGTGAGATTCAAGAGAGGCAAAGACAAAGCTAGAAGGAAAGAGGTGGAAGAACAGGAGAGGTAGGAAGGGAAATTAGGTCAGAGAGTGCCCAGCTGCATCTCAGCCAGGAGGGTTTCATCCCCATTCCAGGAGGTGGGTGGGAAAGGAAGAGCCGCTGTGTATTCCCACAAGACCTTTGTCCATGGAACACCTGTGACTTGGAGGGCTGTACACTTCTGACACCAGCGCAGCCCGGATGACTTCGTTTCCTTAAGAAAAGGGGGTTGACTTCCCTCCATTGTACGGGATCACAGTTCAGACAGGTGATAGATGCAGCTTTTAGGTGGCACCCCACATGCACACCTCTTTCCCAGCCTCTGACTTTGGCAGAGAGGAAGAGACAAGACGTGAGGTCCCTAAGCGTGTGTGCATTTCCCATTCCCCAAGCAAAACATGCAGCACTTCCCTCCCCCTTCAAGCAAGAAGGGACTGGTACACGTGACCTCTAGCTGATATCCAGAAGATCACCTTGAAACGCCCACCCAACTTCTCAGAGTCTCGGAGATGTAACAAATTACCTAGTGCTTACAGTGCTCTTGAGAACCCCGTCCCCTGCCATCCCTGCACACAGCCTTCCAGTGACACTAAATCCATCACCTACAGTACTATTACTTTATAAAGAAACAGATTAAGTGTCTCATCAACAGTGCAGTGATTGAGATAATGGAAAGTACCTCTCGTCCCCATCTGCAACATCAGGTTATGAAGCATTTCCAAGCAGCCAGGAAGAGGAAATTAATAGAAGCAAGAGGGAATAACCACTTTTATGCAATTTCCTCAGGAGATAGTGGACCATCTAATCTTTATTGGAGCCCTTTAACCTGTCACTCAGCACTCGCCAGAGCCTCTTTAGCTCTCACAATTTTTCCTGATACCCAAGGAAGATAAAATGAAAATCTCATGACATTATTTTATAATTTTTGTACGTGGAGGGTGCACACTGCCTCTGCCCCGCCCCCTCCACAGAAGCCTCGCAAAATACCATTTTTATGCAGCAGGAATGTGGGAGAGCTTAACTATTCCCGGTGCATGGTCCAGGGGTGGGTCTCAGCTTCTCTGCAGGAAGGAAATCTCTCCCTGCATTTTAAATGCGATGCTTCCCTCCACCGCTGCCTCTGTCCTTGCTTTTTCTTTTTAATAATCTGATTACTGCTCCTGATCTAATTTTTTTTCCCCAAATGAGTTTGCAAAGGTTCATGCCAATGAATATTCATCCCCTGCTTAAAAGAACCGGGTGCCTTTTTCTCAAGGCAGGTGCAGCCTAGCAGCTGGCTCGGGAGGTGTGCCTGCCGCGCGGGGTGACAGTGAGAGGGGCTAGGCTCGTGTTCCTGGCAGGGGAGAAAGAGGTAAACAGCCCTGAGCTCACTGCCTCTCAAGCTCCCCTTGGTCTCCAGGCTCTGCTTTTGCTCTGGAAGACAAGCAAAGAGCCAGCCGCTCTGGGCAGCTGCTGAGATCCGTGGGATGGGTGTGGTGGCTGGGGCAGGGGATGGGGACAAGAGCTTCCTGCAGAGCATGCGCACAGCTCTGCAGGGCTCTACTCACAGGTCTTGTGGCCTCTCATTGAGACCGGTAGAGTATTTAGAGTCACACCTGCAGCTCAATGCCTCCCTCATCTTCACATTATGGGGGCTGACCCCAGGGGTTCTTGACTCTGGAACTCCAGGTGTGAAACTCCAGGGAAGGAGGTGTGCTGGGGTTCCTTGTCTATGCTCATAAACAGTCTTTGCGTTTCCCAGAAATGGGTCTCCCTGAACACCCCCAGGCCATCCCAGTGGGACCCAGGATCTGGTGAAACCCCCATTTCCCCTTATAGTCAGGGCAATGTGTTGAGAAAACCACTAGCACAGAAGTAGTTCCCAGGCATCCAGCCAGCCAGCCAGCCAGCCAGCACTCCAACTACTGCACTAGATTGAAAGTTCTCTGAAGGCTGATGCTAGGTGTTGCCATCTTTGTATTTTCCTCTCCCAGGTACTGAGCACAGGCCTTACACGGAGGCACATGCATTCTGCGGCTGGTTGAACTGTAAGTTCACTGAAGGCCTGCTGTGATAAGAGCCAAAGATAAAAGCTGTGATTAAAAAAATAATAACAACAACAATAATGACAAGATCTTAATATTACAGGGTAAGAGGTGACTGGCACTCTCCTACAAAGTGTGGATTCTTAAAACTTTTCTCCATTAAGGCCTTCAAAATGTCCAGAGTTTTGATCCAACAATTCTACTTCTAAAGAAAAAGCAAGGAGATGTGGAAAAAGATGTATGTTAATGGATGCTTACACCACTGCTATTTATAATGCAGAAGAAAGAAATGAAGGAAGGAAAAAAAAAGAACTTAAAAGTCAAATAATAGGCTATTCACTAAATAAATTATGGAACATCTGTATAGTGCGATACTACACAGTCATTAAAATTATGTCATGGAAAAATATATATATATATTTTTTTCCGGTACGTGGGCCTCTCACTGTTGTGGCCTCCCCCGTTGCGGAGCACAGGCTCCAGATGCGCAGGCTCAGCAGCCATGGCTCACAGGCCCAGCCGCTCCACGGCATGTGGGATCCTCCTGGACCAGGGCACGAACCCGTGTTCCCTGCATCGGCAGGCAGACTCTCAACCACTGCGCTTCCAGGGAAGCCCGAAAAATATTTTTAAAGTAACTTTAAACTATAGAGTATGAACATCGTTATACATACACATACAAGCATATACATATATACACAAACATATATATAAACCATAAGCAATAAAATAAAAACTGGGAGTGGTAGCAATGATATGATTTTGTGCTTTTCCATAATTTCCCAGTGTTTTGCATTGTATATACAGGACTCGAGTAATCAAAGAAAATCTCAGTCACTACATTTTTAAATTTGGTGGAGGACACAAAAGTATGGACAGCAACCTCCAACCCCAAGGAGCTGAGATGAGCAGGGCAGGTCAGAGTGGGCTGCTTACAGAGGAAAGCTCTACACCAGAGGTGGAGATGCCCTGTGCCAGAGGTCTTTGGAGGAAGGGGAAAGTAAAGGCGAGCTGGGAAAGCTGCCTGGAGATGGTGGCACATGCACAGGCCTTGAAGGACAGGTAAAAGTTGATGCAGAGATGGGAGGGTGAGGCAAAGGGAAAAGAGTGCCCCAAGCATCAGAGAGAACAGGACCCGCACTTGCCTGGAGTGCCCGGGGAACCTGTAGGGAGAGGGAACCTGGCAGTAGAGACTGCCAGGCACACACAGCATTCAAGGGGCCACAGCAGGAGGTGACCTGCGGTGCTCATGTCTATGTCAACCTGCACACACGAGGTCATATTGGTCTCCAGTCCCTGTCTCCATGGGCCCACCTCCAGCTGTAATGGCCTGCGCAGAGGGAACACTTAGCTGTGTCATACACTCGTATCACTCTTGGTGACACTTGCTGAAATTGATGAATGCTGCAGGCACCTTGACACAGACGAGACTGTAACTTCCAGTACTATTAAGCTGCTCCGGCAGCAGCAGCAAGCCTAGCATGCATCAATCAGCATGGAAGTTGTTAAAATCGTGGGGTCAGGGGCAGCGGCACTTAGCCTTGGTGAAATGGGGAGATCACTGGTCAGGACTGAAACACGACAAACAGAAGGGTAGTTTCCCAAGGGGGCGGGGCAGGCCCTTAAGTCCTTGTCACTGATGGCACCTGTCCCTAGGGAACAGCCGGGCACAGCACAGCCAAGGCCAGGTTCAGGGAGGGAGGCTGGGCTGGGCATCAGAGCCTCTCAGCAGGGAATTCAGGGCTGCATCCTGCAATCCTGGCCCAAGGTCAGTGTGGTTGGGTAGTGGGGTAGCATAAAGCAAACCCAGGGGTTTTCTGTGACCTCCGCCAGAGATTCTCAAACTGTGGTTTCCAGACCGACAGCAGAAGCAGCATCACCTGGGAACTTGTAGAAATTCAGACTCTGAGACCCCACTCCAAACCTACTGAGCCAGAAACTCTGGGGTGAGGCCCAGAAATCTGAGTGTTTGCAAGCCCTCCAGGAGATTCTGATGCAGCTCCAGTTTGAAAACCGCTGCTCTAAACCTCCAGGTAGAGAGGAAGCATCTTGGTCTTGGTGTCCGTGAAAACTGCCACTTACTGGTAATGTGATCTTATGAAAGTTACTTAACCCTCAACCTCAACCCTCTCCTCTGTAAAAAGGGGTACGAGGGTAACTTCCTTCTTATAGCTTTGTGACGATCAGTGCAAACTTTCTGGAATGTAGCATCTCCTCAGTAAATAGCAGCTGGGTGTTTTCCGCAAGGAGCCAGGATGACTGTTTTCATCAATTATTCATTTTAACGTATTTAAATTGGCCACTTAATGTAAACTTGGAGCTGTGCTCGGCACTGGGGTCCACCAATGGAGGTAACGCGCAAAGAGCTCTCCCCCATGGAGCTGACATCTTAGTGGAGGAAGACAGACTCTAACCTGGAAATTCTAACAGAGGTAATCAGTGTAGGAGGCCGGATCAGGGACCTCTCTGAGTCTGGGAGGGTCTTGAGCAAGTGAGGTCTAAGTCAAGTCATACAGAATGAATAGGAGCCATATAGGTTGGCAGAGGTAAGGTGAGTTAGTGAGGGGAGACAGAGAATCCTCCACGTGGAGAGAGAAGCACGTGCAAAGGCCCTGGAGAAAAAATACGACTCTGTCAATAAAGTGAGAGCGGTGTTTCCATGATCGATCAATGTGTAGTGTGAGTGCCACCGGCTCAGGCAGACAGTTGTTCGTGGGCTGGGCAGGGGTCAGTTGGTGAGAAGGAGGCTGACTCTGGAGAGGTAACCTGAGCTCATGGCAGCCCCTAGACTTTATCCTTAGGTCATGAAAGCCACAGTTGGGTTTAACATGGGGAAAAAACACGCATCAGATTTTTGTGTCTGAAAGATCACACTGGCTGCTGGGAAGAGAAGGGATCAGAGGAGTGGGGACAGTTAGGGGGAGACACAGGAGTCCAGAAAGAGTGATAATCACCAGGGTCATGGGAACAGTCCAGAGTCATTTAGAAGAAGAGGATCTGGGGATTACAGGGAATCACTCATTCATTCAGCAGAGCCTCTACTGGGTGCCAGGCACTGGGCCAGGTGACCCCTTATCTGGCTTGTACCCCTACTTTCCTACCAATTCCAGAAAACCCGCCCTCCACACTTCAACCACTCGGGCCAGGCATTTTCCTCTTCCTGGAGTTCTCTTTTAAAAATCTTATACCGTGGCAGCGGGTTCACTGTCCCTATGACTTTGAGGGGGTTGAGAGTGACATTAGGAGAGGGGAGAGTGGGGAAGGTGGGGGGCAGCTCCCCTGGGAACTGTCTGGGTCTGCTCCCCAAGTTTGTCCCCTTGCCGCCAGCCTGCAAATGGGCCTGGAGGAGCCCACCCACCGAGGAGGGTCCTTCAGACTCAGGAACCCTTTGGGACTTTGGTAGGGGAGGGCCCTCTAGCTGAGACCACCCCCGACATCTACTTGATGTCACTGGACCCTGAAGGTATGGTGCTACCAGGGCGCCTTCCCAGCAGGCCACCTGGACAACCAGTAGCAGCTGGGGGCCCCATGGAGCCGCTTCCTAAGCTTTAGCCCAGCAGAGCCCTTTCCCTTTTATACGCTTGTCTCATTTGGGGAGCACTTCCTGTGTGCCCTGAGTTGGATATAAGAGAGTCACTCTATTTACCTTGGGAAAGAAGAAGGCTGTTGTTGAGGAGAGAGGGCAGACGTGCAGGGAATCAGAAGTGGAAGGGGACCTGGCGGTGCCCTCAATCCAGAGGGAGCAGATGGCCAGGGAAGGTGGAATTCTTTAGATGTGGGGCTCCAGGGGCAGAGGAAAGCCTCCTGGGGAAGAGCTGATGTCACAGCCAGGTGGCGAAGGAGGTGGGTGAACCCATGCTGGGGGGACAGGGTGGGAGGGGGTCTGTCCTTGAGAAGAGAGCAGAAGCACCCTGCCAGCAGCAGGACAGACTCCTTTAAGGGAATATGGTCTTCCCGTTTCCTTCTCCACCACCAGAGAGATGCTTCCCGGGGACCCTGGGACTCAGCAAAGCGGAAGTGAGGGTCAGATCGCTTTGGCTACTCCAAAGGGCCCCAAGGTTCTCTACCTTGATCCGACCCATTAGGCCCCAGGGCTGCCAGTCCTAGACCCCCACTGCTATGCCAGGGGAAGGGGAGGGCAGGGAATCCCCACATGTCCCCTCCCCAGGCCCTGTCTCTACCCACGTCAGAGCCTGGCTGCCAGCGTTCTAAAAACACCGTCAATCTGGTAGCTCTGGGCAGCAGGCAAGGGGACATATGCTGGCAGTCAGGCTGCTTCCCACATTTTCGAACTGAAGTGCTTATTTTACCCTTTGAGAAAAGCCTTATTTTTAAGTATTCCCCTGACACAGACCTTGATGGATTCCCTTTAAAAAATAATTTATAGCAAGTCTTTAAGATAAACGAAGGTGACTTCTTACTGAATTTCTCAAGACTGGACAACGATGAGAAGCCACCCAGGGCTCCTCGCTCTTTCCTGTGGCTGGGGCAGGGCCAGCCACCTGCACGCACATAGACAGCCAGGTCTGGTGAGTCATCACACCCAGAAAAAGCACTGCTGTCCCCTGGTCTCTCCGCTTCTCACAGAGCCAATGTGAAAAAAAACATAAAAAAAGAACTATGTTTGGATGCATCACACAAATCTCATTTCCGCTCCAAAACCTGACAAGGCAAATAGTACTCTTCTCTTAGGGAAGGTTGTTATTGTTTCCCCTTTTCTAAGCTTCCTCACCCCAGGGCTTTGGCGAGTCCACAAATCACACACAGTCAGGCTGGAAAAAGACCTTAGAGAGACCCTAGAACAGGGTTAGCCCATATAGCTATAATCACCAAGCCCCAACGCCGCCCATGACAGACATCACTAATCAATCATGGCACTCATTCCCACTCAATCCAGACCAGAGCTCAGAATCTTTAACACAATGTCCCAGGCAACCACTACCCACAGATCAAAGTTGGCACATCCCAGATCTATGATGGGGAAAGTAACGCCCAGAGAAGGCAATGACTATCTTGGCCAGAGATGCACAGTCAGTGGGGGAACGAGAACAAGCCACAGAGTCCGCTCCACTTGCCTCATCAGGACAAGCCCGCTGCAGCCCTGGGGTGCTCACTCCATCCCTTTGTCCCTACCTACCTCGACTCCTTCTCCTTTTCATCTTTGAGGTCAGCCCCACAGCACAGACTCCTCTCCAGCCAGAATGCCATGGCACCTAATTATTCTCTCTGTGTGCATCCGGGGAAGGGCTGCATTATGTTTAAGTAAGTGTAGCTAAGAGGTGCCACATCTCAAGAGAAGGTCAAGTGCTGCATATGTATAATATAAGATTAAGATTTTCCCCTTCTGCGGTGTACTTGATCAAATAATTTCACTGTGACCTTTACAGAAACCCAGGAGTAGAAATGGGCACAGTGGAATTTCCAGCTTCTCCCTAGGTCACAAAGTCATAAACACCATCAATCTATGGCACTATTACACGCCATTCAAGTGGGACAAGTGAGCAAAATAAATGATTTTTATTTTTTGGTAACGACAGAGCAAAAGCATTGAGGCCGAGAGTCTCAAGCTGGATTACCAGAGCTGTCTTGACAGATAAAGGACAGGACTCCTTCCCTCATGCTGCCCTGGCCTGGCCTGGTGGCACAAAGCATGTGGCGTGGGCCTTCCTGCAGAGTGTCAGAGAAAAGGGGCCCGTCCAAGGTCACAGCGGAATCAGGTGGGTCCCTTGCCAGGAGGGTGTGTTGGGCCCTGTCTCAGCTCCTAAACTGCAGTGGCAGTGGGTGTACCACTCAGCAAGTCCCAGTGTCAACTCTAAAAAAAGGGAAATAGCTGTGAGTAATCATCAGTATTGAAATAATAAGGTTATACTCATCCCAAAAGATTCTCCAAGTAGGAGTGAACATGACATTTATCCAAAAGGCTGAAGGACGACAAAGTTGGCGGAATAGGTTTTGTCTGACCCATGACTTTGCTCAGGAACCTCACCAAATCTGAACAGGGAAACGGGGCTCATGGATTCTGGAATAGAGAGGAGGCCATCCTTGGGCGCAGCTGAGCAGGGCCGCCCAAGGCACTGGACCCCTGGAGGACGTCTGAGTGGCCCAGCAGCTGTTGTAAATCAGGGCAGTTGGGAGAGGGCTCCTGCTGCAGGAAGCGCAGAAGAGGGCTGAAGAGCCGTATTCTCTCGAGTGACCGTTTATTCCCAGGTGCTGAGAGGTGATTTCCACAGTACCCTGCGTCCTCCCTATTTGCAGTTCCTGGATGTACATTAGCATCACCAGCTGCCTTCAGATTTGTCAGTGAAACATGATGAAGGGGGAAGCTTCCAGCAAAGATCAGAGGTGTGAAGGGTGCACTTAGCACTTGGATCTTGGTGCATACCTAGGGGAGGCCGAGAGAACCATCCCTCTGAAGCCACCGCGTGAGGGAGGGCCTAGGGAAGGAGCGGCAGGTGCAGACCTCCGGGAGAGCCAGGAGGAAGGAGCGGGGAGAGCGGGCACAGGCCCTCCTGAGCAGCTTGGGACAGGACCTCCCCAGACAAAACAAGTCTGGGGCTGAAGCGCTCACAGGAGCCTAGCTGGACAGGAGACTACTACCCTAACCCTCCACTGCAGAGGAAGGGGCCTGCTTTTCCTTGCCCACCCACTCCCCGCCAGCCTTTGGGTCAGGTCAGCAGAGGCCTCTTATTAAATGAGAGACTAGCCTTTCCTGCAGAGCACAGTTGGGGCGTGATGCTGGGCCCTCTCCTCCCACCCTCAGGAGCCTTCCAAGGCAAGGTCTGTGGGTTGCCAAGCTGACCTCCACCGGCTAAAGTTGGTTACAAAATTGTGTCAATATTATTAATAATAACAATAATGTTATTAATAATAACAACGTCAGTATTTAAATAGCATTTATCAAGGGCCAGGTACTCGGGTGCTCAGCATGACCTCATTTCATACTCATAACAGCCCTAAGAGACATATGCTACAATTATTCCCATTTTGCACATCAGCAAACTGAGGCTCAAACAAGATCAGCAGCTGTGGTGGAGCCAGGAATTCAACACAGGCTGCCTGACTCATTGGCTGGAATGTTTTAAAATCAAATAAATTTCCTTGCAACCAAGAAAAGCTAGTGTATATCATGTTAAATGCAAGCTATGCCAACACAACTTCATGCGGAAGGAGTACCAGCTTCTGAGTTACAGACTCCACCACTCCAGAGCCATAGGAAGCAAGTTCGGTCATCTTTCTGAGCCTTGGTTTCCTCATCTGTAAAAATGGAATAACTGTCCCTATCTAATAAGAGTTGTTTTGACCATTGAATGAGATAATGAATATAAAATGTTGGGTGCAGTTCCTGGCATGTATTAACTACTCAATTAAAAGTAGCTGTTAATATTATTCTGTTATAAAATTGTAATGTGTTCGCTATAGGCAGTGTGTTATCACCGTGCTAATGTTTTACATTTTTTATAGTCAACATTTGTCCCACCACATGGAACATTCTCATCAAGGTTTAATAATGCATGAGCCTCGGCTTGAATCGCTAAGATTTAGGGATGTAAACAGAAGCATATGTGACTCTGGGCAGTGACTGTCAAGAGAGAAAGCTAGCTGGAAAGTAGACATGATGGCTGAAACTCGGGCAGCCATCTTGGGCTGTGAAGATATCAGAGCAACAAGTTTGAATATACTTGGGTCTCTAACACCAGGCTATGGATGCTCTACCAGCCTGCACATATTTTACATGACAGAAAACAAATCTCTATATTTTAAAAACCGAATTATGTTACATGTTTTCTCTTTCTCACAGACAACTGTAATCCTAACATACCATTTCTTTTCAATGAAACTTTGTAAGAAAGATAATATCATTCCCATTTCACTGGCAATGACATTAAGGCTCAGAGAGGTAAAACAACTTGCCGGGTATTTCACAGCTAATCTATGGCAGAGGCAGAATTCAAAACCAGATCTGCTTGGTTTCAAAGCTGATACCCTTCCCAGTTATATTTACTAAGATAACTTATTCGTGGGGGTGGCAGCATTCTGTATTTATGGATATGTGCACTTAGGCTTGAGAATGACGTGTTCAAATGCACATGAGTTCGGATGAGAGGCTTGGGAAAGGGACAAGATGTATTGCTTTCCTGCTCACTGAAGTCATCTTGCCCTACTTTCCCTGCTTCCAAGGGGAGGGAGGAAAACCAGCTATGGTCTATGTCATATACTGGCTCTGAGCCCTCTGAGTCCCCCTGCCTACCTGGATTCCTGACCAGATGTAAAAAGGTGATGTCTGATTGCTGGGCATTCTGCAGAGGCCTGCTCTGAAAAGTAAATTCATCCTCCCTGTGGCTTCCGGTGGGCAGAGGGAAAGGAAGGCAGCGTCAATGGTGAGACAGGCTGATTTTCCAGAGGACACGTGGGCAGCCCAGCAGCAGGTGGGGGGTGAGTATTCACTGGCAGTAACTGCTCCCACCTCCAGTGGGTGCCAGCTTCCTAGAACATAAGATGTTTGCTATAGACATGACATATGGGCACTTGAATTATTATTGTTTACTACGTCTCAGTCCAAATATGCCAAAAGAAGCTATTACCTTTATGCCAACTTCCCAGATAATTTCAGAATGGAACAGAGGTACAGAAGTAGCCAGCCTGCTGTCCACCAGCATCGGGGGCACAGAGCAGTGAGGGCCAAGGAAACCACATGCATTGAAGTCTGGATTTCCTCATCATCAGACTAATAATCATTATAATCCTATGAAACTTCATTACTGAATTCCCCCTTCACCATTTCTACACGTAAGACTCATTTGTTAATAACCAAGATAAAGGTCCATAAAACAATATTGCTCCCATGTAACATGTCTTTCTCCTTGCTCTCAATAAGATTCCAGAATTTCATCAGAGGAATATAAGCGCTTCACCAAGATGTGTCAATTATTTCAAGATGACAGGTATTCGATTCCCAAATTCATCAGTGGGGGCTGAGAATGTATTGGTTCATCAAGCAAAGCACATCTCTCGAAGCACTCTCACCATTTGGGAATCAAATAATAATTGCAATACGAACACCTTGACTTTTTAATGGATTTTTTCAAGCTAAAGGGTTTCGACACATTCCCCACCAACCCACTCTCAGATTCATCTTCTTTGCAGACTTCTGAAATAGTGAAGGCACTGGTTTTATTCCTCCCATTTTGCAGAGGAAGAAACTCGGATTTTCAACTCAGAAGCTGAATGACTTACATAAACAAAGCATATTGGAGGCAAAGGAAAGATAGGCAACAGCTCTTTCACTTTGGGGCTCCAATCACTTGACTACACAGCTTAAGAAATATCACTCCTTGGATCCAGGCACTAGGCAGGCTGCTGGAGATACAGAGCAGAGTAAGCTAGGGTCCCCATGCTCAAGGAACACAAGCCTAATGAAAGCACAAAATACTAACAGTAATTATAAAATAGCATGGTTAATGGGAAAAGAGAAGCATGCATAGGAGTGGGGAGTAAAGAGGCAATCCCTTCTCTGTATTAGTTGGGAGAGAGAGGAGGTCTCTTGGAGATGACAGCTGATCTGGGTTTTGAAGCACTAATAGGAGTTTACTAAGTAGATAAAATGAAGGAAGGCATTCAGGCAAAGAAAATGGCATGTGCAAAGGCATGGTGATTGGGAAAGAGTCAAGGATAGTAGTTTGTTAGTGTCCCTGCTGTAAGCCCATCACCAACCTAATCAACGAGAAGACTTTGTCTTCATGGGAGAGATAACAGCTGTTTCAAATAGGCTGGAATTAGTCTTGAATGGAGGCAGAATGTTGCACTGAGTCTTGAAATAAGAATCATGGATGTTTCAGGAACACACACTTGCATCCCCCAATGCTGAGTCTCTCTCTTTTTTTTTTTTTTGCGGTACGTGGGCCTCTCACTGCTGTGGCCTCTCCCGTTGTGGAGCACAGGCTCCGGACGCACAGGCTCAGCGGCCATGGCTCATGGGCCCAGCCGGTCCATGGCATGTGGGATCTTCCCGGACTGGGGCACGAACCCGTGTCCCCTGCATCGGCAGGTGGACTCCCAACCACTGCGCCACCAGGGAAGCCCGTGAGTCCCTCTTGATGAGCACTTGCCTCACTCTCCCACCTCCTTCCGAACTCCCAGAGCTAATTAAAGAAACTCTTGGACCTGGCTGATTCCGAATAGCAGGATATGGGTGTCTCAGCCCTGGATGGGGCTGCCCAGACTTCCTAACCCTGAGATAAGCACATTTCTAATGCCCTGAACCCACTTGTCTGCATTCTCTGGGATCTCTTTTGTCCAGAGCAGAATAACAGAAGTACAAAAGGGCCCTTCTGAAGAAGGAGAGTTAGTAGGTGCAATGGACTGAATGTTTGTCCCTCACCTACCCCGTCAAATTCATATGTTGAAGTCCTAACCGCCAATGTGGTAGGTATTTGGAGGTGGTGCCTTTCAGAGGTAATCGGGGTTAGACTACATCATGAGAGTGGGGGCCCCCATGATGGGATTCATGCCCTTATTTTTAAAAAAAGAGACATGAGACCCACCTCCCACCCCACCCCCGCAAGCAACAAAGAAAGGGCATGTGAGGATTTAATGGGAAAACGGCCTACAAGCCAGGAAGCGGGACCTCACCAGACACTGAATCTGCTGGCACCTTGATCTTGGACTTCCCAGCCTCCAGAACTGTGAGAAATACATGTGTGTTGTTTAAACGTCTCAGTCTGGGGTATTTGGTTAGAGCAGTTCCCGCTCAGATGGTAGGACGTGTCTTCCTTTTCTCCCAGGCCCTGGCCTTCCGTCCAGGTGCAGGCTGATCCCTGTCTCCTAGGGAGGCCTCCTCTCTGCTCCAAATCAGGCTGTACTTCCGTCCTTCTCAGGCAGGGCCCCATGTGGATTTATGATTTAATTTGTGTGTATGGCACTAAGGAATGATTTCTGGGCTGGTCACTTAAGAAATGATTAAAGACCATCATTTCAAACCCACAGCACTCCCTGGGGAAAGGGAAGCGGCATGGGGCAGAGGAGGTGTCGGTAAAGCTCGGAGATGGACGTGTGACAGGGGAGGCCAGTTGCCTGGCGGAGACGGAGGCAGGAAGGCATTGCCTGGATGCCTTGTTTCTGCTGCTGGGAGGGAGGTGCTGGGGACCTCTGATCCACGCCCTCAGGACAGGGAGAGCTCTGTCCCCCATCAGACATCCGTGACGCCATCTTTGTCCAGACCAGCAGGTGCCTTCTGAGGCAGTCGTGGGCAAATCCAGGCCCAGGCTCCCTTGCTCAGCATCTTTACAACCTCAGAGCAGTAAACCTGGGCCTGAAGGTGGCTGAGCATGAAGGCAGAAAACAATTCATAAAGGCCTCCGTCCTCCAGAAGCTTTCCATGCGCTGACACAGACCAGAAACCTGCATGCAGGAGCTCTAAATCACCCTGCCATCTCTTCCCTGGAAACAGCCAAATGTTACACTGTACCAATTTATGAGGTGTGGCTGTAAAGTTCTGAGACCAGGTAATAAGATTGGGAAGATGCACTGAGCTCTCCTCGAGGAATTCCTCAAAGTCAGGGCTGTTCTCAGCACCTCCTGTGTTAATCAACCTGCTCAGCCACCAGAAAACCCAGCTGAGCCCTGGCCCAGACTGCTCATGGCTGCACATTCAACACATGGCCCAGGACGTCACAGGAGGTGGCAACGGGCGAGCAAAATTCACCCTGAGCGTTGATTACAAACACCAGGGTTCCAGAACCAGTTCCTAAACCTTTGCTGCCTGTGAGGTCTTGGGTAAGACCCATTGTCACCTCTCTGGGCCGTAGTGGGCTCATCTGTGAAATGGGAACTGGGGGAGTAAGAACAGCTCCGCACCTTTGCTGGTGACTGGTGGACACACACAAGGCTTGATTTTCATGTGAATTACAGCTCCCACGGTTGCTAACCTGAGTCCCTGTGACATCCGTCATGGTAAATGACACTCTGATTGTTGTAAACTACTTTTATTCTGAATAGCAAAAATAGCTGCAAGAGCACGTTCTCATTCATATCTTACAACATCTCTTAGCAGAAGGGACAGGGACAGAGAGGTCCCTGGGAAGCAAGGGCTGAACCTCAGTTCAGCTGTGCCGCTGATGGGCGTGAGCCCCCTCTCCGGACCACACTGACCCCTTCGGTGAAATGAACGATTAACCTGGATTCAATGACCCGCCTATCCCTTTAGCACAGGCTCGCTCTCACGGTCATCCATCCATCCTCCAGCCATTCAGTACACACCTTTATTAAGCAGGGGCCCCGCATAATACAAAGGCAAGCAGAAGCAGTCCCAGCCACAAGGAGCTCATGCCCTGATATGGGGACCTCTCCCACTTCTATGCAGCTAATCCAACCACGAGCACTGTCCTTTCTGGCTGTACCCGTGGGTCAGCTGGGGGCACCCAGAAATTAAAGGCCATGCTCAGCCAGAATGTTGTAGGCAAGGTGAAGACTCAGCTCATCTGGATTCAGGCTCCAAGAGAGATTTTCCCCATTAGTCTGTAGGGCTTCTCCATCAATAATGATACCAACCGTAATGAAGATAAATATTTTGCAATGAACTGTCGCTTTTTCACATGGGAAAAAACTATTCAAATTAAAAGCACTTTGGTCTCTCTCTCTCTCCTTTACTTTATTTCATTTTCTTGGCATATTTCTGAGCTAAAGAAAAAAAGAAAGAAAGTGAAAAATTTATCCTGAAAAGGGAGAGGGAGGACCACAGCCAGCAAAGATTTTACTCACGTCCTAGATTCACTATTTCACGGTTCTGTTGCCACAAACATGCCCTGTGCAGGTTCTCATTGAACTGCCATCATCACCTGCTCTTCAGAGGTGAGGGGGCCCAGGATGGGACTGGGGACCATGGAGACCAGGGCTACACGGACTGCTCCAGGCTTCCCAGGAAGCTGGGGATGGAGCCAGGGGGACAGACGTGATGGATGCACTTGGCCTTTATTATGATTCTTATTTTTCAATGTGCAGGCTTTAATTAAGTTGACCCACACAGCACTAACTTGCCTACTACACACAATTAAAAGCTCCAGTTAGGGCTTCCCTGGTGGCGCAGTGGTTGAGAGTCCGCCTGCCAATGCAGGGGACACGGGTTCCTGCCCCGGTCCGGGAAGATCCCACATGCCATGGAGCGGCTGGGCCCGTGAGCCATGACCGCTGAGCCTGCGCATCCAGAGCCTGTGCTCCGCAACGGGAGAGGCCACAACAGTGAGAGGCCCGCATATCGCAACAACAACAACGAAAAAACTCCAGTTAGAGACACAGGAGAACAGCAGGAGGGAGGCTCACCACCTCCCCCCTGCCCCTCCCCAGGCTCTGGAGAAGATGTTCCTTGTGATGGAGATGAACCCCACCCCACCCCAACTCACTCTCAGCCCCATTTCTGCTGGAATTGGAGCCTTGCCCTAATGGTCTCATCCTCTCTTCTGTATTTTCGGCCTCTGTCTCTATGATGCATCCTGTGGATGGTCCACCAGCAGATGTCCCACACCTGTTACTTCCCTAACCTCCCCCTCACTCCCCGCATCCACTTGTCTCCACATCCTGTCATCTGTCCACACTATTGTCAAATCTCCTGATTCCTGTCTCTACCTTGGTTCAGGCTCTTGTCTTGTCACCAGCTCCCTGATGTCCCTGACTGCCGCTTGCCTCCCCTGCACACCTGCCAGAGAAATCTTCCAATAACAGGGATCTGAATCGATGCCACTTTCCTGTCTAAAGCCTCCGAGGGCGCCTCTGACTTGGCAATGAAGTCGTATGCCTGGTCGTGTCTTTTCCAAGCCCCTTGGGATCAGTGGTCCTGCTCACCCTTCCAGCCTCTTCATCAGCCTCTCCCTGCCCCTAAACACCCATGCCCGGCTGCCTGAGGCGCTCCCATCCATGTGTCAGAACCGCTCAGGGCCCCCTCCTCCTGGAAGCATGGTGGCTTCTGTACCTGTTCTAGACTTCTGTGTGCCCACAGCGGGTGTGCCTGTTTACCTGCCTGCCTCCCCGCTAAGCTGCTCCCAGTACCCTGTGCATCTCTGCCAGAACCTAAACAGCACTCACATACTCGTGTTGAATGGGCGAAAGAATGGGTACAAGCAAGATAAACACGGAAGCGCTCAGACCTCTTGTTTACTTTTCCGTACTATATGACTTGTGACCTTCCAAGACCTCGCTAACGTGAATCCCACTCTCTGCAGGCCCTTCTCACCCAGCTCTGCACCTGAAATGTGCCCATTCCCTCCAGCTTAGCTCATGCCACCCTACCCATGCCAGTGCCCCTCATTTCCCAGCTGGTGAGAATGTCTCCTCCCTGAATCCCCCCCTTAGCACTGCCCGTGCATTTGTGTCCTGTCTGCCTGCATTACAGTGCAGCCTATGGAGTCAGGGGGCCCAGGGAGGGAAAGTGAACCCACCTCCTGTAAGCTGTGTGACCAGAGTCACTAGCCTCTCGAAGCCTCAGGCTCCCCACCTGTAATTAGGAATAACAGTAGTTCCTACCTGCTAGAAGAGTAATAGTACATAAGGACAGCGCCTAATACTAGTGCCTACCTGTGCTGTTGGAGAGTAGCTGTGACAATCCATGTAAAACGATTTGTATACTAAGCAGTCAAAAGTTAGTTAGTGGGCTTCCCTGGTGGCGCAGTGGTTGAGAATCTGCCTGCTAATGCAGGGGATGCCGGTTCGAGCCCCGGTCCGGGAGGATCCCACATGCCACGGAGCAACTCAGCCCGCGTGCCGCAACTACTGAAGCCCGCGCGCCTAGAGCCTGTGCTCTGCAACAAGCGAAGCCACCGCAGTGAGAAGCCAGTGCACCGCAACGAAGAGTAACGGCCGATCTCCAAAACTGGAGAAAGCTCCGTGCATAGCAATGAAGACCCAATGCAGCCAAAAATAAATAAAATTTATATTTAAAAAAATGTTTGTTAGTTAGTTAGCTCATCACCATCCTCCTCCACCTCACCAGAACCTTCACCACCACCGTCACCATCATCATGTGGTCTCTTTCACTAAACAGTACATTTCTGAGGCTGTATCCAGGTCACGTTTGTACCCTTCTATGTCAAGGTCCTGCAGAGCCCAGGTGGTGGCTTCAGGTACCTGTTGAATTAAATTCACTATAATACTGTCCTTATATCCCCATTGGCTGTTGGGCTCTCGTGTCTGTCCATGGTGGTCCTGCAGTCTTTCCACGGAAACCCCTGACTTTCCCCAAGCTCTTGTCTTGGCCCTGACCCAGTTTTAGGGGTCCTCTGGGGTGACACAGGATTTGTTGTAGCTCTGAGTTTATTCCTCCTACACTGCCCGTCACCTGTGCTGGGGAGAGCCTTCATTTAGCGCCTCCTAGACTGGGCCTCCTGCTCGGATCACCCCACTCCTGCTGCTGCTCCATCCGCCTCACGGGGAGGCGCCCAGGCCTCACCTCTCCTTCACCTCCCTCCCCCAGAAGCTGTGCAGCTCTGAGCTCTCTGTGCACAGCAAACTGTTGGTGCCTTCTGTGCCCTCCTACCTCCCCGATGTTGGTCCCACCTCTGCACATGTGACCACTGCCTTTTGGATCTTAAAGGGGTCAGATCCCTATCTCAACGGATTGTCTGTTAGACAATCAGCCCCCACCCACCTCCTACCTTTTCTGCTCCCCTCAGGCTCCCAGAGACTGGAAGCAGGGGAACTACATTTCCCAGAATGCAGTCCTGTGGGGTCTGGATTAGAGCCCGCCAAGGAGAGGCCCTCCCACCAGATGGGGAGGGGACAGGAGGCAGCGGCTGGGATGCCTCCTGGGCAGGGCTGGGAAGCAGCCACCCCTGTTTAGGCAGATGTGAAGTATCACAGTGACCTCCACGTGCTGTCCCTGCATTTGCCTCCGTGCTGGGGGCAGCTATGACCGTGGGAACACCACCTTCCGGCTACTGACCCCCTGGACAGTAGTGTCCAACCTGAGAGCGCTCAGGGGCCTGACTGACCTCTGTCTCCTGTCTCTTTCAAGGGTTTTGTAGGCACCTAAATTCCTATATCTAGTATAGGAATATTGTAGGACTATACCTAATCTGATTCTACTTGAAATGCTGGGATATTTCTACATCAACTCCCTTCTCCTCTCCATACACAACTTTTTTTCTAAAATATGCTGAACTAATTCTTCCCAAAGCCCTAGTTTTATGCTACACACTCTGAGAACTTGTGAGGAAGGTACTCAAAGGTACCAGGAATATGAAATTCCTCAAGGACTTCGTGTGCTTTGCTGATGATGGAGGAGGGGGTGGGGTGGAGCCCTGGGCACTCCTCCTCCCCCTCCCCCTCCCCTCCACCTGATTCTTCCCCTCACTTCTCTGGAGGGAGAGAGGATGGAGATGTGGCGCGGGAGATACCTGACTGAACTGGAAGAGGTTGGGTGTAAAGGCAACAGTCAACACAATAAACAGTGGTTACGTGCCAGGCACTGTGCTGATGCTGTACAGAAATTACATAATTATGACAGATGATCCTCAAAACAGCCACCATGCACAATAACAACAGCAAATGGCCATCGCAGGCAGGGACTGCCTCTGGGAGAGGGTTGCACTCAGGGATCAGCTACCTTGTCATGTTCGATTCCCCCCGCCAGCCCACAGAGGAGGTGCTGTCATTACACCTCTTAATGGATGTGGAAACCAAGGTACAGAGAGATTAAGTAGCTCCACCCAGGTCCTACAGTTGCAAGAGACAGAATCAAAAGTCAACCCAGGTCTGGGTCACTCCTGCACCTGATCGAAGTTGAGGGAAGGTGAAATTTGAAGCTTCAGACCACGACCTACAGCCATTTGCACTGGCTCTCGAATCCAAGAGATGCCAAGTTGTCCTGCCAGTGCCCACCTCTCTCACACCTCCTGCCTCTTCCCGTTCCCCAGAACCACACTCTCCTCAGACAGTTCAAGCAGGGTAGGTGTTCTGAAGGCTCTTCCCCAGGCCAAGTGTTCCCAGGGGTAATTTGATGAAAGCAATTTACCTTTTTTTGCAAAGAAAGTTTGAGTTTCCCCAGAAACAATGTCCTTTAGAAAGAATCTGATTAAGCTTGTAAGTACAAGCAACAGGAGTTTGGGGTTTGGGGCAGGTTGTTTCTGCTCACCTCTCCCCCTGCCACCCCCTCTGCTCTCTTCCTTGGCCCCAAGTTGCCCTTCTGAAATCCAACTGAGGGCCACTCCTCTTCCTCCATGAAGCCCTTCTCTGAGCCCAAGATCTCTCCTGCTCAGGGCACCATGCCTGGACCAGGATTTGCACTAACACCCCATCTGCCATGAGCTTCTTCTCTCCCACCCTTCCCTTTCCCAACCCTGCAAGTCACTTCCCAACCTGCAAGGATTGTGCAAGCCAGGAGGCGGGGCTGCCACAGTGACAGTGCCAAGGGACAGTGTGCCTCATTATCTCTACCAGCCCCCCAGAGTCACCCCCAAATCAACAGGATCCCTGTTAAAACAGTGTGCATACTTCATAGATCTTGAAGCCAGGAGACATCTCTACATCCCTTGTGTGCCCTGGACCCCTTTAGATATATGTAGGCGGGCTTGGGGCGGCCATTTCTACCCAGACACTCACTTTATCCCGGCACCCTGGAGAAAGGAGATAGCTGGGGTGACAGCTGACAGGAGAGGGAGGCAAAGCTGCAGTGAAGAGTGATTCGCGTCGCTTGCCGCTGCAGTGCCTCCTAGAGTGCGTACACAGGGATGGCAATTAGTGTACACATAGCCACACAGGCACAAATTGCAGAACCATTATTTTGTAATTTCCATAACGAGACCTTTGGAATAACAATCAAAGTGAAGGGAAAGGGAAGAAGAATTTCCCTGAGGGAGCTCAGGACTGCTCTGCCAAGGGCCTCCCCGCCCACCTCCCCAGCATTGCTCTCGAAATGAATGGCTGGGCTTCAGGAGTCGGGAAGCAGATTGAGGCCTGCTCCCTCTCATGGGGTTTGTGGAGAGTCTTTTGGAGGACTTGCTCCAGTGGAATCAGGGAATTTGTGGCAGCGGCAGCAGACAGAAGTCTCACGTCGCACCAACTGATTGGAGGCATAGACCCACTGGGATGGAGACATGGGGCCCTTTGGAGAGAGGCATGGGCTTTTGGATGGAAGTTCGGGTGCCAACTGAATGGAGGAGCATGAATATCATTTGGATGGAGGCATGGATCCCAAGTGGATGGAGGCATGGGTCCCAATTGGTTGGAGGGGCATGAGTTTCATTTGGATGGAGGCATGGGTTCCGACTGGATGGAAGCATGGGTCGCAAATGGATGGAGGCCTGGGTCCCATGGAAGTATGGGTCCCAGTTGGATGGAGGGGCCTGAGTTTCATTTGAATGGAGGCATGGGTCCCAGTTGGATGGAGGGAAAGGTCCCAGTTGGTTGGAGGCATGGGCCCATAAGCAGGTTACCATCATTCTGTAGACGGAGAGCTCTATGATCAACTCATTCTAGCCTTCTGGGCCCAAGCCCAAGAGAGGCATCGATTTTCTAAGACGATGTTATGGAGGGTAAGTCTTCAGTTGTTGGTTGGTTGGTTTTTAAATTTATGTCTATAGCTCACCACCCACTTCCTAACCCAGGCACTGTTTTGGGCTCAGTACTGTGGTGTTGGATGTTGGATGCTGGAGGTCTGTGGCACCCGCTCACAAATACTCTTACCCTAAGGACCTTCTTTGTGAGTATAGAAATCAAAGAAAAGGAAAAGGGATGCAAAGAAGGGAATGAGCCTGCACAGATCTATGAGAAGGCCTCTATCCTAGAAGCCAAGCACATAGTTAAGTGCTCAGAAAGTACAGGTTGAATCTAGAAGCCACGATTCAACCTGTACTTAGATTCAGTCTAGGTTGAATCTCCTAGAAGCCACACTAGGAGAAGGTAAAAATTCTCTTGAATTTCAAGACTCTTCTGTCACTGGGTTCTTTGAGGCTTAGCCCCTTGCTGCTGTGAGCCCCTACTCTCCCTAAGAAAGATGCAAGATCAGGTTTCTCTCGGCACAACACATCCCAGCTCCCAAAACTCCCTCTGCTTCCCTCTGCCTTCCTCTCATGCAGGCGGTGCCATCTCTGCCCACACTGGCCTTATGGGCTGCTCTTTTGGAAGACCTCAGCTGGCTGTGGCCAGAGAAGGTGCTGGATTTGTGGTGCCCAGGCCACAGGGTTCTACTTTTCTATACCTTACAGATGTAAGGGCTGGTCTTATGTGTGGCTGGTCTTTCCTGCCACCTTGAGCCAGGGAGCTGAGCTTAGGGTGCCTTGCCCAACCAGCTCCTCTCCCCCCAGGAGACGGGCAGCCTCAGGCCCCTTGGGTTCCCAGGACACCTCCCTGGGGGGACCCGTGCTATCCTCCATCTCAGAGCATGTCAGCTTCTTCTCTTACTCCTTTCCTTCTTCCCTGTCTTGCTGGGCCCAGTAGATGAACATGTCTTGAAGGCCTCCAGCCTTCTCATACTGGGCCTTTAAGAGTCTGGCTTCTTACCCCCATCAAACCCACTCTTGACAGGGACCTGGTGGGATGCAGGAATTAGAGACCCATTGTTTGGGCTCCAATCCAGGCTCTGCTGCTCATTGCTTTCCAAAGCTTGGATAACTTGCTTTACCTTCTGGACCTCAGTTCCATTCATCTGTAAAATGGAATGATAATAATAGCACCTACTTCAAAGAGTTTTGTGAGGATTAAATGAATTGATGCTGACTACATACTTTCAGTAGAATCTACCAGGTATTAAGGGCTCCAAAACTGAGCTCAAAGCTCTGAGGGGCTGGTTCATACTCCGAAGTAAGTGACTAAACCAGTGGCAAGGGCTGACCTTCCAGGGGGGCCTCAATTTTTGAAATTCAGCAAAGTCAACCCCAGAAGGCCTTAGCTGCTCCAAAGCATCCTACCTCGAGTTGTCCCGCCCCTCCTGTGTGCACACATCCGATGGTCTTTATGCTTGCCCACATCCCATGCGATGTTCCTTCAGCTCCCTCTCAATCCAGTCTGCTCCTTCTACTATGTCTTCCCCTTCCCTAGATTTGGGACCATTTCCCAGCAAGTCTACACCGAGCCATCTCATGACCCAGTGACGTACACTAGAAAACAAGCATGCCGTTAGAGGAAACTTTTTCCAGGACAATGGAGAAGGTGGGAGGAATGGCAGACTCCAGAAGTGGGACGGGGCAGGGCCATGATGGCTGAGGGGGTGCAGAGAGCAGGAAGGCACCCATGCTGTCTGCTGGAGGAAGGGAGAACAAGCTTGGGAGACGGGGTGGTGAGCTGAGGCCTCGCGGTTGAGCTGCAGAGCTGCCAATGGCTGCCCCTCCTGCAGGGGGCAGTAGAAGGTCCTCAGGACTCAGCTCAGTGGGCTGGACCAGGTGGGGTCTGCACCCTACCTGGAGGCTGGGGCTTGTTTATGAGGTCCTGCGCCCACTCTCCCCTTCTCTCCCTGGATGAGGTGGTCCCTTTGGCAAAGCACATTTTTGGAGCCTACCTCTCTGCCTTCTTCCTTTTTCTTCCTTAAACAGCTTTATGGAGGTATAATTAATACACCGTAAAATATTCATTGTAAGTGTACATTTCAATGATTTTTAGTGAATTTATAGAGTTGTGCAACAATTATAGAGTTGTGCAATTTATAGAGCTGTGCAATCCAATTTTAGAATTTATAGAGTTGTGCAATCCAATTTTAGAACATGTCCATCACCCCCTGAAAGTTCCCTCATGCCCTATAGTCAATAACTGCTCTCACCCCCCAACCCCAGGCAACCACTGATCTACTTTCTGTCCACAGATTCCCTTTTCTAGATATTTCATGGACTTGTTCTATATTTTCTTTGGATGTGGCTTCTTTCACTTAGCATAATGTTTTTGAATTTCATCCATATTGTAGCATATGTGAGTACTTCATTCCCTTTTATTGATGAATAATATTCCATTGTATGGATATATCACATTTTATTTACCCACTCACCAGTTAATAGACATTTGTATAATTTCCACTTTTTGGCTGTTATAAATAATGCTGCTGTGAACATGTATATACAAGTCATTGTGTGGACATATGTTTCCATTCTCTTGGGTAGAAACCTAGGAATGGAATTTTGGGGTCGTATGGTATATTTACGTTTAACTTAAGAAATGATCAAATTGTTCTCCAAAGGGGCTGTGTAATTTATATTTCCACCATCTGTAATGTACAAGGGACCCATTCTTTAAATTTAAATTTTAGAATTATAGCCATGCTAGCGGGCGTGAAGTGGTAGCTCATTGTGGTTTTTTGTTTGTTTGTTTGTTTGTTTATTTTTTTTGCGGTATGCAGGTCTCTCACTGTTGTGGCCTCTCCCATTGCAGAGCACAGGCTCCGGACGTGCAGGCTCAGTGGCCACGGCTCACGGGCCCAGCTGCTCCCCGGCACGTGGGATCTTCCCGGACTGGGGCACGAACCTGTGTCCCCTGCATCAGCAGGAGGACTCTCAACCACTGCGCCACCAGGGAAGCCCCTCATTGTGGTTTTGATTTGCATTTCCCCACTGACTGATGAAGTTGAGCATATTTTCATGTACATATTAGTCATTTTTATATGTTCTTTGCTGAAATGCCTATTCAAATCTTTTGCTCATTTTTAACTGAGTTGTTTTACTCTTTACTATTGAGTTTTAAGAGTTCTATATATTCTGAATATAAGTCCCTTATCAGATATACGATATACATATATTTTCTCACAGTCTGTGCCATGTCTTCTAATTTTCTTAATGGTATCTTCTGAAGAGCAA
Organism: Mesoplodon bidens; assembly: GCF_964165515.1. Classification (NCBI taxonomy): domain Eukaryota; kingdom Metazoa; phylum Chordata; class Mammalia; order Artiodactyla; family Ziphiidae; genus Mesoplodon; species Mesoplodon bidens. The sequence goes on from NC_138161.1 coordinate 144,165,342, forward strand.
AAGTTTGAATTTTGATGAAATCCAATTTATCAATTTTCTCTCCTATGGATTGTGTTTTTAGAGTCATATCAAAGAAATCTTTGCCCTAAGGTCACAAAATATTTTCCTAGAAGTTTTATACTTTTGGTGTTTCCATTTAGGTCTATGATCCATTTTGAGTTGACATTTGTGTATGGGATGGTTTAAGGGTCTGTGCTTGTTTCTCTTGAGTATGGATATACAACTGTCCCAACCACTGTGCCTTCTTTCTAAACGAACACCAGGAACCCACCTCTTGGGATGCTTTCCAACCACCAGTGTGACTCTGACCATCCAATCATCCCCAGATGCCTCAAATGGAAAGTAACACTGCCTGCAAGTTGCTGAGGAGAAAGGCCCAGGAGCTCCTCCTTGCAGGGTGCAGAGCTTACCTCTCTCTCCCTTCTTAGGGTGGCCTGCCCACTGTTTACACTCAGGCTGATGGCAGTGATGGAGGAGAACTGTGAAGGTGATGGGGGTGGGGGCAGGATAGCAGCCTTCTACCACAGAGGGCAGGAAGCCACCATACGCCCTTATCAGCCAAACGTTTGTCCTTGGTTAAAAAAAAAAAAAAAAAAAAAAACACCAGCCCTTGGCTATTGCAGCTAGTGTCAGGAAGCAGGAGAGAGAGACAGTCCATCATCTCTAGATACCCTGTGAGGTCCACGTGAGCATCAGATAAACTGATCTCTATGGGGGCCTGTGTTGCACACCGCTGATGGAGATGGGGAAATGTGGGCCCTGTGATTGGAGGGTGGGGACACAGACAACAACTCAGCAGCAGGCCTGCTCCTCAGAAAGCTCCCGGAATGCAGGCTATCAAGGCCCACGCAACACAAACCTGTGGCAGACAAAAGGAAAATGCCAGCAGACCCTCTGGCACTCCAAATGTCTGAATTCCCAGACGGGCAGAGCCGCCAGGGCAGCTGAAAAGGCTGCCTCTGCCTCCAGGAGGGCGGCAGGGACAGCGGGAGATGGGCTGAGGGTTTGGAGCAGCTCCAGCAGGAAATGCGGGGTGGAGTGGGGGAATGGCTCAGGCATCAGATCCCGTGCTCCAGGGACCATACTATGAAAACAGCTTTCTGTATCCAGCACCTAGCCTCTCTTCCTCCAGAGGCCACCAAACACTCCCAGAAACCTTTCTTAACCTGGTAGGCACCTGCTGCTCCCACCACGTGCCAGAAAGCTTTTAAAGAAGACAGCACGCAGAATGGCACATGTGTTTCAGCCATGGCGCCTTCTAAGCCGCTGGGTGAATTGTGTGTGTGTGGGGGGGGGGGGCTCTCCCTCCTGGCCGGTGGGTCCCATTCCTCCCTCCCCACCCCCACTCCACTGCTGCCCCGCTTACCCCATCTGACGCCAGTCACATGGCCTCTACCAAGAGGTCACACACACTGAGAAGGAGGGGCCTTGGTAATGACTTGGTACCTTCCCTACATGTTCTGATGCAGAAGTTGAGACCCAAACGGGAGGTGATTGGTCCAAGCCCACAGCAGAGGAGCCTGGACCAGGCCTGATCAGTGCCACTGCCTCTGGGCCAGTGACCAGTGCTTTCCCAAGTGGGAAGCACATCAGTGAGTTTTGATAATGAACCGATTCAGGATCTAACTGAAGGCATTTTGTCTAGTAGCAGAGGGATCAACATATTTCTAAAAAGCAGGGACTGTGTGGTACCTACTCAATTAAACCCTAGAGGACTAAGTAAATAGTTAAGGAACAGAATTAACCCTAAAGGAAAATCACCCAGTGGCTTTACATATAAAATCTGGGACTATAAAGTCTGGAAAGGAAGAACTGAAAGCCTATAGAAAGTTCTAAACTTGCATTTGCTCAATTATTCATGCATCAATTCAACAAATATCTGTTGAATGAAATCCATCACTTTTGTTTAAATCTATGAGCTCATGATGATACTGAAAATGAAAATCCTCACTGGTAAACATTGGAGGATGTAGGGACCAACTCATTATTTTGGAAATGGACAAAGAGAGAATCAAGCATTTATCTGCCTTTCCTATATAAACTATACCTCAAGGTAACCAAATCATAATCAGGGTAAGTTTCTCCTTATAAAAGTATTTCAGCTAATATATGTAGAAGGAAAGACAGAAGAATATTAACATTTTGTCAAGTCTAATGAAATACTGAATCTGGGCAATGATAACCCACCCCTCTGACATCATAGGGAGACAAGCAGACACATGTGCCTCCTGATGGAAGAATATGAGGCAGAAACATTCTTTCCAAAGAAACAAACCTGAATCTTATCAAGCCTCTTAAGTCCAATTTACAGAAAATGCAGGGAACAGAGGAACGTGTTACAGAACATCACTGGAATGCAATTAGCAAACCTAGATTATGGGATACTCTGCTGGACAAATTATCTGGTTTCTTCAATAAATAGATTGCAAGAACAAAGCAAGAGAGTTGGAGGGATTAAAAGAGACTAAAAGACATTATAAACAATTGCAATTTAAAGACCTTCTTTAGAGCCTAATTCAGACAGCAACAACCTGTAAAAAAATAAAAAAGTGAGACATTCAGAGAACTTTGAAAACTCACTGGATATTTGATGGTATTAAGGGATTATTGTAAATTTGCATAGATATGATAATGGCGTTTTGTTTTTATTTCCTGAAGAACCCTTATCTGTTGGAGATACACACTGAAATATTTATAGATGAACTTACATGATATCTTGGATTTGCTTCAATATAGGGGGATAGATGAAAACAGATTGGCCTTGGGTTGATCATTGTTGAAGCTGAGTGATGAGAAGCGCATTCATTATCCTATTCTCTCTACTTTTGTGCATGTTGGAAACTTTTCATTATAAATAAGTTAAAAATATATCTTTGAGCTTCTACTAGGTGACAGTGCAGAGGATGCAACAGTGAATTAGACAGGAAATCTAAACATTCTCATGGCACTCATGGGGCTTCCATTCTACTGAGGGTAGAGCAGGAGGAAGAGACAGATAATAAATAAACAAATGCATAAGACAAGGTCATACAATGATAAATGCCTTGAAGACAATAGAACAGGGAAAATGTGAGAGATAGGGATGGGGCGTGAAAGATCTTTTAGACTTTAAAGTCAGGGAAGGTCAGAGTCAGCCACACACAAGATCACGGGAGTAACTTTCTAGGCAGAAGTGGCAAGTACCAAAAGCCTCAGAATGACCATGGGCTGTTTGGGTCTGGCGTGGCTGCAGCCCAGTGGACCTGGACAGGGCGGAAGGAGACACATCAGAGAGTAGAGAGGGGTCAGGTCACAGAGGGCTGGTAAGGAATTTAGTTGTATTGAGAAAGACGATGATGGTTTTATTAAGGGAAAGACAATGGCAGTCTGGGCTGGACTCTACAGCTGAGATGGAGCAAAGGCTGGAACATATTCTCGAGGTAGAGCTGATAGAACCTACTGGTGGACTGCAAGCAGGGTTGGGAAAGATTCTGAGAAGCAGAATCAAGAATGTCCTAACTTGTGCTCGTGCCGTTTATGGAGATGTTGAAAAGTGGGGAGCAACTGATGTGAAAGAGAAACGCGGGAGTTCTGTGTGGGTGGCACTGAGTTGGAAATGCCTATTAGCCGTCCAGGGGGAGATGTCAAGTCAGCAGGTGAATATATGACTCTGGAGCTCAGGTCTGGCTGGAGATGTAAATTTTGGAGTCATTAGCATATAGATGGTATTTAGAGCTATGAGCTTTTGCACTCATTACCAAAATAAAGCACTAAGGGGAGGCCCCACTCCGTTTCCCAAGACATCTCTATAACTTCAAATGAAATGGTGTTGGAACAGAAAGAGGTGTCAAACAGCTTTAAATTGTCAACCTCCAGAGCCCAGCATGTAAGGCTGGTCCAGCACATTCTCTCTTCATATCCGTGTAGTTCCTCTGCATGAACTCTTGGAAGAAGCCACAAAAACCCTTCCTCTGACTCAGCATATGCAACTCCTACCCTCTTTGAGGACTCTTAAAAAGTCATGTTATTCTCGTGAAGGCTTCCTGTCCCTCAGACTGGGTGGAAATGATCTTTCTTTCTCTGACTCCCATTGACCTGCATCTGCCTTTCTCTGAGATTGCTCTGCTGTCAGTCTAGTACTGTGAATATGTGGGCACAGTCAGCCTCAGCCAGACTGTGATGTCCCCAGGAGCAGAGGCTGTGTCAGCCTCACCTCTGCATCCCAGCACAAAGCGGATAGATGTTTGGAACCAGGGTCTCCTTAGTGGTTCTTTCAGTGAAGGATCATCTATTGTTGAAGGTTTACAAAATCTTGTGCCAAAGCAGAGCCAGGTCAGGTCAACAGAGGAAGTGCAGCTTGGAACAGGTCTCCTTGGTCTTTGAGGAGGACTATGTACAAGGAAGTGGCCTTGCTCACTCCCCAAGCTCCCAGCTGTGTGGAAGGAAAGAAGACATGGACCAGACACACCACCCTCTGACCCTACGGGCCACATTTCCGCTGGGGTACAATGAACACCTGGCCACGTGCATCATTTTTGATTACGTGCAGAATCAGAGCTTACAGCCTGGTGTCCCTGTCTACCTGTCTCAGGTGTAGAACTCCCTCTCCCATGTCCCAGTCCCACCTCCCACCCCGCCATCCATCCTGCAACTCTCAATGTGTACTTTAGGGGTGCAAAATAATGCAAACATTTGTCTAAAACTGCAAAACCAGGGGGTTAAATTGAATACAAAAAGGATCTAACATCAAATTATTATTGAATAAATTAATCAATTACATTCCTGTTAGAGTTTTTCCTTCATTACTATCTCCACCCACCCCACCCCAAACTCCTCACAGTAATAACAAGCAGATGACCTGGGCTGACGAAAAGAGGGAAGTCACCTGGGTCATTGGCCTTGTCAGACCCTTCTTCTCCTCCCTGGGCCCGGGACTCTCTCCCAAATTCTAGGGCTCAGCCTCTTTGTGGCCTGGCCAGTTCTACTGCCAGTAATGCTGGTGGATGAGCCCAAGACACCTGGTTTTCCATCTCAGACACGATCAAAGGTCAAAGCCTCACTGGTCCAGGACAGCTCAGGTGAATTAGGGGGTTCCTTGGCTGCCAATTCCAAGAGGAATGCAGGCAGCCCTGAATGTCAGACCAGCTGGGAGTGAAGATCTGAACATTTTACAGGCTACCCAGAGTCCCTTTCCATAACCAGGCCAGCTTGATGGATTGTTTTGGGTACCCCAGAGGGGAAAGCATACGCTGGGTGGCAAAAATACTCTGTGCTAGGTTGGACAGAGTGGCACCTGACCCAACAGCATCACATACAGTCAGAAGTCCAGCTCCATGACTATCATTTCATTTACATGATGTGAAACAGGCAGCATTCACTTTTTTTCAAGAGCCCTTTCATAGTTAAACTAATTTGGGGGAAAATCCTGCGTGGCACACCTCCCTCCTACAGATTCAGGCTCGATGTTCCCAGAAAAACTCTGGAAAGTGTCATAGTAAAGAGACTTATTTGTGTTTAATTTAGTGTTTCTCAGTCATTTGTGCACACAGCCATTGTCTCTCACATTTCTATGGTATGCTATTCAGGAAACACTACACAGCATCTCCACCATCAAACCTTTCTAACTGTTTTGAAAACATCACATGTCAGTGGGACTCAACCAGTCATCAGAATCTTTAATACAAGGTCACCAATGTCATGTTTCAGAGCAAAAACTGGAGGCTCAGACTGGTTCAGTGAGTGGCCTAGGAACACGCGGCAGGTTATAGGAGAAATAGTAAGGGGACCCAGAGCTCCAGAAACCAGGCCAGTGCTTGAGCTCTGTGAGGACACGTATAAGCAAGCACACCAGGCCTAAGCCGATAGAACTTGGGTCAGCCTCAATCTAACCTGGCAAGGCCTTACCCAGCTCTGGGGCCCACTGACCAGCACGTCTGTGTCCATCTGGCCTTCCTCATCAGAAGACCTGATACACTTCCCTGTCCCAGGACGCTCCCATTGGTCTCTACTGCTGCTGGAGATCCTGCTCTAAACTGTCTTCCCTGGGGTTCTAAGTTCTTCCCCAGTAACCCATTAAAGGAGGGCAGCCTGACAGAGAAGTAACAGAGATCCCTTAGAAAACCCTTGCTCAGAACTTGCAAAACTAGTGACCCACAGGAAGGCTTGGCTTGGCCCAACAGAACACAAGAAGGTTTTGTTTGTTTTCAATTGCATAGATTGTCTTAAAAGAGGGTGCTACAAAAATTAACTCAAATGAATGAAAGACCTAAATTAAGAGCTAAAACTATAAAATTCTTAGAAGAAAGCATAGATATAAGTCTTTATGACCTTGAATTTAGGTAATGGTTTCTTAACTGTGACACCAAACACACAAGCAGCAAAAAAGAAATAATAGGGAAATTGAATTTCATCAAAATTAAACTTTTGTGCTTCAAAGGATGCTATTAAAAAAGTAAAGGACAACCAACAGAATGGGAGGAAGTATTTGCAAATCATATATCTGAGAAGGGACTAGTATCCAGAATATATAAAAACTCTTACGACTCAACAATTAAAAGGCAAATAACTCAATTTAAAAATGGGCAAATAGGTTGAACAGACATTTGTCTGAAAATGTACCAATGGCCCCAATGAGTATATGAAAAGGTACTCAACAACATTAGTCATTAGGGAAATGCAAATTAAAACTACAATGAGGTACCACTTCATATCCACTAGGATGGCTATAGTCAAAAAGATGGACAATAACAAGTGTTGGTGAGGACGCGGGGAAGTTGGAATGCTCACACGTTGTTGGTGGGAATGTAAAATGGTACAACTACTTTGTAAAACAGTTCTGCAGTTCTTCAAAAAGTTAAACATAGAGTTAGCATATGATCCAGAATTTCTAATCCTAAACCCAGGAGAATCGAAAACATATGTCCATGCAAAAGCTTGTGCACAAAGCTTATTATTATTCACAATAGCTAAAAATAGAAACAATCCAATGTTCATCAACTGATGAATAGAGAAACAAAATGTGGGATATCTATACAATGGTATATTATTCAGTCATAAAGAGGAAAGCTACAAGCTGGAGAACTTTGAAAACATTAAGCTGAGTGAAATAAGCCAGTTACGAAAGACCACATATTACGTGATTTCATTCACGTGAAATGTCCAGAATAGGCAAATCCACAGAGAGAGCAAGTAGATTACTGGTTGCCTCACTCCTAATGGACTTATTTCCAGGGTGATGAAAATCCTATGGAATAAGATAGTGGTGATGGTTGCACAACTTTGTGAATATACTAAAAGCCATTTTAAAGGGTGAATTTCATGATATGGGAACTATCTCAATATTGAAAGAGAGAGAGAGAACACATGCACACTGGCGCTCCCGTCCCTCCCTGTGGCCTTGCCCCTGGATTGGCCCTTCTAGACACTGCCTCTGGGAATTGTGGCCCAAAATGATTATCATCTTATGCATGAGCATACTTAGGCCACAGGGACCTGTCCAAGGTCACATGTTAGCAGTGGCGGAGCTGGAACCAGAGCCCATGTCCCCATACCTCAGAGCCTCTAAGGACCTACTCAGCTGCCCTAGGAATTTGAGGCCTTAGGATGCTATTTGGAGTAAAATATATACTTTGCTTTTTAATGTCTATGTTATCACCACCCCCATCCACTCCCATTAGGAAGCAAATATCCATCACACCTAAAACAGATAGAAACCCCATTCCTCTCACATAACAGACACTGACAGTGAATCTAGGAGGCTCGGCAACTCTTGTTCCCCCAAAACCCCCACTGGCTGGGCCTCACCTCCTTCTCTGCCACAAACCTCCACCTTTCCCCCTGCTCTCCGCCCCCCTTTTCGAGTTGTTTCAAGCAGGTGGGAGTTCGCTCCTCAAGTAATGGCAAATTGGAAGACCTCCTTGTAATGGGGTGAGCTGCCAGGCATCAGCCTATAGAGGAAGAGTGACCCATGTCATAATATCCAGATAACCGGCTAGTTCAGACACTCTCGGGTGACGCCTGAATTCTAAATGTCAAATTAGGAGCTGTGAAGCAGTAAATGATTGTGTTCACTCCAGAGGGCTCCTTCTGTAATAAAATTCTTCCTGCTTCAGAAGTAAACCTCGTAGAGAAGCTGAGCCTAAGTCCCCCAGGTTTATCACAGAATGGAATTTGGACAGAAGAATCTGCTGCTGTAGGGACCAACGTGATACACTGCACATAGAAGGGGCATGAAAAATCTTTGTTGATATGATTTGTTTGATACAATCCATTAAGGATCACTTCAGGAACTTGAACAAGGAGTCGACTTTAAAAATAAATTGCTTCTCCCAAACTGTATTCTGGGAGGTATCATAAGGTGTTCTGAGAAGAGAAGCTTCCTGTGCTCAAATAAGTTTAGTAGAAGGTTCACACTATACCTCCCTGTGGAGTCTTAAGAAGCACCCCAGAATATGAAAGATCTAGGGGGTCTGCAGAGAAGAGCCCTCCCATGTTCCCCACATCCTTCTGACCGTGGACCCTTTTCCACAGACCCCCACGTTAGCTGAAGGAACAGGAGCTCTGTGGACGTAGGTAGGAGATGCCATGGCTGAGACAAGTATGCTGCAGGACAGCCAGGGCTGAAGGAGCAGGTTGAGCTTCCGATGCTGGGAATGGGAGAGCAGCAGAAGCAGGTAAGGTGTTTTGGAGCCTGGGTTGATACTAAGGACAGGATGAGTGGGTTGGGGTGAGGACCCTCAGGGCTATGGACTGATGCATTCCTCCAGGAGCTTTATGGGGGCAGATGTCCAGAGATGCTGCTCGGACTGTGTTTATGCAATAGCAGGAGAGCTTTGCCCACGAGATCCGGAACAGCGGTGAAGACAAGCCTGCAAGGAAGCCCCTATTGTGGCTGGCCCTCTTCCTCTCCAGGGCATGGAGTGGCCACAGGCAGTGGGGGAAGGGGTTGGGAGCAGCGGAGGGCTGGGCCCACTGACTTGCCAGGTGCCCACCCCACCATTCCCACGCATGGAATGTCCCAGCAGCAGAGGACTGGACATAGGTGCTGTCACGAGGGCATTTCATTCACCTTTTGCCACGTTCATCAAGCGAGATTAAGACCAGAAACATGAGAGCGAGAGCAAGGCAGACAGAATGCACCAGCCCAAACTCAGAAGCTTGGGGCTCCAGAGCTCAGCACAGTATAGCTTTTTGGCTGCTTCATTTCTGTCTCTCCCAGTCTGCACCCGTCTGCCGTCTGCCTGACTCCCTGTTCCTGAAGCTTGGGTGTGTTTCCCCATGAGTCCCTTCTCACCCCAGAGAATGCATACCAGCTTTGGAGGAGCCACCTCCTGGGCAAAATCCCAATGTTTCGGTATCTGATTGCTCTCTACAGCTGATTGAATGTGATTTTCCAGTTGAGAGAGAAAAATTAACTCACTAAAGGAAGGGAGCTAGAAGTGAAGCAACCTGAAAGACAAAGCCCGAGCACAACACCCGAGCAGGTAGGGGCTCAGCACCACAGCCAAGCCTGTCCCGGGCTTTCAGTAAAGGCAGCAAAACACAGGATTTGGAGCATCCCTACCGACATGTGTATACTGACAAGTACAGTATGTGTGTGTGTACAGACACATGCATACGTATGACATGGTGTACATATGTCAAGGAATCTGATTTTGAGATTGGAAAATGTGGTCACTACACTCAGAAAACCTGCAAGGAAGAAAGAGTGACCAAAGCCTTGGGAGGTGGGGAGCAGGACACCTCTGAAGAGCTGGACGAGGGATCCAGCCCACACCCAGACTGCCCAGTCCTGTGGACAGAAGGCAGGACAGGGGGCGCTGGTAAGCATCACGGATGGAATGACATAGCAGGGACCGCAGTCCTCCGTGGGCCCAGGAGGGTGGTTTAAGGAATGCATGGGGCTGGGGTTTGGGGGATTTGGGGTCTGGAGGACTTGATAACCCCATTAGTAGGCCATACCAGAACCTGCCCAAAGGGGAAGAGAATAATAGAGCGGGAAGAGAAGGAACAGAGGAAGAGGACGGGAGAGACAAGTGGTACTGTCCCTGGGGCAGGATGGGAATGAGCTCAGTGGCCTCAGCACCGGACGCTAGGGGTTCACAGGCAACCCCTACGTTTCCTGTTCTCCATCCCTTTCATCAGCCCCCAAAGGCCTCCAGCCTGTGACTTCCTGCTCTTTGGCCCCCTCTCATATAAGCCTACCTTATCCAGGGACTCCTGCCGGGAAGGACTCTCCCAAGATAACCTGGGCGGCATGTGGTCCCTGGAGCCCACCTGTGTAGGCAGGACACCTCTGAGCCTGTGCCTGGTCCTTCCCCCACCCCTGCCTCACCTGCTCCCGGGTCAGAGGTAGCAGGAGGGATGTGGCTGTGATGTGCGTGGGGTCTGATGGGTTTCCCAGGGTACCAGTAACTGCTCTCCTGGGGGCCACTGAGCCGGCCCAGAGGGGACTCCCAATCTCAGCGCTCTGCATACGTGGATGTCCTTCTCTCAGCCCACGCAGGAGGGGCAGGTCACCCTGAGTGACTTTGGCAGGAATCTTCTCCCAACCCGGTCGCGGCTCTTTGGGCTCATGTCCTCGAGCCCCGCCCATACTCGTCAGGCCCCCTGCTTGTCAGTAGCCCTGCCCCCAGGGCCGAGCTTCCTCCCTCCCCACCTGCCTGTCTACAAAGCCTCCGAGAAACCTCAAGCACCTCTGTGTGGCAAATGCATTTGGAAGCACGAAATCTGTTGGGAATGTAATGAGACCAGAGGATAATAGAAAGACAGAATTTAACTTCTCTCTCCCAGTCCTGGATTGGATGTTGTCATCTCATGTGTCCCTGGATGTGGCCCTGCCTTTGTTCAGAAGCGCCCTGGGATACCATCAGCACACCCGAGTTAGTCTCCATGACAGCTCTGGCCCTTCTGGGGAAATCTGCTGCTTCGAGGGTAGAACACAGAGCATCAAATTGGCTCTGCCTATGACAGGCCCTTCCAGAGACTCCAGGGAGTCCATAGGCCTGCTGACGGGGTGCATTCTGGGAAGAGCAGGGCTCCTAGCAGGGCTGCTCCGTCTAAAGAGAAGGAGGGGTGTGTGAAATGTCTGCGGAGCCTCTGCAGCCTGGGGGTGAACAGCCCCTCAGGACAGAGCCTTGCCCCTACTGTGTGCAGTGTGCCCCGCATGAGCTTTAGAGGCAGAAGGCTCCAGATCAATGCTCCACAGTGATGCACAGGTTTCCGGGTACCACGGTCGCCAGGCCAGGGCTTGGATGTGAAGAGCGCTCTTTCTCCAGGGAGTGAGCATCTGATGGGCGGGCTCTCAGTGCTAGGACACAGGACACAGGGAAGAGTGCTGTCCAGGGAGACCCCGGGCGGGAGAGCTCTGGGGAAACACTGTGTCTCCTGCTTCCCTGTCCTCTAGGCCACAGGTCAGGAAGGCGCATGGATGGAGAGAGTAGGAGCCTCCCCACAGGTGGGGAAGAAGCGCCCATTCGTAGACCTGCGCTGTGGAGGTCTCGCCGTAGAGATGACGCAGCCCTCCCTCTGGGCACCGACCAAGTGCGGGCTGGTGCCAGGCCTTGGCTGCATGACCCCGTTCACCTTCAAAGGGGGCTCTGCCACTTGCGGACTGAGCAGTGATCGTGGACAAGTCCCAGTCACCTCATCTCTTCATACCTTGGTGTTCTCCTCTTTAAAAAATGGGAGTAATGGTAGCAATTCCATAAGGCTGCTTCACAAGCAACCAGGCAGCGCCTAGCACAGGCGCTGGCCCAAGGGAGTGCATGGTAGCTGGGAGCCAGCAGTGTGATGGACTCTTCCCTAAATATGTTCCCCAAAGACAGAGGACTAGGTACAATATGTTCTTTGAAGTGTTGTGCACCATCATTTTATGAAAAGCAGATACAAACCAAATATCCAACATTATAGGAATTGTTTTCTATATGATATTATATCTAAAGGTAGACAGCCAAATGGACAGCCATTAAAAAGAAGGTTCATGATGTTTTATATCAGATATTTGGACTAGACTGTTAGGTACCAAATGATAATAAAGCAGATAATGAGGCTACAAGTCAAAGTAAACATACCAAAATATTAATAGAATTATGGGTACTATGTTGCCTACTTCTTTATTAGGTTTAACTTCTTAAATTTTTGACAGTAGGCATCTGTTAATTATATAGTCATCCCTCAGTATCTGGAAGGGATTGGTTCCCCCTACAGATACTAAAATCTTCAGGTTTTCAAGTCCCTTATATAAAATGATGTAGTATTCACATAAAACCAACGCACATCTTCCCATACAGTTTAAGTCATCTCCAGATTACATGTAACACTTAGTACAATGTAAATGCTATGTAAATCGTTGTAAATACAATGTAAATTCTATGTAAATAGTTGTAAATACAATGTAAATGCTATGTAAATATCTGCCAGTGCGTGGCAAATTCAAGTTTTGCCTTTTGAAACTTTCTAGAATTTTTTTTCCCAGATATTTTTGATCCATGGTTGATTGAATCCATGATGCGGAACCTGCAGATACAAAGGGCCAACTGTGTATTAAAATATTTAATTTACTTAAACAAAAATGAAAAATGAGAGCCAGAGGAATATAATGTAGGACGTAAGGCATCAGGAGGCATAAGGGAATGAGATGCATCAGGACAAATGGATGTCTTTGGAAGAAGCAGCTCTAAAATCAGGAAAACACCCAGAAAGGGAAGGATGAAACCCATGCAGAGAAAAAGAAAATGGAATCTATAATAAATTCGAGTTTATAAGGAATAAACATGCAGTGTTTGTGGAAATTGTGTTCTCTCTGGAAAAAAGAACAATAAATATGTATATAATGTAAATCTTTTATAATAAATCTGTGAAGATCGATGAGCTAATGTCCGTGCCAGCTAGCACTGTGAGAAGTCTCAGGCTCCCCACAGACGACTGGGGGCCTTGGTACAACAATGGTGGGTTTAGCTGGCTAGGCTCTGAGGCCGTCGCCCTCCCTCACCTGTGTGGGGTGCCATCTGATGCCCTCCAGGACAGGGTAAAGCAAGACGTGCAGCATATGGCACACCCATCCAAACCCTTTCTAGCATCTACCCGGAGCTGTCTGAATTTTCCTCTCTGCACCTGGCTTCCCAGGGCTCTGAAGACGTTGTATCCCATCTTTCAATCCACTCTCTTCTGCTCCAGTTCCAAGCCAAGTCCCACTCCTCTGGAACAGACCCCAAATGTTAGGGTCCAAAAAGAAAAAGAATGATCATTTGATAGGAATACATTGTGTGCTAAGTGCTGTGCAGGAAACTGGAAGCTTAGTGGTGAATGAGTCAGTTGTGCTCTCCTAGAGGTTAAATTATTGTCAAGGTACCTTGTGCTGGGTCAGACCCAGAGTAGATGCCTCAAGCCTTGAATGAGTAAGTGAGATAACTTAAAAATTATTTTATCCACTCTATTAGTCAGAGTTGTCCAGAGAAACAGAGCCAATAAGAGGGGTGTGTGTGTGTGTGTGTGTGTGTGTGTGTTTGGAGAGAGAGAGAGAAAGACAGAGATTTTGAGGAACTGGCTGACACAACTGTGGGATCTGGCAAGTCCAAAATATGCAGGTCATATTTTAGGTCAGCTGTCTGAGCACCCAGGGAAGAGCTACAATTCAAGTCCAAGGGAGTCTACTGGCAAAATTCCCTCTTTCTTGGGGGATGTCCATCTTTTTTTTTTTTTTTCTTATTTTTAATGTAGGCCTTCAGCTAATTAGATGAGGCCTACCCATGTGTGGAGAGTAATCTGCTGTACTCAAAGTCTACCGATTTACATGTTAATCTCATCTAAAAAAAATCTTCACAGAGACATCTCGAATACTGTTTGACCAAATATCTGGATACCATGGCCCAGCCAAGCTGACATAGTAAATTAACCATCACACTAATCTTATAGTTTTATAGATGAGAAAAAAGCCAATCCTTGGAGACACCATGACTTGGCTACAGAGCTGGCAGAGCCTAAACTCATAGTCAACCTGGTGTCTATGCAACTTCCCTCCTCCACTCTACACCTCTTAAATCAATAGCAAACATATTTTCTTCCTTTGCTATTTTCTATTCAGCCTTTTCCTTAAACCCAGAAGCCTGATTTCCAGAGCTTATTCAAACTCAGAGGCCATCTTAAAGACACTATCATTCTGATCAATTTTCCAGAACTTCCAAAAATATTCAATCAGCACACACCAGAGATGCATGCACTGTCCAGTTGGGCTCATCCCGTGGGTCCAGTTCAGCCTCTGACCTGCCATCTTTTTACATAACCTCAGCTTGATGTCTGCCATGACCAGGGCTGAATACTGACCAGTTCTCTCGGCAAGGATTGGGAATTTTTTCCTAAATGCTCACATAGGACCTATTCCTCCCTTCCCAGTACAGATTAACTCTATCCTGGCAAAGGCATGTGTTAAACTATTAGGTTGATCTGTAGGAAATTGCTGATATTTGACCTAGGAAACAGCATTTTCATGGAGTTCAAGGAAAAATGAGCTCATCTTTTCCTGGTCGGACCTCACCTCCCTCAGCATCCTGTTCTCTGTGGAGAGAGAATCTCCACTCCCTCCATGGACCAGAATGAAAGATGCTGTTGTTAAAAACAATCTAAAGTGATTTACGAAGTGACAGAATCTCTTAGAGCAAAGAGGTAATGCATCCAGCCTGCCTTCTCTGCTGTTTAACTTCCTGACAGGAGGCACGGAATGTGAACAAACTGATTGTCCTGTACAAAGTCAAGTAAATAAATAGCAGTGCTTAATGCAATCATTTTCCATATTGCCTCATCAAAACCCATGCAGTCAAAGCCATTTATGAATTACGTAGGTCCCTACCGTTGTCGTCTTTTCAGTGTGCTGCTCTCAAAAATGCCTGCAGGTGGGGAGAAATAGGAGAGCAGGTGCTAATCGATCTTGAACCTCTGATCAGAAACGATTTAGAAAGATGAAGGCTTTTCCTCGAGCCATTCCTAAATTTCCAAGAGGAAATCTCCAAGGGACTAAGTCATTAATGGAATGATAGAAAAGAGGCTGGTAGTGGAGGTGGGCAGTTATTGTTAGAGAATAACCACCTCGGTGCCTTTGTCTATCTTAGTTTTCAAAGCAAAATAAATTAACTTTGGGAAGAAGTAAAGGTGGTTAGTATCCAAGCCCAGAGTAAGGGTGGGCTAGAATAAAATAAACTTCCACATACACACTCTAGTTTGTTGGATTTCTTATTTCCTGTCCTTTTGTCCATTCTCAAAGTTAACAAAGACCCGGAAAATCAAGGATAAAAAGACCCAAATATGACTGGTGGTTGGATATTGGAGTTATTCCATCAGCAACTGCAAGTGGATCAGAGGTTCTGAGGCAAATGCTCATGAATGAGCTGAGGTCCAAAGCTACAAGAAGCAGAAACCATGCCTAGTCATCAAAAGTCACTCACTTTCCCATGCAGAAAGGATGGGCTCCAGGAATACAGTGCCCACAACATTGATTATTAATCTGCAGTATGATGACAAAAATATGAAAAATGCCATATGCTTTCATAAAGATAAATTCATTTTAATTGAAAGCACTGCCCTTTATCATTATGTGTTTGCCACTTTGGGGGTTGGGTTAAGGTGTCTTCTCTTTTACGGAGTTAACAATGGCTGTAGGTGGTCATTACGTTTTCGGTGGTTTCACAGAAGAAGCGCATACCAACTCAAAGGTTAGGCTATAAAGTCAGCACATAAGACAAAAGCCTTAAAGTCTAATCCTCAAAAATCCTCTCCATTAGCCTCCCATGGCAGTCATACATACATGATGGCATGCATGCATCCCTGTATCATTCCCCCTAATTCATTCTTAGTCAATGCTCTATATCAGTTTGAATGCAAGTAACAGAATACCCATTGCACATGAGCTTAAACTCCAAAGGGAACACACTGGCTGTGAAGGTTAAAATGGAAGAGGGAAGCAGGCTTCACTCCCCGAGGTGAGTCTCCTTGGAGTGCTTGTCCTGGGAGACCAATGGAAGCTCACAGAAGAAAGACAATGTGAACTCAGGGACCAGCCAGCTTTTGTCCTATCTCAGGTAACCAAGCAGGAAGAACACTCGGAGCACAGAGTTCAAAGGTCCAGAAGTTAAGCCTGAGAGCCCTGAATTCCTCACAGGCAGGAGGCATGGCTTGCTTCTTTCCCCACAGAGAACTTGGAACAAAGCTCAGGACCATTTGGTCAGTGAATGAATGCATGAAGAGCCTATTCACTCCTCTCTAATCACACGCTGTGAAGGGTTTTTAAACATGGTCCCCAAAGTACCTGACACTCCTCTGATTCAGAGGTGGGGTCTATGTCTCCACCCTTAAGTCTGGACTCTTGTGACTGTTGGAGGAGTGGACAATGATGGAAGCTCTGCCAGTTTCCATGCAGAGGCATTAAGAAAATCCAGGCAGCTTTCAATTCCTATCTCTTGGGACACTCCCTCTTAGAACCCAGCCACCATGCTGTGCGGAAGCCCAAGGCACATGAGGAGGAAAGGTGTTTTCTGGACCACAACTGCAGATGAGTTCTCAGTGACAGCTACCATCAACCATCAAACCTGTAAGAGCAGAAGCCTTTTCAATGATCCTAGCCCAGCATCATCTGATTGTAAACGCACAAGAGAAGATGAAGAAGATGTGCCCAGCTAAGCCCAGCAAAGTCTTAGAACTGTGAGAAATAGTAGTAAAATGGTTGTTGTTGTTTTTAGCCAATACATTTGTTACACAATAGACAAAACCACATTAAGTGGCTTAAAGATGTAGTCTGAGCCAAATACTTAAGCAAGGAGATACTTTTCAAGATATGCAAAGATCTCAGTGAGGAGGATCCTCTCTTGCTCAGCTGCTGAAAGCTGAGTGCAGTCCAGGGGTAGTGCAGGAGGAACCAGAAGGTGGTGTTGTAGATCAGGCTGCTCCATTTAGATCCCCAAAGAGCCAGTGGACCACGATGGCCAGAGGCACCTTCTCCAGAGTAGTAGAAGATGGCCCACTTCCGAGCCTGTAAGGATGCATCCACAGGGCTGGAACTCTAGCTTGACTGGTCCCCACGCCTTCTTGAAATGTGTGCTTAGCAACCAAGCCCACAGAGGAAGGAAGCAGGAGTGAACTGGCTATTGGTTGGGCATGTGAGCTATTCTACCATCTCCTGAGACAGACACTCATGTGAGGAGACACAAAGCTGGAAGGAGCAGAAGCCACAGTGGCCTCATGATCAAGGCCCTGCAGCCCTGGTGTGGAGGCCCAAACACAGTGTTTGCCGTCCAGCAAGTGTGACTGGCCCCCTCTGCGTGCAGGGGGCGGTGGATGCGGTGACAGCTTAGCTGCTGTGCTCCCTTACGTTCCACGACACCAGCTTCAAGCCTAAGGTCACGGGCCCTTGGCAACAGGGGAAACTTGCTGAGGCCCAGAGGACAGACTAAAGGAGGCTTCTTTCCCTCCCTCCCTGAGACCTCAATCTGTAGTCCTGCCACTCTGCCCAGCACCCTTGCCCTTTCCCTCCACTGACCCTTAGAGAGAAAAATCTTCAGCCTCCCCAAGCTCCCTCTTCAAGCCATCACTCCACAGTCTCGTTCTTCACCTTGACAACGTGGTTGCCATCTGTTGTCTCCATTGCCTGTTCACTCCCTGGGTAACCCTTGAATATCCATCTTCCAACTAGCACAGGGTTCTCCATCTCAGCACTATGGACACGGGGGGCCAAATAATTCTTTGTTGTGCGGGGAGCAGCCCTGTGCATTACAGCATCATCTTTACCTTTTGAAAGTCAAAAGCCAAATATTCCCCAGAAGGGAAGAGGGGGAAAAAATGCCTCTTCTGTTTAAGAACCCCTGAGTCTAGAGTAAAGAGGGGTTGCCAGAAGGGTGCGAATAAATGTTTGTTAAGGGAAGGAACAAGGGAAATGAATAAATGAATGAGTGAATCAGTGAACTGGAGAGAAAGCATTCTGCCCCTGGAGAGCCCTGGGTACAGAAAGCTGAGAACTGTAGGTGGAGAAGAGTTAAAGGGTCCGCGGGTCCTGCTGAGGCCCTGCATCCTCAATGGGCTTTTGCTGGCTATGCAGTTCGATGCGTTTCCAATTAACGAGAAGACTTGCAGATGCCAATGGCTTTAATAGGGCCACAGGAATGGGGCCTCTGATAAGCCAGGCTGAATCCAGAGAGTGACACGGGAAGCTCAGGTAGCTCTCTGCCGAGGAGCTGATTCATTCCCTTTGTCAAGCTGTGGTTTGGAATGACAGCTTCTCCACTTCTGCTTCCCCAGCTGCCATCTGCAAAGGTTACCTGCTCTAATTTGCCTGGCATTTCGCCTCCCTTAACCTCTCTCTGAGCTGTCACTGCTCTCCCTCCATCAGGGCCTCTTTTGCAGTTCACTGGACTGCTGTGTGCTGTCCCTCACTGCAGGGTTCAAGGGCGGCACACTTTCATCAGGAAGGAGAAGGAGACAGAGGGCTCAGGGGCCGGGCTGCACGGGATGCTTCCTCAGCCTCCTGGGCCTCTCTTCTCACTCTCCAACCCAGCCATACTCCTTATCCTTACCCCGAGCTCGGGGCCCCAGAATATGAGCAAGGGCTGGGCTGTGGGCGAGGAAACAGTCCAGTAGGGTATAAAATAGTCTAGACATCCTTGGCCTTTTTTGTTTTTTTATTTTTTATTTATTTATTTCTTTAGAAGATGTTGGGGGTAGGAGTTTATTAATTCATTAATTAATTTTTGCTGTGTTGGGTCTTCGTTTCTGTATGCGGGCTTTGTCTAGTTGTGGCAAGCGGGGGCCACTCTTCATCGCAGTCCGCGGGCCTCTCTTGTTGCGAAGCACAGACTCCAGACGCGCAGGCGCAGTAGTTGTGGCTCACGGGCCTAGTTGCTCCGGGGCATGTGGGATCCTCCCAGACCAGGGCTCGAACCCATGTCCCCTGCATTAGCAGGCAGATTCTCAACCACTGCGCCACCAGGGAAGCCCCTTTTTAAATAAATGTATGTATTCCTTTTTTTTTTTTGGATGTGTTGGGTCTTCATTGTTGTGCATGGGCTTTCTCTGGTTGAGGCAAGCAGTGGCTACTCTTCATGCGGTGCACGGGTTTCTCATTGTCATGGCTTCTCTTGTTGCAGAGCACGGGCTCTAGAGCACAGGCTCAGTGGTTGGGGCGCACAGGCTTACTTGATCCGCAGCGTGTGGGATCTTCCCAGGCCAGGGATTGAACCCGTGTCCCCTGAATTGGCAGGCGGATTCTTAACCACTGCACCACCAGGGAAGCCCCATCTTTGGCCTTTAAAATGAGAATAGGTCCTTTTTCTCACTCACCATAATTCTCTGAAGATTCATCCAAGTCTCTCTCTCTAAAGATAGAGGATAGATAGATAGATAGATAGACAGAATATATAATACAATTTGCTCCTTTTTGATGCATTCCTGGAATAAATCCTATGTGGTCATTCTTTTTTTTTAAATTAATTTTTATTGGAGTGATCACTCTTCTTACAGACTGCTGAATTTATTTGTTAAACTTGTTAGGGATTTTTGCATGTTATATTCATTATGGATATTGATCTCTAGTTTATTTTTGTACTGTTCTGGTTTTTGTGTCAGTGTAATACTAGCTTCATAAAGTAAATTGAGAAGTGTTGCATCTTATATCTCTTGGAAGAGATTATTTAGGATTCTTCTTTATATATTTGGTAGAAAGTGAGTCCCATGTTCCATTTGTTGAACATGATTGAAATGACAAGATTATTGAAATAGAGTACAGATTATTGGTTGTTAGGGGTTAAGGTGGGAGAGAAGTGAATGTGGCTATAAAGGGCAGGCAACATAAGGGTTCCTTGTGATGATGGAAATGCTTTGTATCTTAATTGTTTCGATGTCAATATGCGGGTTGTGATATTGCACTGCAGTTTTGCAAGATGTTACCATTGGGGTAAAAGTTACCTGGGATCCCTCTGGCTTATTTCTTATAACTGCATATAAATCTATAATTATCTTAAAATCAAAAGTTTAACAATAATAATAATAAAATCCATGGAAATGGAAGACATGGGTGCAAGAAAAAGTGGATATAGCCCAGCAATACAATGAAAAGGAATCCCAGGATGATGAAAAAAAAAAAAAGAGAATAGGTCCTGCTTATCGAGTATCTAGGCATTGCTGCTAAGAGTCTTATGACTATCTCCTCATGGAATCTGTCAGCAACCCCCTGGAGTGAGACTTCTTGTCTCCACTTTACAGGAAAATAAAAGGGGTTAGAAGTTCTCAAATTTTAAGGTACATCAGAATCACCTGGAGGGCCCGTTAAAACCCAGATGGCTGGGCCCCATTTCCAGAGTTTCTATTCAGTAGGTCTGGACTGGGGTCAGGGAATTTGTATTTCTCAACTAGAGTATGAATGCCTTAGACTAGAAATCAAGTAACTTACTCAAGTTACTACACAGATGCCAAGGGGGCAGGTATGGATGGGAACCAGGTCTCTTGGATAGTAGAGTCTGAAGTCATAACCTGACACCACTTCAGGTAACCCTGTGGACCAACAGATCCCATTTTTATAGATGGAGAGACAATCCAACAGCCATTATCCCACTCTTTAAATATTTACCAAACATCTACCATGTGTCCTGCCATGCGCTAGTTGCTGGGGATGCAAACAAAAATCATAAGTTGTTCTCCGTGAGTTTATATCTCCATCGAGCGAGAGAGGCACACACACCAATATTACGATAAAATGCCAGTAGAACTACGGTTCAGAAAGAACAAAGCATTTCCTAGGGCAGCAGTCCTTAAAGTTTTTTGGTCTCGGTGTCCTTTTATAATCTTAAAAATTATTGAGAACTCCAATAATAGATTCGTTACATTGCGAACACAAATACCCTATTTTATGAAAAATAACTATACTTTCAACAAAAGTGAGATTAGCATTGCTTTACAAGTTTTTCAAATCTCTTTATATTTGGTTCAATACAAGACAAATGGACCCACACTTGTGCTTCTGCATTCAACCTGATGTCATATGTTACTTTGGTTGAAGTAGATGAAGAAAAGCCATCTCACGCAGATATGTAGTTGGAAAAGAGAAAGTCATTGTAGTAGCCTTTTCAGATGACTGAGGCTATTATTCTCTAATACTACACCAAAACTCAGTAGGTTTGGTTGCAATGTGGAACCTTAAACCTAAACAATGAAAATTTTGCATTCATGTTGCTTTACAAATGTATTCATCTATTTTGAATTTTTCATGGAACTTTTACTTATGTTTGATTTAGTCACATCATGCAGAGGTTGTGTGGCAAATATCAATAAAATGAGTTATGCAGGACTTCCAGATGTTGGCACATCATACAGTACCAAGAAACCCCGATATTCATTAAAATATAAGCTCTAAAATAATGGGAAACTTTCAAGTGTCCCAAAGCTCTGATTTTCACTTGAAACCTCACATTTTATCATCATCATTAGCAACCAAAATTTTCAGGTGCTTTCCTTCGAATGATAAGCTCACTTCTAGTATTTTCAAGAAAACATCTGCCAAATATCCAAGTCTGAGTAGCCATAATTTGTATGTCTGTTGTTCTTTCAAGTAAAAACTGATGTTGCGTTTAAAAAATGGCTAGTTCAGCTTGCAACTCAAATAATCACAAGTGTGCTTTTCCTTGAGACAACCATGAGACGTCAGTGTACAGCAGAAGTTTTTTATCTGAACCTGGCATTTCATCATATGTTAAAAGGACATGTACTCAAGGATCAAGCCTTTAAAAAATATTGTTAACTTGTACTGCTTCATCGAGGACATTCTTAAGTGAAAATGACATATTCTGTTTGTTTTTTTGACTCTTGGTAAAGGACAGAAAGACCACTAGTACACTTTGGTGCTACTGCTTTAACCTTAGATAAGGTAAGAGTTAAGAATACCAGCTTCACAGTCAGGTAGATCCAAGTTTTACCCACCATCTGTGCAAATATCAACACAGGGAAATAGGCAAATGGCATATAAGTTTTATTATGAAAACAGTTCTGACCTTGAAGCCCCCATAAAAGGAATGCTCAGGGGTCCATGGAGCACACATTAAGATCCCCTGTGCTACAGTAGCACTAAATTCCATTTCTGAGGCATCTCCTGAACAACTACCTATCCAGTTCATACTCAGCCTTGCTTCTGAGATGCCTTAAGAGATTAGACACATCAAGAAAAGAAAACACAAAAGGTGAAAATGTAAGGAGGAAACATTTCAGGAAAGATAATAGTCTCTACTGCAGTGCATGAGCTAATATAGTTGAATTAAGCAGGCAGCTTAATTTAGCTTAAAAGGCATCACTTTAAAAACAACCAAATGTGTTAAGATACTATAGACCTAATTAATATGTTTTCTAATAATAATCAGTACCATTTATTAAACATTTACTAAGGGATAGACATTGTGCTGAGACTTTTGCCTACGTTATCTTGTTTGCTCTTTCCAACAACCTATGTAACAAATATAATTACCTCCATTTACAGGCCAGGAAACTAAGACTCAGAGAGGTGAAGTAATGTGCCCCATATTAAAGAACAGTAAAGAAGTAAGCAGAACTGTGATCACAAACTTGGTTCCGTCTGACCAGGAAGCTGGTGGTCTCAGCCTCTCTGCTCTGCAGCATCTTGAGCATGGCTGCCCATAGGCTGGGCTGATGTTACTCTGCTGCTTGCCGAGGGCTTGATGCTGGCCTGCATCCATGGGGACTGGTCCCTCAGGGCAGATGCAGGCACAGCTGCTGTCCTCCACGAGAGCGTGTCTCTGCCACATTTGCGAACCTTCCCATCATTTCCATCGTCTTCATTACAGTGGCCATGGCAGCACCAAACTGCCCGCACATACTTGTGACATATACAGAAACATCCGCCCCCTCCCCGACATCCTGGGGAGCTGCCATAACTATAGGCAGAACCCCCTTTTTAAAAAAAAATTAAAGGTTTGAAAGTGAGATAGATTCCGTTTTCATTAGAATCCATTTCCTGATAAATTCACTGCTCAGGACATTCATTTTACAATCTACCTTGTGAATCTGTGACTGTCCTACCTGCTCTAGGACAAGCCCAGCCCTGACAGTCAGCCTGGGAAGAGTGGAGTGCTGGGGAGACTCCAGAGCAGAGCTGGAGTGGGATCATCAGGCGGCCAGCCGACAAGCCACATCCTCGATGCTCACTCCTCACGGTCCCCCTCCCACCGCCGGCTTTGGGGACTATGCAGGTCAGCCTCTCCCACTTCTTCTTCCCCAGGCACTAACTCGGGAAAGGACCTGTGGAGCACAATCTGAGGTTTTAGGGACCAATCAGCCTCAAGGCATCATGGGTGCCGGAAGCAGCTGCATCTCCATGGATGCAAAAGGCTTCCACCCAAGGAATGCATCTTGGGAATTCCTAGTATGGAGATGGAGCAGGACCTTACATGGGAGAGGGCGGGGAGGACACGGGACATGGGAAATATGCCTCCCTTGACGGGGAGGTCAGCGAGACCCTCTCCTAACAGGCAAGTCAGGGGAACTCGTGTGGATGGGGAGGGGGAGGGGGAGGAAGATGGGAGCACTGTTGCTGGGGAGAGTCTTTACTCCCAGCTTTGGCCTCATGGAGGGGTTTACATTCTGAGATGTATATTTGGGCACAAGACAGCCTCGTTCTCGCCTTGATTAAGCCTGAGCCTGGTTGACTAACAGTTAAAAGATCAGAGAGAAAAGTTTAGGGGCTCAGATACTCCACATTCTTTTTGATATGAGAATAGGAGGTAAACAAGAATATAAATTCCTAGCAGTAAACCTCTTTAATTCAATGGTCTACCGTTTGCTGTTTGGCGTGGAGAGATGGTCATATGCTTAAAGAGGGGCATGAGGGGATGAGTCATGAGGTTTCTCTAGATCAGCTGAAGAATGCACTTGCTGTTTGAACAGACCAGATAACAAAGCAGCATCTTGCCTACCTGGGGCCACCGACCTTGGAGCAAGTGAATTCCTTGAGAGGAAATAATCAGCTGAGGCTGCCTTGCAAACTCAGCGAACTCAGCAAAGACTCAGCTCAGTACGCAAGACCTGACCACCACCGCAGGAGAGCAGCCTCCTCAGGCAGGCTTGGGGGATTTAGCAAATGAAACACAAGATGCCCACCCAGCTGGCTCTGAATTTCAGACAAACAACAAGTAATTTTCTTTTAGCATAAGTAGGTCCCAAATATTGCATGGGATATACTTATACTGAAAACTCATTCTTTGTGAGAAGTCCATTTGGGGCATACTAAAAAGTTATTTACCGTTTCTCTGAAATTCGAATTTAACTGGGCGTTCTATATTTTATCTGGCCACCCCATCCTCATGGTCTCAAATCTTGGGCTTCACATTTTCACTGCCTTGCCCAGGGAGTGTGGACCTTTCTTTATCTTTTCAGGGGATAAGCCTGCTCGGGCTCTCATGGTGGGGGAGATGAGACCATAGGATTCCTTATAAAAGACTAGTTGGAACGCATTTGAGAAACCCCACTTGAGGAAGTAGCTCTACAGGAAGGCCAAGAACCCCAGCATCACAGGTAGCACTTCTGCGGCCACAGAAGTCTCCCCAGGCATTTCGTGGGAACAGGCCAGCGGTTCTGGCTGCAAACTCCAAGTAAACTCCAGGGGGACCGCAAGTAAACTCCAGGGGGACCGCAAGTAAGCTCCAGGGGGGCCACATTATGGTGTGCGGGGAATGGGGAATGATAGGTCTGGGAGCTATTCTCTCCAAGGCAGAGACAAGGAGGGAGGGAATTAGAACTGTGGCTGTGGAGTTCTAAGTAGTTCAACCAACACACCCACCACTACGTCCTGGAGAGTGGGCTCATCCCTGCCCTCCTGGATTACAGAGACCCAAGGAAGGGGCCCCAGGCTGTGGAGAACATCCCTTACCAGCAGGGAATATATCCACACAATAGAAAATCCCCTCTGAGGGGATTCATTATATAAATCCTAGCTGAGCCTTTCCTAAGGGGCTCCGGGCCTTCTTCAGCTGGACGCTCACTCATCCCATAAAATTCCAATGTGGTAAGAACGGGAAGGAATTATAGATGTAAAATTGTTACCAGGAGGACTCAGGCGGATTTCTACTTGTCCACTTCTTCTAACTTCTCTTCCTCCTTGTCATGCTATTAAGAATAGTGCCTTGCGCACAGAGAGTGCTTTACAGTTTAGGAAGAGGGTTCCGTGCATTATCTTTGAGCCAGGAAGAGCAGTGACCCTCCTGGGCTGGGACATTTGCTCTGAGCCTTCGCAGCTCCTGCTTCAGTGGTCCTCACAGCCATGCTCGCTGGACTGAACACCTTCAACCTCAGTCCCTTCTCCCCTTTGACACACGCACATGTGTACACAGGCACATAGACATGACTTGTAGATGCAGGTGTGTCTCAACCATAAACCCAACTCCTGCATTCCTGACAAGTTGGGACATGGGCCTCCAGCTCACCAAATGCCCCCAGGCCCAGGGCTCAGCATCTTTGGGTGGCCCTCCCCTATCAATACCACAGGTCCCCAAGAGGACAAGCAGGGAAACTCTTGGGACATCACACCGCATGTGGGGAGCTATTCCCAAGACCCCACTACCTGAGGGAATTCTGGTTTGCTGGCAAAATATTCAAAGGAGAGCTTGGACCTATTGTACACCTACTATATGCCAAGCCGTTCACACCATACTATGGTGCATACTATTCCTCTGAAAGGAAAGTAATGTTACCAATTTTATAGGTACTGGAGCTAAGGTTTCAGAGAGGATCAGTATTTGCTTCTAGTCACACAGCCAGAAACTGGCAGACTAGGATTCAAACCCAGGAAGTCAGACTCCATACTCATATTTTTATTATCTATAGAGTTTGTGTGGGTCAGGAATTCAAACAGAGGTTGGTGGGGTAATTCTCGGGCTCCAAGTGGCATAAAGCTGTGTCCCTCAGTTGGTGGCTGAACTGGGCAAGAGGGTCCAAGATGGCCTCACTTGCCTGCCTGGCACCATGGCAGGGCCAGCGGGGCTGAGCTGGGCCCATCTCCCTCACCCTCACCCTGCAGTGTCCTCTCTCTAGTAGGGGACCAAGAGACCAGGGAGAGAGCAGCACACACGCTTAAAGGCAAGACCTGGAAGCGGCAAAGTGTCACTTTCACCACACTCTGTTGGTCAAAGTCGTCACAGGCCAGAGCAGATTCAAGGGGAGAGTAAATGGATCCCATCTCTCCATGGGATGAGTGTCAAAGAATTTTCTGTCATCTCTATTCCCCCGCAGGGGATAAGTAAACCCACAGATAGACGTGGCCAGGCTGACCCACTGGAGCTACACATGGCCAGCTTGCCCCTCACACCTTATTCTGCTAAAGGTGATGGGAGGAGCATGCTTGCAGGCAGGAGAACACTGGAGCCCTGTGGCAGGAGCAAAGGTTCTGGGGCTCGTAGGCTGGGGGACCTTAGGCTGCTGGGCATAAACAATGATCATAATTTAAAAAAAAAAAAAAGAAGGATAGGGACTGCTCAAGGGCATACCAGAAAAGTATTCTAACACTAACCGCAGAATTCCTGTAACTTTTCTTCATAAATCACTCCAATAGTCAAAGGCCAAGGAGGCGGAGCACATGCGGCCCGACGAAACCCACCATTCAAGCAACACAGACGAATTAGTACCCACTCCAGGCAGACACGGCGGAGCCTCCAGGAAATAGGAAATCCACACTGCGACTGTGTACCTCTTGGCTTGCTCTGTAATGAGACTGTTATCCCAAATGGACCTGAGGTACAATGCAAATGTTTAGCTTGTTCATTCACTCTTTTTCAACCATCAAGTGCAGCACCCAGCCCCTTGCCTCCCTGCTATTTTAGATGGGGGTTGGGGATAGAATAGAAATAGATGCTGTCCCTGGCCACAGGCAAGTCACCTAAGCTCTCTGAACTTCAGTCTCCCCTTATGTAAAAGGGACTTGGTCTACTTGATTTCTAAATCTCTTCCAATATTTTTATGCTGGGAACTAGTGCCAATGACCTTTAAAAGCCAAATCCATGCAAAACTAGTCATTTTCTCCCTTACATACCTAACGAGTGCTTTTCTGCACAAAACATTTATCCTCAAGGGACGCCACCCTGAGGGTTTGAACTCTCTCCAGTTTTCAAGACCGAGACCACAGAAAATTCTATCAAATCCTTCCCAGAGGCCAGAGACTCATCCCATGAGGACTCCTGTCTCATGGAGATTTGAAACGAAGAGTAGACTTTTCATTTTCAGTGTGCATCTGGGGTGAGGAGATTGAGTTCGGAGTGATTCCCTGCACTGAAAACCCTCACCTCGCTTCCGGGCCTGAGCGGTGACTTGGGGTCCTCGGCACATGCTAATTCTCTTGTTACTGGGCCTGGTCTGACTGTGGCAGCGTATCCTAGGTCAGGATGCTGCCCACGTCTAAGAAAGTCTGATTCCAGAATAGCAACCCATTCATTCCTCCGTAGTCCAGGTACTAACCCAGAGCCCTGGTCCCGCCCACTTCACCTGACATTCCACTCCCCAAGCCAACCAGGGCAGCAGAACACTGTCCTATGGCTACTGCTTGTCAAGCCCCAATGCCCGCCTTGCAAACCTCTACAGCCCTGGATCCTGGCCACTTCAGCCCATTGCTGGGTAGATCTTAACTGTGGCTTCCAAATTTTGGTTTCCTAACCTGGCTGCCTGTCATCAACACAACCTGCTATTTTAGAAGTTTCTGAAATAGGCACAAGGACCCTACTGACCAGAGAGGTGAAGGCACCAATTCCAAGTTCAGACAGCTCTTCAAGGTAAGGCGAGGGCTGGGACACCCCCCCCGTTACACTGTCACTGTGGCTGAGTTCAAAGGACCCCGCACAGGTCTGAAGGTGAAAAGAATGCTGAAGATAGCACTGCCTACGATGTGAAGGACTGCAGGGCACACACCTCTCTCCACCTCAGGGCGTGGTAATCTATACACTGCAGGGTCCCCATGTGGTAGAGATGGCACAGAACGGTAAAGCAGTGAGGGGCCTCCTGACCCATCGAGTCCTGCCCCCTCCATCCTGACCAGTTTGGACAGGTGTGTGCCAGTCCCCCCACTGCCTTGATGAAGTCTCTCCCTGTCCAGTTCAAGCACGCTCTAGCATCTTGGTCAGACTGGCCCCAGCTCTCCCTTGCACTACCTGTCCCCTTTAGGTATGATGTGAGTCTGAGGCTCTGGTCCTCCAGAGGCGGTGCTCCATCAGCCTTGTCGTGCTGTTTATGCTGTTGGCCTTGTCTGCCTTCCCCACCCAACCATGGACTCCCAGGGATCAGGAGTAGCTTCTCACCTGTCCTCAGCCTTTAGCCCAGAGCCTGGCAGCCACTCTGTGGGTGTACGTGGCATCAGAGAATGGGTGGAGACGTGGGTGGATGGAAGGGAGGATTGGTGGAGGGAGAAGTGAATGAACGTTATTAGCACCTAAAGGGATTCCCAGGCCCCCATGCCCCTCCCTTCCTCATACCTGTGTACCTGCCCAGACGAGAAACTTTGACAAGTCCCATGAGCCGACCTCCCTAGAGACCAATCTTCTCTTCTTGGTGGTACAGCAGACGGCTGGCATATTACACACAGGCCTCCAGTGGGCCAGTCATCTGACACCTGCCACAGGCTCAAAAGCTTTGGATGGGACTATGTATGCCTCATGCATCAGGCAAGGATGTCTGTGGTGGCAGGAGACGCTGAAATGGTAACTCAAGGCCAGCAGACTCCAGGCCTCCAGCCAGCCCAGCTTTCCCCCAGCAATAGGAACCAGATCCATGCACATGGTGTGAGAGGGGCTGCGCTGGTGAGCGGCGGGGGTGCACTGAGTGGCGAGGCCACGCCCCAAACACAGAACCTGCTGGATTTCAACCTCCTTCCCTACTTATCCAAGGAAGTGCTCTCTAGGATGTACTTTAAGAATACAAGACCTTCTAATGAAAGCTAATTCACTTTTCCCAATTCCATTTATCACTGCGTGTAATTATTGTAAATACTGGCCTGGAAGAGGAAAGTTATTTTTTCCCTGTGCGATTCTAGCTTCAGCGTCTGTGGAACTAGGTGGCAAAATCCCCACTTGGTGGGTAAGAAGCCAGGCCCTGTCAGTGAGAAAGGGCAGCAGACAAGGCCTGTGGATAAGAGACCCCTGCCAAGGGTGACGGCGGGTATCTCTGCAGCCTCCCTAAGGGGAGATGGATGCAGGAGGGCGGGGGTTAGATGCAATCGGGGCTGTTGGCACAGCGCATGCCCCCTCCATGTGAACAACAGAAGCCTAGGGCTCAGGCCACGTGGCTCCAAACCCCAGTGGGATTAGAAGAATGAGCTCTGAATGTGGCCATGGCAATGGTTGTGAGCCGGCCGCAGGCGGGGGCGTGCCCGCGGAAGATCTCTCCAGCCTGAAGAGTGTGAGCGCTTGGCCTCCTCGGCCTCCGATACTCAGGGGGGCCTCTCTGTCCCTCCTCAGCTCCACTCGGCAGCCTCCTCGTCCGTTGTTCCCCTTCCTTCTGGCCCTACGTGCTACTCAGGTCCTCCAGGCAGGGTCCATCCTGCAGGGCTCCCTGCAGGAGGGGTTCCGAAGGCTCCCAGGTGACGAGAGGCTGCACTTACACCCCAGCTACAGGGCTGGCGCCCCCCACCTGCTTAAATAGTCACCAGCCCCGCTAGTGACCTTCAGAAGCGCCCGCTGTCAGGACCTCCGACAGCTGCCTTGACAGGATCACCTGAGCTCACATGCAGGGATTTTCTGGGGAAAGCCACCTGGCAGGACCTGCCCAGGGCCCCCATGTGGCTGTGACTGGGGCCGAGACTTGTCCAGTCAGTAGAGGTATCACTTCAGCACAACCCACCTCCACCAAGGTCCCGCGTGGGGTTCCAGCCTCCAGCTCTCCCCTAAGCAGACGGCGCCTGCCTCTCACGGCCCCAGACCTGGCTGCAAACGCACAGTCAGGAGCCTGCGGCCAACACCAGCCCCCCAACCACCACACACACAGGATTCCCAGGCTGAGCTTCTGTGCCACACAGGAGCCTCCCGTGTGAGACCCTTCCAGGGGCAGACGTGGCTGTACTTCCCAGCCTGCCTGCCCCCTGCCCCTCCCCAGACAGGAGGTGCATATTTTATGTCCAGTGGACCATGAAGGTCTGCAGGTGGCAGGCTGATTTATCAAAGTCATAACCATACATGGAAATTGTGTCAATATGTCTTTGCATAATGGATTCTGAAGGATGCCCCCTATTTCTCTGGTAAATCATATACATTTAAAGTCCCCAAATGCCTAAATATATATTTATCCAGTAAATCAACTCAGCTTTGAAGTGGCTCATTTCTTTCCTGCAGAGATACAGGATATAGCTGCTAACCTTGTTTTTCTTTCCTTCTCCAAGTTTAAAAAAAAAAATGAGGAGCGGAGAAATGAAATTCTGAATAATGAATGTTTAAATATTGACGAGGGTTTGACACTAATGGTGTGAGGGAAAGTGTGCAGCACGACAGCTTTGCCGCCACAGGATCTACAAAAGGGAAGCGTTTTGCTAGAACCTTTCAGGCCCCTTCCAGCAACTTAACTCTCTGAATCTGTGACACATGATTGAGCACGCTCAGGGGGCCAAGACAGAGCACACTGGACTTGGATAGAACCTTCTTGATGCAACAGGAGAGGGCTGGTGATTTATTCACCTTCATATCCTGATTCCCATTCTCAACATATTTGCCAACAATTTATTCAGAAACAGCGATTTCTTGTTTTTTTAAGGATACTACACTGACTCTAGCTATCTGCCATCTTCCTAGGAGGATGTGTGTGAAATCCCTAATGCTGGCCCTGGTGTAAAGCAAGCTCTCAATCAATGGTGGCTCCCTTCCTAGAGACTCCAGACCCTTGTGTAGATTGTGATTTCACAGCCACATGCCCCAGGAGGTTAGAAACAACCTCCTCACTGTAGATTCAGGAGGGAGGAGGCCTAGTGCGTCAATGTAACAGAGAGAGCAGCTGTCCTGCGTGATTCCTGCAGGCTTAGGTTGGCCTTTACTCTGGGGACTCCAGTGGCTGTAACGATGGAAGGTCCCAAGGGGAGCTGACCTTCCCTGCAGGACACATGCTGCCTTGTCCTCAGGATGAGCTTTGGCCTTGAGTTCTCTGAGTCTATCCCTCTGTCTTTAAGCTAAAGACAGTAAACGATTTAAGCTAAATCAACAGTAAATGATTCCAGAATCTACCCTGATTGTCACATTGCAGGAAAGGAATTCCCCTACAATACCCTATCCCAACACAGACTGAATCCTGTATCAAAGCCCAGGGGCTCTTATTCTCACCTGGTGATCCCTTCAGGTTCTTCTTCCCTGACCCATTGTGCTAGACAGTCACATGGACTTTACCACTAATGTCATCCACAGTCAAACCTCTAATTTGCTGCCTCCTGCAACCCCAGGAAATGACAATAAACAGTAGAAAATGTGTAAACTCCCAAAGAACAGGGAGACTCAGCACACAAAGGTCTGGGTTGTTTTTTTTTTGTTTTTTTTTTTTTTTTTGCAGTACGCGGGCCTCTCACTGTTGTGGCCTCTCCCGTGGCGGAGCACAGGCTCCGGACGCGCAGGCTCAGCGGCCATGGCTCACGGGCCCAGCCGCTCCGCGGCATGTGGAATCTTCCCAGACCAGGGCACAAACCCATGTCCCCTGCATCGGCAGGCGGACTCTCAACCACTGCGCCACCAGGGAAGCCCAGATCTGTGTATATTTTTGAAGGGAGGATTTGACACTGACTTTGAGGAATGGCCACAGTGTCTGGGCCTCGAGTGGGGCCATATGAGCTGTTGGGTCACTGGAACTCCTCAGAGGCACAGGCCTCAGAGGGTAGGAGTGGGGCATGCAGGCAGAGATGTCTCTGATGCAAACAAACAGATCAATAACAGATCAGGGTACTGGAGAAACCATCTCTTGAGAAATTGGAGGGCATCTGAGAAAAGATCTCTGGATACTGACCCCAGTGAATTGGTCAGCTTTGCCATCTGACTACCTGACAGTTTTATCCATCCATCAACAAGTCCCAGCCACTCATGTGGAATGTCTGACCATCTTTCAGTGCCACGCATTAAAATACGAACAGATTGCCTGAATACTCAGATATGATTTTTAAGCCTGCAACATGAGATAGCAAAACCTACAAACAGAAAGAGCATCCAGAAGAAAAAGAAGGAAAGCAGAGAATTGAAGAAAGTGTCTAAAATTAAAGTAAATATCCTCAGAGAGATGGAAAGGTATTACACTCATGAAAAAAGAATAGGATGCTATGGAAAGAAACAGGTCTTAGAAAATAAAAGTAAAAGAAAAAAATCAGTAAAATGATTGCATGATAAAATTAAGGAAATCACCTACACAGGAGAACCAAAAAATTAGAGGTGAAAAATAGGAAAAAGATTATTAAAAAAAATCAAACTAGGAGGTCTCATTCATATTTGACTAATGAGAGTTTAAGAAAAGGATAACTGATAAAATGGACAGAAAGAAATGATTTTTAAAAAGCAGTAGCATACATTTTACCAGAACAAAAAACGGCAGACTCCAGATTAAAATATTCATGGAGTGCCCAGGCAATGAGTGTTTAAAAAAAAAAAAAAAAAAAAAAAAAAGCTTGAAATTTCAGAATCCCAAGGATACAAGAAGATATTAAAAACTTCCAGTGAAGAAAAGCAAACAAAATACCAAATATAAAATAAGGAAAATCAGAATGTCACTGGACATCCCAACAGCAGCACTGACATGTAGAAGCCAATTCAGTGTCTTCAAATGATTTTTTAACCTAGAATTCATACCCAGCCAATCAATCAAGTACAAGAGTAAAATAATCTTCTCAGACATGGTGAGAATACAAAACATTTATCTCCCAAGCACACATTTTTTTTTAACAAAGTTTCTGAAGGATGCACTCAAGCTAAACAAGAGAGTAAACCAATACAGATGAAGACATAAGACTCAGGAAACACAAGAAGCAATGTATGAAAGTAGCAAAGAAAAGTCCTAAAATGCCAACTGGGCAGCAGGGCTGGAGAGCAAGGTTTAAGCAGGATAATAGAGGATTTCAGGAAGGACTTGGGAGATCATTTGAATTTTCTGAGCTTTGGGAAAATAATATTGATTATTATTGGATCGATTTGATTTTGTGAAAAACATAGACACTATAGAGAAAATTAAATAAATGAAAAATTATTAACTCTTATTCATTATTAATCCCAAATTTTGTAAAAAGCATACAAGAAAGAAAACAACCATGTAACTCGACTCAGCACTGAAAAATGGTTGCATAGATATAATAATGTAAACGTGATATGGATTTAACCAAAAAGTTATCAGTATAAATTAACAAAATATATAAATATATTCTGCATTACACACAGGTGGGTATCCCAAAGTCAGATATATATAACCAAAACGTTATATAATTATATATAAGCGATAAAAGTGATGGATATTAACAAAATGAGAGAAGAGGAAGGCACAAAATAGGAGAGGTAAATCCTCAGCAACCACGGGGAGGATTCAAAAGACAATGTCTAAGCTGATATCAATAAATAGCATTAGGAGTATATAATTCAAAAAATGGAAGTAAATATAAGAAACAGATCAAAGTGTTAGGGAACAGGATGGGGTGCAGGGGGAGGTAGGTGGTCAGGAAACGGATAGTTTTTCACTTTGGTACTAATTGAATTTTTTAATCCATTTACTTTGATAAAAATTAAAATTAATTGAAAAAATGAAAAGCTGCTTTTTCCACAGGTGGGCCCACTACAACGAGGGGGAGAAGGTGCTGGTCCACCCCCTGGCGTGGGGTAGGGAGGGGGAAAATGACAAGGGAGCCCCTGAAACACGTGTTCCACTCTGGCTGGGACAGACACTCTTCTTAAATTCTGGTGACATCCAGCTTTGTTTCTAAACCATGAGTTGAAAGGTTTCAAAGAAGGTGGCTTTAGCAGATTAGTTGGAACTTTCCCTCTCCGGGATTAAAATAGAAGTAAAACTCGAATTTTCACAACTAGAGCCACACTAGGGCACTGTTTTCATTCCACCGCACAGTGTGTGACATGAAAATAAACAATCCTGGAAAGGAGGTGCTTCTGTGTTTCTCCTGAGTCTCTTGAGATGAAATTGGGCAGAGGGGACGCAGCCAAACTATTTTCACACCAAGCCTCGACTGAGTCTCACACATCTTTGCATTTAGAGGGGATTTTCGTCACTGCCTGGTTTCAGAACTGACTAGGTGTAGACCACAAGCTGATAGCTCAGCCCAGCAATCTCAGCCAGCACGTGTGGTCTGAACCAAGCTGTCTGCGGGTCTGGAACCGCTGATTGAGGTCTGAAGCTTGCAGAGGGGCCGTTTTTCAGTGTGGCCCAGAATAAACGACTTCACTGGGCATCCCAAATTACAACCTGAACCAGTGGCATATTCACCCGAAACACCAACATATGTATTCAACACAATTCCTCTAAGAAACAAAAAGTATTTTTTAAAGAGTCTGAGTATAAAAATGCAGAGTGAGAAAATTCACAAGGGAGAATTGTGTTAAATAGTCACTGGCCAGAAATGCCTGACAGTTTCTCCCAAACTCCCACTAAAACACCGGTAAAAACTAGACAAGTAAAAACTCAAAAGCCACTACATAAACTACATTTGATCTGGTGCTAAAACCTTGAGGGATTTCCACCAATTATAAAGCCATGGGAGCAGGACTGAAAAACACAAACACAATATATATATATTTGCTTGACTTACAGACCAATTAAAATAAGATGGGGAAGACGTTCTGCTTCTGAACCCAAGTTCAAAACACAAGTTCATGCCACCCTCTCTCCAGAGATTCTCCACAGGGGTGAGTTTGCCCCCTAGGATACATTTCACAATGTCTGGGGACATTTGGAGCTGTTGTAACTTGAGGAGAGGGGATGCCTCTGGCCTCTAGTGGGTAGAGGCCAGGGAGGCCGCTCAACATCTCACAGATGGCTCCCCAAACAATGATCTGAACCAAAATGTCAATAGTTTCAATGATGAGAAAAACTGTTGTACCTTGTGGAGTATATATATATATATATATATGTTTTTGGTAGCACCACACGGCTTTTGCGATCTTAGTTCCCCGACCAGGGATTGAACCCAGGCCCACGGCAGTGAAAGCACCAAGTCTTAACCACTGTACCACCAGGGAATTCCCGTGTGGGGTATATATTTTAAGGCAATGAGAATATCTATTTTCCCATCATAACACACACACACACACACACACACACACACAAGCTCTCTCTCTCTCTCTCTCTCTCTCACACACACACACAATACACCATAATACATTAGGCTTGAAGCCCCTAATATTGTTATCTAAAAGGACTTTTAAAAAATATACAAGTATTCAGGCAGGAGAAAAAGCAAAACAAAACAAAACAAAAATGAAATAACATAAAGGATTAGCCTCAGACCACCTCTGCAATATCACAAAGGCAAGAACAGAAGACTTCAGGCAACAACACCCACTGAGTTTTGCAGAAAATGGTTGTGACCATGAAATTTTATACTCAACCAATACATTGTCTAAATGTGGAGCAACAGACGTTTCAAGATAAAGCATGAACTCTGAAATTTTAATATGTATTGTGTAGAAAAGAAAATATTACTTGAAAATACACTTCACCTGACTGAGTGATGAATCAAAATGAAGAATTCAAAATGGGAAAGCTGGAGGTAAGCGATAAACCCATTCAAATGTAAACTTCTGTATATTATTATTGTAAATGAGAATGAGAGAAAACAAATAGCATAACTAATAAGAAAGGGACAGACACAGTGGTTTCTTGTAGTTCAAAAAAATCTCTCTGTATAGCACTGTGCTAATGAATTGAAAAAATCTCAACAAATTGAATAGTTTTCCTGAAAAATGTAAATTATCAAAATATGATACAGGAAAAAATAAAAACCTTAAGAGATCGATTAGTTATCAGGGTAGAATGAAAAAACTACCAACGTTTACATCAGAGAAATATTCCAAGACTAAATACTTTTACAAGGGGAGTTCTTTCAAACTTTTAAGAAAAAGATAACTGCATGCTGTATTACCTGTCCCATGCATTAAAAATATATAAAGCTCTATCTAGCTCATTTTATGAAGTTAGTAAAACCTTGTATCAAAATGTGCCAATATAACTAAAAAAAATAAAGAATAATTCACTTATGAATAGAGACGCAAGCATCCAAATAAAAGCATTATAAATCAAATATAACATTCACCATGGCCAACTAAGTTTTATTCTAAAAAATGAAAATATAGTTTTATATATTTTTATTAATATTAATCAAAACCCCATGTCAACTGAGCAACAGAGAAAACAGTATGCTTATCTCAGAACATACTGACTATATTCTTCAGTATTTTTTCAAATAAATGTACTCTATTTTTCTTCCTAGTTTTCTACTTTAAACCTATACTATTTTAATAATGAAACAACTAAAGTCAGTTCCAGTAAAATTAGAAAGAAAATGAGCTTATTCCCTCTCACTAATGCTTTACACTTTTCTGGAAGATCAAGCCAAGACAATAAGAAATGAAACAGAAATAGAGATGTAACTATTAGAAAGGAAGAAAGAAATCATCATGGCTTTGGACAGTATGATTAGAGACAGAGAAATTGCAAAAGAAACAACTGGAAAATATCCTATAATTAGAAAAGAGAGTTCAGAAAAGTAGACCATTACAAACAGGGGGAAAAAAGAGCTTTCTTTAATAAAAGAAATAACCAGTTTTAAAAATCCACTCACAAGAGCAATAAAAAATATCAAAAGCAATCAAAGAGATCAGAATAGCCCTAAATTGTGACACCAAAATGAGGAAAATTAAAAGCATTACTAAAATATATAAAATAAGATTCGACAAAATGGGGAGACGTGCTCCTGGATAAAAGACTGAATATAATCAATTCTCAAAATAACATAGAATTTTAAAGCATGACCAATGAAATTACCAGCAGCTGTTTGGTGGGGAGAAGGCATTGTTCCAGAGAAGGGAAGGAAATTTGACCAAAAAAATTCTCAGATCTTCGGGTAAAATGAATGGGCTAAGGAATTAAGAAAGTCCGTAAAAAGAAGAATAAAGAGAGGTGAACTAGTCTGACCAGACTGTACTTTATTTTACAACTGTTAGAATTAGAAAGCCCAGCCCTGGTGCAGTGGTGGATAAACAGAACACTGCAACAGTACTAAAATAGACCAAAGTACATTTAAGAACTTAATAAATTACAAAGGAAGCAGCACAAGTAAATGGAGTACAAATGCACTGGGACAATTGGCTATTGGAAAAAAATAATAAATTAGACTCTCATCCTATTACTATTTACTAAAATACATGCCAGGTGGATTGAAGAGTTCATATAAAAACTAAAGCCATTTAAAACAGGACTATACCCATATATTACATTGAGATTTAATCATTCTAATGTTTTAATGAAGCAGTTAAAAAAAAAACTAACAGAAAATACAGTTGTAAATTTAACCGAAGGACATTTTAAGCATAAAAGCCTTGAGAGAGAGAAGGTAGATCACAGAAGGAAAGCTCAAAACATTCACTACATAAAAATTTAAAACTTCTACTATTAAAAATCATAAGCAAAATTTAATGGCACATTGAGGTACTGAGACATGATGCAACCTTGAAAACATCCTGTTAAATGAAAGAAGCTGGTTACAAAAGCCCGTGTATTGTATGCTTCCCATTATATGGAATGTCCAGAATTGGCAAATCCATAGAAACAGAAAGTAGATTAGTGGTCGCCAGGAGCTGGGGGCAAGGGGAGGGGAGGTGAAATGGGGAGTGACTGCTGGTGGGTATGGGGTTTCTTTTTAGGATGTTAAAAATGTTCTAAAATTGATCATGGTGATGGTTGCACAATTCTATGAATATTCTAAAGACCAGTGAATTGTACACTTTAATGGGGTGAATTATATGGTATGTGAATTATATCTCAGTAAAGCTGTTATAAAAAATGTAATGGCAAATAACCAACTGGGAGAAAGACTTGTAACATATTTGAAAAAAGATTAATAATCTTGATATATGGGGGACTCTTTAATAAGTAAAAGAGTGACACCCTATTGGAAAACTGGGCAAAATCAATGAACAGACAGTAAATGACTAAGAAACTAATGTGTCTATTCCATCAAGTTAGTAGAGATTTAAGGAACAGTAATGCTCAATGCAGAAGAAGGTGCCAGAGCAAGGACATTCTCATCTATTGTGGCAAAGCCTTCATCTGGAGACCTTGCTGGAAAGCAACTTGTAAGTAAGCACCCAGACCAAACACCAAATCACATACCCTTTATTCCATGTCTAGAATTCTGTCCTCCATCCTTAAGCACAGAGTGTCCAAGGATTCATGTATGAGGATGCTCACAGCATCATTATTTTGTGGATATTCAGAATATCCACAAATTAGAATGAGCATAAGCGTTTAGAAAAAAAAGGGAGAAATGGTTAAATAAATTATGTATCAGCCACAAGACTGAATATCATGCAGCCATTAAAAATGATGTTTTCAAGTAAATTTAATCACAGGGAAAATGATCACAATGTAATGTTCAGTGGAGGAAAGATATAAAATTGCTTACAATATGACCCCATACACACAAAATGCTGGGATGAAATACACCAAAAGGCTGCAGAAATGATCTCTAGATGGCATTCTGGGTGATTTTCATTTTTCTTTTTATTTCCCATATCTTCCACATTTCCTGCAAGAGGTATATTTTATTACTGTAATTCAAAAACAAAAAATTGATATTTTTCAGGAATATTCCTCTACAGACAAGTATTTGGCCAGAAGAATGAATAACCAATTTCTTTGAAATCTGGTACCTGCTTTGCGCGCCCCCCCACCCCTGCCCTCCCTCCTCCCAGAGTCCTGGGGTGGAGTCAGTTTTAAAGGCCCACCCACCCTCCTGGGGGCAGCTCCATCCTGCTAGACCAGGCTGGCCGTCTTAGACTGTACAGGCTGCTATAACAAAATGCCACACACTGAGTGGCTTATAAACAACAGAAATTTATTTGTCACAGTTCTGGAGCCTAAAATTCTGAGATTAGGGTGGCAGCATTGTCGGGTAAGAGCCCTCTTCCAGGTTGCAGACTTCTCAGTGTATGCTCACATGGCCAAAAGGGCACAGGAACTTTCTGGACCCACTTTTATAAAGCCACTAATCCCATTTGTGAGGGTCCCACCCATGTGATCTAATCACTTCGCAAAGGCCCCACCTCCTAATTCCATCCCCTTAGGGGTTAGGATTTCAACATATGAACTTGGTCAGGGGGGACACAAACATTCAGACCACAGCACTGACTATGAAGCACTCCTATGCTCCAGCTCACCTAGGCTCTTATCTCTGGGGGCTGAGAATCTCAGAGAATAGTAAAGCTGACAACGTTGATGCGTCTAAAGGTCTTTTCCCCCAAAGCAGTATTTATTCTAACAAAGAACATATTAAAGGCTAAAGAACCTTTAAAACTCAGTGAAGGGCTTCCCTGGTGGCGCAGTGGTTGAGAGTCTGCCTGCTGATGCAGGGGACACAGGTTTGTGCCCCAGTCCAGGAGGATCCCACATGCCACAGAGCAGCTGGGCCTGTGAGCCATGGCCGCTGAGCCTGCGTGTTTGGAGCCTGTGCTCCACAGCGGGAGAGGCCACAACAGTGAGAGGCCCACATACCACAAAAAAAAAAAAAAAAAAAACAACTCAGTGAAAAGAATGTCTCATGAGTAAATAAAATGTGATATATATGTATTCATATATATGTATATAGTCATTGTACATAACTGTGATATGTATATGTGTGTATACATGAGTGTGTGTGTGTGTTTGTGTGTGTGTGTATATATATATATATATATATATATATATTCTATCATATAATGGAATATTATTCAGCCTTAAAAAAGAAGGAAATTCTGCCATTTGGGACAACATGGATGAACCTCGAGGACATTATGCTAAGTGAAGTAAGCGA
The DNA here is from genome assembly GCF_964165515.1 of Mesoplodon bidens. Lineage (NCBI taxonomy): Eukaryota > Metazoa > Chordata > Mammalia > Artiodactyla > Ziphiidae > Mesoplodon > Mesoplodon bidens. The sequence continues at coordinate 144,205,348 of NC_138161.1, forward strand.
GACACGGAAAGACAAAGAGTGCATGATCTCACTTATATATAAGTGGAATATAGATATAAAAGCCAAACTCACAGTAACAGAGAGTAGAAAGGTAGTCACCAGAGGCTGAGGTATGGGGGAAATAGGGAGATAAAAGTAAGACAGGGGCTTCCCTGGTGGCGCAGTTGTTGAGAGTCCGCCTGCCGGTGCAGGGGACACGGGTTCGTGCCCCGGTCCGGGTAGATCCCACGTGCCGCGGAGCGGCTGGGCCCGTGAGCCATGGACGCTGAGCCTGTGCGTCCGGAGCCTGTGCTCCGCAACAAGAGAGGCCACAGCAGTGAGAGGCCCGCGTACCGCAAAAAAAAAAAAAAAAAAGAAAGAAAAAAAAAGTAAGACGGTAGTTGCCAAGGGCTGGGGGCGGGGGTTCATGGGGAGCTATTGTTTAACCGGCACGATGTTAACTGTGCAAGGTGAAAAGAGTTCTGGAGATGGAGGGTGGTGATGGCTGCACAACAATATGAATGAACTTAGTACCAATGAACTTTATACTTAAAAATGGTTTAGACGGTAAGATTTGTTTCAGTATTTTACCGCAGTTTATCCAAAGGATGTCTCATGGTGGAAACTCAGGCCTGTGGAAGAGATGAGGAGGAGTCTCCTCTCAGCCGCCCAGCCTGTCGCTGTGGGCAGCCCCTCCTACGCTGGAGCCGAAGGCTGGAGCATGGGGCACGCCAGATAGGGCCTCTAGGTATTTTGCAGCGCGGCACACAGAGCTCGGCTGGGCGGTCTGTCGTGGTTAAACCTTGGTAGAAAGGTAAGAGCACTCTGAACACACAGGTTCTCAGGCAGACTTTGCCCCAAACGGTCTCAGTCCCCCTGACGCCACAGCCTCTCCAAGGCACAGCCCCAGCCCGGAGTTTCTATCCCTCGGTCCCCCTCAGCTGGCAAGACTCACTCCTGCTCAGTGTTGAGGAGGAAACGAGAGCACCCCCCAAAGCCCGTGTATAATCCCTGTCATACAGTGTCACTCAAAAAGCATTAGGAAATTGGTCTGTCAAGGAAATAAGCCCTGCATTTATTCAGCAGCTACCAAGCAAACTGAACGGGATGCTATTCGTGTCCTGTGCAGCTCGTGGACAGGCACGTCATAGGAAAAGACAGCTCAGCAGCAGCCAAGACACAGGGCTGATAGTGGTCACAGTGTAAGCAGAAGTTTCAAGAATCTACTAAGGAGAAGAAGGTGACCCCTGGGCTGCTCATTGAGGAATGGGAGGAAAGCCACAACAGAGGGAACTCACAGCGTCAGCAAGGTCCCCTCGGTGGGAGGAGTGTCAGATGGCCTGTGTAGACCACACCCCCGGAGAGCCTCCCAAGGAGGTTGGTCCTTGCTCAGCACCCCATCAAAGCAGCTGAAGGCCTTGCTGGCCACTCACCAGCACTGTTTCGCAGAGGACCCATGTCCACGGGTCTAAGTTGAGCAGAGTGTGGGGAGGATGAGGGAGACGGCTGCTTGCCTGGAAGTACCAGCACCCTTATGATGGGGCTTCACAGAACCTGTCTGTCTGTCCAGGCCCAGTTTAAGCACCACCTCCTACCTCATAGCTTCTCCTCCCTCCTCTGTCGCCCCCTGGGAGTCCCGTCACAGCCCACCTCACAGCTCAGGCACGGTGGACGCACCTGTCAAAGATGGCAGCGAGATGACCTCAATGTGTCTGAAATGTTTGCAGGTACCTCCTGTGCCCAGTCATCCATGCATTCATTTATTCATTCAACAAACACATACTGACTGACCACAGTAAGCCAGGCCCTGCGGGGGACTCCTGGGAATGCCACAATAAAAGACCATGAAAGACTCAGTCTTTGACCCCAAACTATTCAGCTTCTAGTAGATGAGACAGACAAGAGAAAAGTCCAAGACCCCTGAGCTCAGACAGGGAAGGTCAGTTCTGCAGGGCTGTGAGAGAAGAAGGCTGCCAGGAAAGGCAGTGGTTGGTTTTCCACCTGAGGTGCTGTGGGGTGCCCCGGGGCGCTGACGGCGTCTGTGCAGGTGCTGGGACACCTGAGCGGGTGGCCTTTCCAGCTGATGCCACCTCAGAGGCACCAGAACCTCAGATTAATCAGAAGGCTCTGGCTGCCTGGGAAACAATGATTCAGTCTCTCACTCTTACACACAGACACACACGCACACTATTTGCAATCCTTTGTTCTGGGTTTTCTACACATTTAATTACCTCAGGATAAATCTGATTTCTCCTCTTGGAAAATCTCTCTTTTGTTTCCTTTTCATTTCCCTTCCTTTCACGTTACATTTGACAAAGTTGGGAGAGACACCGAAGCGGATGAGCAATGGTCGGGGGTGGGAAAGATGCTGTGCAGGCAGCGTGGCCGTGAAGGGGGCACCCGGTGACGCAGGCCACCTCAGCTCTGCACCCACAGCCGTAAATTAGGAGAAGTGCCCTGGACTTATATTTAATTCAATAACAAATACTTACTCACATAAAAATAACTTATTTTCATTCTGGGAGGAGAGGGCCTAAATTTAAACAATCTTTCCCAGCCTGCCTGCGGAAAAAGTCTGCCAATTCTGCATGCACTGCCCCCTCAGGCTCCAGGCCTTCAGCCGCGGCTTGGAGAGGAGGGAAGGGAGTCGTGTGCTGGCCACAGCCCAGGCCGGGGAGGGCCGCCTGGGCATCTCTGCAGTGAGAACGCACTCCTGGCCAGCGTCCTGAGAAGTAAGCACAGCAGACATTCTGAGGGGAAACACATCAAGTGGATGGGATGACGGCCATGCTTATCTGGTGAAGCTCCTATTCTAATCTTGAGAGAAGAAGAGAAAATCTCTTAGTTTTCCTGGAAGGGAGGACACTGCCCCCCAGGATTCTGGGCCTGGGCCTGAGCGGGAGGGCAGGGCCCCCTCCTGGCTGCCAGACCCTGGGCAGGGCAGGACTCTGGGCTTGGTTCCCCCTTGAAGGCTTATCCCAGAACAAAAGACCTCGAACAGTGCTTTTAAACACTGGCAGCTCATGGAATCACCTGGGAAGATTTTAAAGATACCACAGCCCATCCCCATGGGGGCCAATTCCGTCAGATGGCAGGGGAGGGGCGGGGGCTGGCATCAGTGTTGCTTTAACAGTTCCCCAGGTCTTTCTTAAGTTCAGCCAGGTTAAGAAGCCCTGGATCAGCACTTAGGGACGTGTGCTACCTGCCCTTGGAGGTATGCAAAGGCCACTGGGTCAGTGGTGAGCAGCCAGAAGTCCAAGGCTCCAGCTGATGGGCACTGAGATGCCCAGTGACTCCAGGAATGAGGAAGCTGGCAGAGGGCAGCAGCAAGAACAGCATAGAACCTGGCGGATGGGAGCCACGGCCCTGCTTGCAGAAGGCTGCAGTCAGGCTCTGGGCCCAAATGGGATGGCTGTGCAAAGGAAGAGTCAGGATCGGAGCTCTCCAGGTAGACGTCCCCAGCCTCGTTCAAGCAGGAAGGAGTGTTCTAATTCTAAGTGGTGCCCCTAGCCCACCAGACATGTGTCCGCTACAACATGGAATCCCATCTTCAATTTCCAGAATGACTTCATTCCAGCAGATTTTTAAAACTAGCTGAATTGAAGCAGCTCTCTTGCTTGATGTGTAATTGACTCAGTTTTACAATCTAGTGTTTACAACACGCTTAATCTACAGCCCGGGGGAAACGGTGGCAGTTGTAACTTTAGCCTCTGGTTACAAACGGAGGCTAAGAACGCTGTCTGGGGGAGACACTTGGGAAGAAGATAACGCTCCCTTCGAGACCTAGGTTGTTTCCAAGCTATGGGCTGGGGTTGGAGGGAGGAGCCGTCGCAACCTTGGCAGGAAGCAGAGGTCTGAACAAAACGACTTTTCTCTCTTAGTGGAGCTCAGCCCCAGGATTTTCAGCCTGACGGCTGACCCCTCCTCCTTTTCCCCTATTTCCCCTCCCCGATCTGACCCTAAAAGCATCTGTCCATCTGCTGCCGGCTCTCCCAGATGTGTCCTCTGACACATGGCACGTTGTGGTGAGGCAGCGGCTGGGGCTGCACTTCCCAGGGCCTGCTCGTCGTCCATCCTCCCCCAAGGCAGCTGAGTTCACAGCCGTCCCAATAAGGAGGGTGAGCATCACATCGATAGGTGTGGGAGCAGTGCGGGAACCACAGGAATGGACCACACGTGAGTTTGCATCAGGGGTAGACCTTTGCACCTTCCTCAATTCCCTAATAACTGTCACTAAGGTCCTGAGGTGGGGGGCTATCGTCATCTGTTTCATCGTTTTAGGTAGAAACAAGGTTGGGTCTGTGATTCCCGCTTCTGTTCCCTCAACTTTCCTTTCTCGAAAGTGGAGATGATGGCCCTCCTGTTTGTCACCATCCTAAATGGGTAAAGGTGGGGATGATTTGAGAGACCGCAGGGCCTTCACTCTGAAGTGGGCAGGTGCCACATCTGTTAGGTTTTGGTCACCCTGAAGTACCTCCAGTCAGCCTTCCCTGTTTCCCAGTAAAGCCTAGATATGCAAATAATAGCACAAGTAATGATGGTGCAAGTGGCTTTCACCCAAGGAGCTGGGTCAGTGGGTTCGGTGGTTTCAGACTTTCTCCTGGTTCACCATTTGCCAATAAAACAGGCCTTGCAGGGCTTCCCTGGTGGCGCAGTGGTTGAGAGTCCGCCTGCCGATGCAGGGGACACGGGTTCGTGCCCCGGTCCGGGAAGATCCCACATGCCGCGGAGCGGCTGGGCCCGTGAGCCATGGCCGCTGAGCCTGCGCGTCCGGAGCCTGTGCTCCGCAACGGGAGAGGTCACAACAGTGAGAGGCCCGCGTACTGCAAGAAAAAAAAAAAAACAGGCCTTGCAGAGAAACGAGCTGAGGATACACCTGGGCTTAAGTATATTCCCCTTGAGAGGGAGCTGGCTTGGGGCAGCCCCAGCACGGAGCAGCTTCAGCTGCAGGAACCCAGGCAGCAGGGACAGAAGACCAGGCCCCTGTTGGTCAGGTGACCCCCCATTAGCCATTGCAAGATCCAATTGCAAAAAACCCAAAAAACACAGAAAGGAGAAGGAAAAACCCAGTTAAATGTGAGACAGGTTGGACCTCATCCTGGCCGTGGCTTAGAAAGGTGGAGGAAAGCAAAGTTGTTGCTGAAGCCTCTGTCTCCTCCCACGTATCTCTAGCTAAAGGCACAAGGGAAAGGGGCTTTTTCTTGTAGGAAGAGAAGAAAGACCAACCTTTACTAAAAGGAGCAGCCACTACTACAAACTGCATAGCAGAAAATGCAGAGAAATTTGGAAGAATATCGAAAGTTGACCCAAATCTCCTCAGACTCTGGTCAAGATTTGGATTTCTCCAAAGGAAATGTTGCATCCTGAAAGGCCCTCCAGCGATATGAGAGCCAAGGTGCAGGGGAGGTGTGGGAATCTGTGAAATAGCCCGAAGGTGTTCCTCTCTCTCCTGTGTCTCTGCCTCTTCCTGTCCCCATCTCCAGCGCTACCAGGACAAGGATTCCTGGCCGAGAGAAGCTTCCAGAGAGAGTGTGGAGGAGGCAGGGAAACAGCCTCAGTGGGTCCCAGCCCACAGCCCCAGTGACAAATGGCACACTCCCATGCATCCACTGAAAATGCTTCATCAGTGTTCTGCGTAAGACTCCAGAAGCACAGTACAGACGGTTCGAGGGCAGATGGGACAAAAGCCTCCTGAATTAAAGGCTTGACACTGCCTTCTGAAAAAGTCAAAATACATCCCAAGATCAAATCAAGACACATCCTGGTGAATTACCAAACCTCAAGGATAAAGAAGGAATCCTCTGGCTATCCAGGTGGAAAAAAGCAAATCATCTTAAAAAGGTAAAAATCAGGCTTGTCCTAAACTGACCACAGCAATGTTCAATGCCAGAAGACACTGAAAAATGTCCACAGTTCTGAGCAAAGGAATGTATGTCACCCAGGTATTTTAAAGCCAGGCAGGTTGCTCCCCACCCCATGCATACAAACAGGCAAGAAGATCCAAGCATTCTCAAGAATGCCGCATTTCAGGGAACACAGCACCAATGAGCTATGGGGAGCGGGTGGGTGGGTAGGGGTCAGAGGATAGGGTCTGATCATCTAAGAAGTAAAACATTTTAGAACCTGTCATCAAAGTGTGGTTCTTGCAGCAGCAGTGTGAGTATCATAAGGGAGCCTGTAAGAAATACAGACCCCCACCTCAGACCTAGGGCACCAAAATCCACATTTTAACCAAATCCCCAAGTGATTCATATACACTTTAAGGTCTGAGAATCATTACCCTGGAATACAGAAATGCCGGTGAAGGTCAGGCAAACAGCAGGTGGGCAGAGGGGAGTACGGTAAAGCACCTGGCCAAGACAGCACAGAACAGAATGCAAATGCTGCAAACCTTGTTGACGTAAAAATAGTAGCAAGAGAAATTCAGAGCTGGAGGGATGGCGCAAAGTGGCAGGAGTCACTGTGCAATGTGAAAACTGGGACTAAAACTCATCTTCCTTCCCCAGAATAAATAACTTCAGAAAATTCTTTCAGAAATTGAAATAACTTGGAAGGAACTTCAGCAACTTTTGAAGTTTCATTTTAGTTTTTTTGGCTATTAAATTTGAATCAAACTAGACATATTGCTTTTGATTTAAAAATGTGTACAGTAAGATTCTATTTTTGTAAAAGTGTTTCAATTTACCTAATTAGCTATTACTCTATCAGAGAGAGAGAGCTGGGATAGCGTTCACCAAATGTTAATTTCTTCTCCATGGCGGAATTTGAAGTAATTTCTTCTGTTTCTTTTTTTGGGTACGTTTGTATATTACTTGATTGAAAAAACAAATAATGGGTTTGTGTCAATTTCACAAAAAAAAATTCTTAAGAAACATAAAAACATAATCAGAAAGATCTGTCTTTGTTTTAAATAACAGATTTATGTGATGCTCTAATTAGAACTTATATTGTATTAAATCCTAAGGAAAAATAATTAAAATGAGGCTAAAAGATGTCAAACTGGGAGATAAGCTGGCTAAAAGTTTAATTACCCTAGGTCCACTAAACACTGGTTTTCCATTCTGTTCCAGGATGTTAGAAAAACCTCGCAGTGCTTTCTGTTTTAAGAAGCTTCTCCGGCAGTTTGCAAATGCACTGTCCCCCTCCAGAGTTCTGTCCCTCCATGCCATGCCGGTGCCTGCAGCTTCAGCTGTGGCCTGTCCTGGTGTCACCAGTCCCTGATTGAGCTCACTGGGGCCTGCCTTTGCTTCCCCCGTCCTCTGCTTCTCTCGGCACCTCTAACAGCCAAATACAGGAGAGCCCACACACTGTCACCTTACCTGCACAACAGAACACCCAGAACTTGAAGCAATGACTGTGAGCCACACCCCAGACCACGAGTTCTCAACTTTTGAGGATGATCAGAATCCGTCCAGGAAAACTTGGTAGAAATGGAACAGCCTGGGCTCTCTCCTCCTTCACGGCTCCCGGGGACCACGTGTGCTTCAGCAGCTCGGCCGGTGATCCACCGGCAGCCAGGGCTGAGGACCAGTGCCCCACATCTGTCCCTGGACCTAATGAAGGTCGTGGGCTTATGCTCCTTCCCTTCCCCAGGCAACACAGGACTCTGTCACTTCCGAGCGTGACAGAAGGCAAGTCTACCCCCGTGTTGACCACACCTGTCCAGCGAAGAGGCTGCCTGCACTGAATGCACTCATCCAGGTATATACGTCAAGTTCCCCCATCTTAAGACATACTAAACTGTTCCAGAAGAAAGGAACCACACTAAAGTTATCTTTTAGCTCAGCCTCGTGTATTCACAGAAGAAACAACTGAAGACCAAGGAGTCAGGTGATGGCAAAGACCTCCCTTGACCCAGACCTTCTCCCGCTGTCCCTGTACCATTCCCACTCAGCTAGGAAATGCCACCGCACATTCAGAACATGATAACACATCTTTTGAGGCAGATTATTTAACAGCTCCTCACAGCAGTCACTTTCACCTCTCCCACTTGGTTGAGAGAAGATTCCACAGGGACTGCTGGCCCTGGAGAGACTGCCCGGAGGTCTGCAGTCCCTGGGGTTAGCCATGTCCTCTTTCTAGAAGCTGAACATGCCAGCAGACTCTGAAATCCATTCAGTAATATGATGGAGGCTGAGCTTTCCAAGGCCATAGAGCGAAATGGTTAAGAGCACACACCCTGGAGCCAGCAGGCTTGGCTTTAAACCCTGCAGGTATGATTCAGGGTAAATTATTTAACCATCCTCTGTGCTTGCGTGTCCTCAACTGTAAAATGGAGATGTTAACTACACCTGCCTCGTAGGATGTGTGAGAATGAAATGAGTTCGTATATGCATAGGACAGTGTCTGACACACAGTAAGCACTACGTACAGATTTGTTATTCCGAGGCTCGAATTACACCTACACGTCTGAATGCAAGCACCCTTCTCTCCTCCTGCAGTTCCACTTACCAAGCCAATGATCTGGTCCAAGTTCCCTGCCCCCACCCCACCCCTGCTTCCACTGTACAACCTGCTTGTTCCTTGGTAGTCAGAACTCAAGCACTAACAGTAACTTTCCTGTTTTGTCCCCCACCTCTTCCCACTGTCCCCAGCATCCTGATATCAGCAGAGCGTCTGAACCCCTCATGATTTCACCATAAACGAGATAGTTGGCTGAGACCTCAGCCATCCCATTAGGAATAATTCTGTTAAATAACTTGAGAAATGGGATGTCATTACCTGACACTGCCCTTGGTCCTGACCTAATCAACATTGTAATCCATAGAGTGGAGGAAGAATATTTAATGGAATATATATCAAATCAGGAAGTGACAAAAAGCCGGAAGAAATTACTAAAATGCTGGTGAGTGAGTTAAGATTCACTCAGACTGATCATGGGGGTTTGGAATTCTGGATTGAAGCCAAGAGAAGGTGATCCTTAGACAGGACAAATGTACATTATAAATCAAGGCGCCTTGGCTCTATAGCTCACTATGTGAAGAAGGCCAAAGAATGCCAGGTGGCTACATGCTTCCTGCATTGACTCAGCGCAGGCTGTATCCCAGAAAGGGCCAGCCCACTGTCCTCTGAATTGCGGAAGTTCCTTTCTAAGAACTCTATACTGTTATGGAAACCGCAGGATAATAATATTAGTGATTGAAATTTGCAGATCATGCATGTATTCAGGGATCCATTCACCATCATTTATTTCAGGCTTTATCTTTGCAAGTGACTGGCCCAAGAGCTGCTCAGAGAAGGACCACACTTGTTCTGGTTCTTCAGAGGGTCTATGATCATGGGGTGGAAAACCAGGAGGAGGTACATTTGATGGAGAAGAACCTTCCTAGGAATCAGGAAGAAGTGAGCTTGCTGTCACGAGCAGTGCGCAGAGACTCTCAAAGCTGGGAAGGGAGCACACCAAGGACTCGCTGTGCTGGGCAGCTGGACCTGTTAGGTCCTCTTCCAAGATGCCATTCTGTGGTTCCATGAACCACATAATAAAGCTGAGGCAGCAAGTAGAGGGAAGCTGCAGAGAGGGTAAAAGAGCCAGAAATCCTTCTTTCACGCCCAGCCAGCCAGCCCACCCTTGTGCCTCCAGGCTGCTCCTGACCTATTTCCGTCTTGACCTGGCACCAAGGTGACTCCTGATCAGGGGAGTCTGTGACACTCACCACACATATGGCATTACCCCCTCAGAGAAAAGTGAATTAAATCGACAAGGGGTCCATGTTTCAGCTGCCAGGGTGGCAAAGATCAAACTGTTTGATGTCAGACTGTGGTTGGTATCAAACCAACCTCATATCTCATGAGTCAGAGCATTACCTAGTCCAATATTCTGAAGAAAATTGGGCATTGTATATCAAAATTTAAAATGTACACATTCCTTCTCCATTTCTGGAAATGTATCATACAGATATACTTACGTTCCTACAGAGCGCCCTATTGTACAAGGATGTTCCCTGCAGCGTTCTTTTCTTTTTAAGGCTTCAGCAGCATACTATTATCTTTCCTATCTTTCTATCGTCATTTCTTTTTATTGTGATAAAATATACATGGCATGACAATTTTCACTTTTAACTATTTGCAAGTGTATAATTCAGTGACATTAACTACATTCACACACACAAAAAGAAAACAAATAAATACCTTCGCAATATTGCGCAACCATCACTACTATCTATACCTAAAACATTTTCATCATCCCCAACATAAACCTTTGTATCCATTAAACAATAACTCCCCATTCCCCTTCGCCTCCCCCCAAAACCTCTATTTACTTTTATCTCTATGAATTTGCCTATTCTATGTACCTCATACATATAAATGGAATCATAAACATTTGTCCTTCTGTGTGCTGCTTCTTTCACTTAGCATACTGTTTTCATGTTGTCCTATATATCAGCATTTCATTCTTTTCTGTGCCTGGATAATAGTCCATTGTATGGATATACCACATTTTGTTTATCCATTCATCTCCTGATGGACACTTGAGTTGTTTCTGCTTTTCAGCTGCTGTGGCCGTGAACAATACTGCTATAAACATCTTCGTACAAATATCAGTTTGAGTCCCTGCTTTCAATTCTTTTGTGCAGCATTCTTTTTAATGGTTAAAAAAAAAATGAGTGGAAACAACCAAAATAACTATTACTAGGGGATTAGTTAAATAACTTATTATATTTCCACATGGTAGAATATTATGCAACCCTTTAGAATGAGGCAGGTTTATGAGTCTTGGTATGGAACCATCTACAAGATAAATTATTATATCAAAGAAGGAAAAGAAGTTGGGGGAAGGAGCGGGAGGAGAGAGAGGAAGAGGAGGAGGGGAAATGAAGCAGAAAAGGACCAGCAGCAGCAGCGTGGACAGTGACATGGCAGGAGGAGTTGAGGGCATGCCTTATTTATAGACTGTCTCTGGAAGGTTCCATGGAGCCAGTAAGAGCAGTACTCTGGGAGGCCCCTGGGCCCAGGGTTAGCAGTGAAGGAAGACTTACTCTTTCTTATATGCCCTTGGTCCTGTTAGAAATATCTTAATGAACTGAATGGTTTGCCTTCTGAAAATTAATCAGTATGTTTTTTAATTGGCGTGTGATCTCTTCAGATCCTGAGTTTGGTCCCGGGTCCAGCAGAAGGTGGGGATGTGAGACAGCCGGGGGGCTGCAGAACAGCCCTGGGAAATGGAAGGAAAGGGCCACCTGACATGTATCACTTCAAACCCTGGGAACATGGCTGCAGCTGCCCTAACTTCCAACACGGAGCTCACTATCAAAACCCTCCCCAGTGCCTGTAGCCTCTCAATTCCGCTCCCCGTTTCTTCTTTTCTTCCTCCTCTCCCTAGAAAAGTAACTTTGAGAGCTACAAGGTGAAGGTTGTGGGCTCACCCCACCAGAAGGGGAGGCCACGGGGTGAGGCTTCAAAGCTGCAGGGACACCCTGCCCTGAGGAGGGTCACCCTCACCAGGAGAGGCCCCTGTCACCCTCCTGCAAGCTGCATATGGCGAAAAGGTGTCTGCTCAGAGCCAGCGGAGCAGACCTCACAGGATGATAATCAAATCATACTTGAAAATGAGATGAGGAGGGAAGTCAGAACAAAAGCCCGTGAAAAGAAAAATAAGGTGAAAGTTGCCGAAATTGGTGCTCTGAATTCTAAGGCCTTCCTGGCTCCTAGCAGGGTTTGAGATTAGTGTTGGTAATAGCCTCGCCATAGGAGCACAGAAAAATCAATGGAACTGGGACCGAGGCAGGATCCATTTATCTTCTTGGGGTGAAATAGAAGGTGTGATTTTAAAAAGACAAATTATCCCGAATGCATGTAATTGATGTGCATACACAGAACCACGCAAGGCAGGCCAACCGCACACAATCGCACAGTATCAGGCATTATTCTCATCAAGAGTTCCTTGTAACAATGCCAGCTTCAGGGCACGGTTCAAGTGCTCTGGAGAGTCGTACTAGGAATTGAGTTCTAGAATATGCTGCATTAGTTTTGCATGGCTAATTATTTGTTTGAAAGGGCGTTGAAGAATACCAAAAGGAAAAGTTAATTTGCAAGTCCTGCTTTAAAATGAAACGTCTTGGTTGACACAGGACTCCAGACTCACTTCAGCCACCCCTCTGCCTCTCCTTTAAATGGACTGTCTACCCCTCAGACCTCAGATGAATTGTCCCCCTTAGTTTTTATTTATTTATTTATTTGTTTGTTTGTTTATTTATTTATTTTTATTTTTTGCGGTACACGGGCCTCTCGCTGTTGTGGCCTCTCCCGTTGCGGAGCACAGGCTCCGGACGCGCAGGCTCAGCGGCCGTGGCTCACAGGTCCAGCCGCTCTGTAGCATGTGGGATCTTCCCGGACCGGGGCACAAACCTGCGTCCCCCGCATCGGCAGGCGGACTCTCAACCACTGCACCACCAGGGAAGTCCTGTCCCCCTTAGTTTAAAGGCTTTTATTTCTGTGACTTTCTTTCATTGAGGTACATGTACACTCTCATGGGCATGGATGATGGCCTGATTGCCTCTAGGGTATGAGACATACACAAGGCTCTTGGACATGTTTTATTTATTAATTGATTAATTCGTTAATTGAGATCTTGTTTTTCAACCCAAGAAGGCTATCATAAGCACAAGTTCAGAGCTGCGTATTTCACAACCAGCTTTCTGGTCCAGCTGACAGTGCTAAGCCGGACCACTTGAGGGGCTCAAGTTAGTCCTTAGAGAGGTAAATTAGCAGAGAGGGGGTGGGCAGGGGCACAGAGGGTGTGAGGGGAACCACTGCCGGTGTCTGGAGATCAGAGGACCCAGGACAGGGACATCTCCACAGAGGTTTACTGTGTGTCCTCAGCCCATGTATTTCATATCTCTGAAGACAAGTATGAAGCAATCCCCCAAAACAGCTGAAAGGTGAGGAAAAAAGGGCTGTAGTCCAGGGAGAGCCTCCCTCCTGGATTGAAGCCACTTCCTAAAACCTTTCCTCAAGCCTCCTAGAAAGGCAATCAATGTTAGCACAGTGCACAAGGCCACCTGGAGCAAGAGGCTTTCAAGTCTCTTGTGGTGCCACCCAACATCAGGTCTAGAGGCTTCTTCTGCCCCTAGGCTGGGCCTGCAGGCTGCCGGGTAACCCTTTCATCTTTCCCCATTTTGCTACACCAGGCCTTCTGTGCCTCTCGTCCTCCCCTCCCCCGCCCAACCCCTACCCTTGTACTAGGAGCAGGGAGAAGAGGGCGCCCCTCCCCTCTGTTCGTGCCACCTAAGGTACCTCCACCACCGCCCTGGGCTTCCTTCCCCACCCAACAAGCCCCTCACCTCCCTCGCCCAGGGCCCTCCTGCACAGGGAGCTCAGCCCTCGTCATCCAGTTCTCAGACCAACCTTCCCTCCACTCGTCCACTCCTCCGATTCCTTCCTCCTCAGATCAGACTCAGACTGGCTTTGGCTCATATTCCTCCTCTGTCTTGAAAATTGCTCTTTCTAGTCACAGTCTCCTTCCCTCAGGATATTAAGCTGATCAGATCTTCCCCATTCCAGCAACAGCAACAGCAACAACCAAAACAAAAAAAAACCCTTCTGGCATGCTGATTTCCCCTCAAGCCCTCTTTTTTCTCTGTTTCACTTTTTCTTTTAAAATCTGTTCTGAACTCCTTCCTCAACCTACACAGCCTTTCAACTAGGGAAGGGATTGTCTCCATCACGTTTCTGAAACTAAAGGTCACCAGAGACTGACCAGGCATCACCTCTTCTTCACTCATCGCCCTTCTCGGCCACGCGGCCGACCCTGTCAGCCCTGACCAGTCCGCCTGCCCAGCCCTCTCCCACCCACCCTCCCACCCACCCTCACACCCATCCTCCTGCCTGCTCTGCTATCTCCCTTGCTGGTGTATCTTCCTCCTGCTGCTGCCTTGTCTCTCAAAGGCCAGTGTTGTCTCTCTCCCCAGTCTCTTCCTTGGCAATCATATCCCAGTTTAATTCAAAAAAAATTTTATTAAACACTATGCACAAGACTCTGTTAGATACTGTTGATGTAGTGGTGAATTATAACTCTTACAAAAAACTGACAGACGAATGAGGGGAGGAGGGTGTAGACAGATAAATAAATGATTGAACACACTATATTAAGAAGACTTTCTGGTTCAAAATGGGGAGAGCAGCCCAAGGCATGCCCAATTTTTCAGTAAAATTATTAGCATGTCAGAGGAATGTTGAAAGCTCACAACAACATTTCTTCAATCTAATACTGACAGATAATCAGATAATCCGGTGTCAGGATGGGGGAAGGGAGGCTCTGCATCAGGGCTGGATTGAGAAAACGCGCTGGGGCTTGGGACAGGCACACCCTGACTCTGCTGCCTGAAACAGAGGACTGCCTGAGAGAAAAAGTAATAAGATCCACGCACTGTCCCTGCCCCAGAGATCCAAGGCTACTTCCTACCGGTGAGGAACTGGGCTATGCTGGGAGTCAAGGAAGTTTCCATTTCACCACCCTGCTCCCCACACTCTTTTCCCTTCCCAGAGATACAACATAGCTATCCAAGGTCTACAAGTAACATCATGCATCTGAGAGCTGTGGTCTGAGGGCAAGAGCACTTTTGGGAAAGGGTAAGGAGAGTGATGCCCAGAAGTGATGCAGGCAGGAGCTCATACTTTTCACCTATCCCATCAGACTAGAACAACCAAAGAACCAGAGGTGGCAGGTCAAAGGAATGTGCCAGCTGAGCAGGGGAGAGATGCATCATGGAAGCATGTTAGATGTGAGAAAGTGGACACATCCATCTCCCCAGCTGGTGCTGAGAGGGGAATGAAATCACCCTGGAATTGGGCAGACACGAGTCCCAAGACAGGCCTCCCCCAGAATCGAATGGACGTAGGTTTTCAGGACAGGTCTCTCACCCAGTTTGTGGAACCTCACCAAGTTTCACCAAAGTCTATCATGCTTTCAATTACAAGGGAAAACACCACATACCACAAGAATGGGAACATCATTCTGTACAGCCAGAGGAAGAGCATGCCTCTAAAAGTGAGATGCTGCAGAATTCAGAAGCAAAGTTCAGGAAACTGTTTACTTTTTTCAGGAGTGTACAAGAAGCTTGGTTTCTAAGACAGAGGAACAGAAAGTCACAAGACGGGGCTATCAGCACGATGAGATGAAAAGGAGGATGCATTCAAAATGAGAGGATAGCAAGGAAACTGAAAATGCAATAGCGGAAACAAAGCCACTTTGTAGGCAGGGAAGAGTAGCATTCAAGCTTCAGGATATCAAGTCAATAACACAGAAAACAAATGTGAAAGAAATTCAGACAATATAGCAGAAGGTGAAAGATTCGGCAAATAGAGAATGAAGAACACATGTAGATAATGAGGATTCTTAAAATAGAATCCACAACAAATGAGGCAGAAGAGAAATGAAAGATATAATGTAATAAAATGTTACCGAGCTAAAGATAAAGGCCTGTGTATACAGACCGATGGGCTCAACAGGCAAAGTCAGCAAAAGGGGCCCTAGATGCGTCATGGAAAATAATAAAGATAATGTTGAAGAGAGAAAGCAGGCTGCTCACAGGTTGAATAAGGTGGCTTCAGACATCTTGGTGACACAGAACAGACCTGAGGGCAGAGAAGGATGTGGGCCGTGATGAAGATGACCTTTCCAGTTGGGGGAAAGAGTGAATTACTGAGGGAACCAGGCAGAGACACAAGTTAGCTACAGGAAAACAAGTTAAATCCCTACTTTATACCAAATCCTCCAAATGAATCCCTGCTGGAGTAAATATTTAAATGAAAAATTGAGTCATAAAAGTGATATGGTAAAGCACAGATGAATATTTGTATAACTTTAGAGTGAGGAAGAACTTTCAAAGAAGGAACCGAAAGGAAAAGCACTTAGGAGAAAAACTGATAGGCTGAACTACATAAAATTTTAAGGTTTGCTGAAAAAATACTGTTCTAAATCTAATTACAAATTTAGGAAAAATGAAATACAGATGACCAAGGTCATATCTTTCCAATCAATAGATAAATGGATAAAAAATAAAAATGGTTGATTCACAATAGAAGAAATACAAACAAATATGTAGTCCATCTGGCAGTCAAATTTAAAAATCTAAAATAAAATAGCTAAGACATCATTTTCAGCTGTCAGACTAACATAGAATAAGAAGAATTATAATGGCCCTTGCTGGAGACAGTCAGGGCTCACTCATGAGCAGCCAGGATATAAAGGGTACATCTGTGCAACGTGCCTGAATGGCAGTTGGGAATTTTGTCAAAAACCTTAAAAATGGGAAAAATTTTGATCCAAAAATTCTACATATTGAAACTTATCTTGAGAATATCATCCATTAAGTTATCAAAAATATGTGAATAAGGAATTTCATTAAGTATTGTTTATAACAGCAGGAGAAAAAAATGAAAATAACCTAGATGTCTCAGTTTAGTGAAATAAGTCACCAAACTTAATATAAGGCAAGTGTTAACATGATAACGTAGGCACCCATTGATATGGAGGGGGGAAACACTATATTGTTAAAAAAAAAAAAAGAAGTCAGAAAAGTATACGCCACCATTTTTGATGAAAGAACTACACACACACACACACACAATACATCAAAATATTAGCAGTAGGTATGTCAAGTAGTTATGTCAAGATTACAGGAGATTATTTCCTTTATGTTTATTCGTATTTCTACTTTTTTTATTATGGATATGAATTATGTATTTTTTCAAACTTGCTTTAATATACAGTTAAAATGCCCAAGAGTGCAATTGCTGGGTCATATGATAAGCACGTGCATAGTTTTGTAAGAAACTGTGATATTCTTTGCCAGAGTGACTGTACCATTCTCCATTCCCACTGGCAACGTATGATGCAGTTTCTCCACATCCTTGCCAGCATTTGGTGTTGTCATTATTTTTAATTTTAGCTATTTTGAGAAGTGTATAGTGGTATCTCATTGTGTTTTTTTGTTTGTTTTTGTTTTTTGCAGTACACAGGCCTCTCACCATTGTGGCCACTCCCACTGTGGAACACAGGCTCCGGACACGCAGGCTCAGCGGCCATGGCTCATGGACCCAGCCGCTCCGTGGCATGTGGGATCTTCCCGGACCGGGGCACAAACCTGTGTCCCCTGCATCGGCAGGTGGACTCTCAACCACTGCGCCACCAGGGAAGCCCTCATTGTGGTTTTTATTGGTATGTCCCTAATGGCTAATGATGTCGAGCACCTTTTCATGTGCTTGTCGGCCATCTGTAGAAAAATGAAAACTTATGTTTACACAGAAACCTGTACATGAATGTTCACAGCAGCTTTGTTCATAATTGCCCCAAACTGGAAAAAACCCAGATCTCTCTTAACGGGTGAATGGTTAAATAAACTACAGTATGGTCAACCCTCAGAGGATTGGTTCCAGGACCACCAAGGATAGAAAAATGTGTGGATGCTCAAGTCCCTTATATAAAATGGCCTAGTATTTGCATATAACCTACACACATCCTCTTATATACTTCAAATTATCTCTAGTTACTTATAATACCTAATACGATGTAAATGTTATGTAAATAGTTGTAAATAGTTTTTCTTTTGGGAACTTTCTGGAATTTTTTTCCAAATATTTTTGATCCATAAATAGCTGAACCTCCATATGTGAAATCCATAGATACGGAGAGCTGACTGTACATCAACACCATGGAACACTAATCAGCAATGAAAAGAAATATCTGATACACACAACTTGGATGAATCTCAATGGAATAATGCTGAGTGAAAAAAAAAGCCAGTCTCTAAAGGTTACATACTACATAATTCCATTTATGTGGCATTCTTGAAAAGACAAAATTATAAGGATGGAGACCAGGTTGGTTGCCAGTGATGCAGGAAGAAGAGAAAAGGAGTTGGCTATGGTTCTAAAAGGGTATCTCTAGGGACGCCTGTGATAAACTCTCTGCATACTGACTATGGTGATGGTCATACAATTCTATACGTGTGATTAAAATGAATAGATCTAATCACACACACACACACACACACACACACACACAGTGAGTGCATGTAAAACTGGTGAAATCTGAATAAGGTCAATGGATTGTATCAGTGTCAACCTCCTCATTGTGATATTGCACTATAGTTATGCAAGATGTTACCACTTGGGGGAACTGGATGAAGGGCATATGGGTCTCTCTGTATCATTTCTTACAAGTGCATAAGAATCTATAATTATCTCAAAATTTAAAAAAATTTAAATATGGGACAAAAAATATACAACAAAAATGCAACAAGATACAGGCTAAGACATAGCTATGCAAAGAGCAATGTGAACACCAGAGGTTGGGGGAGGCCCACAAGAGATTCAGGGAGGCCTTCCTGGAAGAAGGTGACTGAGAAGTCTGAAAGGACTGTAAGCAGCAAGCACATTCCCAGGCATGAAACAGCAGTAGTTGAAGACGCAGCTTAAGATCCTGTGATGACTGTATCTCTGAAGCCTCAGAAGACTGCTGTAGAGGCGTAAGAAGCAAGGCAGACAGGGAGAGAGGATGTCCCAGGAGGGCCAACATTTTTCCCTGCTTTGTCATGTTATTTCATTTATTTTTATATCATTCATTTATTTATTCATTCATTCATTTGTTCAACAAATATCCTCCATGTGCTAGACACTGCACCATTCCCTAGGGATAAAATGATAAATAAGAAACTATCCTTGTCTAACCCCCCCGCCCAGCCAAGGTTTTGGTGGGGAGATGGACAAGCAAGCAGAGAAAAATGCAAAAACGTTATTCTTTGAAAAGTCCTATGACAGAGTATGCACAGACTGCATATGGAAGGGCCACCTAAACCTGGAGGGCTTCATGGAAGAAGTGGCATCTGGACTAAAACCGGAAGCATCAGTGACAGAAATCCAAATGAGCAGAAGGTGGGGAAGGATGGCCTTCAAGGTAAAAGGAATCAATGGCTTGTACAAAGGCCCAGAGATGAAAATGTGTGTCACAGTTGAGGGGACCCAAGGCATCAAATGTGGCTGGAAAGCTAATCAAACCCAGGATCTCACAGAACCCTGAACGGCGGGGTGTGGAGGAGTCCCTGAAGTCTTTTATTTTACAGGAGAGTCTCATGATCAGAACTTAGCTGGAGGGAGATCACGCTGTGAGCAATGAGGGAAATCAGCTGGGGAGGTGCGGGGAACCCAGCTCCATCTGTGCTCCAGGTTCCCACTGCACAGCCCTTCAGAGCTCTCTCACAGCTCCCCAGGCCCCCTGTGCTGTGGTCAGCACATCCCCTCGGGAAGCACTGAGCTCCGTGGTTTATGGAGTTCCGAGCTCCCAGGCCAAGCTCTCTCCCATTCCCAATCAATTGCTCCCTGTCACGAGCTGATCTTGTTCTAGTTCTTTATTTTCTGGATCATAAACTTGTCCTCTGCGTGACTTAGGAGGCTCTCTGGTGATGGGCATTTATAACCCAGAGATACCTGTGCAGTCAGCAGGCCCCATTAGTGTGCTGCTTGACAATTTAGCTGTCCCCTCCGAGGCCAGGATTAGATCTATCTGTTTCCCCAGGTCTTACCCGCCTGGCATCCGGATGAGGCTGGATGGCTTCCCAGCAAGTGCTTTGGCAGCAAGGGCAACCGGTAGCCTATGCTGCTGTAGCTTCCAAAGAGTCAGAGCAGGAACTGCAGATAGGCACCCTGGCCATGGAGGGCAGGGGACAGCGCCCTTCTGGCCAGGCAGGCATCCTTTTGGACCTCGAGATGCCTGTCAGGAACAAGTACAATCTGGGGAAAGGCTTTCAGGAACGGACATGGGGCCAAGGCCTAGGGGAACGAGGGAGGGGTGACCCCACTGGTCAGCTCCAAATCCGGGTGAGAAACAAGAGGTAGAAATCCCCAGACAGGGCCGGAAGCACACCTCTCAACAGTGGTGCTCAGGGGCCACAACAGCAGGGCCAGGGTGATGTAGGTGAGGAGGGATGGGATTTGAGTGTTCGGGGAAGAGAAGGGAAGAAGGAGTTCTGTGAGGTTCCCTTCCATCCGCTGTCTCATTGCAGGTGGGGGTGAAAAGACAGGTCTTTCCTCCAGGAGCTCACAGCGCAGACAGGGAGGGACAAGGCTCCACATTGTCCCCATCTGACTCTAGACACTGTTTCCTATAAGAAGTGACTGCAGAGGGCATTTACTTGGCAGCCCTAGTGCGACTAAAGTTCCCTCCACTGGGGCAGGACCATTCTGTGCTTGTGCTCAAAGCCTCAGACACTGCCTGGCACCAAGTAGATGCTCAGTCAACACTTGCGGGATGTCTGTCTTGATTTAACTAAGAACACAAACAAACTTTCATCCAGAACACTGGCCAGAAGTTTGGGCAACGTAGTACTGGAACCAGAGGGAAGTTTGGAGCCCAGCGTGCTGCATGGGGCTGCCTCTCTCAAAGGCATTACCAAGCTCCCACAAGCTTGCAGCTCAGAAAGAGAGATTCCGTGGAGCCAGGGCCCGAGAGCAGCTTCCAACCTTCATTTTCACTGCGGGGCCGCCCCTCATCCCCCGGACCAGCCCTCAGTTGCTGTGCTAATGTCCCGGCACCATAAATCACAGGCTTCTAAGGCCACCATAAATCACAGGCTTCTAAGACCTCTCATGTGAGGTCCCAACATTGAGCTCATTTATTGTGTGACCTTTAAAACAAAACAAATGAAAAAGGACAGGCGGTTTTCTCTCACAGGTGACCTGAGATTAAAGTTTCCAAAATGCAGCTAGAAAAAGTGGAGGCTGAGGGAATCATGGGGAGAAACGTATAACTAAGATAAACAGCCCTGGAAAGGGGCCGGCTTCCAGACTTACCCACCAGTAGAAGTCCTGAGGGAGTTTAACCTCACACCTCGACTCAGAGAAGAAGAGGGATTCTCACCGATGGGAGTGGAGAGCTGTGTGAACAGCAGAGGCATGGCCTGTGTGAGGGGTCCCTGAGGGCTCCTTGAGGTTGGGACGTCTGAGCTGAGGTCTGACTTAGAGAATGAGGCACGGCAAGGAGCAAAGGCAGGCCAGCAGGAGGGGTGGTCGGCAAGGGTGAAGGCGGTTTGCACAGGGGCGAGGGGTGAGTCAGGCAGACCACGCAGGTCTCTGGGGCCAGTTCAGTGCAACTGGTGAGTTAGAGTTCTGAGAATTCTCTCCAGACCTCCTCATGTGTAGGTTGGAAAGGAATAGGCTAAAAGGGTATTTAATTTTTTTTTTTTCTTTTCAGGGCTAATACCCTTACAGAAGGAGAAGCTTCAGGGCTCCACCCTGAAACAGGGTGCCAAGGTTTTACCCACCACTCCAAAGCTGAGGAAGACCAACCCTAGTGAGAAACACTGATAGAGAGTAGGTATTGTGCCTCTATCAAAGACGGTGCACAGACCTGGCTGAGCTTTCCTCCTCCCACAGGGACAGAAAGGTGGAGGGAGGAATAACCAGGCGCTTAAACTGTGGCTCAGGTGTGAAGACAAACAAACGGGCCTAAGGCCAAGTGCGCAGAAAGTCAAGTGGGGAAGAGAAACAGGAGGTCTGCCCAGAGCTGCCCTTGGGGAGTGTGAACTATATGAAAAGAAATGAAGGGCAAGGCACGTATGCAAACTCATTACCAATTGTGTAAAAAATAGGAAATAAATATAGAAACATAGCATGAAAAGAAAACAGGAAAAGAACTCAGTATGGAAGAAAATACAGTCCAAGAACTAGAAGAAAAGTATCCATAAGGATTCATTTCCAGAAGAACTCAATAACACAAGCTCAAAACCAGACAATAAAACAACTGAAAACAGTTAGAAAGGGAGATGGCAGAGTTAAAGACACAAGTTATGGATGAAAGTAACATTATAAAGCAAATAACTAAAGCAGAAAAGGCTACAGAATTGATACAGTTTAAGACTGAACTACTGACAGAGTAAATACATAAAAAATAAGTGCTGAGCAAAGAAAAGCCTCAAAGTAATCTATGGAGGACAACTGGTATTCCTAAATTAGAAGCCTGAGCCAAAAAAGAAAAAAAAAAAGAAAAAAGTATTCAGTATTCAGAGACCCAACAGAAAGAAATTTCCTAAAAGTGAAGGAATTATCAGCAGAGTCAAAGGCATAGTCTGGTGAAGTTCCTGAACTTCAAAGGGAAGGAAATGCTCAGCCGGTCACCTCTCAGGGGAGGGCCAGGTGAGCCCCAGTCCTGTCTATAGCCACCTTCCATTTGCAGGCAGATGTTCTCAGAGATGTAGAACCTCAGGTAACAGAGAGTCCTTCCAGGGGGAAAAGCTACTTGATAATGAAATTCAATCAACCAAGAGATAAATCTAAATGATGAATTCAGTACAGAGTAATTGTGATGAAGCAACTGGGAGTTGTTATAGTCTTTTAAATATAGAAATAAAATGAAAACATTCTGAAGTTGTTATAAACTCTAATACTAAAGAAAAAAAATTTTAATTAATGAAAATTAAGAGGCAGGGAAAGGGAAAGAAATACAATATATATACAATATATATGCCAACCTTATAACAGAAAGAGGTTAATAGTTACTATTTAAAATTGAAATATGAAGTTTAGAATAATGAGTCAAATCACATTTTTTTGATAATATTCTTTCTTGATCTTAAGAGAATATTTCAGGAAATATATTTTCTGGTGAAGAAACATTTATCAAATGTAGCAATTTCCTCCATTTTACATTAGTTTCTTTTTCTTCAGATACATTTAAACAAAATTAATGTTTTCAAGATTACCGTTATCACATTTTTCTAAAATTAGTTCTGACTCTTCATCTATCTTTCTAGCTATAGTGAAGATAGATTATAGAGACATATCTAAAGTGCTGTTGACCTAACGTTAACAATTATAGTTTCTGACTTTTTTGAGTCACTTTTTCTTTCCTCATTATACTTTTTTTTTCTTCTGTGAAATGTTAGTAGAAATGTGTACCTTTAATAAAAACAAAAAGTCACTTTTCTTAAAATAAAAATGTCAGACACAAAAAGAATATCAATAACATGCTGTATAAATTAAAGTAATAATTTATGATTTCCATGTTAGTAATTCCCATTTACTAGCTCCCATTTGCTAAAAACACTTTCAGAATCTCCCTCTCCACAGTTTTGTAAAGGCATTTGTAATTTTCTCACTCTGGGGCAGTAAATGCACACACTGATTCACTTTTATGGCCCTATCTTGTCCTCTAATCAAATATTCAGAGCCTTTCTGCTTTATGTGACTTATGTCACCTGCTACTTGGACCCTGACTCAGAAGACCTCCGTAGGTGTCTAATTCCTCAGCCTGCCTGCAAACATGGTGGGAGAGACAGCCAGAGTTCCTCAGCCCCTGGCCTCAAACTCTGATCCAAGGGAAGGCACATCACAATACCCTTCCCAGAGCAGACTGGGACATAGGAGGGCACCCAGGTCTTCCTCCAAGACAGCTTTGTGAGCACTGCCCACTGCTCTGCCTTGCACTCACCTTCTTTTCTCCTACTGCCAATTCCTCTATTTCTAAAGTATTCCCAACAGCAGTGACTCAAAACCTGAGTAACCTGGAACAGAAATTCTCAAAGTATACAGAAGTAAATCCAGGGATACCAGAATTCCATAAAAAGAGAATCTGTGTTTGGGGAGGGATTATTGTACACACAAATCCCTGTAAGTAATACAAGTACAAATCACATGAATCTGGACACCTGAACCCTTGTACCACGTATCTGTCATGGTCACCCCAGCCAGTATCCATTAGCAATAAGGGGGGTAGGGGCAGGCATCTTCTGGTATGAGCAGTTCTGTTTTCAGCCTAATGGCACATTCATTTACTGTGGTTGCTCTTATTAGGGCTGTTACCACTTCAAGACACAATTTATAGAACCTCACAGTGATTCATTCTGCTCATGTTTACTCATTTGATTAGGCTAACTGCTCCTCTTTGAAAAAAAATATACTTAAGCTGTTCTAGGAACATGGTTACACACATTAAGCTGAAGACAAAGAGATGTCAATGTACTCTTTGTGTGTTTGTTCATCAGATCCCATTAGCATCTCTTGAGCCCTTGCCTACTTTGTGCCCAGCGCTGAGCCCAGGACTTTATATTTATTCTCTTTCTACCATAACAGCCCCACTGGGCTGTCGGGCAGCCCTTGTGCCCTGGCTCAGAGGGACAGACCTACTGGCTTAGATTTAAGAGTAGAGACTTGGGCCTCCCTCCATTCGCAGTGTAAGGCAGGTGCCTTAATGGATACCAGCTTGGACTCTGGAACAAGGCCAAGCACCACAATTTCTGCTCAACCTTGGACAAGCTGGTCACAATTCCGGGATTTAAGGTCTTCCTTGGCAAAAAGGAGTTGACAAAAGTACATACCCCAAAGGGTTGCTATTGTATTCGTGTGCCTGGGCTGACATAAGAATACCACAGACTGGTCGCCTAAACATCAGACATTTGTTTTCTCACAGTTCTGGAGGCTGGAAGTGTAAGTCAAGGTGCCAGCAGGGTTGGTTTCTGGTGAGATCTCTCTGCTCAGCTTGCAGATGGCACCTTCTTACTGTGTCCTCAGGTGGCCTTTTCTCTGTGCCTATGTGGAGCGAGAGCTCTGGTATTCCTTCCTCTTCTTGTGAGAGCCCCACCCTTATGACTTATTTAACTTTCCTCACCTTGTTAAAGGCCCTTCCTCCAAATCCTGTCACAATGGAGGTTAGAGCTTCAACACTAGAATTTTGTGGGGATGCAATCCAGTCCCTAACAGTTGTGGGGATGATTAGATGAGTTAATGCATGTGATGCACTTAGGTAGGACCGTGCCTGCATGTACTACATGCTTAATAAGTGTTAGCAATTACTATTGATATTGTTATCAAAATATTGAGTCATCATAGACTAATGTTTGAAAAATAGCGAGCGTCCAATCTTTCACAGTTCTCTCTAGGTGAGTGTCTTGTTGAGTTGTACAAGATAAGAAGGGGAATGTCCTTCACCTCTAGAGCAGATTAGATCAGTTATTTCCACACCTGGATCAGGCAAAGGTGAAAGAGCTGTGTGAACACGAGAGAGATATATGTAATGTAGTGAGATTTTCACAAAGATGAAATTTTCATGAAGATTAAATTCTTAAGTGTTTAAATTCTGAGATTATGTCCCCCTCCCCTTTTTGGAAAACATATAGTTAGGCTGTTCAAGGACTGTGATGACAAACACATTACACTAAAAAAAAGGATCCTTCTTTGTCCCTTTTCTGGTGCTAAACTGATCTTCTTTAAGAAATGATGCTCCCGTGATGGAAAGTGGCTCTCTTGTTTTTGTTCAGGCAGTGTGTGTGTGTGTGTGTGTGTGTGTGTGTGTGTTTTAATATCCTTCATGGAGAGCTTATATTAGTAACCTGTATTTTGGGGATCATTTTTGGTCCAAAAGTCTGGAATCCATGGGCTGGACTGTGGTACAACATGAACTGAAAAATTAGAGTTCTCTGTCCCAGGCCCCCACTTTCCAGATGGATAAGTTGGGTCATGACTTCACTCGGTTTCCAAGTGCCCTGGCTGATGCTGAACCTCAGCCGGTCCCTCAGGCTAGCGTTCAGAATCAGCCACACATTGGCCAGGATGCTAACTGCCAGGCACACAGACACTTATCAACTCACAGGCTTCTTGGTGAGTATTGGCAACAAAGAAAGCCTCATTTAAGCTGCACTGCATCTGACAGGAATGAGTTAAAAGGAACCAACTAAAAGATAAATCACCCCAAGTCAGCTGAACTCTGGCTAAATTTCCTGAACACTCTGTCACCACTTTTCTCAAAGGAAAAAGATGGTTTCGTGGAATAATCATAAGGGATCCTCCCAGCACTCACATTCTTTAACTATCTGGAACACGGTCACTCCCCAGGATCTTGGGATGAAGCTGAGGAGTCGGCATTTGAATGATCACATCCTGAACTGATTGTGTGAAGCTTGAGTTTATGATCTAAAGCAATGGGTGAAATAAAGTCTTTATTTGTGCCTCACCCCCGAGTTGTTGCGAGTGAAACCCCTTGTCCAAGGGCCATGATCTGGGCGAGCACATCTTCTGCTTGGCTGGAACCATGCATGACTCCTAGCCAGACATGGCCCAGCGACCACATGGCCATTGGCTCTCATGACCGGGCCAATAACTCAGGCTCAGACCACACTGATCTCAGAATTATGGGGGCTTGGCAGCCAAAGCCAACAGGCAACACTGACTAAGCTATCCTGGGTGAGGGGCAGGTGTTCTGGGAAGAAAGTAGTCTCAGTAAAGTAAAAGGAAGAACAGTAATAACAACATGAGTAACCTGAGTACTAACATTTTGTGTGGGTTTGCTCTGTTCTACCTAAAATGATGAACATTTTACTCATCTCATTTAATCCTCCCTACAACCCTAACAGATAGGCTCTAATATTATCCCATTTTAAGAATGAAATAGTGTCATTTGCAGCAACATGGATGGACCTGGAGATGATCATACTGAGTGAAGTAAGTCAGACAGAGAAAGACAAATATCATATGATATCGCTTATATGCGGAATCTGAAAAAAAAATGAAACAAATGAACTTACTTACAAAATAGAAACAGACTCACAGACATAGAAAACAAACTTAAGATAAACGAAGGGGAAAGTTGGGGGGAGGGATAAATTAGGAGATTGGGATTGACATGTACACACTACTATATTTGAAATAGATAACCAACAAGGACCTACTGTATAGCACAGGGAACTCTGCTCAATATTCTGTAAGGACCTAAATGGGAAAAGAATTTGAAAAAGAATAGATACATGTATATGTATAACTGAATCACTTTGCTGTACACCTGAAACTAACACGACATTGTTAATCAACTATGCTCCAATATAAAATAAAAATTAAAAAAATATATTATCACATTTTATAGACAAGAAATCTGAGGCACAAGTAGCAAGTGGTAAAGTAGATGGAAAAGTCCTCATCTCTGTTTCAAGGAATCAGAATCTCTGCAGAAATAAGGCAAAATGAACCAGTCAACTCAATCCCTACAGAAAGCCATCTTTAATTGCTCCGGCGCATGCCATTGAATCCCTCCAAGGGGCAGGCCGAGGGTCCCAGGGTCGAGCTAAGTCTTGTAGGGTAGTTACCGAAAGTGGCCCAGAGTGGAAACCCAAGGGTCAGGACTGGGAAGCCAGGTTTAATCATGCAATGAAAAGGACTCAGCTGAAAATGTGACACCAGGGTGATGGTACCCCCTGGTCCAGCTTCCCTGTGGAGTAAACTCTGGGAATCACAAATTTCACAAGGTCTCTGCCAGGCTCCATGCCCTTCCATTGAGGCCACCCTAGCTCCCCGACCCTGGCCACAAGGTAGAGTATGACATGACTGTTCTCTCCCTGTGCCACCCCATCTCTCCCCTGGCCTCAGGCCCCACCCTCGCACACTGCTCTTTGGCCTCTTCTAGCACACCTCACCCCTAGGACACTGAGCTGTCACTCTCTGAGGCTTTCTCCCCACGACTCCCTTAGCCCCTTCACCCCAGGAACGCATGTCTGGACCTGCAGTGACACCTTTCACATGGCAAGAGGGGCTCCATGCACGCCCTTAGGCTGGGCACTCCGAACTCTCTGGAGCTCCCAGGGCAAGGGCCCTTCCCTCTCCACTGCCTGGAAGCCGCCAATCTCCCCAGACTTTCCAGAGCGGACTCTTGGAGAGCTTAATACTCCACCTTGTGCTTGCTCGCCGCGTGGCACTGTCCTGGCCACCTCCTGGCCTTCATTCTTCCCTGGGGCTCTGCCTTGTCCCATTTCTCCACTCCCTGAAGCCCCATGCCACCCAGGCCTGAGCTGTGGAGAGGAGCTCTCTGAAGGCCATGGTCAGGGCCACTGTCATCAAGGTAGGTGTGCCTCGGTGGGTAGGGGAAGGAGGCCCAGCTGCAGGGCGCTCACAGGGCCCCCACTGGGAGGACCACCCATGTCCTGAGGAGGGTCATCTCAGGCTGCTCTCAGGCCCTCACTTTCAACTGGTGGTGAGACAGGGGCTCAGATGCAGGGCGTAAAGCTCAGGGCCAAGAGTTCTGCTCTCACTCCTGCTTCTTCAGCCCCGCGACCCCTTTGGAGATTTTTACCATGAACACATTACAGGTAAGAAACTGCCCATGGCCACCCAAGAGTCACTTGCTCCCTTGCAGGGCACAGAATGTGTTCTTCACCAGGCAAGTCCACAACTGAAATCACAGTCGCCTAACCCTCAGGACACCCTGGGGGCCCACCAGGAAGGCGAGGGAGGGGGTCACTCCCGCTTTGCAGATGAGCTGCTAAGGCCAAGGGTGCAGCTGGCACACAGTGCGTGGGGTGATGCTGCGGAAGCGCCCCAGCTTCCAGAACACTTGTCCAGACTTCCATCCGCCACCTCTGTCCCTGAGGGTTTGGGTCACTGCCTGGGCAAAGGGTCCAGGAGAGGGAGCCACCCTCTGCAGGCCATTCAGAAAACCAAAGTCCTTCACAGAGGAGATGCCAGGCCCCAGATGTGGAGGTTCTGCCATCCAGATAGAGCTAATCCTCCACGTGGCATGGGTGGTACGGCGGGGAAGCAGCTCACCGGCTCAGCTTCCGACCCTGCAGAGGCTCCCAGGAACTCTGCCTTTCACCCCCGCTTCCCCTTCTTGCTCTGAAGCAGCTTTCCCACCTCTCCCCTTGGGCCCCTCTCCCAAGGAGATGCTCTGGCCGGAGGAGGTGCCTGAACCCAGACGGTGAGGGGGCTTTAGCGCTGAGCCCCACTGAGCCATGAAGGGAACTCAAGAGGTGAGCACTTGACACCTGCAATTAGTCACACACGCAGAACTGTGCTCACAATTAGCTGCACCTGCAAGTGGTTAATTGCTAAAGAGCAAATGAAATTAGCGCCTACACATCATCTCCAAGCCACAAGCTGCCAACACAGTAGTCACTAGTGTATGCATGGTCACGCATGGGCGTGCGTGCACACGCGCAGTATACAAAGGGGTGCACACACTTATACAGGGGTACACACACACGAAGGAGTGAACACGGAAGAAAGCAATTTGACCCTCGAGGTTGGAGTCTGAAAGACACTAAGGGGGGCCTTTTTATTAAATGCCAACAAGCTGCATTAGAAAAATCTAGGTTAACTCAAGCCTTGTATCAATATATAGGACACAGTCTAAGGCTCCGGCACCAGATGAGAGCAGCCCAGGACTGCAGATTGTTCTTTTGATAAAGCCTGAGCAATCGTGGAAAACAAATTGGACCTAGCACACAGTGCCAAGCTGCAGAAAGGCCGATGCTTTCAGGCCTCACCAACCGCTGTTGATTCCCATGTAAACTATTATTTAACTGCAGAGGATGGAGGAGAGCCATAATTGTTATATTCGCAGGTTTTTTTTTTTTTAATCTCAAAATATCGCTTTGGAAAGTAACACACAAAATCAGAGTGACCTTTAAAAATTCTGTTTAATGCCTCCTTTGTAGCCCTTTCTTCCTTCCTCCAGTTTCTCCAAGCTGTGATACTGAGTTTCATATTTTTCAAAAATATTTCCTTCCCAGCAGCCGAGTGAGGAGGAATACATCTGTGTATTTAATTGTAGTCAGTTTAGACGTGGTAGACTGGTGATCCTCTTCAGCGGTAAAGAGATGCGCCAAGGCACGGAACTGGGAGGCTGATGGACAGAGCTGTTGATCAGTGATGATCCGGTTATAAAAGCAGCACTGCCGACTTACAGGACACCCTCCGAAAGGGTCCGCGCTGCCTTCGCCTGCCTGCAGCCCAGAGAGCCACGCCACCTCACAGGCAAGACTTTCACTCTGTGTCAAGAGCATCAACCCCTCCCCCTCCTTTGTTCCTTTCTTCCCTCTTTCCTTCTTCACTTCCTTTCTTCTTTCCCTCCCTCCCTTTCTCCCTCCTTCATTCGTTCATCAAAAAGGACTCGAATGATCAGAAATCACTGGAAATGATCCTTTTAAGTGCTCATAGTACAACTGCAGGAAAATAATCTTTGTTGTTTCCAGGTCTCTGATTCAGAGAAAAAGATTGCATGAGCATTAAAAATAAGTGTGATGTAGCCATCAAAGAGTAAAAACTTGGACTTGGCCCAGATTTAAACCTCAACTCTGCTACAGCCTGAAAAAGTTGGATAGATTTTGAACAACCCCAGTTAAGACTAGGAACTTCTCCAGGGAACCTTTTCATCTCCATATGCTTAGCACCTGGAGCCATAGCTGGCACAGGACAGGTGCTCACTAAACATTAGATGGGCAGATGGATGGTTGCATGCAGGAATGCAGGCATGAATGCAAATGTGAAGAAGAGGGAAAGGATATTGTGAAGAGAGGGCAAAGATAATGATTTGAGGAGACCATTGTGATATTTACGTAGCAATCAATGCAATTTGTCATGTTTTCCAGCTCCCTGTGTTGCAGGTACATGGTGAGATTGTGCTTCCTGGTCCTTTTGGGGGTGGGGTGGTGGTGGTGAGGCCACAGGTGTAGCTCTGGTCACTGGGTTGTAAATGGAAGTGACATGTGTCACTTCTAAGCCAGGGCATAATTGTCAATGCAAGACCCACCAGAGTCCCCTTTCCCTCTCACAGATGACTTTCAATGGCATGAAACACAGCCCTTGCCAACCCATGATGAACATACACTATGAAGGGGGAATAAACAGGTGTTGTTTTAAGCCACTAAGACTTGTGGGGGGGTTGGTATTTGTTACTGCAATATAACCCAGCCTATGCTGACTGGTACAGGCATGATGGCTCCTGAAAATTTAATGCAAAATCTGGTGTGGCTGGAGTGCTGGTGAAGGGACCACCATGTGGGAAATAAGGTAAGAAGGCTCACTTGGGTCCACCTTTGACTACCAAGAATGAAGCAGTTAGTCAACATGTGTTCCAGGAGATCCTAATGTGCCAGGAATGCCTCGGCAGGACAAGGATGACCCCATGAGGTCCCATATCCTGCAGGTCCTGTGCTTATCTCCTTGCTCCCGTGTTGAGGGGAGGAACCCTTGGAGCTCATGGATAAAGTGCTTTGAATTTCCAGGAAGCCATCTCTTTGTCTGCTCCTCTCTCAGAGAGGTTCTCAATCCCTTCACCCCCGAGGACTTTGCCAGATGAAATATCTACCCTCCAAGATGATACAGGGTTATGGCTTAGCAGCAGCAGGCAGAAGAACCTCAAACCACACAATACTTAAGCCCCTGGCCTAGCATGGTGCCCTGTGATCCACCTGACATGCACTGAGCGTCTATCCCAACAGAGTGTGGCAGGGTCCACCTCTTCTCTGGCCTGGTCCTGCCCAGGAGAGCTAAATGGGGCAATCTGGAAGGCCTGTCTTCTCATGTGGGTGGAGAAATCTAAGGTGTCACCAAAGGTCCACTGCCAGCAAGTCTCTCTAGAGGTGACCTTCTTCCTCCCTTTCCTTCCAGATAACACTGAATCCAGATCCATCCAGGCAGAAGAGAAATGATCTGTTGTGGTTTTAAAAACACGGCTGTGGATTCTTGACACCCCTCCCACTGAGATCTACGTTTATTGGGATCTATGTTTCCTCTTCTTACATCTGGGTGGGCTTACAACTTCTTTGACCAATGGGGTAGAGCAGAAGCAATGATGGGTGCCTCCTGAGACTAGGTTCTAAAGGCCAAGGAGCTTCTGCCTTCTTCACTCACATACTCTCTCTAAGAACCTTGAACCGCCTTGTAAAAAGTCTAATTGCCCTGAGGCCGCCATGCTATGAGGAAGCCCAAGCCATATGGAGAGGGCAGCTGTAAGGGTCCAGTCCAGTTCTAGAAGCTGAGTTCTGCCTTTTAATCATCCCAGCCCAGGTGCCAGACATGTGAGTGAAGAAGCCTCTAGAAGATTCCATCTCTCAGCTGTTCCAGTCTCCCAGCTGAGGCCCCAGCCATGGTGGAACAGAGCCAACCCCTCCCTGTTGTGCTCTGTCCACAGTTCTGATCCAGAGGATCTGGGAACATAAGAAAAGTGGTCACTAGTTTACCCAACCAATGAGGTCGGTTAGTTATGTAGTAAGATGTAAGCAAAACACAATTCTACCCATTAAGTTTCCAGCAATGCAATGTGGGGATAACCCAAATAACTTTTGCATTCAGACATCAAAGTCACTGTGAAAAAATACATGATTTAGGGAAAGAGGGTCTGGGCTCAAACACCATCTATAACCACGCATTGACAGAATGGTCTCGCGTGCATCATTCAGACACTCTTGTTTGCACCTTTTTCCTTCTACAAAATGGGAATAATAATGATCACAGTAATAACCTGCTCACAAGCACTCGCTGTTGCTGTTAACAGAGAGAAAAAGGCCCCTTCTAAAATGTTTTCTTGAGGGAAGAACATAATCTTAAACTATTTATGGAGAATGGTGTGAATTACACACACACACACACACACACACTCACACACTGCTAGTTGCCCCTTTCTGAAGAAAATGGATGCCTTTCAAACAAAAGTCTAAAATTACGGAGAGAACTGAAACACATCAATCTGGTTGGGTTGTTTTTTTGTTTGTTTTTTGTTTGTTTTTTTTCTCTTTTTTAAGCATACTCCTTTACCAAAGTTTTAAAATTATAGAATAGCTTCCAAAGATCTAATCACTAGATTTCTTCTTCAGATTCCAGGTTAAAAATACCTTTAAACACCCTTCCTCTGTCAGTCAAATCATAATGCAGAAGATACTGTACCATTCTAAATACAAGTTGAGAATATTTATTTCCCTAAGGAAAAATCCTCCAACATCTTGATTTTGTTTCCTTGGGGGCTTTGACATGTTACATCGTGGGGCCAGAAATCCTGAGTGTTTGTCTAGCTTCCAGATCCTACGACCAAGTCCCACAGCCCTGACCTCCATGGGGACAGCACACTGGGGGAGGAAGCCCAAGAAGGCTGGTGAAGCCTTACTCCTCCGAAGCCAGAAGACAGCAGCATCCACCAACCCGCACATCACTGTGTAGCTCCCACACTATTCTTTCATTCATTCATTCATTCAATCACTCATTCAACGCATGTACAATGAGTCCTTATAATACCTGCACTGGGCCGGGTGAGGAGCCACAGAAGTGACCTGGAGGTTGTCCTGCCCTCAGGGAGCTCACGATCTCCTGGGAGGACCAGGAGAGAGGACACGCTGTGGTACTGTGTGATGCATGCCACCAGAGTCAATGCTTACAAAGCACTGGGGACACAGGAGCAAGAGCCGCTGACAAGCTTTTGTGGGGGAGACAGGGGAGGCTTAGTAAGGAGGAGCCATTTGAGCAGACTTAAGCTGTACCAATCGAAGAGAGAGAGAAGGGAAATCCAGGAAGAAGAAAGAGCATGTAAGTTACACTGAAAATCAGACTCGATGCTGGGCACCCCTGAGCACTGTTCGGCCAGAAGCTTGAGGTGGGGTCACAGGAGATAGTCTGGAGATAAGTCAGGGGTCAAATTACTAAATGCCCAGATGCTAAGGGGTTGGGGTGCATCAGATTTTATCCAACAGAAGTCATGGAGAGATCTAAAGAGTTTTACATAGGTGGTCAAGACCAGCTTTACCTTTTGGGAAGACCCTTGGGGCAGCTGTGTGGAAGATGTACTGAGGGGCCAGGACAGGAGTCAGGATGACCAGAGAGGGCCCAACTGCAGTAGAATAGGAGCAACAGACAGAAATGGAAGGTTCCAGAGAGCTTTAGTACTAGAATGGACAGAACTTGGTAACTCAATGGCTTGGGGAGGAGGGAAGATTCTGTGGGAGGAGGAGGGGAAAGCTTGGACCTCCAATTTTTGGAGTTCTAGAAGCAAGCCCCTGCCTCCTCAGAGGGGGCTTAAGTCAGCCACGGGCCAATGTGTAAGTATGGCAGAGACACCAGGCTCCTTCATTATCCATCACACTGTCTGCAGATCCTGTAAACAGGCCTGGACACTGCAGAAAGTAAAACGGAGGTTGGAGAAGATGTGGGAAAGTCTCCTTTGATTCCTTTCTCCAGAAGTAAAGCCTTCCCACCAGCCTGGCCTGGGGAGGCTGGAGGCTCGGTTCCCGGCCCTGAAGATTTCCCCGTTCACTGGGTTTAGGCCTCTATCCTTACACCTCCTGTGGATGACCCCGGGAGCATCTTGGGAGAGTGGAAAACTCATCCCGCCCATGGTGGGGACGGGAGGAGAAGGAGCTGAGGTGAAGTTGGGGGGTGTAGAGCGAGCAGGGGGAGCCACAGAGAATGACTCTGGTGGGGAGCACCCCCGACTCTAAACAAACCAGGGCACCTCACCCCAAGAGCAAATTGGGGGCCCCTAACTCTACAAAGACTGAACGTGCCGAGGGTGATGATGAGAAACTGGGATGGGGGACATAAGGAGGGAAAGGGACCAGAGGGTGCCTGGTCACCGAGGGAGAGATTTTGAGCCTCACTATCTTTCCTGAAAGGAAAGCCTAAAAATGAGGGAACAGGTATTTGGGGGTGTCAGCATGGTATGGGCCCAGGAGGGATGATGGACAGGACACAGGACCCCAGCATCCACTGGGCCCAGGATGAATTTCCAGCAGCTCCCACCCCTCCTCCTGTCCAGGAGCTGGGGATTTTCTGAGTCTCTCTTTTCCACTCCCCAGACCACTATGTGGCAGTGCCTGTGACACTTGGCACAAGCTGAAAGTCTACACACGTGCTTCCTTTAGTGTAAGTTGTGGCCGTTTAGTGGCTTCAAGCACCTCCCCTCCTCCCCTCCGTTAAGCCATGAAGGTGGGAATGCAGAGGCATCAGCCTCACAGACATGGCTGTCTGTCTGTCTTAACACATGGCTGTCTGTCCTAACACATGGCTGTCTGTCTTAACACACCCACAAGGAAGCTTCGGATTGTTAATTTTGACAAATTGGGTCTCAACTAGAAGTGAATGTCCTCCAGGGACCTACATTTCCAAGAAGAAGGCAGGGCGCCAGGCTTCAGGGCTACAAAGCCTCTACCTATGGGGAGGAAGAGATTTACCTGGGCTGCTGTTTCCTTAGGGCTTTGGCTACCGAGTTCCAACACGTTGAAGGACAAGCCCCAGTCTTTCTTTCCCCAGAAGCCCTGGCACTGTAGGGTGCAAATTTAAGGAATTATATGCTGCATTACAGAAGAATGCCTGGGCCATGGAGAGTATCCTAGGCATCCAGGAGGAGATGGCATGACTTCTGGATAAAGTGACCCCTAAGCTGAAATCCAAAAACTGGGGAGAAGTTAGCCTAGTGAAAAAAAAAGGCAAAAGTGTTCCACAACGAAATCTAGACAATATCTAAAAGTTGGCAAACAGGCTAAAATTCTGTATCATCTCAGGATGATTTGATCACCTTTCAACGTTCCTGTGAATTGTTCCTGTGCCATGTTTACTGAGCCAGGTGGGGAAGCTGTTCTGCGTTTGCCAGGGGCTGCCAGGCTGCAGTGCCCAGAGGGGCTGTTGCATGGACCCAGCCATGCCCTTGACCCTTCCTCCCTGTGCCTGCCCAGGAGCCCGGGTCAGATGAGATGTGGTTAGGCTACTGCTCTTCTGGCTGCTTCCACAGAGCTTTGAAGTCACGTGGGGAGGGGTGGTCACAGCTCATGGCTGCAGAACCCAAGCGGGGGGTAGGAGGGAGAAGCAAGGCAAACCTGGTGACAAGCAAGCAGTCCATCCAGAGGACCCACCTCTGACCATGGGCGTCAGGACTTTCAGCTACAGATCCTCTTCCTTCCCTGCCTTTATTTTCCCTTCATCCAATATCCTCACTATTCCCTTGATCCTGTTGGTATATATGTATATTTTTTATATATATATACATATATATATATATGTGTGTGTGTGTGTATGTGTGTGTGTGTGTGTGTGTGTGTATATATATATATATATATATACAGCGTCATTACCAAAAAGATGTAATGCAGCCTGCATGTGTGAACACACACATCCTCCAGGAGGTAGGATGCTGCCATTCCCCCCCCCCCCGCTCTGCCCACTTAGCTGTTTCGATTACTTCATCTTTACAGATCGTGTTTTCGAACCCACTGTCCTTCCCTAGCTGTATTCCTGTAAAGTCGTCTCACCCATAAAGCAAGATGTAAATAATATGACCTGCCCCTAAGGTTACTGAAGGATTAGATGGTATGAGGCAGGCGGGGCCCTCAGTACAGGGGCTGGATTACTACGTGCTTTGTGCGGGAAGAGATGAGACCAGCCTGTCACTGATGCCAAAGCAGCGGGAGCCGGGGCCTCACCAACGAATCCCCACCACGGTCCTCCTCCCCTCCGCCCTCACGCCAGCGGCTGACAGTCTGTCAGCTTGGTCTTCGCCCAGCTCTACGCCTGCCCTTTACCCTTATCCTCAAGTCCAGGCCAGTGTGCAAGGCCTCCCCTGCCCAAGGCTCTCTGCCCCCAGACTCGGGCCCCAGCTCATGAGATGTGGCGTCTGAGGTCCCCGAGTTCTCAGAGTCTCCGGAAAAGAGGTTCCAACCTCGACTCCTAACTCAACAGAACAAAGTCGATGGCTTTTGAAACAGCTTTCTTCCTACATTTAAAAGTAAGATCATGAAAAGTGCCCCAGGAAAATCGAAGCTGGCTTTTTAAAACACCAAATCAATATGACGTGTGAAAGTCCTCATTAAGAGGGAGGTGGGGGAGGGTCAGAGAAACAAGGAGAATCAAGAAGGAAGGGATGGCAAGAGGGGAGGGACTAAAAGAAACAGAGGGAGGTGGGGTGGGGTCCGGGGAGAGGAGGAAGGCAGGCAAGGAGGTGCCGGTGCCGAAGCAGCTCAGCCAGGAGGAGCAGTGAGAGCCCATCCCCTGCAAGAAACAGGGACACGAGGAAGAACAAGAAATGGGACCCCTCAGGGGCTTACAGTCTGCCTCTGGCACTTGGGGGACAACGGGGCAAATAGGCAATGTGCTGGCAGATACGTACGGACAGAAAAGTCAATTATCATGTCTAGCTGACAATTGGAGCAAGAAATCAAAAACTGTTTAAGAGGCAGAAGTTCAGTCAGGCCTTGTGGCGGGGTGGGCAGGGGGTGATGAGATTTAAAATGTGAACTCTTGGACTTGAAGGGGGGGACGGGTGCCAGCAGGCTACCTGTGAGAGTTGGAAAACAATAACAATGATTCATATATACTGAATGCTCTCTGAGAGCCACCTAGGAAGTAGGTTACTATTATGCCCATTTTACAGCTGAGAAAACCAAGGCATGGAGAAGTAAAGTAACCTACCCAAGGTCATACAGCTAGTAAGTAGGTGGTAGAGACAAGAGTTAAACCAGGCAGTCTGGTCCCAGAGTCTACACTCTTAACCAAGCTTTGGGGCCTGCAGTATTTGTGGGTATGTGTGCACTTTTGAATGCTTGCCTGAGACGTGCTCTTAGAACAATGAGGAGCTATAAGAGTTTGTGAGCAGATGGATGACTGAGCCAGTCTGGGATTTAGGAAGATGAATCTGGAGATGGGGTGAACGTGGAGTATTGGGGCAGGGTTTGGTTAGAGGCCATTGCATTAGGCAGGGTCTTCAACAAGAAGGCAGAGGGATGGGATACACCCTCCATCCCAGAGGCATCTCTAAATCACTCCACCGTACTCTCTGAAGACCGTCCCCTCAACCAAATCACCAACTTCCCGCTGGCCTTTGGATCATCCCTCCTGCAGACATGTGTCTCTGTGTTGTTCCAGGTCAGATAACACTTCTCAGGGTCTCCCTGCAGAGATAAGGCACGCCCACCCACTCAGGCCTTGGAGCCAGGAGCCAGCCGCAGTGTTTTCCTCTAGGATTAAGCATTTCACAAATGTTTTCTCCCCAGGTCCTTTGACCACCCCTACCCCAACCCACCCCATCACTCCTGGGCATTTTAATTCTACTTAGTTGATTCCGTTTGAAAGACCAGAATACAGACAAGGAGAGTTTCTTCTTGGCTTTCCCCCTACTGCCAGACCTACAGTGGGCTCCCCCAGAATAAAGAAGCAGGGAGCATTCCCATCAGGATCCCCTGCCTGGCTCCCCAGGAAAGACAAAGGGCCAGTCAAGATAGCCAGAGAAGCAGTCCCTTTGGGCGCCTGCCCTTGGAACGGGATGCAGACCTGGGTGTCAGGGCACACAGATGCCCACAAGCATCTAGACCACAGGGGGAGCCACAGGGCGGGGCTCCTGCAGGACGATGCGTGCCCCACACCCAAGGAAGGAGAGTGACTGCACCGGCAACCCCCAGCTTGGTCAGCTGTCAGATTACCTGTCCTCTGAATCAGACTCCAAATGGTTCTGTCCATGGAGCCCCCAGCAGGGCTGTAGAGGGAGCAAGAATAGGGGTCAGACTCCCAGAGACGAGGATGCTGCTGAGGACCGGCTGGGATGCACAGGTGGGCAAGGGACCCATCCCTGTCAGAGCTGCCCATCCCCCAGACTCAGGGGCAGAGCCGGGCTGTCATGGGCAAGGTGGGAGGGCCACCTGGCCTCACTCCCATTTGGGAAAGGCCTCAAATTCACACTTGATGAGAGAGTCACAGGACTGAGGTGAGGAGTCCATCACAACTTCAAACATATCACATTATCCAATCAGCCTGCCTCTAAGGGGTTGCACGTGTACACATCTCATGAACCCTGCAAGTATCTTCTTGTAGCATAACATCAAGTATTGCAATTTTTGTGTTAAAAGCATTTATTTGTTGAATGCAAACACTTAAATCATACCACGATTTTTGTAACCCTGTTTTGACATTACCATACATAGATTCTCAGAGAAAGACCAAAGAGCCAGGCACTCTCTATACAGCTAAGGAGCCCTGCACCCAGTGCTGGCTCACAGCAAGGATGCTTCGAAGGGGGAGGAAGGGAAGGGGGCCCAAGGGGGAGAGGCAGCCTCTCCTGGGTGGGTCTTCCCCCTGAGGAACCACGGGAGACAGGTGTGGCCACGGGAACAGGCGAGAAGCAATTCTCAGGCACTGCAAGTTTTTGTTTCTGATCTGTAATTAAGACCTCCGTTTAAGCTGGTAACACTTCTTTAAAAACAAAAACCACAAAAGAAGACATTTCAACCAGATCTGCTTGAGCTTTTTTTCTGTGAATTATTACAAGTGTTAGTGGGCGTCTTCATTAAAGTATAATTTAAGAAATATTACAAGTTGGGTTCCCCCACCCTCATAGGTCTGATGACTCAAAATCAGCAGCGCCTCCCACTGAACTAAAGCAAATTTATCAAAAGGGAAAATTAGCCGACTTGGTCTCTCCAGTGGTGGAAATGAGACAGAAATAGGAGACAACGTGGGTTTGCTTTTCTGGGAAGAAATATAGTATGTGACCAGATTCCAAACAGGCCAGGAGCCTTAGCTGTTCAGAGATCATCAGAGAGCCGGGTTCCACCTTGGGGCGGGAGATGGGTGGTATCTATGGGGCAGATTCCTCTGCAGTGAGGCAGGGTGAGGACCAGCTCCTTCTGAAGCCAGGTCCCCACAGACACTCCCTCCCTTCCTGTTCCCATCAGCATCCTGCACTCCAAACTAACATTCCCTTTAAGAACAGTGAGACTGCTGTACAAACGCAGCCTTCAAGTGCCCAGCCAGCTCCCTCCCCTCCCATCCAACCAAGCCATGGCCCCAAACCCCTCCTATATAGAAATTCCAGAGTCGACCCCAGGGGGCTACAGCATCACACACTCCTTCCACCTGCCACTGGAGAGAGTGAGTGATGTTGGGGCTCAAGGTAAGGACAACATGGAGAGGGGCTCCATTACGGAGGACAGGAACCCACTAAGTCCCCCACCCCAGTTCATCTAAGCGGCCCTCTTTTCTTCTGCCATCTCCATATCTTCGTATTGTTTGCTTCTCGGATTCCCTGGGCCTCCGCCTTGATAAGTTAAGCCTCTTCGCTGGAACGGAAGACTGTCCAGCCAGGTGAAACCTGCATCTTAGCCGACTCTGACTCCTAAATAGCTTTCCCCGTGCACCCCTGCCCTGCCAATGCCTCATCGCTGAGTGGCTTCCAACACCCAGGATTGAGGGCTGATTAGAATTTAAGATCACTTTCCCAGGGCATTAGAGCACTTTCTTTTTTTCAAGGGGTGTAAGGGTGAAAAAGGGATAAAGCTTAAGTTTCAAGGAACAAATACTTTAAGACATAGAAAAAAATGGTTTAATTGCTTAAGTTCTTACTGGCCTCAAATAATACAGTGGGCGGGTGGGTGGAGTGTCTGACAAACCTGTGTTGCCTGATGAACGTGGGAGGCAGGACTCCGGACAGCTCACCTGTGATCTGACCTGGCCTGGGAGCTTCCGCCAGCCACCCCTGCTCCTTCA
This sequence comes from Mesoplodon bidens, assembly GCF_964165515.1. Classification (NCBI taxonomy): domain Eukaryota; kingdom Metazoa; phylum Chordata; class Mammalia; order Artiodactyla; family Ziphiidae; genus Mesoplodon; species Mesoplodon bidens. The sequence goes on from NC_138161.1 coordinate 144,245,533, forward strand.
CCCTCGGCAGCCGTGTGCCCTGAGGGAGCCCAGCCTCTCCGTGCATCCAGTTCTTATTAATCACTCAGGACACATCAGTTAACAAGCAGACCTTCACACACCCTCAAAGTATCCCTGCCCTCATGTAGCCCACGTTCTACTGAGGAGAGACAGATAATATACATAACCAATAAGTTATACACTATTTAAAGATGATGATGGGCTTCCCCGGTGGCGCAGTGGTTGAGAGTCCGCCTGCCGATGCAGGGGACACGGGTTCGTGCCCCGGTCCGGGAAGATCCCACATGCCACGGAGCGGCTGGGCCCGTGAGCCATGGCCACTGGGCCTGCACGTCCGGAGCCTGTGCTCTGCAACGGGAGAGGCCACAGCGGTGAGAGGCCCGCGTACCGCCAAAAAAAAAAAAAAAAAAAAAAAGACGATGAGCACGAGGTAGGGGAGACAGGAGGGCTGCTGAGGGTGTTCTACACTGCGAGTAGGGTGGTCAGGGTGGGGGGCACTGAGAAGATAATATTCAAGTAAAGCCTTGGAGGAGGTGAAGGAGTCATCTCTGATACTGGAGCAACTAGACATCACAGGCAAAGTAATAATAAAATGACCTTCAACCTGAACCTCCAACAAATACTTCCAACAAATGCTAACTCAAAACAGATCATAGACCTAAAAACACAAAACTATAACACTTTCAGAAGATAACATTTGGAGAAAACCTTTGTGACTTGGGGTTGGGCAAAGAATTACTGGACATGACACCAAAAATATGATTCTTGTCCTGGAACAACTGAAAAAATAATTGGTTGGATAAATTGGAAAAAAAGGGATAAAGTCTCCAGACAATGGAGTATTACTCAGCTCTCAAAAGAAATGAGCTGTCAAACCATAAAAAGGACCTGGAGAAAACTTAAATGTATATTACTAACTGAAAGAAGACAATTAAAAAAGGCTATATACTGCATGATTACAACTGTATGACATTCTGGAAAAGGCAAAATTATGGAGACAGTAAAATGATCAGGGGTTGCCAGGGGATGGATGTGGGGAGGGGTGAACAGGCAGAGCACAGATGATTTTTAGGGCAGTGAAAGTACTCTGTATGATACTATGATGATGGACATGTCATTATACTTTTGTCCAAATCCACAGAATGTACAACACCAAGAGTGAAATTTAATGTAAACTATGGACTTTGAATGATTATGATGTGTTCATGTAGATTCATCAGTTGTAACAAATATGCCACTCTGTCCGGGGATGTTGATAATGGGGGAGGCTATGCCCATGTGAGGTAGAGGGTATATGGGAAAAACCTGTACTCTCCTCTCAATTTTGCTCTGAACCTAAAATTGCTCTAAAAATACAATCTTTAATAAAAAAAATTTAATGGATAAATAGGATTTCATCAATATTAAAAATGTTTGCTTTGTAAAAGACATTGTTAAGAGAAAGAAGAGACAAGTTGCAAACTAGAAAATATTTTTAAATCGCACGTTCAACAAAACTACTTGTATCCAAAATATACAAAGAAATCTCAAAACTCAACAGTAAGAAAACAAATAACTTAATTAAAACTTGGGCAAAAATGTTGAATAGACACTTCACCAAAGAGTATAAGGAGATGGCAAGTAAGCACATGACAGATATTCAACATCATTATTCACTAGAGAAATGAAAATTAAAACCACCATGAAATACCACGATATACCAATTAGAATGACTAAAATAAAAAATACTGATAATACCAAGAGCTGGCAAGGATGCAGAGCAATTGCTGTTGGTAATGCAGAATGGTGCAGCCACTCTGAAAATCAGCTTGGCAGTAAAACGTCCCATTTTAATATGACCTAACAATCCCTCTCCTGGGTATTAACCCTAGAGAAATGAAAATGTATGTCTACACAAAAACGTGTACCTGAACGTTTATAGCAACTATATATAATCACCAAAAGTTGGAAACAATCCAAATGTTCTTCAGCAGGTGAAGAGGTACAAAAGCTATGGTGCATCCATAAAATGGAATATTATTCAGCAATGAAAAGGAACAAATTACTGACACAAACAGCAGCTAAGATGAATCTCACAGGCATTATGCTGAATGAAAGAAGCCAGTCTCAAAAAGTTGGCACAGTGTATCATTCCTTTTTTTTTTTTTTTTTTTTTTTTTTGCGGTATGCAGGCCTCTTACTGTTGTGGCCTCTCCCATTGCGGAGCACAGGCTCCGGACGCACAGGCTCAGCAGCCATGGCTCATGGGCCCAGCCGCTCTGCGGCATGTGGGATCTTCCCAGACCAGGGCACGAACCCATGTCCCCTGCATCGGCAGGTGGACTCTCAACCACTGTGCCACCAGGGAAGCCCTATCATTCCATTTTAAAAGGGAAAATAATGGTGATGAAGAACAGATCACTGATTGCCAGGGGTGGGGGATGGGAGGAGGGAATGGAGGTAAAGGGAAAGCATAAGGCAGCTCTTCTCTTTCCTAATTTTTATGGAGGTTACACAAATCTAAACATGTGTTAAAGTTCATAAAACGGTCCACCAAAATAAGTTAAATTTTCTGTATGATAATTTTTTAAAATAAAATTTAAAGTTACTGAAAAATGAAAAAAAGAATTTTAAAAAAATTAATTTTGCAATGAGAAACTGGACAAACTCATGTCCACTTATGACTAGATGGGTGGCTTCCACAGAGACTCTAAGCTCATATCCACTTCTGACTAGATGGATGGCTTCCACTATCTCCAGAGACTCTAAACTAGTTTATGTACCCATGACCCAGATCATGTTATCTAAGCCTTCTTAACATTTACCAGATCTCTGTAAATGCACCACATCCTTTCCACAGTTCTCATACACCTCAAGAGAACCAACCCCATAGACAGATAGAAAATTATCTTCTGGCTTATTTAATAATAAAATGTTGATAATATCAGCATCTGTTTTTGAACCCTTGCAACATGCCAAGATCTTGGCTGAACTCTACCCAGGCAGAGATTCTCATGGTGTCTTCACTGCCAGCCCGAGCCCAGTGTTGTAAGACCACTTAACACAGTGTTATAAAACCACTTAACACGATACTGAGCCCAGAGAGGTCATTCTGCTCATAAACACAGAGCCAGAACAGAACAACCCAAGCTTTCCTGCCACCAGCTCTTGACAACTACCCATCGATGGCTGTTTTCTCAACAGCTTTGTGGTCTGGCTAGTTGCCTGGGATATGGATTCAAGCCCTTATTTTCCAGAGGAGTCCTTGGGCAGGGTTAAGACAAGCTACACTGAGCTGTGTGCTACAGACAGTCCACTGTGTATGGATTCCGGAAAAGCTCATTTTGAGACCTCATCCCAGAGCTGGAGGATGTTCCCAATAGATTCCAGTGGGGTCTCTCTTCTCACATGTAGCCATCACCTGAAACAGCCACCAGTGGAAGAAAATGAGCTAGTTATAGTCTTTGCTTTCCAGGTTCTATTTCCTTTTCCTTTCTTCCTTCCTGACTAGTTAGTACCAATGTATATCATGATGAGGCTTCCACTGTTCTCCTTTTCAGAAAATTACCTCATTTTTTTTCAACACACAGGGCACTGACGTCAAAACCTTTATAGATCTGCATCATCAGTTCATTCACTATATGCCTGGAGAAACTGCATCTCTAGATGGGCCGAGTCACCAGGTAACCCTTCCTCCCTGTGACTGCCAGCTCTCCAAACCAGTCCTCCCGGGTACCTCCCAGCCTTCAGAGTGATCCTGGCCCCATGAAGCATGGGGTCATTCTAAGCCACAGAAGAACTGCCAGGTAGGTGCCCCCAGGCCCTGACTGCTGTGGTATCTGGAACTTTCTGTGAGCCTGCAATGGGTTCAAAGATCTCCAGTCAGAGTCGGGTCCTGTCCTGACACTGGCTGCTGTTCCCCCAGCCATCCACCGGGCATCCAGCCCTTCAGCACCGGGCATCAGGGCTGCTTTTGCTTTTGGAGAACTTAATGACATGGGGTTGGGAAAAGAAATTGCCTGGTGAACCAAGAATAGGACTGGGTGAGAAAAAAGCCCTGACAGAGAGCCTCGATTTGTCAGAGGATGTTTTCCAAGCTGGGACTTCCTGGTGCCTCAGCGGCTCCTCCGTAAGGGGGTTCCCCTCTCAGCCAGTGATCCTGCATTCTCTATCAGCCAGAACAAAGATGACCAATAAAAAGATACACTTAAATGTCCCCCAAATAGATACTGTTGTTTACGGGGCTACTGAGAGAGGGACAAAGATGAGAAGGGTAGACGGACACCAGCAGTGAGAGTTTACAAGAAACTCTGTCATTTCTCCGTTCCTTCCCTTTTAGGACCGGAGGTTAAGACAAATCCCTCTTTGCCATTCTGAAGAAGCATTGTTGCTTATTTTGACAAACTATCCCTCCCAAGCCCCTCAGGGGCCCCTCTGCCCTCCTCCCTGGTTGATTTGCACGGGAGCTGGCCCCTCCACTACCTCCCTCTTCCAGGCTCGCTCTCATTCTCTGGCTCTAATTAGCAACTGCTTTTTTTATTTTTATATGCACGTTCAAAGACAGAGAGCCAGGGGGAGACTGAAAGGGAGAAAGCAAAGGTCTGTGTGAAAGGAGAGAGCAGCTGGCCTCTCCCTCGCCCCCTCTGTGTACCCGGGCCCCCGTGTTGGCAAACAGCACACAATGTCTGTCTAGAGAGCCTTTGTGGACCAGAAGGAAGGGCCGGCACACAGCTACGGGCGGGAAAGGAGACTGGGGGGCATGGTGGGGGGTGGCCAGAAAAGACCTGGCCATCGGGGGAGCCAAGGCAGGGAGAGGACCCGGGGGGTCAGGATGCCCGGCCACCTCTACCTCCTCCTGGTCAGGAAGACGTGGGGGTATGCATGTCCAACTGGCTAGTGTGCTGATCCTGTCAGAGCTCTGGGGAGCACATCCACTGCCTCCAAGGCTGCAGCCAAGTCCTCAGAGGGGAGGGGGCTGCTGCCCGCACTGGGACTGTGAGTTCACATTTAGACTCTACAGGTGGGCAAGGAGGGGCAGTAGGTGCCCCCTGACGGGGTTCAGAGCAAAGGGAGGTGGAAAGTCCAGTCCCCAAAGGTGAAACACTCTCCCAAATAACTGCGTTTGCGTGAGGAAATTCTGAAGTAAGTGGGCTGGGTAAGCGGGTTAGAGCTACCTACAAGAGGGGAGGGTCAGCTGTCAGCCTGAAAGGTTGCATCTGTCACTCTGATTGGGTATGTTAAACCACAAACGGCTGTGGTAACTGGTTCTTAACTAGTAGCTGGACTGAAAGATTTAGAAGATGTTAGGGAAAAAAGGAAGTTTGAAAGAATTCTCATAAGCCAGGAACAATCAAGAATGGGGCTGAAGAAGATGAAAGCAGTAGAGAATGTTCCAGAAAAATAAAGAAATGAGCACGGAGAAGCAGGGCATTCTACAAAGACAGTTTTTTAAAAAGCTATGTTCTTTTAAAAAAAATAACCTTATTATCAACACGTGTGATTACATATTAATAATTTTGATGAAAAAAGGTACTCGTAATATTTGCAATTGATTTCACTGAAGACCATTGATTTCCTATATTTTCCTATGTGAAAAAATGCATTTGTTCTTGCAATTTGCATCTAAACAGTTTCCTAGAGAAAAAAAATAAAATGAATGGAATTAGCCATCCATTCATTAAAATTCTACCAGTGGAATGTGTTTTCTCTTTTCTCTCTTTTCGAATCAACTCCAGAGAGAAGACAGACAAAAGAATAGAATAAATGGAGGGAAAAAAAAAAAGGAAAACAGGGGAGAGACAAATTTGGCCAAAGATGCAGAGGGGAAGACAAACAGAACCAGTGAGAGAAGAGAAGCCCAAGCCACAAGGGCCTCCACATTCGGATCAACACAGGCATGTGTGTGACAGACCCAGAAACCCAACAGAAACCCTCCAATTGCCTAATTCGCAGAACAGGTACATTTTTGCCAAGTTCGTGATTTGGCAGAGTTCTTGCATATTCCATAGAGTTTCAATGAGAAGCTCTATCCATCTTGTGCAAAGAGCAGATTGTCATTTTCTGCTTGAAGCACACACATTACACTGACCTTATGTCCTCTGTCAAACTGACACATTATCACCAACTTTTAGCACAAGGGTTTCATGATGTATGGGCTTGCAACCGCTCTGTTGATTTTCGTCTCTGTGTGCCTGTGTGTACAACGTGTCACTCTATTGGACAACAGACAGACAAGGCCTCTGTCATCACTGGTTACTTCCTCCATCTGGTTCTGCCGTCGTCACCTCTCCGAGTGCACGCCTTGTCATCGGACTCGCGCTCCGTTCCTGCCTGGTTTGTTCGGAGTTTACACTGCCCAGTTCAGCTGAGATGTTTTCTTAAACATCTTTTTTTTCTTTTTAAATTTTTATTTTGTATTGGAGTATAGTTGATTAACAATGTTGTGTTAGTTTCAGCATCCAGCAAAGTGATTCAATTATACATATACATGTATCTATTCTTTTTCAAATCCTTTTCCCATTTAGGTTCTTACACAATATTGAGCCCTGTGCTATGCAGTAGGTCCTTGTTGGTTATCTATTTAAAATATAGTAGTGTGTACATGTCAATCCCAAACTCCCAATTTATCTCTCCCCACTCTGCCCAGTATCTTTCCCCTTTGGTATCCATAAGTTTGTTTTCTAAGTCTGTGAGTCTGCTTTTGTTTTGTAAATAAGTTCATTTGTATCACTTTTTTTTTTTTAGATTCCACATATAAGCGATATCATATGATATTTGTCTTTCTCTGTCTGACTTACTTGCAAAGCCTTTCTTCCCCCTCAGCTCACATCCTGCTTCCACCAATTTTGTTTTCAATGTGTTTTGTTTGGTTCTCATTTCACAGATGGCGCAGTGTAGGCATTTGGGACACAGAGGCTCATCAGGGGTGGCCCTGCCCGTAGGGAGCTTGGGGAGGAGAAGGGTGAGAGCTGGGCTGACCATGGAGCCGGAGGGGTGTGTCTTTGATTCATTGTTGCCGTGAGCATGGTTCCTCCATGAACCTCCTGGCTCATCCCTAGCCAATGGAAAATGCTGATCAAACTCTGATGGCTTTTCTTCGGGTACCTTAGGGAAGGCTTATATCTCAGTCCACGCGGGACACTGAAGCCTTAGCTCCCATCACAAAACACAGGGCTGCCCCTAAGCAAGTCTTGCTCTTCTCCAGCTGTCAGAGGAAAATAGAATAAGACGTATCAGCCAGGCCTCAGAGTCCTACGTTGCATGACCTCGGCAAAGCTGCTTAGCTTCTCTGTGCCTCAGTATCTTCAACTAAAAAGCGAGCATGATGATTGTATGTACTTCATAGGGCTACAGTGAGGATTTAGGAGATAATGCAGGAGAGGAATTCGGCAGAGCAGCCAGTGCATGTGAGCGCTCTGTACACGACAGCCACGCTGCACTAGTGCCTCAGTGCAAGCTGAGAGCCAGTGCAGAGAAGTTTGCTCTGTACCCGAATCAGAGCCGTCAGCATGATCTGCCAATGGAGTGTGGGATGGCCCTGCAGAGCATACGGGCTGCTTTCTTAACCTAGGTAAACAGGGCACATCAGCAGTTTTTTAAACATCAGTCATTTGCATATTATCTTGATGGCTTTCGGCCATATCTACATGCCAGATTTTTAAATTTATTATTTAACTTATTATTTTTCTTTAAGCGGACTCACCTTTTAACCTGAATATATTTAAACAGAAAAGTAGTGAGGAAGGAAGGGAGGGAGGGGAGAGGGGAGAGGAGTGGAGAGGAGAGGAAGAGGGGAGAGGGAGGCTGAGGCTCGTGAGAGAGGTGGGAAGTCCACGGCCCCAGAGAGAAAGAACTGCTGCAGAGCTGAAGACAAAACCAAACAGAATGAGGTGAGCCGCAGCCCAGGGCTAAGACAACGCCCACTGGCAGAAGTAGGCATGGGGCTTCCGCAGGCTGGGCAAGGACACCTGGTCAGGGGTGGGGCTGAGACAGATCAGGGCTGCCGTGGAAGGGGTGGCAGGTCCAGTGAGGGTGAGAGGCTGCGGAAGACATGAAGAGGAGGCTGGAGGAGGCGCCGGCTGAGGGCTGGTGATTGAGGACGGGCAGTGGAGGGGGAGTCACCAGGGTGAGCTGAGCCCCGAGGCCCCAGAGCTAAGCTGAGAGAGTAAAAGGAAGCGATGCCCGGTGGAGGGACTGGGCAAAGGGTGAGAGCTGAGGGACGCGTGGGGCAGACCAGGACTGCAGGAAGGGGGGCAGGGAGCCCAGAACAGGCCCTGGGCAGGAGGAGAAGGACGGGAAAAGCGAGGCGGGTTTCCCCCCACACCGGGCTTGGCCAGCCTTCCTGAGACTGGCCAGAAGGGTGGCGTGGCCCTTTGGCATCAGCACCGGCTCCTGTCCTGTCCCACCTGTTCTCCTTTCCCCTACCACAGTCGGGAAACACTGAGATAGGTGCGCAGCACGTGCCCAAATGTCCTGACGCTAGAGATGGGCAAAGAATGCCTGAGGGTGGGATGAAGGCCAGGAGGGAAGGGACCGGAGGCGAGTGGACGGTAGACGTCATCGTGGAGCGAGCACACTCCAAACTGACTGCCAAGGGCACACCCACCTACATAGGAACGCTTGCGTCTCAACCCACAAACAAGGCAATTTATGGAACTTTGCCATGTTCAATGCCCCTCATGGCAAGACAAATGGAAACTGAAACCACAGTGGGAGGCCAACTTTTATCGATCAGATTGGCAAAGATAAAAACAATTGATATTGTATTATCTTGGCGCAGGTATGGAGAACAGGAACCCTCATACGTTGTTGGTGGGAGCAAAAATTGGAAGAAAATGTCCTTTTTGGGAGGACTATTTGGGAATATCTATCAAAATTAAAAATTTATATACTCTGATTCAGCCATTTTACTTCAAAGAACTTGCTACATCTTAGCTCTTAGAAAAGTCTGTGACACACAGATAGTCTTCAATAAATATTCATTGAATTAATTAATTAATTAATTAATTAATCTCACAGATATGCTCACTCCTAAGTGCAAAGATGAAGGCATAAGGATGTTTGCTGAAACTTTGTTTAGAAGTAGCAAAACACAGGATGAAGCCTACATGTATATAAATGAAGGACCAATTAAATAAAAGTACAACCATCCAGTGGAATATTACTCAATCATTGGAAAGAAAGAGGCCAGATTTCTAGGTAATACAACCAACCAAACTACTGCTAACTTTCCTTGTTAAGCAAGAAGGTGTGGGGGGGTGTGGAACTAGGTGACAAACCCTGTGCAGTAAGCCCTGTGTAGATGAGGAAAGGACTTGTCTACATTCTGGGTGTGCAAATGCATGGACCGTATTGGCAAGAGAATACCAGAAACTAAAACAGTGAGGGACCCGATCAGGACCAGAGTCAAAGGGAAACTTAATTTCATATGTTCTACCTGTTCAAAACATTTAAAAAATAACAACAAAAGGTAACTTGGGATAAGGGAGATTTGCTTAAAAGTTCCAACCCAGGAACAAGAGCGGTGGGCCCCTGAGTCATTTCAGTCCTAGAAAGAAGGGCTCCGTGATGAACCAGGCTGCCTCAGGAAGGCAGAGTGTCCCATCCCTGGTGGTGTCTAAGAGCAGGCTGGGGGACCACCGTGGGAAAGCAAAGTACGTGTCATCTGGTGGGCTTAGAGGCCTTACCTAGCTGGGAGGGGCCACCCTCCATAGGCCACTTGTGTTCCCCTTGCCGTCTGGATATTGCAAGTGCTTTCTAAGAGCTAAGAATCTAGCAGATTCTCAGAAGTATAATCTCTTCATCTGAGTGTATAAGTGTAAAGGGCCTGGTGACAGTAGGTGTCTAATAAGAACCTAGAGAAAGAATGAGCATAGAGACACTCCATCCACAGGAACTCACAAGTGGAATCCAACCAGACTGAGGAATAGGAGGCCAGAACTGCCAAGGCCTGCAAGGAGGTGACCTGAGCAGGCCCCAAGGGTCATACCTGAAGACCAAGTAACTCCAGCCCCCACTAGGGGCACTATGTGCCCACAGCATTGGTGGGATATTCCAGACAGATGCCAGGGACAAGCTAGAAACTGAAGGGCCTGATCCAACCCTTCTCCTGAACCGGTCCCACCCTCAATGAAAACCCTTGTTAGGGCTGCTCCTGGCCCTCCCTGGCCCTAAATTTCTGTCCTGTGATTCCAAGAAGCCTCCTGAGGCTTCCCACAGTGCCTCCTAACCCTTACCAACCTCTCCAGGGCCTGACGCAGCTGAGCTGATTTCCTCCCGACCTCTTGGGCCATGAGTGTCCCCACGCACGCGCGCGCATACACACACACACACACACACACACACACGAGAGGGTGAACCCAGTACACCTGCAGCTGCACAGACTCCTCATGCGGCAGGCTGGGCGGGCACACAGGAAGGCAAGATGCTCTCTGTCATACAGGATGGCTTCCGGGGCCCCAGGCAGATCGAGACACACTCCTCTGTCCTAAGCCACATCTCTCTGGGGTTCTCCTGCCCGGACTCATTAACTGGCCCTTGAAACAAAAGTGGAAGGCTCAGCTGCAGCTGCCTGACCAGGTAACCGGTACTCCAGCTCTTAGCCAGCAAGGACAGTACAGACAGGACATCTGCAGACGGAGACCCTTCCCCTAGGGAAAGGTCAGGGTGTCCCTCTCTCAGTGTCCCTGCCATGGCCCTGTTGGCAAAATAAGGCTTGCTCCTGGCGGTGTGCAAACAGAATGCATTCCATTTGCAGTTGCCCTGAGCTGACTCTTCTCGGGATCTTCACCTCACTGCCTTGAGAGAGAACTGAGGCCCAGGAGCATCAGGGCACTGTCAACACAGCTTGTCAATGGGCCAAAGCCGTGGAAACAGAGCTCAGATCATCAGAGCTCCTGTGGTCCAGAACGGAGGGTCCCAGCTCCAGGCAAGCTCAGATTCAGTGGGAGTTTTCATCTCCATGCTTCAAACTCAAAAGTGGTGATTCACCCTCCAGGCAAGGATGTTTGTGCAGATAGGTGTGCTCAGGCTCTGCATACAGGGGCTGTCCAGCTCCAGAGAGAGTTGGGGACAGGAAGCAAAGGGGGTAAGTGTGACCACAGCCCTGCATGAGCTGGGGTCCAGCCCTCGGGGCCCATGCTGTTCCTTGATGTTGATTACAGAGCCACAATCAGGCCTCTAGCCCACAGTCCTGTCATCCCCCCCTGTCCTCTTCTGGAAGCACAAAGCCTTAGACCTCACCCTTCCTAGGGAGCTTGGTGTCACCACCCCCCCACCCCACCTCCGCCCAGATGCCATGCCCCTCTGGATGGCTCACAGGCACGTCAACATGTCAGAACATCTGGAGAGATGGTACTGCTCCCAGAAAGATTAAAAAGAAGATGGGGCTAGTCAACGTGGAGCCCTGTGCTTTACAGTGTGGAAATGTATGACCGTAGAGCACAGCTCCACGGAGTGCCTGGACCCAAGATAAAACAAGGGACAACACAGACACAGAGAAAGTGTTCATGGGAAAACAGCTGAGAGGGGGTGGATATTCCTGGAAAAAGATGTTGTACATCCAAGGACGGTTAATTTCAACAAAAACCAGACTCAGAAGCAAAAGCAGATGGTGGCCTCCCAGACCTGGGTCCTGATCCAGCTCTGACATTACCCAACAGGGCTCCCTGGATTGGTATCCAGAGATGCTCTCTGGCTGCCCTCTCTCCATGGATAAATGAGGCAGTCAGAATAGATGGTCTCTCCGTATCCTGCCCGCTCCCACCCCAACCCTCCCCTCCACCCCCCGGCTTGGGCTGTTTCAGGCTCGATGGTTCTTCATGGTGCAATAGTGGTGGGCCCAGAGCCCCAGCTGAACTGCTCACCCCGTGATGTCTCCACTGCCCACACCGACTCAATAATGACCGTATGGTACCTTCGTCATCATCTTTGAGAATATTTGCTAAGTCATGGACTTCTATCCAGGACAGCTATCATGCCCCGAACATTCTCTATACGCTAGCGCTGACCTGGGAGAATCATGATTGCTTCTATCCCTGTCCCTCAAAGGCAGAAGGGGCGATGCAGAGCACAAGGGGTTTGGAACCCAGAGCTGCCCCTCTCCCCTGTTCTCCTTGCTGTCCCCTGCCGCCACCAGAGTCTGGGACCACACACCCCTGCCCCGTGTGCTGGAGTCAGTGAGGCAGAGGGCATCCTTCCAGCTCTGTTTACTGTTGCTCATGTTGGTGTCACAGCCCATCACATCCAGCCAATTACATAGGAGGCCTCTTGGAGGGCACTGGGCAGGGCCACCGTGGAGGCCTGAGAGGTTTCTCAGTGAAGTAGTCCGTTGGGCGATCCTACCATGAAGCTCATCTTACCGGGCTGTGGTGATAATGACCCTGGGCTCCGCAGAGCGGGTCTCCCTGGGGCTGAGAGGAAGCGTCTAGGTTGTGGCCTTCCTCTCGGTCACCAGCCAACAGCTGATGGGCCAGAGAGCAGAGAAGAAAAGGTTCGTCAGTGCCCCTGAATGCAGCCACCAGCACAGCACCATACACACACACACACACACACACACACACACACACACACACACACATGCTCTGTCAGGCCCCCAGTTTCTCTCTCAACACCCAGGATGAAGGGAGCTGGAAACAGGCCCCAGAAACTTCTTTTTTCCAAGAGGAGCTAAATTAGACACATTTTTCTCCCCCTTCAAATCCTGCAGATTTTTTGTCTCGACTCCCCCAGGCTTATAGATTGGCTCATCTCGGCCTCTCAGGTTGACAAAGGTGCTGAAACTGTTGAAAGGTTCAAAATGTCCCTTGGGTTTCCAGGCATGAAGGAATTTACATGTAGGTGGAAAATTACCAAGGAAAAGAGTCCCCGTTTGGAGGGAGGGAAGGTGGGAAGAAGAGACCTGGGGGAGGGACGGGGAAGTGTGGCCGAGGAGCGGGGCGGCGGGGGGCGGGGGGAAGGGCTGCACACACAGTGCCCATGAGGCTGTAGAGCCCAGGGCAGCCCTTTGGTGGATGCTGAGGAGCAGAAGGGACACAAAACGAGGGACAGAGAACAGCTGAGAACAGCTCTGTTCTTCAGGAGCTGCCAAGGCCCTGCCAACATCCAGAGTTGGATTGATCTTAGCTGACCCCCGAGACCAACTTTAGCTGATGCAACATTGTAGGCTCCACAGCACAGAGGGAGCTTGCCAAGCACCAGCTCTTGGCCTCCCTGGCCCAGGGACAGTTAGGCTACAGGGACTCACAAAGAGAATGGACGTAGCCATCCACCTGAGCAGGGAAGGCATGCAGGTTGGGAATGACAAATCCACGATCTCTCACTAATCTGCTAAACTAAGAGCATAAAACTTGAAAGTGGGGCATATAGGTCATTTTCCTAGTAATTAACAATTTCACAGAGATAAATGCATGATGGGGTCAGAGTCACTGGTGAGGTCAACAGGCTGCTGTGATTCTGCTTGATCAGTCCAACCTACGTGTGCAGAAAGGATGAGTCCGGAAGAGGCCTTGGGCCGTGGAGACCTCTAGAAAGTGTGTGAGCCGCTCGCTCCACAGCCTGCTGTGCAAGCTCCCCCCACGGCTTCCTCTGCTTGCCACCCCTTCCTTCCAGCACCCTCCCTCCTCACAACAGGAACAGCTCTAGGCCAGGACCACTCTTTGCTGGTTGAGCTGCCTAATTGGTCCCCAGATGCTTCCGAAGAACCAAGAAATTGGTCACCATGTCTTTGACAGGAGAGGGTTTAGCAGATGCAAAGGGAAAAGTCAGAATACGATTCTTGCCTGTGATGAAAGTCTGAACTGCCAGAAAAACAATATAAAAGATATTCTTTCTGTCACCCCATAGATTTGACACATGCAGAGGCTCAGATTCAAATATCCAGAAAAGAAAGTTAATCAGATCAACATAACTGTGAATCACAGAACCATCCAGGTTTCTCCCAGCTGGGCTCCAAGGCATCAATTCTCAGGTCTGTATTGGGAGAGAGCACCTTGCCTTCATTCTCCAGTCCTACCAGGACAGCTGATGGAAGCTCACAAGACTTTCTCACCTACAGGTCTCTATTGCATCCACCAATCTCCATGCTTCTCGCCTCAGGAGAATCGCCTGTACTAGGCAGGCCACCCCAGAACTGCTGTGAAGGGCCACAGTGCCCACCTGACAGCCCCCCAGCATGAGCATCCAAAATGAATTGAGCACCTTCTCTTGAAGATACACCCCAAGGACTAGTTACAAATACCTCCTCATGCACTGCCCATCCCCATCCAAAGGGTGCAGAATCCTCCCAAGGTCACCATCTATGCCCCAGACCCGTTTACCTCCCAGGGCAGCCCCTTGCTATGAGCCCTGGGGAGGGAGGTCAGGCTCAGCCATCAAGCCCGGGTTACCAGCAGAGCCAAGGTCAAAGAATTTGGAAGATTCAGCTTAAATTTCTTGAGACAGAAGAAAAGGTGCTTTTCTGCCTTTCTAGGGCACTGAGCTCAGCCAGGCCGCTGGGCTGCAGGACCTATGATGCCACCTGGCTTTCCACTCTCCACTCTTAGAAATGCCACCAAAATGTGGCTGCCTGTGCCTCTGAAATGGCAAAGTGATGATGTCCTGGGCTCCCCATCTCCTCCAGCTTCCAGTGAGTTTGCAACAAGTAGTTTGTGAAGTCAGGTCAGGTTCATGACAGCTCTAGATCAGGAACATCCACCAAAAGTCAGGAGGAGGGCGGGGCTGAGTAGGGAGCATGGAAAGTAACCACTTGGATTTACATATTTGTCCCCATAGGCCCTCCCAGGACAACCACAGGAGGTGACGGACAAGCAACAGGGACACAAGAACCCCCCAAAAGAGAAAAGTTCCAATTAGCCCAGAGAAATGAGAGCCTGTTCCCAGAGTCCCAATTAAATCAGAACCAATCAGTGCTTGCTCTGGTTCCGGCCATTCTGCTCAGGAAATAATGGGAAACAAGAGGGCCCCAGCCAGCAAGTGCAGTGTGGCAACCCTTTGAAGCCTGGAGAAATCACCCGTGCTATTGCAAGCATGCCTGGCAGCTGCTGCACCTGCGCCTTTAAGAACTCAGCCTGGGGCCTGGGTCTCCACTCAGACCCTGACACATGCCCAAGAGGGCACCTCCCTCCCACCCCCAAACAATGGGACAAAGAGGAGCGCTGTGGGACCAGGCTGGGTTGGTTTTAAACCTGTCTGCATTGATTCATCACTTGATCTGGCACTCTCTCACCCCCATTTCCACATCATCCATCACGGGTACCATAACCAAGAAACCCAATAAACACACAAAGGCACAGCTCTCCACTCTCAGAAGCCCTCAGAAAGGCTGTGTGAGTGCCCCAGCCCAGGCAATTAGCTGAGTCCAAAGGTTCGCAGAGCAGGTGGGCATTAGCAATCCTGTGCCTGGTGCTTTGCCTGCAGGTGTTTGGCGAGCAAGGTAAGTGGGGAAGGAGACACACAAGGGATGTTCTGATGTTCAGGCAGGGTGGGGATGATGACGGGGGACAGCTGGAATGAAGCTCATGATGGAGAAGAAGGAGCAACCACAGCCACCCCCCCACCTCCAACTTGTCCCCAAAGGACTGGGGCACCCCTCGTAAGAAGTTAGGGTCAAGGTGGTTTCTGGGGTCCATATGGGAAGCCTTGCTCTTGAAAGAATCTGAAACTTTGAAAGCCACAAGCAAAAGATAAAGGAAAACAGTCTTCTCTTCCCCAACTTTGGATTCCCTCCTGTTCAGCTTCCATGTACTCAGGCAACAGATGAGCCATGGACCCTTCAGCTTCCATGTACTCAGGCAACAGATGAGCCATGGACCCTCTAGACCCCTCTATTAACTCCCAGAGAAGATCGAGTCTCAAGCCAGTTCAGCACGTTTATTGCCATGTATTGCACACGTGCTCTCCTGGACTGAGGAGGGTCAGTGTGAGCACAGGGTACCCTGACACCCCCATCTGCACAGTCACCATCACTCTGTATCATCCTGAAGCACAGGTAGTAGAACACACAGTACTGTCCCACCCCGATTCCAACAGCTTCACCTCCTTCCAGGACCTACTAATGCTAGACCCCATTCCTGCCCCAGGGCCTGGCACTGAGACCCTGGAGGAAGACAGCCAAGCTAGGGGGCTTTGAGTTAATGACCTACATGGGTTCTGTACCAAGCTGAGTGCTGTGGGAGCTGGACTGAAATGAACCAAAGTATTTTCCAAATTCAGTCACTTCTCAGTTACCCTTGAGTGATTTGTCTATGGCAACCCAAATAATCCACACCTCAGAGCATGGGGCTGGATTGGATGCGTGTGTGTGGGTCTGTGTGTGTGTGTGTGTGTGTGTGTCTGAAAGAGGGAGAAAGAGAGAGAAAAGGAGACTATGAGTGCCAATGTCCCCAAAACTAAATATACCTGAGTGGTTATTAAGTGATTACCCACCATTTGGAACTCTCCCCATCTCTTCCCCCCACCATAGATACGGGTATCCAGTTGAACACAACTGGAAAATCATCAGGCCTAGCACTGGAGGTGGGGGTTCCCCCCAGATCGTTAGAAGAAGCCATTAGGCTCTTCTGTTCCTTTATGACCCCGAGCTGGAGGCAGGGACCTTTGCTGACTCGGCCCTGCCCCAGGAGGGCAGGAGGTAGAGGCCTCAAGAGCCTCAGGGCTTACCCTTGCAGGCCACGCTGTTCTCAGGCTCATAGCCAGGCTTACAGGTGCAGCGCCCGATGGGCACCATCCACTCCCCGTCCCCGTTGCAGTAGAGTTTGATGGGCACGTCCACTTCCTCTGCATTGGGGATGCAGGTGCCCCGAGCAATCACCAAAGATGTGCTTTCCGCCCCAGTCATGGTCTCTGGGAACACTGCAAAATTTTGCACAATGCTAGGACACTTTTTGAAGAAGACACGGACAGAAAGGAGAGACATACAGGCTCCATAATCCTGGAAAGCAAGATAAAAACCATTCCGCGTAAGAGGCCCAAAGCTCCTGACTTCTGTGTTGACCTTCATCAACCTTCCCCCGAAGTCCACCTGGGAGAAGCTCTCATCTGCAGCAATGGTGTCCACTTTGAGGTAAGGGGCTTCGGACCAGAAGGCCGACTTCTTGGTGGCAATGACAGAGTCAGTCTCATAGTAGTACAAGTTGAAGGTCTCCTTGCAGGAGCCTGGAACGTTGGGGAGGCTGCTGCAGTCCCTCACAGTGAAGCGCATCTCCGTGTAGATGCGATGGGCCCCCCGCCGGTTGATGAAGGTGGTGAGCAGCCAGTTGTTCTGGTTGGGCTCGAAGACATTGCACACCTGGTAGGTGCGGATGGTGTTCAGGTTTTCATCATAGCCACTGACTTCTTCCCACTGTACCAAGCAGGCCAGGCACACACATGAAAAACACAAAATAGAGAGTAAGAAGACAAGGAGAGGCAGAGTGGAGGAGAAGCCTGGCACTGAGGGGGCCTTACGAGCTCACCAGTCTGGCTGCTTGACTTGAGAAATGAATGCACCTAAGTTGAACTTGCTTTTAAAGGTCTCCTTATAAGCAGACTTCAGAAGACTTCTCTGCAGCCCACCCCAAAATATAACAGACTTCACCCTAGAAAGCCTCCCTTCATCTAACCCACAGCTCTCATTGTGACAATGACTCATTACATCCAAGGGACCACCTGCAGCTCTTAGCCCTGTGCAATGGTAGGCACTTTCATCTTCAATGCCACTGCCTCTGCTCGCAACAGTCACTCTGTGTATTACGGGTCTGACCACATGACACCCCCACCTGGGAAATTCTCATTTCTGAACCTAATTTCTTTATTGTGGTGAAACACTTTTATATCTCCAAAAAGCATATGAATATAAAGCTTTTCAGAATTGTTCAATAAACTTAGATTCACATAAACTTTTGTTTTATAACATCAATCTCTGAAAAAGTTAGACTGAAGTGGATAAGAGTAGAGATTCTAAGAGAGATCCTTAATGAAGCAAATTAAGCATCATTGTGCACACACGTCAAACAAAGATATGATGGAAGAGAATGCTGGAAGGGGTTACTTAGGGAATAAGGAAAGCTTCTTAATAAGGGAGAGACTATTGTGATTCATGTTGGAAAAGAGAGCTCTCATTTTTAGCAGTCCTGTAGATTGGAAGGAGAGGAGGAAAAATGCATTTAGTAAGTGATGTCTCTCAATAGTCTCAACAGTTCCCCATACAACTAGATTATCATCCTCAATTTACAGGTGAAAAGACATCATGCAATTCACCCGTGGTCCCATGGTCATAAAGGAGATGGGAAAGAGAGGAAATAGAAACTAGTGCTTTGAATGGCCAAAGAAATTCACCTAGTAACTTATTTCAGGTAATAAGGGAGGGGGTCCATAAAGACACAGCTTCCTTAATGAGCCACTCTGGGCCAGGGGTCAAAGAAGAGTTGCTGGGTCATTCTTTCTTCCTTGTGCCAGGAGAGGAAGCAGCTGTCCATACTGGGAAGCTCTCAGGACGCTGACCTCAAGAACTGGGGGTGTTCCCAGGAGGTTCCAATGTGTTTGCTAAAGAAGTAAATAACGGGCAGAAGAAATTCAACTTCTAAAGTGAAAAGAGAAAATAGGTCAAGGTCCTTGACTATTTAGCAGTGGTGACAAAAAAAAAAAACAAACAAGTGCCATTTCTTTAAATATTGTATTAATTGCTTATTATTCACAGTGTGGACTTGAAATATATAAATTAGAATTCTTTATTAAAAGAGCTAAAAGCTAATCAAGTGTACATGGGAAATATATCAGAATTTCTTCTTACACAGAATTAATTATCTGTAGGAGCAGGAGGGCAAAGCAAGGCTGTCCTTTAAACTTGTA
This sequence comes from Mesoplodon bidens, assembly GCF_964165515.1. Lineage (NCBI taxonomy): Eukaryota > Metazoa > Chordata > Mammalia > Artiodactyla > Ziphiidae > Mesoplodon > Mesoplodon bidens. The sequence goes on from NC_138161.1 coordinate 144,264,337, forward strand.
CCGGGGCTTCTGAAGACCAGGCATGCATGGTGCAGAGGAAAGATGGGTACGTGGAGAGCTGGTCCCACCCACCCAGGCCTGTACAGTGACCCCCATGGCCACTCCTTCTCCCCAGGCCCCTCCCACACTCTCAGGGGGCCCAGTTCCCTCTCTAGCTGGTGGGCTCCTTCTGGGATCCTCACACACAGCCAACTGCACCTAGACCTTGCTTCATTTCTTATTTAATTTCTAGATGTTGAGGAACCACTTTTTATTCCTTCTTTAGATTGTGTTATGTTCTATTTAAATGTGTTCATTAAAGTTATGTTCTGCTTGCCTGGTTTTTTGGAACCAGAGAGCAAATACATTAGGGAGAAGTCATCGCTGACAGTTGTTTCAGTTCAAATTGTCAGGCCTCTCTCCCATGGCTGTTTTGAAATTACATTTTCCCAGTTGACCCTACATGACTTCTGAGGGAAGGAAAGGATTTTTTTTTTTTTTTTTTTTTTGCTGTTCTGCAATTGTTTAAACACAGCAGGTCTCACGATCCATCAGTTCATTGGGCTGTATGAGGTCTCAGCACAAACATGGGGCTCCTTTGTCAACGCACAGGTGAAGCTTGAGGCCCCAATTAGGGTGGGGACCTTGACCCACCCAAGACTAATGCAGCTCTGCTGTGTGGGAGCAGGACAGGAAGCCCACCTTTGGGGGCTCACCTTAGCTCTGAGACTATCACCACCAGTACACCCTTAAACAGACAGAATGAGGATTTACGCTCCTGTGCAGCTGGGATATTGAGAACATTTGTCTTAGAAAATGACACTGATTGGTATTATAAGACCCGACAGAAGTAATTGTTTCAAACATTAACCTCTCTGAGCCTCAGTTTTCTCATCTGTAAAATGAGGAATCATACTGGGTGACCTGGAGTCATAAAAATCTACGGGTCTAATTGATTCCATCACAACTCCTAAGGGAGCAATCAAAGCAAATTAGGGGGAATACAGCTGTATATTCAAAGGGAAAGAGTAGAGAGAAATTGAGGGAAAGGAAAATAACTCCTCGTTGTTCAGGAAAAGGCCATGATGGAGTCTTTTTCTTTCCTTTTTTCATTCTTCTCCTGCCCGTGGGTGGTACGGGGGTTGAAATATAGCAATCAGAGGGGGCTGGAGGAGGCACAAGAGCTCTCCAAGTTAGTGGCAATTAGGATTGGGGGCCTTGAAAGAGAAGGTTTGGGGAAATCGAGATGAGGGTGGAATAGCATTCCCAGCAGGGAGGACAGACATTATTCTTTGTTTATGATACTTGGAATCAGTGTCATTGCTTTATAGTTCTACCTCATTCATCCATCAACGAAAAAAATATTTACTGAATGCCAACTTTATGCCAGGCATTCCATTAGCCACTGGGGATGCAGAAATATGAAGCTTATAATCTAGTGAGAGAAACAGAAATTAGACAAATGGTTATTAAAATAACTAAATTATTACAATTGTGTTAACTGCTGTGAGGAAACATTTCAGGATGCCAAGTGAGGGGGGGGTGTACTTGATATACAGAGGTCTGGCAGAGAAGACCCTCCAAGCTGAGAGGGACGGATGGATAGAAGTTAGCCAGGAAAAGTGTGCATCTGCTGGGGGCAGAGAGGGGCAGAGAAGGGGCGGAGCATCGAGGCCCAGGGACAGCAAGTGCAAAGGCCCTGTGGTGGGGAAAGTGTCCTGGCACCACTGAGGAATAAGAGTCATAAGAAGCTGGAGGTGGTAGGAAGGAGACTGGGGAGAGGATGAGTCTGGTAGAGAACTTCGAATTTCATCCTGAGGGTAACTAGAAGGTACTGATGAGTTTTAAGGAGGAAAATCAGGTGATCAGAGCTGAGTTTTTAAAAGATTCCTCTGATGCAAAGTAGAGACTGGGGTGGACGAGTGTATGAGCGGGACATGTACATCACTGTCCTAGTCCAGGTGAGAGATGATGGTGGGTTGGACCAGACCAGTGGACACTGAAAATATAGCTTGGTGCAGCAGAAGCCCTAGGCTCTCACCAGCCGAGGTGGGGGTGGGGGGTGGGCGGAGGGACAGAGGGAGGCTGCTTTAACCAGACCCAAGGGGCAGTGTGTTCCCTTAACACCCTTTCATACATCAGGCCTGCCTCCCCAGCCAGCCTTTGAGGTACCCTGTGTCCCCGGGCACACCGCTTCCCAGATCCTTAAAAAGGGGGAGTTTCACCAGTGTTGGATATATGACCCCATTGATATTCAGACCCAATTTCTTCTACCCAAGACCTGTGCTGGCTCCAGTCTCTGTGACGCATTCTCACTGCCTGTTCCAAAGTTAATTTCCTACTAAAGGTCTCCGTTCAGTGGCAGCTTCTCAGCCTCCACTTCTAGGCGTTTGACACACTGCCTCCTGTGTTCCTTTCTATAATTATCTCCTCCCAGTAAAACAACAAAACACAGTAATTTGCTTATCAGATTGGCACAAAATTAAAAAGATAAAGTATCAAGTCTCCATAAGAATGAAGAGAAAAGGCCACTCCCGAGCCTATTGGTGGCAGTGTAACTGGCGGAAGGTTTTAGATGTCAAATCAGTAGTTTCTCTCAACATTTAAAAGGTTGGCCACAACTCAGATCAGTGGGGAAAAGGTGAATCATTTTTTAAAATCATTGTAATAGCTGGGTAGCCATCTGGAAAAGAACACATACTTTTCATCCATATTTCCTACCTTACTCCAGAAAAAATTTCTCAGTGAATCAAAGATTTAAACATTAAAAATGAAACCATAAAAATACTAAAAGAAACTATGGAGACAATGTAAGTATAGTAATTATGACATGAAACTCAGGAGCCATAAATGAACAGATTGATCAATTCAGCTCCATACATTTTTAATTGGCATGACAGAAATGATGCAATGTAGCCATACTATGGAGTACTATTTGGAAGTAAAAAAAGAAGGAAGCACTGGTACATGCAACAGTCTCTAAAACCTGATGCCCAGTGAAAGAAGCCAGACACAAAAGACCACATATTGCAGGGTCCCATTTACATGAAATGTCCAGAAAAGACAAATCTATAGAGAGAAAAGTGTTAGTATTTCCCTGAGACCGTGGATGGGAAAGGAAAGTGACTGCAAATGGGCATGAAAAATCCTTTTGGGGGTGATGGAAATGTTCTAAAATGGGATTGTGGTGATGATTACACAATTCTGTAAATGTACTGAAAATCACTGAATTGTACACTTAAAATGAGTAAATTTTATGACATGTAACTAATAACTAACAGAGCTTTTTCTGAAAAACACTCTTTGTTTTCTGGTCCAGCCTACGCCTCAACCCCCAACAATGCTGGCCTGGTCTCTATTATCCACAGACAGTGTGCCCCTGGCAACTTCATGCCCAATTTGTCACCACAAGTTGCCATTTCTTCCAGGACAAAGTTCTTCCTATCTGGCCTCTTTCTTGCTTTCCGTGGCCATGCCCTAGGGCTAGCATTACCTCATGCCTGGACTCATGCCCCGGCTTGCTGTTTGGTCAGAGAGTAATGACAGCAGACCAGGCAAGAGACAGCCAGGCCTCAAGCCAGGGCCACTTCCTCTCCCGTCACTCAGAGACGGCGCCCAGTTTTGTCTCCTGATGTTGCTGCTAATGTTCTGAAACCTTTCTTCTACTCCATCCTCATCTCATCTCAACTCCTCCAAGACACAGAACCGGAGAATGACCGCCTGGCTGGAAGCCACTATAGGTCATGTTGACCCAGACCTTTTGTTGACACATGGGCATACTGAGGCCCAGAGACACGATAGTGGCCTGGAGTCAGGCAGCTGATGGGTGGCAGAGCCTAGCTCTCTCTGCAGCCTTTCCTTTGAGGGGCCTCAAGTCTTATTTCTCCCATGATGCCTTCCCAGCTTATATTCAGCTACCATCTTCCCAAATGCTTAAAGTATGGTTGAGCTATTCCACACAATTTAGCACTTGATAATACACTGCTTTGAACGATTCGTGAATTGCTTTGGTTTCCGCTACCAGGATGTGAGCTCCTTGAGGACAGGGAATTATGCTTTGACTAATTTATCAGTTCTGTCGACAGCGAAATAATTCTGTGCATTTAGCTTTGCAACACTGGTATTACATGATGACGTTTTTATTCAGCGATGTCTGGGACCAGTGAAATCCACAGGTTTCTTGGGGCTCTACCCTCACTCCCTTCTCCTCTCACCTTTTATCCTGGGTGATCTCAGCCACACACAAGGCTGCAACCACCATGCAGTACATCACTGACCTCTTCCCAGTGCCCAGACTTGTTTATCCAGCTGCCTGCTGGATATCTCCTGGTAACCTCCTAGAACTCACCTCCTTGCTCTGCAATCCTGCTGCAGTCCCACAAATCCAACCGCCACCCACCCTCCCCAACGTGGACTTGCCCCCTAGAACGCTGGACTGTGTTGGGACCTCCTGATATTCCCAGTGCCTAGCCCTCCATACATACTGACAAATTGAGGGAATGAGCAAGTTCCTGGTCTGTTCCTCAGCCCCTGGTCCTTGGCCGGGGACTTATGGCAGGTGCCACCAGGCTAACTTGTCCCTGGGAGAAGAAGAAACAAAGCAGCCTTGCACAACCAGCAGAATATTAACAACCTTTGAAAGGGCATTATTATTGACGCCAATGGACCACCTGTCCTTGAGATAAACATAATGAAGAAAACAATGACACCCATTAGAAAGTACTTGTTCAGGCTTTCAGATCAGGACTTTGATGTATGATAAAGACCCCGGTAGGTTCCTCCAAGATCTCGGTTCCTCAGACTGGCTTGTTGGAGTCAGAACCTGCAGGTCTGTTGCTCTAGAGTAGCCCCCGAGTGTCTGCTGGCATTTGCTGTCTGGCCGATTGTGTGCATATGTGTGTACAGAACACACTGTTCTCCTTCAAAACCACTGCCATGAACTCTACCCACTGGTCCATCGACACTGCCCTTCTAGAACAACCTTCAGAAACACTAACACAGTCTTTGTCCTCCAAGGGTGGGTTTGGATTTCGGAAACAGGCAAAGGTCCTCTGGAGCCCAATCTGATGAGTCAGATGGATGAGCAAGCTAAGAAACACTAGTTCTTGGTCAAAAGTGAAGAACCACTATAAAATGAAGTTAGGAAGAGGGATGATGCTACTTATGCCTCTGAAGACAGTTCCAAGCATGGAGTTCTGGAAAGATCTATGATCGCTGGCCCTTCCTTGGACCGCTGCACCTCCCTGGGCCGGCCCTGCCCCTCCCAGAGTGCCCAGTGGCTGCCGTGGTGTTTCATCATAGCAACTGCCGAGAATAAGTCCCCTCTACAGGGCCTGTCCAGGAGGGGGCGCTCCTCTGGACACTGCTATTTAAGATGAGGACGGAAATCATTGAAACTGGCATTTTGGCCTCTGTTAGTCTAACAAGAGGCTATTCTGGTTTGTTTCCAACCCAGTTTATTTAACTCTTTTTTTTTTTTTCCGGTACGCGGGCCTCTCACTGTTGTGGCCTCTCCCGTTACGGAGCACAGGCTCCGGACGCGCAGGCTCAGCAGCCATGGTTCACGGGCCCAGCCGCTCCGCGGCATGTGGGATCTTCCCGGACCGGGGCACGACCCCATGTCCCCTGCATCGGCAGGCGGACTCTCAACCACTGCGCCACCAGGGAAGCCCAAACTCATTTTTTAAATAAAGAATTGAGCACCTACTACATCCCCAAGTAGTGGTCTTAGGTGTTGGTGACAGAGCAGTGACTAAGAGACAAAGTCCTGCTCCCATGGGCCTGATAATCTAATGGAGCAAACCAGCAGATGAACAAGCAAACAAATTAATACTATAAAGTTGAACAGTGTTAAATACTACTGAGGAGCAGGTAAGGGGTTAGCGAGTGACAGCTGGCAGTGGGGTTGTCAGAGGTCTCCTTTTGGGTAGAGATCTGAATGACACTCAGGGGCCCCCAGCCTGGAGGGCACACGTGGAAGCAGCACCCCAGGCTCAGGGAAGAAGAACAGACTTCTCTGGAGCAAGAGTGTTGCCGGCATGTTGCCGAGAAAGCCAGGGTGCCGGGGTGGCTGCCAAGCGGCATAGGGCAGGGGGAAAGTGGGAGGAGGGGAAGCAGGAGAGGTTGCCGGGGGCAGGCGGACCCCACCCTTGCCAGTTACAGCTCTGCAACCACACACAGCTTTCTGAGCTTCAGTTTCCTCATCTGCAAAACACTCTTTACCCTGCAGGGTGTCACGAGGGTTCAAAGATCATCACCTAGGTAAGAAATCACCTAGCACTGAGCCTGCAAGTAACAACCATTCACTAAGTAGCAACTATTATCATTACTATCAGCAGCAGCATCGCTGTTATGTTAACCTGGGCATCCTCCTCTGGCTGACGCATCAGGGTGTGGAAATCATCTCCTCCATTTTATTTTATTTTATTTTATTTTATTTATTTTTATTTACTTCTTAATAATTTTTTGCTGTACGCTGGCCTCTCACTGTTGTGGCCTCTCCCACTGCGGAGCACAGGCTCTGGATGCACAGGCTCAGTGGCCATGGCTCACGGGCCCAGCCGCTCCGCGGCATGTGGGATCTTCCCGGACCAGGGCACGAACCCGTGTCCCCTGCATCGGCCGGCAGACTCTCAACCACTGCGCCACCAGGGAACCCTTCTCCTCCATTTTAGATAAATAATCCTACCCTTCCGTCAGCAGAAAATGCAGGGACTAAAGGGCTGAACTCGGTCTCCTTACAGACCCAGAGGGACAGCCAGCAGCCTTCTCCCCATGCCTCCTGGAATCTCCAGGGCTGCCTCTGGGCAGGTTTCAGCATGGGCCCCCTTCCCTCAGCCAGGCAATCCCTGGGCCACTGTCAGCCACCAGACCACAAGGAGACAAAATTGGACACACATCACAGGCTTTGCTCCCATTCAGCTTGCATTTGGGCACAAACTTTTGTTTGAAGGAACCTGCTATTTTGCAAACAGTCACCATCACCACACCCCGTAGGACCCTAACTCCCATGGCACTGCTCAATCAGGGGAAATCCAAAGACCTGCTTTCAGGCTTCCAGTAAGAGATGGCTGCTCTCTGAACAAGAAGAGAAGCCCACTGAGGCCTGAGCCACACACTTCTTCACAGAGCCCACAGGAAGCCAGAGATTCTTCAGGACAGCAGATGGCTCGGGCAGGGCTGGAGCCACCACCGCCAATCAGCCTGGATCTCAAGAACACAGCTCCTGTGTAGACAGTAAACTAAGCCTGAAAGAGTTTGGATATTAGACAAGCTTGAGGGCTAATTAAAATGTAAAATGTGGTCCGTGGGGCATCAATTCCTACAAGCCCAGAGGGATCTACCATTTAGTACACCAACCAAGCAAGGCAGCCATGTACTCAGCGGCTCCCCCGAGGGCTGCAAGCCCCAGCTCACCTCCCAGTATGCTTCATTTACCTCCCTGATGGACTGGGCTGGGAGGACACGTTGGCCCCTGTTCATTACCATGGCCCTATGTGGTGTGCCAAGGAGCTGGGCCCCTGGCTTGGGGCAGCCACTGCTTCTGAGAGCCCAGAGCCTCGAAAGGGCACAAAGCAATGCATTTTCTAAAGGGTACATAAGATGCGGAAGAGCAGGGGATAGGGGGGACAGACACAATTAGAATATGGAAAGAATTAGAGTATGGAAAACATACTTATTGCTTCCCAAGGCAGTCTCTATAAACCTCCACAAAATCCTTCTGGAAACTTGGAGGGTGGAAAAATGCAAGAAATACTGTGTCGAGGTGGGAGTCAGAGAAATGGCCCCAAGCATAGCATACCCGGGTCGTTTGGAAGGAGATGTTTGTGCTGAGCAACAAAGGGCTGGGATGAAGAAGCACCGCTGTCACCCTGCCTAACCCTGAACCCCAGAGGTCACGGTGACCCCTGGCTTAGCTCAGGAGTTCAATGCACAGACTCTGGAGTCAGCCAGACCCAGCCCTGTGACCATGAACATGTCTTTAAACCTCCCTGAGCCTCGGTTTCCTTCTCTAACACAGGGATACTCAGGGTACCCACCTCCCCAGATGGCTGTGAGGATTCAACGTGGTAATGCGCCTGAAGTACTTCAACCTGAATAAGAGACCCCTGCAGTTGTGGCTATCAGCCCTCTGATCACCAGGCATTTTTCCTTGAAAGTCTTGCTCTCCCTCCGTGATGTGTATGATCTACGACTCTCTCCTGTCTGTCTAGTTGTCTGCACCTGTGTATCATCTTTGGCGTGTGCACGGGTGCATGTGTGTGCATACGTACATACATGTGTGCATGCATGCCTGGGTGTGCATGTGTGTGTATGTCACTGGGGGCGCTGGCTGTGGCCCAGGTGGGGCCTGTGTGCCCTCCCTTGGGTATATGCCCACCCATCAAATGCCGTATAAGCTCTAGTCAGCCCACTCCCAGCCAGGGAGCACCCCTCACTACACAGAGACACCATGGCTATGGGTCATGGGAGCCACATTAACAGCGGGCAAGGCCAGCCGGCCCGAGGTCCAGATGGCTTGCATCTCAGCATCCTGGCACATTTCACAGCTCAGTCTCTGTCAGCACGCCAGGAGAAACACTGAAGTCTTGTGCCTCGGGTGGGGGCTCCTTGTCCACAGCACCGGGGCCGCTGTAACTTCCACCAGGAAGCAGCATTTGGTACCAGGCCCTGCCTGGAGTGGGGTCCTCGGCCATTATGACAGCTGCTGCTGCTGTTGACACTGAAACAGTGACAAATTCATCCTTCTGACAAGATCCCTTTTAAATAATTCACAGGGAGCTGGGGATTAAGACACTGTTTCTCTCTGTCTCTGTTGAGATTTAAAACACCTCCAGCTGGGGTATTTAAAGAGCATATAATGGGCTGCCCCTCTTGGGTTTCCCCACCCCCTTTCCTCCTCTTTCCCATTTCCCAAACTCACCGCACCCCCCACCCCCCCGCCACCAACCAGCACTATAACAAGGAGGCCCAGAAAATAAGAAAGAAAAAAAAGGAGGGAACCAGTGCTTGGCTGGTCACTATGGCAACGGTGGCAGGGTATTCAGCTGTCATTATCCCAGCGCCTCACATGTGATTATCTTAAGCTGTCGGTTGAATGCAGTCCCCACTGCTGTCCAACAAGGCCTTGTCGAACAAGGCAGGGGCGGGAGCTGCGGGCCCCAGGCCCTACTGGCCTGGAACTGCTCTGCCTAGGCCTGGGCTCCATTGATGAGAAGCAGTTACCGCTGGGAGAGACTGATGACATTTTCCTTCAGTCTGGAGGGATTTCCGCTCGGCACGCATAGCCAAGGCCAGCACACTGGGTTACAGGCCAAGGAGATGCGCTCTTCATTCCATGAGTGCAGACGGTTTTGACTGAGTGTGGGCAGGCTGGCTGTGGCCAGCTGGAGCTGTCCTGGAGACAAGGGAGCAAGCCACGGGGGAGGAAGAGACTGGCCTTCCTAGAGGAGCTCCTGGCATCATTCCCATTCTCAGGGTGCAGGAAAATCAAATCTGATCTGGGAAGGGGACACACTCCCCTCCATCCTGTCCCCTCCCCAACTCTGGGAATGGGGTCACTGTGTGTGATCCACTTTGAGGGACTGTGGCTGCTGGAGCTTGGTCCTGGGAAGCCTGGGGAGGACTTTGATCTCGTGCTTTTGCCTCCTGGGCTTTGCTTCAGACTGCTTCTGGACTGAGGTTCCCAGGTCCACCAACTTTCTCTGAATGACACGATCACTGGTCACCCCCACTAGGCATCATCCCCCACTCGGCACCATCCCCCACTAGGCACCACTCCAGGTCCCTTGTCCCTTTCAAAACTCTGCTCCCAGAATAAGCCCATTTCTGTAGACGTGCTCAGGCCGGCACAGCCTGCAATGGGACCACCATCACCTGTGACTTGCACCTGCCTTTCCTGCACCTGCATCTTGTGGTCAGTCCCTATGAATACGTGGCCAGCCACACAGAAGTTCCCACCACCTGAGGCACTGCCCACCTGGGTCACCCCTGGCTTGTTTCTCACAGTGACCCATTTACACCTAAATGCAACTGTGGACCATTACCACTGACCATGTCAGTTTGAAGACAGAGCTCTCACTGAGCAAGATAAGGCTGAATCTTGACTGCAGCATCTTTCATGTGGTGTCCTTTGTGACACTGGGGAATGTGTCGGGCATGCCCCTCTCCACCAGGAAGAGTGGTGAGTGGGACAGTACGTATGGATTTGAGGGTGTGCCACGACTAGACGCCCCCCATTCTATTAGCAGGGGAGCACCTCAAATGCAGGAGGGGCTGGTTCAGCCGAACGGACACAGGGGCCACTGGATGGGAAACAGCAGCTCACCGAGGCCCCTCACATCTCTCCCTTCCCAGGAGTCCTCACTTCCTGAGCATTTGCCAAGGCCTGGGGGCGGGAGCTGACCACACGCTCCTCCATCACTATCTGGAACCAGCCATCCCCAGGGACCCCCTGTGTCCTCCTCTGGCTCCCTGACCAGGCCTCACCTGCCCTGGGAACAGGGCTGCTCCCTCAAGGCTCTCTACCCCCAAACCCTACCCATGACACAGCGCTTGCTCCACCCCTCCCCAAACAGCTTGCCTTAAAAAGCAATTCATGGGTGTTTAACATGTGTACATTTCACTGTCAAACCTACCCTTTCCCTTTGGAGAAAACTGGGAAACTTTTTCCTCTCCTTGCCCCCTGTTCTCTGGTTTCTCAACAGTGTATGGCTCAGCCTTCCTCACTCTCATCCAGGAGCAGAAGTTCAAGTACAGGAGGGAGCTCTGTGGTCAGACAGGCCTGGGGTCAGTCTCGGCAAAACCCCTGAGCAGTCCTGTGACTTCGGATCATTGCCCCGAGCCTCAGTGTCCGCTCTGTAAAATGGGAGAAATACCGCCTTGGCTCGCGGGGTCCTGGTGAGAATTCAGTGAAGTGATACAAGTGATGTTCAGTGCCTGGTACGTAGCTGGTAGTTAATTAACAGTAACTAGTAGTAGCAGTAGCTATCGCTATTCCTAATAAAAGTACTATGAGTAATAACAGGGTGCACCCTCTGATGGTATTCTCGCAAGAGCTACAACCTGACAGAAAGGCTGGAAATCTGATCTTGCAGCTCAGGGGCCCCTCACCCGTCAATTCCTACCCTCATCCCGTGCAAGTTAAGTCCCTCAGACAAGAATCACTGAGACCACCAGCACTAGTCAGGGCAAGTGGTACTGACTAAGCTTTGGTGTTTCCAAAGAAGGTAAACACAGTGTATGCTATCAAGCACTCTGTAAATAAGATCTTACATTACCCATGTGACAGAGGCCGAAGATGGGCTCAGAGAAGTTAAAGAACTCAGAGGAAAATGGAAATAAACCCACAGTATTAGACTGCAAATCCCGGGTTTGCTCCTTGATGCTACAGGAAGTACAGTGGGATTCAGGCCAAAGGATTCTTCTCCCTTGGGCCGTAGCTGGAGGTAAGGCCAAGGGTGCACCCCCAGGGCTTCCCTGTTCCCGCACAAGCTCAGCTTGTCCTTCCAGAGCCAGAAGATCCATGTCTTTTGCCCACCCTGACACCCCTTCTCCATCCGTTTTCCTCCTGTCCATCTTCTCCAGGCCTCTTATCTCTGCCTCACCTTCCTTCTAATGCTTCATCCTCCCCTGTAATATATGTCTTTCCTTCACCAGTGAGACCAGTGAGGAGCTGTGAGTTCAGGCTGTCAGGACAACGAGCCCCTGCGGACCCCCCTCAGCTGCATCCTGATGCCTGTGTCAGGAGCCCCGTTTCCTTCCAGGGCCCCGAGGGCCCCTCCAGCCTTCAACCTGAGAAAAGCTGTCACCAGGCAGATGGTCCTCAGCCTCACATGTTGGTGGGAGAAAGGTTTCCAGGGTTGGGACAAGAGGTGTGCCAGGGATTTGCCATCCTAGGGAAGGTTTTAGAGAAAAGACACCTCTCTGTCCGGACAAATGAGGGTTAAGCCTGCCTCTGAGAGGGGGAGGGGGGCTGGGTGACCTCTGGGGTTCCCTCCCAGAGTTTGCGGACAGAGATATCTCCTGCTCTGCTGATGAATGAGTCTGCAAGGCATTTCCAAGAGCAAGAAAATCAATCTGCCAGACAGTAAGGTTCTGGTAAACCACCACCACTCCCAAAGTCCTTTAACACAGCTAGTTGGAGAAGCATCTCTCTCCCCGTCAGTCTCTCTCTCCACTCCACCCACAGGCCTCCCCACAACACACATATACGCAGTCATACCCGATGTATTTCTGTTTCAGGAAGGGGGACCCCTTCCAGGGCCCAGGAGTGGACTCTTGTCTAACACTCGTAAATGAATTGTCCGAGGAGACACACGTACCGACAAAGCAAAAGACTTTATTGGGAAGGGGCGCCTGGGCGGAGAGCGGCAGGGTCAGGGAACCCAGGAGAACGGCTCTGCCGCGTGGCCGGCTGTCTCCAGCTCTATGGTAATGGGGTTAGTTTCCAGGTTGCCTCTGGCCAGTCATCTTGCTTGGCCCATATTTGGTCAGACTCAGTGTCCTTCCCATGGTGCGCGCATCTCTCAGCCAAGATAGATCCCAAAGCAAAGTATTCTGGGAGGTTAGAGCAGGACATAAGGACTGGCGTCTCCTCCCTCCTTTGGGCCGCTCCCGAATTCGCTGGTTAGTTTTCACGGCAGCACCGTGTCCCTTATCAGTACCTCTTGTTTTGGTGCAACTCCTGCAAGTGATTATCATCATGCCTGGCCAAGGCAGGCAGTTTCGGTCAACGGTTCCCTAGCATTTCTGCAACCAGTGCAATGATTAATATTCTACTCAATGTAATAATTCATATTCTAACCAATGACGCTGGTCATCTGTAACATTCTAGTCACCTCTCTGTCAAAGGCACACACGTGCCCACAGAGAAGAGCTCATATAAAAGCCCTGTGACAGACAGCAACCACACAAGACGAAACAGAGCAGAACTGTGCCCCTGTCCAGCCCACCTCTCCTCCCCCGGGATCCACGAGCTTCTTCGGCCAACCCACCCCAGGGCTGTCACACTTCCCAGAGCAGCGTCTGAACCCCGTGGAGCGCCTTCCACCTCCCCAGGGTCCTGCCCCCTTGGCTCTGTCCTGAGCCCCCAGGCCTTTTCTATCACTCTCTCTGTCAAGCAGGTGATTTTAAACTTCTATTCCTAAAAGACACATATTATATAAAAAAAAAGTTTTAAGTGCCTTGGGGTGTTTTTCTCCTCATTGTTTCATAAAAGTGACATTAATAGCCAGAGAAGAGCTCTGCTGAGTGCAATTACACAGGGTGTTTCAGGGATGAAGGCTGTTTGGAGCCTGCTAATGTTTCCTAATTACAGGCCTTTTGGTAGCAAGAGAAAAAGATAAAGAGTGGGTGGGAGGCCCAGGGTGGGAGCTCTGACTTGTCTCGGGGGTTTACCTGAAGAGGGCAGGGGAGGGGTGGGAGGGGGAAAGGGAGTAGGGAGGTCAGAGGCCCACCTGCTGGGAGGCAGGACCCCTCCCAGAGGAGGAAGCAGTACTAATTCCCGGGTAACAGCCCAGGGAAAGGATACCACCCATGTCCTGAACTGTGAGAAAAACCTTTTGGATACTGAACCTGATTTCAAGGAACCCCCAGCAACGCAAGCTGGGAGTTCCTTTGGAAGCCACCCTCTGGAGACACTGTAGCATTTCACTGGGAAAGAGGGTACAGCCTGGTTGTCAGCAGGAGAGCAGGCTGGATGTTATTAGCACTGGCGCTTTCTAGCCATGTGACCAGAGGCAATTTAACAGCTGTTCTGTGCCTCACTTTCCTCATCTGTAAAACGGGGCTGTTGTGAGGACTGATGCACGCCTGGCTGTAAAGCACATGGGGCCCGTGATACAGTGTTAGATTTCCTCTTTCTCTGCTGAGCACCTATTCAGTTCTCTGGTACCCACATCCCGATTCCTTCTGGGGAATTACTCCCTCCAGCCTGTCAGTCCAAGGCTTCTGGTGGGCTCAGCGCAACACAGGGTTGGAACACAGGACCTGGAAGTACCACTCGGTACTTCCTGGATGCAGGGACAGGATCAGGGCAGGCACGGGAGTCAAACTGATCCAGTCAGGCCCATTCAGGGCTAATTCCAGGGCTTCTGCTGGGGGGACCGGGAGGAAGTGCTTGCTCTTCCCCAGGGGACATGGATGGATGTGGTTGTAGGGGCGGGAGCCTCTGCAGACTTCTTATTACCAAGAGGAGGCCCAGCATGGAGCCAACACCAGGGGAGTAGAGAGAGGAAAAAGCGGGTGGGAAGAGAGAGAGAGATTGATCCTAAGGATCTGGACCAGCCACACATGAAGCCACAGCAGCCACTGGACCATTCATTTACCTGAGCCAAGACACCTTCCTTAAGATTGACTTACGCTTTGCTGTCCCTGGCCACCAGGAAGCCCTGACTGATGCAAAAGTGTGGCTGCCAGCAATCAGCAACCAGGTCCAACGCCCCCACGTCCCAGGCAGGGGTACCAGTCTGAGAAAGGATGACCAACTCTGTCCCGCTCTGCCTGCCTGCCACCGGCATGGCCGGAAATTCAAAAACCGTACAACTCCATTCACAGAATCATTTTGCCCAGAGTTAAATGTCTCTTGGATTTGCCTAATTTCGCTCAGGCTTTTCTGTCTTAATTAGCATGATTGAGTCATCAAAGGAAGAAAAGAGAAAATCCAGACCTCCAGAGGGTGAGTACTACGCTCACACTTCCTGCGTGTTTACCCAGGAAAACTTTTTACCGACATGGTTTCATATATGGAACAGTTCCCATCCTCACTCTGCTGAGCAGAGGAGGAAACCAGGACTGAAGGAGTCTGCATGACGGGCCCAAGATCACACAGCCAGGGAGCTGCCGAGCGGGAACGGGAGCCGGATTATTTGATGTCAAGGCCTGATGCCTTCACTGCTGCTCCATAAACTTCTCACCCATCAGACCAGCTAAATTTCAGTTGATTTTGCTTGGCCTTGGAACGCATGGGATGTAATTAGGGTGGATTTCTCTCCAGAGCGTGCTGTCCTTAACCCCAGGATGTGGGCAGCGGGCGAGGCTGCCTGGATCTGAGAGACAAGGAGACAGGAGGCTGCCAGGAGGGTCCCCACGTGGACAAGGAGGGCTGTGAGGGAGGAAGACCCCAATGCACCGCTCTCATGGGCATGCATCCCGTGTGGGGAGCTACTTTAGCAGACACAGGCATTCAAATGAAGGTTGTTCCCTTCACACTGGCCTCCCTGGAAGCTCTCTACTTAGTCCAATAATCCTCCCATCATTTAAGATTTTTCCAGAACTCTGGGAACTGCTTGCAGAGGCATAAGGTGAAATAAGCTCATTTAACTTCATACACACACACACACATCACATAGAAATACACACATATATCACATAGAAATACTCAGATGCACATATATACACAGACACACACACACATATATACATACATGTCCCTGGATACACACACATGCAAACACATATATCACACACATATATATATACACACACAGACGCACAGACACATACCTATACACACATGCACACACACATGGAGCCCAGGCACGCACACACCCAGCCTGCTCATCCTGAAGGCTCATCAGGCTTGGCTCCAGATTCCTTTTCCACCTTTCTTCTATCAACCTCCCCCACTTCCCATGATGAAGATTTGCCAATATTAAAGTAGAGAACAGAGCGTGTCATGGTCCGGGAAGGTGGTTTCAAAGGGCAGCACGGATGGAGTTGGAGTCTGGAAGCCCGCGGACTGCTCTTTGAAGATAACTCACGATCTGTAGATGGTCACACGGGGGCCACACATCCCACAGACACAGAAACCTACACATACAGAGGTCACTGGCCACCCACATGCAAATAGCCAGTGAGCCCTGGCAAAACTCTATGAAAGTAAAAGGGCTTGCTTGGATTTCCAGCAAGCAAGCTGAAGAAGCCTCACTATCAGAGGGACCCAGGCTCACCTTCCTAATCCATCACAGCCAGTGTCTGAGAGCAACTGGGACCTTCTGGTGGGTGTCCTTGTCTCTTCTCTCATGCTCATCTCAGGAGGGGTGGCTCCATCTGCATCACTAACTTCTTTAAAAAGATATGGGCAATCCATTGGGTATTGAGAGGCCTACAACAAACCTAAATCGAGCATCTCCTAAATTCAGGACCCTGGGTTGAAGCTGCAGGGAAGTATCACGAATGCTCCAGTCCTTCCTCATTTATTTGGCCAACAGACGTGGACTGGAGCCTGTCCCCTGCTGGACCAGTGCTGGGCACCAGGGACAGAGATGAAGCCACTCCATTCTCTGGCCGGTGGGAGAAAGCACACATCATCAACACAGGTGTATGGACAGTACATTAGAAGTCGGCACCAAGCCCTCTGTTTTAAGAAGAGGGCCCCTACCACAGAGTCCTGGTGGGGAGGGGCGTCCAGGAGGGCTCCCTGAGGGGAGGAGAACGGAGCTGATACTTGAGGGACAGAGAGTGATGCAAGGAGGGAGGGCAGTGGAAAAGGAAAATGGTGGAGAGGGCCAGGCAGCATCTAGGAACTGGCGCGGAATGCTAAGATGGACCATGCAACCACGAAGACTAGCGCTTACTGAGCTCTGCCGGTGGCTGAGCACAGCACCGAGTGTTTGACCACGGGACCTCTCGGAGCTCCCCCACTGCCCAGAGCTCCTGAAATGGAAGGTCAGGACTCTTCTGGAGCAGGGCTGGAAACAAGGGTTTGGGAGAGGTAACTGAAGGCAGCCTGAGGGAGGAGGGTGAGGTCAGCAGGGTCATGGGTGAGGGTCCCAGGATGCCCTTTGATGGTACCTCAGCCCCTCCCTGGCATTTGTTACTTTAGAAATGTATTTGTTACTTTCTCCCTCTGCTCACCAGGTGGCCTCCGATTCGGGTTAAAACTAAAGGCTTTAAATTAAAGCTGCAATTAGATTATAAAGCAACATTTTGCCATTTGAGCAGAAATACTTTCTGCTTTTGACACGTAATATTATAATCCACTTTCCAGCAATATAGCTGAAAACAACTTGTGGGCTATGTGGGGGTGGACAGTCCAATTCCTTCCCATATCTGGCAGTCCTCCAGTACAGGGGTGAAGATACCTAGTGACCCCATAAAAGGAAGTCTCTTGGTCTCTCTCTGGGGAGCCCACCTAGCAGACAGTGCACTGTGGATAGGGTTCATTGAAATGCCAGCTGTGCCCCCTGGCAGAATCATGGTGTCTCTTCTGGATGAGGCAGACCCAGTTCCCTGGAGACACACAGGCTACCAGACAATGGCCGCCCACCCTTCAACATCTTACGCATGCATGGTATCCTGACTACAGGGACCATCTGAGGCCTTTGTCCCCTTTCTGGGGTTGGCGGGGGCAATTTCCTCCCCCACTGGATCCCAGGAAGATGTGGACCACCTGCCCAGCCTCCTGGCTTCTCAAATGTCTGGCCCTGGCCCCACTCTCTGGACCCCTTCATCACCCAGAAGTACTCTGTTTGTCTTAAATCTAAGCCCTGACTCAAGGCCACAGCCTCCGGTCCTCCTCCAGTCTCACCAAGACCCTCAACTGGTCCCCCGTACTTTGTCACATGGTCAGGCCCTCCTGGCTTCACTCTTCTTCTCGTGGGGTCGATGCCACGCTGCAAGAGCCCGACCCCCTGCTGCCAACGTCCTCAGCTCTTGACCCTCCGGACCCACCATTCTTGCACAACCTTAACTCAGGATGACTCCGCCGCCAGGTACACCTGATCAGGGCCATCACAAACACATGGCTTCGACCTCAGCTAGGCCCTTATTCCAGCCACATTCCTTCCAGACAAGTCCAGTCTCTCTCCAAGTCAGGCAGTTACTTCACACATTTTCCTCCCTCCTAAAACCTGCTACTCAAGACTCCCTACCTCATAACTTGCGTAAAGCTATCAACAATGCCTGAAGTTGTATGGTATTCAGTTCACAAGTGGGAAAACGAAGGTTCAGTGAAGTGGAGTAACTCACCCAAGGTCACACAGCTAGTAAACATCAGAGCTGGGATTCAAGCCTGGCTGCCCTACTCTGGATTTAAGCATTCTCCCTTCTCCGACTCCCTGGCTCTCAGTCCACTCTGTAGCGGTAGTGGCATGTGGGCAGGGGAAAGTATTTTATCACACACATTGTTTAAAATTTCTGGCCAGTGTTTGTTGATAATAAAAAGGAAAAAAGAAAAAAAATAAAAAAATAAAAGACTCCCCACCTCCACTCTCCAAACCTCCCCTCCAACCTCAGAGAGAAGATAGGAAGTTGAAAGACTTTCCTCTTTGATGGCTTCTGTCTCTAATCCTGGGCATGCCCATGTCTCTGAAGGCACCCGGTCACTGCACTGCCATTTCAACAGCAAAGGAGTCCCGTCCCCTGAAAGGCACCCACGCCCACAGCCCCCCATTCCCTCCGCCCCCCATGATCTGTATTCTCTCTCCTCATGAGCTGCTGCTTCCATCTCCTCACCTCCCTCTGACCCTTCAACACCCCAATTTCTGGCTTCTGACCCTGGTCCCTTCTGAAGCCATCAGCACGGGTCACCAGTAGGGTCCCCGTAACGAAGCCCAGTGGGAACATTCAACACCCAGCAGCACTTTTGCCCCACCTCCTCCTTTGGCTTCCGTGAGAAGACCACCTCTTGGTTTCCTCCTGCCTCCCAGGCCACTCCTTCTCATGCCCTGTTCAGGCTCCTCTTTCTCTATCTGACACTTCAGTCAGATCACCCATCCCAAGTTCTCACCTCTTCTCCCTCCAGACACTCTCCCTGGGAGACTGCAGCTACCCCCTGGGCTCGCCTCCCACACGTGAGGCTGCCTTCTCATTCCACTGCCCTGGAGTCACATGCTAATGGGCCCCTCCCCAGGGGTACCCAGGGGCACCTCAGATTCATGAGCTCAGCCTCCTTCCAACAAGCGCGCCCCTCCTCCTGTGTCATCTCCAAGCACGACACCATCAGCGCCCCACTTGCCCAAGTCAAGAACTGTCAACAAGTATACGTTGAAATATACGTAGTGAACTAGGTGCCGGTTTCCAATGGTGAACGGATAGAGTCCAGGCCACCATGGAGACCACACTATGGCCAAAGTGGGGGAGGGGCGGAGATGGGTCCAATACTAACACAGAGAGATGTAAAATTTGCAGCTGTGAAAAGGGCTGTGAAGTAAAGCTCCCCGGCCCTGAGACGACCTGTGATGGAGGACCTAACATGGCTGGGGATGCAGGGAAGGTATCCCGAGGATGGGCCGAGTGAGCGGAGGCCTGAAGATGAGAGAGGAAAGTCAAGAAAGGTCTGGTTTCTGGCCTTCACAGTGTGCTAACACGGCGCCCACGTGTGCCGGTGGGGGAAGCAAAGGAGGGTGAATTCCGCTCGGGCCACGCTGAGCAGCCAACGAAAGGCAGGGCAGGTGGGTATGTGAGCTGGGCCAGGGACATATTTGGGAGTCACCGGTGTGTGCACGGAATCAGAGGCAACTCTCCAGGAACGAGAACACAGGGAGGCGGGGCAAGAACTTGGCTGGAGGTGAAGCCCTGGATCTGCCCTCTCGCCAGGCCAAGGGCCCGCCTGACCCTCCTGCTGCTCGCCCTAAACCAGACGGGCTCAGAAGCTGCTCGGGGCGCCAGGAGAACTATCTGGCTGTATGTCCCTGGGAGAAGAGCAATGGGGGCAAGGCCACCGAGCGTGGCTGGTAACTGGGGAAGGGTAAGCGGAGAGCAGCCCAGCCAGCTGCTGTCTCTACAGGGCATCTCTTGACCTTGAATGCTTCCCTAAAGGACGATCTTCCTTGGGAAAGGAGATGAGATGTTTAAAGAAGACAGGTGGTGTGTTCAAACATCAAGGGAAAAATGAACCATAAATCACATCGTGGCCTCGTGAGAAAACATGCAAAGCTTCAAACAACAACGCCACTTGTAAAAGAGTGACAAGTTCTCAATGTCCAGGCCACCTGAAGAGCTGCCACCTCGTCGGGTTTGCATAAAGTCCCTACCAGGAGCGGGAAGTGTTCCCCAGTGGCCCACAGTGTTCCCAGCAGGATTTGGACGTCGTCAGAGTGGGCAAGATGTGCCCCTGCTCCCACCCCTGCTTTGGGAAACACAGCTCACGCCAGACTTTGCCCTCCTGCCCCAAGGCTTGATGCCTGCACCTAGGGCAGTGAAAGTGAGAAACCAGGGGAGAAGGTGCGAGGCCACAGCCTACCTCGGGCCCCGAATCCCAGTGTCCCTACGGCAGAAGTGGGTGTGTTAAGACTGGCTGTGACGTGCACCCCAGGGTGCAGAGAGGCCCTGGGCTGGAGGTGACCAAAGGCAGGGAGGAGAGAGGAGGTGTGGGGCAGCTAAGGGGGCCTAGCCCACCCCACCCCTGCCAGCTTCATCCCCCTGCCGGGATGAAGCGTCCACGTACTCCTCCCGCCTTCTCCCTTCGTGATTAAGCCCCGCAGCAAGCCCGTCACTCAAGCCAGGGATGCGAATCTCATCCCTACTCTTCTCTCTGCGTCTCTTCTCCGCAGTCTATCCATTGCCAAACGCTGCCAATGCCTCCTGCTTAGCTTTGCTCCAACTGTCCTAAGTATCCCATTTTAATTTGATGCTTCCGACCCATCTGAAACAGCTAAAAGAACCTCTTACAGGCCTTTCTCTCAACCGTTCCCTACAATCCTGTCAGCAACATGACAAGATCCGTCCATTACCTATAGGATAAATGCAAACGGCTAGCTCAGCAGGCAGTCCCGGTTCCCCACCCCGTGCCCCAGCCAATCCACACCCCAGCCCAACCTCAGCGCTGCGCACACCCTGCCCTGGTCCAGACACACAGACTCTTGCTCTTACACCTTTTCGTGACCCCCATCCCTTTTAACCAGCTATTCCTCCTACTTGGAATATCTTTCCAGTTCCCCATTCACTACCTGTCGAACTCCTACTCCCTCTCCAAAACCCAGCTCGCGTGCACCTTCTCTATAAAGGCTTCATGTCTCCCTCTGAAGTGCCTCACCCCCAGCTCTGGGCCCACACCTGCCTGTCTACCTCTCCACTGCCACAAAGGAGAGATGCATTTCAGCTCATTCATGAGCATGGTGGATCCCACAGGAGGCCATGGGCTCCTCAAGGCTGTTTCATCTTTGTAGCTACAGGGTCTGGCCGGCTGCATGAGCACTGAACAAATGAATACAGAACATCTCTCTAAGGAATCGTCAGGTGAAAGAGAACCTCGGCCCTTCTGAACTCCAGCTTCTCCTCATGCCCTTGCCCGTCTGCAGCCGCATGGGTGGCACGGATGTCTGCCCCATCACCACTGGCCTGAGAGCCCAGCTATTGGCAGCCACGGGCCCCCGTCCCACACAGGCGCTGGTCACCTGACGGTCTGCAGCTCCACACCAGGGAGCAGCTCAGGTCCGAAGGCCCTGCTGCCACTCTGTGGATGGACCCTGGACACAGCCGTTCACGCCTATGTTCCACGTCCCAAAGGGGCACGTTAGGCTCTGCCCCCACGACTGCTCATCAGGACTGAAGGACGGATGGTCTGACACTCACCCCTGATGCGGGATTGGCGGTCCAGCCCAGCTCTGCAGTAGCTGTCCTGGTGTCCATTAAAGTTTCTGCAGATCAAGAAAAGAAACAATGGTGAATCGGAAGGGTGACTGGACAGTGGCCCTTATGTCCTTGAAGTTACTTATGACTAAATAGCAGTGATAAGAGCCCTGGGCTCCTTTGCCAAGCCCACAGCTCGGAGGAGGAAGAGGTCTGCTAGGAGGATGCGGCTCGTGGCAGAGCTAGGCGCAGACCTCAGGTGTCCTGACGCTAAGTCTCTACCTGAATGACCCCAAGCCACCGGGGTGGGGTGACGTCATCTGCCTACTCATCACTTTAACCCTGAGATGCAGCTTCTTCCCACAGCACTCTACCTCCGGGGTCTTCCCAGGCCATGTTGACCCAGGAGCCCAACCTAATTCCTTCCTCAAGCCTTCCCCGGCCACCTCCCTCCCCGCTCCTTCCCCACCCTCCAACCTCATCTGCCTGCCCTCCTCGCTCCCCACCCATCTCCTCCGCCTCCCCTCAGGCCTCCGTGTTGCCACTCTTGGCCGATATCCCTTCAACCCCTCTGGCCCCAACACTCAGCCTTCCTGCAGGTCCCTTTGCCCCTGGGCCCAGATACATGGCCAGCCCCTTTCCCAAGACTCTGCTGCGGGCTCACACAGCTTTGGCAAAGCCCTTACCCCAAACATAAATGCACATCTCAGACCCCAAGGGCCTACTTCCTGGTCACCAATCCCTCTGGCCAGTAAGGGAAAGATAGACACCCTGACTTGGCTGTGAGCTCCCAGGGGCCACCAGGATGGCTACAGTACACACGCTGAGATCACCAGGCACCACGTACTGATCATAGAGCTGATATTTATTATACCTGTTTTCTGGCAGTTAGTAGTAAAATGTCCTGAAAACGGGGCAGCTTTTTCTTTTTTCTTTCTTTCCTTTTCAATCTATTATTGACTTCTGTCAGCCCCACCGCTCAAGGGAAACTCCTCCCCAAAGGCTGATAAGAGCTCTGATCAGCAAATCCAAAAGCCCCTTTGTTTTGTTTGTTTTGTTTTGTTAACAGCTTTATTGAAGTAGAAATCACATGCAATAAACTGCGCATAATTAAAGCATACAATTTGTAAGTTTTCACTTATATTTATAACCATCACCACAATCAAGATAATAAACATATCTGTCATTCCCAGAAGTTTCCTGTCCCTCTGTAATCCCTCCCTCCCTCCTACCCCTGCCCCGCCCTGTCACTGTCCCCAGGCAATGACTGATCCGCTTTCTGTCACTATAGGTTAACTGGCATTTTCTAGAATTTTACGTCAATGGAATCATATAGTATATACTGTTTTCTTAATCTGGCTTCTTTCACTCAACACAGTTGTTTCTAAGATTC
Organism: Mesoplodon bidens; assembly: GCF_964165515.1. Classification (NCBI taxonomy): domain Eukaryota; kingdom Metazoa; phylum Chordata; class Mammalia; order Artiodactyla; family Ziphiidae; genus Mesoplodon; species Mesoplodon bidens. The sequence continues at coordinate 144,287,222 of NC_138161.1, forward strand.
ATCATGTTTGTGTGTAACAATAGTTCATTCTTTTTTATCACCGAGTAATATTCCATTGTATGGAGAGACTGCATTTTGTCTACTGTTCACCTGTCATTTCCAGTTTGGGGCTATTACATGAGAGTTCCAGTTCCTCCACATCCTCACCAACACTTGGCAGCGTCAGTCATTTTTAATTTTGGCCATTTTAACAGATGTGCAGTGGTATCTCATTGTGGTTTTAATTTTCATTTCCTTAATAAAGAATGATGTTAAGCAGCTTTTCACATGATTTTTTTTATCATCTGTATATCTTTCTTAGTGAAGCATCTGTTTAATCTTTCCATTTTTAAATTGGGTTGCTTGTTTCCTTATTGTTGAGTTTGGTAACTTTTTTTTTTTTTAATTTATTTGGCTATGTCGGGTCTTGGTTGTGGCACAAGGGATCTTTGTTGCAGCATGCAGGACCTTTCACTGCAGCAGGCGGGCTCTTTGTTGTGGTGTGCAGTCTTAGTTGCCCCGTGGCATGTGGGATCTTAGTTTCCCTGCCAGGGATCGAACCCGCGTCACTTGCATTGGAAGGCAGATTCTTAACCACTGGACCACTAGGGAATTCCTGTTAACTTCTTTATATCTTCTGGATACAAGTCCTTTATCAGATGTACGCTCTGCAAATATTTTCTCCCACTCTATGGCTTATCTTTTCATCCCTTTAACAGCGTCTTTCAAAAAGCAGAAGTTTTGGGCTTCCCTGGTGGCGCGGTGGTTGAGAGTCCGCCTGCCAATGCAGGGGACACGGGTTCATGCCCCGGTCCGGGAAGATCCCACATGCCGCAAAGCAGCTAGGCCCGTGAGCCATGGCTGCTGAGCCTGCGCATCCAGAGCCTGTGCTCTGCAACGAGAGGCCACAACAGTGAGAGGCCCACTTACCGCAAAAAAAAAAAAAAAAAAAAAAAAAAGCAGAAGTTTTAAATTTTGGAGAAGTCTAATTTTTCAATTTTTTCTTTTATTTTATGGTTTGGTATCATATCTAAGAAATCTTTGCCTAACCCAAGACCACAAAGATTTTTCTCTTACTTAGGTCTATGATCTATTTTGAGTTAATATTTGCATAAGGTGGGAGCTCTGAGTCAAATATACAATTTTTTTTTCTTTTCACATGGGTATCCAGTGTTCCAGAGGGGCACATTTTCAAGTCACACAATGGGGCTGTTTAGGCTAGTGGAGGTGTCTTATGCACTTGAGTTTCCCAGGGCATGTATCAAAGGCCCAGGCACAGCATGCCCTAGCTGCACAGGTGCTCAACAAACATAGGCACAGGAAGTAGACATGACGTGTTGTTTTGGTTTCTCCCTCTTCTGTTTCCTTTTCTCCTGAACATCCTTCCCGCTGTGAACGTCCATTCACTGCTCAGTGCTTCAGGCAGGAGATGGGAAGTATGAAGGCAGAAGGCAGAGTCTTGGTTGGGCCCCTTGGAAAACAGAAGCACTCCTGGCATACACCAAAGGTTTGGGAAGAAACCCACCCTATGGGCAGGACGGAAGGGGTGAAAATAGAGTGATAAACGAGGAGCTGTGCTGAGCAAAAGTGTCCCCTACACTCTCGTCTCCAAGTGCTCAATCCCAGAAAAGGGATAGAGGAAGTCTGTCCAGGTGACAGGGCCTTGGACACCCAGCATCCCAGCCTGGAGTGACCCCACCAGGCTGACATGGCACAGATGGAGCAGAAGAAGCCTTTGAGCCAGAACGAGTCTAATGAAGGGAACCCAGAACCACCCAGTGGTGACCCGCCTAGACTATACACAAGGGTCAGATGGAGTCCAGGGTGTCTCAATGCATGCTGGGGTGGACGGGCGCTAACAGGTCAATGAGGCACCTGCCCCACAACCGGACGCTATACAGCCAGCCTGCAACCTAGACAGTTTTTCTGCCACCCCAGTGGAAGGGGGGCTCACACTGCAAACGGAGGGGATTAAAGCAAATAAAGTGAGCTGGGTTTTCTTGCCCATTTGAGTCTGGAATTGGATTGAGAGTCATGCCCCGTGCATATCTGAAGGAAAGGAAGCACTGGAGCAGAATTCCCCAGTTTGTTCTCTCCTCTGATTCTTCCAACAGCTGGGGAGGCAGATCCCTGCATGGAGCAGCCCTCCCTCTCTCCACTTCACAGCACTAATAATGATCATAATGACACACCAAATTTACATAATACACTTCTCAGAAGGCACTCCATGATGGCCTGTAGAAATTCATCTCCATGATTAAAATGCCTTCACCAGGTGGGTCTGAAGCAGGAGTCACTGAACCCATTTGGCAGGGTTGGGGACCAGGGCACAGAAAGGTGCCGTGCCTCCCGCTGGGTCACGCAGCCTCCCATCCTGATGCTGACAGCCCCAAATCTCAGCTTGCTGCTCACCAGGCAGACCTGGGTGTCCAGTGGCTCTGCTGTGGCCCTGGAATGGAGGTCCTTGCTCATAAAGCCAAGAAGCCACAAAAGACCCCAGAATAAGGCATACTGCGATCATAATGTATATCATGGCACTCCCCAGACTCAGGATCACGTTGAAGTGCAGTAAACAGGCAGAGGACACGGGCAGGGAGGAAACTAGAGTCCAGAATCCAAAGTAAGAATCAGCCTTCACTCCTCAATCTTCCAAGGACTGGTTTGTTCTGTTAACCCCAGGAATACAATCTAAGAGTTCATGATATTCATAGTTACCTGCTCAAGGGCTGTAATTGAATCTGTTTCTAAATAATGTTTTCCATCCACCCTCTTGGACAGAAGTTGCAGCAAGAGGAATCCATTTCTCTGCATCCTGCCCACGTGGAGACAAAAGACCACAAAACCGTAAACCATCCACTTGATATGATTAAGGGCAGTTTCTTTTCTGGCACAGAGCGCTCCTGATTGTGGCATTACACTCTGGTGGGGGCTGAATTAAAGTGATTGGAGGAGGTTTACATCTCCCTGGAGAAGACGAGAGCACTCATTTGCATTTATAAAGCATATTGAGAGTCCTGGCAGAAAGGTATGATGGAAGCACAATTAAATATTTACCATCACTTCTACTCGCAAACAGTGGCATCGTGGGGACCAAACCAGCTGGAGGTGCACGTTTTGCTGCCAGATCCGACACCTTCAGGGGACATGGCTCTGGGACTCCCACCCACCACCAGCCTCTGCTCTCTGGGAGCGCGTGCTCCCTGCCCACGGGAGGAAAGCTGGGGAGGGCACACAGAAGGCAGAGAAGGCGCAGGTGTGGGCAGACAGACAGGGGCCAGGTCCCACTTCCACCACGTAGTGGCCATCTCTCTCTCCCCCTCCCTCTCTCTCTCCCCCTCCCTCCATCCTCATCCGCAGAATGGGGCTAGGGTTAGTTAGTGCTCAGGACCATGGATGGACTGCATGACACAAAGCATCGCAAAACAAATGCTTTTATGGTTATAACTTAATCACTCCAAGCTTCTGTTTCTTAGCTATGAAAAGAATCTAACGATCGTTACCTGTAAAATACGTATAAGATATCCGGAAGCATCAACGATCGTGGATATCTACGGATATCTCATCTACCTCCTTCCTTGTAAAGACCAAGGAGTAACACGTGGAGGATACAGCAGTGGATCAGAGCAGTGGATCCCCTGGAGCGACTCATGGTCCAGTTCAGGGAGAGATAAGAAACAAATTTCCACTAGACATCCTATTCTGGCTGAGGCCATGAGAAGAAGACTGAGAAACTCAAGAGAATGGACACAATTCTGCTCCATGTGGGGAGTCAGTGGACCTGTCCCAAAAGGGAGACTCACACTGTGTATGGGCAAAAGCAATGCTGTGGTCTCCTGGATAAGGGTGGGCCATGGTGGGAGGCAAAAATGGAGAGGTCCACCTGACGCCTGGGACAGAGATGGCAGCATGACTGCCAGAGCAACCAGGAGGGAGCAGAGACAGGTCAACGGGAACGCAGTGGGAGCCGTCCCAAACCTAAGGGGCGGGGGTGAGGAAGACTGAGCCAGAGCAGAGGGGAGGCCCCGTGGGGAGACAGAAGGAGGTCTCTGGCAAGAGCCGGCCAGACTGGCAAGAAGCCGAAAAGGCTGGGCCGCACGAGCAGCCTGGCAGAGAGACCCCATTTTCCCAGGGAACGATTTCCCTACAGGGGTTTCAATATGGAAACCAACCACACGGGGCCGCCGCCCGAGAGTCCAGGTGGAGGGGGCAGGTCTGAGCCCCCTGCTAGGGGGAAGAGGCAGCTGCTGCCCGACTCTCAGATGGCTCCTGTTTCTGTGTGGATTGGCACGTCGGGATGGATTGACATTTGGGGTGAATTAGACGTCCATCACGGTGAAAGAGAGCTAAATGGACCCTCTCCTTACGGTTCTGCCACTGTTTTTGGAGAGACATTAATCAGACACTCAGCTGAAAATATTTACAACGTCCTTCCATGGTGGTAACAATATACAACAACATATACAGATGGAATGGGGGCTGCCAGGCCTTCTCTGAGCAGTGCCTTGTGTGTATTTGATAAGGCAAACCCATGGACCTTCCAAGCAGGGAAGGACCAGCGTGGCTGTTCCATCACTGACCTGTTCAGCCCTCCGTGACCCACAGAGCTCCTGAAACCCAGGAGCCACAGCACAGAGCTGCCTCATGAGTCCAGGTCCTATCAGGTAAATGCCAGAAGTTGGGGGTCAGCCCCCTGCAGCCCACCCTCTCCCTCAGCCTTCGCAGTGCAGTCGGGATCATTGGAAGAGGGCTGAAACGCAGTGGCATAGAGGGGTGCTGGTACCCATTCAACAAAGGTTGTCCAAGTCACTCCCACAGGCAAGGTGGGCACTGTGCGGGCACCGGAGACAAAGCAGAGAAAGACAGACACCCCAGCCCTCAGGGAGCTTGCAGGCAAGTGGGAAAACAGAAATTAATCCAATAAGCACGCAGCCAAACCTGCAATTACAGCCTTGGTGAATGGCAGGAAGTGATCCCAGGGACGGTTGTGAAGACTGAATAAAATGACAGGTGTATGGAGCCTGGCACACAGCTGGCACTTCCTCCTTCCTTCCCCAGCCCCCAGCTGACGGAAGCCCAGGGACTGCCCCCTTTACACACACACACACACACACTCACACACACATGCACACTCCTGTCCCAGGATTGAGCTCATACTTACAGGAATAGGACATGTAGTAAGTAGTCTCCCCCACCCCAAATCCAGAGCGTGCCGCTACCCACGATGTGCTGAGCAGCCCTGATCACGGTGTGGTACTCAGCCTTTCCAAGGGATCCCCATGCTGCCCTCCAGACCTGGACTCATCACAGAGAATCTGAGCACTTCTTGGAGCTCACATCCTCCAGCCACCACCCCAGGCTCCTCAGTGGCCCCCACTCCTGGCCCTGCTCCATCCATCACCACAGCCTGCCAAGGACTCCAGCCCAGCCTTGCTGCAGAGGCCTCGTGGGGCTCTTTCCCCAGACCTTCCTTGGGGCTGTGTCCTGTCTTCACACCTGCTCACTGGGCACAGACTCCTCAGGTGGTCTGCTGCCCCCGCAATCTTCAGCCCCTGACACGGGGTCCCAGAGCCAATAGCTGCTAAGCCCCAACTTCATACCTGCCCAGACCTCCTACTGCCAGTTCAGGCCAGCCTCCCTGTAATCTCAGCCCCATCCTTCTGAATAGGCCTCAAATCACCTCCTTGGACCAGAGGAGGGAGAGCCTTGCTGGCTCTGGGTCTGGGGATGATTCTGGTTGAGTGTGAACTGTGAAGGGCACCAGGTAGTCTCAGGGGCTTATGTTCTGGCACAGTTGGGCCCCAGGCCCTGCACAGCTATGAAAGACTGAAGTGATAAAGTATTGCAAGCAAGCCTTTCACATCCCATCCCATGTGTCCACCCACCCAAAGCTTCTTCACACTTGCCCCCCTCCACGCTTTCCCACTGCCCTTCCCTGGAGCCCATGTGTCAAACCTCAGAGGCATTTAGCTTTGATTCCTTGTTCTCCCTCAGTCCATCATCAAATCACTCACCATGCCACAGTGACTCCTGCATCTTCTTCACTGTGTATTCCTTTCCAGTCTCGGCAACGTATCTGAGTCTAGGGCATCAGCCCTGCACAGTGGGACCACAGCAACCACCTCCTAGCGGGTGTCTCAGCAGAAGCCCCCAGCTGCACCATTCTCCGCACAGCTGCCCAGTTCAGCTCTTGCTGTCAGTGTAAATGGTTCAAAGGCAATATGGCCACACTAAGCAAGGGCCTAGAGAATCTCAGGTCCTCTGATCACCCAGTGATGTCACCGCCAAGAATTAGTCCAAAGGAAATAATTCCAAAGGAAAAGAAAACAAAAGGTTCTATTTTGTGAAGATGTTCATTACAGCATTATTTAGACTATGAGAACACTAGAAGCAGTATAGGGGAAGGAAGTGAAGGATACCATGCTCATATTCATGCTCCTGGAGTGTTACGAGGATAATGATACAGCATCAGGATGCCGGCAATTAAACACAGAGCAGGAAACAGAGCTGTGTCTGCACCACAGATGCAACTCTGGAAACTGCTTCAATAAAGTAAAATGGCACCATGAGTACAAAGACCAGAAAGCAAAGTACAAGGGCTGATGGGTCAGGGATGTCAGTTTTACTATTACTCACATCCTTACTACTACTGTGCTGTTTTAGAAGACACATGTTCAGAAATAGAAATTTAACCCACCTTCTAAAAATACCTCTTTCATCCCACCTCACACCCCTACTGTATGATTTTCAAAATCTCTCCACTATTCCAAGATATGCCACAAACTTCTGGCTTCCATGAACCTTCTATTCCAAGCCCGTCTTTTCCAAATTGATCTTCAGTTTCCCAAAGGAGACCCATCACCTCCCATCCCTGCACGTGTGCTCAGGCAGGTCCTCCTGCCTGGAATGGCTTCTTCCTCTTCTCTACCTGAAACTGGTTTGCATCTTTCCTCCCCAAGTACTTTGTAAGTACCGTGAGAAGGTAGAGCTGTGACTTACATCCCACAGAGTTTGATCACATGTCTCATACAGCAGAAATGCTCCATCAGTTCTGGAGACCTGGGTTCAAGTCCCAGCTCCAGGACTGACAAGCAAATCAAGTCACCTCTGAGCATCAAAGTCTGATTTTCACGGAGACAGGCATCTCTCCTGCATCCATGAGCCAGGGAGACCAGACCCAGAAAGATGCTTTGTATATTCTTAAGAACACTCATTGGAATAACGTTTATCTACTGTCTCTGCCAAGTGTAAAATGCTAGGTCAAGAGAAGCTGTTATTACATAAGTCTCCATTGACTCATGTGTAATAGTGGCCAGCAAGGAAGAGAAACAAGCCTGAGTAAACGAATGAGCCAGTCCAGCCCATCTGCTGAATGACTGACTGATTGAATGAGTAGGAACAGGCACTTGAATTATAAAAACAAACTGTGAAATTTGCTCTTTTAAAGAACACAGATTAGCCCAGTCCTCCCCACCACACCCTTTTCCTTCTGTTGCTTTTATTTTCCAAGGTGCAGTTCATTATCATAAATAGAAAGAAGCCACAGCTTAGATGGGTCATATCATAGAAATATGCTTCCAGGAGCCTGCAGGGGCTCTGGTTCCCACATGGCAGAGCCCATGAACAAGCCTAGAAGGCCCAGATGCACAGCCCTGCTTTCCCTCCCTCCCAGGGCTCTGCCAAGTGAGGCTCCAGGGGAGCCGACCACAGCATGGAGACGTGACATGGTCTGTTCAGCTGGGGAGCTGGAAAGGGCTGGGGACAAGCCTCAGAAGGGCTGCCTTCTCTGCCCAGCCCAGCTCAGACTTGGTACCTGCCTTGGGACGGTCCCTGTCCTCTCTGGCCTCAGCGGGTCACTTCTGGCCCCCAGTCCCTAGGGCGATCTCTAAGAAACATGGCAAGAAACCAAAATGAACCTCTGGACCCTGGGTGGACCCCTCTGCCACCTGAATCCCCAGGTCTGGCTTGGTCTTTTGGTGACTTAGCAGTGCCCTGCAAATGCTTTTCACTAATAAAATATAAAAATTGCTTCAGGAGATGTATTAGTTTCCTAGCACTGCTATAGCAAAAGTACACAATTTGGGTGGCTTCGGAAACAAAAATGTTTTGTCTCACAGCTCTGGAGGCTAAGAGTCCAAAATCAGGGTGTTGGCAGGGCCATACTCCCTCTGAAACCTGTAGGGGAGAATCCTTCCTTGCCTCTTCTAGTTTCTGGGGTCTTAATGGCGATCTTTGGCGTTCCTTGCCTTGCAGCTGCATCATTCCAATCTGTGCCTTCAGGGCCACAGGGTGTCCCCCGTGTGTCTCTGTCTTCACATGGCCGTCTTATAAGACATCAGTCTTATTGGGTTAGGGGCCCACCCTGCTTCAGTATGACCTCATCTTAACTAATTATATCCACAATGACCCTATTTCCAAATAAGTTCATATTGTAAGGCACTGGGGGTTAGGGCCTCAGTATATCTTTTTTATGAGGAGACACAAGTGAACCCATAACAGGAGGGTAGGATGCCAGGAAATACCGCTGTTAGGTCTCCTCCAGCAAATACTCAGCCTTGTGCTGGGAGCTTAGGAGACTCAGACACAAAGAAGGCCAGGTGCCTCCTTCAAAGACCCCATTCTAGCAGGTGATGGAGGTCTTCATTAGCTGCTCCAGGTCCACTCACCCACCCCCCACCCCTTTCCTGGAGGCAGGCCTTCATAGGCACATGGACTGGGCCCCCTGCCATGGAGCCTGGGGTGGGTGGGAGGGAAAGGCTTCGGTGGTGGTGGGGGGCAGTATCCCCAGCTGCCCCCGCTGAGCTGCAGAGGGCGGTGGTCCTCTCCTTCTGCCTGATCCTGCTCACAGGGCCCCTCCGCTCATCCTTCAGGCCTGGGGTGGTACAAGCTCCCCACTGCTGCGACTCGCTAAGTGTTTTGCCATCCTTGTCACCTTTCTTTCACTCCGTGCAAACCTTTGCAAACAGTCCCCTCGTTCATCTCCGCTCATCACCTCTTTGGACTGCGTCATCTGTTTCTCCAGGTCCCTGGGGATATGCAGGGCCTCGGTCCGTAGCCCCCGGTAGGCAGCACCTCGTCTCCTGTGCCCTCCCCGCATCGCACACAGGAGGCAGCCACCTGCCAGCCTGGCCTGTCCTGACCTCACTGAGCTCGGATCAGACCGACCTGGGTGTGAGTCCCAGCCCCACACTATCCAGCTGTATGACCTTGAGCAAGTCACCTAGACCCCTAAATCTCACGCTCAGCCATCCTCATTAAATGAGGGTAGTAATGCACACGTCACAAGGCAGTCGGCGGAGCCAAGGAGGTAAGTGTCACCAAACACTTACTGCACAAGTGCTTGACAAGCAAGAGTTGGTCCGCTAGCAGCAGGCACTGTCATGCCCCGTGTCTGGTCCTGGTGTGGGCAGTGGACTCTCTCACACGCCTAAGGTCCCTAGCTGGCCCTATGAGATGGGCCAGCTACTGGGTCTAGGACCCTGAGGCCCACGCTGAAGGGTGGGTCTTGGTCCCCCCTCACCCCGGCCCACCCTGGCAGCCTTGGTTGACTGAAAAGCCTCGGCCCTCCAGTCACACTCTAATTTCTCCTGAGGCTCCCACCCAGCCACCAAGGGACACTTGTTGCAGCCCGCTTCACCCCACGGACCCCTGGCATGAGGGACCTGGCACCAAATGCCTCTCCCGCAGGCTGCCCCTGAAGACCAGGGCCCCATCCGGGCCTATAGGGACGGCTGACAATAAGGAACCCAAATAGCCAGGTGGCTTCGCTCGCCTCCACATACACCCTGAGGCCCGGAGAGCAGCGCCGGGCCTTTCCTGGGTTCAGCGCTCCTCCCAGCACCCTGGTGTTTGTGCAGAGCTTGCGAGGCTGGCGTGTGCGGGCTCCGGCCACGGTTCTGCTCTGGCTGAACGGGCCACACTCCAGACCCAGTGCCCCCGACACTGCCCTCCTCTGCACACGGCTCCCCATCCCAAGGTGGGGCGTGGGCTCTGCAGCCAGGGGGCAGCTGGTTGTCTGCAGCCTCCAGCAGCCAGGCCTGGGGGGCCACAGCCCCTCTCCGGGGCTGGACGCAGAAACGTTCTGGATTAACCAAAGATGAATGTCCGTGTAAGGGCCCTGGACTGGGATAGGGACCCGCCATGGCCTGTGGAGCGCGGGTGGGAGAGAGTAGTGGATTTATACATCACACACACCCCACGGCCTGTCTAGTTCTTGAGGCAGTGGGATCCAGCAGCCCTGGCTACAGAGAGCGTGGGTCCCCTCAGTCAGGTGTTTCGTGGCTTCCTTCTTCAAAACTCTGGTTGAAGAATCACCGGTTTGATGATGACGGTGCTGGGCAGTGGTTTTCTTACCCACCTACTGTCATATGTGCCACCAGAGAGTGTTCCCTCTTGGGAGGTCGCCCAGAACGGAAGGCAAGAGTCTCTCCTCGCATCCAGAGAACTTTGGGAAGAGATCAGCAAGCAACCCAACTACTCTGAGTTTTCCCAAGGGGCCAAGGTCAGGGATGGCCCTTCAGAACGAAGGCAGGGCGACCACAGTGCCGGTCCTGTCACCTCCCAGATGACGTGCTCCTCAATTGCCCTGATGTATCAGGCCTGATGGCTTCACCTTTCGCAGTGAAAGAATTTCCATAGTGTTCCTGCCCAACTGGAAGTGGAAGCTCCATGCTGGGCCCTGCCCCCAGGAGACAGGCCTCATGCTGGGCCCTGCCCACCCCCTCACGCCACTGCACTCATCCTGCACAGCTTCCCGCCTCCGTATGGTTCCCTGATGGAGGAGGAGGCCTGGGGTGCAAGGACGGATAGCTGTTCTCCAACAAAGGAGAAGCCCTGAGCAAGTGAGACTGAACACAGGAGCCAGGAAAAGGAGAGGCTTAAAGCCTTCATTTTAGGCCCCAAATGCCAAACAGCCAGTCTTTCTTCTGCCTGATTCCTTCGTCTGCCTTCTTTTCCTTCTATCTCAGCTCCCTTTCCCATTCTGACACCTGTATTCCCTGATCCTTCAAGATGACCAGACACCCTCTCAAATCCAAGTGCACCCCTCTTACGTCTGAAAGTACCACACAGCCAGAGAGCCAAGAAGAAAAGTGAGTCTCACCACGCCTGGCTGGGGATCTCTGGTCCTCTCCAGCATCAAACACCTGAAGGCAGAAGCCAAACTGGCCAGACCGTGTTGGTGGGCACAGGCAAGGCGGGCCTCCGAGGCTGCCCTCCAGCCCAGGCATGACCTCCGACAGCACCGGCTACGCCCAGGCCATCAGGCATCAGGGGGGCCCTTAACCAGCCCCGCAGCAGAGCTTTTGCCCAAAGCCCTCACCTCCTTCTGACCCAGCTTCTTCCCCAACACCATCCAGCAGCAAGGAAAGAAAAGAGACCCGCACAGCAGTGCTCTGATCCAGGGACAGCCTTTAAATCCTCGTCCTGGCACGCTGATAAGGCAGGCCTGCCGGGACCCCACTGCTCCGTGCTCCACCTATTTGCATTTTTGTGGGGAGAGTCAAAGACCCATTAAGATTGAGGAGTCTGGCATTTTCCAGTCTCCCAGCACCATGAATTCTAAGGGAGATTAAATCCTTTTGCCCCGCCCACTCTGAAAGACCCGTGAGTTGGCGCCAATGGCACACAGGTAAGAATCATGCACAATAAGCACCGTGCTCTGATCCTCATGGGCGCGAGGAGAGAGGGCCTCTCACTTTCTGGGGGATGCCGGCACCCAAGGGGCATCAATCACCCTGGAGAACAGCGGGGAGGAGAGGCCGCACACCCATGCAAAATGACTCTCTGCAGCCCTAATGAAGGCCGGCGATGGATGGCCACCTGGGCTCGTTAATCAGAAGAAGCACGCTGCCGTCTGCCCCTCCACCCCCCACTGCCCCGCCGCCAGGCCCTCCTGCGCCCTCATCCTGGATTGATCTGTAGCACAGTGACTCTCAGATGTCTCGGCGCCTAGGGCCCCTGCAGGCACCAGCAGCAGCCACAGAGCCAGGGGCCCCGGGGGAGGGCTGTGGTAGGGGCTTGGGGATGTGCAAAGGGGCGGGGCAACCAGCCAGAGCAGGAAGGAGCAGGGGCTAGCAGGCAGGCCCTGGCCTTCTCCTGGACACACCCTGGACCAGACTGGGGCTGCTGAGTCCCAAGGGGCCACCAGAGCTGAAACGACCCCTTGGGGCCGCTCCGCAGCGCACCTCCCACCAGATGCATGGACGTCTCCTTCCAGGGGTGTGCATCCTCAGCACTGCCCTGCGGAGGCAGCTGCTGTGTCATGGCACCGCTCTCCTGGCATCCAGCCTTCATGCCCAGCCCCGCCTCCTGTCTCCAGAGAGCCAGACACCATCCAGAAAGGCCCAGAGTGATCAGCTAGCCACCCCATCGTTGTCCACCCAAGGAGACCGGGGGAGAGGGTCCAGGCTCACATCACATGCTGATGGCAGAGCCAGGCCTTCTCCCCAGGTCCGCTGCCTCCGGGTCTGTTCCCTCTGACAAGCTTACGTGGAGACAGCCTCCCTTCTCCACATCTCACTTTAGCTGCTTGTTAAGTGGCAACAATTGCATAAAATGTCTCCTCTGTAGCTGAGGGTACTGTCCTAAGGCTTGTTGTGGATGGGTGGCTTCTGGGTTGTGATGTGGCACTTATCCAGCCCCCAGAGCCTCACAGCTCTGGGAGTGTGACAGTTCCTGCCCTGGGGGCTTTTAGGCACCAGACGTCCCCCTGCCCTCCCTTTCTGTGGCAGAGGGCAGGTGAAGTACTCCCGGCCAGAGCGGGAGGGAAGCAGGACTCTGCGGCCACCAGGCCTGCCAGCCCCCAGCTGTGGAAACCCAGCAGGACCCCTCGAAGGCTAACAAGGGAGCTTTGCTTGGGGCTTCAATATCTCTGGAGACATTTCTGCACAGAGGCATGCATTGCAGGTGTTTGCAAGGCTTGGGGAGGACACTAATGGCATGGAGATTGTCTGGGGTCTTAGGAAACACAGGATGCCAGGAGCCAGTCAATGCTACTGATTGGGAAACACAAATAGAAGTCTTCCCGGGGCGCTCTCCAGGTGTCTTGGTGATGATGGGGCATTCTCAGGAGCAAGAATGACAGGCAGCACAGGAGAGGCTGGCCCTGACAAGGAGAGGCACAAGGGCAAAAGGTCCATTCCTGGGGGCAGGAGGCATCCATGGAGTTACAAGAGCAGCACTGGAGGGGCCTTGGGCATCACACCATCGGCCACCACAACCGCTCAGCTAGAGGAGGCCAGAACTGTGACCTCGCAGACAGGAGGGAGCCATTCCCCTGGCAGGTTCCTCTCATGGGCTCTGCTACCGGTGGCCCGTTTGCTCCCTCTACCACCATGCAGATGACAGCGGTCATGGGGTACAGGAGGGCAGGATCAGAGCCAGGACAGACAGGCCATCACGAGCAGTTCAAAATCCACCCCACAGAACAGGGGAAAGGACGAAAGGCAGAGAGTGACTGAGGCTGCCCTGAGGGTACAAGGTGAGGCATGGGATAGAATGGGTGGCTTCAACCATCAGGGAGGCTTCTGGAGGAGGGGTGATGGGGCCTCCGCCTTGCAGCCTCAGCCTTTGAATCTGGGGCCTGATTCACAGAGCAGGGCTGGCCACATCCGTGGGTTCCCTATCGATCTGTGGCCACAGGCGAGGCAGAGAGGATCCACGGAGGAGACTGACATCACTCACACAGCCTACAAGCCACTGCGGCCAGGGAACCACCAGAGGAGCTGCCCAGAATTCAGGCCCTACAGAGCTGGAGTGCCAGTGAGGGGTGGCCTACATCCTCAGGGGCAGGAGGAGAACAAGGGCTGGGCAGTCAGGCAGGCTTCCCGAGAGGATGAGAGGGACTGTGGCTGGGCCTCAGAGAGCTGGAGGGATGTGGTGGGGTGGAGGGTCGGGTGTGATGAGAACAGATTCTCTATCAGAGGCTCTTGTGTGAGAGGAAGCAGAAGCACAGCTCCTGGTCTCTGACAACAGGCAGTCGGGGCCCCTGGAAATCTCCTCCTCCTCTTAGGGGCTAGAAGCTCATGGGAAGGGTCATTCGTGGACTTGGCCTTGCATTCTCCCTGCTGGGGTGGGGCAAAAGTTTCCTTGAGGGGCTGGAGCCTCAAGACTCTCCATTGTGGTTTTCTGGCCAAAAGAACAGACTTCTAGAAAAATCAGGCCTGCATTTCTCCTCCTTTTGAACTGAAAAAAGATTAAGTTCAGTGGCTCGGGATCTGGAGCTCTGTTGTCTGCCCTCCAGCTTGGACCTGATGACCAGTCCAGACTTCATCTGCCCACTGCATTTCCTGCCTATCCAAACGCAGTCAGGGACTGGGTGCAAATCCGGCCACTGTGCTCAGTTCAGAACCTCTCAAGGGGTAAAAAGCTGCAGAGACTTGGTGCACTCCTGCTCCCCAAGCTTCAGCCTCTGATCCAGCACCCTCACCAATCGGCCATTCAATGTCTGCGTGCATACCACCCAAGACGAGGCACTCACTACCTGTCCAGATGGGCCATTTTTTTTGTCAGATAGTCCAAACTGTCAGAGGCTTGGCTCCTGGGATTTCCTTCTTTGGCCCTTGCTGTGCCCCGAAAGGGTCCCCACGGAACCAACTGCTCCCCTTTCTCCACGGCAGCCCTTCGGAGTATGAGGGGCAGGACCTTCTGAGTTTCCTCTCTTCCAGTCCCACACTCCTGGCTCCATTAGCTGTCCTTCCAGCCCCACCACCTCTGATGGTTTCCCAGCATCACAGGAGAGAGAAGGGGGTCGTCACCACCCCAGTGGGCACATTCTACTTCTCTCCTCATCTCCCTGTAGATCCCCTTAAGAATCCCACCAAGCATGCCAGGGTCTCCCCGGGAGAAAGGAGGCTCCTCAGAGCTCTGAATCCATCGTCAGCTCTCCTTCCTCCCTGCCCTCTCCTCCCTCCTCCCTCTTTGTGCTCTTGTTGCTGCTTAACAGGGTATTTCTGGGACGAATAGCGTGTTCAGCTCTGGCTGAGAATACATCTGGCCTTTCCCAGCCCTGCCCTTGTCCTCATGGAGCTGGTGGAGGTCTAGGGAGAACTGGGCCCAGACAGTGGGTCAGTGGATTCACTTGAGAACTCACAAAAGCCGCCCACGTAGTACAGAGTGACAGGCACAGAGAAGAAGCCCCTGCCCTGCGTGCTGCCCACATGGGATGCTCTGGGGGCCTGGGAGCCATGAGCATAGAGGCTGGAGCCCTGGGCCCTGGGCCTGAGAGGGCCGACAGGAAGGGTCGGAGCTCACAGAGCTGCAGAGTCCCAGGGGCTTGGCGTGGTCCCCACCTCACGCAGTCACTGGGGGTAACAGCACCTCCATCCCTGACACACTGGGGCCTCTGGATGGGTATACAGAAGGCCCCACATCCTGTGTTTAGATTCTGAGAGATGAGGACTTGCCAACAGGAAGACACTCCAGGCTTGCTAAGGGTGGGAAATGTGCCTGGAGGGTCAGACACCAAACACGGGCCCCTTCGCGTCTGCTGTGAGGACGGGGGAATGGATCAGCAACAGAATCAGTGAGGGAATGAGACCCTAGAGGGGCCACCGGCTCTGGCCTACAGCATCTCAGGGGAGGCAGCTTATCTGGAACACACTGGTCCCTAACTCTGGAGGGGGGAGACCCTGACTTTAAGGGCAGCAACACGTTGGATGCCTGCAGAAGGAGGCCGAATTCTGACACAAGGGAGGGGAGAGCGCAGGTGAGGCAGGTGTGGGTGTGGGCCACCTCGCTTCCCAAGTACACTCAACTGGTGAAATGTGGACAGGTTCCAACACTTCTATTAATTTTCAAATTGAATAATACAAGCAAGGGTACAATCTTTCTTATCAAATGTCTATTCTCTTTACCTTCTCTTGATTTCCATCATTAGTACTACTGGCTGGCTTTCTTGGGAAGGAGGGTGCCACCTTTTCCCCACTTCTATCATAAGAGTTACTCTAATGGACATAACACAATATAATGATGATAAATGGCAAATAGCAAAGCAACTGTGTCCCTCCTGGCAGGTCCCTTGGTGCTGTGATTCAAGTTCACATCTCAGCAAAATGACATGGAACTTCTACAACAGTCAAAACTCAGTGTTAAATTTGGGAATGGTCAGAGACAATGAGCTGTGTTTTCTTTAGGTTTCACTAAGGTCTTTGGGCCCACCTACCCTTCCTTTAGAAAAATGATGCCCAGCTTTACTTACCAGCAGAGATAAACACACACCTGCCTCCTTCAGAGGACCCTGACCTTGTCAGCCACGCTGTAGCTAGGAAAACACTGGAGTTGAAGTCACAAGACATGGGTTCTAACCAGGCTGTGTACATAAGAGCAGTGTGGCCTGGGCAACCCACACAAACTCGCTGAGCCCTAGATTTCTCACAGGTAACATGGGTGCAATATACCTGCTTCTTAAGAAAATATGAAGATCAAATGAAATGCTATTTGTAGAGTGTCTGTTACTATTCCTAGCCCAAAATAACAACTCATCAATATTACCTATTATTATTTCTAAACAGTTGGATTAAAAAATTATGCTTTTTATGAAGGGTGTAGGTCTGTGTCTAGACTCTTTTTTTTTTTTTTTTTTGGCATGTGGATGTCTGTTTTTTTCCAGCACCATGTTTTGAAGAGACTATCTGTGCTCCATTTTATTACCTTTGCTCCTTTATCAAAGATCAGTTGACTATCTTTATGTGGGTCTATTCCTGCGCTCTCTGTCATGTTCCATTGATCTATTTCTCTATTCTTTTTGTCAATATCACACTGTCTCGATTACTGTAGCTTTATAGTAAGTCTTGAAGTTGGGTAATGTCAATCCTCCAATTTGTTCTTCTCCTTCTCCTTCAACATTGTGTTGGCTATTCTGGGTGTTTTGCCTCTCCATATAAATATTAGAATCAGTTTGCCAATATCCACAAAATACTTGCTGGGATTTTGGTTGGGATTACATTGAATCTATGATCAAGTTGGGAAGAACTGACATCTTGGCAATATTGAGTCTTCCTATCCATGAACATGGAACATCTCTTCATTTATTTAGTTCTTTGACTTCATTCATCAGTTTTATAGTTTTTCCTTCTATAGTCCTTGTTAAATATAAATCTAACATATTTTGTTAGATTTATATTTTGTTAGATTTATACATAACTATTTCATTTCAGGGAGTGCCAATGTATGCTTTTTATAAATAGTCCTTTTCTAGCCCTTAGAGTCTATATATGTCTTCACAAACATTATCACATTTCAGAAGACCATTATGAGATAAGCATTAGCCCTACACAAACTCTCTGAGCCCCAGCTTGAGATCTTATTACACAAACTGGACATAATACCATCAGTTGAATGGGTCTTAGCTTGCATTCCCCTAGATCTATACAGGTGATACACCATCTTGGCTGGGGAGAAACATAGCTCTAGGGGAAGTCCTCCAGCCCAGCCCAGGAGAACACCCTCCCAGGTGGTCTTAGTTTACCACTGGCCCTCAGGAGCTGGGCTGCTAGGATGTGTACTACAATCACCTACGCTGGCAGCTGGCCAACTTCCTATAAAGGTCCAAATAGTCATTATTTTAGGATTCACGGGCTATAAGGTCTCTGTTGCAACTATTCAACTTTGCCATTGCCACTGCAGCCTGAAAATAGCCTGCAGGCTACTGTTTGCCCACCCCTTGTCCAGACAGGCAAGGGTTCTGGCATGGACAAATGTGCTAACAAAATTTGTTCAGTGATATTTAAATGTTTTCTTGTAATTTTTGATCAACTAACTCATTATTTTAGCATACAATAATAACATATCTTTCTAGCCATTACTATAACTACAGACTTCCGCAGAAGCCTTTGTGACCTTCAGAACACCAGAAAGACACCAGCGGGGACCATGGGAATATTTGTGAAAGAAAACAAGCTTAACTAAGGTTTATATTCACAGGGAATCTTAGCAAAGCGTACCTACAGAAGACAACTGGCCCAATTCTGGCCTGTGATGCTGTCCTCTTGGGGCAACTGGTTTCTCCCAGATTTGGGAGGGAATTTGAGTCCTTCCTACAGGATCTGAAGGGGAACAGGACAATCATGGGGAGTATAAGCCTCATTCGCCACTAACGAATTTGCAGAGGAACATGTATAATTAGTGTGTTTGTCAGCGGGGAGTCTGTGGACCTGGCACATAACGGAAACGTGTCATCACAGGGTCACTCAGAAGGGCCCTGGGCTCAGGGAAGAGTCCCCTCTGATCTGCTGGGACCACAATCAGAGGCATGATGAAGGAGATGGGAGAAAATGCGGCACAGCCAAACCAGGTGGCAGAAGAAGAGAAGTGAGCAGATGGACCAAGAGGGCTTCAGAAGGGAAGCCAACAGCAAGAGGCTCACTCATTACAGGCCAAGACCTGCCCAGGAACGATGGGGAGATGGCAGGGCTCTGTCCGCCTCCCTCAGCCTAGAGGGCAGCTGGGGGAAATGGACACCCCAAGGCCCCTGTCACCACCCGGCAGAAAACGTAGTGAGGCTCAGTCCAGGTTTGGTCAGACCTTACAAGCAAAGGAGGGCTGGGGTCAACAGTGTTAGTCCTTGGAGCCTCCAGCTTAAGAGACAGCTCTAAGCAGCACTGTGATGGCAGGTTCCCACGGGTATCTCCAAAACTCCTCCCACAGTGAAGGGGAAACCAGTGGGTCCACGAAGGCCAGACAACAGCCAGCGAGATGGTGAGACGGAGGGCGAGCCCTCTCCAGACCTGGCTCGTGTTACCGTGAATGGCTGTAATGGGTGACGGCTGGGGCTCCTGGGTGAGGAGGCTGGAACCCGCCACACCTCCAGCGGAGTGGAGCAAGGGCCAGCATAGTGAGTTGAGTTGTGTGTCCCCCGAAAGATGAGTCCAGGTCCTATCCCACAGACCTGTGAATGGGACCTTTGAGGACCTCGAGCTGAGATCAGCCTGGATTTAGGGTGGGCCTTAAATCCGATGACAGGTGCTCTTAGAAGAGAAAAGAGAGAAAGAGATCTGACACACAGAGATGCACAGAGGGGAAGGCCACATGAGGACAGACACAGGCACTGAATTTCTGCACTTATAACTAAGGAACACCGAGCACCAGCACCACCAGAAGCTGGGGGCGTATCGGCTTCTCCCTCAGAACCTGAAGAAGGAAGCACCCTGCTGACACCTTGGTTCCAGACTTCTGGTCTCCAGAACAGCGAGAGAATAAATTTCTGTTGTTTTAAGCCCCCAATGTGTGGTGGTGGTTTTTGTATGTTTGTTTGTTTTTTCTTTCACAGCAACCCTAGGAAGCTAATTCAGCTGGGAAGGGCGTGTCCCTTCCATGATCCCAGGGGCATGGTCTGTCTTGTCTGCCCTCTGTCCTCAGCCCCAGGCTCATTGTAAATATACCGCCTGCTCTGGGCTTGGATAGTCAGGACCACCTGAGGCCCCGAGCTGGCTGACAGGTGGTCCCTGGGCCTGAGGGTGAGACAAGAAGTGAGTGGTCAGCTGGCCGAGGAGCTGGCCTGAAGGTTGTGGGCCTCTCTGGCTTGGCTCGGGAGGTCCTGAGCTGAGGGGCCCTCGGGCAGTGGTCTGCTGGAAGCACAAGCTGGGTTCTTGGCAAGCCATGACCCCGGGGCTTGACGCTGTCCTGAGAAATGCCCTCATCACTGCAGTGTCCAAAAGGATTCTTGGAGCCAACTGGTATAGAATACCAGGAGAGAAGAGCCTGGGGTGGTCAGGGAAGGCTTCCTGCAAGAGGCAGACAATAGGCACAGCTTGGATTATGCAAAGGATTTGTGTGGGAAGAGAAATGAGAGGCTGGAGGGTTTGGAGCAGTGTTTCCCAAAGGGTAATTTGTGGAACTGAGGAAAGAGAACATGTGCTTCAGGGGGGAAATAAGTAGTCGGTCAAATCAGTTAGGGAAGTTAGTTAAGCCAGTGTCGTTACTGTAAGACTCTTCAGAGTGAGGGTGAAGGGGTGAGCTGAGAAGTGGAGCTCCAGGGAAAAAGACAATTCTCAGTAGCTGCCACTGGACAAGCTCTCTGGCTGCCAAGAAGAGGGACGGTAAATGGACAGGGGAGTGTGGCCATGGCAGGGCCAGGCTGGGGTCAGCTGGTTGGACCATCCTCACCATCCTCAGCCATCCTTCCACATCACTCAGGAGCTGGGAGTGATGCCGGAGGTGAGGGGGTCCCACATCTGGGGTGGAGGCATCTCTGGTAAGAACCTGGTGGGCAAAGGTCCCCTCCCACATGAACACAAGCAGCTCCATCTTTTCTAGTGAGGAGGAAAACTTCCTAATTAAAAAAGAAGGCAAGAGGACGGGCATAGGCTGTGCTTATCTTCCTTGTATATCCTTTATGATGAACTTAATGAGAGTGTTCCACTTTGGTAGACCTACAGTGCCCTGAACAGCACACCGATCCTGATTTGGTCCATTCGCAGCTCACTCTGGGTAGGAATCCCTGCCCCAGTTCCCCCAATGCTGCTCATTTCAAGAAGGGGCAGCGGGAAGTGGAGAGGGTGGGAAGCAGCCTCGTGCCTGGGGCGGCCCCTGCACTACCCCTGAGCCCAGCCCAGCCCAGCTCATCCCTTCACCCCATTCTCAGAGCGGCACCTGCTCCCAAGATCCCTGCCTCCCAGCATCCCCGGTCTCTGGAATTCTCTCCCTGCTCCTAGCCTGGGCAGTGCCCCAGGCAGTACACAGCAGGGTGTGCCCCCAGGCCATGCTGACTGGTCCTGTAAAGCCACCCACCACACGCTGCCTTTGCCCTGCTCCCTTCCCTTTGCACCCACCTAAGCATCTTTACCCAGCAGGCGGTCTCTACAGATGTGCTGAACTGGTGGATAAAGCTTGTGTGCTTTCCAAAGCAGAACTTCAGCCTCCTACCTAGGTCCACAGTGGCTGGGTGGTCAGGAACCCCAGGGTGACAACAGGAATGTTGTCACCATGGAGGGTGACTGGAGGGCCGTGTGGAGGTGAGGCAGGGTGGTGCCTGCCATGGGCACAGTCAGTCTGGGAAGCCTGCAGATGGTGCAAACTCACAGATCAAAAGTGCTGGCTTCCAGGGCTTCCCTGGTGGCGCAGTGGTTGAGAGTCCGCCTGCCGATGCAGGGGACACGGGTTCGTGCCCCGGTCCGGGAGGATCCCACATGCCGCGGAGCGGCTGGGCCCGTGAGCCATGGACGCTGAGCCTGCGCGTCCGGAGCCTGTGCTCCGCAACGGGAGAGGCCACAACAGTGAGAGGCCCGCGTACCGCAAAAAAAAAAAAAAGTGTTGGCTTCCAGAGAGGTTCCTGGGCCCCTTCTACCAGCACTTTCCATAGCTCCAAGGAGGAGACTGATCCCGGGTGGCATCTGAACCTCTCCATCTGCAACTTACCAGAGTATCTGAAAAGGTACCCTGCCGAGGGAGGGGTCTTTCTGCAGTTATCGGAGGGCGAGGCAGACCCTTCTGATGGACCGGCCCCACCCATCCACCACTCAGCCGCCTCCACCCACCTCCACGTGGCCTGAGGGACGGCCTGGTGACCAAGAGACACAGCTGCTGCCCCCTCAGCCCGACAGTGCTTTTGCAGATTCAGCTGCTGTGGAGATCATCTGTCTCTCAAAACGCAGCCCTGTGACCGGGGATCGAGCATCTGCCAACAGGTGCAAAGCCCCTCCCTCCCTCCAAAGGCCCCGGTTAAAACACAGAGGTGCAAGAGAGAGGCTCAGTTGACCAAAACAAGCAAATTTCTGTCAAAAATAAATCTCCTTCAGACCAGCTAAGCTTGAGGAAATTGTACAAACACTATATTTAGATGCTTTGAGGCACTTTTTCAAGTTTGTGTTCCCTAAATCACATCCGATGTCTTCCCTGACGACTGGTGATCAGCCACAGAATTCATTTCCTCACTCCCACGCTTGGGACCCACAGACGCGAGCTTCGGTTTGCACCCTCAAATCTCCCTGCGAAAGCCCCTCCAGCGCCTCCATCTGGAGGAATTTCTCCAGCCCTGAACTACCCCCCTACCGCCCACCCCCCGCAAAGAGAGTCCGACCAACCCCTAGCTCCGCAAGTGTAAGGGCCCGACAACCTCGGACCCTCCTCCCCACAGGTTCTGGGGGGAGGATGTCTTCCCCGCGGAGCTCACCCACTTCCTGAAGACCCCGCCCTCCCCGTCGCCTCCCCACCCCCGCAGCTGCCTGCGTCCCTGAAACAGAAGGGAATATTCTGAACAGAGAATTAACAGCAAATTAAACGGGTTTCATTGTACCCATTCATGCACGAAATGACTGTGGGAGGTAAACCAAACAGACCAGGCACTGCGACAATCAGAGGGCAGAATCCCCCGAAGAAGTCAGTGATAGGGGACGAAAGCGCCAGGCGGTAGGGCTCCTACTGGGTCAGCGCCCAGCGGTCCCTCTTCCCACGCTGGGATGCTTCCTCTCCACGGGGTGTGGAGGGAGTGGCGGGGGGTGGGGAACGCTGGGACGTAGCTGAGGCTCCTTCCAGCGGCGGCCCATCCCACTACGGGTGGACACGCCCTCCTGAAAATGGCCCAGGGGGCGGCCCCTCTCTAGAGAACTGGCCTGGCTCCCCGCTCGGGCAGGAGCAGCTGCGCGCACTGCCTCTGCGCTCAATCAGAAATGGTCCGGCGGCAGCCAATTAGGGCCCACAGTCCTCCGGACTTACCCTTCACAGGCACATCTGGCCGCGCTGGGGTCGAGGCAGACCTGCTCAGCACAGGTGTAACGTGGGAGCCCATCAGTCTCCTGGGGACTCTTCAGAACCCGGCATGAGCAGCAACAGAATGATAACCGGCTTTAGAACGCCGGACAGTTCTAAACAACCCCACAAATCTCTTTTCTGTCAGCTCTACCTGGTTAATCTATTATCTGATTCCCAACTCTGGTGGGTGCCCGGGCCCCTCCTCCCTAGAAATAGACCTGGTACAGGTGCCTGCAGCCCGGGCTGGGTGGGAGGGGAGTGCCCAGGGGCGGACGGTGGGAGGACTCCGACCTCCAGCCCCCAGGACCTTCTGAGAAGGGGATTCTCAGAAAGGGCAGCAGGGTCCCAGGAAAATTCATTTTTAAGCGCAAGGGATGCTGCTAAATGTGCCCGTATTCACATGCATGCCGACACACGCCAGGCCCTGGGGTGAGCTGTGGCTTCTCTCCTGGCCTGACTGACGAAGAGGCCAGAGACGGGGTACAAGGAGCCCCACCCCTCCCTTCCCCCACACACCCATCCTAGCTCTTCCGGCGCCAATAGGAGCTACCTCAACAGCCAGACCCATGAGCTGCAGGTGTACCTGGGATGCAGGAGCCCAGACTAGAGCCCTGGGCAGCTGCTCAGAGCCTCACCTGCCTTAAGCACCTCCCACAAGGCATATCGTTCCCCCAACTTGGCAAAGAGCAGCCCAGAGCTCAAGTGGGGTGCGCCTGCACTTCTGTTTCTTTTTTTTTTTAATACACAAAAGAAGATGTAAGAAAAAACTAAGCTTTAGTCCTACAGAACGTACAGATGGACCCGGATGCTCTCGCTTGGGCCATGGTCAGGGTCCCATGTCTGCTGCAGCTTCCGAGGTGTCCTGGGAGCCGAATGGGAGGCAGCACGAGGGAGGGGAGCCCAGGTGTCCTAACTCTGTTCATTTCCAGGGTGATGGGCTGGCAAAGAGCGCTTACAGCTTCTGTGATCTGGTTTAGACAAAACCAATCCTTACAAAGGTGGAATAAGTGGTTTTAAAAGATTCTGGCAAAGACGCACAAGGTGAACCATTCATTCCAACACTGCACGCGGTTGTAAGCCCACGGGCCTGAGGGAGCTGACGCTCACCCCACCCCTACTAATAGCTCTTTATCAGCCACAAGAAGAGCTAAAAGCCGTGACAGTCTAATCAGATCTGACAAGAAATTGGCCAAAAACATCAAATAATCAGGAAGACTACTTGAAATATGGATATACATCTACTACTGTGAATGATGAACCTCTCCCTAAGTGTATATGTTGCCTTGCTGTACCCGCTAATGAGATGAAGAAGCCATTTTAATCATAGTAAGATAGTTTAAAATATTGCTTATTTCATCTTTATCTGACTTTTAATAATTTTTATTTTATTGAATATATTAAAATGCACAGAATATATTAGCACAGTAGCACACACGCATTCACTAAATACATAAATATACAAGTACTGGGGTGGCGTTTGGCCTGGGGTCCTGGAGGTGTGGAGATTCCCCACCATCTCAATGGGTGGCACCACCCTCCTGCTAGAGACTCAAGCCGAAACCCCGACCCCCTCCTGGCTCCCCTCTCTCACCTGTGTTGTCTATCATCTCGTTTCCGTGTTTATCCTCTGAATACCTCCCAATAAGTCCATTCACTTCCATCGCCACTGCCATCCCCCCACCCAGGCCAGCCCCCTCTCTTCTGGACAACTACATCAGCCCCTAACTGCCGTCTCCCTCCTTTTCTTGCACCTCCCAAATTCATTCTCCATCTTGCAGACAAGTCAGGCTTCCTGAAACGCAAATCTGATCAGATCACTCTGACCCAGAAGCTTTCAATCACTTCCCATGGATCCCAGGGAAACGTCCCAGCTGCCTTCCCTCCTCCTTCACATCCTCATCCTCCTCATCACCAACAGCGTCCATTGATTCCTTTCTATTTGCCAGACGCTGGTGCTAAAGGTTTTTCATCTGCGGTCTCTTTTAATCTCCACAGGCCCTTTAGGAGGCAATCACAGGGATTGTGTCCACTCTACAGATGACGCTTAAAGAGGCTGAGAGACCGTCCAAGTTCCCACAGCACTGCTGTGCCTCTGCTTCCATCCCTGCCCTCTTTTACCACGGTGCCGGCCTTGCCACCCACCTCCCGGCTCCTCCGAGCTGCTCAATTCTGACATGTCCTCTCCGATGCCCAAGCCTCGATTCATGATCCCCTCTCTTCCCTCCTCCTGGTGATTCTTCTCGCCCAGCTGGCTTCAGCTTAGATGCTGCAATCAATGAGATGTCCTCCCCCAGGAGGCCACAGCCACCAATGGCTGCCAATCCATCCGGGAAAAGCCTGTGTGGAAACCAAATCGAACCTGAACCTGTCCAGATCAATAGGTCTGACTCTCAGCTTATAGGACGTCCAGGGGACCAAGGAACATACTAACCAACACCATGGGGTTTGATCAGCAAAATCCAGACTCTGCAAAACTCTACAGGACATGTAACCTGGTTCATTCAACAAATACATTACATGGGAAAATAAAAAGGGTGGGGGAAGCTATGGTTAGAAGAGGCTGGAGAGACAAGTCAACCAGACATAACGTGTGGATCTTGTTCGGATCCCGATTTGAATAAACCAGCTGTAAAAACATTCATGAGACACACTGGCTATTTGATAACACTAAGGAATCAGTGCTGATGCTTTCAGATGTGATAATGGTGCTGTGGTTATGTTTCAGAAGGAAAACGTGCACATATTTATGTAAAATATAAATTATGTTTATTAAAATTATGATAAATAAGTTGAGCAGATTGTCTTCCAAGCCCCCAGTTATGAATGAGGTACTTGTATGAACTTCCAAAGAATTCCGGAAATTTCCCATCAGACCTGTCATCACACTTTTGAGTAATGATTTCATTAAGTCATTACAGTCCTTCTTCCCCGTGTCACTACAGTCACAAGCTTTGTGAGGGCGGATATGTGTCTTTTGGTTAGTGTTGGGTGGACACATGTGAGTGCACACACACACACACACACACCCCACCCCCTACACACACCGCAAGCACCTGTACCCACACACAAGCACGCCCGCCCTCACGTTCACACATGTTCTGCACAAGTCCACCTCTCACTGCGCCCCATGAGCCCAAGCTCTTCCTCAAGAGGCTCCAGGACTTCCTGGAAGCGCTCAGTCCAGGTCACTTCAGAGTGAGCTTGAAATGTCCTGATCTCTCAGCTCCCCTCCACACACCTCTGCTGCCTATAACCCACCCGACACACACCCCTGCCAAAGTCTTCCTTAACGACCCCTTTCACCCTGCCTCTCCCTGGTTCAAAATTCTTCTCAGGGCATTATCTTCACTCAGACTGCTTTAAAAAGTGAGCAGCCAGGGCTTCCCCGGTGGTGCAGTGGTTGAGAGTCCGCCTGCCAATGCAGGGGACACGGGTTCATGCCCCGGTCCGGGAAGACCCCACATGCTGCAGAGCGGCTGGGCCCGTGAGCCATGGCCACTGAGCCCGCGCGTCCGGAGCCTGTGCTCCACAACGGGAGAGGCCACAGCAGTGAGAGGCCCGCGTACCGAAAAAAAAAAAAAAAAGTGAGCAGCCAGTAAGCACCTGCACTGTGCGAGGCCCACTGGCAGATCTAAAGACAGAAAAGGCACCACCCCTGCACTCAAAGGCCACAACTTCTTAGCCAGAATGAGTTGAGTTATGACCACCATGTCTGAGCACCTACTTCGCCTTTTACCTGCATCACCTGACATGATTCTCACAGCAGCCTTTGCAATAGGCTCTACTATCACATTTCCACAGAAAAAGGAACTGAAGCTCAAAGGAGATGAAACCTCAGAATACACTGCACCCAGAACCTAATTCCAACCCAGGTCCTAACTCCCAAGTCCATTCACCTGGGATGGTTTCATCAGCTTAGACACCAACCACCTCCACCACCCACCCGGCCCGGGTCCTGCCACTCCTGGCCTGGGGGCACCAAGCCCCGGGGCCATCAGTCTCCCCACCGCCTCGCACACTCACCAGGTGTAGTCCATTGTCCCGCTGTGCCATTCCCTAGAAAGCCCTTCCCCTCAATTAGCTCAAAGTCTTAGTGTGTGCTTTGGATCGTTGACAAATAGGGAAGAGATGAACTTTAGGAAGTGATCAACACTATCCCTGCAAAGATATGTATTCTGCCTGACAGCAGGGGGGCTTAAGCTGGGGCTTGGTGCGTGAGTAGGAACATACTAGTCAAAGAAGCATGTAAGGGCGTTCTAGGCAGACGGAAGAGCAAGGGCAAAGGCCCTGAAGCATCAACAGTGAAATGCTGGGCGGGGGGCGGGGGCGGGGGCAGTGTCTGCACCCTGCCTAGTACAGAATCTCAGATACATTGGCAAGCGTGAATGAACAGCCCAGGCCAGCCTCAGTTAGCAGCAGTTTTACTCTCTGCCTAGAACATCCAGCAAACAATGTTCCATAAAAAGAATCTGAAAAAGAATGTGTATGTGTATATAACTGAATCACTTTGCTGTACACCTAAAACTGACACAACATTGTAAATCAACTCTACTATAATTTTTAAAAAGTTCCATAATCCCTAGGCCCCCATGGCTGAGGATGATGATAAAAATGATGATGAAGAAGATGAAGATGATGATGATGAGTGATGGAGCTCATGCATCACGGGTCTGCAGTGCCTTTTCTACTCCTAACCCCTGGGAAGCATCCTGTACGCATCTCAGGTGATGTGAAGAGCACACGGCCCGCCTCCTGTCCTCCACTCCACAGACCAGCACCCTGGAAATTAAGAAAACCGCTGCCTTACACAGTACTCCCTCCGCCCCACTCCCTCGGGGTGCCGGCCCGAATCAGAATCCTGTGCACTGCTAGGCCTGAGCCCCTAGCCCATGTGCAGCATACCCAGTGCTGCACAGGTTCATTCCAGCAAGGAAGGGAATCACCAAGGTGCTCCCAGGCCTGCAGGCAGAGCTCCCAAGGGCCAGAGCCCCTCCCCAGAGAAGCCCAGGACTTCTCAGCTTGGAAACGAAATGGCACACATAAGGGGGCGGACACTTCCAGTCCTGAGCAGCAGTTGTTTCCTCAACAAGCAAGCAGACCCTGCACAGACCCCACTCTCCTCCACAGATGGGCGCCTGGAAAACACAGAGTTGCTTCCAAACTACAGATTGTGCCGAAGCCCCGTATCACCTGCTACACACAGGCTCCGCTGTCGCTCGTCTGAAGCCTCCTGGGAGTCGGAGCATCAGGGGCTGTCCCCCCACCAACTACACAGAGGAGCTGAATTGGTGCCATTAAGTGGGGTTGATGGTTAGATCGACCAGGGGGAAGGGGGGACCTGCAGAGGTGGGGCTACAAATTCCACCAGCCCGGCTTCTCCCCCAGCACTGCCATCAGCACTCCTGCCACGTGATCAAGTCATTTTCTCCCATCTGAAAATGGGGCTGTTAACAAAGCCCATTTATAGGATAATGCTTGCAGTCATTAGATGATAACTGTAAAGTGTAACTGAGATGAGCTGGACATGAAGTTGATGAGCTGGGATGACAAATATGCAGCCTGTGTGCAGCCACACCTCTCCTCTCACCCACGACAGGCATGGCCAGCGACCCAGGCACGTTCATCCACCAAGTCACCCCCCCCCGCTGTCGCCCCACTCGATGCCAGCTGGCACATGAGATAACATCGATTTGCCTTCTTGGCAAATTAATTCCTTTGCTGATTAATCCATCAGCGAAGCCCCAAGCCACAAATCCCTGAGGGACATTTAATGATGACATACAGGAGGGCCACAGCCTCAGGCCACAGTCCACATGCAGTTTGGGCTCTCTGAGAAGAGAAGCTGCCAGTGGAAGGGTCTCTAAAACCCCTCCCTTAATCACAGCACTGAGACCCAGCTGCCTGAGTAGAAAGAGGTTTCTCCCCAGGGAGGATGTGCAGACACACACATACTCAGGCTGGGGCCCAAACCAGCACCAGGCTTTCACAGCCGACCATTCGTCCATCATCCATTCAGTGCGTCAGTCAACAGTGCAACAGACGGATCCGGCTGGAAACTTCAGAGCAGGTGGTCAGGGGAGGCTGCCCAAAGGAAATGTCCCTCTGAGCTCTGGATGAGTTGTGGCCCTGAAGAGACTGGTGGGGAAGGAATTCCAGGCAAAGGAAAGCGACGGTGCCCGAAGATTGGTGCCCCTATGAATGAGGACCACTCGGGAAGTGCTGCTTTGCTGGCCTGCACTCCCAGGGTGGCCACGCTCTCCCATGGGACTGCTGCTGCTCTGACCCGCCTCCCTTTGCCTTTGGACTGAGTCCCAGGTGCTTAGGGAGTGGCTGGGATTGGGGCACCTTCCCTTCAAGATGGTGTGGCCCCTCAACACTCCCCAGGCCAAAGAGAGGTTGGGATCTTTCAGACACCTAAGGGTGATGAACTGAACTGACCAAGAAGAAAACTATTCTTTAGGGATAAATATGGTGATGGGGCTGGGTGTGCCCTGGGTCTCCCACTTAAACCTGGTTGTGAGAAAGGATCAGGGAGAACCTCTGCCCTCACCCTTTCAGGGAAGATGTCCGGGGCACAGCCATCTCAGCAAAGGGCTGGAGCCCTCCTCCCACCACCCCCCAGTGGCCTCCTCGTGTCCCGTCTAGCACAGCCCAGATGTGTCCCAGGGGATGGAAGAGGTGCCATGGGAGGAAGGTGACATTCACCCAGAGGGAGCTTCCCATCAGGGCTAAGCCTTCACCAACCTCCACGCCCTTGAATCAGGACAGCAGGGGCTCTGGCTCCCTCGGGACATGGTCCTGCATTCAGATTGCCACCTCTGTCAGCACCAAACCCATGGCGCTTTCTATTTCTAGCAAGTCTGCCCAAGTGGGGCTTCCCTCTGAGCCTGACACCCCAGGGAACTACTCCCAGTGAGCAAAGCACTCAAAACACTTGAGGGCAGAGGGTGTAGGGTGGAGGAGGTTCACCCCACAAAGATCTACAGTGGAGACCAGCCTGCACAGGCTTTGAAAGGAGGAAACCAGCAAGTCAACTGGCAGCGAAGTGAGCAAAGGGAGTGGAAATAATGTCTGTTATAATAATAATAATATCCAGGACTTCCCTGGTGGCGCAGTGGTTGAGAGTCCGCCTGCCGATGCAGGGGACACGGGTTCGTGCCCCGGTCCGGGAGGATCCCACATGCCGCGGAGCGGCTGGGCCCGTGAGCCATGGCCGCTGAGCCTGCGCGTCTGGAGCCTGTGCTCCGCAACGGGAGAGGCCACAACAGTGAGAGGCCCGCATGCCGCAAAAATAATAATAATAATAATATCCACCACAACAGCATCAACTGTTATTGGGTGTTTATGATGCGCCAGGTATGGTCTCAGCGCCTCTGTTGGTCCCTGATGACTCTGAGGTAGGTTCTGTGATTGTCTCCCTGACAGACAACTCTCATCCAATGGACCAGGTTACAGGAGGGAGGATGCCAGGACTAAAGAGAACTGGTTGGGGAGGAAGCTCCACATCCAGCAGATGTCAAGCAAACCCAGACTTGGCGTCTCTGAGATGACCTCTGCAGGGGTGGGTATGGAGGACTCTTTGAGGTTTGGGCGCTCTGCCTGGCATCTCAGAGCTTCTTCCCCAGCCTCAGCACGCCATGTACCTGACCTGGTGAGCCATTCAAATGCTGCTCTTTCCACATCTCCCCAGTGATCCCAGAAAGATTCCAGAAAGCCTACAACTCCTTATCACTGGCTACATGGAAGAAAGTTGGCAAAGGAGCCAAAGAGAAGATTCCAGTTCCTTGTTTGTTCTCAACCCCACCTCATCTTCAAGCCTTCTTTGCCTGTCCTGAAGATGGTTGGCAAAGGCTGCAGAATTTGGGACCAAAATCGAAAGGTAGAGGGTGACCTTACGGACAGACCCGTGTGCCTTACATTTGGGGTTTGAACTGTACCCACGTCCCCAGGCCAGCCCATCTGTTACACAGTGCAGAAGATAAGCCTGGCGTGCTTTTCTGTTATCATCCATCTTCTCGAGCATTTAAACTTCAAAAGAAACTTCAGTTGCCCTTCTTAACATTCGGTGGATTTCCCTCTTAGAGCTTAAAACGGTGAATTCACATTTCCTTACAAGAGTACTAGAAAGATATTTGAGCATGTTGGATAGGAAAAGTGCATGTTTTCGGATTCCATATCTGCACACAAAAGGTCCGAGCACCATATTTTACTTTTCAGCTTCTTCCAAGCCTAGAAAATTTCCACTTCAAAACTGTGGCTTTCTTATTTTCTTTGTGGAAAAAAATGCATTGGTAACAGAGACTATTCTCTCCAAGCTCCCCCTCTGCCCGTGGGTGATCACAGGCCCTCACTCTCCAACACACCCCTTCTGCGCTGGGCACCAAGGCCACGCCTCTGCCCATCTGGACCCTGATTCTCTGTCATTGGGTAAAATGTTTAATTCACCGGGCATCCAACGAGGCACCAAATGCAGAGTGAGAAGGCAAGATAGAGGCAGTTTGATCTCTGTGGATGTCAATTCCTGGGGGCCAAGCTTGGCAGGAAAAGCAAGGCAGCCCACAGGGCCACAGGCAGGGAGCAGGGCAAGCAGAGGGCATTAGGGCTGTCTTGCAACACAGACTCCTATTTTGCATTAATTTCTTTTAAATGACACCTTTTAAGCTGCAAATACCCAGAAGAAAGGGGAGTGATTATTAACGCAGAAGATCTGGCTACACATTAAGGAGTGAAAAGCCTGTTTCCCCTGCAGAAACCCAAGGCTGGAGGCTGTCACTCCTTTCAGATCCTGGAGATTTACTGAACTCGAACAAGAAAAAGAGAGGCCTTTGAGGTTCCTCATTCCCAGAGACAAAGAGAAAATGAAAAAATGACACAGAAAAATACCAGTTAGGGGAATAAAACCATCAGAAGGGGACATCTTCCAAAAACAAAGCACTTGGCTTGTCAACATACCGCTGCAGATGGGAGGTGACCACAGGAGAAGGCAGGGGAAATGTCCCTTCTACGACTGACTGGTGTATCCTCAAATGCTGAACGAAGGCGTGAGTCTCCAAGAGCCCACGGCAGAGGGTTTGGGGACAGAGGCTGGTTGTTCTGACATCAGAGCCCTCGTTCCAAACAGAACTCTCCATCATTCTTCCAGAACCTTATTTCATTTGCCAGAACCCAAGGAAAGACCCAAACCAACAATCCTGGGCTTCACAAACAGTAGGTGGACAGGGAGAAGGACAATAGAGAAAAACAGACCCTCAGAGAGGAAATGCTACCTTTCCTGGAGGCTAGCAGTGGCTTAGACAGCCTCCTGGAAGGCTTCTAGGCTGAGAAGCTTTGGTCTTTGCATTTCTGCTTCAAAACGTTCCAACTGTATTAATAGAAGTGTCCTCATACCACCTCACACCTGTCAGAATGGCCATCATCAAAAATCTACAAACAGTAAATACTGAAGAGAGTGTGGAGAAAAGGGAACCCTCTTGCACTGTTGGTGGGAATGTAAATTGATACAGCCACTATGGAGAACAGTATGGAGGTTCCTTAAAAAACTACAAATAGAACTACCATACGACCCAGCAATCCCACTACTGGGCATATACCCTGAGAAAACCATAATTCAAAAGAGACATGTACCAAAATGTTCATTGCAGCTCTATTTACAATAGCCAGGACATGGAAGCAACCTAAGTGTCCATTGACAGGTGAATGGATAAAGAAGATGTGGCACATATATACAATGGAGTATTACTCAGCCATAAAAAGAAACGAAACTGAGCTATTTGTAATGAGGTGGATAGACCAAGAGTCTGTCATACAGAGTGAAGTAAGTCAGAAAGAGAAAGACAAATACCATATGCTAACACATATATATGGAATCTAAAAAAAAAAAAAAAGATTCTGAAGAACCTAGGGGCAGGACAGGAATAAAGACATTGATCTA
Organism: Mesoplodon bidens; assembly: GCF_964165515.1. NCBI lineage: Eukaryota > Metazoa > Chordata > Mammalia > Artiodactyla > Ziphiidae > Mesoplodon > Mesoplodon bidens. The sequence goes on from NC_138161.1 coordinate 144,319,815, forward strand.
GAGAGTGGACTTGAGGACACGGGGAGGGGGAAGGGTAAGCTGGGACGAAGTGAGAGAGTGGCATGGACATATATACACTACCAAATGTAAAATAGATAGCTAGTGGGAAGCAGCCGCATAGTACAGAGAGATCAGCTCTGTGCTTTGTGACCACCTAGAGGGGTGGGATAGGGAGGGTGGGAGGGAATGCAAGAGGGAGGGGATATGGGGATATATGTATACATATAGCTGATTCACTTTGTTTTAAAGCGGAAACTAACACACCACTGTAAAGCAATTATACTCCAATACAGATGTTAAAAAAGAAAAATAGAAGGGTTCTCAGATGAAGAAACTGAGATCGGGAGTGTGGTCTCAAGGCAGCACGGTGAGTCAGGTCCTCCTGAAGCTGAGGCCTCGCGGCCAGTCCCTCCCTCCTTCCACCAGCCACACCATGCTCATCTTGGACATAGTGACAAGGGGCGACCCCGGGAAGGGACACCTTTGGATGAAATTACTAATCAGTTCAACAAATACAGAGTGAACCCCATGTGCACTGGCTGCAGGAGTACCACTAGGGAGGAAGCTTAGTCCTTCCTCCCCGATGCTCTGGCTTTGGTGGGGAGAAACCAGCATGGGCTCAACTCAGAGAAAAACAGGAATAAAAGAGGGTGGGCTGAGGGTGGGAAGCAGAGGAAGCACATACAAGAGAAAACACACGCTTCAGTGCAAACATCTCCCAACAGCAGAGGGAAGGAAGATGCTGTTACTCTTGGCATTCCTTCCTCCCCTCCCCGCGTCCATCCTCCCTCAGTTCACCCACAGGTACTTAGGGAACAGCACCTGGTCTGCAGATAAAGCCTAGAAAGTAACAGGCAGGAGCCCAACCCTCAGGCAGTCTATGGTCTATGGGGACAGACAGACATCCCGCAAGGAATGGCCCAAATACTGATAGCATGACCTTTGCACTGACTGACTCAGAGGACGCCACCAGTGGGTGGAGTAGATAAGGGGACCTCACTCAACATAGGGGGCTGGGGGATGTGGACATTTCCTGGAAGAAGCAGCTTTGAGACTGAGACAGAGGGATGGATAGAAGGGGCCTGATGAAGGAGGCGGGGCTGGGGCCTGGTAAGATGCAGCAGGCAGAGCAAGGGCGGGTCCAGGGCCCTCGCAAGCCCTTGCAGGTCCAGAACTTCTGAGCAAGTGAAAGGCTCCCGTAGGCATCGGCATGCGTGTGCGTGTGGCCGGGGTGGGGGTAGTGTGCACTTGCATTAGAGAGATTTGGGGGGAGACAGGGCAGGCTGGGCCTCCTAGGCCACATTAAGATGTTCTTTGTTTGGATTTATGGTTTGTTTGCTTGTTTTTCTACTGTATTCTCAGTGCCGGGAGAAACCGCTGAAGTGTGTTTGAGGCCAAGCAGCCCATGAATGGATTTGTTCGCTCCTCGTTTCAGGTAACACAGTTTAGGTTTACACTCTTTATGTGCATTCTGGATGCAAACAACAAAGGTTTTACAGGCCTACACTTGCTAATTACACTGCTAATTAAGTCTGTAATCAGGACAATCTCTAGGCTCCTGAGACCATCGGCACCCAGGACCACACTATGTGGAGGTGGACCATCCCAGGGACATCTCTTCCTATATTCTTGCAACTTAATTGGGTCCCAGATGGATGACTTGAGATTTTTCATTACATCTGGCTAGAAAAAGATACAGAGGGCTGATATGGTATGTGTGAGCACGTGCCTTTGTGCAAGCCGCAAGCATCCCCTGTTTGCAAGGGGCTTGACCCAGGCTGCGCAAGGGTGGTGAGCCAGCCGGGGCGCAGCAAAGCAATCCATTTATTATAATTCTGCTGAGAAGAGGCCCAGTAAATCAAAGAGACAACCTGACTGCAAACGAATTATACACCAAGAGATAGAATGGAGAGAGGGAGGGAGGGAAGGCAGAGCGGAGTGGTAGTCAATTGGAAAAAGTGAGGATAAAAAGGAAGGGGAGAGGGAAAACCAGGGAACAGAGACCTACAGGGATGCCTGGAGTCTGAAAGAAATAAAAACGGAGCCTAATTTGTCCATCAGCAGAAAAAGAAAAAGAAGAAAAGGAAAAGCATCCTACGAAGAGAGATCCCATTTGCTGGTTACCTCTAACTTAGAAACACTTGACTTAAAAAACCAACTGCCCTTTGTTCTCCCAAGGGGTCACCTAGGGAGTGATTGATAGGCAGTTACTTTCTCTGGAGAAAGTGTACTGAATTCTCTTTTCTCATGCAAATAGAGAGGGACCTTCTCCCAAAACAGAGTTAACCTGTTCCTGGTACTCCTGTTGCAAGTAGGCAGCCCAGTCTAAGCATCCTCCAGAAGCAATTGGCCTTTTGGAGGTGGAGATGCTCTTGCTGGGCCAAGGTTGGAAACGATGTTCCTCTGGGGAGGGTCCCAGCACAGAACTCAGCCCACATTCCTGTTTCCAGAATATGACAACTGGTGAGCAGCTGTGGCTGGGACACCCCTGGTAGGGACGAGAAGCAGTAAGTGGGCTTCAAGGTCAGGAAGAAGTAGTAGTTCATCTACCACTTAAAACAACCTTTCTCTGGGAAACTATACTCCTAGATCTAAATGTCTCCCTTACAAATTCAACTCTGAAAAAAGAACCTGCTTGGAAAGTTGCGAAGTGCTTCTGCTGAAACAGTAAACAGAGAGGACAGAAGACTGGGAGAGGATCTGCTTAGACAATGAGTTACACCTCATTCCCAAAACGCATTTCTATGGAAAAAAAGCCAGACTAGAGAGAGAATAATACGAGCAGAAATAGGAGGCTGTGGGAATCTGAACAGACCCCTCCTACCTGAGAGGCCACCCTCCTCTGTGACAAGATTGTGAAGGAGATCATCTCTAGAAGGCTGAAGGCCCGTGGACATTTGGGGACCCAAATAATCATGAGAACTGGCTCATGGTATAAATGTTGAGGCTGTAAGGGGGACTCCAACACCCAGATTCTGCAGGGTGCTTCCCACACAGCTCCCCACCATCCAGACAGGCCTTTGAAATCAATCTTGCTTATGAAGAGCAGTGCAAAAGTCCTAAATAAATTATTAGCTGAAAATCCAGCAACCCCCTGAAGGACTAAGTGGGGTTGACTACAAAACAAGAATCATTCAATATTAGAGAAACCATAACATAATTTAACCAGTTTACTAGATCCAGACATTATCTAAGCATCTCAATGGATACTGAAGAGGCAATAAATAATACTCAATACTCATTTTTTTAAAAACTCATAAGAAAACAGAGATAGATGGATATTTTCTGCCACGATGATATATGTCTCTCTCAACACAAAATGTTTAATGGAAAAACAACAGATTCTCCCCACAAAAATTAGAAGCAAGGCAAAATGTCCAGATTTACCATATTATTGAGCAGCGTTGTGGAGCAGTAGGCAAAACAATTAATACCTAATTAGGAAATCAGGTGTATAAATTGGAAAGGAGGAGACAAAAACAGTCAACGTTAGTAGATATGATTGTACGCCCGGCAAACCCAAGACAATCAACTTGCACTCTGCTCTAAATGGTAAAAGGACGGGTTACAAAGTAATATCTAGAGAGCAATGGCTTTTATATTTACCAACAGCCAACTGGAAGATGCAATAGGAGAGAAAATTCTCATGTATAATAGGATCAAAAAGGACAAAATACCTGGAGATATACTTAATAAGAAAAAAGATAAATTCCATATTCTTGGATAAGAATTCTAAACATCATAAAATGTTAATTATTCCTGAATTAATCTATAAATTTAATCCACTGAAACTGTTATTTATTTATATGCTCATTTGCAGATAGTCGAGCTAATTCTAAAGTTAAAACAGGAAAACCAACAGGTACACACACTTCAAAGATCAGTTTGACTCTATCTAGGAGGCCTGAACAAGTATATATCTGATGAACAGGTTATTCCATTCCTGAGTATAGATGCAAAAGATCCACGGGAAATTCTTAGAAATGCACAAGAATGTCACTAGAAGTACTGTTTATAATGGCATAAAATTGTATACCAGCTAAATGCCCATTGATAGGAAAATGAAGAAATTGTGGTATTTTCATACAACAAGATACCACACAGCTGTGGCAATAATGGACTAGAGACAGTCATCTCAATTTGGAAGAGTTTCTCAAGCTTAATGTTGAGTTGGGGGAAAAAAGCAAGATTCAGAAGGACACAAAGTATAATACTGTTTATATAAAATTTAGAAATATCTAGATTACTGTTGTGTTTAGGCCCACATACATAGACATTAAAAGTGAATAAAATTCATGGGACCAAAACCCACGAAATTCAGTGGTCACCCTGGTGGGAGGAGGGGCAGGGACCGAGGTGGGATGGATGGGGCTTTTCTGCATTTGTAGAGGAAATTGGAAGAGATTTCAGAAGCTAGGTGGTAAGTAGACCTGTGTCTAGAACACGGTCTTCTTTTTGTGTTTTTTTTAAATGTTGCATTATTCTTTCTACTCTTTATAGATCTGAAACATTTTTTAAACATTTTACTACAAGATAAAGAAACAAGAATAACCAGGAAAACTTTAACAAAAGAACAAGAAGTGTTCTAATTTCATTCTTTTACATGTAGCTGTTCAGTTTTCCCAGCACCACTATTGAAGAGACTGTCTTTTCTCCATTGTATATTCTTGCCTCCTTTATCAAAGATAAGGTGACCATAAGTGCGTGGGTTTACCTCTGGGCTTTCTATCCTGTTCCACTGATCTATATTTCAGCTTTTGTGCCAGTATCATACCGTCTTGATTACTGTAGCTTTGTAATAGCGTACTAAGTCAGGGAGCCTGATTCCTCCAGCTCCGATTTTCTTTCTCAAGATTGCTTTGGCTATTCAGGGTCTTTTGTGTTTCCATACAAGTTGTAAAATTTTTTGTTATAGTTCTGTGAAAAATGCCAGTGGTAGTTTGATAGGGATTGCATTGAATCTGTAGATTGCTTTGGGTAGTAGAGTCATTTTCACAATGTTGATTTTTCCAATCCAAGAACATGGTATATCTGCCCATCTGTTTGTATCATCTTTAATTTCTTTCATCGGTGTCTTATAGTTTTCTTCATACAGGTCTTTTGTCTCCTTAGGTAGGTTTATTCCTAGGTATTTTATTCTTTTTGTTGCAATGGTAAATGGGAGTGTTTCCTTAATTCCTCTTTCAGATTTTTCATTGTTAGTGTATAAGAGTGCAAAAGATTTCTCTGCATCAATTTTGTATCCCACTACTTTACCAAATTCACTGATTAGCTCTAATAGTTTTCTGGTAGCATCTTTAGGATTCTCTATGTATAGTATCATGTCATCTGCAGCTGTTGGTGGGAATGTAAATTGATACAGCCACTATGGAGAACAGCTTGGAGGTTCCTTAAAAAACTACAAATAGAACTACCGTATGACCCAGCAATCCCACTACTGGGCATATACCCTGAGAAAACCATAATTCAAAAAGAGTCATGTACCATAATGTTCATTTACAATAGCCAGGACATGGAAGCAACCTAAGTGTCCACCGACAGATGAATGGATAAAGAAGATGTGGCACATATATACAGTGGAATATTACTCAGCCATAAAAAGAAACGAAATTGAGTTATTTGTAGTGTAGTGAGGTGGATGGACCTAGAGTCTGTCATACAGAGTGAAGTAAGTCAGAAAGAGGAAAACAAATACTGTATGCTAATGCATATATATGAAATCTAAAAAAAAATGGTTCTGATGAACCTAGAGACAGGACAGGAATAAAGATGCAGACAGATGTAGAGAATGGATTTGAGGACATGGGGCGGGGGAAGGGTAAGCTGGGACGAAGTGAGAGAGTGGCATGGACATATATACACTACCAAATGTAAAATAGAGCTAGTGGGAAGCAGCCGCATAGCACAGGGAGATCAGCTCAGTGCTTTGTGACCACTTAAGAGGGGTGGGATAGGGAGGATGGGAGGGAGATGCAAGAGGGAGGGGATATGGGGATATATGTATAGCTGATTCACTTTGTTATACAGCAGAAACTAACACACCATTGTAAAGCAATTATACTCCAGTAAAGATGTTAAAGAAAAAAAAGAACAAGAAGAGGCAACAGTCTTACCAGATATTAAAACGTATTATCATGCCATAGCCAGTAAAAACAGTGTGGTACTGGCATCAAAACAGGTAGATTAATGGAATAAAATACAGTTTCAAAATATCCCTGCCTTTCCTTTTCCAGGGGGCTACGTACTTGTTCTAACACAATAGTTTCTGTGAGGTAATACTTTGCACAGTTTTTTTTTGTTGTTGTTGTTGTTTTGTTTGTTTGTTTTTGGCTGTGTTGGGTCTTCATTGCTGTGCACAGGCTTTCTCTAGTTGTGGTGAGTGGGGGCTACTCTTCGTTGCAGTGCACAGGCTTCTCACTGCGGTGGCTTCTCTCATTGTGGAACACAGCCTCTGGGCATGCAGGCTTTTGTAGATGCAGCTCGCAGGCTCAGCAGTTGCAGTGCACGGGCTCTAGGGCTCTCAGGCTTTAGTAGTTGAGGTACATGGGTTCAGTAGTTGTGGCTCGCAGGCTCTAGAGCGCAAGCTCAGTAGTTGTGGCGCACGGGCTTAGTTGCTCTGCGGCATGTGGGATCTCCCGGACCAGGGATTGAACTCATGTCTCCTGCATTGGAAGGCGGATTCTTAACCACTGCACCACCAGGGAAGTCCCCGTTGCACAGTTTTTCACCCAAGAATCCCTCACGGGGCTTGCCTGGTGGCGCAGTGGTTGAGAGTCTGCCTGCCGATGCAGGGGACACGGGTTCGTGCCCCGGGCTGGGAAGATCCCACATGCCGTGGAGCGGCTGGGCCCGTAAGCCATGGCCGCTGACCCTGCGCGTCCAGGGCCTGTGCTCCGCAATGGGAGAGGCCACAGCAGTGAGAGGCCCGCATACCGCAAAAAAAAAAAAAAAAAAAGAATCCCTCATGATAGGATGGTGGTGAACAAGGGACCTGGGGGTCTGGGACCACAGCCCAAAGTGGCCCACCATGGGGACAAAACTTCTTTGAAGGCTCAAGCTTTATTGCTGCAGCAAAGGCAGAATTACAATCTACTCAAAAATACATGCTTATGCATAATCCCCCAGCCCAGGCCACCATCTCCTCAAGCCTGGCCTCCCGGACCTGCCCCTCACTGGTCCCCTCACCCCAGTTTCCTCTCTTGCCTCCCTACTCAACAGCTCGCGGGATCTTTTAAACGTATACCACCTCCATTCACCCTCCTGCGTAGAACCCTTCCACAGCGCCCCACTGCACTCAGCAGAATCCTAAATTCCTCACCAGGACCTATGAATGGCTTTTAAGGGGTCTACCTTGGCCCACCTCTGAGCATCCAGGCCCTACCGTCTGTCCCTGCCAACTAACATTTCTCTCGGCTACTGGAATCTGCCAGGCTCCTCCCCTCAGAACCTTTGCACTGTCCTCCTTCCCCTTCTGGAACATTCTTTGAAGCTCCAGGAGAGCAGCAAGTTTGTCTGCCTTGTTCATTGCTGTGTCTCTCTTCCTATCACACTGCCCAGGATGCACTGCCACTCAGAATATTTGATGGCTAAACAAATTACATGTGGGTAAGACTGACACTCCCAGAAGATATGTTTTATTTCCAGAAAAGAGGAGTATCTCTTCCTAGAAGGGACTAGGGATATAGGCCACATCAGAGCATAGAATGCTTTGACTGTAGGGCCTTAGGGGCCCTAAAGAATCCCTCTCCCTCATGGCATGGAGCTCGGTGGTGATAACTTCCTTCCAGGCTGGTGTGGAGCTGAGACCGTCCTAGTCCAGTCCTGTCATGGGAAGGCCCCTGGGGCTCTGGCCAGCTGCCCCTGTGTGAAACCATGGATGCTGCCTGTGGGGATGGGGAGGAAATTCCTTCCCCTCCCCAGAAAGGATTCCCTGTGCTGAGCAGCTGCCCCGTGGGCTGTGCTCAGGCTGTCCACAGGGAAGGGCTGTCCTCCAGGACACATTGGAGGTGGGCCCTTCCACACTACCCCTCCCCCAGTGCTCCCAGCTAGAGGAGCTCGAATCCTCCCGTGGCCCCAAATACTCTCCTTAGAAAAGTAGTCACTTTACCCTTTGCCAAGAGGAGTAGGTGAACTAAGTCAACACAAATCCAGGCAGGGAGGCCCCTGAAAGTCAGATGCCAGCTCTTACAGGTGGAAAATATGACCTGTCCTCTCTTAAATGGCATTTGGACAGCTGTTTGATGAATCTTCCACTCTCCTTAAAAGTTCTAAATACTCCAGGGATATGGTCTCATTAATCTTCAACTTTTTATTAACTTACAAAATGGATCATCCTGCAGAGTTAAAACAACAAACGCCTGATTTTCCTTTGTCATCACTCCCCAAACAACTTCTTTACATTATTCAGGTTGATAAAGAGTTGTTTTGGTAGCCTTTGAGCTAACATCAAAAGACATAAATGAAAATAAATACTTCTTATTCTCTCCTAGGCAAATGTCATTCCTTGTTTCTGGCGCCCTTTGTCCCAAACCCAGTGTCGCAGACACTTATAATAATGGTTCCCAGTGAATCTTGCCTCCCTCCCTGTGTTCATGCCTCTTGTAATGTGACTTGGCCACACCTTCCCTCAATAGATGGCATCTGTTTCTCCACTTTCTTGAAGTCAGGTTGTCTCTGTGGCTTGCTGTGACCGCCAGCATGTGTGGAAGTGATGTGTGAATTCAGGAGGTCTGACAACTTCCACTCCTCTCCTCTGTCCCCAAGCCCACCGTGCCACAAAGAAGCCCAGTTGGAGCCAGATGAGAAGTCACATGGAGGAGAAGGAGGCCACCAGCCAACAGCCTACACCAACTGCCAGACACAAGAGTGATGCCACTTTAGAGCCCACCACCCTCCAGCCAAAGTCAGCTGCAGGGGTGAGCCCAGGTAAAGCCAAAGAGAAAGGACCCCGCTGATTCTGAGAACTCTGAGAAGTCATTCACTGTTAGTGTCTTAAGCCATTGCATGTGGGGGAATGGGGGCAGGGAGGGGTGTGGTTTGCTGTGCAACAGTGGATAACTGTTGTTCTGTGTCTGTTGCCCCATGAGTCTGCATCTCTAATATTTTTTTTTTCCTATTTCCCAATCTCCTCCCAGGTGAGCTCACCTTTTGGAAAGGAGCATCACTTCCAAGCTGTGTGACTTTTGTCGCTTTCATGCCAACCACGCACAACCACCCCATAGATTCATTTTGGTTTCCAGTCAAGCCACCGTCTCCCATTTGTTGGCAGAGCAGCATCTCTCAAAAGATTCCTGAAGCACCCAGGTCATGCTTAAGACACACCATTCCCTGAACGAGTTCCTGGATCCAAGACTGGGAAACAATCTCTCCTTCCCCAGGAGTCTGAAGCTCTGCCAAATCAGCAATAGCTAGGCCTGCTCACTTGACTTTGTTGTCCCCAAGGTTTCCCAAACTTTCTAAGCCATGGAACACTCCTTTCTCACAATATCAATTATGTTCCACAAAGTTCCCTGGAGGAATGTAAGCAAGTGTGGTTAGGGGGGTCCTAGAGGTACAGAACTGGAGAGGACGATCTGCCTGTTGCTGCCTAGTTAACTGTCCTCAAACCCGGGACTGCTTCTCAGATGTATAAATACAAATAGGTGGCTCTGGGTGTATTTATTTTTCTGAAAGGAATCGTAAGAAACTGTTACCAGTGATTACTGCTGGAGAAAGACATGGGAGTGCAGATTGGGGAAAGAGGCTATCACTGTCATTCTGCACTTTTTCTGTTGTTTATATTTTCTAACATTATACGTGGTACTGCATTTGGTTTTTCAATACCAGTTCACTGGTTCTCTGTTCATTACTCTTCAATCCTTTATCCCTCTGTGTTTCATCTCGGATCATCTTCAAGTTCACGAATCTTTCTTGCAGTGCCTCATCTTCCTTCAGTCCCATCCTGTGTATGCCTCATCTCAGGTGTTCATCTCTACATGTTCAACTTGGACGTTTTTTACATCTTCTTTGTCTCTCCGTATCATGCTCATGTATTCCTCTACCTTCTCCAAAAGCAGAGATAACGCTGCACCATGAGAATCCAAACTTCTTCTTCAATTACTTGAGGGAATACCAAACAAAGCCACCCTTTCAGACCTGCAGCATGAGAATCATTGCATCCACTCCTTGTGTTTCCTCCGAGGGCTGATGTCAATTCCAGCATGCCTTTATTTATGTGTGTTCAATAAATGCATGCTGATTGATTGACTGCAGTTCCAGAGATCAGGTCTAAATAGATGGTTTGCTCAATTTCTGGTCATTGGTTCAGTGCCTCCCTTGTGCCTGCACATGTCAGCTGTGGGTACCGCACAGCTCAACCCACACAGCAGAGTAAACTGAGAGGCTTTCTCACTTATGTTATTCCAGTGCTCCTGTACCTTGGCCTCTTAAAATGCAAAGATTCAAATTAGCCAAAGGAAATATGGTCTGGGTCATTCAGGTCTTTTGAAAGAAAATGGTATTATTAATTCATATCCTATTGCTTGTTTATGCTGACTTTTGATATTTTCTTTGACTAACAGAATGGTGGCCAGTGCTCTCTCTGGCTTTGAACCCGAGCTAATTAGAACCCACTATACTCTCTGGCAAGAACAGACCACCTTCTGATCAAATGAACTTCTGAATCCCCAGGAACAGCATCTGAGCAGCTTTGGCTTCAAGCATGTATTTTAGAGTTAAAAGAAAGCTTACACTCATTTATTTATAAGAAACTTATGCATACAAAAAGGCTTCTTTGAGGCTTCAGGATTGTGATTGCTCACGAACTCAGAATTCTTCCAGCTGTGCACTACTCAAAAAGGAAATTTCAGCTCTCGGCTTCGCTACACCATCACTGCTCTCCGACACGCTGGTGGGTACCAAAGCCTCTGAGGCGTTGAGTTCAGCCAATGGAACACCACTCAGACATTCAGGTTTCATGGCCCAGAAGTCCTACCATGGCCACAGGGTCTGACACATAGAGGCCAAAATGGAAGGCAGCACAGGGCAGTGTACCCAACTCTAGAATGGATAGACCTGGGCTCAAATCCCATCCTCCCACCACCTACCAACAGTGTAACCTTTATATTCATAGAGACTACATTCTCCACCTCTTAAACCAGGGGAAACAGTTTGTGATTCATAGAGTTGTCATGAGATGATGCATAAAATGCATTTAGCACAGTGCCCAGCACAGGGAAGGTCCCTAAGGGCTACTCTCCCTGATCCCTGCCCTGATCCCCCAAGGCAGGGCAACACCTGCCCTATGAGCATCTCAGCCCTGATGCGAGCTGCTATGGAGGCTCCATGGTAACCAGAGGTTTCTCAGGAAGGTCCAGCCTCAGAACAGGCGGTGATCCCCTTGTCCACACCCCACCCAATTCCTCTCCACAAGAGAAGTAACGCCCTTTATTTTTTCATGGGTAACTCAGGGTTCATGGCCAGCTGTTAAAAGCTACCCAAGGAACTCTCTCCTCCTTCCAAAATCTTAAATCTATCACTTGTCCTTTCTAGGAGAGTTTAAAGTTCGTCCAGCTTGCAATCTCAGAATTAAACAATGTAAGGATAAAAAGGCCCTTTCAAACTCAGTACTTGAATCACTCTCAACATTTCTGACAGGAGATTGTACAACCTCAGCTTGGGATGGAGAGCTCACTGTCCCCCAAGGTAGGACATTTCTTTTTAAGACAGCTAGGACCCAAGTCAGAGACTCAGTGTAAACTTTGTATTAGGGGGACCTTTTCCTTGCAACAACTCTCACATCTGCCTCTGAGATTTTACCCTCTCCAGCCCGTCCTCATTGCTTCAATGGTTCTTCTTAGGACAGATTTCCAGAGTCTGCTCCTCAGAGCAGACCATGGCTTGTTTCTCCTCCTTCTGGGTGAAGTGCCATCATGGTGGAATATTCCCTTCCAGTCCTAAGAAGTCCTAATTTCAGAAGGAAAGAAGAGTTCTAACAGCACTTCCTTCTCCAGGTCTCCAACTCCATCATGTTAGAGATGCCCCCCAATCACACACACACACAAGTTGATTCTTCATGGTGAGTCTGTTGTCACCGCCATCTGGAATCTGATGCTTCATAATTGGGGATTTTTTTATAGCTTTAACTATTTCCTATGTCCTCTTTTCTTTTTTATATACAATGAATCATTCCGCTCCTGAGAGAGGAAAAATAGAAAGATTTTTGAAAGTTATGGCTATAATTTCAATAGAAAGAGATGGGGCTTTGAGGAATATGAGCATTTGTTGTATTTTCTGAGTCTACTTTTCATCCCCACTAGTTAATGAAGATGTTATTTCTCTCTTGCATTTCAGTTGTTAATTTCTGACAAGCGCTTTTTGTTTGTTTGTTTTCGTTATGGCTGGTTATATTCCTCTTGGTTCATCCCTTTTTTGTATACTTTCATTTCTTCAGTTCTTCTTCAGAACTGAAATATTCAGTTCTTCTTGATAGGGTGAGGTTTGATTCTCCCCTGGCTGCGATTTATTGTGCTAGTATTTTGGGACCTAATTTATGGTTATAGGATTCCTCTAGTGTTCCCATTTTCTTTTCTAATTATCCATTTTTTCCCCATCTTTTTCCCTGAAATTAGTACTGAATTAGCTTGCCTCTGATTACAGTCTTGGACACATCCCAAAGAATATTGTTGGACAGCTCCCCACTATCATTTCATTCCATGAATTCTTTGCTTGTTTGTTTTCAATAAAGCTTTATTAACCCTCTGTGAACCCTTCTTTTCATTTACTCAGTCATCTTTGATGGGAAGCCGTGCTAGGCTATGGCCGGGCGTTAAGGCAGACACTCCCACGTTCTCTGCTGCTGCCTGCCAAGTCAAGCTCTTTTCAAAAAAGTCAGAATTCCAGGGATTAAAAATAAGATCTATGCCTGTGTTGAGGGGCTGATTTCAATTATTCATTTATTTACCATTCTGGTGCTGACGTCTGTTGAGGCAGCTCTACTGGTGGACATGAACCTGTCATTGTCCTTTGCCAGGCCTCCTGCCCCTGTAGATCTTTCCTAGTTTATAAAGAGAGGTCCCTTCTGACCTGGCCCCACAGGTGGCTGGCACTCAGTCTCTGCCAGCTGGTCTCTCCAGTGGCCTCATCAATCTGAGACAGGTGGGACCCCAGGTGAAGCTGCTCTGGAATGGGGGTGCATCTTATCCATCATCCACCAAAACACCTTTATCTCAAGTCAGCCTAGGGTCTGTATTTTGCTTCTTGATGGGCTCTCCTTTCTGACAATTCCCTGCCCCTATCTGCCTGCACACACCTATATGTCCCATCCCACCACATACACAGCATACATGCTACATACTACTGTAACATACTACTATAACATACTACTATATACTTGCTACACACCCGATACACCCATGCACATGTGAAACACACACACACCCATCGCTTCCCATGGAGCCTTTGGGGTCTCTGCCTCCCTGGGAGATGCTATTTCCTGCATTAGGGATGTTAGTACAAAGGCTCTGAGCCACTGCTAACAAAAGGTACTCCCACAACCAGCAAAGGCTCGGCTACCCAGAATCCCCCAAGAGAACAGAGTGCTCAAACTGTTTTGACCAGGGCCCCTCTGCTACACTTGATCTGCCAACATGAGCGTAGAAATGGCTCTGTTCCAATGATGAACAAATTTACTCCCCTTAACTGCACCCCAATCCTCAGAACCCTTGGCCATGTAATTCTCACACCACCCCTTCCTCTCACAGATAAAGCAATAACATCTCTTTCTTCATGAAAGAAGGACCCAGAAGCCCAATTCCAAGCTGCCTAACCTTCCTGAGAAGACACATCAGGGATTCTCATCAGTGTTGAGAGCCTCACTGCTCGGCCGTGCAGCCCAGACACTCATCTCTGTAGCCTCGCCCTGCCAAGCACCGGCTGGGTACTCTGAGGGGGGCCCAGGGAGATGAATCTTGGCTGAGCAGTGATGTGGGGCTAGCTGTCTGGCCTTGTGGTCCCTGGTGATGGGCCCTCAATGCCGTGTCCTCTGAAGTGATGGAGACCATCTCCTGACTGTGCGGAGGGCTACTGCAGTCTCCAGGAAGAACCCCTGAATAGGTGGATCGCATGTTGCCACCACCAGTAGGCCTGCCCGGGAAACTTTCAAGCCAGTGGTGAGACGAATGGACAAAGGAGAAAGAGCAGAACCAGGCTTTACCTCCCATGGACAGCACGCAGCCCGCGGCCGCTGCCAAGTGGACAAACCAGCCCTGCAGGCCTCCTTACCAAAGCCCCCTTGTTGGCCTAAGAGACTGTTCACAATCCTAAAATGCCACCGAGGTGTCTTGAAGAAACACGCTTCCACAGAAGTCCCAGAGCAAATCAGCCCGGGTCTGTCCACCCAGCCCCTCCACTTTTCCCGGTTAGTCTTTCAACAGCTGGAGGGCAGCAACGCCCTTGTCACCTTTGCTTCAGTGTTTACTCTCTGCCCAGTTGCACATTGGCCAATTCAGACCAAGGCAGAGTGTTTCCTCCCACAAGGCCTCTTCCAGCAAAAGGCACAGTTGCAAAAAGCTGAGAACAGAGTGAAGCATGGTGTGAGGGAAGGCCCAGCGTTTGGGGTGGATATAAAGAAGAGGAACCCAGGATGCTCAGAGACGTCCTCTGGGGTATGCTGATTTTTTCCAGCCTAATTTATATCACTTCTCTATCAATCGTACCCTACCAATGTCCATTTTGGATTTGATTTTGCCTGTTATGATGGCATCAGGCTAGGTTTGGGTATAAATCATTCTACAACAACTCGGCAGACCTATCTTATCTCTTTCACAGCTTTGTCCAAACTCGATTCCCTTCCTCTAAAGCTCAGGAAATGGGACCGATTTCCCTCATTGAATCTCCATCCTTTGCATTTCTTGATGGAATCTTTGCTTGCTAAATGCTGTTGGCTTGGAATTGGGATCAGATGTTGATTTTCCAGGCTTAGCAGTGATCCAAAGATTCCAGTTCCCCAGACAGTCTTAAGACCTGGACTCTGCTCTCTGGCCAGCTCTGGGCACCTTGGATATATTACTCTATTTATGAGCCTCAGTAAAGCTTTCTGCAAAATGGGCAAGAAGGTTGAGGGGGATCAGGGTTTTCTAAGTGAGAAGGGAGAGGCAGGCACCACTGTGACACTCAAAGCAATTTCAGGGTGGCGCCAGACACCACGCTAAATCGTACCGCATGAGTTTGGGAGAAATGCATGTCCCTTCTAACTTCCTCTCCATCCTTCTGACTACCTTAATGAAGAAAGTCTTAGTTTGGGTGTGGCACTTCTTTAACACCTCTTGAAAACTTGATACTCAAAAACAAGAAAACCGGCTTATGTTTTAGCTAAAGCTTAATGTTTTTCATTTGATTCATCTTGACAGTTGTCTTCCATTGGTTGCATATTTGCCGTGTACTAGATTGATTTAAACTTTCTTTTACAAATGACTACACTTGGATTTTTAAAAAGTGAATCAACAATGGTACAATAGTGAATCAACAATAGTAAACTCATGGCAAAAATTCATCAGTGTGAACAACAGAAATGGAGGAAATGCTGGGCAAATGGCCCTGGGGGTCCCTTCTGCCCTCTGCATCTGGACTCCTGACTGGGGAAACCAATCATCCCTGTAATCACAGTCATCACAAAGAGACCCAATCCTCCCCTCCCACCAGCTCTGTGGAAGCCAGAGGAAGTCACAGCAGGGAGAGCCCTGTCCCCACAGTGCTCAGCCCCCAGCCCCGTGGACTCACCTGGTGCATGGCAAGCAGACCGCCTCACGATGGCCAGGAATAACAGTGCCAACCCCCAGGGGCAGTTCCCTCCACCGACACAGTGGTTTTTAATTCCTAGGGTTTCCAGCCTCTCTTTGTTCTTTAATAACTTTAATAAGAACCACCAACTACCCCCGCCCCTCATCTAGCTGATTCACCATTAAGGGAAGAGCAAATTTAAATTTGGAAGAAGGAAAATGAATTATTCAGAATAGCTAATTTCACCTGGGTCATTTGTTTAAGAAATTGCTTGAAGAACAGCCTGAAACTCCTTCTTAATTCATGATATACAAACACCCCTCAGAAAGATCAATGGAGACAGGGCCAGAAGGTTCTCCAGGAAGCCCCAGCTTTCCCAAGGCCACCCTCAGCTGGGATGTGAAGAGCTGACACGCTCAGTGCCGCCATCACCTTCGCTGGGAGGGCTGGTGGTCACCTCCACGCAGGGGCGTGGGGGGGGGGAGTTGGCCTTCCCTCAGACGCCACCCTGCCCCGTGGCGACTGCACCCCAACTTGACCCGGCAGTACTGAGGGCTGAGGCAGTGGGGGAGGGGCACTCCTATTGCTGAAGGGAAGGAGGAAAGCCTAGAGCAGTGGGTCTTGCCTGAACCCCTGCCTGGCTGGGAGACACTGTCAGGCCAGGCACAGCCTTCCCAGGGTCCCCAGGTAAGGGGGCTGCACCATGGGTATGAGAGGCTGCAGGTGACACACAGCCCCAACCCCCTACAGTGGAGCCACCCTCCCCTCCCACACAGGAAAGCACACGTGAGTGAGGAGAGAGTTGTTATATGGAGGAAACTTGACCCCTACAACTTGCTAAAGAAGCAAACAGATTATTCACAAACTTGGGTTTTTTGTCATCAGTTACAATTTTCTTATGGTCTATCTCCTGACTGATGGTGACCCTGTTTCTGGAGTTGGTGCCTTTGGGAGGGTAACATCCTGGGTGTGCTCAGCCCACCGTCAAAGGGGCTGGCGGGATGTGAAGGCCTGAGGATCAAAGGAGGCTAAGGAGAGGTTCTCAACAAGGAAGGAGTACAGTTTCAGGGTCAGCAGTGCTCCCTGGGGGCTGTGGTGCTGGCGGCCAGGTGGGTTCCTCCCCCACAAGGAAAGGACCAGCTCTGACGATGTTGCACCGCTCATCTCCATTCGTGCTGGGCTGCATCCCCATCCAAAGCTAAGGTTCTCCAGGCATCCTGTCCGTGACAGGTCATTCTCAGCTCACGAAGGAATGGCCCCCAATGGTGGATCTTTTCAGACCACAGGACCCACAGGATCTGGACCAGTGTGCTTGGCAAAGGGTCCACACCCAGGACCATGACCCCAGCTCTGCCATCTGACTCCAGACTTCTTCAATTTGTGTGTGAGCCTGAGGCGGGGCCTCAGTGGACTCACAGGTACCAAACCCCCATGGGGTTCAGGCCCAGGGTTAGGTGGTGAGGAGTCAGTGCTGAAGGGGACAAACGCCCTGGCGTCAGGCAGCTCACAGTGCAGTGGGAGAAACAGGCACCAAAATTCCTCCCACTCTACGGACAGCAGCAAGGCACGTGGGCAGCACACAACCCCCAGGGTGGTGGGAACAGTCAGGGAAGGTGTGCTGGAAACTTCTGTGCCTGCCACCCAGCATTTACGCCCTCTTCTTTACTAAGAGCCCCTGATTCTGCTCCAGTAAACTACTCCCTCCCACTCTCAGTCCATGGGATTCATGGACTCCCCGTCCTGCCCCAACTATCCGCCCCATCTTAGCCCATTACTCCAGCCACGTGACCCATACCAGCCGAGTGAGCCTCTGCCTAGGGCCTTCTCTGGCACCACCATGGAGTGCACACTGCCCACATTTTAAGCCTAAACTGGCGGCTGATCATCTTTGCCACCCCTTTGGGGGCCTAAGAATGAAGCTTCCAGGGAAGACAGCAGAGCCAGGAGATGGGAGAGATCAGGTCCTGGTGTTGCATCCCGAAAGCATGTAACTCTTCACCATGAATCAATAAATTTCCTTTTCCTTGAAGCTATTTTGAGTGGAATTTCCATCCCTTGCAACACTCCAAAGGCTGAGTCATGAAGGCTGGGCAGGTAACTGGCAAATGAAGAGGAAAGGAGGAAGAAGAAAGGGTGAGGGGCCCAGCACCAGCCCAGGGTGGGTTGGAGAACAGCACTGGGGCTGTTTCACCTGGGGCTTGGGAGGAGGGTGCGAGGAGGATGGTTTGGAGAGGTAGGCAGGGGACAGCGCCAGAAGACTTGGGAGCCAGGCCTCTTACCCAGCAGGGGCAGAGAAGCCCCAGGCAGTGAGCCCGGGGACAGGACGGTGCTCCATCCCACTCCCACCCAGCTCTCTGCTTAGCACAGAATTCAGCGTACATCTCTTATGTGAGAGCCGAGTTATGAACTGAAGTTTGTGGAGCATGAAGACGACAAGCCCAGGGGTGCAGTTTCCGAACGCTCCCTCTGCAGGCCGTGTGTAGGAGGAAGCAGAGGAAGCCAGGCCGGGTGCTGGGAGGCAAGTTAGGGGGCGGAGGCAACGGTCTCCTTTGCAGCAGGAGATGACAAAGGCTCAAAAGAGGCCCTGAGGCCACTTCCCTGATCTGTTCCATTTGGATGTCTTTAAAAGTTTTGCTTTAAAGACCTGGACGAAAAATAAGTACTCGAGAAGTGGAATAAAAATAGGTAAACATACTAATCATCCCACTTAGGTGTAGCCATCTATGGTGTTTCGAGCCCTCTCGCAAACGTTAGCTCATCAGTACGGTGAGAGGTGGTTATTATCCACACTTTATCCATGTGGAAACGAGAGCTCAGAGGTGCTGAGGAACCTCCTGTGACTGTAGCAGCATCAGCGTGGAGGCTCAGGGAAGAACGGGTCCGCGGGGCCGTGCTACCCGGGTCTCCCGGGGTCCCTTGAAGGCCACCAGCCCCCCCCACTCCGTGCAGCTCCGCAAGTGAGACCTGGGCCAAGGCCTCTCCACGCTGCCCGTGTGCGCCCTCCCCACTGCCGGCAGCACGTCCATCTGCTCACACCCGCCCTCCCAGCCGGCCTTCTGCTCCCCTCTGCCCGCCAACACAAGCCCTGGTGAGGGACCAGGCGGGGCGGTCAGCTGTTCCCGGCCGATTCAGATGGAAAGACATCAGGACAACGCCCGGCGTCTTCCTAGGAGCCACCTGCCAGCGGATGAGCTGAGCCGTCCTGCTTCCTTGCCTGTTGTAACTAGGCAGGGCCTTCACCCCCGAAAACTCTGTCCAGGTGCCACAAGCCCCATGGGAGGCCGATCCCTTGGGGGATGAGTTCCTAAGGATGCCAGGAGCCAAGGTCTGGGCAGGACCCCAGATGTGATGCAAAAGCCTGGCCCGCTGGCTGCCCGGATCAGACAACAATGAGGAAGGGGAGGGAAGTGGACTGTCCCCCTTCCGGGGACCCCAAGCTCTCAGGAGGGCACATCGATGCATTCTCAGTCTGCAACAGAGCAAGGAAGGGGCTCTGGTGACGGCAGAGTGGCGGCCCACGCTCTATAAATAGGCCACCAGGTAACACTATGATGAATGCAGCCCCCAGGCCAGGGGCCTCCTTCTGGATATTCTCCAGCAAGGAGAAGAAGGAACGTGTCTCCACATTAGGAGTATTTCTGTCTGTGCTTTCAGATGGGGTGTGGAGAATCACACGGGCCTGTGAGATAGTCAATACCAAGTGCCACCAGGCCATCCGGGCGAGTCTGTTGCCTCCGGAAGACAATGACTACGCTGCTCGCAGACCTTCTGGGAAGGTGAGAGGGGGGAACAGTGTATAGTGTTTTAAAAATCTGTTGCTAATGTTTAAAAAGTGCAACTTTCACACAAAAATGCCAATTTCTGGATTGCATTAAAGAACATGTGAAGATCTGGCCGTGCCTGCTCTGCTACAGGCGAGGGGAGGGCTGGAGCAATGAGCCTGCCAGCATCACCGGCCAGGCCCCACGGAGTTCAGGTTTCCACCCAGAACCAACCCGTGGAAGCAGCTGAATTTCTGCGCCCATCAAAGTGTCTCTGGAAACAAACAACCCAATCCAAAAATGGGCAGAAGACATAAATAGACATTTCTCCAAAGAAGACATACAGATTGCCAACAAACACATGAAAAGATGCTCGACATCGCTATCATTTGAGAAATGCAAATCAAAACTACAATGAGGGGCTTCCCTGGTGGCGCAGTGGTTGAGAGTCCGCCTGCCGATGCAGGGGACACGGGTTCGTGCCCCGGTCCGGGAAGATCCCGCATGCCGCGGAGCGGCTAGGCCCGTGAGCCATGGCCGCTGAGCCTGCGTGTCCGGAGCCTGTGCTCCGCAACGGGAGAGGCCACAACAGTGAGAGGCCTGCGTGCTGAAGGAAAAAAAAAAAACTACAATGAGGTATCACCTCACACCTGTCAGAATGGCCATCATCAAAAAATCTACAAACAATAAATGTTGGACAAGGTGTGGAGAAAAGGGAACCCTCTTGCACTGTTGGTGGGAATGTAAATTGATACAGCCACTATGGAGAACAGTATGGAGGTTCCTTAAAAAACTACAAATAGAACTACCATACGACCCAGCAATCCCACTACTGGGCATATACCGTGAGAAAACCATAATTAAAAAAGTCATGTACCACAATGTTCATTGCAGCTCTATTTACAATAGCAAGGACATGGAAGCGCCCTAAGTGTCCATCGACAGGTGAATGGATAAAGAAGATGTGGCACATATATACAATGGAATATTACTCAGCCATAAAAAGAAACGAAACTGAGTTATTTGTAGTGAGGTGGATGGACCTAGAATCTGTCATACAGAGTGAAGTCAGAAAGAGAAAAACAAATACCGTATGCTAACACATATATCTGGAATCTAAAAAAAAAAAAAAAAAAAGTTCTGAAGACCCTAGGGGCAGGACAAGAATAAAGACACAGACGTAGAGAATGGACTTGAGAACACGGGGAGGGGGAAGGGTAAGCTGGGACGAAGTGAGAGAGTGGCATGGACATATATACACTACCACATGTAAAATAGAGCTAGTGGGAAGCAGCTGCATAGCAAAGGGAGATCAGCTCGGTGCTTTGTGACCACCTAGATGGGTGAGATAGAGAGGGTGGGAGGGAGACGCAAGAGGGAGGGGATATGGGGACATATGTATATGTATAGCTGATTCACTTTGTTATACAGCAGAAACTACACACCATTGTAAAGTAATTATACTCCAATAAAGATGTTAAAAAAAGGAAAAGTTTCCCTGGAGAGGAGGATGCCCCATTCTCCTTGCTCAGTCTCTCCTTGAAACCTCTCAGGCCAAGCTGAGTGACAAACCACTGCCCAGCTACATCCTAAGGAAGGCTACCCTGCCAAAGCTGGGATCTAAGGTTGAGAGACTGCCTTCTTGTTCTTGTTTACTTCTGTTCTTCAGCCCACACTGGAGGCCCCGCCAGTGCCCTTAAACCCACCCGACCAGCCCTCATCAGGGCTGTCAAGAGACACAGTCCGCCACCACCTGCTGGCCCAGACGCATGAAAGGGCCGTCATATAACGGCCGTCCCCACGCCAGTCCGGTCTCTCCAGAGGGGCAGCAGGCGGGGCTGGGGCAGGACCGTCTCCTGGTTGCAGGACAGGCAGCTCGGAGCAGACCTTGTGAACTAACAGCAGCAGGTAATGAGTCCCCACTGCCATTCCTCAATAAATATATACACTTATTTATTTTTTATTTTTTTGTGGTACGCGGGCCTCTCACTGCTGTGGCCTCTCCCGTTGCGGAGCACAGGCTCCGGATGCGCAGGCTCAGCGGCCATGGCTCACGGGCCTCGCCGCTCCGCGGCATGTGGGATCTTCCCGGCCCGGGGCACGAACCCGTGTCCCCTGCATCGGCAGGCGGACTCTCAACCACTGCACCACCAGGGAAGTCCTATACACTCTTAATTGATGAAATGCAGACTAAGTGAAAAGACAATTACTGCGGTTGATTATTAGAATACGGATACATTCAGTATGAATCCCCAAGCCATCTGAGTGGCTCAGATGTGGCAAATACACCCCAGAAAAGTTTTCTCTGACTTGGGGTAAGGGTGGAGTGAATTAGGTTTAAAGGCCAAATCTTGTATCACACTCAGAGCAGCAAGATGTCCAGGTCACACAGAGCACAAGAGAGTCAGGAGAGAGGAGGAAGCATTGCCTGGCCCCCACTCACGCTGGGGCATGCGTTCATCTCTCTCCCTCTCCCTCTCTCTCCAAGAGGGCATCAGTTGGCTCATGAATTCTAATTTAATGGTTCAGGTTAGGCTGAGAGAGAAAATTCCAGGCGATGTGTCAAATATCCAGAAATGTTACTTTGTGAATTATGGCTGAACATGAGCCGTGTCAGGTCTGTGACATGTTCCTCAATGCATCCCCGCCAGCCAAGGTCCACAGTATCTCAGGTGGATCATTCCATCATCCCTCCACTCAGCCAACCTCTGCTGGGCTCTCTCTGGAGGCTGGGCCCTGTTCTCATCAAGGGATATGGAAAATAGTGTGGTCCCTGCGTCACGGGACACCCAGTCTGATGGAGGAGGCCCACGGACTCTTCTCATATCGTGCTCTGGTGCCAGGGTGGAGGGGAGCTGTGCGGTACTCACCGTCACTCTAATTGACGGAAAGACATTGAAGGAGCTTAAGCCGGGAGTGACATGATCACTCGCGTAATTGAGTAAATTAGATGTCAAGAAAGCACTGCTCTGCCCACGATATTGTTAGCTGGATTGTAATACAACTGGCAGGCCCCGTTCTAGCTTTCCTTTATTTATTGGAAATCTGTGGTGTGTAATGTGATAGGTTGGCCATAAAAACATCTAATCACTCCATGTGAAATAGCCATGTCTTTCAGCTTTGCATGAAAATGGCAAATTCTGCTTAATGTTCCTGGACTCTTACAGTCTGATTAATTGTACTGGATCCAGATTACAAGGATTAGGAGAGGCGATGGGAGGGAGAACGAAGACACTGCGAGCACAAGGCCTCTCCCTCGGGTGGGAATCATCTTTCCGATGTGCTTATAGGGGCCCAGGTAAGCCACGTCAAGGCTACTTCGGGACGGATCCCAGAGCCCCCTCACTGGGGGTTCATCGGTTCCCTCCTGGGTTAGGCAGAGCTGTTACCCCACATCCAGCCACCCTTTGTCCATGTGTTGTGAGAGGTCGGCCTTTATTCTAAGGGACCAGGTGAGACTCAGAACAAACAGAATGAACCCACGGGGAAACAGAGCGGTGGGAGAGGACCAGGAAGTCAAGGATTTTGCAGCAGAAGGGGTCACCTCCACATGGGGAACAGGAGCAGATGCAGCCATCAGAGGTGAGTGGAAGGGCAATGTGGCAGCCCCTGTGTCACCCCGTGGTGACACAGCATCCAGTGCTTGCTGTCCAATAGCCACCCACGGAGCTCCACTCTGGTCTGGACTTTTTGCAGATACTGCCCTTGGTTGCATTAATAGCTTGGTGCCATTAACTGTATTAACTCCACTCAGCAGGCCAGCCACTGGCCATCAAAGGGACACACTGATGTGGTCCCTGTGAGGAAAACCCAGAGCTTTAGGGCAGCCACTGCTCATTCCACCCGTTCCCCCCAAGCACACTCACACCTGCTCTCTCACCTGCAGCTTCTAGGCTGATGGGGATGGTAATTGCAAAGACCCCAGGGTCCAGATACAGTCACAGCTCTGTAGGAGTGACCATGAGCCCGCTAAGGAACATCTTCCCAAGGGATCCTCAAACTTTCTTTCGGGAGCAGCATCCAAACAGGTTTGTCTTGGCAAGGTTAGTATGGTTTTGGAGGAGAGTGTTAAAGCAGACAAAACTGGGCATGAACTTCATCTCTGCCACTTACAAGCTTGGATGACCTTAGGCAAGCTTTGTGACTTCTTTGAACTTCAACTTCCTATAAAACTGAGCAACTGAAACCTACTTTGCTAGGTTATTATTGAAATTAGAAAAACACTTGTTCGTGAATTCACTCGATAAATATTTATTGACAGCCTATGATGTCCCATGTCCTATACTAGGCCCTGTTCAGAGCAGAACCCGCAACCAAAGCTTCCTGCTCCATTGCATGCAGACTCCAGTGCATGCAGACTGTAAATTAGTAAACAAATAAGTAAGCTTATTTCAGATAATTACAAGTGCTGCATATATGATGAAGCAAGATGGTATGATAAGAGGGGTATCATTTAACTAAGGTGGGCTGGGAAGGCCTCACTGGGACCTGCCCAGAGAAAGAGGCAGTCCAGGAAACCCTGAGGGAAAACATGCCAGGCAGAGGGAACAGCAACTGCAAAGACCCCGAGATGGAAACAAGCCTGCTCTGTTAAAGGGCCAGAGAGGTCACTGCAGCCTGAGGAATATTTCCGAGTAAGAGGTGGGGTTGCAGAGGTGGGCAAGGGTCAGAGCACGTGGGGACCCGAGGGCCATGGCACCAAGTTGGGGTCTTATTCTAAGTGTGCTGGGAACACACCAGGAGGTTTGAGGTGGAGAGGGGGATCACCTCAGACTTAGAAAGGGGGCAAAGCAATCTGGAGGCAAAAGATGCTGGGGGCTAGGACCAGGTGGAGAGAAGCGGGCAGATCCAGGAGGCACTTTGGAAGGAGAACCAGCAGGGTATGTGGGTGACTGGCTGAGGGTTATGAGGGAAAGGAGGGATTAAACGGGACCCATGCTTTGGGGCTATGACAACCAGACAGATCACAATGCCATTCACTGGGGTGTAAAGGCTAGCGGAGGAGCAGTTCCATTTTGGGCTTGCTATGGTTCAGGAGGCTGTGAGACATCCCAGTGGAGAGATCCAGGGACAGAGGGAATCATGTGTTTGCAGTGAGTAGAGGGACTGGGCTGGAAATAAGTTTGGGGGTCGTCAGCATCTAGGTGGTATTGAAAGTCCCAGGCTTGGTTGAGCTCACCTAGGGAGCCCTGGATTACAAAGTGCAGTGCACTCAATAAAGGCAATAATAATAATGATCATAAATAATGAACATGGCAAGGTGGCAGATCAACAACCCTACATCGACTTGATTTGTCCCCAGCAAATGAATCCACTTTGAACAACAGACTCTGAGAACTGCAGAGCTTTGCACCCCTGCCCCCCACCCCAGGACCAGTGTGTGAGGACCTCACCTGCTGAATTCCTCACCCCTCATCCCAGCCAATCCCCCAGCCCAGAGAATTGGCCAAATTGACTCATCTGTTGCTCAGATTATGAAAGGTAACCCCTGCCTAGACCCAGGGGCACGCGTGCAGTAACAGCCAGGAAGCGGCGGTGTTATAAATAAGTGATGGGCTCCTCGTTAGGCCCCTTAGGCCCGGAGCTGTAATCATTACTGGGCTCCGCTCCTTCTCTGAGCTGCAGCTGGTTTGAAAGGTCGTTATCTGATACTGTTTTAGTAACTAGGTATTTCTATGGCCTCCCTCTGGCCTACGCTTTTCTAATCTCTGTTACATTAAGCTGAGGTCCTTCTCACTGTGCAGGAATCCATGATAAAGGCCACCCACCCCAGGGCCAGGAGGGAGGAGTCCAAGCTATTAGAAAGGCAGCAGCCTGCCTGGTGTATGGACCACGTATGGTTTGGGGGGGGAAAGAGGAAGCTTCGGTGGCCCCTGCTTGGCCCCTCTTGTACCATATAAGCAAGGCGAGTTGCATAACTTCTGTGAGATCAGTTTCCACAGTGGAAAACCAGGGAGACATAGCTAAGAGGGATCTGAGACTTACTGTGTACTTATTCTGTACTGGGAATGCAGCGATTCTCATTTCATTTAATCCTCGCACCATCTGTGAGGTCTGTCCCCTTGTCCCCATCTTATTGATGAGGCTCCCGAGACCGGCTCTGTGTGTGGCTGGGGTTTTCTGAGGCTGGGTCGCCCTAGCACAATGCAGCTGATGTCAGGCTGTCCAGGGCAGCATTAGATGATGCCAATATCTGCCCAAGAGGCTGAATCCAGTGGGACTCGAAATTTGTTGTGACTCCCTGGCAAAGGGTCAGTGTCCTCCTGGCCGTCCTGGGCCGGTAGCCCCTTCTCAATACTCCTCAACTGACCCATGGGGAACACTCCCGATTGTGAGCTCGGCTACGCCCTGCTGTGCTCTGCCATCTGGGACCACCCTGAGGGGACACACGTAGAGTGGGCAGGGTGCTCCTAACACCTCCACCCTGCCCCCACCAGCTCTGCCTTGGTTATCTTCCTTGCTCACATTGGATGCCCACATACTCTGGACATCAGGTCCGCATGTGACTGAAGTCATTATGTCTCTCTCTGGACCGCTGGCTTTCCCTAGGGAGGCCAGAGCTCCCTTCCTCTCTTGCCCATCCCATGTGGGTCCAGCTCACTTTCTCAACATCCTCTGCAACTGGCCCAGCCATGCCAGTCATCCGAGAGCAAACCTGGGCAGTGGAAACTCTCTTTAAAGACTTTATGTGATTGCCTGCTGTACCTACTCTTTCTATTTGCTCTGTCAAATGCATGGACCCAATGCCCTCAGTCCTGTGACAGCTCAAGGAGACTTGTGCACTTGCGCCCATGAGTTTAAAAGAATGCTTGCCCAGAGTCTGTGTTTGTCCCCATACCTGTTTGCCAGCTCTATTTGTGGTTATAAATACTTAATCAAATATTAGTAAATCTATGAAGTATAAATGTGAAGAAGAAGAGCTTTGCTTCTATGGCACTAAGTTGAATGCTTTGGAAAGACACAACGAGTTGCTAAAAAAGTTCATTTTTTGGACAGGGTAACACAAAGCTAAAAGATCAGAAACAGAATATCACTAACAATCTAGGAGATTTTGCACTCAACATGCTTTAGGGTCTTAAGGTTCTTGTTCCATTACAAGAAGCCAGAATTGGACATTGCAAAGGGTGTGTCTTAAATGGAGAGAGCGAACGGTCTCTGAGCACTCAGCCGACCTCAGCGACTGGTTCAAGGTCGGGCACAGGCTTAACCCCCTCAGAGTCCATCCAAGGGCTCTTGCATGAAATGCAGGAACAAAGATTCTTGCTATTACTTCCCACTAAATTCATCCTGGAGGGCTATAGTCCCAGCAGCTGCCTGCAACCAACTTGATAAGGTTGTGATGAGAGTCTGTGAGAATAGCATCAGCCCAGGGGGTGTGGCCAATGAGGGGAGAGAGAAACGAGGTCCACAGCACTGCTTCACCTTCCTGGTCCACTGAGGAAGTCAGTAACTTCCCCATTCACTTCAGCCAAGTTGGGCTGGGATTTCTATCTCCTGCCTAGCTTTTTCTCCTCTGAGAATGCCCTTCCAGTCCTGCTTCCTAGACCTCCCCTCCCACTTCTTCTCCATCATTAAGCTAACACCATGTAACACATCTAATCCTTCTGACAACCCTGTGAAGTAAGTACCGCTGTGAGGAAACTGAGGCAGGGGGTTGTTAAGTGACTCGCTCAAGGCTACACAACTTGTAAGAGGCAGAGGCAAGACCTGAACCCATGTGATCATCCCTTCAGTGAGAGTTCATCAAGCCCTGGAGGCCCATGGCCTCTAATGAACCAAGTGGCCGCCCAGTGGCACATGACGGCTGAGGGTCCAGCACGACAGCAGGCCTGCACTGCAGATTCATTATTTTCTCATCAGGAGGTCTGATACAAACGTCTATTTTTTTTTTTTTTTTTTTTTTTGCGGTACGCAGGCCTCTCACTAATGTGGCCTCTCCCGTTGTGGAGCACAGTCTCCGGACGCGCAGGCTCAGCGGCCATGGCTCACGGGCCCAGCCGCTCCACGGCATGTGGGATCCTACCGGACTGGGGCATGAACCCGTGTCCCCTGCATCGGCAGGCGGACTCTCAACCACTGCGTCACCAGGGAAGCCCCAAACGTCTATTATTGAACAAGCCACAGGTTTATCACATCCAGTGTTTAGCAGTCCATTTTCCTCACTACCTGGGAAATACTTAAAGCCAAGAATGTATCCTATTCCTATTTGTATCCCCAGAACCTGACACATAGTAGGTGCTCAATAAATATCTAGTGAACTAAACTGTGCAAGTCAGGGCCGTCCTGGGTACTTCACTTCCCAAGCTCTGAACAATAGACCAAGGACCAAGGACCTTCAAGGACATTCAAGGACCAAGTCTCCATGGACTCTGCCTGGTGTGTCTGGAGATGAGACTGCCCCTGCCCTGGCATCAGCACTCTGCTCTTTCTCTCTCACCCTCTACATCCATTTCCCTTCCTGGTGCAACACAGAAGCTCTGCATCCCTAGTGACTTTCATCTCACATTACTGCTGCATCATTCAGGAGTCAGTTTACTTTCTCCAAAATATTCTGCCCCGTAATGAGGGTGATACCACCCAGGGGGCGCAGCTGCCTTTGCATATGGCCTGAGCTTCAGGCGCAGGTGATTAATTGACGAAAAATGGTAAAAGTCTCCACTCAGTTATGTTTTTAAGTTAAAATGTAAGTCTTTGTTAAGACAGCCAAGCCTGAGATCCTAATAGCATTAATCATGTCCACATTTAAAAATCTGATACATAATTCAAGAACAAGAGGCACAGAAAGATAAGCACTTAAGTACAATTTGGTATCTTTTCATTAAACCTTAACTCATCAATCAATGACTCACCCAACCCTACTCTTCTCCCCTGGCTAAAGCAGAACCCCTCCTTCAAATCTCCCTGAATTTCACATTTAGAGATGAGGTCTTTACTTACTGTCCTCAGGGTATACCTTCTGCTGGTTCCAATTCTGCCCCAGTGCCCCTAGTTCCATTTCCACTACAGGCTGAAGGGACTGTTGGGGACAGAGCCCACAGGAAGGGGCCTCCAACACGTGATGCCCACAGCATTTCCCTCAGAGGCCCTGGGAGACCAGCCTCGTCTCCATTCAACTCTCCCCGCCACCCCCATCACTCTCAGCCCAGGACCCAGTGAGAAGCAACATGGTACAGCACTCCTCAATGGAGCAGTCCCCAAGATCTGGTCTTTGGTCACCTACATTCTCTGTACTCCCTCTTAAATGATTTCATTCATCCCTTCATGTGAGTGAGTCACCACCTTTCACTTCTATGAAGTTTAGGCCAAAATCTTGAACTGAGTCCCAAGCTTGAAATTAACTACCAGGGAACCGAGGCCAAGGGAGATGGGACTCTCCATCCCCATCAGCAAGTCACATCTGAAAGTCCAGTCCTGAACTAATTAAGCATCTTTCCCCAAGGACTCCTCTCCATCACACTTCCCACCCCCAGGCTTGATCCAGAGGAGTCATGCCATGTCTGTCCCCTTACCTCTGATACCGAGTCAGCTTCCAAAGCCTGTTTCTTCTCCTTCCCAAGGCCACTGGTGTCACTCACCTTCCTGCTTTCACCTGTCTGCTCCTCCCAGCCCAGGCCCTTGGGCTGCTCACTGGAGCCTCTGCAGTAGCTTTCTAGCTGGCCCTGCCCAGTTCCTGTTCACTCTGTCTGCCTGGTCCTTCCTGATTAATTTCACAGACCCCCCCCACTGGGGTCCCACAATTCTCTCTACTAAACATTGTCCAAGGCTGTTTCTGTTATGTGAGCACTGGCGTTTTGGGTAAAATGTAGGCAGAAAATGAGAGGGAGCATAAGATACTCTCCTGCCCAAATACATACATACATATATAACTTGGATAAACGTCAATGAATGGAGTCTTCCAAGGGAGATCGAAGATATCTGTCCAGATAGAATCAACTATAATTGAATTAAAGGTATATAAAGCTGATGAAGGAATGTGCCTTACAAGGGAGATTCCTCACACATAGAGAATAAAAAGAAACTTCTAAGAGGTGATTAAGCTATGGCCCTGCCAGCATTGCCCCCTACCCCAGTATATAACACACATTCATTTCATACATTCTCAATGGAAAGGATCAGTCCCCAGGTATCCATCATGGCTGGTGCTCCATAGCCCCAGGGTGGCCTGTATAGCTCAGATTCCTGCCTACCAAAGGCCTTCTGATGCTAGTTTTCTGCCCCTTTGGAGCTGCCTAAAGGAGCAGGTATACTGATCAGAGGGCCTGGGTATCCACTTCCCTTGGTGGTTCTGCTCCCAGGGTAATGAACACACAGGGCAGGGTCTACATATGAGTCTCTGAGAGCCTGAACAGCATCCACACGCTGATGAAAATAAATTTCCAAGTCTGTAGCACTAAGATCATGGTGGTGAAGTGCCAGGTAAATGTTGCCCTATGAGGTCCTAGCTGAATACCCTGCCAGCTGCCCAGCAATCCTCCTTGGCCCTGGAAACCTGAACAGAATCAGCATGGGCTTTGAGGTAAACAGACCAGGTCCCACCTCCATCCTCAACTGTACCTCCACCCACACCTCAACAGTGTCCAACCCCTCGAGACACCTGCCCAGATAACCCTAGGGTCCTAGAAACCTCACTGAGCTTGAGCATCAGGCTGGGCAACAGGCAGCAGGTACTGGGCATGAGAAAAGTGGTCTGTGCCTGTGGGCAGCTCTCCTGAGTCCTCAGCCCTCTCCAGCCCAGCCCTGAGAAGTCAAAAGCCCTACTTGGTCCAGTCTGCAGGTATCAACATTCCTTGGGTGATGTTTTTTTGGACATATGCAATTGCGTTCAAAATTTTAAATTTTGAAAGTTAAATTTCTATCTCATCCTCACCATACCATTCACACTTGATATCTAGAAAGAGGGAGGGATAAAGGAGGGAGACAGAGGGATTCTCCAGCTGCTGGTCCACTCCATCCCATCCTCTTGCTCCCTGTCTGGGACTGGTCTTGCCTCAGTCTTGGGCATGAGGACAGGGACCAGCGGCCTCTGCTTATTCTCCACTTGGGCATGGGACTGCCCTCAGTTATGCCTTAGCTCAGAGTGAGCCCTTTTCCTGTCCCATTAACCAATGGGAGTCCTTATTTTAACAGGTCCCAGCAAGAAATCTCCCACCCGTTCTTACCTTACACTTCCTTTATGCACATTATATTGAACCATGTGAAACTGCCAATATTCAATTATTTTGATCTTTAAAAATGGGAATTTCATATGGTCCAACCCAATATAAGCAGGTATGAATATAGAAACTAATTGCCCCCTTTTTCACTCCAGAGGTAACAAATTAAACATGCTGTTCTGCATGTTGTTGTTTGAATTAATATATCTTGGCAATCTTTCCAACTTAGGTCATTGAGAGCTACCCTTTCTTCTTTAACACCTGCAGAATATTCTTCCATTGTGTGGCTGTTCCATTAGTTATTCAACCGGTTCCATCATGATGGACATTTGAGTTGTCTCCAAACTTTTGCTATTATAAACAACAAAGCAAAGAATTATCTTGAACATCATTGTGCATAAGTATATCTGTAAGAGAAATTCCTAGTAATGGGATTTCTAGAAATTCCTAGAAGTGGAACATCCCTGTAGGAACATCAGGGTCAATGGGTGTATGTATTTGTACATTGCTATTGCCAAAAGGCCCTCATTAAGAATGTGCCAAAAGATATTGCCAAAAGGTCCTCATTAAGAATGTGCCAGAGTTCCCAGATCAGTGATCCTTAGCACTTTCCTTTAGATCAGTGTTTTCCAAAGTTCAGGTTGTGACTCATTACTGGGTTATGAAATCAATTTCGTGGGTTATAATCAGTACTTTTTTAATGAAATAGAATAGAATAGCTTATTATAGAATCAAGAAGAGTAAAATGGAAAATACCACATTGATTTGCATGTAGAAGGGTAAGTAGTGTTTGGGGAACTTTCATTTCAGAGATGATATAGATAGACATGGATACAGCAAAAGATATAGACACCCACAAAACTAACACACTCTCTCTTTCTCTCACACACACATACATACACACATGCACATACATACACAGATGTGTGAGACAAGGTCTAGACGGGTCTTTTTAACTGCAGGTCATGGTCCAAAAAAATTTGAAAGTCTTAGATCGTGAACCTTTTCAGGAATCTGAGGAAAACTGTAGAAACTCTTCCCAGAAAATGCACCTACACATGCAACATTTCTGATCTCTGACCTCTCAGAGGCCCATGCAGGGACCCCAGGTCTGAAGATCCTGGGCTGATGACTGTGGGCCACTCAAGAACAGGCCAGTGGGTTGTCTTCCCACCCCCGCGGGCAGCCCCTCTGGCAGTGAGGTATTCTGAAAACACATGCTGCCCTGAAGAAATGAACAAACCATGCTTCTTCCTGACACATCCCCTCCATGTGCCTTCCACCACTCCCTCTTTTTCTCAGCCATGGTGATACTGTCCCTCACCTGCTGTTTTGGTTTTATGAAAAGAGAGGAAAAAGGTTTCAGAGAGAGAGAATAATGATTTCTTTCCTTTGAGTCCACTGATTTCTTTTTTACTCTGAGCTTGTGGCTCTCGGGAGAGAAATAGATCATTAGAGGAAGAGGGGAGTGGGGAGGAGGAGGGCAAGAGGGCAAATTATGTCAAAGGAGAGGACCATCAGTGGGGGCCTGAGACAATGGTTAGAAAAGGCGAGGGGAATAAGGAGGGTGGCAGGGGGCACATTCCGGGACAGGAGCATGTGTGCAAAGGTCTCCAAACAACCTGAGGAAAGGTGAGCAAGTGGGAGCTCAAGGGAAGAAAACAGCCACACTGACAGCTGGGGATGAGGGCCCAGGTCTTTGCAAGCCCTCTCCTGACCCCAGGACTGCCCAGCCCGGTCTAGAACCCACAGATCAGGAGGTTTACAAGAGGAGGTGCAGGAACCTTACGCAAAAGCAACTAGCTGCAGCGGGGCTCGGAAGAGGGCCAGGTGGAGGTGAATAGACACAAAAAGGTCCAGTGCTGAGGCGCGAGGTCACAGCTGACCCATCTTCTCTGCTCTTCTTGAGACAACAGAGGCCAGGATGCACCACTTTCCTGATAGCATCTCTCCAGTGAGGAAGCCTTCATCCTGTCCCCAGCGGAGATGCTGTGACCTCCTGCAGTACTGTCCCTGAGCCCCACCTCCCCACCAGCTGCCTCCCCAGTGAAAGCTGACGTGTGGCTGGAGAAGGGCAGGCAACAGAGATGCCCACTTCCGTGATCCGTTTTCCCTCCCCGGGGATGCGGTCTGGGGATCAGGACACCGGACACGACAGGCTGTCCACACTTGGGCCTGCTTCTCCTGATCTCTGCCTTAAATACAAAGCTGGGTAAAAACATACAACGCTACAAAGAAGGAACAGGGCTCTGCAGGGCTTGCCACACCTGTTCTATTTCCAGGCTCGGAGGTAGACAAGCAAATTCCAGACATGGAGTTTCTTTCCCCAGGCTCGCTCCAGCAGCCCTGCAATAACAGCTACTGTGCCCCAGAAACAAGGATAGTAACAGACTGTTAAGTCTTTAAAAACCCAACACAAATATTGATTCTCCCTTTACCTAATTTCTTCCTTCTTTTGTTCCTGGTAGAGCTTGCTGCCACTTAAGAGCATTGGGCTTAAAAGACAAGCACACATGAGGTTATTGATTTTCTCCTAAGAACTCGCCTGATCTTGAAGTGAGCTCACATCAGGTAGGTGGGGTTACGGCCCGGTGGTCCAGCCTCTGTAGGTGGAGCATGCTGGCCAGACACCGGGGGGGCCTTTCCACACTCTGATATTTTGTTCCTGTCAAACTAGAATGCTTCCTTAGACGAGTAAAATAAAATTCTAAAAGTTTGAGTTGATGACTATAAAAACTAGTGGATAATAAAAAGTTAAGCAAAGGTCAATCGCTACCTTTAAAAAACACGCAGCCTCCTATACAAGAAAGATGTAACTTAATACTATAGATTAACATATACCCTGACTTGTACAGAAGGATGGACATGGCTGTGTACATAATGATGCAAGCCAGGTCAGTCAAGGTCAACAGACCGACTTAGAGGAGCAGCAAGAAGATGTGTCTCACTGGGCCTTGAGGAGAGGGTAACCAGGGACAGTTTTAGAGGAACACCTTATTACTTCCAACAACTTGCCAGTTAGCCAGGAGACCAGAGTGGCTGAACAGAGGTTCTCTGTACACACAGGCATGGTGGGAGATGAGGAAGACAGGGTTGAGGGCCCAGGTGGCACACGGCCATGAATGCCAGGCCTGCCAGGTCAGGGGGAGCCTAGGGTTCACCCCACCTGCGCTCCAGGGACCCATGGAGCAAATCTACACACACAGAGTGGTTCTCAGGGCCTCACTGCCAAGAGGGAGGAAAAGAGCAACCGCAGATGTGCATGTGGCTTTGAGTCCAGGTGGCTCTGTCAGCTGTGGCCTGTGAAGCCCTGTGTGTGACCTGCAGCCCTTCCTACTCTGGGCCCCATGGGGACAGGCTCTGCTTTGTTCCGTATGGAGCCAGCACCAGCTGTGAGCCCCTCTGTCTCCAGGAAAAGGAGCAACAGGGTCACCAACTGTGCCACAGGTAGAAGGACTCAACAAGAGGGATGTCCTGTTCCCAGGGCCCAAAGTCAGCCTTCCGTTTCCTACTCCCCAAACCAGCAGTATGTCTGGCTGGCCCTCCAGCCATCCCGTGACCAAGGCTGGGGCTTCCAGGACACAGGGCCGTATTGGCTGCTGCTTGTTGGAAGCACTTTAATTAGTGCTCTCTTTTAATTGATGATATGTTTTCATTGGTGTTTCAATTTCATTTAAGTTTGATTCTAATTGGGTGTCTTTTTTTTGAGTTCACAAGGTTTGAACAAAAGAAAGAATAAGAGCTTGTCCACAAAAATAAATCTAAGACCAAGCAGGCCAGTATCCCCAGGGGAAGAACTGGGGTCAAGACAGGTGTAAGTCTATTCTAGGGTTCCAGGGGGACTGACTAAGCACATCCATGGAGTCCACACCTCTGACCTCCTTGGGCCCAACTTAAAGCCCTCCCCCCCTGCTGCCCCCCACCTCCAATCCAGCACCAACTCCCCCTCCCCCAGAGAGCCAGGTGCCTCTCCCGGACATCAGCCCCAAGCTAGACACGCCAGTGGCTTTGCCCGTGAGCCCCACCACCCTCTGCACTAGACCTCATGCTCCCAGCAGGCAGGGAAGGCCCAGGACAAGGCCCGTGATTCCTTGCTCTCCACAGCGTCTCATCCTCACCCAGGCTGCTCAGGGGAAGCTGAGAATCTGGGAGTGGACTGTGTGCAGGGGCAGCCGTGAGGCCGTGATGGACGCTCCAAAGAATCCCCGCAGAGTGGAGCTCCCACCCCGGGACTGGCTGGGAGGCTGCCAAGTTCATATTTCTTCACTCCTCCAAAACGAATACCCAAGTTAGACACCGGGCAGAAACCCAGGGACTATAGTTCACACGGGCTATTCTTTTAGCCCCAACGGTGTTTGTATACCTCTTTCCTACCTCCGGGAGGATGGTTTCTCCTCTTATTTCCCTCCACCCCCATCCCTTCCCTAACTCTTTCACAAACCTCCTTTCCAGGGCAGCTTCCCTTTCTGGAAGCTGCCATGACTCCCCTTATTCAGAAATCTCCTTGCCTCTTCCAGCGGGTATTACAGGTTCTCTAACCTTGGTTGCTGAAACTCTCAGGTAAGTGGTCTACACCTGGAGGCTCACTACTCCCCATCCCCTCCTTAGCCCCCTCACGTGGGATGCTCCCACTACGACGGAAAACAAGCTTGCCAAGGTCTGCTCTTCTATCCATACCCTTGGCTGGTTGTCTTGGCCACATCCCAGGCACTCCACTTGACTGCTTTCTTCTTAAACGCCCTGGCCCTCGACAATTCTAGCGTGACATTATCATACTTCTGTTCTATTTCTTTTTCCTGGTCTCAGGGGCTCCCTCTGCTCCTGGGACCCTAATGGGTTCTGCATGTATGTGTTTCCCCCACTCCTGCCCCATTCCCCACTGCACTCACTCCCTGTAGCCCCCAAATTCCAACATCTGCAAACCTGGCCTGGCCCTCTCATGGCCTTCCAAGCCACCAATTTCCTCCATGCACTGTCCTACTCGTCCTATCCATAGCCAGGGAAGTGTCTCTTGGGGAAACACAGAAAGTAAAACAAAACACGGAGCAAACACAGGCAAATTGGGCAGTGAGGTTGCTTTTCACTTATTTAATCTGGGAATGAGCTGGGATGCATGGGGTGTGCAATGACGGGTGAGAGGATCTAGTGTCCCTCACAGTGACACTGCCAAGCAACCTTTTGGAAAGTATTAACTGGACTTGCTTCTTACGCCAGGGTGAGTTTGAAAGTCTATATAGTAAAACTGCCCCTGAGAGTCCCTGGGGAAGGCACGAGGCTGGACGCTGCCACGTTGTCTTTCCCGGGAACAGATGGCCGTTCCTTTGGCTGGGTACCAGATGAAGCAGTTGGTGGACCCTTAGGTGCCAGAGAACACGAAAGCCACACCTGTTTAACATCGGGAGTCTTTAATGAGGGTGTGGCTCCCAGAATGGGAGGCTTGAGGGAGGGAAGCTGGCTTAGGGGTCAGCAGAGCTGTGTGTGTGTGTGTGTCTCCACCCCTTCTCTTTTGTTAGACTTCAAGTCTGGTCACTTAAATGTGCATATGATTCAACTCTGCACTTTAAGCAGCTAAAAGTGTTCAAAATAATCCCCTCCTCAGAATTTACCAAAGGGGGAAAAAAAAGCAGCATAAAAAAAGCTAAACACACAATATACTTTTGCTGTACACCTGAAAATAACACAACATCGTAAATCAACTATACTCCCATATAAAATAAAAATTAAAAAATACAAATATATGACATACTTATTCCCAGTTTCACAAAGCAGGGGAATGATTAAACACTATACAGCCATTTGACAGATGCTTACAAAGCCATTGAAAAGTGACAATTATAGAGATTATGTAAAGCAGGGAAGATAAACAGTAAATTTGTATGCTTCTGGACACAGATTGGAAGAGGTATCACCAAAAAAAAAAATGTACTTAGTGTTTTGGTAACATAAAGCATTATTTGAAAAAAGGGAAAGTTTGCAAATAAATACTTGTTAAGTGAATGAATGATTGCATTTGGGTAGCAGAAATTTAAAGTCCTAATGGTGGCAGGCTCCACGGAGACCGAAGTCAGGGTCTTGACGGTCAGAGGAAGATGCTTTAAAAGCTGTGATGGCCACTGCAGCCTCTAGCAGAAGGCTCCGCGGGGGCTCTGCCAGGGGGTTGGGGGCACCAGGTTTCACAGAGCAGCATCCTGGGATGGGTCCTCTAAAGATCCCAATTCTGAGACCACTGGACCAGATCAGGGCCCAGACCTGCCATACACCTTGACCAGAATGGCCTAGAATGGGCTGGACACCTCCCCACAGGAAGACTGGGTGGAGAGTGCAGCCCAAGGTGAGCTCCCCCTCCACCTTCCGGTTGCCACCACTGCGAGGCTGTGTTGGAAAAGAATTTTCTCTGCTGGTTGGCAACCACCATTTGATGAGGCCTAGGGAGGGGCGATTAGGGGGCGAGGGAGGAGAGAAGATATTACACCACATCCCCCAGGGCAGAGCCTAAAACAGTTAACTAGTAGTCAGTGAAGAGAGAGGCACCAGAGCCAGGAGACCCAGGGTGGTCTGCCCTCAGGCGTGGACGGGAAAAAGAAACAGCCCTCCAAACCAGATGGGAGACCTCCCCAGATTCCTCTTGCCCTTGGTCTGTGGGTCCCAGCCCATGTGACCATTCGGCAGGGAGGGCGTGGGGTGAGCAGCGTGCCCCCTACGTGGCCAGGCGGCAGGATGAGCTGAAGGCCACCCCAGGACCGCCACTCCCCCGGTGAGCAGGGGCCCAGGGTTTCCGTAAGTGCCTCCGAGGGATCTGCCAGGGCGGGCTGGGCTTTGGGGACCCGATGGGGGATGTCCTGGGTGGAAGGGGTGGCCAGCCGGTCCTGGTTCTGTCACCGACCCTGTGGTCCCTTCCCCTCCCTGCACTGCCTCAGTTTCCTCAACAGTCAGACGCGTGGGCTTGACCAACTCCCAGGGGTCCTTTCTCAGTCAAGAGTCGATCATTTCCTGCTGCTATTTCTAGCAGCCTTTCCGGGGCAGCGGAGCTTTCCTGTGCCCCTTTCTGGAAGTGATTTCTGGGTCAGGTTACATAAGCTCCAGGCTTCCTTAATTTATGTCGGGGCTGCCCCAGGGGCCGCTGATGAGAACAGATTTTAAATCATCCTTTGCCATGTGGGGTGCAAACACACCAGCTCTCCTGTGCCTAACAACGCCAGCCATCAGTGAAACTCTGTATTTAGCAGATGCCCAGCAGTAATTACCTGGACATCAGACACATTCTCCTGTTTAATTACTCGGCTATGGTAGCCCCAGTCACCCTCCCACATGCCACCCCAAGTGCTCTCATAAACACACTCAAAACATCGTCTTTGATTCTGACCCATCAGGGGACCTAATAAGCATCTGGGAAGGTAACAGGACAGGCTTCAGGGGCCCCAAGCAAGGAGAACATGTCACCCCATCTACAGTGAGACCTGGCGATGACAACAATGATGACAATTTTGATGGGACCAAATGCTTGCCATTGAGAGCAAGAGAAAGTTGTCAGCCTGAAGCCATTCTGTAAAAGTTAGGTGGAGGGATGGCACAAGCTAAGGCACCCTAGATGGCTTCCAGGAAGTTTGCCTAAGTGGTACCAACTTTCGTGAAATCATGGCACACCAGGTCAGACCCATAACTGTGATAACAGGGGGCTGACTCATGCAACCAACTTCACAGAGAGGAATGCATAACCAGGATGCCAATGTGTCACTTTCAAATGA
The DNA here is from genome assembly GCF_964165515.1 of Mesoplodon bidens. Taxonomy (NCBI): domain Eukaryota; kingdom Metazoa; phylum Chordata; class Mammalia; order Artiodactyla; family Ziphiidae; genus Mesoplodon; species Mesoplodon bidens. The sequence continues at coordinate 144,358,230 of NC_138161.1, forward strand.
AATAAGTCCATCTCCAGGTAGCCAGGGTATCTATTCTGGTTCACCAGTGCATTCCTGCCTGTGGACAAGCTACATGGAGAGTCACATGATCCAACAGGCACAGAGGAACTGATAATAGATCTTAAATACTCAGTAGCATCAAGCTCTCAGGCTCTGCCTTCACCTCCACCTGGGGATGTACAGGCATCGCTCCTGGACAGGTGCTTGGGGCCGACACTGCCCCTAAGTGTGGTGCTGGGATGGACACTGCCGGTCTTTGCTTCTGTTCTCTTGACTGACCCCCATTATCATAGTGCCTGTCAGGCCCAACTTCCCTGCCCTGTGCTCAGGGACACACGCCAAGCTGGCATCCACACAGAGGCAGTCACTGAGTGGATCGAGGTCGGCACCCAGCCCACAGCCCAGGACTGACATCCTCAGGTGGTCAGTGGCCAGGACACGGCCTGGCGTGAAAAGGTGAATCTCACTGACCAGAATGCCTGCATCAGGAGGGGCCGGGGCTGTGAGGCGGACAGGAGGCAGGTGTGGGCAAGCCCAGAGGAAGCAGGGCAAAGTACCGATAGAAGAGGGAGAACGTATGCCGGCAGGGAGCAGACAAGGAGACGGGTGCCCGGAAACTCAGAGACGCCGCTGGCTCTCCCAGGAGCACGCCCCGCTCCTGGAGCTCACCACCCCGCCGCCACCCTCCCAGGGCTGGCTCACTGGGCTTCCCCTGGTTTCCTGGCATCAGATCCCACCACAGCACTCGGCCCAGGAACCCGAGCTAACGCTACCTCTGAAAGGGTACATTCCTTCTTCAGATGCATCTTATGCCACAGAAATACACAGTGTCATAAAATATGCAAAAAATCACAACCTTCCTTCTTCTTTTTTTTTTACGATTTTCCACCTTGTCTAAAACAGTGTTGTCCAGCAGAAATATGTCACACATATAATTTTAAATTTCACATTAATAAAAGTAAAATTAACTTTAATAATTTACTTATCGCTAATATATCCAAAATAGTACCATTAAACTTATCAATACACAAATTCGTGAGATAGTTTATTCTTTCTGTCATACAAAGTCTTCGAAATCCAGGGTATCTTTGACATTGATAGCACCTCTTGGGAAGAACTGGCCACATTCCATCTGCTCAGTAGCCACAGGTGGTTAGTAGCTACCACACTGAACAAAACAGGTCTAAAATCTGATCTCTTGCTCATCAGCCCCAAGTGCTAATGACAGCAGACAAAAATGCACTGTAAAGTTAAAGAAAGCTCCATTTCTTCCAGCTTAAAAGAATCTCTTTTCAGGTATACTCAGGTTCATCTGCCCCACCCCACGATGGGGTGGGGTGCTGGGAAGCTCAGCCATCCTCACATACAGGGGCATGAGATGTGGCCGTCTGCTCCTGTCCCCGCCCACACCGAGTGCCCGGCGTCTCCCCCGATGGAAGGCAGAACTGCCTGGCTTACCGTGGAGGCCCTGGGTGCCTGCATGGGTCACTCCCATGGTGCTGCAGTCACTGTCCAGGCCCCTGCTCCCACCTGCTTGTCCTCTTCACACATCCACCCCTCCTCCAAACCTGCCTAAGGGTCTCCAAGCCCACAGTACCCCCCACCAGCACCCTCACCCCAAAGTGGGGCACTGGGGCACCGGCTCTCAGTTCCACCCTCACCTTCCTCTCTTGCTTTCTGTCTTCCTCCAGGAACCAGAAGGGTGTTCTTATACCTATTCCTGTGTGGACCCTGGAGCCTCGTGCGTTAAGCGTGACATCCGTAGTCAGGCCCCTTGACTTTGGACCTGGCTCCACCCCTTAGTAGACATGACCTCGAGTAAGTTGCTTGACTCCTCTCTTCCTCTCATTTCATCATCTGTAAAATGGGTATAATCCTACTACTACTATCTAATCGAGTTGCTTTGTGGATTCAATGCTGAACACACATAAAACACTCAGAAGAGCACCCGGTACCAGGTCAGGGCTCAATAACAAGAGTTATTCCAGTGGAGCAGAAACACCTCTAGGTCCTGGCTTCCTTCTTCCCTACTCTGTGGTATATTCCCTCTCTCCTTCCCCCAGCATCACTGGTGGAAAGGCTACAGGGAAATAAAGCAGGCTGCTGATACAGAAAAACGTATCAGGAGCTATCTCTACATATCAGCACCATCATAGTCTGTACACTCAGGTTACAGCCCCGTCTGTACCCAGAAGACGTCTGTTGCCGTAAGGTGAGGTCTGCTTTCTCTGCTCAGATGAGTGGTAGGGTATTCAGATGGTGTGCATTCCCCCCATTCCAACACTTCATAGCAGCCCCAGTGTTCTGTCTGCAGGTTCCATAGGTAAGTTTCTTCCAGTCTGACTGCGGGATCCAATGGGCACATGTGAATTTCTTCCAGTATGTTCAAAATTCTATCAAGAAACTCAGGCAACCTTCCCAGAGCAATTCCACCCACAGGGCAGCTCTCACACCCTCATTCAGAGCCTCCGGCTTCTGGGGAGCACCTCCACCCCGAGCCCTTGATTTGCCTCAGGCCTAAGCTTCCCTGGAAGTCTCTGCCTTAAATCTTACATTTATTTTATTTATAACCCACTCTATTTTAGAAGCTTTAAGATGGCTTACAAGGATTATGTAAAATACTCTAAGATATATAAGTAACCAAGTAAAAAACATATTATGTATTACTATTTTTTAAAGTTACCAAACATATGTATAATATGGTAAAATCATTATCTGAATATTGTGCATGTGTGTACGTGTGTGCACACCTATGTGTCGTGTGCTCATGTGTGTATAGGACAGAGACAGGTAAGCTGAACACAAAATTTAACAGATTGCCACAAAGAGCGGGTTGGGATTACAACTGACTTGGTTTTCTTCTTTATAGTTTTTTATGTTTTCTTAACTTTTGTAGAGCATCTATATTTGTTTTATATTAAGAAAAAGGCAATAGAAAATCTCTAAAGAAAAATAGGTGAGAAGGAAAAGCCAAACCAAGAGTAAAGGCATAAATTGGAGCCCACGGTGAGGCTGAAACAACTCATTTTCTTTGGCCAAGCCACACATTAAAGCTGGATTTTCTAGCAGTAGATGGATGAGGAAAACCTGACCGGTTACACTGGTCATGGGGTCCATAGGACATAAACAAAATGATTGCTCAGAAAAGCCCACTGCTCTTGATATGGAAGCCCGAAGCCAGTGCCTCCCACTGGCCCCCACAAGGACACTGTGTAATGCAAGGAACACTGCCAATGACACCCTCGTGATAAACACCACCAAGATTTCCCAGGGCTGTTCTTCCAAAGCCTCTGGGTGCAGACTGATAGCATTGCACCAAAGCACACTGCAGGAAAGGCACTTCCTCGAGGAGCAGAAACCAAGGGGCCAGGTTCATGGTGGGTCTGAGAACAGAGGGAGACGTCAGAAGATCACAATGAGGACACAGATCACCGTTCATGGAGCACCTCCCAGACTCGGCTTAGCTCAGCTCAGTCCTGAGGTCATCAGGCAGATTCCTTATGCCTCTGCCCCCAAGAGGCTTCAGGCACCCACTCAGCTAGACATTTGTTCATCCCACACATCTTCACTGAGCACCTACTGGGCACTCCTACCGCACGATTCCTCCCAATAATCCCAGGTCCCTCACACACCAAGCCATCCCCATCTGACATCAGCTCCGGGCTTGCAGCAAGACAAACACCATTTCTGTGAACAGGAGCCTTGGGTAAACCTCCAGGGCAGGAGAAGAACAGGTGTGCCTGCTTGTACACGGAGAGGATTCAGAGCGGGAAGGAGCCACTGGAGGAAAGGCTTCTGAGGCTAAGCATGGGCTCATAGGAAGAATCCTGCGATGGATGGCTTCTGGGTCCTGGTCGAGGGGAATAGGCTTTGCTGAGGTGTGTTGTCGTTCTGGTATGGAACCCATCCATGTCTCATATTTTCCATGGAACCCACCCTGCTTGAGCTGTGAGCGGGGCAGGGGTCCAAAGCCTTCTCTTCCGGACCCTGAAGCCTTCTCTTTCTCTACTCCTACGAAAAGAGTCCAAGAACACTGCTGGGCCACGATGCTTCTGGTGGGGAATTAACCACCTGTATACACATGGCTACCAACCTTCTACCTCCATCTCAGCCCACCGACCTCTCCTTGGAGCTCCAGATCCATCCAATCTCCTTCACCACAACCACTTGGAATTCTTATGGGCATCTCCAAGTCAGCACAGCCAAGTCCCCCAAATGTGGTCGGCTTCCCATCTTTCCCATCTCAACAAGTGGCCCCATCATCCGTTGACTGTGAAAGCCAGAAACCTGGATGCCGCCTTTGGCCACGTCCCCCCCCACTAATTCCCACAGCCAACCCACCACTAAAATCTGTGATTTTATCACTAAACCATGTCTGCCATTTCTTCCCACGTCTAGCTCCATGGTGAGAGACTGCCCAAGCCCATCACAGGAACTGGGGGTCCTTCAGGGGCACTGTGGCCCCCTCTGGTTTTTTCAGCCTGGCGCCATGAGTCACACGGGGGCTCGAGCACACGCTGCCTCTGGGGTCTGCGATGTGCTTCCCTCCTCTCTCTTCCTCCGACAACGCCAGCTCTCAGGTAAGCACTCACCTGTTCTTTCTCTTCCCTTCTCTCTCCTTGCTTCTGTTATCTTCGATTCTGCTTCGTTCATGTCCACTCCTTGGCCTTGTCTATTTCTTTCCTTCCTCTTCCTCTTTCCTCCCTCTCCACCCCACCCCACCCCAGCCCTACTCTCTTCCCCTTTTCAGATGGGACTGTCATAGGAAATCAGAGGTGGCAGCGACCTCACTGGCCCTCCCCACTCTATGGGGGGGGAACGTGGGGCTCAGATGGTAGAGCCACGCGCCCACATCTTCACAGCAGCTGGCAACAGGGTCAGCCCTATAGGACTCAGATGTCCTGGCCCCAGTCCACCTCTCTGCCCCACTTACACTCCCTATTTCACTGGTTCTCCTGGTCCCTGTCCCTTTGCCTAGGACCCTGGCTAAAGACAGGGCTGGTCATCCTTTGCACAGCACAAATCAATAATCAGGGTGCTTGGGTATGTCTCTTTGTATGTCTCTCTCTCCATATTTACCACACATCTGGACACCTGCACCCACAGTCTCCGAGGAGACTGGTTTCAGCCTCACCACATGATACTCTGTGGCTTTTCAGGCCTTCAGTTCTCCTCCTGATGAGGCTGATGCACTCTGTTGCCCTTGGAGGTACCTACAAAAATCCTCTTCAAAATCCCCTCACTTCACCACAAAGGACTGACTCAAGTACCATGAAGAAGGTGCCCAAAGGACATATAGGGGATGGGGGTGGGAGATTAAGTGCCTCTGGCCCTCTGCCCTTTTCTCCTGTAGCCCCATGTGGTCTTGCACAAAAGGGCTGCAGAAGTCAAATAACGTCTTCGGAACCCATCCGGGTTTAACAGAGCCATCTGCGAAAATGCTGCTTGCCAGGGTGGGAGTGGCAGGGTGCACGCTGTGGCTGCAGATTTAGGGTCAAGGCAGACTGCCAGAGGGGTGGGGTCACCAAGAGAAGGGGACCGCTGAGGCGGACAGTGGTGAGAGGTGGGGGCAGGTGGATGACACCAGACGGCAGTGCACTGTCCTTAAAATGGGTAGGAAAACACCCCCGAGGCGGGTTAAGTACATAGCCACCCGCACAGAATGAAGGCTGCGCGCATAATCTGAAGTTGGACAGACCCTTGCAGCCCTAGGGTTCTATTGAAAATCCACCCTTCGGCAGAATTTCAAGACAAACATTGGACAAAGAAGGGTGTTTAAGATTCAGGCTCATCCTGAGGTCCACAGACGCAGGTCAGGCCTCCAGAGCCCGGCAAAGGCCGATGTCTCAGCTTCGAGCACGGACATAGCTACGAAAAGGTAAACAAGGCGACAACTGGCCTTCCAGACTGTCAAGATTTTCACTATTTTATGATTTTCAGCCAACATAATTCATTACATGTGTAACAAAGGGGATTCCATATTGATACCTTCCCTTGTAAGGCTTAACATGTAAATAAACCTCAGATTCGTAACAAACTACCGTTTGTCAGGCAGTGAAAAGTGACCACAGTGCCCATGGGTCACCAGGTACCGAGGACAATGAGCATGGTTTGGCCCCCTGAACAGGCAGTAGCCCAAGGGACAAGACTGCAAAAGCCAAGACAGCCCGTGTGTACCTCGCCATGCAAACAAATGGACACAGAGTTCTTCCAGCGGGGCGGGGAGCATGCTGTCGGTGGGAGGGTGGCTGCAGAAGGAGGGGGTTTACAGAGGGGCTGGAGAAGGTGGAGGGGCAGGGAAAGGGCAAGGAAGTGAGAGAAGAGGAAACAGCCAACGGGGGGGTGGGGGGAGGAAGCTCAGGGGAGCAAAGGGGCAGTAGGGAGAGGAAAGGGGGTGCCAGGAGGAGAAGCAGGCATGCAGGGTACCAGGGACCTGTGGGAAACAGGTGTAAGGACTGGACAATGGAGGGGGCCCCAAAGGAGACCCTGGAAAGGAGTCTCTCCAGAGACCTTGACCACCCTTGGAAACCTGTCGTTGAGAAGCCGCTTTAAGGAGCCATGTGTGGCCCCTGCTGGGCCGTCTCCCTGAAGCCTGGATTCTCCCTTCCAGACAAGGCCTGCCCAGCCCTAGGGGCGCCAGCACCCGCCTCTCTCTTCGCTGGATGCAGCCTGACCCTGGAAGGACACAGAACCAGCCCCTTTCCTCACAAACACATTTGGGCCTTTGGCCGTGAGGAAACAGGGCAATGATCCAACAGGGAAGAAGGGAGAAAGGCGATTCCTGATCCAGGCACAGGCCAAGGCCCATCCTTCCACTGTGATGCAATTTCCCTCCCAGCTGCTTCTGCTGGGCTTTCCCAGGAGGAGGGGCACAAACGCCCTCCTAGCTCTGCACCAACCAGCCAGAGGGTCTGCTGCGTCCACGGGGAGACTGTCTGCGCCACCCTCATGCCCACAGGGCAGCCATGGGAGCACCTGGGGAATGGGAAGTGGGATGGATCATGACCCCCAATGCCATTAGACAAGCCAAGAATCCCAGCCGTGTGGGCACAGTAATGTGGGCGGCCCTTCCCTGCACAGGCACAACTCCCTGACTCTTCAGTCAGCCTCCAGACCCCATGGGCCCTTCTCACCTCTGTGCCTGGGACACAAGCCTTTCCCTGCCCCACACTCCCCTCTTCCCACCCTTGGAGAGTGGTCAGGGAGGGCAAGCCCAAAGGACCCCCAAGAAGATTGAGGGCCCTCACCCTTAGGAGGTCTCCCAGCCTCATTTCTCCAGGCCCCAAACTGGGGTGGTCTCCCCAGGGGCCAACGTGGAGGGCACCCCTCTTAAAAAGAAGGTCTCAGCCAGAGAGCTGGTCCCTGAGGCCCTGAAAGCCAGGCTCTCCGTCGTTGCTCTCCCGGGAGCGCCGCGCTGCTTTGATGTGGAACAGAGGTGACAACGGCAACTGGGGAGAAGGAGATTTAATGCTGCTGTGTTAAATGAGCGTCATTGTTCCCTGGCAATTTTATGATCAAGGCAAAAAAGAGGCCTTTTAAGAAACGATGTAGCACATTTAAGAAGCCCTAGAGGATTGGGAAGGTGGAAGAATGAAGTGGTTCCAAAGGGGAGGCTCCACACTGGCGTCCTCGGCCCTGTCCCCTCCCCGGCACCCCAGGGCACAGTCCCCCAGGAGCAGCCTCCCCAGAGGCCAAGGCCACCCTGCTGCTGGGCGATGCCCAAAACCGGGCCCAGCAGACCTAACGCAGGCAGGTGGCCAGCCTCTTCCCAAGGTGGTGGTCCTTTTCCCCACAGTAGGGGCTCCACGGAGCACAGCTCCAGGGGACACATCCCTCCCTTTCCCCTCCCCCACCCAGCAAAGGCAGCAATAATAACTCCACCAGGAGGCCTGGGGCGATGGGCCATGAACCACAGGTCTCTTTGGTGTGGTCTGGCTGGGCTGCAACGCAGGAGGGAGCTGTCCAGCTGGCGTGAATGACTTCTGACCCCAGATCTCCTAGCTCTGCCCTCAGTGTCCCCCTGCGTTCTCACAGCTCTCCCTGTGCCACTTACCCCTCTGCGGAGATGGAGAGAGAGAGTTCTCCATCTCCAACCCCCAGATGCACCCGCTGTCCACCTCCATGTCAACGGCAAAGCCTCTGCAGCTTTCTCCCTGGGCCAGCTGCCCTCGAACTTCCCACCTCCGACTCTGGCCCTGTCACCTTCCGGGACTTCTCTTCCTTTCTGCTTGGTGAGGTTCTAGGCCTCCAGCAAAGGCCGAAGGGACCCTTCTCCATGAAGCCCTCCTGGTTTCTTCATAGCAGTCTTAGTCTAAATCAGTGGTTCTCCGAGTGTGGTCATCAAGCCAGCTCTGTTTACCCTCTGGGTGCTTCTGTCTGCACCGTTCATCACAGACCCATGTCTCCAGCCTTGTGTGCGTTGTGGCCTCCACAGGGCAGGGCTAAGTGTTGCCTCTTTTGGCCTCTGCCCAGTACCTTGCAGATAGATATTCAACAGCTACGTCTCGTATTGGATTGAAAAATAGAGGCCTGTGACTCCTGGACACGCTTCTACCTTGAAGAGACAACCTCAAGCCACCAAAGGCTTTCTGCTTTCTCAAGGAAGAACACACAAGACTTTGGGGGTCACGGATCGTGGAGGAGTTTCCCATGAGAAAAGCCTCCCTGCCGAGTGGCCGGTGCTTTGAGGTTTGGGTTGGAGAGTGGCAGCCGACTGCAGCAAGGAAGGGAAGTGTGACAGCTTGTGACGGTTTCCTCAAAGCCTCCAGCACCATTATCGTATCAGCATCATAATGGCAAGAAAAAGTTATTTCTATTTTAAATTGTCAATATTAATCTAATGCTGGTGATGGATGGAATGGTGACGATAAATGGGGAGTTTAATAAAGATGAAAGCTCCAGCAGCCTAGGAGAAAATCTCCTTTAACTTAAAGTTATCGTCTTGATTAAAATTTCCATTTTATTATCCTAATCAGCAGTCTTTGTTCAATATGCTACAGTTCCTATTTTCTCCACTTAGAGAGATAATTAACAACAGTGTAAACATATTAAAAGTAAAATGTGTATGAAAATTGCTCTGTTATCCATATTTAACTTATGTTTAGTAATGCTTTGTCGAGACATGCCCCTGCCTTCAGGAAGACTTCCGGGAACCACCCGCTGCTGGGAGCCTCATCCTGTTCCCGAGGCCCCCCAGAAACAGACAACCCCTCGTCCTGGTCACACATTTCTGTGTTCAACAGCTCTATCAATTTAACTCAGCTTAATTTCATGCCATTCAATCTGACATCTCTTTATGCAGAGACGAAGAAACTCACTATTCTCCATGACAGGTGTGCTACCGGGGTTGAGGGCAGACATAGATGGGAAACTGAGGGAAGGGAAATACACAAATTTCTCCAAATAAATCACCTCTGCATCTCTCTGGAAAGCAAAAGTTTTGTTTAATGAAAGGTACTCAACGAGCAAACAGCCAAGCTCAGTGGGAGGAGGCCCAGTGCCTCACAAGCCAGAGCCTGACAACAATCTTTGCTCAGTGTGATACAATGTCTCCAGGCCACAGTGGAAAATGCTTTTGTTTTGTTTTTTTTAACATAACACTGATCCTTATCCAGACACAGAATCTGACTCCCCATATGGGATGTCTGCTACACACAATATGAAACACTGGGGCCAGGTTGCAATGGCCACCTGGGTCACCCAGGGACACCCCTGGGAGGAACACCCAGGCGAGGTCCTTCTGGTTCCCTCGTCCTGCCTTCTTCTCAACCTCCTCGTCTCAGGGCAGACCACCAGCCTCGGTCCACCCAGCTCGTCTCGTCCTCTAGACAAGCTGATACAGCATCAGGAGTGGTCCTCCCTGCAGCCATCAGGAGCCCAGAGGGGCCCCAGGAGGCCACCCCTCCTGCGAAAGACTCTGGTTTTAAAGCACTTCGGCACAGCTCTCAATTATCCTCCCAAGCAAGGCCTGGTGATGTAAGTGCAATCTCCACGCTTTACAGATGAGGAAGCCGGGCTCGGTGAGGTTGGGTACCTTGCTCCCAGTCACCCAGCTAACGGGTGAGTGGCAGCGCCGGTGGGGTCCTGGTCCCAGCTGTCTCCTGGGCAGTTACCACTCCAGCCTGCTCGTAGGATGCGTGGCTACATCCAAAGCAGGAGGGACCCAGCCTCCTGCCACTTCTGGCAGTTCACAGAGGCTCCGGGGACAGCCTCTCTCTGTCTGGGATGTGTTTTTCCATGACGTGTGTGTTTTAACCTGGGTCACCTCCGGGTATCCTGGAGCCTTCCACAGGGAAGGCGACGTGCCCTTAGTCAGCGTGAACTGGCACGTGCCCCCGGACCCCAGCAAACTGGGGCTGACAACACCCGGGGAAATGCAGGAAACAGCAATCCACACGGGCCCGGGGAAGGGCCATTAACCTCCCTCCCCTGAAGGAAATGAAATCATTATGTCTGCAGCTCCAGAATCCAAAAGAACAAATTTCCTGCCAGGATAATAAATGGATTCTTTTGTGCTCGCCTCAACTCCCGTCACATGACCCTCCTGGCCCATTCCTCATCCAGGTGACTTGGCTGGGTAAATACCCAGAGGTTTCAGTTTCAACTTCCAAAACGGACTGGGGAGTGGCCCACCAGAGCCCTCAGCCTGCCTCCCCTGTCTGCCCTTAACCTTTCCTCCCCCAAACACCGCCCGCAAAGGTAAGCATCCTCTCCACAAACAGGAAAGCCCTTGCCCTCAGCCAGGAGCAGGTTTTCAAGTAACTCTATGGAGAAGACAGGGAAAGAACCATTTTTCACTGAACAGGCATCACACAAGATGTACTGTGCAAACAACAATGAATAGTAAACATGGGCTATAAAGTTCCCAGGGCCGGCAAGGAGCTCTGGGGCGATGCTCCCGATGCCGTGCGTGCAGGGAGCAGTGTAGGGCTCGGAAGGGCTCTCAAAGGCAGCGTGATGGGCAGGCGGGGCAGCGCTGGGCTGCACTAACATTCCCCTGAACGGGGCCCTGGAGCCCTGCCCTGGCAGCTCGCAACATGCAAGCAGTGAACCACTTCATAATGGCCTTCTATTCAGATGCAACACTCGGCATTGAGCTTCTAAACGGGTCTGTGTTTGCAGAGAAAAACTGTTGCTGGCTTAACATGGCAGGGGCCACAGTGCCTGGCGAAGAGACCCAGAGAAAACCTGTCCACTGCTCCTTGCCCTCCTGCCTGTGGGCCCCCCAAAAGAGGAAATGCCTGAAGCAGAGAAGGAAATGCAAGTCTGGGGTGCAGGTTGGCAGTCCCACTTCCCCAAGGATGTGGCCACCTCAGAAGACCCTCTGCAGATGTGAAATGACCACAGTCTTCTCTCCGACCTGTGCACAAAAGCCTCCATCTCCTAAGTATGGGCATGCTTGGGGTGGGAGGGCAGGGGAGGGGGAAATAGTCCCAGTCACCTAACAGAGGCGAGGGTGCCTCCTCTGTGACAAAAAGAGTGAGAGCTTGCTAGGCACTCCTGGACTCTACGAAAAACCATGATACATTAATGCTTTGCAGTAAAACAGTGGATAGAAATGATGAGTGTCTTGGCAGGAAAAGTAAAATTGTACCTTCTACAGAGGCAGTGTGAGCATATATAAGACTGCTGCAGCCTGAGGTCTGCTGGGTTATCTCCCTTGGGATGGTATGGGAGGAAGAAAGTGCTAGGTGGTCTTGTCTCTACCCACCTCAGTTCCCTGCCCCTAACCAGAGAGCCTCAAAGCCACAGCAAAGGGGCATGGACACGAGATTGCCACCCCAATGTCACTCCTTTGGCCTCTTTACCTGCAGCTCTTCACTCATACCTGCCTTACCTCTTGTCCACAGGATTGTAGATTATCTATTTTTGTGTCTGTCTTCTCCATTAGAGGTGTTTCTCCAGAGCACATCCCCTGTCTCATTTATCTCTGCATCTGGAGAAAGATAGATGGACAGCTGGATGGATGAATGGATGGATGGATAGATGAATAAGCCAGATTACCGAAGGCATATTATCTTCATCAACCCCACATTTTAGGAGAAGAAATGAAATTAATAGTTACAAAGCACTACTCCATGCTGGGATTGTTCTAGATGACTTCTACACTCTCTCTTATTTAACTCACATAACTACCACAAGAAGTGAGTTTTATTTTTGACATTTTACAGATGAAAAACTAAGGAACAGTAAAGTGAGTAAGAAGTGAGTTTTATTTTTGACATTTTACAGATGAGAAACTAAGGAGCAGTAAAGTTCTCAGTTTTTTACTTGAGCACAAAAGCCAGGTCTGTCTGAGTCCACATCCAATGTTCACATGGATCATCCCGTCTATCAGCCATCTTTAAGATCATAAGAGCAACAAACATGTGCTGGCCACCTGCTGTGTGCCAGGTAAGATGCCACTCATTGAAGATCCACAGACGAATCCAAAGTGGATTCAGATGGAGCTCTTGGCTAAGTAGGGAAGGTAACCCAAGCTGTCCAGTGACTCTGAAGCCAGGAAAAAGCTGATTACATTAAAAGAAATATGCAACCCAGTAGAGACCCATGGCTGAGCAGAGAAAGGAGGTCAGCAAAACCTCTTTTTTAAAAAGCAACTGTAAAGCTGGGCAAAAGTGACAAAAACAACCATCTCAGCACTCTGAAAATTTACCAAAGACAATCTGAGACGTGTTTATGTCTCAGAGGCTGAACATTGGGTAAGAACTTTGTGGTATTCTTGCCTGGAGCTGCCCCCTCCTCTCCCCCCCTCCCCCCAGCTGGGTTGGTAAGGAGGTTCTGCCAGGGAAGGAGATGACATGAGAAGAGCAGAGCTGTGGGGTCAAAGAGGGCTTGGGATTTGGGGTGATTGGTGATGCCCAGGTCCAGCAGCATTGTCAGTAGAAGTGAGGATCTCAGCAGGCAAGGCTGTGGTCATGGTTGGGGCAAGTATACCCCTGGCTTAGGTTGCACACATGTCCAGTGAAGATCAGAGAGAACCCAAGATATCTACACACTAGCCCTAAGACTGTGCTTGTTCAGAGGAGAAGCAAAAGGTCCCACTGAAAATTCAAAGTTGGAGTAGGTTTCAAAATGGCCTGAACTTGGACTATTTTTACCCACACACAGATCAGTCAGCAGAGAATGGGAGATGGACTGGCTCAATGAGTTTGAGCACAACTTCTGTCTAATCACTGGAAGACCACTAAGCTACACAGACAGAGGGGTTACCCCTAGGAAGCAAGACATGAACATAAAAACAAAAATTTAAAAATAAAAACTGAACCAACACATCAGTGGCCACACACCCCAGGGGAGACAGATTTTACAGATTTAACCCAGGCAAGTTACAAAACAAATACAAAATCAAAAACAGTAACAACAGTCTTTAGGGGAAAAGAAAGAAGAACCAGAGATACTACAATATATTATCTTAAATGTCCAGTTTTCAATAAAAAAATTATGACACATCCCCCCAAAATAGGAAAGTGTAACCCACAGTCAAGAAAAAAAGTAGTCCCCCAACAGCTTCAGCAGAAAAAGACTTCAAAGTAGTTATTATAAATATGTTCAAAAATAAAGTAAATCATGTTTAAACATTTAGAGAAGTGTGAAAACAATGAATCAACAAACAGGTATTTTCACTAAGGAGACAGAAATTATAAAGAATGAATCAAATGGAAATTCTGGAGATGAAAAATGCAATAACTGAAATGAGAAACTTCCTAGAGGAGCTTGACAGAAGATTCTTCAAGTTGGAAAAAGGAAGAAAATCAGTGAACTTGAAGATAGATCAATGGAAATTATAATATCTGAAGAACACAGAAAGAAGATTAAAGAAAAAAGCAACAGAACCTCAGAAATCTTAGATAACATCAAGCACACAAATATGCATTTGATGAAGATTCCAGAGGAAGAGGAGAAAAAAGAACAGAAAAAATTTGAAACATAATGGCTTAAAACTTTTTTGAATTTGATGAAAAACATCGATCTATACACAGTTAGGAAGCTCAATGAACCCAAAGTAGGATAAGTATAAAGAGACTCACACATAGATAAATCATAGTCAAACATTTAAAAGGCAAAAAGAACATTTTGAATACAAAAGAAGCAAAAGAAAAATGATTTATCGTGTACAGAGGAACATCGATATGGTTAACTCCTGATTCTTTTCTGAAACAATGGAAGCCCAAAGGCAGTGGAATGATACATTCAAAGTGTCAAAAGAAAAACAAAAAAACAACTGTCAGACTTCTCTGGTGGTCCAGGAGTTAAGACTCTGCATTTCCAAAACAGCGGGTGCGGGTTTAATTCCTGGTTGGGGAACTAAGATCCCACACTTCGGCCAAAAACAAACAAACAAAAAAAACAAAAAAACTGTCAAGCAAGAATTCTATATCCAGCCAAACTATCCTATAGAAACCAAAGGCAGAATAAAGACATTCCCAGACAAAGACAGAGAGAATTCATCGCTGTAAAACCTGACTCACAAAAAAATAGTAAAGGACGTCATTCAGGATTGAAGGAAATGACACCAGAAGTAACATGGAAGAAGAAGAAGAAATAGAAAGTACTGGAAGTGGTAAAAATGTGGGTTAATATAAGACTCTCTCTATATATTTTCCTTGTGTCTTCTCTTAGCATCTTTAAAAAGCATAAGATTATATAATCATTGTAACACTGTGTTGTTGAGTTTATAACATCTATAGCTACAACAGATACAACATTAGCAGCATAAAGGAGAGGATCAGGGCACCAATTCAAGCAGGCTGTGAAGGGTGTGTGGGATAGTAAAAGATGGAGACAGTGGGGAAGGCCCTACAGGCAGAGAGAACTGAACAGCCGAAAGTGTGCAGCCAGGAAAGCCATGTCTAAGGAAGAGTCAGCTCTCTGACCGGAGGACCTAGAGGGTGAGGTTGGAAGAGTCAGCTGCAGGTAACAACTAAGGAGGCCCATGAAAAGCAAGCAGCTCGTGGGATCTTAGTTGCCTGACTAGGGATTGAACTCAGGCCACGGCAGTGAAAGTGTCGAGTCCTAACCACTGGACTGCCAGGGGACTCCCAGATTTTGTTTCTAAATTAGAATAACTGATCTTTCCAATCAGTGCCTTCAGAAGGGTCTTCTGGCACGGAGGTGGCACGGTTCCTGGATGGAGTGAGCCATGACGGGGTGGGCTCCAGATGGTGTGGTGTGGGGAAGTGAGGCTCAGATCAGAGAGGTCACTTAGGAGCGCACCCTAATGATATGTGGTGATGTCCATGACATCCTCTTATTTTATTCTCACCCCAGCTCTCAAAATCCCTGCAGATAAGCTCAGCAAGATATAAAGAATGAGGGAGACCCTGAGAGGTGGACGCCCAAATAAATAAGCAAATAAGAGAATTTAAATCAGTCCATACACAATGCCAGACACTCGGATAAGCATCTCAAATTCCCTCATTTAAGCCTAAAAAGAAGATTTTATTAAACCCATGTTATAGAGGAGGAGACTGAGGACTCATTGGCCCAAGGCCACACAGAAAGCTTGCAGCAGAGCAGGATTCAGATGCACGAGTGCCCAACACCCCACATACGCTCCTCCCAGACTCAGTCACTCTTTCCAGTGAGAAGGTGCCCACTCCAAAGAGTCAGCTTTTTCAATCAATCAAATAGAGAAATAAGGAGAGGAGAGCTCTTTAAGCTAGAGTTGCCCCTGCCTCCTTTCAGGAATATCTCCTCCCACTGCCTGCAAGCCTGGCCAGGTTCCCTAGGAAGCAAAACCCCTGGGCTCAGCATTGCCCCCAGCCACACCCCCACACATTGACATACGCCTGAAAAGCAGCCTCCATCAAAAGGCAGCCCGAGGGACCAGCAGTGCTAGGAGCACGTAGGAGAAGGCTGCTGGGCCGGGCCGCCCACTCCTCCGAGGCGCCCAGGCTGGATCTGAACACGGCCGAGGTGGCAGAGAACCTAATGGGGTTTTAGAGACATCCTGATCCCCGCTCGCATCAGAGATCGTCCCAGAAACCATGAAGAGGCCCCAGGAGGGGCAGACACCCCAGTCACACCGCAGCACCAGTGAGTCCTGCCCCCTCTTGGCACACACGTCCTCTCCTGGCAGGTGCGGGGAGATGCAGCCAGAGAAGGGGGCTCTGAGAGCATGGGAGACCAGGGAGGGGCCTGTGCCCTGGAGGGAGCCCCAAGATGGGGCAGCTCATTGCAGTTCAAACCCCATCCCCCCGTCTTCCTAATAACACCTGCACTCAGCAGCCTGGTGACTGTCACCACAATAATGAGCTGATCAGAAGTGGGCCTGAGGGCCGTAAGCTACCAGGGTCATTAAAGCCCGTACCTGTGCCGGAAGCTTTGAGGGGGGCTTCACATCTGTCACCAAAGGAGTGGCCAAGGGGGTGGTCAGGGAACTGATATTTACAACGTGTATCAGTTCTACATACCGTAAAAGAGCATCCAGATTACCACTTTCTCACCAACTTCATAAAATACATTTTATTGGTTTGTTATGGTTCTGACCCAAACAACTTCATAAAGTTTTTCCTTCTCATGAAGTGGACACCCTTACACACTCACCTGAAAGAAAGAAGTTCAACTGTCAAGGCCCATTTAATTAGGCATGAGCACTGAGAAACTATTTTGTAAAGGACAAGGGCATACATAGGCTTTTTGTGGTGCTTTAACTTAGAGGTTTTTAAGGCATCTGAGAGCCAGACTGAGGTTTTTTGTTTGTTTGTTTTGGGGGGTTATTTTTTTGCGGTACGCGGGCCTCTCACTGTTGTGGCCTCTCCCGTTGTGGAGCACAAGCTCTGGACGCGTAGGCTCAGCGGCCATGGCTCACGGGCCCAGCCACTCCGCGGCATGTGGGATCTTCCCGGACCAGGGCACGAACCCATGTCCCCTGCATCGGCAGGCGGACTCTCAACCACTGCGCCACCAGGGAAGCCCCAGACTGATTTTATTTGGCCTGCACACCAATGTAGAAAGAAAAAAGTACATTTTTGCCAACATTTAAAAATTGGGGATTATCACATGAAAATCCAAAAGACAAGGCAATGGCCACATAGTCAGATGGGTCGTGGGCTCACCTGTTCCCATGGCCCCCACCAGGCAACCTCAGCTGGTTCTGAACCCTGCAAGTCCCCGGCTGGCTTCTGGATTGGGGGCCCCTGATTTTAGATGAACCACAAACACTCACGGCATAGTCTACGATAGGCAAAGCCCTGTGCCACACACCATGGGGAAACAGTAAGACCTGGTCCCTTTGCCCTAGTGACTCATGCTGCCTGGGAGACAGGCACACAGACGCACAGAAATAACTGATCCAAAAAAGAATGAGTTTCAGGCAATAAGGGAGGCACCAAGTGGAGATAAAGAGATTTCTTAGGGAGAGACAGAGGACTAATAAAGAAAGAAATAGCACGCCTTGCCATTGCCCCAGGACCTCCTGGTGGGATGCCCCGGGGTCCCCAATGAGCTGTCAGTCCAAACCCACCCCAAGTGAATCCTCAACAAAGCAGAAGCACATTCAACCTTTCACTTGTTTGGTCACCAAAGGGTGGCCCAAGACATACAGCAGAGTCACCTAGAAGCTTTTTCACCCCCACGCAAACAGGTCCCACCATCTGTGGAGTTGAGCTCCCTTTTTGGGTGGTGTCTGGTTGTGGCGACATGGAAAAACACCGGATGGATCCCATTACTCATCACCAACCCACCTATGCCAGGCCCCATCCCAGGACACAGCCTCTCCCTCCGGGGCTGCCCACTGCATTGGTCATCCTACTCGGGCCAGCCTGGCATGAGGTCACAACTCAGTCAGGGGCCCAGGATCAAGCACCCTAAAACTTGTGCCTGGGTGTCCACGGGCTGAGCCATTTTCAGGACATGCCCCGCCCCTCTGCCTTGTAACCTAGCACAACTTAGGACCTGTCATATCCCCAGAACTCAGTCCCATCCACTGCTGCCTCACAGTAGCAGAAGCTGGTAACACAGCCAGAACAGCCAACAACAAAAAAACCAGATTCTAGAATTCTAGGTGAAACTCAAATCAGTAATTATAGCTACAACAGGGAAATAGTCACCAGCCAATAGCAACATGGTGAGGGCAGGAATGTGCCCACTGAGCACTGATGCCATCAGCACACAGCAGGCTGCAGAATCAGGAGTCAGTGAGGCAAGGAACACAAGTATGGTCTTGGGCCTGAAAAATCGAGTTCACATCGTAACCATGTGAGTTCTAGAGTGTGTGGATTTGCCTGTTAACCTCTAGGCATCTGTTAAAAAATAATAATATTTTGGGGTTTTATATTGAGAAGCAAATGAGGTGACATATGTAAAGCACTTAATACAGTGCCTGGCATACAGTAGGCACTACATAAATATTCCTTCTCTTTCACCCAAACATTAATTGATGAATTAATGGGTGAATATGTCGTAAAAAAAAATAACTCATTTACTTGAACATGTTCCAGACTGCATCTAATTATTTTGCTCTTATTGTTTTTAATCGAATCTGCCTGCCTAGGGGTAGAATGCTCGTTTTTTTTCTAGCTTCAAACTCGCATGCAAGAAAGCTGCCCTCTTTTTATATACTTCTCTTGTAATTAGGGAACATTGCCACCAGGTGGCAGTGGTTGCTCGGGGCTCCACATCAACCTGGAAGACACATGATTTGCTCAGATCCAGCTACAACCATGAATTTTCCATATATTAATTTTCAAAGAGCAAGAAAGGCTACATGTGATAGATCACAAGATTCCATTTTTTTAATCTTTATTGGAGTATAATTGCTTTACAATGGTGTGCTAGTTTCTGCTTCATAACAGTGAATCAGTCACACACACACATATATTCTCATATCCCTTCCCCCTCGTGTGTCCCTCCCTCCCACCCTCCCTATCCCACCCCTCTAGGTGGTCACAAAGCACCGAGCTGATCTCCCCGTGCTATGTGGCAGCTTCCTACTAGCTATCTATTTTACGTTTGGTAGAGTATATATGTCCATGTCACTCTCTCACTTTGTCACAGCTTACCCTTCCCCCTCCCCATATCCTCAAGTCCATTCTCTAGTAGGTCTGTGTCTTTATTCCTGTCTTACCCCTGCGTTCTTCATGACATATTTTTTTTCTTAGATTCCATATATATGTGTTAGCATATGGTATTTGTCTTTCTCTTTCTGACTTACTTCACTCTGTATGACAGACTCTAGGTCCACCCACCTCACTACAAATAACTCAATTTCATTTCTTTTTATGGCTGAGTAATATTCCATTGTATATATGTGCCACATCTTCTTTATCCATTCATCTGTTGATGGACACTTAGGTTGCTTCCATCTCCTGGCTATTGTAAATAGAGCTGCAATGAACATTTTGGTACATGACACTTTTTGAATTATGGTTTTCTCAGGGTATATGCCCAGTAGTGGGATTGCTGGGTCATATGGTAGTTCTATTTGTAGTTTTTTAAGGAACCTCCATACCGTTCTCCATAGTGGCTGTACCAATTCACATTCCTACCAGCAGTGCAAGAGTGTTCCCTTTTCTCCACACCCTCTCCAGCATTTATTGTTTCTAGATTTTTTAATGATGGCCATTCTGACCAGTGTGAGATGGTTAACTCATTGTAGTTTTGATTTGCATTTCTCTAATGATTAATGATGTTGAGCATTCTTTCATGTGTTTGTTGGCACTCTGTATATCTTCTTTGGAGAAATGCCTATTTAGGTCTGCCCATTTTTGGATTGGGTTGTTTGTTTTTTTGTTATTGAGCTGCATGAGCGGCTTGTAAATTTTGGAGATTAGTCCTTTGTCAGTTGCTCCATTTGCAAATATTTTCTCCCATTCTGAGGTTTGTCTTTTGGTCTTGTTTATGGTTTCCTTTGCTGTGCAAAAGCTTTGAAGTTTCATTAGGTCCCATTTGCTTATTTTTGTTTTTATTTCCCTTTCTCTAGGAGGTGGGTTAAAAAGGATCTTGCTGTGATTTATGTCATAGAGTGTTCTGCGTATGTTTTCCTCTAAGAGTTTGATAGTGTCTGGCCTTACATTTAGGTCTTTAATCCATTTTGAGCTTATTTTTGTGTATGGTGTTAGGGAATGTTCTAATCTCATACTTTTACATGTACATGTCCAGTTTTCCCAGCACCACTTATTGAAGAGGCTGTCCTTTCTCCACTGTACATTCCTGCCTCCTTTATCAAAGATAAGGTCACCATATGTGTGTGGGTTTATCTCTGGGCTTTCTATCCTGTTCCATTGATCTATCTTTCTGTTTTTGTGCCAGTACCATACTGTCTTGATTACTGTAGCTTTTTAGAATAGTCTGAAGTCAGGAAGCCTAATTCCTCCAGCTCCTTTTTTTGTTCTCAAGATTGCTTTGGCTATTAGGGGTCTTTTCTGTTTCCATACAAGTTGTGAAATTTTTTGTTCTAGTTCTGTGAAAAATGCCAGTGGTAGTTGATAGGGATTGCATTGAATCTGTAGATTGCTTTGAATAGTAGAGTCATTTTCACAATGTTGATTCTTCCAACCCAAGAACATGGTATATCTCTCCATCTATTTGTATCATCTTTAATTTCTTTCATCAGTGTCTTATAATTTTCTGCATACAGGTCTTTTGTCACCTTAGGTAGGTTTATTCCTAGATAAATTATTCTTCTTGTTGCATTGCTTAATGGGAGTGTTTTCTTGATTTCACTTTCAGATTTTTCATCATTAGTGCATAGGAATGCCAGAGATTTCTGTGCATTAATTTTGTATCCTGCTACATTACCAAATTCGTTGATTAGCTCTAGTAGTTTTCTGGTGGCATCTTTAGGATTCTCTATGTATAGTATCATGTCATCTGCAAACAGTGACAGCTTTACTTCTTCTTTTCCGATTTGGATTCCTTTTATTTCCTTTTCTTCTATGATTGCTGTGGTTAAATCTTCCAAAACTATGTTGAATAAGAGTGGTGAGAGTGGGCAGCCTTGTCTTGTTCTTGATCTTAGTGGAAACGTTTTCAGTTTTTCACCATTGAGGATGATGTTGGCTGTGGATTTGTCATATATGGCCTTTATTATGTTGAGGAAACTTCCCTCTATGCCTACTTTCTGGAGGGATTTTATCATAAATGGGTGTTGAATTTTGTCGAAAGCTGTCTCTGCATCTATTGAGATGACCATATGGTTTTTCTCCTTCAGTTTGTTAATATGGTGTATCACATTGATTGATTTGCATATATTGAAGAATCCTTGGGGCTTCCCTGGTGGCGCAGTGGTTGAGAGTCCGCCTGCCAGTGCAGGGGACACGGGTTCGAGCCCTGGTCTGGGAAGATCCCACATGCCGCGGAGCAACTGGGCCCGTGAGCCACAATTACTGAGCCTGCGCTCTGGAGCCTGTGCTCCGCAACAAGAGAGGCCGCGATAGTGAGAGGCCCACACACGGCGATGAGGAGTGGCCCCCGCTTGCCACAACTAGAGAAAGCCCTCGCACAGAAACGAAGACCCAACACAGCCATAAATAAAATAATTAAAAAAAAAAGAATCCTTGCATTCCTGGAATAAACTCCACTTGACCATGGTGTATGATCCTTTTAATGTGCTGTTGTATTCTGTTTGCTAGTATTTTGTTGAGGATTTTTGCATCTATGTTCATCACTGATATTGGCCTGTAGTATTCTTTCTTTGTGACATCCTTGTCTGGTTTTGGTATCAGGGTGATGGTGGCCTCGTAGAATGAGTTTGGGAGTCTTCCACCCTCTGCTATATTTTGTTAAGAGTTTGAGAAGGATAGGTGTTAGCTCTTCTCTGAATGTTTGACAGAATTCGCCTGTGAAGCCATCTGGTCCTGGGCTTTTGTTTGTTGGAAGATTTTTAATTACAGTTTCAATTTCAGTGCTTGTGATTGGTCTGTTCATATTTTCTATTTCTTCCTGATTCAGTCTTGGCAGGTTGTGCATTTCTAAGAATTTGTCCATTTCTTCCAGGTCGTCCATTTTATTGGCATACAGTTGCTTGTAGTAACCTCTCATGATCTTTTTCATTTCTGCAGTGTCAGTTGTTACTTCTCCTTTTTCATTTCTAATTCTATTGAGTCTTCTTTTTTTTCTTGATGAGTCTGGCTAATGGTTTATCAATTTTGTTTATCTTCTCAAAGAAACAGCTTTTAGTTTTATTGATCTTTGCTATCATTTCCTTCACTTCTTTTTCATTTATTTCTGATCTGATCTTTATGATTTCATTGCTTCTGCTAACTTGAGGGGTTTTTTTGTTCTTCATTCTCTAATTGCTTTAGGTGCAAGGTTAGGTTGTTTATTCGAGATGTTTCCTGTTTCTTAAGGTAGGATTGTATTGCTATAAACTTCCCTCTTAGAACTGCTTTTGCTGTATCCCATAGGTTTTGGGTCGTCGTGTCTCCATTGTCATTTGTTTCTAGGTATCTTTTGATTTCCTTTTTGATTTCTTCAGTGATCACTTCGTTATTAAGTAGTGTATTGTTTAGCCTGCATGTGTTTGTATTTTTTACAGATCTTTTCCTGTAATTGATATCTAGTCTTATAGCATTGTGTTGGAAAAGATACTTGATACGATTTCAATTTTTTTTAATTTACCCAGGCTTGATTTGTGACCCAAATATGATCTATCCTGGAGAATGTTCCATAGTACTTGAGAAAAATGTGTATTCTGTTTTTTTTTGGATGGAATGTCTTATAAATATCAAGTCCATCTTGTTTAATGTATCATTTAAAGCTTGTGTTTCCTTATTTATTTTCATTTTGGATGATCTGTCCATTGGTGAAACTGGGGTGTTAAAGTCCCCTACTATGAATGTGTTACTGTCAATTTCCCCTTTTATGGCTGTTAGTATTTGCCTTATGTATTGACGTGCTCCTATGTTGGGTGCATAAACATTTACAATTGTTATATCTTCTTCTTGGATCGATCCCTTGATCATTATGTAGTGTCCTTCTTTGTCTCTTGTAATAGTCTTTATTTTAAAGTCTATTTTGTCTGATATGAGAATTGCTATTCCAGCTTTCTTTTGGTTTTCATTTGCATAGAATATCTTTTTCCATCCCCTCACTTTCAGTCTGTATATGTCTCTAGGCCTGAAGTGGGTCTCTTGTAGACAGCATATATATGTGTCTTGTCTTTGTATCCATTCAGCCAGTCTGTGTCTTTTGGTGGGGGCATTTAAGCCATTTACATTTAAGGTAATTATTGATATGTTTTTCCTATTCCCATTTTCTTAATTATTTTGGGTTTGTTATTGTAGGTCTTTTCCTTCTCTTGTGTTTCTTGCCTAGAGAAGCTCCTTTAGCTTTTGTTGTAAAGCTGGTTTGGTGGTGCTGAACTCTCTCAGCTTTTGCTTGTCTGTAAAGGTTTTAATTTCTCCATCAAATCTGAATGAGATCCTTGCTGGGTAGAGTAATCTTGGTTGCAGGTTTTTCTCCTTCATCACTTTAAATATGTCCTGCCAGTCCCTTCTTTCTTGAAGAGTTTCTGCTGAAAGATCAGCTGTTAACCTTATGGGGATTCCCTTGTGTGTTATTTGTTGTTTTTCCCTTGCTGCTTTTAATATGTTTTCTTTGTATTTAATTTTTGACAGTTTGATTAATATGTGTCTTGGCGTGTTTCTCCTTGGATTTATCCTCTATGGGACTCTCTGTGCTTCCTGGACTTGATTAACTATTTCCTTTCCTATATTAGGGAAGTTTTCATCTATAATCTCTTCAAATATTTTCTCAGTCCCTTTCCTTTTCTCTTCTTCTTCTGGAACCCCTATAATTCGAATGTTGGTGCGTTTAATGTTGTCCCAGAGGTCTCTGAGACTATCCTCAATTCTTTTCATTCTTTTTTTCTTTATTCTGCTCTGCAGTAGTTATTTCCACTATTTTATCTTCCAGGTCACTTATCCGTTCTTCTGCCTCAGTTATTCTGCTATTGATCCCTTCTAGTGTATTTTTAATTTCATTTATTGTGCTGTTCATCATTGCTTGTTTCATCTTTAGTTCTTCTAGGTCCTTGTTAAATGGTTCTTGCATTTTCTCTATTCTATTTCCAAGATTTTGGATCATCTTTACTATCATTATTCTGAATTCTTTTTCAGGTAGACTGCCTATTTCCTCTTCATTTGTTAGGTCTGGTGGGTTTTTATCTTGCTCCTTCATCTGCTGTGTGTTTTTCTGTCTTCTCATTTTGTTTACTTACTGTGTTTGGGGTCTCCTTTTTGCAGGCTGCAGGTTCGTAGTTCCCATTGTTTTTGGTGTCTGTCCCCAGTGGCTAAAGTTGGTTCAGTGGGTTGTGTAGGTTTCCTAGTGGAGGGGACTAGTGCATGTGTTCTGGTGGATGAGGCTGTATCTTGTCTTTCTGGTGGGCAGGTCCACATCTGGTGGTGTGTTTTGGGATGTCTGTGGACTTATTATGAGATTAGGCAGCCCCTCTGCTAATGGGTGGGGTTGTGTTCCTGTCATTCTAGTTGTTTGACATACGGTTGTCCAGCACTGTAGCTTGCCGGTCGTTGAGTGAAGCTGGGTGTTGGTGTTGAGATGGAGATCTCTGGGAGATATTCGCCATTTGATATTCCATGGAGCTGGGAGGTCTCTTGTGGACCAGTGTCCTGAAATTGGCTCTCCCACCTCAGAGGCACAGCACTGACTCCTGGCTGCACCACCAGGAGCCTTTCATCTGCATGGCTCAGAATAAAAGGGAGAAAAAGCAGAAAGAAAGAAAGAGGATAAAAGAAAATAAAATAAAGTTATTAACATAAAAAATAATTAAGAAAAAAAAATTTTAAGTAAAAAAAAAAAAAAAAACAATGGACGGATAGAACCCTAGGACAAATGGTGAAAGTAAAGCTATACAGACAAATCTCACACAGAAGCATACACATACACACTCACAAAAAGAGGAAAAGGGGAAAAAATGATAAATCTTGCTCTCAAAGTCCACCGCCTCAATTTGGGATGATTCATTGTCTATTCAGGTATTCCACAGATGCAGGGTACATCAAGTTGATTGTGGAGCTTTAATCCGCTGCTTCTGAGGCTGCTGGGAGAGATTTCCCTTTCTCTTCTTTGTTCACACAGCTCCTGGGGTTCAGCTTTGGATTCGGCCCCGCCTCTGTGTGTAGGTCGCCATCAGGCGTCTGTTCTTCGCTCAGACAGGACGGGGTTAAAGGAGCCGCTGATTCGGGCGCTCTGGCTCCCTCAGGCCTCGGGGGAGGGAGGGGCACGGAGGCGGGGCGAGCGTGCGGCGGCAGAGGCCGGCGTGACGTTGCACCAGCCTGAGGCGCGCCGTGTGTTCTCCCGGGGAAGTTGTCCCTGGATCACGGGACCCTGGCAGTGGCGGGCTGCACAGGCTCCCTGAAAGGGAGGTGTGCAGAGTGACCTGTGCTTGCACACAGGCTTCTTGATGGCGGCAGCAGCAGCCCCAGTGTCCCACGCCCGTCTCTGGGGTCCACGCTGATAGCCGTGGCTGTCGCCTGTCTCTGGAGTTCCATTAAGCGGCGCTCTTAATCCCCTCTCCTCACACACCAGGAAACAAAGAGGGAAGAAAAAGTCTCTTGCCACTTCGGCAGGTCCAGACTTTTCCCCGGTCTCCCTCCTGGCTAGCCGTGGTGCACTAACCCCCTACAGGCTGTGTTCACGCCGCCAACCCCCTACAAGATTCTATTAAGTGAAGAATTTTCTTTTAGAGGAGAGTGCTAAGCAATTATTCTCTCATGATTTCAAGTACAGCATGAGAGGATAAGGTTTTAACTTTGAGCAACACACATGACAGACACTAGGAAGAACTGATTGACCAACAGGGCAACAACATTTCAGCATAAACTTCTAGGAGACTCTGAGGAGAAGGCATCCAGGAGGCATCCCCAGGAGCTGAAAGAAGCCCAGGAGAACTGTGAGAGGGCAAAAAGGCTGGGGCAGGAAGGAAGCCCCAGTTTCCTTTTGGCTCTGCTTCTAACACTCTCAAGACTCTGGAAATGAGGGAGTAAATGATCTCCTATGGCTCCCCGGACCTCAGTCCCCATGAATCTTCCACCTTTTTGTGCAGCATCTCCCTGTTCCCAGCCTGGGCCTACATGGTGATGACAATTCCCCCACACCTGAAGGCAGAGCTCAGACCAGAATGTCAGGAGGCCAGCTGCATTCCCAAGGTATAAGAAACCTGACCATCGGGCATGAGGATGATGGGAGAAAGAGCAAAGCAGAAGCACGGTCCAGGACCCATGATTCCCTAAAGCCTGAAGGGAAATCCCAGTCAATCAAAGCCCCTATTCTGTGCTCCCCATTGCATGAATGAGCTAGTCTCATGTTCCCCATTTTCTAAATTTTCCTTGTATGGAAACTCTTAAAACTTCCACCAAATACCCCTAAATACTTAAGTCATATTGGCTAATTCTCAATCTTTGGGGGCCAGAGGAGAGCTTTCTTTGGTACTTTGTTCCTTTGATAAAGCCATGCTTTTATAGATTCAAGCTAGCAAGACCTAAAGAAACCCCAGGCCAAAATACCCTCTCTGTTCTCCATGAGGGTCCAGCCCTGCGGGCATCACATCCCACCAGCCCCACCTCTTCCCAGCTCTGGCAAGGTCTGCACGAGAGGACTGGTTGCCCTCTCCCCTGTCATGCCCCAGGACAGCAGGAGTCATTTTGCAAAGCAGCCTGAGGCCATGGGAACCATTTGGTGTTCATCCTTGAGTTTATATCAACAACATCTGCATCCATGTGAACCAAGAAGGATGACCATCAGAGATCCTTTAGAAGTAAATCAGATTTTTAAAACATCTATTTTTGAAAAAAATTAACCTCAATCATTTGCTTTCCATAGCCAAAAAGATATGCTAAAGCTCAAAGACATTATCGTGGAATAGATAACATACCTTTTAGTTATGGGGTGTTTGAGAGAATAGATTATTTTAATCTTTTAAAGAAACATTTTGCAAATAAATCCCGATGTGCCCCTGACACACTGGTTGCTAGTATTCCCATAGGTGGGTTGGGGTCACTCTTTCTTTGCAGGGACACATTGGCATCCAGCCACATGGACAACTAGCTACCATCCTTTTTCAATATCAGCTTTATGAGATGGAGCTAAGGGTGGACACATTAAGAGAGAGATTTGCTGATGAGTAATTTCAAATAAAGTTGTTTACCTGCATTCAGCAGAATATTAAAATGATAAACCAAGCTTTTAATAACCATACCCTCTTTTACAGATGAGGAAACAATGTCTTCTTTCTTTAGACAAATCTATTTGAGATTAGTCACTTGGGAATTGGAAAAGCAGGCGAGCTCCTATTTCTTTTCCGGTCAATGAATTAACAGGAAGAAGAAGGTAAGCGGCTGCATAATGAAGACATTAACTTTCTTATCTTGATTAAACTTAGGCTGATTCATATTTACAGTTTTTTTTTAAAGTCCATGTTTCATATTTATAACCAAAATACTAACAATGCATGGTACATGTTTTTGTTAAAATGTGCTTTTGTCGAATGTAAATAAATATTCATAATATATAAATATACAGTTTTAATCAAAGAAAATAGTTTCACTGCCTGTTATTTCAGTTGTACTTTATTTGCCTAATAAAGTATAATTTTAAAAAAATTCAGGGCTTCCCTGGTGGCGCAGTGGTTGAGAGTCCGCCTGCCGATGCAGGGGGCACGGGTTCGTGCCCCAGTCCGGGAAGATCCCACATGCCGCAGAGCGGCTGGGCCCGTGAGCCATGGCCGCTGGGCCTGCGCGTCTGGAGCCTGGACTCCGCCACGGGAGAGGCCACAGCAGTGAGAGGCCCGCGTACCGCAAAAAAAAAAAAAAAAAAAAAAAAAAAAAATTCACCAAATACATACCATACCTCTGTTAGACTGCAGATGGTTTGCCTCTTAATTTACAAAGATCTGCTTCGATTTGTGTTCAATGAAATTCCTGAAAGATTACTACATTTTCAGATGCAAAATTAAAAATAGACAAGTGAAGTAATTCTTTAAATGTACCTTTTTAAAAAACTGCATCTGATTTATGAGAAATAAGGAGCTAAAATCCATTATTAAAATTTACTTCTTAATTGAAAAAAGTGAGCCTAATAGGTGTTGAAATCATACTTTGCATTGACAATTGCTGTCAGATAACCCTGAGAACGAAGGGACTCTGTGCTTTTGGGGGTGCTCGGTGTGGCCAGAAGGACTGGGAGAGCTGTGCAGGGCAGGTGCCTCGTGGACCACTCTCCCTGAGGGGGGACGCACCCTCCCCATCTCCGGACAGCCTCTGCATCAGCTTCTGCCTTCAGATGAAACGTCCACAGAAGCTCCAAACTGCTGACTCTGACCCAACCTTTCACTAAACCCTATTTGCAAAGGAGCTTGCTGACTCTTGACGGAGCGCCGATCACTTCTGAGTTTGGACCAAAACAGCTGCCAGGCAACAGTCTCCAACTTGTGGCCAAAGAGCCCACAGGACAGGCGACAGGGACCTCAGGGCTCTTAGGAGAAGGATGAAGATGTGGGGCTAAGAATGGGTAGTGCCCTGGGGAGCCGGGAAACACTGACGCCCCTTTGCTGTCCTTCTTCCACAGTCGGGCCCTTCCCTTTACAGAGCCACGCTCAAGGCTCAGGGGCCCGTCACCTCTGGCCCCGTGGTCTGCCCCACCTGGCTAGATGAATCAGGTGCAGGGACAGGGAGAACCCAGGCTATGGAGCCAGACTGTCCAGGGCTGGACTCAGCTCCTGCCATTTCTACTCACCTTGGGCATGCTGCCTCGCCTCTCTGGGCCTCCAGGTCCTCATCTATAAAGAGTTGTGGTCAAGATTCAAGGCAATGAAGGTAAAGACACCAGCCCAGTGCCTGGCTGCACTGTCAGCATCAATAATGTCAAGTTCACGCACCCATTCACGTGTTCTCCTGAGCAACCCCTCTGCAGGGCTGCAAGCAGCAATCACAGGGCCTGGAATCTGAAATCTACCACCATTCAGTGCTGACCGGTCTGGGGAAGGAGAGGGGTCTCCAATGTTCTGAACCCAGTCCCATGGGGATGGACCTAGTTTCTCCAGGGTCCCCAGTACCACATGCCAGCTCCTCTGAGCTCAGGCAAGGGCTCTGCCAGGGCACTACGATCAGGAGCAACACACCTGCACAGATGTTAGCACGACTTCTCAGGCCCAGTCACCTGGCCTCTGACAGAACCAAGAACCTGAAGCCTAGACACCTTGTGGAAGCCAAGACAGGAGTCTGCCGACCCATTCCATACGTGTCTAGCCAACCGTGAAAAAGCACCTCTAAATTACCCCCTGCTCGCTTGACTGAGGAAGTAGCATTTGTTTTTATTTTCTAGGACAGACAGTCAGTCAGTCGTATGTGACAGAAATAAAGATAAATTCCACCCCTTGAACTTTAAATCAAAATGCTAATCCCAAGCTGACTTCTCTGTCAAGGTCTGACACTGAAGTAATTCAGCGGGCTTTGATTATGCCCAAAATTAATGCTCTGGTGGAGATTATGTCCATTAATCACGGATTTTGATGGTGTGGTTGCTCATGTTCCTCCACCCGGTGACATCCCAAACTGTCCCAATGGCCAGGAGACCTTCCCCTGGTGTCCTCAGCTCACAGATTATAAGGCAACCTCCAAACGGGAGAATCTGGAAAGACCACTTGATGTTTACATAGTAAAAAGGCTCAAAGGGTAGGGTTATCCCTAAGAAGAAGCTAGAAGGTGACATGTTCTGAGCATAAAACGAGGGCAAAGCATTATTCCATCTCCACTAAGGACCAAGCTAGAGAGGCCTGGGCGGGCCAAACTGAGTCCAGCAGAAAAGACCCCAGAGATGACCTCACCCAGAGATTCCCAAACAACTCGCATCCCAAAAGACCATCCATAGGTCAGGAGTTTGCTTTGCGTAAGAAAAACAAAAAGACCTCCTTGTCTCTGGAGGTCTGCTGGAGGGGACACTTAGGAATCCCGGTTGAAACATCAAATGCCCATTTCATCTCCACGAAACTGAACCCCCTAAATCTCCCCTCACTCTGAACCTCTCATTCAACACATACTTATTTATCACTTACTACATATCGGGCTCTCGTCTAGGCGTTTGGGATATGTCTGAACAAAACAGATGAAGATCCCTGCCTTCCTGGGCCTTGCATTCTAGGGAGCCTAGTGAGCCCCCTGGCCCAGGCCTTCTCATCCCTGCCTAGAATGACACAGAAGCCTCTATTGGTCTTTTCCCTCTGTCTTAGCATCCTCTCATCCATCACCCACACAACTGCCAGAGCAACTTCCTTAAATGTAAACTTGACCAAAATCCTTCAGTGGCTCCCCTGCCTAAAACTGAGAGTCCACACTTCTTATCAGGCTCTGGGGTGGGGGGCCTCCATGAAACCCCTCTGCTTATCCCTCCAAACTCAACTTACTTTAGAAATATGGGCGGATGGAAGAAGCTCAGCACACACCGTGCAGGTCAGCCCCCTGGCCCCACGGTTGGCTGTCCACCCTGTTCGGCATGCCCCACATCCCTGCTCATCATCCATCAAACACCTCCTCCCCCTTCAAGACTCAGCTTCAGGGCAGCTCCTACCGACGCCCTCAGGTTTAGCCGGGCCCACTGCTGGACCCCGACAGCACACTGGACCTCCATCCGCCCTGTGGCACCCATCACCCCAAGCAGCCAATGCCTGTTCGTCTGTTCTCTGCCCATCTCTCTCACAGGACTGAACTCCATTTAGCCCCAAACAGTGCTTTCTACATTTTGTAGTCCCAGCACAGTGTCTGGAATATGTTAGGTGCTCAAAGAAAATTTACTATCCTGAACCAATCGTACCATAAAACCTAACCACCCTTTAGTACATTGTTTCCATGGAAAAATTGTGTTCCAAGTCCTGCCTGGCCTGTAGGGGATGAGGCTTGCCCACTCACAGTCCCAGCGACAAGGATATCGGTCCATTCAGCTCACTCTATCCTGGGCTGGCCCTGCCATCAAACCAGAGGGCCTGGGGGCCACAGGGAGAGTCTAGGTGCGTTTACCTCCTTAGCCTCACTCACGGTGGAGTGAGAGCCCCAAAGGGCCCCAAGGTGATTTCTGCTGGATGTTGGCTGGTGGCCCCAGCACAGAGGATGTGGGATCAGGTCACCACGAGCTTGCACTGTGGAAACTCGACTCCCACTTGCAAAAATTCAAACTTCTCTCCACAGAAAGAAGAAATTCATTTATAAAGGACTTTTTAAAAAAACAAAGCAAACTAGCATTACCGGCCATTACTAAGACATACCCAACACCAGTACTTTCTAGAAACAAGAGTCACATTAACCATTAAATATGCTGGCCTGCAGGGTTAGAAAGTTGTGTCCCCTGCAATTCTTCTTTCGCCCTTGTGATTATGTCAAGAAGAAAATTTCAAGCAGGGACTGGTGTGTCATTAGCACCTATCCACCACTTACTAAGTTCACTTTTTTTTTTTGTGGTACGCGGGCCTCTCACTGCTGTGGCCCCTCCCGCCACGGAGCACAGGCTCTGGCTCACAGGCCCACCCGCTCCGCGGCACGTGGGATCCTCCCGGACCGGGGCACGAACCCGCGTCCCCCGCATCGGCAGGCGGACTCTCAACCACTGCGCCACCAGGGAAGCCCTAAGTTCACTTCTTAAGGAATCAAGAGCAGGCTTCAGACTCAGAGTCAAAGGTTAGAGTTCAATAACATCAATGTCATTGTCCTTACATTGAAAGTCACCTGCACTTTGTGAAAAGTGAGACTGCTTTTCCTCTAAGAGCGATGGGATCAAGCTTCCTTTTTGAAATACATTCATTCAAGGTTTCAAGTGAATTGATTTAGGGGAAAATATTAGGTCTCTACTAGCACATAGGGGTGAGGGGGGAGTCATGGCAGTGATCTCAGAGGGATAGAGCTGGGGACAGAAGAGGGCCTCAGATTAACAGGGCAAACTCTCGGGAGCTACGATGACTCAGACACTTCACTTGAAGGTCTGAAGTTCAGTTGTCTCACGACCTGTCCCAGATTTCCTTTCAGCTTCATTCTGTCTTGGTTTGCTCCCAGCCTGGCATTTATGTTATGTTCACGAATGCCCTTGTTTACCTCAGATGAAGGCCGTCCACAGGTGGCCTAGCTCCATCCCTCCTGTCCATATAGTGTTCCAGACTCAGCAAACCAACAAACAGCAGGATACCCAGTTAAACGTGAATTCCAGATAAATAATAAATCATTTTTAGTATTAAGTATATCCCAAATGTCACATGCAATACGTCAGTGCATGTCCCACAGTATTTGGGACACATTTATACTAAAAGTGATGTACTGTTTCTATAGACTCCAAATTTAACTGGGCATCCTATATTTTATCTGGTGACCCTACCCAGCCAGCATGCTGCCCTCACAGTATGTTGGCACATTGGACAATTTCAGAAAGCATCACTTGACATTTTCCTTTTCAGAGTAACAGCCCTAAATTCTCCCAAGCAGATCGCACAAGCATTCAAAGAGGTAAGTTCTCCCACAATGCAGTTGAACCAAGGAAGACTACAGGATGTCGTCTTTGGAAAATAAGGTGAGCTCAGAGCATGCATTTCTTTTGAAATCGGGAGGAAAGCCAATAAATGTTACAAAGTGTGAAAAAGCACTGGGCCAAGTCACAGCGGCCTGAAGGTGGGAGATGATTTTCCATTTGTGTAGAGGCAACATTTAGGAAAGCATGGGAATGAAGAGTCAATTCAGCTGCAGGGGAAACGTCTTTACAGAGGTGGAAGCAGCCCGTGGGAACTACTTTGGAGACATTGGAAGGGAAAGAGGAAGCATCAGAGGGGTAGGATAGGCCAGAAGCAAACTTCTGTTCCTTGTTTGGAGGGACCTGAGCAGGTCTGTAAACTTGGGGAAGGAAAACTGGAGAAAAGGAGGGCGCAACACGGTGGGAAGACGTGGTCCCAGAGTGTCTGCTGGATCCTGAATCTGCTCAGCTATGGGGCAGGCAGCTGGTCTAGAACTGTGGGGTGAGGGTCCAGCTCCACCGGCCAGAGCTTCCCTCATTAGAGCCTAAAACTCTGCGGGCCCACTCCTGGCCTCCCAGCTGCTCTTGAAAGCTCCAGGGAAGATTGGAGGCCATGCTGGCCAGTGTTTTCAGAGCCTGGACAGGACACTGGATCTCAATTACCCCAATGAGGAGCCCTCTTATGACACGTCTCCTCCCCAGAGGCCACTCTGGAATTTCTCGATTAGAAGGGTTTAAGAGCAATACTCTGGTTGGGGATGCCATGCAGTTGACATGAGAGCAGGAAATCACTCTCCATTTCAAGAAAGCAGGGAGAGCTAATGGAAGTTATGAGGATGTATGCCCCTGCCCCCCACCCCACCCCCAGCCACCGCCTTCTTGTCGAATCCTTGCTGACTTCTGTGAGTAGGGAGAGAGGATGTATTTCCATACCCTTCTCCTAGCTTCTGGTGGTTTGCTGGCGATCTTTGGCATTGCTTTGTTCATGGATGCATCACCCTGATCCCTGCCCTCGTGTTCACATAACACTCTCTCTGTGCACATGTATCATCCAAATTTCCCCTCTTGATAAGGACACCAGTCATATTGGATTAGGGCCCCACACTACTCCAATATGACCTCATCATATATATAATTTAACTAATTATATCTGCAACTACCCATTTCCAAATAAGGTCACACTCTGGGGTATTGGAGGTTAGGATTTCAGCGAGGGTGGGGGACATAGTTCAACCCATACAGGAGTACAATAGAATTCTTTGTACTAAAAAATTTTCCCGTAGGTCTGAAATCATTTCAAAATAAGTTCTTTTTTTTTAAGATAAATGAAAAGGAGCTCTGAGAAGGACTGAAGGGAGGGTGTGCCGGGAGGGCAGCATTACTGAGGGAGCCCTCTCAGAGCCGCAGGGTTATAACAGCCCCCCAGGGAGGCCGCTGCCAAGAGGCACCTGGGGAGGTGGTCTCCCCAAGTCCTAGTGTCCCCCAGACAAAGAGAGCCTCCTACTCCTCACCCCTGAGGTGATTGTCTCAGGACCTTGGAGGGGAGGCTCACTCAGGACTCGGGTCAAGAATACAAATTAATTTTTTTCCCTGTTGAAACAAGCACATAGCAGGCATACTTGCCCAACATCTCAAAAGATGCTAGTGGCCGTTAATTAGAAGAATGTTCCAGAACAAAAGACAGCTAAATAATTGTGTGTTTCACAGAATTTTATTCCGTAGCTAGTATCTCTTAAAAATAGCACCCTCCCATATGAGAGTTTTCCATTTATCTAAATCATGTCTAAGAAATGGCACGTCTCTACTGCAATACTTCACTGACTGTGAGAAGGAAAGGGAGATGGTAGGTGCTCCCCAAACAGAGTATGAGCTGGGTGATGGAGGGCCCCACCCTGCCAGCCTCAGGCAGCTCCTGTCTGAGCCACTCAGACTTCCTGCTCTAATACCTCCAGAGACGGGACCCAGTGGCCATCCTGCGTGGCCTACCCCAGCGTTCTGTCACCCTGACAGGCCCATTCCTCTGCAGTATAGAAACTATTGGGGCCGTACCTTCCTAACCAGAAGCTTCCCAACCCTGAGAAGTATCATCAGCCAATTCGGTGCCCACACACTGGCTCAGCGTCCACGTGTGCCCAGGACTCTGCTGACCGGTCTCCAGGAAGCACCATCAGATCCCGTCCATGGCCCTCAGCCTCCTTCTGTCTGGGCACGGCCTGCAGTCCCTAAGCCTCCCGCACAGAGTCATTCCCCAGCGTAAATGTTTTGCTGAGCCACCCTGGAAAACCACAGAGACTGGAAACAGCACTAGAGGGGGCATCAGAAGTAATCTCCACTTCTAGCTATGCCCTAACCCACTGCATGACCCTAGGGAATTAATTCAGCCTCTCGGGATCTCAGATTCCTGATCTAGAAAATAATCAGATTGAGTCAGAGACTGGGAATTAACACGTTTTCAGGTATAATGGGCCCAACTGGGGATGAGGCTCCGAGAAGGTTCTAACTGACCAGGAACAGAGCAAGAGGATGACGTGACCTTCCAGGCCAAAATGCCCCATTTGTTTGAATCCCATTTGGGTGCCCGGGAGGATCCTGTCAGACTTCTCATTATGGCACTGTATTCAGAGTCAGAGTCTTCATTGGTCTATTAAGACCCCAGGATATTTTTTGTTCCCATTCATACACACTTGGTTTTGCCTCCATCCTTGGCTGCAGTGATTTTCACCAACTATTCACCAAAAGTCCCAAATAGCACGGAGATGTGAATTTTGCACATTTATTCCAAATTGGACATAATCTATTTCTCAAAAACTGTCCAAGGTGGCGAGCAGATGTCTTTCCTCAATGGGGTACCAAGGAAAAGAAAGCAGGAATCCAGATCACAGGTCCTCAAGGGAGGAAGCTTTCAGGAGCCAGGCAGCCAAGAAGGTTTCCTCGGTCCAGGGAGGCATGAAACAGACCAAGGGGTATGGGGGATTCAGATGGGAAGGGTGAAAAATAGGAGCAGGAAACAAGAATTAGCAAAGAGATGCTGGTGGGACAGGCAAAGTCCATCTGCAGAGCAGCCCAGCCAGAGCACGAGGTCTCAGAGTGGGTGCCCAGGGAAGGCACCTATTTTCTGCCAGCCAGCGCCCATTCATCCTCCTTATCATAACTGTCCATGGTTTTGGTTTGCAATTTCACCCACCCTTTAGAGTACCCAAACCCCCACCCCCACCCCCAGTTGCCCAAGAGAAAGAGTAATCTAGGCCCAGCAGTGAATTCCAGCCCCTGGGCATGGTGACTGGTTCAGGGATGAGCACATGACCTGGGCTGACCTAGTCATTCAACCAGAATGACTCCCAGGACTTGTGCAGGAACTACCAAGAAGTGAATCTCCCTGTTTGTATTGTATCAGGACAACGGACCTGCTGACCATGATGGGAGAGCGTCAGACCAACTCAGAGGAAGTGGGGCCACAAGACAGAAACTGAGTCACGACAGCATACTGCATCCAGCCAAGCCTGAAACCAGCATCACACTGTACTTTGAATTACATGGGCCAGTAAGGTGTATGTATGTGTGTCTACGTGTATTGATTTTGCTTACTGTCACTCAAAACCTAAATAACTAGAATGGATGTAGCCATAAGCTCAGGCTAGAGAGAAGAGAAAGTACTAGACTAGGGTGTTAGATTAACCTGGCCTCAGATCCCAGCACTGCCACATGCTAGCTGTGTGGGTTTGAATAAGCCACTGAGGGTCCACAAGTCACAGTTTCCTCATCTACAAAATGG
Source organism: Mesoplodon bidens (assembly GCF_964165515.1). NCBI lineage: Eukaryota > Metazoa > Chordata > Mammalia > Artiodactyla > Ziphiidae > Mesoplodon > Mesoplodon bidens. Next base: position 144,394,444 of record NC_138161.1, read on the forward strand.
ACATAATAATTCATGAGCTGAGGTATGTGAAAGTGCATGCTCCTTGAATATTGGTAGAATCTGTGGTGTTTGTACTAGATGCAGTGGGAGACACTACAGCAGTCTGGACAGAGAATTTGCTCTAAGGAAAAAGGGCTTTATGGTCATTATCCCAGGCTCTGTACAAGCTGATGTACAGAGGGAATGGACCCAGGAAGCCCACTGTGTGATGGTGGAGCAGAGACAGCACAACCCACAGGTGTGGTGTCGGATGCTGAGAGCAGAGGCCTCTTTACACCATGGACTGCACTGGCTAGAGGTGCCAACAAAGAAGTCGCCTGCACCTCCATGGCCTTTCTCCCAGTAAAATAAATGGTCCCTACCCACTTTTTCCAGGAAAGGGTCGAGAATTAACGATGAGCTTTACAAACTACTTGGTACGCCCTGTGGAAAGCCACTCTGTGGCTATAAGGGGGTGATTAATTTTCTCTCTCTAAATGTCTCAGTATCATTTGCCAAAATGATGATTTATTATTTAGACAACCTTTATATTTCCAAGGGGCTTTAAAATCATTTATAGTGGAGAATGAAATAAAAATGACTAGGGCCCTGAAAAACAGGGGTAGTGAGGAAACACACAAGGAAGTGGGGATTATTTATCCAGAAGCACAGAAGTCAGATGAAGGACACAGAAAGAACCGTCAATTATATGGAGAGCAGCTTTGCTGAGGAGAGGCCTGATTCTTCCCCTTACATGATGAGGGGGAAAGAAATGGGAAGAGAGATGGCACTGCACCCCAACTGACATGGGCTAGACATCAAGATTACTACAGGAGGCTGGAGAGGGTGTGGAGAAAAGGGGATCCTCCTATACTGTTGGTGGGAATGTATATTGGTGCAGCCACTATGGAAAACAGTATGGAGGTTCCTCAGAAAACTAAAACTAGAATTACCATATGATCCAGCAATCCCACTCCTGGGCATATATCCAGACAAAACTTTAATTCAAAAAGATATGTGCACCCCTATGTTCATAGCAGCACTGTTCACAATAGCCAAGACATGGAAACAACCTAAATGTCCATCGACAGACAAATGGATAAAGAAGATGTGGCACATATATACAGTGGAATACTACTCAGCCATAACAAAGAATCAAATAATACCATTTGCAGCAACATGGATGCACCTAGAGATTATCATACTAAGTGAAGCCAGAAAGAGAAAGACAAATGCCATATGATATCGCTTATATGTGGGATCTAAAATATGATGCAGGGACTTCCCTGGTGGTCCAGTGGTAAAGAATCTGCCTTTACAATGCAGGGGACATGGTGTCGATCCCTGGTCAGGGAGCTAAGATCCCACCTACTACTGAGCTCACATGTCCCACCTAGAGAGCCCGCATGCCTCAAACTACAGAGCCCATGAGCCCCGGAGCCCATGCGCCACAACTAGAGAGAATCTCGTGCGCCCACAAATGAGATCCCACATACCTCAACAAAGATCCTGCGTGCTGCGACTAAAGACCTGACGCAGCCAAAAATTAAATATAAATAAATAAATAAATAATAAATCTTTAAAAAATTAAATAAGTAAAATAAAATATGATGCAAATGAACTCATCTATGAAATAGAAACAGACTCACAGACATAGAGAACAGACTGGTGGTTGCCAAGGGGGAGGGGGTTGGGGGAGGGATGGACTGGGAGGTTGGGGTCAGCAGATGTAAGATTTTGTATATAGAATGGATAAACAACAGGTCCTACTGTGTAGCACAGAGAACTATATTCAATATCCTATGATAAACCATAATGGAAAAGACTATAAAAAAAGAATGTAGGGCCTCCCTGGTGGCGCAGTGGTTGAGAGTCCGCCTGCCGATGCAGGGGATACGGGTTCGTGCCCCGGTCTGGGAGGATCCCATATGCCGCGGAGCGGCTGGGCCCGTGAGCCATGGCCGCTGGGCCTGCGCGTCCGGAGCCTGTGCTCCGCAACGGGAGAGGCCACAACAGTGAGAGGCCTGCGTACCGCAAAAAAAAAAAAAAAAAAAAAAAAAAAGAATGTATATGTGTATGTATAACTGATTCACTTTGCTGTACAGCAGAAATTAACACAACATTGTAAATCAACTATACTTCAATTAAAAAAATACTGGGGGCTTCCCTGGTGGCGCAGTGGTTGAGAGTCTGCCTGCCGATGCAGGGGACATGGGTTCGTGCCCTGGTCCGGGAAGACCCCACATGCTGCGGAGCGGCTGGTCCCGTGAGCCATGGCCGCTGAGCCTGTGCATCCGGAGCCTGTGCTCTGCAACGGGAGAGGCCACAACAGTGAGAGGCCCACGTACCACAAAAAAAAAAAAAAGAAATGGAAGATGACAATAGGAAGAACTTCCTAAATGTATACTGGTTCTAAGCTCTACATCTAAAAATGTTTTCATTGCCTTTTATGGTATAATACTATCTGGGGGGAAATACAATATAGAAAGACAATGCAGATATGGTCAAAGAAAGGCATCTTCAGGAAATGAGAGGATGAATAAAGTGGGAGAAAAGTGAGAGGGCAAATGTAATATTTCTTTAAGAAAAAAATGTAAATGGTGAACACTGTATCCCATGAGCCAACCCATGAGGGAAGGTGGGGACCAGAGGATACTTACACGCAGAGGAAACATGGAGGTCTCTGGGAGGATGATGGGTTGAGTAATAACCACCAACTCGAACTCCTTTCCTGCTTGGAAGCTTTCCTAGGCCACTAAATCATTCCGTACTAGATTTCAGTAAAGCACTTCATGAAATGGTGAATCAGATGGAAAAGCATAGGCCGAGATAAGTACAAATTGGTGGATTCACAGCTGGCAGAATAACAGTACCCAAAGAGGGCCCCATGGAAGCAGCATCTTCTGTGAGATTTCACAGGCTTGGCGCTCTCTGGCATTTTTATCAGCCACTTGGATGAAACTCTGCAAAGGGACATTCATCCAATCTCAGTTGCTGGGAGACTCAGCCAAAACCAACCAGATAAAATGAACGGTCCTGCACGCCGAGGTTCCAAACCACCCCATCAGAGCTGGAGCAGATCTGGCCTGATTGGCATTTATGTTGCCAAACTGCAGACCAACAGCCAGGCTCCTGGAGCGGACTGACGGCTGATCCCCACACTTCCCACATGCCCTCCTTACGGCAGGATTCACCCACAGGCAGGCCACTGACTGTCTCCTGGTTCTGAAGGTCAGAGGCCTTGGACTTCAGGGCCCACCACAGGGCCAGTCATCTGCCATGACTGTGGTCTCTGACCTTGGGCCTGTCTGGGTTTTGTTTCACACAACTTCAAGTCATTGCCTGTGCTCCTGTTACCATTAGTCGCCCTGGACATGTAGTGGCTTGAGATGATGATGTCTCATTTTATGTCACGATTCTGCAGGATGGCTGGGCTCAGCTGGGTAGTTCTCACTGAGGGTCGCTCAGGAGGCCGCAGTCACTGGAACCTCTACCAAACTTGATGCCTAAATGGCTGGGAGCACACCTGGGGTCATCTCTGGAGCCCCTCCAGGTGGCATGTCCACGTGGCTTGGGCACCTTACAACATGGCCTCTGGGTTCCCAGCACGAACATCCTAACAGCTAGAGTTCCCAGACATCCAGGTGGAAGCTGCGAGATACTGATTACCTAACTTCGGAAGGCCCATCACTTCTGCCACATTTTATTGGTGGAGCAATTCACCAAGACCAGTGCAGATTCCAGGGAAGGGGAATTCAATTCTACACTGGCGCAGTCCCTTTGCCAAAGAGCATGTGGGATGGAAGATGTTGTTGTAGCCCTCTTTGAACAACATAATCAGTCACAGCTTTTAACAACATGGAGCACTGTGATGAGAATGATTCCAACTGGCAAGAGGACCCAGGGCTGCCTTGTCACACGGTGAGAACCCCAGGACTAGTGCCTTTCAGCCCCAGGATCTTCAGTATCTGGGCTCCACCTCCCAGTCTCCTTCCAGAAACTCACTTGCCTCCCAGTACTTGACCCCCTACTGGCCCTTTCTCACTGTCACCCCCACCCTGCTCTGCCATGTCGACAGGAATTAACAGCTTCCCCTGCTGGGCACACAAGAAACCAACTACCACTTAGCCAACTGCAAGATCCCAGGATTACAAAAACAAAACAAAAAATAAGAAAAGAAAAGAAAGAAAAAAGTATTGTCCTTTTAGCAAATAGTCAAAGAAAACTTTTAGGGAAATCATATTTGTTTTTGATTAATTGTGTGAGCTTGCAAGCAGGAGCTTGCAATGGTTCATCAAGCCCAAGTATTTGCTCTGAAATGTCAGTGCGTCTCCCTTTGAGAAAGCAGCAGCCGGTGCTGGGAGAGGGTGGGTGGAAGGCTTTCAGCATCTATGCTAATGGATTGTGTCTTACACCCTCTCTGCCATGGCTCCACATGTTCCTGCCTGCTTGTGTCTCTGCTGTGCCGGGCAACTGTCTGTGACATCACAGCCTGTTGTCATGAAAACCGATGCTATCACCAACTTCGACAATATTTACAGTTTTGTATTCCTGAGAGGACCTCAGCTTGATGGTCGATGGGAAACATAAGCTTCCAGAATATTCATCAACTTCCAGACTATTCATCAGATTCCCTCAGGGGAATAGTAGAAAGAACCCTGTCTGGGGCCCAGAAGCAGCTCTGGTGTTACCTGGGCCAAGCTGAGCCTTACTTTCCCTATCTGTAAAATGGAAAGGCCTTTGGGGTTACCTGTCACAGAGCCTGCGGGAAGGCAGGCACTCAACAGGCAAGGCTTCTCTTCCCCAAGACCCCCAGAGTTCTGACTCAAAGAGCCTGTGCAGCCTGATTCAGGGGGGAACCTGGCAGAGGTAGGGGGCTGGCAATGGGAGCTGGAGATTCTGAGCTCCTGAGAGGACCAGGATGCCACCAACGCCACTGCCCCTTTGCTCCCTCCCACTCTTTCTCCGTTCTTTCTCTGTCCTCACTCTCTGCTTCCCCTGGGTTCTGCAGGTGGTTCTGCCCAGAAGGGGCCAAAGTGAAGCAGGAGAAACTTATCCTGAGCCCCACCTACCTCCTCCTCTTCCTCTCTACTTTCTTCCTTTGCTCCCTCTCCTCCTCCCCCCTTGCTTCCTCGTTCCCACTTTCTTCCTTCCCACACTCCATAATCCAAGACCTGACCCTCCTTTAGTCCAGAAAGATCTCCCTCCCACCATCCCAGGGCACTCACCTGTCAGCCTGGGTAGCCCCATGGGAAGAACCCACCGGCTGGCAGCTCTGAATGGAGGTGCAGGCTCTGCACGGGGCTTCCTTCCCGCGCCAGCAGGAATGGCTTGCTCTTCCCCAGGACACCATGCTCCTTCCAAGCCCCAAGTCCAGGGTGACCTCCGGCTCCCTTTTGATTCTCCACTGTGCAAACTCTGCCCCACTCCCTTCATCAAACCCACTGCCCACAGAAGACACCTCCCTTCTGGGAGAGCTTGGCCTGTAGTTGTTTTCTGGAAGCCTCTCTCTGAATTTACTTCCTCCATTAAGAAGGCAGGTGATGTTTGCAATGACTAATTTTTCAAGAAATGCAATAGGTAGACATCCTAATTTATACTGTTATATTTGATATAGTTTCATAATTGTTTATGTTTTTCCATAGTTTCAATAATTCTTTTATGAGGAGCTTCAGAATATTATTTCATTTATTCAAATTTACCAACTCATTTCTACTATTTTGGATAAAAAACAGTTAAATAGAAATACGAAATTAAGAAGTGTTCTCTTAGTTGAAATTAAAGATTGTACTGTAATGAAAATCCATCAAATATTATTTTGCTTTTTTAAAATTATATTACTAATGGTTAGAATTACTACTCATTCAGTAGTTATGCCTACGTTTATGATTCATGCTATCTATTATATTGCTTTCCAAAAGATTGTCAACTATAATATCATTAGCACTATAAATTATATACATTAATTGCAAACTGGATATGTACTTCATAACAGGTTTTTTTAAGAAAAGATTTTTTATAATTCAGTGTGATTAAAATTGTAATTTAGCTCAATTATTTGATTACTAAAGAGAATGAACATTTCCTGTTTCTTTACTTTTTCTTCTACAAATCTTTTTCAGAATAAGGTAGGATAAAAAGAAAAGTACATACATGAACAAAAAAAAGAAGAAGGCAGGTGAGTCATTTACAACAGTTCACACCTTCTCCTGAGAGGTTTAATGGCTTTTAAGCAAAAGCAATTATCTGAGAGGCCACAGGCCCAGGGGCAAGCCAGTGGAGCCTTTCAACCCAGTGCTGGGTGCTTGGGGGTACAGGGAACTGGTAAGCTGGTTGGTCCCGCTGCAGGTGAGGGGTGGTCCAGTGCACCCCATCAAGGGCACTTCTACTTCCCCCTTGGCTGGATCTGAGGCCAGGGTGAGTCTTGCTGAGTCTGACCCCAGGCTGGACAGTCTGCGTGCATTTTTGCCAAGCCAACCCTCCTATCAGCACGCCAGTTCCCGGAAACTATGCCAACACTTCTGAGAAGGACACAAATTTCTTCCAAGGTGATTGGAAAAAAATCTTTTAACAGCAAAAGTATGCTATTTAAAAACAGAAGGGTCCCTGATGTAACTTAGATCTGTCACCTTTGCAAAATGAGACAAAATGGAAAAGGAACATGCTTTGGGAAGGGATGGCTCACTAGAGCAAGGCGGGGAGAGGGTGGCGGTACAGGATAATATCCTTCAATTTTAAATAAGAATCATGGGCATTCCTGAAGTGTCAGGGCAAGGCTATGACTTTAGGGGGCCAATTATTTTGCAAGAGGAATGAGAAAGGAAAACACACACGCTGGTTAGTGCCCCACCCTCACCGGCCTGCACACACCATCAGCCTGCGACATCGCAGCTCACCTGCAGCCAGGTGGGAGTGAAGGATGGCCAGCGCCAGCGGTCAGAGATGCCAGTGGTCTGGGAAGACTCGGCTAGAGGGTGTCTGTGGGGTTTGCCCATGTCTGGGGACAGCCCTGAAGCCGCCTGTGTGGTGATGCGGCCGGTGGGGACCAGGAGCTGTGGAGCCCAGAGGTTGGGCTCCAGGCCGGAGGGCAGTGGGAGGGAAAGGGGATGTCTCTGCCAGCTGAAGCGATCCTTTATACGGGGACCCAACTCCCCAGCAAAGCAGGAAGACCTCCCAGCTCCTACACCAGTTCCCAGACAGCACAAGGCCCCTGGTGACACCCTCTAAGCCCCTACCCGCCCCATTTTAACACTGTCTTTACCTTTCCATTTAGCCAATGTTCTCCTGGAGTTGCTGCCTGGGAAGGGCCGCTCTGCTCTTCGCGTGTGGCCCCCAGTTCTGACCTCCCAACCTCCGTGCCTCCAGCTGTCCCAAACACAGGGAGAAAAGGGAGAAAGGCCAGACCCCAGGGAAGACAAATGGCACCAGCCGCCCCAGGGCCCCAGCACCCCCAGCCCTCCCCGCCTCCAGCCTCCTTCTCATAAAGAGAAGCGTTGTTTCTATCTACGTTAGAACTTCTCACACCCAAGAACCCTCAGAGAAAGGGACAGAAACGGTCACAGAGCCAGGCTGTGCTCCCATCACCTATGGTTTGGGACTGCCTGCTTTCTTCCAAATTTAGTCTTCTTGGGGTACGTAATCTAGCCTTCCGGTATTTTAGGTGTTTGGATTTCACATTTCATCTTGCCCTTTTGGGCTTTCACCCTCTTTTCACCATAACTTGTGTCCCTGTCTTTTATCTTTACTCAAACCTTTTTCACTTCCACTAATTCTTTCAAGCAATATTAGTTCCCTGGCTGTACCACTTTATTAGCATTTTTAAATGTCCATATCCTCTTAATTCTAATACTTTTTCTTCATTTAAAAATCAGTCATCCCTCTTAAAGCTTATCTGATCTTTGCTCCTTTTTCCCAACCAAGGCAGCAGCGTGGGGAGTGCCAGGAGGAGAGAAGCCAGCGTCGGGGCACGCACGGCAGGTGGCCAGACAAACCCAAATAAATAAAAAGCAACTACCAGGAACTTGCTGTTGAGGAAGCGTTTGGTAAGTGGAATAACTTGGATCATTATTTACCTGTGATCGAGAGCCCAGCCCTCATGAACTGAAAAGTTACCCTAAGCATCTCTTCCTCCACTGCATGAAGGCAGCCAGTTTCTCGTCTAAGGGGCTGTTCTGGAAAGGTGGAAGGATGGAGGGAAGGAAGGAAAGGAAGTGGGGGAAGGGGGAAGCCAGGAAGGGAGGGAGGAATGCTCTGAGCCCTCCTGGCGGACAGGCCTCCCCGGGCCACAGGGAGGCCTGTGCCCCTGTCCCCAGACTCAGAGAGGCCGTGGTGCAGCAGCAGGGACATTGCCAGCTGCTCTCTAAAACTGCGCCCTCTTCCCAGATGGACGCTCACTCCATTTCCCAGCTCATGTCTAGCCAGGATCACGAGAGGAGAGGAAGTGTGGCGTCATCTCCAGGCTGGGGCAGGTAAGAGTGCCGGCCTTCTCCACCAGCACGGCCATCGCCGCTGGCCTCCGTGGACTGTGAGATGAGGAGGAAATAAACTTTTATCTTGTCGGGTAACAGATTTGGAGTCTGTTGTTACGGCAATTAGCTGACACTGGCCAAATTGGAAATTGGCACCAAGGGTGTCCATCTGTCCTCTGAGCGAGGCTCAGAGCAGGAGGTGGGGGAGGCGAGGCTGGGCTAGGGAAGGAGGCAAGAGTGTCGCAGGGAAGCCCCCAGCAGGGCAGAGAGGAGGGGAGCGGGGAGGCAGGAGCTCGGGGCAGGGCAGCCACCTCGCCCACAAGGAGAAGTGTCTGAGCAGCCTGTGGGAAGCAGGGTGTGGGCTCGAGGTGGAGCCCCAGCTTCTCCAAGCAAACCCCCCAGGCTACAGCCCTGAAGGAGGAGGGAAAGAAGATGGAAGGACGCATTCATTGAGTGTCCACTACACACTCAGCACTGCAACAGGCACCGGACTTGTGTTGGCTCACTTTCTCCCTATGGAAGCCCCTACGAGGGGGGTATTATTCATTCCCACTTTACAGAGGACATGACTGTCCAAGGCCACACGCCAAGAGTGGCCAAATGAAGACAGGCACCTGGTCTCGGAGACCACCCAACATATACCACTGCACCTCCCGGGGGACATGCATCCTGCCTGCTGGCTGCCTGTGCAGGGCACTGACACACAAATAGGAGGCTCCAGACCTCAAGGCACAGGAAAGGGAGAGGCACTTACCAAATGGAAAACCGCAATTTATCACGGCAATGGTAAAACAGAGGGGTGTTTCTGCCTGCCCACCTTCCATTTCTCTGTGTTCAGTTAGGAGCTCACCTCTGCCACCTCTCCTGTTTGGTATCCCAGGTATAGACCCATTTCTGCCCTATTCAAACAGCCCTCTCTGCTCATAAGCTGGCCCCTAAGCATCCCTTGGTCATCTGAAGATTAAATCTGCTCCCATCTACCACCCCCACCCCATTTCCAGCCAGGCTACCTGTTCACGCTAAAACACAGTCCTGTGAGAGAAGAGGCCAGATGTGCGGAAGGCTCCCAGGGGACCATATTATTGTCCCCAGGAGTAGGGGCACACCAGAGCCAGGTCGAATATGGGAAACCAAAGGCGCCTTACCCCCACCCGGCTGTCTGCCTGTCAGACGCTTAGGGCGCCAGGGACTTCCGATCTCGTTACCCCACAGAGCTGAACACAAGTTTCACACCTGTGGAGTGACAGTCAAAGAAAAGTGAAGTCTATGGCCCAGGAATGTGAGATGATCACCTGAGGGAACATCCTGTACCTGGTTACACCTTCCCTTTCCATATCCTTCCTCTCTACCTGGTCCTCAGCAGAGTCGGGGGCACAGACAGCCCCACAAGCTCAGGTGAGCCGGGACTGGGGCAGGGACGGGGCGCTCGGGGAGCCACCTGTTTGAGAAGTAGGTGATTGGACGCTCAGGCCTGGGACCTTGAGAGGTATCTGTGAACCTGGCTAGACATGGAAGGGAGACTCTCACCTGTCACCCCGCCCTCCCACTCTGGGCCGGGTGGTGGGGTCTTAGACTTGATCCCCTCTATGGGGATCCTCTATGGGGATGACCACTTAGCCACTGGAATCAATTGCACTCACCGTTACAGGAGAGGCGGCTTGACATCTCCAGAGCAAGGGCCAGTTCTGGGACAAAGCATCTCACACACCGCAGCTCTAATTCCTACTCAACAACCTCTTACTGGAGACCCCAGAGGGGAGGGGATTGGACCCCATCACCTCCATTAGATAGGTGACGAGGTGAATTTCCAAGATCACGGCAGCCAGTCTTCTGACCCCAGCACTGCACCTCTGCCATGGAGGCACTCCTTCCGCTTAAGGCCAAGGAGGGGCCCCGTGTGGACACCTCCACCACGACAGGGAAACCAGTGCCACCCGCACCATGTGAACTCACCACACACATCCGCCTCCAGCCCAGTGTTCCCTCCAGCCGAGCCATGAGCCCCACTGGCCATGGGCCTGGGGACACAGGTGCTAAGAGCATCAGGGCGTCCGGCCTTTAGGGCATGAAAGAGCTGTGCAAACTGCAGAGTCGCGGGTCTGATGGATATTCCACATTGAGGACAGCAAGTGCAGGAGAGTTCTGGGGCCGCAGAGGGGCGTGTGGGCAGGTGGAGGCCCTCAAACTTTATTTTAAAACTCTATTTTCTCTTTACAAAAACAGGCAGCCAGCCCACAGGCTAGAGTTTGAAGATTTTTCTTTAATATTCCATTAAAGTATTTATCTTGGTTACTGAGTTTTGGGATGCCCCCTTAAATTTTGCATGCCTCAGTCCTCTGACCCTAGTCCCAGCCCTGTGCTTCCCTGTCCCCACAAACTTAAATCCTGGCCTAGTGAGAAGAAATCTGGAGGCAGGGTGGGAAAGGGAGCAGTGGGCCACAGGCCCTCTCCTTACTCTGCTACGGCTGTGGGGATTTCATCCTGACTTGCGCAGCCGGGGGTTAGTGACATGGGAGGCCCAGGGTCTGGAATTCCTGGTCATGATGTCCAGCTATCAAATGTCACCCCAGCACACACGCCTGAGTATCAACTTTCCAGAGACTACTGGAGCAGACAAGACAGAACCACACACTAGCAATGTAAGGTCTAGACAAGGTCTTGGTAGGCAGGGTAAAGACTTGGGGATCAGCCTTCCTGGAGGAGATGGCCAGGAGGTCTGTGCTCAATGAAAAGAGACATTCAGAAGAAATGACAATAATAATGGCTCAGCAGGTTATCCCATTTATCTTTCACTACAATCTGAAGAGGTAAGTAGTGCCATCCCCACTTATCAGATGAATAAACTGAGGCATAGAGAGGTTAAGGAGTCCAAGGTCAGAGATGGAGTTCCAATTCAGGCTTATCTGACTCCAACACTCTCCTAAAATGCTTCAGAGAAAAAAAAATTCTTTCTGTTCAGGAAGCAATTTGGGAAAATCTGGGACACAGGAGATAAAGCACCAGGTACAGAGGATATGGTGGTTGGCTCCATCACTTACCTCTGGCTGTTACTGAATTTTGCTGCATCTCAATTCCCAACCTTCCCTGAAAAATACATACTGATAAATAAACAGGGTAAAATATTAACAATTCTTGAATCTGGGTGGTCAGCTACGGATGTTCGCTGCACCATGATTTTTCTTTACTTTTAGAAATATTCATAATAAATTGGGAAAAAGCAAAATATCCCCAGGTTAAAACTGATATATGACCCCATCAATAAAAGTCCCTGGCATGAAAATAGCTGAATAAAAATAGCTACATTAAACAGCTGCACCAACCCTCTCACGGTGTTGTGAGAATATAAATTGGTTCAGCATTTTTGGAGGGTAACTTGCAATATCCATCAAACTTTTAAACAAGACGCATTTTTAAAAACTTTTTATTTTCAAAATAATAGCCATCACACAAGAAAGTTGCGTGAATAGAACAAAAAAAACCCACCATATACCCTTACCCTGACTCACCAATTTTTCACATTTTGCCACATTTGCTTTTTTATTCTCTCTTTCTACAAGTATACTTTAGCGTATAAGAGAATATACATATACATTTGTGTATTATGTATACATTTATTATAGGATATGCACACACTTGTTCACTTCTTTTCCTCCCCAAGACCTCTGAGAACAGGGTGCATACATTAAGAGAACAAGGTTATTCTCTTACTTGACCACAAGTTGTTAAATTTGGCAATTTTAACATTGTGATGATACTTTCATCTAATGAGACCCTTCCCTTAATTTGGGGTGTTCATTGTCAACTGTCCAAATACTGTCCTTTAGAACAACTTTTTTTCCAGTGCAAGATCTAGTAAAGGAACATGTGTTACATTTACTTGTCATGACTCTTTGGTCTTCATTAATCTGGAGCAATTCCTTTTTTTAAAAAAATGCTCAAGAAAGGTTTGTTAAATTGTTTAAAGAGGCCACATCCCTGATGCAAAAGTTTTAGAGCCTGGGACTCCTGATCGAGGCAGATCTGAATTCGGTCATTGCAAGGCAGGGCCTGGGATTCTGCATTTTGGGCAAGCTCCCAGGTAAAGCCCAGGCCCTGGCTCACAAACCACACTCCGAGTGTGAGACCAGAGAAAACAGCTGTGAGAGCTGGTCCAGACCACTGCAAAAAGCATCTTGCTTTCCTCTAGGTGACCCCATGTTGGCAGTGTCAGCTGCACCCTGGGACTCAGGATGCAACAGTGATGCTGAGCCCTCCCCCACAGGAACACCTCCTGGGCTTTCCGGAGCCAGGAGATCCAAGACAGAGGGGCACAGGTCACAGAAACGGGCTTCTCTGCAGGTCCTCCGCCCCAGATGACTCTGGCCCAGGCAGGGCGAGCTTCGCTGGAAGAGAATCCTGTGTTCTGCCTCTTCTACCAGCAAGAACCCTCTATTTTGTGCAAGAGGTACCCCTCCTTCAGGAAACCATCCTGGCTACCCTGGCCATTCCGTCTCTCCGTCCTCCGACCTCCTACAGCCCCGGCCACCTGGCTGAGCCCCTGAGCACCCACTTGACTGTATTGCTATTCCACGTGCTTGCCTTGCCTTTCCCATTGCCATACCTCCACTTCTGCTACTTCTCCCATGACACGTGCCCCACCACTCTCCATCTCCACATGTTCAAGGTACAGTTTACCCCTAAGCTTCTCCATAAAACAGGTCCTTTCAATGGTGTCTCCTGGTCTGAACCATTGTCAGGTCTCTCCATCCAGCTCCAGGTGTGTTGGTCTTGTCTTCACAATTCGATCTGGGTTTCCTATGCTGCTGTTGTTTTGTTTGATATGAGTCCCTGGTTTTATGCCATGGTGGCCCCAGCACCAGCTTCTCCCTGAGTGACCCTGTGCAGTGTGATAGGGACCCAGTCCATCCATCCAGGCATCCACCACTTACCAAGTACCTCCTCTGTGTCCGGGTTAGGGTTAGGGTGGATTCTGGCTAGGGTGCCTGCCCTGCCCTGTCCAGAGCTGGAAGTGATGCAGAGTCAGCTGCATCTTTGCTCGTGGGCACAAGAAGTGCTTGTGAGATGTGACGCAGGGCCCAGCTGAGCCCATCAATTCTTGATGACACCATGGCAGGCCTCCACATGCTTGTTATGTGTCACCTCCCCCATGATTACTATGATCACTGATCATCATCATGCAAATAACAGCAAACGTGGTTGAAGCACCTACATCATCCCTGGTGTTGAGAAGCCTGTGGAATCCTGCATCTGTCACCTAAAGTTCAGAAACGACCCAAAGTCATTCTCCACGGCTTGAAGGCAGCACAAACTGGTGGGGCTGGGAAACCTCTCAGGAGTTGGAGCAAGAGAAAGGTGATGAGCCACCTGGGTGCCCTATCAAATGGGCCCAGCCTGAGACCAGGCACCCCGAGCAGTGCCAGACCAACCTTCATAGAGCAGCCTGTGAAGAGGAATCGCCTTTCTCCTTAAGAAGGAAACCCCAAACCAAAAGATACCTGTAATAAGACCACCTGGAGAAGCAGGATGCGTGGGGATCTCTGCCTGATTTCTGCTGCCCAGCTCCCCCCGTAATGCTGGGCCGGGGCAGGGCACGGGCCCTCCCTTCATACCCAGGAGTATGGTGGAGACAGGCTTGGAACTTAGGGATAACACATGGGAAATAAACACAGGGTGACACAACGCTGGATCACCTGAATTATGGCTTCCTGCGGAGGCTCACACATTCCCACAGCAAGAGCCCACTTTCCAAGGTTCTGGCTCCGATCTGGGGATGCACTTCTTACCTGATAACTGACAACCATCCTTGTCGAGGAGATCATGGCCCATCCCTACCCCACCTCCAGGAATGAGGCCCAGCAGGTACCAACCTACGGTCTTCTCAGCACAACACAGCAACCCCAACAGACAGGCAGGAGTGGGGGTGAGGTTTCCCTGTTACCTCCAAACAACCATACAAGTGGAAATGGACCCAGAACAGACAATCCACTCACAAAAAAAAAATGGACAAAAGATCTGAACATCCATTTCATCAGACTATGTATGAATGGCTAAGAAGCACATGACAAGCACAACACTGTTAAAGAATGCAAATGAAAACCATGGGATGCCCTTATATACACCTCAGAATGGTTAAAACTAAAAAGACTGATGATAACCATTGCTGGTGAGGATGTGGAGCCACAGGGACCCTCATACACAGCTGACGGGAACGCAAAGTGTTTGAAAAACAAATCGGCGGTCTCTCATAAAGACAAAGTCACACTAACCGTACCATCCAGCAACGCCACTCTTAGGTATTTACCCAATACCTAAGAAAAACCTCTTTTTCGTTCTGTGTCTTCACGAAGAAACATAACTCAAATGATGTTCACAGTAGCTTTATTCATGAAAGCCGAAAACTGGACACTAGAAGGAAATGGCCATCAACTGTTGAATGGATAAACCAAGTATGTATATCTATGCAATGGAACACTACTCAGCAATAAAAGGAAGGAACCACAGTTGTGGGACGACATGGATGAATCTGAAATGCATTGTGCTGAGTGAAAGAAGCAAAACAGAAAGACTACATGCTCTGTGATTCCATTTGTATGAACTTCTAGAAAAGGCAAAACTGTAGAGGCAGAAATCAGGTCAGTGGTGGCCAAACGTCAAGGGGAGAGGGATAGAGGCAGGGGGTGGCAGCAAAGGGACATGGGAGTGATGAAAACATTCTATATCGTGTTTGTACGGGGGCTACACACCCACATTCATTGGTCAAGTCTCATGGAATTGTACATTTAAACTTGGTGAACGTTACTGTATGGAAATTATACCTCAAGAAAGCTTATTTAAAAAATGGACCCAGACTCAAGAAACTATTTCCAAATCTGGGGAACTCAGGACTGACACTGACTAAGTACGGGCTGGCACAGCCATGCTTGTTAAAACACTGAAATCCTTCTGCACTGACTGGTAGATGACCACTTCCCAAGGCTTCTGGTTACCCTTGTGCCCCAGGCCTTCAAGGGACACCACTCCCCGGACCACCCCAGGACGTGACAACTAAAGGTTAATACCAGCCTGCAGGCGACATCCTGGACCAGCTAAGGTGGACATCCTTTCAACCAGCCGGTGCCACTCTTAGCAAAACTTACACGGGAAAACAGAAGATGCCAAGCTGTGCTCTAACTCAGCGGAGGGCTGGCTAATTTGCTGCCTGACTTATTTCATGTAGATCATGCTTTCTGCACAGGGGTGCACAGTGATTCTTGGGGGAAGGTGGGGAGCGAAAAATCTTAGGTATTACAATGGTTTGTGGCCCCAAAGGGCCTCAGTCCATAAAGAGATGTACAGTATATCCAGGTATTAACATGTCATAGGGTGTGGTAGGGGGTGGTCAGGAAAAATGTCTACAAAGGCTCCTGGGAGATGGGGGTTTGGGGTGAGGGGCAATGAGGCTAAAGTTGAGAAACACTGGTTTAGATGCAGAGCAGAGAGAGCCTGACACACAGAGCAGCCCCCAGCGCACAGGCGCAACTCCCACCTGATGGTTTCCCTATGCAATGGGTCCCCATCCTTACCACAGTGAGGTGGCGTCATGAGCCGGAGGACGTGTGAAGGAGGGAGTGACCACAGGAGCCCCTGTGATCCTTCTTTACAGGAAGCCCCGTCATGGCAAACCCAGTCACTCATGCTCCATCCTATGAAAGCCTTTAAACCAACTCAACTCAGCAAACTGTCACTAGAACCCCAGCGGCCAGCACCCATCAGGACGGCTACAATCAGGACTCCACGTGGACTTCTACAGGGAGCCAAGTCCAAATCCAAGGATTTCCACCCCTCTCCTCTGGACGTCTTTGCTTCCGGAGCTCCTGATGGTAGAACCACGTGCAGCACGTTGGTGGTTTTCCGCCGGTGTGAAATAATGAAAACAACCTCCAAGTGAGAAGAAATTAAGCGCTGTGGCTGAGTCACCTGCTTTGTCAAGCTCAGCCGAGTCCCGGCCTCCCTGCGCAAGGCTTGCTTTGTGCACTTATACGTTATGACAATACTATAATTGTTCTTTCAGTCCCTTCTGGATATTTAATAGCAACGTGAAGGGGGAGGCGCAAAGGTCAGCCCTACTGTAGAACGAGCTTTGTTCTTATTGTCCTTTTCTGAATAGCATCTTCCCTTTGCCAGCTGTTGCATGTCAGTGAGCCCTGGTGGTGGAGGCCTGGTGCTGCTACAAAAGTAGCACCACCTACTCTGGGCGGAATATTCTAATTTCCTAACCAGTCTCCGTGCCACTGTCTATCCTCACCATCTGCATAAATACACACACAAGCGCACACACTCACAGACACACGCACACACCGGGCTTCCCCACACTCCTCCAGCGCTACCCACAGCTACAAGCCCAAGAATGGAAAGAATACCAACCATCAAGAGCAGAGAAATGAGACGATGTACCTATTTGGCATATTCATTTGGGCAATTACTCTCTCTGGTTAGGTGACAAGTGAAATCTCCTAGGATCTCAGAAGAAGAGTCGCATACCTATGTTTAAAAAAAAAAAAAAAAAAAAACCTTTCTTTAAGTTTATTCCTGAAGTTCACAGTAGTTGGCAAATGGAACTCATTCTTATCAGGATGCAGCATGTGAGTGGAGCAAGCACTAGGAAATAGCAGAGCCCTGAGCTCCCATCCTACCTTGGCATGTCAGGGTACCTGCCCCACCTTGCCATTTCACCTCTCTAAGCCTCAGCTGCCAGATCTATAAAATGGACCAAATCCACTGTCCCTCTGAAGACAGAGCTCACCTCCAATGCTGAGATCTGTGATTCTCTTCCTGAAGATATATTATCAGAGGGCAGTTTGCAGGCACCAATAGGCTATTGGGAGCATTTCAAAAACAAGGGTCTTCTTAGAAGTCTGCATGTTCAGATAGGGTAAGGAGGAACCGCATTGTAATTCAGAACCTGTGTGATGTTGTCAGTGAGTGTGCCTTGTGTCTGGGCAGGGCTCAGTTTGGTAACTCAGGTACCATAAAAGAGGGCGATGTAGCCCCAGCAGTCTGTGTCAGAGAGCAGCTTTGTACCTAATCCTGAGGGTATGATAGTTGCTAAGGAACCATTGAGATGCAAATGAATTGGCAAATACTTAGCAGCAAGATATCAGACAAGAGTGGGGAGGGGATGCTTTAAACAAGTTAGTCAGGTGAGTGAAAGGAAAATAACTTTCTTCTGATTGGAAAAAGAAAACCATGGGTTTTTATGCAGAGCGGCAGCATTGTGTTACTGTGTTTAAAAAAAAAAAAACTTTTTCTGCTTGGCTGGGAGTAGAGGAAAGTTGGAGCCAAGAGCAGGGAACTTGAAAGGGCAAATGGAGTCTTCCTCTGACGAACTCTAGCAGATTTTAGATGTCTCTCTCTCAAAAGAGAAAGAGACATCTAAGGTGTGAAGAAAGAAGTCTGCAAAGGACATTGAAGACCTGCCATCTTTATACAAGTCTCAAAACCTAGACAAAAAGTACACAGAAAACTGACTAAATATTCTGCTGACACAAAATGGAAATTCCTGGTGAGACTAAGCCATGACTGAGAATGGGGGACAATAAGAGGAAATGAGCCATCTCATTGTACCTATGAGTTTGCATTTCTTTCATTCTTGCTCTCCTCTGAGCATCCAATTTAAATGCAATGGTTAGGTTAAGATGTTGTGGTATCTGTGTTGGAACCCAGAGAGTTACAGTGAGAAGCATAGCCCCTCACTCATTGTTTTTTCATCTTGTCCCAAATAGGAACCCTCCCTTTTTCAGAGTCTAGCTGAGATACCCTAGTCTTAAAATCATTTTGCCTTCAGCCAAACACCCCTGCTGTCTTACTGTTCATCACTTTGAGTTTGATCTTGATGCTCAGGAATATAGAAAATATCCTTCTCAAGAAAGAAGCTGTTTGCCCAGCCATCTCTAGGTCTCCCTTCCTGGGTTTTCACTTTTCTATCACCTTCACTTTCCCCTGCTTTTCCCACATGTTCATCCAGGACCATCACAGCTGCAGTCTCCTCCTTCTGCCTCCAGAGTCCATGTTCTTTCCTTTCCTGCACACTAGCCCTCTGTAATCTTCCAGTGATGCAGGAAGGTTGAATGCGTGTGGAAGACTGTTGCCCTGTCCAGCACCCACTCCCGCTTCTTCCGGTAACAGCATCCTGACATTTCTGTGGGGAGACAGCCATCCCCCATCTCAGGCCTGGTGGTTCAGGTGGGTCTGGGCTAACTCTCACACCCCCAGCTCTGGGGATGGGTAGCCATGCACCCCAAGCCTGGCCGACGAGTGCATTTCAACATGCTGGTGACAGAGCCTGGCTCATGGAGAGGCTTAGAACCCAAGGGAACCATGGAGACAAAACTTCCAGGGCTTTTGCTGGAGCCACTGGGAGTGAGAATTCACCTCTGCTGAAATTTCAAGAGGATGTGAGTTTGAGCTGTCACTGGCCACATGACCAATCTGGCAGGAGAGCCTGCTGGAGAATGAAGTCAATGTAAATGACTGGGCTGATTATTCTCCATTGCCCCTCCAGACCCATTTCTTTGCCCTCTTCTGAGCCTCAGGAGACTGACTTCCATGGACCAGGTTTCCACGTCCACCACCTTCTTGCTGGGTTCACCCAACAGGAGGTCCTGGCAGGTGATGAAATAGTGGAGGAGAAAGAGTTCAGAGAATCTGATGCCCCTCCCCCCATCCCCATGCATGGTTTGGGCAGCAGCTGCATTCCTCTATCTACGTCTACAGCTCCCATCGGGGAGCTCTCTACAAGTACAGCTCTTGCCAGGTCCTGGTGGCATCAGTCCCTCCCCTTCCCCCTTCTGGCCTTGGGGAGCTATGGTTTCCCTCTATTCCCAGACCCTGGGTGCATCCCACACTTTTTGGTGCCCTTAACCCTGTTCATACCTCTGGAAAAAGTCTCTTCACTAAACTCTCCTCAATTAACCCTTTGAGAATGCCATGTGTTTTCTGCCAGGACCTGGGTTGACACAGACACAAAGCTAAGGAATGAAGAAAGGGAGACTGAGTCCTAAGACAGCCTTGGTGCCCCAAATATAATCACAACCTAAGTCCCAAACTGTCCAGGAATAACAAGGGCCAGTAATCACTCCTTACCCTTTGCTTTTCTCCAGCTTGAGTTGTACACCTGTCCCTACAACCAAAGATATGGCTAATAAAATTGGTAAAGCCCCTCATGGAGAGCTCCGGAAGTCCACCTTCATAAGACAGAGAATAGGAATGACTATCAGTCTTGGTTTCTCATCCCTACCCACTCCCATCTCTGTCTGGCAAATTTCTACCGCCCCTCCAAGGAGCTTTCCCCATGTCTCTATCTCTGTTTCTCTCTCTTGCACACACACTCTTGCTTCAAATCCTTCCCATTGGAAGTATGACCCTCTCCTTTGGTTTCTGCTAGCAGCTGATGTGTAACTGTTAGACCCCACAGCTAGCATATGCCATCATACATCCTGTTACAGCTTGTAGTTTGCATGGCTCTGTCCCCCCAACCAGTCTGCTAATCGGTGAGCTCCTGGAAGGAAAGGCTGTGTCTTTCTGACCTTCATGTTTTCAGCTTCCAGTGCGAAGTTTCTCATGTAGATGCTCAACAGATGTGCTCTGTAGGAGTATTCATGAACCTGATGCTCCCAGGCCAAGCGGTCAGTTCTGCCCCCCTGCTCCCACTCCTCATTTGCCTTTTGTAGAATTTGGGCTCTCACCTCTGGGAGTGGCTCAGCCCTCCTTGGATACCCCGGGATGGGGCTGTATCATCCCTCAAGGCAGCCTATCCCAGCTTGGTTCAGTTTGTCTGGAAAGAATTTAATAACCATGCCAAAATCCATCTCCCGTGCTGAGTAAAGCTAAGCCTGCTTGGCTAAATGACCCTTCATGTATTCACAGAGAGGGGTTGTCCCTGCCCCACCTTCTCCCCTCATTTTCAGTTGCCCAAGCCCGCACCCATCACCCTCAATCACATCAGCCTGTTTACTCCGTTTATAGTACTTTCCTAAAATTATGTTCTACTTATTTGTGGCCTTAATAACTGTCTGTCCTGCCACCAAGATGCTCCCAAAGGCTGGGCTCCCTTTCCATGACTCCCTGTTTTGCACACACTGCCTGGCACATAGTAGGAGGTTGACAAATATTTGTTAGATGTTGAATGAATGAGATACCATTTCTCTTCCCTCTCCCCAGCCTCTCCTTAAGTCCTCTCTAATCTTCTCTAAACCATTTTACTTCTGCTACTTCTCCTAGGATATTTTGGTTATCAATTGCGACATAACAGACCAATCCAAAACCTAGTGGTTTTAAACTATGACAAGATTTACTTTGTCACAAATCTATAATTTGGACAGGGCTCAGTGAGGAAATCCTGTCTCTTCACACTTAGAGTCAGAAGAAATGGCTGGAAAGCTGGAGGCTGCAACCATCTGAAGACTCACTCACTCAGATGTCTGGCATTTGATGCTGGCAATGGGCTGGGATTTAAGCTAGGGCTGTGGCTAGAATATCTCCACGTGGTCTCTCCAAGTTGCTTGGGCTTCCTCACAATATGGTGGCAGTGTCACAAGGTCTCACATCCCTTGTGAGAGAGAGTCAGGAAGAAGCTGCAGGATCTTCTCTGATCTCACCTCCAAAGTTAGGCAAGATCACTTCTGCCATGTTCTATTCATCAGAGTGAGCAGAAGGCCAACCCATATTTAAATGGAGAGGAGCTAGGTTTCATATTTTGATAAAAAGAATATCAAAAAATATGCAGACATGTTTTAAACTACCACAGAAGACATGATTTCAGGTTTTTGTGTGCTCTACTGACCTCTTCTTTCTTTGTATTCATTAATACAACATACACATTGCTGCTACCTATATGTCACATGCTGGGGATACCATGACAATGAAGACAGAGCCCCACCCTTCAGGGGCTCACAGAGCTGTGGAGTCTCCAGTGAAATAAACATGCAATTACAGACCAGTGTGGACTGTGCTCCCACAGAGGGAGGCAGAAGCAGCTGTGGTAGGGACCAGCAGGCCACTTAGTCCAGCCTGGGACCAGGAGGAGGGCTTCCAAGAGGAGGCAACCACTATAGCAAATTCTAAAGACTAAGTTAGAGCTAGCCAAGGAAAGATCAGTGACAAGCACAACACAGGCAGAGCAAGCAGGTGCAGACCCGGAGGCACATGGCAGCAAAACACTCAGTTGGGCCCCTGCACAGATGGGGAAAAAGAAAAGGGGATGCCCGGGGTGTGTGTACCTGTGCAGCGTGTGTGCCTCTGTGCCCGTGCAGAGCAGGGGAAGATGGAGCAGCAGAAGGTGCTGTTGGCAGGACCAGAGTAGGGAAAAGGAGGACCCAGATTGTGAAGGGTCTCGCATCAGTCCTGAAGGTGCTGGAAGAGATTCACACACGCCCCAGCCAGGGTAAACCTAAATAGCACAGTGTGGTCTGACACCCAAAGTATGGTCTGACCAGTGCCCAGCACAGGCCCCTGGGGACCCACCCACAACTCCGTGGATGGTCTGATACTAAGACCCTCTTCCTTGCCCTGAAGCTTACAACCTGCGCTCCACCCCATCCCCAATGCACCCAGACCACTTCGATGCATTGCCAAAGGGCCTGAGAGCATCCCTCTTTGGGCTCCCTTCCCAGCCCTCCTGAGCGAGGGTCCTCCCTTCTTTCTCCCCCTTCCAAGCTCACCACACAGCTCAAGCCTCAGCATCAATGAGAAAGCCAAGGGCAAAGGTCCCACCTTGATATACTGAAAAAATAACAAGAGGAAAACAACAGAACAATGAACTGCAGGCCCCAGCTGCCGCTCACAGATAAGGCGTTTTCTCTGCCGCCCCTGTTGATGAAGCTGCCTGCCCTTATTGCCGGTCCTCCTGCTCAGCACTGTCCACAGGCACGGCCTCAGAGGGACCGGGCACTGTCCAATGAGACTAGGATGCTGGGGGGTTTCTCTCCCCACTCCTCCTACGTGCCTTCCACACTCAAACCTGATGCTAAACCCCCATGTCCTCCCCTGATGTTGTGGGTCTGCACCTGTCCCGACGGACAGGAGCTGCCAGAGCTCTGGGAGTACCACGGCCCCAGGCAGGGCAGGGTGCACAGGGCAGAAGTCAGGGCGGTCCCCAAAGGAGAACATGGGCAGCTGGCCCTCTCTCTGGAAGGCGGGCCTGTGGTGGGAGCTCTAGGAGGCCCACAGCAACCTGCTCCCCACACACCGCCACCATCACGAGCCCGGCCCAGATGCCGAGCCACCACCGTCTAAGCAACATATCAAAGACAAGAGCCAAATGGACAGGCAGCAAAAAGAAAACCACTAATGACCACAGTGGGGGTCTGACTGGTGGGACAACATGGGAAAGGCCATGTGCAAACAGGAAAATGCAAACTAAGAAGGAAAAAGCTCTTCCTCCTCCAACTGGCACAGGTGGGGCAGTTCCAGAGAGCAGGAGGACAGCCTGGCCACAGGGACTTGGGCACAGAGGCCAGGATATTGTCTGGTACCTTTGACAGCACCTGGCAGAACAGTGAATAAACAGCTGGTGCTTAATAAGTGCTCCCTGATTTCATTCATGAGTAAGCAATGTTCAATAGAAAAGGCACTGAACTGGGAGGCAGAGGCTGAGGAGCTGTCCAACTTCAATTTGTCAAGACTTCGGTTTGAATCTTAGCTCTTGTGCCAGTGATGCCTCAGCTTCCTCACCTGTAAAATGGGAGAAGAGATGCTTGGATATTAAGGGTATGGGATCAGCACATGGTAAATGGGCAATAGAAGCTTAGTCTAGTCCTGGCTCTAGTGCTACCAGACTGTAAGGTTTCTGGAAAGTCTCCTCCCTTCCCTACAACTCGTCTCCAGTCCTTCTCCCGACACATCGGGGCCCTGGGAACAAGCCTAACTCCCTGTTGGCCCCCACGAGCTGAAGCGGCCCCAGGATCAGTCCCAGGGACTTCAGAAGCTAGTGCTAGGCTGCAGCCTGGGGCCCCTGTTCCCTCACTTGCCCCTCCCCTCCTGGCCACCTGCCTCTGCCCATTTCTCTGCTCATTATCACCTCCACTGGTGGGATGGAGAAGCAGAACAGGGAGGTTAAATTCCAGTCAGTCATTTTGTCACTTGCTGCCAGGAAACAGGAGGGACGAGAGGAGCGACTCCGGGCCTCGGGTGCAACTTGTGGGCAGAAATGAGTCCTGGTAATCCTCAGGAAATTTCCTATATGTTTCCACGTTGGCCCAGATCTGCTCCAGAGAATTCTGGGAACCTTCCATGAGGGCACAGAGCAGCCTCCTTCAGAAGATGCTAATGGTTTCTCTGCAGGCGCTGGGGTTTCCCTGCCCTGCAGAAGCACCTCTGCTGGGGGCAGAGTGGGAGACGGCCTTTTTCATCACTTTTTCAGCCTCTCTAGCAAATGAGCATCCTGAAGACCCCATTATGGGGGTCGTTATGATGTAGTGAAGGACCCCCGATTTTCGGCTCCCATGCTGCCCGGGGAATGAGGGAACAGGTGGGTAAGATATTCTTCCTAGGCTGTGGAAGTGAAACCTTCTCTTTCACAGTTAGTGGCAAACATAAAAGCCAGTTGCCCCGAGAGACACCTGGCGGATGATTCTGCGTGAGACCAGTGAAGACTGTGGCCCCAGTGCTGGACCAGGTCAGCAGGCCTGGACCAGGCCAACAAGAGGTCCCGGGAGCAAGGTCTCCTCATGGAGGGCACCAGGCTAAGACCCTTCTTAATGTCGGCCCAGCTCACACTCACTCACCTCTGAGGGGCTGCTGCAGAACCCCTGCCAGCCTAAGAGGATCCACACCTCACCCACAACTAGTCAGGGGGTCACCATGCCCCAGACTGCATTTTACCCACAGCTGCCAGCCCCAAACCTACTTCTACCACTGCTTCTACCCTTGGCTTTGCACCCACCCCAAGCCCCTGCTACCCTCTCCATCATAACGGCCCCTCCGTTAGCCTTTCAACAATGAGGAAACGGGGGCACAGGGAGGGAGAGAGCAAACTGTACATCCGGTTGCTTCCTGTGTCTTAGGTCAGACGGAAAGCAGTGTTCCATTAGCAAAGAAGAATCAAGCCCACCACCCTCCAGGCCTCCCTGCACAGTGTGTTCCCATCTCTCTAACCCCCAGCGGAGTGATCAACAATAGCCAGTGAGGTGACTCAGATGTCAGGCTTGAGGGCCTTTGATGGAGCAGGTGGCCCTGACCTGGCCACTCAATGCCCCCCTTCTGAGCACAAACACACACCTGGGGACCCTGACTATTGCTGCAACTGAAATGCAATCCACGGAAGGGGCTGAGAAATTTCTCACGCAAAATTGTGCTTTTAAATATGGAATCTCTCCCAGGGCGTTACTTTATTATTATAGTAATTTCCTCAGAAGGGCAGGCATCCAATGCTGTTTCTCCACCACCTTTGGAGACATGGAAATCTGATGGAAATATTCAGGTTGCTTAAGTGGCTAATGCAGAAGAGGGAGACATAAAGGCAGCCCTTCCAAGGAATGTGGACTCCTAGAATCCAGGTACAGGGATGTGCTCTAGACTGTTGGTGAGAGGGTGGTGGGGGGAACAGGTAAGGATCCAGTGTGCTACCTCCACTGCCCCCAGGATGCACAGGGTGCCCAGGCCCATCTCCTTTAGGGACCCTTGTCCACAATCATTTCTTCCTTGGGAGAGTGGCCAGGGCAAGAAGAGGAACAAAGATGCTCCCAGTCTTTCTACTAGATTTCTCATCGGAAGCCTCACCACGGTACAGGTCCCTAGCCCTGCGCCTGCCTGTGCACGGGACGGGACTAGAGTGGGAGGTGGGAAAGAAGGGGTAGGGAACTGGTGCTGCAGCTGAAGGGCTGGGATCATCCGAAACTTTCACTCATCCCTTCTCCCGTGACCAAGAAAACATGGAGTCCCCGGTAATCAGTGGAGTACCCAACGGCCAGTGGTTGAATCAGCATTAGAATTCTTCCCGCCCACGGATTCAGGTGGATCTGAACCTTTCTTCATGCAAAGCCTACAAAAGTGATGCAGTGAGGTGGAGTGGTTAAGAACACAAACCCCAGAACCTGACTGCCTAGGTCCCAGTGCAAGCCCCTCACTAGTTATGTGGTCTTATCAAATTACTGAACCACCCTGTACCTCAGTCTTCTCATCTGAAAAATGGGAGAGGAGGGTTAATAATAATACCTACCTGATAGGGTTGTCTAAAGTTTAAGTGAATTAATTTATGTAAAGCACCTAGCGTTAAGTGTTAGCTATTATCAGCAGTTCCCAAATATACTGGTGCCAGACTGCCTGCATCTGAATCACTGGGGCCCTTTATTAAAAATGAAGGTCCCAGGCCATTCAGTAAGTGCAAAGTGGAGCAAGACTTGCCCAGGATTTGTGACCGCAGCCTATTTTTTTTTTTTTTTGCTGTACGTGGGCCTCTCACTGCTGTGGCCTCTCCCGTTGCGGAGCACAGGCCCCGGACGCGCAGGCTCAGCGGCCATGGCTCACGGGCCCAGCCGCTCCGCGGCATGTGGGATCTTCCTGGACCGGGGCACGAACCCGTGTCCCCTGCATCGGCAGGCAGACTCTCAACCACTGCGCCACCAGGGAAGCCCCGCAGCCTATTTTAGAACCATTCCCCTGGGCAGAATTTCCAGGAAGCACCTACAACAGGATTTTCTGGGAGGCCAGAATGCAGACTTTCAGGATCTATCCAGACCTGCTGAACTTTTGTGGGAAGAGTCCAGGACTCTATAGCAAATTGCCCAGGTGCCATGAGGCTGCCTAAAGCCTAAAAATCCCTACCTGAGATGACTGGCTTCCAAAACTGCCTCCACCCTTTGCCCACACTGGAAACCCTACGCTCCTGAACCTTAGGGTTTCTAAGAAGTCTTGAGGATTAGCTAAGATGATTGTTTTAGTTTAATAATATGAATGCATCTTTGACTTTAATAGCATCTTTATTTTTAAACCGGTACAGGGATATCCTCATAACAGATGTTACCTGTCCAGCTTCTAAGGCTGGCATGGGTGAGCATCACCAGCTCCTGGCAGCTCTGCTTTACCAACCCAGAAGGTTCAGGCCTGGGTCCTACATCTGTAGCTGTCTACACCGCCAAGACTTTTCTCAAGCAATGGCCCAGGGCTGCGTTACCTTTCCTCGCCAGCATTCCACTCACTGGCTTCGGGGCGCCTCCACAATCACTGAGTAGTGGTAACTGTTTCATAACACACAGAAAATATAATCAACTAATGGATAGAATTCTCTCAAATTTACTTTTCTCTCCCAGACATTTTTTTCAATCTTTGGCGCCTGCTACCGCTTGCCGGCTCATGCATGCTCATGGATACCCAAAACAGAGGCACATGTAGCAAATGAATATTAACAGAAAATGCAGAAACTGCCAATTACCCCCTGGCCTGGTGGCCTGTTGTAGGCACACAGGCTGAGGTTGGGGTTTTTTGTCACAAACTGTGAACGGTGAGATTCAGTGCCCTTGCATGTCAAGGTGGGGTACCCCACGAAGGGGTGCAGTAACTCAGGGGTGTATGTATTCATACATCAGCAATTCCTTCGAGAACTCACTATTTGTTAAGCCCTACCACCAAATCAAACGTGTGCACGTACAAGGGTGGCAAGCCCAGGATTTCACTCTGGGCCACATCAAAGAGCAGTTCTCCCGGGAGTGCTCTGGTTAGCGAGCGTGGAACACAGAGGCCACCTGCATGTCTATGGTCATTCGTGGACGCCTGTGGGTGCTCGGGCTGGGAGGATGCTATGAGCTGCCAGTGATTCCAGGGCACTGCCTCCCAGAAGGGCCAACACGCTTAGCCCAGGAATACTCCACTCTGAGGGAGAAGTGTCTGTGGCCAGCCCAACACCTGAGAAGCACCTCAAGAGAAGCCCAGGTCTCCAGACCCCAACACAAAGGGTATGGTCCAAAGGGCAGCTCAGAGAATGCAGCCCGCAGACACCAGCAGCCCGTTCTCAACGAGCTCTCAGGCCCAGTGTGAAAAGACATGGACTTGAAGAGGCAGTTGTTTTTCTGAAGACAGAGAACAGAGCCCTGGTTCTGTGTATAGAAGTCCAGAGTATGTCAGCATCCCTGCCTCCCAGCCTGCCTGCTCCCCTCTGAAAATAGCCTTTAGAAGCCCATGCCTCTGCCATGCATGCCGTCTCCCTCCCCACACAGCAGAGCGGGCTGTAAGCGGGGAGGGAAGGGGCTGTCCCCTTCAGGGTGGGCCTCTCACTCCCCAGGTCAGCCAGCCCCTTCCCTGCTTCCACCCCGGCGGAGGGTCTCCTAGGGCCCCGCCTGCTTCTGGCTAAGTGTCCCCACCACCTGGCCCACGGCTGTCGTTATCTCTCTGTCGCTGCCCTGGCCTGGGCCGAGGACCTGACTGCTCTTGGAGCTGCTTGCCCTGGGTGACAAGGGCCCCCTGAAATTCCAACAGAGACCCACCCACGAGAGAAAGAAGACAGACAGACACAAAAGTGGCCAAACCAGCAAGGGGAGGCGCCGCCTGGCCACGGCAGTGTAAGAGGGATCTGCTCTCTGTGTAGGCAGCTCATTGATCCACTTTTCTGATAATTATTCCTCACTCATCGCAAGCCGAATGACGCTGGCCCCAGCCCAGCCAGGTAGGCGGGAAGGCAGCTCCGCGTGTGAGGAGGAGAAAATGAGCCCGCCTGTGTTCGTGGGGGAGAGGAAGGAGTGAATGGTGTGTACTATCCCTGTGCACTGAGCAGGGACGCCAGGGCTGCTTCAATATTCCGCTGAACGTGGCATTTCTTTTAACCCTTACTGGAGAGACAGACGTTCAGCCCAGAAAGCCGGGCTCTTCTGGCCAGGCTAACGGTAAAGTTTCCGAGCTGCGAGGAGGGAAGGGCTCCGGACGACCTGGGTGACAGGACCGGTACGCGCGGCTGGGCGCCCGCACCACGGCACCCTCCCTGGGGCCTCTCCAGCCCAGCAGATAGGGAGGGCTAGCCAAGAGGGGGTCTAGGGTAGCAACCGCGCTCCGCCAGATGCCCGGTGAGGTCCCACACATTTGCTCTCCAATTTCGCTCGAATGCATGTGCCCTCCTTCAACGATGGAGACCCAACGCCGAGACCAGGCTCCCCAAGTAGGCACCTATCTGCTCTCCGAGACCGAGCCGCTGACCCTCCAAGGGGCGCGAAGATCGGCGGGCAGGACGCGCCGCCCCAGCGTTAGGAAGTGCAGTGTGGCCTCGCCCATTGCAAATGCCCGCTCTCCCAGGTCGTCCCGACTGGTGTGGAGGTGCGCCTCGCCTGGCTTGTCCTAATTCAACCGCTCCCGCGCGTGCCTCTCAATAAGTCAAATCCGAGCATCCCTTCTGCGGGGTGTTGATCGCGCTCCCCAACGTTCCAGGCCCTGCACGTTCCCAAGAGCAACCCCCTCGGCACAAAGACCCGGCAGGCAGAGAGGGCAGCGGCGGGCGGAGGGCAGACAAAAAGCCTCCTTCAGAAAAGCAAAAGCGAGCTTTCTAGGCATTAATCGCCGCGCCCCCGCGCCGCCACCAGAACGAACGCGGGGTAGGTGGTCTTCGCTACCAGGCCGGGTAATCTTAGCCCCGCCGCGGGGCCACAAGGCCCCAGCTTCGCCTCGAGAAGGGCACCACTTTCAGGAGGGGTCGGGGCGCTGAACCACGGGGTTTGGGGCCGGGCGGAGGTTCCGCTGGGCAACCAGTAGCAGTTGGACGAGGACCTGGGCGGCCCAGCGGAGCGAGCTCCCAGCTCGGAAGGCGGCGCGGGCGCCGGGGGCTGCGTGCGGAGTCCCTCGGTGGAGTTTCACCCACGCCGGACACCGGGGCTGCGGGGCTGAGGCGCGTATCCCTCCCCAGAATTGCTTCCATCCCGACACTAAACTCCGCTCTAGGCCGGCTGCGTTTCGGGAGGGGGCTGCGGCCGCCGCTCTGCTTCGAGGAAGGGGGCGGGGGAAGGGGGCGGGAGGCGGGAGAGGGGCAGGGATTTCCCACAGGGATCCGCGGGCGCCGCCGAGCGCGGGTCTCCCTGCTGCGCCAGGCGCTGTGCCCGCGGAGCGCGCTCTCCGGGCCACGACGGCAGAGGCACAGGCAAGGCTGAAGGAGCAGGGAGAGCGTCGCTGCGCGTCGGCTACCTTCCCAGGCCGGAGGGATACTGGGCGAGTTTCGTCAGGACTGATCGCGCACCCCACCCCACCCCTGTTTTCAGGAGCAAGAGGCGACAAACGTGTTCACCCCGGCCCGACCGACCCGGGAAAGAGGCAGCCCGCAGGCTCCGGTACCACCAGCTGTCCCCCGAGGGTCGGGCCAATGAACTCAGCTCCTCTCATTCGGCAGCCACTTGCGAGGTACCGGAGCAGAGCTTCTCCGGTCCCGGCGCGCAGCGCTAGCCCGCCGGGCCGAGTTCTGGAGCCCGCGGATCCCGAGCGGAGGAAAAGGAGAGGTGGCGCGCGGCTGCCTAAGAGCATCCGTGCCCGGGATAGGACGCGAGCAGACTGACGCCCGTACTCCAGGGGCCGGACCGCCCGAGGCGCCCCTTCCTCCCCAACGCCCGTCTCCGCCGGAGCTAAGAAGCCTGCACCGCAGTGCAGCGGGCTCCGTGCTCTCTGAGCCGAGCTGCGGGAGACCGGGGCTGCTAAGGTGCGCCCGGGCGCGGGAGCCAGAGGGCTCCGCGAACCAGCTGCGGGCGCCGAGAGCCAGCCGGGGGCGCGCGGGTGGGTGCCGCCCCAGCCCCGCTCTCGGCCGCGGCCGATGCTCCCCAACAACCTGGCCCTCGGGTCGCGGGATGCAGGCGACGCATAGCAGCCACAGAAGCCCCGGGGATACAGCCGCCAACTTGCTCCGCGGTGGGTACGTTACCTTCCATCGCGGCCACTGCGGATGCCAGGAGGAGCAGCAGCAGCAGGCAGTCCAGGGCCATCGCCGGCCGGCGGTCCCCAGGCCGAGCCCGAGCCGAGGCGGCCGCGGGGGGAGGGCACCGCGTCTCGGGGTGCCGCTGCGCTCCCCGCCGGTGGCTTCTCCGTATCCTTTCGCGCTCTGGCCGGGACCGGACTCCCCGGAGCGCGGCGTGGGCGTGGGCGGGAGTGTGCGCGCGTGGGGCGGTGCGGGCGCGCGTGGGTGTGGGTGTGCATGTGTGTGTGTGTGTTTATGGGAGAGGTGGGTGTGTGCGTGCGTGTGTGAGAGAGCGGGCGAGGGAGTGCGAGCCGGAGAGAGCGCGCGAGTGCGTGTTCGTCCTGGTGTCACATTGCGAGCTACAGCCGAGCCTACTGGAGGACTGAGCCGGCCAGACTGACGGGGGAGGGTGCGGGATCCCCCACCATCAGCTCTCTCCCCACCCCTAACACCTCCTGTCCAATCAAGGAATCAAACCTGCAAAATTCCCCCGTCCAATCAGGCGCGAGCACCTCCTTACACTGGCATTGTTAGTTTAAGAAAAACTTTTGCTTGCAAGGCTGTGCGGGAGGGCTGGGAAGGCGCTAGGAGGGGTCCGGGCTCCCCCTGGTGGTGCTCTCAGAGAACCGCACCGGCCGGCCCCAGCTCTCCATGCCCTAACCTAGGGGCCCTAGGGAAGGGGCCGACTAAGACCCTTCCCCTTACAGCCCACCAGGACTAGGTGAACTATAAATAATCAAATTTGTCTTCTTTCATCTTCTCAGCGAGACAACCCTGACTACTCTATTTAGTGCAGCCCCCATGGCACACCCTATCCCTCCTGCCCATAGCACTTCACCTAACACACTGTGGTTTTTACTAATCAATTTTGTTTATTGGGGGTCTCTCCTTACCAGAACGGGATTCGTGTGTGCTTTGTTCACTACGGAATGGCCAGTGCCTAGAACAATGCCTGGCCCGTAGAAGGTGTTGGCATGTATCCGTTGACTGAATGAATGAGGTTCAGAGAATCTGGGGGCGGTAGCCCCAGGGTGCAGGGCACTGGATATGCTTCCTGTCCAGCTCCCTGCTGCTCTTTTACCCCAGAAATCTCTGGCTGCCTTTAGTTTTCACTTCCCCATGTGTTCTGTGAACATCCACCGAGGGCTCCGACCCCAGAGGACAGGTCAGGAGGGAGGGACCAGTGGTCACACAGTCCCTTAGAGGGGCAGAATGCAATAGGGGCAGTGAGAGCTCTGCAAGGTGGTAGGCGGGGGAAGGCACCAAAACTCTGGGGGAGGGGCTGGAAGGACTTGCAGAGGCAGCAAGAGGAGGACAGGGCATTGGAGGCAGGAGCGATTCTCCCCGGCTCAGCACCCCCAGCTCTGCTTTCTTTTCCTGTCTCTAGGGATAGCCGGAGCGTTCAAGATCTGCCTTGAGGCTGTAAAGCTATGCTGGAGAAGTGACCTCATCCCATCACCCCCACCCCAGACCTGATGATGGTCTGGTCCTACAGGGTCAGGGAGGACCTGTGAGGTCAACCCCCCAACAGTCGCCTCTTCCCCACCAAGCCTTTCCCAGGTTTGTCAGTGACTTAACTGTGGGCGGATGTGATGGCCCCTCCCACGCTCTACGTCCTCCTCTTCCAGCTTTGCCAAATCAGCTTCCCACCCTGAATGTTTAGTCTCTCCTTTGCTGGGACTGCTCCCCGCCTCGGTCATAGCCAGACTCCTCTCCCCATCCTGACACTGTTTGGCTTCCCCCACTCTGACTCGGGCTGCCTCCCTCCCCACTGCCTTCCATGCCACCCTGCCTCGGCACCAGCCTTCACTCCCTTGTCCTCCTTCTTCACCACCAAGCACATCCCAACATCTCCGGAGCCATCACCCCGGGAATGACCCACTCCCAGTTACCCATAGCCCTCCTAAGCCCTCAGCACCCTTGACATCAGGGAGCTCTCCTCAGTTTCCATGGTGCCGCTCTCCTCCTACCTATCTTAGCACTTCGTACTGTTCCCTCTTCAACTCTTGCTGGGTCCATGGACAATTCCTCAGCAGCTTCACCTGCTCTTCTGCCTCCAGCCCTGCGCCCGTGGATGGATACATGGATGAGTCTCAGACTCCTTTCTGTCCTTTGCTACATCACAGTCCTTTTTTTTTTTAAGAAATATTGCTTTATTTGAAAAACTTACTTCTAAATTACTTTTAAAATATTTTTTAAAGTCATAAAGAGCACCCAAGAAGAAAATGTACACAGTTTCCATAGGAATAAGGACCAAAAAAATCGTGTTGATAATTGTCCCAAATTACATTTCCTGAAGGAAAACAATGTAATGTTTAACCTTCTTTTTTTGAGGCAGGGTAAGTAAACTACACACATCATAATAAAATTTTCTTACTTTACAAGGAGGAAGGACCGTGGTCCTGTTTTTGATGCATATTAAATACAAAACACAAAATCCACTGTATGAACATCACAGTCTTTTGAGAGGTACATTAGGCAGAGTCCCCTGTGCCACAGCTTGCTTCTGATGCCCTTGGCCCATGCCCGTGAGCCTGTCCCAGTGCCAGCCCGCTGCTTTGGTCACCCAGCTTCCATCCCCTCCCCTCTCCAATCCTTCGGCACTCTGCTGCCAAACCAATCCTCCTCAAGCCAAGCTTGATCTTATCTCTTCCCAGCACAGAAACCTAATGACTCCTCATTGTGTGCTAAAGAAAGACCAGCCACTTCAGCGTGGCATCCAGATTCCTCTACAAGCTCCCTGGAACATGCCTTCTCAACCCAGACTTTGCCAGGCTCCCTCTGGGCTGGGCTGCTCAGCCAGCTTGATCCCCTCACCAACCCCACACCCAACCCAGGCTCTCATTCCCTTGCACCTGGCTAGCCATGCATTCACCCATTTATTCCACAAATATTTATTGGGTACCTACTATGAGCCAGGCAGGGCTTTTTTGAGGCTGGGGAGACGCAGACAGAGACCCTGCTCTGAGGCAGCTTACGATGTAGTGGAGAAGGATGACAATAAAGAGGAAATAGGTGTCAGGTGGTGGGAAGGACTGGAAAATAAGCAAGGTTAACAGCTAAAGGGTGATGGTGGGTAGTGAGACACGAGGGGAATGACTTCTGTTTATTGCGCACCTGCTGCATACAAGCACTGCGCCAGATGTTTTCATGCAAATTGAAATGAAATGAATTGAATTTCTTGCCCTCAACTTCTACCCATAGCCCACCTCTCCCAGAAAGCCTTGGTGTCCCTTAACTGGTCCCTCTGACCCACAGTCTTGTGCTACAGCTCCTTGTGTGGGTACAGAGCAGCAGTTCCAGACTTGGCTGAAGGCATTATCCAACTGCAAACCTCACTCTGGGGAGGACTGTGAGACACCACAATTACAGGGGTCCCAAGAACTCTGCCAGGGTCGCTGAACCTGTACCAGGAAAATTACACAAGAATCACCCACTTAATATCTTCTGACCCCCAAGACTCACCAGGATTTTAAGTTGGTAACGATGTGGTAGGGCCACAAGTGTGTTTTATAGTCCTCACGCCAGTGGATTCTGCTGCACAGTGAAGCTCGGGAGCCACTACCTAGGAGTTTCAAACTGTTCTCTGAGGTCCTCTCAGGGGACATGCAGATCGGGAAGTGGTCAGTGGATGGGGCTGCAGACCTCACCTCTGTTCCGTCAGCTTTTCATTTTACTCTATTAACTATATTAGGTTTTTTTTTGAAGGAAGCATTCTGTGGCAAGAAGAGAAGGAGGTAGGGGGAAAATTAGAGGGGTTAGAGGAAGGAGTTGGATTGGGGTGGGGACGGGGCACAACAGTTTGAAAGGGTATGAGGGAACGGCACTGATGACTTTTAACACATGCTGATGGCTCAGGTAAGAATAGCATCAGTTTAGGGCTTTTGTTAATTTCTCTAATAACCCAGGGGATTGACTTATCCTGAGCAAGTTAAATATTAATTTAGCCGTGTAGCAGATTGATCTCTCTCTTGCAATGATTTATGCTCTGTAAATATCCCTGAAAGCACCATTGGTTTGGGATTCCAAGCCTGGGTGCCCATTTTCCCCAGAGCAACTCCTTGGCTGTTTTTTCTTCTCTCTGAAGTCAAATGCTCACTTGTTTTCTTGATTAATCACCCAGCTATTTGATATCACTAAATCACTCCTTCAAAGTGACAGATGCTTACCTCCAAGCCAGAAGCTGAGGGCCCTCAGGCACCCAAAGGTGGCTTGACCCTTTTGCTAGGGCTCAGAGGCCCTTCTGGCTGGAAGGTTTGGGGGCAGCTAACCAGGTCACCCCCACCTCTAAACAGTTTTGTGTCTAAAATATTGAAAAGCATTTCTAGTGAAAGCAATTGCCCAGCTTCCATTCTACACATTATGAAGCTACTCTATTAGAAAGTTCCTGCTCACCGCTAACCTGCATCCCTTTTGTTGTAGTTTAAGCCTGTTTTCTTCATTCTACTTAGTAGTGGGAGCACAGACAAATAGTAACCACCCTGAGGATGATCATGTGGGTGTCTTGTACCTGAGATATTAAGTTGCTCTCTTATCCCACCTTTTTCTTTCTAAACATTATTTAACTGCATAAATGAAAGGTTTAGTCACACACTCCATGACCCAAGCTACCTTTAATTAGATTCTTAAGCTGCAAGACACATTTTCATCTGTTCTTTTTGGAGAGGCAGGTAGATCATTTATGAGTTATTTAAAACATTTTAACAATGGATAATAGACAAATAAAAAAAGCTTCCTCTCCCTCTTTTGCTCTTTCAATGTTTATTGATCAGGAATTCAGTGTTGGTTGCCTGCAAAGTACTGGGGACCCAGTGATGTCTGTGACCCAGACCCTCCCTTTAAGGATCTCAGGGTCTCCTTGGGAAGACAGACACTGAAATGCGTTGTGGGACTTTCTATACAAAATGGTCTCTGGCTAGAGGCTTCTAACAAAGCCTCTCTCTATTTCTCAGGAAAACACCCCAGCAAATACAGACAAATATGAAGACTCAGAGTAACAAGGTGAATGAACACTGACAGACAACCTAATTGCCAGGATGTGGAAGGAACTAACGATCCTTATAAGGCAGATGAAGCTGGATGGAGAAAAACCTATCAAACACATGTATGACATATGCCAAGTTCTCTTCCATAAAGAGAACTTGCTTTAAAGAAATAGGAAGATACATGGTAATTCCCATTCTGTCAATACCTGACTCAGACACCCAGGATGTCTACTAACCAGAGAATGGAGTAAATATCCATCACCATTATTGCTTCAACTCTGAACCAAATGAAGAACACTTTCCCCAAGTCATCTTCCCCCCTTCCCCAAGGTCTTCTTATACCCAGAAGAGCCTGAAAATGATCAAGACAACTGGACAGGTGATGGGCTGATGGAGACACAATGCATTCTGGAGGGGAAGAAAGGTCAAGAGGCTGGAGCAGATATGGTAATAGTTGTGGGAGCAGTACAACTGCAGAGTGTAGTTTTTCCTGTGACACATCAGGTCAGAGCACCAGAGAATCAACATGGTAGTTGGAGAAAGATGCCACCTCAGTGGAGCAGATATACTAGATGAAGGCTACACTGGCTGGTTCTCCAGCTGTAGGTCTAAAAAGATGACTCAGCTATCTAGCAAGCAGGGAGATGGTGGGGCCCAAGACCAATCCACTCCTCCTGCCTAGCATAAAACAGGACTATGAGTCCCTCCCTTCTCAAGAAGGAATGAAAAGGGGTCAGGAGAGTCCAGGGACCTGTTGGAAATACTGCAAGACAAAGAGCAGGGACAGTACCTCCAAGACCCTGAGGGGGAGCATCCCTTTAAAAATGATGCTCTGCACAGTCAAGAGACATTTTCAATAAGCTTCTTGGTATGCATAAAGACAAATTCCATGACAAAGGAAGAAGCTGACAAGAAAACAGGCTAAGAGGAAAAGGCAACAGAATGAGAGAAGGGAGGAGAAAGAGACAAAGAGAGGGTTTTAAGGAAACAAAAATGCAGGGCAGAATTAAACTCTACACTGGTGTGGCAGGAAAGAGCAGATTTGCTGCTGCTGAGCATTGAATGAGTGGTGTTGAAGACAAGCTGGGGAATCTTTCCAAAAATGCATGCAAAATGGACAGAAAAGGAAAAACATTGAGAGAGAATACAAACATATGGAAGACACAAGATGGAGGACCAACATACGTAAAATTGTGTTCATGCTTGCCAGGAGCTGGGGACTCCAAAGAATTCCCAGAAACATTCCTGAAAGAGTATAGAGTTCCTAAAAGAGGCAGCTGTATAAATGTTATGAAAGTAATGGCAAAGCCACCAATATTAAACAAAAAAACAACAACTTTACTTAGCTGAGTAAAGGCCTGGTAGTCCCATCTTGGTGATGTTTTTGAAGATATTTTAAAGAAATCTTACATCTACCCAAGGGCACACACAAACAGACACATAGAAAAACAGATTAGATTACCTACAGTTGGACTAAATTCCAAAAGAAAATGGAGCCAGAGCTGTAGACTCTGATGAGTGAAAAATTTGTGACACAAATAATATATTTGAGCAGGCTAAAAGCAACAGACAGTTGCTTTAAATTTCAGTTAAATTTTCCAGTCTCAGAAAATTTACAGCAGTTTTTTTAAAATGTTACTTTAAAATATATCCAAATGATAGAGATGAAGTTTGGTGACAAGCATAAAATCAATTAAAATGTCTAAATGTTTGCAAACCACTTTTAAATTGAATAAAAATATCAAAAGTAGTCTCAATAAAAAATATACATGTTGTTAAAATTCAAATTACAAAAACCTGAATCTAATAGGTCAAATTATATTAAGACCAAAGAGGAGGGGGATGTTAGGTGGGGGAACAAAGCTTTGTGAAATTCCTTGTTCACATAGGAGGGATTCAGAAGCTTTTTTTTCTTAAATGCTTGTATCTTACAAACACTGAAATTGGTTTAAAATAGTTAAAATTAGTTTAAAAACAGTTTTAAATAGTTGAAATTTTCCACAAATACAATTTAAATAAGTATATATACTTTTGAAAACACTGGAGAAGATAAAAATAATATATAACTTGTATATTTTTTTAAAAGGAATTGAAAAATTATTAAACAGAAGATAAATTATTGTTAACCAAGAAGAATGCATAAGAAATGACAGAAATCACTTCCAATAACAAATATGAATAAACTGAATATTGATAAAGAAGAGTTTTTGGCTAAAAAATATTATCATTTACATATATGTAAAACAAAGGGGAAAATAAATAGTAAAAGAATAACTTTCATTCATGGTAATACTATAGGTTAAGCCACAGAACTCTTGCTAAACATATCCAGAAAAGAACTCAATAATATGTAAAGTATCTTCTTTTCAATACATTGCAGGACCCATAATTATCCCCAGAGTCTAGAAAGAAAGTACTAAAATCCAGAATGATAATTGTGGGAGCTTATACTGCAGTGTGGGCAGGGACTAGTGCCTGGTCCGGAAATCTAATGGCTTGAATTTTAATGTATATCACTTGGAAACAAGGCTTTGAATGAATGCAAGACAGAAAGTTGGAACTGAGACCACTGCATAAAGTTGAGGCCTCAAATTGCAACACCTTCATTGAAATATTGGACTGAGAAAAAACGTTTACCCACTGTCAGAGAGGAGGACTAGGAAGCTTGCCTCTCAACCTGGGCTTGACTTGGGTGTGAGAGACAGTAACCTCCCCACAGAACTCCTATGATAGGCCTTCACTTACCACAGGCTTGAGTTCAGATTTATACTACTTAATCTCAAATCTCCCAAGCCAAGAACTCAATTGAAAATAATTTGTTGTAAGTGGGTTGGTAGAAGGAAATGCAAAAAGGACACACCACCCCATAAGATTCCCACAGATAAAGCCCTGCCAAATATGAACTCACAGTCCAAAATCACAGAACACATGAATAAATCTACCATAAGCAAAATTCAGCAGACTAAACAGAGTAGACACATTATTATAGAACTATCAAAGAAAGACTTAAATATCAATATTTAAAATAAGATACTACAAAAATTAAATATTTATGAGAGAACAACATAAAATAGGAAAAGCTTAAAGACACTGAAACTAAAAACTAAATGGATAGTCTTAAGACATTAAATATGCTTAAAGAGACGTTTACTGAACTTCACGTTAAATCTTAGAAAATTGGCTATAATGCAACACAGAAAAATAAAGACATGTAAAACATTAAACGAGATTGAGGTATATGGGTGATGCAAAGAGAAGGCTATCATAATTTTTTAAATACTTAAAAGGAAATAATTGAAGTAATTGGAGTGGGGGGTGGTTAAGCAATATTAAAAGAAAATGGCAGAAAGTTTTCCGGAACTGATGGAAGAAATGGATTGTTCATATGGAGGAAGCACAGGTTTAGGAAGTCCTGAGCGGAATAAACAAAAAATATTCATGCCTAGACAAGCCATAATGAAACTTCACGACACCAAAGACAGAAAACATCTTAAAAGTGATCATAAACACATGGCAGTAGCACAGGGAGCTCTGCTCCGTGTTATGTGGCAGCCTGGGTGGGAGGGGGGCTTGGGGGAGAGTGGATGCATGCATACGTGTGGCTGAGTCCCTGTGCTGTGCACCGGAGACGATCACAACAGTGTTAATCAGCTATACTCCAATATAAAATAAAACGTTAAGAAAGAGAAAATATTACATGTTAAAAATCTATGGGGGCTTCCCTGGTGGTGCAGTGGTTGAGAGTCCGCCTGCCGATGCAGGGGACACAGGTTCGTGCCCTGGTCCGGGAGGATCCCACATGCCCCGGAGCGGCTGGGCCCGTGAGCCATGGCCGCTGAGCCTGCGCTCCACAACGGGAGAGGCCACAACAGTGAGAGGCCTGTGTACTGCAAAAAAAAAAAAAAAAAAAAAAAAACTATGAAACTAAAAAAAAAAAAAAAAGAAAGAAAGAAAAGAAATGATGGTTACTTTTAAGAAATGAACATTAGTCTTCCCAGCAGCAAAATATTAAGAGCAGAAAGAAAATAACTATGAATCTAAAATGTTGTATAACCTAAAATCCTATATCCAGCTAAA
This sequence comes from Mesoplodon bidens, assembly GCF_964165515.1. Classification (NCBI taxonomy): domain Eukaryota; kingdom Metazoa; phylum Chordata; class Mammalia; order Artiodactyla; family Ziphiidae; genus Mesoplodon; species Mesoplodon bidens. The sequence goes on from NC_138161.1 coordinate 144,433,842, forward strand.
TTTGTATTCAGGACTGAGTGCAAAATAAAGGCTTTATCAAGCAAGACTTAGGACATTTACCACCAAGATACTGTCTCTGAGATCTACTAAAAGAACTCATTCATGAATAAGAGAAATGAAATCAGAAGAGCAAAGTAAGATGAAAGAAGCAATAATATGGCCAAATCTTTGGCATTTGTGAAAGCACTAAATACTAAATAACAATAAAATACTGAATATGAACAGCATCTAAGATAGGAGTTAAAAGGCTAAATGTTTTTTAAAATGCTGGTGCCATTCTGGAGACAGGCAGAGGTATTGAAAAAAATTAGATCTTGTCTATCTAGTCAGTCATGCTTTAAAATGTTAAGGGTAACCACTTCCCAGATAAGCAGTGGGGGGAAAAAGGGAATAATGAAACTTAATCAATACAGTGGTAAGTAGGAAAGGAGAAAAACTAAGGAAAGAAAAGCACAGCATACATGCACAAAGCACAAAATAAGATGATGGAAATAAATCCAAATATATTAGCAATCACAATAAATGTATCTGCAACATAGTAAATATAAATGAAATAAACATATTTAAAAAGGTGAACATCATACTGGTTAAGAAGAAAATCCAGTTATATATTGTTGGAAGAAACACACTAAAAAATAAGGATTCAAACATGTTCAAAGTAAATGGACAAGAAAAATATATGCCAGGAAATGTCAGGAAAATATTGATTTTAGAAATCCATTATAGCTAGATTAACACAAAAATTAAGGAAAAGACATTATTAGTACTGAAAGAAGCAATACACAATAATAAAATGAATAATTTTTTTTTAGGAAGACACATGGATTCCGAATTTCTATGCACCTAAGGCATGGACTCAAATGTATAAAGGAAAAAAAGGGCAGAATTTCAAACAGAAGTTGACAAATCTACCATTATATATAGAGATTTTAACACACCTCATTTAGTTATTATAGATCAAGCAGATGAAAATTGGTACTGGAAGACTGTAACAACATAATTACCCAACTTAATTTAAGAGGTATATGCAGAGCCCTATCTAATCACTAGTGATTGCCTATTATTCTCACGTATATGAAGAACAATTGCAAAAACTGACTACTTACCAGACCACAAAGTAAGTCTCAACAAAGGCTAAATAATTGGTCATACCAATCACAGCATCTAACCTCAAAGTAATTCAATTAGAAATCAATAACAAGAGAAAATTTGAAACACACTTTAACAACCTTTAAATAAGAAATCTTAATGGGAAATGAAAAATATTTCAAATAGAGCAATAATTAAAACTCAACCTCTCAGAATTTTGACATGCAGCTAAAGTGATATTTAAAGGTAATTTTGTATCTTATATCAGAATATTAGACAGTTTATAAGAATAGAAGAAATCACTAAGTTAAAATGAGCAATAAAACTGAGAATAATTCAAAGGAAAGCAATATAATATAAAGATAAATACATAAAAATACAGGAATGGAAAATACAGAAATTATTAACAAGACCTCACATCTCAAAACTCACTGTCTGAAAAAAAAAAAAAAGGAACTAGTAAAATGGAAAAAGCTTCTAACAAGATTGAGCTGGTTTGCAAGAAATCTGTAATGAGACAAAGTGTTAGGGATGAAAAGAGGGGCATAGGTATAGAATAAAACTCTGAAAGTTTAGAGAATACTATGAACCACTTTAATGAAATAGAAAAATATAACATAAACAATCTAATTCATAAAAAATTAGGATATTTGAATAGACTCATTACCATGAAATAATTTGAATCAGTAATTAACAATCTATGCACCAAAAAGGAAACAACATTAAGATGGTTTTGCCAGTGAGTTCTCCTCCAAACATTCAAGGATATGTTTCCCAAATCATGTTAGGAAGCTTAGGGGTGAAACAAGAATAAAGACACAGACCTACTTGAGAATGGACTTGAAGATATGGGGAGGGGGAAGGGTAAGATGTGACAAAGCGAGAGGGAGGCCTGGACATATATACACTACCAAACGTAAGCTAGTGGGAAGCAGCCGCATAGCACAGGGAGATCAGTTCGGTGCTTTGTGACCGCCTGGAGGGGTGGGATAGGGAGGGTGGGAGGGAGGGAGACGCAAAAGGGAAAGGATATGGGAACAGATGTATATGTATAACTGATTCACTTTGTTATAAAGTAGAAACTAATACACCATTGTGAAGCAATTATACTCCAATAAAGTTGTAAAAAAATAAAAAATTAAAAAATAAAGAAGCATTAATTAAGTGCCCCTTTACCTGCAAAAAAAAAAAAAAACCTGAGAGGAACTGTACAAGAAAATAAAGGACCAAATAAGTGCACAAATATATAACAAAATATATTCAAACTGAACCCAGAAATGTACTGTATACTTTCTTTTTTTTAAGGGGACCAATTCGGGATTGTACTAGGACTGTAAGCGTAGTCTAATTTTAGAGAAATTTATTCACTTCATTAACTGATTAAAGGAAAAATGTATATACTCATCTCCATAGACACATAAAATATTTGATAAAAATTCATAACTTTTTCACAATTTAAAAAGTATTTAATAAGAGGATAGGAAGAAACTTTCTAATCTTGAGACATGGTATATGCCAAAACCCCAGAGTAAATAATACATCAGATGGTCAAACATCAGAAGCATTCCCTCTGAAGGTGGGGAAAAGAAAAGGATGCCTGCCTGCTGTCTTTGTTTCTAATAAACATTTTATTGCAGGTCCTAGCCAGCCACTCGTAAGACATGAAAAAGAAATGAAAGCTATAAAGAATGGAAAGGAAGAAAGAAAACCATATTGAGTCATAAATAATAACATTATCTATCTAGAAAACCCAAGAGACTGTACAGACAAGTCATTAGACCAAACATGAGAGATGAGCAAGTTTGCTGGTTACAAAGTCAATATATAAAACTCTACTGCTTTCCTAAACATCAACAAAAAAATAATAAGTAATTTTTAATAGTATAGCATTTTAATAGCAGCAAATTATTGAAGTATCTTGGAACAAATCTAAAGAAAGCTTTAAAAGGCCTGTATGGAAAAAAGTATAAGACTCTATTAAAGAAAACCTAAATGACGGGGAAGATATACCATGTTCATGGCTGAGAAAAGTGATGGCGATTATCCCCAATTTTAACTATAAATTTAATACAAACACAATAAAGGTATCCAAAATATTTTTGAGGAATTTGACAATTTGACCCCGAATTCAGGCAAAAGGCAAAAACAACCAAGACCATTTTTAAAACAAACAGAATGGAGGACCTTGCCTGATCAGCTATCCATACGTATTATAAAGCTACCATAAATAAAACAATATGGAATTGATGTAGTGATTTAGGACCAATGTGTAGATGGAATATCCATGTCACAAAAAGAATTACAAAGTACTGGGGAAGGGATAAACCAAGCAATAAATGTTGCTAAGACAATTTGAAAAAAATAAAATTAGATTTTTTTTCTCACACCAAATATAATCAATTCCAAGTAGATTAAAAATAAATACGAGAGAGACCTTCAAGATGGCAGAGGAGTAAGTCGTGGAGATCACCTTCCTCCCCACAAATACATCAGAAATACATCTAAATGTGGAACAACTCCTACAGAACACCTACTGAATGCTGGCAGAAGACCTCAGACCTCCCAAAAGGCAAGAAACTCCCCCCGTACCTGGCTGTGTGGCTGACAGGGTCTTGGTGCTTCAGTCAGGTGTCAGACCTGTGGCTCTGATGTGGGAGAGCTGAGTTCAGGACATTGGTCCACCAGAAACCTCCTGGCTCCACATAATATCAAACAGCAAAAACTCTCCAAGAGATCTCCATCTCAACGCTAAGACCCAGCTTCACTCAAAATCCAGCAAGCTACAATGCTGGACACCCTATGACAAACAACTAGCCAGACAGGAACACAACCCCACCCATTAGAAGAGAGGCTCCCTAAAATCATAATAAGGTCACAGACACCCCAAAACATACCACCAGACGTGGTCCTGCCCACCAGAAAGACAAGATCCAGCCTCATTCACCAGAACACAGGCAGCAGTCCCCCCCACCAGGAAGCCTACACAACCCACTGAAACAACCTGAGCCACTGGTGGCAGACACCAAAAACAACGGGAACTACAAACCTGCAGCCTGCGAAAAGGAGACCCCAAACACAGTAAGTTAAGCAAAATGAGAAGACAGAGAAACACACAGAACATGAAGGAGCAAGGTAAAAACCCACCAGACCAAACAAATGCAGAGGAAATACACAGTCTACTTACAAACGAATTCAGAGTAATGATAGTAAAGATGATCCCAAATCTTGGAAATAGAATGAAGAAAATACAAGAAACGTTTAACAGGGACCTAGAAGAAGTAAAGACCAAACAAACAAAGATGAACAACAAAATAAATGAAATTTAAAATTATCTAGAAGGAATCAATAGCAGAATAACTGAGACAGAAGAATGGATAAGTGACCTGGAAGATAAAATAGTAGAAATAACTACTGCAGAGCAGAATAAAGAAAAAAGAATGAAAACAATTGAGGACAGTCATAGAAACCTCTGGGACAACATTAAATGGACGAACAGACCAATCCCTTCCATCAGTAAAAGTGCACAAGCCTCTTAGATAGCCTCATCCACCAGTGGGCAGACAGCAGAAGCATGAAGAACTACATTCCTGAAGCCTGTGGAACAAAAACCACATTCACAGAAAGAGAGACAAGATGAAAAGGCAGAGAGCTATGTACCAGATGAAAGAACAAGATAAAACCCCAGAAAAACAACTAAATGAAGTGGAGATAGGCAACCTTCCAGAAAAAGAATTCAGAATAATGATAGTGAAGATGATCCAGGACCTCGGAAAAAGAATGGAGGCAAAGATTGAGAAGATGCAAGAAATGTTTAACAAAGACCTAGAAGAATTAAAGAACAGATAAACAGAGATGAACAACAAAATAACTAAAATGAAAACTACACTAGAAGGAATCAACAGTAGAATAACTGAGGCAGGAGAACGGGTAAGTGACCTGGAAGACAGAATGGTGGAATTCACTGTTGAGGAACAGAATAAAGAGAAAAGAATGAAAAGAAATGAAGACAGCCTAAGAGACCTCTGGGACAACATTAAACGCAACAACATTCGCATTATAAGGGTCCAGAGGGAGAATAAAGAGAGAAATGACCCGAGAAAATATTTGATGAAATTATAATTGAAAACTTCCCTAACATGGGAAAGGAAATAGCCACCCAAGTCCAGGAAGGGCAGAGAGTCCCATATAGGATAAATTCAAGGAGAAACACACTGAGACACATAGTAATCAAATTGGCAAAATATAAAGACAAAGAAAAATTATTGAAAGCAGCAAGGGAAAAACAGCAAATAACATACAAGGGAACTCCCATAAGGTTAACAGCTGATGTCTCTGCAGAAACTCTACAAGCCAGAAGGGAGTGGCATGATATACTTAAAGAGATGAAAAGGAAGAACCTACAACAAAGATTACTCTACCCAGCAAGGATCTCATTCAGATTCGATGGAGAAATCAAAAGCTTTACAGACAAGCAAAAGCTAAGAGATTCAGCACCACAAAACCAGCTCTACAACAAATGCTAATGGAAGTTCTTGAAGTGGGAAACACAAGAGAAGAAAAGGACCTACAAAAGCAAACCCAAAACAATTAATAAAATAGTCATAGGAAAATACATATACATAATTACCTTAAACGTGAATGGATTAAATGTTCCAACCAAAAGATACAGGCTTGCTGAATGGATACAAAAATAAGACCCATATATATGCTGTCTACAGGAGACCCATTTAAGACCTAGGGACCATTCAGACTGAAAGTGAGGGGATGGAAAAAGATATTCCATGCAAATGGAAATCGAAAGAAAGCTGGAGTAGCAATACTCATATCAGATAAAATAGACTTTAAAATAAAGAATGTTACAAGAGACAAGAAAGGACACTACACAATGATCAAGGAATCAATCCAAGAAAAAGATATAACAATTATAAATATATACGCACCCAATATAGGAGCACCTCAATACATAAGGCAACTGCTTACAGCTCTAAAAGAGGAAATCGACAGTAACACAATAATAGTGGGGAACTTCAACACCTCACTCACACCAATGGACAGATCATCCAAACAGAAAATTAATAAAGAAACACAAGCTTTAAATGACACAATAGACCAGATAGATTTAATTGATATTTATGGGACATTCCACCCAAACACCACAGATTACACTTTCTTCTCAAGTGCTCACAGAGCATCCTCAAGGATAGAGCACATCCTGGCTCACAAATCAATCCTCAGTAAATTTAAGAAAATTGAAATCCTATCAAACATCTTTTCTGACCACAATGCTATGAGATTAGAAATCAATTACAGGGAAAAAAACCTAAAAAGCACAAACATATGGAGGCTAAACAATTGGTTACTAAATAACCAAGAGATCTCTGAAGAAATCAAAGAGGAAATCAAAAAATACCAAGAGACAAATGACAATGAAAATACGATGATCCAAAAACTTATGGGATGCAGCAAAAGCAGTTCTAAGAGGGAACTTTATAACTATACAAGCGTACCTCAACAAACAAGAAAAATCTCAAATAAACTATCTAATGTTACACCTAAGGGAAGTAGAGAAAGAAAAACAAACAAAACCTAAAGTTAGCAGAAGGAAAGAAATCATAAAGATCAGAGCAGAAATAAATGAAATAGAAGCAAAGAAAACAATAGCAAAGATCAATAAAACTAAAAGCTGGTTCTTTGAGACGATAAACAAAATTGATAAACCAATAGCCAGACTCATCAAGAAAAAGATGGAGAGGACTCAAATCCATAAAATTAGAAATGAAAAAGAATAAATCACAACTGACACTGCAGAAATACAAAGGATTATAAGACATTACTACAAACAACAATATGCCAATAAAATGGACAACCTGGAAGAAATGGACAAATTCACAGAAAGGTATAACCTTCCAAGACTGAACCAGGAAGAAATAGAAAATATGTACAGACCACTCACAAGTAATGAAATTGAAACTGTGGTTAAAAGTCTTCCAACAAACAAAAGTGCAGGACCAGATGGCTTCACAGGTGAATTCTATCAAACATTTAGAGAAGAGCTAACACCCATCCTTCTCAAACTCTTCCAAAAAATTGCAGAGGAAGGAACAACCCAAAACTCATTCTATAATGCCACCGTCACACTAATACCAAAACCAGACAAAGATACTACAAGAAAAGAAAATTACAGACCAATATCACTGATGAATATAGATGCAAAAATCCTCAACAAAATACTAACAAACAGAATCCAACAACACATTAAAAGGATCATACACCATGATCAAGTGGGATTTACCCCATGGATGCAAGGATTTTTCAATATACACAAATCAACCAATGTGATACACCATATTAACAAATTGAAGGAGAAAAACCATATGATCATCTCAATAGATGCAGAAACACCTTTTGACAAAATTCAACACCCAATTATAATAAAAACTCTCCAGAAAGTGGGCGTAGAGGGAACCTACCACAGTATAATTAACGCCATATATGACAAACCCACAGCAAACATCATACTCAATGGTGAAAAATGAAAGCATTTCCTCTAAGATCAGGAACAAGACAAGCATGTCCACTCTCACCACTATTATTCAAGATAGTTTTGGGAGTCTTAGCCACGGCAATCAGAGAAGAAAAATACATAAAAGGAATACAAATTGGAAAAGAAGAAGTAATACTGTCACTGTCTGCAGCTGACATGATACTATACATAGAGTATCCTAAAGATGTCACCAGAAAACTACTAGAGCTAATCAATGAATTTGGTAAAGTTGCAGGATACAAAATTAATGCACAGAAATCTCTTGCATTCCTATACACTAATGATGAAAAATCTGAAAGAGAATTTAAGGAAACACTCCCATTTACCATTGCAACAAAAAGAATAAGATACCTAGGAATAAACCTACCTAGGGAGACAAAAGACCTGTATGCAGAAAACTATAAGACACTGATGAAAGAAATTAAAGACGATACCAACAAATGGAGAAATATACCATGTTCTTGGATTGGAAGAATCAACACTGTGAAAATGACTATAGTACCCAAAGCAATCTACAGACTCAATGCAATCCCTCTCAAATTACCAGTGGCACTTTTTACAGAACTAGAACAAAAAATCTTAAAATCTATATGGAGACACAAAAGACCCCAAATAGCCAAAGCAGTCTTGAGCAATAAAAACGGAGCTGGAGGAATCAGACTCACTGACTTCAGATATACTACAAAGCTACAGTAATCAAGATAACACGATACTGGCACAAAAACCGAAATATAGATCAATGGAACAGGATAGAAAGCCCAGAAATAAATCCACACACCTATGGTCAACTAACCTATGACAAAGGAGGCAAGGATATACAATGGAGAAAAGACAGTCCCTTCAATACGTGGTGCTGGGAAAACCGGACAGCTACATGTAAAATAATGAAATTAGAACACTCCCTAACATCATACACAAAAATAAACTCAAAATGGATTAGAGACCTCAATGTAGGACTGGGCACTATAAAACTCTCAGAGGAAAACTAAGGAAGAACACTCTTTGACATAAATCACAGCAAGATCTTTTTTGATCCACCTCCTAGAGTAATGGAAATAAAAATAAACAAATGGAACCAAATGAAACTTAAAAGCGTTTGCAAAGCAAAGAAAACTACAAACAAGATGAAAAGACAACCCTCAGAATGGGAAAAAATATTTGCAAATGAATCAATGGACAAAGGATTAATCTCCAAAATATATAAACAGCTCATGCAGCTCAATATGAAAAGAATACAGAACCCAATCAAAAACTGGGCAGAAGACCTAAATAGACATTGCTCCAAAGAGGACATACAGATGGGCAAGATGCACATGGAAAGCTGCTCAACATCACAAATTATTAGAGAAATGCAAATCAAAACTACAATGAGGTATGACCTCACACCAGTTAAAATGGGCATTATCAGAAAATCTACAAACAACAAATGCTGGAGAGGGTGTGGAGAAAAGGGAACCCTCTTTAACTGTTGGTGGGAATGTAAATTGATACAGCCACTATGGATAACAGTATGGAGGCCCCTTAAAAAACTAAAAATAGAATTACCATATGACTCAGCAATCCCACTACTGGGCATATACCCAGAGAAAACCATAATTCAAAGAGATACATGCACCCCAATTTTCATTGTTGCACTATTTACAATAGCCAGGTCATGGAAGCAAACTAAATGCCCATCGAAAGACCAATGGATAAAGAGTATGTGGTACATATATACAATGGAATATTACTCAGCCATAAAAAGGAATGAAACTGGGTCATTTGTAGAGACGTGGATGAATCTAGAGACTGTCATACAGAGTGAAGAAAGTAAGGAAGAGAAAAACAAATATCGTATATTAACACATATATGTGGAACCTAGAAAAATTGTGCAGATGAACAAGTTTGCAGGGCAGAAATAGAGACACAGATGTAGAGAACAAATATACGGACACCAAGTGGGGAAAACAGCGTGAGGTGGTGGTGGTTGTGTGATGAATTGAGAGATTGTGATTGACATGTACACACTGATGTATATAAAATGGATGACTAATAAGAACCTGCTGTATAAAAAATAAATAAAATTAAACTAAAAAAAGAAAAAAACTCACCAACATTCAGATTATAGTGGTCCCAGAAGAAGAAGAGAAAAACAAAGAACTGAGAAAATATTTTAGGATATTATAGTTGAAAACTTCCCTAATAAGGGAAAGGAAATAATCAAGTCTAGGAAGCACAGAGAGTCTCATACAGGATAAATCCAAGGAGAAACATGATAAGACACATATTAATCAAACTATCAAAAATTAAATACAAAGAAAAAATATTAAAAGCAGCAAGGGAAAAACAGCAAATAACATACAAGGGAATCCCCATAATGTTAACAGCTGACCTTTCAGCAGAAACTCTGCATGCCAGAAGGGAGTGGCAGGACATATTTAAAGTGAAGAAAGGGAAAAACCTACCACCAAGATTACTCTACCTGGCAAGGATCTCATGCAGATTCAAAGGAGAAATTAAAACCTTTACAGACAAGCAAAAGCTAAGAGAATTCAGCACCACCAAACCAGCTTTACAACAAATGCTAAAGGAACTCCTCTAGGCAGGAAACACAAGAGAAGGAAAAGACCTACAATAACAACCAAAAACAATTAAGAAAATGGGAATAGGAACATACATATTGATAATTACCTTCAATGTAAATGGATTAATTGCTTCCACCAAAAGCCATAGACTGGCTAAATGGATACAAAAACAAGACTGTATATATGCTGTCTACAAGAGACCAATTTCAGACCTAGGACACATACAGACTGAAATGGAAGGGGATGGAAAATGATATTCCATGCAAATGGAAATCAAAAGAAAGCTGGAGTAGCAATTCTCACATCAGACAAAATAAACTTTAAAATAAAGACTATTATGAGAGAAAGAAGGACACTACATAATGATCAAGGGATCAATCCAAGAAGAAGATATAACAATTGTAAATATGTATGCACCCAACATAGGAGCACCTCAATACATAAGGCAAATGCTAACAGCCATAAAAGGGGAAATAGACAGTAACACTATCATAGTAGGGGACTTTAACACCTCACTTTCACCAATGGACAGATCATCCAAAATGAAAGTAAATAAGGAAACACAAGCTTTAAATGATACATTAAACAAGATGGACTTAATTGATATTTATAGGATATTCCATCCAACAACAACAGAATACACTTTCTTCTCAAGTGCTCATGGAACATTCTCCAGGATAGATCATATCTTGGGTCACAAAACTAGCCTTGGTAAATTTAAGGACCTTGAAATCATATCAAGTATCTTTTCTGACCACAACGTTATGAGACTAGATATCAATTACAGGAAAAAATCTGTAAAAAATACAAAAACATGGAGGCTAAACAATACACTACTTAATAACCAAGAGATCACTGAAGAAATCAAAGAGGAAATCAAAAAATACCTAGAAACAAATGACAATGAAAACATGATGACCCAAAACCTATGGGATGCAGCAAAAGCAGTTCTAAGAGGGAAGTTTATAGCAATACAATTCTACATCAAGAAACAAGAAACATCTCAAATAAACAACGTAACCTTACACCTAAAGCAACTAGAGAAAAAGAACCAAAAAAAAAAAAGTCCGAAGTTAGCTGAAGGAAAGAAATCATAAAGATCAGATCAGAAATAAATGAAAAAGAAATGAAGGAAACAGTAGCAAAGATCAACAAACTAAAAGCTGGTTCTTTGGGAAGATAAACAAAATTGATAAACCATTAGCCAGACTCATCAAGAAAAAAAGGGAGAAGACTCAAATCAATAGAATTAGAAACGGAAAAGGAGAAGTAACAACTGACACTGCAGAAATACAAAGGATCATGAGAGATTACTACAAGCAACTATATGCCAATAAAATGGACAACCTGGAAGAAATGGACAAATTCTTAGAAAATCACAACCTTCCAAGACTGAACCATGAAGAAATAGAAAATATAAACAGACCAACCACAAGCACTGAAATTGAGACTGTAATTAAAAATCTTCCAACAAACAAAGGCCCAGGACCAGATGGCTTCACAGGAGATTTCTATCAAACATTTAGAGAAGAGCTAACACCTATCCTTCTCAAACTCTTCCAAAATATACCAGAGGGAGGAACACTCCCAAACTCATTCTACGAGGCCACCATCACCCTGATACCAAAACCAGACAAAGACGTCACAAGAAAAGAAAACTACAGGCCAATATCACTGATGAACATAGATGCAAAAATCCTCAACAAAACACCAGCAAACAGAATCCAACAGCACATTAAAAGGGTCATACACCATGATCAAGTAGGGTTTATCCCAGGAATGCAAGGATTCTTCAACATATGCAAATTAATCAATATGATAAACCATATTAACAAATTGAAGGAGAAAAACCATATGATCATCTCAATAGATGCAGAAAAAGCTTTCAACACAATTCACCATCCATTTATGATAAAAACCCTCCAGAAAGTAGGCATAGAGGTAACATACCTCAACATAATAAAAGCCATGTATGACAAACCCACAGCCAACATCATTCTCAATGGTGAAAAACTGAAACCATTTCCACTAAGATCAGGAACAAGACAAGATTGTCTACTCTCACCACTATTATTCAACATAGTTTTGGAAATTTTAGCCACAGCAATCAGAGAAGGAAAAGAAATAAAAGGAATCCTAATCAGAAAAGAAGAAGTAAAGCTGTTTGCAGATGATATGATACTATATACAGATAATCCTAAAGATGCTACCAGAAAACTACTAGAGCTAATCAATGAATTTGGTAAAGTAGCAGAATACAAAATTAATGCACAGAAATCTCTTGCATTCCTACACACTAATCATGAAAAATCTGAAAGAGAAATTAAGGAAACACTCCCATTAAACATTGCAACAAAAGAATAAAATACCTAGGAATAAACCTGCCTAAGGAGACAAAATACCTGTATGCAGAAAACTATAAGACACTGATGAAAGAAATTAAAGACGATACCAACAAATGGAGAGATATACCATGTTCCTGGATTAGAAGAATCAACACTGTGAAAATGACTATACTACCCAAAGCAATCTACAGATTCGGTGCAATCCCTCTCAAACTAGCAATGGCATTTTTCACAGAACTAGAACAAAAAATTTCACAATTTGTATGGAAACACAAAAAAGCCCAAATAGCCAAAGCAATCTTGAGCAAGAAAAACGGAGTTGGAGGAATCAGGTTCCTGGACTTCAGACTATTTTACAAAGCTACAGTAATCAAGACAGTATGGTACTGGCACAAACACAGAAATATAGATCAATGGAACAGGATAGAAAGCCCAGAGATAAACCCATGCACATATGGTCACCTTATCTTTGATAAAGGAGGCAAGAATATATAATGGAGAAAAGACAGCCTTTTCAATAAGTGGTGCTGGGAAAACTGGACAACTACATATAAAAGAATGAAATTAGAACACTCCTTAACACCATACACAAAAATAAACTCAAAATGGATTAAAGACTTAAATGTAGGTCCAGACACTCTAAAACTCTTAGAGGAAAATATAGACAGAACAATCTATGACATAAATCACAGCAAGATCCTTTTTGACCCACCTCCTAGAGAAATGGAAATAAAAACAAAAATAAACAAATGTGATCTAATGAGACTTAAAAGCCTTTGCACAGCAAATGAAACCGTAAACAAGACAAAAAGACAACCCTCAGAAAGGAAGAAAATATTTGCAAATGAAGCAACTGACAAAGGATTAATCTCCAAAATTTACAAGCAGCTCATGAAGCTCAATATCAAAAAAACAAATAACTCAATCCAAAAATGGGCAGAAGACCTAAATAGACATTTCTCCAAACAAGATACACAGATTGACAACAAACACATGAAAGGATGCTCAACATCACTAATCATTAGGGAAATGCAAATGAAAACTACAATGAGATATCACCTCACACCAGTCAGAATGGCCATCATCAAAAAATCTACAAACAACAAATGCTGGAGAGGGTGTGGAGAAAAGGGAACCCTCTTGCACTGTTGGTGGGAATGTAAATTGATACAGCCACTATGGAGAACAGTGTGGAGGTTCCTTAAAAAACTCAAAATAGAACTACCATATGACCCAGCAATCCCACTACTGGGCATATACCCTGAGAAAATCATAATTCAAAATGAGACATCTACCACAATATTCTTTGCAGCACTATTTACAATAGCCAGGACATGGAGTTAACCTAAGAGTCCATAGACAGATGAATTGATCAAGAAGATGTGTCACTTATATTCAATGGAATATTACTCAGCCATAAAAAGAAACGAAATTGAGTAATTTGTCGTGAGGTAGATGGACCTAGGGTCTGTCAACCAGAGTGAAGTAAGTCAGAAAGAGAAAAATAAATACCATATGCTAACACATATATATGGAATCTAAGAAAAAAAATATGTCATGAAGAACGCAGGGGTAAGACAGGAATAAAGACACAGACCTACTAGAGAATGGACTTGAGGATATGGGGAGGGGGAAGGGTAAGCTGTGACAAAGTGAGAGAGTGACATGGACATATATACACTACCAAACTTAAAATAGAGAGCTAGTGGGAAGCAGCCGCGTAGCACAGGGAGATCAGCTTGGTGCTTTGTGACCACCTAGAGGGGTGGGAGAGGGAGGGTGGGAGGGAGGGAGACGCAAGAGGGAAGGGATATGGGAACAGATGCATATGTATAACTGATTCACTAGCAATATCTAAGAAGGTGAACAACCTCATTTGCAAGTGAAACAACACCAAGATAATACTCCTCACACACCAATAGGCAAAAATAATACAGTCAGACAATAGCAGGGTTGGTTTGATGTGGAGCAACAGGAACTTTCATACATTGCTAATGGGAGTACCAATTGGTTCAAACCCTTTGGGTAGGAGTATGACATCAGTGAGGTTTAACATGTGCTTCCTTATGTATTAATTAAAGTACAGGCTGCCATAATAAAGACACTAACAATAAAATCGTCATAGTAAAATGGCTTAAAGGTAAAGAAGTTTATATTTCTCACACAAATAGTTCCTGAAGTTTACAGTCCTGATCAGTGGGACAACTCTGATCCTCATGATCATTTAGGTCCTTGGTCCTTTTCAAGTCATTGCTCTGCCATGCTCTAGGATTCTGCCCTTTTCCGCAAAGTTGAAGTTGGGTTATCACCACATTTGGATTTTGGTTACTGGGAAGAGAGACAAGAGCATGGAAGAGGTGTACCCATTGCCTTAAACTTTGACCCCAAAGTAGCAAAATAGAAAGTTGCTTAGATTGCATTCATGAAAACTTAGTCATATAGCCACAATCAACTAAAAGAGAAGCTGGGAAAGATGTTTAGCTGGACACCTTGTGTGAAAGTGGGGAGAATGGATTTGGGTGGACAACTGGTAGTCTCCACTGTACCCTAGGACTCAGCAATTTCATAGCTAAGTATACCTTAGCAATGCTGGTGCACATGTAAGCCGGGAGACATACTCAAGAAAGCTCAGAGATGCACAATTCACCATAGGAAAAATCAGGAAATAGCCCAAATGTCCATCATTGTAGAACAGAAAGATAAAATTATGTATACGCATATACAGGAGCAAAAATGAATGAATTACTGTTGCATAATTAAAAAGATACTCCTAAGGCAATATTAATATTCAGCTGAGTGGTAGGAATTAATATTTAAATTGTATGTGTATACATACACATATACACACATATGGACATATACTCATTACATGTAAGTGTATATGTATGTATTTATAATAAAGTAACTTCCTCAAAATGAACTAGATATTATTTTTCACCCAACAGACTGGTACAAACCAATGTTTGTTTATACTGAATGTAGGCAAGGATGTGCGGGCAGATAGACAGTAAAAGTGTAAATTGAAATTTTACTCTTTAGGGCATTTTGGCAGTATCTAAAAGCCTTAAACTGGGCCTTTCTATGAACTCCAGTTTCACTATTCAACACTAACGTAGAGAAACAGTCATGGAGGCACATAAGGACTCAATGTGCTGAAATGTTTGATGCATCAAATTTTAAAATAGGAAAAAATTAAGAATAACCTAAATGCCGATAATTAAGGAAATGACCAAGTAAACTATGATCCAGCCATACTACTAATGCCAGAGTTAAAAGAGTGATGTGGAACTATCTGTGCTTAATGTACATAGATCTTCAAGACCCAGTGTTCTGTGAAAAGGCAAGTTGCAAAACAAGTGAGAGAAAACAGTATTATATCTCCCAAAAGGGTGTGTATATGTATTTTTTATTTGTTCTGAATTACCTCCAGAAAGAATTTGCTGTTTAAAAAAGCCTGAATGAGTAACTATTTTAAAATATTAAGTTTAAAAATGTTTTAAAACCAATAAAAGATACTTGACCATCCAAATAAAACTAAATGAAGAGATGATGCAACTCATCCATTCATTCAAAAATATTTATTGAGTGCACGCAGTGTATCAGAATCTGGGCTACAGCAGTGAATTACAAAGTCCCTTTTTTGCAAAATTCAATCATTTGAAGGATTGAATCTCACCAAAAGTAAAACTTAGAAACCCCAATTACTAATCATTTCCATGTATTTTCATTAAGCAAACTCTCCAGGTTTAATTTTTTTTTAAGTGAGTCAATTGGACAAGTCCAGTAATTGTTCACAGTCTCAGTTTACCCATCTAAAAACTGAGGTGAGTATATATCCTGCTCAAAATTCAATTAAAAGACACTTGAGAGTGCAAAATCTGATCATTCTCTGTGGTTGATCACGAAGAAGAAATGAAGGCAATTTATCCTGCTCTTCACAGAGTCTAAGGTGTGAAATGCTAATTATTATAACAAGAAATACAGTCCAGATCAAAATACTGTTAGGTGATTGCACAATTAATTGGAGAGTGAGAACCAAAGGGGACTTATTAATGATAAAATCCACAAGTATTTTTCAAGGAGGTCAATGTGAAACGTGTGCCTTTTTTAACACCTACACCAAGGACTCAATAATGCAATAGAAAACATGCTGGTTAAATTTGTGTTTGTCACTTCTCGCCTTTGGAAATCTTCCTTTTGAAAAATTAGAATTAAGAACAGTTGACTTTTCTCATGAAATAGATGAGCCTCAGATTCACACAGTTGGCTCTGATCTCAACCCCTCTGAATGAGGTGGTCCTGGTGCCCCAAATAGCACCAGCATCGACATCATAGCCTGTCCATCTGCCCCTCTTACTAGCAGTACTATGGATAGTTTCAAAGACCTTAAAAGCATTGGCCTGAAAGTTCCTCCAGCACCTCAAGCAAGTGGTCCCTATCTCCACCTCCTCTTTACAGCCACCAACATTGGCCACTGCCCCACCTCCATCATCTCCAACTCTGGAAATTCCCCTCTTAGACCAGGACTTCCCAGGCTTCCAGAACCATCCCTCCCCTTCCCTCACTCATCATTACCCTTCATCTTCGTCATGAATCTCAGACCTCAAACCCAATCCAGCTGCACCACGCCATCAAGAGCATCAGGCCCTCCTGGCTTCACTTGCCTCCTAGTCCAGCCTAGACACTGTAGTTTGGCCATTTCAACAAAGCCAGGCTTACTACCAGACACTCTAGAATCAGTCTCTCCAATGTGATACCCATTAACCACAAGTGGCTATTGAGCACTTGGTATGTGGCTAGTCCAAATTGAATGTACTTTCAGTATAAAATATACTGTAATTTATACCATCTTTCAAGGATTAAGGATAAAAAAATGTAAAATATCTCATAATTTTTATATCAATTACATGTTGAAATAATAGTTTGATATATTGTGTTAAATTATATTAAAATGAATTTCACCTGTCCCTTTTACCATTTTAATGTGTTATTAGAAAATGCATAGCTTATATCATATTTCTACCTTAACCAGCTGATGACTGGAACTATTGGAAACGGAATCTGGCTCTCTAGGGCCAGAGGTTAGCAAGGATTAGGTGGGTGTCAAGGCCACACAGAGGTGGGCTGTGGTACAGGGCATCCAGAGGGACTAGGCTACCACACAGGGGAGGAGTCCTACAACCCACAGATATCTCTACCCACAGACAGATGGACAGGGAAGCGGTCTGCTGAGGAAGCAGCTGGCCATGTCGGTAATCCCTGGTATTTTTGCCATTTCAGCTGTTAGTACTCACTGTGTAGATCTGATGCAGAGAAGAGGGGTTTGGGCAGTCAGAAAGCCCCCACATTCACAGCTGAATGACAGGAAGAAGAAGACTGAAAAAGAGGGACCAGGTCACTCCAGGAGGAGAGGTACCATTCCACACAGAATGAGTGATGGCGAGAGAAGAGGTCACTGTCTAATTAACTCCACAAATTATCCAAAGTATCCTCCAGAACCAAATGGACTGATGGGTACTTGAATATACTATCAAGAGATCTGATGCCTCCCTTCTCCTGGAGATCAAGGTAAATCTGTCTCTCATTCCATACCCAGAATCAGACCTTGAGACAGATTAGAACGCCAGCCTATACGGAGGTGAACTGGCTGCTCCCCTCCGCTGGCCGGTGCACCCCTCCTCTAGCTGTGGTCACTGGCTGCTAACAGCTCACAGGTGGGCCCTTTTCTGGAGCATTGCCTTTGGCCAAATGGGCACCAGCTCAGCTAGGAGGATATGCCTACCCACCCTCACCATTCAGGGCAATCTTCAGGAAGTATCCAACTGAAGTGGAGGTTCAAAAGACCAGCTCCCTTGACTCCATGGGGGGGTGAACTCTGCAGTAGAGTCTGTGCTCCAGAGCTCCCTGAGGGTTCAGGCTGAAGCCAGTCTCTAGCCAAGACCACAGCTTTGCTCAGCTCTTTTCCCTAGCCCATGACAGTCTTCTTGCCTCTTCCCTGAGAGCACCTCCCCCTAAGTCCTGCTTCAGGCTCTGCTTCTAGGAACCTCACTTAGAGAGGAGGGGAAGGAAACATGGAGAGGTGAGTGGGGAAGTGAGGTAACAGAGGAGAAGCAGCCATACTGGCTTGGTGTATTACCAAGCCAGCACTACCAATGGGCGCCTGGAGAGTAACCCTGTGGGGAAATTCTGGATGCCAGCATAGAACACAGGCCTACAAGTTATCCCACCCAAGGGCAAGGAAGTGAGGG
This sequence comes from Mesoplodon bidens, assembly GCF_964165515.1. Classification (NCBI taxonomy): domain Eukaryota; kingdom Metazoa; phylum Chordata; class Mammalia; order Artiodactyla; family Ziphiidae; genus Mesoplodon; species Mesoplodon bidens. The sequence goes on from NC_138161.1 coordinate 144,452,633, forward strand.
TATTTATACACCAATTCTCAGCAGACATTTGTTCAGGCTGCCAAGGTGGAGAGCATCAACTCCACAGCACTTCCAGCTGTGTCAATACAGGCAGGCAGCCCTCCAAGGTCCAGAGAAAGGCCTTGGGCCCCAAAGCTGGCAGCTGGAAGTCAGGCCACTGTGACTGAAGTGCTAGGGCTGAGGGAATGCGGTCAGGGCGTAAGAGTTTTCAACACTAGTCCCAAACTTGTCTCTGCTTCCTGAGTTCAATGCATGGACGTCCTCAGCCTCTCCACCAGGCACCAAACTGACTCAACCACACACTCACCACTCTCACACAGCTTGTGTGTGTGAGATAGACTTCACTGAGGACTGACGGAGATATTTACTTTGCAGAAATGCAAATGGACTCAGACAACACTACACATTCCTGTTCTTCGAAGTCCTTCAGCTGCCCCACCCAGGGAACCCTCACTGCTGCCTTGGCTCTAGGCTATCCATGTGGACAAGAGCCCATTAGGGGAGTCAGTGGAACAAAAGAGTTATTCATTTTATAGGACTCACTCTCCTGACAAGGTATTTGTAGATTAATACAGTAATTTTCCTCTCTATTGCATTAGTATTGTGGCATGTTATTACACAGCCTCAAGTTAAGGATTAAGTTTTAAGTTTGTGTGCTAAACTGGAGAGTGAATTGTTACAGTCATTTCTTGGTTATGTGACTTAACACAAGGGAAGAAGCAGGAACGCACATACCAGCATCTCCCAGACACCCTGCAGAAGAGAACAAGAGAAAAGGTGAGGAAGACAACATCAGCCTGTTGGAGGAGGTCCTCGAGAGGATGTGACCACTGGCTGACCCCTGAGCTGACCCCGGCAGTCAGAGGCTCCTCATCTTCATCCCCTGTCCTTGGAATGTATGTCCTGCCCACTGTTCCCACACTAGGAACCATTCAAGAATGCAGTCTTGAGACAACAATGTGTTACCCTCCTGTGTTTGTGAACCAACACAGCCACATGGCGGGGAGGAGGTGTCAATCAGGAAATGATACCCCAGGCTATGCCAGTGGGAACTGTTTCCTTCCTTCTGGCGCCCAGAGGACAGTGTTTACTCACCTGGACCCAGGAAGCCTCTGCAGCATCAGCGCAAGGCTCTCTGTTCCTGCTGTCAGTCAATGATGTACTCAGCATGTATTTTCTGAGCACCTGTTGCATCCTGGGCACCAGGCTGGCTGCCGGGGAAACAATGACAGGACAGAAAGTCCCTGTTCTCATGGGTGTGGAATTATAGAAGAGACAGGCCCCACCCTCAAAAACTAAGCAAATACAATAAGATCATCTCAGAGGGTGTCAACCAAGAACCATGTATAAAATAGAACACCTCGTGACAGAGGGTGACTCTTAATGGGATGAGGACCATGCTTCACCCAGGGCCGTTTGGAAGGGCATCTGTGAGCACATAACACTTAATCAGGGGAAGGAAACAGAAAGGTCGGGGATGAGGGAGGGCAGTGGGGCTGAAGCCTGGGGAGGAACCAATAGCTGGAAGTGTAGGGCATGAGGTAGGGAAGATGGGCAGGGTTCATGTATGTGGAGCCCTGTTTGTTCTGAGTTACGATTTTAAGTATCAGGTTCATGGAGATGTGTGCTGAGGGATACACCTGCCACCACGGGTACCAGGGTGCACTTGGCTTTTCTCCCACCCCTACCAGCTAATAACAGCAGCACCTGGAATTTAAGGCTCAAAATAGACTTGGACTCTATGGGTGCCATTGCCTAGGCTAAAGGAGTGGCTGAAGTGGCCTCCAAAGGTCGCTCCCAGCCACGCCATGTAGAGAGGGCTCTGCCTGCTCTAAGAGTAACTGTCTCCTGCAGGAAGTGAGCCCCCCAGACTGTCCATCTGTCTGGGATGTCTGGGTCCCCTGTCTTTTCTGAGGCCTTGGTCTCACCGCTGAGTGTAGGTGGCAGCAAACAGGAACAGGATCTTGCAGCCAGGGCTGAGGAGAGCGAGGAAGCTGCGCAGTGTCTCTCCACCCGGCCAGCCCATGGCTTGCTGAAGCCCTGCTATCTCTACGAGTGCGTGGGCACTGGTGGGAGACTGGGGCTGGCAAGCACACTCCAAGGGGCTCCGGGCACCTCCGGGCAGACCCTAGGGTATATGAAAGAAGAGGCCGTAGCTGCCACCCATGCTTCGGAATCTGGAGATCCCTTCCCAGGAGAGGTTCACTGACCACAGGGCCTTGGTAGCACCAGCCTGGATAGCTGTCTCCACCCACCAGAAGCCAAATTCCCTTCCCCTCACCCCAGAAGGCTGCAAGGGCCATAAACTGAGTCACAGTCAAGCTGAGCTCCTGGAAATGACCCTTCAGCGCCTGAGATGGTCTAGCTCTCCGTTCCCTCTTGGGAGCGGTCAGACCTCACAAGGCAACACTTACACTCTGCCGATGAGACCGAGGGCTGTCTGGGAACGTCTTGGGGCGGTGGTGGGAGCCCGCCACTGTGACAACGCAGAGGCCCCACCCCAGGGGTACCCTAGTCAGGGACACAAAGGGGAGAATCTAGGTGGGTGAGCACCCTGCAAGCAAAGCCAAGAGTGGCTCTGAGTCCTTCCCACATGGAACATTTCCAGACCACAGGGAGAGCATGGGGAATGGACAGGGGGAAGAAATGGAGGGTAAGAGAGGAGGGGGGAGGGGAGAAAACAGAACAGCAAGAAGCTGAAGAGGAGCCTTGTCTGCCTCTCGGTCAAGTGCTCTCTCCCGAAGCGACTGGCATCCATACAAGATGTCCACAAGCCAAGTGTCCCCCTCTCAGCCATTACAGCCTCCCATTATGGCTGGCTAACAGAAATCAATCGTAATGCTGCCTCAAACAGAGAGGGAGGCCAGCCAAGTCTGGCAAGAGGATCCAGCCGTGCATCAGCTGCACCGGGCGTTTGGCATCAGAGGGTCAGGTTTCTCCCATCCACCTCCTCTCCTGGCACCGAAACAGCACAATGCCCGCAGCACCTCTGGGGAGAAGGCAACAGGCGGCCAAGACTGACGTTTCAGACAGGGCTAGTCAGGATGCGATGCCTCTGCTCGGTGCCCCCATGTCTGCTTCCGTGCCATCCACCCTGGATGGCTGGATCCACTTTCCCCATAAAGATATCTGCAATTCGATCTCACCAGCACCTTTGCAAATAACCCCTCATCCCAGAAATATTTCCCCCTAAGTCAGGGATCCAGAGTGCTCATGGCTTTAAGAACATTCTGGCTATTTCTCAAGTGTCAGTGGACAAGCACTAGAAGAGAAAAGAGATCTCCTGGATCTGGTACCTTCTGAGGGTGGAAATGGGCATAGATTGCTCTGAGCTGGTCCTTCAGTCTGCCCGCCTCACTCAGCCTGGAGAAAGGACAGTAAAGCCTCTCTTGGCTGGACTCAGGAAGCTGGCAGAGTTGATGGTGTGGAAGTGGGAGGCTGGGTTACTCTGACTTCAGCACCTGACACCTCTGTGAGGATCAGCATCCAGGAGTGGAAGTGAGGGTGCAGGCTCCCCTGGTTAGCGTCTGTCCAAATGTATTCGTACAGTTACCTTCTGGCCAACATGGGCTGATGATTTTGCACTGAGTTTGGGGATGGTTGCTAAGGGAATCAGGAGAAAAGTGTTTGGTATGTAAATCTTATCACTGTTTTCCAAATTAGCATCCATACAATCTGTAACTTTGAAAGACTTGGAAGCTAATTAGCCCATGTACTAATGATTAAGACAAAACAGACACAGAGGAGAACTCAGGAGTGGGCCTGATGATCCTATTAACTATTTATAGTTTTCCTTTGCCGCTTGACAAGAATAAGGTGGAAGCTAAGAGGGAAAATGGCAAAGACCCCGTGGCTAGGGAGATAAATTCTATCACCCCTGATCAATTATGATACAGTTAACCAATGACTGCAGCTGGGAAGCGGCAGAAGTGAGAGCTTCCTGAATGGTGTTTGATGACACACTAGTTCGACAGCACGGGGAGCTCAGCTCCGTGATGGCCTAGTTGGGTGGGATGGGAGGGAGGGAGGTCCAAGAGGGAGGGGATGTGTGTATGCATACGGCTGATTCACTTCGCTGTGTGGCAGAAACTAACATAACATTGTAAAGCAATCATAGCACAATAAAAAAATATCACAAGGGGAAGATTAAATTCAGAAATCAGGTTAGAAGGAGAAGTACCTGTAAATCCCAAGAAAAGAGTCAGGTTGGTGAAAAAGAAAAGGAAGATAAGTAGAAAGAATTGTAACTGTTGCAAAGCATTGGCAATTCTTTAGATTTTACTCTAATGTAGTGATACTTTTATTGATGCAATCTTTTTGCCAAAGTTAGTTTATATTTAACAGTGTTGAGACCTTCTTATAGAAAGAACATAGCTTTGTGAAAAGAGTATTTAGGATGCAGTGATTCCCAAACTCTCATGGCCTCACAACATCAGACTCTCCTGGGGGTTCTAATGAAAGCTCAACTGTTGAACTTTGTGATCCGGTGGGTCTACATGGGACCTAGCAGTATGAGTTGTCACTTTCCAGGAGATGTTGATGGGCAACCAGATTTGAGAATGATCTGGTATTTCTGCTATCCATCTGCTAGAGAAGACTAACTATTTGGACTGAAAAGCAAGCACATTTGCTTACTTTAATGGAGAAAGCAATTCCATGAGAAGAAAAGTAGCCTTGATTTGCTGGCTCCACATCAGTGAACGGACGGAGAGGAAGCTATGAAGAGCTGGCATAATACGGTTCCCCCATGGCTCAGAAATAAGCCCATTTACACTCCACAGCCTAGGACTGAGGATGTGAGAGGGACCAGAAATAACTGTACGCTCTCATCCTACACCTGCGTCTCATCTCTATCCTTTTTGGATAAACTTAAGTAGGACGGATTAGAGATCAGGAAAGTGCTCAGTGAAGAAGATGACAACCAGGACCAAGGCTTGTCGGTCACTTCCTCCCCCACAGCTCCCAAAGCACTTAGGGTCCGGCTTTGGGGTTACTTCTCTGGTGAAACAATCACTAATACCAAGGATTTTTCAAAGTATATTATTAACCAACCATCCAGTCAGGAAATATTTACCGGGCTTCAATTATGTGCCAGGCATCTGGGTAGCAATTCTTAATGTACATTAGAGTTGCAGGGGAAACTTAATTACAAATGTCCAGCCCAGAAATTTTTAGTAAATTGGTTTGACATAGGGTCTAGGCAGCTGTAAGTTTGAGAGCATCCCAGCTGTTCCTAATGCACAGCCAAGGTTCAGACTCACTGTACTAGCATTACTCCAGTGGTCCTCAAACAAGAGCCAGAATCAGGACCACTTGGAGCACTTGGTGAAACACAGACTTCCGCCTTCACCCCAAGACTTTTTGATTCAGCAAGTCTGAGGTGGGGCCCAAGAATTTGCTTTTCTCTGAGTTCCCAGGTAATGCTGATCCTGCCAGTCCAGGTCCACACTCACGAGCTGCTGAGGTACTTAGTGCCTGCATCTCATGAAACTTACAGTCGATTGAAACTAGGTTCTCACGCCTGTTTCTTAGCCAGCCTCAGAGCCCACCTAAAGTAATACGTCCCTCACCACAGAGCCACCCAAAACTGTTCTACCTCGTGCATCTCCAGGCTCAAGCCCCTGGCCTGCCTTTAGGGCCTGTTTTGATTAGAAAGGCACAGACAGCTGCATTCCTATTGGAGGCTGGGGTGGGAGGGGTGGAGATCTGCTTCTAAGCTTAGTCAGGGTGTTACCAGAATCCAGTTCCTTGAGGTTGTAGGACTGAGTTCCCCGTGCCTTTGCTGGCTGTCAGCCGGTGCTCCTCTAGTGCCTAGTAACTTCTCTGGTCCTTGCTCCTGGCCCCTCTATCTTAGAGCCAGAAACAGCACGTCAAACCCTTTCCCTGCTGGGAATCTCTCCTGGGACCCTCTTCTGCTTTTAAAAGCTCATATGATTCCACGGGTCTGCCTGGACAACCTGGGATAACCACCCCATCTTAAAGCCAGCTGAGTAGCAACCTTAATGCCTCTCAAAGTCCCCTCACAGCAGCACTTAAGTTAGTGTTTGATTGAATAATCCGGGACAGGGATTTTGAGAGACATCTTTAGACTCCTGCCCACCACAGCACCCTACCTGTTTAGCAGTGCTTTCCAATGAGCAGGCACTTGGAGAAGCTATGACTTCCTAGTTTCAGCCATGTAAATAGTTGGCACCTGGACATCCAGAATCCCTGGGTTTCCAGAACCTGGGCTGGCCCACAGTTAGGAAGGGATGCCAGTGCCAACTGAGAAGAGAGAAGGGTTCTCACCTCCTTCTGGCACCATGTGAAGAGGAAGAGAAGGAAACATACCCCTGGTCACTATTAAAGTCTTTCATGGCCTTAATTAGAGCTCCAGTAACTTTCAAGCAGGGCTTGCAAAATTCAGATCTGTAGGCAAAGTCTGCAGTGGGCCAGATGAATTCCTGTTCCTAGTAAGCTCAAGTCTGACTAGCTAAAGCTAACCTTCGGTAATGGGGCAGCTTGTTTCAGACACCCTCCAGGCTCACTGCCTCTAATCCACTGGCCACAGCACAGCCACCTGAAGGTTGTCCCACATGCAAATCTGATCGTGTTCCTGCCTGTTCCTGATCCTTCCGTGGCTCCCCATTTGATGCCAAAGATTCCAAGTTCCTTGAGTATATAAAAGGCCCTCTGGTCTTGTCCCCGTCTGCCCCTCAGCCTCTTCTCCTGCCACTCCTGGCCTCATACTGAGTCCTCCCTAAGTGTTTCAATCTCCCTGGACATAGTGTGACCTTCACTTCTCCAGATCTTTGCTCAGGCTGAACTGCCTAGAGTCTTTGACTAATCTCTAATCACCCATCACTCGCTACTCTTTCAGGAAGGTTCTTCCCTCTCCATGGCTGGGTTAGATTAGTTGTCCCTGCATATGTCGATTTTCCAGCTATGCATCTATCTCCTCCCTGAATGGAGAGCTCCCTGAACAGTGCATGGTGCCTGGCACAGCACGGGTTTTCAAAAATATTTGCTTACAAGCAACAAGACCAGCACCTGTGTCAAGAACTTAGAGCAATCAGAGCCAGATTTGTGCATGTGAAGGAAAAATCGGTGTGGAGTCAGGAAAGGGCCAGAAGAGGGCCCATTCCACTGGACTTGCTTCTTACCTACAGGGCCCTTTGCAAAATGAAAATGCAGGGTTCCTTGTTAATCAGTTATTAAGAATCTCGAGATGACAGAGCATTAAACCGAGCACGGGATGTTCCTGAGCATGGAGCCCTGTGCGGCTTCACAGTTCACATGCCTGTCAGTCAGGTCTGCCAGTCTGGAATCTTGACATGGGCTAAAAGTGTGGAAGCAGCAAGGACAGAACACTCACCTTCCATTTCCCCAAATCCTCAGGCCTGAGTCGAAGTGTCTATGAAGTTAACCTACTGAAATAGTCCTTATGAAGGGGGGCTGTGGTTCAGCCTCCAGTTGAGACCTCTTTGTCTAAGAGGGAGATACCGCCTGCACGATACCACTGGCCACGTGGTATAAAGCATGGCTGTGTCTCTGCCTGGGACCTGAGTACCTTTCAGCCCATTTCTCCACATAGTAGTTGCAAAGGCCAAGTCACACCAATGCACACATGTCCGCAGCCAGCCTCTTCCCACCGCTGGGCCCAGAGGGCTCCAGGTAGCAGGATGAAGCCGAATGGGAGGACTGGGCTGCAGATCAGATAGTCCTCCCGAGCACAGCACAGTGTAAGTGGGCGTGCTGGGCATCCACGTGGGAGGGCAACCTCTGGACAGAACCAGTCAGTCCCAGGCACACCGCCAGTGACAGGGAGGCCCACTGAAGGTCAAAGAGCCACAAAGAAGACAGACCTTTCAAGCCAGTTTTTAAAATGCCATTGGGCGGGGTGGAGCAGAGATCTTGCTGGATCTCATGGAGTGAAACTGGGGGACACCAGGCCATGGACAAACTAGAACTTAAAGGCGGCAGGAAGCAAGGAAGCTGTGAGGCTGAGTTTCTCCCTGGGTGCCTCTGCTTTCCCGTCCCTGCACTGTCAGGCCTCCGCTCTCCTCCGACCAGCACCTGCTAACAGGTGGTTTCTGTCCCCACGTGACTGGGACTGCTCAAGCCCCCGAGCCTGTCCTGGTCTCATCCCCCCTGCACCATGGTTCTGCTCCTTCAGTCCCTAGGCTCACGGCTCCATCCAGTCTATTTTCCACATTCTACAGGGAGGAGTCTGAATTGGCCTGACATTAGCCCAGGCACAGTCTCAGATGACCAGGCAGGCAGTGATGGTCAGACGATCACCCTTGGTCCAGCTGGTGAGGCTCTGGTTACAGGTCATGTGGTGCAGCCTCCAACTAGGCCCACTTAGCCTCCACTGGGGGAATGTGGTCAGGGCAGGTGGGAAGGGCCCTTTCTAGATAGAGCATTCCCTGTAGGGTAGCCTTGGTGGAAAAAATCCAGGCAGACAGGCAAGGGGCACAGGGGGGCACTGGGCTGGTATTTGTGCTCAGAAGGCAGGGTCCTAAGAATCTGGGTGCCCAAATCAGGAGGCAGGCACCAGAAGTGGGTACAGGACAAGGTAGAGCAAGACCTGGCTCAGAACCACAGAGCCACTGCTGGATCCCGGAGGCTGCTCAGATCTGCAGCTCTGAGCCTCCACCATCAGAGCAGTCAACAGCAGAAAACCATGGGAGAGGCAGATCCTAACACCACCCACACACACACACACACACACACACACACACACAGCAGGGCCCTGAGCCCAAGGACTTTCATAGCATGAGCCTGTCCAACCTCAGCTGTCAGGAACATTTCACAAACCAGAACATCCTTTCTTCCCACACAATGATTGAGTTGATTCTATTGTAGGTGTATGGTACATTAATAAATATATTTGAAAGTTGTGGGGAGCCAGGCTCAGCCAATACCTCCACCTTCTGACCCCTGTGAATATAACCCCAAGGCCTTACTTTAGTGAAGAGATAACTAACCCTGAGAATAAAGGTATGCACAGAAATGATGTTGTAGACAATCTCCACATTGGCCAAAGAGATCCCTTGAAAATGCAAGTAAGCCACGTTACCATTTTGTTTAAAATCTTGCACTTGTTCAATCAAGCAGCAAATATGTGTTACTGAGAAATGATTCTGTGCTGTGGTTGCTGTGGGATCAAATCCAGACGCCCTACTAGGACCTGCATGGCCTCTCTCCAGCCTCTGCCCACTTCTCTAGTCAAGTAACTCTCAAACTTGAGCTGCATCAGATTCCCTGGAGGGCTTGTGAAAACATAGATAGCTGGGCCCCACGCCCAGAGTTTCTGACTCAGTAGGTCTATATGGGGCCCAAGTACTGACATTTCTAAGAAGTTCCCAAGTGATGCTGATGCTGCTGGTCCAAGGACTACTTGAAGAGCCCCTGCCCCAGTATCACCTGTCACCATGGTCAGCTCCAGCCTCCAGTCTCTCTCTCTACTCGCCATCCTCCTCTCACACACAGACACCCTCCCCACTACCTGAACTTTCAGGTTCCACATCATGCCATGCCATAGCTCTCCCCAGATCTTTATACCTGCTCTCTCCTTTACCTGGAACATAACCCATTCCTGACTTCCTCTGGCTCACTCCTATTTCTGTTTGAAGATCCAGCTTAGATGCCACTTCTTTCAGGAATTCTTACAAGAATTCTCCCTTCTCCCTTATTCTCTCATTCACACATCAGACTGGCCTGGGACTCCTGCTCTGAGCTTCAGGAGCAGCCTGTACTTCCCCTCCTGTCATTCTGGGCCCACCATATCATCAGAGCTGGTCTGCAAAGAGACTTTGCATTTCTAAGATGTTCCCAGGTGATGTTGGTGTTACTAGTCCAAGAATCACATCTTGAGAACCACTGTGGTAGTGTATGCATAAGGTACTAAAATTCTGCCTGATTTAAATGTAGGCTAATATCCTAATAAGACAATGATCAAGTTCATGTTGTTCATTCATTCATTCAGCAAATATTTTCTGACCGGCTACTAGTCACTAGCCAGGCCTTGGGGATGACATGGTGACTAGGATGGCTCTGACTCCTGTCCTCACAAAGGATGAGACACACCAGCTCTGATGCATTATTTATAATAGCCAAGATATAGAAGCAACCCCAGAGTCCATCAACAGAAGAATGGATAAAAATATGATTGGGACTTCCCTGGTGGTGCAGTGGTTGAGAGTCCGCCTGCTGATGCAGGGGACGCGGGTTCATGCCCCAGTCCGGGAAGATCCCACATGCCGCGGAGAGGCTAGGCCCGTGAGCCATGGTTGCTGAGCCTGCACGTCCGGAGCCTGTGCTCCACAACGGGAGAGGCCACAACAGTGAGAAGCCCGTGTACCGCAAAAAAAAAAAAAAAAATGTGATTGATATATATATATATATGTATATATATATAAATACATATATATATATATATACACACATACACACACACAATGGAATATTACTCAGTCATACAAAGGATGATATTTTGCCATTTGCAGCAACATGGATGGACTTGGAGGGCATTATGGTAAGTGAAATAAGTCAGATGGAGAAAGACAAATACCATATGATATTACTTATAGGTGGAATCTAAAAAATACAACAAACTAGTGAATAAAAAAAAGAAGCAGACTCACAGATATAGAGAACAAACTAGTGGTTATTAGTGGGGAGAGGGAAGGAGGAGGGGCAAGTAGGGGCAGGGTATTAAGAGGAATAAACTACTATGTATAAAATAAATAAGCAACAAGGATATATTGTATAGCCAAGGAATATAGCCAGTATTTTATGATAAGTATAAATGGAGTACAGCTTTTAAAAATTGTGAATTACTATGTTGTACACCTGAAACTTATACGATATTGTACATCAACTATACCTTAATAAAAAAAATTTTTTAAAAATGTAATTTCTCCAAGAAGACATACAGATTGCCAACAAACACATGAAAATATGCTCAACATCTCTAATCATTAGAGAAATGCAAATCAAAACCACAATGAGACATCACCTCACACCAGTCAGAATGGCCATTCATCAAAAAATCTAGAAACAAGAGTGCTGGAGAGGGTGTGGAGAAAAGGAACTCTCCTGCACTGTTGGTGGGAATGTAAACTGATACAACCACTATGGAGAATGGTACGGAGGTTCCTTAAAAAACTAAAAGTAGGACTACCGTATGACCCAGCAATCCCACTACTGGACATGTACCCTGAGAAAACCATAATTCAAAAAGATACATGTACCACAATGTTCACTGCAGCACTATATACAATAGCCAGGACATGGAAGCAACCTAAGTGTCCATCGACAGATGAATGGATAAAGAAGATGTGGCCCATATATACAATGGAGTATTACTCAGCCATAAAAAGAAACGAAATTGAGTAATTTGTAGTGAGGTGGATAGACCTAGGGTCTGTCAACCAGAGTGAAGTAAGTCAGAAAGAGAAAAACAAATACTGTATGCTAATGCATATATAGGGAATCTAGAGAAGTGGTATTGATGAACCTAGTGGCAGGGCAGGAATAAAGACTTAGAGGTAGAGATCAGACTTGAGAACGCAAGGGAGGAAGGGGAGGCTGGGACGAAGTGAGGGAGTGGCATGGACATATATACACTACAAATGCAAAATAGATAGCTAGTGGGAAGCTGCCGCATGGCACAGGGAGATCAGCTCGGTGCTTTGTGATGACCTAGAGGGGTGGGATAGGGAGGGTGGGAGGCAGGCTCAAGAGGGAGGGGAGGGGAGATATATGTGTACATATCGCTGATTCACTTTGATGTACCACAGAAACTAACACAACAGTGTAAAGCAATTATACCCCAATAAAGATGTAAAAAAAAAAAAGAAGCATGAATTCTCAGGCCCCACCCCAGACCTGTTTATCAGAGGATCTGGTGGTAGGGCCCAGTCATTTGGTTTTGATAAGCCTCCAGGTGGCTCCCTCAAGTTTGAGAACCACTGCCATCACATAATGAGTCCTCAAAGGAGTAGAAACACTAGAGTATTCTGAAGGTGGTAGCACTCTCAGGTACGATGAAGTCAGCCGTACATGAACACTGCTTAGAGGATGCTGGACACAAGCCTTGGGGGTGGTTTGCAGTCAGCAGAGCTGTACCCTCAGAGGAGCCAAGGTCAGTTTATTCTCCAAGTTATTGGTCTGTATGAAGCAATAACTCCAGGGGTGGAGATGTCACTGCAGATGAAAAGAGTTTGGAGGGGAGATCATTTCTCTGTCGGGTGACTAATTTGGAGGCTAAATTGAAAAGTGACAACAAGGAATACCCGGAGAGCTGAAAGCTAATTTCGTGGCTGAAGTAAGGAGCATTGGGATGGAGGAGGTGTTCCATTCATGGCGGGTTCCAAGGAGGAAGCCCTTTCTAAATCCACATGCTGCCCCTTTATGAGAAATGAAACACAGCCCAGGTGCAAAAGGCAAATGCCACAGAAGTGACAACCAGGTGGCCGTGGGCATCTTGGGGCTCAGGAGGAGGCTCCAGGACAGGAACGGGATCATAACAGAGGTCAGGGTGGTGACGAGAGCCTGGACCAAAGAAGTAAGTCAGTGCTATGCAGTGACGCAGGTATCGTCACGTACTCACTATAAGGGCAAATGAAAGGACCCAGGGCCGTGCTCAAGGGGAGAGCAGACCAAGGTGGCTCAGAAGGCTTTGGAAAGAGGAACCAGAACTCGAGTCCCTGAACTTGTCCCTGAAGGCCCACCAGAAAGAGCTCATTTTCCTTTAAAGACTAGGAACGTGGGAACTCGTGCATTGAAGACAACTTAAACTTGGCATTGAAGCCAATGGAAATAGAGCTGACTTGCTTGTTGAACTGTGCCTGTGGCAGGCTGTAGTCCTATCATATGCTTCTAGATGGCCCGTCTCTGTGCAGTGTGCTCTCAGATGGTCTTCACATGCCAGCAGAATATAATCTAAACAGTAATGAAACCGGTCTTGGGCCACCCTGATGACCCAGAGAGTACAAAGGGAGTTCTCAGTCTGCAGACCTTGTCACTCTACCTAGTACCCTGTGACATGGGACCCTAAGAAATGAAGAATGAGTGGTGGAGACCCCAGATTTGCCACATGGAGCTAGAAAAGCATTCACTGGGTTACTAAGAATGGGGTATTATTTCAGGGCTAAGGACACTAAGGTCATCATCTCAGAAAACCTAAGGGAGACACTTGATCCACAAGAAATTGATTGCTTTGAAAAGAATATGTGTTTTGGAGGTAAATACTCCTCCAATACACAGCTAACTTGTGAGCTTGGGCAAGTAACTTAGTCCTTCCGGTTCTCAGTGTTATCTCAAAACAGGGGTACAGCACAGGGAACTACATTCAACATCTTATAACAATCTACAATGGAAAAGAATCTGAAGAAAAAATATATATATATACACACATATATATGTCAAACTGAATCAATTTGTTGTACACCTGAATCATTGTAAGTCAACTATACTTCAATTTAAAAAAACAGGGATGAAAATATCTACTAGGCAGGATTGTTTAGAGAATAAAACAAGATCTCACAGTTTCTCTCATACACACCTAATAAATGTTAGAGGTACTGATCTCAGACTTCTAGATTTTGGAGTCCTGGTCTGTGTGACTCCTGGTTCATCAAAGGAAAGCAGATGTGGAACTCCGTAACACAGCCCTGAACTGCAGAAAAGCTGTGATTTTTAATGAGCCTTGTAAATTACTTTCAAAAATTAATGATGAAGCTGCCGCTGCCTTCCCCCTCACCCCCGCCTCTGCACGCCCGTCTCCATTTGGTTCTGCAAACTGTCTCTCCCTTCTTATCCACAGTGAGAAGAGTCATCAGCACGGACCCTAGAAGTGAGACCATAGTGAGTTTCTGGGACACCATGGGGTAACTCCTTTTACCCACTTAGTTACTAAGTCCTGCATTTGTAGCTAGAGGTGTGTTTTGTTTATGTTTGTTTTGTTTTAGCTGGTAAAGCCCCCTGTACAAGTTTGTGAGAGCTGCCCACAGCAAACTGGGTGCTTAATCCATGGAAATGTGTTGTCTCACTGTTCTCTGAAATCCAGGTGCTGGCAGGATCTCACACTGGAAGCTTCAGAGGAGCCTCCCCAGGAGCCCCTCCACATCAGGGACAGAAGAGAGGAGAAGTGAGGGGCTCAGGTGCGCTCAAGGGTTACACATAGAGAAAATAAGAAAGCTAAAGAGTCATGAATTGCAAATTCTGCTCTGAATCTCCTAGGCAAATCTGAAGCACTAATATCGGGGCTGGGTGGACAACACGCCCAGAAGGCTGCCAGATCCCTGCCCCGAGCACCTCACCACCTTGCTGTGCAGAGTGGAGACGTTGCTTCCGCCAATGGCCATCTCAGCCAAAGCAGGAAGTTTCCCCTTGGCCTTTTTGGACAAAATGAATTTTTCTTGGCTCAGCTTTAAAATGAATCCAGGGGACACCTCCTAAGAGCCATCCTCTCTGAAGGCTCAGCCCAGGGGCTGCCCAGTGCCCAAGGGGTGTCCAGGGGCCCCCTGGCAGGCACTTTTCACCCGGAAGCGCCCTGACCTTCCCCGTCCAGGCAGCAGCGGGCCTCTCTCCATAACTCTCCCGGCCCCCTTCATTTTCCATATTCTTGTTTATGAAAATTAAAAGTCCTGAAGATTTGATTAGGGGGCCAATTTGGAGAACGAATGGCAGAGCTTGGTGGGCAGCCAAAGGAAGCTGGCAAGCTCCGGGCGGGGTCTATCTGAGCATTTAAACAAAAGCGTTCAGTGGATGAGCCGAGGAGTCACCCCAGCAAAAATAGAAGCTGGATCCACGTTCTTCCTCAGGGGCAAAGCTGAAGTGCTTTTGCCTAAGAAGGTTATCATTTAAGAGAAAAAAGACCTCTCAGCCTTTTCTTTTCTTTTTTTAAAAATTTATTTATTTTACTTATTTATTTTTGGCTGTGTTGGATCTTGTTGTGTGTGGGGTTTCTCTAGTTGTGATGAGCGGGGGTTACTCTGTTGCAGTGCACGGGCTTCTCATTGCGATGGCTTCTCTTGTTGTGGAGCACAGGCTCTAGGTGCATGGGCTTCAGTAGTTGTGGCATCCGGGCTCAGTAGTTGTGGCTCATGGGCTTAGTTGCTCTGCGGCATGTGGGATCTTCCCGGACCAGGGATCGGGCCAGGGCTCAAAACAGTGTGCCCTGCATTGGTAGGCGGATTCTTAACCACTGCGCCACCAGGAAAGCCCCCCTCAGCCTTTTCTTACAACAGCCTTCTGAGCAACGGGCTTAGTCATTCCAAAGAATTAAAACTCCAAATACCTGGAAGGGTCCCGGCACGAGAATTCAGTGGAGTGGTGCAGAGAAAGCATTTTGTGGACACTGAGAAACGAAGCAGGCATGATCCCTGTTACCTTGCAGAAGTGCTGTCCAACGAGAAAGGCCCCGGGACCCAGGACCCATCGAGTTCTGTAAGTAGTGGTGAGGAAGCTGTTTGCATTGGACTCTGAGCTCCCCTCACAGCAAGAGCATGTGAGCGTTTCTAGCTTGACCACTGGCTATTAGCTGTGTGACCACTGGCTATTAGCTGTGTGACCACTGACTATTAGCTGTGTGACCTCAAACAAGTTCCTTAACCTCTCTGGTCTCTACCTCATGGGACTATTATGAGATTGAATGTGCACGTGCTAATGGATTAACACCATTCCTGGCAGGCATGTAGTAATTGTTCAATAACTGTTAACCCTTTCAATTATCCTATGGGGCTCTGCTGTGTGGATATACCAGACACTGAACAGGGATGGCAGTGGTCACTTTTTTCCTTGGACCAGTCTCTTGACCTCAGTTTCCTCATCTCAAGAATGGACAGAAGGATTTCTGCCTGCTGCTCTGGGCACCAGAATGAAACCACCAGTGGGAAAGTGCTTTGAGGGCTGAGATGATGCAAATTAATATCTTTACATTTGATTCGAGAGTGCCTTCCCTAGAGTCAGGCTAATCATGAGTTCTAATTGTTTTTAGGCAATTTTTTTTTTTTCGCGGTACGCAGGCCTCCCACCGTTGTGGCCTCTCCCATTGCGGAGCACAGGCTCCGGATGCACAAGCTCAGCAGCCATGGCTCATGGGCCCAGCTGCTCCACGGCATGTGGGATCTTCCCGGACCGGGGCACGAACCTGTGTCCCCTGCATCGGCAGGCGGACTCTCAACCACTGCGCCACCAGGGAAGCCCTAGGCAATTATTTAACCTCTCTGTGCTCCCATTTTCCATCAGCAAAGCAGGGATAGTAAAGAAAAAACATCTTGTAAGTTATTGCAAACGATTCAAAGCTATGTGCTAAAAGCTTAGGAGAGAGCCTGGCACGTCGTAAACACACGTTAGCCTTCTTCTCTTATTATTACAGTTACTGTCCTCATTGCTATCAATGGGAGTACATGCAATAATCGTGGCTATATTTCTGCTTTTAGGATTGCTTGCCCCCGAAGTCTTTTGTGCTTACACAACACTGCCAGAGACCCCTGCCCCTTATATAAAACTCTGAACATCAGGAAAGTGGCTTGGTCTCCCTTCCTCCCATTAGACACCACTGTAACTAGGGTTCTTTCTACCCACAGTTCTACAAGTCAGACTTTACTGGTTTCCAGTTTTAAAATCCAAAGTCAGGACCCACCCTTTTCCGGCTCCTTTGGATTGATTTCCTGCTGTGGGGTTGCTGGATGGTCTGCTGTAGGCAGACTGGAAGGAGGGGAAGGTTTCCCTTGTCAGGAAAATCCAGGGGGTGATGATGCCAGAGGTGAAGCTGTGGCCTCTGTACAGGACCAGTTTGTGGGAAACGACAACGAGCTGGCAAGTAAAGGCCTGATTCCTAGGAGTCCTGGGCCATGGCCATGACGGGCTGCTCCTATAAAGGGGGAGAAAGACCCATTTGGCCACAGACTATTTGTTTGCTATGGCTGCTGTAAACAGTGACCACAAACTTAGTGGCTTAAAAGCACACAAACTGATTATATCTTATGGTTCTGCAGGTCAGAAGTCTACAAGTAAGGTGTCAGCAGGGCTGCATTCCTTCTGGAAGTTCTAGGAAAGAATCTGTTCCCTTGCCTCTTCCAGCTCCTAGTGGCTCCAGGCGTTCCTTGGCTTGTGGCGGAGTCTCTCCAGCCTCTGACTCACCTTCCCATGGCCTTCCCTTCTTCTCCCTGTGCCCTTTCCTCTTCTGTCTCTTAGGAGGACATTGGTCATTGGATTTAGGGCCTACCTGGTTAATCCAGAATGATCTCATCACAAGATTCATAACTTAATTACATCTGCAAAAGCCCTTTTAATAAATAAGGTCACTACCACAGGTACTGGGGGTTAGGACCCCCTCTCTTTGGGGAGGTCACTAACCCACTGTGGAAGGGAGTGTTGGATAAATGAATTACTGAACAGGGTACTTGCCTGCTTCTTAATAACCAGAATCCCATTCTGTGGGGAGGTACATACAGGGATGGTCCTTGGGCCTGAGGGACCCCAGGGCATCCCCAGCTCAGTCCTAAAGTTGAAGCTGAGCCCCCAGAGGAATAGGTGATCCCTTGGGTGTCAAAACAACACACACCATGGAAAGCCCTGGGTTTGGGTGTGGGTGACAATTCAAGGGAAATGGAGCTGCCATGGACTGGGGCAGCCCAAAGTTTGGGTGGCAAAGAGCAGTAAGAGAATAATGCTGAGGGAGTGTCCCAGCCTCAGGAGCTGGCTCACAGTGACCAGGGAGGCCAGGGTGGCCATGTCTAGGGGACTAGGGTGTAGTTACACTGGAACAAACAGGGCCAGAGACAGGCAGAGACAGGCCCAGCCAGCGAGGACAGGAAGGAGCAGTTGGCACCCCCTAGAGCTGCTGCTCAGGCCGGCCACTGGGGAGAAATACCCTGTCAGGGTTCCTGGGCCAGCTTCACCTTACAGGTGAAGAAACGAGGCCCCGGGAAGAGGAACCTCCCCCACGATGATCAGTGGTACAGCCACAGCTAAAGCCCGGGCTTGGCTCCTGGCCCGGTGCTTCTCCTCTGTCTAGACAGCTAGAAAGCACGGCTGTGTCCTGTTTGCGGAGTCGAGCCCACGTGACCACTCAGAGAGTCGTCAGGCCCGTGATGGTAGAGAACAGACGTGATCGGAGTTCAGTGCAGAGCTGGAGGGCCACCTAAAATAAAGCAAACCTGAAACGTGAATAATAAGTGGGTGGTGAAAAACGTATTCCATGTAACCTTCTGATGGAACAGGCTGCCCTTTTCGGGGAAAGGTTGTTTGCTGCACGTCTGTTGGAGCCAAGGCGTCAGAGCAGGGGGACCTGCCTGAGGAGACTGTAACAGGCAGGAAAGGAGGAAGAAGGGAAAGGTAGGGGCCAGCGGATGAGCTGGGGGCGGGGGGCAGAGACGGAGCGGTGGGTGTGACGCGCCCTCGGGGGACAATGAATACTGTGAGAGAAGAGGTGACCGCTGGCTGCCCTGATGCATGCCCAGACCGCCCCGTCTCCTCTATGACCGTTCAGAGAAGGCTGCACTGCCTGGGGGTGGACGAAGAGGGCACGGGGAGTCTCTGAAGAGCCCCAAGGGGTGGCTTACTTTGTGTGGTTGCAGAGACCAGCAGTGTCTGGAGCAGAGAAGGCGTGAACAGCCCATGTCCGTACGTCTGCAGACAGACGGGAGAGCCTTTGGACTCCCACAGACCATGCAGTTGGGGTGGGCTTGAGCCCATCTCACCCAGCTGACCCTTGGGTGACATCTTTTTATAGCAGTCCATAAATGGTCGATAATCGTCATAACAGCTGTGATCAGGGGCAACTTTGTCTCAAACAAGGTGTGATTTGAATTGCTTTTCCATTTTTCATCTCATCTCTGCACAATGCCCCTGGCCAACCCCATTTAGGCTTAGCCTCTGCCAGCTCACGGTCACACACGAGGGGCACACAGGTGCGCACAACCAGGTTCACCCCCAGACCCAGCGCACTGAGTCCCCACCCTCCTGGCCCCTCACCTGGCCCTGGGGCTGGAGCCACCACACCAGCTCCTCCCCCCACCAGGCTGGGGCCACCCCCTACCCCCCGCCCAGTCCCTCTGCTCACTTTTGCACCTCAAATCCCCGCTTCCTCTGACTCTTCCACCAAAGCCCACAGTTCTATTTAGTTCTCCTCAGCCTTGGAAACCGGTCCTTTCCTGACCCTCCTGCAGCTCACGTCACCGTCCTGCTTCCTTCCTCCTCCTCCCTCCCCAGGGGTCTTCATGTCCTCAGCACCCACTCCGGGTGTCCCCCAGACTGCATCGACTCCCCTCCAGGGGCACCTCTCCTTCGCCTCTCTCTCCCCAGGGCTCCGCCCTGGTGGCACAGGTGACCACAGGAGGTCCCATCCCTACCTCAGGGACCCTCTGCCATCCTGGTGCCCCCCCCCTCCCGGCCCTGCCTTCTCTGCCTTCCATCCACTCACACATCGGACTTAAATAAGTCATTGCTCATCTCTTCCCTAATTTTCTACATTCTTCCTCAGTTTGGGACTGAAAAATTTGAAATAATCCTTGATTCTTTTTCTACACACACCCTCAATATTCCGCCAGTCATCAAATCCTGTGCATATTTAATAAATATTATTGAATTGGATTGAAGTATTGATAAAACAACCTTGTCATGGGAGTACACGTTTCTGAGTTTTAGTCCAAAGTCTAACACTGGCTGTGTTACTGATCTCAGTTTGCTTATCCATGAAATGGAGGGTTGTACTTGATGAGCTTTAAGGACTCCGGCACACGTGGCTGGTCACCTAATCATTATCTGTTCTCCTTGTATTTATTGACAAAACCATGATCCTGTCCTGGGTGGTGATATGCTCGGCCACAAACCCAGCTGCTCTGTGGGTGGCCAGTTCCGGCCTACGGTGACATCTGCTGCATCCTGGGGGTCCTCCCAGTCTCAGACTTTTCACCAGCCAAGTAAGCAATCAGTCCTCCATACAAGAGATGCAAAAGGAGAGGCATCTTCTTGCTGATGTCTCCATGGGAATAGAGTGGCCTATGTTAGAGGCTCAGAGCCTGGGAAATAGACAGAACCTGAGGTCCACTGGGTCCCAATTCCTGTCTCTCTCAAAGCCCCAGACATTGCTGTGAGATTCTCTCTGCCATTGAGCATGCTCTGGGCCCGTAAGGAAGTTTGTCCTACGAGCCCGCTCTCCCTTCCAGAGCTGGAAGGATAGGGTGTGGGACAGATACTCCCTGTCCCCTGGGTCTCCTCTTTTCCAGGTTTTGCTGGACCTTCGGTCGTCAGGACAGGACTGGTTTCTAAACCCCACACCATACTGGTCCCTGAAATGTACCAGACATCACAGCCCTCCATCCTGCACACAGTTGGACCTGACTTCCCTTGCAAGGCTCTTGATAAGGGACCTCCTGACACTTTGCCAAATGTTCAGTGCTGGGCTGAGGATTCCCCAGCTGTCCATGGATGGTCCCCTTGGGAATGCTCTCCACACAGAGGCATGGGCCTTCTCCTCTGATCTGAACCTGAACTCAGGAAAGCTGGAATGTATAAGTTAGAAAGCCACCCAGACCAGGAACACTTGAAACTGTCCTGGGGGTGCCAAGTGGCGACTGTCCCACTGGGCAGGGCAAGTGCCCCAGCACAAAGGGCTCGGTGACCATCCTGCCCCTGCACGGGGCTCAAGCCACCTGTGGACTACACACACCAGCCTTCCTCCAAAGCAGGGACAATTCCCCCTGCACTGTCTCTCAGAGGCAAAGCGGGAACTCACTTCGTGCTATTTCTCTAAACGTTGCATTTGGGGACACACGAAGCGCCAACCCAGTTCTCATCAAAAACTCAGACAGCCAGGTGAGCTTTCAACATACAGCTCCTTAGCCACAAGTATCAGCTGTACGGGGAAGTTACCAAATCTGGGGTTCCTCTCAGGATCTTCTCCGCAAAGGGAGCCAGGATGAAGGAGGGGGGCAGAAGCTGAGATGTGACCCCAGCCACCGAAGGGGCACCTTGAGTGGGGCTGGGGGAAACTCTGCCGCGTGAGCGGTCCCAGCCCCAAGCAGCCTGCACCGGAGACTGAAGAAAGGGGCAATCTCTCCCCGCTTAGAGTCGAGTCAGCTTGGAGCAGCACTGCAGCTGCCCTCAAGCCAGATTGTTCTGTGCATACGATACGGAGGACACTACCCTCCATCTCTAGCCTCCTAGAGATGCCCTCTGGGAGCTGAGATGCTGACCACCTGAGGGGCTCCATTCACAGACTCTCCACTAGAGGGCAGCCCTGGGTGAGGGCTAGGCTCGGCCCCTTCTGGGAGCTGTCGGGCCTCCTGGGCTCAGGGCTGACCGGAGGTCCCAGCTGGTAGAGGATGAGGCACTCCCCTCCCCTCCCCCTTTGTACCTGCTGGGTCCTCCATAAATCAGCTCTCACAGGCCACATGGCCCAGTACCCTTCCTCTGAGCTCAGAATAAGCTGACCTCACACCCAGCTGCCCAACAGGCCCCATGTGTCCTGGCCACTATACCCGCGGTGAAGAGGGAGCCAGGGAGCAGCGGAGATCTGGGGAGGAGTGTCAGAGTCACACATACAAGCCGCTCGGAGTCTGCTTTCCCCAGACCTGCAGCGCAGGCAGGGCGGATGTGAGGGCTGAAAGCTTGCCTGTCCCTAGTTAAGAGTCAAGGGGGAGGGTGGCCTAAAGCCTTTTTTAAGAAGACAAATAAAAATGTGTGCTGCCTAGCCAAGCTCTTAGAAGGAAACCCAGTTTGCAGAACATAAAACCAAGGCTGCCCTGGTCAGAGGAGGATAAACAGACTCCCATCCCCTGAGTATCCATAACTACCCCGCTCTCCACCCCCAAGTTGATCAGTCACTGAAGCACCTCATGCAGAGGCTAAAAGTCTCGAGGATACAGTTTGAAAATGGCCAAGCTAGGCATCACGAGGCCTTGGGATGGCCAGAAGCCCCAGGTCGGTGCACCTGGGAAAGCGACCAGATAGAGGGGAAGGGCTGGGACGCAGGAGGAGACCCTCTGCACTCTGGGGCCTTTCTGTGGACAAGATGAGCTGTGTCCTTCACCAAAACCCTGGAAGAAAACTCTCACCTTCTGAGTACATTCCCGATGGGCCAAATGGGCGGCCCCGGGTCTCTGTGCATGAGCCCCGCTTTCCCATGACGGTCACAGGGTCACAGACCCAGCAGGGGCAGCCCTGGGACACCAAAGAACCAGGCCTCAAGGAGTCCTTGAGGTTAAGACACAACATTGTCCACCCGGCCCGGCCCCAGTCACCATGCAGTGTGGTGCAGGACACCAAGGCAGGCAGGGGTGTGATCCAGCCCGGAAGGGGCCTTGCACCTGGCAAGTCCTTTGGGCTCAGAGGCGCTGTTTTGTCACATTTTCAGTTAAGCCTAAAAGGGGTGCATGAGCAGCACACATAAAAACACCCCCCACACGTGTGCACATACCACCTTGCAGATACTCAGCTCTGAGCGTGCACACCAGTGTGCGGTGTGCACACGTTTGTGGCTCACACCACAGTGCCCCAAGGCAGTATTGCAAAGTGGTTGGGAGAGAGGACCCTGGGCCAAGGGCGCTGCTGTCTAGCTCTGTGTCCACAGGTCAGTTACCTTACCTCTCTGAGCTTTTGTTTTCTCATTTGTAAAAACACATGTGTCAGAACCATCTGCCCCCAAGGCTCACTCTGAGGGCAGAATGGGGAACTGGCTCACAGAGCCCTGGCCTGAGATCCGTCCCTTAACCCTGAGATGCCGGCTGTGTGTGGGCATCCAGGATGACAGTGCTGAGTGTGTGCTCTCAAAGCCAGGAGGACTGGCTCCCTGCCCACCGGGTATCACTGCCTTTAGGGCAGTTTTCCATCTCCTGTGGTCCATGGGGAACGAGGGTCCCTAGTCAGCATCAGAAGACCTACAGCTTGTGGACCGTCGGAGGGGTGGAGTTTGGGGACTTTCAGCCTGCTAACTGCTTTTCTGGAAGAGCCAGGCATTAATAAGTCCCCATGGAGGGAAGCTCGGACCGCAGGGAGACAATGAGGGGTAAGAGAGCTGGGATAAATATAGAGAAAGAGAAACTGTAAATAGAGCAGTGACAGATGCAAAGGGAACGAGCAGAGAGGGCCTGTATACAGAGCTCAGCTTAGAAAGACCACACAGAGACAGCCAGCCAGAGACCCACTGGCAGAGGACAGACAGACAGAAGGACCGAGATCTAGGATCACAGGCTTCAGTAATCACGTACGCCCAGACCCCACCGCTGAGGACTGAGAACAAGGGATGGAACACGGAGCCCTGTCTGCTGGTGACCTTGGCGCCCACTTCGTGCCTGCACTCCCCAGAGGCCCTTCCCTCCCGGCAGCTGAGTCCCTGCCAGGCCGCTGGCCACCAGGTCCGTGTCGTGCCTGGGCAGCGGTAGAGCCTGTGGGGCGGGCGGCCGGGGGGCAGCGCAGGTCACCGGTGAGCCCAGGGAGCAGGAGGAAACAGCTCCTGCAGCCCCAGGCAATCGCCAAGGACCTAGGCTGGCAGTCCTGCATTTTAATGGCATTAATAAAACCTCCTGCAACGTTCTCCCCTGAGGCGGTGCCGTCCTTCTATGTGTCCTGGCCCTGTGACGCTGTCCCTCTCCCCTGTCCTAGCTTCACCCGCGCTGTGGAGGAGTGTGGCAGGAATCCTGTCTTCTCTTTATGACTGTAATTAATTCTTTCCACGGGGAATAAGTGAACATGCTGTCCATGTACCTAATCATCTGCCATCCCTGCAGTAATTTGCCCAGAAGGGGAGGTGGCTGCTGTCCCACGACTATGGAACGTGAGGGGAGGGAGGGAGGGGCGGGGCCATGCCTTGTGGGTAGAGCAGGAGATCCCGGGTTAGAGGGTGCTGGGCAGGATCCACCCTCCTTCTTCAGGCTTCCCTCCCCTTGATGGGAGGACATGGGTCACATCTCAGGCTTACAGCCCCTATGTGTTTTGCTTTTTGTAATAGATCTTTATTGGAGTATAATTGCTTCACAATACTGTGTTAGTTTCTGTTGTACAACAAAGTGAATCAGCCATATGCATACCTATATGCCCATATCCCCTCCCTCTTGTGTCTCCCTCCCACCCTCCCTATCCCACCCCTCTAGGTGGTCACAAAGCACCGAGCTGATCTCCTGTGCTGTGTGGCCGCTTCCCACTAGCTATCTATTTTACATTTGGTAGTGTATATATGTCCATGCCACTCTCTCACTTTGTCACAGCTTACACTTCCCCCTCCCCGTATCCTCAAGTCCATTCTCTAGTAGGTCTGTGCCTTTATTCCCGTCTTACCCCTAGGTTCTTCATGACCTTTTTTTTTCCCCTTAGATTCCATATATATGTGTTAGCATATGGTATTTGTTTTCCTCTTTCTGACTTACTTCACTCTGTATGACAGACTCTAGGTCCATCCACCTCGATACAAATAACTCAGTTTCGTTTCCTTTTATGGCTGAGTAATATTCCATTGTATATATGTGCCACATCTTCTTTATCCATTCATCTGTCGATGGACACTTACATTGCTTCCATGTCCTGGCTATTGTAAATAGAGCTGCAATGAACATTTTGGTGCATGACTCTTTTTGAATTACGGTTTTCTCAGAGTATATGCCCATTAGTGGGATTGCTGGGTCGTATGGTAGTTCTATTTGTAGTTTTTTAAGGAACCTCCATACTGTTCTCCATAGTGGCTGTATCAATTTACATTCCCACCAACAGTGCAAGAGGGTTCCCTTTTCTCCACACCCTCTCCAGCATTTATTGTTTCTAGATCACCATATTAACAAAATGAAGGAGAAAAACCATATGATCATCTCAATAGATGCAGAGAAAGCTTTTGACAAAATTCAACACCCATGTATGATAAAAACCCTGCAGAAACTAGGCATAGAGGGAACTTTCCCCAACATAATAAAGGCCATATATGACAAACCTACATCCAACATCGTCCTCAATGGTGAAAAACTGAAACCGTTTCCACTAAGATCAGGAACAAGACAAGGTTGCCCACTCTCACCACTCTTATTCAACATAGTTTTGGAAGTTTTAGCCACAGCAATCAGAGAAGAAAAAGAAATAAAAGGAATTCAAATCGGAAAAGAAGAAGTAAAGCTGTCACTGTTTGCAGATGACATACTATACATAGAGAATCCTAAAGGTGCTACCAGAAAACTACTAGAGCTAATCAGTGAATTTGGTAAAGTAGCAGGATACAAAATTAATGTACAGAAATCTCTGGCATTCTTATCCACTAATGTTGAAAAATCTGAAAGTGAAATTAAGAAAACACTCCCATTTACCATTGCAACAAAAAGAATAAAATATCTAGGAATAAACCTACCTAAGGAGACCAAAGACCTGCATGCATAAAATTGTAAGACACTGATGAAAGAAAGTAAAGATGATACAAATAGATAGAGAGATATACCATGTTCTTGGATTGGAAGAATCAACATTGTGAAAATGACTCTACTACCCAAAGCAATCTACAGATTCAATACAATCCCTATCAACTACCACTGGCATTTTTCACAGAACTAGAGCAAAAAATTTCACAATTTGTATGGAAACACAAAAGACCCCGAATAGCCAAAGCAATCTTGAGAATGAAAAATGGAGCTGGAGGAATCAGGCTCCCTGACTTCAGACTATACTACAAAGCTACAATAATCAAGATGGTATGGTACTGGCCATTTGTTTATTTTTGTTTTTATTTTCATTCCTCTAGGAGGTGGGTTAAGAAAGATCTTGCTGTGGTTTATGTCAAAGAGTGTTTTCCTATGTTTTCCTCTAAGAGTTTTATAGTGTCTGGCCTTACATTTAGGTCATTAATCCATTTGGAGTTTGTTTTTGTGTATGGTGTTATGTAGTGTTCTAATTTCATTCTTTTATATGTAGCTGTCCAGTTTTCCAAGCACCACTTATTGTAGAGGCTGTCTTTTCTCCATTGTACATTCTTGCCTCTTTTGTCATAAATTAGGTGACCATATGTGTGTGGGTCTATTTATGGGCTTTCTATCCTGTACCATTGATCTATATTTCTGTTTTTGTGCCAGTACCATACTGCCTTGATTACTGTAGCTTTGTAGTGCAGTTTGAAGTTGGGGAGCCTGATTCCTCCAGCTCTGTTTTTCTTTCTTAAGATTGCTTTGGCTATTTGGGTACTTTTGTGTTTCCATACTAATTGTAAAATTTTTTGTTCTAATTCTGTGAAGAATGCCATTGGTAGTTTGATAGGGATTGCACTGAATCTGTAGATCGCTTTGGGTAGAATTGTCATTTTCACAATATTGATTATTCCAATCCAAGAACATGGTATATCTCTCCATCTGATTATGTCATCTTTGAATTCTTTCATCAGTGTTTTATAGTTTTCTGAGTCTTTCACCTCCTTAGGTAGGTTAATTCCTAGGTATTGTTTTCTTTTTGTTGCTGTGGTAAATGGGATTGTTTCCTTAATTTCTCTTTGTGATTTTTCATTGTTAGTGTATAGGAATGCCAGAGATTTCTGTACATTAATTTAGTATCCTGAAACCTTACTAAATTCACTAATTAGTTCTAGTAGTTTTCTGGTGGCACCTTTAAGATTTTCTATGTATAGTATCCTGTCAGTTGCAAACAGTGACAGTTTTACTTCTTCTTTTCCAATTTGTATTCATTTTATTTCTTTTTCTTCTCTGATTGCCATCGCTAGGACTTCCAAAACTATGTTGAATAAGAGTGGCAAGAGTGGACATCCTTGTCTTGTTCCTGATCTTAGAGGAAATGCTTTCAGTTTTTCACCATTGAGTATGATGTTTGCTGTCGGTTTGTCATATATGGCCTTTATTATGTTGAGGTAGGTTCCCTCTATGCTCATTTTCTGGAGAGTTTTTATCATAAATTGGTGCTGAATTTTGTCAAAAGCTTTTTCTGCATCTATTGAGATGATCATATGGTTTTTCTCCTTCAGTTTGTTAATCTGGTGTATCACATTGATTGATTTGCATATATTGAAGAATCCTTGCAGCCCTGGGATAAATCCCACTTGATCATGATGTATGATTCTTTTAATATGTTCTTGGATTCTGTTTTCTAGTATTTTGTTTGGGATTTTGGCATCTATGTTCATCAGTGATATTGGTCTATAATTTTATTTTTTTGTGATATCTTTTTCTGGTTTTGGTGGCTTTGTAGAATGAATTTGGGAGTGTTCCTCCCTCTGCAATTTTTTGGAAGAGTTTGAGAAGGATAGGTGTTAGCTCATCTCTAAATGTTTGATAGAATTCACCTGTGAAGCCACCTGGTCCTGGAGTTTTGTTTGTTGGAAGATTTTTAATCATAGTTTCAATTTAATTACTTGTGATAGGTCTGTTTATATTTTCTAATTCTTCCTGATTCAGTCTTGGAAAATTGTACCTTCCCAAGAATTTGTCCATTTCTTCATGGTTGTCCATTTTATTGGTGTAGAGATGTTTGTAGTAGTCTCTTATAATCCTTTGTATTTCTGTGGTGTCAGTTGTGATTTATCCTTTTTCATTTCTAAATTTATTGATTTGCGTCTTCTCCCTTTTTTTCTTGATGAGTCTGGCTAAAGGTTTACCAATTTTGTTTATTTTCTCAAAGAACCAGCTTTTAGTTGTTTACTGTTGCTTTCTTCATTTCTATTTCATTTATTTCTGCTCTGATCTTTATGATTTCTTTCCTTCTACTTACTTTGTGTTTTCTTTGCTCTTCTTTCTCTAGTTGCTTTAGGTGTAGGGTTAGATTGTTTATTTGAGATTTTTCTTGTTTCTTGAGGTGCGATTGAATTGCTGTTAAGCTTCCCTCTTAGAACTGCTTTTGCTGCATCCCATAGGTTTTGGGTCATCGTATTTTCATTGTCATTTGTTTCTATGTATTTTTAAACTTCTTCTTTGACTTCTTCAGTGATCTTTTGGTTATTTAGCAGCACACTGTTTAGCCTCCATGTATTTGTGTTTTTCTCAGGTTTTTTTTTTTCCTGTAATTGATTTCCAATCTCATAGCATTGTGGTCAGAAAAGATGCTTGATGTGATTTCAATTTTCTTAAATTTTCTGAGGTTTGATTTGTGATCCAAGATGTGATGTATACTGGAGAATGTTCTGTGTGCATTTGAGAAGAAAATGTATTCTGCCACTTTCAGGTAGAATGTTCTATAAATATGAATTAAATCTATCTGGTCTATTGTGTCATTTAAAGCTTGTGTTTCCTTTTTTTATTTTTTGTTTGGATGATCTGTCCATTGGTGTAAGTGGGATGTTAAAGTCCCCTACTATTTTTGTGTTGCTGTCGATTTCCCCTTTCATGGTTGTTAGCATTTGCCTTATGTATTGAGGTGCTCCTATGTTAGGTGCATAAACATTTATAATTGTTATATCTTCTTCTTGGGTTGAGCCCTTGATCATTATGTAGTGTCCTTCCTTATCTCTTTTAACATTCTTTATTTTAAAGTCTATTTTATCTGATATGAGTATTGCTACTCCAGCCTTCTTTCGATTTTCATTTGCATGGAATATCTTTTTCCATCCCTTCACTTTCAGTCTGTATGTGTCCCTAGTTCTGAAATGGTCTCTTGCAGAGAGCATATATATGAGTCTTGTTTTTGAATCCATTCAGCCAGTCTGTGTCTTTTGTTTGGGGTATTTAATCCATTTACATTCAAGATTATTTTCAATATGTATGTTCTTATTACCATTTTCTTAATTGTTTTGGGATTGTTTTTGTGGGTCTTTTTCTTCTCTTGTGTGTCCTGCCTAAAGAAGTTTCTTTAGCATTTGTTGCAAAGGTGGTTTGGTGGTGCCGAATTCTCCTGGCTTTTGCTTCTCTGAAAGGTTTTGATTTCTCTGTGGAATCTGAATGAGATCCTTACTGGATAGAGCAATCTTAGTTGTAGGTTTTTCTCTTTCATCACTTCAAGTATATCCTGCCACCCGCTTCTCGCCTGAAGAGTTTCTGCTGAAAAGTCAGCTGATAACCTTATGGGGATTCCTTTGTATGTTATTTTTTGTTTTTCCCTTGCTGCTTTTAATATTTTTTCTTTGAATTTAATTTTTGTTAGTTTGATTAATATGTGTCTTGGTGTGTTTCTTGTAGGGTTTATCCTGTATGGGACTCTCTGTGTTTCCTGGACTTGGGTGACTATTTCCTTTCCCATGTTAGGGAAGTTTTCCTCTCTAATCTCTTCAAATATTTTCTCAGACCCTTTCTTTTTCTCTTCTTCTTCTGAGACCCGTATAATTCAAATGTTGGTGTATTTAGTGTTATCTCAGATGTCTCTGAGATTGTCTTCAATTCTTTTCATTCTTTTTTCTTTATTCTGCTCCTCAGCAGTTATTTCCACCATTCTGTCTTCCAGCTCACTTTTTCAGTCTTCTGCCTCAGTTATTCTGTTATTTATTCTTTCTAGTATATTTTTCATTTCAGTTATTGTGTTTTTCATCTCTGTTTGTTTGTTCTTTCGTCCTTCTAGATCTTTGTTAAACATTTCTTGAATTTTCTCAATCTGTTCCTCCATTCTATTTCTGAGATTCTGGATCATCTTTACTATCATTACTCTGAATTCTTTTTCAAGTAGATCACCTATTTCCTCTTCATTTATTTGGTTTTGTAGGATTTTACCTTTCTACTTCATCTGTGACATATTTTTTTGCTGTCTTTTTTTTTTTTTTTTTTATGAGTGGGACTGTGTTCCTGTCTTACTCGTTGTTTGGCCTGAGGCTTCCAATACTGGAGCTGGTAGGCTGTTGGGTAGTGCTGGGTCTTGGTGCTGAGATGAAGACTTCTGGGAGACCTCACTGCAATGAATATTCCCTGGGGTCTGAGGGTCTCTGTTAGTCCAGTGGTTTGGATTCGGAGCTCCCACCACAGGACCTGTGGCCTGACCCCCAGCTCATGAACCAAAATCCTGCAAGCCATGCAGGGTGGGAAGAAAAAAAAAGAACAATAACAAAGTAAAATATAAAATTAGACTAGGAAACTAACAGGTATGTTAGAAAGAATATAAAAATAATTATATAGATGAAACAACAACTAGAAGGTAAAACAGAACCACAATAGTAAAAAAGAGGAGGAGAAAAAAAAACAGTGGAAAAGACCTTGGCTGTGGAGGGTGGGGCCTAAGCAGGGGCAGGGTTTGGGCAGTGGGTGGGACCTATGCTTAGGACAGGGCTGGAAAAGGCCTTGGGAGGTGTGGGGGAGTGGGATTTAACCTCAACAGAACAGAAGGGGTCCAGGCATGCCTCCAGCCTCTGGTCTCAGAAGATGGGGGACCCCACCTGGGAGCTCAGCAGGCTTCCTGGGCCCAAGTGGGTGGGGCCAATGTTCTCCGCTCCTTCTCCTGGCCCTCCAGTCCTGGACAGCCCCTCTTGCTTGCCTCTCCTGTTCTCCCTCCGCCTCCCTTCTAGGCCCCCAGGACCAAACATGGCCCAGAGGGGCCCTCTGAGGGCGTAGGACCCAGCAGACTTCCCCAGCCGATTGAGCAGGGGAAACACTGGGCAAGCTATCCTTTGATCCGAGCCCCCAAGGCTCCCTCCAAGCATGGAAACTCCTCCCCCCTCTCAGCCACCCCTCAGGTGCTCCAGTCCTGTCTGGCCTCTATTTCTCCTCCTGCCTCAGTCCCCCAACGTCCTACTGGTTCACTTGGGGATTCCTCCCATCTCCTTGGGCAACGAGGACCCCCACCAGCATCCGGCAGGCACCCTAGTTGTGGGGGGATGCAAACTCTTTGTCTTCCCACACTGCCATCTTGACTCCACCCCTCCCACATGTGTTGAGCACTTACCTTGAGCGTGGAGCTGGTTGCAGTGATGGTTACATCTGATATGGCCTCTGCCCTAGGAACTTGTGCTCACATGTCCACAGGCAAGGTGTTCCTGGGATGGATTGCCTCATCATAAAATACCTCCCTTGTGGGTTCCCTTTGGTCCCTCCCTACCTCTCAGTGATTTTCTTGATCTCTTTTCTTGATTACCCTTTTCCACCTGCCCTTAATTGTCATGTTCCCCAGGTGCCACTCTGGGCCCTTTTCTCATCTCACGCACAGAGTCCATCACCCTCAGGACCCACTGGACAAGTGTGCCAAGCCCTGTGCCAGGCCCAGGGGAACAGAGCGGGAAGAGCAACCCCTGCCTTCAGGAGCCCAATCTTCCAGGACAGTGGCCAGAAACAAGCAACAACAATATCAAGGAACCTTGTTCCCCGGGGAATATAGATGTGCCAAGGGAGCCCAGCACGTTTTTCCTTATATAGAAAATGAGGATTTTCATAGAACCTCAGAGGGTTGTTAGGATGATGAAATAGTGGAAAGTGCTCAGAACAGTGTCCAGGGAGATAAGTTAAGTTAAGACGAATGTGATGCCCTGAGACACTGATGAGGCCCACTTCAGCCTTTAGCCTAGACCTTTCCTTGTGGGTACAGGTGAGCACACTTAGCCCTTCCCCCAGGCATGTCCACGTGGGCATCCAACAGGCACTTCAAATCCAACAGGTCTCAGTGGAACTCATCTCCCACAGTTGGTTCACAATCTCAGGAGTTCCCCAGGTGAAATCTGAAACTGGCCCCCATACATGGAGAGCAAGGAGAAACAGAGGAAAGAGGCAGCCACTCCAGTTTGGTAGGCAGCAGGTTTAACCAGCAAGGGAACTCACATAAGAGACTTGTCTTGGACAGTAGACAAGTAGATCACCATACTCACCCACCAGAATCTTAAAAGTTTATGTAGAGGCCCTAAGCGTGTTCAGTCCAGATGGTCTCAGCATCACATTGCTCTCTGAGGGTTGTGTCCTTGAAACAGCTCCTAGTGTAGGAACAGTGGACAGAACATACATCCCAAGGACAGGGGAAGGAGAAGGAGCCTCTGGTTGTCTGCGTCCAGCTCTCTGGTCAACCAGCAATAGTCATGTCCTCTTGATAACCTCCTCCAACAATACACTCCCCATAGTGATGGCACCACCATTCACCCATTGGTCCAGTTGCCCGAGCTAGACCCTGGGAGCCATCTCCCACCCACACCACAACAATCACAGTATCCTAGGAACTGTGAGGTATGAGTCCAGATGAGGTAGGAAAACCCCTGAACTACAAATATGGCTCCTCAAAAGTTAAACAACGAATTATCACATAACCCATTCCCATATAAGTCAATCCAACTCATAGGTACATACCCAAATAATTGAAAACAGGTACTCAAACAAGTCTTCGTACCCAAATATTTGTTGCAGCACTATTCACAATAGCCAAAATGTGGTAACAACCCAGAAGTCCATCGATGGATGAATAGATAAATGAAATGTGGTATATCCACACAATGGAATACAATTCAGCCATAACATGGAAGTACTGATCCATGTGGATGAGCCTTGAAATAACTATGCTAAGTAAAAGAAACCAGACACAGAAGGTCGTATATTGTGTGATTCCTCTGATTCTAACTCAGTTCCAACATGTGAGGGTTTTTCCCCCCTGTTCCACTGTGCAATTCTCTGACATCAGCTGGGTGTCCTAGAATTCAAATCAATTCTGATGCTATCTACCCAGATAGGATCAGATTCCACAGGTTAAAGGCTCAGTCCCACCAGACTGCCCTGCACTTCAGATGTTAATCGCAAGTCCAGGTGGCTACCTGTGCTTCTGACCGACTGGCTGTAAATTAGATGTTCCCATGACTCCCTCCTCGGGTTGGATTAATTTGCTAGGGTGGCTCATGGAATTCAGGAAACCAATTTACTCACTAGATTATTAGTTTATTCCAAAGGATACCAAAGGGTGCAAATCAATAGCCAGAGGAAGAGATACCTATGGTGAGGTCCCGAACAAAGGAGCTTCTGTCCCCATGGAGTTTGGGGTCTTGCAAGGTAGCATGTGGAAGAGTTCTGATTCACCAGCCTGGAAGCTCTCTGAACCCCTTCATTGTGGGTTTTTATGGAGGCTACATTACATAGGCATGAGTGATTAAATGATTAGCCTTTGGTGATTGAACTCAACCTCTAGTCCCTTTCCCCTCCCCAGAGGTGGGGGGTTGGGGGTGAGACTGAAAGTTCCAACCTTCTAATCCTGTGGTTGGGTCCCCTGGTCCTTAGGTGACCTAGGAGCTTTCCAAAAGTCACCTCATTAATATAACAAAAGACACCTTTATCACTCTCATCACTAAGGAAATTCCAAAAGTTTTAGGAGCTCTGTGCCAGGAACAGGGGAATCCTGCTGCCCTGGACTCAGGAGCATCTACCCGGACTGCTGGGCAGCCCTGCTCTGGAAGTTCCCAGGTCAGGAGCAGGAAGGATGGACTCTGTGAGGCCACTCCTCCAGGAGGTGCCTGCAGGGGCAGGGACATTTATTAGCAGAGAGGGAGGAGCTCTGTCCAAAACCACAGCAGAGACCCCACCCCATCACATCATAGAGCCTTGGTCAATATCTGGCCTGGTCTTGGATAAAAATGCTGTGCTTAGGGCTTCCCTGGTGGCGCAGTGGTTGAGAGTCCGCCTGCCGATGCAGGGGACACGGGTTCGTGCCCCGGTCCGGGAAGATCCCACATGCCACGGAGCGTCTAGGCCCGTGAGCCATGGCCGCTGAGCCTGCGCATCCGGAGCCGTGGGAGAGGCCACAACAGTGAGAGGCCCGCGTACCACAAAAAAAAAAAAAATGCTGTGCTTGAAGGCACCTGGAAGAGCTCACAGTGGGACTGCTATCCAGGGGCTGCTAATGGTGATTTAGTCTCCAGAGCCTTGTAAGCTGCAAGATCTGGGGAGAGCAGCCCAGCTAAAGCAGGTGAGATAATAAAGTGCTATCTGGCTGAGTGGAGCCCGTGCTTATGTGTCCCCTCCCTCCAATGCCAAGTTAGTGTCCTGTAGCTAATGGGAGCAAGGGCTTAATTAACCACTGGGAGACTGGACCTGCCACAGAGCACCTTGACCTTAGCATCTCGGGGCACACACCCCTCCTCCAGCGGGGCCCAGGACTGGAAGCTCTGGACTGTCTGTCCATCCCCTCCCCTCCACCCCTCCCTCTGCCTGGCTCTCCTGGTCTCTGGCTTCCAGCTGGCAATCGATTCGCTGCTCATCTCTCCTTTTGCTTTATCATCCCACTTTATCTTCCTTGTGGCATTTTTTTCCTCTCTTTGTACAGTTTCTGTTGCTCTTCTAACTAGGAGGGGAAGGAGGTGGAAGAAATAAAGGGACGGGAGGGTCTGTCTGCCTCTCTGTACAGTTCTCCCGGCTGGACACCCTGACTCCTGGTCTGGAGATTGTGAAATGGTGATAAGATCCACTTGGATTTTATATTATCCTTTCCCCAAACCACAGAAGTTCTGTCGAGTCTTCTTGACATTTCTGCTTCCCAACCTGCTGTCTCCATCCCCACACCCCTGGCTCAGGCCCTCTCAGCTCCCTGTTGAATCACTGCAGCAGCCAACAGCCTTCTAACCCACTTCACCCAACTAGTCCCTCTGCAGCCCATCTCAGTGAAAATCTGAGCACTTCACTTCCTTACTTCAGTGCTTCTCAAACTGTGGTTCCCAGACCACCAGCATCAGCATCCCCTGGGAACTAGATAAAAATGCAAATTCTTAGGACACATCCCAGACCCACTGATTCAGCAACTCGGGTGCAGGGCCCAATGGTTTGTGGTTTTTTTTTTTTTTAAAACGTCTTTATTGGAGTACAATTGCTTTACAATGGTGTGTTAGTTTCTTCTGTAAAACAAAGTGAATCAGTTATACATATGCATCTGTTCCCATATCCCTTCCCTCTTGCGTCTCCCTCCCTCCCACCCTCCCTCTCCCACCCCTCTAGGTGGTCACAAAGCACCAAGCTGATCTCCCTGTGCTACGCGGCTGCTTCCCACTAGCTCTCTATTTTAAGTTTGGTAGTGTATATATGTCCAAGCCACTCTCTCACTTTGTCACAGCTTACCCTTCCCCCTCCCCATATCCTCAAGTCCATTCTCTAGTAGGTCTGTGTCTTTATTCCCGTCCTGCCCCTAGGTTCTTCATGACCTTTTTTTTTTTTTTTTAGATTCCACATATTTGTGTTTTAACAAGCTCTCCAAATGATTATGACGCCTGCTAAAGCTGAAAACCACTGACCTACTTAAAAGCCCTCTGTGGCTCCCACTGCCGGGCCCGGATTCCTCGGCTCGGCCTGCAGGACCTCTGGGACCTCCTCCCTGCCTCTCCCACGTCCAGCCTCCTCCTGCTCACCCCTTTCCGCACCCTCCTCCCGACACACCTGCTTCAACTCCTCCCACCTGCCAATGGTGCCCTGAGCGGCACTGTCCCCAGCCTCTGTGCTGTGGACTCCTCCCATCAGAGCACACTGCCACTCCCTCTTGGGGTGTCCCCTCTGGCCCTGACTAGCCTACGTCCCTCTTGTCATTAGCTGTCAGCCTGCTGCTCTCACCCTCCGTAGACTAGGAACTCTTGGAGGGCAAGGCCATGCCTTGGCACACGTGAACCCCAGCACCCTGCACATATGTGGCACCTGATTCAAAGCCACGACTTAAGTACTGTCCCCTGGATCGTCACAAGATCCCTGGAAACACGCTGGCACAAGAGTCATGGTTATTTCATTTACTATTGAGTTTATATTAACTACAGAGGGCTTGGTGGGCTCCTGGAGGAGGCACAGCAAGCCCCCTGCAGCTCTCCCAGACCCCTGCTCTTGAAACATAGCTTCTGGGGGTACCTAGAGTGTGTGGGAAGAACACGGGAGCTGGGATCCAGTAAGCTGCGCTTGTACCCTGGCTCGGCCACTTTCCAGCCCTAGGACCTCAGGAAAAGCTCCAAGGCTCATTTTTCTCATCTGTAAAATGGGATTGTTGTATTAAAATTAGACACGCTATGTCCAAATCTGAGTCCCCGTGAAAGCAGAATCTGAGACAAAGCCTTGGATGCAGGGAATTTATTTAGGAAGTGATCCCAGAGAGTGGGATTGAAAATTTAGAAAGGGCAAGTCAGGAAAGAGGAAACACTACTTAACTATTGCCGCAGGCGGTGAGAGGCTTCATCCTGTCGGGACCTCTGAGGAGCACACAGAATGTGCCCCCAGAACCGTCCATCCAGAGGACAGGAAGTGGGTCATTTAGCAAAGCTCTCATGTCCCATTGGTTCAGGGCTGACAAGGCCCTCCCTCTTCCATACTGTTGCTGAGGTGCTCCTGTCTGCAGCTGTGTCGGTTATGAAGCTTGAGGGAAGGCGGGAGGCAGAGAAGCACAGAGGTGGGACTGGCTCACGTGGAACTTTCCACCACGGCTGCCGGTGAAAGCAGAGGTGGGCCAAGGGATGCGCAAGGGGCCCTGAGAGCATCCGATCCAGTCTGTGAACACGCCTGCCCCATCTGCAGAGACTGTCTCTCACGCGGCCCTGTTGCTCTGATCTGAGATGGCCTGTTTAGCCGTCTGTGTCCCTCCCTTGACAAGGGTTTCCTGGAGGGCAGGGATGATGTCTCTCTGGCCCATCACTGTACCCCAGTGCCAAAGTGAGGGCACTGCACAGAGCACATCCTCAGTAATATTTGTTGAGTGACTGGATGAACGGAAGCACCCCTCACATAATGGATACTCAGGACCATCCACCATGGCACAGCTCAGACTTCTGAACTGAGGGAGAGAATGCACTGCTTTCTGACCAAATTGCAGAGAATCATCCAATAAGAGTGGGTTGGAATTCCTTTCTATTCAAGATGGAATAACAGAGACCAGGTCTACCCTCTGACCTGAAACTACTACAGGCCCAGACAAAACATACTAAACAATGGTGCTCAAGACATTGGCCATGGGGCAAGAAAAGAAGGCTCATCCCTGAGAGACAGGAAACAAATGAGGTGAGCCTTATGACTGCCCCAGCTTAATGCTTAGAGACAGTTTCCAGGCAGCCATGGGAAGCAGGGGCGGGGGGGTACAGGATGGAGGGACGGATTACAAAGGGGCACGAGA
The DNA here is from genome assembly GCF_964165515.1 of Mesoplodon bidens. Classification (NCBI taxonomy): domain Eukaryota; kingdom Metazoa; phylum Chordata; class Mammalia; order Artiodactyla; family Ziphiidae; genus Mesoplodon; species Mesoplodon bidens. The sequence continues at coordinate 144,489,542 of NC_138161.1, forward strand.
AAGTATGTTGGGGTGATGATAGGTTCACTATCTTGATTGCAGAGATGATGTCACAGGTGTATACAAAACATATCAAAACCTAACAAATTGTACACTTTATGCCATTTTATTGCATGTAATTATATATTTGGATAAAGCTGTTTTTTAAAAAAATAAATGAGAGGACTGGTATTTCTGCTAGGTAATGGAGAATAATCTACATTAGAAAAACACATGCAGAAACTCATTAAAGTGTGTATAAGTAGTCATTATCTTTCTAGTAAGATCCTTATCTCTCTGCCTTTTGACAAGTAATCTTTGTCTAAAATCTGGATCCAGTTTCCAGTGGGTGTTCAGAATTTCATCCAGCAGGAACACAGATTGAAAACACATTTCTAAATTTCACATGAGTCGCTTCTCCCATCCAGATCAGAGCCAGTTGCCACGGGAGGGGCACGCCTAGTTCACTAGGCCATATGCCAGGCTCTTTCCTCTGGGGGCTTCAGACTTGTCCCCTGCATTCCACTGTTTCCACCAGAGAAGCCCCAGGACGCTCCCTCCAGAAGCTTCCCTGACACACCTGGATCACTGTCACCACCTTTGAGAGTCCTATCCTTTGATTCCCTCTGCACTTGCCCACTATCCTGCTCAGGGACCTCTCAGGCTCCCAGCTGGAGGATGGATCTGCTGGCTCCTCCACGGACCACTCCCCACCTTTCTTCCCACTGCTCTGCTCTGGGTGAGGAGAAGGGGGCCTGCAGAGTGATTCCTCCCTCCCGATTCACCACCCATTTCCCTAGCAGAATAGCCTCAGTTCTTAGAGACACAGTGCTTTCACTTTGAGCTCATAAGCACCTCCTCCCAAGAATCGAAGGGCGTCCCCAGGGGACTATGCTGGGGTGTATTCAAAGGGTGCCCCTTTCTCTTCGGGACCTGAGGCTAAGTGTGGACACTTGCACCAGACCAATCTGTATTAATGTGATCCTTTTTTCCCTTAGGTCCCTTGGTCCTTCTTGACAACCTGGTGTCAGTCTACACAATACATTCCTCTTCCATACACCCAACCTGCCATCAAGCTGTATGCAACTGAATCTCCAGTGTGGACAGGGCTCTGGTTATTTCCCATTGGGATGCTGAGCCCAGGTAAAGTCAGCCCAAGTAGCTGGGGTGACCATCACACTCCCCGAGGACCCCCAGGGTGGTCCACATAAAGCTCTGCAAGAGGACTCTGCAGGGGCTTATCTTAGAAAGTCTTGGACCCTGGAAAAGGAGAACGTGCTGCGTTATGGCTGGCATTGTTGATGGAAGTGTGTCAGGAGGAAAGGAGAGTTTGGGAGGACAAGGTTGTAACGGGGAAAGCAGCCTTTGCCAGGCTCCTACTGAGGCAGATATGCCCAGCTTTTGAGCTGGGTGTCAGGAGCAAGTAAAGGAAGAGGTCTGGTCTGATTCAGAGCTGGCACCCTGTTGCCAACTGCTGTTGCATCCTGTGACACTCGAGGTGGGACGTGAAGTCTCAGGTCCTCCCCAGGGTCTCAAGGAAGTAAGCCCAGCAGTATACAGCGCTCACAGTGGAGAGAATCCTAACTCAGATCGTTCCAGGAGCTCCAGCATCTCCCTTATCTCTGTCTAATGGCCTGGCCCAACCCCATCTCTCACTTGGTTTCCTGCAGCAAGATTTCTGTCTCCAGTCCCGGGACCTCCCAGCCAGCCTTTTCCACTACGCTACCGGGGAGGATTTTCTAAAACAATTGTGCCCACATTTCCCTCTGCTCACTGGTCCCTGCCGGCTCCCATCCACCCCTTGCTTGCATCTCCTGGTATCTCCCACCCACCCAGCCCCACGTTTCTGCCACTCTGGACTTGTGGCCATCCACCCTATGTACTTGACCCTTCCGTCCTCTGTGTTTTGGAGGACAGGATCCAAAGGACAGGGAGAAGGTGGAGATGCAGGAGAGAGGGACAATGGCAGACAGAAGGAGACCCAGGGGGTGATGAGAGGGGAGGAGGTGGAGGACAGAGCATGGTACTGACCAATCAGAGAGAGGCATGCTCGTGGGTGAGGAGGTGGAGGATGGAAGTTGAAGGAGATCATGTCTTCAGCCCCATGATCTAAGTTAAGTAGGACATGGAATCAAGTTAAAACTGCAGCTGCGGGCTTCCCTGGTGGCGCAGTGGTTGAGAGCCCGCCTGCCGATGCAGGGGACACGGGTTCGTGCCCCGGTCCAGGAAGGTCCCACATGCCGTGGAGCGGCTGGGCCCGTGAGCCATGGCCTCTGAGTCTGCGCGTCCGGAGCCTGTGTTCCGCAGTGGGAGAGGCCACAACAGTGAGAGACCTGCGTACTGCAAAAAAAAAAAAAAAAAAAAACACTGCAGGTGCAACCCAATGGGCCACAGCTCCTCAGAATACACACACAGGCACACATACGCACATACACAGTGCGTGCACACACACGCACTCTCCACAGACAACGTGCTCACTGTCCCCCACCCTTCCTCAGAGTGTTTGGCTTGTCCCCCGGCAGTGGAGTGTGAGCCTCCATGGGCAGAAACACAGATTTCCTGAGGTCCCTTCAGAGAGGCGAGGCCGAGCCCCCGAGGGTCTAGGGAATGCATGGCAGGAGGGAGCAAACAGTCCCAGAAATAGACACAAATGCTCATAATTATTTAGTTTATGATAAAGTTTGGGTTCCAAAACAATAGAGGAAATCATAGGCTATTTAATAAACTGCCCTGAAACAATTAGAAAAAGAAACTCACATCACACACCAAAACCCATCCAGATGGGTTTAGTGGAAACACAAACCACGATACAACTGGAAAAAATAAACATGTTTTTAAAAAATCCTTTGGTGATGAAGGCTTTCCAAGCATGAAGCAAAGGCAGAAACCATAAAGGAAATGATTGTCAGATTTGACTAAGTGAAAAATGATTCTAGTCCCCATTTTGCAGGCAAAGAAGCTGAGGCCTAAAAAGGTCAGAGGACCAGCAAGTTTGGATGGTGACAGCCACCAACACCTGGGACGCATTTTCCTAAGAGGTGAGGAAGTCTTCCAAGGCCATTGGATCAGAGTCTCAGTGCCAGTGTCCAGCAGGCTAGGCTGCAAGGCGGGAAGCAGGAGAAGGGGCCGTGTGTAGGCGTGTGAGGGAGACACCCTGGAGAAGGGGCGAGACACTGTCCCAGCCAAAGGGGAAAGAGTGCCTGTGCCTCCCCGAGCACTGTGAGCTGAGGCCGCGAGAAAAGGAGGACCCAGCTGTCAGATATGCCGAGGCTCAGACCCGAGTAGTGAACCCCCTGTTTCATGTTTTCAGAGAGGGAAGAAAACAACGTGCAGGACCACGCATTGTCCGCACACATCTTCAGGCCAGACCGGGGGCTTGTTTCCTCTGGGTTGGAGATACACAGAGTCTTGACCTGCAGGGCAGAGAGGGTGAAGGAGGGCAGGGGGCGGAAGTGGAGACCTCTAGAGCTGAGGGGAGACACAGGAGCACACAGCTACCACACATCAGCTGAGAGGGCTTTGATATCACAATGTGTGAACTGACACTGGGAACTGACCTCCGCTTACTTTCCCCACACCCCCCCACCATTCTTCCCCAACCAGCAGAGACGGTTGATGAGTAACAGCCAAATAGGAACCAGCGTGGGTCCTCAGCAGAGTCCTCCAAAGCCCCGGTGAAAGGTGTGAAAAGTGCCACGAAGATGATGTCAAATGTTAAATTACGTATGCACCCCTTCCCTTCTCTGGTCTACCTGCTGGGCCTCTTCCCTAAGGCCAACCCTCAGCTCTTGAGGGGAGCTAGCTTGGAGGGACCAGAGGACAAAGGAGACAAAGTGTCAGCTTGTGCTCTAGGACACTGTTACTCAACTGGCATGTGCAAAGGAATTACCTAGGGTCTTGTTAAAGGGAAGATTCTGCTTTGGTAGCTCTGGGGTAGAGCTGAGCCTCTGCATCCCTCCCAGGCTTCCAGGCTGCTGCTGGTCGACACACCACATTTTGAGTAGTAAGGATCTAAGGTCCAGATGTAAGGCAGGAAAGGGGAGTAAGAATGCATAATCCACCCTGACCTCTCAAGAAAATAGATACAGGAGAGAGGGGAAAGCAAGATAAACACCAGTCTCTGCAAGGGGGGCACTGGGCTGTGCAGCCTGAGCACCCAGAAGGTGGAAAAGATTAGATACCCCCAGAGGGTAACTTGGAGATCTAAGCATTAGATATTTATAGGTTTTTGTAATATGAGGATGATGATCATATGCTCCCCCCTTAATCTGTTAATGTAGTGATTTTGTAAATAGTTTTATAACATTAAGTCAGTCATGCACTCCTAGGATAACATCAACCTGATTATATGTTTTTTTCCCTACTTGCTGTTGGATTCAAATTTCTAGCATTTTGTTTAAATGTTTAATCTCTTTTCCTGAGTATGATTGTCTAATCATTCACCTGTTGAAGGACGTTTTGGTCATTCCCAGTTTGGGGCTATTACAAATAAAGCTGTTATGAATAGCCACATGTAGGTTTTTCCGTGAACATAAGTTTTCATTTCTCTGAGATAAATGTCCAGGAGTGTGATCGCTGAGTCTTGTGGTAAGTGTACATAGAGATAGTTTTACCTCTTTTCCAATTCTTATACCTCTAAATGTCTATTCTTATCCAATTGCATTGGTTAATACCTCAAAGACAATGTTAAAGCATACTAAAGATAATGAGCATCTTTGCCTTAGTCAGAATAGCTCTAGTGTTCCCCCATCAAGTAGGACTCTGGCTTTAGGATTTGAGGTTCATATATTTTGTCATGTTAAGGAAGTATCCATCTGTATTAGTTTCCTAGGGCTGCTATGACAAAGTACCACAAACTGGCCAGCTTCAAGCAACAGAATTTGTTCTGGAGGCTAGAAGCCTGAAATCAAATTGTTAGCAGGGCCACTCTCCCTCTGAAACCTGTAGGCGAGAACACTTCCTTGCCTCTTGATAGCTTCTGGTGCTTTGCTCACAATCCTTGACGTTCCTTGGCTGACAGCTGCAGCACTTCAATATTTGCCTCCATTGTCACATGATGGTCTTCGCTCCTGTGTCTGTGTCTCTTCTCTTCTTATAGAGACACTGGTCATAGTACTCCAGTATTACATCTTCTTAACTTTACTAATTATATCTGCAATGACTCTTTTTCCACCCCCACATGCAAAAAAAATCATCCCATTGCTACCTTCCTTTGTATGTTGTTCTGGAGAAGATGTATGGAAGCTTAATTTTCTTGTGCATTTAAGTAATTTCATAGTTGTGCCTGGAATCCCTGAGGATTTTTCTTTGTCCTTAAAGTCTAGTGGTTTATGTCTCAGATTTGAGCATTCTGGGACAATTTTCAAAATATATGTGTTGGGAAACAACTCTCTGAGTCACTCATATTTCTGTATATATTGCAAATATATACAGAATATATATACAGTATATACATATATATATTAGTATATGCAGTATATACAGAATATACACTCATTGTTTTGTTCCAGACTATATTTTTAAGGGAGCTTATATAGCAAACAGTCTCAGAAGATAGAGATAAGAAGATAGAGATAGTTTTGTCCTCCAGGACAAAAAGAAGACATGCTTGGTGTTCAGCATAATAAAGCAGAAGGAAGGGATGCTATCTACCCACTATGAAACACTCGGGTTCCCTAAGCTCAGAGTACCTCTCCCGTTACTCTGTATGTGCAGATATTGTCTAGCCCTCTGCACATCCCCCTTGAATATTGGGGCTGAGGGAATCAACATAAAAAGGACAATACATTGGGTACTGATATTGCTGTGAGGAATAAACTGTCTTTACTCTCTGACCTAGGAGTCTCATGTTTTCTACTGGCAACCATAAAACTGTGGCAAGCTAACTTATTAGCTTATAAGTAGCATAAAATATAAGACTCTTCACAGTTCTTGACAACATGATGGGCCATTTTAATATGATTATTTACTTTTCTCTCATTTCTGGAAAGTTTTTTTTTTTTTTTTTTTTTTTTTTTGGTGGTACGTGGGCCTCTCACTGTTGTGGCCTCTCCCATTGCGGAGCACAGGCTCTGAACATGCAGGCTCAGAGGCCATGGCTCACGGGCCCAGCCGCTCCGCAGCATGTGGGATCTTCCCAGACTGGGGCACGAACCTGTGTCCCCTGCATCGGCAGGCAGACTCTCAACCACTGCGCCACCAGGGAAGCCCTGCAAAGTTTTCTTGAATACAGTTTTAAATATTTGTTTTGTTCCTGTGTTTGCCCTTTTCTTCCAGGGATTCCTATTATATGTAGGCTGAAACTTCTTTGCCCATCTTCCATTTCAATCATTTTCAGAACCATTTTACTTCTTTCATTTTTATTACTTTTGTTGTTTTCATTGTTTTCTGCCTTTCTTCAGTGTTCCTTTTCAAATTTTCACTTCAATATATTCCTCCTTGTACGGCTCGTTATTTATTTTGTATTTCTGAAATTGTTTTGCCTTTTTCTTCAATTTCCTTCCTGAGTTTGGTCAACTCTCATTGAATTTCTTCTCATTGCATTTCAAAACAAGATGTTTTGTTCATTTTTGTTTTTAGATTTTTAATTTCTGATTCTAATTTTTTAATCTCCAAATGCTTTTTTAAGTGTATTCAATTCATATCGCAACATGTGTTATCAGTTTCTTCCATTTTGGGGATGTTTGCTAGGGGAGAATTTTGATTAGCTACTAGTCTTATATGGACTTGGTTTGATTTATTTTTTTATTTTTCCTATTCCTGAGCACTGTGTGCACAGAGTTCATAGTTTAAGAGTACCCTCTTCTGCAGTTTTTTTATGGATGATGATGAGGGGAATGAAAAGCATTGGCATAACTTATCCCTTTTTCATTTCTGCAGAATCAATATTTTTCCTCTCTTACTTACAACTTTCCCTCACTCTCAGTCCACAAAGGACATAATTTATCTCCATTTATTTTATTATCTCCTAGAAGCTATGCTTTTCTGAGGCTGCCAATTCCAATCCTGTTCACTTTCAAGCCATTTTCCCTTTGGTTGATGCTGTGAGCTACCATGTCCCAGACCTGTGTACAGTATTTTGACACTTACTGTTGCACTTTCTTTTTCTGGGAGTGATTTTGTATGTGTTTTGTCTATGCCCTCTTCTCCTAATTTCCTTTTTCACAGATTCTCATAAGGCTCTACTCTGCTACCAGCAACAGCAGCAGAAGATCTGTTGAAACATGGTGTTTATTTCTCAACTTGTAGTTAGTTTAAAGTTTGTGGTGGTCTCTGTATCCTAGTGATGTAAAGGTGTGGATCAGGGATGATTTTATTGCTCTTCCTCTTGACTTAATTGATTTTGGAAATGATGTATAGAACTAAATAGATGCAGGAAGCTGCCATTATTTTTCAGACCATTCCAAGTATTGTAAATGTCTGTTTTTATTTCTCTTTTGATCTATAGTTATTTAGATTTTGTTTTTAAATTTCATAATGTATGGATTTTTAAATTAGTTTTATCTATTTGTTTCTTCCTTAATTGCACTGGAATCAGCTATGTGGTCTCTATGTTATTAATTCTTTAAAATGTACAGAGACCTAATTAACAGCCTACTTTTGAGTTAGTTATTATACATGATCCTTAAGTTCTTGAGAAGAATGTATATGCTCCAATTTCTTTCTATAGGGGTGTGTATATATATATATATTCATTGGATCAATTTTGTTAATTATATTGTCCAAATACCATGAAAGATTTGTTGTCTGCTTTATCTATTAATTACTGAGAAAATTATATCAAAAATTTCCCAGTGTGATGTGTGTTTCCCAGTGTGATGTGTGTTTATCAATGTATCCTTATTGGCCTGTCAAATTTTGCTTTATATATTTTGAGACTATGTTATTAAGTATATTTAAGTTTATAATGAATTGAAGATTTCATCATCATATCTTGACTGGCCCTCTTCATCTTTTAAAAAAATCTGATATTAATATAGCTATGTAAGCTTTGTTTTGGCAAATATCTATTTTCCATCCCTTTATTTTCAGCCTTTCCATGTCCCTTTGCTTTCATGTGGCTTTTGCAAGCAGAATATGTTTGGATTTTTCAGTTTAATCTGATAATTCTATATTTTAACTAAGAGTCTGGTACATTTATATCATGATTATAGACATGTAAAATAATTTTCCTATGTTATTTCATTTTTTATATTTACCCTGCTTTTACTTTTTTTTTATTTTAGAGTTTTTTTAAGGAACTGATTTATCTTTCTATAAAAAACATATTTATCTGGAGTTTAGTAATTCTATCATTTATACCTTGATATTCTTCTGTCAAATTCAAGTAAAATTAAATGTATTGTTACATACTTGTGTATATGTATACATATACACATATCTATTTATATCTATTTTTCCTACAATTAATATATCTTGTTTTTGTAATCCAAAAATTATTTAGAGATAGCTTAATACATAAATGGATAGATAAATAAAATATTTGTTTGCTTGTCTGTTTTATAGGGAAATGGTGTTGTTACAACCAGGTAGACTTACCAACAGCCATAAAATGGAAGTCATCTGAAGGCAGAATCTCTTCAACACCTCCTGCCCTAAATAGTCTCACCTGAGATTAGTAAATACCTGCAGAAAAAGAATGGATGCTGTCAGAAGTGTGAGCTGAGCCTCTATGGTGGGGTTACCAGATTTAGCAAATAAAAACCTTACATGGGATGTATTTATACTAAAAATTTACACAATGTTTTTCTGATAGTCAGATATAACTAGGTGTCCTATATTTTATCTGACAACCCTACCCTCTGGGTCACCCTCACCCATGTATTACACTGGGGAGTGGAGGAAAACGAGATGGCTTTTCTTTGTAAGCCCATTACCTGTCTCTGCTGAACAGAGCTGAGAAGAGTTAGAAATGTCTGCTCTCTACTCGGACACCCAGACTCATTGTCTCTTATTTGCTAGCAGTCTTTCAGGGGCCCCTTTAGCACTTAATCTAAGGAATAAGGACACTATTAACATTGGTTTTCAACCTGCTAGAACTCCCATCTCACCCCTTGCCAACAGCTCCAACAACTGCCCCACCACACACATACACACACACAGGCTTTTTGCCAAGGTCAGACCTCAGAAGCTAGAACCGACCAGGGAAACCCCACAGTGAAGGATTATGGCCAGGCACTGTGTCCTCCCAAGCTCAAGAAAAGACTGCTAACTAATTGCCCACTCAGAACTTCCTTTATTGAAAAACAACAAATTTCTTGATTCCAATGAGTATGGGTCCCTCAAAATCACTGCGAAGTCCTCCTGGATCTTTTGATCATCCCCTCCCCAATCCTTACCCATGAGCTTTCCTCTCACAATTATTCAGAAGTTTCCACTGTTTCTTCTGCTATGCCTAAATAATTATAATAAGCTAATCATTGACCTTTTATACAAAATTCTAAGTTCCCTGTATCTTCTTATAATAAGTCTGTGATGATTAGTTCTCAGTCCAGCTCTGACTGAAAAAGCATGGGCTCTGACCCTGACAGGCTTGAGTTTGAGGTGTAGATCACTCATTTCCTAGCTTGTAACTCTGGCCAATTCACTGAGCCTCTCTGAGGTTTCTATTCCTCATCTATAAAATGGGACTAGGACAAGTGACTTTGAACAAAATCTTATTCTGTTGGGTTAGCCAAAATGTTCATTTGTTTTTTGCTCTGTAAGATGGCTCTAGTAGCACTTAGTTGTCTTTAACTTCATTTGAAACAATTTTGTTAGATTCTATGTGACACCTGTCATATCAGCGTGCATTTTTTAAAAAAGACATCAAAATTGGTGAATTTTAGTGTGGACATTTTACTATTGAAGATGCAAGAAAAAAGCAACATTTTTGTCAAATTATGTTTCATTATTTCAAGAAAGGTAAAAACGCAACTGAAATGCAAAAAAAAAAAGATTTGTGCAGTGTAAGGAGAAGGTGCTGTGACTGGTCAAACTTGTCAAAAGTGGTTTGAGAAGTTTCATGCTGGAGATTTCTCGCTGGACGATGCCCCACAGTTGGGTAGACCAGTTGAAGTTGATAGCGATCAAATTGAGACATTAATTGAGTACAGTCAACATTATACCACGAAGGAGATAGCCGACATAGTCAAAATATCCAAATCAAGCACTGAAAATCATTTGCACCAACTTGGTTATGTTAATCGCTTTGATATTTGGGTTCCACATAAGTTAAGAGAAAAAAACCTTCTTGTCCGTATTTCCACATGCGATTCTCTACTTAAACGTAATGAAAACATTGCATTTTTAAAACAACTTGTGACAGGTGCTAAAAAGTGAATACTGTACAATAATGTGGAACAGAAGAGATCGTGGGTCAAGCGAAATGAACCACCACCAACCACACCAAAGGCCAGTCTTCATCCAAAAATGGTGATGTTGTGTGTATGGTAAGACTGGAAGGGAGTCCTCTGTTATGAGCTCCTTCTGGAAAACCAAACAATTAATTCCAACAAGTACTGCTCCCAGTTAGACCAGCTGAAAGCAGCACTCGACGAAAAGCGTCCAGAATTTGTCAACAGAAAATGCATAATCTTCCATCAAGATAATGTAAGACCTCATGTTTCTTTGATGACCAGGCAAAAACTGTTACAGCTTGGCTGGGAAGTTCTGATTCATCCGCCGTCTTCACCAGACACTGCACTTTGGACTTCCATTTATTTAGGTCTTTACAAAATTCTCTTAATGGAAAAATTTCAATTCCCTGGAAGACTGTAAAATGCACCTGGAACAGTTCTTTGCTCAAAAAGATAAAAAGTTTTGGGAAGGGACTTCCCTGGTGGCACAGTGGATGGGAATTCACCTGCCAGTGCAGGGGACACAGGTTCGATCCCTGGTCTAGGAAGATCCCACATGTCTCGGAGCAACTAAGCCCATGAGCCATAACTACTGAGCCTGCTTTCTAGAGCCCACATGCCACAACTGCTGAGCCCATGTGCCACAACTACTGAAGCCTGCACGCCTACAGCTCATGCTCCGCAACAAGAGTAGCCCCCGCAGAGAAGCCACCACAATGAGAAGCCCGTGCACCTCAATGAAGAGTAGCCCTCGGGCTTCCCTGGTGGCGCAGTGGTTAGGAGTCTGCCTGCCAATGCAGGGGACACGGGTTTGAGCCCTGGTCTGGGAAGATCCCACATGCCACGGAGCGACTAAGCCCGTGAGCCACAACTACTGAGCCTGCGCATCTGGAGCCTGTGCTCCACAACGGGAGAGGCCGTGACAGTGAGAGGCCCGCGCACCATGATGAAGAGTGGCCTCCGCTCGCTGCAACTGGAGAAAGCCCTCGCACAGAAACGAAGACCCAACACAGCCAAAAATAAATAAATTAATAAAAAAAAAAAAAAAAAAAAAAAAAAAAAAAGAGTAGCCCTCACTCGCCACAACTAGAGAAACCCCGCACGCAGCAATGAAGACCCAG